>NC_141419.1:64530321-67120321 GCF_034619465.1 Leptosomus discolor | reverse complement strand
AACAAAAAAGCCACCCAGAATTTTGTTTCTAGCTAGACAAGGGTGAAGGAAGAAGAGAGGAACGACGCATCATGTGCATATTTTTGTATAGAAATTGGTCAAAATTTTTAAGGGGTGATGAAGAGGTAGTATTGCTCTGCTATGAAATTTCACTTTAATTTAGCATCTCCCCAAGGTACATATTCAGTAGATATGGCTTCATGATATCTAGAAGAAGGATTTAGTACAGGAAATGTTTTCAAGTCAGAACTTCTTAACAGCATTAAACATCAGCATCCCAATCTTATGAATGATAAATGAAATGTTAAATTGGACAATTCTGATTACTGAACAAAGTGCAGTGAAAAATTTGTTACAGAAAATGGTCTCAAGTTTCGTGTGCTTCCTCTTTTGAAAGCAGAATGTTTCAAGTTCTGCTTCTGAAATGTACAATTACTACAGAAATAGAAATAGGTAAATACAGATGCAATTGTTATGAGAAAGGTATGAGAAAGGTGGGCAAAAAATCAAGTTAAATTTAGTTCTAAACTAGGCCAGAACATGCAGTCCTTTCTTGTTTGATAAAAGTGAGCAAACTTGAATAGCAGCAAGCTTGAAAAGTTAGTGTACATAGAGGGAGATGTGAATGTGAAAATGTAATGTGAAAACATAAGTAATGACAAGTATTGTGCCTTTTGTTTTAGCTAAAAATGATAATAATTAAAAACGCTGGGTTTAGCGATGCAAGTTGCCCTTAGTTTCAATGGCATACACACTTCAGTAAGTGAATCAACATAAAAACTGCCTATCTCTCTTCCCTATTCCTCAAGGGAATTTGCTGTTCTCATTCAAAAATATCTCGTCTGTCTCACAGGTTGATTAAAATTAACTTTTTTTGGAATGTAAAAATAGCAAAGCAAATAATACTGTCTGGAATTAAATCAAGTAATCTCGATCAAACAATTAACTCATCCTCTATTAAATCAATATTTGCTGATGCTATACTGGAGCTATTTCCAGTAGTTGGAATTACAGCCACTGATTTAGTGTCTTTATTATTAGTACTTAGACTGCTGTCTTTGCCCACTATGACTTCTCAAAGCTAGTACTTGGCTGACTTGTAGAAGGTGGCTAGACGGTACCTACAGTAGGCGTTCTACATGCTGTTAAAGCCTTTTTACAGGGCTGAAGGCCCTCTCTGTAAGTGTGATTCCATGAGGATTGAAAGGAGTTTAGGTGGATGTTGCCACAGCCCAACTTAGATCAACTGTTGCTGGGCCACACCTTAAGGCTATTTTGGCAAAACAATATTTGATGATGTAAACTCTTACAAAAGCAGAAAGAGTTCCCACTGTTGCAATATTAGTATATTCGCTTTGGAATTTTTCTCAAGATATTACTGCAGTGTTGCTTTTGTGGCCGGGTCAGTTCACAAAAGGTTTTTGTCACCCCAGAACCATCCTCAGCAGCACTTCTAGTAGGGCACTTAACTGTGACAAATTAGGAATTAATTTGCTCTGATGTGCTAGCATGACCATGAATCTCTCTACTAGACTTTTTTTTCATTTGTATAACATACTCTTTGCTTCTTGGATCTGACGTTATTTTGCCTGTTAAGTTTTCCTTAAACAATCTCATGTAGGCTGATGTGATGCTTATTCCTGTTTAGGGAAGGATTTTCTTTGGCACACTCTCAGGTTTGCAGTACCATCTCAGTGTTTGGTTTTGGTCCTGAATTAGCTGATCAAAAATTACTTCCTTATTCTCCAGATCCTGAAGGATGTTTTGATTCAGATCTAGCATTACATAATCCAACATATACCTAATGAACATACGTAACAAAGTGGGAGATGCAACAGCAAAATTGCAGTAACAAGAAATAATGAAGTTTGATAATGGGATTGCAATGTAAAAATTACTATAGGGCACCAGACAAGACTAGCTTAATATTCCCTTCTGACCTTCAAAATTTTTGACATTACTCTTGAATCTATGCTTGTTAGCAAAAAGCATCCTGCTTCCAATTGTGGTCCATTATTAGGATTAAAAGACGGATTATTTTCCCTTTGAAAGATAGGCTGTAAAGAAAATTGCTATAATGTAAATTATGGGACTGTTACTTTTGTCTGTAACCCCCAATCCAGCATCAAGGTGAATGAAGAAAATACTCAAAGGCACACAAGACTATGAGGCTGCTGTGTAATTTGGGAGTTTTACTTTTGATTACTTTTGTATGAAAACCGGTATGCAAAATAATGCCTTTAATTGCATGAAGTGCAGTGATCAGGAGAAAAAACGTTGTGAACCTGAAAGTGCTTTCTTTTTATTTAGATATAATAACTTTTTTCAAAATTACTACTAAGAAGGTTATCTATCATTATTCATCTAATAATGCAGGTGCAGTGGTAATATTAGTAGTGAATAGGAAAGACCACATGACTATAATAGCCAATACAGGCCACTTGCAAAATTATCAGAACCTGGATGATGTTGAGAAAGTCTGTCAAATGCTGATCTAAAAACCAATGATAACAATGTTGTCTTTGCAAACATCTTAACATTGTTTGTTTTGGCTACCTATGATGGGAGGACTTTTTTGAGATAGACAGCTTTCTTCTCTGTCTCTACTGCTGTCTTTATTAGCAGTCATCCAGATCTACAAGGAAACTTATGTGTTTCTGTTACATACTTGAAATTAAGTACTAATACAGGGCTTTTTTAGGATATTCTATATGGATAAGCCCACACAGAATCTTTAAAAATATTTTTAATTCAAATTATTCTTGTAAGAGTTGTTATACATTATAGCTAAGTTCCACATTTCCTAGATACATATTTTTTTTTTCAGTGATTAAGAGCCTTTTTCTATACCATGATGTATTATTTTATAGGGCTGCAGCTTTCGGGGCAAGTGTTATCAATGGTGTAACTTTTTCATATAATGGGACCAGATTAACACAATCACTTGGTTTAATTGCAGATTGGCAAAAGAAAAAGTTATGTATGAAAAAGAAGCAAAACAGCAAGAAGAAAAGATTGAAAAAATGAAAGCTGAAGCATGTGATGATTATGGAATTAAGAAGCAGGTAAACTATCCCAAAACTTGTTTTATTAAGTCCTCCTCTCCAGACTCCTGTTATATAAGTACTAAAGATCCTGTTAATTATAAAAGTCATAATGAGCATTTGTAGAAACTTCCTGTGCTCCAGAACTGTTATAAGGAGGCTGCATATGGATTACTTAGCACTTGGTGTCAGGATGGCTAACTCACTCACAGTGTGTATGAGGCCATCATGAACTCTCTTTCTTAGAAATCCCAAGAACCTGAAAATACATGGTCTAGATGTACTTAGGTAAACTCAGTGCTTGCTGGTAAGTGCAAATGTCACAGTGAAGTGAGAATGCTTGGTAAGGTAATATGAAGAGGAAACATTTCAACTCTCTTGAGTATACTAGTACCCCTTTGGTAAAAGCACAGACCTCAGAGAGAGCAATGGGTATGCAGCTGCTCCTAGCAGCTGCTAGAGTTTGTAGTGAAGTCACTGACTAGTAAGGTGCACGCTGTAGTTTCATGTGCTCAAGAGTACGGTTTAGTGTCACTATGACAATATGATCAAATTTTTCTTGGAAGGTTTCCCACAAAGGACAGTGGCTGCAGACAGTTGGGATGTGCTCTTTTGGAAGGAGGAGTGTCAAGTTTGCTTCTCACTGGGAGAAGGCTTGGGTCTGGGAGATGTGCGTTTATTCTTTACGGAAGTGTGGCATGTTGGTGTTTAACTGTGGCCTTAATATTCTTTCAACAAAGTTAGTTAGCTTTTAACTATGTTTTTTTTTTTTCCAGGCATCTCGTAGATGTTTTCTTTTAAATCTTCACTGAAACTGTAAATTAAAATTATTTTCACTCATTTCCATAGTCTGGTGGCTTTGTGTTATAAAGCCTAACCTACTGTTCTCCCGTCTTCATTTTTAAACAATGGAAGAATAGGTTAAACAAAACTTAAATACAAAAATTAATGAAAACAAGATAAGAGAAAGCCCTTTTAGAACAAGCTAAAACAACTTCTTTATTAAGTTCAGATTTCAGTTCATGTGTATAAGTCCTCCCTTGCTTTCATTATGCCGTGGGAAAGAAATACAAATAAAGAATTTTATACAAATAAAGAATTGTATTTATAGACCTGACCTGTCTTCTGCCTCACCATGGACTGAGACTCTAAGATCCTACAAAATAGTAGAATAATAAGAAGAAGCCGGTGCTAACAAGAACTAATGAATGCAATTCCCATTTTTAGTGTCCCCCATTCATCAGATTATTTGCCTGCACCATGGTATTTCCGCAGTGACCTGCAAGATATCATCAAAGTCAAAACCAGCAGAGGCTGTGAACTTCTGCTGTGAAATTAAATGTTACGTGCTACTTGAAGGTATTCTCAGAGACCAATGACAAAAGCCTTCACAGAGAACAATCTTGATTCATTCAGAAATTCCCTGATCAACTTTGAAAGCAGTCAGTTCCTCTGAAGACATCTTCACTTCTTGTTCTTTTATGCACTTTGCATTCTGGAAGTTAGTAATATTCTGGAAGTTAGTAATATTCTGGAAGTTAGTAATATTCTGGGTGATGAAGAATTTGGGAGGCTCAGAAAGAATGTGCACAGTTTTCACAGGATCAAATCTCTTTCTCTAAAGAAAATTATATAATACCAGGACAGTTTGGTCAGAACCATATTTTGGATAGAGTTAATACTCTTGAGGTCTTATTCAGGAAGAATACCTCTAGTTACACATTTTAAGAACTGCTTTTAGTTAATAATTCCTAATCTGAATTAACTGTATTTATTTAAAAATACAGTTGTAGTCTGTTTCGGTAATGAAGAGTAACATTTGGAATGAATTCAATCATTTGAGACTAGGAGAGTAATTTTAACTATTAATTTAGCTGAGGTATCAGCTGAATCAGATATGTATATACAAATCAATCCACAGTTAAGGGAGGGATGCTTAAAAGCATTACTTACCTCTTGATTTACTACTATTCTCATTTAGCTTTCTAATTACAACTCTGCAGTAGACCATATGGTTTAACAGTAAAGAACTGACTATGGCAACTTTTACTTTAAAATTAATAATGCCATTCCTACAGCATATGTAGACTCCAGGGTGTGCCTGGTCTGTAAGGAGGGATCAATCAGTCCCTTTGTAGAACAAGAGTTAGGGTGTGACTCAATGTTTGTCTCCTAAATCCTCATGCAGTGGGGCAGCCTGTGGTTCCTGTGAACTCAGGTAATCTCTAGCTGAGGCAGTGACCAACTGGGGTAGCTGGCAGCTGTTAGATACTAGCCTTCACCTGCACTGCCCAGAATTAGCTAATGGGCAGCAGATTCAGTATCAGAGAATCAAAAAGGACAGTTTTCTCGCAGTGCTGGTATATGCTGGCCAAGATTATAATTTGAAGACCCAGTTGTTAGGGCGCAAGGAGACTGTTATGGTAACCCAGGATGGTTCCCTTCCTCACATCTGAATATGTAGAGTCCCAACCATGTTTTAACCTGTTGTCATAGTAACCCAGGATAATTCGCCTCCCCCTTCATTTGCCCCCACCTTTGCACAGGCCACCAGTGTGATGGTGGATCTTGGAATTCTGACAACAGCACCTGCACTACATCAGCAAGTTCACTAATGGACAGAACAGGCTGTTGCATATGTATGATATGTTAATCAGCACAAGTTTTATTGTCAACCCCTGCAGTGCTTTCCTTTGAGCTTCACCTCCGAGCAGGGCTCCGCTGTGTCAGGTCCCCATTTTGATCAGCACCGGCATCCCAGCGCTCCCACCGTGGCAACACTATGCTTTCAATAAAGCCAAAGCTCTCAGTTGCCGAGTGTGGTGCCTCATCCCTGAGGGATCCACACCCGCTTTTCACCTGTAACACCCGTATATTACCATTGTGCCAGGTGCAGATTGTATTTGCACTACTTGCTGTGTCTCAATACATGTACTTCAGCTGAATCCGAGCTGGGTGAGAACTACTTGTGGTAGGTTGTACATCACAGAGAAAGAATCTCTAGCATGGGGCAAGGAAGCCCTTCCTTTTCCATCATTTACAGCTTATTTTAAAAATCATTCTGCTATCATCTGGTTTTTGTCTATAAAAGGCAGATGAGAAATTCAGAATTTAGGGGAAAGCTTGTAAGAATTCATTTGAGCCAAACTGGCAGTAAAAACTTAATAAATGAAGACCACTATTTGGAGAAAAAAAAAAAAAAGGCTATGAAAGAAGAATTCTTACATCTCAAAATCGCACTGTCTTCAACCATGAGACTTGTAGGGAAAGGGGTTATAAGTACTTTAAAATACTAAATTGAAAAAAATCTTATTAAAAATGGAACAATTTTATACAAAATTACCAGATTTGTAGAAGTTAGGAAAACATATTAGAAGACTTCTGGTGTATTCCACCAGGTGTAAATTCTGCATATAGTTTCTGTAGAGGGTGATCAAGAACGCTGACTGGTAGCAGCAAGTAGTGCAATTGTACCTCTGTGTGGAATTTTTTTGTAATGAAGCCTTATCTTCTACACAGTTGTAATGATTCTCAATATATGAAGACTTTACACAGATCTTCATAATACTTTATCTGTAACAGAATCTTTTCACACTGTAATCACTCAGGAGTGCAAACTAATGATAGGGAAAAGTAGAAAAGTAGTTTTCTATATTTCTGTGGTTGTTGATATCTCTCGTACATAAATAAACATCCTTTCCCAGCTAATGCTTTTATCTTGAGGCTTGTGGGTGTGGGAAAAGCCTGAGGTATCTACTCCTTGTTTCCTCTCAGTGGGATTGTAGATCCATTCCGAAGTTTTTGTTAACTGTCGGCATTTTTACTGATAAATTTTCATTTTTTAAAAAAGTTATCCTGCAGTTTGAAATTACTTCTCAAGTAATGTTTCCAGATGAATTAAAAATCCAATGGATTTAACATAATATCTACATGTCAAAGAGTACGTAAGAGTACATAAAGTACATCTTGCTAATACACAGTTTTTTAGAAATATTAGTGAAAACAGCAGTATTTCCCTTGCTTTGTTGAGTGAAAGGTAGAGTGTCTCCTGAAACAGCTAAAAAGAAATACATTTGGAAACAATGTAAGTTGGTTTGGAAAATTATTGTGGAAGGTGAGAATTTGCCAGTAATCTTTTTACTGGAGGAGTTAACCGCTGAAAGGAACATTGTAATGTTCTGTAACATTTTCATTTTTAAATGCCTGCTTAGCCTCAAAGAAATATTCCTGTTAGCTCAGGAATGGCTTTTTACATTTTTAGCTTTTTCCATCCTCCCCACCCAGTTGGTTCAAACACAGTTTCATTCTTTTCACTAATCAAGTACAGTAAGATTAGATGAAACATACAGTTTCACTTCAGTCTGAGTATTTTAATAATTTTTTTTTCTTCCGTAAGAACAGATGGTTTTTGCTTAATAATCTTCACTCTAGCTCTAGTTGCTTAGGTAAAGAGGCAGTGAAAATGCTAATGAAGAGTCTAATACTCTCCCTTATGTATTTGCACAGTTTTCTCAACAAGCACAGTTTGTTTCCTTAAAAGCTAGCAACTTGGAATTCTCTACACTAAGTACAGAATAATATTCCTGACATACAAAAATACTCTCAAACTTTTGTTTTATTGCCTAACGTGCTATCTGAAAGAGACCAAATGATGAAAAATCATTATTGTGATCTTCGTTTTCCCCTTCTGTTTTCCAAAGGCTGTTTTTGTTTTTATCTAGACAAGTGTAAGTACCTTTTGGATTCCAGACTTTATGCTGAAGATTAAAGGCACTTGTGCAGTATTTGGAATAAGTTAGTATGGCAACATTCCTATGGCAGAAAAGACCTCCCACCATGATGGGACATGATTCATATTGTCTTCAGTTGGGCTCACTCTTCCTGTGCTCCAGAGGGAGGAGAAAAATCTGGACTTGACTTTTCTGCCTTCTGTCTATCTGGGGAATTTCCCATGTCTCTTCTGCTTCCAATTTTAGAACAAATATTTCCCCACGTGTTTCACCTCCACAAAACAGATAGGGTATTTCTCCCGAATCTTCAACCTTATTCTAAAACATCTCCTAACCAGCCTGCTGCATTTAGCAAAGCATGCATTACATTAAGCACTGATTCAGGATCTATATCTTGTCACAACAACCAAGCAAAAAAACCCAACACCAGATAAAAACCCAGCCCCTCAACCTCTCCCCCAAGCTTAACCTCACCCACAAAAAGCTGTGAGGGAAAAAGAAAATTTGGCTGTTTCTTCTAACAAGATTGAGCCATTCTTGCTGGGAAAACAAGTCTTTTCCTTAGGCCACTAAGGAAAGGTGTTTACCACCTCTGATGTGTTTACAGGGTGAGGTTTATACTTGCATCAACATGGATCTTTTCAGATAGATTTTTGAGTTGCTGGAAGGAAATGTGCTGCCTGCCGATTAAATGACAGTTTTCCATAATGGATAATTCTGTTATCATCCTCTAGGTTAATTTTAAAGGACCAATATCTGTAATTTATGAATCAGCGTATTTAATTAAAAGCTTTTTCAGTGGATGACATGGAGTTTTGCTTGCCATCTGAAAAATATGTTGATTTTTTAGCTTCAAGTCATGCAGTCTTCTCCCTCCTCCCTGTGCTGCTGACAAAGAAGAAAACCTGACAGTTGTACATTAGTGAAAAACAGCCAGTGACAAACTGTTTCCTAAAAAGACCAAAGGAACCTTTCTGCCTTTTACGTCCTAAAGACTTTTAGAAGAAACAGGATTACCCTCACCCAAGAGGAGCTGCAGAGAAGGCTCATTTGAGATACTGAGGCATTAGATCTAGAGGAGTTTCTCCTCGTCCAGCTTTCTTGCTACAAATTGTAGGTGGTTTGTGGTTGATACATGGCCATTTCAGTTCTTGAAATGCTATAGAAACAAAACAATGTTCTCCACTTCTTTTCTGCAACCTTTTTTTCATTGTCTTTCGGAAGTGTTTTCATCAATGTATTCGACAACTCGGCTACCACGGACTGCAGCATGCTCTGTATCCTCTATTTGTGGAGAGTTCAAGCTTCTTTTGGGCCTGCTATGTGAAAATAAAACAAGTTGCTTCAATGGAAGTAGAACTAGTAAAACTTGGGTTTGTGTGTCTTTGGGTGTTTTTCCCTCCATGTTTACCTTAGTGGCGTTTCTCCTCTCAGTTCCTGCCTTCTGCTACATCACCTATGCTGTCCTACTTCCCATGTCCCTGTACCACCATCTTGACCCAGCACACTGTGCCTTTATATTTCCTGGTTACCAGTGAAGCAGTAAGTAATACCATGCTGTGGATTTAAGTTACAAATAGGTTGATTAGCCAGCCGGTAGCCTTAGCATGACTGTTTACTTTGTGCTACAATCTTTTCCTTAGTAGGATTATTAATTTTATTAATAATAAAAATTACTAATTTTTGAACCATTGGTGTTCATGATACTTAGACATGGCCTTTTTTCTTTTGGGTCTCTGTCCTGTCAGATATGGCTGTAATTAGTCAATGGATTCCAAGTGTTTTACAAAACTTACTGATGAAAAGTTGTTCGAAGCAGTAGCACTTTTCTTAGCAAACTGAATATTTTCATGTCTTTTGCTTTTCCTCCCTACTATTTTTGAGTAGATCCATACTGTTATGATTACCTGTGCAACAGTCAAAGGGCAAGTGATTATGAGGCAGTATTTAAAAGGATGAATATATAATATTCATGTGTGTATATAACTGGTACATATGTGACTTATTCACACTTACCATGTTTCTAGCCTATCTCTCATGTTTACAACACCACTCCTGTCATATGAAACAATATTGTCACTATACCCGGTGACCCAGCAGTTTATTAGGCTGTGCTTCTAAGATTAAGGAAAGACAGAGGGCCCAATGGAGGTTTTCTGTTGTTGTTTTTAAATTATTTGTGGATCTGCATTATCTCTAAATCTCTTGGTTAGATGTGGGTCATCTGGGAAAAAAACAAAACCCTCTGCTTCTATCTTTTTGAAAAACTATTGTCCCTGTTATACAATACATGTCAGGCTGAGCAAAATTGCTCGCTGTTGCAGAATATTTGGTATCAACACTCATACGCAGTAATATTTATTTGTATTCTTAAACTATCAAAAATTTGTTTCAGTGTAAGTAGTTGGGTGATCCAAAAAGTACAGAATCTGTCTCATGTGAGCAGCCCTGATCTACCTAAAGTTAAAACAGTAGCTTTGAACTTTTGTTGTGGGACCTGCTAAATATCGAAGTTGCTTACGTTTAAAGCCTTGGCCATTACCTCCTCAGCTGTTTCTCATAGAGTAGTGTTTGGCCTTTGTCCTTATTTTGCATGTGTAAATTATTTGTCTGATTTTAGTTATGGTGCCTTTCCACTTAAGCAACTGGTAGGTGGATCTGTGTTTTTGCATCTGTTTTGCTTTATATGTCACTGCAATCTGGAATTTACGGAAAACAGATTGAAGGCTACTGATAGTGCCTTATGCACACCAGTTCTTGGACATCTGATCCAATTTACAAAAAATCCACTTTGCCTTTAGTAAATAGGCTATATACACAGCAACAGTTAGAGAGCTCCATCACATCTGAGAAAACTGCTTTCTTTTGAAAGATGCCAGACATCTGCTCCCTTAGTAGAAGTACCTTTAGTCCTGAAAGACAACTGACTATAAATGTGGCACGTTGAAGATATTTCTTCTAACTGGCTTTTTCAGTACACTTAAAGGAAAGAGGACGTCATCATCACTGTAGCCACAATAGCTCTTACAGTCCTACGTGCACTTGTTGACAACAAACTCAATTTTCGTCTCCCTGTACATATTTTTGTGCTTTACTGCTTTTGTCTTAACACTGTATGTGTTAAGACACATGCACTTGAAGATGTACTTCAGTTACTCCAGTTTTTTAATACTTTGTTTGGCATTTTAATTCACAGAAACCTTGCAAATATTTATGGTTCTTTGCAAAGTTAGATCAGTTTCATGTAATAACTTCCTCTGTGACCTGCTTATCATTTAAATTCCATAGAGTTCAGTCAGAAAGTTTGATAGAATTTGGAGAGCAAACACTTCAAAAATTCCAGTCCAAAAGCTTAGCTAATTATTCGCGCTTTTGACTTTGCTTTATTATATACCTTTGTAATAGTACATGGTCTATCTGAGATTATCAGCATTACTTGAAAAATTATGTTTTGTGCAGAAGTTATCGAAGTTTGGTAATCAATTAATAATATTCATTCTACAACATTCCTGTTCCAGTCTCCAACTGTTTGTACCTACTGAACATAGTTCCAGGATTTATCATCCTTCTGTTCATTATTCATAACTGCAGGCAAATATAAATAAAACTCAGGTACACCTTTGGATCTCAGTCAAATTTGGTTTTGATCAGAGTGATTTGGATACTTTTGTTCTTTTCTTACAGCAGCCAGGACTACAGCTTAAAGAGTGTAGATTTATATGCCTTCCCAGATCACTTAATGAGTGGCATATATCAAATAAGTTACTACTTTTCATGTAATCTACCAGCTTTACAATACATAACTATTTAGCAGTGCTGGCCCAAGGAAGTCATTATTAGATATTCTCACTCCTATAGATATTCTTTATAGAATAAATTTCTACTACATCAAGTGTAAGGCATCATCTCATGCAGTTTATGGCACACTGCATTCTATAGCAGTTGCAAACCTTTATTTTTTCATTCACTGACAAAAATATAATATGCACAAATCCTAGTCTTATTTTTAAAACAGTCCAACACTGAATGCTTAAAAGAAAAGTACTAATACCTGCAGTACTGCATTCAGCTCTGGGGCCCCTGGTTTAAGAAAGACATGGACCTGCTCGAGGAGGGCCATGAAGATGATCAGGGGGCTGGAGCACCTCCCCTGTGAGGACAGGCTGAGAGAGTTGGGGTTGTTCAGCCTGGAGAACAGAAGGCTCCGGGGAGACCTTATAGCAGCCTTCCAGTACCTGAGGGGGCCTACAGGAAAGGTGGGGAGGAACTCTTTGTCAGGGGGTGTAGTGACAGGAAGAAGGGTAACGGTTTCAAACTGAAAGAGGGGAGATTTGGATTAGATACTAGGAAGAAATTCTTTAGGGGGAGGGAGGGGGGGCGTTGTGAGACACTGGCACAGGTTGCCCAGAGAAGCTGTGGCTGCCCCCTCCCTGGCAGTGTTCAAGGCCAGGCTGGATGGGGCTTTGAGCTACCTGATCTAGTGGAAGGTGTCCCTGCCCATGGCAGGGGGGTTGGAACTAGATGGTCTTTAAGGTCCTTTCCAACCCAAACCGTTCCGTGGTTCTATGAACATTGATGAGAACTAGAGCTTTGGGGGCACTTAACTTTTTTTTTTAAAAAAAAAAAAAATTGTCACCTGTCTTTGCTTCATTAAAGTCGACAGGTTTTGCCCTAGATTCTCTGAAAGAAAATTAGAAACTAAGTTTTTAAACCCTTTCTCTCAAAAATGAGTTGAACTAAGAACTTAAATATATGACATTTAAAAACATGGTGATGAAGTCTTTCTACGTAAGGCCTGCCTGTATGCATAAATACATTCTTAGGTATACCTTATCTTCCCTTTTACAGTAACCCTTCAGTACAGCAGCGTTAATACTGAAAGGAGACTACAACAGAGGAATGACAGAATGAAGTAAGCCATTTAAAGGGAATGCCTTCTGTTGCAGGTTATCCTGAATGCAGAAGAGGTTTCATATTTAAATGTCTAACAGATTTTCATTTCTAAATAGATTTAACATTACTGAACAACTCTGCACATCTTTTATTCTCAGTGGCTGGATTTAAGATCCAGAAACGTTCCATGAAATAAATGTTCCCTTGTTTAAATGTGAAGTTGTTTTCTGTAGGAGGAGGCACGATGTTCAGATTCAGTGGGGTGCCAGTTTAGTAATTTTGTTCAAAGTGCATGGTGAGAATAATATTTCTCCTAAAATGAGGCACAAGGATAAGTAATAACTTTTTATGCATGATAAGCATCAAAAATATGAGCCTGCTGGTCTTTGCTTTTCATTTTTCTTTACCTTTGTCTTTCAGTCAGAGCCTCCTGCAGTGTGCACACAATGTGATCAATAACTCAATAACTTTTTTCATGCAGTAATTATCTCTATGTGGTATTATCTGAACACTGTTTTTCTTTATTACCCAAAAGATGCAGGAGATACTTATATAACCAGCTGATCCCATTTTGGATGAAGCTGCTTCACGACAGCAGGAGAAAGTTTGTTTTAAATAGCCTTTTTAACAAATGCTGTATGGAAAGCTTACCAGGCAGTGCTTTTTTCCTCAGGGAAAAATTATTCTAAATACTCTTTTGCACTTAATACTTTATGTTTAATTAAGCACAAAGTAAATGGAAGTGTCCTGTAAATTAACAGAGTTTTAAGCAATTATGCTAAGTGAGTGTCTTTTAATAAAAAAGCCTATTCAGAAAATAGGTACAACTATTCTGAAGTTCCTAGATGGTAACTGGACTACTGATTTTTCAGACTAAAGACTTGCCTTAAAAAATAATGTTCCTATCTGGAATACATTCTCATTTCATTGCCTTCTAATTTTTTTTTTCATTGCCTAACCCAATTTTCACAGATTGAGATCTTACAAGAGTCACGAATGATGATTCCAGACTGCCAGCGCAGATTAGAAGTTGCACGTGCAGATCTTACTCAGCTCCTAGTAAGTATAGCACCAAAATCCACTGACCATGAAATGCTGCTGTTTCTTGATGAACTTGGATAAACACGTTTGTCTGCAGTGCAACTGCAGCATATTAGAACTGAAGAATCACTTTTTATAGGTCTCAGGACTAGCATCCTGTAACATAGCAATATTTCATTTTAGATAGCTGTCTTTGCAGACTTTGTCTTCAGTCTATGAAAACTCTTGTGTGTGAGAATATTGGAAGCTGTCTTTAATGGAATGTACGCTCAACACACACTTAAATACTGAACTGGCTAGAGTGGACTCCGAATTCCTGTGCTAGTCCCATGATCAAAAAAAAAAATTCACCCGATTTAGGTATTTTTCTAGATAGTGTAGATATATATAATATGCTTGTAGTGAACTGAAATAGTAAAAATACTTTGCTTACTTTTAATCTGCTATGGACCAGAAACAAGACAGTGAGTCCTTGCCAAGTATTGCTTTATGTTTTATTAGTAAGGTAAGCACTAGTGCCACATTTTTAAGATATGAATACGTGCATGAATAAATGGTATATTGTACAAATAGTTTCACTGAAAGTGTACTAAGTTTGGAGATAATCATGCTTATTTTAAAAGCTGCCTTGTCATCAAGAATTCAGCTGCACACGTAAATGCTACTGTGAGGCTAAAAATACATACCCTAAATTAAACCCCAGACAGATTTGATGGCTAAAACGCAAATACCTTCTCAAAGGAAAACTCAAGGTGTCTTATCCTCAGGTAGTATGCCTCTACTGTTTTCCAAAAGAAATGCTGAGTACCTGGCAGGATTTAGGGTCATTTGGTCATTCAACTAGTTACTTAACAGTTAGCTGGTCTAGATTTCAATAGCATGCAGAAGTGGTGCTATTGATCCATACAGTGTGCTGAAGAAACTTAAAACAAGGAATGGCGAGGAGTTACTGTTGTTCTTAAGAAGTTTGAAGTTTTCAAGAATTGCTTTCCGTGCTGTAGCTCACCTTCAATGTTTCTATTAAAATCAACTGTATAGTAATATGTTTTTTCAATTGTCAATCTGATTAAGCTTTTTCCTAACCTTACTCTTCTTCTGAGGTCTGTTGTTATTGGTTCCAGTTATGTTGTCCTCGGTTTTAAATATTTAACAGAATAAAATAAAGGTATGCAGAGGTCATATATACTCACACATGGCAGCCATTATGCTGGACCTTAAGTAGGACAAAAGAAATTACCTGTTCTTTCAGTCATCTGGAACTAGTGTTTTCCATAATGATACATACCATGTTTCATAGAGTGGTTTGAGTTGGAAGGGGCCTTTAAAGGTCATCTAGTCCAACCCCCCTGCAGTGAGCAGGGACATCTCTAATTAGATCAGGTTGCTCAGAGCCCCATCCAACCCGGCCTTGAATGTTTCCAGGGATGGGGCTTCTACCACCACTCTGGGCAGCCTGTGCCAGTGTTTCACCACCCTTATTGTAAAAAATTTCTTCCTTCTATTTAGCCTAAATGTGCCCTCTTTTAGTTTAAAACCATTACTCCTTGTCCTATTGCAACAGGCTCTGCTAAAAAGATTGCCCCCATCTTTTTTATAGGCCCCTTTTTAAGTACTGAGAGGCCACAAAAAGGTCTCCCTGGAGCCTTCTCTCAGCTCTCTCAGCCTGTCCTCATAGGGGAGGTGCTCCACGCCCCTAATCATCTTCATGTCCCTCCTCTGGACTTGCTCCAAGAGGTCCATGTCTTTCCTGTGCTGAGGACCCCAGAGTTGAGCACAGCACTGCAGGTGGGGTCTTACCAGAGCAAAGCGGCAGAATGACCTCCCTCGACCTGCTTGACACACATCTCTTGATGCAGCCCAGGATGCGGTTGGCTTTCTGGGCTGCGAGCGCACACTGCTGGCTCATGTCCAGCTTTTCATCCACCAACACCCCCAAGTCGTCCTCAGCAGGGCTGCTCTCAATCCCTTCATCCCCCCAGCCTGTATTGATACCAGGGGTTGCCCCAACCCAGGTGCAGGACCTTGCACTTGGCCTTTTTGAACCTCATGAGGTTCACGCGGGCCCACCTCTCCAGCTTGTCCAGGTCTCTCTGGATGGCCTCCCATCCTTCAGCCACATCAGCTGCACCACTCAGCCTGGTGTTGTCTGCAAACTTGCTGGGGGTGCACTTGATCCCACTGTCTGTGTCATTGATGAAGATACTAAGCAGCACTTGTCCCAGTAAAGACCCCTGAGGGACACCACTCGTCATTGAACTCAACTCGGACATTGAGTCTGTTGTTGCGACCATCCAACCAATTCCTCATCCACCAAACAGTCCACCCATCAAATCCCTATCTCTCTACTTTAGAGAGAAGGTTACTCTGGGGGACCATGTCAAGGGCCTTAAAGAAGTCCAGATAGACAATGTCCATAGCTCTTCACTGCTGTAGTCACTCCATCATAGGTGGCCACTAGATTGTCAGGCAGGACTTGCCCTTGGTGAAGCCATGCTGGCTGTCTTGAATCGCCTCCCCATCCTCCATGTGTCTTAGCACGGGGTCTAGGAGGATCTGTTCCATGATCTTCCCAGGCACAGAGGTGAGGCTGACAGGTCGGTAGATCCCAGGATCCTCCTTTCTACCCTTTTTAAAAATGGTTGCAATGTTTCCCTTTTTCCAGTCGCCAAGGACTTCACCTGACTGCTGTGGCTTTTCAAATATCATGGAGGGTGGCTTGGCAACTACATCAGCCAGTTCTCTCAGGACTCTGGGATGCATCTCCTCTGGTCCCATAGACTGCTGTACGTTCAGGTTCCTCAGGTTGTCACAAACCTAATCTTCTCTTACAGTGGGAGGGACTTTGCTCCCCCAGTCCCTGTCTTGCAGCCCATCCACCTGAGAGCTGTGGGAAGAGAGGCTGCCAGCGAACTGAGGCAAAAAAGTTGTGGAGTATCTCAGCCTTTTCCTCATCTGTTGTTACCATTTTTTTGGTTAAAATTTTGTTAAATTTAATCCCATGTCAGTTATTTTCAAAGTACTCAAAAATTTTGTTTTTGATTCCAGGAAAATGAAAAAGAATTGGAAGAAGCCGAAGAGTATAAAGAAGCACGTTGCATACTGGAGTCAGTGAAGCTGGAAGCCTAGTTTTTCAGTACTGTCTTTATATGCATTAGCACTGGGTCCATTCCACACTTTCATTTGACTGTGGCTCTACTACTATTGTTGACTTGCTAAGGTTCCATTTATGCAAACTGGCCTTTCTCTAACTGCAAGATGCATCAAATAAAGGATGTTCTGAAACACCTGTGTAGTCCATATTCAGGCAAAACAGAATCTTAGAATGGTTTGGGTTGGAAAGGACCTTAGAAATCATCCAGTTCTCACCCCCTTGCCGTGGGCTTTAGAAGCACCTTATATTTGAAGTAATTTCAAGCCATTATAGCATAACAATCTGTACTGAAAGAGGAAATAGATTAAATGACCCTTTAAAGTCATCCATCTTTTTTCTATGATGCAATTTATCTGTAATTTTATCAAGTATGTACTCCTTGTTTACCTTTGATGCCAAGACAGATTTAAAAGCTGATTCCAGATCTTTCTCAGTTTGCCTGGGATTGATTCATAGAGCCCACTTGCCATTGATCAAAATTCTGTTACTTTTTCAAGAAACAGAATTTAGCAGCTGACTAGTATGCTGTCAGTTGGATCTGCTGTTAAGAGTTCTGGATTGAGTGCTTTTCCTGAAAGCACCTTGGCCTAAGTGAGGGGTTTTTTTTAACAAAGCTCAAACCCCAGAAGATGAAAGAGAGCTAATGGGTAAGGGAACAGTGCTTAATCTGCTTGGAAGACCATTAAAACACCATGTACAAAAGCCGTGGTTTGTTCAGAATAGCTTCTCTAAACAGCAAACAGTAAGCTCTGCTGATGAACAAGAAAGCTTTTTACATTAGTTTTTTCTAGTTTGAAAGTGCTCTGGCATGTTCCTTAAAGGCAACACAAAGCACAGTGTACCTTTTGTGTGGTGCTATATTGAATACTCCTAATAAAATTTGTTAATTTGCCTGAGTTTGGCTAAGCTTCAGTTTCAGTACTTATATTTGTGTACCTTAAGCACATTAAAAGTATTGTCTACTTCTCCATCACTCTTAAACAGTGGTCTGACAGATTATCACCACAAGATTTCTGATTGACTGCAGAATAACCCACCAGTACGAGACAGTGCTAAGAGGTAAAACCTTTTGTGACCCTGCCATCGTTTCATAAGAGTACATGCACACCTTCTTACCAGTATTGTGTCCTAGGCACGTAACTGCCAGACAGACACTGCCCCGTTCACAGCACAAATGAACTGCTATTGAGGAGAACATCTGTCTCATTTCAGCCAGCTTCTTCTATGGACCTTCACCAGGAAAGGTATCTGGAGTGGACAAAGCAGGTCGCGTGTCTTAGCTGACTGGCTGCAGTCAGCATAACAGTAACCCGGTGCTTGCGGCCATTGAGTGGACTGTGGTGAATAAATACTGAGCTGAAAAAAGCGTAGGGAGGTGTCAAGTCTGATGGGTAAAGCAGAATTTAAAATAAAAATTACTCTTCTTCAAAGAAAGAATACACACTTCTGGAAAACAAACCACGAAAAATCATGTGTAGTTGCTGAGTACCACAAGGGATTCAGGTCAGCATGAAAGCTAAACAGAGGCATGACCTGTAGTGGCTGAAGGAAAGTAGCATTGCAATATGGCTTAAGCTGGCATTTAAAGGCACATGGGACTGAGTAGCTACCATATAAACCAGACTCCATGGAAAAGTTTCTTGGTGCAGTTTATTGTAGTGTAAAGTGGTTTCTCATGCTTGCTTAGTACTTCTCTGTCCAAGCTATTTTCTAGCTCCCTCTGATTGCATCAGGAACCAAGATGGTAGTCTCCCCTATCCATTTCTTCTTCCCTCTTACTAAGTTCTCCAAAAGACTGAGCATGTTCTGTTGCATAGAAGACAGCCAGCCTCACTGACAAAAATCAAGGTATGTTCATACCTGAAAGTACTTGCTCTGTTCTTGTCTCCAGATGCCTCTGGTAGTCTAACTTCCGAGAGAACAGCAGCACAATACCTGTAAAAACTACACCAACAAATTGTGATAAGGCAGCACTAACATAGGGCTGGCCCCTGAAGGGTGGATTGGCAAAGCAATGCAGATAATGCATTACTCATGCCAGCAGAACAGTTGATCCAGTGATATATTATGGTAGACTGCATTTTTCCAGCAGTGCTCTGAGTGGCCAGATGCAGATTATTCATAAAGGAGGTTATTTTTGCTGACAAAACATTTATCATTTAGACTGGATCCAAGTTCCACAGTGAAGTAAGATGCAGAAAATTAAGCATATGCAGTAATATTGTTACCACCCTCTCAGATCCCAAACTTAAATGCAGTAGCACATCAAATAATACCACATTATTTCTGATTTTGAAGTTACCTTCTCTTTTTGGAGATACATAGGCTGCCTCAGCAGATACAAGAGATGATCCCAAAAAAGATTTTTGACCTCTGTCCTCTTTGAACCTTGTCACTAGCTCTACTGATGCCTTTCAACATCCACCTAAGATAGATGAGCTGTATTTAGCTTTTCACATGATGATACATGTCAATTTATCCCTCAGTTTTCATGCTGCACTCTTACCGTGAATGCATTTTTTACACCCTGGACAGAGGTACTATCATTTCAATTACACCTTTCTTGCTGGCAGAATACGTTTAAAGTTTTGCAATTATTTGCCAGTTGAATAGAGCATTTATTTTACTGAGAGGTCATAGCAGAACAGGAGTCCATGTTACACCCTGACTAAAGAAACAAAAGAGGTGATTTGAGAAGAAAAAGGTAGACTGAAGATAATTTGGAAGTAAGTTATTGTTACAAGTTCTGTGCCCATTGCTCCAATCGCGATTCCTAGCTACTACCTGCTTTTAAGTTTAGCCTTACACAGTTAAGATTCTTGTCCTTTGATTCAGAAGATGTGCTGCATCTAAAATACAACTACAGAACAAACTTGGTACCTTCACTCAGAAACTATATTTAAGTCCCCACTCATACTGTATAATCAAAACTTAAAGTAGCGTCAAAACTGTCCTCTAATTTGAACTCCTTCCTTCACTTTAAAAACTTCTACAACACTCAAGTAATTAACGGGCTAATTTACAGACCAGTTGCTTTTGTTATGTAACTAAAAATATTTTTCTTAATACAACACATTTTCTTGCCCAGCAATGATTTCCCAAGGATTCTTTGGAAGTAAGTTTCTTACATTCATAAAAGTAACCATGATTCTAAAACAATGTTTCTGACAGGCCTCTAATATATCTCAAAACAAAGTTCCTCAAAATAGCCTGCATGAAAAGCAAACCTTGCAATTTATTAGGAACATCTTTTAGGTGGTTGTTTTATGGTGTTCATGTTTTGGCAGGAAGATCCAGGAAAAGAACTGAATTTTCTTCTGAAAACCACAGGTTGTATATGAATACTTAAGAGGACCCAAGAAACATCCAGGCTTCAGCACAAACCATAGGAAGCACACCGTTAAGCCACAAATCCCTTCCTCATCCCTGTTCTTCCAGCTCTAATTGCAACAACTAAGTTGAATCTCTCTCTGTCTGGGATTTGCAACCCTGAACCTCTGCTTAGAGCCCAATGTCCATGTCAGTTACTTCTTCCAAAACACAAGCAGAGGAAACAGCCACCAATGCATCCTTTCACACTTTTATTTATTAGCAAAACAGGTACCATCTTCCTTGAAATATGAAAATTATTCTTATAATTGGCCACACTATACTAAAGACCAACCAACAACACAAATAAGATAACTGTGATTTTATACTAAAAAAAATAATTTTGGAATGGCTTAAGTATGGGCAGCAGGAGAAAGCACAGTCTGGTCTAAAAGCACTTGCACAAGGACCATCACTATGTACAGATCATTTCTGGCCATAGCTTACTTGCATAAAAGGGAACAGACTGAACAATGCTTTTTTTTTCCAATCAAACTATTGCTCATTGGAGTTGAATTACCTGAATTTCATTAAGTTCACACAGCATAGGTTAAAAGGAGATTTATCCACCAAAACACAGTTTCAAAGGGAAAGTGTGTATTGGTCCAACAGAAAAAGCTTATTCCGTAGGCATATAATTAGCTACAAAAAAGGTCTACCAGGCTCCAACATCCTTTAAGAGGAGAGACAAGCTAACTGTACATAGATATTTTGGATTAAATCCACAAAAAGGATAAAGGTAGTACAGCACACCCCTTTTAGAAGCCCAAGTGTAGGTAGGGAAAGGGGACTGACTGCACCGTGCAGAGCAAGTCAGCACGGTGGCACTGAATCCAAGGGCAAGCATTTCATAAATGTCTAATGCTCACGGATCTGCAGAATATAATGTACGTTGTGCTACAAACACTTGCGACATGCTCTGTCAATATTTTGACTTTCAGGCAAGGCAAAGTTTGGGCTTTCAGAATGGCACTTGTAAAAGGCAATAAACCAAGAAGTTTCTAGCCAACAGTAAATGTAAAGATTCAGAGCAGGAAAAGAAAGGCTTTTTCTGCCATGTAGAAGACCTGTTTTCAAATCCTTTCTGCTTAACCTAAAGCAGAGGCTTGAATCCAGATCTGCCAGTTAAAACAAAACAAAACAAACAAACAAAAAACCCAAACACACACACAGAGCTGCTCTGTTTCCTTAGAATAACATACTGTTTTGCCAACCCACCTCCTGCACTTCTGGTGAAAGCCTTCAGCTCTGAGCTGCAGTCAGTCTCCTACACTCCTCTAACACTGACTTGAGCCGGCTTTAAAAGCCCAGGCTTGTCGAGAGATAAGATTATAAATCAAAGGGTTTCTAACAAACTGAAGAAAGTTTAGAAAATTGTATTTCATTAAGAACGTATTTAAATAAGGAAAAAGGCAAAATTTTATGTGGCAGCAGAAATTATCTTCTGCACAAACACAGGAAAAGGTAAAAGCTAGACAGCATTTCTGGAAGAGATGTAAGGGTTTTAGTGAATTATATGCAAAACATTAGCCTAGTTCACAAGACACGGCAACAGCCCTTACACTCTCCTTCATATTAGTACGGCTTCAGATAGAAGAAGCATCACAATTAGAAGCTACAACTAAAGGACTGAACAAATAGCAAAGATTCAGAGGAGAACAGTGAAAACTACCAAAAAAGACTGAAAAACAGTCTCTTAAGAAAGACACAACAAATCCAGATATTTTAGCCTGGAGAATACCGAGGGTGGTGATGGCAAAAGTCTTCAGCCACACACAAAGTTATAGAGGAAAGGAATAAACTTTTCCTTGGCAGAAACAGTAAGATGCAGTGAGCTCCAGTTACAGCAAGAAAAAAAAAGAAGTTGAAAGGGTTCTTCCCTCCTTGGAAAATGACTAAGACAAATGAAGCTCTGGAACAGACTGCCCAGGGAGGCTGTTGGAGGTGCATTCCTAGAGGTCTTCTCTTGACCAGGCAGCTGTTTCATACATGACGCAGGGACAGCTGATCCTGCCTCCCAGTTACGCATTAGGGAAAAGCATCTAAAGGTGGATGGAGCAACTGTCCTTCCCTCAGCAGCACTCATCCCTTTACGCTCACCCACTCACACAGAAATTTAAGTCAAGATTCATGACACAGCTGAACTCCTCTGAATACAGTGAAGAGATGATGCCCAGAAACCCCCTCAAAGGAGAGGATTTCAGTGACACCAGACCTCGCACTGCACGTCACAATGCCGAGAATGGTCCTCCTGAACAAAAGGAGTAGATCACAATCCAGATTAAGTAATTTTGTTGTCTTCACATTTTTTATTCACATTTCTGAACTCACCACTAACGCAATTCAAAAATACCCTAAATTCCTACTTGTCAGTGCTTATTTTGGGCACAAGCGACTCCGTCAGGCAAATATAGGAGGCCAGAAGTTTGGACTGAAGCTGAAAACTGAAGGATGGACCTTGCAGGGCACTAGAAGTGAACCTTGAAGCCTGCTGGAAGACTGGGAGGGAAGCAGCAAATTCAGATGAAACTCTCACCCTTAGTACAGACTCAGAGCAGCAGTACAACCTTGAGCAAAAGGAGAAGAAAACATGTTGCTTATGGCCTAATGATCTTAACAGCCCTCCTCCTGCCTGATCTCTCAGAGCACCACTCTTTATAATGACACCACGAACAGAAAAACACAAAGGAGAACAAGTTACTGGCTTCTCTTCCATGCGCAATCTTGGCTATACTCTGTTACTGTATGTTAGATGCCTCACAATAAATCTAAATGATGGACATAGGGCTTCAGAGGAGATGGCACAAGAGATGTGAAACTGCCACCTTCCCCCAGTTTTCTAAATACATATTCAATCACAGTGAAAAAAACAGCACTTTGCAGATCACTTGTGAGCATATCCTACAATCCAGCATTTTGGGGCAAACGTCACTGGAATTCACCGAAGTACAAAATCTAGAACCACTTGGCATAAACATTATCTTTAACAGGAAGAAGGAAAACAACTTTACAACAGTTTTGCTTCCTTATTGTTCTGAAGTTCCTGTACATGTTACATTAGATGGAAGGAAACCAAACGACCCATAGAAAGAGCCTCAATTAGTAAGGTTAACCGAAGCTGAATAGGTTGAAATTGGAAAAATAAGTACATTATTTATGTATCAATTACTACTTGCTCCCCATTTCAACAAAAGGAAATAAAATTTTCTCATCCTTCCTAACAATCCAGAGACTTCCTCCTGCCCCAGCATAATTAGTGGTAAATTCCACCACAGCTCTCCATAAGCAATCAAAAAGGCTACCTAATTAAAAAAGTAATTAGTTTACACAGATAGATATGAGTGGGTAGATTAGTTTATGAAAATAAAATGAAATTCCTCTGGATGCTTTTAGTGACTTGGCTTCCTTCTGTTTTACAGCTTCTACACATTTCCAAGGGAGTGGGTTAAAAATAATAGTAATAAAAAGTCTCAATTTGCAAATGAAGATGGTACCTTTCAAAACTAATTGATTAGATACGTCAATTTTATAATTTGTCCTCTGTTTTCAACACAGAAGATAAACTTCCTATTTTTGCATACAAAACAATGCCTCCACAAAGCAACTAACACTTTATGCTTCATTCTGTACAGTCATTTACGCAATACCTACCATAATGTCATCTAGGCACCAAGCTGAACTGATGCTGAACCTGGAAAAAGAAGGCTTGAGCGCTAATCACCCAGCAGACTGCAGGATCTGTAAGAAGCCAGAACAGCTCCCAATACCAGACCAGACCAAGGGCTCTTTCCCCAACCATCCTGCTGCCAACAGAAGCCAGTGGAAACACCCTGAGCAGGAATGCAGTTTTCTGAGGGTGAAGATCAACCTTCACGCTCCAATGTGCCAACTTCTGCAATTTCCCAAATCCAGAAAACTCTATTGCATCACTGTGACAGCAGCAGGGCTTCTCACTCTGTACACTCACTCTCTTGAGCTGGGGGACAGGTAGGGGACTCAAAAGCCAGTACTCAAGGAAAAGTGTAGAAATAAGTATAAAGGCAACCCTTCATGAGAACAAGGAAGCTCTGCCAAGGACATCAGAAAGTTAAGAAACTTCCTCCCTCAAAGCTTTATCATGATCAATACCTACTGATGGATCTCACCTCCAAGAATGCATCAAATACCATTTGTCACCTTCATAAAAATTGCAGTAAAAACTCTAACCAGCACCAAAGAGCAAGCTGCCTTCTAAATAGTGTGAAAAAACGAACAAAACCTAAACTGTTACTCTTAGTTGAGCAAATTAACCAGCTGTAAACTTAAGTTTTATGCTCCTTTAAATGAAGAAGGTATACATGAAACTGACATTTTAAACAGTGATATCAAAAAAGATGCAACTATGTATACTGAATTATTTAACTGATTTGTTTTTAATGGATCCAGAGACCAACTCTCATTTTGTTTCCCTTTGCCATTTTTGGAGTGCTGCCGTCTTATTTGAGGAATATTGAGTCAACCGGAAGTTTCTGGCTACTATGGACTCACAAGAACCCCCACAAAAGGCATCTGAAATTCCACATGAACCTTCAGGCACACTAGATGGAGCTAGTGGGGGAGGGGGAGGAAGCTTTTGGAGTGATCAAAATGAAGCCATTTTCACATCAAAGCTCACAAACCTCATATTACTTGGTCAAACCAATTTTAAATCAGTAACTATCAACTTTACCTACACATTTTCAGTGGCCCACATAAAGTGAGACGGTGAACCTAGTACATTTCTGAATATTATTCAGCTTTTACAGAAACAACATCCCAAAAGCCATCACATTAGGTCCTCACTGTGCCAGGGGCTGTACAAATAAAGGAGAACAATAATCCAAACGCATTTATGGTCTCGATGATCATGTGAACACATGAACAAGACACGCAAAGACTTTAGAAAAAGGTAACCAAGAATCTCAACCAGGAGGGAACGATGGTGGCCACATTACCTGGCTACTACTGGAAGTCAGTTTCTTTCCACAGATAGGCAGAGCTCAGACTGCACTAAACTAGACAGACAAACAGTGTTCTCACTTGATTTTGAACTTAAGCCCCTGTGTAACAACAGCTACCTGCAACAAAAGCTCTGGAAAAAAAAAAAAAATAAATGGAGACTTACAAGAAGAAAGGACAGCTAGAAGACCAGAGGTAACAATTAAAATCCTGTAGCATTGTATGGCAAATGGGACACTGCTAAACTACGAAGGGTTCCAAGGCAGAGCTATTTCTCTTATGGGTAACAGAAAGGTGAGAGGGGAGAACACATGTCCTAAATATAGCCCCTTCAAAGGAGCCTAGAACTGAGCTGACACAGAAACTAAAATACCTTCCTATCATGACTGTCTTCTTAAGAGTACTGCCAGAGCAACATCAAGACATATCACAGAAATGAGGAGTCAAGATAAGAAAGGTCAGACAGTTTTGCCAAGACTATGCGCCCCCTCTAGATAAACAGAAGATTCCAGTCCCTTCTGCACCAAACACACCACCTTTCAGAAAGGTTCCTATTAATTTTTAATTAAAAACTCAGCTGGAGCTAGACCAATACTCTCTATTTAAACTTTCAAATATCAAACTTTACTCAAAAACTGCAACATCATCAGCTGCCTATGATCAAGAGCACTTCACAGCTGGCTTACCTTCAATGAGATGTACTACTCTTCACATAAAGGTCCTTCAGAAATATACAATCCACTTTCAAGTTTTCCATCTCCTTCATGAAGCTCAAACAGGAAAATACAAAGACTGTTCTGAGCTTCACAGGTAAAAGGTGAATTCACATACTGGCCAGACACGGACAAACTGTACTTTGTTTTAGAGTGATTACTAGATAGAGCAGTAGATCAGTATGG
Source organism: Leptosomus discolor (assembly GCF_034619465.1). Taxonomy (NCBI): domain Eukaryota; kingdom Metazoa; phylum Chordata; class Aves; order Leptosomiformes; family Leptosomidae; genus Leptosomus; species Leptosomus discolor. The sequence continues at coordinate 67,094,217 of NC_141419.1, read as the reverse complement.
GGACCAAGTTACCAATGGCACCACAATTTTGTTTTGTTGTTCTTCAGCAAATCAAGTTAGTCTCTCCAACCTTTAGTTCGCATCCCCCCTTCCATCCCCCCCTCCCCCCCCAAAAAATGCTAAGTGTTTTAAGTTTTCTTCTCCCAGTGGTGATGTCAGGATTATTTTAATTTAGTACTTCAGTCCTATGGTGAAAGTTAAGTGAAAAAACTACCCTTCACTGAAGAAGCAAGAAGTACTTTATCATTAAGAAGTTTACACTCAAACACACAAACTTCAGATCTTCTTGACAGTTTTAAGCACAGAAGTTAATCATCCCAGGATATCTGAAGTATGTTGTATTACAGGTAGTTAATACTGTTACCAAGCAGAAGCAGTTATTCTCTTACAAGAGGAAAATCACACACATTGCAAGAATAACATGTGAAAAGGTACTTTCAGTCTTCAGCTGGTTTTTTAAAGTCTTCTGCACTAGAACTCACGTTGTCAATGGCGGTAAATCTGACTGAACTACCCAGGTAGAGAGGAACAAGAACTGGAGAGCCTATTGCCAGGTAGCTGGACTAACTCTGGATGTGCAAGAGTTGGGCTCCAGGCAGAGAATGAATCCGAATGCCAAAGAGACAATCACGCCCTTATCTTCTGAAACCAAACAGCTGCCCAAAAAGCACATATATTGTGCTAAAAATGGAATTGTGGCAAGATGATCACAAAGGGCAGCATGCTTCACAATCCAGGATAAAGACCTTATAAAGATGCCACAAGACAAAACATTTACCCCCCATCAGCTACTTTTTGAGCTACAACTAGGTGAGAGAAGTTTTACCAACAACGCTTATATACAGACCGGCCTTCTTTGAGCTGTTATTCCCACTAGGAATCTCAATAAGCAGTCCAAGGAGCCTGCTACTGTTTTCAAACATTGAGTTCAAAAAGGAACACACTTATCCTGACTGTATTGGGCTATTTTATCTCTGCCTCTCTAATTCTTCCCCTGCAGAGCAGAAGGAAGGCAAACTCTGAAGACAATATAGGAGAGAAGAGCGGTGACAGCTGGGAGCCATCCGAAGTAAAGAAGGCCATTTGCAGGAGGTTTCCTCCCCCAGCATGTCACCATCCCCTACACTAGGCTCTCTCTCCCGCAACCCCTCACTGCCTCATTAGCTGTAAGTGATGTGGCTTAGGAAGGAAGCAGAACTTTATTAACATTCGGAGAGGCCAGCATTGCACATGGAGACTCAATTTGCTGATTACCAGCAACCAAGCCCCACATAGTATTCTGTCTCCCTCCCCAATTTGGACACCCGAACACATGACTTTCTCTCTAGTTCCTTAACCCTCAAAGAGTGAAAATGAGTAATAACACCATCCTTGTCACCTTAGTCTCCAATGCTAAAAAAGACAACCCAGTACCTCCAGTTGAAAGCTACTCTCACACTGCCCATCTGAGCATGAAAAGGGCAGTAACTATGATGGAGTTGCTGGACTCATTGACCCAAAAGGCCTCTTTCAGCCCAGTCTTACAAGATGCCACCACTGCTATCAGTTCTACATTTTCTGCAGCTACAAGGATAAACTCATTCATGCCATGACTCTCAGGTGTGCTTTCATGCAAGTTTAGCCATTCAAGTAATAGCTACCATTCCAGGCTGAAAGTAACCCACCTAGAGCAGACTTCATTTATGCCAGGTGACGATGAACCTAGTCAGGCACTTACCACACTTGTGACATGTTATTGCTCCACTGTGTTGACTAGAAGCCTCTATTAATCAGATGAGTAGTTTCCCCAGTGCTTCTCGCTAAGGGATGAGGCACCTGCAGTCTGACCAGCTGCAATCATGAGCACATGCTGCTCTTTCAATAAGGGAGGCAAAGGAGGTTCCAGGACTCTAATAATTTCATGCCTGGTCACTACTCTACAGCTAAATAAAATACTTTTTCTGTACAGTACTCCAGTTTCCAAACACAGTATTTCTCCTACCACATAAATTACCTTCTGCCCATTACAAAAGTTGACACCTTCTTCTCAACTGGAGCATAAAGAAAAATTGTTTTCAGTCCTGCAGCTGCCCTAGCAACAGAGGATACAAAACTCTGGGTGCTGAGTGCCAGCTCCCCTCATAGCACCCCGCCTACAGTAAACATCTACTACAGTTAACCTGTGCTTTTGGATGAGAAGGGACAGCTAGGTTTAAATGTCAAGAAATCCACAGGACTTATGTCAAGGTTTGTATGATTCCTCGCTACAGCTGAAGCATGAGAAAACTGTCCCATATTCATGACAATTTTAGAAGGCAGAGATGCTTCTTCTTGCAGAACATCATTTCAACATTGTAAGCCATGTCTGAAATACCAGCCACTGGCCAGGCTAACTAGGAGGAGAGAGGCCTGCAGGCAGAAGAGTTTGTGTCTACGCAGAGAGAAGAGATTAACCAAACAATCACAGAACGTCTGAAAATGAAACCCAAACAGACAGCTGAATAAGTGCTTTTTGATAAAACATGTATTTACTTCTTTCAGGCCAGCAGCAGAGCATCCACAGAATCCTTTTTTGTTTTGTTTTTTTTTTCCTCTAAACACAATTTGCAATTTCTTCCAACTGAACCAATCATCCAAAACCCCCAAAATGAAACAAACGACAATCTTAAGAGACCTGCCCCTTAGGGCTAACATGTTTATGGTCATAAACATAAGTACTACCAACAGGATATCCTGAACTAGAATCTGGCTGGCCTGGGCACATCTCCATTGTTTTATGAAGTATCAAAATGGGAGACAAACGTCACTGTTTGGGATGTACATGTATAATTCATTAATAGTTTATATCTACAAAATGCTCTACATACACAAATACAATGAAAACACAGAGGTAGTCCATAAAAAAAAAAAAAAAAAAAAAAACAACCCAAAAACCACCTCACCATGGTAGAGGAGCAGGTTGAGGCTTCAAACCAGGAGCCACTGGTGCTCCTGTGACTCTCTGCTCCCCCACTGCTGAGCACAAGCACAGCCTTCCCGCATTTTTTGCTAATGTCACACAGACCTTTTTCCTAATCACAAAGTTTGACCTTTAGCGTCTATTGCAGGTACCAGGCTGAAAGGTGAAATGTTTTTGGTGATAATGAGAACAAAATGTAGATTCCATCTCCTCTTTAAGTTACTGAGAGCATAAGCAAAGAAAGAAAAATACCCTGGCCTTTATTTTATTTTAGTATTTCATATGCAAGCTGTTTTTCTTGATTAGATGACAAAACACCAAGACGTGCCCAATTTTACACTATTAAAAACAAAACAAAAAGCTGTGGGCGAAAACAAAACGATGCTTTTCCCGCTGTCACACAGCGGAGCCAGCATGTAATTTCCCCGGGGAACGTGAGGCAGCCTATTATCCCATTTGCTTCCCTGTTATTTTATGTAAAGACAGGGATTCGCTCGCAAACACCCCCGTTCCCTCAGAAGCATCCCCGCGCTCCCCGCCCCACGACTCCGGCCCGGCCGGTCGGGGCGGCGCCCCCTCACACAGCCCCAGGCCGCAGCAGCACCGCTACCTGCGGTAGTTTCACTTGGGCCTCTCCTCCTCCAGTACCTCGAGACCCGCGGCCACCGGCACCAGCCCCCTTCTTCACCGCTGTCTTCCCCGTCCCGGGCCAGCACCGCCTCCCGCCTAGCGACGCCCAGCGCATGCGCGGCAGGCGGCCAGCCGGGCGGCCATCTTGGCGGCTTCGCGCCTGTGGCGAGTGAGGGGGAGAGGGGCAGCCCCGGCACTCCTTCGTGGGCGAGCTGTAATTCATTTTCATAATTAGCCAGTTTAGGTATAATCCACCGTTCGTCCCTGCTTTGTTGCCTGCGGGGGCGGGGGCAGTCGGCTTGTGTTCTCACAGCCTTGGCCCTTTGTTTTCTACCCACCCGGCGGGGCCGGGCCGGGCGCTGCCCTCGGCCTTGCACAGCCCCCGCCCGCCGCGGGGCCGGGGGCAGCTCCCCGGGGCGCACGGCGAAGGAACGGCGGTAGTCGAGGCTTTCGGCGAGAAGGCTCTGTCGAGCGCCGGGTGCGCAGGGGAGGGGAGGGAGCTGCGAGGCGTTGCTGCTCCTCTCGTTAAAAATGGCCGCACCAATGGCTTTTAAAAAATCAGCCGCAATCAAAATGCCCATCTCCGGGCGCTGCCCGCGGGCGAGGAGGGCGCAGCCGGCCGTAGGCTCCCGGCCGTAGGCTCCCGTCCTCCCGCGAGCGCGGTGGCGCGGCGGGCCGGGGGTGGCGGCGGGGAAGCGGCGGGAGGGCTGCCGCCGGCGGTCGGTGCCTCTCGGCCCGGAGCGGGCCGCTGCCCGCCGCAGACAGCGCCCAGCCGTGCGGCCCGGCCGGCCGCGGGAGCCCGGCGCTGGGTTTTCTCAGCAGTTTAGATATTTTGTGCAACTCCCAATATTCACCCAAGCCTCATTACCACCTCTTAATGAGACCCCTTTACTCCGTGACGTGCAACCGCTCCATCTCATTAAGGAAATCGCTCTTCAATGCTGATTATTTTATTTGCAGCCATAATTATATTTCTTTCGGCTAAATCACGGTTTAATCGAGCCCACATGGAGGGCAGCAGCACTAATTACAGCGGGAGATGCGGTGGCGGTGGCTGTTCGCCTGCCCGGCCGGAGGAGGAGGCGCCGAGGCGGGCGCGGGCGCGGCGCTCCCCTGGCGGGGCCCGGCCGGGGGCAGGGCGGAGGGCCGGGGCCGGGGAGGTGGTCTCCAACACAACAACTTATTACTTCTAATTCCCCGACTGTCACCAAATCACCTGCACGAAACAAGAATCTAATTTGTTAAGCTGGCATTTCTGCAGATGGAAGATCGATTTTCTCTTTAGATTTCTCTAATTGAGTGAATATAGACGCCCCGAATTAGCCGCGCTCGGGCAAGAGGGGAAGGGAAGGGGAGAGGGAGGGAGGGGAAAGAAAAAAGTCAACAAAAATCATCCTTGTAAAATAAGCCATATTACCTCTAGAATTGCCCCCCAAATAATAAAGGAAGGTGGATCGAAAGGTCCCAGATTGAGTGACAGTCATATTTCTGGAACTAACTGGTTTTTAAAAGAAAAGGTTAGAACGGCTGGAGAATGCTAAGTAACCGCGTGGGAGAGAGATGGCTGAGCTCTGAAATTGCTTACAGAATTACATTTGTTTTTCTTGTGATTTTATTAAAAGTCACTCCTCATCTCCAGAATGCGTGAAAATATCTACTTTCCACTCAGATACACCACATTAACTTGTTGGAGGCGAATTTGTTTGTTTGTCTATTTTATTTATTTGCCAGATAAGATTGATGCAGTCTTATTAGCGCTATATCTAGTTATAGGAAGAGATAAGGATGAGATGTTTTCTTTTTATTCCAATTACTAGACTTGTCACCTAACTGAATAACTGATACATGATTATTTATCTTGAGTAAATAGAAATCAGAAAAGCAGCCAACTTAACACATACAAATAAAATATGTATGTTCCTTATTACTATATACCACCTATGTAATTGAAGAGATTAAAACTACGGCCTAAAAAGGGAAAAAGTTAAATACTCCATCCACGTCAGTCTCTGATGTATGTTCTTTCATTGCTACGCCTGGCGGTTTATTTGTCCAGCCGGATGGGGAGATTTCGGATTTTAAAAATACGAGTATGTGTTAAGTAAATTCCTCAAAGCTCAGTAGGAAGACCCTTCCTGGAAGCGTGCTCTTTCCCTAAACAGAGACGTATCTCAGAAATGCTTTATACCGGCGTTCCCTTCGCCTCCGGGGCAGCCTCGGTAATTCCTGTCCGACAGCTCAAGCTACAGCACAGTGCGTTGCGTCTGGGCTCCGCGTCTTCATGAACTTAATATTACGCCGAAAGCCTATACATATATTACGTGCACACAAGGCTGGAGGGAGAGGGGCAGATGACTTTTGTGTATAAGGAGTTTGCATCCGGACGGGGGAGAGCAGGAGAGGGTGTCAACCATACCTTTATATTAAAATAGCTTTTTTTCCCCACAAAAGACCGGTTGTCATAGTTCTGATAAAAATTAACTGATAGAAGCCATCCTTTCAATCTGAAGCAACCGCTTGGCTGCCGAGCTCTTCCCCGCAGCCTGCCGGCGAGCGGGCAGCCAGAGGCGCTGCCCTCGGCTCAGCCGGAGCGAGGTGCAGATATTTAGAGAAAAAAGCAAACAGGAAAACGCTGTTCGTGACCGTGTTCGGGCGGCGCTGGCGGGAGAGCCGAGCTCTCCCTGCCGCCTCAGGGAGGCTGGTTTCGGAACACCTGACGGCTGCGGTTCTGAGCAGCTCCGATCATAGTCGCCTCGGATGCCTTTAAACTTCATGAAGTCCTTTCAGAGAAGTGTATTTATTGCGGCTACAAGATGCTGCATGCACCCTAATGTCGTAAAGCAGCGATGATCGTCACATTTAGCCCTGACTAGACTGAATAAATTGGAATCTCTATCTGCTGGCAACCTTGTCCTTCCTTTCCAGAGAAGTCATATTTTCGAGAGAGCTGATTGAAATAAAAGCACGTGTTTACGTTTTTGCATTTCTTAACTCCAGATTACGCCGAACGAAAGGATATAGTTTGATTTGTCATTTGTGTTTAGGGTATGCCGATGTGGAAAAGTAAACAGGAGCCTAACTCACTTGATTTGTTTTCTGTAAGCAAATAACACTCAAAAGCATAGCTGTAATTTACAATGAATTAAAATTGATTCTTTTCATCAGGCAAGAAAATAGGGAAATGTGAGGTCGTTAATTATTGAGGGAGGCGCTTCTCATTAAAGCGAACAATGTTACAATGCAGCACGGCGGAGCGGGAATGTGAATAATAATATCCGATATTTCAGCAGTACTGTCTGGAAACAAACAAAAAAAATATAAAATAATAATAATAATAATAAAAAAGCCGCGCCAACAAGCCAGGCAACCAAAAGTTACATTTGATAAACGCTGGGAGCGTTGCTAAGTGTAAAAAGCAATTACGGTGCTCTGCATACGGCAGCCCCCTTAACGTGGTGGATGCTCAATAAATACATAAATAAAATATCAAATTACAAACCTTATCAGGCATTTATACCAAGCCACCCTGCTGACTTTAGCAGTTTAACCTTATTTTACCGTGTTTCTCGCTCCAAATATAATTATTCTGATAAAAGAAGGTTCTGTTCCTGGATCAGAGCAGAATTGGTTAAACACACTTGTTTATATTACAGCCTCATTCAGTCAGGGTTTGAGTTTAGCCGGGAGGGAAGGGGGAGAGCTCCGGGGCTTGGAAAGTTCTCTGCCCTTTCTTCCCAGGGTCACGGCACCGGAGAATTGGGGTGATACCGCTCCCCGATGCGGCACGCACCGCTCCCGCGGCCCCTTCTCGGCCAGCGCGGGCAGGAGGTGGGGGGCGGGGGGGCGGAGAGGGGGAGCCGGGGCCGGCCGGGACCCCGGGATCGGGCCCGTCGGGCGCCGCCGGGAAGGGAAGGGACGGGACGGAAAAGGAAAGGAAAGGAGAGAAAAGGAAGGTGCGGGGGGAGATGATCTCCCAGTGCCTAGCCCCTTGGCAGGCGCTCCTGTACGAAATTCAATCTCTATTTTTTATGAGAAGTAAACTGTCTAAATAAATTTTATTACGGGCAACCAATATATTTTCTGGTAGTTCCCTTTGTTCCAGTTCTACGTGTGTGTAACAATCTAAAACCTATTTATTGAGGAAAAATCACTGGATCCGTCATAGAAAATCCTTTTACTTTGCTCTGAAGTGATTTCTGAAGACACTCGTGTCACTCTGAAGATTTTGGGCCATTGTGCTAAAGCCTTTCCTTGTTAGGAACTTCAGTTCCTATGATCAAGTGGGGAATACCGTAAATTGTAGCAGGGAATGGACTTGACTGGCAGTTTTCTGGCTACACTGGGAAAATGGAAAGATGACGGGGAATAAAATCCTTGTAAATACATCTCCGACGCTGCCCAGGTGAATTCAGGCACTTGACAAAACAGGAGCGCGCGGAAGCGGAATGTGATTAGGGGATTTTACATATGCCCCATTGTCATTTTCTTTCTGACACGCTGAAGTGTCAGTCCTGCCTGCTCTTTTCTCTCCCGCAGACTTCCTTCTCTGATGTCCCCCCTTCCCTTAAGACGATTGCGCCGTGAAGTCTTGGAAGAAATGATTTAGTTTGTTTATACTGCTATAAAAATCAAGAGCAATAGAAAAGTCATAAAATGAAGCGCGCTATCAATCACACCGCAACATTGTTATTCAGCAGTTACTAACAGAGATTGATAATCCTTTGATTTCATCCCATTGTTATTACTCTGATGTGTCTGCACATTAACTATTACGCATTTATTTATCGACCCGAGGCACACAACAACACGGAATAGGTGCACACGCATGCCGTGCCACCCTGCCCGCAGCACGCTCGGCACAAGCCGACTGCAGGCACTTACAGCGCCCGGACGTTTTTGGCAGCAGCTACAGCTAAAACTGAACCCCAAACGCCTCGGGCGACCCTTGACCATTCGCGTAGCTCCGGCTTCAGGTAGGGCCGGACCCGCCGTGGCCGCGAAAGGCTGCACGCCCCACGGCTCCCGCCGGCCCGGCCCGACTCCCCGCCGGCGGCTCCGTGGGTCCCGGCTTCCGGCAGCGGGCCGGGGGGCGGCTCTCGGGAATTTTCATCGCCCGGGCTTCGCCTCCTGCCCTGGAGCTGCACACAGGCAATAATTTTCAAAGGGAAAAAGGAAAACAAATGAGCTACCTCCGCCGTCTCCCATCCAACCGTGGGAAAAAAAAAAAAAAAAAAAAAAAAAAAAAAAAAAAAAAAAAAAAAAGGAAAAATCCCGAAACTCCCACCCCACCTCCACCTCTTTCTTTCCCTCTCTCTCCAGCTAAATTGTGGCCCGTCTCTGTGTCTCTCTCCCTGCTCTTAGCGGCCGTTCACGGGCACCCATGTTCATTGCAACAGCCCGACGTCTCGAAAGCTGAATTGAATCAATGCAGCCCGAGCAAGGAGGAGGAGGAAGAAAAAAAAAAAAAAAAAAAAAAAAAAAAGACCAACTGTAAAACTGCCCTAGAGATCGGTCGGCCGGTTCCTTTGTCTCCTTGTTCAGTCGCTGCCGAAACCCTTGCACATCTGAGCTGCAAACAAAACCACTCTTGCATCTGTTCGCATGCAGTATTTACAATGTTTTGTGTAAGTCAATTGGATGGCGGAAAAAAAAAGCCATTGGCGCTGTATTATTTAACACAGACTTCACTGGGCTCCCTTTTTGGTGGAAGCTTTATTTGCACTAAATGAATAATCTTAATTGCATCACTTTTGAATTAAAAATCAATGTTAATCAACTTGGAAGTAGTAAATATCAGTTTTCATTGTGCCCGGGTAGAGGGTATTTTTCTTGTTTTGCAAATAAAAATACAAGTCAAATAACTTTAAAAGGGCATTATGTTCTGCTACAAATACAATTGAAACGGATTGTTTAGGAGCGGATCAGAAATGGTACAGAATTTTGCACTTAATTTCCTCAGTTATCATTTACAATAAGAACCTCTTGGCTTGACAGCCAAGTCTAAACAGTAGTAAATTAGTACAAATTTATACTGATTTTACTCTAATAATCGTAATAAAAGCTTATAGATTTGGCACTAATTACATAAATGCCTAATGATCTTGAAAATTACTCTGGTTAGAAATATATTACTAATCTAAACTTTGTTGTTGGCTGGCTTTGAAAAATCAGAACATTAGAAATGGTTCGCTTCACTTGTGCAAAGCACTTTAAATTGTTCAAGTAGTTTAACATATTCAGGAGGAAAATAAAAGGCATTTAACTTTATTTACTGCTTTAAATTGAGTTTGTAGGCGAGCCGAACTTGGAAACTTTACCCGAAAAAATGGGGCTTAGGGGCTTTGAGCTCCCGGCCAGGGAGGCAGCGCTCCCCGGGCGGCCGGGAGGCGCGGCACTGGGCTCCCTTTCCCCGCGTCGCGTTGTCCTTCTGCACCGAGCAGGGCCGGGACGGGGTGCCGGGGAGCCCCGGGGGCTAGGCGGGACTGTGCTGCCCGGGCCGCTGCGGGAACTCGCATAAGTTTCTCTCTCCTCGCAACCCCACAGCCGTCGGGGCCCGGAGGAGGCGGGTGGGTGAGAGCCGGGCCGCGGTCTCCCCCGCCGCCCGCGACCCCGGTCCCCGGGGCGGCCGGCGAGCGGGGCCAGCGCTGCCCGCCCCCGCGCCGCGCCGCGCAGCCGCCCGTGCTCACCCACTTACATCCCCGCGGTGGGAGCTGGGCTTGCGAGCCACCCCCGGGAGCCTGGCCGAGCCGGGTCCGAGGGTGAGCTCCGAGGAGGCATTAAAAAAAAAAAAACAAAAAAAAAACAACCAAAAAAAAAATATCAGTGGTGACCCGGAGCAGGAGGAGGGTGGCAAATGTGCATTTGGAAGAGAATGGGAAAGGGGGAAGGAGGGCGGCGAAGGCGAGCAGAGCAAGGTAAGGGAGCGGTGGCGCGGTGCGGGCCGGGCCGGGGCGGCGGGAGGCCGGGGCGGCGGCGGGCGGGCGGCGGGCGGGCGGAGCGGGGCGCTCCGGGCGCTGACATTTGCAGGCTGCCCTCCTGATTGGTCCCCGCGCCGAGCTGCTCACGGGTTCATTGAAGTGTTAAGCACCTCCCCGTCTCTCTAAAGGACATTATAATGCAAGAGACCCCCTTTTTAACCACACACCGAATTTTCTTTCATTTAGGCGATCTATATATATATATCTTATATCTTATATCTATCTTATATCTTATATCTTATATCTATTTTAAATAACTTAAGGCCGCTAAAATTTGGGGGGGAACAGCCTTCGCCCTGGAGCGGTGCGCGATGCTGTCTCACGCCGACCTCCTGGACGCCCGTCTCGGTGAGTTTCCCCCAGCACCCCCCCGCTCCGCGGCGGCTGCACCGGCGGCGGCGGCGAGAGGGGAGAAAGCCGGGGCAGGAAATTGACAATTTGTTCCTTATTTTACCTTAATGCGATCTAAATGGGCTAATTCCTTTAAAAGTAATTGTACTGTATTAAAGTTTAATTTGATTTAACATTAAAAAAAAAAAAAAAAAAAGGAGAGAGAGTGAGACCTACGGAGTACGTAGATCTACAGCGAGCTGTGGATCATTTAATTTCTCTCTCCCCCGTTTTTTTACACATACCTACACATTATTACTATGATGATGATGATGATGATGATGATTATTTTAGGACAGATGAGCTCGATGGTATTTACGGAGGAGCTCTGGGTGGCCTTTTCCTGCTCGCCTGCTCGCTTTCCTCACTTCTTTTCCTTTAAAAAAGAGAAATATCCGTATCTACCTATTTATAGTTATTCACGTGTTTGTTTAGAGGAGCGGAGGGAGGAAAGGGGAAAGATCGGCCACAGTGACCGAGGTTCCCGCACATCTGTCGGCGAGGTAAAGCTCCCGGCAGCAGGGCTGCTCGAGTATCATTTCTTTGACTCCGTGTCTTTCTTTTACCAGCCCCGCTGGAAAACCCAAGCTGAACCCGGCAAAACTTGCCCTCCCCCTCTTCCCCTCCCTTGGTCTCGCAAGGGCAGGCCCGGTGGGGAGCAGGTTATTTAAGCAGGAAGAGGAGCTGCCCGGTGTAAAGTTTTCTCTCCTCCGCCCGGGTTGCGCCGGGGCGAGGGCTCTGTGCGCCGCGGAGCCAAGCCGAGCCGAGCCGGGCTGCGGGGCTGGCGGGCGGCCGGGGGGCGGCGGGGGCGGCGGGGCGGAGGCTGGATGCCTCTTGCCGCCTCGGTGCGCTGGAAAGCGGCTCTGACGGATACATGCCCGGCTGCAGGGGAGTGATCGCGGATCCTTTGCTTCCGCAGGGATGAAAGATGCGGCCGAGCTGCTGGGACACCGGGAGGCGGTGAAGTGTCGGCTGGGCGTAGGGGGCTCGGATCCGGGGGGACACCCGGGAGACATGGCCCCCAACTCGGACACGGTGGAAGGGACCACCCTGCTGCCGGGGGAGGACATCACCACGGTGGGATCCAACCCCAGCTCCTTAGCCGTCAGCGCCAAAGACCCCGACAAGCAGCAAGGCCAGCAGGGCGGCCAGAACCCCAGCCAGGCTGGGCAGCAGCAGGGGCAGCAGAAGCAGAAGCGGCACCGCACCCGCTTCACGCCGGCGCAGCTCAACGAGCTGGAGAGGAGCTTCGCCAAGACCCACTACCCGGACATCTTCATGCGAGAAGAGCTGGCCTTGCGCATCGGCCTCACCGAGTCCCGGGTCCAGGTATGAGCAGCCGCCCCCGCGCAGTGCCCGCCCCCGCCGCGCCCGCCGTCCCCTTCCCGGGACGCACGCAGGGCGGCTCGAGCGGCCGGCGGCGAGAGCGGGCACAACGGGGCGGGGGGGCCGGTGCCCCAAACCTCAGCTCAGCGGCGGGGGAGGAAACCCACCCCTGCACGCAACAGCGCGGTCAGGAAGCCTTGCAACCGGGCGCCCTCCGCCCCCTTTCCACACAGCCGTCCCCTCGTCCCCTACCCGCCCGCGGCGCGGTGGTCCCGAGCGGGGCGCGGGCGGAGCATCCCCTCGCTCCGCGGCCCGGCCAGGGGCAGGAAAGAGCCCGAGGACGCGCAGCCCGAGAGGGGCGAGTCTCAGCCCTCGCAATAGCGTGGCGCTGAAAGGCGAGCCCAAACGGCCGCGGAACAGCCCCCGCTCCCCGGTGAGGGGTCCGCCGGCGGCGGCGGCGGGGCGCGGGGCCGCTGTCCAGGGTGCTGCCCGCGGCGCGGGCGGGTCGTCCCCCGGAGCCCACCGCCGGGAGGGTCGGGCTCGGGGCGGGGGAGGCACAGGGGGCCGAGAAAAGGCACTTCGGTAAGAGGCAGCGGTAAAAGCGGTAAAAACTCGGAGTGTCCCCGGGCTGGCTTTTCTAACGCCGGGGGGCGGCAGGGGTAGTAAGTAACTCCAACATCCAGGGTATACTCTGTCCCCTGAAGTACACACGTACATACAGGTACGCATGGAGACAGGCGTGTATTTGCAGGCAGGCACTTAAAAACTAGTCAGGCAAATAAATGTAAACGAAATTCGGAAAAGGGGGAGACGGACGCCGCTCAGATGCAGCTTTTGTGTGCAGAACGAGACTTTCGCGGCTTTCTGTGCGAGCCCCTTCCGAGGAACCAAAGTCCGCACAATGGAAGCACTTGTGGGATGTGCATCCCCGCTCAGCGCAGCGCACCGCATCGGGAATGCCGCCGCACTTCACCGCAGCCGGTGTTCAAAATCCCTCTCGGCAAGCCCAGGCTCCTCAGCTAAATAAGGACACGTCAAAAAAAATCCCTAAATGAACGTTTTTATGAACGAAAACCGACCCCGTTCTCGAATGCGACAGAAAATGCACGTCTGCTTTTAAAAAGTAAAACAGTTTGAGTCAGCCTACACAGGACTATAATTAGTTTAAATTAAGAAAGAAATTAGATTCACAAATAAAATATAATTGGACAACTGACTCCATCAAAAAAGAAAACGAGGTCTATTAAACTTTATTGGGTTTCCCAAAGGTTAATGATACCAATTTCAATATTAGGAGTGTGGTAAATGAAGTAAAATATAAAATATAAAATGGAAATAGATATTTTCTAACAGCACATCAAAGAAATTCGTAGGAAAAAAGACAAAGTGTTTTAATGGCCTCGGCATAATCTTAAACCAATGCTAATAGCTCCAGACTGCTGATAAAAACAGTTTAATAGAGTGGCAATTTAAATATTTTTTACAATAATGTTCTGTAGTTTAAAAAGTAATCAGATCAACATAACCTTCTTAATTAACACTTCAGAATGATTAACATTATGTAATCTAAGGCAAAATAATTTATTTAATGTATTTACTTCACAATCCGATATATCACTACTCCTTGACCAAATTTAAATTAAATAGTAATTAGTTTATGTTCCTATACGAGTACTTTACAGTTTTCTTTATAGTTAACAGATTGCCTACACATTCCTTGCAGTATATGGGCTCCACACTGATTAAGGAATGCTCCAAATAGTTAATTTATAGCGGCTGTATATATTTTTAAGGGTTTTAGACGCTAGGATAAATCACCACTTTCCTCATTTTAGATTTGTATTTAATGTATATGATACATTTAAATAATTATTAAAGCGGCTGGTGCTTAAACGGGAGTCCAATTCCACATCTGATATTGCTCTGCTTTTCAGGCTGCTGTAATAAAACCATTCTTTTTATAGCATGCCATTATTAGAAACCAATTTCAGAATTATTTATAACCTGGAATGGCTTATTAAGCAGCAATGCGAGAATCATGCAAATTACGCGATCAAATGCAATATAATAAGCATAATCATTAGTCTCTAGCACGGATTAATTAACTTTCAATATTTTATTTACATAAAATCCAAATCAGTGAAATAACTTCTGCACAGTCAGGCTTGCCTTTCAATATTTTATATGAACAAAAATAATGTGCTGTAATTCCATTGACCGTGTCCCCCACAATGGTCCCGTCACCTGCCACATCTTAATAGGGGACAAGCTGAGAGTATTTTCTAGTTTTCTAATGGAATGAGAAATTGCATTTTCTTCCTCTCCCAGCACTATTAAAGTGTAATGAATTCGGCCCAGAGTTCACGGCTGGCTGATCGAAATGAACCTGAGATCCGAGCTTTAATACAGCTCTCCAGATTTCCTACCAAATCTTCACATTAATCATCCGCTGGATTCCAATGAGATCTTCATAAAGCTTCGGCTCCTGGGGAAAAAAAAAAAAAAAAAAGAAGTAAAAAAAAAAAAGAAGAAAAACAGAAGTGATATTGTCTCCCCTTCTCCCTCTCTCTCATGTATTTATAGCCAGGGAATTAAATGGGCTATATATTTTAAAATACATTTACAGTATGTCTATATTACTGTAACAGCAGACATCATCATGGTAGATTTTTAGATTCCAACCTCCATTAGATTCTCACTGTTGTATTAATAATTTTCAGGGGCTAGTTGCATTTTAAAAGGAGTCCAAAGTTGCCAAACGCTCGCGGTTAATATATTTCTAGAGTGCATTTTCAAAATCTCCCCCAGGTTTTCCCTGCGTTTTAATCTGTCATGCACTAGTTTTCAACTGGAAACATTCACATTTTAAAAGCATATGCAGCGTAGCTATGAGCTTAGGCGATCAGACCTGATGGAGATTCTTTACACCACCAGTAAACCATGAAACATAAAAAGATTTTGTAGCCGCAGTTTAACTATTAACCCTAAAACATAATTGAACGCGATTCTTCGACTATTCATGTAACATTTAGTTCCCTAACGGCTGTTCATTCCCTCTAATGGGCGCCCGTCCTTCTCACTCTGGGTACGTAGCGTGAAACCACGGACTCGACAGGTCCGCGCACTCCTGATTTTAAGCGGACCCGGTTGCTCCCCGCTAACAATTACTGCGGTGCTTTCGGCAGCGCCGCAGTGAGACCCACCGACTCACCCCTGTCGGCGCCACGAGCACCTGCTTACCTAAAACAGCTCTGCTTTTCTTAAAAGAAAACCAAATGCGGGTGGTTTGGAGGGAGGGTTTCCTGTCCCGGGACCCGGGGCAAGGGGGACTGGCCCGGGACAAGGCTCCCCGCCCCGCTGCGCCCCGCCCCGCTCCGGTGGCGGCTCGGAGCGCCTCCACGCAAGGGCAGGAGCCGTGGCCTGGTCATTTATTTTTCGTTTGTGTAATTGTTTTTTTTTGTTTTTTTTGTTTTTTGGGGGGGGGGGGGGGCAGGATCCCCTCCCGCGGCTTCACTCCGGGCGAGGGCAGCCGCGAGCGGCTCGGTCCCGGGACGAGGGCATCGATCCGTTTGGTTACAAAAAGTTCCAGAGGCCCCGTTATCCCGTGACAGTGACACGCGTGAGGCTGCGGGCGTGCAGAGCGGCCGTGGGAGACACGACGGCCCGGGGGGGGAGAGACGCGGGGATGGGCGGCAGGGCCGGGGCGGCGGCGGCTCCCGTTCCGCCGAGCCGCCCCCCGGGGCGCAGGGCGGGCGCGTCGCGGCTAACGGTGCGTGTCGCTGCCCGCCGCCCGCAGGTCTGGTTCCAGAACCGGCGGGCCAAGTGGAAGAAGCGCAAGAAGACCACCAACGTCTTCCGCGCCCCGGGCACGCTGCTGCCCACGCCGGGGCTGCCGCAGTTCCCCTCGGCCGCCGCCGCCGCCGCCGCCGCCATGGGCGACAGCCTCTGCTCCTTCCACGCCAACGACACCCGCTGGGCCGCCGCCGCCATGCCGGGCGTGTCGCAGCTGCCGCTGCCGCCGGCGCTGGGCCGGCAGCAGGCCATGGCGCAGTCCCTCTCCCAGTGCAGCCTGGCGGCCGGGCCGCCGCCCAACTCCATGGGCCTCTCCAACAGCCTGGCGGGCTCCAACGGGGCCGGGCTGCAGTCGCACCTCTACCAGCCCGCCTTCCCCGGCATGGTGCCCGCCTCCCTGCCCGGCCCCAGCAACGTGACGGGCTCGCCCCAGCTCTGCAGCTCCCCGGACAGCAGCGACGTGTGGCGGGGAACCAGCATCGCCTCCCTCCGCCGCAAAGCACTAGAGCACACAGTCTCCATGAGCTTCACCTAATGGCCGCCGCCTCGCCCCGCGCCGCCGCCGCCCCCGCCTCGCCCCGCGCCCCCGCCTCGCCCGTCCGCCCCGGCCCGCCCCGGCCCTCCGCCTTCCCCCTCCTGACTTACCAGGGAGTCGACTCAGGATCTGAAATCAGACGCCAACGGACTGGTTTGTGGGCCGAGAAACGCACCCCCCCCCCCCCCCCCCTTTCCGCCCCCGCGCATCCCCCGCGCATCCCCCCCGCGGCCCGGCCCGCCCGGCGGCCGCCTCTCCCCGACGGCGGCAGCACTCGAGGACCCCCCGACCCCGTCCCTCCCTCCCTCCCTCGCCACGACCCGGCGCTCCCGCCGTCCGCCCGACCGGCTTTGCAAAGAAATGCGGGTTTGGTTGCGTTTTCTTAATTTTTACAGTTTATTTAAGAGCAGCGATCTGCCGCCGGCCCCCTCCACTGCGAGGGCGCCGTCGGGGGGCGGCCGGGAGGGTTCGCGGAGCGGTACGGAGACCCCAGAGAGAATCAAATCCGTTCTGATAAAGCATTTATAAGTGAGAGAGAGCGAAACAGAAGGGAAGGGGGGAAAAAAAGGTTCTTTTTGTAAAAGTAAAAAAACCACGGGGGATAAAATGGCAAAAAGAACAAAAAGAAGCAAGAGCACTTCCCTTCTTCGGATCTTTGATTTCGTGACGGTTGAGTTGCCGATCCGCCCCACCTTTATTTACGCATTTATTTACGTTCCTGCTGCTATTGTCCCTCCTGCATCTTCCGCTGCGCCGGCGGAGGCGCCGCCGCGGCCCCCGCCCCGCCCGGCCTGGCCCGGCCCGGCCCGGCCCGGCCCCGCGGCCCGCCCGCCTGCATGTGCCGGTCACCCCGCCGCAGGGCAGGGCCGCTGGAGGAATGAACAAACGATGTGAAATAGGATGTTTTGTGTAGATAAAGCATTCTTGTTACATACTGGTCGAGTCGTGATATGTTTTAACTTATTGTCTGTGCTTATTTATTGCATTTTGGGTTTCTTAATAAATGTTTGAGCTAATATAAAACATATTACTTGACTTTTCCGGACACGTTTATATCAAGTTAATGTGAATGGATAAATATAATTTTCAGTATGTGATATGAAGAATTATGAATTTCGATGTGGAGTGTGAGATATAACAAGTGTCTTGAACTGCAGGCAAAAAAAAAAAAAAAAAAAGACAGGACTTCCTTCTATGGGGATTCACCAAGTCCTTTGTCACAAGTTTGGGGATAGTTTGCTTGCTTGAATTTTGCATTGAAGCCTTTCATTTGTCACAATTTTAATACTTCATGACTAATAAACTTTTGTTAATCTTTCTGCGTGATTTGCCTTTAAACTACAGGACGCAAGAAGTTCCGCGGCGAAACGAGGCAGGGGAGAAGGCCGAGGGGGAGCGGGGCGGCGGGAGGCCGGGGCGGACACGGGGGGCACCTGCCCCGGGGCCGGTGCGGGGATGAGGGCGGGGATTGCAGCGGCAGCGGGCGCGGGCGCGGAGGGGCGCTTCGCCGCGGACCTTCCTGCTGGCTCTGAAATGAGAGTGCGGCTGCTGGCAGGGCGAATCCCTCGGAAGAGAAACCCCTCCGTTTACTCCCGTGCAAACTTTGACAGGGGGAAAAAGTAGTGCAGGACTTTGGCAAACATCATACAGCCCAGCCTGGGTTTCTTTTTTATTCGACCCCGCCCTTTCCTTTTTTTTTATGCAATGCACTGAGATCTCTTCTCCTTGTACATCCATTACACATCTCTTAATTACACACCTGAGAGTGCCCTGCTCCATAGGCACCCGCAGAAGGGTCCTTGCCTGCTCCAAAGCGCATATTACATATGCATATTTAATTTAAAAGAGAAATAAAAGCAGAATAAATTATTGGCGATCCAGGCTGTGAGTGAGTCCACTGGGGGTCACCTGAGGAAGCAGCCCTGTGCATTTCTGCAGGAGTCTACTTGTGCAGGTGCCAAAACAAAACAGGATGCTCATCCTGAGGTAGACCAGGCCAGGCAAGACCGGTCCCATACCGTGGTAACACCTGGGGTAAGAAGACACTGTGCCCTGTCCCTCCTTCCAGCCCTCCCTCTGCTCCCCCGACCAGCCTCGGGCCAAGCAGTTGCCCCTCCACACGCAGGCTTAGATCTGAGTTTCAAATTCATGACCACCTTAGATCAGCCACCTAAGATGTGGGTGCACAGTGTGCCTAGAGAGCAAGGCTGGTCAGAGAACCCCCAAGAGTACACCCTGCCTATCCCACAGGTGCCCCTGCATGGGCCAAGGGGAGCGGCAGCCCATCTGGGATGTCCCTTCGTCTTCTCAGACACACAGCGGTCCATTCCCTGCACTGTGGCCTGCCAGGAGGCCAAACAGGCAAATCTCACTTCACTTTTTCCAAATGTATGGAAGGTTGTTTACAAGCACGTAATTTTTACAGCTGCTTTATATTGCTATAAGCAAGACAGCTTTATGATGTAGGAATGTTGTAAAGTGCAGTATGGAAGATCTTTAAAAAATATGTGCTTTTTAACGGTAGAGAAAAATGCTCTCTCTGGCTGGGGGCAGGGGATTGAGATGCAACCTGTAAGATCCAACTCTTGACACCAAACACCGCAGTTCTATGGAAGAGGCCTTACGGAGGTCCTTCGGCTTAATGCTCGCTCCTAAAACATCCATCATTTCCTCCATATTCTAATGCAACTGTTGTCCTGGTGATGAGCAAAGCTTTTTGATCCTACCCAACTTTGATACAACATTTGTTTCCATGGCAATAGATCTTAGTGTTCTGGGTCCTGGAGATTTTTGAAATTATACGTAACCTTAGCACCAGCTGAAGCTTTGCAACATAAAACATCTAAGCTGGTGCTCTTATGTATTTAACATGGACGAAAGGAAGAGGACCACGGGTTTCACTCATACATGTTACAGGTTGTGTGTGAATGATTTTATTAGAAAATCTCACTTGCACTGATATTAAAAGATAAAAATTAAACAGCACTGACCAGTTCTACCTAACAACATGAACAGCTTTGCTTCATTCGTGTAAAATGATCAAAATAAATGAGCGAATTCCATATAAATTGAGAGGGAACATTTATGCTGAATAACAATTAGCCTACTACTGACTAAGCAGCTAATGCCAGGCACTGGGTCTGTTACAAGCTGGGTTTATTTGCTTAACTTAAGGTGCATTTTAGTGTTCAGCAATTCCACCCAGCGTGTATGTAGACTGAGATTTACATTCATATGTATGGATTAATTTTCACACTGGCGCATGTCCACGTATGTTTACTTCCCTCTAAACACAACATCACCGCTGATGCCTAAGGAATATACATAACGATAATGCTACTGGACCTTTCATTTGCTGTCTTGATGAAATGCTTTGACACTCTCTGTCTCTCTCCTCTCTTCCTCCCCTCAAACCCCAGTGGAAGACAGAATCTGCTCTTACCTGCTGCTGGAGATTGCATTCACTGAGCAATTACTAACATTGGAAGAAAGTTTGTGCAAGGCAAGGGATCAGATAACATTGCAGCACGGATTATATTATTGTACTAGTAGCAATGATCACTGCTCCAGAAATGAAAATGTGGTTTAATTTGTGTTGTGGTCTTTAAATTTTCATTTTTCAGAATAAAAATCTCTACACATGAAAATGTATCTTGCAGTAATGGAAATATGGCAGTTAACCTGTCAGTTGAAAGTATGTAACCTTCCTTTTCTCCTTTTCATGACAAAGGTAATCTCATCTGAGGGCATTTATGTGAAGAAATAACAGCATGGCATGGTGAAACCACTGGCTCATTAATCCTGGCATCTACTTCCTGCAGGGGTTCTTGATTAGTTAGATTCATTCATTGGGTATTTCGGAGTTTTTGATTTCTCACCACTGGCTGGGTTCGCTGAGTTCAGGCTAAATTGAGCCAGAAGCAATGTTTATTAGTAATTTTGTAATACAGACTACCCTAATAATTCAGTACAAATATCTCATCTGAAATATATCCATTTGCCCTAACACCTAATGCAGTTTGCAGCTGTGTTCAGAGAGAACCAAGAGAACACAACTGGTTGGACATGTATTTTCTAAATTATTAATATGAGAGCTAATAGTGAGCTCCTCTTCATTTCCAATGCTTGAATTAAGATCCCCCCCTTTTTTTTAAAGCAAGCCCTGATGTGGAGGCGGCCACCTCCTGCCTGCCATGAAGGCTGAGCTCAGAATGACTGGTCTGGGAAGTGTGGCCTGTTTAGCCTTTCAGCATAGAGACGAAAGGGAGAACAAAGGAATTTTAGTTTTTCCCTCATGTGTGCTACAAACATAGGAAAAATCTAAATGCCGCAAAAGGGAAAGGAACAGGAATATTTGGAAGTTAGCATCCTGTAACGTCACAGATCTATCTCAACTGTTTGATTGCCGTAACAGAGTTACAGCTTGGACAAAAGGGACAAAGAAGCAAAGGCCCTGATCCTGCAGCCTGTAAAGCCCATGCAGACCTGTCTGTGAGTTCAGCAGATGCGTGTGTGGAGATTTGTGGGATCAGTGCTCAAAATTGTTCTGCTAGAAAACTTTCCCCCATTCCGTAAACTCTCTTTTCTGAAAGGGATAAGAGGACCACACATGGACCTCATTCAAATATCTGACCACAACTTGTGCAATACCAGCTCATCCAGCCATAGGCAAGAGCCATGACCTGAGAGCCAGTTTGACTATACAAATGCATGTGATGGTCAAAACAGCTGATAGCCATGGCTCAACTCAGAGAAGAAGAATTTGCCCAAGAAGACGTAGGACTCATAGGCTCCTTTTAAACACCATGGACGGATCATCACCCATTGCAGTAATGCAGCTGTGAGAGGAAAACAGAGGTGGTGGGGCGAGTAGGGACAGCATGGTTTTAATTTTTCGCTTCATCCCAACAAGAATAGCAGCAAGAGCCAGAGGGGCTGGTCATGCCTGGGATGTGGTAGGGGACTCTCTTTGATTAACCTCATCCTTTTATTTGAGTAGTGCTCAAGGGGCTATGTTAACAGCCATGTAAAGCCCTCTGTGAGATTTACTTCTGTTCCCTAGGGAAAAAAAAACCAGCAAGAGGGTGTCTCACTTTTCATGCTCCTCACAGCCAGGGCTTGTGCACAGCTGAGCCTGTCTTTGTCTCCCAGCTGGGATGTTGCGCAATGGTATAGGTGGGAGGTTGCCTCTCATTTACCAATAAATTGTGCCTGCTTCAGCTCCTCCTGAGACTGTCTTTGAGGCTCAAGAGCTTTGTTTCACCTTTACGTTGCATCGTTCATCAATGCTTATGCTTATATACATTTTTCAGAGCTAAAATTACAGTTTTACGAGCTTTGAAATCTGCTAGAGGAGAATCGCTCCCTGGGAGGAAGGAATCCAGAGGCATTTGTGCAGAATTTGCCACTAGAGGTTACACAACCATTCTGCAGAAATCCTTACCTTCTTTCGAAGGTCGAGAGGGAAAATGCAGAATATGCTTAACAGACTGTCTGTGAGGGTGACGTTCTCTCCTGACCCCCATACACAGTTTGTGCCTTGGAGTAAGAAGTTTGATTAGCCTCTTCTTGCAGCACTGGAAGCATCATGGTAGTGATCCAAAAAGTACTTGGAAAAAAACAAACTACGGACTTTCTTTCACTGACCTCCGGCTACAGTGAATTTCATAAGCTGACGATGCACCCTGTAAGGACACATTTCTTTTTTACTGTTTTCGATTTATTGCCCTTTAATACAATTTAAGTGGCAGCTACGGTTCCCCATGGCTCCTTTACAAGCTTTTAAGTTTTGTTTTTTGCTAACATTTTCAAGAGCATTTCAGAATGACTACAAGCATCCTCCCCTATTTTTGGTATCTAATAATTGCAAGGAAGCACTGTCCCTTGTTTCAAGGCACAAACATTACTTTGTAGTGAAATTCCCGTGTACTGGAAGGCGGTGATCTTGAGCTTCCTACCTTATATCATGGTCCAGGCAAAACTTGATTTGACGGTAACATGATGACTCCCTGTGTCATTGTATCTAGAGGATTTGGTTGTGCCTCAGTCACAGTCAATCTAAGTCAATGATACGCCGGGTGGGCAGAAGACATGATATTTGAAGGGTGCATAGCATGGCCTAGCTGTTCTTTGCCATGGCCACAGCCATTACACAATGCTCTTTGGTGTTCCCTGGGCACCGAGGCCAGGGCATACTCAGGGAGTCCCCAGGAAGGAGGGGGCTCTTATTTCAGTCATGTCACCCGGCTTACAGGCTTGTGTTGCTAGGCAGATATTCACTGAATCCAGATTTATAAACAAAGCTGAGCTTAAAAACGTATTTCAGCAGCTACATGGCCACAAAATGTCACCAGAAATTAACCAGCTTTGCTCTTTCAACTGGAGAACAAAATGAGAAGTCTACAGAAGGTCAGATATATAAAAATGCATTGAGATGAACAGGGAAGAATATTAAATTACTAAATAAAGAATTACACTTGGTACAGTTGGTGGCTCTAATCTTTGTGTCTATTATAAGCAGTAATTAACACCCACAACTGTATTCGTTGTCAGCTTGTGTTCTTATCTTCGGGTCTTGGTAGCAAATAAATGGCTTGTACTTTATTCTTGAAATTTTAATTACTATATGAAGTACTCTAAGATAATTCCACTATATTTTATGTTACTGTCACTTCGCCCTTTCTGCTTTAACTCCTGTGCAATTTTAAGCTCAGGTTCACCCGAACTGTGACCAGACAGCTCCCTGCAGCGGTGGGGAATCCTGCTGGGCTCTGAGGGATCCTGTCTGGGTACAAACAGCTACAACAGAGATGCTTTCTAAAGGATACGGGATGCTGTGTTATTAGCTGATTGCTCTGGCCTTTCTTCTTATCTCACACAAGAAGCTGCTGCCTCTGAGCGACTCATCGTGTAGTTCGTATCCTCACTTAAATCAGACCTTTCTCATTTCTGTTGGAGATGATTCGTGTTCTGTCTACAATAAATTGCTCTAATAGTCCTTCATTCATTATCACCTCCTCTTTTAGCCTCTCCAGTAGGGTGTAAATTTGTAGATTTCATTCATGGATGTTGTAGACAATCAATTACACCCAAAACATGAAGCCAGCCTCTTACTTGTTGATGCCTTCCGTACAAATCCTTCTTTATGTTGTAACTCTGACAGCAGTTGGTTACACCATTACTTGCTAAATGAAAGCATCCAGTGGTGCAGGTATTTTTTTGAAAAACATCTAAGTGTTTTGGAACCTAAGTCTCCTCCTCAGAGTAATGTAGGCTGCCAAGTTCCATCAATTTTAATCCTCTTGTTACTTTCACTAGCTTCTTATCAAACTCCACAACTAGTTCAGAATTTTCTTCTTTATCAAATAACATCCTCCCAACTTGTTCTGTCCAAAGCCTCTACCAATACACAAATCCCTTCTTTCCATTAATTGCACTGCTCTGATTCTGGCCACCTTTGATGTTGCAGTTGCCCAGTCATGCTAGAGGTGCTCTTTCTACCCAGCCGCAAAGTCCCATCTCATCTTTAAATCTTGTATGTTACCTTTAGCTTCAGAATTAATTTATAAGTAAAGCAGTTTGGGATTCTCTACATGAAAGATTATTCACCTGTTTACTCCTGCTTTCACTGATGCCTCTAGGATTTTGACACATCACATAATCTTGTGATTACCTGTGTGAATCACACCAGGTGAAAAAGGACTTAGCACATCATTCCTGGCTGTGCCTTTTGCCCTCACCTTCAGCCATCATCATGTGTGCCACTCCGCTGGTTAACCTCCATGAAATGACTTTGATGCCTCTAGGTCACATCTAGGTCTTCTCATTTCCCAACTGGCAGAAAAAATTCAAATGATCTGGCACTTGACCCATCAGCAAATCATTTAGTGGCAAAAGCCTTCCTCATCCTATGTACTCAGGACAGTTTCAATCAATCCTGCCTCATATCAGGATCTGTGCAGCAGCACAAAATCCCGCAGGTGTCCTGTTTGCCTCAGCACAAGTTTCTTGAGAGGCTCCCGGGGAAGCAGCTTGGCTGGCAAAGGCAGTTGGAGTCCCAGTTGCGCTCTAGCTGAGCTGCGCTGGCCAGAGTAGCTGTGTGTGGGGCTAGGCCATCAATTCCACAGCTTTTGAGAGACTAGCATTATCTTGGGAATACCTGCACAGGACGCCTCTTCTTACCTCTGAGTCTGCCCTACCTTGCACAAGAAAGCAACCACGAAAATTTCTGGTTTACATTCCTGTACAGAAACATCTATAATGCAGCATGTTGTAGAGACCTACAGTGCACTGCATTTAAGCACAGACAGCTGACATGGTGGCAGTTAGAGCATTCCTGGGTTGTTCAATTGCTCTTTGTCTGCTCTGCTTTACAGCATTATCCTAGAGAACAAGTGGCTCTCACTTACCGTGGCTTTACCAAGGATTATAGCAGCACTCTGGCATTTGCTAAAGGTGGATTTGCATTTTCACGCATTCCTAGTTGGTTTGGGTGCCTGAATCAGTGCAGCTGGGGCTGATTTTCAAGAGAGTGGTACCTGAAAGTCTTCAAGCCTTATGCTGGAGTTGTTAGTGACCAGGCTCTCTGAATATCAGGTTCTCAGGTATTGCGTGGGTCATTGGACCCTGGAGGCACATTGAAAATCCTCAGATACTCTTACAGTCTATTCTTACAGGATGAATTCAGACTGCGGTTTATAGTCATTTGGGGAGAGGACGATAGGCACGAGAGATGGATGACAGGCTTTCACAGCAGGATGAGTAGATCCCGGTCCTCTCTGTTGCCTAAGTGCGGGACCAGGCTGCAGCAGCCTTACTCGAAATCAGTCCTTGCTCGCTGCAATTTAGGTACCATAGCACATTCCAATGTCCTAAATTTCACCAGTGTACCTGCACTCACTTGGGGCATATCTCTGAGGACTCTAAAGAGTGCCAAGAATAAGCCAATGGGAAATACAAAGCACCAGGTTTATGTTGAATTTAGGTTGTCTGTAGGTGGTTGAATGTCACTTGGGCACCTCTGCAGGACTTTGTTTTGTGCACTGGGATCCGGCGCCAGGGCTTGCAGTCCAAAATGCAATCCCAGACATGATTCACTGGCCTGGGGTTGTATTTGGTGAGTAATAATATCAGTTCCAGAATCTTACTATGGTTTATTTACTGGTCATATTAGCATGTGAGCTGATTCACATTGCCACAGAAAACCCTTGCTTGCATATGAATGTTATTATGCTATCAACCGCTTCTGATACCTCACAGATTTTTCCTATTTTCTCTTTCCTAATCTATTTCTTTTAGGCCAACAACCCTGCTTCAATGCCAGCATCTGCCTTTCTAATAATGTAACTATTTACTGCATCATTGTGCTCTGCTCTCATTTCATGTTGTCACACTCTCCACGACATTATTTGAAAATTGTCAAAACTCTCAGCGAGAAATTTCTACCAGGGGAAAAATGAGAAACACAAACAGTGCAGCCTGGTTGCTGTGAAAAGGCATGGAGACCGAAGTCACATTGTGCCTCTCCAGTGTGACCTCCTTCTGGACTCAGGATGAGACACTCGGACCACATGTGCTAGAAAAGCTGATGCTTAGTTTGTCTTGCCTCGTGTGCTTTCAGTATAGATGCTCTGAGTCCCTCTGGACAGCTCTGCACTGTGTTTCCATCACCATCCTTTGTGTCTTCTGGTCAAGGGAGTTCACTACTTTCTCCAGCAACAAATGTCCATGCAGCTATCTGTGAATTATTATAAAACCAGGAACTACTTGTATTGAGTTATATCTCAATATACTGACTGAGCGAGCCTGGCTTTGGATAAGTGGCCTTAACTGAATCGAATGCACTAGATAAAGGAGAAGCAAAAATAACTGACTATGTTGAATGGGATGCTTGTCACCAGCAACCAACAAACGTTTCCCTGAGCTCAGTCCCCAAACTACTCTAACTGTCACTGCTCACATTTGCCTTGTCCTTGTCAAGGTGCTCCTTAGCAATAAAGAAACAGACTGGGTTTGCAGTGCCTTGTCAAAGCCCTCCCACTGTGTGGCCTCTACAGTCTGTGGCAGCCCAGGACATGCTGCAGCCATCATGCTCAGAGTAGGGAAGAAAACGCATTTTAGGATGAGTGGTGCTTCTAGGCAATCAAGTGTTTGGGGCACTGTGGCTATACAAGAGCTCAGCTATAGGATGTTGCCTACTATTTTCATACTGTTTTCCGACTCCCATTCCACATGCCCCAGAACTCCACCAAAGTTACCCCTGTACCAGATGGTGGCCTCAAAGCTGCTCAGCTGCCCCGGCACAGAGGTATATGCCTGGCACTGACACATCCCTGCCTCCCCCAGCAGCAGCATTTGTCTCATTCTCCATGAGCTGACTGCAGCTGGAATGGATGTACCAGGTGTTAGCTGGTCCATTCACACACTGGACTTCAGAAACACTCCTCCTCAGCTGTTACACCAGGGTCCTTCTCTGCACAGGTGGAGTTAACAAGCTACTGCAGAAGATGCCACCAAGGAAGAGAGCAGCTCAACCATCACTGGGCTGGCTGATGCTTGCTGTCTGCTTCTCTGGTTAATTTGTTTGTGGAAATGTGCACCCTATTATTCATTAGCTAATGTGCTGGTAGTACCTGGACCACATGTTCTGCAATTGGTGGAACAAGAAGTCTCCAAAACAAGAGATCCAGAGGCCTGCTTTGTAACCAAACAGTTTAAGACTGAGCCAGACAGAATGTTCCTCAGCTGTTCCACAAGCTTCTGAGAGGAACAAGGTCATTTATTTCGGGAACTGGCACTGGAGGGAACGAGGGCTATCTGCAGTTCAAAAAAAAATTTGTAGTGGTACACATTTAGAGTCTCTCTTCTCAATAAAAAAAGCCAAATACAAACCAGTACTGTAGGCTTATGAGGCACACAACTGTGGGATGCCTGCATGTCTTTCTCCAAGTAATAAACATGATATTATATCAAGCTTTATTTCCTGTGGTTTGAAAATCCACCCATGAAGTTACATATTGTCCCATACCTGACGTGGCTGTATAGAGGACTTCGCCTAATGTTGATAAGAAAAATGTATGCTACTAAAAAATAACACCATCCCCCGACAAATCCAAACAGAAATACACATTGGTTTACTCATAATTTTCAGCCAAACCAATTATCAAAATATCTTTAGAATAAAGCTGGTGTCATTTTCTAAGTTTTGTTTGACTAATGCAATGAAGCTACTAAATATTGCCAAGTATTGAGGATAGGAAATCAAAAAGCTTTTTTTCAGCTAAGCTGTGCTGAATGGCAATTATACATTCTGAACAATCATACAACTTCTTTAATCAAATGAGGTAATATGAAATCGGCTAGGTTTTCCTCAATACTTTCAACTTCAGTGAAAAATACAATAATTAAACTCTCGGTACAATGACTTTCAAACCTCTACACACTCTCAGCCCCCTCCCTTCTTCTCTCTCTGGATAATAAATCCTTATGAAAGCTGCCACCACGACTGAGACAGGTTGTGAAACTGTTTAATAATGTTGACTCAAGTAGTGACATCATTTGGAGACTTCTGGTTTTCTTGCAACATCTTTAAAGACAAGTGTGAGCTACCGGATGTGACAGAGCAGGTACAGTCTCCCAGTAGTAGGAAGAAAAGTGTTTGCAGCAAGGAGGGCTCTATATCCCCCATGGGGATCGAGGTGACTCAGCTTTAAGCAGAGGAAACCCCAGTGTTGTCCCCTTTCTCCTTCCCTTGTGGCCCATCTTAAAAGCCCTTTGAAACACCTCTCTTAGGAGAGGGACAGAGTCAGGCAAGTTAATCCTCATATTTTTGAGGCCAGCGAGGGTGCCCAAGCCACTCTTCACAGCCCAAGCAGAACATTTTAATGTGCCTGGAGAATAAAAACACCCAGTGGAAAGTACACCCCACAGAGCCAATTGCTTTCCTCGTTCTGAGAAGCAACAGCCACATCAGGCCTCGAGCGCCTGCTGAACAACTGCGGAGTCGGCGGTCATACTCTGGGAACATTTATTTTAAAAACCTGATCATTTCACCAGGAAGACGCAAATCTACTTCGAGAATTAGATAAAGAATGAGCTTGTGAGGTTTCTTCCCACTGTCATGCTATTTCATCTGTGAATAACATTAGCCTAACTCCAGCAAAATTTATCAGGGTGTATCTCAACTGGCTGTATATTGGGAAAAATATCACTTTTGTTGTTCCTTGTACAGGAGGAGTTGTGAGTCTGAGCACCCCAGCTCTGCTATGAGAACCACACCGCATTTTAAAAAGCAGTTCTACTCCCACGAAATACTGCAAAATAATACCAAACTCTGCAAATGTCTTGTGGTTTTAAAGGTATGTATCTGATAAATCTGAGCATTATCTGTTTAAACGGATGTAAAATGTCTGTCTTTCAAAGGCTGGGCTGTAATTCTAAGGATGCCATGGAAAGAAGAAAAAAAAATTACTAGCTCTAGTAACAGATGTGAAATTACATTAGATAAATATAATCATTAGTTTCAGTCTCACCCTGGTTAATTTGTTTGTGGAAATGTGCAACCCATTATTCATTAGGTAATTTTTCACACATTGATTAGAAAGCCATGTCGAATTGTGACCCAGCACATTGGGGTTTGCCTATCTCGCAGTGAACTATATTGCTTACAATAGTGGAAATGGGGGACAAAATGTTTATCTCAGGCTGATTTTGTGCCAATAAATAAAGTAAATCAATAGCCAGTGAAGTGTGAACGACATTTCTCTGCTGTATAATATGGTTTTGGGGGCAATTTGACATGCTACAAGGGGAAACAAGGGTCTTGAACAGAAAGGTAATAAAAGCAAATCATGCTGGTAACTGTTACTGAAGTCCTGTATTTTTCTCTACATGGGCAGCTTTAAGATGAGAAAAATAATGCACACAACAGTCTAAAACCACCACGACACTCCTCAGCTTTGTAAACACTGGGGATCAAATCCAGATGTGGTTAAGAGAGAGGCAGGTCTCTGGGAAATCGATGTGCCCACAGATGCCAGCTCTGTGTTTAGATGTGACCCTAGGCTGCGCTGGCAGTGCTGTCGCTTCCCCAACAGCACTCGCTTCTGCTGGCTTCTTCCCTCTGGTAGCTTCCGTTCTAGGGGGTTAAATTCTGAGGTTATAAATAGTTTTGCATAAAGTCACAGAAGCAGTGATCCCCATGAGACCACTGCAACATGGATGCAGCTTATTTTAAGCAGCTTTGCTACTGGTGTAAACCAGTGGAACTTCATCAACTTCAGTGTTACACCGGTTTGCACCAGCAAAGAAGTTGACCTTTCATTACTGTTATTCAACTTTGATATTTTGTCTTTGTGAATTGCAGATAAGTAAAAAACGAAAGGAGAGAAAATCACACATTTGCGGTTGGCACTGTGAGGTCTGTCCTTTACTTCCTGCCTAAATTATTCCTCCCGAAAGACAGTTTGGGAACATAGGTACAAGATTTGTGATTTTACGCAAGCATCCATTGTGGGGTACCTTGTCCCATCCACACTGCTTCTTGAGTCAGTCAAATGTAAAATGGGAATAAACTAAATTCTTTTTTTTTGTTGTTTTGTGTGTGTTGGCATCTCTGTGAGAAAGAGAGTAGAAGAGAAGTTACAGTAGAGTTCAAGCCAGTCTTCAGTGAAATGTCAGAAATTAATCTCAGATATCACCATGGCTGGCATCAAGGCAAAGAAGAGAACACATGGCAAAAACTGGGAAAATAGCTCCTTTAGCAACTTTCAACATCTCCAAAGCACTCTGTGGTTGCGTCACCTGCAATGCCCTGCACAGACCGTCGCAGCATTTGCAGCAGTCCATGTAAGGTAAAATACAATAATAAACTCAGTCTGCAAGAAAAGCGGTGAAATAAACTCAGCCAGCCCCAGCCAGGAACCTTTCCCATCCCTGTACCCACAGCTCTTGGTGGGTCTCAGCTTCCTCCTGTGGATACCCCAGCAGTCACATCTGCCCTGCAAATGGGGATGGTACAGGGGCTGGAGCGAGCTCTCACCCATCTCCCAGCAATAAATGCTGGTTAATAGAACTCGGACTCTATCAGCCATTAAACTGAATTTTGGTCAGTGCAAGCAGCTAGGGAGAGGTTGTTCCTGTGTCACCCCAAAGAGGATTTTGTGCTTTCTGGGTCCTGCCTTCCCCATTGCCCCAGTCTTAGGGGTGGAAAGTCTCTGCAGAGCCGGGGCCAAGATGGCAGAAAACTGCTGAAGTAGTGAGGTCTGTTTGCCCAGATGTTAAGTAGTTTAAGAGAAAGCGAGTTGTTTAAGCAGCATGTTGCAGGAGGGACGTAGGTTGCTCTAGAGAAACTATCAGAGTTGGGAAGCAGGCAATCCTGTTTCCTTGGGGGTCCTGACAGTGAAACACATGTGGCACGTTCCCTCTGAGGATGGTTGCACAAGCATCTGTCTACCGCAAAAAGGTCAGCACAAAGGTGTTCAGGTCTATCCAGGAATCAAGATCCTTCAACCCAATCACAGTGTCTTTCTGCTGAAATTAAAAAGGATCCAGATTCTGATGTATTTTAAAATAAAAATAAATAATTGTTGTAATAAAAAAGCCAATAGATCTTAATATATTTTAAAATCAGCTATTAATGTTGCATTTGTGGTTTTCACAGAAATAAACTTGTCTGAAACAGTTGCTACCTGGAAGTCTGCAAAATAATAGAACAACCTGTTTATTAAACACATAGGAGTCTCTTCTAACACCAAAGGGGCAAGAAAAATATATATCTGCCAATTTATAAGGTGCCTCTGCCTGGTATTTTAAGCGTCAGATGTTTTCTTTAAAATACAGATTAAAATCACTTGCGTTTTTCCACATAATGCAGACTGCATTAAGGCAATTAACATTTAATTAACAGCAGGTTTTCCTCAGCAGGTCAGATTGCAAAGGGCTCACTGTTGTTGCCATAGAAAGTGGAAGGCTGGGCTGTTTGGTTTCCAGAAAAGGAACAGCTGTGTTTGAGCCCTGACAGTCTGAAATCATCCTGGGTAGGCTATAATGCTCTAAAGGACACGGAGAGGCGGAGGTTCTGTCAGTGTCACAGAGACCATCTAGGGCTACTGGAGAATGTCATCTGCTTTAGAAATCAGTGTGCTGTTGTTAGGGTATTTTTTTTTATTGAACTGACAGTAGAGCTTTAAAACTCCTGTAAGCACTTACTGAGCTAATTTAACTGTTTTCCTCTGATGTGCTTTTTAATTGTGTGAACAGAGCAGTGCAATTATTTCTCACAGTTCTGCTTTTCATCTTTTATTTTTGCTGCTTCTCTTCTTTTCAGATTCTTCACTCTTTCTGTTGGTAGCCATTTGGGGCTCATTATGAATATTATCCAAGAATAGATAGATGCACAAATTTCATTAAGAAGTCACATTGTGGCTCTGAATTGAAAGCTGCTATCAAGATGGTGCAAACAATATTTGTAAGGGGATCTTTTAAAAAGGACAGAAATACTGAAATGAAGATAACAAGATAGATGTAGTGAATCTGGAGTAACACAGACTAATATCTCCTGGGGAAAATGAGGAAAAAAAAAAAAGCAATCTCAAAGAGAATTTGGAAGAGCATGGTGGCTCCCAGAAGACAGTGGAGTTTGCCTTTTCTCTTCAGTAAGCGCAAGACAAGGCTCTAAATGATAATATCAGTGAAATGCAATAGCAACAACTGGCTGTATTTTTCAATAGCAAGATTCAAGGCTTTGTGTTAGGGAAGAAGAATGTTGTCCTGGTCTGCTCCTAGGCTTTGGTAATTACAGACAGAATCGTTCCTACAGTCCAGGGCAGTCAGAGGGAGAAAGATCCAGATTAAAAAACCCCCATGAATGGTTTTGGTTGTGGTTTTACTCCACGCTCCTTTACAGAGGAAAGCAATCTATCAGCTTTGCCTCTTTTGGTAAGAGATTTTAACCATCAAAAGTAATCCGTCTGTCCTGGTGAGTTTATTCATGCCCATACCTGCATACATTTGCTAGAGAGTCTGGTGAGGGGGAGCTGCATTGTAGTGACAGACCTCAGAGAAAGTGTGATCCCACAAATAATATGTATGTATGTATAATACATATTGTATATATATACTCCCAGCAAATGGTGTGAACCCAGATGACCATTTAAAAAGAGTAGCTTGATAACCGCTGTGTTGATGCTGTTCTTCAGATTATGGAGGAGACTTAAACACAAAGTACATGAAGAAACTAGTCAGCTGAGGGCACAAGCATGAGCAGCAGCACTGCCTGCTGTGAGTAGCATGCCTAGCCTATCTCAGTGTGGCCCTTCAATGGTGTTAGCTAACGCTGTGGATTGGGCTGGCCCAGGTAGATGAAGGCGTGTGGATTAGACGCAGATGAGAAACCCAGAACCTGATAAAAGCTGGTGCTCTCTGCTTTCACTTGTTTGTGCCAGAAGCTGCAATAAGGAACTAAACCCAGTGTATGCAGACCCTTTTGGGCTGCTTCTCCTTGGGAGGCTCTTGGGAGCACTGCAGGGCTGTGGACATGCTCCTCCCTGGCCCCAGAGGTTCACGTGAGAGCCAGGGCTGGGGCACCACTGTGTTCCCAGGAGCCCTCCAGCTTCTTTCTCTCCACCTGGGAGGTTCTGCATACTGGAAAATAATTCGAAAAGAAAAGGAGCACCAAAGTAATTTAACACCCTATTTGTCTTCACAAATAGCATGGGTCTGCATAGTTTGGACTGAGGGCAGTTAAAGGTGATGTTTTTCTCTGAGTGCCAGCATGATTGCCTGCAAGGATAGCGCTCTCAAACCAGGTAAGGAGTACAGCACAGAGAGCTGGAGACAATGGGTGTATTTAGGTTTGTTACTGAGAATAATCAAAAGAAGATAAGAACCTATCTACTTGGGGAATTCAGTGCAAAGTCAGCAGAGGTAAGGGTTTCTGAAGCCATAGCTCCCCAGTTCTCGCCCATTTTAGGCTACTGACTAGTGCAAGAAAAGGAGCTTCATAAATCTTGCTATTTGGATGAGACAAATCACTCCAAAACCACCCTCTGCAGAAACACCCTGTGCAAGGAGGAGGATGATCAAGATTTCCTGATACTTTGACTGCCTAGTGCCCGCCCTCCTCCCGGGGTCAGAGCAGCTTTGTGTTCAGGGCATAGGACTCTAGGATACTCTCAAAAGACATGCTCTCCACAGAGATGAGCCACTGCAAAGAGTGCAGACTGCTCCTGGACAGGTTGAGATGCTTCTGAGCTGGCCGTGTAGGGCCCAGATGTTGTTAAATTGGTTGCCATGCCTTGTCTCCCACCTTCCCATTTTTCTTTTGTTTCACCGTTATTATAAAAAATTGGTAGATGGCTAGTATTACAAGTCCAGGGCAAAACTACTCATACGTTTAGTGTAAGGACATTTAAATATTTAAAGCAGATGGTTCCCAATGACCTTACATGTCTCCTTTATAAATGTATGTACTGTCTTATAGAACCATCTGCATCCCAATATGCAGCTCATATGTTTCCAAGTGTTTCCTCGTTAACCAGCAGAAAACTTCATCTTCCATCTGACGTGAGATAAAGGTTCAAGCTCAGTTACAGTCGTGCAAATCAGCACTCAGTTGGAGCAGCGTTTACCTCAGGGTAGTGAGGCGTTGGCACCTTACACTTCGCATTCCAGTTGGATCGACAAGAGTAGGACTTGGAGCACGCCAGCAGGCTTCCTCACGTTAGCTGAGTCCAACTGGAGAACAAATAATTTGTAAAAGCACAGCCACCGGTAATGACAAGGCATACACATCGCCTGATGCACCTGCATCAGCACAGGCGAGGCTTTCTGCAAAATGCAAAGCAACAT
Source organism: Leptosomus discolor (assembly GCF_034619465.1). NCBI lineage: Eukaryota > Metazoa > Chordata > Aves > Leptosomiformes > Leptosomidae > Leptosomus > Leptosomus discolor. The sequence goes on along the minus strand of NC_141419.1, from coordinate 67,059,782 downwards.
GGAGCAATGCATGATTTCCTGTCCCCCTAGATCAGCCTTGCTCCTCACTCTGTTCTTGTACAGAAGAGCAGAGCCAAACTAGTAAAAGCAATTTTCTTCTCTTTGAGGGACCCAGGGGAGATGAGCTCTGATCTTGTGCTCGTCTCATACTCCCTTGATTCCCTGGACTGGCAGCTTTCCTGTGCGAGTCTCCACTGTGTAGAGCTGCTCCATCATTAAAGAAGTATGGTTGCCTCACTCCTTTCGAAGAAAAATCCTTTAATTTTTAGGACTAACCCTGTGACTGGCCGTGTGCTACCTGCACTTTTTTGGTAGGAAATCATCTTAAAGAATTGTTCATAAAGCATATATAAGTGGCAGGTAGATGGGAAGTGGCATGCCTCTAATTTAAATTTCGATTAGAAAAAAATACAGAAATGTATTACATGAAGAACTGCCAAGAGTTGTATGGAATATTGTGTTTTAAGACCTACTGTAGATCTATGTCGGTGCCTGTGAAAGAGAGGATAATTAGTGCCCGTACTCTCAGTCATATCAGACTAAAGGTAATGGGGTGTAAGAAATGGTTCATTAGGCTCTCTCAAGTACTTTTACTGTGTCCATACTATTTATACCAGCAGAAAAAATTCAATGTCTTTAAAATCAAGTCAAAGCATTCGCCTTAGATTCTGCAGTTTAAGAAATAACATTGAGTGATGATCTCTTAAAGTCAAATGGAAAAAAAAATGTACATTAAAAAAAACCTTAAACTGGTTTTATTAGCATTCTCTGTCACTCCAACGCAGTCTCCGTGCCTATGCAAATCCTGCCTCCTTCATTTGTGCTTCCCTCTATATGTTTAGCTTGCATAATGGAAAATCTGTGGACACAGGAGGCAAGCAGGCAAATGCATAACATTTATTTTTGAGAGAAACATTCATATGGAACATGATAATTTGCTTTCTGGTGTGAACAAAAGAGCAAACTGTATGGAGAGCAGCAACAAATGTGAGTAAGGGAATGGAAAGAATGACTGATAAAAAAGGGTTAAAAAACCAAAATATGTGTAGCTTGACTAAGTGGGGAGGACAGGATGGCATGCTACGAATGTTTGAAGGGTACAGCTATCAAAGGAGGGTGGGAAAGTTATTTAGGCTGACAAAGGAGATATAAGTAGGAGTAATAGGATGAAGTTAACAAACGAAAAATTTAGGTTAAGAATCAGGAAAAGCTTCCTGACAGCAAAATATATAATATAGCTCTGGAGCAATTTCTCATGGGAAGTAGAGAAGCCCCATCACATGAAGCCCTATGCATTTAAAACTAAATTGGAAAAGCATTAGAAAATATAAGGAGAATAAAATACAAGGCACTTTTCTGTGCATTGGAGGCTGGACTGGATATCCGGGGGCCACTCCCTCCACCTTTTATTTCCATTTTTTTCTGTTTCTTTGATAGTAATGTGCCATTTGTACTTTCTAGAAAAGTAACTAGCACAGCAAGGGTAAATTTAGGAGTCAGTCTATTAGCATAAATTACACTATATATCTAGAAGATAATAAGGGCATAGCAAAGACACATTGTACTAATACTGCATGCAATTCTGAGTGCACTTTTGAACATACCTCATTTTTTGATTTGCAGTCTTGGGCATCTCCATTTTGAGAATTTGGTCCCAGGTAAGTGCTTGGTAAGTCTGGTACCTTTGCAGTCTCTGGCAAGAATGAAATGAGCTGTGTTTGACACTGTACACCCCACACATGGAGTGAGAGACACTGCTAAAACCAGATGTGGGGCACCCACAGCTCCCACTGCCTTGAAGGGGGAGCGGCGGTGCTCAGCATCTGTTGGTAGCAGGTCCTTCCCACAGCGCTCGGGTCAGTGGCTTGTTTTGCAGAGGGCTATGGAAATACAAGCCCAGCAGTTTGAGCTCGGTGTGGCAGGCAAACATTTCACAGGGGTAGAAAGCGTGAGCAGGGCTGCATGACGCTGCACTGGCCTGAAGTTGTATTCCTTTACTTTTGGGCACCAGAAAGGGGCTACATAAATCATTCTGGTTCCCCTGGGGTAATATGTTTTCCAATTGACCTATCTGGCACAGATTGGCCCAGCGGCCATATTGTATAAGGACAGGTAGGACACTCACTCTTTAACATACAGACAATGAACACCCGCACCCAGAGAGAATACACAATTAAGGCATCCTGATTAATCGGATATCACAGAACAGACATACAAGGTGGAATAGGCATATCCTGAAAGAGGTAAAGAGTAATTTTCTACCTATGCAAAATATATATCATGTGCATTTAAGTGCCAATTTAAACTTGGGCTGTTGCCACCTGTTCTAAAATTGCCCTGTGAAAAGAAAAGCTTCTAACTGCAAAATATTATTGGGAGGTTTAGTTATACTATCATAAATTGCCTTTGCATACATTTTAGCGGATGTGGTGTCTTGGTCTTGGAAGATCATGGTCTCCCTCACAGAAAAGAACATCTTGGTTAAAAATAGTTTGACATGAATATGGGAGTATCTCAGAGGCATTTGTCTTTATGTACACACAAAAAAATAGTTGGTGACTCATGACATATACCCAGGAAAGTGTTTATGCATAACTTTCAAATTGAAGGGAACAGCTCATGTTTCAGATAAGCCTGTCCTCCAGAGCTTTCCTGGTGATTGTGATTATCATGAGCACGTGTAGGTTTTTGTGATGAGGAAGCTCAACATTTTCCTGCATTTCCCTTGTCTTCCACGGAAAGAATTTTTGTTTACCCTGAGAATTTAGATTTATTAAAATCAGCCTCTGCAGTCCTTACAGAGAGAGAAGAAATGCTCAAAACCCTACTGACTTCAATATTTGTTGGATTTCTTTTTCTTCTGCACTAGGATCAGAGGACCACACCACAATTACTTTGTGAGCCAAGTAGTGAGCTTTCAGCCCTCCCTGTGTTTGATGTTTGCTCCTGGAAGATAGGCTGAAAGATGTTTCATATGTTTTATATTCATTTAGAGAGCAACAACATCTACTCTATGTAGAATGCAGAATGAAAGCTGCCCTCATGTGTTAGCATGAAAAACATCTATCAAATGTTTGCTGAAATTCTGGTGTACACTTTCTTTACCTCAAAACCGTTCTGTAAATCAGCCTGCATTTGTATCGCTTCTTTAAAAGTTATCCTCCATACCATGGAATTGCTTAGGGGGGACCAGTAATGAGCCATGATCCTGTTGTGCCAGGCCCTGTGCAAAAAGAGAACTGAGAAATGATGCCTGTGTTGAGGAGCTGACACTGTTTACATCTGAGAGCACTAAATGATACTTGCATTGTGTTTACTGCACGGGTTGAAGACTCTGGGCTAATGCTTGGCAGCAGGTTCAGCGAAGGTAAATCAGGTCCTCAGTAAGCTGTAAAAACAGAGAAAATGCCAATTCAGATGTTGTTCCCTGCGCGGGGATGCTCAGTACATCTCCCTTCCCAAGAAGCTGTGCAGAGCACAGTGCTCTTGTGATCTGGCACAGCTGCACGTTACAGGCGTCTTCCTTGCCCTGCCAGGTAAAACAAGGTATTTCTGCACAGAATCACCCTTTGTAGTAAACTTTCAGATCATTTCACAATTTCACACGGGGCACCTTTGAAAATAAATCACTGTTCAAATGCTACTTTGTGGCTTTCTCCAGTTACACCTCCCCCCCCAAATTCAGGGGAATTCCAGAACATTTTGCAATTAGCTAAGGATTATATTTCCTTATTTTTATTAATTTTATGTAAAGTGGGATTTATCAGTGGAGCATTCATTGACACTGACTTCAATTTATTCTGATGAAACTGACTGACATCTGTGTGTGCTGTTCATCAGTCATAATTTAAACCATTCTTAATTGCATTAAATGTAAATTAAGACATTCAATTTCAGCCATTATTTTTCATAAAACACTGTGAACTGAATTTTAGTGGGTCATAAGATCTTACATTCAAAATAAATAGGGTAAATTCAAAACTTACCATTGATGTTCATATTTCACCCTTTGTCGGCTGTATTTCTTTTGTAGCTTACTAGATTGGAACAATTAATTTTCTCTCTGAAGGGAACATGAATGGCTAAGGATGATGTAGCTGAGTTTTTTAACAAATGACTTTATCATTTCTAGAGCTTGCTTGTTATCACAATGTATTAAATATATTAAGAGAAAAAGCAATTAACCTTTCATCTAAACCAAATGACAAATTAAAACAGAAAACGCAAACCATGCCAGAATCAGCCCTCTGATTTTGAATTCACAAGGCTATGCTGCTGGATTTGTTTGCTGAGCTTCCTCAAGGAGGTTTTGCAAAGCTTGGGTCAGGCAACACTCAAAATAACAGGAGGATGTGCAAGGAGGGTGGTGTTCAGTGAGTGGATTGGGGAACTGTCCAGGAAAGGTCAGATATATCATTTTTGGAAGTTAAGATCAAAGGTCCTCTTTAATCCAGTGGATCCCATCCCAAATGCCCAGCACAGCAACCAGAAAACCCCAACAGTGAGGAGGTGATTTTAAAAATTGTGTTTTGCTCCAGATCAAGGGATGGACTGAACACTTTGGCTTAACGGAGGGAGCATCCCAGCCAAGCTCGCTTTTTGTTGGAGCGCAGCAGGACTCGGCTTGTCCACAGCCTAACGCAGTGCCCTTGGCTGTGCTGAGCTCACGGCAGGGAAAGCTGTGGCCACCCCTGGAGCAGCCCTGCCTGACCCAGCCTGCTCTGGAGGAATCACCCCCAGGGTGAGAGGCAGCTTGTGCCTGAGGGGCTTGCCCCTAGAAAGGCCAGAAAGCCAGATCCTGGCATCTGGGCTACTGAGCTGTTTGGCAAGTTGGGGCTCTTGGGGAAGGGCTGCAGGGTTTCTCTCTCCAGTTCCTTGCTGCGGATTTGGTTGAGCGGTTACCCACTTGTTTGCAACTTTATATCACAGGACTGCTACTCTGGAAGTGGGTGGCACGTCGGTGTAAGTGGGTGTCTGCACTGGTTTAAACCAAATTATATGCCCATTTGGGAAAGCTTTCCAGTACAGCTTTAGCACATGCCTCTTCGCTTCTCTAGACCATGGGCCCAGAGGGTGCTGGTGGGAAACAGTGCTGAAGCCACCTGGCACCATCTTTCCTCCCAGCCCACAGCTGAGGAAGTCCCTGTTACATGGCTGAAGTCCTGGCGTGCCTTAAATTTGGGCTCTGCTCTGGGATTCGCCCTTACAAGTCAATGACTAAAGGCTACTCCTTGTGGATACAGCTCTTCAGGACACTGTGCAAAAGTTGGCCAACAAAGAGGGGACCCCAGACCTCCCCTTACATGTGTGATAAAATTTTATATAACTATTATATATGACATTTACATTCCCATGCCAGTTCAGCTGACGGAGAATGAAGTGTTGCAATAAGTCCGGAGACAGGTAGTGATGCAATCATTCTCCCAGTTTCTTGCTATTAATATATGTCTCTTACTCATTTTTAAAGATAGCGTAAATGAGAGTACTGAATATAAATGGCTTTTGTAAGTCATTGAGGTCAGTGAAGCATGTCATTGTTTGCAACTTGAATTCCATGAAAGCACTGGCTGGCTGAGAGGCACACTATATATTTTTCTCATAAATAAACCCCACAAACAATATTCAGTATGTTTAATGATAATTATAAAATAATACTGTGAACAATGAGTTTCCAAAGCCAGAACTAGTTGTGAGTGCTTAATAATATGACCTTATAGTGTCATCTTTAGCATACGTGATGCCTATATGCCAGCAATGTATAAATTATTTCTCTGGCTGTACATTAGCAAACATTTGATTATGATTTATTTTGGGGTACTCTGAAAGATGAAGTAAGTTCTTTAATATTAGCATTACTAATGATTTTAATGAGGCATTAAAATGTTGCAGTATTGTAGGAACATTTTTCTTTTTTAATATTATTTCATTAATAGTTTACATGAATGTTAATGTTAAATTGATTATGGAACCTGAAAGAGTAATCCACAAAATGTCAAAGTGCCATTAGCACAGTGAAAGAGCCCTCCAAAGGCAGGGATCTGGTAAAAGCTAATGAGATATCGCTGTACCACATAACACTGAAGCAGCTTTTTCTAAAATTAAGACTGAAAATTAGGTTTTAATATCCTTCACTTTGGGATTCTCCAGCCATTTCAGCGACTGAGTGTTCAGCCTCACGCACGCAGAAAGCCAGCTCAGACTGCAGTCCCAGAGACTACCTCAGAATTCAGTCGTAAGTATGTGAGCCTCAGTTAAAAACTTTAAAAAGCCAACTACAAAAAGATTGGAAAAAAAAAATCTTTTATAGGATGTGATGACCGCATTATCCATCTATTGACACCTCTGCAGAGTGGATTTATCGTTCACACGCAATAAATACTGTACGTATAGCTCTTCAGCTGAACAAGAAAGAGTGCAATGAACACTTCCAGTAAGTTTTGCAAAGCAAGTTTTTAGCTAATGCTCTGTTTTCTCACCCCAGAAGGCAGGTATTTTTAGAGGAGCATGTGGAAATATGCTGCATTAAAAAATATAAATGGCAGTAAGGGATAAGGAGGGCTGGGAAAGGATCTGACACATATCTGTCAGGTTCTCCACTGATTCACAAATTTAGGAGGTAGCAATGTTTCAAGAGACTCATCCCACAGCAGCTCTGTCTTAAGCAACTGGCACTTACGCGGCAGATGAACCAAGGTCTCACTGACCTTGGCAGCTTTACAGGGGAAAAGTTAATGCAAAGATGAAGCATTCTCAAACAATTTAATCTATATGTTAGGTAAATCCATGCTTTCACATGCTCTCTATGTATGTCTTGAATTTTCAACAAAAGTTCTATTGTGTCTTGGGCAAATAAAATTTACTCTCTAAATCTGATTTCTTCTTGTATCATGAGAGGAAATTAAGAGGTGAACTGCATCATTTTATGGTTCCCTACTTAGTCCCATGCTATGAAATATATAAGAGTATCCAGGGATGCTAATTTGTGTAAAAGCAGAACAAAAGGTATATTGTCTTTTAAGTATGACCATCAATAAGCATGCCTGCCTGCAGTCTCCCAGCAGCCTGTCAGCTGCTATGATACTCAACATCAAGTCTTGACTACTGATGCCCAAGCCTTTCTCACAGCAGTTATTTCCAGGATCTCAATTTCACCACCAGCCTTCTCTCAGCACCTTTCAAACAGGCATGGCCAGCAGTTTGGATATCCAGGGGTCATGAGACCATGGGGATGGCACCAGGACAAGGTGCAGGGGAGATGGCTCTCGTTATCTTCAGCCTGAAGCATGCTGGAAGTGCTTTGGGGCTTTGGCGCAGCACAGTACCCTTCACTGTACTTGAACTGCATCCTAAAACACTAAGCCCTCTCATCATGGCAGCCAAGACTGTGAGACATTGAACTTCTTGTGGTGTCTGAGTTTAAGCAGAGGGAAGAAATTCAGACTTTGTATGGTATGGGGCTGCCAGATGCTGGCTCCCTTAGGGGTGGTGGAGGATGCTGAGAGCTCAGCCACAATCTGGATGTAGGCAGGATGCCAGCCTGGCAGCTCTGGGCAGTGTCTGATTTGACAGCTCCAGGTGTCCCTCTTCAAGGTCTTCCAAACAACCACAATGCTTGAACAAACCCCAGGCAGCAGCAGGTGCTGGAGGGAAACCCCCGTACTCCACAGACTGAAACTGTACTGCGCCACCCTCATCCCTCCAAATCATCTCCCCCTGAGCCAAGGCTCAGGCTGAAGACCAGCAGAGAGCTCAGCCCCAGATGGGATGGATTGCTCTCTCACTCTCTCGTCCATGTATGACTCTTCTTGTAGTCTGGTAGTGGTAATTAGTTAGCCCAACAACACAGTTAGGAAAAGCACTTCTCTGTCACAGATGAGGAAACTGAGGCTCTGCAGCCTATAGCCTGATCCTGCTTGGCCTCTGTCTGTCAAAACCAGTGAAAATACCTTCATGGGCCAAATGAGAGGTCCTTTTACTCCCTTTAGTTTCCCCATAAAAATTCCTTGGTTGACTTCATAGTTCATATACTCAGAATATCTTAATTCAATTTCATAGGTGGTTGGGTTTTGTGTGTGTTTGTTTGTTTTTTTTTTTTCCTCCTTAAGCAGGAGAACTAAGTTGAAAAAGAGGTTGAAACATTTCCTTTTACCATGGCTTGTTTGCGTCCCTTTGGTTGGAAAACTGGCTGAATGTAGCTTCGCCCAGTACATGGAGGACTGAAATCAGCAAAGCTGGTGCTGAGCATTGCTCATGGCCAGAGTGCTCCTGGGTTTTAATTACCCTTTGCTTCTCTGTGGGGCAACAGGTAGCAAAACACTGTTTTGAGTAGCCTTGAGAATGCAGTTAGCTGTCAAGAGGCAGAACGAGGAGGCTGAGGTCTCTTTCCTTTCCTCTCCCACCTTACAAAGTGGTGATGGCAATGGTAATCATTAATCTAACAACTTAAAAAAGCAGTTAAGCAGTTAATAAACAGATAGTTTTCCGATAATAAGGAGAGAGAGGATATTGGCTGAGAGAGAGAGAGGGTTTTGATTTTGCCTTGTAAAAAGTGTTCCTTATTCCTCTCCAAGCCCATGCAGAGCTCTTCTTCATTCTGATTTCACTCAGAAGTTCTGTGCAGAAGCTGATGTATGATCTGGTCTGTTATACTTAAGAAGGCATGTGTTTATTATCTCATTCGTTTATGTTAACTGAGTATTCCAGGTTGCATCTAATATACAGAAATTACAAATCAGCTTGATATGGTGTTCTCAGTGCAAGGAATACGTTTACCCTGTAAAGACCTGTTTTGTTAAAAATAAGTGATAAGATTACAATGACACTAAACCGCATTGTGCTGCTCCCTATACTGTTAAAGCAAACCTAATGGCCTCTCCGTGCACTCGTAGGGAGAAAAAACTTCCATCAAGCCTAATAGGAGATTTTCCTTAAGTAGACATCATTGGCTTGGCCCTTCATCCATTCCTAACTTTGGTGAATAAGCAAAGAGTTAACCTGGAATCCTTTGCCATTTACAATCAGCTGTGCTGGTTTTCTGCTAGGGAGAGCTTGGGGTGAATTAATTTTCAGCTGAATATGTCATTAAGGAACAGGATTTATTAATGACTTATTAATGCATACAGAGTCAAATGGAACTCTGGTGCAAATCCTCTAGGATTTGAAGGAAATAACTGCTTACAGAGCACATGGTGTGTATATGGCTAGTTCCTGCCATCAGATGTGGATATATGGGCAATACTAAGTATTCTGTTTAACACTGTACACTTATATTCATTACCACTCAGAATAATAAAAACTTCCCATTTTACAGTGACATTTATTTACCATCAAGCACCAGCCCAGGCAAAGAACTCCCAGTTCACTCCTGTGTATAATCTCAGGGTCTGTCATTCACATGTAGAAAACTCAGCTCTCTATTTAGCACAGTGTTGGTGAAAGATAGACATTTACAGGGCCCCTCTGCCCTTGAGCTGTTCCATTAGTGCATGGAAAGCACCTTGCAGCCTGTGACAAGCGCAGCAGATCGGCACTAAATCAAAAATCAGTGCCAGCCAGGGATCTAAGCCACCATGAAGGTCACAGCCATCAGCTGCATGCCATCTCAATCCAAACAAAACATGCTGGATACAGGGGGATTTTCACTACTCACAATAGGAGACAAACACATCATGTTAGAATAATCCCCTGATAGCAGTGAAATGGGTAACTGACCTTTTAAATACTTTTGAGTATTTAATAAAACTTTGAAGATGGGGAAAGGAGTTGTTGGTAATTTTTGGTGCTTTTTAAAGTGTAACTGAAACGTTGGCTCAGTGCCACAGTAACCCAAAATGTTAACAAAGAATTTCTCTCCCAGCACTAGGAGAGCTCATATGTTTTTAAAAGCTCATGAATTATTTCTCTATATTCAGTTTTTTCGCTAAATAAATGTTCCCTAGGAAAAAAAAAATATTCTCTACTGAATGCTAAGAAACTTACCTAAGAATCCTTAAACGGTTGATTAATCTGAAAGTGTTTTAAGATACAGTTGTGCACAGCATCTTTTCTAAAATTGTGACGCAAAGCAATGTCCAGAGTTGCGTACTGCAATAGCAGCACAAAGCTAAATGAGGAGAAAATAGAGGGATGGGAGAGTAAGAGGCTTAAGTAAGGCAATCAAGGTAGTCTGCTGCCTGAGTTGAAAGGAGATGATGAGAGATAGAACAGTAGGATCTGAACTGACCCAGCTGTGTGTCTTCTCCCAGTTAGGCTGCAGGAGGGGAACAAGAAAAAAAAAGTAATACAAATATGCTGCCTGTGTGTCTGTGTGTGCGGCATACGGGACACATGGGAGAGCAGGATGGTTTCCCTTCCTTCGCTATCCTAAATTGCAAAGCTCATGTGCAACTATGTGAAAGGAGAATGAGGCCCCCTTGGAAATAAAATGACCAGAAGAAGGAAGGTAGAACTGCTTCCCCTTGGAGATCTCCACTTCCCACTCTGGGAAGGACCATTTCTTTTAGACATGTAAAATGTGTGAAACAAAAGGAAAAGCTCTGAATGGGTAGTATAGAAATAACATTTATGTAATCTACTTGAACAGATCTATTGAAGAGTCAAAGCTTATTTTAGCTACGGTGTTTCAGCCTTTGTCAGACTAATTGGCTGTGTCATTAATTATACAGAAAGCTAATTTAAATAAGATGCAAAGCAATGCACTGGGTCAGGCTACAGGTTAATCAGTGGCCAGCAGTGGATAAATTTTCTTTAGAAAAGAGTGTAAGAGGCAGGGCATATACAGAAGTAACCCATCCCATCCCATACTACCATGGCTTAGTCACATGTTGAACTGTAATGGTTAATAAGCATTAATGGACCTACCTTTCCTGGGACTGCCTATTCCTTTCTTGAAACTATTTCAGTGCACTTTGCTAAACAAAGATGGAAGACTTGCCAACATGTTTTTGGGAAAGAAAGGTTTCTCTTAGTGGAGAATATTTGTAAACATGAATAGCATGTTAACACTACGTTGCTGCCCTAAATGCTCATTTTGCTATTAAAAAAGCCATGCACATCCATGTACATGTGGCTGATTCGTAGATCATTTTATACAGATTATGTACATCTTGGTTTTGTCTCAAAATTATATATATATCATCTACATACTTGCCCACAGAAACACACACGAGAGTTCCACAATCTATCGTAAGGTGTTCCTACTACCAGGTGCCAATTAAAGGCAGTGTATTTGAAGATCAGGTGCTCTGAGGCCATGGCGAATAGAGGGAAACCCGACGGAGTTTTCTCCCGCCCGAGAAGTTTCCCCGGATCACGGAAAAACCCAAAATCGCGCCGGGAATATGTGCGTTGTGGGCGGCTGCCACCTGGTGGCACCGAGGGACGAGCCCGAAGCGGGGACGAGACTCCGGTTCCCAGGGCAGGTTTTTCCTCCTTTAGGCTGAGACCCAGGGTCAGAATTTTGTCTGCACTGTGCCAGAGCTTTCCGTTAAACCATGCACATCTCTGAATGGCATGATTTGATTTAAATTTTCTTTAATGACAGTTTAGTAGACTCTCAAGTGAGGGAGGTGCTTGAAAAGGAGTCAGTGTGGAGTGTCCTTTCCTCTTTCCTTTTTCTATTTCTTGTTAGTGAACAAAGTTTTTGTATTCATCATTCATTAGGAGTCAGCCTGGGAGTGTGCTCTGTTTAAATGCTCTGGCTTTTCACTTAATGCATCCCATCTGTTTCTGAAATAAATTGCAATAATCCGTGTTTAATGTTAATCAATGTATTACTAAATATGCAAATTATATTAAAAGACATGGTTTGAAAAAGCTTTCATTTGTAAATATGGTAACTTAAAACAGGAAGCATATCTAAAAGCCATTTAGATACAGTAGCCTAACTCTAACAGTGTGGCTGATTTATAAATCGGTTTGCAAGTTGATCTTTCTCCCACAAGGGGATATGTAAAACTGTTGCATATCAGATTTTGTTAACATCTGATGGGTTACTGCTAACAGTATAAAAGCCTAATATTCACAACCATGTCTCTTATTTAAATTAAAGCAATCTTATTTCAGCTTTCTAATTTTTGTGCTCATCCTAACATATGAATTTACATGAAGAGTTTATGAATCACTGTGAAAGGAATTTGAACAAGCTTTTCAATCAGTGCTACATCTTAGTGTCTGATTTAGTTAATTCATTGTCTAAAGGGCTCTTCTGGCCTCTCCTTCTCCTTTTCAGGGGGTCCAGTCTATCAAGTTGGCTGTCCCTGACGGTGTAGCCACAAGGTCTCCACTCCAGCACACCACTTTGAAGGAAAGTCCTGTGCAGAGCCCTTGCGATGCTGCTCCCGTCACCAATGTGGCTCCGCATGCCAGCAAACAGAAGTCCAAAGATGTTGCTTGTGCTGCTGTGTTAGACTTACAGTAGAGGGTCGTTTGCACTCATCGACTCTCCACGGAGTAGTGGTGTTGTACGTCATGGAAGCGGACATGGAAAGACAAGATCCCTGCGCCCAGCCTCATGGCCCTGAACACAGGAAAGGAAACACTAGTGAGAAGTGTTGGAGAGAAGATCCAGCTGGGAAGATAAATGCTGAAACATTCTGCAAACAGAGGTGGCCCTTTGTGCTCTCAGGCCAAGGCTAGCCATTGCCTCTCTTGTCTCTTTTTTGCTTTGTTTTTCTGTTCACATTCCTGCTACCCTCACTGGACAGACAGAATCTCTTCTCCATGGTAGAGCAGCCCTACCTGGAAGACCCAGGTACCACAGGCAAGGGCAAGTAGGAGAGGGAGCTGTGACCACTGCAGCAGTTGCTCACAATAAGGTAGAGGGGAAGCCCAGGAGGTGCTTATTTCCATGGCTAGGGCTGACTGTGTGAGAGCAGCCACTGCAAGTCTCCTCCTTCCCTGAAAATAGAAACTGTCTTTTGAGCTTGTAGCTGGTCCTCAGCTGATAGCTTTTGCTCAGTTTGTGTTTAGTTTGACAACACAATTTTCTTTCCCCATGCTGTGTTACAGAAAATCCTTGGTGTTTCAGGATCTAAGTTAACTTCTAAACATAGCTATTTGAAAGGCAGCTTACCCCATACCCTGGAGAAGGTCAAGTCATAACTGCATGTGAGGTAGTTTCTGGTTTGCTTTTCCTTTTTTTTTTTTTCATTTTTTTCTTTTGCAGCCTCCCATGAAGCACCCAGTGAAATTTACTGAGATGTACCAGAGTAGAAGGACCACAAAGCAAATTTATCGTAAATTCACCTGTGTTTGATGGGGATCTCTTGCGTCTTTACGTATTTGGTCTAATTTCCACACCCTTGAGAAATGGGGCACCATTTTGAATGAACTTGAGACTAAAAAGGAGAAAACCTGGGACAGTTTTGACCTGACATTTTTCAAATGGCCATTTGATGACATATTATTGTTTGATGGCTTTGCCACGGTTTCCATGAGAAACAGAGCACAGATGACTAAGTAGCTAAGTTTTGCTCCAACTTTTTAGATATCCTGAAACTCAGACCTGGTCTTGTCTATATGTGTGAGCAAACCTCTCAGGAGCTGAAAGTGGAAAGAAGGTTAGCACCAAGCCTGTGAAGCCAAACTGCTAAGTTCCACATGTCTCTATATGTGGCAATAATGATACAGCTCAATAGCCCTGCAGCACCGCCTACCAGGCAGAGGGTGGGAGGGAGAACGAGTGCTACTGATACACAGTCATGCATTTATGTTCAAACATATGGAAACATTGCCCTTTTTGCCCTATAAGCTTAATAAAAGGATTTTGGGAAATGAAAAGCTGAGAAGTAAATGAAATCTCTTACTTTCTCCTGGAGAAGCAGCAAGAGGGACAAATGTACAAACAAGATTTCATGAGGGTGCAAACCTGTTGGAGACAGCTGGGTTGAAAGCTACGCTTGCCTGTATGGCAAGGAGCTCTGAGTGAAGGTTAAACTGATAAACTAGTGGTGATTTCTGTGTTGGTTCCTCATGTATGGCACTTAGGGGATTGATAGCACAGGTTAGGCACTCCTGAGGGTACCCATGGGCAGAGTGACACAGTCCCCTCCATTGCTCTTGGTGGGCAGAAGCCATGCACAAGCTTCTCCCAGGAGGCACTCTTTACTGCCACAACCCTATAAACTGAGTGCCCACTTCTGGATCTTGACATAGCAGCTTGGTTTGACTTCTCCTTCACAAAGCAGTGCTCTTCCCTCATGTCATGAAGCCTGAGTTTTTCCCTCAGCCCTCTGGGGATTTCAGTGATGGCACTGTGTATGGTAATGGAGATTGCCCTAGAGGAATTTTAAAAAAATCTCATTTAATCAAATTGAAAAAGTTAAAGTAACAACTAGGTCTAGAATGAAGATCCCTATTCATATGGACTTATTGACAGTACCTTTGAAAGTACTGTTTAATATGCAAGGTAAACAAACAAAAAATCCCAGCTTGTGGTCCAAGGGCATTCACAAATTAGAAATGACCCCCTCCATGCCCTGAGAGTGCTAATGATGTTTAAGCTGAGAGGAGCTGAAGCCTCTTGGGAGAAGAGAGTGGGTCAGGGGGGCTTTTGTTGAATGTACCGATCTGTTTGGCTTTGACAGGCTCTTTGTCTAACTTGGGAGACAAGAGAAGCTGAGCTGTCTGGTAAAGGTGGGGATGCCTGTCTACACAGAGCTGCAAGCTTTATGTATTTGTCGTTTTGTATTCACTTAGCTATTGATACCTCTTGGCTGCCTGAGACCAGGGAAATGCTCCCCATTGTCCACAGCTGCAGGGAGGGAGAGAAGCATCAGCCTGAGTCAGTATTAAGAAGTGTGACACAAGAGGGGGCTTAAATCACAAATCCAGTAACTCTGTTTTGCTCCACACCTGTATTAATCAAAAGTTGTCTTTGACCAGAGCTGAGAAAGCAAAAATGTCGTCCAGTAAACTGTGTGTCCCCGTCTCACTCAAAGGCCGTCATGGAGAGTGGAGTGCAAGTGGCGGCGGCGTTGGTATCAACTGCAGCAATGCGTTGGTGCAGCCTGAAGGCTGAGCTGGCTGTTTTGCTGCTGCCAAGGACCACTCACAGGAGCCAGTCTTCTCTCCCCCCCCCACTGACCCTTGGACTCAAAACCACACTGCTGCTCAGGAAAGGCTATTGTGTCCTTCTTTTTTGTCCAGCTGGGCTGTTTTGGGAGTCTTATACCTTGCACAATGTCTACATTTAGCCTGTATCTGGGACTAAACTGTAACAGTTGTTCTACCACCCAATAACCCCTCACCAGCCAGGGAGGGGAATCAGGAAAAGGAGAGCAGACCCATGGGTTAAAGTTAAAACAAACTTAATGAAACAACATCAATACCAACAAAGGCATACAAAGTTATACACAGCCAAATTAATATGCAGCCATCACAATCAACAGGAGAGCAGTCCCCAGGAGCAGGGAGAAGGCAGAGGAGGTGCAGGAGTAACCGCAGCAGGACACAGTCAGAACCCCAGCAGAAACCCCACAGGAACCCCTTCTCCTCAGCGAACATTTCCCCTTTAGAATCATAGAATGCATTGGGTTGAAAGTGACCTCTAAAAGTCATCTAGTCCAACCCACCTACAATAAGCAGGGACACCTCTAACTAGGTCAGGTTGCTCAGAGTCCCATCAATCCTGACCTTGAATGAGATGGGGTTTCCACCACCTCTCTGGGCATCCTGTTCCAGTGATCCACCATCCTCATATTAAAGAACTTTTTCCTAATGTCCAACCTAAATCTAACCTTTCCTAGCTTAAAACCTTTACCCCTCATCCTATAGCTACAAACCCTTGTGAACAGTTCTTCCCCTGCCTTCTTATAGGCCTCTTTCAGGTATTGGAAGGTCACTATAAGGTCCCCCTGGAGCCTCCTCTTTTACAGGCTGAACAAACCCAACTCTCTCAGTCCGTCTTCACAGGAGAGGTGCCCCAGCTCTCTGATCATTTTTGTGGCCCTCCTCTGGACACGCTCCAACAGGTCCACATCCTTCTTCTGTTGGGGGCTCCAGAACCAGACGTGGTACTGCAGGTGGGGTCTCACCAGGTCAGAGCAGAGGGGCAGAATCCCCTCTCTCGATCTGCTGGCCACGCTTCTTTTGATGCAGCCCAGGATGCAATTTGCCTTTTGGGCAGCAATGGCGCACTGGTGGCTCATGTCCAGCTTTTCATCCACTTGTACCCCCAAGTCTTTTTCCACAGGGCTGCTCTCAAGCATGTCTTCTCCCAGCTTGTGTTGACACTGGCAGTTGCCCCAGCCCAGGTGTGGCACCCTGCACTTGGCCTTGTTGAACCTCATGAGGTTCACCGCGGCCCACCTCTCCAGGCTCTCCAGGTCCCTCTGGATGGCCTCCTGTCCCTCTGGCATATCAACTGCACCACCCTGCTTGGTGTCATCAGCAAACTTGCTGAGGGTACACTCAGTGCCACTGTCGATATCATTAACGAAGATATTAAACAACACTGGTCCCAGTATGGACTCCTGAGGGTCATCACTTGTCACCGTCTTCCATCTAGACATCAAGCCATTGACCACTACTCTCATAACGACCATGACATTATGGTGTGGGCTACACCTGTAGCTAACTCAGGTCAACTGCCCTGGCTGACTTGAAACTGCTAATGGTCTGCCTAGCATCGCTGGGCTGTGATTCTATCCCAGCCTAACCAGGACACACAGGAAGGCAAAGCTCTGTCCCCAAGGACGTATGCACAATTTTCCTTGACTCTATCATGAAGAACTTCTAGCCCCACTGAAAAAAAACAACTGCACCATCAACTGCAGATAATGCTAAGATGGATATCCAGATGCATATCTAGGTGGATATCCATGGAAATCTGGACGAGTATCTAGGAAATGCAGGCAGGGGAGCCTGGCTGTTCTTTGGATGGTGTATGAAGGAAAAAGGATTTCCCTCATCCTTTTCCTTTGCTTCTCTCGAATTCTCACTTGGATCCAAAATCGATCCAGCTAAGATACTGTGCGGGCATAACCACCGCTACAACAAAAAAAGCCCATATTCTCAAAGTAGCACTTGCAGAAATGTCAATGACTAAAATGGTTCAGCAATCAACTCTGTTTTTAAAAGCTGCTGCTGGAGAAGGCCTGACAGGCAGCATAGCAAGTTGGCTGGTTAGTAGCAGAGCTGCTTCAGCTGCTTTGGAAGCCTGCATGTTTCAAAAGCTGTTCCTGATTTTTGGCTGTTTAGAACCCCTTTGAGATGCATTTTCCAGTGGCCCTGAGCATTGACAGCTGAGGGCAACCCTCCTTTGGTGGGCAGTGCTCAGAACTTCTGAAAGTGGACATAAAGCCTGGCACCACACACCAAAACATCCCAAAATGTGTTCGTTTAAGATGGAAGATATCGAGATTTGTTCTGGAGAGGTCCACTGGTATTTAGAGCCTTGGTAGTTCTTCATAGGAAACGTGTTCTAACCGCTGAACATGTCTTTAGCAAAGAAGAGCAAGAAATTGACCAAAGATTTCCCTTTTTAAGCTCTTAACTGAGTGAGTCCTTGCCAGTTCTCTCTCACCTCCACCATTTCCCTAGCTTATGCCCAGGATGTTCCCCTTGAGCCTGCTGGGCTGCTGGTCAAAGCTGCTGGGCCACAGCACCACCTCATTTGGATCTGCCCAAGAGCATCACCCCCTGTCCATCAGTTTTGAAGGCCCTCAGAAGCACAAGAGGAGCTATAGGCCTGCTATTTCCTTATTCCCTCACAACAATTGACAGGAGCTGTGGCTACCACAGGGCAGAAACATGTTTTTTTTGTCCCCTAATTCTTTCAGTCAGGCCGAGGCTGCCTATCTGGTGGCTCTTTGTGAAGAAGTAGCTCATGTCTGTGAACAGCTTTTTGTCTCTTCGGCTGCATGCTGCACGCTGCACAACAGAATGTTAAAACGGTCTGACTTACAACAGAAGCATCCACAAATGCTTTTTCATGGTTTTAATGTAAGTAGCATCATCTGAACTGGGTTATGCTTTATGATGGTTGAGTTCCCACCTCTGAAACGGGAGACATATTATCTTCTGGTGACTTCAGGATATGTAAGACTCTACCAAAGCAGCTGATCATTGGTTTTTAGAAACTTGTGTTCAGCTGAGATAAAAGCTTCAGTCTTTATCAACTGGGCTCAACGGTCCTCAAAGCCTACATTTTGGTCATATCAGAAGTTAATTTTTTTACTTAGGTGGATTCTCTCAAGTACAATCCTCTCACAAAATTTCACATGGTGTCTGGTAAACATTCTCTGACTCCTTATTTAATTGAAGATGAGTAGTGACACAAGGTGAGACTATGCCACAGGGCTTGTGCTCTCAAGCCTGTGGACAAAAGAGGAGTTATAAACAGATGTGCAAACTCACAGCATTAGTAAAGAGGTGAGGAAGGAGAGCCTGCTGCTGAGGCGGAGAGCAAGAATGTAAATGGGAAAGAACAAAAATTATTTGGAAGTACAAGAAAGTACATAGAAGCACAGGAAAGTACTTAGTTGCTCACTTTGCTGACTTGACTGGGAATGAACAGATTAGCTATTGAAATCTGGCAGAAAAAGATATACCAGGATGCTTGTGGTTGGATATTATAGCCAGACAAATTTCAAGATGATTTCCAACATTTTTAAGCAGTGAGATGAATCGAGCCCTGCAGTAGCTTGACATACGTGTCAGATTCTGTCATGCAAGATCCCTACATGGAAAGTGGCTGCCTTTATGAGGACTTTCTATAGCTTGTGTGAAAGGTCGCTATAGAAATGGATGGGTGAAGTTTTCTGGTCTGTGTTACATGGAAGATGAGAGTTACCAAACATAGTAGCTGCTTGTGGCTTAAAGGATATTTCTGAAGAGAAAGACTTTTGTAGGAAGAATACCTGGGAGGAAAGAAGAGGAAACATTTAGAAAGGACTGAAAGCCTATTAAAATGTCCTTCAAGCACGACACCGTGCAGACCAGTGCACTACGCAAGAAAGTAATATTGAAAGAAGAGATAACCTTGTCCGGTGTTGGTATCAACACAGCCTGTCCTATTCTAAGAGGAGAGTGAGAGAGTAGTAGTAGTATGATTCTGAGGTCACCCATCTTAACCAGTTTTATGCCCTTTTTTTCCCCTTCTTGTCATGAAAAGCACAATGTAAGAGAACAGGCTCTCGGGAATCATTTGCACACTAAGCACAAGATTGTCACTCTCACCTGGCTTTCCTTGCAGCCCAGAAGCAGCATCTGCGTGTACTTGCTCTGGAAAAAAAACAAGGCAGGTTTCATATGGGATGAGTCAAGGAAAGCCAGCATGGCGACAGGACAAATGACACAGCCCATTAGCTGGCACTCAAACACACTATGCTACAGCATGCAGAATCTTCTGCCACAAAATTAGCCTTGAGAGCAACACTTTTAAGCATCCAGCTGTACATAGTGGAAGGATTTATGAGATCAAGGCCAAAGAAAACAGACCTCTCTCCTGACTTAACCTTAGTTATTACTTCAAGGGGGAATTTGTATGAAAAAGGGAGCAAAGGATATGGCCTAATACCACTGTGTTTTTGTTGCATTTCAGTAGTTTCTTATGGAGAAGAGAGTCAGAATTAGAAAACCATTTTATTTAATGACATAGTATGAATTAACATAGTAATATTTTTTAACCATGGTATACGTAGAAAAGAACTGTTCCCTAGCTAATCTTCTAAATCATTATGGCTCATCAATTATAATTTTTGTTTGAACTTATTATGTAAAGTTGAATGACATTTTATTTCAAACTGTGCAGACTGAAATGTGAAAGAAAAAACCTCATTATATGGTGCTCATTTAACTGACACTCCAGTGTATCTCTTAACTGGAGTGCTGGACTTTACAGTCAGACCAGCTATCACCTTTTATGACTGAGCCTTTACTCCTTCAGATATTTATTTGCCTGCTGCCCAGTAACTTGTTTGGAACAAAGGAATGAAATAATGAAATATTTTCAAGTATTTGGCTTTATTCTGTTGTTCTCAGTGGGAAGATGTATCTTGAATAACAGAAAGGGCATGCCACACGAAATCCAGTTATCAGCACGTGGCCCACATAGATTTCGTGCAACATACTTAAACACAGATTTGCCTTTTAATATTTTGGTGACCCAGCTCAGGTAGTTCGCATTGGAAATGCTTTGCTAGATTGGACCTTGGCAAGTAAATGGTAAAATTTTCCCATCACACCTACCCTTACTTCAGAGATCAGAGCAAGGTATAAGCATCTTTTATTCCCATCTAATTGTATGCCTGCAGTGGGTACCTAGTGGCCTTGTGCCAGCATGGTGCACCGGGACAGGAGCATAGCAAGGGATTCCTGAGGGCCCTACAGGCTCTTTCCAAAGCTGCCCATGTGCCATTGCACAGCCCCTTAGAGGCGTTTCCCACCAAAACTTTGCTTTTGATTTAAAACGTTTCCCAATTCCCAGCCTTTTTGTAGAGTCTTCATGATACACTAGGGAGAGCTGTTCTCCCCTTTCCACTTGTGTTTGGTTGAGCTGAATTTCTGGTGTCATTTGATGTGATCAGCCTTGGGGTTGCGGTGACTGCTCCCTGATCATATACAGGTGTGAATTTTTTTCTGGCTGGAGGACCAGACTTGCACTTAACACAGTGAGTCATCCTGTATGTTGGTCTTTGCTAGCATCTTGTATGTTGGTCTTTGTAAACCCACATATGTACTAGAAGTATCTCACCATCGCAGCTGCACAGGTTAGTTGCACAGTCACGTCACACTGCCAATGTATGGCCAGGAACTGAGTGTCACCCCAAGGGAATGGGAATTAAACAATTAACAGCAGAGGACATTCAACAACTTCTTCTTTGGCAAGGCCCCAGAGGACACCAAGAAGTGACTTGTCCTCTCACTGTGGTGACTCAGTGTGCTGTAGGTATTGCAGGGTTTTGCTGTAGCCACCAGAGTATTCACTACAGCTAAGGCAGTGAAGCTTTTTCCATTTTGGGCCTCTTTGCTACATGCACAAAACTTTACTATGATCAGATGTATAGTTGTAAAGTATACTTTACCTCTCAAGAACAATTTTTTGTGAGGGCAAAGGAATCTCTCAACCATTTCTGAATTAGTGAAGAGGAGAATACCCTGTGACCATTTTTGCACTTGCTGTGAAGGGGACAGGCTATTAAAAGTATAAGTCTATGCTTAACACTTAACCATAACCATACCTAAATGCTACTAGAAAACACAGGATGAAAAAATGTGATTGAGAAATAGGAAGATAATTAAACAGGAATATGGCACATGCACAGTATGAGGTGGTTAAAAAGGGTTGTTCATAAGTCTTTGTGCACAAACATACGTGGATTTGTTTCAAAATCTGTTTAAATTCAAAGAAGTCTTTCATTTGTCCAGTCCAAAGCCTGGCGATACCACCTGTAAGTGACTAGTATGAACTACAGCTTAGTTCCTAAAAATACAGTGAAATGACTTTTCAGACGTACTGTTGAGAGTTTTAGGGATCAAACACAACGTGACAGATGAAAGTTTGAACTTTAAACGTTCTCTCTGTGTCTCCTGGCTACCCACAGTCTTACACCGCTGCAGTAATTCCAGTTTTGTTGATTTAGGAAGTGTGATTGATGATACTCTGCCTTAGTGACTCCTCCTAAAGTACACTCTGAAAGATATCCAGGTCAGTGTGTAGGTCAGTTTTGATTTATGACCTATTACATACCAATATATTTTAAGCAGTAATTTAAATCAGCTCCGTTTGCTTTATTAAATATGATTATCGTGTATTTGTGCTCCTGTATCCCACTGGAATCCTAAAGAGGGACAAAGACCCCATTTGTCTGAGTGCTGTACAAATGCAAACTAAAATGGTCCACCTTTCAAAGAGGTTATAATCCAACTACAAGCAAAGAGATTGCAAGGAGATACAGATGGGGCAGCCCATGGCGCACGTGGTTAGCAGACCATTTTGGTCAGTGCCGTAAGAACAACTTGCAGCACTTCCGCCCGGTGGTTTCTAAGGAAGTTGTGGGTTTTATTGAAAAAAGGAGAGCTGGAAAAAACGGATTTGAGGGGAACAACGAGGTTTTTGGTGGGCACTCCTGCCACACGTTCAAGACAGTGTGCGAGAAAGCACATAGGTGTTCACCAGTGAAGTAACAACTGGGCATGAGATGGCTGAAAAGGAAAAAACACTACAAGAGCAAAAGTAGACCCCAGCATTTGAACTGTGGAGCTGGTGGGGAAAGAAATGCTTCAGCAGGCAGCAACTGAGATGAGGAGATGCTTGGGGTGGTCTGTGTCAATCTCTGCGGAGTCATCCCTCCTTTGGTGAATAAGGGAGCTGAAGACAAACCATCAGCAACCTCAGCACCTAAAGTGGGTGCCTAAGTTAGGAGATGCAAGTTGTGCTCTTTGCAAAGGTCTACCTATTACTCCTGGAAGGGAATAGAAATTCCACTAGAATCACTTTGGTTTCATGTCGCTGTAATATCGAATTCTGCCTGGATTTCATTGTGACCCAGCATCCGTTAATACCCACATGTTGTAAAGTATTAGTCATAATTGGATTTACACTTTTCTCATAAAGTTGTTGAAATGTAACTAATTTTACTGTAATTGTGATCTTTAAAATTTGAATGGTATCTTTTATTGAATAGCTGTTGCAGGACATCACCAGCTTATGGACTTTAATGTCTGGAATATAGTATAATTTGCATGATACCATTAAATGTCCATCAGATTTCAAGCTGGGTTCGAGGCTACTGCCATTTGAATTACCAAAATGTATACATGTTGGAAACCTAAAAAAAAAAAAAAGAATCAGGATACAGCTTTAATTTCTTTGTTCAAGTCTAACATGAGGGTGAAGACAATTTATTTTTAAACAAAAGAATCAGATCCATTCCTTATGAAAACAAATAATTTAGAAAAACAAGGTTAGAATGCCACCTGGGGGCTTATATTGCCATCACACTTCACTTAAGATCAGAGGAGCTTGCGATTTGTGCTGTCAGGTAAAAAAAAATGTTTTGCTCCATTTTCTTCACAAAGTACAGGCAGACTTTTAGGAACTCGTGAAGGTCTTATTCCATTTTATGGCACCTGCTTCCTTAATCCTTCAGCAAGAATATAATAGAAGAAATGGGCACGGAAGAAGCAAGCCAATTTGCTTTGCAAAGGGAAACACAGCATTATGGCTCTATGTAGGATACTCTGCTTTTTTTCACAAATAAATGTAAACCTAACAAAAGATACACAAAATTAAGCGTATTTATTCACAATATACAGCAGAAAAGACTAAATTACATCAGCCATATGACAGAGAAAGCCACAGAGTTTGTGGAGGCAGGAAAGAGATCATTCAAGCACAAATAAACTACATAATGCAGCAAATAAAAGCATTAAAAATGGAAATATACAGACCATAATTATAATCCATTAAATTAGTATTAAAAGTAAGTCTTTCCTTGACTTTGAAGATTGTGTACCCAGTGTGACAAAAGTGAGAACTGACCTGAATCTTTCCCAGAAGTTACAACTACGTACAAATTCTTGCTGTTAGAAACATGTGGGTAACCTCTCCCCACTATTAGTATTCATCTGCACTTCTGGTGAACTTCTATGATTCAGACCAGACAAGAGAACTTAATACACATTTTGCACACTTAGGTGTTAAATCTAAAGTGTAGGGGAGAGATGATCCCACTTCCTTGATAATTTTTCAGAGTCACCATTTAGTTTTCCCTCGGTCAGGAGCAACTCAATACCTTTCTCCACTTCTCTCTAGTCTCTTAAAATTCTCCACAATGTGGCAGATGGGAGCACTGTGCTACCTGGCTCCATCTCATTATATTATTAGCTGCTTCACAGTCATAAGACCCTAAAGCGTTCAGGTACCTACTGCTGGATCCTTCCACCGAGTGAGCTGCTCCAGGGCTAAAGACCTGGGAACTTGGCTGTCCTTGTGTCAAGGTGGACCATGAAGGACATCTATGTCTAGTGGCAGAGTTATTGTGGATTTCCCCACATCATGGATCACTTGAGCAACAGAGAAAGAACACAGCATGCAAAGGTGATCCTACATAATTGGACAACACATTAGTTTCTAATGTGGCTTCAAGGGTAGCTGAAGCTGTTGACTGGTAAGAGTGACAAAGCCTTTTCTTGTAGCCCCAAAAATCTGGTAAAATGCAAACTTATTTATTTGCATTCATGACTCTGAATCCATGCACTTCTTCAGCTCATGGGTAACTCCAGCAGCTCTTGGGGAGGTAACCTCCCTCGACCTGCTGGCCACACTCTTCTTAATGCACCCCAGGATACCACTGGCCTTCTTGGCCACAAGGGCACATTGCTGGCTCATGGCTACCTTGCTGTCTGCCAGGACTCCCAGGTCCTTCTCCACAGAGCTGCTCTCCAGCAGGTTGACACCCAGCCTGTACGGGTGCATGGGGTTGTTCCTCCCCAGGGTGCAGGACCCTACACTTGCCCTTATTGAACCTCCTTAGGTTCCTCCCTGCCCAGCTCTCCAGCCTGTCCAGGTCTTGCTGAATGGCAGCACAGCCTTCTGGCATGTCAGCCACTCCTCCCAGTTTTGTATCGTCAGCAAACTTGCTGAGGGTGCACTCTGTCCCCTCATCCAGGTTGTTCATGAATATATTAAATAAGACTGGGCCCAGTGCTGACCCCTGGGGAACACCACTAGTCACAGGCCTCCAACTAGACTCAGGACATGTGATCGCAACCCTCTGAGCTCTGTTCTTCAGCCAGTTCTCAATCCACCTCATTGTTCACTCATCTATCCCACAATTCCTACGCTTACCTATGAGGGTGTGATGGGAGACAGTGTCAAAAGCCTTCCTAAAGTTGAGGTAGACAACATCCACTGCTCTCCTCTCGTCCACCCAGCCAGTCATGCCATCATAGAAGGCTATTAGGTTGGTCAGGTGTGATTTCCCCTTGGTGAATCCATGCTGACTACTCTTGATAATCTTCTTTTCCTCCACATGCTTAGAGATAACAGCCAGAATGAGCTGTTTCATCACCTTTCCAGGGATGGAGGTATGGCTGACTGGCCTGTAGTTTCCTGGGCCCTCCTTCTTGCCCTTTTTGAAGACTGGAGTGACATTGGCTTTCCTCCAGCCCTCAGGCACCTCTCCTGTCCTCTATGATCTGTCAAAGATGATAGAGGGCAGCTTTACAATAACATCTGCCAGCTGCCTTAACACTCATGGGTGCATCCCATCAGGGCCCATGGATTTGTGAGTGTCCAATCAGGGTACGAGATCCCTAACCCCATCCTCCTTGACCAAGGGACAGTCTTCCTTCCTCCAGACTTCCTCTCCTACCTCCAAGGTCTGGGATTCCTGAGGACCAGCCTTAGCAGTAAAGACTGAGGCAAAGAAGGCATTCTGTAACTCTGGCTTCTCCATATCCTCCGTCACCAGGGCACCCGCCTCATTCAGCAGTAGCCCCACATTTTCACTGCCGTTTCTTTTGCTACTGATGTATTTGAAGAATCCCTTCTTACTGTCTTTGACATCCCTAGCTACTGTTAATTCCAAGCAGGTCTTAGCCTTCCTCATTGTGTCCCTGCATACTCTGACAACACTTCTATATTGCTTCCAAGTAGCCAGTCCATTTTTCCACATGTTATAAACTTCCTTCTTCCCTTTGAGTTTTTCCAGAAGCTACTTGCTCATCCAAGCAGACCTTCTGCCTCCTTTAAGGAAGGAATGTCCCCAGGTTGCTCTGGTGGCATGTTGCAAGTCTACCACAGAGATCTTGAGCTGGTGAGAGCCACAGGATCCATTTTTTTCTCAGCACTTTTAATCACTTCCAGTCACTAAGTGAACTGGTTAGACAGCATGGCCTCAAGCACTGGAACGATGCAAGTTACAGCTGTTTATGCCCCATCACCCAGGGCCATGTTGTACCTCTAAGAGGGGCTACGGTTTGAAAGTGATAACTTCTTTGCAGGAATAACTGATGTCTGAGCATTTGTATCACTCAATTGTATCATTCATCACTTATTTGTATCATTTGTATGAGCTGGGGAATGCAAGGTTAGCCATTTCCCAAGAGGGTGGATTTAACCACCACTGAATATAAGGAACAGCAAAATGGATTTTTAAGGCACATATGCTGGTCGTGGAAGAGTGCAATGTACGCTGTCCATTGAAATATCATCTGTTAGCTTGACTAGTTCACTTCTAACTGTTTCTTTAGTATGTAAAGTATTTTGGACTGTATTTGATCCTGGCAGAGTATGAAATACTTTCAGGAATTTTTCAGCTGATATATTTATCAGACGTAAGGGAAAATATTGTCTGGATTAGGCACAGATTTTGAGACTGAATCACAACTTTGACTATATGTCAAAGGTGTACAGCCTGATTTAGGGAAGTCACATTTAAAACAACATTTTCTAGTATCTTCGTTGTAAAAATCTCTCCAAGTAATTATTAAAATAAGACTGATTGTTTCAATGTATTCTATTCAATGAATACAATCTATAGAAAAGTTTGAATTGTGTAAGTTAGGAAAACTGTAACAGGCTTCAGCAATTTGTGAACAGAGAAGCAACACCAGTGCATTAATCAGCTTTTGTCTCTCCTATATAAAATTAAATTCTGAGGTATATATATGTTAGCTACACAGATCTATATCTGTGTGCTTTATATATTTGTGTATACATACAGATATCCACTCATACATATGCACAAGTTCATGCAGAAAACACATCAGTCCATTTGTTTAAGTGTCTTGATGCCTACATCAAACTAGCATAAAAAAAGGCATTGAGCGGTTTTGTAATAGGACTGCAGATGAATGTGTGAAAAGCTTCTTTCTGTTAATGATTATTTCAGGGATAACATGATGGGAAAACGAAAATGTCATATATGATGGTGGCATAAAAGTGACAGCATTTGGAGGAGAGCCACAAATGCTAAGTATCCAAACCCTGTGGCTCTGCTGAACAGCCCTTTCACCATGCAAAGCTCACAGGAACATTATTGTTATCAGTCAAATGAGGTGACTGTAAAATTGCTGTTTCTGAAGACTCAGGGGTTTTAGACGGTTATGTTAGCGTATTTGGCTGATGTAATGTGAGAAGCCAGGCAAGAGGTATGCAATTAATGCGACACACTAGGAATGTCAGTTCAGAGAGGCAGAGATAATCCGGCGGCAGTTTCTATTCCTAATCACTACAGCAGAGGGCAGGATCTCATTGGGGTGAGTTAAATGAAGTGGTGCTGCTAGAAGCTAGAAAGACAAAGCATTCCTCCATTCAGCTACAAAAGCCTGGGGACAAGAAATAACCGCGTTTGTGGAAGCTAGTCTCCTTCTGCAAGTGCAATCATAACATATGCTGCAAATTTCCTGCAGTGACAGTCATCCTGAAACTGAACCATCATTTCCGTATAGTTTAAGAGCCTTAACACAATCCTTTGCCAATGGTTGACAGCAACGAGGCATTACACTGCAGAAGACACTGCATCTTGACCTGGCAACTGGAACACTGTGGTAGATTGCATGGTTTTCCTAGACATCATGACACACATGGTGTCCCATCCCACTCAGTGTGTTTCAGGGCAGGTGAAAGGTATCTTCCCTTTTAAAAGGGGTTTTCCTCTGCACAGCAGAGACCCTTTGCTTGGCAAAGGTAGCGAGTTAATAATCGTCTTTGGTCAGTAGATTGGCAGCAATAACACATTTTTATTAGTAACATTTCACAATTCAAATAATAGTAATACTTCCCAGATAGGACAATAGTAATATTTCACAGATTGGATAAAGGTATGGCTTTACTTAATTTTATCTAATAATATGGAGAGAAAAAAAAAGTGAAAAAAGAAGGAAAGAAAGAGAGAGACAAAGAAAGAAAGAGATAAAGAGATATAACCACTCCTGGAGTCCAGCAATGTCTTGCAGGCCCAGTTTGATCCTTGGTTCTTCAGTGGTGAGTGCACACCTGTGTCTTGATTATTGGTATTTTTTATTGTCCCTTTCCATTAATACTCATGAGTCCTGTTCACGTTATCCTCTCATCTTCTTGCTTTTCATGGCAATTAGGACGCAGGTGCAGTATACAACATTTTGGGGGCTCCAAGGTGATTTTGTCCACTATAGATAAGGGAGTGGACCTCCTCAAGTCCAGTGTCCACCTGTAGGTACGGAAGTGGGCCTCCCCAAGTCCAGAAACACCCCTCTTCTACAGGGTTTGTCTGTTTGGATAGGGGAGGTTGGGTAGCCATCTGAAGCCCTCTTATTGATCACCCCAATTATAGTTTCTGAAGGGGGGAACACCGCTCCACCCTCTTATCTCCAAGAAGGGAGCACCACTTCACCCTCTTACCACTGAGGAGAGAGCACCACTCCAACTTTGCAAGGCTTGTTACCTCCTTGGAGCAGGCTGTACTGCAAAGCAGCCTGTTTTCAGGGCTAATACATAAAACTTGCACTGCAAAACAGGTTTGTTCAGGATGCATACATAAAATCCGCAAAACATGTTGTTTAAGGCAAAAAAAAATCGGACTGTTCTTCACACATGGCACCTGTACAAACTACACCCGGAAATAAAGAAGTTTCTGCTTCCAGGAAGTGTACAATACACTAGATGTTTGGAATAACAACAACAACTGTTTTTTTTAAAGATTACAAGAAGGATTTAGAAAAGAAGTACACAGAAATTCATACAATATACAAAGGCAGAGAAATGGAAAAAACTAGAAGCAGACTGCATTGTTAATTCAAAGAAGGAATTCAAAGATGATCAGAAGTAGAGTTCTGAAGTGAGGTCTAATTCATGAGACAAAATGCTCTCCTGAAGTCTATCTGTGGTGGTTGACCCTGGCTGGACAATAGTTGCCCACTAAAGCTGCTTCATCACTCCGCTCCCTGAGCTGGACAGGAGAGAGAAAATACAATGAAAGGCTCATGGGTCGAGGTAAGGGCAGGGAGATCATCACTGGTTACCGTGATGGACAAAACGGACTCGACTTGGGGAAATTAGTTTAATTTATTACCAACCAAATCAGTATAGGGTAATGAGAAACAAATACCAAAACTTAAAAACACCTTCCCCCCACCCCTCTTCATGGGCTTGACTTCACTCCTGATTTCTCTACCTCCTTCTCCTGAGCAGTGCAGGGGGACAAGGAATGGGAGTTGCGGTCTGTTCATTACACGTTGTCTCTGCCGCTCCTTTCTCCTCACACTCTTCCCCTGCTCCAACGTGGGGTCCCTCCCACGAGAGACAGTCCTCCACGAACTTCTCCAGCATGAGTTCTTCCCACAGGCTACAGTTCTTCATGAACTGCTCCAGTGTGGGTGCCTTTCATGGGACGCAGTCCCTCAGGAACAGGCTGCTCGAGCGTGGGTCCCCCATGGGGTCACAAGTCCTGACAGCAAACCTGCTCCAGTGTGGGCTCCTCCTTCCATGGGCTTGCAGGCCCTGCCAGGAACCTGCTCCAGCCTGGGCTCTCCACAGGATCACAGCCTCCTTCAGACATCTACCTGCTTTGGTGTGGGGTCCTCCACAGGCTGCAGGTGGGTATCTGCTCCACCACCATTAACCTCCATGGGATGCAGGGGGACAGCCTGCCTCACAATGGTCTTCACCATGGGCTGCAGGTGACTCTGCTTCAGTGCCTGAAGCACCTCCTCCCCCTCCTTCTTCACTGACGTTGTTGTCTGCAGGGTTGTTTCTCTCACATATTCTCACTTCTCTCTCCTGCTGCAATGGCTGTTGTGCAGCAACCTTCCTCCCACTTCTTAAATATATTAATGCTCAGAATTTAAGTACAGTGATGATGGGGTTGAGAGTGTTTGGATTAGGATAAGGGGCAAGGCCAATAAAACTGATATTGTTGTAGGAGCAACTCCCAATCAGAGCAGTGAGGTAGATGAAACATTCTATAAGCACTTGGGAGAAATCTCATGGTCACTTGCCACTGTTCTTGTGGTGGACTTCAACTTCGCAGGTATCTTCTGGAAATACAACACAGCAGAGAGGGAACAATCCAGGAGGTTCCTGGAATGTGTGGAGGATAACTTCCTCACGCAGCTGGTAAGTGAACTGACCAGGAAAGGTGCCCTGCTGGACCTCCTGTTTGTGAACAGAGGTCGTCTTGTGGAGGATGTAGCAGTTGGAGGCAGTCTGAGGGACAGTGACTGCGAAAGTATTAAGTTTTCTATTCTTAGAGATCTTAGAAAGGGGGGCTGCCACTTTGGAATTCAAAGGACAGACTTTGACTTGTTTAAGAAGTTACTTGGTAGAAGCCCTTGGGAGTCAGTTTTGAAAGGTATAGGAGTCCAGGAAGGCTGGACACTTATTAAGACGGAAATCTTAAAGGCACAGGAACAGGCCATCCCCATGTACCATAAGATGAGCCAGTGGCAAAGAAACAGGCCTGGCTGAATAGGGAGATTTGGCTTAAAATCAGGGAAAAAAGGAGAGTCTATGGCCTCTGGAAGAAGGGGCAGACCACTCATAATGAGTATAAGAATGTTGTTAGGTTATGCAGGGAGTTAATTAGAAGGTTCAAAGCCCAGCTAGAAGTTAATCTGGCTTTGGAGGTAAAGGGCAGCAAGAAAAGTTTCTATAAATACATTAACAACAGAAGAAAAACTAGGGAGAGCCTCCATTGCCTACTAGATCCGGGAGGTAATGTGGTAGTAAGAGACAAGGATAAGGCTGAGGTGCTTAATGCCTTCTTTGCCTCAGTCTTAAGTAATAGCAACACTTGTACCAGGGAAAGTCAGCCCCCCAAGCCAAGAGACAGGGGCCAGAAGCAAAATGTCCTCCCTCCACAATCCAGGAGGAGATGGTCAGTGACCTGCTGCTCCACATCAAGTGCATGAATCTACGGGGCCAGATAGGGTACATCCTAGAGTGCTGAGAGAACCGGCAGGGGTGCTCACCAAGCTACTGCCCATCATTTATCAGCAGTCCTGGCTGACTGGGGAGGTCCCAGCAGATTGGAAGTCAGCCAGTATAACACCCATATATAAGAAGGGATGGAAGGATGATCCGGGAAATTACAGGCCTGTCAGTTTGACTTCAGTGCCAGGGAAGCTGATGGAGCAGATCATCCTGAGTTCCATTATGCAGCACACGCAGGACAACCAGGCGCAGTCAGCATGGGTTTATGAAAGGCAGGTCCTGTTTAACAAACCTGATCTCCTTCTATGACAGGGTGACCCGCTTGTTGGATGAGGGACAGGCTGTAGATGTCATCTACCTCGCCTTTAGTAAGGCATTTGACACTGTTTCCCACAGCGTTCTCCTAAAGAAATTGACTACTCTTGGCTTGGATGGGCATACGCTTTGCTGGGTGAAAAACTGTTGGATGGCCGAGTCCAGAGAGTTGAGGTCAATGGAGTTAAATCCAGTTGGTGACCAGTCACGAGTGGCGTCCTCCAGGGCTCAGTACTGAGGCCACTCCTGTTTAACATCTTTATCAATGCTTTGGACGAGGGGGTGGGGTGCACCCTTAGTAAGTTTGCAGATGACACCAAGCTGGGTGGAAGTGTTGATCTGCTTGAGGGTAGGGAAGCTCTACAGAGGGATCTAGATAGGCTGGATTGATGGGTCAAGGCCGATTCCATGAGTTTCAATCAGGCCAGGTGCCGGGTCCTGCACTTTGGCCACAACAACCCCAGCAGTGCTACAGGCTTGGGGAGGAGTGGCTGGAGAGCTGCCTGGCAGAGAGGGACCCAGGAGTGTTGATTGACAGCCGGCTGAACATGAGCCAGCAGTGTGCTCAGGTGGCCAAGAAGGCCAACAGCATCCTGGCCTGTATCAGGAATAGTGTGGTCAGCGGGAGCAGGGAGGTGATCGTGCCCCTGTACTCAGCTTTGGTGAGGCTGCACCTCAAGTACTGTGTCCAGTTTTGGGCCCCTCACTACAAGAAGGACATTGAGGTGCTGGAGAGGGTACAAAGGTGGGCTACCAAGCTAGTAAAGGATCTGGAGCATGTCTTGTATGAGGAATGGCTGAGGGATCTGGGGCTGTTTAGCCTGGAGAAGAGGAGGCTGAGGGGAGACCTTATCACTCTCTACAGCTACCTGAAAGGAGGTTGTAGCGAGGTGGGGTCAGTCTGTTCTTCCTAGTAACAAGCAATAGAACAAGGGGAAAAGGCCTTAAGCTGCACCAGGGGAGGTTCAGGCTGGATATTAGGAAGGATTCCTTTACTGAAAGGGTTGTCAGGCATTGGAACAGCCTGCCCAGGGAGGTGGTGGAGTCACCATCCCTGGAGGTGTTTAAGAGACGGGTAGATGTTGTACTTAGGGACACGGTTTAGTGGTGTTGGTAGAGCTAGGACAAAGGTTGGACTCGATGATCTTGAAGGTCTCTTCCAACCAAAACTGTTCTATGATTTTATGATTCTATGTTACCACAGAGGTACTACCACTGTTGCTGATGGGCTCGACCTTGCCCAGCAGCCGGTCTGTCTTGGAGCCAGCTGGCATTGTCTCTGTCGGACATGGGGGCAGCTTCTGGCAGCTTCTCACAGAAGCCACCCTGTAGCACTCCCCTACTACCAAAACCTTGCTGTGCAAACCGAATACACCATCAAAGCTATGCAAGGCTCCGTGTTCACCATGCAGGAACTTGGTACATTTCCAGATCCTGTTTTGAAGAATGCATTCCAGCATGGTTTTAATGAAGACAGTACAACACCTACAGCCTCTAGATGCTGCTAGGGAAGTCAAAGCTCTGTATTTCTCTACAAAGACGCTGTTCAGCGTAGCACCACACTGCATTTTTTCTATCCTGTCTCTTCTAGATGTGTGAATTGTGATACAGCAGAATAGGCTAAAATAAGAAGGTGTGGCAGGAAAGCAGAGGAAAAGCCAAGCAGTTTACTTTCCTCACTGCATTAAAGAAGAAATAAGATCCTTACTCATGTTGCTAACCTGAGTAAGCAGCATTCCCTGTCCCTGCATCTGTGTTCTTCCCTTCCTTTCTGCTTTTGGAGGTATCACTACAGATATTGTATTTGAGGATTACAGGTCATATAGCTGTAAGTAGAGTTATGCTGTGCAGTCCTTCCTTCCAATAAACAAAATGTAACGAAATGAGTCAACACTTGCCAGGTACCAAATTATTTAGAGAGACTGCCAAAAGAGCACGTTGGTAATGACAAAATATTGCCATGGAAATTCTGGCAGATGTGTCTGCATGCACAAAGTAATCCCATCGGCTGTGCCCTTAGTCTGAAGGAACAGCACCTCTGAGCTAAGAATCTAGCACAGTTGAAGTGAAATGGAAAAGCAGGAGTATGCGAAAGTAGGAGTAAACATATCCTGCTTTAAAACAGGTTTTTGGCTGTCTAGACTTTAGTTTGCTGAGAAGCTGCAAGGAATTGACATCAGTTAACAAATGGCAGGTTGTACAGTATTGGTACTTCTCAAACTTAGGTCACCCCAGCAGCATTTCATCCTAGACCTAGGCTGCACCTCATGCTTTTCACACACAGGTTGGTCACTACTAGAAGTTCTGGTTTTAGCAAACCACCGTTATTTCCTGCCCTAGGTATTTGGGAAGTCGTAGGTATGCCTCATGATTCTGTTGATTACCTGAAACAACATGGGCGAAAAGGCAACAGGACAAATGAAATATGCAGATTCTGATGTACAGAGCAGTGCCTGTTTGGACATGTCTATACATGTTAGGGGCTTCTTTGTTACTCAAGAATGGGGTTTGTGTGGCCTTTTGCATTGCGCTTTGTGGTCTTGCTCCATTTGCACCATAAATTCCAAAAGTATGCCAAGATCACTGTGTTAAGGACAGAGTAGGAGCAGGACTGTGAACAACATGAGGCCATCATTTAACCCCACGGCACAGCTGCATTTTGAAGGTGTTGTATTTGTACAGCATTTGTTACACCATCCTGGCAAGGACATCGCAGACCTAGGGGGGAATTCAGTGAAGCAGAATGAAAGCAGTCACAGTCAAGGGAAATCTGCTATGTATACAGAAAATATTGGTTGTCGTTCACTTCAGGAAACAGGTAAGATGATCACAATAAAATGGTAAAAATTATTCTTTTGTTGTAGCACAAATTTCCTCTGAAATTGTAAGACGTCACGTAAAAAGCTAATAAATATTTCTCCATTGTACAGAAGTTACACGCTTGGCCGTCGGACTGCAGAACTCGCCCACAGGCCACTCCGAAGCAGTCCGCGGCTCCCGCCACCGCCTCCCACCGCCCCCTCACAGCTACCCGTGGGCGGTGGCACGCCACCCGCTCGGCGATCGATTGCTCAGGCCCCTCTGGGCCCCGCCCGCTGGAGGGCTGGCCTCTGCGCGGAGCTCGATTAAGAAGGCCTTTCCCGCAGTGGCAGCCCCCACCCGCGGCCATTGCGCCGAGCCGCCGGTACAGCGGGCGGTAAGGGACAGTCTCGCTGCCGCAGCGAGCCGCCCCCGGCGGGGACTCAGGTGCCGCTCCCGATGCTGCGGTGGCTGATCGGCGGCGGCCGGGAGCCGCAGGGCCTGGCGGAGGTAATGCGGCAGGCGTGGCGGAAGGGGGCAGAGGAGCTCGCGGCGGAAGGCGGGGCCAGGAGGAGCCTTAGGGCTGTTGGCGGGGGCCGGGGGAGGAGGGGGTCGTCGTCCCCTCCGTCCGGAGCCGCCAGCCACGCTGGGGGGTGCTGCCCGTGGGTCTGGCCCGGCTGGGGTGGGCTGCCCGCGGGTACGGCCGCCCTCACGGAGCACGGCGCCGGTGGAGGGTCCTGGGGAGCTTTAGGTTTGGCGGGAGGGAGCGCTGTGAGGCGGTGGGCTTTCCGTCGGGATGGGTCTGCTGGCCCGTGCTAGCGGGACTGGGGCCTGTGCTGGGCCCCCCGCAGCAAGGGGCCTTCAGGGCTAGCTCGCAGCATGTGGGACTTTCTTGGCTGTTAGAAAGGGCTGACAGCTTCATTGAAGAGAAAGAGAGGAGGGGAGAAAAAAAAAAAAAAACAATTCAAAAGCAAACAGCGAAACCCCCTAGCCGAGCTTGCCTAGGAGCTGTAGGGCGTAGGAGCCGTCCCTGTCAGGAGCATCGCAGCGTCCTGCGTTTTGCTCCGCGTCCTGGCCAAGCGGGAGTTAAGTTGTATTGCTTGCAAGCATATGCAGTCCTGCCTAGGGGACTCCCCGGTCGATAATGTGAATTACAGGCAGCAACTTGCTATATATGTGGCCTAGTTGCAGTTTGTAGTAGTCTTCTAGCATTTTTTAATAGTTTCTCATCAAAATAAACTAGGCTTATGTTGTGCACTGAACACCAACATCTTTCCTGTTGCCTTACTCAGAAAAAGAGTTTTACTGGGTTTGAGGAAGAGATTATTGGGATTTTCTTGTCCCTAAGACTGTTGAAGTTCTCAGCCTTGAGTTAACACTGTTACTGGGCTCCTTACGCTTGGTGCTTTTGTAATCTAGACAAATATGAGGAAGTAATTATTTTTCGGCTGCTGTACATGAGCAAGTCATGACAGTATCATGGTGGATTTCAAATGCTGGTAGTTAGTTTGGTGGAAATTTGACTCCATACCAATTTGGAATGATGATGTCTGGGAATGTCTCTGACCTTTGTCATCAGTCAAAGTGTTGGTTGTATTGCAGTCATATTTAGGAGGTTTGTGTGCAGGTTTTTTTAAAGGGAAGATGGGAAATATGCAACAGCTTTCTAAGATGTGCTAGAGAAGTACGTTGATGTGTGTCCCTCTCTGAAGTTTAAACTCTAGCTATGGTTTAGTTATGCTGTGATTGATTAAAACATGAGTCAAGGTGTGGTCCAGTTCTTCTGTTCTGCTGTTAGTAGCCTGGTTAAACCTGATGCACAGGACTTCTGTTCCCATTGCTACCACTGTTCTGCTGAATGATGGTGATAATTTTGCTTCTCTGTGGAAAAAAGAATAACAAATATCAATAAAAGTTAATGCCTAAACTCTTTGTTCTTTTTTCCTGGATTATGTAATTTCATTTCACCTAAAGATTGTAACCATTGATTCTCTCTGTACCCTTCTTAAATAGATCAGGAAGCCCATAGCAGTATGTGGGCTATGGACCTGTGTTTGTTTCATGTGCAATGGCTTCAGCCGGTCATGAAAAGGCCAGATGTATTAGAGTGGCATTGCACTGGGTGAATAGAGAGAGCCTCTGGTAAAGCTGTCCTAAATTCATGAAATGTAGGTTTCTCCTTACCCGTTTGTCTTTTTACAATGGAATTTAAAATCATTTAGGGTTAAGCTCCTGAATCTCTTCAGTTGAGGGCCATGGTGTATGTCTTAAGCAGGGTGTCCCTGGTAATGGCACTGGCATCGTGGTCCATATAAGCTAATTTATCATGCTCCATGATATATACATAAGTGTGTATGTGTACTCTTCTATCCATATTTTTGGTGAAATGCTTTTGAAAATCCCACCTTTAAATGCTTTGCATCATGGTGGTTATAGGAAGTTCTGAAGCTGAGATGAATGTTGTGGTGTTTTTACTGATTGTTGTAGTGATGCTTACAGGTCCTGCATAAAAACATGCAAGTTGGGAATGGATTCCATAAGAATCCAGCTTTCTCTTCTGAAAACTTGGTGTTGCTACAAGAGGGTTCAATTAATAGTTTCTATCAAAAATATATCTCTTCAGAAAAGGAATGCAGATGTGACCCAACACTTTGGTGAAACAGCAGCGAAGATCTGAAGAGGGCATAGCTTGTTGTATGACAGTACTGGGGAAAAAGCTGTTATTTTGTTATCTATAGCGCTTCATCAGTACTGTACCTTTCAATATTCACAGGCATTCTTAGAATTAAGAAAAAATAGGATTAAATGCATCGTTCAAAAGAAGTAGCACTGTTTTGTACTGAATAGGAAGCAACAACAGAATGTAGAATCGGGATGTTAATGCTACAAATTCTGACTTTTTCAAAGCAGTGTTACAATTGTTTTGTAAATGTATGATTCTATTAATAAATAAAAAAGGAGGTCTTCTGACCACAGTGTTGCTAATGTCATCCAGTGATGCTGAGGTTCGCTTAGGATTTTTAGAACTCTTCATTTTTTTAATGAATGTTTTGATTAGCTTTTCACAGCTGTACTCGCAAGTTTCCGTATTGGTTCCACGTTTCTTTATACAGAAAAATATTTTCTTTATACATCTCTTCTTTATAACCATACAGACTCTACTTGCATCATTTTAAATGGGAACTGCTATTCTCACATAATTGCATAAAATGAGGAACAGTTGCTTCATGAAATGCATCAGATAGCACAAAACCAAGATAAAATCACAAGAACTAGCATTTTGACAACCTCTTCGTTTTAAAAATAAACACAGATTTATTAAGTTTGTGATTCTTAACTTCTGAAGAATAGTATTATAGTACCAACAGGGAAGTATTAGAACATAATTTATTATTCCTGCAAAAAAAGTTGACATTTCTGAGGATAATATGTTTGTCTTTCATGTAGGATTACCTGTCATGTATGTGCCACATGTTGTACAGTATTCAGTAATTACTGTTTTACGGTGTAGGTTCTGTTGAAGTCCTCAAAGAAGAGACAGTCTTGGAAGTAAGATGATGTTGACTGTTGTGTAAAATAAATCTAGAAGGAGGAGAGTGCTGTCACTTAGTTACTACTGAGCTATTTAGATTTTTTTTTAAATGTCTGAGAGTTGTTCCAGAATGTGGAAGACCTTAAATACAAAAAAAAGTTGTCTTCTATTGAAACAAACTGATGATTGAAATTAGCAGAACTATTGTGCCTTGAAACTGCAGTCCTATGCAATATTTTATTGACCCTGCCTGGTGATCAGCTTGCTTGGAGTGATCAATTGTTCTTTTAATTAATAGTCTAGTTGGGGATAATGGCAGATGCTGTTCTATAAAATGATTGATCATTCTCTGTATTTTTTAAGCAGCTTGCTATGGTGTTTTGTGAATAGAGTCACAACAGATGTTTTATATATTATGTGATAGAACAGAGTTTGTTCTTAAATTCATTAAATATGTCATTTTTCTATAGGATTTTGAAATTGAATGGTGGCTGAAAGATACGAGGGGTTCACAGGCCTCTTGGAAGTGGTGTAATATAGTGAAAAACTGAATGTATGGTGAATTGAGTCATGAAACTGTCTCCACATGACTAAACTGGGTTTTTGTCTGGTGTATCAGTGATTAAAGCAGTACAAAATGTTTTTGTTAAAACAAAATGCCATATTGTAATTTAAAATACATGCTATAGAAAGATATTATTTACTTGAAATAATAAGAAATGATAGTTTGTAATTATTTTCATTAATACAAAATGATATTTCAGAAACTTAGTTGGACTTCAAATGTAACTGTGTATTCACACATGAATCTATATGTAGATTGTCAGACATTACAAAGACCTGATGAAAATATTTGTGTCAGTACAAAATTTCTTCCTTTTTTTATGAATTATAGAAATCATCTGTACAGACAATTGGTGAAGAACAAATACAGAATCCTTACACGGAGCTCCTTGTGTTGAAAGGTCATCAAGATATAGTACGTTTTCTAGTGCAAATAGATGATTGCAGGTATGAATTCAAAATTGTTTCACAGCGCCCTTGGCAATACTTAAAAGAAAATTTATGAAAATGTAGTAATATTTTTATTCCTCTATTTTTGGTGGGAGAGGGCAGAAAAAGCCTGGAGTTAAGAAAGGCAAGGGGTGAATACTCCCTTTTTCTGGTACGCTGCTACATCTTTTGGCTTCTCTTGTAAGTTATGCTTTCATGAGGAAATAATGATGATGGAGTTGTGTTTCTTAGTACAAATTTATTTGTTTGAAAGAAGTGCCTTTAGCTAGTTTAGCCCTTCTTTTTCAGGCTGTTCCTGGGTTGTTTCTTTCGGTACATGCATACACACACTTTATCCCAGGACAATATGCAGTAGTGTCTGCTGCTGTTCTGGGTGGATGCATGTTTTATGTTTTTGAATTGAGGACGGCTGTTGTTTGACCTTCTGGTTCTACAGAAGAATGTCATAGACTCCTACAAGTACACTGTAGCCACTGAACATGCCATTCTCAACAGTAGTGAATGTTGGTGTTCCTTTCTTTCCAATCTTTTGTTACACTTTCTTCTGAACTCTAATGGTTAATTCACTTGAGCTTCTGTTAATGTAGCTTTTTTTCTGAACCTCTCAAATTTTGGAATTGTCACCACTTTATTCAGAATCACTACTTAATAAAATTCAGTGTATGCCTAATCTCTGCATTACAGATCTCCTCCAGTTTGGTCTTGTTCAACTTGCTGTACTTCTTTGAAACCTGAGAGTTTCTTTGTTTCTCGTTCCCAATTTTGTGCACTTCTTTGTACATTCCTTGGCAATCTTTATCTGTTCTGTTCTTAGTTCCTTGTAGTTGTCCAACTTTATTATGAACGCTGAGGATGGAGTTAACTGAAAACTGAAAAACTGGTTATGAAGCAGAGATGAAGTCGCTACAATTACCATTGTCACTTTGGAGGTGTGACTGAGGGAATGAACCATGATAGTTTTGCATTATGACCTGGCTTTTCTCCTAACTTTGTCTAAATTAGCCTTGCACATTCTCTAAGTTAATTTAATCCTTCAAGAGAGGAAATGTTTATCTGCCTTAGAAGTAAGGTTGTGAAGTCTTTAGTCAATAAGTGTAGTGATGCTTGGCCGATGTGGAGAATTAAATACAAAAACTTTAGAACTATGAATGTAAGTCATAGTCAAGAGTACCTCTGTTATAGAGCTTTAGTAATTTATAATCCTTTATGGATTAGGCATAGAAGGAGATTTCTAATGTACTTATCAATACACTACACAAAATTAACATGGGTAAGAGTTTGGTTTGTAACCTTGTAGTGTATGGCAGATGTTTTGTGAGGGCAGGTTTTGTCCTTCCCCATGCACACTGATCAGGCAGGTGATTTCTTCCAAACTTGGAATGCCTGCAGAATCTAATTTTCTAATAATTTTGAAAAAGAAAAAAGTGTGTGGATGCATTGAGAATTTTTAGCTTGTCAGTTTTCATTCTTAATGTCATAAATGTATATATCATAAAAATTACATGCATCACCATAAAATTCATTTTTTTACATTATAGTAATCTACCAAAGACTCATATAAAAATAGAAGAATCTTGTGGGTTTTTTCAGTCCTTTTTTTCCCAGACAAGTTATTAAAGTAATCTTTCCTCAATTACTTTGTTTTTGTTTTGTTGTTTTTTTTTTTTCCCCCAAAACACATACTGAATAAATCTAATTGGTCTTTATAGAAGTACCAGATTGCACGCACTGCCTGATGCAAAGAAATCTTTTACCATTTGGGGCATCACTGTATGGTAGCAGGTAAATTATTGAGGCTAAACTAATAATAATCAGTGTAAAACTAAAACCTGGATGGCTGCGTTGAAGATAGGTTATAAAATAGCATATGGGTAAAGAGTAAGTTATATAGCTGGTTAATATTCTGAGAGTTTGAGGAGTTTAATAGAGTTGCTTGAGTTTAATAGAGTTGCTTCACTGGACAGTAATTCCAATGTTTTATTTATCAAGAATATGGTGGTTTCTGGGTTGTTAAACAGCTGATAGTATTTTTCACTTGATTCTTTTTAGTAAAATTAGTATTGTTACTCAGCTTCTGAAATGTTTTTATTTAGTTTCTGCAGCTATTCCATTGTGTGCTTTTTGTCAACTATTGTAAGTCAAGTTTCACGCTTCAGGTCTTCAGATAATATAATCTTATTGAGAATTTTGCAGAAGGATTTTCTTGTTTTCTCAGTGGCTCAGCTAAAACCAGTGAGTGGAAAATTTTCTCAGATTGGTTTTTGAAGATACTAGATAAATCCTGTATAAATGTGACAGAAACCTGTGGGTTTTTTTTCCCTTCTTTTGTACTTTTTGAACATGAAGTAGGGGTCATATTGATTGAAAGTTCAGGCTAAGCCTCAACAAGAGTGTTCCAAAAAATGAACTGAGATAAAATTGCATGTAGCACTCTAGGATTTGACGCCTTAAACTAAACAGAGTTCATAATACATTTTAAGAATAGCTTTTTTATTGCTCATTTGGCCATTCCTTGCTCCTTTAGGAAACAGACGAGGTTATAGGTGATCGTGGTCATGACTGGAAAAGAATCAGGTGACCCATGAATCTTCACTTTGGTGAACAGAATGCTGTAGGATAACTGACTCTGCAGCATACCTTTTATATTTAAACAGAAATCCTGGTTAGAAGGTAGAGGGGGAAATACACTAAAAAGCACTCTGTTGAACTTCTATGTTGCTGAATTACCCTCATGTCTTCTTTCAAACACCAGTTTTCTTCCCAGAAATTTGTTGAAGTGACACACAGCTCCAATATTGCTCAAGAAAGGAACTGGAATTTAAAGGGTTATTGCTGAGTTGTGAAAGTGTTACTATTTTAAGTCCTTGATGTTGTGACAAAACAAGGTATAGTAGTGCTAAAAGGTAACTAAACATAAGGAAGAGGTGTGCATGGAAGGTTGTTTTTTGCTGTAGTCAAAAGAAGGGGCTTGGTTGAATATAAAATAATGAAAGATATGAAGAAAATACAATTCAGACTTTTTGTTCTATTTATAGTAAAAAAACCCCCCAAAAACCAACAACCCACAAGAGGATATGTGGAAGAAAGAAGCAGGGGGAAAAACCTCACGGCTTTGTGCCTGGAAACTTAATGTTAGCAAGTTTTACAAACATTGTAATTGCAGAGTCTGAAAGAAAGGACAAGTATATGGTTAATGAAACCATTGACAGCTGGTAATGGAAAAAGAAATTCAGAAGTAATAAAACTCTTCATGACTTTCATGTGCATAGTACAAATCTTGGTTTTGTAATATTAAATGTGTAACCCTTGGTGAAGGTTTAAAACAAAAGGAAAAAATAGAAGGTAGGTATATTTGCAAGTAACAATGGAATTACATTTTCTATGGAAGGTCTTCTGTTCTAGGCTTTCTCAACCCATAAAATGCCTTTACTGGGATAGCTAGGATGTGTGCTCCAGCTACAGTGTAGCTGTGCTGGTAAGGTGCGTAATGTGGGCAGATCACAGAATGGTAGGAGTTGGAAGGGACCTCTGGAGATCACATAGTCCAACTTCCCCGCCAAAGCAGGTTCACCTAGAGCAGGTCACACAGGAACATGTCCAGACGGGTTTTGAATATCTCCAGAGAAGGAGACTCCACAGCCTCCCTGGGCAGCCTATTCCAGTGCTCTGTCACCCTCAGAGTAAAGAGGTTCCTCCTTATGTTCAGGCAGGACTTCCTGTGCTCCAGTTTGTATCCGTTGCTCCTTGTCCTGTTGCTGGGCACCACTGAGAAGAGCCTGGCCCCATGCTCTGGACACCCACCCTTTAGACATTTATAAGTGTTGATAAGGCCCCTCTGTCTTCACTTCTCCAGGCTAAATGGACCCAGGTCTCTCAGCCTTATAAGAGAGATGCTCCAGTCCCCTCATCGTCTTTATAGCCCTCTGCTGGACTCTGTCCAGTAGTTCCCTGTCCCTCTTGAACTGGGGGGCCCAGAACTGGACACAGTACTGCAGATGTGGCTTCACAAGGGCAGAGTAGAGGGGGAGGAGAACCTCCCTTGACCTGCTGGCCACACTCTTCTTAATGCATCCCAGGGTACCACTGGCCTTCTTGGCCACATAGCCTAGTGAAAAAGATTGAATTTAGGCCAGACTTTGTTAATGTGAGATTAACACGCTAATATGAACCTGTTTTTTCCTCATGATATGCCTTCCAGCTGGATTTTTAGCAGAAGTCAAATTTACCACCTTAAATGCACTCCCTTTGGAAGTTCTTTTAAGCCACACTTTGAAGTATCATGATAAATAATGGGGCTCTTCTACTCCTGGGCTGAACTCACATGAGTGGCTTGTAACTTATTAGATGTCTTGCAGTCAGGCTCTGACTAATAGTATTTGGTTTTAGAGTTTGCTGTTGTTTTGTATGTAAGATCTCATATTTTTAAACAAGAGAATTGATTCTGTAATGTGGGATTCTATTTATAATAGTATGTATTGGAATTTTTAAGCCTTGTTCTTTTATTAAGTGTATGTTGATAAACACGTATTTAAATGTGCTGATTTCAGTTTATAAATCGTAATTGAGATTTAGAAATACATGTTTATTCTTTAAAGCAAGAGTCTGATGTATC
Source organism: Leptosomus discolor (assembly GCF_034619465.1). Lineage (NCBI taxonomy): Eukaryota > Metazoa > Chordata > Aves > Leptosomiformes > Leptosomidae > Leptosomus > Leptosomus discolor. Next base: position 67,016,651 of record NC_141419.1, on the reverse strand, counting down.
TTGTAAATATTTTTCTTACATAACTGTTTACTGTTTTTCCATTACATTATGCTATATTGACATTTTCATAGCTTGCTTTTTTTTTCATTTTAGGTTTGCATCTGCAGGAGATGATGGAGTCATATTTCTGTGGAATGCTCAGGTTAGCTCTTTTTTTGGGGGGGTAGATTATGTGCTCTGGAGAGGGTAGAAGTTGGGGAGAGGAGTTAGAAATATCTAGTAGCAAAAAAGCAGAATAAATAAGAATTGCTGCAGAGCTACTGTTTGAAAATGTAGAACTGGAGGGAGTCTGTCAAATCTTAGTTTACAAAGGAGAGCTAGGAAAATAGAAGTTGTGTGAACCCAAAAGAATGATAAGTTTTAAAAGTTAAAATGTTTTGGGAAGACATAGTGATTTGAGAGAGATTTGAGATGGACAGAAAATGTAAAAAGCAGAAGTATGTCTGAACTTGTGGCTTTAATTCTTCTTTTAAAATGTTTGGTGTTTGAAAATGCTGAAATGTTGACAAATATGTAGCAAGGTCCCAATCCTGCCAAGTTTTATGTATATATATATATATATATATATATATACACACACTTAAGTTTTAGGTACGTTTCAGTGACTCTACTAGTGATACCTATTTGTAGTATAATGGATTAGACTAATGGAGAGCTAACACAAAACTGTATTGGAAAGACACCGAAGTCAGCTTTCTTTAACTTAAACGCTTGCTGTGACACAAATCTTCTTGTAACTTTTGAAACCTTTCTAAGACATTAGTTTTATCATGGAAATAGTGCTATGTAAGTGTGGTACCAACTGTTCTGTGCTTCTGCTCTGTGTCTCCATATCGTTGACATATGACGTATGATATCATTACAGAGAAGGGATGAGCATTAAGCGTGTGTTAAGGAGGGCGAGTACACAAGTTAGATTGTTCGATAGGAAGCCTAAAAGGGAGATATACTGTGCAGTCTACACTAAGTATCACACATTCAAATTAAGGAAGAAAGAAATCTGACTCTAAACTTTCTTAGAAACCTTCTGAAAAATTTGTGATGTTTATGATGGTGTAGTTTTAAAATCTGGAAGGGGGAACTTGAAACTTTTCCTCTCTCGAGCAGTTTCAGTTAGTGCTTTGCTGTTGTTGATGGCCTTTTATAATTTTATAATTTGAAAGAGGAAATTGGTTTTGAATATTCAAAAACATGTATGTGAGTATATATATTCAGTGTTCTGAGCAGTTTGTGAATGTAAAACTCATTTAGATATCCAGCTTAGGAACTGAGTTCCGTTTTTTACTTCTGTAGGATTTTTATTATGTTTTTGTTAAAGCAAATCTTTTGTATTTTTAATTTAAAAGCATAACCCAGAAGTGTGTAAAAAAAAAAAAAAAAAAAACAAAAAACAAACCAAAAACAAAACCAAAAAAACCAAAAACCAAAAAAAAACCAAAACCAAAAAACCAACCAAAACAAAAAACCCAAAAAAACCCCAAAACCCACAAAACCCAAATGAAACCACCCAAAAAAGCAACAAAACCACCCCCCCAAAACCCCGCAAAACAAAACAAACCAACAAACCCCAACAAACAACAACAACAAAAAAATTTGCAGTTATAGCTACCCTGTATTTTAATTGCATGTTTAAAATGCCAGTATGCTTCTGCATGTTTGTCTGTAGGGTTTTGCCATGTCACCAAACGGAGCAGAAGTAGCTGCGGTTATCTAAACCACCAGTTTGAAGTTATAGATAATGTTCATACTAAATAAAGCTGCTGGGAGTTTTCAGTACTGTGCTTGCCATAAATACAGGTCAAGGTTTTCTAATCATTAAAGTAAAAAAAAAAAATTACTTTTTCAAGAGAAGGTTTGTCCACAAATCTGAATTACTGTAGTATCTGTAAAAAAGGTGAATTGCCAATATTTGCATTAAAAGAAGTTTAATACAGAATTTAGTTCTTAAGGGCTTTTGGAGGTTTTTTTACTCTTGGAGTAATTTTTAATACGTACTACTCCTTTACGCTTATACTTAATATGTTATTTAATTCTGGGTAAGGTCTTGAACAGTGTTGAAGGTAGTAAGAAGTAAATCCGTAAATTACTTTAGAAAGGGAGGTTTTAGACTCTTATTTCAAAAGTCATTTGGTACTTGTGTTATACGCTACAGTAGGCATTTCCCAAATTTTGCCTTCAGTTTTCCATGTTTTTATTTTTCAGACTGGAGAAAAACTTTTTGAACTTCATGGACACACACACAAAATTACAGCTATGGCACCGTTTTCTTCGTCAGATGCTTCTGGAGAACAAAAACATTTAATTTTATCAGCATCAGCTGATAGAACAGTTATTGTATCCTTAGATCTAGAGAGGACTTAATTTGTATGGGCTTTGTTTGTTTTTACTTTTAAAGGCAGTGTTGAGACAGGCTGCAGGTTGTTTAGTTTTATTGGGTGATAGTATCTAGTAAGTATAATTGGATTACACTAGGATTTTACTAGTTACTGCTCACAAGTAGGTGCTGTCCTTGCTACAAAAATGAATCCATAACAGATTTATTAATATATCATTTTGGCCAAACACTGAAAAGACCATCAGGGTTTACAGGACTGAGTCTCTGCATGCCTATTTCCCAATCTGTCACTTAGTTACAAACACAGCAGTTATAAATATAATATATAAAAACCTTTCAGCTTCCTTAATGAATAAAGTCAGGTTTGGGACTGCAGTAGTGGCCAACAGATTCAGAAAGTGTCATGTTTCCATTCTACTGTAAAGGTAAGCTGAGGAAACCCTGGGTATGTCAGTTATTTTGTTCTATATGAGACTATTATGTATGGCTTATGGGCCATATGGGCAGGTGTGTTAAAATGGACAGCACTGTTTGGTTTAAGAACATGTGCATAATGAGTGGCTGAGAAGTGGGCCCAATTGTTAATTTTTTTTTTGGAACTCTTAATACCTCAATTTTGTTTCTGAAAGGTTGTAGAACAAAGGTCATTTTATGGTTTGGTTTTGTTACTGTGTGGGGAAAAGGAAACCTACAGTCAAACTGGTTCTTGAATGTTAATTGTAGAAAAAAATCACTGAAAAATCAGTTTTTGCATTGTTGGTGGAAAAATGTAACATATAGTATGTAATTAAATCTGTATTTCTCAGGAAAGTGACACCTTAATGCTGTATTTCATAGTACTTAACAGCTTTATCTAGCTAAAGCTCATGATCATTTCCTGAGAAATTCCCTGTAGAACTTTTGCAGGGGACATATATCTGATTTTTGTTCTGCAGTGTTTGACAGTTCTTCGAAGACTGGATGTATGGTTATCTGGAGGGAGTGATCTATGTGTTTGGAACCGAAAATTAGATCTCTTGTGTAAGACCAGTCATCTTACTGATGCAGGTAAAATTGTAAATGACTCATTATAGCTGTTAAAGTGCAAGTAAAATGGATCTGTATAATGATACAAAACCAACCTGGCAAATTCTCTGTAATTCTAATGATAATATTATGTATTAGAGCCAGTCTATTTTTTTAAATGTCAGACTTAATAGTTTCAGAATTAAGACTGCTTTTAATCTCCTGTGCTGTGTGAATTTTAGAACATGTCAATTCTCAGTAATTGTATGTTAGCTTGGACTTACAGGGCTAGACCTTGGGTGCTGATTTGTATGTGTTTGCTGTAATGTGGACCAGATCCTTTGGCTGGCTTTCTCTGTGAGTGAGTGGGAGTTTTATTATTCCTAAATAAAACTTTGTAGCAGTAGAGATTTCTTTTTATTAGTAAGAATCACAGAATGGCAGGTGTTGGAAAGGACCCCTGGAGATCATCTAGTCCAACCCCTCTGCTAAAGCAGGTTCACCTACAGCAGGTTGCACAGGATCACGTCCAGGTTGGTTTTGAATATCTCCAGAGAAGGCGACTCCACAACCTCTCCGTGCAGTACTTTTGAGGTAGAAAATGCAGGTTTTGATAGAAATACAGTAGATGTAATCAGATCTGGGTGTCAATTATGCTTTTCTATTAATAAGCTTATACATTATCCGTCTGTGCGAAGAAAATTATTGCATAGTATTGCCATACTTTACAAAGATACCTGTGAAGCTGTGAATTAAATGCAAAGTTAGAACCAATGTTTTCCTTATTTTCGTCACAGAATGGAGTAGTGGTAGGCGAAACTTGAATCTTTGAGTATATTAGTACTTCTTTTGGTTCAGTGTGAAATACCGTGCCAAATACCAGTTGGAAGTGGTGCTGTAGTGCTTAGCACGTGGTGCTGTTGAATTTTTTGTGCAAGGGGTCAACAGGATGCACACTGTGAACCCTCTCTTACCTCCTAATCTGTTGCTTCCTTTGTGGGGAGAGAAGCAGATTGCTTATTCCTTGGGCATTTTTCCTTTAATGGTGTGGCAGCACAGACTGGGGCAATTCTCTGCAGGATGAAGGCAGAATAACAGCAAGCTGGATACTTTCTTATGCCCTATTCTTCAACTGACTCTGCACAATATTTTAGTGTCATGCATACTGTGGTCATATAGTATCTAATAACTCTGGTACTGCAAATTTTTACAGTCTCAATTACCACAGCGTCCTTAATATTGTCCAGCATTAGGATATAACCATCTTAACTGTATTTAAAAGAAAAATATTATTGATTCTTGGCTTCACCTCAAGTTAGATGTTCAGAATTCTTCTGGATTCAGGACCAACACTCCTGACTCTGCCTCCATCTCAGGTAATCTGTTCATTTCCAATGCTGTTTAACTTTCACTTCAGGCTGTATGCTTTTTATTTTGACAGTAACTTATAAGTGGAAGGAAGATTGTGAAGGAATTTAATAAGGAATTAACAGCCTGCTGTGTTTTCTTGTTGGCCAATGAATATCCTTTATCTCCTGTATTTTTTCAAAAGGTATCAGTGCTTTGGTTGAATTGCCTAAAAATTGTGTTGCGGCAGCTGTTGGCAGGGAACTAAGTGAGTATGTTGCATTTCTGTTAAATGTTTTTGTTACTCTATAACAGCTGCTTATCAGAGATAAATGTAAAGAGCACGTTGCTGGAATTGTGTAATAAAAGTAAATGGTATTAGGGTGTGATTAGCAACCTTCTTAATTTTTCCCTTGTTTGACAAGGAGGCAAACATTACTAATCTCATTCAGTTATTCTGTTGAGATCTTCATGACAAAACTTTTCTATATTCTTAATTATTACTGTTACTGCCACATGTCCAGATCTGATTGTGGCAATCTACATTTGTTCTTCTGGAGAAGATCTGGAACTCAGTATCTGAGCTGTCAGATACTCGGCTTCTCCAGAGCCTCCTTATCCCAAGATCAGGACTGTGAGCTATTCCAATCTCATTATATTGTCCAAAGCTATAATGAGCTGGCTGGCTGTCAGTGGAGAGTCTTTTAAATGACAGTGTTTTATAAAATCACTGAAACTTCGAAATATGTTAAAAAAAAAATCCAGGAGAAACAGTAGCGCACTGAATCAGCAAAACAGACTTTGTTCAAATATTTGAGCACTTAGCTGACAAATATCAATCTGATATTATGATCAAAGAGTCAGGAGGAAATTAAAAATAGTTGTCTTGTGTTAAGTCATTGTATACAATGTAAACTTCTATCTGAACTTCCCACAGTTCTTTTGTAGTGCCCTTGAGGTACCATAAAAGAAATTCCAAGACTGGTTAAAATAAAATCTAAATTCCTGTCAATCTTGATTGCTTTACTAGAGAATATTGCATCCTTTTGAATAATAGTTTTCAGTCAGGTGAGCCCTTAGGAAAGATGATGTGCTTTTAGATGTCTGGATAAGTAAACTAATACTTTTCACTTCTGCTTTCTACAACTTCTGATGTTGACTGATTCTCTGAATTTCAGTTACTAGACTGTTATGCTCTAGTTGCTGTAGTAAGAGGCCTTAATAATAACACTGAAATAATTTATTCCGTCTTATTTTTGGTGTTATGAGTGGTCATAAGTGGCTTTGCACATCTTGTACAGTCTCACTGATAGTATGTTTTACTTTGCGTCTTTCTGAAAATGATGTGGTTTATTTATAAGCATAGCTACATGTTATTCTGAATGATAAAGCTTGTTCAGACTATTTCTCTTTGTATCTGTGAAGTCATTTTTAGGTTGATTGCTTCTAATGGTGGGTCTGAAGGTTGGAGTGTCCTTGAAGTGAAACGCCTTGTTGACCATCAGGATAACATTTTGTCATTAGTCAGAGTCAATGGTAAGTGTTGTTTTATAATGTTACTAGTTTTGTTAGTTATCAGTGGGATATTTCAACTATGGAGTCTTTACTGGGACTAAACTTTTAACTGGAGTGGAACTTCGTAACTAGTAGATGTACCTTCCTATGTAGTTGCAAAGGCAGTGAAATGTGAAAATATAATGGCTTTATTTATGGATTAACAGTGAAATGAAAACAAACAGGTTACGATGTAGAAAAGGGACAAAAGAGGCAATGTCATTGATGGGAATGGAACTCTGGGATTTCTTCCTGTTGGGAAAGTTTAAAATACTATTTTTTTCTTGTTCCTTCTTATTCTTAAAATGGAATATACAACGCCAAATCCTTTGCAGTTGTAGTCCCAGGGTAATGGAAAGTTCTGGGTGTGCAGGTGTGGGCCTGCATATAGATCCATTATCTGGGAAGGTGATGCAATCTCTGCTGCTCATTAGGACAATACTGAGCTGTTACCTGAAATTCTGTCTACTCTGCCACAGGTATCAACCCCTTCTATTGTTCTTCTTGTCTTTATGGAGCACCCCCAGAGCCCAGGACAAGTTATTCCTAGTGTGATAGAGAGTGTGTATTTGTCCTTGGGCTTATTTGTGTCAGCCTGGTTAGCACAAAGGGGCTGTGGTACAAAGGTAACAAGATCCTGGAAAGAAGAAACCTTGGATTATTCGTAGTTATTTCTGGGGGTTCCTGTTGCCATTATTTTCTCCTTTTTGATTACGAAGGGGAAGTAATATTTGGTTTAAAAAGACAACATGCTACCTGCATTAAGTATTATTGAAGCAGTTCCTTCCCACGTGTTGTTATCAAATTCATGAGCAGCTACTTCAGTCTTGCCATAAAGTCATTCATTTAATTTGTGATCAGTATTTCTATTTATGGCAAAGACATACTTTGCTGTGTCTGAGGTGTGCCAATACACATACTTGTCCAAGGAACAGAAGGGTTTTGTATGTAGGCGACAAATGAACTTCCAGTACTTGTACATCTGGTGATGTTCCTTGCTTTTGCTGTGCTGTACTGTGCACTGTGGCCAGTGAATGTTCTCCTTCCTGGTTTTAATTTTAAAAGGGAGCTCACCTCCTTTTGCTCATCTGAGCTATTCTGGAAAATCAAATGAGTATTTACTCAACAAGGGAGATTTTTGTCCACTCTGTTATGTACTGCACATTCTGCATTTCACTTGAAAATGGGCTTTCTTAACTTTCTAGGGTTGTAACTTGTGTGAAATGTTTTTTGGCATTTGTTTTTTTTATATATAATGTGCTTTCTATGTGTGGTGTTTTTCTCCTCTAGACTTGACTTTTGTGACAGGTTCTCACGTGGGTGAGTTAATAGTTTGGGATGCTCTTGACTGGACAAAGCAGACATCTGAGTGCAACTTCTGGGACTCTTCTGTCCATCCAGATGTACAGCCGGAAATAAAGTTATCCCAAAGCCCAAATGAAACTTCAGTTCAACACTTAACATCTGATGAGGAGGTAAAAAGCTTTAAACAGAGTAAACTACTTCAAGTGAGCTAACACGACCTTACCACACAAGGCCAAGTGGTTTTGTTTTCAGTTTACTTGTTTTAATATGGGAGGCTTCTTTAAAATGTGCACAGCTATTTTTATATTTTTAAATAAAATTTTGGTCAGTGAGCTAACTGAAGGTTATAATATGTTGATGGTATGGGAACTAACATAATGGACTGTCACAACAGCTTTTCTTTTTGACTGATGAAGATTTATTAGTTGTTTACAGTATCACTACAGAAAAATAAACAGGAGGTATGTGTTTTGATGGCATACATCTCATATTCCATGGTTCTAGAAAGGCAGCTTCCTTAATAATGTTACCTCTTGAACAGTTACAGCTGAGGGTACTATGAAGTGAATTAAAGAATAGGCATATGTCTGTGCTTAGTAGTAAGTAAATATTGCTGTTTCTGTTCAGATGGGCTGTATTCAGTTGTAAAGAGCACAAATATGGGTCCAAAATCCAGTTTACTATAATCATGCTTTGGAGATAATCCAAGAGTTCTTGGTCAGAATACTCTGGCAGAACCCAATTATTGTTCAGGAAACACTAAGAATCCTCAGGTTGTTATTTACTTTTGTGAAATGTTACCAACTGTTAGTGGCAAAAGAAAAGATATTTCATAGTTGGGGTACAGTGAGATTCTGTTTTGGGGCCCATAGAGCTATTACTAGGGAATGATTAAGAAAAGGATTCCTGGAAATGAATTCAGAGACATGAGCTATAACAAAGTAAAAGCTGTGGAAAAGCCTGAATGTAGGCTCAGGGCCAAGTAGTCACCCGATGCATTTGTCTGTTGTGAAAAGAGCATTTCTAAAATACTAGAGAGAAACGTTGTGGGGTGTGGGCCTGGGGGGAAAGAGATATAGTTGCCTCTAAAGGTGGTTCTAGAAGGAGCAAAAAGCCAATCCTGTTCAGGAGCTGTTCTATAATTTTGCTACAAAACACTGATTCTCTGTGAGAAAGCTACCCAAGATGTGTTTTAAGGGAGAGGAAAAGAATTTTGGGAAGTTCAGCAGTTAAAATGTTCAATGTGGAATCTGAGGCTGCTGAGGCCTTTCTTCCATTCATGGAACTGAACTAAACAAATTGCTGCAGAGTTTTATTTATTGTAAGACTTTTGAATGGTGGGAAGAAAAGGTGTTTCTAGCGTTATGTCCTGAAATAGAAGGTGCTTTTAGGGCAGAGCTGTCTGTATTGTAAAGTTCCTACTTAAAAAGTGGTGAAGAAATGTATTCCTATAATGAATTAACTTGTTTCCTGCTATCTAAAAGCAGAACACTATTCTTAATATTAAGAAAAATAAAATTGGTGTTTTCTCTGTTAAGAACTTTTTCAGCAGGCTTGGTAGTTAGGTAGTTGGAGAAGACACACTTGTCTGGTTTGACACTGAGCATGTAGGCAAAACGTCATTCAGAAACAAATGGGATGGTAAAAGTTTAGCAATACTAGGAAACAGTGCTAAGGAGTGCAACTGCTGTCCTGATACGTGTGTGGGTTTTTAACTTGCCTGTTAAGGTAGGTATACAATTTATGCTTCATCATCTGTTATTTTCTTGGGATTTCAAATGACCAGGGTTTTGCTGGGGCTTGTGTAGAAGAGTGATCTCTGAAGAGCACCTTTTGCAAAGCCGTAAGACTTATGAAACTTAAGAGCCTGTCTCAAGATGGAAGACTGTAGGGAGAAAAGGCTGAGATATAGGAGTGGAACGATGGTGTTGGAAGGCTATTGAATTGAGCCTCACACAAAACTAGGAAAATAGTAAAACCGGGCTCAGTGTTTTTTCCTTGATTTGGTAAAGTGCTATCAGAAATCTGAGCTTAGTTTCAGAGCTATTGGAGCTCCTACCACAGATCTGTATAGGGAAGAAAACCCCAAACCCAACAAAAACCTGGAAAAAGACTTTTGAACAGTGTCAAAACACTGTTGAGTATATATAGGAAATCTTAGTCAAAGACAGCGGGTTACCAGTTTTACAAAATGTTGACGAGTGTGTAGTGTGAACTGCTTATGAGACATTAACGTTTGGGCTGCGTAGATGGAAGCAGGCCATTCAAGGAAAAGATCCAGCATGCCATCACCTAAACAAAGCATGTTCAAAAACCCAAATATGTGCTTAATGGAAGCATTTGGCACTCCTCTGGTATCAAATATTTATCGTGTGTATGTACACACAATTGTACATTTGTCCTCTCTATAATCATTACAAGTCATGAGAGGGTCAAGGTCCAATGATCTTTAAAGTGTTTGTGGCTTCGCGGTTATGAAACTGAATCCCTGCAGTTTTCTGAAGAGCAGCATTGAATGCAAAATGGTTCCAGGTCTTTGCAGTATTGTGTAATACCTTTCTGTGAGAGTTCCTTTTCTACACTCAGTAGAACCCAAATGCTTGAGCAAGACCTCTTTCTGCAGCTTCAGTTAAATTAAAAAAAGGACAAAAATGCAGAACAGCTTCCTGTATTCTCAGTCTTTCTTGATAAAACAAGAGTTTGTCAAAACAGAGCATTTTTTTTAGTGTAAGAACAGAATTGTTTAACTTGCAGAAACGTGTTGATTTGTTGGTATCCTTAGTTTCTGCTTAGACTGTAAGGTACAGGATGAAAATACATAAATGAAACAACTTCTTGGAGTATAGGAGTGTATCTCTCATTTCCTAGAAAAAGCCAATTTTTTTTTTCTACAAGTTGCTGATCTTGTATGTTTGGGATAAAGCAGTAACACAAGGACAGAAACCAGGTAGCTAATGCGGGCTAGGTGACATCATAGTACTGCTGGAAATCCATTACACACAGGGTGATCTTTCAGTATCTGTTTCTGTAAGTTGTTCCATTGAATTTTCTTTCCAGTGTGTGTTTGCTGCTGTTGGGAAAGGCATATACGTATATAATCTTCAAATGAAGCGTGTGATTGCCTGCCAGAGAACTGCTCATGACTCCTCTGTACTGCACATAGAGAAGCTTCCAAACAGGTACGAGTCACGGTACATTTTGTTAATGCAGTAGAGAAACACAGAACTTGGAAGGGTGGCTAGAGACAGTCTGCAAAGCTACATGTAATTTCTAGGGCAGGGACTTGATCTTTAGTTTGATCTGCTTTTATTAGGTCGAGCTTGTTGATCTGACTTTTGAAAACTCATCATTGTAATTCAGTGTGGAAAAAGCTATACTCCAGTATGCTTGATGCACAGGCTGAGAGTGAAATATCTTGGCTATTTTCAAAATCAGACTTGATAAAGTACTATTGTGAAAATATAGCCTAATGGCATTTTACTTCTATAAAGGCCTATGACATATTCAGTAAATATTTTTCACTAAATATTTTGTAACAGTTAAAATGTTTTAACAAAAAATAACAACTTCCAGCTTTTGTTCATTAGTGCTGAATTTCTAGCTGGAACTTATTTTGACAGCCAAGTCAGACAGTTTGGTATGTATATATAATCTAATAGTTGGGTTGTTAGATTCCTCTGTATGTTGTTCAGTGAAGCTAATGTCTGTCAGAAGATAAAAATTAGGGCTTTGATCTTGTAAATGCACATGCTGTTCTAAGCTGTTGTAAACATGTAATGAAAAGGAGTATCTTTCCTTTCATTATTTTTCCATAAGAAAAAATATGTTTGTGCTTAATGAAAGTAATCTTGCAGAAGACAGTTAGTGGAAATGTGTGTGCAGAGTCTAGACTTGTTATTTTTTGTTATAGAGTAGTGTGCTTTTAAAATGGGATTGACAGTGCATATTCGTTTCCATCTATTTTGCAAGTCCATTATAGTTTATCCTGCTACAAATGCACCTTGTTTTGTATGGAACATCTGGATGTCCTGCTACATTTGAGTTCTAGCAAACTTGTGTAGAACTTGAGGCACTTGCTGTCTCTTTTATAGACATATCATAAGGTGACTGGTGCAGGTAAGTATCCATGCTAGTGTTCCTTATCAACTGTTTTTACAGGCAGCTGATCTCCTGTTCAGAAGATGGCAGTGTGCGCATTTGGGAGCTCCAAGAAAAGCAGCAGCTGCCAGCTGAACCGGTTCCAACAGGTTTGCTAGTAGAGGGAGGTGGAAGGAACATTTAAAAAGGATAACGGGAAAACCAATATTCACTGTATAGGAAGGCTTTGTAAGAAGAGATAATGCCTCGTGTACAGGTGACAGGTAACTGGTAACAGGTGTAGGAGGGAAACTGAACAAGACATGAGTGTATAAGCCCTCCAGGATCTGATATGGGAAGACAGAAGGTCCAGCTGAAGCTGTTCTGTGTCATAAAGCTTATTTAGTTTACAGTTGTATCAGCTGGTTTTACAAATAATATGAATCCTTCTGACAAACCTTGATCCACTTCGCCTTGTACTGAATCAAGAGTAAATAGTTGCAGGACCTTGTGAAGAAAGCTAAAGAGATGCTTGCACCTGAGCAGCTAGCACAAAAAAAAGTGTTTCCACATCTCCTCCTTGAGCTTGGAATGACATTGGGACTTTGAAGCTGCATCCAGCCTCACTTACATAATACCTCTGGGCATCACAGTCCTCAGGGATAGTTGCTAGTGTTTTTAGGAAGCATTTTGCCCAGGTACAGACATTACCTGTGTAGTACTTGCTGCTCTTGACCAGTTCAGCAGCTTCCCTGGTAGTTGCAGTCTTGGGCAGGTGCTCTGAACAGTATAATGGACTGGGAGCAGTTAACAAGCTGTTACTTTCTCTTGTAAGAATTTTTTTTGAAGTGTGAATAATTTTCTTAATGTATCTTGTCTACCTGGCTGTTTACCTATTGATGGTAATTTTTGCAAATATCTCTTTGCTGCCTGGGTTGATTTAGAAACACTTTTTCAGGAATGTTCTTTCTTTAGTATTGCTGGTGACAGCTGATCTACACAGTTCTGCTTCTTACTGTGACACGTGGTATTTCGTTTCACATTGGAAATTTATAACTTCTGTGGTTGGAGACATTTGAAAGAAACCATATGCAATAGTGAGATAGGTGGACTGCTGTTGATTTGCTCTGTTTTTATTCTAAGGAATCACTTGTAGTTGTTAATTTCTCCGATTATCTCCCTTGCACCAGGGCCATGGTCTAGCATACTTACTGTTTTATGTGCTGATGGGGCTGAGGGAAGGAAGGGTCAGGAAGAAAGTCTGAACTGCACTGTGTACAGAACCTGACTTTCTTAATTCTGTCAGTATTATTACGCAGTTCTTGTGGAGGCTGTGGCATAGATGTGATTTTCTTGCTATCTAAATGGAACATGTGAAGATTTGCTCTAGTTTGGCCAATAGTTTTGCATCTGAAGGAGAAAGCCAGTGGGCAATATAAAATCAGGCAATTCAGAATCAGAAGCTTTCTTGTTACCTGTATTCCAGCACTCTAATGGCTCAGTGCAGGACACAGGGGAGAGACTGGTACATCATTTCCCTTGTCTTTGTACACATAACAGGAGGACAGAACAAAGGTAAACATCACTGTCCTGCATCTACTTTGCTGTTCAGTTAGTTCATTTAGGCCATCCTTGGATTTCTTGCTAAATCCATATATTGTCTCATCCAGGTGAGTAATTAAACATGTTTGCTAAATTACGTCTAGTAAGGACAAAAGACAAAGTAGCTATGTTTCCCCACCCCCACCCCCCCCAAGATGAATAATCCAGATGTAGAAATGCTGCACAGTACAATGCTTCTCTCACTTTGCCATGCAGTCGATCCTGCTTTTAGATTTTAAGTGACTCCTGTAGTTTTCTCTTTAGGTAGAGGAAATAAATTGTATTTATGATTTTTGACAAAACAAAAGATTTTGTTTTTCCAGGGTTTTTCAGCATGTGGGGATTTGGAAGGGCAAACAAGCAGGCAAACCAAGTTGCTAAGAAGATGCAAGAGAATACACCTATGTATTTCTTGGAGCTGGTTGGTGATTTGATTGGTCATTCATCAGCTGTGCAGGTAGGTCAGCTTTAGTGAGAACAAGAAAAAATTAATTTCACTTACTGATGCAATTTTGGCAGTTTTGTTGTTTTAAACAGCTGTAACTTTTGATTGTGTGGCTCTGGAGGCTGGGAACATGTTAATTGCATGGTATATTTAGTGCAGTGTAAAAACAGTAATACGTGCTGACTTAAAGTTCTAATAACAACTCAAATGCTCACTGGTGCCTGAGGACTGTGTGTGCAGATATATACATACATGCTACGGATAATCTGGTGGCCTATTGGGTTTCTTTAGAGACTGTAAACAATACAGCTGGGAACAGTGCATTTGTTCCAGGTTTCATCTTAAGTTCACAATCTAAATGGGCTTATATAAAACAAAACCCATTCAGGAATTTTTTAGCTCTCTGCTGTGAGCCTTAAAGAGGTCTTTTAATTTTACATCAGGTATCATTCCATGCTTCTGTCTGCCTAATAGAGTATGTTTTTGTTTTAAATGTCATTTTTCCTCAACACCTTTTCTGTGTTTGACAAACCTGTTGGAGTAACAAATCAGTTTCTTACAGTGGACTTTTCTACACATTCTTGGCAGAAGCAGAGGATGGATAGGTAGAGAGGAGCGGTGTGGTTCTGGAGGAGTTTTGCTCGCAAGTATTCATGAGACTTGGTTTCAGAACTGCTACTGTGAAACTTGAAGGCTTTTCACTAATAGCTAAGGTGGGCCTTTCTGCTACAGGGATTTCTGCAAGGCTTTCTGCCCCTCTCTACCATCTTTTTCTGAAAAACTGTTGGAAGAGGCCCTATTACCGGTATCAGAAGTTGATATCTAAGAAAGAGGATGTAGCGTGTTATTCAGCAAGAGGCACTGCAAAGGTTGGGCCTTTGCTGGGATGCTGCAGAGCCAAGGAGTAACTGAGGTGATGGTGGATGTAATTTCCTGTAAAGTTATACATACGGAAAATTCCATTTTTAAACTTTGGGCAGACTAGAGCAGTTGAGGCTGGAAATGTTGAAGTGATGAAACGTTGATGGTCAAAGATGTGGGCTTGCCTAGAATATTTCTGCATAGCTAGTAAGTGGCTGTTCGCAGAGCAGGTAGGCTGTAGCAGAGCCTGTGGGCAGATCCCTTCAACAAGCTGAAGAGTCAGGACACTGCAAGCATGCCATGGTGGCATCATGTGATCTGTTCCCATTGGCTGTTACGTTGAACTGCAGTTAGTGGCTAATTTTAGGCAGCTATGTGGAGGTCTGAAATCAGGATGACTACATGACTTGTCAGTTCCATTGCTCTTGCAAAATCCCTTCGCTGCTGCTGTACTTTCCTCCTGTGTTGTAGTTTTTGCTGGTTTGGCTTCCTCTGTGTGACCAGGCACATGCTGATGTCTGTCACAGTTGTTTACTCTTTGGTTCTTCCAGGCCCGGTGATGGTAGCCTGTGGTGTTGTGTGGGAAGGGGATATTGTACCCGAGTGAACAGAACAGTGGCTTCTGTTCTTAAGAAACCAGGAGATGAAAGTTCACACAAGCCACTCATTCTTCTACTGCTGACTTGAACAAGTTTCTTCAATATTCTGTGCCTTAGCTTCCCTCTCTGTAAGGCCTTACTGCTTTTTCTAAACTGAGATCGTGAAATGCTGTGTAGGAGTTGTTTTCATGTAGGGGTTTTATGACATCTCAAACATATATAAAATACACCTTGTAATTTTGCGTGTCTATGTTCAAGTAGAACTATTTCAGACACATGTATTTGTTTAGTCCAGCTGCACAGTGAATGTTTAAGCAAGCTGACAATACCTCATGTGAGCATCATGGTAATGTTTTCATTGCAGATGTTCTTGTACTTTGGTGAACTGGGACTGGCTACGTGCTCTGCTGACCACCTCATTATTTTGTGGAAGGATGGTGAACGAGAATCTAGACTCCGCAGTTTAACACTATTTCAAAAATTGGCACAAAATGGTGATTTGCAACTCAAACTTTAAATCGCTGAAATACAGGCTACATATGTATAAACGATGTGTGTTAAATGTGTCAGGGAAAGTGTGAGTTACTGGGGATGTGACTACCTTTAAGGTTTACACTTAATGTCATATATTGGAACTTTTATTAGTTGCTACTACTCTTCTCAAAGGAGAATTCTGCATGTTGAAAGTTACTTGGCTTCCTCTGTCAGCAGAAATGATGTTCTCTTGAAAGACTGAAGATAATGATGACTCCTTAGATACTTGCTAATATTATTCCTAATGTTTAAAAATATCACTTTTAATTAAGATTTGTGAAAATCCTTAGATGGATCATAACTAAAGCATTTTGGGCATTCCAGTGTCATGTGAAAGGAGGCACAGACAAAATTCTGAGGCTTCCAGCTTTATGTAACTTATTTCATGAAGCTAAACTTTAGTCACAGCTCAGATTTATGTATCTACAAAACCCCCCAAAAGAAACAGTTCTCAAACAGAATTTTTGCATTTGAAGTTCCTATCCTGCACCAAGGTTAAGAGCATGAAAGAAGAGTAAGCAATACTGGTTTGTCAGCTTTTAATTTTTGGCAAAGGTATATAGATACTCCTCACTTTCAGTAGCTGCAGTTTTACTGTGGGTTAACTTACACTACTGGAGTTTATACAGCACCATTACCATGTCTAGCATGAAGCGTGTTTGGTTTAGCTTAGTCTTTCCATAGTGCATTTATCAAATTAATTTGTATCTAATAAAAAGCACTGGCCTTACCATAGGTTTTCAGGATGTAAAATACTTTCTTAAGCAGCAGCAGTTGATGTGTGTAATACGAGCAAAACACTTCTGCCAAATGAATACTAAATTCTCAGAAATCTGCACCAAGTTTGTAAGGATGAATGGTATTTGTTTAAAAATGAAAAGCCTTTAAATACACAATGCCTTTTCCAAGTCTGAGATAGCAGCAGTAATCTACAAGCTAAGCTAAAACAAAACCCCCAAACTAAAGCAACATAACTCAAAAGCAAAAAAAAAAAAGGCAAAGTTAAACCCAGAACTGATACAAAGAAAGTGGGAAGGAGGATGAGGTAATGAGTGGTAAGTTACCATTTGAACAGAGAAGAGCTAGGGAAGGGGGGAGTTCAGGAACATAGTAGTTGTAAAGCCATGTAGAAAGGGGTGCTGCTGTCCTTGGGTCTACCTGGAAGATCCAGCACTTAAAACAGTCTAGGAGGGAGTGTCATGCAACTCTTTAGTGCCATCTCTTCACTTTGAATCATTGAGCACTGTTTTCAGTATACGACGCTACAGTAATTCCAGACTTGAGATGCAGTGGCTGCAGTAAGTGCAATTGAAAAAATGAAGGGTGAAGCAGATTTTGACAAGAGCAGAAGCAAAAGGAGGAAGCTCCAGCTTCCTGGAAGAAACCAAGGAGCCTTTTAGACTTGTTTCCTCCAGCTCCCATGGGCACTTGCTTTCCCACTGCCACTCAGAAGCCAAGCTTTGCCTCTTGAGTCTGACCATAATCTTCCCTGGAAGCAGGGCAGAGGAACGGTAAAATTTTGGGCTGTATTTTTTCCCCCCACTTTAACTTGTACAACTAATCTTATTTGCATACAGAGCTCAAAATTACATACTTCAAAAATGCAAAACGGATGGAGAAATTGTTAAATTACCCTCTCCCTTCAATTCAGGAAGGTTAAGTCAGTGTTAAAACTTGAGCTGCATGTTCTTTGCTCAGGGTGGCTATTCTATAGACCAGCGTAGGAAAGGTGTTTAGATTGCAGCTGATAACATGCCTTTGGGTATATGATATTAAACTTGGGCGAGGAAGGCATGTTAAGCCTTTCTGCCTGTTAGTCTGCATTGTTTCAGCTTGTCTTCATCAGCAAGTGTTGCATTTTTGGCTACTGTGTTACAAGCTGGGGAGATAAGTTTCTCTTTGGCTCTTTTATGCTTGTTTCAATTGAGAAGTAAGTGTTTAATTGTATAAAAAGGTGGTGTTTACACATTGTTACTAAAACTTTACTGCAAAAGCTTATAAAACACAGTTTTTGAGAGGCTACTGCTATAATCAGTTATAACTACAGAGAAGAAACATAATCTTTTTGTTCTCTCTTCTTCCTATACCATGAGAACAACTATTTCATTTTTATGTGGCTGCTTTTAAGTGAATACCTGATAGAGAAACAGACCTATTTAACTAAACAGTTCTGGTCACAAAGCTCACTGTGCATTTTACAGGGATGTAGTTCAGCCTTCAATAGGCCTGCATGCATGTAAAAGTATTTATCAAAAGTGCTATTGTTCTCAGATACACTCCATTGGTTACAGATCCTCCAAGGGTCTCTTCCTTTAAAGATGGTTTAGTTGAAAGTATTAAACTGAGTTCTTTGTTTTACAAATGAACTTTGAGCATAACGGTGAACACAGTAAGGCTATACTAGCCCATGCCCACTCCTGTTAAATAAGAGTTTGTCACTTGCTGTTGGGAAGGGCAGTGAGGAGAATTAGGGTGACCAGGCCAGAAATTTTACTTCCACCTTATGTCCTTTTAAATTTTTCTACCTGACAGTAACACAGAGTTCCATATGTTCATATCATGAAAGTAAGTATCTTTATCAGCCCTACCTGTAGTACTTCTACAGCTGTGAGGTGGCAGTTTTATGTATCTGTGCACTGACAATAGCATAAAACAAGCAGCTGTTAGCTGGAGAGGTTAGTGTCTAGGATATCAGACACAGCTGGCAGATGATGATTAATCTGTGCTGATTTTCTCTTGCTCTTAAAGAGGACGTATCTCCACACAAATTACTTTTTTGCTTAGTCTCTGACTGTGGGAGGGAACACAGGATCTTGCAACAAATATACTGATTCCACATTAATGCCTTAACTCGTGAACCAGAACTGAGGCTGAACTTTATTTCTTAGGTTCCTTTTGCCATTCACATTTTCTTCCTTGTGACAGAAATGTGACAAAAATAACGAGTTGAAATGTTCTTACATGGATGTGGTCTTACCATGTTGCTGTATTTAACAAATTAAATTAAGATGACAAACTTTGGATCTTGTGAAATTCTTTTCTCTAATGCAAGCTGCAATGAGCGTTCAGTCATCAGAATAGTTAAGGTACAACCACTGAGAGTGCTAGTTCTAGATAAAGGAATGGTAAAAGCAAACAGTTTACAGTGTAAAAAACAGAGGTTCAGCTTGTCTGAATAAAAATCCATTGAAGAATGTTGCAATAGATTATAAGAAAGAATGAATAAACATACCTCACCAGAAACACTATTCTTCAAGTATACACAATGCAGCATTTTAATACACAGCAACCTGCCTTAGCTATGACAAAAGTAAGGTTCTGTTACAATTCTAACAAAAATATAGCTTATATACATTTCTCTGCACACAGATTTTATGAATGTGTCCTTTTGTTTCAGAACTTGGTACAAAACATACAAAAAAGGTTGGCACATTATGTAAGCTACCTGCAGTAAACAACAATCATTGTCACTTCTCTTCCACAGCAATCTAAACTTTTTTTTTCTTTTTTCCTTTACTGGGTTCCATTCTTGGTGCAGCATAGGGAAGGTAAAGAGTATGTCTTGAGACCTTTTCCTTTTAATAAGTAGTGGACTGCTGCTTCAACTGTAGCCACAGCTTTGCTGCTTTTGCCTGCAGCCTGGAGTGCACAGTGTTAAAAACCAGCAGTTCTGCTAGTATTATAACTCAGTAGTCTGAGAATAATCTAAAATTTGAACTTATGTTCATGTTCTGCGTGTGATTAAAATGAGATGTACAAAAATATGCATTTGTGCTTTGGAAGCTTTAGCATAAATTTTGTATCTTAAAACTAATGAAAAACTATGTTTGATTTCTAACGTATTTACATCTTTTGAAATACTTTTTACATCACAAAACAAACCAGCATTTTTAGGAAGGAAAAAGCAGTACAAATGATAATGCTGCTATAAATTATAACCCGGAAACTTTTTTAAAAAGTGCCAGGTTCACCCTAGATGTAAGTAGTACAATATATGGACTTATCATAAAATTTAGATCAGTTTAATAAAATTGCTGACCATGTATACAAACACCACTTTATAAAAAGGATGTTGATCAAGTACTGCAGTGGTTTTTTGACATTGCATGGTAACATCTGTGGGATGGCAGAGAAATGTGTGGATGGCACCAATTATACAGAACATGCTTATTCTCCTCCATTATGTGACCAATTTTAAGGGCATTTGACTCCTAGCAGGATTTTGTATGGAAAAGGAAAGAGAACAGGTGGTGCTCTGAGAGATAATCCCTGTAATAAGAAAGTTCTTTTAAATGGCACAGCGTTTGCTTTTACTGTATCCAATTTATTGAGGTTTACTTGTTCCAGTGTGTGTGTTCTCTTTAGAACTATGATTTGGAGAGCTGAAGAACGATAGAATTGGAGCAAATTTATGCTAGATAAGTGGGAAGTTTTTATGCTTACTTGTCAACCTATTCTTACTCTACTGGTGACTAGATTATCCCTCTGAGAAACAGTTGTGTGAAGTATTAGTGAATACAGCTCTATCAGTTACATGATTTGACAAATGCATATTCAGTATTAGAAATTTGCTTCAGAAGTACATTTTCTACCACAAAATGTTATTTCCAAAGAGCACTTATTCATTTGTGGATTATGTAGCCTTTTTGAAAACACTTTTTTCTGTAGGATTCAGAGACACTTAAATGTGATGAACAAAATATTTCCTTCTTGCCGTGCAGGCTTAATTTCACTGGAAAGGAAACACCATCCCTCTTGTAGCCAAGTCAGTAAGTGATTCACAGTGGAACTGGTAGATCAAGAGGTCTGTTTTTCTGCCTTAGTGTCAGTTGTTGTTTTCTGAGGGGAGCCTGAGACTCTTGCACTTTAACTCATCCAGTGTTTTCCAGTGTTTGTAGTTATTAGCCAAGTGTTGCATCAAAACAGGCAGATGTGCAAATGCTGAAATGAACAGGAGAAACAGTTATACTATGTATACAGAGCAGGCAGAAGAACAGCCCAGCCTCAGCTGAAATTGGCATTCTCCTACTGTTTTGTTCTTTCAGCTGTAAGCTAATGCTAAAAAGGGAAAGATTTTTAGATATGTTTCTCTTTCAAGAAAATCCCTATCTTAATGTGTGATGACTTTATTAAATTATGCTAACATGCAGCCACTGTGGTCTCAGTTTCCGCTGCTCAGAAGAAACACATTGCTAAAGGAAGAAAAAAGACCTAGATGAAAAAAAGCTTAGTTTTAAGCTGTTACTCCTTCCTCCTTTACACAGATGTCTGATAAGCGCTGAACTTCCATAAAGCTAGTGGTGTGTGCAGTGAAAGGGGCTTCAGCAGCATCATTGCTGAGATCCTGTACTGCACTGCTTATACACAGGTACTGCCTCTGAAAAAAATGGACTCAAGGCCAGCTTGAGATTATTCATTTTAGTCTGTAGAAATCTCTGCCTTAGCGCAAGGAAGAAAAAATCAGAAGTACTTACCATCCCATGCATTGAACATATCTGTTACAAAATAATCAATGAAGGAAATTTGAGACTTGGGGATGCTGCAGGTGTTTCTATCAAATACTGGCATTACAACAGGCAGACCCTGTCTCTTCTCTTCATCAGTCTAAGAAAACAAAACTCCAGTTAGCCCCTAGAGCTTTGCTGGCTTCCATGCTGGAGTAGCAAAGGCCAGGGGATTAGATGAATTGTGGTAGGAGATTTGAGACAAACCTTAGAATCACTGAGGTGAACTGCCTTAGTTTCGTGTGCTTTATTTAGCCTGGAAGAGGGACTTAAATCAACATCTCTTCCCTTTCACAAGTACTCTATTACTGTAGTGGTGTGATTGCTTTTAGCTCTGGTGAGACAGAACACTCTAATCTGGTGATTAGGGCACACCAGCCAAAAGTGGAAAATGGAGTTGCAGCGTCCTTTAGCAGAGGACAGGTTTGATCTCCTTTTTTCCATGTCTCTAGTGGCTGTTTCAAACCATTTGTCATTTAAATAAGAGGGATGTTGTTGTCGCTACTTTCTCTGCTCATACTGGGTTATAAGATGAACAGAAGTAAGGATATGCCCTTACTGGAAGAGGGCTGGTTTTGTTGCGCTCCATAGGGTTGAAGACTAGCTCTAGAATCTTAGAATTTAATTACAAACCCCCACTTTAAGTAGTATAGGTGGCACCTAATGCTGGAATTGGCAGCAGAACAGAGATGGGGTGAATGAAGAGCAGAACTGTTCTCAGCACTTTACATTGCTGCAAGTAGGCTAGAGCCTAAGATTGGCAATTTAAAGCTAGCT
Organism: Leptosomus discolor; assembly: GCF_034619465.1. NCBI lineage: Eukaryota > Metazoa > Chordata > Aves > Leptosomiformes > Leptosomidae > Leptosomus > Leptosomus discolor. The sequence goes on along the minus strand of NC_141419.1, from coordinate 66,994,706 downwards.
CATGATACCTTGAGTGCTAGGGAGATACCCTAAGTGATCCTTCACCTTACCTAGGAAGTGACTGAATTTATTCACTGTGATTAAAATGAAATTCAGACATGTCCCAGGCACTAACTACAATTTTCTTTCAATAATATCCCCTATCACACTTATGATCTGAATTTGGATGGTAGGCATGCCCGCTTTTCTGTCTCTCCAGTCATGGCTGCTGATTTCCACACCATTAGTGGCAAATAAAAGCTAAGAATCTTATCGGTTGTTCAAATAAAGAACTAGAAGAGTGTTTCCCTTTCAGGAAGCTGGTACATTTGTGTTAGAAAAACTGAATCTTAAGAAAGGAAGTTGAGCTTCCTGTTCTGCCTGGAGAGAGCCCATGTGATAAGTATTTTCACTGCCACATACCTGCAGTGGCTGCTTGCCACATTGTCTGCCTACCATGACAACAGTTCAGGTGCCACCTTAGAAGAGAAAGGGCCAGCCCAGTGATTCAGTTGAGTCTAAATCACTCAGGGTCTTCATGCTGTCTTTGGGGAAGCTAGAATGGTGATGGTCTTGAATTTCAGCCAATTAAATTGACTAAGGCTAGTCAAATAATTTTGTCTTGGCCAGACAGAGAAAGTTGAAAGTGTAAAACCTCCTTTCCACCATTCTGTACCACAAGCTTTATGGTGAGCAAACTACCTATTTTCGAATGGAGTGAATTGTTGTGCATGAAATTGAGGGGCCAGTTCTGATGGGATAAAAAGCCTATGTCTGGACCCCATGGTGATGCCAGGCAGACCAGCTGATGTACACTTCCTTTCAAAACATAATAGTCAAATTATAAAAATATACATACCTGTGCAAAATACTCCTCTGAAATCCTCCCTGCCCATTCGATACATAGCTCTAGGGGGCGGCATGGATTTGCTACATCTGCACATTTAATCATCATGCGCTTGATCAGTGTCTGGTTATCTGGAAAATTCTTTATGTTGGCTGTACACTCACAGTCGCTGCCTTCACTCTGTAAAAGAGAGTTGGTTACAGGGGCCAGTGGCCAGCAGCCCCACTAGCAGGAGCGAAGGCATCATTATCGGCTCTATTGCACTTTGTCAGTAAGCAGGCACCCAGCCTGACACCTTCTAATTTCATGCAGAGCACCAAGAATTTGGAGGGAAAAGTAATGTCTGAGAACTGCAGCCTTGCTAAGTAACTAATGATAACCCCATTACATACGACAGTTGTGGAGATTCTCAGAATTAATAGCAAAGTTTGTGAAATAAAGGAGTCACAGGCTCTTTATCAGATAGGGCAAGTTACCCTTCTCTGCATCCCAGCCTTGCCCTCTTGGAACAGAACCAGAACAGGGGTGTGCATCCACGACCTGCAAGCTGATAAACCATCCTCACTGCCGAGTGTTTAAATTTGGGGGTGGTGATGGTAGGGGGCTGCTTCATCTAGAGGAGTTTCTAGAGTTTGTTTTTATTCCTGGATGAGAAACCTGAGGCAGGCACGGGGGGCGGGAGGTGAACCAACTTGCACCACTAACTGTTTCTTTTACAGGCAGAAAAGCATGTCACTGCCATTCAGTTCCACTATGTTTGCAAATAAAGCTGCCTTCTTTGTGCCAGATGTTGAACCCTCGGCCTGGAATACTTTTGGTCTTAGTTACCAGCTAGGATGAAGTCTCAGCTAATCTACAAGATTAACAGTAGGAAAATGCAAGAATGCAGAAAGTCTGTGCTTGCTAGGCAGTAAAATACCAAACTGCTGATTGACTGCTCTCGAGAGTGGGTAGATGGGACAGAGCAGTTGTTACAAGTCTGCTGTGGCATCATCTTCTGGATCTTGAACAGTTTAGAAGGGTACAGGTATGTTATGTTACTGAGTAATAAAAAGTCTCCACCTCAGCTCACCATGGCATTAACACTCTTCTCAAAATAATATATTTGTATAATTACAGCCTTCCTTCACTGCTAAATTCAACTCTTGAGTCAAAAATTGAACATAAATTCTTTTTACCACCATGGCTAAATTAATGTCTTTGTGGTTTATGGGGAGGTATTTTGCAGTGACTCTTGCCAATTCAGACATTAATCTTCTAACTTTATGTTTAGCAGTTAATTTTTTTTTTTCACCATGGGTAGCCCAGCAAAGAGCTGCCAAATTAACCCTGCTCCTTAACTGCTGTTCAAGATCAAAACCAGGAAGAGTCACTGTTAACAATAAGGAACAGAACAGCCTAATACTGTGGGGAAAAAAAACCCCTGTCTGTAATACAAGTGGTTCTGTGCTCCACTTTTATTGCTGTCCAACTCTTGCACATTTTAAAATAGCCTCTGCTATAAACCGGTAAGATAAAGCAGAGTGAGTCCAAGAAAATGTTTTCTATAGGTTAGAAAAACTGATTGCAGTAGAATGTATGGAGAGCGTTTAAAATCTCTTAAGGAAGTGCTGGAACGAATGCATTCATGGGATAAAATGGCAACACCATGCTTTCAGTGAGGCTTGTGAATCTTAAATCCTACAGGCCAGTGTGGGGATGCCAGAAAACTAAAGAGATTTTTGAAAGGGTGGAGTTGGAGAAAACATTTCAGAAAAATGCTTAAGGTCAGAGGGAGAAATGAAGCACTGTGAGAAGCCACATTTCCCAATGACATCTCAGAGAGCTTTTTTAGAAATTGGTGGAGCAAGCTGCTATGTGGTCTACGTGCAAGTACCAAGACACCTGAGAGTGGGTAATTCTGTGCTGCCTACTGATGTGGACCTTCCTGTCATCTGGGCTTTGATCTAAACTGAGGTCCCCACTGTCCTGGCTTAGCCTGTGCCAGGAGGGAAAACCCCATGAAACACAGCACCAGGTGAGGTGCTGGGAGTGCAGAGCAGAAACAGTGATAGGGGCCCCCAGCAGTGCCCAAACCGTGTCCCCCTGTGCTGTGGGACTTCTGACACTGAAGGTGATTGGGCTAATTCAGACCTAGTGCCACATCTAGTGAGCCCTCCAGAGCCTGGAGGTGCTGGGGAGTACACTGCAAAGCCTTCATCCATGGAGCCAGTGAAGTTCAGCAGCATTTGTAATTTCCAGCCTAAGCTGTTGGGAGAACAGACATCAGCAGTCCCTAGGTGCAGGTCAGTTCAGCTGATGTAATGCTGTCCCCAAAGTCATAAACCCCACCAGTTCTGACTCGTTTCTGCACCCATGACAGTCTACAGTGTGAAAAGTCCAGTTATGGAAAACTGAGAGAATCTACTTTTATGTATTTTTAATACCACTGATCTTCAGTTTGGTATGATTTTTTTTTTTAATGTTTCTAACAAAGCACTAGTTTTACCAAGCTGTGATAAGATGGTCTTTGCTTAGGTGAGTAATACTGCTGTGGCGAAACCTGTCAGACACTGAGCACTCAACTGCGAGAGGCTACGAGAAGGTAAAGAGGGGCCTAGGCTGGGAAACTCAGAGGCATCTTATGAAATATCTATATCTATCTATATCTATATATATATATATATCTCTCTCTATATATATCTATCTATTTCCTGGCTGGTGATGGAGCATTAGGGTGTATAACTGATAGGTGCAAAGGCCCAGACATCTCTTGGTACAATCAGGACTGGGGATGGGGCGGAGACTTCTCAAGAAGCAATAGTTATTCCTCATGGCTTGAGGGCTCTAGATTACATAGACACAAAACCGTCAGGGCAGATTCCTCAGTTACAACCCCAGGCTTAGGCAAATCCCACTGTTTGGAGGCGGGACCGTAGGCACAAGTGCTGACCTGGCTCTGTGCACAGAATTTTGCATGTACAAAGGTGCTCACCAGCATGTTTTCTGAACACGAGATGTCTTTGAAGGCAAGGCTTATAAAACGAAGTGTTTAAATGAGCTAAGGGCAGAGCCAGACATAGAAAACAAGAATGTAAAAGTATTGTTTCACACTTTGAGGTGAGAGGTCACAAATCCAATTGTGTCTTTTGGGCATTACCACAGTGCAAATTAATACAATGTGAGTGGTGAATGCAAATGATACTTAAATTGTCTCAGAAGAACTTCACTGAAATGCCTAAAGTCCTATAAGCACTTACATGTGAGCTGGTCTCTTCAGATGCCATTGGCTTGTTGATGCTGTTCACAAATTTGTTCACGTGCTCAAAGTGTTTCGTCATCTCCGTTGCCAAAACCATATCAATAATGGCCTGGCGCAATGTCCGGTAGTGATTTCTAGGGAAAAAAACCAGTATCTGCTCACAACCCTGACAGACAGAGCTCTGTCCTTTCCTTGTCTCTGCCCAGACAGCACTGCAAAACACTGCTTGGGGGCTCATCCACATGAGCTGGCACCTTCAGAGTTATGAACAATCTAGGGATCTAGGGTTGGAGGAATGGACTATATCATGCCTCTCCACATTCCTTCAGCTCTGAATTCCTGTATTGCCTTTCTTTCTGTTATTTTTACCTAATGAAAAAGCAATCCCCTAAAGTCAGTAAGAATTTACAACTCAATTGCACTATGACAGCTTCTCCAGGAATGGCACCGATACATTTCCATCTTGCTGTATGTTAGCTTGGAACTCAAATTTCAGGTTTTTCAGAAGCCAACAGTGCTATGGGGGTAGACAAATTCATTACCATTTTGGGGTCAGGCCCTTTCCCTTTCAGCTCCCTTTCAGCTCCCTTTCTCTTCTACCCTGTCCCTGCACAAGCTAGCCTGATGCAATAAGAACTCCCAAGCTACATGCATGCCCAGCAGCAGGGTGCCTCCAACTCTCCCAGAGCGTCAGCTCCCTCCACGCCCCCCCATGTCTCTCCCATGTGAATGCAGCAGTGCCAGCAAGCAAGGAGCCACATGCAGATGCAGCGTGCCTCATTTGTCTGCCTGGGTGGAAACACACAACCCAAAAAAGTTGTTTCCAGGCTCCTGCAATGAAAAGGCAGTGGGTCAAGATGCAGCCTTGAGGCTGCCAAGTGGACGATGCCAATGTAATCCATAAAAGATTATTAAACATCTCTATAAGATTCCAAAAAAATATAAATTGGAGGACAGGGAGGGGAAATGAAAGCCTTTTTTTTAAAATCATGTCTACACAGGATTTTGGAAGAGGTTAAATATTAATGTCTCTATTTAAATTATGTTTTCTGGTTTAGAAGGTAGGTTCTCAATCTGCCCCAAACTAAAATCATCAAACAAGCAATCCACACACGCACACTTCCCTTCTCCAGCAGACCCACCTATCAATATTCTTGAATATGTTGCATTTGCTGTCTTTACTTGTAAGCTGAAATGCCAGTGCTGTGTGATGATTCTCTAATACAGCTGTATCATTGTAAAGGACAGCTAATTCACTGCCTGCATTGCACAGGAAAGAGTTAGTCCGTCCAGGGTGGTCTACATCATGAATGGTGGCAGCTATTAAGGCAGCTACCTCATCTAAATGGTCAAGACTTCCCTATAGGAAGAGAGAAAAATTATGATGTGTCACAAAAGTTACAGCAAATAATTTCTGATTATTTCCAGGTACCCAAAATATGCAAGTCTAAGCTTGAGTGCAGGGATCCTACCTCCTTGCAGTCATTTTCCACTCACTGCACCCACAGGTTACCTACTTCAAAACTCCTCCCACCCTTACCCAAACCCTGTTTCCTTAATGAAGCTTTTTACTGTGCTGTCACCTAAGCAATACCTTTGCATTAAATCCCCTAATGGTGGATGGATCCTCTCATGGTGTACTTCCACTTTGTGTACCTGCCTGAATGACTGTACTGACTCTGCTCCTGCATGGCTTGTGTCTTGTAGGACAGGACAGGATATTTCAGGTGGAAGGGACCTACAATGATCATCTAGTCGAACTGCCTGACTGTTTCAGGGCTAACCGAAAGTAACAGCATGTTGTAAGGGCATTGTCCAAATGCCCCTTAAACAGTGACAGGCTCAGGGCATCGACCACCTCTCTAGGGAGCCTATTCCAGTGCTTGACCACCCTCTCGGTGAAGAAATGTTTCCTAATGTCAAGTCTAAACCTCCCCTGGCGCAGCTTTGAACCGTTCCCATATGCATCCTATTACTGGATCACAGGAAGAGATCAGCACCTCCCTCTCCAAAGCTTTTGCAAAGCTTTATTAAGAGCTGTTACTAAGAGCTGGTTACCAAGAGATAGAAAAGGGCCAGGCTTTCCACCCCTATGATTGCTACTTAAAAATGTAAATTCCTTACTCATCTAAACAGACTCTTGAGAAACTGTGTGGGCCTGCAGGCATCACAGGAAGACTTCAAGGACAAAGAGACTTTATGAAGCCAGGGCCATTATTTAAGTAAATGTCTGACTTTTGAATGTCACACATAAAATGGCAAACACACCAAAATCCTAGCCCAAAGGACTCCTAGGTGATGGTTATACCTTAACTCTCTCCTTCCCGAGAAAGAAGGCGGTAGCATGCAGGACATCTGCCGCGTGCGTGGAATTGTGGTATGAGTTGGAGGGGTGGTAGCTGGCTTCAATCACCTGCAGCCATGCTCGCAGTGTTGCTTCTGAACAGTTTAAAAACTCAGAGACCCCAAACCGGGCAAAAACTTTCAAGCCCAAATACACTAGCGGCCTAAAAAACAACAGAAGACAAAAGCACCACTGTAAAATAGAAACTTCTGACGTTCTAAACAGCAATAGTTTTGACAAAGAAACCAACAAGACCTTAAAAATAAAAGGGGGGGGGAACAACATTTTAAAATTGCACATCCATAACCTCTCAAAAGCCTCGCCAAGGTTAAAAATTATGTCTACCATGCTTTCAGAATTATTTTAATATGTTTTGTAGGAACAGTGCAGTTTCACTAGTTTCACCAATTATTGTGGCTTCAGAAAAAATTCTTAAAAGCTCAGGTCTTTTGTGTTTTTGTAGCTGTGAATCAATCAAAAATACTTTTTTTCTTCCCGAGGAGAAAAAGCAGACTTCGAACATGACATGGGCACATCCTAAAGGCTAAAAGCCCCAAGACAAAAAAAGGTCAAATGTTTACTGTTTCAAATAACCCTGTGACTTCAGGGGGTCCAGATTTCTACTTCCTGACTATTTGAAATTGGCACTGTGCAAAGTATATTGGTGCTTCTCAGAGCAGCTGTTAGCATCAGGTTCATTTCATGTGAACTGTTCTAGCATTAGGAGGACTGGAGCTGAGGCAGGAGTCTGCCATTGGTAACACCTTCCCCCCTTGAATTCCAAATGCCAACAGACAGTGTACATTTGGGTGTATGGGGATCGCGTGTGTGATTGTGTGTTTGGAGGGGGTTAATGTCTAAAACTGAGCTTCTGAACTCTCGAGCAGAAGCCTGCTACTTTCTTGCTTCAAATGTTATGGGCTGGACTAAACAGAAGTGTCATGTCCTGAATCCTGTCAGCAGAGATCTTCCGGCTGGGGAGGGAACTTGAGGTCTGGTGAAAGTAATGCTGGGGAGGACAGCAATGAGCCTGTGTATGAAACAGTAAATAGATTAACATCTCTAATCTTGTTGGTTCTTAAATCCAAATCCACTCTGGGTTGTCATTTAATGTGTGTTGCGTGTGACAGGGTCCTATCAGTCACATTTTTCACTCCTGCAAGATGATCTATAGGGCTCCTCAGCTGAGAAAGGCATAACCTAAAGCCAACATCTGCAAAATAAACCCAGGCAAATGTAAATTCCAAAAATGGCCATTTCTCTCCAATTCTTTGCATCTTGGAATGAAAATCGCTTTTCTCTGTGGATGACTTATTTATTTTTGTGGTCTGCACAACCTCAAAACTACTGACGTTGTCTTTCATTATAAGCTTTAAAATCTCAAGTTCTTGATCCTATCACTGGTTTATCTTCCATCACAGTTTTTTATCCCTATAATCAAAAGCCACAGTTGCCTCAGAGCTTCTTAAATCATAGGGCGATATTGGTGAGGGAGGGGAGAGGCTTGCTTTTTCCAGCATGACCATTTGCACAGCAGCAGGAAAAAGGGGCATCGCAAGGACATCTGGCACGTAACAAGACCAGACTGTGCCAAACAGTGTCACCTGGACAGAATGGGCGGGAGTCAAGCAAGGTAAAAGTTGAACAGGAAACAATCCTGGAGGGCTGCAGATGCTGTCAGGGAAGACAACAATCTGCACAGAGCTCTCCATGGCCTGTGCATGCATCTTGACCATGGCGCATACCTGGCTTCTTAAACAGGTCAAGTGGTAGCAAAACACACACAAAGAAAGACCGCTGTCACGGATTTGCTCTGTCTTGCTTCAGTTTTTCCAGAACAAAGTGCTTTCTGCTACAGCTCCTCAATAACCTTTCTGTGGACACCCAGGGAAAGGAGTCCAGTACCTTTTATTTGTAACAGCCTCCAACTCAAAAATATTGAAATCCCAGCTTTCCTCATTATCCAGCAGCTGTGCAATACAGGGTGGAACATCATTGATGGTGTTTGGCACTGAAAGGTGACTATGGCTCAAGTTCATATCTGTTGAAATAGAATTTAGGAATTACAACATTTCTGGATTAGTTTTTTCCCCCCACATGCAGAATCCCACTTAGAAAGCAACTCTTTTTCAAGAAAAACAACTCTTTTTGTTAGATGAAAAAGTCCATAAAAGCCTATAATATATATGGTTTATATTATTACAGATTATTTGGACATAAACCAAAAAGATCAGCAAACATTTCTTTGAGTGACAACTTATTTTTTTCCCCAGTCTAACTTTCGACATTTTGAAATGCATTATTTTAATTATTTGAACCTGCTTCCACTCCAAAATGGAGGCAGTCTAGCACTCGTTCTGCAGTCACTTAGATGACAATTTCCAGAGACATACATCCCACTGCAAATTAGCTTGGAGCTTTATGTCACTAGCATTTACAAAAGAAGTCACATATGCAAAGGGAAGTTTAAAATGGTGGCTTACTCTTAGAAAACACACACTCATTTCCTGATGGTCTTCTCAAGCCATCCTGAAAAAGCAAGTTTATCGTAAGTTTTACGCAGAGTAACCATTATTTGAAAAATGACTACATGCACTTTCTCTTTAGGTACTATTCCTGGGAACTAAAAGCACAGCTCCTATTGTAGCACTATAAGCACCATTCTTGTTTCAAGGTCTTTCAAAAGAGACATGAAAGCAGCCAAGGAACACTAGTGTGAGATCTCCAGAAAGGATATTATTAACTGTACAGTGAATTGCGCTCCACCCTTTCATTGGCACCTGCAGGATTTCATTATTCAAATTACCCAGTATAATTTATTTTCATTTTCTTTATATTATTTTGACAAGGATTAGCCCTCTGTACATTAAAAATTGTGGTAATCCATGATGAAATGTAGGCAGTCTGTCTCTGGCAGACAGTGTTGCTGCTGTTAGAGGACCAAAGTCAGAACCTAATTAAAGTAACGTCGGTCTTACACTGGACCAGCTGTAGAGCAATCCCTCTAATCCCATCTAAGCTTCTAGGGTTTCTAAAAGGTATCATCTCCTTGAGACATCAGATTGGATGATATAATTTCTAGTGGCAACTGTGTTCACTTATATATGAAGATTAATGCACCCAATGGACTGAGACGTGGCCATATCTTCCTACATCTTGGTGCCTACTGTTGGTAGAGAGGTCAAAATACTTAAGTGAAATGGTGATGAAGTATTAGTCTCCTTCTCACTGCTTGTGAAATTTTAGCACAGCAGAGCATTGAACTGTGATGTAGGACACTGGTAGCAGTAATTTTGTCTTTACTAATTTTACTCACAGTCATCAGACCTCCAACAAGATCACTTGTGTGAGGATCTTCATCTTTGGTACCTAGCTGAGGGGAATAAAGTTCCGTTGTCCGCAGGATTTCCAGAACTCTGTCCAAGGCCTCTGCTACTGTGATGGAGCTGTTTTCCTGGGCAGCATTAATTATGTTAATAACCTGAAAGCAGATTAAGGAGGTAGGTGAGGAAGACTGACTGGCACTTTTGTCTTTTCTTATTCAATATCTTTATTCTTGGCTTGATTATGCTACTTCCCATTTAGCAAATGCTATGTAATTCCTCCCAACCCCTGAAGTACAACTCTGAAAATGTAAATTTGTGCTCAGATTCCCTGGTATCCATTTGCTATTTATAACTGGCAAAATCGTGGGAAGTGAAAGCAGAAGGGTGTGAAATATCTGAAATAGTTGCAGGTGGGTAGATGAAAAACTAGCCATGTTTCAGTCCTTTGGCATAGCCAGGGCTGCTCAGAAGCAATCATTCAGTCCCTAGAGGAAAAAAACACACAAAGAAGCTCCTGGATGTGACTCAGATGTCCTGTTACTCAATGTAAAGCCTTAGTTTTCTCAATGCGAAAATGGAGGACAGAGAGCAGAAGCAGCTGGGCGGTGGTTGAGGGAGAGGAGGGTGGCTCTTTGCCTCCTACCTTGTGTCTCAGCTGCAATCTGGGAATGCAGCAATAACACAGCAGCACCAAGAACTGCTCCTGGCACTGCCAGGACTGACAGGGAAAAAGCCCCAGTGCTGTCTTCTCCAGCAACCAGAAGCTGCTGTAGGGACACTACAGGCCTCTCTGCAGGTACGCTTGGTGATAAGGAAGAGGAAAGGAGTCAGATGCTCTTAACAGGCACAGTGGTGCTGGGGAGTAAAGAGCTTGGTGATAGGGAGAGAAGATGGGGAGAGAGGAAAAAACGGCTTCAGGGCGGGATATGGCAGGCACCCTGGTTTGCGGGACAAGTGATTGTGCAGCTGGTTTGTGACAGCAGAAATTGTGTAATACGGATGGCGAAGAAAAGACTGCAGACAAGTGGGGAGACAGAATATGGTGCAGGTGCTCCCTCTTCTGCATGCTATCTTATAAATATCAGTGGTAAAATCAAAGGTGAGACTGGAAGCGCATGTCCTCCTACACATGCACGGCCCAACAGAGCAGGGTCCCCTTTCTGCACAAGTAGCGCATCTAGCAAGAACACCGTTTTCCCCTTTTTGACATTCTTCCTTATGACTAAGATTTGGAATGAGATGATGAGATGCAGAAAGTGGTAAGAGAGAAAAAATTTATTTAAATTATTCTGTTAAATACAAGGTGCAGGAAAACCCTGGCTGTCCTGCCACAAACTACATAGTTCCCTATAAGAGCAACTCCAAACTCTGAGTTTGTGGAAAACGCAGTGCTTAAGACTCACCTTTGTGATAGGAGCTTCTATTGTCATGGAATGGATCCTCGCCATGGAAGAGTACCGTCGGGTCTGTAAACTTGGAGCTGCCGTTAGATGGAGCACCATTTATATGCCACAGAGCGTAAATCAGATGACAGCATTTAAAGAGTGCAGAAGGCTGTCCCTGGGGAACAGCATGACAGAATCCAGCCTCATCTCCCATTTCTCCTCTATCTCCCCTCCTGCAAGTTCTTGCTTTACTGTTTAATTTCCTACGCTGTTATATTCCTCCTTTGCAGCCACCCCTCACTTCTGCTGTCAGTTTTTCTGTCCATCCATCACTTCAGCTATGCTGAAATGAAGCTGTACTTAGGCTGTATTATACTTCATGCCCAGTACCTGCCACTCTCCCTTTTTTGCAATGGACCTTTGTCAGACATGGCTCCTCCTATGAGAGTCTGTGTGTATGTCCCTTAGTCATACAGCTTCTCTAATGAAACCCGTTCCTGCTCCCCATGAGCTGTGCTTCTCTCACTACATACTGGGGCAGAAAGAAATCCCTGCCACCACTGTCCCAGCCCTAGCAAGCAGTCACAGATGGGATCAGGAGCAGAGATACTGCTCTCAAGTAACTAGCAGCCATAGATCCTTTCATCTTGCACACTAATGAAACCAAAGTACTGGTTCAGGAGCACAAGCTGCAGCTTTCTAAGAGAGGTGGAATTAACGCTTCACCACACACTTTTAGCAGGCTCCCCCATCCCGCAGCACAGCCACTCCTCTGCGTGAAGGCACCACATGCTGTGTGCATTGTGCAGTGATGCTGGTACTCATAGAATCAGAGTTGTTCAGGTTGGAAAAGACCTTTGAGATCATCAAGTCCAACCATCAACCCTACTCTACCAAGTACACCCCTAAACCATATTTCCACGCACCACATCTAAACGACCTTTAAACACATTAAGAGATGGTGGCTCAACCACCTCCCTGGGCAGCCCATTCCAATGCCTGACAACCCTTTCGAGTGAAATTTAATTTTTCCTAGTGTCTAGTCTAAACCTACCCTGGTGCAGCTTGAGTCCGTTCCCTCTTGTTCCATCATTAATTACCTGTGAGAAGAGACCAGCACCTACATCTCTACAATGTCCTCTCAGGCAGTTGTAGAGAGCAATAAGGTCTTCTTCCCTCAGCCTCCTTTTCTTAAGACTAAATAGCCCCAGTTCCCTTAGCTGCTCTCCATAAGACTTATTCTCTTGCTGGGCCACTGTTTTGCAAATTAGAATAAAGAAATTTTACAGCAGTTGTAAAAAACTGGAGTAATCACTGTTTAATCATCTCTGAATCTGTCTAGTTCCTCTTTCCTTCTGCAATTTGTGTAAGGCAAGTCTGTTCTTTATTTATAGTGGCATTCTTGACAGTTTACATTCTTACCATCACTACTTTGAGATGTTATTGACTTAACATCAGTTGAGTCTTTCCTTCTGTTCTTGCATTTGAAGGAATGGGATTCTGTAAATACAAAAAAACAACTTTAAAAATGCATCAAGTAAGACCTCTACAGAGTCTACTCCATCTAAAATTCTGAACATTTAATTAAATTATCTTAACAATACCATGTAAGTGGGGGAAATATTGTAATCTCTGCACATCAGAACAATGGACTTAGTGTCTATCAGTTTACAGCAACTTGTCTAAAATCACCTGGAAAGCTGTTTCACAAAGTCAAGATGCTTTATGGAACAGGGGAGTCGTTTCACCTAACTTTAGCTGCCTAAAAGCAGCAGTCTTCCAGGCTCTACTTGTAGTTGTCAAAGATCCTGCTTTAGGAAAGATGTCTCAGGCAGGTGGGTTGAACCCCTCCTGCAAGTCCCTTTTGCTCTCCACTGAGAACTGAACAAGCCTGAGTTTAACTGCCTAGAAATTTAGCCAAGTGAGAAAAATCCCATCTCAGTCTACACTCTTCCAGCCCAAGCACAATTCAGACTCAGATAGCTTTTGCTTTTAATTGCAATAATTGTTTGTACCCTGTGTTTAAGAAAAATCCAACATACTGAGAATGATTATAAACAATCAATTCAGTTGCTGTGAAAATTAACCACACAGCAAGCTGTCATTCTTGAAACTGCCATTTGCTAAAGCTAGAGAAATTATCACATCCAGACAAATGCAAAAGCTGGATGAAATGCCTGGAAAGAGCCTCAAAAAAAAAAAAAAATTCTAAAATTTTGTTTTCCTCTAAAACGTTACAGTCTGCACTCTCCCTTGTGTTTAAAAACAACAACTGTGCATCTATGCACCTCTTTGCAAGAGTCTCTATAGTACCTATTCCCAGGTATCTGAAATGCCACACAAAGATCAGAGACCCCAGCAAGCTTTCAAAAGGAGATAACCATGATGTGAAAAATCAGAGATATCATAACATTGATATTCCTAACGTAAGAATCAATTTGCATAATAGTGTTACAAGGCAGGATATATGCAGCCTGTCTTTAGCAAAATAAAATGTTAATATACAATTCCTCAGAATTAAAAATATATCCATTTAAAAATTACTGAGATACAGTTTCTGTCTTAACTCTTTTCTTTACCACAGATTTAGAAGATAGCTTGGGTCTTATTTTGTGTAGTCCAGACTGGAGAAACTGAAAGCATTTTCCTCTGTCAACATCTAAGAGTGGGACAAAACTAATGCATATTAAATTACTTATTTATTTGATAGAACTCCTCTTTCAAATCGCTTTCCTGCATTAACATTTGGAGGAATTTAACATAAGGCACTTGCATGGGAGCGAGCATTTACCCATAAACATAGCTGTGAGTAGCAGTAGCTGACAAGACAACTGTCCTTGTGTTAAACACCTACTAGCAAGTTTGAAACTTTGCTAGTGCCACCTAGAGAGTCACAGGTGGATAAAAGCTACTCTGTGTCATGCTATAATTTCAGCTGAAAATATTTAAATGCCTAAGTAAAAAAAATTCTTTCACTTGGTGGAATGTTTCACCATGCACATTTGTTATGAATCACACCACTGCAAACAGCTCAATACACGTGGATTATTTTTCTACACTCATCACATACTGGTATATGCCCATGGCTCCAGGAATTTATTCTTGGAGCACAACCATGGACCACAGGGAAGGATAACGTACATATACATGTGACTAAGGTTGCCTGCTTTCACTGCACCGTAGTCATCAATATGGCTTCATGGGATGTGGCTTCCCAAACTTGCTGAAATCTGTTACAATACTGAGCAAACCTAAATGCCCCACATAATCTGTAAAACACATTAGCAAGCTAGTAACAGCGTGTTAACTAGTAACAAGTGTTCTTCAATTTACTTCATGGGCATTCTCACCTTCCTGTTTGCAGGAAAGAAACAGTGAGAAAGAAAACCTGCTTTTATTACAGGGACAAAGAAGCAAGCAGTTTAACACAATGTGGATCAGTTCTGATGGCAGCAATGGTAATGAGAGCAGCAAATTGCATATATGGTCTCTTCTGCACCATGCCCATTATTATTTGGCATCACAATGCTCTCCAATGCTTGTACATATTTTTAGAGTACTTGAAAAAGCTGTGGATGCCAAACAGTCACTTCCCATGCTCTTGGTATGTTATATCTTCCTCCCATGTGAAAATCAGAAGCTGCCTGACATTGCACAGCAACACTGTCCAGTGTTTCAGAGCGGGAAGGGCCTTGAGTGCCAGAAAGTAACAGGACATGAGAACATGTTCATTCAGAGTGAGATAGCAGTGCTGCATCTGGTTCAGATCACTAGAATCACCAGTTTAGAACTGGCCTTTTAGTGCCTCCTTTCTTTAGGGAAAAGGTTTTATTCCAAACATTACACAGCATTGGAAGAAAAGATTATCCCCTTATACTCCACACCTTTAGTCAAAAGCTATCTGCAGAAGTTGCTGAGAGCTTGAACATGCTGTTTGCAAGTAAGCAAACCTGCCCAAGACACAGGGCAAGGGCTGTACAGACACACTGCAACGTCAGCACTAATTGGACGTGACCACCTCTAGCCTGGACAGTACGGACAACTACATTTGCCCTGTGCTGGGGCCAAACCAGTGGCTTGCTGACAGGTCCTAATCTTGGAAACATGAGGGCAGATTTGCTGGCGTGAATCAGCACAGTTCCACATTCATTTCAAACACAAAGGGGTGCCAGGGTACAGCAGCTTCAGGATCAGTGTCTTAATACAATGAAGAGCAATCCATCTTAACTCTGAATGCACAGCAAGGGCTCTGCACAGGAGATTGAATTATTAATACTGGTTACAAATCCAATTTGTGGTGCAACATCAGAGCAGCTGGCATCCGTCATTGGCCATCTGCTCTGACCACTGACTCGACAGAGGGAAGAGAGAACATTTCATAGCAGCAAAGTGCCTGGCCTTGACCTCAAGCACAGTGGTATATAAAGGTAAATAGTATTCTAACCTGACTGAGAATTGTCTCCTGTGTACTTCTCATCACAGCGACTCTTGTAAAGCTGAAGACGCGCCAACAGTAAAATACATATGTAAGGAAAAAGAACACAAAAAGATTTTAAAAGGGCTACATTCAACACTGTCCTTATCCAGCATTTTCTGTTCAGGTATTTAAAAAAATAAATGTTGCAAACAGATATGCAATGCAGAAAATCACAGATATGATAGTGCTTCTATGTACTAAGTTCCATAAACTAAGTTTAAGGCATGTGTCTGCAAGAGAACTGACATGCACTTTTAGATAGTGTTTTAAGTGCAAATTGTATATGAAACTGAAAGTTTCCAGGAGTAAATCACAAAAAGAAAAAAAACCCCAAACCCTAAAATATTCCTTTTTTTCCCTCTGTACAATAATTAAAAAAAAATTTCTTAGTACTACCTAAGCTAATTTTGGATGCATCCTTTCATGGGTGACTGATAAAATGGACTTCAAAAAACTCAGTTACAAAAACAGCTCTCCAGCAGCTGAAGGGTTTATTTCCAAGTAATCTTTAATCATTCTCATGGATGAAAGTTAAACACAAAATCTTAATTCTTTGTGCTTCTGAAACGTCTTGGTTAGCTCCATCAATAGATATTTCAAGCTTGCTTTGAATTTAAATAGGATATTTCCACCATAAAAGTTTACACCTGCTGCTTGTTCTACAATAACACAGATGAAACGCTCCTCTGTTTTTCCATCCTGCTCAGAAACAAAAGCAGTCTGTCCAATAGTTTAATAGCCGCTAATCACTTCACCTTGTTCCTTTGTTACATGGTTACAAGTCAGTATTTTGCTGTTAATAGGAAAACTGAGCAGAACTTTCAGTTCCTCAAGTCTTCCCTCTAAAATCAGCACATCATGTACTTAGGTATAGGTGACAGACACGGAAGATGACTAAAAATAATGTTGTTTTTTTTTTTTAATGTAGTCACTAGCAAAGATACACATACCCTCTACTTCAGATGAATAGACTTCAGTGCTTGACACTGCACTTACACATTATTCATTACACATCACATTTAGGAGTCCTGGACTGTCATCTGATCTATGGTGATTGGTTCCTCTGACCAAATCCATCACCTGCCTATAGCAAAGCAGTAGACTGCATGGAAGCATGAAATCCATGGTTGCAACATGTGAGTTGAAAGAGAGTATGGCAAGGTTGCACTTACACACTTTTAGCATCTATATCAGTTTGTGACAGTGCATGCTGCAGGGTCCTCACAGAGATTATTCAGGAAAGAAAGGAAAGCAATGATACAAATTCTCTTTCGCATCATTCTTGCACACCTTCCGTCTTTCTTCCCTTTTTGCTATTGCGGGGAGGAGGGGAAGAGGGTGAAAGGGAAGAGAATGGAAACAAAAAAAATCCCCAAATTCAGGAGTGGCTTTCTGTAATGAATAAGAGGGGGAAAAAAAAAGGAAGGGGAAATCCTGTGCTCATGCTGCATATAAAGCTTCTTTAAGGGAGCGTAAGGAACAACTCTTCCTCTAGAAAAATGATTTTAAAAACTTAAACACCTCTATTGTAATCATGCAGCAACTCTCATAGAAATCATCTCGTCCAAACAGAGTAAGACCAAGAGAGCTCATCAGATATGGTACAGTGACATAAGGCATCTGAACTGCTCATTCTGGTCCCAGACTGGAGCTTCTTTCAGAGCCTATGGATATATCTGTCTACTGCACAACTGACAGAAAACATTGACATGGTCCTCTGAAAAGATAAAACAAACATTTCAGTTCTGAATACTTACCCCTTCTGCAGGCATGACCTGAAAAAGCCACGTAAGGTAGGTTATGAGGGCAGTTACACAGTTAATCTTGAACCGATATGTTCTTAAGAGGAGAAACACCACCTCTTTTGTAAATTTATGAATGTGCAAACACTGGACTCTATCCTGTAAGGTCTCAAATTGACCAAGGCACGTTAATCATTACCTAGGCTTCAGCACATGGGAATAGTCACGTGAAAGTCAGTCCCCATTCATAACTCTTCACTGTAAGAATACTTAAAATACACTCTCAGATGTATTTTTTTTTTCTATGCATAACTCTAACATGCTTAAATTTTGTATGTGATAAATCTGGCACAGAAATCCATGAAAGTTCCTACACAGTCATCTAATCATACTGTGATATACCTTATGGAGGCTGTCGGTAATGACAAAGAACACGTCTACATTTTTTAAGGTGAAACAATGCATAATAACGTAAGGAGGTTTCTAAGTCTCCATACAGTTTCCGAATGCTGAGATCAAGCTATTTATAATTATGCTGATACAGTGAAACATTACAGATTTGCATCAAAATTTGAATCATGACAGCTTTTACTGCTCTGTAACATGTTCTGATAAGCATGCCATGTCTCAGGTCCTGCATGAGGGCTACACTTTATTCAAGGACCACACACTGGTAAAGCTTGTGACAGCTGAGCATAGATCATTATTAGACATAAGTACACCAGACCAGACTGGCAAGAACAGCTCTAGAAAAAAGCCCCTGAACTCCCTTTGGACATGGTCTGTGTTGCTCTGCAGTATCACAGACTCAACTGTCACATCTGGGCTCCAGAGAATTAAAGCTTTTCTCTCTCTACTCAGCAGTCCTACAAAAGGAGAACAGCCCATGCAAATGTTGAAGTTTTTTTGCTCGCTCCAATGATCAATGAGAATCTCATTGACAATATAGATCACATCCTCTTGGAAAAATACCAATTTCTAAACCAAAAAATACCTGTTTACTAAAAGCTATGAAAATTATGACATGAAAGAAATACGATACCTGTTTGTTGTTTTCATTGGTACAATGCAGCCTTTTGAGGGACACAAAGTGTCTTATTTTCCTAGCAATAGAAATGATCACTTGTTACCATATCAAATGGTAAAGACAAAAGTGAAGTGATACACTGGTATTTTCTAAAACAGAGATCTTCACGCCCTCATGAAACAAGATACCAAACCCCAACACCAGACAGATGACTGGCGACAAGCACTCCTTCAGCATTATCTGGACACCTGATCCTTTTGCTCCTGCAGGAATTCACCTGCGCAACGTGCCCATACTAGACTGCAAAGGTGCAAGCACGTACAAGCATGCACACAAGCAGGGATTGGCCAGCTGCTGATCCTTCCAGCTGACTGGGTAACAGTTTGGATACTGTAGAATCACTTCACGAAGAAATGCATGTCAGCTTGCAGGTATCTATAGCAGTAAGACCGTTACTTATTATGATTTTGTAGTTCTTTTAGCCAGCATATGACATCATCAAAATGGACAAATGTCAGCAAAAAACATGACCATCTCCACTTTGCTTATTCTTTCCACATTGTTTGTAGTCAGTAGTTCTATCATCACCCTGCTACTAAATACATGGATATTCATGTCAAACTTGCAGATGATGAAAGCAGAGAAAAGGCCCTAAAACCGGAAAGCAATAATGTTCTGGACAAGTTAGTTACCCTCCTTGGCCTATCACAGGTGTTATCTTCACATGCTGCTGGATACTGTCTCCTGATTTTCTTCTTGCATAGTAAACTCCTTGCCATTCCTAAGCAAACACACACAACAGAGACACCATCTAAGAATACGTAGCTTGCAGTCAAATATTAATTTATTTTTTATTATTACATAGTCCTTACATAGTAAATAATTATGTATTATTTCATGGTTCTGTTTTTTAAAGTAGTGTAAGATTTATTAATACAGAATAGCACCTTTAACAGGCATTTGCTAATGTAAGGACAGCATAAATATGCTTCTCTTGTGAGAAAGCATACAATTTTTACGAAGAACCTTAGGAATCATCTACTTTGAGGGGTTACAGGCATTCTTGCTGGGTACCACCATAAGCAGTGGTGGCTGCAATACATCCAGATAATATCTCCCTTGGGAGCAGCAGAACCAAACCGTACTGAGCACAATTCAGCTGGGAAGTTGTCAGTTGTCAAGTGATATGTATGCTAAACTTCAGAAGCCCTTTCCCTGTGGACGTCCTTCAATTAACCTCATGTAACCAATATTCCCACTCCATGACTGTTTTCCCATGACCATGGATATCCGAGCCGCTCTAGATCAGCAAAAGGAAGAAACAATTCCTTCATGGCATCTTTTATCCTGTTCTCCCATGCAAATGCCCAGTTCTCTCTCTGGCCACTAATTTTCCCTCCATCTCCACTCTTACAGGAAATATCAAGAGGACTGCAGGCTGACCAAGAGCCATATATGCACTATCCTTAAGCAGTCCACTGATGCAGAGATAAAAGGTATCCTCCAGTGAGGATTGGAGAAGAAAGGAATATAAAGCAGAAGGCTTCTCTCTCCTTACCGTCTCAAAGAAAAGAGATTTTAAGGAGGAAATGACCTGGCAGCAGAGTAGGATGAGGTTGCAAAATGGGTGGAAGATACCTTCTCTGTCACAGGCAGAGATGGATGGATACAGAAGACACAGAGGGCCTTTGAGCAGGCAGTGTTAGCAGCTGGGCAGCCTATTTAAATGAGGAGGAGCAAAGCAAGTGTGGCCTGCAGGTACTGCTAATAAACCTAGGTGAACCTGAAAACAACTCCAGACAGTGACCCCCAAAGCTCAGATCATTGCTGGAAGTGACTGAAAGGCTCAAGAACCCCTCAAAGTTCATGAAGCAGAGGTGAGACAGGGAAGGGTAAGAGGTACTTCTGAAACCTGTAGGAAATGGGATAAGAGACTGTGGCATGTACTAGGGGAACATATGGCCAGGAACATGCAGCACTTTGGTGGCCTGTCACCACCATGACAGGAGTTCACAGTGCACTGCAGATATTCTAACTAGAATAACAAACCCCACTGGGTGCTGATATATTTTAGTCACAACTCATTATGCCACATGGTGCTTAAAACATGCAGTCAATGAAGGCTCTGCAGTCATAACAGTTAAACCTTTTGGCTGGATGATGCAGCCACCTGAGAGACTGTGGGACAAATTGTTATGTTCCAACTAACAAAAGCTCCATGGGCTCTAAGCAAAACAGAAACACAGAAAACACTCTTATATTGATCTTAAGCCAACAGATTGGTAGAGAGATTCAGTCAGATCTGAAAAAGCAAAGCTAAAGTTACTTGTCTGTTACTAGGCTGTTGTACTCCTAAGACTTCTGAGGCACAGAATTCTGGTCTTATGTGTGCGCTCATGAAAACCACATCTTGTGTTCTTAAACCTAGAGCATTAAAACCAGAGCAGGACAGAGATCTAAAGCAATTTTGCATGAGTTTATTTTATGTGCTTACCTTTCCTTTTTTAATAAATGCATTGATAGTGTCTAAAAGATCTGCACAGTTTTTATCGCTTTTTGGTAGTTCAGTAAGTTCCTTGCCAATAAGCTCTCCCTTGTGATATCCCATCATACGTTCAAAGGCTGGATTAACATACTGCCAAAACAAAAGTACTTTAGGATAATATGAAAAAGAACATGCTTAAAGGATAATTATTCGCATTACAAGTTATACACCTAAAACCATAACCACACAGCCCTACAATTCAGTGTTTTTCATATAAAAATACTATGTAATGGTGAAGCATATTATTCAAGTAAGGAGCTGAACACAGAAGGCAATATGTAAGCTGTTATCAGAAGACACGGACAGAGAATAAAACTCTCTACTGTACAAGTTACCTAGTTCTGCTACAGGTTTCATGCTGGTTTTACCATAACCTACATTACTTTACTGAAAATTATCATCTAAATAAAGTTACTGAAGGGAAAGTCTTAAAATTCAGCAAGCATCAATGTGCGGCATCCAGAAATGAGGCAGTTCATTGCACAGGGCTTTCTAATAGGAAACAAAACTAAAATACTGAAATAAAACAGAAACTACTGAGCAAAGATCTCTTTGGAGTTCCTCTCTCCAAGTTCTACAAAATAGTTAACCTTTTTCCCCCCTACCTGAATGACATGATCTTCACTGGTTATTTCTATAGCTTCCTGACAATGGTCTAATGCTGTAAACACTGCATTACAAGCCCTGAAATTAGCAAATGAGTCACATTAGTTTTATTGTTAGAACATTTTGCTCACTATAAATACATTATTATATTGTACACAATATAATATATTTGAATCACAAAGTAGCACATTGTTTTGACTAAACTATGTCACTGTCTCCATTAGGATTCTTTTCAGGAAATTCTGCTTCAGACATCCCTGTTGTTACTGTGTTTTTACTGCGGATCACATTGTAAAATTTCTCATGTGTGCTGCAGCATCTTAACAGTATATTTCTTTCTCCAAATATGCTCTAGACAGCAGGAACTAACAATTAGCAGTAAAAATAACAAGTGGCTATTGCATCAGAATAGAAGGGTTTGTGATTATTAAAGACAGGGAACACAAAAATCACCACAGCAGTTGTATACAAAGTTTTCCATACAGCAAATAGATCGGCTCTATCGAAGAAGTTGTAATACAACACAATTAAAGGAAACAATTTAAGCCATCTCAAAGTCCTAGTCAGAAAAATATAAATTTTCTTGCTACCAAGTAATAATTCAGTGACTTGATTTCCATACATCATGATCTTTTTAACGGCTAAAATGATTTTCATTTCTCATTTTTTTCAGGGCTATCCTTGAACTAATGCAAGAAAACAAAAGCCTTATCTTCTTGCTACAAAATTTAAATTCCTTAAATTATATTTTACACAGGATGGGATTAACATTAATATAGGCTCCTAGTACTAGGAAAATACATATATATATATATATATACACACACACATACAAAGAGAGTATATTATTAAAAGAAGCAACCCAGGCATACTTCCTTTGATAGATGTCAGTACTTAAACTTTGGTTTGGACTAAACACAAACTGTCTTCTATGTACCTGTCATTGCAGGGAGCATAAATGCACCATGCATAAACACTCTTGGATACAGTTATTACAAGGAAGGAATATCTTACTTCCAGACTGAATAGTGGAGTTTGAATTAATACGAATCACTAGAGAATTAAGAAATACAGGACATTGCTAGTTCGATTCATCATGGAAGTAACTCAAAAACAAATAGGATGCACAAAGAAATACACCCAGAGACATAGGCATGCAGCCGCATGGACGAAGATTTGTAGGAAAAATTTTTCTATACAAAGGGTGACAGAGTATTTCAGCTTATACAAGAAAAGGAGCTCCCAACATAATTTTACAAGTGATTTTCTAGCAGTCCAAGCCACGTTCAAAGTATGATTTTGTGTCATGTGAAACAACTAATTTATCTCACTGATAGATGCCCCTCTGGTACACCAGCTGCTAACAAATGTCATTATGTAAACTTTCTGCAAGAAAACACACAGCTATGTTTGCACTATTCAAACCTTAGTATTTTGATTTGATCTGGCAACCAACACAGAAAAGTTACAAGTTTAAATGGCCCATATCCTCTTTGATTAATACACACCTCCCACAGATGCTCAACTGAGCTTCAATTCAGAAGCAGCTATGCAGAGAAGGGGAGTCCCTGCTTGGAATGGGAAGACACTTCTGACCACTGACTTGACCTTATATACTGCTTTCTTGAGCTGGTCTTACTTTTTCACTGTGTTTCCATTGTATCTGAACACCTGAAATGTCCTTGTTTTAATTCCATTGACTAACTTACTGAATATACTCTTTCTTCCCTTTCACTTTTACAAAGCTGTATAGAAGACCTGCTGAGACAGCAAACAGATCAGAGACCCAGTGGGACAGACATACAGTGCAACAGTCTTTCCCCCACTTAATTAAACTACATGGATGAAAAAAAATTATAACCAAGTAGCATTACCAAGCACTAGTTCTGCTTAGTTTTTCATGGCAAATTCACTTAGAGCACCTGTTGCAAGACATCAGCTTCTCCAAGCTACAAATGTGCCTTTTCAGAAAGTTTATCTTTTAAAAGACTACTTCATGCCCCTAGATGTTAGTACAAATGTTGCTTATAAGCATTACTTGTGCTTGTTACAGAACGCTATTTAACCATCCTGGGCCTGCATCTATTAAACTCTTTAAACTACTCAACGACTCTGGGACTGCATTTGGCAGTGGCAGTAGCAGACCCAAAAATACCACCTTTTTTTTTCATAGTATTTTGCAATGCTGCCAAAGGTTCCCCAAACAGTCATGTTCAGAGGTGATGTGAATATATGTACACGCACACACACGTCTATATATATAATGTATATTATCAATATACAAAAGACATGATAACACAGAATACATTTTATATAATGTTATTATTTACATAAATGAAAAGGAGGTAGGCTCACAGTTTATGTAACTACATTCAAGAGAACAAAAGCAAGCAGAATTACAAGTGTGTGGTATACTGCTGCTTCCATAAACAATATGGATGAAAGAACTGTCAGCAGGTGAAATGCTGCTGGGGACTGACATTGTTTCTTTCCAATTTTAATGAATTTTAAGATTTTTTTGGTGATGACTATAAATAAACTTCCAGGAAAATATGGTAGCCAATATGAATCATGCTCTCTGTGCTGCAGTTTTAATTATCTGCATTCATAACTGATACTATTCATGTAGAGATGCTCAAACTGTATTTGCATCTTGTTCTTAAAATGAAACATAAACTAGAAGCATTGTGTGTATGAATGACAGCTTAACCTTTCCATATAACACTGATACTTCTGATATATGCTGATTTAATTCAGAAGTCACTCATTTCATTTTGTGTTTACAATTGAACAAGAAACCAAGTCAGGACCACCATAACACCTAAACAACTTCTAAAATTTCACAGCTTCTTTCTTTTCCTGCTGAGTTTTGGAAAACACCTGTTAAAAATCATGTAAGCCCAAATTATATTTTTTTTTCCCCCTGAAAATTTTACTGTAATTGCACTCTGCATGCATAGTCACTTGAACATGAAGTCACTTTGGGATCAGTTTGCAAAGAGAAAAATCTGCTTCTTAAACAGAGACACTGAAACCTGTAGAGAAGCAATAGTATTTTCTGCAGATGGAACTGGAATTAATTTATGACAGCCAGGGAACTACATCTTCTCTGCTTCAAGGTTCTTTTTTCATATAGTTGTACTGCAAACATATTTACATGCATGTATAAGCACCTGTATAAAATATAAAATTAGTCAAATTGAAGAAAAAGTCATAAGGGAATGAAGGGCATTTAATTTCTCACTAAGCTAAAAAACCTCTGCTACTCATTGCCTAAGAAAGAAAATAAAAACTCAGGTTATGAAGAGCCAGATCAAGATTGCATTCAACTCAAGCTATCAAATATGAAATCACACAGGAGATCAAGAATGACTTCTGAAATTTTAGGATCATGTAGATTTGCAGCCCATAAACATTACACGTAAGACAGCATTTTTAAAATGCCACCCTTGCAATTAAATGAGCCAAAGTTGCTGTTCTGCAATATTTCTGCTAAAGGATCTTGTCCTGACTGTAATGCTGGTAGTAATGGCTGCTAGAACATTGCCAAATTCAATATGTGCACTGAAGACATATGGGACACAAGCAAGCATCAGAAAAAAGGACATGTACTGCATTTTGTATTAAGGAAAGCTGTCATTTAGACCACCAGTGAATGAAACATACACAGATCAACCTTTCTCAGGGTACTAGTTACTAAGGCACTTAAATTTGTCCTTTACAAAATAACAGAAGAAGGAAATAAGGTTATAAGTATGTTAGCAGACACACGTGTAGCTGGGAAGAAGCAGAAAGTAACAATACTATCATGTAGACCAAGCAGTTGATGTTTGCTGTTCCTTACACTTCTACATACCGTAATTTGAACTGAGATCTCACTTCCCCATGTTCTATTTGAACCAGTTCATTGTAACAAGCAGTTATGCTGCTATCCTCCATGAATTGCTGGAAGACAAATCAAGAGAGCATTAAAAAGTCTGGAATGGTTTTAAACTGTTGTTTCTGTTCCTGCAACTAAAATGCTGACCTTATAAAGAGAGCTGGCACAAGTTCAGCTGACGATCACAAAGGTGATTAAACACCTCTCCTGTGAGGAAGGGCTGAGAGAGCTGGGACTGCTCAGCATGGAGAAGAGAAGGCTCAAGGGGGAGGATTCATCAAGTTATACAAATATCTGAAGAGAGAGTGCAAAAGGACAGAGCCAGCCTCTTTCCAGTGGTGTCCAGTGACAGGACCAGAGGCAATGGGCACAAATGGAAATGCAGGAGGTTCCGTCTGATCATCAGAGAACACTTTTTTTACTGTGAGGCTGACTGAGCACTGGCACAGATTGCCCAGGGAGATTGTGGAGTCTCCAGCCTTGGAGATCTAGAAGGCTGTGTGGGCATGGTCCTGGGCAACCTACTTTAGGTGGACCTGCTTGAGCAGGGGGTTTGTGCAAGATGACCTCCAGAGGTCCCTCCCAACCTCAACCATCCTGTGATTCTGTAGAAATAAAAAGCTTTAGCTGTACCTTTTGTGTTCAGTAATCTTTTGCACAGGAATGATTTTCTAGTTCTTAAGACAACATGGCTATCTAAATACAAAGCAAGTATAAAAATATGCTAAAACCTCAACTGTGAATTTTCCCATTTGGCATTAGGAACCCAGTTAGATAATCTAAAAAACCCAAACACAGCCTCACACAAACCAAGTATTGCCTTGATATTTCATTTTGAACATCTATCCTTGATTCAGAGTGGAAATAGAATACCTTAGAGACATAAAACATTCATGCTAAAAAAAATGAAAAAAAAATTAATGGTATTTGGCATTTCATTTGTTTTCAAGCAAATATTGCAGCTGAAGCTCAGAAAGTGAATTAACTTTGCTCCACAAGTAATCTCCTTGAGCTGTCACGGTGAATTCAGAAGTGTAGAAAAGTATATAAAGTAAACAGAACACTGACAACAGTTAACAAACTTTTACATACTCCAGACAAGAGAGAATGTCCTGTCTTTGTTAGGCAAAGGTAGTAAGCTGAAAGGTCTTCTGCTTGGTCCTGCTGAAATCAGAAACTTTGTGTTGATACAAAAAAAGTAGATTCTCTGACTTCAATTAAAATTCACTGCTTATTAGTAAATTTATGCTATGAAGAGCTATATCACTCCTTTAAAAATACATGCACTGACTCTAGTTTTCACAGAAAGTACACTGTGTTGTCACTAGTTGTCACAGCACAGCTGCATGCAGAGTCAAGAGGCAGCACTCAAACCTCCGAGAAACAAAGAACGGCTTTTAAAAGATCTACACTTCTCTCCTGTATGAAAAATTGTGTTTTGGGGACCAATGGCTTAATCCCAAGTTGCCAACAAAATTTAAAAAAGTAAAATTAAAAATAACTGTTGACAAGCGTCTGCTTCACTTCTTAATATTAAGATCTTAAAATATTTCTGTAATTCTCACTTCACATGCTAAGTAAATGTATTGGAAACCAAAAGGAACAATATCAAGTTGGCAGAAGCAAAGGTACAAATGATGTTGTGCTTCTGCATTACAAACTGCCTGCTGTCTTCCACAGCACTGTAGATTGAGATTTTCAGTTTTGGGGTGCTCTTTTAAATATTCAAATATGCTGATGCTGAATTTAAAACAATATAAAGCCAACTCTACCAATAATATACTGTTTAACAATGTTGGCAACCTATTTTACTAGAACATACTAAAGCTCTTCATCAACTGAATTTTAAAACAGTGCTCTTACTGACAAAATTTAACCCCTGCTGTTTACTGATAAAAGTCAACCACTATCTCGGCACAAATCTTTGGCTAAGAACCAAGAATGCAGCTTCTTGAAGCACTAAACCTGCTCTTAACTGTTGTATAGTCTTATGCAGATGCACAGAATCTCTTTATTGAAGTTTGTAGTACTAATGCCATTCATTCACTGTCTCACTCAAAGCTGAGAAGTCGATTGGGACCTCAAAAAAGTAGGAAACAACTCCTTTTTCTGATCTGTCCATCTAACTGAGGCACAAGAACATGAAGATCTATTAAGTCTCAAATACCAGAAGGCAGATAACAGTATTTTCTTTTAAAAAAGTTTATACAGTACATTTTGATTTAACTAAAATATACTCTGAAATTACATTTTATTTCATCATAATTGGATTCCACTGTTGTCCTATACAGAATTTGACACAATCCACAAGAGTCACCAATTAGTAGGAATGCATCATTCTTCTTGCTTAGCAAAACATACTAGGTTTAATATTAAAAATCTATTTTGTTGCAAACCAGAAAGGTTTAATAGTAACTAGTCAATGAGAATCAACATTTGTTTAGGAAAAGAAGTAAAGTTCAAAATACAAGACAAGACTGTAATTGAGTAACTGCAAACATTAAGGTTCCCTGTTCGCTAATTTTAATCATAGTAAAAAATCAGTCAGGAAGCCAAATCACTTATTTAAATTAGTCCATCCTAAGTAGGCCATCACTATTAGATTTATGAGGCTGAGAGGAAAAAAAAAATCAGCATAATAAACATACTGCATTAACAATACCATTAACACACAAACACAAAAGCTGTTAATGATATAGGGGAAAAAAATCAGGAGATGTAATAAAACAGACTTTCTTGAAAAGAAGGAAGAAGAAACAGAAATAAATCAGCATAAAGAAACATGCCAAAGAAATGTATAATTTAACAGAATTGACTCCTGGCATCTCTCACTGTTTATAAGATCTTTTAGTGATCATAGTGATCCAGATCTGGATACTGATCAATTATCACTGATTTCATTAGAAGAAATGAAAAGTCATTTCTTTAGGACTACTTACTATATATTATAGGTACATATAAACGCAGAAAAATACTACTCTCAACATAAATACATATGAAGGCAACAGAACATTTTAAAGCAGCATAATCAGTTTTTCACTGCATGAACAAAAATTTATGATTATTTGCAAGAGCACCCTCCAAAAAAGGAGTTATTTGGAATCTTTAGATACAAACCTGATGTAAAAAGTCTGGTTTTGTCTACAAAACCCTAAAAAAAAGGTGACAGATTAACTGTCTGGAAGTTCAGACTCTTTACTAATCAAGTTGGAGATGCATTTAGAAGACAGCCAGCACGAGACGGAGCAATTGCATTCAGTGTTTTGTCAAGGGAAGAGGAGGAAGATGATGAGCAAAAATAGGACAAATGCTGATATGATGAATAGTGATAATGTAAAATAAAGCTCCCAGAAAGGCTGGACTACAAAAATAAAAATAGTGAAAAGAAACTTGTAATTTTAAGAGCTATGATTTTCCAAAAATAAATTTCATTTTCTTGCTCAGGAAGAGATTCCCTGCAAATACTGTCTCTGTATTTGAAGAAGAGTACTTTTATATCTTTGTGGGGCGGGTGGGGTGGCAGTGTGGTGTTAATGGATTTAGTCCCTACTGATCCCCATCCAAGCAGAAATAATTCCTATGTCCACTCCATTGCAAAAATAGGATCTTTGACATCAGATGTGTTTTAAAGGCTTGAAAATAATTCCAGTAGGGAATTACAATATTATGCAACCTCTCTGGTAAATTTGGGACAGCTAGAGAGAATGGTTAGAGAACCTGCCAGATGCAAAATGATTTTACTTTCCTAGGCAGACAGTGTGCCACTATATGTCTCCTCTCTGGCTCCATGCAGTACTACACCTACAGTTATAATCTAGCCCACAAAACATATTGCCCTGCATTTTGTTTTTAAAGGAAACATCAGACTTGAGAAGAAATAAAGATTTCTTTGAATTTTTTTTTTTTTTTTTTTAGAGAGACGCAGACAAAACTACACTAAGAAAGGACTGGCATTCTTGGGCTGACCTTTCTCTTAGCCTCACTTTTCCAATTTTCAGAGCATCTAAGTGCTTCAGAAAAGCTTTTGCCTTTAATGCTTTTGCCCCTACAGTACACTCGCATGAGAGGCAAGTTCTATTACCTCTTTTTTGAGATGATCTGCAAATGGTGACTCTGATTCTTGTTTGGCTTTGTAAAGAAACTCAAATTAAATATGAGTTAGCTCAGATACTGGACTCAGTATGAGCATATTAGCATGAGATTCGGCCTGGGTTAATTCCCTTCCTTCTCTGATTTTCCTACTACAGTTAATTGCCCTAACTATATACAGTTAATTCTCCCTAACTACAGCGTCCATTGATTTGCTTCTATCACTTCAATACATAAATTCCTTATGAATGACTAACTTTCGTATTACAGATTATTTATATTACATTAATATAACGTTAATATCTATCCAAAGCCCATCCACACAAAGGTTGGAGGAGGGTGAGGAACCAAACGTTTTTTCAGAGCTGAGAACACCTGCCTTTCTTCTGTCTCCCACAAAGAGTTATCTTCCTTCTGTGGCCTGTGCAGGAGAGCCTCTAAGGCTGTCCTAAGAAGAACATGTGCAAGTCAACATATCAGACCTCATGAAAAGAAAATAATTCTTCTTCACACCAGGAAGACCTGGATTAGGCTTGTAGTCCCTTTAGAACAGGAATCCCAGCACTCTGAGGCACATAGAGATGTCCGGGTGACTAGTCAGCATGCTGCAATACTCAGCACACATTAATCAGGGTCCCCCATCACTATTTTTTTTAATGCAGTCAAACAAAACCCACCCACCACCCACCCAGACCACCAGAAGTGAATCTCAGCATTCCTGCTTATTGTGGAAGGATTCTCTAGATCACGGATTCTCTTATTTCATATGCTTCTTGATAGATTGTTGACAAGAAAAGAATACCCAATCAAATGCCATTGGTTTCTCATCAAT
Organism: Leptosomus discolor; assembly: GCF_034619465.1. NCBI lineage: Eukaryota > Metazoa > Chordata > Aves > Leptosomiformes > Leptosomidae > Leptosomus > Leptosomus discolor. The sequence goes on along the minus strand of NC_141419.1, from coordinate 66,964,386 downwards.
AAATTTTTGACAGAAGCAAATGTATAGTTTTCTATTTGAGGAAGTAGGTGTCTGTACTTTACAGAACAATCATGGTTACTATATTAAATATGTAATTTATACATACCCTATCGAAGCCTGCATTAAGAAGGGGAACAACAGAAGTCTCTTCTTGGTCAGCAGATCTACAAAACAAAATCATAGAATCATACAATCCTTTAGGTTGGAAAAGACCTTTAAGATCATCAAGTCCAGCTGTTAACCCAGCACCCCCAAGTCCACCACTAAACCATGTCCCTAAGCACCACATCTACACATCTTTTAAATACCTCCAGGGATGGTGACTCCACCACTGCCCTGGGCAGCCTGTTCCAGCGTTTGATGACACTTCAGGTGAAGAAATTTCTCTTCATGTCCAAGCTAAATCTCCCCTGACACAGCTTGGGGCCATTCCCTCTTGTCCTATAGTCCTTGTTACTTGGGAGAAGAGACCGATCCCCACCTCACTACAACCTCCTTTCAGGCAGTTGTAGAAAGCAATAAGGTCCCCCTTCAGCCTCCTCTTCTCCAGGCTGAACAACCCCAGTTCTCTCAGCTGCTCCTCATCAGACCTGTTCTCCAGACCCTTCACCAGCTTCGTTGCCCTTCTCTGGACACGCTCCAGCACCTCAATGTCCTTCTTGTAGTGAGGAGCCCAAAACCGCACACAGCATTCAAGGTGCGGCCTCACCAGTGCCCAGCGCAGGGGCACGATCACCTCCCTGCTCCTGCTGGCCACACTATTGCTGATACAGGCCAGGATGCTGTTGGCCTTCTTGGCCACCTGGGCACACTGCTGGCTCCTGTTCAGCCGGATGTCGACCAGCACCCCCAGGTCCTTTTCTGCTGGGCAGCTTTCCAGCCACTCCTCCTCAAGCCTGTAGCGCTGCATGGGGTTGTTGTGACCCAAGTGCAGGACCTGGCACTTGGCCTTGTTAAACCTCACACAACTGGCCTCAGCCCATCGATCCAGCCTGTCCAGATCCCTCTGCAGAGCCTTCCTACCCTCCAGCAGTTCAACACTCCCGCCCAATTTAGTGTCATCTGCAAACTTACTGAAGGTGCACTCAATCCCCTCATCCAGATTGTTGATGAAGATATTAAACAGAACTTGTATGCTGTATGGTCACACAACATTTAAGAATTAGATGGTATAAATTTGACATAGTTACCTAAACATAACGAATGCACTGAGAAGACTCTTGCATAAGATACATATATAAAATCAACTATTACAGAATTTGATGCTATAATCATCTTTTATAGGTATTTGCAACTATTGCTACAACCTGATAGTTGTTCCTACTTGTTATATCCAAACCTGACAGACACTCTACAGAAGTCCTTTGTCTCCTCACAGACACACAAGGGCATTAGAAAAAGAAAACATGAAGAGGATAAAAGACAACCTGTGATATACTATGAGAAATAATCAAAAAAAAATGTTATCAAGCAAAAGGTGAAGCAAGTTTGAAAGTCTTGCTCAGCAGCAAGCTTAGTCTATTTTCTAATCTTGGCAGGAATAGCTCTTCTGCCACTCTATTTCCTAATATTTTAATGGAGCTAGGAAATTAATAAAATTAGAATGGATTCAGTATCGTGCAAGAGTTTTAACAAAGAACAGGAAAGGTCACTTTTTTTAAGGTATTTGATGAAAATGTATTTAAGTCAGTAAGAATTCTGCCTGAATATATGGGGTATGAACTACTGAATAGATTTCAGGACAACATTGTGGTGAGTTTAGCACCAACAGGATTGAAGTTTACTACATTATTCAGTTCCCTTATAACCACAGTGTGTTATTTGATCTAGTTACTTCCTTTAGAAAGTAATACACAGCTTTGTATTTTTTTTTGGTGATTGGTGACAGCCAACATGGTTTCACTAGGGCAAATTGTGCCTGACAAATTGGGCAGCCTTCTACAATGGGGTTACAGTATTGGTGGATAAGGGAAGAGCAAATGTCATCTACCTGGACTTGGCAAAGCATTTGACACTGACCTGCATGACATCCCTGTCTCTAAATTGGAGAGACATGGATCTGACAGATGGACCACTCGATGGATAAGGATGGTGGTAGTCAAAGAGTCAGGGTCAACAGCTTGATGTCCAAGTGGAGACCGGTGATGAGTGGTATTCTTCAGGGCTCAGTATTGGGACAGTTGCTGTTCAACATCTTTGTCAGTGACATGGACAGTAGGATTGAGTGCACCCTCAGCAAGTTTGTCAATGACACTGAGCTGTGTGGTGCGGTTGACACGCTGGAGGGAAGGGAGGCCATCCAGAGAAACCTTGACAGGCTGGAGAGGTGGGCCTGTGCAAAGCTCATGAAGTTCAACAAGGCAAAGTGCAAGGTCCTGCACCTGGGTTGGGGCAATCCCAAGCACAGATACAGGCTGAGCAACGAGTGGATTGAGAGCAGCCCTGGGGAGGAGGACTTGGAGGTGTTGGTGGACGAAAAAAACCTGAATATGAGCCAGCAGTGTGCACCTGCAGCCCAGAAAGCAAATCCCATCCTAGGCTGCATCAAAAAAATCACGTGGCCAGCAGGTCAAGGGAGGTGATTATCCCCCTCTGCTCTGCTCTGGTGAGACCCCACCTGCAGTGCTGTCCTCAGCTCTGGAGCCCCCAGCATAAGAAAGACATGGACCTGCCCAAGTGGGTCCAGAGGAGGCCATGAAGATGATCAGGGGACTGAAGCACCTCCCCTGTGAGGACAGGCTGAGAGAGTTGGGGTTGTTCAGCCTGGAGAAGAGAAGGCTCTGGGGAGACCTTCTAGTGGCCTTCCAGTACTTCAAGGAGGCCTACAGGAAAGATGGGGAGGGACTCCTTATCAGGGAGTGTAGGGGTAGGAGGAGGGGTAATGGTTTAAAACTGAAAGAGGGGAGATTTAGATTAGATATTAGGAAGACATTTTTACTGCGAGTGTGGTGAGGACTGGCACAGGTTGCCCAGAGAAGCTGTGGCTGCCCCCTCCCTGGCAGTGTTCAAGCCAGGTTGGATGGGGCTTTAAGCAACCTGGTGTAGTGGGAGGTGTCCCTGCCTGTGGCAGGCAGGTTGGAACTAGATGATCTTTAAGGTTCCTTCAAACCCAAACCACTATATGATTCTATGATGACTTTTTCTTTTAGAAACCAACACATAGCTTTCTATTTTTTCTTACTATACAAGCCATTACATTATGATCCTCTGAAGATGACAAGGACGGTACCAGTCTGTATGGAAATGGAAAGGTATCAAATACTTAAACAGGCCACATAAAACATCACTAACCCATTTCAGGTAAAATAATACTAAACTTACTCTGTAAGGCTTGCTAGCAAGATACTTTCTGTTACTAGATAACTCTTATATATAACTTTCTTATGAAGTAAAATAAAAACCTTTCACAAAACAATAATACTTACGTGCGTGGAACCACAGCTAGTATTACGGTGTGCTCTGACGGTTTTGTGGCACGAATAGACCTGAAGAAACGAAAATTTCTCAGTTACACCTCATACTTTCTCAATGTTACTCTGAGCATCTTCACAGAAAATATAAATGAAAACTAGGACTGAAAGACACCATTGAGGCTAGAAAATAGGATATCACACTGCCAAAACCTACCTATCTCCACTTAGATAATCCATTTTCATTTTGCTACCAGATTACTTAGATTTTGCTCAACACAGTGAAGAGGGAAGTGCTCCAAAAACACAGTGTGTGAACAGCAGCTCTTCAAATCCACTCTTATAAGCTAGCAAAGGTTTGCCCTGTTTACTTAGCTTATTTGGGGCAGACTGCCCTCAATGCATGGGTTGAGGGAGGTCAGTCTATACAATGCATTTTCAATACCCATTAGCTAATTTAAACAAGAATCTCCACTACTTTCTCTCATATTTACCGTTGTCTTTCTAGACATTGTAAAACTTTCTTAAGAGGGTGGGAAGTACTTTTGGGGCATGCAAGTAAAAAAAGAGAGTATAGCAAATGTATATGATAACACTATCATTTATGAAATGCTGAATAAAAAAAAATCTACCACTTTTCATATTCTTGAGAAACTGAAAAAAAAAGCTATTGGAAGAACACTCCATTCACTTTTTACTGGCTAACGATACTTTTTTTTCAGTCACGTCACACTATCCTGAATAAACAGTCTTTATATTTATTTGTTGGTCTTTTAGAAGAACTTCCATGAGCACAAGTACTTGAGCTTTAAAATGCTCCATGTCATAAACATGGCAAATTTCAGTTCAGATGGACTGAGAAGCACAGTATGGTGTATGGTACAAAATGTATGCTTCAGCTGGAACACTGTATTTTAGCAAAGAATCCCAATGCAAAGCGCTTGCAACCTTAGAACTGCTAGACAGAGTCATGTGGATCAGAAGAGTGATGTGAACTTTTGTGAAGAGCTGGCAGTGCCTGACTCAGTGGACAAACAAACACATTCCTTTGAAGTGCTGCAGCTTCAGATTTGCTGCAGCAGTAACCCAGGAAAGAAGCAGGCACAGACAGCAGGCAGTAATTTCACAAGAGCTCTGGCTTATGCAAAACCTCTTGGCCTCAAACACCAAACTTCCATTTTACTATAGTTTTGGGGGTTCATTTTTTGTTTGGATTTTTTTCCCCTTCTATCTCGTTTTTAAAATTAGGTTGGGGTTTGTACAACATATTCTGAAGTTCAAGGGAAGCATAGGGTCCTTCAGGTTACCTGCAGATATCTTCTGCATCAAAGTATCTGGAGTTCCTGTGATCTATAACTATTATTTCCTGGTGCTTATCAAGAAAACTTTCAAGCGCTGACTCTTGAGTCCGGGCAATATTGCACCTATATCCAGCTTGGTCACAGGCCCACCAGAAACCATCACTTTGGTTGTCTTCTTTTGCAAAGATCAGCAAAACCTGCAAATCACGCCAAACAGTAGCACCACATTAAACATACAAAACAGTTCTCTGCATGGTCAGATCTTAACAAACACTTCTGCTGTACGAAAGATTGAGTCTTACTTTGAAAGTGGGAAGACTGAACTACAGATTGTAAAACAGCTGATGCAGTAGCACAACTTTCTTAATAGATAAAGAGTAATTATCAATAGATAATCTATAGTTAACTGTGTAGGCCTGATATTTAGGACAAAACCAGCTGCCAGATGATGAGTCTTTTCTAACTCACACTGAAATTCAATTAGCAGCTACCCAGAGTAGCTGGGTAGGTGTTCATACATCATTGCCACTCTCATTAGGCCACCCCAGACACACACACTTTTAACTGTGTGTGTAGCTGGGATGGCCTCAACGATCTGAAATGCAACTGCCTTAATTATCACTCTTTAGGGATAAGCAATTAACATAGTACAGTTTTTATTCATTATTTCTCCTTTGATGTACAACAAAATGGAGTTAACCCATATTCTTTCAAAACTGAAAAAAACCCAGACAAGCAGGTATAGACATGGCTGTGTAGGGGAAAAAAAAAATTGATTCAAACATCACAATTTTTACCCAATAAATTGTTATGTAAGCATATGAGGTAGTCTCGACAACTTCAACTGAACACTTAAAGAACTGCTCACAGAAGATCAGGAAGGATGTGTGCTGAGGCGCTGTTCTAAATATCAAACTGATGCTGTAGGAAGTCTGTTTGCTAACTGACACACAGAACACAGGCTGAAAGCAGCTGTATTTGTGGGCTTCTTGTCTGAAAGAGAGTGCTTTTCAGAGAGGACAAATTTTTCATCCTTGCCCTGTAATACATATATTATCAGCGTACAAATTACATAGCTAGGAACAGAAGTCATGTAGACAATCCCCTTCACAATTTGTACATATTTACCATAGCAACTGATCACTAACTATGCCACCCGGTGTGACAGATGAAGAAAAACATTAGTTTAGTGCAAACATGCTGTGAAAAAGAAAGGTCTCAGAAAGTTTATCCACAATTATTCAAATTGCACAGAAAGGCAGCAGCCAGAGAATAATCTATGTATAAAGCAAAATCCTGTGCATTTCATAAATAAAAATCAACCCCTGACTCCACTGAAACAACCTGTCTGTGCAAAGTATGCAAATTTTGCCCCAAATGCCCATGTAAAGGTCAATAACCTTTCATCTGTGCTGCTCTATGCAGCTGTCCTGTCACCACAGGAAACTCAACACCGTCAGTCTAGAAGCTAGAAAAGGTGGCCATAACTTTTCTCTTATCTTGAGCTGTCTGGATTGTTGAATTCTAAACAATAAACAAATCAATTACTGTTACTGTGGCAGGACAACCAGTCAAGGTTTCATTAAACAGTGGAAGAAAATTACATGCTCAGAATTTCCATAAATATTAAGAAATAAGAAGTTTCAATTTTTTAGAAAGAGTAGTACTAATTGCAGTTAACAATAAGCAGATTTGAGTTACTGACAACATCCAGGTAGTTGTCACTCTACATAATCCCTGATTTTTTTCCAGCCATCAAAGTGCTGGAAAGCACTGACACAGTTGAGTTGCAGACTGTCTGTGGAGACTCGGGTAAAGTCCCTACTCTGACAAAATCTTCTGTTTGGTTCCAGCTCCTCTTAGTTTTACTTTGGTACAATATGGTTCACAAAATGTTTTTTGGGGGGCACATTTTTTGATATCTTCCTTCTCTCAACATTCCTAGTGTGGAAATAAAGGATTGCAAAATGCCATAATTTACCAGCTGGAAAATAAAGGAGCTTAATTACCTTAACCGCCCTATCTCTCACTGGTAGCTAATTATCAGTGTGCGAATCCTTCTGAGAATATTCAATTTAAAATGTTTCTTAAAATATTATTACCATGCTTTCTCATTAACTTTTGTGTGAAGCTGACTAGAAACTGTCAAAACATAATGTAACTAGAAGTATATTGCAAGATACGCTTTCAAAATCAAGATGAAAATGTAACAATCCACATAAACAGCACTTTTCAAGGAAAAGCTTGAATTCAACCTGTGTTTCTTGGGAAAAGCCCCATGTAGCTATTTTTTTGTGTATAATTTGTCAGTGTTACTGCAAAAGGATAATTTTATTCAGTGCAGCCCTGGTTTAGCACATGGCGCACCATGGACTTCTGTGGAGATCTTTACATTTTTTGGTGATATACTGGAATTTTTAACATCTTTCTAAGTATTTGCTTTGCACAATTATTGCATGTCTTGTTCTCAGTTTACCATATAAATACAGAAAATGGACAGAGGCTTGCTTTAAAGAGCTCAAAATAAATTAAGAGACACCAGCTGAGTACAGGAACATAGGGTACCACAATGAAACTGACAAAATTACAAACAGCAACTTAAGAAGTAAAAATAAAGTTACTTAATTATTTTTATGTTATTGTACCCCAGTAAGATAGTTTTAAAGAGGAAGACACATAGTGGCTCTGAATTAAGTTAGGGAGGAGCTCCTGTTACACTGAAAATTTGCATGGGGGAACAGCGAAATGCCGTGCATCATCCTGCTTTGTTTGCAGCTCAGCAGGGAAGATCACCATCGTCAGAACAGAAATGGAGTTGATGTTAATGCTGTGATAGAGGTGATGGCCAATGAGTGCCCTAAGAGGTGAGAAATTTTAGTATTTGGATGGGTGACACATCAAAATCTTTATCAGCCCTGGTAAACACTTCTGCAAAAGGATAGACACCTTTTTATGTGCACTAAGTGTTTATAAAAAAAAACCCTTTCTCCTGTATTCTCTGGAGAAAGCATGTTTACATGTACTTTTATCATGATCATTTCTAAGGTCTCAGAATCAAACCATGCCTATTTGCAAGGCTTGGTAAAAAGTTGTGGCAGATGTGCAAGCTGCATGTGAGGAGGGTGTTTGGAGGGTCAGAGCTGGTAGGTTTGTTTTGGCCTCTTCCCCTTGCCCCTTAAGGCCAGCAACACCTGGGTCACATCTAGTACAAACCAAACCAGATTTGTCATCCAACACAGATGGTCATAAAGTCCAGTGAGGAATCTATTAAATAGTTTATGGCAGGTCACAGTCACAAGTAAGGTCACCTCTCAGACAAAAAATACGGGCCATTTCGAGGTTGGCACAGGTGTCCCATAACAGCATAAAACACACACCAGAATAAAATGAACAATGCTAAAGAAAAGCCCCGGTGGTGACCGTTCTAACAAACTAAATTGACTTATCAGACATTTGTGAACATGATTAAGCACCCACAAACAAACATTTAAAATGTGATATTCAGTAGCTGTTTGCACAGAGCAGAAAAACACGTAACTCCATTGTGAAGATGGAATAAAAGATTAACACACATTTTTTAAATGCGTGGATGTATGCAATACTTGGCCAAATGTGACTGATTCCACAAACAAAGAAGGTGGGTTTGCATGAAATATTTTCCCTTTGCTGTAAATAAGTTAGTGTATGGCAATGTCTTTATGGAAAATTCTTCAGTTAATGGTTTTACTTAAGGTCTGCTTTTTGCTTTACTTAAGATCTTCTATGGTAGCACCACAGATTCTCATTTGTGTAATGTGGGGGCAAAGTAACATCCACACCTGCCAAGATACCAAGAAGTGTCTCAAACACTTTTAAAAACAACAGAAAAAACACTTTCCCTTCATATAGGAAAAATCTTCACATTTTTCCATGAAGAGTTCCACACCTTTATGTTGAAATTCCTTGCAGAACCAAAGACCAGTCTACTGCTGAAGCCACTGTTAAACAGACTTATTATAGTATAAACAAATAGTTTCATCAGATCAAGCCATTATTAAGACTGAATGCTTAATACAGAAATAAAACCATAAAGCTTTATGATGCATATACATGTGATTTATTTTCCTTGAGAACAGCATTTCTTCCACATGTAGGTTTTTCCTCTCATAGCCAGATACAGGAAAAAAAACACAAACCCAGAACAGAAGAAGCGACTGGCGACTAAATGTCTCTGAATTTTACCGAGCTAAGTGACCCAAAAAGTTAATTCAAATGAATGCTATATCACTAGAGTCATATTAAAGCCTAAGATTACTTAATTTCCTATTATCTGAGAGTTCTAATTCCCACTACAAACTAAAAAAATAATGCTTGCTATCTGTTTACTGGCACAGGAATGAAACATGCAGAAACAGAAGCAAGTATGGGTGAGAGCTACTTCTTCTTAAGCTGAAGTTCAACTTGATCTTGTTCGAAGTGGTACAATTTATTGGATGTGTAAAAGCACAGTTCTCTGTCCTGTTGTGCAAAACCCAGAAAAACTTGATAGGTACCTAAAGTTTCTATTGGAGCTCTCTGCTGTGGTTTATCAGAACTGAATAGGTTTTAACATCCAGAGAGGCAGCACAAACACACACACACAAACACAACACTACTATTGACAGGACATTTAAAAGGAATGATTTGGTATTAATGGCAATCTGAGCACCTTGTTTACCAAGTTATTTTACTTGTAGATCTCTTCTCAAGCGATCAGATAAACCAAAACACCAATTACCCATCTCACAGTCCTTGAACAAGTAAAATGAAAAATTATACTTAACTATAGGGGTTGAACCTTAATTTCTTCACCCGTTAACACTGAAATGACTATATCAAGAAAGTGAAAGAGCACCTTACCTGAATTGGATCTTGTGTCAGTCTCATGGGCCCAATTTGTACTTCTGTAGTTGAAGCCTGCTAAAGAAGAGTAACACCGATATTTTTTTCCAGTCTGGTTCTTAACAACATAGCATTTTAGATGCAAGAATGAAAGATCACACAGTCATGGAAGCCTCTCAAAGGCAGGCAGGCATATGACTAGCAGCTTGAATTTAGCTGCTTTGAAGTGCATCTTTTATGAACATATTTTACCAAACTCCTGATTATGTTTTATTTGCCTCTAAGTTAAAAACTGTAGAGTTTTAAATAAGGAAACTTCCTTTCCCCTGTTTCCCCAACAGAGTACCTTGGTTACACAGCAGGACTTATATTTTGCTTAAGACTACAAAAAGCTATTTTTTTCTGGCCAAAAGCTGCCTTATTCATTTGAATGTAATACAAAACTTGTAGTAAAGGTCTTGTGACATATATTCAATAATATTTTAATGGATTTGGTTAGAAAAAAAAGTGACTCTTTAGACAAGAGGACTTGTTTGGATTGCAGATTTAAAATTGTTTTCCAGAACCATAGCCTTTTGTTTGCAGGAAAAAAACATTGCTACCATGTCAGCCATGACATTTTCAGGAGACATGAGACCACATCATAATTTAAAGCTGCTTCAAGAAAGCCAGCAGACATGGGCTGTGGCTGCTTTGTTGCCTTATTTCCTAGGAGTTGGACTACCTTTTGGTGTCTTGATACATTTCAACATACTTCTGTACTTTACTGATTGGTTTCACTTCAGACCATTAGCTACAGAAGGTTGTTAAGCAACTGAACAATACTATGTCCTCCCACAGATGTATGTATTTAAGGAAAAGAGTCTTTGAACACTTAAAATATTGTTTTCCTCGTGTGTACAGAGGGTTATTTGCAAGTTAGCTATCTCAAAAATGGCAGATTCTCTGCTTTCCTGATACCAGTTACACCAAGTTCTTGGTGTAGGCAAGTTAAACTAATTGCCCTGCGAGACGTAATTTGAACAAAGCCCTAACTGTAGGCAGGTTCCCAGGATCGTTCCCTGACACACAGGAATCCTGGAGCCTTATTTTGCTCTGCAGTGCTTGTTAGTTTGAGCCTTTTGTCCAGGTATTACCTTATTCTTAAATTTGGTATTTTTCAAATGAATGCGTATAAACATTCAAAATGGATGAAGTTACCAGTATTCAACTTTTTCCCCTAGAGAATACAATACCATGTTAAGTATTAACAGCTTTGCCTGCATGTGAGACAGTGGTATTATGTATAGCTACAACTGACACCTTGGACTTTCATGCACCACTGAGCATCGATTCTTCTGAGCCCAACAACATGCGTCAGAAGGTGGTAACAGGCAGTACTCCAAAAGATTAAACTACAAAGCCTGCCACTGTTTTCGAAAGCAAAAACTGCCCCCAATATAAGTGTAGTTAACCTCTCCTTTTTTCACACAAAAGCTTCACTTCCCACTTGAGCTCCTGCCATAGCAGAATGTAACTTAATGCCAGTAAGTGTATCAGAATAGAAATGAAATCTAACACCCAGCACCAACTATGAGTTATGAGTAAGGTTAGTGTAACAGTTCTCTGAAACATCCCAACCCCACCTTCCTTCCCCACCAAAAAAGAAAAACAGCACATTCACCCCCCAATGGTATTATATAGAAAACCCTTAACTACATTTTTTTTAATCATGATTCACATTGATTTTTTTTAAAAAAATAAGTTTTAAAGTAATCTTGTTAGATGAATGTATAAGAATACACAACAGACATGGGTTAGTACCAGTGCAAAAGCTACGACTGTCCCAGAATGCATTGATCAAGAACCTGGGATCTTTCACAGATCTGTTTGGACACAGATAGTTATTATCCATTTATTAATGCTACTAGGGAATTGACATTGTTAATGAATGCCTTCCACTTTTCTACCACTTCAGAGGGAATCCACCTTTAATTACTCTGTTTTGTCCAAGACAGAATAACTGCGTGTAAGACATAGATCGATGCAGGCAGGTCTATCTCTTTGCAGAGGTTCCTTTATAGGGTACCCATTTCTCTTAGCCTGGGTATTTAAAGCTGCAACATAAACTCCACACAGCTGTGACTTAGGGTTTCTCTCCCTGCTGCTTCTGTGTCAGCTTCATGAATAGAAAACACCTGAATAGAAGGACCTAAAAATCAGGATATCTCTCTCTTCCCTGCTCCCAGTGTCAGGGTGTTCCTGCCTTTGCTAACAGTAGGATATCTTCATGAGGGTCAGAAAATCTGAGAGCCCCAGTGTAGGTGAATTTGTCCTCATCCTGCTCGGTGCAGACATGATAGGGTCAGAACCACACAGGGAAGCAGAAAAGGTACTGCTATATCTGAAAGACTGCTCAGCTTCATTACATATACAATGCACGCAAACAGATGGGACCCTCAAAGACTGTCAATGAAGCTGAGCACAGGAAGGATTAATAAACCTTCTCATCAGATAGCAGCAAAAAATCCTCCTTCCTGGACTTGGAGTTCTGAGTTCCGCTTTACAAGCTGAATCAGTTCCTTGGACTTATATGCCCAAATTGCTCTGGGTACAAGTCACTGTCTCACTTTTCTCTTTCAAAACAGCTAGAGGAGGCAGCAAGAATAATGGCATGACTGCCTGGCCTTCATAAATGTCCTACGGATCTCTTCTGGCCTGCAGGAATTAATTCCACATCTTTCTAACTCCCAGAAGAATCTGACCATGTGGACATTGCATATTAGTGATAACATGACCATACCCCTGCTCATTTCTTGACTTAGGTGAGTATCTCATTGCTGAAGATCGCCAATTTAAATAAATCTCATTATTATCATTATCACCTGACTGTCAGGAAGGACTGCTAATAGATCTGCAATCTAAATCAATTAGGAGAGTAGCTCATGACGAACTTTTCTGGTAAAACGTGTGGAGACAAGGCTGGTTCCAAAGAAGTTAGTGAGAAAATCCCTGATTTCAGTGAGTGCAGGGACAGACACAGGGTTGGAAGCAAAGAAAACATAATAAACTAACCATCTGGGAATAACAAAAGCTTAAAAACAGTGAAGAAATTTTTGTTTTCAGTGTCCAATATTGTTTTCATTCTAGCTCCTAGACAATCACCACAGGAATCAGCTATTAAACAAAGAATAAAAAACAAAGTCAATGCTATTTTCTTAAATCATGAAGTTTTATGTAAATCAGTGATCATCAATTATCTTACTATCATAGCAGTACCACTAAGCAAAAGGTACTTACCACTTCACCCATTTTAAATCACCTATACAAAAATCTTTACACTCCATATGCCTGCAGACTTACAGGCCCTGCAGTTTACGAATCATCAATAATTAATAATGCAACCACTGTAAAAGCACTGACAAACTAGTACAGCAAAATCTTCATTAATAATCCTTCATTGCTCCAGAGCAACAACAGCAACTAGAGACAACCAAGTGGTGAAGCAAAGGTGTCAGTGAGCTCAGCCTCCTGGAAAGGCTCAAGATTGATGTGCCAGTTGAGAAGCATTGCACAGACGCCAAGGTCCCTTCAGACACCCTTTTGCCCTGAAGGCTCCTTCCTCCCCTACCCACCGTATCTTCTTTCCCCTTTAGTCACTCCCACACTGATGCATCCCTTCCTTCACCTTTGTAGTATGTTTTCAGATCTCTGTCCCTTTGGTTTTGTAAGCAGGTAATGAGACCCTATTTTTGACCCAGCTCCCACTGCACTGCTGCATTCCCCTGGCTCCATCTCCCTGTCTTTGCTAGGGCTCATTTGTATTTCTCTCTAGCTCAGATTTCCCCATCCACACTGCTGGTGAGGGTTGACACCTCAGCCTATCCTTTGGCTATTACTGTTTCCATATTTGATTATACCGGTATTTTCAACTTCAAATCCCTTCCCTTTTTTTCCTAGCCAATCCGCAGTCCTGAAAAGGATTACAACCATGTCTGACCTCAACACTGGTCTTAGCCTTGCTTGAATTCCCTTACAAGAAGATAGAAGGACCACAGCTGTTCTCCAGCATCCTTGGCCTGGAGCTGGTGACCTGCTCCTCTTCCTGCTACACCACACATGGTCAGAGTGTCCAGCTCCTCTTCCACTGTTCAGCAGCGTTATTTCCCTCTCTTCTTCCTCTTCTTTTCTTTGTCTTGTTTATCTTAGCAGAACTATATCCAAATCTTTCTCCCCTTCTTTTACTTGTTTATCACTTCTGGTCCATTCAACTCCCATCCACTGGCATTTTTCTATAATTTAAAGCTTAGTCACTCTCTCTCTGTTTGGAGTCTCCCCATGCTTCTTTGCCAGCTTCAACTATTACAGGGAATATCACTTGACTGTCTAGCAATTTGTGTGTATTAAAGAAGGGACAGATATACAGGAGAAAAATGAAGAGCTCTTTTCACAAAGATGCCGCCTCTGACTCAAGAAGCTCCTAAATGATAAGCTGGCAAAGGATGGGAGAATAAATGAGATACATCACTACACACTCCTCCTGCTGGAGAAGCTACATGGCTTTTCAGCTGACATCCATGGCTTTTCCAGACACCATCCTTCCCCGATTCATTCATTTGACCAGCTGTCTCTGTTCATCCTCTCCACCCACTAATACAGATACTCTCCCATCTCTCTTTCAGGGAGCACCACTCTCTGCTACGTCTGCTGTCAAGTTCTGTTTTTTCATTCTGTCCTTGCTGTGGCTTCCAGCTAACTTGCACTTCTGCTTTCCCAGCTGCTCATACCCTGCACTTCCCCAGCTCCCACCAGACAGTTGCCAACTCACTATGCTCCACAAGCTGCTCCCCTCATGCCAGCCAGCTCCCACCTTTCCAAGGAGTCCAGAGGAGCATTAAATAGTTTGATAGCTCAACTCTAAGGTTAATGTAAGCTCATGCTATTTTATTAATTGAAAATAATGATCAAACACACATACGATTTAGAAGAAATAAGGTTTCATCATTGTTGTCTTAGCCACTGCAAACTCTGCTAGCATCCTTAACAGAGGCCTGACCCATCAGGTACATAGGAACTGGTAAAAAAATACACATATGCATTTTGAAGAGATAGCCTGTTCACGACATTTGTGACATAAGCTTTGTATAAATCACAAATATTTTCAGAAACAGCAAGTTTGAACTTTCTGTAGGGTGTTTAGAACAAAGAAACCAGGACTATTGCAGACCCTCAATGCATCAATAACAATTACACAGGCTTCCACTTGTGGTAACACCATGGAAATAACTGGCTGTATGCCATCTACTGCAGACCACGAAATTATCTAGGCTTCAGTTTCAGCTTAAGATAACTCTCATGCCTTTCCTTCCTTAACTATTTTGAACTCAGGTTCTCTTTGCACTCCAGTCAAAAAGAAGTCTGTAAGTGTCTCTCTTTAGAGTCAAAGCTCAGCAGTACTCCACAGACCTCTTCCATGCCCCCATCAGCTGTCTTTCACACCACTGACACTTTAGTGTTTGAAATCTAGTCTGATGTTGGCTTTCAGAAATCTCCTCCACCCTAAGACCCTTTCTACTTCTCTCTTCACCCATTCAGAAGGTTCTCCATAGAATATTCCCTAACTTTGGCAAAGATCTCACGTTGTTTCTCCCTCCACATGTGTCACTTCAGGGAGTGTGCCTCAGAAATACTGACCTAAAGGCCCATTTACCTGAAACAGGAAACCCAGATATTCTTATATTCTTCTGGTTTTTTTTTTTTTTTTCCTTCTTTTTCTTGATCACAAGAAACAAACTATTTCCTCCAAAACCACAGGTTCACTGAGGACTTGCATCTATACCCCTCTACCTCTTTCCACTTTCAGCAACAGAAATCTCAGCTTTTCTCTATGCACACGTCTAGCTGCATTTCAGGTAAACCCCCCTTCCAAATCTGTGTCTCCCTATCAACCTCTACCACAGAATCACAGAATCACAGAATGTTAGGGGTTGGAAGGGACCTCGAAAGATCATCTAGCCCAACCCCCCTGCCAGAGCAGGACCACCTAGAGTAGATCACACAGGAACGCGTCCAGGCAGGTTTTGAATGTCTCCAGAGAAGGAGACTCCACAACCTCTCTGGGCAGCCTGTTCCAGTGCTCTGTCACCCTCACAGTGAAAAACTTTTTCCTTATGTTAATGTGGAACCTCCCATGCTCCAGCTTGCACCCGTTGCCCCTTGTCCTGGCCATCACTGAGAAGAGCCCGGTTCCATCCTCCTGACGCTCGCCCTTTAGGTATTGATAAACATTCATGAGGTCACCCCTCAGTCTCCTCTTCTCCAAGCTAAAGACACACAGCTCCCTCAGCCTTTCATCAGAAGGGAGATGTTCCACCCCCTTAATCACCTTTGTGGCTCTGTGCTGGACTCTTTCAAGCAGTTCTGTGTCCTTCTTGAACTGAGGGGCCCAGAACTGGACACAATATTCCAGATGGAGTCTCACCAGGGCAGAGCAGAGGAGGAGGAGAACCTCTCTCGACCTCCTGACCACACCCCTTCTAATACAGCCCAGGATGCCACTGGCCTTCTTGGCCACGAGGGCACATCGCTGGCTCATGGCCATCCTGCTGTCCACCAGGACGCCCAGGTCCCTTTCCCCTACGCTACTCTCTAACAGCTCAGTCCCCAACCTGTGCTGGTACATGGGGCTGTTCTTTCCCAGATGCAAGACTCTACACTTGCCCTTGTTGCATTTCATTAGATTTCTCCCCACCCAGCTCTCCAGCCTGTCCAGGTCCCGCTGAATGACAGCACAGCCTTCTGGTGTGTCAGCCACTCCTCCCAGTTTTGTGTCATCAGCAAACTTGCTGACAGTGCACTCTGTTCCCTCGTCCAGGTCATGGGTGAATATATTGAATAGTACTGGTCCCAGTACCGACCCCTGAGGGACTCCACTAGACACAGGCCTCCAAGTAGACTCTGTCCCATTGACCACAACTCTCTGACTTCTTTCCTTCAACCAATTCACAGGTGTCTTGGTCTTTTAAACAATACACATGGCTGTGTTTTTTTTTCTTTGTGGAAAAGCAAACACACCCAGGGCCACCATTTGCAAAAAAAAAGCTAGTACTTCAAGACCTTTTTTATAATTTTATAGGTTTGTTCCTTCAAATATTATGCATATTTGGATTCTTGATTAAAATTATTATCTCACTTTACAGTTTTTCTGCCCAAGGAAATGTTAGTGAAATTTCTACCTTAAATAAAAGCAAAAGAAGGACAAAACCAACATGCACACGTATTTTGGATAAAGCATGAGAGTACAAATTTTTTTAAGATAGGATGGAAAGTGCAATCACATTTTTTCAGAGTTGATATATTAAAAGTACAGCGCTGAATTTTTGTAAACCTTGCAAAAGAGTGGTATTTTCCCACATTTTCAGGAATGAGTCCAGCTCTTATTATTGTAGAAAATACAATCAGAACAAAGCTCTCCTTAAAGGAAATGGGAATGTTTTGAAAACAGTCTTCTCTCCCCACAATTATACAACTCCAGATTGAGGCAAGTGGGATCTGACTGTTTGGAATTTAGGTCTTTTTGTTTTGCAAAACTTTCAGGATGCTTTCTGTTTTTAAGAAAGTGTTATTTAAAATGTGTCACCTCAAACAAGTTAATGCTATAAAAACCCCAAAATTGAAATAATTTTTACAGTATACTCCATCAAGAAGAGTATTAAACAGTTTCACTACAGAACTCTAAGATAAGCGTAGTTCTTTTCCTTAATATATTAATTTAGCACTAATTTAGGAGGTCCGTGATATATTTACATCTTAGTTTTAACACATGCAGTATAGCATTTTCCCAACCTAATGATTTAATCACTTAAAGCTTATCTATACATCAGGAAAATTTTACTGTGTAATTTTGAGTGTAGTCTTCCCATATGTATAAGTAAAATTAATGATCCATTATAGATTTTCCTCTTCCAGACATTATATGCGATTTTGTTGACAAGCAACAAACCTCAAAATTCCCTTGGGGAAAAAAAAATAAAAATCTGTACTTATGTAGCTATCACACATACAGCTACTCAACTGGGCCAAATCCTCAGCTCAGGGCAACACACACTGAGGCATGAAGCATGAAAACACTACGTACACAGCCAATAAACTGGACTCAAATCCACAAAGACACGTAGGTTTGTCAGTCTCTGCTGTACTTCCATGCACCTAGCTCAAGGGTAGAGTTCACAAACCTGCAACTGCTTCTTCTGCTTCCCAAAACCAAGCAGAATTGGGATGAGGTCCTCCCAATGTCTCCAGTTAAAGGTATGTCACTGCACACAAGGGAATTGAAAATTTGTGAGAGAGAGGGAGAAAGACAAGGGGAAGAAGAACCTTCCCTTCCATGACCATCCCCACCTCTGGATTCCTGTTGGATACTCCCTCCCTCCCTCATGACCCTTGCACTCCTTTTTTGCAGTGGCCTGTGCCTGAAAAGGAGCCTTAAGCACTGTCTAACTTCCTTTCCCATCTTCCCTACCAACCTTGTCTTCACCTGGTGGGGGAGCACTCACTTGGGAGAGAAGCATTTGAAACCAACCTTAGGTTGAAACCTGTGCATAGGCTATCATATACCAGTTGCACCACCGCACTGTTGTCCCTGCATCTTCCATGTGCTCTGAGAATATTAGCCTGACTGGGTCCTGCGTGGACCTGCCATAGAAGTGTCTCTGGCTGTGAATTCTGCATATTCTTCAGCGTGAGGTATGTGCCAAGACTGTGTATCTCAGTAGAGCTAAGACTGGCAGCAGTTCTGGAGACAAGCAGAAGTCCTTATAAAAACTTCAAAGTCTAAGTATCAAATGGCTAAAGTTAAATTTCTGTGAATTACAGAGTTGGTAACATATTGGATGGTTAAGTTGTTCTTTGAGTTTGGTTCTCAGTCTGTTCCTACAACTGCTTCTGCACAAACCTGCAAAGATATGTCTGACAAGCGTCACCTTCAGGAACAGATGTTAAGATTTCTGTTGTTCTTCCTTCATCCTTCCTGGACAGAGCAAGGATGAGAGCTGAGCAACTTGTTCATCTGGCAAAAACCAGCAAAAGGATAAGAGTGCGGGTATCTGCTTCTCCCTTCTGGAAACCTTGCGAGGGTAGATAACAGCTGAAAGGGGGAGCCTTGCAGAGGCAAGACGGCTCTGTTTCGACTAAAGAGCGCAGAAAGACCGTTTCAGCACAAAACTCTGAAGGCTATGATGCCCTGGAGTGAAACTTTTGCTTAATTATTTAGGACATTAATATTACAGTTAACACCCCTGCCTAATTCTATACATATATGACTATGACACTCAACTCTCTGCCTAAATCATGCTATACATAAACCATGGGAGGGGAAACAGAGAATTAGAAAATAAAAAGAGGAGAATAAGGGGTAAAAATTGGGAGAAAGGGACTGAAGATCTAGAAGAGACAGTTGACGGGCTGTGCTCCTCTTCCTCCACCCAAGACTGGGAGGCCTTCTCGGTAAGAATTGCGCCTTTGCCCCGGTGAAGAACACCCGGGAAAACTTGGCCAGCATTATTATAGTATATTAGCGCTACTGCAGTAAGTGCATTTATCAACGGCAATTCAGCACCTGTTATATCTGTTGCTTTAATAAATTATCCGTATTTGCAACTTTGCCAAACTGTTTCAGTGAAAATCCCTGAGAGGACTCTGACAGGCAGATGTCACATCCTTACTCTTAACGCGACAACTGGACACAACTGATTAGGATGTCTCTTCATAAAAAAACACAAATCTCTGGGGAGATTTCTAAACACATTCTCACATCCTTTTTTAGAAGCTCTGTGAGGAACAACCAAAAATCAGTCAGACTAACCAATCTTGGCCCAACATCTGTCTCCAGAAGAGGCCAAAAGCAGATGTCAAACTGAAAAATGTAAAAAGAGTGCAAACACAGAGCGACACTGTTCCTTATACCACCTAAGCTCAATGCTGATAGCTCATCTCAGCTTATGCTTTCCTTACAAAAAAAATCCATTCTAACTCTTCTTCAGCACATCATACTATCCAATTACCTATTACATCTACTTGTGCTACGTTTTATCTCTAGACATAGTATCTCGCCCAGTGCGGAAACAGAATGTAGTTCCTAGATATCTTTAGGAAGATTAACATGTCATTATCTGATTTTCACTCCTCTGGCACTAAGATCATTTTAAAGAACAGGTAACACACCTTAGTTAGCAGTTCAACTTCAGATTTATGTTCCTTGTGAACTCCTGGGTCAATATGCCATCTGGGTCACAGCAATCTCTCCTTCTCTTTCATGTCCTTCCTACAGCAAAGAAATAAATGGCCCACAGCCCCAGCTCTAGTACCCACCTGTCTGTTGTTCAAGAGCAGAGTGCCCAGTGGGGTGGTTCAAAGGACTTGTCAGCTATTCACATTGCTTAAGAAGGGCACAGTCTCAAAAGATACAGTTATCATTATCAGTGTACTCACTGTCAGCGAAGTTTTTATGCCAAAGACATTAAAAACAATTAAGAAACAATTAAGTATAAAAATGTTATAAATTAATTTTAATAGGTAAAATATACAGCAGAAAAACATCAAATTACAAAATGCTGCATCACACTCTGATATCAAACACTTTTCCTTCAAGAAATTATCTTAGCTGCATCTTGTCTTTTTCACTCTAAATTCAGTAGTGATTGTAAGGAAAAAAATTATATTCCTTAATGGGTTTTCTGGTTAATGTTTTTCATGCAAGTCTACAAAACCAAGGAAAATACAGCATAGTTGGCTTATTTCCTACCTTTTGATGAGAAAGCTAAGCATTTATTCCTTTACATTAAGGTACTCTTATGTATTGCAGGTTCCTTATTCTTGTGTTTATGTGGAAGTTTAGAGGTGGATTTGCTGGATTTCTGTACCATATGAATATAAAATTTGAGAAACCAAATTGGCTGTGAAAAGGTATCTTTCCAAGATAACAGCTTCTTATCCACAGATGCTGTTAATCTGTTCAACGAAAAAAAAACCACAAAATGTTCAAAAAGCAAAAAAAGAGCCTGCTTTTTCCTAATTAGAGGCTTAAGTCAAGGCAAAGCTAATTGATTTCCAGTTGTATTTTGACTAGGTATTTTGACTAGGCTTTCCTGCTCACAAAGCAGGACACAATTAACACCATATCTTTCTCCACTGACTATCTATAGTGACTCAAGGTCTACAGCAGTGGGGAACTTCCTCCCCTTCCCCCAAGTACTCAGAACCTGAATAGGAAGAAGCGCCTCACTGATGTCTAGAGATGCTCAGTGAAACATCAATGAGTAAAGACTGTTCGCTTGAAGGGACCCCTGAAGGCCATTTAGTCCCTCCAACTGGTGCTAATCGCAACGCCAGATCAGGTGAGCCATGACTTTGCCCATCCCTTTTCAGCATGGCTGCTCCTCAGGCAATCACCTCCCAGCCTGTACTGACAAGAAAGGAACTAAAATCCATAGACTGGCCAAGTGCTTTAACTTCTGAACCGCTGTGTAAGAGAAATATCTGCTACCATAACATAGCCCTGTTTTATTTCACTCCTTTCCCTGATCTGTAATATTGAGTACACTCAGACCAAATTGGCACTTTTTTTGTAACCATGCAAATAAATTTCACTTCAAAATACTTTTAAAAGTGAATGTTGAATAGACCCTATGGACTCCTCCAGAGATATGAAACTTCAGTAACTCTCAGTATAACTATCGTGACAAGTGCAAAAATGATGTATTCTTTAAGAAAAATACACTTCCACATTTTAGCCCACCAACGCACAGAGAATAAAGAGACAGACACATGTCACAAATAGCAATAATTTTAGACTTGTGGAAAGAAAACCAATTGAGGACCGCAGTTCCCAATGACATTTGGTTTATTTTGAATACTGACTTTGTCAACAGAAATTTCTCTGAAAGTGTATTTATTTTGTTAGCACACACATTTCACTTGGCATGACAGGTTAATATGCATGGCAGGTAAGTTACATTAGTGTCCTTGCAGTGTGAAGATGCATTGGAAAAATAAACTTTTCCAAGCATTTGTCAAAGTAAACAGAATCTACCCAAGACTTGTGGATCTCAGCCTGGTGACACCTCTTTCTGTAAATCCATTTGTCATTACTGTCCACTCTCAACTTTGTAAAAGCGTGAGTTACACTCATTACTGGAGTATCCAGTCAAATCTCCTTACATCAATCTTAAGGAAAAACACAGCAACTAAGGCTGAACTGTTTCAGAAATACATTCATTGGTGTTTAGGAGAGAGCAAAATCCAAAACTATAGACACAGAAAGACTTGAAAACTAATGTTATTTTCATCTTTGAAAAAGCAATTTTTCTCTTGTAGGACGCTGTCCATACCATCACTTCAGGCCATGAGAAATCACCACAGTGAAGAAAGTATAAATACAGCCCGATTCACCATGACTAAAAACTGTGCTTATCTTCATCATCTCATGCTGAAAGGCTTGAGGGTGGTGGGGAAAATGGGACTGGAAGAGGAGAAAAATATTTTAAGTGATACTTCAAGGTGAGGAGCAGTTACAGCTAACTGCAAAACTGGTATGCTCCTCCCACATTGTAGTGCTGGAGTTATATTTTTGCCCTCCTGCTGAGTACTGAAGGATGTATCAGAGGTTCTTTTTATGTCCTTCCCTGCTCCTTCACATCAGTCAATGCTATGATGCTTACAACTTCATCCATGAGCTGCTTTTTCCATTCCCACACACTGAACAACCAGCTGAGCTGGAATAGGTATCTAGTTTCCTTCTTTTACTCTTTTCTTCTCTCTCTTTTGGCAGTGAACAGGGGAGGTTGCTCTTTTCTTTTTTATACAGAACTGTCCTTGTTTCCTGTCACAAGCAGGAAAAAAAGATGCCTCTAACTCTTTGCTGAATTCGAACTGTTTTTTTTTCTCCAAGGACAAATAATTTGGGAAGGACAACTTGAAGTCTTCACAACTCTTGAGATGCTTCTTATCATGTACAGGATCTAATGCAGCAGTCTCCAACTTCAAATACCTCCTTTTCTATAAGAATGTTCACCCACCCTTCTGGCGTTTATACATATGCTTCATCTTCTGCCCTTCCCAGGGTTTTTCTCTTGCTCTGTTGATAACTGTCTCTACTTTCTGGTCTGTTTCCTACCATGGTGGCATGCACTTCAGTGCTTTCCTCTTAATGTAACTCTATCATCCTCAAAACAGCAACCCACTCATATATAAAACTTCCATTAAAGTCTGTCCTGACTCTATTCAGTTCAAACCCTGCTCTACCCACACCTCAGTTTCCAGCAGATGATCAGCTTCTTGTACTCCTAGTAACAAGCACTTTCCTTGTCCCCACTAAAGTTCCATCTATTCCAGATGGCTCTCGGGCCTCCTCTCCACTCTCTACCTCCTCTGCTCACAACACCAAGTTACTCCAAATGAATTAGTGCTTCAGGTCTTTTCTTTTGTATCAGAAAGAATTTTTCAGATGTCTCTGTTGTACCATATTTACAAAATTACAGCTTCTCTAAGTTATTATTTCCTTTCATCCAGGCTGCCTTTGGTTACCTAGGCATGACTGGAACGAACTTCCTGCTACCAGCAAGTGCTAGCCACCCAAGATAAGAAAGGGAGAAAAAGCTAAGAAACTTCAGATGATGTGGCTCTAGAGTGAACATGAGGACTGAGAAGACCATCACCTCAGAGCTCCTGCCATGCTAGGGCAGGGGCTGGAGGCTGGTAACTAGCAGTGTATCCTGGGATGCACATTTTTCAGCATCTTCGTTAACTAATTGGATGGTGGCATCTACATGTACACACAGAGTACACATCAGCAAGTTTGCTGATGACACAAAACTGGGAGGAGTGACTGATATGCAAGAGGTCATGCTGCCATCCAGAGGGACCTCACCGGGATGGAGAAATGGGCTGAAAGAAACATCATCAACTAGTGCAATGGAAAAGTCCTGAATCTGGGGAGGAACAAGCCCATGCACCAGTATATGCTGGGGGCTGACTAACTGGGAAGCAGCTTTGCAGAAAAAAATCTGGGAGTCCTGATGGACACCAAATGGAAAACAAGCCAGCCATGTGCCCTGGTGGCCAAGAAGGCCAACAGTCTCCTTGGTGGCATTAGGAGGAGTGCTGCCAGATGGTCGAGGGAAGAGAGAGCGGGGGCTGATCAGCCTGGAGAAGAGACGGCTCAGGAGGGATCCCATCAAGGTGTAAAACTGTCTGGAGGGAGAGCATAAGAAGACCAACCTAGGCTTTTGCCACTGGTGCCTGGTGACAAGAGGCAATGGGCACAAACAGAAACACAGGAGGTTTCTCCTGAATATCAGGAAACACTTTTTGACTGTGAGGGTGATGGAGCGATGGCAGAGGTTGCCCAGGAGCTGGTGGAGCCTCCATCCTTGGAGGTCTTCCAAAAGCCACCTGGACATGGTCCTGGGCAGCTGGCTCTAGGTGGCCCTGCCTGAGCATGGTGGATTGAACTAGGTGACCTCCAGAGGTTCCTTCCAAGCTCTGAGGCTTTCCCATGGCTTCTTCCCTGACAGCCCTTAGAGGAGCGCAGTCAGGGCACTACCTTGGCACCGAGGAGGTCACTGGGGTTCCCCAGCTGCATTACTGGGCTGCCCATTGACAGGTTGGAGGGCAGCCCCAGAGAACCCTATGATAACACTGCAGGGCATCTGCGATGGCCCCAAACTCACTGCTCTTCAGCAGCCACAGGCTCTGTCCCAGTGCCTTTGGTGCAGAGCTCCCGCAAGTGCACATGCACGGCATGCAAGCTCCAGCAGGACTGCAGACCACCACCTGGAGTGCTGCCTTTGTGCTGATGAAGCTCCAGGGTGCTCCAATGTCTTTGTCCAGCAGGCTGCAGGGGAGCTCCCAGCCAGCCCGGCAGATGGACCCATCCTCCGCTACAACCTGCTGGCACTGGAAGCACAGCTGATTGGCTTCATTGAAAAAACATAAAGATCCACAAGATTTTGGGGCAGGGCTGTCCAAGCCCCTTGACCATCAGCCAGGTCGCCTGTCCTGAAGACCTGTGATGCCAGGTGCCATGGACAGAGGCCATGTTGACAGCCCTGTCCCTGCTGGGTCCTCCTGCTGGTGCCTCCACACCCAAATGGCCCCATCATCCTCCAGGCGCAGCCTTCTCTGACACTTCTCTACAACAGCAGTCCAACTCCTCCAGCCCCAACCCCCTGGCTGTGGCTGGGAGGCAGGAGGGGGTTGCTCTTCTCTTCCGGGGACAGGCTGCCTGCTGCCTGGACAAGTTGCTCCTGGACAAACTCAAACACAAAAATGAAGTCTACAGAGGGTGGAAGCAAGGACAGGTAGTCTGAGAGGAGAACAGAGAAATTGCCTGGGTGGCCAGGGATCAGGTTAGGAAAGCTAAAGCCCTGACAGAATTCAACCTGCCCAGAGACGTCAAAGGCAACATGAAAAGCTTCTATAGGTATGTTGGTGATAAAAAGAAGCCTAGGGAAAATGTGGGCCCTCTCTGGAAGAAAACGGGAGACCTGGTTACCTGGGATATGGAGAAGGCTGAGGTACTCAGTGATATTTTTGCCTCAGTTTTCACCAGTGAGTGCTCCAGCCCAAGTCACAGAAGGCAAAGGCAGGGACTGGGAGAATGAAGAATAGCCCACTGTAGGAAACGATCAGGTTTGAGACCAACCAAGGAACATGAAGGTGCACAAGTCCATGAGACCTGATGGGGTGCATCCATGGGTCTTCAGTGAACTGGTGGATGAAGTGGCTAAGCCACTATCCATCATATTTGAGAAGTTGTGGTAGCCCGGAGAAGTTCCTGCTGACTGGAAAAGGGGAAACATAACCCCATTTTTACAAAGGGAAAAAAGGAAGACCCAGGGACTTACAGGCCAGTCAGCCTCCCCTCTGTGCCAGGCAAGATCATGGAGCAGATCCTCCTGGAAACTATGCTAAGGCACATGGAAAATAAGGAGATGACTGGTGAGAGACAACATGGCTTCACTGAGGGCAAATTGTGCCTGACAAATTGGGCAGCCTTCTATGACGGAGTTACAGCATTGGTGGATAAGGGAAGAGCAACCAACATCATCTACCTGGACTTGTGCAAAGCATTTGACACCGTCCTGCATGACATCCCTGTCTCTAAATCAGAGATATGGATCTGACGGATGGACCACTTGGTGGCTAAGGAATTGGCTGGATGGTCACATTTAAAAAGTCATGATCAACAGCTTGATGTCCAAGCAGAGACTAGTGATGAGTAGTGTCCCTCAGGGGTCAGTATTGGGACGGGGGTTGCTCAACATCTTTGTCAGCAAAATGGACAGTGGGACTGAGTGCACCCTCAGCAGGTGGGGTTTCACCAGAGGGAGTGGAGCAAAGAGGGAAGATCACCTCCCTCAACCTGCTGGTTATACTTCTGATGCAGCCCAGGCTGTGATTGGCTTTCTGGGCTGCGAGTACACATTGCTGGCTCATATTCTTATACTATAACTTCTGTCTTGTTCTTATATTATATCTTCCTTTGTCAGCTAATATAAGGCACCTACATATTATCTCTAGCACTATATTCCTCTTGCTGGAAAACAGAGAAACAAAAAATGAAACCCCAGAACAACAATGTTCTGATGAGCAGTAATCACTTATTGAAGTTTTCTGAATTGTCTTTCATTTAGAAAAAACTCAGCTGTAAACTTTGATATACACCTTACAAAAATACCAAAATATTCTCTACTAAAGAATAGAGTATTCCTCACTTTCTATGAAGACATAATGTTCTCTCTCCCCCACTCTTTCATACTGCCAGACAGTGTTTGCTTGCAGTTCTTCTGTCTTGATTGTTTGAGTCTGGGCACAGGCAGCTGGAGCCATATAGTTTGGCCTTTTAATTAAAATTTTAGCATCCACAAGATATGTCTTAGAATTATAACTAGAAAATCTATTAAAGAAGAATGAACAAACTCCAACAACAAATCCAAATTGCAAATACCAGTATGATCACCAATAAAACAAAAATTACATCATCCCACATTTTCAGGTTAACAGTAACATATGTTCACTTTTTCCATTACAACCTAACATTGACATCTAAAATCCAAAAATAACATTTAAATATGTAAAAATTAACTATTTTGCTGTTGATCCTTTTATGAGAAACCAACAGACAGAAAACTTATTCACAGAGCAGACCCTACCATCTTAGGTATCAAGAGTGATGCTGTCTCCAGTAACAAAGCCTCCAGCTCAACACCACCTGTTACTGTGTAGCTACAAATTATCAACATGAAAGTCTGTGCCATGTCTCACAGTAAAAATTGTGCAGACAACAAAAATCAAAGCCAAATTCTCATCAAAATAAACAACTCGGAGGCTCTTATGTTGACTGAATAATTCATGATCACATTTAATCCAGTTTAAGTTTCTATTTTAATTTTGACAAAGCCACTGCAGATAATCCAGGCAGCAGCAGTCATGTGTGAATCTAAGACTCCAATACCGACATCTGGATATCACCTTCTGGGACGTGCACAGTGCCTTGCCCACTGGTGAGTCAACTAAGTGAGCCACATGGAAGTTAACCAAAACCAGCATTTTCACCCTCTGTATTTTGTCATTCAAGACTAAAGTGTTTACGAAGCTTGTCTCATCTGTTCAGATTACAAATCTCAGAGGAAAGATCATCTCTCACTTCTATAATAGGGCACATGGGCTGGCTGATCCTATAAGCCCTACGCAAATATGCATGAAGAGTGAGGAAGAGTAGAAGTGGTATTTATAAAAGGTGGGTATAGCGGCACACAGTAAGTGGTCAAAAGAAGGGGAAGCTCTGACCCAGAGAAACAAAGTAGCAGGTGTTAGATGTACCCAAAGTAGTCATACCTCACAAAAGTAAGAACTGCCCCCCCCCGCCCCCCCCCCCCCAACCTGGAAACTCAGTTACCCAGTCTTACCAACCTGAATGCGGCCATGTTAAATTTCACTGCCCATACTCTACTCATGGAAGTGCTGGTAGGATCAGCATCTTATGTTAGGGTTTAACTTTTGTGTACAGCTGCAATCCAAATAAGATCTGCAAAAGTATGGAAAGAAGGCATTGCATAGTCCTTCAGCTGGCCTGCTGCACCAGAGCAAATTATTACTTGTACAATAAGCAATAATCATTTTGGTATTACCCATCACTGTTTCCACAGTGTGTGGGGAAATCATTAAAATCTTTCTGGAAGAAGGCATTTCTTGGACATTTTACTCCAATCTTAAGAAGGAGAAACACCACCAAATTTAAGTTTCACTTTCCAGACCCTGCATTACAAGAGTCATGCCAATGTTCTACAGAGAGCTCTCACTGCTACTCCAGCTTTCATGTACTGACATCTATTTGAACAGAATATAGTAAATTTAGTCCACCAGTAGGATCACCCATCATTAGGATACATTATGCAACTCACTACCAACACAATACCGAGACAATAAAAAAATTACACTGTTATATATTCTCCACAGATAGTGAAACACAACTCTCGCAAATGTCTCAGCAACTGATTTTCCATGGCTTCTGCATATGCACAGTATGAACTTCCACACTCAAGAATTAAAAGCTGAAGTTCTGGCCGCCAAATGCAGTGTTAACGGCCACATCTTCTGTCCCCAAAGAATAGTTACAGCTGCCTACTTTCAATGGACCTTATATTGCAGAAGCTAAATTCTGTGCACCACAGCCTCAGCACAGCAACCTGTTTATTTTTATTTTATGAGCAACATCACTGGAGGCAAAAAGGGCTTCTTGTACAGTTAAAGGTAGCATGGCCCAAATGCTCAGCATTTTGCAGAATCAAGCAAGTATTAAGCAACAGGAACTATATACATATCATGAACTGTAGAAGAATATTAATCTCCTCTCCAAGAGGCCACATGGGCAGTTCAAAGCCTGACACTTTCCAACCACCTTTATCTAGAAATCCTATCTCTGAAACTCATAAAATATTTTAGTTCTAATTCAATGACAAAATTTTCACCAACAAAGGTTTTATAAGGCATGATCTCTTAATTTTAGTGGATTTGACTCAGTATCACATACAGCTCTACTGAAGAACTGCTTATACATAAATTATTGACAATATAACACTACAGTCCACGAAATTACAACTGAAAAATATAATGCTGGAGTTCTATATTATATATCTCTCTCATATATCTCTTTATTTTACAACTGTCTTTGGATAGGCTCTGCAGAGAAATACGTTGTATTTCCTCTTAAAGTTGTACTTATTCACAGATGTATATCACAATACAGAAAACATTAACTTCTATACATTTCTTGCTAAGTCACATTTAGTTTTCAAAGAAATTGAGAAATACTTGATTGACATATGCTGGGGGAAATAAGCTTCCAGGAGAGCACGGGAAGTGATCTGGGCAATCACAGGCCCACCATATTGTCACTCAGGCTGAAAATCTGTGCCAGAGTCATATGGAAGAATAAAGACATTGAGTTATATTGAACAGAAGACACAATTCAATATCACTTTACCAAACTTACTGGGTCACCCTAATATGAGTGCTGATAAAAATGTACAAAATAATAAAAGCGATTTTCTAGAGAAAGGAAACTTACTAAACCTGTCCTATTCAAGATTGCTGAAAGGCATTTGTTGGGATGTCATGGGCAAAGCTATTAAAAAAGATGCAAAAAAAGGGATGAATAAAAGAACTGCAAGGCAGGTGGAGTAGCAGAGAACTCTGAGGACAGCAGTTGTAGAAATGGGCTGAAATTCAAATAACACAAAGCGCCACACTGTGTACTTGTGTATGTTGCTATATGTTAGAAGCTTCTTAGCTGAATACAACAGAAAAAGCAGAGATGGCAATTTAGGACTCACATCAGTAAAGTCAGAGAGGATCAGAAGTAAACTTTTTCAAGGCTTTGATGAAATTAAAGGGGTTGTAGAAGGTGTCTTCCTACAACTGCAAGCTCTTTGACCCAAGAGTCCTTTCCAGAAATTGCATTTTACTTCATATACCAAGTTACCATTAAAGTTTAAAAGTAAACGAGAGATGTCAGGCTGGGAAGCCTCCTAACAAAATAGATCTGCAATGAAATGTCTGTAATTGTTACAGTCGTTGAACGCAAAAAGCCTATATCTGGGCACACATAGAACAGTCTGACTAGCTCACTGGTCCCATCTGCAGAAACCTTGTGATGAAGTGGTAATGCAGCACAGATAGCCAGATCTTCTGCATCAGGTAACACAAGAGCATCACTTGCTGTTTCAGTTACAGTACTGCAAATATATTAGTACTCCTTATTTAGGCCCCAAGTCTTCAGATCCACATAACATTATCGGAACAAGAAATATTCACATATGCAGCTCTTCTTGGTGAAATACCGCTTTTTCTTTTTAAACCTTTGTTGCAACACAGAGCTAATCAGCTGTTCTATATTTAGCTGCCAGACACAGGTTATAACCACTCCAAGGCTGTTTTAGACTTCTTCTCACTGCAATGACCCTACAGAAATGTGAAGTCAAACCAGTGCTCTGGTTTTTCCAGTCAAGCTGGATGGTTCTACTTATGCACTTAAATATTTTGCTAAGTCAGGCTTCAATGGAGGCCAGGATTGCAAACACTTAACTACAGGTACACTGGGCTAGATCAAGCCACCAAACTAATATTGTGTCTCTGAGAATGGTCAACACCAGGTAACGCGTACAAGACCAAGGTAAGCACGTATGATACCTCCTGCATCCATTCCTCACCGCAGGCCATAGAGATTTCTGAAATATACAGAAGTAGTTTTTTGTTTATTATTCCTCAAAAGATCTCTCTCTCACTTATTTTTTTCAGTGTCCCAGTGAACTCATGTTATGTGCTCCATGGAACACTATCTCCTTTTTTTTTTTTTTAATATATAGCTGTAAAGCAAGGCACAGTCTATAAAGCAAGGCACAGTCTGACACATTCTGTAATTTGCAGTCATTATGTTTTTCACAGAAACTGCCATTTATCAGGTACAGTTTACTCAGAAAACTTTCATTAAAAATACAGCAAAGCTATTTTTAAGTCCTCAAGGTAAAGAAAGCTGTATTTTCAAAGTTAGTGTGAATCAACATAACCATGAGTCTACAGTGGGTCTAAGACAACAGCTCTGACAGCCTTTAAGGCAATTTAACAGTCAGCATGGTGAACTTATTTCGCAGAAACACCAGTTCTGTAATGGGAGTTTGCCTTGTGTACGCTAAAAGAAAAGTGGTCTTGATATACCACTTATGTACATTTTGTCCAGTGATTTTTTTTCCTACAAAACCAGAGAATGCTGCTTCTCAGATTTCAGGGAGAACTCAGGAAAGGACCTCCCCAAAAAAGTTACCAGTAAGATGCGAGAGAAGGTGAGGTCATTTTGCTAGTGACAAGAACTGCAGCGACTTTACAGAAGTGTGCATTGTTGACCCATTTCAGCATCAGTTTTTTAAAAATATGCAATGAATACATACAAGATGCTGAAAAAGTGCCATTCCCCCATAAAAGTCTGAGTGCTGGGTCATGCTTTACATCTCACGTTTTAGAAATTTCTTGTGTTTTAATTCCTATTGAAATACATTTGCATTAACTGACATTTTTATACTTCACTTTATGAAAACAGCTCAAACAAATGTACTTTGCCATTAAAAATAAAAATTAAAAGACGTCATTCCCTAATCTGGTATTTTAATTTCAACCATGATATGTCCAGAAATACTTTAAATGATTCAGTCACTCTTGCCACATTTAAAATATGATTGCCTTAAAACACTTACCATGAGCCAACTTTGGAAGTTTTCAGAGGATAACTAAAAGCAACTCTACGCACAGTTCCCATTTTTCTGCAGAGTGGGATCTTCAGCTCTGGATTGTGAATTATCCTTCCAGCCAGGAGTCAGATAGGAGCTTGCTCCCACTTGGTGACACTGAGACAACTGTGGTGGCGTAGGACTCCTTATCACAAAGCAAGAACTCTCTCTGCAGCCATCCATCCAGAGGAGGCAAAAGCCACAGCATTAAAAGAATCAGGCCATGTCAGAACGTGGGACACAAAAGTCTCAAACTGACTTTGCCTGTATCAGATCAGAAAAAAAGTTTGCTCTATTTCTACATGTAATAAAGCCTATGATCTTGTAATTATCAATGATGTTATTAGATTAAGAAAATGAAAATATGTTAGAATAGAAACCTTACCTATGTTTACAGCAAATAAGAACTATTCCTCCATTTCTCATGCATGCCAGTTACTTTAACTGAGTTTTGTTGCGTAAGTCACTTGCTATAAATTATAATGAAATTTTATGCGAGCTCAACTGGATTATACTATGAACAAAGCAATTTCACTGGTAGCCACCACAAATTATTTTATTAACCTTGCAAGACTAGTGAAGATTCTGTGGCTGTGTATAGAAGTAGAATAAATACACTCTACTTGGCATGGATTTATAAGTGAGCTTTAGTGAAAAGACTAATTCTGAGAAAATGAAATGGCTGCAAGAACGTCTATCTTATTTAAGATGGCTTGGTTTAATGACTGTCTATGCTGCTGTTCAAAAGTAGACTGCAGACATTTCTGTCTGAGATTATTACTTATCACTGAAACATGTACAGCATGAAGCAGTACAGAAGTCTCCATGAATTTTTATGTACAGCAGAACACACACTACTGACTGTTGTTCACTTTACCTTTCTGTTGCTGACAGTAATATCAGATAAGGATTTCATTCATAGGCTTCCTCATATGACTAGGTTCTTCATGAAAAGAAACATAACAACAACGGATCAAGGAACAGCCTACCAGTTCAATTTAAAACTTTGCTTGGCTTCTTTTGACTCAGATGCAAAGTCAGAGACCATATTTATTTAAAGATAGTTTGCTAAATTCTTCACCTTAGCGCTCCAGTTCATCTTTTCCTTCAAAGGGAGTGATTTTCTATTTCCATATGTGCTCACTGAACACATCTGCAAGCATTAAACACAGACAGCAAAGCCAAATCTGTAACAACACGAATGATGTTACAGCTGACGGTAAGAAGAGTAAATAATCACTCATTTTATTTTCCACTCTGAATTTTGATCTAACAGTGCAACCTCTACTAAAGATGAAAAATACATCATTGCAAAAAGTAAAAAAATCAAGTCAGTTACCAAGTGAGGAGGAAGAGCACCATCAAGCACTGCAATCCCATTTGTGGAGCCACTGGGCCTTTGTAATCTGATCTGGTTGTCCGAGGCCACCTATTTGTCCTTTATAATAGTGGCACAACTGAGGTGTTGAGGCACGTGGTCAGGCCCCTTAGTGCAAGGCTGGCTGTGTCTCAGCAAGAACTGTGAGTTCTCAGTCTTATGCTTCCAATCTCAAAAGCTTACATCGTTGGGCTGTAGTTAGGTGTAGCCAGTGCAGCCAGCTGCCACCAGCCTCCTGGCGTGTGTTTTACAGCTGATGTTGCTGAAATCATTATCGCTCAAGCTTTAGTAATTTAAAGTTGGTTTAAAACAACTGTGGGTATCTCTATGGTAACATGTCTTTGGACCTCCCAACTGCGCCAGTTAGAAATTTTCCATCTGGTTCCTCCCAGCCACCAGAAAATTTCCGTTTATTACAAGTAATGCCTTTTGAAGAAGAAGTAAGTCAGATGGACATTTTTATCAAAATAAACAGAATCTGAGATTGACTATAGTAAGTCCTGATTGACTTGAAACATTTTTCCAGAGATTTTATCCTTGAAACATTTCTCTTGTTGAAGTGACATTTCCAAATAAGCAGGAAATCCAATTCCCACTAACTTCCCATCAGCATACAAGTCAGTTGCCAAGGAAATTTCTGAGCAGACAAGCAGAAATATTTGGAGGGAGTTTAGACAGGAGGCACAGAAGACTACCTTTCCTGTTTTGCACTTAACTCTGTGATAGGCAGCAATGAAAGTACTGTTTTAAGTCACACACCTGTGCCATGATGTTCTCCTGTCCGTGGCAAATGTGCTGGTAGCAGAAAAGAACATAGGCCTACTGTTGTCAGGTACTCATCAGTTTTGATAATACTTAGAACGGACAGATAGAACTACTCTCCTCCAGAGTGAGAAAGAATGTAACTGATACCAAAGAATGAATGAAGAGAGTTGGCAGCTGATAGACATGGGATGTGAACTGTGACCAAAAAAGAACCAAGAAATGCATATATTTAAATGTATCCCTGCTTTGATTCTCACCAGTTGCAGTACCTCTGTAACTACTCAAATGGGGACAAAAATCCGACCTCCAAAACTGGAGGGGAGACACCAGAAGATGGCTTACCCAACCTGCAGGCAAGCATACACCAAATATGCACACAAACATACAAAAGAATCACCCATTGCCCAAAGAAGGCAGACTATCCTCTTCAGTGATCCTACACTGAAACAGTGAGCGAAAAAACAAAATCCTATACTAGACAGAGTGGCAGATCAATAAAACAGAGCAGTGGCAAGAAACACTGCTGACATCTCCAAGTGATACAAATCTGGTATGCTGCACCTGTGCCATGGCACTATCTCCTTCGCTCATCAAGAAATGTTGAACACGTATCAGGGACAGTTAGGAATGACACATTCAGAGAAGTAGCACTGCCCAGCCCAACTACTAGCTACAGCTAAAATAGCTACGGGCTGTGTGGGAGATAAGCTGCCAGCTGTTCGGGTACCTGACAGACCACTAACCAGAAGAGGAGATATCAGGGCCCAATTTATTTCAATTGAATTAAAAATAAAATGTGGGGAAATTTTCAGAAAATTTTAATAGCCTTTTGCCTACTGCTCTCTTCCTATCTGAAAATTGCCAAATCTTCATCTCACTGATGTCAGTGGAGTCTTTCCAGGAGCAAGATTTGCATCCTAACATATGGAGAGGTAAGTTCTGAATTCAGTCATTTTTACCAGACTACAGGTATGAATTGCATATTTCTGTACTGGGGCTGGAAGTGCAAAAAGGTACAAAGCTTTTATCACATCATTGAACACTGTATTTTAAGCTTTTTCATTAGATTTTGAAATAAAATGGTGTTCTTTCTTCAATGATAAGAAGTGATACAGAAAAAATCCAGAGTACTTCTTGGTAAGCGCCTTAAAAAAATAATCACATTTATCTTCTTCATGTTCCAGTGTTCAGTTAGAAAACTACCTCTGTTAAATGTTCTTACAATGTGTGTCTACAATCTGTTGGACTGACCTCTCTCCTGAAAGTTTCTGAAGTGCACAACAGTTTATTGCTGCTTTTCACCACTCAGATATTCCTACATCTGCCTGATGATAGTATCTTGCAGGAGTAGCTCCCCAGCCCAAACTCAAAGATGATCACATATGTCTAGTATCCATTTTACAACATCAGTAACACAAACTGAAACACCTTGTCACTGTGAGCAAGTTGCCTCCATTTTCCTTTGTTTCATTCCAGTGGACCCTGTGTAGCTATGTTACATGAGCTCCCAAATAAAAGAAGTGTGTGTTGAAGACAGTCTTTACCCAATTGCTGTTTAACATACTATATGCTGAAAACCATATGTGTATCATAAGACACCAATTTGTAAACATACACGTCTCTCAGACTTGAATAGGTAAACTGCATTATGTATCGACACCCAAGAACAAGCACGAGCATGGTAATTAAGGTTCATCCTTTCACAGGCAACCATCTGCATTAACCATGGAGGAAATTAGTGTTCTCTGACAAGACTTTACATGCAAACTACAGAAGTACAGAGCCCTTTTCAATTTTAAGCTATCTGGAGACTATTTGCAATCAAATGAAAAATAACAATAAAGTGAACATGAAAGGATAGTCTTAAAGGAGTTACTTTCAGCACAGTAGATTTTTCAAATCTAAGGCAAGGCCACAGATGTCTTATAGCTCTAAGGGAAAAAAAAATCCTTGATCTAAAAATAGCCTCTTGTCTAAATCTGGTGGAACCCATGAAAACGATTCCCTTCTTTGAAGATGATTCATTACTGAACCCTTTGAACTGTATGGATGGTCCCTAAGCCACTAAAATGCCAGAGGCCCAAAAAAGATCTGTATGTGCATTGACTGTTCTAGTTAATGTGTATCTGCAAACAGACAACAAAGGAACTTCCAAGTTGATAGGGTAAGAAAGAAACAAACAAATGTAAGCCCAAAGTCTAAAACTAATGGTTTGAACTATTTTTTAAGAGATTTTCTCACCACCTACTAGTTTTTCTTCCTGAACTCTATAGGCATGTGTTGGAACAAAATGGTAGGTGTCAGGACAAAACCCAGGAACACACTGAAATACAAGACTTTGTTCCACGTGCATTCATGAGGGCCTAACTCCCTAAGAACAGCATATAGATCTAATTCACTTCAAGATCTTACCAGAGGTCATACAATATCCTCATGCTTTCTGGTTGAGTGTAACACTGATCGGTCCTGCTAGTTTTTACGCTAGTGATAATTTTATGGTATTTCACTTTCTTAAATAATTCATACACCACCTATGCACTTCCTGTTGCAGTGAAACCAATGTACAATTGAATTGTTTTAGAAGCTCATTAAGACAACCACAAATGAACTCCAGAAATAACACATTCAAGATGATTGCTACAATTCACCAAATTCCTTAGCACTGAGTTGCAAACTCTATTTTTGTTGTAGGTAGAAGATCTGGAGAGAAATCACTAAATTCAGATATCACCTCTCCTCAAGACTTCCAAGAGTCACCAGCATCCTGTGCCACCAAGACAAACGTTTTTTTCCCCAGAATACCTCTATACACATGTGCCCCTTCAGCCTCACTCCCCTTGGCTTGAGTCTCTGTCCCGGCCTGCTCTTCCATGAGTCACAACACTGCCCAGCACATAAACACAGCCCAAATCATTCGACACCTGTGAATGGTTTTATTCTGAAATGGAACATACCATCTTTTCTTGAAAGCTTGTGTTATTTCCCAATATAATTAAACAGCTATTTAGGACATGGTTTTATTTGCAACAGGAGGAAGTAGTGATTCATCAGGACAGGACTCTCTGGAATGAGTGGATTTCAGGAAAGCGGCCTCAGAGCCAAAAGGAAGAGAAACCCACAATAGCCAACAGTCCAGAAGAAAGGGAGTCATGCAGGAGAACCTCTTCAGACTCTCAAAACAGAGAACTGAACTTGGGTGTCTCATCTCCAGAAAACACCCTAGCAACCATGTTACCACATACTCTGGGGTCTCGGAGTTTCAAAACCAATTTGATTCACTTTGGAAATGAATACACACAAAAATTAAACCCTCATTTCCCCTTTCCTTTTCTAAAAAATCTTTTTTGGTTTTCCAGCTAGCACAATGGTTTGACAAGTTGCATTTCATAAATGGACACAATGATTATTAAAGATAACTGTAGGCGAATGTCAATCAAGTCAACATTCAAGTTCACAGTGCCTTCAGACAGCCTTTCAAATCTGCAACAGGGAAAGAAGAAAGTCTCTTTCGCTGTCCCTATGGCGAAACAGCTGACCTAAGAGAAAGGGTAAAATGAAGTGCTGGAAGCAGCTCCAAAGCTAACTTCAGAGACCTCCTGTCCAATTCCACATTTGATTAAGCTGACTTTTTTTATAGCACTAAAATGAATGCCGCTGGTAAGTCTATCGCTATTTTGATTTAAACATGCATAAAATGAGAAAGGAATCAGACCCCACCCCTCCAAATATAAACAAATAAATTGTAATTAAATCTAACAGGTTACAGCTTTACATGCAAAATGGCTGTGTGCACAGTTTGTCCTAGGCTTATAAATAGGTATTGAATAGCTTGTTTTCCATTAGCTACACTGCTTCAAAACTCCGTTCTGCCCTTTTCAGCTCATTGCCTTACCTCGCAGTGGACATTACTGACCTACCAATACAAAGTCTCTCAGCTAACTGTTGTTTCTTTGCATTTCTCATTTAAATACAATTTCCTAGTATCTATACACGTGCTCACACTGGGCTGCATTCTCTGTGAATTCTGTGTGCTGGAGTCCAGGTGGCCCAAATCTTTGTGATTCCTGGTCCACTCTTCCATGCTACGAAACCAACTGACATTTGTCCAGTTTTCCTATCCTTTTAGAAAGAAAGCTGCCTATTCAGATACGGTACTAATCTGGGGCCAGAGACCAGTGAATTGCAAATCTATCTCAAAATTAGTTCTGTATTTTCAAAGTGAGTAATTCACACTATTAAGAGCTTAATATTTAAAATGATTCTAAAGCAACACCATTTAGCTGAGGGGCTTCTCAGCGTAAATCTAAGCTCTACCCTTTCCATATTCAAGATACGAAATATTTGGATGGCCAAATCAGTGGGCAGAGACATACAGGGTTGGTTTCTTTTTTAACAGTTCTCCAGAATTACTCTCTATTCACAGAGTCCAAGGTAATCCAAAGGAACAGAATGTCTCTCATACATTTTGTTCTTTTATAGCTGACAACAGAGGTGAGAAAGACATTTATAAATAATTGGATGCTGAAAGCTGGGGCAGTGGCTGACACAAATGATTGACCTGTAAGGGAAAAACAAAGCTCATGAGCAAATGGACTAATGGTCCACTCCTTGAAGAAAGTTACCTGCGCTAGACACTACCTCCAGAAAGCTGTGCAGCATGCCATCTTACCCAGAATTAATAATATATCTCAATGTAAATGAGCACCTGTTCCTCACACAAAAGGAAAGGTGACTCAATCTTCAGAAGCCAAAAACGCCAGTGTTTTGAGTGAGTCATCAGAGCTCCTACAAAATGAGCTTGTCATACTTTATGGCCCATGAGAATTGCCCCAAAGAAGATGCCCTCAGAAAAGCAAGGGGACAGTCAGCTATTGCTGCCCTGCAAGGCCAGTGACTTACTGGGCTAGAAATGCACCTACTAAACTGGGCCAGAGGGAGACAGTACTACACAGGAGATCATCAGGTGGCAGTTGTTACTGTAAGCTCATGCCCTCAACCACAAAACGATGCACTTCAAACACATACGCTGTGTTCCACATTGCTCCATACATTTATCTTTACATTGGTAAAGGTGGCTGTTGATTTTCTGAAGCCATAATCCTGCTACCACTGACTTATTTTGAAGTCCAGAAAATACTGGGTTTGGTTACCATGACAACGCTCCCCCAAAAGAGTTAAACTCTGCTACATCGTAAGACACTTCACATACTATTTCCTAGCAACCACACAGGTACACATAACCTTTGTTGAAGGTAATTTTAGAAAAGTTACACGTACATTAAAGATAATTCTATGAATTTCACACACACTATGCATCTTTCACTTTGGGCTACACTGAAAAACCCTGTAACCAGGACAGACTTGAATCTTTCAAAAAAAATAACAGGAGTGACCAACAGGCAGACAGGAAATACAGGCAAAGAATTATCTAAATGGAAAGTAAAGCACCCTGGGATCTGGCAGCAGTGCAGGTGGTGCAAGAGGAAAATTTATCCCACAGCACAGTTTCTTTTCCACCTCTGGTTCCTCTTCACACCACTACTTACACTTTCACCAAATCTTGCCCTCCTGGACTCTAGTTTTCAACCATCAACACTCTTGAGGGAGCACACAGATAATCCAAAGTGAGAATACAGTAGTCGCACAAATACCATGTCTGCCTTGTACTACAAGGACTTCAATTTCAAAAAACCAAAACACACAACACACAAAACCCCCAACTGCTTCTTTTCTTGCATATAGGACTAAGGCTTACGAATGTTCCCAGCTTGGGTTGCATTAATCTGACAAATTTACCCACGAGCACACAGCATTTCAGAAATCACCAGGATCTAGAAACTCCTTTTAACTTCTACAGGCTTTAGGTATCATTACACAAAATTCAGGACTACTACACAGAACATTACCAAGTTATTGAAAATATGCACTTGCATTCAGGAAAGCCTATGCTGTATGATCCAGCCTGATACAACGACCTGATCTAGGAACACATGGACTTAGAAAAGGTACAGCAACCTGTCTGAAATAACAAACTCCTGGAGAAGCTGGAGGACCCCCACAAGGAAGAGGAAACATTTTTGCAAGTCAGGTGGTTGAATACTCATTACAGCAAATACGGCAAGTTATCATCTCAATGCGATTGATGTCCAAGGTGCAGCAGGGGCATTCAGGCCAGCTGAAAGGAAATGTCTACAAGAGATGTTTGGTAGCCTTGCCTCTCTCTTGGACTACCCGTGGAGCAGGTGTGATGTTTAGTTTCACAACCTAAGCCTGTCAATTACTCTGGTGACTAAACCACTGGTTAAAGTATGATAGATGACTAGATTATTCCTCACCTGAAGGAAAGGAATGGGAAAATATGTGCCCATTTTCTGTATCACATCCTAGTGATCATTAAGCATTCTCAGCTGCAGTAATTCAAATCCACCTCCTGCATCCCAAGAGCATGCATTATTCCCCAGGGTACATAGCACAACTTCTCAGCTTGTGTTATGTCTTTCAGCTGCATGGTCAGTTTTATTTGAAATCCCTCTGCTC
This sequence comes from Leptosomus discolor, assembly GCF_034619465.1. NCBI lineage: Eukaryota > Metazoa > Chordata > Aves > Leptosomiformes > Leptosomidae > Leptosomus > Leptosomus discolor. The sequence continues at coordinate 66,924,317 of NC_141419.1, read as the reverse complement.
TGCATTCAGCATCATCATGGAGTATTAGAAATTGTCAAAAGATCCCCATCAAGCCCCGCAGAAGGTAAAACCTCAGAGTCTCATTTTCTGCATAGCAAATGGTACAAAGTAGAAAGCGGATGCTACCGACGCTCATTTTACCTACAACTGGTATTCTGGGCACTGAAAGAGAATATTTCAGGGTAACGTTTACTGGAGGACTTAGAGGGATGTAGGGTTCCTGAGACACCTGTTGACTCTCAATGCGAAAGTGGTGGAGGTAAGGCTGTTCTCTTACAAGCTTCCAACACTTCTCTTTTCCTATACAAACTAAGGCAGGGGGCGAGATGCATTTTGTATTTAATGATATAAACACCTATCAGCCAGAATAGTGTTGGAAGTCCAGAATGTTGTGTGACTCAATACTAAGTAAGTTTAATCTTACCAATCTGCTCTGTTTCCTTTGCCAATGGTTTATTATTTTCTAAAGAAATGGTTTTCTCCATTCTGTAGCACTTGTCATGTCTAGCATTGCCTAAAAGCACAACCACAGAGGTTGTTGAAGTTTACCTGCACCATTTGAAGAAAGAATGGAAAGGTCAGATATGTAGAGGTAAGTCTTTGTAAAAGTCCTTTTAGGGTATTCATTTAAGAAGTCTGGGCTTAGTCCAAGAAAAGCACTTCTCTACTGGCAATTTTCTTCATGGTAAGAGTTATTCAGGCCAGTACCTCTCAGAGAACAGCTAGCCTAAATTAAAAAAGTTCTCCACTGTAACATAGTTCAACACTTTTTGGCCTGTACAATTTTTTTTTCTGTCACCTTTGCAGCCCCAGAGTATGTTCAAGAGGACTCTGATGTCTTAGGTGTCCTACTAAGTTGTGAAATGGACCTTCATCACACTAAGTTACAGAGTTGGGATGTTTATTTCCAAGTTTACCCTATATCTGGTATGCTCCATGTTCTACAGAACATACTAGCAGCCAGTTAAACAGTAGTACACTCCAAACAACACAAGAAATCCAAGAAGTACAGTGACTTACACAATACAGCTTTAAAGAGAAGAACTGGATTTGAAATCAAGGCAATGCTTAGGGTTGCATTTCTCCAGGACCCATGGACCTGATACAACTCTCTCAGTAGCTGGATTTCTCAAAGCTCTCCATAACTGTATTTGTATTTGGCACCTGCATCCTTTTCCCTGTTCCCCCAGATTTAAAAAAAACAACCACAAACTAATTGTAAAAGCTAGGTGCTTGATAGATTTGGCCTCATCCTTCTCCTCAATATTTCTGCCTTGGAACTTAGCACAGACCAACATTGGTAACAGCTACTGTCCCATTGCATTTCTTATTTCTGAGCTTTGCTTCTAGTAATTATTTTAATTAACTAGTTTGCTACAGAAAAGCCTGAAGACTGTCAAAACATGTTTCTAGTGTGGCTGACTTTCAAGAGAGGTTTATAAACAGGTTTTTCTCTTCCACAAAGAACACAGCATAAGAACCGAACTACTACACCTGCTGTTCTTGTCATTTCAAGAAGAAAAATAGGACAAAGTAATCAATAGAAGACTGCAGAGGGTGGGGTTTTTCACCACTAGGCTATATTTTAGCAACAAGAGCCTTAAAACTTGTTTGTTCTTGTAGTCTTTAAGTTTGGCTAATATGTAAGTATCAAAATGTTCAAGAAAAGCCTATCTATGCACGCAATTTTTCTTAAGATGTGTATTTGGCCATAATAAAAACATGTATTTGTAAACATAAATAAGGTAAACTTTTATTATCTTTCCAAATCCCCAAGGAAGTGTTCAAGAAGCTGTTTACTTCTTGCTAAAGAGCTGGTACTGTTGCACTTCAGAACTGGCAACGGTGGAGCAATGGGTCAAGCAACCGTTATTCACTCAGTATCATCTCATGCTCAATGTTACACTTCAGTGATATAAGCTAAAAGCCTTGTATCTTTATATAAAGCTGACGTAGGGTCTGAGGTATTAATACCGTTTGCAGTTGTGATACTGTTTGGTTTTATTAAGGAGGGAACGTGGGCAAGGAATATCTGGTTTTTGCTCGAGTGTATCTGCCCAGGTACCTTAGTAGCATGGTGTATGGCTGGGCACCAGAAACTGTGGGTCCTAGTCCAAATTAGGGTGCAGATGCATCTTATAATACTTAACAAGTTCACTTAAGATCTTTGTCAGGTAACCTGGAGCTATCTGTTACCAAGTGTTTGAGATCCACAAAGAAGTGCGCGCACACTAGAACTGCTGAGTGGTTACTCATAACCAGCGTGAGCAGAATGCGACCAATACATCTGAACACTGTGAACAATTCAGAACTTTCCACTAAAAAAGGAGAAGAAAAGAAAGCAAAAATGTTTTCATTGTAACACTGACTTCACCCCAAGGAATACAGATTAAACGGACTTAAAAAGTAAGGTTTAGGTAAGCCATGTATTTTAAGCGACATGGGATTGTGCTCGGTTTTTTGTTTGAAACGCATCAGGTTGAAATCATTACAGATCGATTTCTTTTAATGCCAGTTTAATATTATGGTATGTCTGAGTTTTAAAACATCGTACAAAGATAGGGTCAGATGTAAATAATACAACACTTGATTGTGTAAACAACTAAAAAACAGTTTAGAACAGAAAAAGAAGACAAACTAAGCAGCACGTTTAAGTGGGTTGAATGATTACACAACTGGAATATTACATTAATATATAATAGTGCTCACAGCCATTTGACCCATGTATTTGTTTTGTCCCCTAAGTACAGTTTGATGAGATTTCAAAACAGCTACTATGAGCAACTAAGCACTACAGCAGTTAAAACCGTGTGGTATTACTAGCCATTCTTCTGTACCAAAATAACTACTATTTTTCTTCATTTTTGAACTTCTGTGGAAATAAATATTACTATCACATACCACTGGGGAACCATATCTCCGTACTTTCCCACTTCTTAGCCCTCCAGGTGTCAAGTACTCTTTTGCCTTTACAATAGTTCTGTAATATTCCAACCTTGCTTTGGTCAAATACTCAAGTATGATATTAACCTGTACAAAATCATAGCAGGAGTAGCAGCAAGAATGGAGGCTCTAACGCAGTGTAAAAGTGATATAAAGTATTTCACAGATCTTAATTCTTTTAAGAATGGAAACGTTTCTATTATATCATTGAAGCAGCTGCTAAATAAAAAAAAAAAAACATCATTGCCCTTAGGTGCTTGGTACTCTAAAACTGTAAAAAGAACTTTATATATATAATATCCAAAATAATATTACAGTGCCCATTATGAAGTTCAAAAACATCTGAAATACATTCACTTTTAACAAACAGAAAGTTGACAAATATATTTCTTTATAAGAGCACATGATGTAATAGCAAATAATAAACAATTCATAAAAACAGCAAAGGACATTAGCACTTTAAAAGAAATATCTTATTTTCAAGTCTCAACTTAAAGAATTGTGCAAGATTTTCTATTTTGCTCTCCCCTACACTAAAAAAAAAAAATAAATTATTTTGTCTTAAGTATTCCACTCTGAAGTGTAAAAAGAATAAATCCCCAAATACAAGAAATATAACAATCTCTTTACTCCAGTCCTGCTCAGACTTTATCCCTATCACTGATCATGCAGGCTGTGCTTCTGAACATATAAAACAGTCAATGTAACCACAGACAACTCTGCAAGTTTCTCAGAACTGAACAAACTGACCATGGGTTGTGGCGGTGGGATTTTTTTTTCCTGTGATCTCGTTCACTTATGTTTTCCTTATGTGATTCCTGTATTTTCTAAATTATATAAGAAGATTATATACTCTTTTAATTTCTTCAGTATATTCTAGCAAAATGCCAGGATCTATTTAAGCACATGGAATTACTTTATAATGATATCCTGCTTTGTTAGTACGACTGAAAAGTAACGTAAGGTGCAGCTGGGATGATGACATCATTTGTTTTGATAATGAGCTTTGAAACACGGCAACAAAGCAAAATTTCATTCTTAGAAAACTTTCAGGAAATTAATCAAAAATCCCTCTGATATTATTAAAAAAAAAATAAAAAAAGGAAAACAACACAGAGCTATCACCTCTTGTAACTGCTGAACTTAAGTGAAGATGTTGACGAGCAGGTTACAGCAGTGCCCGCCTCGGCCACTGAGAGGGGGGCCACAAGCCTTTCGGATTTGGAGTGAGACAACCCTACAGACACAGCCCCTGCCCGCCCCTCCCGGGAGCATCTCCAAGCCCTACACCAGCAAGGCGTATTTGCCCGTGTGGGCTAACCATAGAGGTTCGGTTCTCGGCTGAACACCGACGCCTGACACTAACAGTTCATTGTAACCAGATACGGGGGGAAGAAAAAAGGATCAAGAAAACGCAACAGCAAGTACTTTTTTTTTTTTTTTTTTTTTTTTGACTGTTGAGAATTAAACAGGGGGAGACTTTTTCCCCAGCGTATTGACACATCTCCCAGACGCCCACTCCCTGCCATCAGCCACCAAGCTCGACAGAAACCATTCCCCTCCTAGCTGTAACTCCAAGACCAGTCTCAGCACAGGGGCACCCCGGAGTCACCCCGGGGCTGCGGGCGCGGGGCGAGGGGAGCCCGAGAAGCCCGGCGGGCGCCGCTCGCCCTCGGGGGGTCTCCAGGCGAGACGTCCCCCGGCGCGGCTCCCACCCGCCCCCACGCCCTGCAGCAGTGTCGGCCCGGCCCGGCCGCCGCAGCTGCGGTGAGTCAGTGCGCACCAGGGCAACCGCTCCTCGCAGCTGCATCCCGCCGGCCGAAGCATCCTCTCCCTCCCCGGCGGAGTCGGGGGACGCTCCGGCTCCGTCCTCCCTCCGCCGCGGCCGGGGGGGACCCGCACCAGCCCCAGCAGGGACCCCCTCCCGAGGGGCCACGGTTTACCTTGACGCCGGCGTTGCTGGTCTGGGTCTCCGCCTCGACGCCGCAGCAGCGGGGCGCCCTGGCCCGGGCGGAGGGGCCGGGCTCCCTGCGCTCCTTGCGGCGGGGGCCGGCGGAGGGCGGCGGCGGCGGCTGCCGGCTCTGGTAGGCGAGGACGGAGGGGATGGAGTCGGCCGCGTCTGTCTTGATGAAGAGGCCGTGCAGGGTGGCGGTGCCTTGCGAGATGGTGGTGGTCTGGTGAGGGGAATTGGACTCGTCCGAGTCCCGGCAGTAAATCACGCCGCTCTGCGAGACGTGGATGCTGGGGGCGCAGCCCATCCCTTCCTTTCCCCACCCCGCCCCACAGCACCGCCGGCGGGCCGGCCCGCTCCGCTCCGCTCCGCTCCCACCTGCCGCCGCCCGGGCTGCGTGGCCGCCGCTCCTGCGCCGCGCACCCCGCGGCGGCACCGGCACCACCCCCCGCCGCTGGCGCTGCCCCGGCCGCTCCCGCCCATGCGGCGCCTCCCCGGCACCCCCGCCCGTCTCCCCGCGCCGCCCCCAGGGACCCCAGACCCGTTAAGCCCCTTCCCCGCCTCGGCTGAGTCCTGCGAGGCGCCTGCGGCCACCGGGTCCTTCAGCCGGGGGGAGGATGAGAAAGGAGAAGCATCGTCGGTTGTGCAGCCCCCTCCGACCCTGGCAGAGGGTCTGCTGTCAAGCCTTCCTTACGTACAACATGACACACCCTGAGTTGTGCCAAATACTTTGTTTCCTTTTTTTTTTTTTTTTTTTTTTTTTTTTTTTTTTTTTAAGCAGTTAAAAATACTTGTATTGACAGTCAAAACATGCCCACTTTTCTTAGCCATGGGTAAGGAAATCTCAATTGTTTCGGGACACCATGGGGAGGCGTTCAGAGCCACACAGCACCCACTGCAAGTTAGGAAAAAGGGCCAGGATTGTTCCACGATTTTAAATCCTGTTTTTCAACTAGGCCAATATTCAAAGACAAAAACTGCTGTTTCAGCTGGTATGTCTGATAGCTGCCAATGCCTGTTTCCAGTCCCTGGGGAGATAATCATGCAAAATGATTAATGCTGCGGAAATTTACGCACCTTCTTAGCTTTCCACAGTGAATAGTTTCATTGACCTCAGCGAAACTACCTACGAGGTGTAAAACTAAACATGTGGTTTTTAAGTCTTTGCAAGATTTTAGTTTAAATCTGTTTTCAATGACACGTTATAAATCCTTCAAGAATTGCTAATTTCATCCAAGCAGTATGCTGCCTGCCTAGTAAAGCATTTATCTGACACCCAGTTACCAATGAACACTTGTATGTACACCTTTTCTTCTCTTTAAAGTGTTACCTGATGTTTAATTGCTGTTTCTCCACCTAGTTTTTAGTAAGTGATGTAAAAATACTAGAAATGTGAAGCACAGTTGGTAAAAGGATTGTGATGCTGAGTGACGAAGTGCTCTGAACAAATTATTTTGGCTCCTAATGCTCCTGAAGCACTTTCATGCATTAGAAATGAGTTTATTCAGAAGTGATGGCTTCACAGCTAAAATGCCTGAATTTAGTGAGATTGTTTGAGACTTTAGCCTCTGTCTGTGCTGATCCAGTCCATGGGTCACTGTAATTATACCAATATGGACATTCACTTATCCATCAAGAACTGGACTGAGACCACCAACCTATTTGACAAACTATATTTTTCCTGTTACCAGAGAGAGCCTGTGTTGGCCCTAGTAACCAAATTTCTCAAGGTAATTTTTTTCCCCACTGGTTGTCAATGTCCACAAACCAAATTGTGGCTCATACCCTGCATATGCTGCATGTTTGTATGCTGCCACACTGCTCTGCTGGTGGCTGTCTTTGAGGACCAGCTTGAAGACAGGCTCAGTACAAGTGAAATGAAGCAGACTACACTTCACCACCCAACCATGCAGCCTGTCTTGCTGCTTAGGCTGCAGTTCTGGATGAGATCTTCCAGTCTCCCAAAGCATACGCACTTGGTTGCAGATGAATGTGTCCTAAAATGGCATTTAATAACAAAAGAGCAACTAGTTGTATGTATTCCTTGCTGTATTTTCAAGATCCTCTTAATTTCTGTTAACGGCTGGGAAACTAATGTTGGGGATTTGAGTTAACTGCCCTAGACCACACCTGAGATTTGCAGCAAAGCCAGGAGCTCAGGAATGCCACTCAGAACCCATAGATTGGTGTAAATGACGTTGCCACAAAAGACCTCTAAGAGTTGTCGACTATCTAGCTTGAGTCTTTGTTCATAGGAATTCATCCACCCAGGTATCAACAGTATCTAGAATTTTAATAAAGGATGTGATCATAAACTGTGGTTTGACTTTGCAGGCTGAGGTTTATGAGAATGTCACGTCACACCCTAAGCTGTGTTGCTAGCTATTCACAGCCTGTTTTTCTGAATCAGTATCAGTCGTAAGTTATTTCATCAGTCAGTCAATACCTAGGTTTCCTTAACATCCCAGTACTTGGGTTTCTGTGACAACTTTGCTATTGATTCCAGACAGCATTGCAGGCACCTGCCCATTCTCACACGGATTTCTCTTGCTTAGGTATAACACTTGAGTTGATGTCAGAGTGTAAGTTGTAGGAATAAGAAGTCACAGCTCTGGAGGATCTTTGCTAAATGCAGTTCTCAAGTAGCTTTCTCTGTGCTGTTGATTTTGGGGTAATAGGGAAGGAGCACCACTGAGGAGCATAAGCTTGCCTATGGGAAGTGCCAGATTGCTTGAGAGAAGTGAAGGCTGCAGGATGGGGAGCTATGTGGACTGCTGAAAAGCAACAGAAAAGTGGGGAGGATAAGTTAATGCTTTGTCTGACAGCAGAATCACAGAATCACAGGATGTCTGAGGTTGGAAGGTCATCTAGTCCAACCCCTATGTGCTCAAGAAGGGCCACCTAGAGCTGGTTGCTCAGGATGGGTGTATCTGGTTGTTTTTTGAGCATCTCCAAGGTTAGAGACTCCAACATCCCTCTGGGCAACCTATTCCAGTGCCCAGTTACCCTCACGATTCCCTCCTGATGTTCAGAGGGAACCTCCCATGTTTCAGTTTGTGCTCGTTGTCTCTGGACCTGTCACTGGGCACACTGGAAAAAGCCTAGCTCTGTCCTCTTTACACTCTCCCTTCAGGCATTTTTATACATATATATATATGTGTATATATATATATATACACATATATATATACACATATATCCCCGCCGAGTGATGGTTAGCATGGAGTGGGGCAGAGTGAGTGTGTGCAGAGGAGAAGGATGACTGTCTGCCGCTGAAATAGAAAGTAAAGAAATGGAAAGTTAAAGATCCCTTTTCCTAACATAAGTACTCTTCCTGCATCTTGCCTGTAAGACAAACATGCATTTACTGAACAAGGGGGAAGAGGGAATATTTAGAACACATGCTTGCACACTTGCACCACCTCTTATGGCACACTCAAGTCATGCTCCTGCAGTCATCTCGCTGCACTCTGCCCTAACTGATGGCACTAAAGCAGAAGTCTTTACTATGAGCAGCATGTACTAATTCAACCAGGGACTTACAGGAAGGACAGCTGTTGTACTGAAGCAGACTCTGCCCTCAGAAACGCACATTTAGTGTGGCCCCAGAATTAAGCCAGTGCATCCGACCACTGGAAGATATTCACATACACCAATTTTGCCACTACTAAAGAGACATCACTGGCTTTATTTGCAAATGTATAAATCCTAACAAATTTTATGCGCACAGAAAACAAATTTCTTACACATGACTGGTTTCAGCATGATGAATTTAAGGATATGAGTGATTCTGGGAGCCATCAGTGGAACCCTGAAGTGTGTTGTCTTTTTTTCCAGTAAAAAGCAGTGGATATATATTCTCTATGCTGTTTACACCTGCAAATCCCTCCACAATGAGGAAAATACACTCCTCCAAACTTTATATCCCTTCCAAAGCCAGTCATAGGCTTCACTCTGACCTCAATATTAAGACTCTATGCTATGAGTAGATTGGAGAGTTTATGTTGGCATTATTGGAGGTAACATCTGTAAATCCCAGTTCATTGCGGTAAGAATATACTACTTCAGAGGTCACACTTTACAGAGACTTAAAAATCTGGTACTTGACAACCAACTACTGAAGACAGTTACCTCTATTCATGGTTCATTTACTGTAAAACCAGTTTAAGAATGTATAAATAAGCCTGTACAAAAAAAAAAAAAAAAAAAAAAAAAAAAAAAAAAAAGAAAGGAAAAGAAAAACCACTACGCTTTTAGGAAGCTCAATAGTTTCTCAGTCCTTTCACATTGGTCCAACAGATTTCTAAATTACAGCAAAAACTAACATGTACCATACTCAGATTAGAGCAAAGTAAATACCTAAAAATCATTTAAATTATCCAGACTACATGCTATGTTTTTAACCTAAAATAGATATGAGGAAAACAATAATCATAGCATCTACAATAGAACTCTTCTCTGTATACCTCTATTTGGTTAAAAAACTGCACCTCTATAGTAGTTTGATTATCTATAATAGATTATCAAATACTTACATCTAGCTTTTGTTCATCGATAATACAAGAAATGATGGTCCTTGGAAAACAGAAAAGATATTAAATGCGAGAGGTGAGGAAGAGCAGAATGTATTTTTCAGCTCACAAATCTGATAGCTCTCTCACCAATGTAATTAAGAGCAACTCCAGTGAAAGCAACGACCAAACTCCAACTCAACCAAAAAGCAAAATCAAGTCCTATTTTTTCCCCTATCCCAAACTCTTAATTTCATAAGTTTGAAAAATCATTCATTGCCGCAAAACTGTATTTTAATTTACCATGGGTTTGTTATACTGTGTTTGCATACTAAATTCTGTGAGTGCTGTGAATAACAATCTCCCAATAGCAACACCGTACACTAAGATACCCTCAGGTAAGTACTGCTCAGACAGAATGGGTTTGCTGGGATTGTTTGCTAGTCACACAGTAAAACCTGAATTGGGCTTTACAGTCATATTTTGACTGGCTAGGACAATGTCAGCTATCTCCGTTTTCTCTAGGAGTTCATAAAATACTTCACACTAAAGATATTTTGCAAGTGAGGAAACAGTTGCAGAGAAGCCTGTTTCTATGCCCGTACGAGGGAGCAGAGCTGAAGAGGGAGCTCAGTCTGGTTTCCTTTCCACTAGCAGTCCATGCCGCTGTGAGTGCCATGAGGCACAAATTGTGCTGAGAGTGCATGGCAGAGCAGGGGCCTTCCCCACCCCTCTGTGTGCGAGTAAGGAAGAGCTGCTGTTCCTGCTCTCTGCTGTCTGCAGCTGTTTCTCTTTCCCCAGGGGCAGGAGAAGATGCAGTCCTGGGCTTTTGCTCCTCACTTCTGACAGGTAATGAGCTGCCCCAGGGATGCAGATTTCCTCCTGGGGACAGACACCTGCAGTTGTTTTCCCTAGAACGGGCCAACTTGGCACTGTCCTTTGTGTCAGCATGAGACGCAGCAACCCTATACTACACTGCTTTGAAAAGGAAGAGTAATGTATAGAAATACACAGTAACTACATGCTTCAGCCACCAGCAGTAGCATTATGCGTTAACATTATTCCCCTCGAGGAGCTCAACTTTCGGCAGGATGGTAGCCAGGTACTTCTAGTTATAAGCAAATTTTCTAGGACAACAGTGGTCACACCACATTTAAAAGGCTTAGACTTCTGCTCTCCACCAAACCCTTTGGTTTCACTTCCAGTAGGACCGAATCAAGTACTTCACAGCACTGAAGAAAAGGGACTGTGGTTCTCCTACCAGCACTGAAAAGTCCCTCAGCAAGACTTCAGTGGTTGTTTCCTCACAAGCAGTTTCTTCGCTGCTCGCAACTACTTTAACGACACAACTCCCCTCCCTCGATTTATTCCTCGGTGGGAATGTTTGAATATCCGCACAGCAAGTCGGCTCGGGTGGTCACCGCACTCAGAGGGAGCCTTTGGCTCTGCGCGCCGGGCGCTGCTGAACACAACTGAGCCATGTCGAGCGGGGTCAGGCAGACGATTTGGCAGCACCAACGGTCGGACTCATCTCCACCAGCCCCCGGGGTGCCGCCCGGAGGGGGAGATCACCCGGAGAGGGCCAGCACCCGACGCCGCTATGCCCCGGCTCTAGGCGCGCCGGAGCAGGGCGGGGGGAGCCCCTAGGGATCGCTCCGCTGTCCCCCCGACCCGCCCGGCCTCCCCTTACCTTCCTCCCTGGCCCGTTCATCCTCCCAGGAGTGGAAGGGAGCGGTACCGGTGCTTCGCTGCGGCTGCCCAGGTGAGCGGGGCGGGCCCGGCCCCGCGCCCGGCCCCGCGCCCGGCCCCGCGCCCGGCCCCGCGCCCGGCCCCGCGCCCGGCCCCGCTGGGCTGGAAGCGCTCCAGGAAAATGAGTTTCACCTCCGGGCCTCCGCTGGGAAAGGAGGGCGAACCGGCTTCCCCGAGTTGTCCCGGGCCCCCCGGCCTCTCCCGCTGCCTGCGCTCCGCACAGGTCGTTTTTTGCCCTGATCAGGAACATTTAGTAATGGGGAAAAGCGCTCGGGGAAAGTAAGGTGAACCAAGTGCTCTGAGCCTCACTTGGTTCGGTATGCTTACAGTTCCCAGCCTTTGGAAAAAGGCAAACCCTTACAACCCCTGGAGAGTGGTGTCCTAACCCATGACAAGTGGTAAATCCACCCACAGAGTAGAGAGCTCCTTCCTGGTGCTTTTGAGGATTCTCAGGTAAAATGCAGCCTCATAGTGGAGGAGAGGGGAGACAAACTGCTTGGGGTTGAGAGAGGGCAGCATGATGCTGATCTGAAGCAAATCTCAACTGCTGGAGCTGAGACCAGCAGCATACTTCAAACAGCCTATTTTCATCTTTGAGATAGTCTAGTTTGCAGCAAGTACCAAGTAGGTACTGTGTCATCTGAGGAATGACATCTTTGGGCTTGACTGGACTTGACTCTCTCACTTCATGTTACTCTCTCCTTCACGCTTTAAGAACAGCTTGTTGCTGTTTTCCCTTTTGAAGTATTGCTAGTTCTTTGGAGGTCATTTATGTTGTCAATACTGTCATTGGTCTGTAGTCGTACACAAGGCCTCAGTGAAGCAACTCTGCAAGGTACTCAGCAAACACAGTGAAAAACAATTCCTACCCAAAAAAGTCTAAGGCTTGCACACAAGACGGTGGAAAGCATATGAATATCACAAAAGTTAAAGATGACTGAGAGCTGTGGGACAAGTAGTGCTCAAGTCACACTAGCTGCCTAGCCAAAAACCCACAAAACCACAGACCACCACAAAAAATAAACCCAAAGGACTGAACCTGTGCAGAAAATCAGTTCTAGAGAGGAGAAGCAGAACCAGCGTGGGTCAACAATTTATGGCAGATTGAGGCTAGCGACTGTGAAGATCTGCCCTACTTCTAGGGGAGAAGAACACAGTCAGCAAACACAATTCTCCTTGAGCTCCCCAGAAACCCTAGGCAGTGCATATATTGAAATGCCCTCATTAGCAGGTCAGAACATGCCCCCTTTTGTGGCCATACATCTGCAAGAGGTGTTGTCTGGGAGCTCTTGTCCTTGGCACTCTCTCAAAGGTCCTGGTCCTGTGTGGATGAAGTGGACAGGAGGTTTGCTAAAGCCCCAGCTTCACAGAGCCACGTTCTTGGATACCAGGGACTGCATCCCTAATATGGCCTCAGAGGAGGCACAACTTTTACTCTTCAGCACCCCTGCACAACTGCCAGCTCTCAACCAGCAAACTGCAAACCTCAGAATCTCTTTGTCCAGTTATTTCAAAGGATTGTCAGACAAGCAAGCATCACAGCCTGCCCTAGGACACTGCTTTCCTCAGGCAGAAAAATTAGGGACTAATTAAAGCATGTCTCTTACTCCCGGACACAAGGGCTCGGAAGTGCCCAGAGCACTAAATTTGGATACAGCCACATAGACTTTTTGCAGTTCATACACAGGTCTTTGCCTGCATTTCTCCTTCTACTGTCACCTTTGAGCTGACGTGGCTTTTGAAGACTCACTAGAGGAATGCTGAGACAGCCAGAGCATCAATTCTTTGCAAGCACTGAGAAGCTGACATGGGAAATGCAGAAGGCTTAGCCCCATCACTAACAACCACACTCAGTATGTGGCAGACAAGCAGCATTTTGCATGCACCCCAAAGGGAGGATGCCATCCTGCAGTGACCATGCTGTCAGAAAGGCTTTCCCTGAGTAAAGATCACAGGCACAGGTCCACTCGGTTTTTATTCATCTGTGATTTAGGACGTGGCTGATGACACTAATCGCAGAGCTTTAGAAGATAAGAAGTTAACTCAGTCTTTGTTTCTGAGGGAAAAGCCCAAATGCAGGTGATTATTCTGCCTTCTTTTCTTTTAGATGTAGAAGTAAAACAAAAAGTAAATTGTCTGCTTTTTTTAGTACATTTTGCATGCGTGTAGATTTTAGCATGCACTAAGCACCCCACTTCAGGCTCAGTATACTAGTCTCACTGAATTTAATGGGAATGTGGCTGTTTGTATTTTAATAGGGATGGAATTAGGTCCTTCATTTGAGCTTTATGGCTTTTTTTATTAATCTATTTCATAATTCTTAATTTGCTTCTGCTATATTCTGAGAACATTGTAAGTACACTTCAGTGTCATGAATAACATCTTTAAATTCTAGTATGCAAGCGTTGTGCCTCCTTGAAGTATATGGACTTCAACTCCTTCAGGTTGCATTTTCACGCTAATTTCTTGGGACTTTCTTCTGTTAGTAGTATCAAGGAGGTAATTTTCAACGTTTTTATCACTCTGGAAGTCCGCAATTTCTTTCCTATGCTGTTCACTTTGCTCTTTCTTGCACACAGCCAGTTAGGTTCTGAACATTTGGCCTTTGCAATTTTCTTTGTTGTGCATAAATCTGACATTAAAATTCCTCTCATCCACAAACCTGTTTGTGAGAAGCCCATTCCTGAGACGTTATTACAATTTTACAAAGAGTAAGAAAGTGAGTGTTTGCTTATCCCTGAGTAGACTTCCCTGAGTACATCATCTGTGTCTGAATTGTACTGTGACATCAACAGAGTTCATGTTTGTGGTGGTTTGGTGTCTAGCAGGGTTTTGGTAGGGGTTTTGGTAGCAGGGGAGGAGGATACAGAGGTGGTTCCTGTAAGGGGCTTCAAGAAGCTCTCCTGCCTCCAATTTCAGACCCGCCTCTGGCCAAGGCCAGACCAATGGCGCCTCTGCGAATAACTGTTCAAGAGTGAAAGAAACCATTGATTGTCGGCTTTTGTTTTGTCTGTCTGTGTTGGAGAGCGGGTGAGCGAATGGGGATGGAGAGAGCCAGCCCTGCGGACCCCCGGGTCAGCGAGGCAGGAGAGGGGGAGCTGTGCCGGAGCAGAGGTTCCCCTGCGGCCCGCGGGGGGGGGGGGGGGGGTGGCGGCTGAGCCCCTGCAGCCCCTGGAGCCCCGCGGTGGCCCAGAGGTCGCCCTGCAGCCCGCGGAGGGCCCCGGGCCGGAGGGGCAGGGCCCGGGCCCGGAGCAGCCGCGGCTCCGAGGCAGCCCGCGCTGGAGCCGCCCGTCGGTGGGAGGGCGGCAGCCCCGGGAGGGACCCGCCCCGGGGGGTTCTGGGGAGCTGCGGCCCCGCGGGAAGGACGCCCGTTGGGGCGGTGGGTGGAGGGCTGTCTGCCGGGAGAGGGACCCCGCGGTGGGGCCGGGGAGGGCTGCGAGGGCCCCTCTGCCTGAGGGGGAAGGAGCCGCGGGGACACCTTGTGCCGGCCGGGCTGTGACCCCCATTCCCTGCCCCTGCGCTGCTGGGAGGGGGGAAGAGGGAGTAGAGCTGAACCCGGGAACACCGGAGGGGGGGTGGTGGTGGAGGTCTGCTGTATTTAAGACCTGGTTGTATCTCTCACTATCCTTGATGGTGGTGGTTGGTTGTATTAAATGTGTGTTGTTATCCCCAAGTTGAGTCTGTGTTTTTCTCATGACCATAACTGGTGAGTGAGCCCTCCCTGTCCTTTGCCTTGACCCTCAAGCCCTTTTGGTTGCATTTTCTCCTCCCCATCCCTCAGGGGACAGGGTAGGGGTGAGCCAGCAGCTGCGTTGTGCGTTTGTTGCCAGCTGGGTAGGCTCAAACCATGACAGTGTTTCTTATGCAAGTGAAATGCTCCCTCCATGAATTCTGGGACATTTGAAAGAGGTATACAAGAAATGCTGCAGATACTGTTTTTGTTGGGTGTATTCCCCAGTCTATGGAACCAAATGACAAGCTCCAGCAGCAGACCAGCAGGTCTAGGTACAGCAAGGTCCATAATCAATCCCTGCCTCCTTAGCTGGCTGCAGCCTGGCTGTAGCTTCAGCTCAAAGCATCCACATGTAGTGTACGAAGAGACAAGCTCTAGGTACCTGCTGGTGGTCAGGCTGAGGCATGCTTGCCCAGATGCTTCTTCCTGCCCCAACTGCAAGGACCAGAGCTTGGTCCTCCTAGGCTCAGACAGACTCCAGAGCTCAAAATTAGTTTGCACTTGACCACTTGTTTGGCGTTAGCAAAGCACATGATAAAACATTCCTGGTCTTGCAGACAGACCCAGTCCCATGCATGGCATCCTCACTCATTTCTCTGCCATCAGAATTTCTGCCTCTGATCTCACAGAAGGCAGGAGAAGGATGTCTTTGCAACTTAGACAAGATTTTTTTTTTTCTTTTTTTTTCATTTATATTTGGCTGTCATTGAAAATGCTGCTAATTCTTCATAGACAAGAAATGTCCATAGACAAGAAATCATCTAAAATTAGCTATGCTTAAAATGAACAAACATTTTTTATCTCTGAACATACGTAACTTAAATATAGGTTAAAATAATACTCCTTCAAGCCAAACTGGAGCACAGAGCACAGTTTCATAATTTTTTTAACCAGTCCTTATACACTTGCTTGGGTTTAATCTCTCCCCAGGTTTTCAGGTTATCACAACAACAAACAGGAAAAAAATCTTTAAAAGTTGACGTTAGGAGCTGAGGCAAATAGTTATCTAACAATACTCTCTCGCAGAGCACAGCTGGGTGAATAGGACACTGCCTGACGGAGATTTGTCATGTGATGTGTACTCAAAAAAGCATTGCTTTTGTCACTGGCTAAGAAAGAACTATTCTTCAGAGAGGAAGTGTCATTCAATAATAGTAATAATAATAATAATGATAATATATAACAGTAGTAATAGATTTGCATTCCTGAACAATTCACTGCCACTTTAAATAAAAGATAAAGCTGATAAAGCTGTAGGCTTTATGCTGCATTTTAAGTGCCTGGTTCTTGGGTAGACATTGTGTTTCCAAGCTCTTCCCCTACTTGATGCTGTCTCAAAAGCCTTCAGAGGAAGCACTAATTCTGTCCCACACTGCCACACATCTCCATGGACTTTTTGACAAAAAATAAAGCACAAAAGAGTTGAGCCACTCCCAGTCTCACTTCTTGAGCCTGGCCTGCAGAAACAAGGGGATGGTCCCAAATGGTCACTGGTCACTTGAGAGTGAGAGTTCAAACAGTTTCCAGGAGGGTTCAAATAGTCCTGATAGCCTTTGACTTTGCTGAGATGGCAAGTGTGAGTAAAAGACTGCAGGATCCTTCACTAATCCTGTTGTTACGTATAGGCTTCAGAGTGTACCAACTACTTAATTTGCCCTAGCTAATCTTTTACAGTGTAATCTTTGTATGCAGTCAATACCATAATATTTTAAGTACATGTCAGCTGATGCTTCTTGTCTTGCCTTGGAGTGCTTAGTTTGGTTGGTAGACAATCAATTTATTGTTAAATGTATGCTCAACTGATAGTGTGATTGGACTCTTTTATGTTTTTATGAAGTAAATAAAAAGCAACAAACTATAAAAATAGTATAAAAATAGGAAAATTTGTAAACCACAAGCCAGAAAGCAAGAAACATCACACAAAGCAAACACTCATGAAGGCTATCACTTCTCTCTAGACTTACCACAAATCAGAAGAGAGGACTACGCCATGCTGTAAATACCCAACTCAAGGAGCCACTCTAGCAGAATTAAGCAGCACTAAGCCATTTGTATCTAGAACATGGAACATACCCCTCAACACATATTTCAGATGACATTTTCTCTCCCTTGAGTATATTTAGGACCCTAAGGGCAGGTCTTTTTGTCAGTGAAGTTCACGTGAAGATATTGTTTCGTTCTCTCATCATTAGGCAACATAAGGCTTTGGTGGATCATGTGGTCCCCTCCTGACTCTGGAATAACCTGTGCCATTAATAAAATCAGATGAAGGAGGCATTCTCTTAATGAAAAGCAGTTTTAAGGAACCCAGTAATTCCTGACTTGGACTGCTGTGTCTTCAAAAAATAAGGCATTGCAGTGCAAACTGTATTAAAAGCACTGTGAAATAAAAATCATCTCTAGCTCAAACAAAGTTCTCTGCCTTTTTTACTGTCTCTCACAAACAAACACTAACTAATAGCATTGGGGATTTGCTGTTGAGTATTCATTGACATAAATTTTGCTATAAAACAGAATTAGGAGTATTCATTTTAGCCATTGCAGGGAAATTCCTCTTCTACTCATTTTGGCATCCTGTGATGAAGATATCTTCCCTCTTGGAAAGATGTGAGCATGGTTTTCAAGAGCTACAATACTTGGCAGAACCCTATTACTTGGCCAGGGCACAAAAGAAGGAAGCAACATGAATCATTTTGTGCCTGTAAACTCTGAGGGTAAGGCTTCAAACACACAAACATGAATTCCACTATTTTAGAGCACTCCACAGCAAGACTATGTTGTAAGCAATCCTTTGTCAAAGATGATGATTACATCACAGACTGCGTACTTGTGCGACAGCCGTGCATGAATGGATAGGCACAGGACTCATGCCAAGGCAGCTATGATGAATACAAACTTCACGGGAGTCATTAACATTTGTAAAACTCATTTGAGTTATGGGAAAAAAGGCAATTTGCCTGTGCAAAACACGTTTTAATATGATATTTACAAAGGAATGCTCCCACACCTGCTAGAATGCAAATATTTTAACAGGTGCATTTGAAACCTCTCCAGTGTTACAGCTCTGAGAAACAACTACCCAGCTCACCATATAGAAATAAACTGATTTTTTTCATCTCTTTGCAGTAACACAATGAACCTGCACAAACACAATCACTCCTGAACAACTAAGGAGACAGACACTGCAGAAGAATACTTTGCATGTCACAGTTTCTAACCCACAGCCATTGCATCAAAATATTGGTAATCAGATTGGTAAATCATGGCTATCTACAAACAGTCTCAGTTTAGAAAGTTCAACCCTCTTCTTGCCCTTTTGCTAGCTATTATACACAAGGATCAATTAGTGTAAGCACATACAAGAAAGAGTAACATTATGTTACTCTAGGAATTACTAGAATGAATTCAGAAAACCTTGTAGTGAAGATTTGCTACATCCAGCAGTTGATAGAAAAGAAAAATCACCGAACCATTCTACTTCATGTCACTATATCCTTATACCTACACTTGTCTCATGGTGTCTACAAAGTTAGCTGTAGTTATAGAAGTCTTGGAGAAAAACAATTTCCAGAGCGGGAACAGAAAAGCAGCAACACTTGGAAAAAACAAGTCATAACAAAACATACCAGTTTGTGAAGGGATGTGACGGCAGAATGACAAATTTTTCTCCGAGCTGCACAGTCCTGTCTGAGACACAACAGCTGCAATCGGTTCATTTCCACAAGCAATGAAGAGGACTTCTGTTGCCCTCCAGGAAGCATCCAAGAGTCTTCACTACAGCTTACTCTCTCTTCCCAGTTGTGGTAGTAGGGGTGTTGTGATATCTGCCAAGCCAAGGGCTTCCAGACTGGTTGCAGCCTGCAGCTCATCCAGCCTGCAGACTCCACAGGGATGTGGTTGAATTGCTGGAGTGGTGGTAACCAGCTCCTACCTACCTTGCTTCTTTGCCTGGGTTGTGCTGGGCTGCTGTATGTGCTCTGCATGTCTGTGTAGTAGAAGTATATATCTGCTTCCTTATTGGGAAGACAGCAGAGAACCCTGGGCTCTATCAGCTGCTGTGGTTACAGCAGTTGCATGTCCTCCTTTAGGAGAGGCAGGCCGACTGACCTGCTCACAGGCCCCTGAGGTTGGAAAGGTTATATGCTAGTCATACCACACAGACTCTGAGATCTCCAAAGCAAAGCACTCCTAACAAAAGTCACAGACAAAGGCAAAGCCGTTACTCAGTTGACTGAAGATCCTGATACAAGGACAAAAGTTACGAAAACTACAACTCCTCCTGAACTCTTTTCTGGTAACAGAATGAGCACATGAAATTAAAGGACAGAGGGCAGTCTTACCAACTTCTGGAAAACACCTTCCAGAAAATGTCATGAACTCCAAATGTGAAAATAAACAGGCTTTTTCATTCTCCATTGTAATCTAGAGTGCAAGACCATTTGCAAAAATACACAGCTATTTGCAACTTGTTTGCTGACCCAGACCATTTTCACCCATGAGTCAGGTAGGTAAAACATTCTTTATTTGCAGCCAGAAATCACTGTGTGCAATGTTTCCAGGCTCATATCAATAAACCAAGTTCAAATCCATTTTAAAATCTGACCTTTAAAATGACAAAATGTGTTTCTCAGTGCATTGTATGAGAGTGATTATTTTTCCATAGTGGGTAATTTCAGATAATAATGAATACCACAACTTCAGCTAAAGAAGGAAACAAACTCCAGGAAAAAATCGCACTGCCTTAGGCTTATGACAGTACAAGTTAATTTTCATTAAAAAAGAGATGTGCTTTTGCAGAGACTATCCTTCCTCAGTTTCCCTTCAAACTTCCAAATTCATTCCATCACTTCTCCCTCCCTTGTATCTTCTTCCTCATCTCTCTTTAAGCAGTTTCTCTCTTACAGTTTTTGCCCTTTCACCTCATCTGCCTATAGGGATACACCTTGGCTTTTCATTCCAAAAAAAAAAACCCCTTTCCTTGGCAATAACTGGTTTTCAAACTACTGCCTTCTCTCACCATCCTTCTCTCACCTCCAAGACTGTGGGCTATGCTGTTTGCTTTCTCTACTTAATTTTCCTGTAATTAAATTGTGTCCTCTTAAATCAGGTCTCTGACTTATGGTTTCTCTCTATTCTATCAAATTGTTCTTTTAAAGGCTGATGATGTTCTCCATCTGAGTCCCCCATACTTCTGGAAGAGTAAATAGTGACAGTGACCATTCACTCACAGGGCAATTGGGATTGCTACGTCGCCTGACCACAAACAGAAGTATCATTCCACATACAAGAAAGATAAATTGGAAAGAAGGAACGATCAAATACAAGCAAACTATCCCAAAGCAGTTCTGCCTCTTCTTATCTGCAACCATCCGATAATGTAGAGTAGCATCTGTATCATACTCTTGCCCATTGCAAGAAGGTCATCACCTACAGCTACTGCTGCTTTTTTACTCACATCGCTCTGAAACGAGACTGACAGGAATCAATTGCCTTCTCATCACCCTTCGTACAAAGAGCAGTTTAGCATCAGCTAGTACTTAATAAGACCACCTTTATACAGATATGTTTGCTCCAGCAGGTCAACAAAACCTCCCTGACAAAATATGATACCCTGTTCTACAGAGAGGCAATGAAGAAAAGGATCAGAGGTACAATCCAGCATCAAAGGGAATGACTTAGCTGAAACTCTAAAAAAACTTCTTGTCTTTGTCCCTAAAAGATCACATTCTTAGCCCAAGTAAGCAAAAACTCTGTCTTACTCTGGAGCAGTTTCATTCACAACATGCCTGCAGAGCTGTATACAGTAAAGGCACTCAGTTCTGTACCCACAGAGTGGTCAGGCACTTTTCCTGACCTCTCTTCTTTACAGAGACTATATCTTCTTTTTCCGACACATCTCTGAATGTTGTGAATGGCCTACAGTCACACATGCTTTTCTTCTTGTCTATCTGGTGCTCTCTTTCCTTCCAATCCATTCATTCCAGGAATCTCCTAAAATCTGGGCTTGGTTTTTTTCAGCTATAGTCTCTCAAACCTACCTTTAATTAAGGGTTTTGTTTGGGTTTTGCTGGCACTATGTACGTAAGTGTTGTTCCACAGATTACCTAATTACTGCTAAAGCCTAGTTCAGTTATGAGTCTGGTTGTTAGCTATGCAGCTCTCTTGATTACAGAAAATTTCCTCTCCTTGTCCCTGGAGAGTGTATAAGCAGTCTACATACAAGGTTTTTAGAGTCACTACAAAGGCTCCCATCTGGTAGAGGTTTTTTAACATGGGATGGTGATATTATATAGCACAGTGAAATGTACTTACTGGAAGAGTTGCGACACTCGTCATGCATGAGTTTTATGCAAGTGCTGTGTTATTTGCTTACACTTTTTAGTATGGGTGACAAAGTGAGTAATTTTAGGACATGGAATATCTCCTTGCATGGGGAATGGAAGTTGGTAAGTCTGGAGAAGACAAATACACTCAGTTTTGGGAGGGGATAGAGGAGGGAGTGAGCCAAGTACTACAGGTTTTCTTACCCTGAAATGGTCCTGGATTCCCAGATTCTACCATATCTATTTTAATCACTTGGAAGCTGTTGTTTAATGCTGGTTTCACGTTTGCAGTGTGGTAAATCATGTTTGGCCACGATGTGAGAAGTGATGCAGTGAGACTATTTGCGCTGTGCTGACGAACGCCATTAAAATAGCATCAAGATGATGAACTACTAACTCATTCAGCAAGAGTCTCTCAGCTTGCAGAAGCTCTAAATAAAGAGACAGAGGGAAAATAAACAAGCAAACAAACCAACCAGCCAGAACAAGTAGGAAGATGAGAATTAAAGCCACAACTGGCTGCATAAAAGCCAAAAATCCCAGAAATGATGATTTTAGATTCCCAGTAATACTGCTATCCGAGCACCCTCTAGTGGTACACAGTTGAGAATAAACAGCTCCAGAGGTGAAAATGGGATCCCATAGGAAAAAAATAAGCAAAAGAAATACTGTCTCGTCGACTTTGTTCAGGCAATTAATCACTGCATGTGTGTTTCCATTTGGAAGACAGGGAAGTAACTCAATATTCGAAACCAATTTCATTATTTATCTCCTGGCATTGTGTCCCCTGCTTTTCCTTAATGTTCATGTCATCTGACTGGTTAAATGCTTCTGTTCATTTAAAAGTATTTTATTGATTTGTTTTAAACTCATTTTCTTTGGAAAGGGAGATTAGAGTCAAATGAAAAATAATAAGCCAGTATAACAATTCAGAGGGAAGATATGGAGGGAACAGAAGTCAATCCAACTGATTTCCAATCCCTGTGGCACCAAGGTATATTTTAACTTAACTGCAGATACATACTGAACTTGTTTGGTTTGAAGACAAGGCTATTCACTATTTTGCATTTCTATTCAACCCAGAAAAGGAGTGGAGACTGGTCTAATCATGCAGTGATCACAATCACAGCTTTACAATTCAATATTTTTCAGGAAAATTTTAAACTTAATTTTATGTATGCACAGAACATGTTTTCTCTTTTCCAGTTTTTTTGACTTACGGACTGTTACCAATATACAAGAGGTGTATGCTACTAAAATGGTGCTACAATTATAAATTACTTTTACTGTAAAAAAAAAAAATCATTACTCCCAGATAGCACGAGATCTCTTATTTCCTGTGGAAATCTTTTATACTTACAACATTTCCAGATCCACCAGACATTACTCCTGGAGGCTTTGCCATAGTGAAGGCCCTTGCCATCAGGAAGTCAAACTGGTGGTGCCAGACAAAACTTCAGCTCTTACATTCTTCTGCCTCAGGGACTGTGCGGGACCTCCTCTGTGGCAGCACTACCCTACGCAAAGAGCACAGCTTCAAGAAAGACAGATATCTGTAACTATGGGGAGACTTAACATATTGGAGCATCAGATCAATCCTACAGCAGGGCCTAGGCTCCTTGAAGAAAGACAAGACCATAGATAAGGCTCCCTGCAGCTACCTGTCTTCAGTACCTGTCTTGCCAACTGACTGGATTTGGTCAGCAATAACAAAAAATGGTGGCTTCAGAAGGGGAAAAGCAGCCTTGTCAGACCACATCCCCAAGAGTTCCTGGTCTGTGTGAGGACCTATGAATGGACACGTATCTCTTAAATCACACAGCTGAAGACATCCTTACCCTCAACAAGCCTTGTCCTCAGTGCCGGGACTCTTGCCTCCACCTGGTTTTGTTTGCTCCATGGGGAGCATGGAAAACACACTCCTCCTTTACCATACCTTACCTAACCGAGCTCCCCATACCAGAGAAAAAAATTATTCATTAGTATATTCTGTTGATTCCTATGGAAAAAAATGTGTTCTCAGGCTTATGGCTTGAGAAGAGAAAATGGAAAAGATCTTATGTCCTGGATGAAAAGCATGGAGAACTCTCCTAAGTAATTAAAAAATACAGGGTAAAATATTGCTCCAAAACTGTCTTCAGCCTGGAAGGCAGAGATCTAAATTCTGGAATATTTCAGACAATTCACAAAGTCTTGTGACCCGACAATTGCTCAGTCCTGAATACAGCCATGATCCACTAAAAATGCATATTCCATCTTAACCAGTCATTTACTGAGGGAAAAATCAAAACCCTAGGAAATATGTCTAGTTTCCAATTATCTCTTACTTTTTCATCTTCTCCTTACATACGTGAGAGAAATAATTTCTACCCTGATCATAAGATACACAGCCAGAGGGGGCCACTTTAAATCTTTGGTGGAGTATGTATTTGAGAAATAAAAGCAGAAAAAAAATCTTCATTACAGCTAATTATAGTTAAAATGGTTTTGGAAGAGAAACTACTCATATTTTAAAGGCAGTCATGAAAAAAATGTAATGAGA
Organism: Leptosomus discolor; assembly: GCF_034619465.1. Lineage (NCBI taxonomy): Eukaryota > Metazoa > Chordata > Aves > Leptosomiformes > Leptosomidae > Leptosomus > Leptosomus discolor. The sequence goes on along the minus strand of NC_141419.1, from coordinate 66,900,565 downwards.
GGCAGACCCTGATCTGCACTTACCCCAGTTTGCATTGATGTAACCCTGCTGCCTTCAGCAGAGTTTCTCTCCCTTATACTCCTCCAAGTGAGATGAGAATCAGGCCCTCAGCCTACCTGCCCACCCTTGCCATGATGATGATGATAACGATAATGAAAAAATTAATGGACCTGGAGTCAGTATTAAAAATTGCTTGTAGCTAATACTAATTTTCCTCATGGCTGTGAAGCCCTCTTTTTGACGAGAAGGAAAACAGAACAGTTACCAACTGTTCACATAATGATGAACACTAATAAGGGAAGACATGCATGTTAATGAGCTGGGGGAGGGGAATCAGAAGGGACACTTATCAGTGTGCAGCTGTAAGTGCAAATCCTTCCTCCGAGTATTTTTGAAATCTGATGGCATGTCACATTGGCAAATAGGCTTAAGACTGAAATCAGTCCCAGATAAGTAAAACAGCACTTCCAGACTCCGCATCCAGCCCTGGCCAGGTGAAGATCAGCCTCTCTTTCACCACACTGTTAACAGTATTAGGACAAGTATTTTCACCACATGTGACACCTTCTAAAAAATTATTATTGCAGTCACAAATGAACAGTCAAATTGAGATGACCTCATGGGTCCAGCAGAAAATAACAAGTGAAGAAAGAAAGAGACGTGTGGATCTGAGCTGGTGGGAGAACAACTATGCCCTTTGTACTCTCTGGTCTGTACATCACACAAACAAATTGAAGCTTAAAGGGTTGCCTGCATGCAGAGTTGTAGGGTCTTCTTTCAAAGTGTGAATTAAAACCTGATGTAGTTGATTTAGTGCAAAAGCCAGCAAGAATCAGTCTTCGCTTAGTTTAAACCCAGCTTATTTTCATTAGGTTTAGGTCAGACAAGCACAGGCTTACACTGATATATGCCATTCAGCCCAATGTAAGGTCTGCATGCAGGCTTACAGAACTCTAAATAACCTACCTCAATTATGTGCAGACAGAACCTGCTCCCAGGTCTTGTTGAGGTGATGGACTTCAAGCTACCATAGGTGCAAACCCCCTGCTTGCAATTCACTTCCTCCCGATTTTCTGTAAACAGTCTGAAGGGGCATTACGTTCTTGGAGGATCTCAGCAACATCAGTCCTGGCAGCTTTATTAGAATATAAATTTGTTCAATTTGTTCACCCTGAGCAATCTTAGGAGGCTAATCATCAAAACTGAGCAATGTTAAAGGGTAGGTCTGGAGAAAGAGTTGTGCTTAAAAAGAAAATCTTGCTCCAGAGCTTTTGACCTGCTGAGGATTGCTTGACCACGTCCACAGGTGACAATCCACAGATCTACAGATTATAGTTCTACATAACCAGAGGTAAGATGGCCAGTATGAAGGATAGCGTTTGTATAAAACAGAACTGGTGGTGTAAAACCATATAGCTGGCTCTATGCTGGTTTACATCAGCTTAAAACGCCTTTGGGTTTTTAGATGTGTACATAGGTCCTTACAAAAGAGTTAATATTTCATGGAGGGATGCTCACTTACTAGGTTTTTATTTCTCAGTAACAGATGTGGTACTTAAATCAGTACTGCATGTTGTTATATCAGCCTCCATGTCAGGCTCAGATTGAAGAAAGGCTGCTGGGGATACATTCTCTCCTGATTAATCTGAAGATAGAGTGCTTTTTTTTTTTTTTTCTTAATGCAAAGAGGAGACCGAAGAGAAACGTTTACCATCCTAGCTCTGTTTCTACAGGAAAAACATACATTGGACAGCAGTCAGCACTTCTCAGCAGGAAAGACTGAGACCAAGAACATGGAGAGATGTGAAATCAGAGAAGAAATTGAAAACACAATCATGGGAGATAAATTAGAAAAATCATTTAGAAAAACTCAATTTCCTAGTAAGTTCTAGTTAGTCTCACAGAACGAAATGAAATGAAATGCAAAACAGGGAGTCTGGCTCCATCAAGATGCAAAGGTCACACAGTATGGAAGCCAGTGAAATCCTCTGAATTCATTTAACTCTGAAAAAGCCTTCAGAAAAACAAAAGCTTCTGTTGCTTTTGCAAATGGCTGTAACGGCTGAGCCCGAGAGGTGTACCAACAACAGAATAAGGTGCAAACTCAAAAAAAAACCCCAACCCAAACACAAGTGTTTTAAAATTTACAGTTGAGGGCAGAGAGCACTTCAAGTGATAAACTGATTTGATAGACTGATTTCATATCTACCTGACCCATAAGCCAGTCCCTACCTGAGTGATCCAACAACATTGCTAGACTGCTGCTGTACATGTTCCTTGCAGCACACAGGAAACAGCAGGGAGAATAGGGCTGGAAGAAGCTCCAGGAGATCTACCCTGGCTGCCTTCTTGGAGGCAGGACTTGGTACAAGATGTGGACCCACTTGGGACAGCTGTCTAGCTTGCTGTTATAAACACGCACCCATGGAAGGGGAAAGTTTTCCAAACCCAGCCATTTTCTATTGCATATTAGGCTCCCTTATACTTGTTCTTTCCCTCATAGATTTGGCAGATAACTTGTAACCATCCTTTTCAACACCATGCTTCCAAAGTCTTTGTCCACGTCTATGCACTCTTTTTTAGGACAAAAAAATCAAATTCTTCATCTCGACCTCCGAACCATGTCTTCCAGTCTAATTATTCTTGCTATGGTCCTCCAGACTACTTCCAACTTCTGGCACAGTACAAGGTGGGTGGTGGGGAAGCACAGAAAAAGAGGTTCCTGAAGACCAAATGAATGCGCAGGCTGTTTAGATGAAGTTGTAAATAATCAAGAAAACCATTGATACTCACTTGGTGAAATCAGCCTTTGCAGAATTTCTAACGCTCTTCTGACATGTAGACAAAGGGCTTTGGTTCTGCAGAAGCCTGAGGGCAGAGATATATAAGTCACTCTTTCAACCTGAGACAACCCAGGTCTCTTGTCCCCCATGACCATCAGCCAGACAAGCAGCTGCATTTTCAGATGTGACTGCAATTATAAAGAACGTTGAAGCCACCAGATTGGTAAGAACAGACTCTCTGCACCCCTTCAGTCTGTCTCTGCCTCAGCTTCCCGTAACTGCTCATGTCAGGCCAGCATAGGAATCTCTTCTGCATCTGGGAGATGTTGTGCAAGTGTGTTCCTCTGTGCTATTGTTCTGATCATGATCTCCATTGATATGGCCAGGCTGGAGATAAAGTGGTCTCGCACCTAGGTTGCTGCCCTACCAGAATGACACAATGGTATGCCAGTGCATAGCTACTGCATGACCGCTTCTGACAAGAAGCAACAATGAAAAGCATAGAAAAAATTTAGCACAGGGAAAATTTATTTGTATGGAGTTGGGGTTCTCAAGGTTGGAATCTGATCAAAATACTTCCATGTGTGCTGAAAAGCTTATGGAAACTTTTAACAACTCAAAGAAGTTAAGATCCTCCTCTGGAAGTCTGTAGCATAGTAAGACACTGGCCTTGTACTGATCAGAGTCTTCAAAGATTAGTTCTGGGCATAACAGCACTAAAGCACGTTGATTGACTTTAAACACATGAATAACCAACAGGACAGACAACATGGCTTCACTAAGGGCAAATTGCACCGAACACATTTGGTGGCCTCCTGCAACGGGGTTACAGAGTAGCTGGATAAGGGAAGAGCAACTGACATCATCTACCTGGACTTGTGCAAAGCATTTGACACTGTCCCGCATGACATCCCTGTCTCTAAATCAGAGAGATATAGATCTGATGGATGGAGCCCTGTGTGGATAAGGAATTGGCTGGATAGTTGCACTCAAAGAGTTAGGGTCAATGGCTTGGTGTCCGAGTGGAGACCAGTGACAAGTGATGTCCCTCAGGGGTCAGTATTGGGACAGGTGCTGTTCAACACCTTTGTTGGCAACATGGACAGTGGGATTGAGTGCACCCTCAGCAAGTTTGCCAACGAGACCAAGCTGTGTCATGTGGTAACATGCTGGAGGGAAGGGAGGCCATCCAGAGGGACCTTGACAGGCTGGAGAGGTGGGCCCATGCAAACCTCATGAAGTTCAACAAGGCCAAATGCAAGGTCCTGCACCCGGGCTGGGGCAATCCCAAGTGCAAATACAGGGTGGGTGATGAGTGGATTGAGAGCAGCCCTGCAGAAAAGGACTTGGGGGTGCTGCTAGATATAAAAACAAACATGAGCCAGCAATGTGCGCTTGCAGCCTAGAAAGCAAATTGCATCCTGGGCTGCATCAAAAGAAGCGTGGCCAGCAGGTCAAGGGAGATGGTTCTCCCCCTCTACTCTGCTCTGGTGAGACCTCACCTGCAGTGCTGTGTCCAGCTCTGGAGTTCTCAGCACACAAAAGACATGGATCTGCCCAAGTGGGTTCAGAGGAGGCCATGAAAATGATCAGCGGGCTGGAGCACCTCCCCTGTGAGGACAGGCTGAGAGAGTTGGGGTTGTTCAGCCTGGAGAAGAGAAGGCTCTGGGGAGACCTTATAGCGGCCTTCTAGTACTTCAAGGGGGCCTACAGGAAAGGTGGGAAGGGACTCTATCAGGGAGTGTAGTGACACGACGAGGGGTAATGGTTTAAAACTGAAAGAGTGGAGATTTTGATTAGCAATTAGGAAGAAGTTCTTTACTGTGAGGGTGGTGAGGCACTGTAACAGTTTGCCCAGAGAAGCTGTGGCTGCCCCCTCCCTGACAGTGTTCAAGACCAGGCTGGATGAGGCTTTGAGCAACCTCGTGTAGTGGGAGGTGTCCCTCCCCATGGTGGGGGTGTTGGAACTAGATGATTTTAAGGTCTCTTCCAACCCAAACCATTCTATGACTTTATAATTCTATGACTTGAAAATAGCATGTGACTGATGTGCTTATATTTGAAACCATAAAAGAGTAATTTATTCAACTGTTGGCACCACTAGCTGCAGCTTCTCCAGCCTCATTTTCATGCACTAGTTGTAACTGCAGAGCTGAAGCACGGATGGTGCAGTGCAGGCAGCATAGGAATCCTAACAGTGAAAAGAAGGGATGGTCCAAGGAAGAGCATGGGATTTTTGGGGCAGACCAGAAGATGTGAAGAAGAGTCATGAGTAGGAAAAGGGAAAGAGAAGAGAAAAAAATCTGATCCAGTTGCTTGCTAGCTAAGCACATTCCCTCCTGTGCAATAAAAGCTGTAGAGGGACTTTGGAAGTAAAGACAGCATGAGAATATAATTACACATTAAATCATGAAGGAAGAAAACTGCATTGAAACAACACCGTTAGCACCATGCAGTTAAGCATTCAACAGCTGGAAATTCTGGTGAATGTTCAGGCAACTGTTGCTCTTGCATTTCCGCAACACTTGAGGGCCTGACTACAATGTTAACAACACACTCTTCATACCGATTTTGTGGGTTGTATATCAGTGTGCTAAGCTACGTTTTGGTTACTATTTCCCATTCTGATGATCTAAGGCTTGGGATCTATTTCTCTTCTTACTAATAGCAGGGTAAATTCCAGGTAACTGCATTGAACTCAAAGAGTCACAATCATTAAAAAACAGATGCAAGCATCAGTGAAATGATATTCTATTCTTACATAATCAACAGAAACTTAAAGTGGTGAGTAGCTGGCAAAAAAATACCGCTGTGAAAGCCTAAAGTGAAGACTCCTGTCTTCACTTTGCAGAAAATGATTTTTTTACTCTAAATGAGCCTTGTAGATTCCAAAATATGCTTTGTAAAATCATTGGTAATTGTCAGATGATTAAGTCACTCCAACTAAAGCCAGTAAAAAATTGTGCCACTGCAGCTGTCAAGAGTTATGGATTTTAAGGCTCTAGACTATTTTTAACGGCATGTAAAGGAATATAAAACATCCAATTATTCAAATGAGAAATATGCAATCTGAAATGTGCAGTGTTTTGAACATAAACAAGCTTCCTGACACCTGTAACATTGCTGCAATTTGGCTGGCACTATGATTACTCCAACTATTAGTGCAGCTGTCACCTGAAATTCTCAATACAAGCAGGGGGTAAGTGCTTCATTTAGGTGAGCAAACATACCAGGGCTTCTAAATGAATGACAATAGAAAGATCTTCCTTAGCTAATTGCTGTGGTGCACACACAGATTTTGGCAGGAGTATGGTGCTGTGAAAAAGGAACACATTTCTCGGTTTGGGGTCGTGTTGCTCCTCCAATGTCAGACATAAACATTTTAATTTCTCCTCCAGCTTGCAGAGTCAGGGCATGTGTATATATGTGTAGATTTCTGTACCAACACCCATGCTATTATCTATTTACTAATACTGGCCTATGAGCATCAGGGGCCAGATCATTAGCTGACAGAGGTTAGCTTGCACTCACTGAAGACACAGTGACATCCCAGTTGAGACTCCTGCCCTTATATTCCAGAATTCATAGGCTGCTCTTTTGAACTTTCAAACAGAGGCACACTGTCTGTATTCATGTCTGCACAACAAAAACTTCTTCCTTTCAAAGCCAGACAAATAAAAACTAAGGTGAACAAGATAACATGACTCATTAGTCAAAATCCCCCAAGAAAAAACATTCTTTACCTAAATCAGTTGTGGCAGCTATTAATAATCCTGCCAGCTGTTACAGGAGGCCTCTTCAAGTGTACTGGGATCTCAACTTAAAGGTCTCCTGACAATGCATCCACTGCAGCATTTTAAAAATAAGCCTTACACTCAGTTAAGCCTTCTTAATCTTTATTTGTAATGACTAAAGTGATTTATCTAGGCTTCAACAGTTCATTAGTTTTAACAGTGAATACTGGGAATTGGAATATTACCATAGCCAGGTGTCAGCAGTGTCTAGGGGAAAGGAAATACTTTCCTGCATGCAGGTCACAGGACAGTAAGGAAACAGGTGAGGCTCATGTCACGTTTTGTAGACAGTTGTTTAAACATTTCTGCAATGTTCCACCATCCCTTTAATAACTCCAAACACACAGATTTGGAAGAACCAGTTAACCTTGGTCTTTGCAGAAGGTCTGAGGAAGAACAAGCAGCAGCTACCCAAAGTGAGAATGACTACAAACTTAAACCACATTCAGTTTTCACTCAACTCTGGCTGTGGCAAAATGCAATGTAAATGGGCATTTGAGTAAACAAGGTGCAGATTTCAACTGTCAGCCCAGTGGCAGGGTTTCTGCAGGGTGCCACATGTACGGACACGTAGGAAAGCAGATAAAGCTGAAACTCATGGTCATCTTTCACATGTATCTCTCTGTTCAGACAAAACAAACACAGATCTCAATCTGTAACAAACCCCAAATACTGCAAATTCACCAGAAGAGCTATCCTTCTTCAAATATCTCCAAAATTTGACACTAAAGACATTTAGTGGATAAAGGTATTTTAAAGAAGTTGTGATTTTCCTCCTGGTCAGCAATTTCCAAGTTGAGCCTTTGTTGTATAGACACATGTCTAAAATGGTCAATTTATCTTGTGCTCAACCAGAACAAACTCAAGAAGCCCATCTCTAGAGCTTCCTCATTATTATTTCCACACCATACTGACCTCCTTGGCAGAAAGCTTAACAACTGCTCATGGTCAAATAACCCACCCAGTCAGAAGCTCTGCTGTCCCACAGCAATCACAACCAAAAAACCCCAACCTCTTGGTTGACACAGATCAGAAAATCTCTCCAAAAAATCTCCAAACAGAAAACATACCTCAAAAATACCTTGGCAGTGTTTTCCCTGACACTGCCTTTGTGGAGGATCAGTGCACCCACATAACACTGAGCAACTGCCTACAAATAGATAGTCCTATCCAGACCTGCCTCAGAGCAAAAGTTCGGGAACACCAGGACTTTGCACAACGTCATGCAACAGAGAATTGCTCTTTATAAAGCAAATGACAATGTTTCAAAAAGCTGAAATGGTCCAGTGCTGTACCACTTGTGCATCATTTTTTTTTTTTTTTTTTTTTTTTTTAAAAAAAAGTTACTGTTTCTTTGTTAGGCTGCATAGAGGAATGATGGACTTGCCAGGCTGGAGGAGGGTGTTGGCCTGTGGCACCTGCCACAATGGCACCAACTGCTTCAGGCAAGTTTTGGTGGACTTTTGTTCTTGCCTTTCTACTCCATAGGCTGGCATTTACACTAAAGAGTAGCCACTTTGGTACTTTCCAAAACTGCTGTTTAATATTTACCATATCGACTCATCACATGCTTGCTGTTCTTCTTGCAGCTGAATCTCTTCTGGGTCATGAATGCTGACCTCAAGGATATCTGGTGAAGGATAGGCTGGACAGCAGATGGTTTCTTGCTACTAAGTCTTAAACTGCCCACTCTCCTTGGGTTTTTTTGGTTGGTTTTCCTGCTATTGTTAGATCAAGACTACTTTCTGCCTGCCTATGTATGTCTATGGCCTCCACCCCTGTAGTATCCAACTGTCAATCAGTTCTTCACTGCATCTTTGGGGTAATCACAGAATTGCAGAGTGGTTGACGTTGGAAGGGACCTCTGGAGATCATCTTGTCCCACCCCCTGCTCAAGCATAGCCACCTAGAGCCAGTTGCCTAGGACCATGTCTAGACAGGTTTTCAGTATCTCTAAAGAGGGAGTGAAAACAAGTAGTATTATTCCCAAACAGAAACATTAGGGGTTTGACAAGGAAGTCAAGAAACTACAGCTACTGTTTTGACTCACACTAAACCTTGCTCAAAATTGCTGGACACTTTAGAGACTATTCCTGCCCGGTGGTGGTACAGGCCGAATAAAGGTAAAAGGCCAAAAACCAAATCTGGTGAGCCATGTGATGGTGGTAACTTAAGTAAGTATCACAGTTTTATTTAATCAGCACTTTGATATTTTTTTTTTTTTTTTGCAGCGGGTAGAAAGTAGCTATATGAAAAAAAACGATAATCTAAAAGGAAAAAAATTAGCCAGGGGAAACAAAAAGGAAGAAGACAGTGAACGACTGATGGGGGAAAAGGTTGAAGATGAACAGGTGATAGTGCAAGACTCAAGGTGCTACAAAATGTAACCTAATCCCCTGTGCAGACTTTTGTCTCACAAAGCCAAATCGTTTAAGCATGGCCAAAGCACACTGTCTGCTGTAGCAACCAGGCTTGACGTAAGACTACCAAGACAAGGCCAGTCCACTATTGCTGTTGGTTAGAAAAGCGAGGGAAGAGAGAGGGTGAGCAGAGGGAGGCTGAGGAGTAGGGGCTGTAAGGCATTTACAACAGAAGGGCAGGGAACAGCAGACTAATGGAACAGCAGATTAATGGCTCTGCAGGACGAGGTGCTCTGCCGGCCCATGAACTGGCTGAGGCTACTACTATGCTGGCTCCCTTGCTGGGCTATGCTGGCTCCTCCTGACATTCGTTTCTCAGGATCAGTATTGAGACTCCACTCATGCATTCGTAGGATGATTTCTGATTCTAAATGTTAAAAAAAAAAGTCATGTAGGTGTATTTGTAAACTAGCATCTATGGATCGTGGTTTTCTTTTGTGACTCTTTGGCCCCTGGTCATGTTGTCCTCCTGTGATGGATTCCCTACTCCTTTTGCTCCTCCTGAGCGGCAGGGTACCACATCACACCCCACCTCCCAATTCTCTGCCGTTCTCGGAACTCCTGAGCCCGCGGCAAAGCTGGGCAGCCGGCAAGCGCCCCCGGCGGGAGGCTTGCGGGGAAGTGGAGGAAGAGAAGAACTTCTAAGCGTGAACGCGAGACGCGGATGGCGGACCGCGGCGTCGCCGGGCTGGGCGGGCCGCGCTCCTCCCTCGGCCGCCCCCGCGCGGTGCCGCCGCGGGCAGAGCGCCGGGAGACGAGACAAGATGGCGGCGGGCCCAGCCGCGAGGTAAAGGCCGCCCGGGAGGGGCCGGGCCGGCTCCGGGGCCGTGCGGCTCCCCGGGCTCCGAAGCAGGGGCTGAGGCGGGCAGGCGGCTGGCTCGGGGTGGGGAGGGGTAGGAGGGAAGCGGCGGGAGGTGTTGCCGGGCCCGGCCCGCTGCCCGGCCTGCCTGGCACAGAGCGATGTGTGCGCGCAGGAAGGGCCCCGCCGGCGGGACTGCCATAACTGTCCTTTTTCTCCCTGCCTTAACCAAGGAGCTTGAGGAGCAGCAGAAGAGGTGGCGTGTGTCCTGCTCGCAGTGCTGAAGTAACACTGAGACACTTGAGCACAAATGGATGAAAGTGGATGGTGCCCTGCTATGCTGTAGGGCTGTACCACGATCAATGCTAGCTGGGCCACAGGAACTGCTCCGCAGGTGTGTTCATTGGCAGGGAGGTATTGCCAGATAAAGTAAGATGCAGATGAAAAACATTATAAAGCAGCAACTGGATGTGAAAAGATAGCCACATTCAGTAGTCACAAAGATATGCAGCACTTACAAAAAGGCCATGTAGAACAAAACCTGTTGGTATGCTCATTTAAATACATCTTGTTCGTAACAGGATGCTATTTTTGACATCTCTTTCTGCTGCTATAGGTTTATCAACTGGCTTAAAGCCCGTCAGGTACACTTCATACAACCTGTTGCAGCAGCAAAAGATCTGTACTTGCTAGAACAGAAACTCCAGTTTCATCTACGGTAAGTTTTGTAAAAATATTTAGTATGCATACAATAGTTCAGAGCCCCTGTTGGCATAGGTGTTTAGCCCAGTGACTTTCACACAATGATGAATGTACTCCCTGTTTGTACTTCCCAGCTGGGTTGTTCAACACTGAAGGTACGAACATACCTACTCTTGGTTTATTTTAAATTTCAGAAATATTTTTGGTAAGTTGGTGCTTTGCAAAATCCACTATTAGGACTATAGAAAATGGTTTATATAAACTGATGAATGTAATGTTATTCTTAACAGCTTTATTGTATATATTCACGAGCAATATTTATATTGCTCGTGAATATGTACAGTAAACTGCTAAAACTTGACATTGGATGTATAGAAAAGCAACTTTATTTAAGTGATCAATATTAAGTATCATAAGGTGGAAGACAACAGGATGGTTGGAGGACTGAGAAGGTAAGACAGTTAAACTTTATGCTGTATCTTACTGGTTAAAGCCTCCAAAATTATAGTAGTGCAATGGCAACTCATGTTCCCCTCCTGACATGAGGGAAAGCAGTACTGCGTTTGCACATAAAGCTTACACACCATAGGTGGCTTTCACTTAACTCATTTGTACTTAAAACTTTCTAATAGGTCACTAACGTAGGGGATGAAAAGCCATATTTAGCTCAATACAAGTTTTCCCACTCAATAAAGGCACACAACTGCTTGATGAGGATTAGTCAGACCTTATTTTCAGTTGTTTTGTTAACAATGCTGTGTTTGTTATTGGCACCAGTTTTTCCACTTTCCTAGGTAGCATCAAGAGGTAATGGGATTTGTCACAGCAACGCTAAACTGAGACTAAGCTTCAAGCCTTCATATGGAACTGCTTTTGAAGGAGGAAGCTGCAGTACTGAAAGCAGTCAGTGCTTGGCTGCACGAGACCATGCCTCTCACAGAAAGCAAATGAGGTCTTACTTCAAAAACTATGGAATGCAAATTCAATTAAATCCTTTCTTTGCAAGGCAACAATAAACCAGTGATTGACTTTTCTTAGAGCTGTTACTTGAATAATTGGAGAAAGGGAAAGCTAAGGTTCCTACTAAGGTATGTACAAGATGTCTTGCTCTTAAGATTTGTAGTCTGATTTACTATGAAGACCACAGAGGTCAACTTTTTTTAAAAAAGGCAGAAACTTTCTTTTAGCATACAGGGTTTTTCCTCCTCGTGGTAGAATCACCTTTTTAGATGTATGATGAACTGAAACTTAACATGCAGCTGTTTCATACAGAACAATTTTTTTTTCCACACCTGCAAATAAGTAGCCTCTGAAAACATGAAGTTGTCAGTATAAAGGAATGCAACAGCCAAGTAAGCCAATAATTCATAGCTATCACTAAAACAGTAAAAAAATAACAGCTTACAAACACAAAACTGATTTTAACTAAATTAAGCAGTAGTGCTGCAGGCATTCGGCATTCAGAGTGTTCGTAACTTATCTTCAGCTCTATACTGCTGAAGTAATTCGTGCTTCAGGTTGTTAAACTTGTGTACTTCAGTGATTTAAATAACATAGATTGAATATTTTGCTTTATATTGGGTCTGTATTCGGTTTGCCTGGCAAGGTTTTGGTAGCGGGGGAGCTATAGCAGTGGCTTGTGTGAGAAGCTGCTGAAGTTTCCCCAGTGTCCGACAGAGCCGCTGCTGGCCAAGGTCGAACCCATCAGCGACAGTGATAGTGCCTCTGTGATAGCATGTTTAAGAAGGGGAAAAAACCCTCCTCATCTGCAGCCAGGAGAGAGGAGTGAGAGTATGTGAGAGAAACATTCTGCAGACACCAAGGTCAGTGAATGAGGAAGGGGAGGAGATGCTCCAGGCACTGGAGCAGAGATTCCCCTGTGGCCTGTGGTGAAGACCATGGTGAGACCGGCTGTCCCCCTGCGGCCCGTGGAGGTCCATGGTGGTGGAGCAGATACCCATCTGCAGCCCCTGGAGGACCCCATGGTGCAGCAGGTAGATGTACCTAAAGGAAGCTATGGCCCTCTGGGAAGCCAGTGCTAGAGTAGGCTCCTGGAAGGACCTGCAGAGAGGAGCCCACATTGCAGCAGGTTTTCTGGCAGAACCTGTGACCCTGTGGGGGACCCGCAGTGGAGCAGTTGGTTCCTGAAGGACTGCACCCTGTGGAGGGGACCCACGCTGGAGCAATTCATGAACTGTAGCTTGTGGGAAGGTCTCATGTTGGAGAAGTTCGTGGACTGTCTCCTGTGGGAGGGACCCCACGCTGGAGCAGGGGAAGAGTGTGAGGAGTCCTCCCTCTGAGGAGGAAGGGGCAGGAGGGACAACATGATGAACTGACTGCAACCCTCCTTCCCCATCCCCATGCACCACTGGGGAGGGAGGAGGTAGAGAAAATTGGGAGCGAAGTTGATCCTGGGAAGAAGGGAGAGGTGAATGGAAGGTGTTTTAAGATTTCATTTTTATTGCTCATTGCTCTACTCTGATTTGATTGGCAATAAATTTCCCTAAGTCGAGTCTGCTTTGCCCATGATGGTAATTGCCAAGTGATCTTCCTGTCCTTATCTTGACCCGTGAGCCTTTCATTACATTTCCTCTCACCTGGCCAGCTGAGGAGGGGGGAGTAATAGAGCAGCTTTGGTGGGCACCTGGCACCCAGCTAGGGTCAAGCCACTGCAGCATCTAAAATACTGAGATAAATAGGTAGCAACTTGTCCTTGTTTTTTTACTCAACAATGCTTGACAGTTGCCTGTGTGATCCAAAATGATGGTGAGACTACCAGGTCTCCTTTACTTGGACATGTATCAGAATTTGTAACTAACTGGACTAAACTGGGATTGAGTTTTTCTCAGTTCAGAAAAGCACTCCTATCCAGTATATGCACAAGACAGTATCAAGAAGCACACTGCTTAAATTGACAATGATTTATTGTGTTTAGGAACATTCAATAAATACCAAGCTTTTAGCTTCAGTTTGGCAATCCTTCCCCACCAAAAATCGGTTGGCTGTTTTTTTTCTCCCTGGCATAAACTCCATTGCCAGCAATGGATGTATCAGAACAAGAAGGTAATAAATAATACACAGACAGCAGTTCTTTAAACATACCTCCTCTTTAAAGGCATGATACACATTTATTAAACAAATTTCAAGTTCTTCACAGAAGAAAATTTTGCTACAAGCCGTCTCTGAACATTGTTTTCTTCACCAATGCTGCTAGTTTATTTCATGGAGTACAGTATTTATTTGAACAGTACTGAGAATAATTTAAAAAGTTGTCCCCCCCCTTAAGCTGAGACATATGACTAGTACTGAACTGTATGAATTTAAGAGTGGTGTGCCTCTTACTGAGCGTTTCATGGTAATCATGAATGAACGTAAAGAGAGGACATGGCAATATGATACTGTTGGTAGGTGTCCGGGGGATTTTTTTTGTTTGTTTGTTTCTGCTTGCTTTTAAACCGCTTGTCAAATGTTAAAGGTATCATATTTAAATTTAACAGGTGTGTGTTTGACTGTCCATGAAGAATTGTGTTAAAAACACAATTGAAGAAACTTCCTGCTCATGACGAGAGTCCCTTTCAAGTACTTAAAATTCAAATAGCCTTCTAAATTCCATTAATTTATTAAAAATGTGTTTTTATAAAAGCATGAAGAATACAGAAAACCAATTAACATAATAGTTAATCTTGTATAATTTTTTCCACAACTGTATTTTACATATCACCAAACTTCTGCTTTAGCAAAAGAAAAAAAAAGAATAAAAATAAATTCTCTCCCCACTATTTACACTCACAAATTACCCTGCTGTGGGCTGTGGGACCTGATACTTTACTCTGCAGTCCCTCTAACCCAAGGCATAATCTTGGGTGTATCTCTTTGTGATTTAGGTTCTTGGAAGTTTTCAGCAAACCTTTCTCTTGCTTTATCCCAGTTCTTCTTATTCTTGCTCTGGATGATCTGAACATCTTCAATTGAGGCTGGTCTACTGGTACCCAAACCTGCATGTGTCTTATGTAACTGAAGGTGGATCTGCCAAATACATTAAATATTGTTGTAACTGCAAGTTAGGTATTTTAAGTACTTAAATCATATTTTATAATACTAATTCTACCCTGTGTCCCTAAGTCCTTCTTTTTAAAGCTGTAACACCTAGACCATACATGGACATCTGAAGTACCATTAAAATGATGTATCAAATCACCAGCTCTAGAACTATGATCTAGAGTGCTGAATGGTGTCACCTGCCACTGACATTACTGTGAAGTACTCCTGACTGAATAGTGTATGATCCCTGTGATGGGTAGCTTGACAACAAAAGGTATGGCGTGGCTCTGAGCAGCACTACTGCCAGAAGACAACATGCCTCTGGTGACAAAAATGGGGTTAACATGGCTGCCACAGAGGCTCAGAACTCAGTGGCTACAGTGACTTCAACCAGCTTTTCCTCTCTCATGGCCTGTCTTCTTGCTTGATTTTTGTGCCACAACAGCCTCAGAGACATGGAAGAACTCCATTATAAACCCATCCTGAATTCACATCACTTAAAAGTATTTCAGTCTTCCTCCAGATTTTGTATTCAAATATGAGATTATTAATTCAATGGCTAGAAGCTGCCTGTCCTCCCTTGTTTAGTTTCCTAACACACAGAGAGACATTACTGGTATTTTCTACTGGACAAAATAATTGAAAAATTTCAAAATACTTCATTAATCACATAAAAAATTACTTGAGATTAGTCCTACTGAGATTATTCCTTCCTAACAAGGGTTTTGAAATTTTTCTAGTGAATAGTGCCTTAAACTTAACACATTTTTCACTGCAAATACATTTCTATTCCTCTTTGCTCCAAGTACAAATCAGGAAGACCTACCGGATCCTTCATGCCACCACCATCCTTGCCCAGGCCTTCCCCCTTCTTCCATCCCATCTTCTCTAACATTTTATGTCCTTTGTTGCTGTTGCTGATTTCGCTTTGAAGAAAGTTTAAGGTAACTGGTAAGCAAGAGTATGCTCTCTACTCAAATACTGAAGGACAAAAGTGTGCATGCATGTGCTGCTTTAGAAACCAGGGCTCAACTACTATGCTGTTCCTACCTCCATCAAGAGCTATCCAGAAGGCCCTAGTGCTACCTTTTGCAAACTCTTTCATGAATATCTTCAGTTACCAAAGCCATACGAAGCATCTGGTCAATATCGACTTTCTTAAAACTCCTTCTGAGCTACTTGCTTACTTCAGGAGTTAAAAGCTACAGCATGGGTGGGAATTGACTACTTAAGGAAAAGGCAGTATTGCTACCTCACCACCAAATCAACCTAATGCATATATTTCATTGTCTCACACTTCCTTTTACTAACTTCAAGAACCTGCAAGTTCATATTTCTTAAAAAAACCCACCCCAACTACAACTACAGAACAAAAGGAATAATTATAAAGAGGAAGATTAAGTGTCATTTAAGAGGTATGTAAATGTATGTCCTATGATAGGCTGGATATTGATAGTGAAAGAAACTAGGTGAAAAATTTGCATGTGTACTATTACTGGGACTGGATAGGAAAAGTAGAAATTGAGACACATGAAAAACAGACAACGTTGAAGGTGTGCAGCTGGGGAGTTCCTTGATTTTTTGAGTTGGTAAGGAGGTGATCTAAGCATCCTTACTGCCAAGTTGAATTCTGTATGGAAGCTAAAGAGTTAATAAAAAGAGCATGTGAACTGGGAAGCGAGAATAGCTTACTGTTTTCTAGCTCTCCTAACACATGATATACAGCTAATTCACATGATATACAGGTAATTCATAATCTAACAAACTGTATCCTAGTAACTAATTGATATGTACTTCATCATAATTTTAAAAGATTCACTAGAGAAGAACACAAAGGATTCACACCCCCACCCCCAAGCAAACTTACATATGAACAGAAGCTGGACTATCATCTCTCTGGAAGGTTCCTTCACTTCCAATGGTCTCTCTGCGTTTTCCTGCTCTATCTTTGTACTTTGGATTCTTCACTGCTTTGTTGTCTTCATACTCTGTGTTCTTTATAAGAAGATTAAATTCCATCAAGACAAAGAAAGCAGGCTTGAAATTCTTTGGTTTTGATAACTTCAATGCTTCCCTCCAAAAGGCAGGCAGCTTCAGCCTATTTCATTAATTCTAAATCTTATAACAAAAAACTGTAGTTCTCATTTAGTCGTTTCTAACCTTACAGCTGTATCTTGTAAGGTATGTTACTGCCATCATCACATGTAATACTGTAATGTGATACTGCCAAATCCATTAATTTCACAGATTCTCTTGAATCTTCTCTTGGTATAAAAAAATCAATCTCTCTATATTAAGCAGAAAACCATATGGTTGCCACTTGTTTTTTCTTTAAACATTTAGCCTGTTCCTCAGCAACTATTTCTTCAGAATAGATGACAGAACTAAGCATACATATAGATTCCATATCAATACTATTTTGGTAGCTGAAGAATGAGAGGAATGACAGCATTCTGTTTCCTATACAAATACTTAGTACAAGTGCTAGATGTAACATCATAGTTAAAATAATCTCTAAACCAGACATAACTTGAATACTTACTATATTGCCTGTACATTCATATTGGCACTCTTAGATGGCAAAGCAGACTTAAAATAAAAACTTAAAAAATTTCCCTCTTCCTTTCATCGTTTTTTTCAGTTGCTCATTATTTTTCCTTTCCAAATAAAAGACAGCACTGCAATTTAGTGCAAACAATTTGCAGAAATAAAAACAGAAATGTCTTAAGAAATCTTAACCTCAAAAGGATGAGGAATCTCGTACACATTGGAACGGATCTTCTTTTCCTCAACTTTTAACAGAGCTTTCATGCCCTCTTACCATCATCTCTCTCTGTGGAGGTTTGTAAGTAATTATTTAGTATACAAAAGGCAAGCTTGAGTTAAATTACTAGGCTCAAGTTTGAGGGCATTTGAAAACTTTCCTTATTCACTGAAGTCTATGGCTTAACATGGGAATCACAAAGTAGATGCAGACTCCAAACATTTAATCAACTTCTATTGTAAACTCACCTGTAAACCATATTTTACCCGTATTTGTTTCAATGCTTTTCTTCTGACTAACTCTCTCTCTTCTTTGCTAAGTGCTGGGCAAACTAAAAGAAAAAACACAGGATTGAATTTCTAATTAATAATATAACAATGTTTTGAAACATAACACAACTGTGAGAATTCTTGTTCTAACATTACACATAGACACACATGCTAAGAAGAAAATACATCATCATGTATTGTAGAACTGTTTCCAGTTGACAAGAAAATTGTAAGATAACAGAAGTAATTATTACATTTATAAAGTAAAGAACCATAATAAAAAAAACATATCCTGTGATAACATGACTAACCAGAAGATTCCTTTTTCCTATCCAGGCGAAGATGTGCTCTGACTTGTCCTGGTTCACATCCATCACAAGTATCACTGCCAGGATGTATATGAAAAGAAAGCACAGTTTCACCAATCTTCACTTCATCTCCATGCTCCAAGACGTAAGGATCGCATTTTGTTTTAGGCTACAGCAAAAGAAAGTTTTGGCAGCCAAGTTAATTAGTTACTAATGAAGGGCACAAACTCTCAAGAATACCACTCGTAAGTCAGTAATTCATTTTGGTCTCACAAATGCAGGCAAGTATTTAACTACAGTGGGTATCTCACTCTAGCAACTGCAATAGTGAATTTTTCCTAATATAAACCAAACGTCAAGTATTGTAAGTGGCCCTAAAATCAGAAGGGAATCAAGGAAGAGACCAACATATGAAAGAAGCCATTCAATGACGTTGTTAGTGATTTGCCATAACATAATTAAGACGTTCACATGACTACAGTTTTCTGCAACATACACAGCATTGTAACAAGTTACTCACCTGGAGAATCTGATTTCCGTTAACAACTGTTCCATTCTGACTGCCTTGATCCACAAGAACATAATTTTGCAAATCGTGGTCAAAATATACTTCTGCATGGAACTGATAAATAGAAGCTTAAGTGAAATGTTCTTATTAAGCAAATACTTCACAATTTTTATGCTATTTTAAAGTAAGATTTCAGAATATATTTTGAGGCTTTTTAAATGAGTGGCTCTGGTACTCTTAAGTTAATGGAGTATTCTACACGGTATGATTTCATCCATATGAAATGTAAATGAATGGGCCACAACAGCATGAGCTAAAGTATACTATTAATTATATAACTATTTTGACTATAAACTAATTCAGTACTGAAAAAGTATATACTTCCAATGTGGTAAGTATGTTTTACTTGAAGGACTGCAAGATTTGGTAATACAGCACTTTAACTGTTCTCAGAAACAAAAGCCTTTTTTCTTGTAAGGTGTACTATAGCACTCAATTTTTTCTTTCAATTATAAAAACCCAACTGATTTCATCCTACAGCTTCAGGTTACTTGGTCTTTCATGTCTGAAATAGCTCCCTATATGCCATGCTTTTACAAAAGTGTCACGTAATTCATCTTCACCTGCATCTTAATGCCCAGACTCAATGAGTAGCCATCATTTGCTGTTCCTTTTATATCCTTTCTGATATTGAGACTAGCAATTTAATTGTTTGTTTTGTTGTTGCAATTCCATATAGGTATTGCTCCCAAATACAGGTATTGCTCTATTGCCCACACAGAACAGAGAAAACACAACTGCTGGCGAAACTCAAATTGATACACTCTACCTCCAAAAATGGCCACTGAACAAACCAAAATATCAGCTTCTGCAGCCTAGTAAGACCCCCAGTAAAAACCAGAAGTCTAAAAAAGTGACTGTTTCAAACTTGATGAGCAAAGATCCCTTTTACTATAGTGGAGAAAAAACCCAAAGAGTCAATCTGGGAAGAAAGTTTTCATTTAAAACCAAATCTCTTCTTATCTTTGAGCAGTAGCAGTTGCTACATTCAGTAACAAAAAAAGAAATAAAAATAGTATTTTGTAGATTGGCTAGCATTTACAACAGGAATACTCCCATAATGGTGGAAACTGACTAGCTCATTCAATAGATAATTTAATTTCTACCTCTCTTTTATTGAATAGAATGAACCCAAACTTCTTCTAAATATGCTAAATCTGCAGGTGGTAGTGTTATTTGTTTAAAATCTCACTTCAGACTCAAGAAAATCAAATGCCAAAGTGGTCCACAGCTATTAACTATAAATAGTGAGGAAAACCTGGTAGTTAACTTTTTGTTTCTACAGGTACATCACTTATCTTCCTGTCTTTTACTCCTTACCTGCAAAGTGAAATAACTTCTTATATATGTCAGGTACCCATGAAGTACTAAAATGGTAACATTACAGAAAAATAAAAGCCTTTTGGCTTCTATATACACCCAATTTCAAATACATACCTGAAAAAGTCATTAATAGCAGGGAAAGATTTGCTTTGGAAATTGTTCAGTATGAAATATGGTAAATAGCCGATTAATCAGAACTATCATTTGGAACAGACACAGTAAAGCATATTTCAGATACGTGCATTTGCAGATGTTTTTATCAATTTTTTCGTTGTTTGGATGACATATCTTTGTCAATCTACATTTTCTTTTAATAAAGTGCTATATTTATGATCTGCATTAAAGTAGTTAGCAAAACAGAGCACATAATTTATCTTTAATCTTTCCTAACCAGAAGAAAAATTTTCCGTTACAATCTGTCACTGAAATAAACTGTTAAATTTTCCAGCTCCCTGTACATCACTTACATATTTACAGTTGCCTTGAAGAAAATCTACAATAAAACCTGTTGCTCTGAGCTTAACTGCAAGGACTGAATTGCTTTATGACAAAGGACGGAGGGCAGCCCTGCCAAGAAGGACTTGGGGGTGTGGGTGGATGAAAAGCTGGACATGAGCTGGCATCCTGGGCTGCATCATAAGCAGTGTGGCCAGCAGGTTGAAGGAGGTGGTTCTCCCCCTCTCCTCTGCTCTCGTGAGACCCCATCCACATTACCATGTTCAGCTCTGGGGCCCCCACCACAAGACAGACATGGACTTGCTCAGCAGGTCCAGAGGAGGGCCACAAAAATGATCAGGGGGCTGGAGCCTCCCCTGTGAGGACAGGCTGAGAGAGCTGGGGTTGTTCAGCCTGGAGAACAGAAGGCTCTGAGGAGACCTTACTGTGGCCTTCCAGTACCTGGGGGGGGGCCTACAGGAAAGGTGGGGAGGGACTGTTTACAAGGGCACATAGTGATAGGATGAGGGGTAACGGTTTTAAACTAGAAACGGGCAGATTTAGATTGGGTATTAGGATGAAGTTCTTTACCGTAAGGGTGGTAAAGCACTGGCACAGGTTGCCCAGAGAGGTGGCGGAGGCCCCTTCTGTTGAAACATTCAAGGAGAGGTTGGATGGGGCTCTGAGCAACCTGATCTAGCTAAGGGGGGGGGGGGGCAGGGTGTTTGGACTAGATGACCTCTAAAGATCCCTTCCAACCCAAATTATTCTATGGAAGTTCTAACTAGGCGATACCAATATTTTATATACCATTAGTATGTAAGACAGTAATGTTTTCCTCAAGTTCAATAACTAAGAAATTCAAGATTCAAAGTATAATTTTTTTACTGTGCATTAACAGTCCAATTGGAGTAAAACTCCAATTAAAAAAATATTTAGCTTTTCTAGACTTTGAAATCACACTGTGTTAAATTCCCATTCAGTAAAATACTGTATGTTTTCCGTTTTCTAACTTCAAATGTAGCTAAACCCACATCTCATTCTAAAAGTTCTTTTAAAAAATTAACGTAAGATTTTGCAAATTTGAAGCTATAAAATCTAAAGCTTCATCCATATGCTGATCTATGTTTCAGCAGACAGAAACAAAACTTACCTTACTGACTCCAACTTCAGGAATCTGAAGTGTGTGTCCAGCATCTTTTTCTCTGGAAAGGCAAGTTGATATATAAATCACAACAAAGTAGAACTATGTCTAATAGGTGGCTTACAAAAGGTATATTTCAGTTGAATACCTTAATACCATGTTTCACTTCTGAGCTATTACGGAGCTTTACGGATGTAAATAACTGTGTTGCTACATACACCATCTAAAGAGTTGCTTCAGGTCCCTTCTTCCATCTATAAACTATGCACAGTAGGCAATGAATATATGATGAAACTGTACTGTTAAATTTTTTAGCTATAAACATGACATATTTATCTGAACTTTTATACTCATACAAGACCTGTAAATAATAGTCTGAACTCTGCATCCTTACGGCTCTTCAGTGCATCTTTGCATCAGTCTTCAATGATAAAGCTGAATTCTTGGTAGCGCTAGGCAGGTAATACAAGCAATGAAAGAGTAATCTGTATAGTTTTGAGGTTTTTTTTGTCAAAAACACTGCAGTAGGAGGAAGGGATTTGTGTATTAGTTTCTTATACTAGGGCATGAAGCAGCAATGCGGCTAGCACAGGACCTATGTGCAAACTGCAAACAGAGTTCTCATCTGTCAGTCTTCACATAAATGTACCTAGAAAACTCCAGCTGTAACAGCAAATCAAAACACATTTTCAGCTGCTTTTATCTAATGCTGATAACGGGCTGACGTTTTCAGTAAGCACAGATGAAAGCATTAATTCATCATTAAATTCATCATCCACAATGAACAAACCAGAAGAATGCATAAAGGCTAGCACAAAACCCAGCTTATTATTTAAAAACCATGAACAAATCCTACTGGAATTTCAATGTGTGAGGAAGTTCAGGATATTCTTCCTTGTGATCTTGAATTTCTGAAGTGTGTTGTTCCATTTCTGAAAAAGTTACCTCAGTGGCCCAGAAAAAAGTTTACTTACTTTGTAGAAAACAAGTTTTCAGAGAATGACTTGCAGCTACCATTAGGACTCAGACACAAGATCAAGTTAATCACTAACTTTCATGACTGCTGAGCTACATTAACTGCGTATGCTGTTATCACAGCAGGCATGACATTACGTGACATGACTTAAACTTCTTACTGTAGGCTAAGCTAACTCAAGAGTACCTTAAAACTGCTGCATGCTAGGAGGACAAGCATGAAGAGTACAGACAAGCAATCCTGAGTGGCTTCCACAGCTTTCAAAGTATGCTACAGTTTCAGATACATATAACAAATCCCATTCAGTTTTACCTTCCAATTGTTGCAGGTTTCACAGCTGTGATAATATAAAGTGATCCAGTCTGTAGAACTGGTGACCTTATTACAATTACTCTGATACAAGGAGGCCAGATCTTTTCTTCATCTATAATTATTGAAAAAAAAAAAAAAGAAGAAATTGTTACTGCCAAAAAATAACAGTTTTACCCCTATAGTCCATAGCTTTCAAACCACTGATATACATTCAGCCATTATCTGTCTGAATCCTAGGCAACTTTCAGAAAGAGAGATGTATAAGCACATCTGAGAGAAAACTTTGATGAGACTACTGTTTCAAAGGCTTTCTGACTGCACACAAAGTATTAAAAATGTTTTACCAATTCTGGTTATTTACATGTGCACAACTGTTTAGTTACAGCAATAAAATATAAACACATTCACAGAATTTACTAGCATATTATAAATTTATGGACCATTAGTCATAACAGATTAGAATAGGTTTTGAGAAAAGCCAACACCTTTTTGTTCACTACATCACAAACCTAATGCATATAGAAATTTGTATTTGATAATTTCTATGCCAAATGTATTTTTTGTAGTTTTTACTCTTACTAGCTCTATGCACCAATAGAGATAAGAAAAAATAATAGATGAACCTACAGATGCACATGCTTCTTTGCCTCAGTATCTGTCAAGTAATTATATTCTAACAGCCGTATGAATTCTGTTCTTGGACATACATTTGCAAAAACAGTCTCCAACGATCTCAGCTACGAATAGAAGTGGTAAGACGGGAAGACACTAGCTCAAAAGGTACCAGGAGGAGAAAAACTGTCTCCAGTTTTTATTACTGCAGAATTGATTACTAAATAGTAAGAGAGGGAAATTTAATCTGAAAGCTTGATGGTAAGCAAGCACATTTTGAATGGCATTAATCACTTAGAATCTGAGTAGCTGAGTAAGTAATGAAAACAGAAGAAACAAACTGACTATTTTTAACTGTGAGGAGAGCGCAGGCTGCAGTACAGTCTTCTATAGGCTGCATTTCATCCTGTGATTTGGAATATCCTTGCCATATACATAGTTCCAACTGGTTGCATTAAGCTTTTCACAGGTTACTTTCTTTTTCCTCCAAGAAACCATTCAACTCTTGAGGAGGTCTTAATGACCTAGGAGAACACCTTCTTTGGTACAAAACAATATACAGGTTTCCTCTCTATACCTATTTCTTACATGTTGCCACTGGAATACACACAAAACAGTACACCACATCCATTCTTTTCACCACAGTGGACTTATCTTACATTGAATTATACATGACTGCTTATTCACAGTATCATAAATATTATACACTAATTGAAAAGAGTTAATACACAGAATTACTGTGAGTTCTGTACTGGAACCTTTATATAGCAATAGACTTTCTTTTCTCCTGTCAATATCCTAATCTAAACACATTTTATTGTACCACTCAGGTTTCTACACAAAATATTAAAACCCTAAACAGCTTTTACAAAATCACCACTACTTACTTCTGGCTACTGTGCAAGCAAACAAAAGGAAAAAAATACTGGTAACATACAGCACTTTTTAATTCAAAGTATCTCAAGACACATGCTCTTTTTTTTTTTAATTATTTAAACTGTTTTCTTGTAGTTTGTTCTTAATGGGCTCCTCAAAAAATACAATAATATCATACATAAAAGCCACAATAATTCACCTTCATTTTCTGAGTCTTCTGAATCAGCAGTTTCTTCACTTGTTACTTCATCCGCACTGCTGTAGGCTTCACGCTCAGAATCTGTAATTTCACCTTCTTCTGGCTCACTCTCTGTGTCTGCCGTTCTACTGTCATCCGTATATGCTGCAGTATCTGGTGTACTTTTGCGTGAATGTGAATTCAAACTGTCTGTAGAAATCGATTCTTTGGCTGTTAAACTGTTTCGTGGTTTTGTGTCTATTTTAGTCTTCTTTCTTATATTCGGGGACTCCTCCTCTTCAGTAGAACTTACTTGCTCAGTAGTGGAAAAGCAACTCAGACTGTTAGATGATTTCTGCTCTTCTGTGTCCAAATCCTGGAGGGGAGTTATAGAATGTTACATTCTTTACAGATTGAGTTATTTTAAAGTCTCCTGTCAGCCTGGAAGTAAATTCTTCACTAGGAAGAATTATTTTTATAACTATTAAAAAATTGTTAAGTTTCCCAAAGTTTTGCACATGCAGTCAACAGAACATTTCAGTAGAAACATTTTCATATCCTATTAGATATGATTGAGACCATCTTCTACTTGGAAAAATGTGACTGCACTCCTCTTCTAAACTTCACTTATTCCTTCCTCTTTGCTCACAACAAAGCTCAAGATCCTTGTCCTCACTTTCAAACTTGTACAACAGCATCTTGAATATTTTCCAGTTTTGCTTTTATGACACTTCTGTCCCTCTCTTACTCAATTCTTGCAACTTGTTTAAAAGTTCTTTAATTGATCTTCATCATATCTTCCTCCTGTTTTTATCTTCTCATTTTTTTCCACAATGGTCCAGAATATCTGGAATGCCCACCCATGCTCGCTTGCTTGCCTAATGACCTGTTCTTCCTCCTTTCAAAATTGCAACATTAACAAATCCTTTCCTCGAGATACTTCAGGGAACTTATGTTTAATTTATGCTACGTGGAACAGTTCTACTGAGAATCCATTTTCTACGGCAATAAATTTCTCCATTGAATACCAGACAGATTAGATAATTCAGATTCTTCCATTGTCACTTGACTTAATCAGCAGAAAAAAAAAATCAACATTTTTTTTTAACCAAGAAATCTAAAGTTTCATACTAATTTTAACAGAGTACCTTGAAAATGTAATTCTCAATCAAGTAGCCCAGATGACCAGGGGGAACACAAATGGCTTCAAAAAGATAAATAAAAAACATCTCGGATTTTAAGTTATTTGCCATCTTGGATTCAAAATGAATGCATTCAGTTGCCCTGAACGGCACCAAATACTGCAACACAGCAGTTAAAAATAAAAAACATCCTTGTTTTTTTTCAGTAAGTTTTTGTACAGAGCATTTTACATTTCAAGATACATGAATTAATGTGAATATTAACATCAGGGAAATTAAAGCACTCTCACTTCTCAGAACTGTAAAATCTTGTCAGTGGCACAGCTGTAAAACAAACACAAGAATTCCTCTCAGCCCAGCAGTCAAGCTGGATAAGACTTTACAGTGTACTTTTAAAACACTTTCAATAAGACAGCAGATTCCCAGGAATAATCAGCAAATTTTAAAAGACTTAATGCTTTTTCTGAAGGACTATCAGTTTGTTTAGGGCTTCTCTACACTGCACTAGCCCTCCTCCTTGCATCCTCTAAGTATTGGAACTAGGAATGAACAGGATCGCATGGTCACTGCCTAATGTTGTTTCTTTTAAATAAGTGATTATAGAATCATAGAATCATTAGGTTGAGATAGATCTCTGAGATCATCAAGCCCAACCGTTGAACTAATACCCCCATGCCCACTAAACCATGTCCCGAAGTGCCACATCAACACGTTTTTTTAACACCTCCAGGGACAGTGACTCCACCACTTCCCCGGGCAGCCTGTTCCAATGCTTGACCACTCTTTCAGTAAATAAATTTTCCTAATGTCCAATCTAAATGTCCCCTGGTGCAACTTGAGGCCATTTCCTCTTGTCCTATCACTTGTTACGTGGGAGAAAAGACCAACCCCCACCTCACTACAACCTCCTTTCAGGCAGTTGTAGAGAGCAATAAGGTCTCCCCTCAGCCTCCTCTTCTCCAGGCTGAACAGCCCCAGTTCCCTCAGCCGCTCCTCATCAGACCTGTTCTCCAGACCCTTCACCAGCTTCGTTGCCCTTCTCTGGACACGCTCCAGCATCTCAATGTCCTTCTTGCAGTGAGGGGCCCAAAACCACACACAGTATTCGAGGTGCGGCCTCACCAGTGCCCAGTGCAGGGGCACGATCACCTCCCTGCTCCTGCTGGCCACACTATTGCTGATACAGGCCAGGGTGCTGTTGGCCTTCTTGGCCACCTGGGCACACTGCTGGCTCATGTTCAGCTGGCTGTCGACCAGCACCCCCAGGTTCTTTTCTGCTGGGCAGCTTTCCAGCCACTCCTCCCCAAGCCTGTAGCGCTGCCTGGGGTTGTTGTGACCCAAGTGCAGGACCCGGCACTTGGCCTTGTTAAACCTCACACAACTGGCCTCAGCCCATCGATCCAGCCTGTCCAGGTCCTTCTGCAGAGCCTTCCTACCCTCAAGCAGACCAACACTCCCACCCAGTTTAATGTCATCTGCAAACTTACTGAGGGAGCACTCAATCCCCTCCTCCAGATCATCAATAAATATATTAAACAAGACTGCCCCCAAAACTGAGCCCTGGGGGACACCGCCTGTGACCGGCCGCCAGCTGGATTGAACTCCATTCACCACCACTCTCTGTGCTCGGCCGCCCAGCCAGCTTTTTACGCAGCGCCGAGCGCACCTGTCTAGGCCATGAGCTGCCAGCTTTCCTAGGAGAATGCTGTGGGAGATTGTAACAAAAGCTTTACGAAAGTCCAGGTAGATGACATCCACAGCCTTCCCCTCATCGACTAGGCAGGTCACCTGGTCATAGAAGGAGATCAGGTTGGTTAAACAGGACCTGCCCTTCATGAACCCGTGCTGGCTGGGCCTGAGATCCTGGTTGTCCCTGCCAAAAGCAAGACTATACATGTCAGACACATTAATTCCATTAGAAAACTTTTTGGCAACTCTGATTTTTGCTTTTATGAATTATCTTTTCCAGTCTATTTACCTTTGTCTATGTTTGGCATGGATATTAGATAGATACCAAGGTGCTCTGCAATCCTAAATGTATTTCTTCCCATAATGCTGTGAGCTACCAAAGTTTTACTAATCTAATCTGAAAACAGAGAAACTAAATGGTCCGCTCAAATCACAACTGAAACAAAGCAACAGATGACTGTGATGCACTGATGCCGAGTATAGTGCTCCAACCATTCAGCTCTTTCTCCACCATGAATCCAGTGATACTTGGTTTCGGCATCACTTCAGATAGTCTAAATTAGAAAATAAAAAGGTGCTGTTTCAAAGCCTGGCTACTGAAGAGGAGACTCTCTGTTCTGGGTTGAAAAAAGGAATTTTAAAAAACACAGAGAGACCAAGGATTCTGTGCATACATTCTGCCAATATGACCATTAAGCTTGTTCTCATCAGTTTATTTTTTCCACTATTACTATAATCAACTGTTAAGAAAGCAAATAAACTAAATAGTTAAGTACTGATAAAAACATAAGCCTTGCATTTAGAAATACTTGTACAAAATTGAGGATTTTAAAATTGCATACCTAAAGATGGAAATTGAGCACTTTATGATTGCACAGATCTGTATTAAAATACACATCTTGATGATGTCTAAACATTAAGCCTGGGGATGCTGCATGTATTCTTAAAGCATTTGAGGGGGTCTTCACTTGTGCTGCAAAAATCCTTTTCCATTATATACGACTACTAGTACTAACACAGAACACATGTAGCATGTATGAAAGTTAACTGTGCAAACAGCACCTAATACCTTGCCTCCATATAGCCACAGCTTAAAAAAAAAAAACCAAAACACAACAGGAACTGGCAGTAAACAGAAGAGTCAGTAAGTATCATTCCGAATGACCTGACAAATACTAGCAATGCTCTCCATTTCTCAATGGCAAGATATTTAACTCTTGCTCCCAAACTCACGATAGAACACACAAAGTATGCAAGTACATGCTCATTATATCCATATTAGGCACATACATTCCTTTGTGTGTTGCTTTGCCTCATATATATAAATAGTCAGTAGACCTACCCCAACAGCCGTATGTTGGACACAGATTGCCTCTATGTGATTCAGCTCTGAAAAACCTTTTATTTACTGGGTATCACCACATGATCTCCAGCTTTTCTCTCACTAAGCATGAGTAAAGTTGAGAGGTGGGATGAATCTGACCTGTAATAAACTATGTCTTAACTACAGGGTTGAGTCAGTTCATATTTCTGCAACCCTGACAGAGACAGCCAAAGGTGCAAGTGAAATCAGGATTTTTATGTATCCTATCAGGAGCAGTCTTAAAAGAACTACAAGTCATGTTCATATGACTAGAATTGATAGTTTTCCTTTATAAAGAGTAGGCCACAAAATACTGATTACAACGACCTGCTGAAGTGTAGACTGGGCTACTTACAAAATATACGTGAGTGATCGCACATTGCTGAAGTGCTTTTAATAAAAAATTCAAACTGTTTTAAGCATTTAACTATACTTTTTGCTTTTCTGTGACAGAGCAAGACATTTTCGTCTTTCAAAACTTCACATTTTTCTGTATTATGCCTGATCGACATGCATTTTCATGCAATTCTTCAGCATGCCTACAAATTAGAATTTTAAAATCACTGTGAGCATAATTAGCTTAATTCTAAGAAATGCACTTTTTAAACTACTGTTTTCTACATCAAGAGTTGGACTAGATCTCCAGAGGTCCCTTCCGACTCCTACCATTCTGTGATTCTGTGAAATATGTACAAACAGAATGTTTCAGAAATGTGTAGTCTGTTCCTTCTTGGTCTGCTAGAAGTTCAATAGGTGGCTTAATGGAATCATGGGTACTCAATGCTCTCCCTAAAGGGCTGAATATTAGATCTTTAGCACTGACTCTCTCAATTAGAAATATTAATCTGAAATTCAGTATTTTACTAAAGAAACATTTGAAACGGTTTAAAATAGCTGTTTTACTCAGATGACTAAGCTTTCACTTGTTAGCAGCATTTCATAAGTACTTCACTTACTGTCTTCCACCCTACACAATAGTTGAATTTCCAATGCAAAAGCCAGAAAAAGAGTAAAGCTCTTCCTATATCATAAAGAAGCTACGTTATACACTGGTGCACAGCTTTTAAATACCGGAAACATAAATTTGCCTTACCTAAAGAACATGTAGTTTGTTTAGTCAGGACACTCTACGTTAATATAGTGATGCTAAATATGTTTCTTCCCAAGTGTTCTAGAATGCCATCAAAGTTTTCTTCAGATGTTTTACTTATACAGTGTTTCAAATATATTTCAAAGTTACTTTGTAGATGGACTGATTTTGATCAAACAGCTTCAAAACTTATTAATACCTTTAGGAAAATAGGTATCTAAACATCAACTACTTGATATTATTTTTCCTTTCATTAAAATATCAAGGTTAAAGGTAAACATCCATGGACTAATGTGTTTGGTGTCTCAACTCTACCTTCACCAGAAGCTGCCAATCCAAAAGAAGAAATCTTCAGATTAGCCATGGTTTCTGTCAACTGACGTACCTAAAGATGGGACGAATATCAGCAAAAAGTAAACTACATGTGATAAAAAAATAAAAATCACTGCTTCAAGAGGTCTATGGGAAATACTACTACAAAAGCCTTGTCTCCCCTACAGAAGTAGCTAGGATGTGTCTATAATGGAAAAGAATATGGCCGAAGTTAATTCAGAGCACCACACTGAAAGAAAACTTATTAGACAGTACTTTAAGAATAAACTGTAAAAATAATTTCTGGAGAAAAACGGCATATGTCAGACCCCGCATCTAAATTTTGCTACGTATTTCTAATGGCCACAATCCAGCAGTAGAACTACAGGATCACTATTGCCCACAGTCTATCCTCCAACCTGTATGGAAGCACTGGATCTAGATATTGGGCCAGGGATCACATTATCATTTATGCCACCTTGCTGGTTTTATTTTTTTTAAAGAACTTTTCCAAATTTACTTATTTAAAGGTTTTTCTTGTACAAGACATAATATGGTATTTCTTGCCCCACTTTTTTTTTTTTGGCTTACCACTGCAAAGAGAACTGAACTATATGCCTGAAAGTTCCAAAGTATTCCACCAATCCTTTTACGCAAGCTGCACAGAAGCAATCTAATACTTCATCCTGGCAAATAAAATTCCTGATCATCTATTAAAAGCAAGCATGTGGGCAGCATGCTTAGTTTCACAAGTCAAAAGAAAATTATTTACAATATAGAAGTTTAGTGACTGAAAAGAATCTCTTTAAAGAAAGTTCTTCTATAAATCAGGTAAATTCCTCAGGAGATACTAAACGCGTCCATTCCCCTCCACTGTCTTTTTGCAATTAGAAGTACATTTATTTTAGCAGATGCTCACTAGTATTTTCTAAAAATACAATAATATTTTAACAGACTTATTTTCTTCTTTCGATTCTCACATTTACATTGCTTTTTCAAGAACGCTGCAATATTTGTGGATACGCTTGCCATTTCTGTAGTGTTAGGAATCCCATCTCACTATTTCTAAGTGAATACTATAGGTAAGATAGCTGAGCACATCAACAGCTTCACAACAGCTACAAACTAAACCTCAACTAAAAAGCACTCCTGTGACCAGAAACAGAGATTGGCCCAGTCACGATCTTTTTTAGATTAACAAGATACTAACTTTGGTTTAAATAGCATAAGTAATCCAAAAATCGCATGCAATTTTTGTAAAAACTATATAGCTACCAGTACCATCTATGCAGAAATACCTGCTGTGATAATCTATACATGCAGGTGCTAGATTTCCTTATTTCTTTTATTTGGCAATTTTTAAGTAATACTAAATATCTATCAATACTTGTTTACCTTTAATCCTTGTGTTTTGTGTACTTGAGCTTCTAAAACTACCGCTCACTGTCTTCCCCCGCTTCACATGCATATTCTTGCAAAACACCTCATCTTCACCCAGGAATAATAATGTTTATTGCATGTATGACATTCTCAGAATTAGACCCTGGTATTGCTTTGTTTACCACTGTTAGTGATCCACAGACCAGGCAATAAACCAAACCATTTTCCTACTTGTAATGGCTGTAGAAAGTAAAGTAAAACCTACTTTGGTCAAGAACCTAGGTAATGTTTGGAGGCATTTTTCAGGCTAGCAGCACAATAACCAATTGAGAAAAGCAATAATGAAGTACTAATCTTCAAAATAATTTTTGCAACTTTAATAATTTAATGGGTATTCAGGGACATGTTTTATTTTAACTTCGTTTTTTTTTTTTTTTGTCAAGAGTGGAAGAGGGAATGGAAGGAAAAAGGGAGAAGGCTGGGCATAAGTGCACAGAAAAGCATTTCAGCAGACAACAGTTCAATTACAAAGTTCTACTTAAACCCAGACATTTTTACGTTTGTTTTAGGGTGTAAATAAAACAATAACTAGCATGAACTAAATAGTGCCTTTACCAATACCAGACTAAACAACAATAATGTTGCCAAGAAATACCAGGCATCTATGAACTGGATTGTGCAGCTTATAAACTATTTTTTTCAGTTTTAGAACAGGAAAATCTAAAGTATTTTATTCTAATAAATCTTGATTTTTTTTATTCTAATGTATTTTTTTAAACTGATGAACAAATTTCTTATATGATTAAGAACCACATGATAAGAATGAAGCATTTTAACTCAGCTATGTAAAATATGACAGTAAGGTGCTTGTTTTTTTCTAAATCTAACTGTATTTGCATAAAACTGCACTGACAAAAAGGCATTCTTTTTGAAGTTTAAAGTGCAGAATAATTGTTTTAAGTTTCACTTTGTATTCTCCCTTTATCGTTTTTAAAAAAAAACAGAAGAGGCCTTGATTCTTGCTGAGACACTAACCTTCACTTACTGTTCACAGATGCAAAGGTCTGTGCACTAGAGAGCATGCTTTAAATGTCTTTCCTGTTGTCTTGTTGGTCAAGCAAATTAATTCACAAATAAAGCAAAGTACTCCGTTCAGTATCAATAAAACACACCAGAAGTGGATGTTTACCTCCTACCTTGTGACTCTGCAAGCTTCACAGAAAAACAAGACCATCTATATAAAAGTATTTTATCAATATAAAATAAGCTAAAGACAAATAGCTATTTCTAGTATAATCAGATGACAGAAGCGGATTGTGACGGGATCCCAAAATGTAGTCAACATTATTTGTTAGGTCAGAGCAACATATGCCACAGAACTTTCATAAATACACTTGTTGATTTAGGTCAATATGTAACAGTTCATCACAGAACTAAATTTAAGACATTTACTGATTGCACTATATGATAAAGGCTTATTCCTACAAGCTTTCCATGATGCTTTCCTGACACATGATAAATAAAGTTCTGTATTAACAATGCCTTTTGAGAGTGTCAGAATACTAATTCAGCAGTTGCAGCAGCAGCATGCCCAGAACTGGGATGCTAGTAAAACTCCTAGCTTCAACTGCACTACCTCCCCTCTCAAGTCTAAAGGATCATTATACTTAGTGTTGCTAAGTATCCACCTCAAGCTTTCAGAAGGGAATGATTCACATGAAATTTTCCCAAAGAGTAGAAATTCTCACATTAGCCACAATCGATTTATAAAATCTGTAACTGATCAACTACCACTATCCATTTAACCTACCTTCACTGGTTCTTAATGTAAACAGTTTCTATTTTCAAATCTTTCAGAAGACCTCACTCCTGACACAAAATTTTTTACACTCTGTACTGATGCTACATAACTATTACATAACAGTATCTGTACACTAACATAATTATTTCAGATTTCAACCAATCAGCTTGACTGAGGCCTACATAATGAAATTATGCAACGGCTAAAGCAATAGCTTTAAAAAATGCAAACTAAGGAGCACTAAAAACTAAAGAAAGCAATACATTCAATTAAATCTTGGGTATACTTGCAGAATGAAGTACACAAATTTGATTCAACATCAATAATAGTGTTCATTAAGAAAATGATTCTTGGCGGTTTAATAGCTGTGTTACAAGAGAACTTCTGGTGTTTAGGAGAAAATGCTTTTCAAGGCAGTAACTGTGTACTATATAGCATGCTTTCTTAGCACTCAAGAACAACAGAAAGGAAGTTATGGTTTTTTGTAACTTAAAATACAAGTTAATTGCAATGGGCATTTATTACGATGTAGAGCTTATCCACACACTACAAACAACAAAAATGTGTTGGCCAAATAAAGTACCAATAGGACAGCATAATATGCAAAGAATTAGAACTTCACTGACATTTCATCAACCCCAAATGATGGTAGAGATACAGCAAAATGTCAATGGAATTAGCTTTGGAATATAGAGTCACAGAGAAGGTGTAGGGTGCGTGTATATGTCGTTTTCAAACTCTTCAGTCATTTTTTGGATTTATCACATTAATTTAAAAAAAAATCCAAACAAAATAAACACCAAACCCCCTGAAAATACAAAACCCCAAAATCAAGACATTGAGGTAACACTGAATTTCTGATATAAGTCCAGTCCACACAGTACCCTGAATTCATTCAAGTGTGCTTGCTAATCAGAGACCTTCACTGACACTCCATTTTAGGCATCTATACAGTTGTATTACAATAAAATAACATTAAAAAAAAGTGAGGGGATCCAAGTTTAGTTTCGTCCTTAATCACTCAATGGGAAAATTATTTGAATGCTAACTACATGTTAGCAATGTGCTGTACATAGTTTAAAGATGTTTGAAACCTTCAGAAAATAAGCATACATCCTCTAAATATAACCAAACTCCACAACCCATAAATTGCATCATGAAAAAAACCCAGCTTTTGCATTTTCTAGCTGTCAGCTCTAAAGTTACCTTATACTCATTTGCAGTAATCCGCTCTGGTTCTTTTCTCTTCTTTTTCCCTTTTTTATCCTTGCTGTGCTGAGCACCAGAGGCCTGGTAAGACTGCAGATCCACTCGTGAATGAAACTGGTACCGTCCGCTTTCCACATCACAGTAGTAATATATTCCAGTTGCTGGATCATAATACAGTTGGTTTTCCTTTATAAGAAACAAAGAACAATGTTATCATCACTTCAATAAACACATTGTTAAAAGAAGCACCTAGTTAATAAAGTACCACATACTAAGTTAAAAAAAAATAAACATACTAAAGAAATGTGGTGGCTTGACCCTGGCTGGCTACCAGGTACCATCCAGCTGCTCTCAACCCCCCTCCTCAACAAGACTGGGGGAGAAAATAAGATGAAAAGCTTAGAGGTCAAGATACAGACAGGGAGATTACCATCATGCACAAGCTAGATTTGACTTGGTGAAAATAAATTTAATTTATTGCCAGTTAAAAGAGCGCTGGAAGATGAGGAACAAAGACAAAACACCTCTCCCCAACCCTTTTTTCCCAAGCTCTACTTCACTCCCTCATTGCCAACACCTCTACTTCTCTTGCTGAGAGAAAGTCTGAGCAGTGCAGGGAGGTAAGACGTTGGGGGCTGCTGTCAGTTCATAACAGTTCCTCTCTGCTGCTCTCTCCCCCTCACACTTTTCCCCTGTCCAGCATGGGTCCTTGCCATGGTCTGCAGTCCTTCAAGAACTGCTCCAGTGTGGGTCCTCCAAAAGCCACAGCTCCTGCGAGGGGAACCTGCTCTGGCATGGGCTCTTCATGGGCCACAGCTCCTTAAGGAGCTGCTCTAGTGTTGGGTCCTCCACAGACTGCAGTGTGAATACCTACTCCAGCGTGGCCCTCTTCCATGGACTGAAGGGAACTGCCTGCTCCAGGGCCTGGAGAACATTCCGCTCCTTCTTCTTTGACCTTGGCGTTTGCAGCGTTGTTTTTCCACACACACACCCTGCACACACACTCCACTGTAAGTGCTTTGCCCTTTCTTAAACATGCTTTCACACAAGCACCATGAGCTTCTCTGATAGGCTCAGCTGTGTCCTACAGTGGAACCAGCTGTGTCCAGGCAGCCCCTGACCTCTTCTCACAAAGGCCAGTAAACCAAATACAAGAACATTTCCTGTAATTCTAAACAATTACTGGACAAGAAAATATATTATTTTCTGTAGTTGTACCATAAAATGTTATCTATACATGATGACCCAAACATTTATGTATCTAACTATATCCACGAACTACGTCAAAGCCAATGGTATCATTTAAGACTTTAGATAATAAGTCCAGAAGTGTCCCTGAAAACAAAGCAAGTAAGTTTTGTGTACCACATGCACCTTTTTTTTTTTTTCCTAAACTGACATGAATGTAATGCTGCAAACAGAACTTCTGTTTTCAGCAGAGTAGTTCCACTGGGATTTGTGACAGTGTATATACCTATCTATATATGAATGTACATATACACATGCTTCATAGGACAAAAAGAAAACCTCCCCAAAAGCTTTCTTATGAAAAACATATAGCAGAAATTAACCATCATGAAATTTTGATCCACTGTCTGACATCTTTTTTCAAAGTTTTTTCTTTCCTGTGACATCTAACTAGTTAGTAACAGCACTCAAGTATAAGTACAAGGATTTTGTTTATTTTCTCTCAACACGCTTTTCACTGTGGAGAAGCCACTGACTTAGTTCAGCCATCTTGTCTTTTCCTAAACAAGTCATCTTTTAGCCCAAGCTGTTAATTTTGAAAGTTACAAAGCAGCTTTATAGTATAAAATTTCTACAATGTCAATCAAGTTAAAGATCTAGGAGACATCAAAAAGAACTGAATGACAATCTAAATTTATATCTTAGCATATCTTTAACTTGACTGAAATCATTTGACAACTAATTAACAAATTTCCATTACTATTCATCTTCAGTTACATGTTTTTTAAATCATAAAGTCAGCTTGGATCTTAGTTCTTCGCTCATATCAACTTTTACTACTATAACTTTTGCAATATAGAAAAAATGCCAAGGGTTTTGAAAACAATCCTTACCGAATTATAGTAGAACCCAGTGCTATGATCATAATACAGTCCTGTATTTTCATCGTAAATAAATCCGGTTTGTGAAACAGCAGCTTCTGCAGCAGCTCGCAAGCTCTCTGCCAAAGAACTCTCTGCTACTGAAGTATCTTCTGCTTCCTGATACCAGAAATTAAGAAATTAAATTTTCTTCTGAAGAGAACCTCCTTGGTTCTTTAGCATTTTACAACACTCTATTCTACATAAAACAAATTAGTACTCTATGGACTTTCAATTGTTTCAAGAATTGTTAAACAAGAAGGCAAAAATCTCGATGTAGTTTACTCATAATTTCAATGGGACCAAGACTTCATCCTGGGCCTTTTGTTTTCCCCAACTTTTACTCAAATGTGGTTCATATCAAAAACATACACAGTGAAAATACCTTTCAGTACATTCCTAAAACAAATTTCTGCTCTCCATTCCATTTCAGTTGCTAGATACTAAGGCACAAAATCAGTTAAGTGAGTGAGATGAAGCGAGTGATCTAAGAGAACGCTGGATACCAGGTAAAAAAAACCCACAACAAAATAAACAATACCCCACAACATCTTTTTTTTTATATGTTGCCTCTTTATACCAATGGAGGAACAAAATAATCAACACAGTACACTAAGAAAGTCAGCATGACCATACTCCACTGATAAAAAATTGCCACACTTCCAGGCTACCTAGGACATATGTTTTAGAAAGCGCCTTTTTTTAAAAAGAAACAAACAAGCAAATCTAGAGGATGTTACACTTGTAACATACTACAAAAAGAACCAGTTTCAAAGCACAAAGATGTTGTCTGCTATCATCAGCATCAGACTATCACAAAAAATCATTTCATACAATGACATCAAGACCAAAAGCCATCTTCTAAATGAAATGAAATATTTAATAAGAGCGCTGACTTCAAAATTGGTAAACCCCCAAACAGTTCTATAACCTGTGAATTCTGGATGAAATTTTCCTCTTCTCCACCTTCAGCAACTTTGGTGCTATCTATCCGTAAAGGAATATTAACATCTGTCTGCAATTCTTCTGTGGAATTATGCTCAGTGCCTTCAGTCCCATGATTGTGCTGCACTGGCAGTTCAGATGCACAGTCTTGATTATCAGTGTGATTGTAATAATTTTCATAGTAGTAATAGTCTGTAGGGGGAAAAAAAAAATTGAAGTTGCGTAAGTTAGCAAAGCACTATTTTACACAATGCAGTTTAAGGATCCTAAATCTTAAACTGGAAATTTATGCATGTAAATAGTTCAATGAAAATCAATGATTAGGTACTGCCTCTGCTTTGAATTTATTCTACTCTTACTGAACAAATTATGTCTTGTTTTAGTGTACTTTAAAAATTGGAAAAACATGTATGTGTTTAATGTATTAGATTACTATATAACGGATTACTATGGCATGAATCCTGCTACAGTCCGTACTACATTTTATTCTGTTATAAAACGAATGGCTTGAATAAATATGAAATGGTCCGAAAGATAATGTCAGGTTACTGAGCTCAGTGCAGCTAAGGATATACACTTGAAATGTCCTTTGTATTAAAAAAATTTCAAAATAAGATACTGTTCTAGATGCCTGTTCAAGCAACCACCACCCGCTCTACCTGCTTGTAACCATGCAGCATAGTCCTCTGTCTGTACTTCCACACTAGACGTAACTTTCTCCTTCCTGTTACGGAGTTCCTTAGTGAGCTCTTCAACCTGAAAGCAAAACAGCGTGTTACAGAACACAACGCTACATTTTAGCTATTTCATATTCTATAATTCAAACAAAACGCAATTGCATCATAGGCACTTCAATTGATCTTTGTTTGGCAGGAGACAATTTTCTATTTGCAATGGTCAGCATAAAGATTAACATAATTTCTGCTCAGAATAATAAAGGCGAGCACTTGGGAGGAAAAAGAAAAACTTAACCAAGGTTATTCTTAAGACTCACACCCTGAAAAGCTGGATTTCAAGCAATAACCACTGTTCTGTGGTGACGAATGGTGGCATTTATGAAACTTCTCTGTTCTGGCATAAGCATTTGTGCGACAGTTCTTTCACTCCTCCCTTACCTGACCTTGTTTACTGAGTTTCTTTCCTTCTGCTAAACGTGTTTTTATCTTCTGACTGCGAAACCAGCTGTGCTTTATCATTCTCCCCCGGCCCCGCAGCCTGTCGGGCCAGACGCTGATCGCAGGCTCGGGACAGCAGGCTCCAGCCAGCAGCCCCAGCACTTTCTCTGATCGCTGAGGCCCCGCAGGCCAAGAGAGCCTGGCGGGCTCCGGGAGGCGCGGGACCCGGGGGTCCCGTAAGCTCAGCCCGGGCGGAGGCGGCTCGCCGAGGGGCATCCGGTCGGGTGCCACGGCGGCGGGGATGCCTGACAGCGCTGGGGCCGGGTGCTGGCCTGTCCGTCCCGGCCCAGCGGGGGAGAGACGGGCGGGGGAGCCGGTTCCCAGGGCGGGGGCCTACCTGTCTCCTCAGCGCCTCGCTGCCCTCCCGCGCCTCGCGGTAGAGGCGCTCGGTGCGGCGCAGCCGGCGCTGCGCCCGCTCCAGCTGCCCGCGGCAGGAGCCCAGGTCCGCCTCCAGCGCCGCCACCCGCTCCCGCAGAGCCCGCTGCTCGCCGCCGGGCGGCGGGGAGGCCATGCCCGCCCGCTGCTCAGCGCCTACCCGCCGGCCGCCACCCGGCGCCCGGGACAAAGCGGCGGCCGCGGCCCCGCCCGCCGGCGCCGGCCATGCCGCCCGACCGGGCGCGAGGGCAGCAATGGCGGGGTCGCGCGTCCTCCCCGCGCGCACGAGCCTCGCCCAGTGGCGCCGCTGCAGGAAAAGTTTCCCCGCGGCGCGCGAAGACCTGCCCGCTCGGCGGGAACGCGGCACAACCCGGACGCGACCGGGAGAAGCCGGAAGTTACATGAGGGTGGAAGGGCGCATGCGTCTGGCTGCAGTTTGTGGTTGCCAGGCGACGCGCTGAGGCCCGGGTTCGATGAAACCGGCTGCGGACGGGAAACTCTCGTGGGAGGGTCGTAAATCGTTAGCCGGGTTGTGGCAGGGGGGCGTCGGCGTCGGAGAGAAGCTGAGGGACGACCCGGAGCTCCCGGAGAGAGTCGGGGAGTTAAGCCTGGGGCCTGCACGGGGCAATCTCGGGGCTGGGAGGGCTCGAAATTTGTTCATGACCTCA
Organism: Leptosomus discolor; assembly: GCF_034619465.1. NCBI lineage: Eukaryota > Metazoa > Chordata > Aves > Leptosomiformes > Leptosomidae > Leptosomus > Leptosomus discolor. Next base: position 66,861,004 of record NC_141419.1, on the reverse strand, counting down.
AGACCTTGTTGCTGTTGCCGTGTAACACATGAGAGAGTGAAAAGCAATTCCAGCACGTACACTATTATGCCAAAGTACAGCACGGTTTTGCTTGGGATACTGGGGGGTGTGGTGTGGTTGTGTTTTGTTTTGTTGTTGGTTTTGGTATTTTCCTTTAAATTCCTCAGGCTATACTGTGGCAAACACTTCATATCCTGGCTAGAAATTGCAGTGTCTGGAGAGTGTTGCAATTCTAGCTGTCTGAGCGGCATTCAAGGCTACTATGTTAAATCTATGCTGAGAACTGCGGTATTGCCGTCCTGTATAAATTTCTGTTGCTGGGATTCTAGAGGCAGCTGCAAAGGATTCTTAGGTTTTTTTCCCCACAGCCCCATCTCAATATGGTAATTCTCAAATTAATTCTTCATCTCACTTCTGTTTCTGAAGCGTGCTTTGTCTCTCGTGAGCACAATGCTTCTCAGTTTTTAACAAACTGTAAATGTGATATCCCGTGTCACTTTTGCACATTGCTCCAGAAGCAAGAAGTATGTCATAGTGGGTCACAGCCTGATAGTTTTTAGATCTGACAACTGTGAATGTATTGTATACATGGACGTCTACTCCTGCTGTTTCCCAAATAGTGCACCACCTTTAGAGGAAGTGTTGCCCTGACTACTTGAAGTAATGTATGCATTTCATATATATGTATACATATATTTCACATATTTTCATAGATATGTTTCATAGATTTTTTTTTTTATTTTTGCCTTTCCTTGACTGATGGTTCTTGTTACGCTAAAAGAGTCTCCAAGAGGATGAGGGCTTTAAAGTTTGCAGTGTGTCATAATGCAGCCCACAAATTTGTAGCCATGCTTCTGTGGCCTGCTTTTTGGCTGCTGAAAACAAGGGGGTGGCTTATTGCATGTCAAACTTTTATGTCAGCATCAAAGTAGTGATTATTTTTGCCACTGCAATCTATCTAGGCACTTCTGAAATATTTATAGTTTGGTTTCGTGCCATTACTTCCTAGAGCTTGGTAGCAACGTGGGATTACAGTAGGTTTTAGGTTAGACCTCACTCAACACAGGCAAGTTTGAACTTTGTGTAGCTCTTGTGGAGAGCAGATAGTACAATACTTTGCCTGTAAGTTAGAAGCTGAGGTAGTGCTACCTTTATTCACCTGCCTCTTGCAGCTGCTGAAATAATGACCCATTTCCAATAAATAAGTCCAAATACATGTGAGCTCAAAAGTCACGGTATGTTGCAGTATTATTTTAACATGAACACTGCTTTTTTACTGCAAAGGCAATTGTGCCAATAGCTCATGTGCAGATCGTTAAGTACAATTCTGACCAGAAACTGTGAGAACCAAATGCTTGAACTCCAGAGGGTGGCCTACATGAGCAGCGAAGAGGCAAATCTATATCTATTCATAACCTAACTGAAAGGAAATGGGAAAAAAATACATGTAGCTTGTCTTCTTTAAAGCATTTTTTAAAAGGGGGTTAAGCTCTAGAGTGGACTGTAAGTCTTAAGAGATGTTAAAATAAAAAACACAGTTTAGACCTCAGTTTTGCTCCTCATTGGAAAGGTATGTCTTATCAGCTGAGAATTAGTGTATTGTCTGTATCAAAAAGTGTTTCATTTCAGGTAATGCTTTTCTTTGTATTAAGATCATTTCCCTTAAAGTATATAAGTAAACAAGGACCTGAGCTGGAGGAAGATGCTTTATGAAAGAGCAGAGATTTCATCCACTGTCTTATATTAAATTGTATTTAGTTCAGGGAATCACATTATCTTCTTATTAAAAGATTGGCCTAATTTCAGGCCTTTGATCTGCAAGTCATATATTTCATTGTAAAAATAATGGATTATAAAGTTTAAGTGTTGAAAAGAGGATGCAAAAATGATTCCAGCACTCCAAAGAGTGTGTGTTTCTGAAGGCTGGCAGCAGATGAAAATGGAGAGGGAGGAGGACATGTCCCTGCTGGCTGGGGGAAACATGCTGGGGTGCCTTGGCTGTCACCACAAGCTGTTGTTCCACTGTGCCTTGCTGTCAGAAAGCAGCAGAGGGGAATAGCAGCAGACCAGGTGGAGGAATGGGATATGCAGGGTGTGACTTACCTCCATGTGCAGCGGCGTTAAGTTTGAAGACAGAGGTGGCAGCTGTCCCCACAACCAGCTAACTTCTAGACAGACCTCTTGGTTTCTCAGTGGTTCAGCCATGGGTCTAAGGTCTCGGTTCTGCTTGTCTTTGATCTCATGATAAAGCCAGTCTCTTGGTGCCTCTGAATGCGCCCCTTTGCTGCCCATGTCCTGGAAGGGCCCTGGACATGGACTGATGAGCTGCTGTTGCAGCCGCCGCTGTCTGTACTCCTTGCTTCTCTGGGATGGGGTAGTTACACTTGCAAGTATAGGGGGCATCTAAATCCAGCTAAACAGAAAACAGACGCCTGGTTCCTGCACCTTCTGTATGAAAGGGAAGGGAGGACTTCAGTCACAGGGATGTTTGCCACCAAAGGGCAGGGGATAGCGGAAGGAGGATGAAATGGCTTGTCAGAGGTGTGGACAGCAAGGCTGCTGAAACACAGACTGTCTGGCTATGGGCAAGATCTCGAGGAGACCTCTCCTCCCCACACAGCTATCATGAGCCTAAACCTACATGAAAGAAAATGCCACTGTGCATGCTGCATGAGGAAAATACAGGAGTCCAAAGCTTGCAGGAAGGGCCTGGAGGGGTAGGAAGTGTGAGGACACAGAGCTCTACCACTGCCTGTTCTTTCCCCAGGCTGGTGCCGTGCAGGAACAACCAAGAAGTGCAGGGAGATGTGCCAGCCCAGCATGCATGTGTCAATTTAAGAGTAAGGATGTGGTGTTTGCCTGTCAGAGCCCTCTCAGGGACTTTCACTGAAACAGTTTTACAAAGTTGCAGATACAGGTAATTTAGTAAGGCAACAGGTGTCACAAGTAAGGAATTACCGTTGATAAATGCACTTACTGCAGTAGCACTAATATACTATAATAATGCTGGCCCAGTTTTCCCAGGTGTTCTTCACCAGGGGCAAAGGCGCAATTCTTACCGAGAAGGCCTCCCAGTCTTGGGTGGAGGAAGAGGAGCACAGCCCGTCAAATGTCTCTTCTAGATCTTCAGTCACTTTCTCCCAATTTTTACCCATTATTCTCCTCTTTTTATTTTCTAATTCTCTGTTTCCCCTCCCATGGGTTACATATAGCATGATTTGTGTGGAGAGTTGAGTGACATAGTCATATACATACAGAATTAAGCAGGGATATTAACTGTAATATTAATTTTCTACATAATTAAGCAAACGTTTCACTCCAGGGCATCATAGCCTTCAGAGTTTTGTGCTGAAACAGTCTTTCTGCACTCTTTAGCCAAAATAGAGCTGTCTTGCCTCTTCAAGTCGAGGGCTTATGGGTAAGGATTAGGTGGCAGGCTAGTATGGGTGACATTGTTGTGGGTGTTTACTACAGCCTACCTGATCAGGACGAGGAGGCAGATAAAGCCTTGTACAGTCAGCTGGAAGCAGCCTGTCACGGTCCACTCAGTGGACTCCTGATGGTTCATTTGATGTGATCTCAAAGTGCAACATTAAGGCGACCACGCCAAAGGGGTTTGCTACAACCAAAGAGTGAAACTTTATCATTTGCCCCTAAAGCTGCGTGCGATAGGTAAAGAGGGGGAAAGGAAAGGGGGAAAGTAAAGTGGAAAGAGGAAAGAGATCGATAGCTACCACCGCAGGTCCAAGGCGTCCCTATGGTCCCAGGTCCAGGCAGCGTCCTGCCGGTCCTAACGATCGTCGTGATCCTTGGTGGGGAAAGCTTCCAAAGTTTGGGTACTGAGGAGCCCCTTTTTATGCCTAGTGGCACCCCTTGCTCCTCCTCTGCATCTCCACCTCTTCTTGGCTCCATCGATGCTGATCAGTTTTTCTTGGTAATGGTTCTCAGGCTCGTCCCTGGCACTGGAGAACGGCACAGCACTCTTTAGCCAAAACAGAGCTGTCTTGCCTCTGCAAGGCTCCCTCCTTCGACTGTTATCTCCCCCCACAAGGTTTCTAGAAGGGAGAAGCGGACAGCAACATCTCTTATCCTTATGCTGTTTCCTGGCAGGTGAACAAGTTGCTCAGCTCTCGTCCTTGCTCTGTCCAGGGCATAATGACCTCACAAGCCTGGCATTCCATTGCCAGGATCAGCAACTGCTTCTCAGGCAGGCCGCTGCAGGCTCATGTCAAGACGTTAGCCTAACTTTCGGAGCCCATATTCCTGATGACAAGGTTGAGGCAATGCTGGTTTTCGGACCAAATCAACTGCTTGCCATTTCTCATCCACCTTTCGGGCCCATACTTTATGCCTAATAGGATAAAGTATAGCTCTGTTGTGGATCAATCCTAATGCAATGACAGGATGAATCAAGTATATTGAAGCATTGTGTACGGTTAGCACAAAAAATGTGGCAGTGTTTGTGATGGGGTCATAAGTGAAGTTTACCAGATTCCACCACGATTTACCAGATTCCACCATGAGAGTTCCTTCTCGAAGTCAGTGGCACGGTCCCGAATTATTTTCCTAATCTCAGTGGGGAAAGTGCCTTCTTCACCTTCTCTTATGATTGACACAACCACCAACTGCATCCACAATTAAGCCTGGATACAACTGAGAGCTAAAGAAAGGTTATTTTGGACTACACCTAGTGCATCCACAATAGTTTCATGGTCCTTTGCATTCACTTTTTCCCATTTTGGTAATATATTTGATAACAGCCATTGATTAGTTCCCAAAGCCAATAGGGAAGATCGCAAAGGTTGTTGCAATTTGTCCAGATCACTGGTGGTCGTAGCCAATTTGTTCATTAACACCTCTGAATCCATACTATTTAGAACTCCCAGTCCTGTGTCTGAAACACCGGTTCGGTCTCTCTGTGTTCGTCTCCTGGAAGGAGTGCGTTTCTGCAGCCAGGTTGTCCATCCCTCATAAGATGTTTTTAGAAAAGGTGAGCAAGCTGGCTGAATTTCCGAGACATTATTTTGCATCAGCAACTCAACTCGTTTAAGAGACCATGCCGGATTGAAGAACATTTTTTGCTGGCCCGTATTTCTGATTACATATGGTCCAATTGTAAAGATTTTTGGACTAAGCATAACAAATGATTGGGTAGTAGGTATTACAACATCTATTTTGAGTTGTCCCCAGTATCTTGTATTGGTTTTGCCACACATGATCTTATGGGAGTACTGTACAGCAGTCAAGTTTAGCCAGCAATCTTGGTTTTGATTTTTACACGACAAAATAGGGCCATGTGGTTCAATTCCATAACTGTTTATGGGTTCAGTGGGGATTCAGTAATCAATCAGCATCGTATTGTAGTGTCGTCACCCTGTACCACCACAAAAGAGGGTATAACTTCACTTTTGTGAGTCAGTGTGAAGAGGGTATCTATGCCATGGTGTGTGACTACTGCAACAAGCATCACTAGAGGCTTAGTTACAGCATTTATGTTGAAGTTGAATGTTAGGCCTGATAGACCTGACTGGTTTGCCAGATTACTGTGCCAATTACACACCACATAGACAGGCTTGGTCAAAGTGAAGTTGTACAAACAATCCCTTTGCTCATTAATACAGGATTTGGCGATTTCAACATTGTCGGTACTTGGTTCTAAGGTGAAGTTACTGACATACTTTGGTGGCAACATGTGATGAGAGAATCTTGTTTTTGGCATTTCCACTCTGTAGCAGGACAGAGTTTCGCTGTGATGCCGGAGTGAATTTGGGTTGTTGAATCTAGATCCAAAAGATTTCCAGAAATTACAATTGAGGAGGCTTTTTCAATAGAGAAATTTTTCCACTTTTCTGCATCCTACCTGTATCTTTTCTCTGATTGTTCCAGTCAGGGCATGAACCCAGTCTTTTCTGCCCCACTCCCATTCATTTAGGTGGTACACTTCAGTGTCATACAGTACTACAGTAGCTAAGTTTGGGAGGTGGTCCTTGGGATAGTACCCTAGAGTGCTGGTGTACTTGACAATAGCTTGGAACCATGGCCAATCTGAATTCTTTTGGTTACAGGTTAGTGGTAGGATGCAGAAAATTATAACCAGTCCAATCATTAGTCCAATTAAACGATCAGTCGTTCTAAAATTTAGGCCTCCAAATTATCATCCATGAGTAGTTCTTCCTGTTCTGAGTGTCCCTCGGAGTTCTCCTGCAACAATAAAACAACAAAGCCTGCCTCTCAGAGGCAGAAAATTAAAATGATGGAATTATCCTGCGAGTGTTTATCCGATGTTTCTTTCCCAGGGCATCAGAGGCTACCCATATATATGCATTTAGTGGGGCTTTTAGCACTAGTGGTACGCTTCCCACGGTGGGAAGTTCCACCAGAACAGGCTGTCCTGGGAAGTGAGCTGGATTCTTGGATTCATTTGTTCCCTTTGATAAGGGAACCAAAGAAGGAGTCTTTGGGCAAAAGGCGATGCTTTTGGGGCATCCATTTAGCCCCCATCTGTCATTTACTCCTTTAACCGCTTCCCACAGACAGACATCCCAATTTCTTCTTTGTGGTTGCAAAAACTGTTTTAAAAGACCATTAGTTCTTTCTACAATCCCATTGGCTTGCGGGTAATACGGGGTGTGAAAGGTCCATTTAATCCCTTCACTTCGTGCCCAATCTTGTACAACTCTGGTGGTGAAATGAGAACCGTTATCAGACTGTATTTCTTGTGGTTTTGGAAAAGTTCCAAACCATTCTCACAATGCCTTCACAGTGTTTTCTCCCATAGCCTTGTTAAAGGCTTCTGCTTGAACTAGTCCTGATGTTATTTCTACTCCCACCAGCACAAAATGTTTTCCTCCTGATTTCTTAAAGGGGCCGATATAATGCACCTGCCAGGCATCCCATAAGCCTTTATCCTCCCATAAATGTAGAGGGTCATCCTCTAAAGGGTGCCTTTCTAGTCGTGTACGACATTGTTCACAGGCTGATATGCAAGTTTTACACATTTCTCTGGTGACAGGCCAGCCTTGGGCAAGGGCTTCACGATTCAAATCTTTAGCTCCTGTGTGTTCGCGCTTTACATGCAACCATTCTAACAAGCGTTCCCAATGTTCTGTAATTTGGTCTGTTTGCACAGGGGCTAGCCTTGCCAACTCATCAGCTCTGTTATTCCACTCACCCACTGAATCTCCATCTCCCTGATGAGAAGCTACTCATCCCACAGCAAAATTCCCTTGGCTTGCAATGCTTAAGATTTCCTGCCATCTTTCCTTTTGCCACACTGGAACTCTGTTAACCTCCCATTCATTTTGCTCCCAGAAAGGAAGCCATTCAGTACATCCCTTAAACACAGCATAACAATTGGTATAGATATGGACAGGAGAAGTAGTTTGTGCTTCATGCTGGAAAACCCTCCACAGTGCAATTAATTCACCTTCTTGGGCACTACCCTTTCCCTCTGTTCCAATCCATTCCTCGGAGGAGGTATGGAGTGCTACTGCCCGATAACTCCACACTTTTCCTTCTCTCTTGGCAGAAGTGTCAGTAAACCAAGCACTTACGGTCTGATCTTGGGGAAAAGGAGGGGCCACCTGAATGACTGAGGCAGGTTTGTCTTGGCTGCCGTTCTGTCTCTCCCTTTCTTGTAGGGTTAGGTTTTTTAAAGCTCCTTCAGTCGCTGAGAAAATGTTGTAATAGTGTTCTAATCTGAGCATACCACTTTTGTACCAAGGCTTTCTGGGCCACCCTGTCAGAGGGGGCAGTCCTGGTCATAATTGCTTTTATAACTTTAAATGGGCCTCTTCATATGATTGGTTGTTGTGGTGCTATTTTCCCTACTTCTATGAGAGCCAGGCTAACCACAAACAAACCTCTCTCCCAAGCAGGATATCTCCTCTTGGCATCCTTGAAGCTGCGGGAGTAAAATCCCACAGGTCGGGTTGGACCCTCAGGGCCCCGTTGCCATATATGTATGGACAATCCTGATATTGCATACCCCCACTCCACCTGGAAATGATCTGTAGGGTGGATAGGGCCGAGAGCTTGGTGAGCTGTTGCTTCAAAAATTAATGATTGTATAGCTTCTTCCTGAGAAGCTGTCCATTCCCATTTTGTTGCAGCAATCACCGGATTTAGGATTTTAGAATATTGCTTAGAAATCCTCTTAGTTTTCCCATCTTGATTTGCATATCAAGAATTGTAATTAGTGAATATTAGTAGGAGAGACTAATGATTATATTGAGAAAATAAGTCTCAAATGGAATAAATGATCAAATATAAAATAAAATCTGTGTTGCCAATGCTGCTAGCATACTCCTGTAAAATTCCAGACCTAAGATACTCATTAACCAATGATCTGTTAGTGGTTAGAAACAAGGACAGTGTGTTGTAGTCCAAGATGTCTGCAAGACAGGATTTATTATGGTACCCATTGTATAAAATCTTTGAATCATGACCGAAGTAGGTATGAGCCAAGAGCCTACGAGCCAAGAACATGTTCCCTGACCATACATGGTCAATTTGAAGAGTGGTCGAGACCTCCGACTCACGGACCACCTACCCAAATTGAGGCTGCGCACTAATTTGCATCAGAAGTGAGAGAAGAAGAACCAGTCATCGAGAGGATGAAAATGAATATGTGTTGTATAGACTGAATATGTATGAATTTACTATATAAATATTTGTTAATTGCAATGTGCAGGCGGACATCTTTGGGAAGGATCCCGTGTCCCCGGTGCACACCGTGCGCATCGTTAATAAAGGACGTCTCTACTTATCTAACTTTGTGTAGGTAAATTTTTCTTACCACTGCTGATTTGCAACAATTTGACCCCTTTTCTTAACAAATCATAAAGAGGTCTAGCAATGATAGAAAAGTCCGGGATGTGTTTTCTCCAGAACACCAATAATCCTAAAGCATGCTGCAGGTCGTTTTTTGACTCAGGCATTTTAATCTGATCTAGGGAGGTGAGGGTGTCCGGTGGGATACACGTCATTCCCATTTTCCACCAAATTCCCAAGAACTTTACTTCTTGTAATGGCTTTTGGACCTTTTCTGGGGGAATTTGCAAGCCCAAATTCTCCAAATGGGAGGTTATATTCTGTTGGGTTGTCCCTGCCTCCTCTATTTCATATCCCGCCCCCCCCCCCCCCCCGAGGATATCATCAATATACTGTTAAACAGCTATACCTTCGGCCTTTGGTATTTTTTCCAGCTTCTGGGCCATAATGAGCCAATGTGGGGGGATCTTTATACCCCTGGGGTAGCTGGGTGAAAGTAAATTGTTGCACTTCCCACATAAATGCAAAACTATCTCTGTCTTCTGGCCGCAAAGGTATCATAAAAACCGTATCTTTTACATCTATGGTTGCCACAACTGGATGAGCCTTCTCATGAATCATCGTTATCTGTTCAACTGGGTTAGGGACTGCAGCAGTTAAAGGGTCAGTGTTGGCATTCAGCCTCCAGAAATCTATCCTGAGCCACCACTTCCCGTTTGGTTTTCTCACTGGCCACACTGGAGAGTTAAAAGGGGAATGGGTATCTATCACCACTCCTTGCTCTTGCATTTCCTGCATAACTGGTTTGATACCTTCCTTAGTTCCCAGGGGGAGGGAATATTGACATTTGTTGTTTTGCTAAATGGCAAAGGGGGTGCTGTTTGAAGCAGTCTGACATTCAGCTGCGGTGTTCCAAAAGTCCACAACAATCCTTCCGAATCCTCCCACCCCTTTCCCTTAAGGGCAACCATTCCTAACAGGTTAGTTGGAAGGTCCGCGACCACCATTACAATAGTGACTGCACTTTCCTCTCTTGGCAACATCAGCTTTACCGGAGCAACATTCATAACTTCTGCGGACCCTAAAGCATTCAGGACACAAAAACGTCACGTAGAGGGAGTGACTCCACTCCTCTGTGCATCTCCTTTGGTCAGGGCAGAGATCTGTGCACCGGTATCGATTTAAAAAGTCACTAGTGCATGCTTGAGACCCACAATAGCTGTAATCAGTAAATCTCCTCTGTTAGTCTAAGTGAGCTGTCAGATATAAATCCATCCTTCATCTCCCAGCCCACTATTGGGGAATGGAGGTTCTAGTTTCCCTGCTCCTGGGGAAAAACCTTGCTTGCCCTGTTGCCAGTGTCCTTCGCGAGGAGGGCCATGGGCATAAAGGGTGAGATCTCTTTCCTGTGCTGCGAGTGCTGTTTCTGATTATGCCATTTTAGTACCAGTTTACTCAGCTTATTAAGGGGTAAACCATCCATTGTATCCCTGGGGGCTTCCTTTATAATTCCCAAAAGCCACCATTGTTGACAGGTAATGGGGTGACCTCCCCGAGCTGTTTTAAAACGGAGGAGGTCAGCGGCGGTGGCTGCAGTTTTACTGACAGGGAAGGGCAGACCGTTAACTCCTACTTGACAGATCCCTCTTGATTTTTCCTCCCTTAGGGCAGCTTTTAGCGAACGGTTTTCTTCCCTTTCTACCTCTAATTGCAGTTTTAGGTTAGAGGTCATTCTTTGAAAAATTTGCACCAAATTTTCTAGAAATTCTATGATTTGTTTTTCATGACTACGCCACTTAAGGCAGACTTTGACTGCTGCAACGAAGCTGGCTCCCAGAACAGCACAGATTATCGTTTTGTCTTTACCTGATCTAACCTTAGCCTCATTCTGTAAAGAAATCACTCGGTCTGTTACACTCTGCAAGTTTGTCCAATTATCTTGAGCCCAGTCTTCCCTGAGTGGGAAGGGTTGAGCCCCATGCTTTGATAGGAGTGCATAGAACGAGTCTTGATTTTTCACTAACAGAGGGTCTTGATTATCAACCTTTTTGGCCATTCTTATTGCCAAGGGACCAAACCCACTTCAGAGAGGCTAAACTTAGTTACACACACACAGCTTCTGCTGCTTCTCCTTTCTCTTCCCCAAGTGGTTGAAGGGACCAAAATCTACTACGGGGAGGCAATTATAGTTTCTACAAGGTTGTCCCTTCACTGCCCTGAGCAGACAACTCTCATTTATATGAGAACAGTTTCCCCCTTTTGTACTAAGAGATCTTTTACTTGATCCCGATAGAGAGAGCCCTCAACTCAAGTTTGGAGTGCACTACACCTAGGCGTGTGTGATGTGCAGGAAATTTGAATCGCTTCCCTTGCTTTCTGGGCACCTTTCACCCTTTCAGAGTGTAGGGCCAGGTGTGGCTAGAATGAAATGTCCTTCCCCTGTTGCAGACCACGCACAACCTGCACCCCTCTGTCTCTCAGGATCCTGTCTGTGACGCCACTTAAAATGCCACAGTCCACTCGGTGGCCTCATGACAGTTCATTTGCTGTGATCTCAAAGTGCAAAATTAAGGTGACCACGCCAAAGGGGTTTGCTACAATCAAAGAGTGAAGCTTTATTGTTTGCCCGTAAAGCAGCGTGCGATAGGTATAGAGGGTAAAAGGAAAGGGGAAAGTGAAGTGGAAAGAGGAAAGAGATCGATAGCTACCACTGCAGGTCCAAGGCGTCCCTATGGTCCCAGGTCCAGGCAGCGTCCTGCTGGTCCTAACGATCGTCGTGATCCTTGGTGGGGAAAGCTTCCAAAGTTTGGGTACTGAGGAGCCCCTTTTTATGCCTAGTGGCACCCCTTGCTCCTCCTCTGCATCTCCACCTCTTCTTGGCTCCATCGATGCTGATCAGTTTTTCTTGGTAATGGTTCTCAGGCTCGTCCCTGGCACTGGAGAACGGCACAGCACTCTTTAGCCAAAACAGAGCTGTCTTGCCTCTGCAAGGCTCCCTCCTTCGACTGTTATCTCCCCCCACAAGGTTTCTAGAAGGGAGAAGCGGACAGCAACATCTCTTATCCTTATGCTGTTTCCTGGCAGGTGAACAAGTTGCTCAGCTCTCGTCCTTGCTCTGTCCAGGGCATAATGACCTCACAAGCCTGGCATTCCATTGCCAGGATCAGCAACTGCTTCTCAGGCAGGCCGCTGCAGGCTCATGTCAAGATGTTAGCCTAACTTTCGGAGCCCATATTCCTGATGACAAGGTTGAGGCAATGCTGGTTTTCGGACCGACTCTTACACAGCCTCACAATCACAGGCCCTGGTCCTCACTGGGGACTTCAACCACCCTGATATTTGCTGGAAGAACAACACAGCCAAGCATCCACAGTGCAGGAGGTTCCTGCAGAGCACTGATGATAAATTTTGACACAGGGGGTGGAAGAACGTACGAGGGGAGGTGTGCTGCTGGACCTTGTGCTAACAGACAAAGACAGATTGGCTGGAGAGGTGAAGGTTGGGGGCAGCCTTAGCTGTACTGTCCATGAGATAGTGGAGTTCAGGATCCTGCGTGGAAGAAGCAGGGCAATAAGTAGGATTGCAACCCTGAACTTTAGCCTCTTCAAAGACCTACTTGGAGGGATCCCATGGGCTAGAGCTCTAGAAGGTAGGAGGGCCCAAGTGAGCTGGTTGCCATTCAAGCACCACTTCCTCCAAGCTCAAGATCAGTGCATCTCTATGAGGAAGAAACTGAGCAAAGGAGGCAGAACATGTGCTTGAATGCACAAGGAACTTCTGGAAAAACTCAAAGGGAAGAAGAAAGTCTACAGCAGGTGGAAAAAGGGACTGGCCACTTGGGAGGAATATAGGAGTGTTGTCAGAGTATGCAGGGATGCAATGAGGAAGGCTAAGGCCAACTTGGAATTAAGTCTGGCTAGGGATGTCAAACGCAACCAGAAGGGATTCTTCAAATATGTCGATGGCAAAAGAAAGACTAGGGAAAATGTGGCCCCACTGCTGAATGAGGCGAGTGCCCTGGTGACGGAGAATACGGAGAAGCCAGAGTTACTGAATGCCTTCTTTGTGTGGCCTTAGCAGTAAACACTGAGTGTCCTCAGGACTGTGTCCTCAGGAATCCCAGACCCTGGGGGCAGGGGAAGAAGTCTGGAGAAATCAAGACTTTCCCTTGGTTGAGTAGGATTGGGTTAGGGAACTTTTAGGCAAACTAGACAGTCACAAATCCGTGGACCCCAGTGGAATGCACCCGTGAGTGCTGAGGAATCTGGCAGATGTTATTACTAAGCTCTCTATCACTGAAAGGTTATGGAGGACAGGAAAGGTGCCTGAGGACTGGAGGAAAGCCAGTGTCACTCCAGTCTTCAAAAAGGACAAGAAAGAGGGCCCAGGAAACTACAGGCCAGTCAGCCTCACCTCTATCCCTGGAAAGGTGATGGAACAGCTCATTCTGGCTGTTATCTCTAAGCACGTGGAGGAAAAGAAGATTATCAGGAGTAGTCAGCATGGATTCACCAAGGGGAAATCAAGCTTGACCAAGATGATAGCCTTCTATGGTGGCATGACTGGCTGGGTAGATGAGGGGAGACCAGTGGATGTTGTCTACCTTGACTTTAGGAAGGCTTTTGACTCTGTCTCTCATGACATACTCATAGGTAAGCTTAGGAAGTGTGGGATGGACAAGTGGACAGTGAAGTGGATTTGGAACTGGCTGAAGGACAGAGCTCAGAGGGTTATGATCAGTGATGCTGAGTCTAGTTGTAGGCCTGAGGCTAGCGGTGTTCCCCAGGGGTCAGTACTGGGTCCAGTCTTATTCAGCATATTCATCAACAACCTGGATGAGGGGACAGAGTGCACCCTCAGCAAGTTTGCTGACAATATGAAACTGGGAGGAGTGGCTGACCCACCAGCAGGCTGTGCTGCCATTCAGTGAGACCTGGACAGGCTGGAGAGCTGGGCAGGGAGGAACCTAAGGAGGTTCAATAAGGGCAAGTGTAGGGTCCTGCACCTGGGGAGGAATAACCCTGTGCACCAGTACAGGCTGGGGGTCGAGCAGCTGGAGAGCGGCTCTGTGGAGAAAGACCTGGGAGTCCTAGCAGGCAGCAAGTTGACCACGAGCCAGCAATGTGCCTTTGTGGCCAAGAAGGCCAATGGTGTCCTGGGTTGCATTAAGAAAAGCGTGGCCAGCAGGTTGAGGTTCCCCCTCTACTCTGCCCTGGTGAGGCCACATCTGCAGTACTGTGTCCAGTTCTGGGGCCCTCAGTTCAAGAGGGCTACTAAGATCATGAGGGTACTGGAGCATCTGCCCTATGAGGAAAGGCTGAGAGACCTGGGTCTGTTTAGCCTGGAGAAGACTGAGAGGGAACCTTATCAACACTTATAAATGTCTAAAGGGTGGGTGACCAGAGGATGGGGCCAGGCTTTTTTCAGTGGTGCCCAGTGATAGGACAAGAGGCAACGGATAGAAACTGGAACACAGGAAGTTAGTTCCACCTGACGGTGACAGAGCACTGGAACAGGCTGCCCAGAGAGGCCGTGGAGTCTTCTTCTCTGGAGATTTTAAAAACCCTGTTGGACACGATTCCATGCAACCTGCTCTAAGTGAACCTGCTTTAGCAGAGGGGTTGGACTAGATGATCTTCAAAGGTCCCTTCCAACTCCCGTCATTCTGCAATTCTGTGATTATGTGAGCGTGATTTCATGTGTGTGGCAATGCAAATGTTCTCTGTCATAAAAGTGAGCTTAAACACTGTGTTTCCCAGTTTGATGCAATTTGTAGGCTTGATACTAATTATCCTGTACCCTTGTGCATCTCCTTCTCCATGTGGGTTGCTGGAGCCAGCCCCACTTCTTTGCGGGTTTGGGGGTAGATCTCTGTCTGCTCTTTCCTGGTTTTGGGTTTCCTAGGAAGTGGTGATTGTTTCTAGCTTGGCAACGACATGGAGATTCCCCAAAAACTTGTTCAGGTGATGATAACATGCCTTGAGCTGTGTATTTTCACAGTGAAATCCTCAGAAGTCTTCCTGGAACCTAAAGATTCTTTCATCAGCATATCACATTTGATCAGGCAACGACACATACCAAGTTCAGTGCCCTGGCAGCCTATTTCAGTAATAGTAACATTACTGCACACACCACCACCTATGTGCATTTCTTAAAGAGAACTCAGCTACATGGAAGAGAAATGGAAGAGAAAACTAGTTGCAGCAGATCAAGCTGCAACTCTTTTCAGTGGTGAATCCAGAGGCTGGCTTGTTCTCCCCTTCTATCACCCTCTTTTTCATGTGGATGTACATTGCTTGAAAAACCAGACACCTGCAAACCTGATCTAGGCTCTCTGATGTTATCCTAAGCTTTCTCATTGGCTAGAGCAGCACTGCTCAGAGAACAAGTGCTTGACCTTAGTGCATCCACTGGGCTTACATTGTCTACCTCTTGCCAAGGTGCTGCCATGGAGGAGGCAAATTGCTTGGGGATGGATTAAAGGCCCTCTGCTGTAATGTGGAGTTGAAAGTACAGGAAAGCAGTATGTCTGTGTTGTGCCAGATGACTCCATCCAGTTCCTCAAAGTTTGGGCAGATCACTGGCCCAGATTTGGTCTGGTCTTGGGCTGGCCAGGGGTCCCTCTCAGAGACACGAGTATTTCTGACAAAATGCAGCCTCAAAACACAGTTTATCTAAACAGGAGGCAGCTGGGCAGTGACCTCTCTTCTGATAGATACTAAGGATATTGGGGCACAGGCTTTTTGTCAAGTAGGACCAGGAAGTGTTTGCAAAAGGCTGCAAGGTACCAACCAGAAGTCAGTAATTTTGGTTGGAATTCATGCTAGAGTATTTCAGTCAATGTTAACAGCTTGTTTTGAGCCAGCCCAAGGATTTTAAATAGAGTCAGTGAATCTTGGTGCTGTGCTTGGTACTGCTTGCTACCGTCTTGCTGCAGCATCTTTGAACCAGTTTTAAGCTGCCATAGAGCATATCTTGGCTTTAAAGTTTCTGCAAGTAAGGTTCCTTTTATCGCTGCATAATGTGTAGCTGTCTCCCCTCCCAGCATCCTGAGGCTTCTGGGTTCACATGGAGACATACTGCATGTAAGAGACCTACCTGTTTTCCTTCTGCAAGGACCGGCTCCGCATTCGCAATTAAGGATCCTGCTCCTGTGTTGAGGCACTTGAAAATGAGACACCAGAGTACATGACACTGCAGATCTTAAGTCCTTTGAACATATTTCCAATATTCCTAGTCCTTCTGATTTTGTGACACTCAGGGATAAGAATGTGAAGGAAACTCAGAAAATCCAAACAGGTCTAACCATGACTTTGCACAGTGCTTCTTTTCCAGTTGGGTTTCTCTGTAAAGCAGAAATGTAAAAAGAAAGTAGCTTTTACCACTAGATGGCATTTAAGGATTGTTTTTTGGTTTGTTTTTTTTTTTAAATGCCCTGAAACAGTCCTGAAAACTGCCTAACTAGGCAAAATGATGGATTTGTAACCTAATTTTCTTCCTCTCTCCATACAATTTGGGCTTTGGCACACAAGTGAATTATCAGTATAGAAATACACAAACAGGGCTATAAAGTTGACTTGAATGAGCTGTGGAAGCCTGCCTTACGTGCCTCAATCTCACCAAGTTTTCTTAAAGACCTGGGCAAAAGCAGCACATGCAAAAAATAGAAAACCTTGGCTTTGTTGAATCAACTGGTGCTGGAGAGAGCCACCAAAACCAACTTGTGGCTATCACTTGAGATGATCTGATCTTAGGTCCACAGTGACAGAGTAAGGCTTGCTGTTGCCTCTATAGCAATTGGTTCCCTGGAGAGCATGAGTCAGCTGTGTCTAAAAGACAGTCAGCTTCTTTGTACCCTTCGCCTTAGGCATAGCTGCTGCTGGGAGATACCTGTCTTTCTAGTGCTATAGAGTGAACAGATCACTTAACACAGGCACGTAAATTTCTGCAAAGTCAGAATACTCTTCTCTGAACTTGTTATTGATGTTAGCTTCAGAGAAATAAACATGGATGCCCCTTTCTTGGTGTACAAGCGATAGCATTGCCTGCATTTTCTCATTACCCCCTGAGCAGCTCATCTCAAAAAACACATGCACATAGAGAGCTGTTGCTGTGAGTCACCATCCACCTGCCAGCAGGGGCAGGTCAAAAAGGCAGTGCCGGCCTGAACTCCTTGGCTTAGATGCTAACTATGGTTCCTGTTTTATAAAGGCTATTAAATTTTTTTTTCCAGTGCCATAAAGCTGCCAAATGTCTGGCACCTTCGCTTAGTTATTATGAATAAACTGAAAACTTCGCTCAGCTGCAAAAGCAAAAATAGATCAATGCAGGCAAGAGTCAGCATAGTAAATGTAGGCTGTTCTCTGAAGAGAGCAGAGCTCGATACAGGGGTTCAGGCTAGAGATCCTACAAAGAAGAATGTCTGCTGCTAATGGTGCCAAAAATATTGTAGGTAACAATCTCTGGGATGCTACAGCCTGCTCTGAGAAGGGTGCCACTGGCATGACCATAATGGTGGATTTGTTAGCTTGTGTCATGCATGCCTCACTGTCAGTGTGTCAGTGGGAGAGATTGTTCTTTCTTTTCTTCGGTAATGCTGTTATGGTGTCCAATGCCTGTGGTATGCTTGCACTCAAAGAACATGCCTTCCCACTCTGCTCTTTCCAGGTACCCATATGCAGTCTCACTTGCATCTGCTACATCTGCACTTCTGTGCCAGCCATGACGATGCTCCTCCTACTCCTCATACTGGCCTCTGGCAAACCTTAAACTAACAAGGACTGGCCAATGGCACAGACACATGTGGTTTGCCTGCACACTGGGTATAGGGCCTTTCTTTGCCTGTAGCATGCCCCAGAAATCCACATGACTGTGGCTGTTGCAGGAAGAGAACTAGTCACATAGGCCAATATAGAAGCAGATGGCTCAAAAGCAAGAAAACTCCCAGTGATTTAGTTATCATGTGATAGCAGGGCGGAAAAGTGTGCCTGCCTCTCCATGACCAATCAGACTGTGAGAATACATGGCTGTTACACCTATTTGATCTGCAATACTTAAATATTAGCTGTGCAAGTTGCAGTCTTCCCACTTACCCCCATCATGGTCATGCTACAGGTTGCATAATTTTTACATTCTTGTCTTAATGAAGAATAAAAAGGAACACAGAAATATTGGATAGTGTGCAGATGTGAATTTGTAACACATCATAAACAAATTGGTGACAGTTAAAAGGCTCTCTTTAAAGGAATTTTTCTTGCAAATGCAGTCCTTTTTTATCTGGGTCACTGTGGCAAAAAAGATAGAGATGGTTTTGTGAGGGAAGGTAGGAAGAAATCTCATCACCAGGTTAATTAAACTGACAGCTTTGTTCCGCTGACTCATATTTCATGACAAATTCTATAGATGTATTATCAGTTAGTTAAAGAATAACTAGAGCAGTGATCACAAAACTGCTGTAGTATAGCCATGGAGAGATGCATGTAACTATTCATATTGCAATGCATTATGTTGAGACTAAGAGCAAATCAGCTGTGACCTGTTTTAATAAGTATGCCATATGAATTACCTGATCTTCCACTGGAAGCCTGATGAATTAAAATGATCTCAGTAGCTTTATGATCTGAATAAGAACCAAACTGGATTTAATCTAGTTAGAACTAAACCAAATTATTTTCAATTTTTTTCTTAATTATTAGATAATTAAATGAGATCCAAATGAAATTCAATGTCCAGGCTATCAGTGGTTTTGATAGAAGGCAAGTTTTGTTTTTTACATTTCTTTGGGCTGAAACATAGGCAATATATCTGATTTTTATATAGTGTGTACTTTTTTCTGCAAAAATTACTATCTTTTCTATTCTGGGGTAAAGTAACATTTAGGATTGCGGGTTTTTAGCTCTTTTTCATTCTCAGCAGCCTCTTGAGTCTGATTCATTCCTCACATCCAGAACAGCCTCCATCTCTTTGGAATGGAACAAAAGTTGTGTCAAATAAGCAATGTTCAACATGATATCCTGTTCCCAATTATGCCCCATGATTCTCCTGTGGTTTTTCCTCTGGGTGCTGGTGTGTCCTGGAAGAGAACATTCAGGCTGTATTTTCAGACTTTTCCCTCTGAAACAGTCTTCCAGTATAAACTTTAAAAATGTATTTGTGGATGTACTGTAGGAACTTGTCTCTGCATTTGCCTGTAAAGTTGTATTTGCATGTAACACACATTTGAATCTAAGAGGGTTTAGTGCTTTTATGATGCAAAATGCAATTTTTGGGAGCAATTCTACTTAGAAGGGCATGCCTTATTTTCCCCCTGTTATCCTCATTAGAAATATTTATATAATCTTCCCAAAAGCTTCCATCACATTCTAAAACAGATCAGGAAGAATATTTATAGCAAGGAGGACACAACGAGTCACTACAAAGGCTGTGCTCTCAAAGGGACACTCCATACTT
Organism: Leptosomus discolor; assembly: GCF_034619465.1. Taxonomy (NCBI): domain Eukaryota; kingdom Metazoa; phylum Chordata; class Aves; order Leptosomiformes; family Leptosomidae; genus Leptosomus; species Leptosomus discolor. Next base: position 66,841,783 of record NC_141419.1, on the reverse strand, counting down.
TGAGTCAATAGCTGAGGTTCAGCTCAACTCTAAAAATGCTGCTGAAAAGCCAGTGAAGGGAGGCATAGTAGGGATCTCTCTGTATTGGGGTGAAACTTGTGATGTCTTCTCACCACGCTGCTTAGTTGGCTTCGCAAACATCAATAAACTGTGACAATCAGCATTTCTTTAATATGAGCAGTGCCTTGCAAAAGTTATCTTCTTGCTGTCTGTTAGAAAAGCACAGCAAGTAAGCAGGAATTTATCTGTGTTTTGAAAGCAAGAAGGTTAGCAGCAAAAATTCCCCCAAGACTGTGGTTTCAAAGCAGTTCTCCAATGTTTTTTCTCTTCCTCAGAGGCTGTTACAATGGTTTCTTTCCACATAGAGATTCAACTTGCAAACCAGTTGCTTCCAAACCTGTGGGTTAACCAGGCCCTTCTCCTTAAATGGTGTTTCTTGGCTGTCTTTTTCTCAGGCACTTTTCCTGGATTTTTCATAACATTGTAGAACAGCCCAAGTTGGAAGGGATATCAAAAGTTCGACTGGTCCAACTTTTTGTGATAAAGGGAGCCTAGATGAGATTATCTAGCGGTCTGTCCAATCACATCTTTAAAACCTCCAGTGACAGGGGCTCTACCACATCCCTGGGGAGGTTTTTCTAGCAATTGATTGTTCTTAGTCCATACTTACTAATATAGGTGGCTCTTACCTTGGGTATAGCAGGGTTGCTCAAACCAGAATTTTGTAATCCTTGTTAAAACTTCCTTTGTCATTCTGCCCTTCTAGTGACATACAGCAGAGGCACAGTGCAATGGAGGGTTACTTCCAGTGTAAAAAAGGAGGCGGATGCAAACTTTGCACAAATTTATTGCAACAGGTAATGAGTTTACCATAGATGTATTTTTTTTATTAAGACTTAACAAGTTGAGTTGTAAACAAGTCACTGGTCTTGTGCAGATGTATACTGTGCAATGAGCTCTCAGTGGAGTTTTCACCAGCCTCCAAGCTCCCAGAGAAGGGAACATGGCAACTCAGGGTGAGTGTGAAAAGGAACATGTATGAGAAGGTTGCTCCCCAGGTGGTAATGACCACTCTTCTCTCTTTTCCAACACAGATACAATAAATTCCTTTATTAGAGTTATCTTGATAGTGAAGAGCCTATACTGCCTGTTTTCTACTGTATTGTTCTCTTAAATCCTCATTGTGATTTACATATACATATCCACACACAATTCACCACAAAATTTCTAACATCTCCATCAGCTGAAAAGCATTATAGCTGCCTCTTGTTATTAACCACACTTTTTGAACTTCTTGTTCAAATTCCAGAGGGTCAATTTGCATGCTCATTTTTTGAAGGAGTATGAGACTGGCTACAAGTGAGACCAACGGGAAACTAAACTTCTCACTGTTACTGATGTGTTTGATACCTGATCCAGCCACTGAATTAGTGATGACGAAACAACTTTGAAATAGCACCAAAACTGAATGAAGGCCTAAATTATGTATGAAGCCGCTAGCTTTTTTCTCCCTTATTCTTTACTCTCCTGTTCCCTGCTGCTAGAGTTGACTATGCTGAGTCTTTCAGCAGCCCTCTTTTCACTGCAGATGGAGCACAAACATTTCTAGAAGTTGCTACTCGTGCCCGTAACGATGCCCTTAACCCAGCTACTCATGTCAGGAATGCTGTAATATGAAAGTGTAATGCTACTCGCTGTCATGTCTCTGTTCAAATGACTTCTTGGTCATTAACTAGTTACAGCATCATAATTCTGGGAAAAATGTCTATAGTTTCCTCTGCCTAATGAGAGGCTTAGGAGAGAATTCTGTTACTACATTGCCAATACAAATCAATCACCTCTTCCCTGAGGAACACACTGATAGTTTTTTGAATGAGAGAAAAAAAATCTGCCCTGTGTTACCTTGATTTTTCAAAATATTTTAATAACAAATAATTTATTTTTTACAAGAGGAGCTATCAGGGACAGAGATATAAAAATATTGATTTACTCTTTGGGTGATTTTGAACATGAAACTGGGTAAGAATTAGGAACTTATTTCAACAGCTATAGTGTACTGAGAAATAAATATATTCTCAAGCCGTTAAACTCTCAGAGGGGCTAGATGGCTGCCAGTGGCAAAGATCTGTGACTTTGATACGTGAACCCTTGTTTAATGACTCTTCAGGAAAATACGGAAAATTTCACAACACAAAAATTTTTCCTTAAAAATCAAGCTGCCACAGGGTGGTGAAGTTTTCTCCTGATCACTTAGATACTTTATTGCTCTTCAGTCTTACTGATGCCCTACATGGTTGTGTGAAAGAGTTGAAGATGGACTGCCAACAGTGGACAGTCACATGGACTGACTACAGGTGGTGAAAACTAATGGAAAAGACTTTCTCTGAACTGCTCAGGGCTGATGCCTGGGGCCAGGGGCTACCTCTTTCAAAAGTCATCATCAGCAACTGGGAATCCAGGCCCTCAAGCCTGGATTTGGTGAATGAAAACTGGGTCTGAGATTGCCTGAAGGGAAGAATAGGGGATGAGGTGGGACATGGCATCTTCTGAGGTCATGTCCTTGGTGAAACTGGTGCTACACAGAGGCAAGAAATGTTCTTTAGGAGAAGGGAAGGGGGACCTGTTATGCTTTCAAGTGACAGTACCCCAGGGCTACTGTGGCAAGTAAAGCAGAAGTGGCAGGGGTGTGTATTAGCATAGCAACTGACTGGAGCACGGGGCAAGTTGCCACCTTCCCCATCACTTTGTATTTGGTGTCAGCAAATGCAACAAAGTGCACAAGTCTGCTCACCAGGACAGATCCTCTTTGACTGCTTCCGTAGTAGTGCCCAGGCAGGTGCCTGCAAGGAAAGGCAGTTCCTCGCAGCAATAACGAGGCAGCTGACAGAGCAAGTGGAGGCCACAGCTGCAGCAGTGGCCACATCCTACATGGCCCCAGCCCTCAGCCTCAGGACAATCCTGTGACTGCCTCTTGCACATCCAGAAATCAAGTAGGGAAGGAAAGAGCAGTTCCTTGGTTGTTCCATGCACGTCATGCTCCGACCTCTGCTATGGCCAGAGCCAGGATGCACCAGCTCCTCTGCCAGCTGCCCACCACCCTAGGACAAGGGTGGTCAGCAGGGTTCTGCTTTCCTGTGCAGGAGCAGCAGAGCCACAGGCACAGTCGGTGCGATGTGCAAGAGTGCCGTCCTGGGCAATTGTGCTCATGACCATCCCTGTGTGTGCTTGAATTTATTAGCGTAAATGCAGCTGTGCTGTATTGCTCTTCAGCCTCCCACAGCATCTCCTCAGCTTCTGGAGTTACACAAGCAAGACTTCTCCTTCCCTCCTCTTGCATAGCCATATGTAAATGCTGAAGGTATGTGAAGGGACTCTTCAAGACTCTTGTGACTCTCCATCCTTGAGATCTGCTGTCTTGAGACATTATGATTAAGTCAAGATTAATGACAATTTTTCAGGGATTTCTAGCAAACACAATTTGTCAGGGGGGAGTATGTGATGACTCACATGGGCTGCTGAGATGCTCTGTCTCTCCAAGGAAAGTACGTGGCTCCTTAAAGCTGAAAGATCTTACCAGTAGGGTGGTGTGCAAGATCTTGTAGCTATGAAGGACAAGAGCTGAGACCTGACCACGGTAAGTTTGGATTTAAGAAGTATCTGGTCTCCCTGTTTCATCTGTGACTAACCCCAGCTTTTAAATGAACTGTAGTTCTCCCTAATTTTTTAACCTCAAAACATTACAGACATAACCAGTGACTACCTGGCTTTAAATAATTAGAGTAGTCTTGTACACATGTGCTCCAGATCTTCATCCAGGGAAAAAAATAAATTACCTTTAGCTGAAATCCACATCCTTTAGTGATAGATTTAAGGTAAGGCTAGCTTTTGCTGCTGATGGACCTGGACCATGTACAGAAATGTAATTTTAACCTGGGCAGGTATCACACTAGCACAGCTGAGCCATGCCTAAGACTGGTAACAGACACCACCAGGGCTAGCACTCTGCTTTGTAAATAAACCTGCTTGCTAGCGATTGCTCTATAAATCACTAATGCAAGACATATTGCACTGCACAGATAAAGCTTCAGAGGCAGATCTTAGAGCATCCAACACACACAAGCAACGGCTGCGATAGCCTTTCAGTTCCTCCTCTAATCCAATCAGAAATCCCATGCTAAAGTGTTGAAGATGTGGGATGGACTATGTGTAAGTCTTCTGCCTTTGCCTACTAGTTTAAGCATATTGTGAAAAGTTTTGCATACTTCTCTTCAAAACAGCAGATTAAGTATAAAGTTACATATATTGATCTTAATTCTTCAAGTTATCCTTGCACAGAATTGATATGCAAAGATGATAATATTCACGAAGGACTGACATTCAGAGTTGTCGTGTAAATAAAGTAGAAACTTCTTTAGTGTGCAAGTACGCAGTATTTCTTAAGATACCTCTGAGATACCAGACTACAGTGTTTGAAGATAAGATTATTCCAGGCTGTTCAGGAAGACAATTTGATCCTGTTAGGTGCTGGTAGACTGAGGTCCAAGCACATGCTGTCAGCATGTGCAGATTTTCCAAGATGATGTGAGCTTGCTTTGTCCCTCCAGGTAAATGCCAGCCCCTGGCCTGTAAGCCCAAGTGTGACTGCAGCAGTTCTAATGGGGTCACAACAGGGAAAATTATTTAGTAGTCAGGCTTGTGTTTTCTCACAGCCAGAAAATCTGGCAGTCACTGTTTGAAAGAAAAGAAGGCTGGGGCAGGGGTTGGAGTGAAAAGGAGGTTTCTATTCCTGTGATGTGGCCTTTGATATGCAAAGATCTCCCAGGTCACAAGAAATTAGAAAGATCAGTTCCCCTGAAATGCCCCACAGATGCAAGAGATTGGCAAAAACCCAACATGACAATATGTGGAAGAACACATCGGTGCTAAGTGAAGGTGTCAGTAGCTGAAAGAAGGCACAGCACGGCCAGTGTCCACATTTAGCCTGTACCCCCAGCTAAACTATAACAGTTGGTCTATCACCTGACAACCCTCGCTAGCCAGGGAGGAGAATTGGGAAAAAGAGGAACAGAGCTGTGGGTGAAAGTTGGAACAGACTTTAGCGAGGTAACACCAATACCAACAGAGCTATACAGCTATATGCAGCCAAATGAACACCCAGTCATCACAATCAACAGGAGAGCAGTCCTCAGGAACAGGGAGAAGCCAGAGGAGGAATCCCAGCAGGAATCCCAGAGGAGCTCCCTGTCCTCAGTCAGCCTTTGCCCTTCATAATGACCATGACATTATGGTTGGCTACCCCTGTTTCAGGTCAGCTGCCCTGGCTGACTTGAAACTGCTAACAGACTACTTAGCGTGGCTGGGCTGTGATTTTGTTCCAGCCAAACCAGGACAGCCAGTCATTGCACACTTTGTACAAGCCCATGCGAGCCGATGCAAACAATTCTGTATGTTCTAAGCTTCACCGAAAACATTTGTCTCCACTATATGAGATTCCAGCTACAGATTATTTTAAGGATTTTTTCCAAATAAAAGCTCAGGGCAGCTTGAAATCCACCTTTGCTATAAGAAGCTGCAAATCACTAATGTTCAGTGCTCCGTGCAGTTGTTATCAGTGTCTATAACTCATCTTTGCAGCCGTCATGATAACGGGACATGGTGATGTCCCTTAAGTTATGTATTCTTTCCTGTTGCTGAGAAGATAACTTCAGTAACTTTGCTAATAAAATGCTCCATAGACATCTTGGAAAATCCTGATCAAGATGAGGTCTACAAAGACCCTTGCCCAAGGGATTTCTCTGTGAAATCCTTTGAAATAAAATTTTTAAAAATTGAGAGCCTTGGAGGATTCTTTAGATGATGTTTCCCCTTGGAATCTGGTAAAGCAGCATCTGCGTTTTTCTGAGAAGGTTTTCAGGTGAAGTGAACCATAAGATTGCTCCCAAGTAAACATTCATCTTTACCTAGAAATTCCCTCATTACTCAGCAGGTCACACATTCATTACTGGTTCTTGTCTCGAGAGCTTGCAGAGTCACCTGGCAACTCGTCTAAGTGTTTTAGCACTGGCAAAAATAGGTATTAGTGATTGGCCCTAATAGGGCCACATTGTAAGATTTTATTTGAATGCCACAGAGTAACTGGGCCATCTAGAGTTGACCTGCCTGAAAATGTCAGCGCAGCATGCAACTATTGAGAGAGTTAGGCGCTGCTGTTTTGATTAGTCATTTTATGACTCTGTCCCTAAATCCATCCATTCAGTCTCTTTTTGGCTTAAAGCCAACACCAGCTGCTCAGGCTGGGAACTGCCTTCTCTTAGGAAGACTAAAGGAAATGTTGATTTGTGCTGTGTCTATTTGAACCAAAGATCAGCAGGGGAGACTTTCTTCCAATCACAAGTGAATTCAAGGCTGTAGGTGACAGGTAGGCCACCACTGTAGCTTCTAATGACTCTAGTTCAGTCTCCAGCTGCACAATTTAATTGCAAGTTAAATTAAGATATTGTACAAAGAGGATTGTGAATGTAGGTGTCTTCCTTTCTTAAAATAATCCTTAAAAAGCAGTCACATGCCTAAAATCCTATGATCTCGTAAAACTTTTCTGTCAAGCCATGACAAGTACTGTTGGGTTATGCAGTATTTGAATGCAAATCTGCCTACAGCTCTGACTTTAGCAAGATGCTGTCTGTCGAGGTAGCTGTCACTGGAGTCATCACTGTTACTCAGAAGTGTAGTTGCACACTAGATCAAATATAGAGATCACAATTGTAGAGATCACTGGTGGCTGATTTCAGAAAAATGTGATGGTGTCCACTTTTCAGCAATGATATCCATACAGTCTGACTGATTATAGGATCATAGAATAATTCAAATTGGAAGGGACCTTCAGAGGTCCCTAGTGCAACCTCCTGCTCAGAGCAGGGTCATCCACAAGGTCAAAGCAGGTTACACAGGATTTGACAAGTTACTTCTGCATGCATCAGTCTCTGCAAGAGTTTTCTGCAGCTCATCCTTGGTTTTGATCCTTGCCCTCACTTCTTTTCCTCCTGTCCAGACTGGGGATCACATACAGATGTTACACTCAGCAAGACAGTTTCCTGAGTCTGCACTAAGTTGTGTAATATATTTGTTAGCAAAATAGTGGAAAACTCAACTCAAATTGCCTGTGTGCTCATTCATACCTAATTAAGTCCAGTTCATCCTTAGTTTTGATTCATGCCTTACTACCTTTCTTCAGACTTAGATGGGATCTCACACAGCAGCTTTCAATTTCTGCATTAAAAAGTGTTTAGAAAAATGTACTGTATTTCTTGGCATGTAGCTGTCACTTTAATATGAATGTCTCAAAAGAAGTATTTTGTTTTTACACAGCATAATAATACGTCTGAGCTGCACACTAGCAGCAGGTCTGGAGCAGTTGGCTTGACATCTCATTCACATGTCTTTTTTATGCCCTCAAATACAGACTTCCAGTTTATTTTCTATGTGATCAGAGGTGTCTGTTGTTGATACCGCAGCCCAGCTTGGCAGTTGATTACAGGGTTATCTGAATTTGCTACCTTATTTCCACCACAGCCTGCCACATCATTAATTTTCCTTGGAAAGATCTTGAGCAGATGATTTTGTACTTCCAGGTACTTCAGAGAGATGCCTCCATTTGTTAAGCTACGGATAGTCCATCTTTAATGTCGTAACAGCAGAAATATTTCCAAATCAAGACCAGTCCTTCCTGTCTGTGCGGGAACAGTCTTTGAACAAACTGGGGAAGGAGCTGCACACCAAAGCAGCCCAGATGCCTTCCCTTCCTGCCTCAAAGAACTTGGCTCCCGGCTGCCTGCAAATGGTAGTGCTAATGCTGGAAGTTACCAATGCTGGAAGTTAGGAGAAAGCAGTCAGACAACTTTTGTCTGTTCTTCAGATTCTGTATACCAAGCACACTCTCCTCTTGGGCTGAAAGTATGACTCAGACCTATGTGAGAAAGTATTTCAAGATTCTCATGAGTCTTAATCATTATCCTCCACCAGATGTCAGGGAGCTTTAAAAGTTTTTCAGAGACAAAACTCCAGTTCTTATCCATCTGCTCAGGTCTACTTAAAATATGATCTGGACAAGACCAAAATATACCTAGAATGACTTAGCACAGGAAGAAAAATAGTTAGCAAGACAACTTCTGTGAAACACTTACTGCTCTGCAGACCACAAGCATTCAGAGCTGATGTTGCCACCCTTTTGCACAGTAACTTTAGTAAGCCATCCTTTTGTCTCTGTGCTTATGAGGAATGTCTTTAAATGATGAAATTGCCTTGACTATCTACCTACAGGCCCCACAAGGCTATTTTGGACAACCAAGGCTGAGTTGCACTGTTGGCTTTCATGTAACTTTGCTGCATCCTACTGCAGGCTGGTATGGAGAGGTGTGGTAGATTTCTTGTTGAGCAATTGAAGACTACCTTTGCCACTATTTCCTAAAGTCAGGAAATGCAGAAACAGCATCCAGAAAAAAAAAGACAGCTGCTGAAATAATCATCTACAGGAATTGCATTCAACAAGAGCGTGTCTGAAGGGTAAGGTTTTTCTCTAATCAGAGTTAGGAAGAGGGTTTTTGTCTTTGCTTGTTGGTGAGAAATAAAAAATTATGCATTTTTCTGGATACTTCAGAGATGTACTAGTCATAATAGAAATCCTTACATAAAATTCGGCATCTACTAACATTTAAATAACTGTTCAAAGTGAAAACAATCTGAATTGTTCCATACAGTGTGTAAAAAAGAAATATAAATCACACAGGATTGAAGCTGAAATCTTATTCTGGTGACCAAGATAATTGTTTCCAGAAGAAGCCCATACATAAGTCATATGATAACAAAACCATAACTAATCATTTTTAAAACCTATAAATTGTAGAGACTCCTTTTTACCTCCTTATCTGCTTCACCAATGCCATCACAAAGTTATCACCCAGCCAGCAGTGGAGGTAGTACTGCAGCAAATATGTGCAAGGAATTGGGAAGCAGATACTATGATAAAATGTAATTATGCTATATAAAAACATATTTATTTGGAGACATTAATATTAAAGTGACAGCTACATCCCAAGAAATACAGTACATTTTTTCTAAATGGTTTTCTAATGTGGAAATTGAAAGTTACTGTGCAAGATCCTATCTAAGCCTGAAGAAAACAGGCTCAATTTCCAGACTAGCTGACAAGCGTATGTAGTAGTTTTCCAATTTGTTCTGTAGAATTGTAAGATTCAGGCATCAAAGAGCAAAATTGAAAGATGTGTTCAGTAGCTCTTGGGAGAAGCTGATGTGAAGGCCAAGAAAGGGAAATAAAGGAAAAGTTCTGCATTTCTGATATGACCGGTGAGTCACATTGTTATTCTTTGGATTCTGACTGATCAGTTTTCATATTTTCTACCTGATCTTTCATCTTAAGGTACAAGTTGCTAAACCCAAAGTCTTCACAATGCAATAGATGAGTACATTATGCCTTCAGCTATAGAACTTACGTGAAGTTACAGGCTTAGCTAATTAGCTGACAAAAATACAATTTTAAAAGTCTTTTATTTGGGATTTTTTCATGGAACTGAGGATGTTTATTTATTTTTTTCTTCAGTCGCCTAATAATAAAAGGCTTCACAAAATGTTCACCAAGAGCATAATGACTATTTGGAATTTGCATTTTCCTTTTGAATGATCTTTTCAAGGGAGACTCACAAACATCTTACCAAAACACTTCCTGTGATTTCTCTTGGGGGAAGGTTCACTGCTGTATGTGCTGCCTGTACACATTTGTTTGCGTTTGGCTCTTTAGGGAACTAAAACTGAATAGACCAATTTCTAGGATACCTTGATGACTGATAATGCCTGAATATCAATAAATACTGGTCTGATTTAGGGGTTTTTGTCTTAAAACCTAAGGAAAGAAGCAGATATAAAAAAAACCCCAAACACTGAGAAGTAATGAAGAGTTATTTGGGTGCATTCAAGAATCGACATTGGAGAAGTGGGTTCATATTATATCTGCAGGTTGTTATTCATTTCAATCTTCATCAGTTCTCGACGCTTCAGAGAATGCAAAGACATCAGCTGGGATCTGAGGGCTTTGTTGTACCTAGACCTAAGTGATTAATTTGAATTTTGGAAGGACTTTCTGGTTCAGTCATAGCTTTCAATGATGCCTCTGCTGTGATGCCAGCATAAAGCATTTCACCGTCCACACGCAGCCACATATTACCATCTCATTGTGCACCCCCTTGTCCGACCAATCTTTTCTGGCAATAGCTATTAAAAAAAAGGTTGATTTTATCCTGCCCTGTTTTCCTGTTCTGCTGTACAGTGCTGCCCCATGAAAACCTGTGTCAGTGCAGCTGGGTGGTGGGAAGTAACTGGATGAGATCTCCAGTACGGCCATAAGTTTGTGTCAGGGGTGATGAACTCAGTCAAGCCCTCCCTCAGCAGAAAAAAGGGATTTCAAAATGGTTTGCCCTAACAGCTGCTGCTGCTCTGATGCAGCTGGGCAGGAGCTCAGATATGTGGCTGGACAAATTATCAAAGCCAGCGATTGCAGGAGGCCCCAGAATATGCTTATGTTCCCCAGAAGAGAATTTGAATTTACACTGGTAGCCATGTGGAGGAAGGCAGGGTCAGGGTCAGTGGCTCTCAACTTAGTGGGCCGTACCGATTGTGGTGGTGACTGGAGCCAGGAGCCTGCCTTGCTTGCTGAGGGCAGGCAGGAAAATCCCAGGGACCCAGTGAGGCTGGGAAGAAGCTGGGAAGTGCAGTGATTCTCTGCTATCAGGAGCTGCCTCCAAATATCACCCTTAATTTTTTAAGCCTTGCATGTCTGTTCAATCAACTCATCTTATTCAACCTTAAAGTGTATCTAATATTAAGATCTGTTTCAGGTGCAGAAGGTAGCAGGTCCCTGAAGTTGCCTTACTTGTGGAAGCATCGTTCTGAAACAGGAAAGCTGTTTCCTCTCCACCACCAAGTGCTTCTCACTAAGTGCAAAGATTGGTTTGCAACTCAGGAAGATAAGGCATTGGTCAGAAAGGGGATAAGATGACCAATTTCCCATCACTAATGGCAAGGCCGTGGCTAACATTTCCTATTCCAGGGGTATGGCTTATCCGTGTCCTGTTTCTTTTCTATGTCTGCTCTAGAACTATTATAATGGTGGTTTCTGGTGCTTGATTAATGACTCAGTGGCTTTAAAATGGGGCTTTTAGCTACAGTGATACTATACTATAATCTAATTGAGAATGTTTTAATTCAGACCTGAATTGTGTTGGCTTTTTAAGTCCACCTCTGACTAGAATAATTACTATAATAAATGGGCACTGAAATATCATATGCCACCAATTTAGAAGTAAAGCATTTTAAACGGAAAAAATTTAGAGCTAATTGAACATGAAATATCCTTCAGCCATTTGAAGTAACAGTTTGGATGCACCGAATACCAACTCCCTTCCTTCTCCTGAGCACAAAAAGTATTTGTTTCTTTTAAAGATCAAAATGTCATGAATGTGCCTTTCAACCACATTTGTTAAGAAACTCACTGAGGGGTGGCTAGAAAGAAACACAAGTTTTAAAAGTTCTTAATTGTTTACACTGCTTATTGTATGAGCTTGGAGCTCATTCACCCCAATTCAGTAAAAGAAAGTTATTTCCATGACTCACAAGCAGTCAAACAAATACGGAGTGTTTAGGTACTAATATGAGGTTTTCTTGCTCCTTAAAATAAAAAACATGTTCACATCTGGTTAAAAAACCACTTTGATCATAGCTCTAATCATAACCAAGTAGTAGTAACTGCATTCAGGAACTCAAAATATTGGTGCAGCAGTCAGCTGTTGCTGCCTTTGTATCCCAGGCTTTGTCTTTTGCCAGGTACTGGACAAGACACAATCAAGTCTTTCAATAAGATAAATTAGCCTGACATGATTACCTCCTCTGAAAGTTAAGTAAGATTTAGGGGGTTGAGTAGAGACATCCACCAGCTTTGTAATGTGAAAACAATTGCTATTAATAAACAGCATTCTTATGAAAGAAACAAAACACTTTTCATTTAACTTACCTATTCTGCCAATGCAGTAAAAGGCATCTGAAATGTCAAGGATTGGTTATTTAATCAGCACTTGTACTTATTAATCAGTTGAGATATTTAGTAAGGAGCAGTCTCTTGTTGGACACTCCCCAGAATGGCAGTATGGGTGATAGTGGGTGTTTTTGGAGGAAGCACCAAGGAGGCAGCTGATACATCCTTTAGACTGTGAAACCTGAGGCAAGACAAACATGCAGACACTGTGAAAGGAAAGCACAGAAAAGACAGAAACACCAGCTCTGTTTCTGGTGATGAGTCTCTTACTCTCAGCTTTGTTGCAAGCAAAATGCAGGTCTAAAACACTTAACTGTATTAGACTATCTGTGGTCTCACAAGCTCATATGGAGCTTTTAAGGTCATGCATCTTATGGACTTTGGGGCCACAGGCTCCCAGCTGACTGGCAAAAGATACAGACTAGGGTATGCTCAGAGGGAAAAAAAAAATAGTAACATGATAAAGAAAAAAGATCTGTGAGGAGGAGGGCAACTCAGATCTCCCACCCTGTTGAGGACACAGCTGTCCCCACAAGAGCTGGCAGCATCTTGGTGACTGCAGCCACCAGTTCTGGGTGGCTTTGTTTGGTCACTGAGGTCACCCTGGTCTGGGACCACCAGGCTGGAGCAGGCTACCTGGGTCTCCAGATCTTGGGGCCCAGTGACTTATCCAGAGTGTACCAGGTACCCCACCAGCATATTTACATATATGCCTCAGCACATAACATTGGCTGCTGCAGCATTCTCAGCAGGGCTTGTATAAAGGGGACAGCAGAGACAGGACAGCATGGAGGGAACACCTCTCACTGACCTCGGCTGAAAGAGATCTTTCAGCCACATGTTTGCTTTCTGTTTTGCTACCAGGCATGTTAGTTTGGCCTGCAATCATAACATGGTTTTACAGCTCCCAAAGGTGGTGTCTGAGCAACGTCTGAGGGTACAAATCCTGCTGGAGACTGACTTTTGGCAGAGTAAGCTAGTCCCATGCAGGCTGGTGCATGCTACCTGGGGCGATGGGTCTTCAGAAGAAACTGTCGTCTGAAACATGCCTAGGTTTTGTACTGGAGAGATCTGGTCCAGAGCAGAGGCCAGTAGCAGGTCAACAAAATTGTCCAGTGTGGATGGCAGGTGATACAAATATTTCCAGTGAATCCCAAGAGTCAACATCCAGGATAACAAATCTATGCCATTCCATTCACATATCCTCCTGCTTTATGCACTTAACTGAATTTCTAGGAAAGGGAAAAATGGCTTCTCTGTGTTTTGCCCACCAAGGAATAGCTGTATTTCGGCACGCAGTTTCGTCCTATGGATTTTGCGGTCTTGTAATTACCTTATTTGACGGATATGAACTCAGGCTTTGGCTTGAATTAATTCTATGTTATCTACCTGAAACTTTTTTGCTATTAAAAATGAAGTCCTGTATCATTGGACTCCAGTTCCTACCTATATCTTAAAGTACTAATTCCTTCCACTTTATCCAAGTATCAGCAAAAATAAATGGACTGGAAAACCATTGCAGCTGAAAGATGATCTCACTTGGTATCCTTGAGCTCATTCTCTTTAAGTCAGCATGGAGGGAAGAAGGGTGGGAGATTTTGGACCCTTGCCAGGGTCCCTATTAAAGACCAATTTATTTTTCATTATTTAACAGACAATGTTGAAAATACAAATACCAGTGGGATAAAAAATCGTTTATGTAAGTAGCAGTGGGAAAACTCTGTGGCAAACCAGAGGTGGGACTAATCCCTTAACAGAGAGAAGTGAGTAATAGCAGCTGAGTCAGACAGAGCAACGTCTCGCTGGGTGCTGAGTACGTCCGTGAGAAGCTGTTCCTGTTACAGTGGTCACTATAGGCAGGCAGGACCTATGTGAGCAGTGAATCCTTCTTGTGCTGGAACCTATGAGGACAATAAGGATTAATAAAGGCAATTTGGAGAAGACAAGGCAAGTGAAGGGAGGGCTTGAATTTCAATGAAAACTGACCAAGTGGCTTTTTAGCCATCTGCAATGAAAATTATCACTGAGCAATGTATCACTGGGTGGCATGTGACAATACTCCATGGCAGTCCTGCAAAAAAGAACAAGAATCATTACTGTGCATTTACTTTAAAAGGGCAGATAACCTTTTCCAAGAGTGCTATTAATCCAGAAACAACATTAGCTAGAACAAGAGACTTATTTCCAATACTCAAGTAAAATTGTGCCACTTGATAGCTCTTGTTAAAGGTGTGCAACATCAGGACAGATTTAATATGCCATTTCTCACTAGATCCATTTGCCTTACGGCATCTGCAGCTTGCAGCTTCAGGTTGCTCCTTGATTCTCCAGCTTTCCTGAGGAGGCCACATAGTCTGAGGCTTGCAAAGGGAAGTCATCTCATCTCCTTTAACCTACTGTAGACATGTAGACATATTCTGTTTACAATGTTCTGTCTCATCAAGCAAAGATGACCTACTGTATGATCCCAAAGCACTATCAGATTATTAATTAGCTATTGTTTCCTGTTCTTCCCAACAAATGGTGAAGGGCTCAGGCTGTTCCAGTGTGTTGCCACTGCCAGAAAGGGGAGATTGTGTTTCCACCCTCTCCCAGACTCAGCTGCCTGCCCTTGCCCCTGACTTGCAGTGGCTCACTGGGTCCCTCGCTGAGCTGAATCACCTCCCTGGCTCAGCAGAGGACTGATGTGACAGGTAAGCAAGGCACAGAAGAGGGTCGCAGACACGCTGGAGAAAGCAGAAGGAGGAAGAGGAGGCAGAGGAGGAAAGGCACAGTGTGACTCCAGCCTCAGTCACTAGGACCCTCTGACAGCTCAGCAGAGCAGTCAAAAGCTAGTCATTTCCTGGCTTCTTTTATTTTTAGAGGGGAAGGAAAAAGCTTTAGACCCTCCCTCCCTGCTGTCTCCACCATCATGAGGGGATAATAATGAGATGAACAAAACTCACTCACTGGTCTCAGCCGCTGGTGTGTTTGTGTAGGCTCCTAGCACCTCACCTTGGGTGGCTTGGGGTCTCTGTCCTCACCATCAGAGTCCCAGTTCCTCCTTGCCTTCATACTGCTCCTGAGAATACCCAATCTCAGGGGGAAAAAGCAGAAGGGTGAAAATAGACCATGCTACGGATTCCAGTCAGATGTTCCCTCTTAAACACAGACTTGACAAATAATGCTTTATCAGTATCAATGCACAGCAGTGACCACATTGTTCAGTCTTGCATTTGGGAATGCTTTCCAATTAAAAGAAAATCGCTGAAAGAGACTTCCAAATTCACTGCATTGAAGAAGAAGAAATGAAGGGAAGTTACTTGAGATCTGACAATAGCTGAAGTGATTTGTAAGCACGAAGCACGCAAGATAACATTTAATTAACAGCAGCAAAAATAGAACATCCCTTTGAATTTACATAAGTTCTCTTGTTCTATATGCGCAATGCCCTTTCTTTAAGTTTCTCTTCTCAGAAAACTGTCTTAACCCTCTGTTCCTATAGATGATATACCAGGCACAGGTTGGGCATCGTTTCCCATCCCTTTTTCAGAGATTTCAATACTCACTTGTAGGGTTTGACCCAGGCAGTATTTTCAAAAATCTCAATCCTGAATAATTTTCCTTAAAGCAGTGAAAGGACTGTTTCTGTAGAAGAAATGACAAATAAATCCTTATATTTATTATGGCTGTGCAGAAGCTTACTTATCAACTGTTGCCAGAATCTGAAACATCTCTGTGGCTTAATCAAGTAGTATCACTAGAGCACATGGAGAAACTAGAATACCTGCAACTCAGGTGACGATCCTGAGTCCCCTGGTCAGCAAAGCCAAACAGACAGGTTTTTGGGTGCTGCTCACCTGATCCATTTTGGATGCCTGCTCCAGGGAGACCTGAATCACAGTTTCTGGACTCTACTTCTCCCTGCTGACCGGCAAGAAGGCCCTGACACCACGGATGACTCCAATTATGCAGATCACCCAGTGAGACTGATCTTGAAAAGGTCTTGGCTCTAAGTGCATCTCCCAGCCCCAACATCACACCAGTGGTCACTACAGATGGGAAACTCCTTCTCACAGCCTCTGCTCCTCTCTTTCTTTTATGGCAAACACATGCTAGTTTAGCTGTGGTATCTGCTTTCATTTTTTTAGTGACGTTACCTTGCCTTTAGTTTTACTCCAGTTTGGAGTTTTGCAAGCTTACTGCATGCTAGACTGCACCCTGTGTGTCAGAAAATATCAAAGAAACTATATCCCAATATGAAAAATAGCAATGGTTAATAGTAAATTGTATAGAAATTAGAAGTTAATCCACTAGTAATCACTAACTAATTATGCATAGCGATTAATCTATTGTACAAGAAACATGAGTATATGTATGATCTATTTGTGTGATCTTATTACCCAGAGTTAAGGAGTGCTCCAGTTTTTGTGACAGCTGTTTTAAAGTCAGTGGGACAACTGATGGCTTTTCATTGGTGAGGTCTTCTGCTTCTGTGTAGTAATATAATCATACCCCTGGGTTATGATGAACCAGCCTGGCCTTTTTCAATTGATTTTCCTTTCACATTTGATGCAATGTGGGGTCCAAAGTCTACTTGACTTTGATGTGTCCTTTGTAAAGTATGCAAATACACGCTCCCTCATACTTTCCCCTCCTGCTCCACTTTTCCCTGCTAAGATAGTAAGAGCAACTGCCCAAAAAAGCCAAGAGATGGGAACAAACTCTGATGGATCATGTTCCTGAACTATACTGGTCTGGAATAAGAACAAGCCAAAACCTGTAGGGCAAATCCCCCAGGATTCTGTCTAGCCTGTTCTTCATTTTAGATTGGATCATCTAACCAGCATTTCCATGGCATCCTCAGCTCCTCAGAAAATTGTACCATCCACTCATGGTAGAGGCTGACAGCTCAGATGGGCTGAGAATAAGCAGGTTTCTTATTTTTGTTATCTCCATTGTCTGTGTTCAAACCAACCAAATTATGACAGTAAACACACAGCAATTTCCATGTTTTGCGAAGAATCTATTTCTAACATTAAAAAATATTATATTTGGACAGGTAGGGTTGATGCTGCAGTGACAAATGGATCAGCGAAAACCAATCTCCTTCCAAAGATAGCTACATGTTTTGATGTAGTGAGATGATAAATGTATGTGTCAGCTGCATTAAGAATGGACGATTATGCGGGCATGACTCTGTAAAGTTTCCCAGATTTACTTCTTCTCTGCCTCTTGAGGATCCAGCTCTTCCTGCCTCTAAGCTGGTCTTGTCTAGCTGTCATCATCTCCCCTACATGGAACTCAGTGTACTTTAACACACATCTTTTTTCACCAGTAATACCAGTAATGTTGTTTCTTCTCAAAGCGTCAACTCAACCCAGGAGCTTGCAGCCACATAAAAATACTGAATCTTTTGTACAACAGGAAGCTGCCTACACATTCCCAAAGGTGAGGCTGGAGCCTGGCTGATTAAACAGTCAGATACTCCGTTTGGTTATCTGTTCATTTGGGACACTTCATTTTGTCTTCCAAACTAATTGTAGTATCTGGTGGGACTGAAGGAGAATTTACTGTAACTCAAATTAAATTATGGCAGGGTTAGAAGCATGTATTATCAATCTCCTTTGCCATGCAAAAGAGCTGGACTTCCAAACTAAAATAATTTTAAGAGAAACCAGAAACTTGGATCTATATTCAGACCTCCTCCACGAGGTGCCCAGTTTAAAGCTCAGTTTACTACAGCACCTAACTTTGAGGGAGATTGAAACCAACAGCTAATTAGAGATATTGCACGTTTTGTCATGTCTTGTAGTATCCTCACAGAGGCTATGACAATGTGCTTTGAACCTACTTGTTGTGTTGTCTGCTGGATGTAGTCCTTGAGCCCACAAGACTCATTGGAAGAGTATCTTATCTTTTCCTTGTAAATACAGACCTTCTAATTGAAAAGCTTGTGAAACCTTCACAGAGAGGTTAGGTTAGGTTTTAATTGTTTCCCCACACACCCAGCTCCATACTGAAGGGCTTTTTTGGGATCTGCAGAATCCACGTCCAGCTACTTCTGATGTCAGGAGTGCCTGGTTTGGCTTACAGTTGGTGGCAGCTGCAGGTTGTGGAGCTGCATGCCTCCAACTCCTGTAGTGCCAGGCACCTAGTGCAACTTCTCACCACCAAAAGTAGTTTGGGACTGGGGGCAGCAAGGTAGCATCAGCTAAGACTCTCAGCAAGTTCCCCCATCAGCCTAACTGAAGCTCTGACACCTGAACAAGATATCAGCAGGAGTCATCATCACCCAACTTTTGCATCTGAGTTCAGCCAGCTATACTGTGCTGAAGGTATTTGTTGATATCTGTCAGTTAATTAAAGCTGAATTTTGCAAAGACAGAATAATTGTTCTTCAGGCAAGTTATTATGATCTTTTATAACCTACTATTGTGATGATTCTGTAATTTTAATTTTTGTTGTGTGATAAATTCTCAGTCATACCCTTTACTTACTCAGATTGTTTTAATAACTGAGCTGTACATATCGTTTTATTAAATATATGCCAGTGCCTGCCTGTAGCTGTGCGTGCCCAAGGTATGTGCAGTGGCCAGTGGGCCGTGATGACCAGACTGGGTGATGCGGCAGATCCTGCTGCTCTCACACACAAATGAGAACCCTCCCCAAGCACCTTCCCACCACCAGCAGCAGTGGGAAGTACCCTAGGGCAGGGGGAGGCTCAGCCTGGACATCTCCTGTGGGGGAGGGACTGAGTTTGCCCTTGTTTGAAGATGGTTTGCTCAGACTCACAAGGAGCACAGGGGAGCAAGAGGCTGTAATGCTGCAGTCTCCTGCCATGGGGCTGCGGGAGCCTGGGGAAGGCAGAACTGGCGTTGTGACAGGAGGGAATGAGGAGAGGTGGAGGGCTGTGCCTCTGAGCTTGAAGGACAGAGGATGTTTCTCCTTCAGCTCTGGGGGTCTTGGCTCCTGGCATGAGGTGATGATGCAGAGTCTAGCTGCAGGCCTGAGGCTAGCGGTGTTCCCCAGGGGTCAGTACTGGGTCCAGTCTTATTCAACATATTCATCAACAACCTGGATGAAGGGAGAGAGTGTACCTTCAGCAAGTTTGCTGATGATGAAAACTGGGAGGAGTGGCTGACACGCCAGCAGGCTGTGCTGCCATTCAGTGAGACCTGGACAGGCTGGAGAGCTGGTCAAGGAGGAACCTAAGGAGGTTCTACAAAGGCAAGTGTAGGGTCCTGCACCTGCAGGGGAATAACCCCATGCATGAGTACAGGCTGGGGGTCAAGCAGCTGGAGAGCAGCTCTGTGGAGAAAGACCTGGGAGTCCTAGCAGACAGCAAGTTGACCACGAGCCAGCAATGTGCCCTTGTAGCCAAGAAGGCAAACGGCGTCCTGGGGTGCATTAAGAAAAGCGTGGCCAGCAGGTCGAGGGAGGTTACCTTCCCCCTCTACTCTGCCCTCGTGAAGCCACACGGTCCAGTTCTGGGCAACTCAGTTCAAGAAGGACAGGGAACTACTGGAGAGAGTCCAGTGGAGGGCTGCTAAGATGATTAAGGGGCTGGAGCATCTGCCCTATGAGGAAAGGCTGAGAGACCTGGGGCAGTTTAGCCTGGAGAAGAGAAGACTGAGAGTGGACCTTATCAACATTTATAAATGTCTAAAGAGCAGGTGTCCAGAGGATGGGGCCAGGCTCTTCTCAGAGGTGTCCAGCAACAGGACAAGAGGCAACTGACACAAGCTGGAGCACAGGAAGTTCCATCTCAACATGAGGAAAAATTCCTCTACTTTGAGGGTGTCAGAGCACTGGACCAGGCTGCCCAGGGAGGTTGTGGAGTCTACTTCTCAGGAGGTATTCAAAACCCGCCTGGACATGATTCCATGCAACCTGCTCTAAGCGAACCTGCTTTAGTAGGGGGGTTGGACTAGATGATCTCCAGAGGTCCCTTCTAACCCCTACCATTCTGTAACTGATTTTGCGATTCTGTGCTGCCAGGCACCATGTTGCTTTGGGAAACCTCCATCTGCCAGCCCCAGGGTGGGACTATGAATGGTGGGATATTCATGAGCAACGTGTCCCACATGAAACAGACAGCATGTGCTTGACCTGAAGGACATGCTTGGGACCTTCAAACTGCTGTGTGTGTCCTGAAGAGGGGCCCAGAGTACCAGTGTATAGATGAAAGGCAAAATTTTATTATAAAACTGCTTGCTTTCCTGTTGAGGGGCAAAGTTATAAAAAAAAAGTATTAGTCAACACTGTAATTGATGGTTTGATGGTTATTTGCAGCAGCACGGTACCATGAATATAAATTTTATTCAAAAGAACAGATAATGAAAACTTTTCATTTTGTAGTGACTCACGTGTAACACACTGCATTTCCTTTAATAGGAAATGATGTGCGTACAAAATCCATAGTTGCTATGATTAGTTGTTGCTGATCTTTAAAGATAAGAAGCAAAGTGGGGGAAAAAAGTAAAAACTGTGTCAATTTATCAACAAGAAAGTTACTCAGATACCAGAAGTAATGAGGCTCTGAATAAAAATGACTATAATGAATCACTTCCTTGAAGTATAATTTAGCTTGTGTTTAGAACTAAGTACAGCTTTGAGGTCCTAAGAACTGTGCATTTCATGAAGGCAAGTAAAAATTCTTTAAGCTCTTAAGAATTACTTTGACCCCTGTTACATAATTGGTGCTGCATATATTCCAGTGCAGGATCATAAAATCATAGAATGGTTTGGGTTGGAAGGGACCTCAAAGACCATCTAGTTCCAACATCCTTGCCATGGTAGGGACACGTTCCACCAGACCAGGTTGCTCAAGGCTCCATCTAACCTGGTCTTGAACACTGCCAAGGATGGAGCATCCGTAATTTCCTTAGGCAACCTGTTCCAGTGTCTCACCACCCCCAGGATGAAGAACTTCTTCCCTGGATCTAGTCTAAATCTGCCCTCTCCCAGCTTCCAATCATTACCCCACATCCAATCACTGCAGGCCCTTGTAAAAAGTCCCTCCCCAGCCTTCTTGTAGGCCCCCTTCAGGTACTAGAAGGCCGCTATAAGCTCTCCCTGGAGCCTTCTCTTTTCCGGGCTCGACAAGTCCAACTCAATCTGTCCTCGTAGGAAACGTGTTCCAATCCTCTGACCATCTTAGTAGGCTTCCTCTGGACTCGCTCCAGCAGCTCCATGTCTCTCTTGAGTGGGGGGCTTCAGAGCTGGACGCAGTATTCCTGGTGGCGTCTCACGAGGCCAGAGTAGACAGGCAGAATCACCTCCCTCGACCTGCTGGCCACACATATTTTGACACAGCCCAGGATACGATTGGCTTTTCAGGCTGCGAGCACACACTGTTGGCTCATGTTCATCCTATCATCCACCAGCACGTCCAAGTCCTTCTCCCCAGGACTGCTCTCAACCCACTCATCACCCAGCCTGTATCTGTGTTTGGGATTGCCTCAACCCAGGTGCAGGACCTTGCACTTGACCTTGTTGAACTTCATGAGTTTGGCCTGGACCCACCTCTTCAGCCTGTCGATGTCCCTCTGGATGGCCTCCCTTCCTTCCAGTGTTACCACACTGCACAACTTGGTGTCATCAGCAAACTTGCTAAAGGTGCACTTGATGCCACTGTCCATGTCGCCGACAAAGATGTTAAAGAGCACTGGTCCCAGTAGCAATCCCTGAGGAGCGCCACTTGTCACTGGTCTCCACTCAGACATCGAGCCATTGATTGCAGCTCTTTAAGTGTGACCTTCCAGCCAGTTTCTTATCCACTGAATGGTCCATCTGTCAAATCCATGTCTTTCCAATTTGGAGACCAGGATGTCGTGCAGGACAGTATTGAAGGCTTTGCACAAGATAGATGACATCAGTTGCTCTTCCCTTGTCAATTGATGCTGTTACTCCATCATAAAAGGCTGACAGATTCATCAGGCAGGGTTTTCGCTTAGTGAAGCCATGTTGGTTGCCACCAATCACCTCCACATTTTCTATGTGCTATAGCAGAGCCTTCAGGAGGATCTGCTCCGTGATCTTGCCAGGCACAGAGGTGAGACTGACCAGCCTGTAGTTGCCTGGGTCTTCCTTTTCTCCCTTTTTGAAGATGGGGGTGATGTTTCCCCTTTTTCAGTCAGCGAGCACTTCACCAGACTGCCATGACTTCTCAAATATGACGGAAAGTGGCCTAGCAACTTGGTCTGCTAGTTTTCTCAGGACTCATGGATGGATCTCACCAGGTCTCACGGACTTGTACACCTTCAGGTTCTTTAGATAGTCATAAACTAGATCTTCACTTACAGTGGGCGGATCTTGCTTCTCCCAGTCCCCACCTTCGGCTTCTGCAACTTCGACAGTGTGGCTACAGCCCTTGCCAGTGAATACTGAGGCAAAGAAGTCATTTGGAACCTCAGCCTTCTCCATATCCCTCGTTATCAGTTCTCCTGCTTCCTTCCAGAGGGGGCCCACAGCTTCCCTAGTCTTCCTTTTGTCACTGGCACACCTATAAAAGTTTTTCTTGTTACCCTTGATGTCCCTGGCCATATTTAAGTCTATCTGGGATTTAGCTTTCCTTACCTGATCCCTGGCTGCTTGGACAACTTCTTTGTATTCTTGCCAGTCTATCTGGCCTTTCTTCCACTTTCTGTAACTTCTCTTTTTGTCTTTATGTGTGTCCAGGAGTTCCCTGGTCATCCACGCAGGCCTGCTGGCATTCTTGCCTGCCTTTCTCTGTATTGGAATGCATTGCTACTGGACTCAGAGGAGGTGGTCCTTGAATATGGACCAGCTTTCCTGGGCCTCTCTCCCCTTCAGGGCTTCATCCCATGGTGCTCCACTAAGCAAATCCCCAAAGAGGTCAAAATCTGCTCCCTTGAAGTCCAGAGTAGTGCGCTTGCTGCGCACTCTCCTTGTTGCCCTGAGGATCTTGGATTCTAACATTTCATGTTCACTGCAGCCAAGGCTTCCCTTGAGCTTCATGTTAACCACCAGCCCCTCCTTGTTGGTGAGAACAAGGTCCAGCATGGCACCCCTTCTTGTCAGTTCCTCTACCACCTGGAGAAGGAAATTATCATTAATGCATTCCAGGAACCCCCTGGGTTGCTGGTGCCCTGTTCTGCCTTCCTTCCAACAGATGTCCGGGTGATTGAAGGGCCCCATGAGGACGAGGGCTTGTGAACATGAAGTGCTCCTATCTGTCTGTAGAGGGCCTCATATGCTTGGTCATCCTGGTCAGATGGCCTGTAGCAGACCCCCACCATGATAATCTCCTTCCCCTGCCTTTCCTCTAACCCTGACCCATAAGGTCTTGGTCAGTTCCTCATCCATCCCCAGGCCAAGCTCCATGGACTCCAGCTGGTCCTTGACATAAAGGGCAACACCCCCTCCTCTTCTCCCCTGCCTGTCTTTCCTAAAGAGCCTATACCCATCTATTCCTACACTCCAGTCACAGGGGCTACCCCACCACGTCTCAGTGATGCCTATAACATTATAGCCTTGCAGACATGCGCACATCTCTAACTCCTCTTGTTTGTTCCCCATACTCTGTGCATTTGCATAGGGGCATTTAAGTGGGCCCCCTATTGAAGCTGTCTTACCAGCTGGAATGCTTACTGGCTGGAATTCTCCATCTTGCACTTCACTTACTTGCTTTCTTGCTGGCCCGTGATCCATCTCTGCGGCCAGGGCATCTATTTCCAGAGCTGGCCTTGAAGTGGGATGGATTGAGGATCCCCTGCACGGGCAAATCTAGTTTAAAGCCCTCCTTACCACACTGGCTCTCCTTTGTCCAAAGATGTTCTCCTCCTTCTCTGAGAGTTGCACCCCATCAGTCCCCAGGAGACTAGGTTTCTCAAAGTGAGTCCCGTGGTTCAAGTAGCCAAAGCCCTGGCTGTGGCACCACTCCTTCAGCCATTCCTTGATTTTCCTGATTCTGTCGGCTCTTTCAAGCCTCTTGCCTTTGACTGGGAGGATTGATGGAAAGATTACCTGGGTCCCCAAATCCTTCACTGCCTCTCCTAGGGCTCTGTAATCCCTCTTGATGCTCTTTAGATGATTGCTTCTGGCTGCGTCACTGGTGCCCATGTGAGACAGCAGCAATGGATAGTAGTCTGTGGGATGTACCAGGTTTGGTAGGCTTTCTATGACATCCCTAATCCTAGCCCCTGGTAAGTAGCAAACCTCTCTAGACAGCTGGTTGGGTCAGCAAATGGGTGCCTCCGTACACCTCAAAAGAGAGTTTCCCACTACTATTACCTGTTGCTTTTTCTTGGTTGCACTTGTTGTAATTCAGGGACCCTATCTAGCCACCTAGAATTACAGAGTTCAGAGCCTTTGGTGCCCTATGTGCACAAAATAACGTGGTCCCTGCAGGTAGCATAAAATCCACTTGGTGTGTGAAGGCAGTACAATGTGATGTCTCTGGAGATGTATTTAAAATTTGCAGGAGTAGGTATTCTGTGGAAAGCAGGTTATGTGATCAAGCACCTAATGTGTTCTGCAAATCTGCTTTCCTTACTATTCAGACTCCACACGACTCCTTCCTAACTATTGATCAAAACTCCGTCATAGAGAAATCAGGGCACAATTTTGCAGAATCAGTGTTAGCAGAGCAGATATATAGAAGATGTTTTAAAAGTCATTTAGACTGCCATTCAGAAAGACCTGTCTTGGTCTGAGCACTTATTTTCACTGTCAGTCATGAAAGATAAAAATCAACAGTAGTTTAGCAGAATGACTCTAACTCAAAAAAATATTGTCTATTATTACAGGGAGTTGCACATTACTTACAAGAAGTCTGTGATTTTTTGTCACTCCTTTAAGAACAAAATCTAATTTTGGGAAGAGACGATCACCGCACAAAGCAAGAAATCATTGTAACATCTCACTATCATCAGTCTTTCTAAGCTACAATTGTTCTTCTGAGTTTTTATCTCCAAAGACAGCAGTTCTAAGTTTAATAAAACTTTCCTACTGCACTTTTACTTATTGAAAATAATCTTTAATTCCTGAACAGGTTTTTTTTCTTTTAAAAATCCCGAAGAGTTTGAATAAGTCTGTATCTATTCCTGTATTAAGACCTATTTTACTGGACTCTTGACACATGCTCTATGCTGGTAGGTCCTGTAACAACGTTCCCCTTTCCATTGCCAGAAAACTCTTGACAATCTTTATTTCAGCTGACCGATTCTTTCAGATGTACATTAACACTTCTACAGGGACAGGTGCTGTAGCTTTTTTCCCACTACCTCCAAAGTATTTCCATCTTCTCTTCTGGGTAATTTCAACAACAAAGACTTACCAGTCTCCAATAAATTTCTGCATTATTATTAATTTATTTCATTTATACCTGGTAAAGATGGAAATAACATTTAAGCTGAAGATTCATTACATGGTCTTTAAGTAGAAGACTTTTAATCGTTAATTATTAATTAAGGTGGGAAATTCAGCCTTGCTCAGGGCAACTCACTACATCCTTTTTTTTCTGAACAGCCACCCTGAATTTCATGTTAGTACAGAAGTACAGGATTTGATTAATTTTCTGTATCCCTCTCTCTTCTAAAGTTGAGATTTCAGCAAGAATTGCTGATTTTTCCCTTTCCCTGCAAACAACAATTTTTAACCCTAGGTTCCTTCGTAGTTTTTGTGGTGCTGAAGTATTTTTCAGTTGTTACTTGAGTGTTGGCTGGCCCATCAATTCAAGTTCAGTGGTTTTCTTTCTAAATCTAGCATGATGCTCTTATGCTTTGTGGTTCTGTTGTGGTATTATGCCACCTTTTAC
The DNA here is from genome assembly GCF_034619465.1 of Leptosomus discolor. Taxonomy (NCBI): domain Eukaryota; kingdom Metazoa; phylum Chordata; class Aves; order Leptosomiformes; family Leptosomidae; genus Leptosomus; species Leptosomus discolor. The sequence continues at coordinate 66,815,924 of NC_141419.1, read as the reverse complement.
ATTACTTCTCTAGGAGAAAGTCAGTGGTGATGCCAAATCAAAAAGATGAAGAAAAGTGGTTCATTCTCTGACATCAGAGTCTGCAATAAAGCTGTCACTCACATTGTCTCCTGCCAATTTTGTGGGTTTCAATGTTAATTGTGAGTTTTGGTGATTTCGCCTACAATGCCGAATGTCATGGTGTCTAAATCCTGGACATACAATTTCTTCTCAAAGCCAACATTTCTGCACAGTGCCTCTTCAAAGACTTTTGTTCTATTTTTATTGTTAGGATCTTGATTATTTTTTAATTTTTAGGAGGCTTTTCAGCTCTTGTAAGCCTCCAGGCTACAACCTTATTAATTGATAAGTTCTTTTCTTGCTTCTTTCAACAGATATTCATGTTATTCACATATTTCTTATCCTGCTTTCTTTTTTTTTTCCTTTTACAAACTTTTAGTTGCCTTTTTTTTTTTTTTTTTTTTTTTTTTTTCTTTTTTCCTGCTTGCAGTGCTTTTATTGCCTTGGTTTCCTTTCTTTTCATTCACGAAGATACTTATTTCTTTAATTATCTAGAACTAAACCCTGGAGGAGTTGTTGCATTTGACATCTATGAGCTGACTTCTTGTGACCAAAGTTCTCAAACTCCTGAAATGATGAGGGCCTCCATAAATACAGGTACACAGATTGAAATGACTATTGATTTTCCACATAAGGTAGAGCTTAAAGCACAGATCAAAGAATGCCTAGCTGGCTGGGGTCTGGGTTTTTCGAAGACAGCCAACAAAGTGGAGTGATGTCATTGATCGTGATGCCTAAATTTACGTTGATTAAAAGGAGTAGGTGAAGTGATCACTGGTTCTGTGAAAACCGCCATGTACTTGAGTATTATGCACGGAGCAATAGCAATAGATGGTGCTGTCCTATGCAGAGTGTTGTTTTTCATTCTCCTTCTCCTGTAACATTAAGTTTTCTTAGTAACAGAGTCCACAAGGAGAAATCTCAAATCTCTGAACATTAAGTATCTGTTCTATAAGGCCTTGGTGTTTTGGAGGTGTTTAAGCCATGTTAGGACGGAAAAAAAAGTATCACATAAAGCTGAAATGTGGGAAATGTCCCTATGAAACAAGAAAGAGATTGTGAGTTTATCTTAACTGGTGTTCTAGTCCTGAGCTGTCGTACCTGAAATACATTGTTGATGTTTAAACTCTGACTGTGTTTCTTACTGATCAAGCATTTTAAATCCTCTACCTCTCCCCAGTTTGAAGGTAGGTGTGTGGATAGGTGCCGTCTTATATGGAACCCCCCGAGATTGTTCACAAACTGCCCAGCCCAGAAGCGTGCCCTGGTTCACCAAAGGGTGCCCAGGAAAGGCTGGTGGGGCTGGACATGGTTAGGGCCACCCTGACACTGACAGGCAGCCAGAAGGGATGAGCTGAGTGGGATGTTGGGGGACAGAGATCCTCTGTCACTGCATTTCCTCAGGAAAAAAGCTATTTCATTGAGCTCTGATTCAACGTCTCCGGTGCTGGCAACCATGTGAACACTGCCAGCACTGCACCAGGGGCCCAAGAAGCCCACAGTGGGTCGCATGGGGCCAAAGCAAGGATGTGGTAGCCAAGGACCTTCCACTCAGAGCCCTAATCCAGGGCTACTCCATGCCTTGGAGTAGCCAGCAGCAGTTTTGTCGACTTTTCTTTTTGGAACAAAGCAGAACATTCCCACAATCCCCACCTTTTCCATAAACACAGCCCTGCAGGGTGGACATGCTCAACCGAGCCTGACCATATTGCCAATCACATCTCTGTTCATGAGTCAGTAACCAAAACTGAGCTCCCAAAACCTCACAGAAGGAGAATCTGAGGCATTCTGTTGTTTTCACCTACTTCAGTCGGGGGGGATTAACTTCAGAGCTGCTGAATACCTAAGTCACTTGATTTCTGGTGACTGACTATGAGATTAAGAGCAAGAAATCAATGCTAAAGATCTCAGGCATGCAGCTGGATTAATCAGTATTGACTGTTAATTGAACATCAGAGAAGGAACAGTTTTGTCTCGTTATTGCCAGGTAGCACTCCCAGAAAACATGAATCAGTCCATGTGCCTCCCTCTGAGCTAGGACACAATTCTGTTGCTCTGCTGTGCTGTGCTTCCTCGAGCTCTCTAGGCTTACACCCCTCTTCTGGTTCACTAAAGGACTGGAAAAAATGAATGTATATTTGTATATCCCTGCCTCCATGGGTCAGCAGGACACCTGACCAAAAGCCTTAAACAGGGAAGGTGCCAGTAAGTGTACAGCTGGAACGTACTCTACATGAAGTTGTATCCAACATTGGCAAACCAAATTTCTGCCCATAATGTTACTTTAATAGTCTACAGTTTTACAGCAACATATGTTCAAAAGTATAATTTCCAGAAAACTGCACAAGACTTAGGAAGTTTAACCAGAATGTCAAAAGAGCTCTTCAGAAAAATATAACATAGTAATGTTTTGCCAACTCTTTGAATGTATTTATTTATGTTTGGATTAGTGTAAGGAAGTTTCCATGCTATAAATTTTTATTAAAAATATGTCATTAGAAATAAATAGTACAGTTATAGTCATAAACAAACCAGTAGTTTTTACACACAATAATGCTGGGTTTCCTCTTACAAAACTGGAAATGCATTCCACCATCTAATTTTTTTGTTTGTATCTGATATAAAAGGATGAAGTTGCTGCATGAAGTTTATACTTATTGTGGGTTTCATATGTCCTCAGACTACGCAGAGGGTTTATGCCTATTTTCCTAATAGTATGTATATGGGAGACATAGCCTTCCGTTCTTGCTATTGATTTTGGAAGTGGTAAATGAGCTTAAATACTGCATTAAAAATATAATGATACTAAGAAAACTTAATATATCGGTTCCTTTTTCCTGCTTGCTCATGGGAATGACTGACTTGTATGAAAAAAGAAATATGCTTGTAACATAGAAAGGCTCGATAATGCTGATTAAAGGAAAAATATGTGGTTTTTTAATTCACCAGAACCTTATTTTCATTAGCTATGTGAAAATGTCTGGCCTGGTTTCTCAGATACTAGGAAAGCAGAATTCCTCAATGCTGTTCTCCTTTCTGTTTTCTGTTTCCTGCAGATCGAGTTGATGATACTCAAATGTCACACGGTTGATGTGTTTGCCACTGGAGACCATTCGCAGCACGGTATTGTCACAGCCAATCTTCATTTGGGCTAGTTAGGGAAATGAGATGTAGAGGAGATATGAAGATACACTTATATGAGGGAGAGCGGGAGAAGAGACATGTAGTGTTGGGAATTACAAAGCACTGATACATGCAAGTCTGTAAACAAAGCAAATTTGTGTGTAGTAATGGCTGGCCTGTGGTGGTATCGCTGCCTGTGTACCTTCTTTTGTACTTTTTTTTTGCTTTTAGTAAAGTTAGTTTTACTTTACAATGGCTTGAGTATTTAATAAAGTGTTACAAGCTTTACTCATGCAAATGCAACTCACTTTCCATCCTCCTGTAGTCTCACTTACTTGTAGATAGACATGACACAGAGGTCTGTGCATGTTTGCACTTGGGAAGGTATGCTACTGTTAGATACCGCAAGAAATGGGTAAGTGTAATGGCACCCTATCCTGAAGACATCCAAAATTAACAACATTTAAATGTTCCCTGTTAGGGGGATAAGTGATTTTGTGCATAAGGAGGTTCTTCACAGTAACAAAGGTATGTGAGAATCCCAGCAAGACAAACGCAAATGGCAGTGCCCAATATATGGACTCACCACCATATGGAGTATGTGTTACTCCTGCAGCAGAAAAGGAGGCTTTGGAAACACTAAGTGAGGAAAAACTCCTTAACTGAAAATGTAACCACTCTGCCTTCATTTGTTATGAATTTCCAGGCTCATTTATCTGTTGACACACTAATAATTATATGTGTCATGGAACAAGCATTTTAAAAATATGTATAACATAATCTTGTTATAATGACTACTGCAGGGGCAAGTGAAGATGGTTGTGCTGTATCACACAGCCCAGCTACAGGCTCAAATGGCTTTAGCTCTCATGTTCTGCTACGTGTGAAGTTCACCAGTCTAGCAGGAAATCCACGTTTGTGGGGGCTCTGCATGACACCTTATAGAATAGAATTATAGAATCATTTTTGTTGGAAAAGACCTTTAAGATCTTCAAGTCCAACCATTAACCTAACACTACCAAGCCCACCACTAAACCAGGTCTGTAAGCACCACATCTATATGCCTTTTGAACACCTCTAGGGATGGTGACTCCACCATCTCCCTGGGCAGCCTGGTAGCCAGCGTTCTACCACTCTTTCAGTAAAGAAGTTTTTCCTAATGTCCAATCTAAACCTCCCCTGGCACAGCTTGAGGCCATTTCCTCTCGCCCTATCACTAGTTAATTGGGAGAAGAGACCAACCTCCACCTCACTACAACCTCCTTTCAGGTAGTTGTAGAGAGCGATGAGGTCTCCCCTCAGCCTCCTCTTCTCAAGACTAAACAACCCCAGTTCCCTCAGCTGCTCCTCGTAAGACCTGTTCTCCAGACCCTTCACGAGCTTCGTTGCCCTTCTCTGGACACGCTCCAGCACCTCAATGTCCTCCTGGTAGGCAGGGGCCCAAAACCGCACACAGTATTTGAGGTGTGACCTCACCAGTGCCAAGTACAGGGGCATGATCACTTCCCTGGTACTGCCGGACACACTATTTCTGATACAAGCCAAGATGCTGTTGGCCTTCTTGGCCACCTGGGCACACTGGTTAATTCTGGTTAATTATTAACCTTCTGATTAATTATTTCATCACGTGGAGATAAGTGGAAGAAGGAGCTCTTACCAGACCCGTGAAAAGAGTGACAGAGATCAGCTAATGGGAACATCTTGGATGGGTCTAAGCCAGTTCCTCCTAGCAGCTCTATGAAATCTCCCACTCCTGCACAGCCAGCTGATGGTTTCTAAAAAGGCAGAGATCAAAAGTTATTTATTAATTATCTTCAAAAGATAACAGTTCTCTAGGCATGATTGCAGCCAACAATATTTTTTAGAAGTCGTTTGTGCTCAAACCTGCCTGAAACCAGGCTGTTCTCATCCTGAGAAGCACTACTTCGAGTTGACATTAGTTAATTTCCTAAATGGATTCCAAAGACTGAAGTAGGCTCTGAAAATTACTGACAAGTAGTTAAGTTGTTGATTCAACTGCTTTTAGTGCAGATAAGCAATCTGCTTAGACATGTAATCAAATTAATACAGGTACGGGCTGCACATGTGCCCACACTCAGCTGCCAGGGAGGAGCTTAAGTTCCACTATACCATACTTACTCCTAAACAATATATGTTCCTAAAATGTGCTATTCTGGCAAAGTTTAATTAAAGTAGGAATTAAACAAAAAATGTTGTTTTCTATGACAAGGGCTCGCTGTTTATTAGACCCACAAGTGTTCTTTTCCTGAAAATTAATGCTGTTTGCCAAAAACTTCTTGCACGGACACCTTGTGTACCTATGGGCTGTCACCCATATGGTGCTATTTAAGCACTAATTTCTTTATCGTCCTCCTGCTGTTGTCCTTTTTCTGCCCACTGCTGAATAAGTCAACTCGCCCATCTCTCAAAGCCTGGTTTGCTCAGACACTGGCAATCCTTATGAAGGACCTAGCATGCCAATCTCACTGGCAGCAGAAAACAAACTTTCTTGCTCCTATCCTTCTGGATATTTTGGAATTTGCACCTTCTGAGGCCTCCCAGGCACAGGATACCACCAGCAGCTCTTGTCCTCTCCTGTCTGATTGTCACCAAGCACCAAATGCTGTGGCCAAACCTAAGCTCTGTGCTGTGCTTCAGAGCAGATGGAGCAGAGGATGCTCAGCATGTCGAGCAGTGACTCAGTTGTGAGCATGTTTGTATTTTCTCCATGCTAGTACCTCCCTACCTAACCTGTGTCTCCTTTCACTGTTCAGAGTGGTTGCTGCTTTCATTAGTTTAAATACAGACAAACAGCTCTCCAGGAAAGCATTCTTTTCTTTCTAATGAAATTCTTACCCTTTGTTATGGCAAGCAATATTTACATGCATTAATGGTAGTTTGCGTAGTTGGATTGCCTGTGCAACAGAGACAATAGCGACAGAGACAGACAGCTTTCATCTCTGGGGGGAAACCAGAGCATTCAGTGTGTGCACACATGGTCCAGCACACACGTGCCTTAGCAGCCAGTGCCAGAGGTTGTCCCTCTTTCACCCCTTTCCCTCTCCCATGCCCAGGAACACTGCACATGGTAGTAATTGCTGAGGAAACAAACAACTCACCTTTAAAAATAGGCCATTTAAATGTCCCAGGATAAGATCAGATATTTTTATTACCACAGGGTAGATTATGGAGAAGCTGCAGTTTCTGTGCTGATGAGGAATGACCATGGTAAACCTTCCCGAGGGAGTTTGAGAGATGACATTGCAAGCTGGGGCACAGGAGAATGTACAAGAGTTACTTGTGCAGTCATCACTCTGCACGTAGCAAAATTGTGTACTTTCAATACTAATAAAGAACAGATGGTTTAGTTACTGAGAGTTACAACCAAATGCTGAAAAATATGCATGTGGTATTTTCTGGGCTTCATGCATAGCATTTGTTCCCTAAAAATTCCCTGCCCATGTAGCATGAGATCTGGCAGAACTTGAGGGTGAAGCAGTCAATGAGAGAGCTCACACTCCAAATCCATACATCAGGAGCTCGTGTTGTCAAGGGCTTGTGCTGTTTGCCAGTTTGAAGGAGGCTAACTATGGGTGCAGGGCTTTTGTTTTCCTTTGACTCACTGTTGTCTGATATTGTCAGCAAAACCCTAAGTCCTATTCTGCTCCTCTTAACTGGAGTTCCTTACCCTACAAAACATCCCATTGAAACTAGCGTGGGTACATGCTGATTTTATCTCAAAGCTCATATTTAACAGTTCAGGCAAAGCAGTAGCTCATCATCTGCATCTGCAACCCAAGGGATCCTCCAGGCAGACTTGGTATGAAGCCACACCATTGTGGAGACCCAGCTTGCAGGCTTGTCTCTGAACTCAGAGTAAAGACAGGGCAGATGTGCTGTCATCTTCATCCTTTGCATGGTGAGGCAGACTGGCTTGAACAATAATTGTTAAACGTCCTGTACTCTCTTGGAAAAATGATACAAGTGACAATTATTTGTGCCTTGCCAGTTCACAGGCTTAGGCAAATAACTTGCAAATAGCTCGTTGGGATCATCTATCACTTATAACTATCACATAACTATTCAATACACTGTTTCTGCTGTTGAATTTTTTCAAGTAATTTTTCCCACATTGTTCACCCAGATCTAGAAATTGCTGAGATTAAACTCTCTAAATTAATACTATTTGTTCTAGCCAAATGTCTTGGGACATGACAATATTAGATTAGAAGAGCTCTTCTTTGAAAGAAAGAGCCTTCTGGTCCTGAGTATGGAAGAAATGCCTAAGTTATCTCTTACACCTCGCTTACTCTTTTTTCTTGAGACACACACTCAGCCTGAGTCAAATCTTCAGATGTGCAGGTGTGCATGGCTCCAATGGTGTTACTGTAGCTGTGTCAGGGCAGATAATGTCAGCAAGAGAAGTCAATGCAAAGCCGCATTTTGCTTCCTGCCCCAAATGCAAGCCCACTTGATACTATAAAATGCAGACTTACGAAAAAGGTTGGTGTTTTTCTTGACTGTGACAATAAATCCGTTGCCTGGCTGGTGAATCCTGAAGAACATCATTGCCACGTTCTGCGATGAGCTGATGCTCCTCCGAATATTGCCACTTTCACAAAAGTCTACATATCTTTGGGAAGTGGGGAGGGGATGGTCCAAGGAACTGGGAAATTTCTCTCCTTTGAGTATCCAACCATCAAATACCTACAGAGGTTCAATAATTGTAAACAAGACTTTTGCTTATCACTCTGTTAGCAGGTAACAGAAGCATGAAGTATTACAAACACTGGTCTATTCTAACATCAGATGGCATGTTCAAAGCCACTAATTAAAAAAAAAAATTCTTTGCATTTATTGATTTCCTAGCATTTAACTAATTATTCAAGCTTGAATCCATATCTAGGAAAGGGATATATATAATTTTTAATGTTGTCTTTATGTCCTTCAGATGACAATTTTGGTGAGCTTTTATTTGAGGAAAGCAGATCTTTTTGCTCCAGCATCATGACATTTGCATCAATTTTTTTCCAATTTCATTGTTACTAAGAGGAGTTTTTTACCACTTTCATTTGGAAGCTACATGAAACGTAAATCACCCTCTCAGACTCTGGGCATTAAGTCCATTGATCTGCCCTGTAATTTTCTACCATCCATGTTTTACAGCTTGTTGCTAGTGGGCCCGGAGACCTTACAGAGGTATTGGAATATGATATAGCTTTGGGGAGAAGTTATTGGCAGAGGTATTGCTCTCTCTTGCATCTGTACTTTCAGCTCATCCTAACCTCTAGAAAGCAGAGCAAACGCTGCTTACTTGGCTGGACCTTAAGCAGCAACCTCTACAAATCTTTCCTTCCCAACAAAAATAGCGACAATTTGCCCTCACTGTCTTCAAGGAAATGTGTCAAAAGTAGAAATCTGCATTAACTCTAGTATAGCTGCACAGTTACCTGTCTTGCTGTTTCAATTCCCTCCTAGACACTCTCACCCAGTAATTCCTTGTACGGTCCACTCAATACTTCGAAAATCCAAGGACTAGATCCGGCCATAACTTTAGTGAGTAATCCTAATGTGAGTATTTGTGGGACTTCCTCATGGAAAAGCTGCAGGATCAGTCTCTGGATTTGTCATAACTGTAAATTTTCTGATGTAATGAGATGTGGGTGCTCAAAGGACACCAGGGAAAACCTGCTTTTATAAATACAATAGTACTATTTAGAAACTGGCAACACCATGATCAAAGGAAGGAAACCTCTACAAAGGCTCAAAGATCTCTGGGCATTTTTCTAGCCTCCATAAGTGGGTGTAAGCCTAGGTACAAAAATCCTTGGATCCACAAGAGGCTGAAATCGGCCTCTCTGCAGCACTGTAGGGAGAAATCCTGGCCAGCGGTACAGGATGGAGGGACAGGATTCCCCAGGGTGAAGCGAGCAGGGAGATAGCATCTCTAAGAGACGGAGACAAGGAAAGGGCTGAAGGGAAGCTTTCCTCCTCCTCCCACTGGGTGGGATGGGGTCCATGCTGTGCATGGCCACTGCAGCGCAAAAGGCAGAGCGCAAGGTGAGGGGGAGAGCCAGGGGCCGTCAAACTTCTCTTTCTCTACTCAGCCGAGTTCAGATCTTGGTCAACATCAAATGCGCTGGTAAAGTTTGTTAATACTGGAATACAAATGGCTCTGAGTCACAAACCTCTTCCTGTTCAGAGTCAATGTCCTGAAAAAGTCTAGTGGGGTCATTTGAAAGAAAGCCTGCAACAATCCACTCATTAATAAGCTGATGCTAAGTGACTTGCAAGTGGAGGTCCTGGAGAAGTAACTGCTGTTTAAAGAGCTGTATCATTATCTGCAGGGCTTGTGTGATTCATGATGCAATGAGAAAACCCTCCTAACAGGGCTGAGGGGCTCGGCTTGTACTGACCAAACTTTTTAGTCAGTCCCCCATGTATGGACACTCAGTAAAGGTGCTCCTGGAAAAGTCCAGGAGAGCCAATGTTGCAAGTTGGAAAGTGATCCTCAGCCTGAGTCTGACTTTGCTTCAGGAGGGTGCTGGTGGCAGGGGGGACGTACCCAAACTGTCACAGGAAGGAGGAACAGCCATCCCAGAGATGGCTGCTTTTAGAAAGCCTGTTTTGCACACACAAACACACACACTCATGCACACATGTAGCAAATGTCTCACATGTCAGATGAGAGCAAGGAAGGGGAAGTGCAGCAGGACCTGCTAGCTTCTTACCTTCAGGAAATCGCCCCCTTGGCAGTCAATGTTTACGAAGTCATAGTCTATTGTGATGAGCTCCTCAGGCTCCCCAATGAAGAAGGTCGCGCAGTGCAGCTGCGGTTGGTCTGCAGTGAAGGTGAACTGCCCCTCTATACTCAGCATGTCAATGCACCCTGGAGAAAAAGAGATGGGGCTGTTGCCTCAGCCTGCTGGAGAGGGAGACCCTGCACCAGCTCCTGTGGTGCATAGAAGGGGGGGAACGGGGAGAGACCCCCACACTGAGACTCGGCTGGTGATGAGAGGGAGACCCAGCTGAAGCAATTAGGAAACTGCTGAGCATCAGAGGATGAATAGCAACTCACAGGTGTAAGCACAAGTGTGTGATGGGTGGGTGTCGGGGAATGATATGTAGAAGTATCTCTGAGCAGAAAACTCTCTGTGTGTGTGTGTGTGTATGTGCACAAGTGCACAAACACCCTGGTCCTTCAAATTTCTCTCTAATCACAACTCTTCCACCTGCACCATCCCCTGGACACGTGATCCTGCCCAGGGACATGGGTGGACAGTCCCCATCCTCCTCCTATTATTAGGCACCCTCAACTCTGAGCCCCAACCTCTTTTCGGAGCCCTCAAGCACAGTTTTTCTGAGATTTTAACTTTTTGTCTTTCTTCTCCCACCCCTTGCAAAAAATGCCTGCATCTCTGTCACTCACAAATATCCCCTTTCCCCTCCCCAAGCTCCGAGCTCCCCCCAGTACTCTCCCACCCACTGATGGTTCCCAGAAGAGCACCAAAGAAACTCACGGAGTGACCGTCGGTAGATCTGCCCTGCAGACAGCTCTCGCTTCAAATCTTCGCTGAGGAGTAGAAAGGGCTCATCTTCACCAGCATCCCTCACCTGGTGAAGGAAAGAGGACAAGAAGAGGCTGGGGCAAAGTGAAATGCAGCCCCCTCCCTGCACCTCTCAAGAACAGGCACCAGCAGATTAAATCCCTCCTTCAGAAACAGTGCAGCTGTGGAAGAGCTCAGTCAGAAAGCTGAAAACCTGCAGTAGAGAGGAACAAACCTAAGAGGTAAGCCTAGTGGCTCAGTGCGCAGTGAGTCTCTTAAATCCCCAGCAAAAATGCAAGTTTGAGAAAAGGGAGGATAAAAACAGGAGGGGGTGTGGAACAGGACTGTTGATTGATGTTACCCAGGTGTAGGTTTAATGTAGAAGGAGTGTGAATAGGAGGGGAGAGAGGAAAAATCATGATGCTTGAAAGCTGGGAGTACAAGTTAGAAGACCGCAGCTAAAAGCACAGCAAGGCACTTTAGTCATCAGCTCTATTGCTCACCTCTAGGTATCTGGTTTCCCCCTTGGAGGCTGCCAGGAAGATGAGAATGAAGTGGCATTGAAACTGGAAAGCAGACGGCATGCTGACACCTCCTCTGGCAGCCCTCCCTCTCTCCTCACAGCCAAGTTTCTCCTGGTCTGCGCTGGTAGGCAGAAGCCGCTGGGGTATCTTGGAGAGACTCTTTTTATAGAGCTGTTGGGAGGGGAGGCACTTGGTCCTCGTACTGATAGGGTAACCCATGGTAACTGAATTCCTCTTGCAGTGACACAGTATGTGGGCATGACAAGGGTCCAAATCACAGCCACAAATTTTCAAGCCAGTCAAACTCCCCTTGCTGGCATGTGTCCTTCTACTTGTCTGTCTGGTGGAGTTGAAAAGCTCTTGGGGGGAGGGCCCATCCCCATGCAGCCAGGGTACTCGCACAGTGTGCTTATTTCCAGTTACTCCAAAGCTAGGAACGAGGAGCATGCCTTCCTCCCTCCTCCTCTTCTCCTGCTTTCCAGTCCCAGTGCATTTTGGACCTGCAAGGCTTTCTGGCTCTGCCCTGCTGCTTTGTGACATGCAGCTTTCTGCAGCCCCCGTGTCAGGTGCTTCCCACTGGCCAGGCCTGGATGGGCGCCCCTGAATCCCAGCCAGGCTTGCAGCCTGGGGCCAGCATCCCCCCAGGGCTGAGAGACCTGCTGGCTTCCAGGTCCTGTGCCTGCAGCTGGGGCACGAGGGCTCTGCAGCAAGCACACAGGCAAAAACAGACAGCTCTCCACAGCAGGCATGTCTTTCATACAGAAATTAGGAAAATTTGGGGTTCCAAAGGGCATATTCCTCACAAAACAGCTGATACTGCTCCAGCCCTCATCCTCAAGGGAAACCTGAGAAACACCTTCAAAAGATGAACCTGGGGATGAAAATTCATAGCTCTGCAGAGTACTAAAAATCAGGAACTCAGCAGAGATATTAGTTTTAGGGTATATTCTTGTTTCCCTCTGATCTGGGATGAACCATCAATACTCTGCAGAGAATAACTACCCTTTTCTCATCTCAGGCTTCTTGCTAATGTCTCCTTTTACTCTATGCTTCCCTGTCAAATTGTCACATTGATTCAGCAAACCTTAGAAATAATATGATCTGAACTTGCAAAGCTTTAAGTTTGCTCCTTCTGATTTCGTTTAGGGCTTGTGGACAGAAACATTTGCTTGCTGTTTCACCCAACTTGTTGGTTGAACAACAAATAAATAAATCTTATTCTGTCTATACATCTGTGTCTCTGGCCTTATTATGCTGTAATTCTTCTTCTTTTGGATTGCTTTGGTGTAAACTATAATATTGCTCCATATCTGCACAGCACTTCTGTGAATCTGCCGTATCTGTGTGGGTTTTAAGGGCATAAAAATACTAAGGGAATGGAAAAATTTATTTTTTAACTTTGACATCAAGTTGCATTCAAAGGTTGTTAAAACTCTTTGTAGAACTGAGTAGTTAATTACTGCATGAATGAAGACTGAATAAATTCATCTTCATGTACTTGCCTTGAACTGTTAAAATACTGTGATTTTAGACAAGGATTATCCAAGGGAGTCTGGAATCTGAAATCCATTGAAGTTCTTTGGGAATTACAAGTTTTGTTGGAAAACTGCGGGGTTTAGTCCCAACTTGCACCAGAGGATGTCTGGGAGGTTAATGAGGGTGGTCAGAGGTGCCCTGGAAACCACTGGGATCCTGCAGGACCAGGAGGGGCTGCAGGGGAGCCCAGCCTCATTCACTTATCTTATCACACGTTCACTTTCTGAAGAGATTAAGAAAGTTAGAATTACAGCATGATCCCTCCACTCCCCATCTTTGAGGCACTTTGCAGAACCCAGTCCCAATTCTGAAGATTTGATTAAATTCAGCTCTAAAAATGAGTGAAGGATGAATGACACTTCAGCTAAACCAATATGATTGTCTATTAAACCAGCTCTAAATTGATCTACTTGTAATAAAACATACTAACAGCAATGTCAACATATTTTAAACTTTTGCCCATGAATACCTGAGGTCTAGGCTAGCATAGCATTTACTGGTGGAGGTGTCCAGACAAGCAGGTAGCCCCAGTGGCTGGAGGATATCCTAGCAGATGAGGTGTGGGGACTGTCCCTCTGCAGCCAACAGGGCAGTGGGAGGGAGGATAGGAGCCATCTCCATATCTGTTGCAATTTTTTACTCACGCAGAACCTGTGGTTGCTTTGTATTTCCTATGCAACACCTGCAGGAGCTTGCTTTGAGCGTTACAAATATTCTATATAACGTCAGTGCAAAAGCTAAACTCAGATGTCCCTTGCTTTGGATGTAGAGCTTGGTTTTAACAGAGGCTCTAAGGCAACCTGTCATCTACTGTGCATCACCTTCTGTTTTGCGTTTCAGCTCTAGGCTCAGCAGGAGCTGATGAAGCACAGCGACATCTTGCCCAACCTCATTGCAAAGCCTCCCAGTACCTGGGGTAATTCCCTGTGTGCTCAAACACAAGGCTGCCCTCAGCCCCGAAACTCTTACATGCTTCCCTTTGTGCAGCTCCAATGCCCATGGAAAGCAAGTATTTGGGATGGGGATAGGGAACCACAGGCAGAGAGGCGCAGCTGCTGTTGCTGGCAGGGGCTCTGCCTTGCAGTCCCTCTCCACCTGACTCGGGTGGATCCTGGGCAGACAGACCCCCAAAGGGGACCAGTCCTGGGGGAAGGAGGGGGCTCATCTCCCAGCCCTACATCCCAGCTGTTAGAGGGCAAGAGAGGATGGGGGATCACCTCTTCACTCAATGCTGCTGCCTCCTCACAGGGTTTGACAGGTCCCCTTCCCCTCTGCACCTCCCTTTCTCTGCTCCGGTGCTGCTTTTGTTTAAGGCCACTAGCAGAGACCACGCTCTTCAGGAGAAGAGATTGCATCTAGCAAAGCAGAGAAAAAACAGTAGTTTAAACAGGGTTCAAAACATCCCTGCAGCATTTCAACAGGAAAAAGCACCTTCAATGTGATACAAACCCTTGGGCAAATGAGGAGGGTGTCACTTTTCTTTCATGGGGTTGAGTCATGTTAACACTTTGTAGGACAGTTATTTTTTGTTGTTAATTACAAATTATATAACACAGTAAAACACTTTCCCAGTCTGACCCTGCTAGGGGCTAGATGATCCAGTTGTTCTCACACTATGACACTGCTAGCAACCATAACTCACCCTGAGAGCAGCCCCTTTCCCTGGGAGAAGCAATGGGATACCATCGTGCTGGTGAGAGGCTGGGCTGCTTGCAGGGTATCATCTACCCCACACTGCTATGGCTCCAGCGGGTATTGCTGGGGCACCCCAGCCTTCGCAGAGCCCCAGGCTGTTAAAGCAGTGCTCGTGGGTGGGGTTTTTACGCCATTCAGCTACGTGCTTGGGAGGACCCCAAGCCCCACAGTGGAAATCCTCTGCCTCACGCTCCGGGCTTGTAGGTGTCTTGTAAGATATTATAGCAGAGGAGAGATCCCAGCTGTGGTGAGAGGTGGAGAAAATACAGCTGAATAAAGAGAGCAGTGAAACAAACCCCGTTTACTCTCCCCCGTGGTGATCAAGCAATGCTCTGTGCTATAATATAGGTGGTAAATACAATTTCTTCTCCTCAAAGGTAAGGTAGTTGGTACAGGAAGATTGTGGATGATGCTCTTGGTAGTGAGATTTCTTAGTGAGCAGTGCTTGAGCTACAGACACTCCTTAGGGAAATCTCACTACCAAGAGCATCACCCCTGATGTGAAGAGGGGCCAGGTGTTATGAACCCTTTCTTCTCTTCAAAAGGGTCCCTTGAGTCCCCAGCTCACTGACACAGCAACCTGTTGTGCTTAAATTCCTGCAAAATATAACTTTATTTCAGCACTTGCTTCACCACAAACACACTGCAGGCTGTGGTCCCCATTCCCTCCACTTAGCGTGGAAATTTCAGCTGCAGGACATCTCACCCTGTGCCTAGGTAAAGGGACAAACCTTGAGGTTTGCTGACTTTGGAGAGCCTGTACAAACCACAGGTCCTGGACTTCCTACCAGCTACTTGTTGAAAACAGCACTCTTCTGATTCAGGCTGTAATCGAAACCCACTGGTTTTTCCCCTTCTGGAGCACTTCCCTCCTCATTTGCACCCTGACTGCTGGCACAAGCAGCCAGAGCAGACCAAACCTCCATCTAGCACCAGGATCTTAAACAAGAGTTAATTTTCCTGTAAATACGCAACCCCACGCAGGCTCCAACTTCATGCCACAGGAAGCAGCCCAGCTGCTGCACATCCCAAGGGGACCTCTCTGCTTGTCTGTGCCCAGCAGTTTCTTGTACTGATAGGAGCAGCAGCAAGTCCACAGTGCTACATCACCGACTCCTCAGGAGAAGAGGATTTCTCCTACCATGGGCACTCCATCCTCAGCTGTTGACACTGATTTCTCACTGCTGCTCAGTGCTGTCTGAAGAGACGCAGTATGGGGTGATGCACTGTGTGAGATGTCTGGCTGAACTTTAAACTTTCTATCGTGTCAGTTGCTAAGCATTGTGCTGAGTTACATTTATTTCCCCTACTCTCATCCCCACTGTAACTCAGAATTAATTCAGGGACTAGATTTTCCTTTCCCTCATGGTGTCTGGAAGATGTAGTACTAGAGCCAGTCCTTGCTTTTTATTGTGTGGCTGCAGGTCTCACACTGATGTCGGTGTCTTTGCAGGGTAGGGGATTTCTGCATAGCACTTGTAGTTTATTATACATATATGCCATTCAACTGGTTGCAAATCCTTCAGTAAATTGTTCCTGAACCGTGATCCCACTGCCTAGATTAAGGCAAGAAAGAAATCTAGTGGCTCTGAAGTGTCAGAAATGCTACAGAGAGGGCTAAATTTTTTATTCTGTCCTTACTTAATTGCATGCTAGCAATCAGTTATTGCTCTGAAATAACACCACAGAAAAGGAAGCAAGGGGGAGGCTATATGGAAAATTGCAGTTCTGGAGGTCATTAGGAAGCCATAACCTTCATACAGACTCACACAGGACTTTGCTTCAAAAACTGTCTGAGAGATTGAGAAGTTAGAGACAAATGTATATGGAGCTCCTCCTTCTGGTCCAGTTCCCTCACTCCATAAGTGACCACAGAAAACACTGGGGTAACAAAATCCATACTCAGTACTCGCAAACTTATCGAATACTTCATGTTGGTCCTGAAAGACTTCGAAGCCACATCCCATCAGAAACCATCAGGTCCCCTGTCCACCAAGAGGTTACACTATGCCTTGTGTTATCATTGCTGATAAGGACAAATTAATTATCAAGATACCTGCTGCCAAATCACCCCGTGTATCCAGCACACACATTCACTACTACATTCCATTTCCAGGAGGCAATCCATAGCGCAGACCCAGAAAAATAAATGTTGAGCTTATTAACATCTCCAAAGGCCCCATGGACTGGTGGACCCAAACTGCGACTGTCACATTGCCTGGGACCATAATGGTGGCTGTGATCATGACTACATTTGGGTACTGTTTGTGGCATATGAGAAACGAGTTAGATTGTTGTCATGGCAGTTATCAGCGGGTAACTGCCCATTCTACAAAATGTGTCAGCTTACTACTGGAAACACAGTTTAAGCAACCAGGCTATCGACATGCAATAGGAAAGGTAGAGTTCAACATGACTGAAGTAACTGACTGTCCCTGTCAATGGTTTGAAATGCTCCTTTTACAGAAACCCAGTCAGAGTTGCAATGGTGACCAAAGGAGAGCTTTCCCAGCAGCAGAAACACCAAGTCCGAGATCACATTTTGTACTTCATGACTTTATTCTTGTGTTGGTTTCAGTGTCAGGCAGGTTTCTCAACAGTCCATGACCCAACCTGAGCCCAGGACTCGTCCCTCTGCAGTTGGTGGGCATCTCCGTCACTGACTTCCGTTGCTACTCGTCTGCCCCAGCTCTGTCCTGCGTATGGCAAGCCTCTTTTGCCATACATCTCTCTGTAGCAACACTTCTATTACGACTTCTTTGAGTGTGTCTAAATTGGCTTTAAATAGAGCTGAACTTTCCATAAGGTGAAGTAAGCATAGCTTGTTAACTCTGGGCAGTTTGACACAAGAGATGTGTGATTTGTCATATTGAGTGGTTTAGAGAAATGACAAATGCATGTGATTTATGAACTGAAAGCCTATCAGCATCATGCAGGCTTTGATGATAAGTGTTGAATTAACACTATTTATGGCATTGAGTAAGAGCAAAGACTGTGAAGCTCGCAGTTTAGTGGCTTACAAATAATCAAGCAAATATTATATTCAGACACTGAGATTACCCTGAGGGTGGTTATCACTACCAGCTCTGCCTGTGACTCAACCCAGCATCTACACAAAGCAGTCAAGGCCAAGACGTGGGAGCAGAGAAAAGTTTTTTCCCACAAGGAGAGACGTGGGAGGGTACGACTGGCGAAGGCACTTACCATTGCTCTGGTGTTAGGAGAGGTGCTGGACATCCGCCAAGCTGTTTGATTTTAGCCCGGGCCTGCCTCCTCTGTGGATCCCCCACACGGTACCTCCCCTCTCCAGGGCTGGTGCAGAAAGACCTCAACACCAGAGCCACACACAGGTGTCAGAGTGGCTCCCAGGCAAGGGACCTTAGTAGATGCCTCCTTCAGTCCATGTCTATGGACCAAATCAGGTTGTGTTTGCCTTTACTGGCTGCAGTGGCCGCTCCAATCAGTTACAGTGCCCTTTCAGAAGAACAACCTGCTTTCCAAAACATGGCACGGTTATTATGGTTGGACTTTGCTTGTGGCCGTACTCCTCATGGCCCAGGTCATCTCCTGTGCCAGATCTGCAGAGGACACGGTGCTGCAGCGTCTTTCACTGCTGCAGCCTTCTCCCAGTGACCCTGCCCCAAGCAACAGCTCCTGTTCCTTCTCTCCCAAATTTCATGTTCAGCTCTGGGTTACTAGAACATTTGTCACCTTATTTTCAATGCTGAGTTCACTTTATTATGCAGTACATAATTTTCAGATGTATTGAGAAATCTTAATATTTATACATGTCATGTTCCAAAATTCGTTAGATCTGGGTCACTATGAAGAAGGAACTTTTTATTTGACAAAGCACCACTTCGATAAGTGGTATTTTAATATATTTTTCCTGTCCAAGGACAAGTATTTCTCAGCTGAAGTGACTATCTCCTTGACTGAGTCTTTCTCATCTGGGAAAAAACTGTGAGTCAACACAATCGTCTCTGGTAGAGTTAGGCATCACAGTAATGGGCCCATTTCAGAAACACAGTGGAGTGTTACACAATTCAACTAGTCAATATGAGTCAGATAAGAGATGCCAGCATACCCAGCACAATGGTATATTTATCATTTCAACTGCTTCTTCCACATAGTCCTTTATTTTTCACACGCATGTGACTCCTTAACAGTTATCCTTAATACTATACAGGCTGCAGTGCCAAACACTTTTAGGTGAAAGTACTGGAATATTTTGGGTCAGTGTAAAAATCATAAGCATTGAAGGACATTGAAATCACCTGCTCAGCATTTTTAAACCTCTTGAAGTCTAAAGACAGCTTCACCTTTGATAGCAATGTCACAGACCATCTTTACCTCAGGTGTGCCAAAAGCATTTTTCTTTTCAAACAGAAACCATACTTGTTTTCAAAGGCTGATGATTCTCCTTCACTTAATATTATTCCTGGGGCACCAAAACTGACAAAACCCACTTTCCCTTAGTGACAACTGCAGAATTAGGTCATTAATGCTAGGGCAAAAAGAGCTTTGTTTTCATCTAGCCAAGGTGTTAAGGATTTAATGGGATGGAGCTCTCCAACCCTGTGTCTTGTCCAGCCACCCCTTGCTCAGCCACAGGGACTTATTTGCTGCTGCTACTCAATGTCTCCAGCTGGAGCTGCAGAACCTGCACCTTCCTGCAGCATTCTCAACTTCTTGCCAACACAACCTTAACTAAAGCTCTAGGTGGTTCAATTGCTGTTCTGCTCTTTGCAACATGTTCTACCCACAGCTTTTTCCTGCCTTTATTCTACATTGCCACACAGCACTTTTCTGGGTTCATGCAACTGCTAGGAATGTAGAGTCAGAGCAATACATGGAGCTTTAAGGTACATTGCAGAGACAGGTATTTGAGACCTACACTATGGCAAGTTGCTCTGCAACCCATTGAGTCAACCACGATCTGAGAGGACAGGTTAGAGTTTAAAGCAGGTGTATCACAGGAGTATTTTCCACTAAATTTTCCCCAAATAACTGTGCTTTGAGCAAATGGTCCTCCTGTCTTCCTCTTAGCTGCCTTGTTGCAACATTTGCAATTTTACAGACATGTCCTTATTTAGCCAACCAGCTAACAGAAACACAGCTTTCCATCGAAGGCTAATTTAAAGACTCAAGCACACATCCTCAGCTGTTGCAAAATTATGCCACTAAGTGTAATAGGCTCTGTCGTTTTACATCAGCTGAGAATCTACTTGTGAAGGCAAAACAAGTGGATGCAGCTGCAGTTCTCTTCCTTGGGAGTTGCCTCTTGTGCACAACTGATTGCAGGTGGCTGAGAGTTGGTATTTAAAAAGGAAAGTTTTGCAGGTTTTTGGTTGGGTTTTTTTGTTTTGGTTTGGTTTTTTCTGTTTTTGTTTGTTTGTTTGTTTTTTGTTTTTTTAATGTATCTGGTGAAGTTCATTCATGTGCTCCCTCTGACGGCTGTCTGGGGCCTGTAACCCACCACACCCCAACTCAGAGGAAAGGACATGGATGGATCTAGCTTAGAAAACAGATTACTGGATCATAAATGAAACATAATCTCTCATGCTACATCATGTGGCAGAAAAAAAGATAAAATTGAAAATGTGACCCCTTTTTTCTTCAAATAATACAGTGCTGTTCAACAGACTTAATTATTCCTAAAGACACATCTAATAATTGTTGGCCTGTCAATCAAAATCCTTATTAGACATGCGCATGATGTCACATCACAGTCTAACAAATCTTCCTGCCAGTCAAAAACCTTTATATAGATCAATCTGATTTTAGAGACAAGTTTTGTGTTTGACCTTTTACCCAACATCTTCAGGGCTGAAATAGGAGAGAAGCTGAATGTTTTTTGTGTGCTGCCAAGCTGGGACGATGGGCTCGGGGCTGCCCCTAAGAGTTTCTCTCCTGGCTGCAGTCTGCTTTGTGCTGCAGCATGGAGCCTGGAAAGGAGCTCTGCCTTGGATTGCTGAGTGACCTGGGGTGGATCTGCATTGCTACAGGAGAGCTCTTCTCCTCCTTCTTCTGGCCTGTCTGTACCACATGTTAATTCCCTGGCTGCTTGGGATGTCATGAAGATGTGCTTCGCTGAGATACATGCACCAGGTTTTGAGATGATACAGTCCATCCCACGCACACTGCGTACACCCAACACGCTGCTGTGGCCCTGTATCTGTGGTAGTGCAGTGATTGCGGTGCTGGGGCAGACCCAGGAGCCTTTGCCCCAGGAGGAAATATTTGCTTTGCTAAGGGAAAAGTATGCATGCCTGAACAGAGCATGCACCATACTGATAGACCAGGGAGTTTGCCAGCCTGTGTGTTGGTGTGCTGAGGGTGAGAAGTAAATGCACTAATAACCACCGGGATTTGAAAGGCAGCCCCATCCAGATTTCCCAGACCAAACGGGCAGGCATGTCAGACAAAGCACTGGGCTGTGCTGCACACACTGCATGTGCTGCTCTGCATCTGCCCAGCAGTTGTAACAGGCTTTGGAGATGCCAGATTTCCTTTGCTAGTGAGTGCAGGTTAGCACAGATACTCCATGTATTCAATGCATCCCTGCAAGTGCAACACCAGATTTGTATCCGTATGTATAAAATCGTCACTGGCAATAACTTGCAATTCTTTCTTAAATGACATTTGGTGAAAAGCAAATAATGACATTTCTGGCACCTGGAAACATCATCTGTTCTGTTGGGGTCTTCTAGTGTCACTTCTGTCTCCCTTCCCACAATCCCAGGCAACTTTGTTTTTCACCTCTGCAAGGATGAACTGATGTGGTAGGATGATGATTATCTCATTGTGCTTGACACCCTCTACACTGCTGTAGACTGAAAAAGGTTGTGCCTTCCTAGTGGACTTGGGTGGTAAGTCAGAGCTTAGAGGGACCACTCCATTGCAAAGCACTTGTCATCACAGCAGTGGCATACACAGCTGTTCGAGATCTGTAGTTGGATACCGAATCTAAAGAGTTTATAATTCCATTTACCAATAGTGCATCAAGCTTCATGTACCTAGGTGCACTGGCACTTCAAGTCCCTTTTGAACTGAAATAAAAGCAAATGTCAGGGGCTGAGGCTTTCAAGATAATATACTTTATCTTCTGAAAATCTGTTTTTTAGATGTCAAGTGAAACAATCTCACAACAGCTAGCAAAGATCTTGTCTGGCACTGCTGTATTTTTATTGGTCTTTAATGTAACCTGAAAATATGAGGCCATATTGTGGTGTTCAATTTTCTATCAATTTTTCAGACAGTCCAATAACACAAACGAAAAAAATGCCTGTAATTAGACATCATTCCCAAAGCTGAGCGATTTTGAAGAAAGCCACACAGCAAGCTTCCTCTGCATGTAGAAATTCAAAGTGCTTCCTAGATTCATGAACTACAGGCAAAGTGGAAGTCAGCAGGAAAAGTGTCACCAAACAATGAGAAAAAAATACTGCCTTCATGTTTGAAGACGACATTTTTCCCTTCTGAGAGAAGCTAAAACCAAAATGTTCACATCTTCAGGACAAAGTGGCCCTAGAAAGGTTGGACAAGCAAGCACTGTCTTGCACAGCCAGTGTAAGTGCCTTCAATCCAGTTCTCCTTCCTGAGGATTGCTTACAAAAAAGAGGCTGCTCACAGCTTTTTCTGGTTCAGAGGCAATTAAAAACTTCCCAGTGATCTTCAGGTACCTTCCTTGGAAGGAGTGTCTAGTAATACAGCACTTGTCGTCTCCTGTGGGAAAAGAACAGCAGAGGAATGACCCACTGGTACAGCGGGTCAGCCCATGGTTGGCCCAAGATTAGGATGGCAAGCTCCTTGCCTCAGGACCCAAAATTGTGACAAAGCTTTGTGTTTCTGAGCACCTGAATGTGCTTTGTGCCATTTTCTTCCCTTTCTACTTGGTTGCCAGTCTTTGTGCAAAAAGGTTTCTTCTTTAAAGCTGATAGAGTTTAACAGTTGTCCTTGCAGTGAAAACGGCAACAAGAAAAACCTAACCAGCCAAGCCAAAAAGGGTGATTTACGAGGTTTTATAAAACTTTTGTTGGAATAAAAATGATTTGAGTAATTTTCCTCTGATTCACCCATAGCTTGTGTGCAAGCAAGCCCCCTCCACAGGGAATTAGGCTGCACTCAATCCCTAGTAAATTCAGCTGATGAGATGGCTCCACTGACCCTCTCTGTCACAGCAGCAGCTCTTGCTGCCTGACCCCAGGGCACGTTGCTGTGGCCAGCTGTGACTTAGCATAATTCTGCTCAGCACATGGGCTGCTATGTGTCCAGAGGCTCATCAGGAACGAGGAGATGGTTTATGAACTTCCTGAAGCTTGTTTCCAAAAAGCCTTTTGCTCAAAAGTCATAATGAAGAAACTGATCCTTGCTGGGACAATCTTATCCCTTTAGCTTGCAGCTGAAGGTTTAAGCTGCTCTTCTCTCCCTTCCCCTTGGAGGAAGGGGAAAGGCTTGTAGACTAGCAACAGTCTGCAGGTCCTATTGGGGAACAATAAAAGCAGTCTTTACTTTTTCTGGCTCATACTCCTGCCGTTGTGGCCCAACAACTGCAATAATATTGAGGTGTGTGACATTGCAGGGGGCAAAAGTTGTGCAACTGTTTTCAGTTTTATTCTAATACATTTTGCCGTGTTCCCCTAGAAGATATTCTGTGAATCCTATATAACTTCTGTCACTGAAGAGTTAAAGAGGCAGCAAACAGTGGCTCAGACATCACTGCAAGGTCTTTTTTTCTGGGATAAGATCATTTGGTGGTGGCCCCTTTCTTAGGAAGATATCTGCCCCTTGTTAGATTTATTAGACAAGATATATTCCCCTTCTTATAATAAATTAATTTCTTAATGATATTTGATTTTATACAAATATTACAGTCTTTACTGAATGATGTCCAGGGGTCTGGGGAGGAGAGACAAGTGAAATACATTCTTCAAATATTGCCTAGCAGGTCATGTCTTCATTGGGGGTTGTTTTTTACTGCCCTCTTACACAAACAGAAAGTCTTTATTTAATTCAGACACCTTTTATTACAGTCTCAAGTTACCAATAAAATAACAAGGAACAAAGAGAGAGCATGCATTCTCTCCATGCAAGAGAAAAGCCATCACACCCTACCACTGAGGATTCAGAGGGCTTTGGAAGTATGTTTAATTCAAACAAGAGTGTAGAAGTACTCTTGATTCAACACAAGAGCAGGTTAATACCAAAAGGGATTGTCCTGTTCTCCCCACATCTGACCATGGGTTCCCACTGCCCCTTTTGCATCACTTCCATGTAGTGGGTTGGATCAGCATGAGCTGAAACCATTGTTCCATAAGATGACTCACATTACAAAGCTGTACCCTGGGATCCTGTCATTAAAACCCTCACAAGTGGTCCTCTAAAAGTCCTCCTTTTAAGGGTGCTAGAATAGTGAAAGCAGAAGGCATTTACATTTCCCCTAAAGACCCAGTCCTTCCATCAGCCCTCAGAGCAGTTTGTGGACTAAACTTTCTATGTATTTGAATAATTTATCATATGAATAAATTCATTTATGCTGAACGAAGAGGTGGACTACTGGGACGCAGTAATGCCAACACAACAAAATTGAAGCTGGGGAGGTGGGGGAAATGAACCTGTAACAATGGCAAGCCGTACCGTCTGCTCAGGCGGCAGGAGACAGCTGTGACCACATCTGAAACATGAGAGTGTGGGGAAGTATGGAGCAGCATCTAAAAAGGGCTTTAGAATAAGCAGAGCTGAGCAAAAAACAAGCTGCTCATTTTGAACTGCAGAAACATGGTTGTTATAGAATGACTGAAAACTAAATTGCAAGTTTGATGTCTCGTTCCGAATTTTCCAATTCAGAAAGTATATAAGTAACATTCCCGTGCCTTTTACTTCCCACTGACATTTAAGAAACAGAAGTCTCAACTCCTGCCAAACAATCTGTCACCCCAAGCCCTTGACCTGGGCAACTGATGAATGCATGTGACAGATCCATGCAGTGCAAAGACTGAAAGTATTACAAGCCAGATCTCAAGTAGTATAAACTGGCTTTGGTCCGGCTTATACCAGCTGCTGATCTGCTCTGTAACTGTCTTACAACAGTAACAGTTGGAGGGTTGATGGTTTACATTCACTAAACACAGATGAGGGCTACCTAACTAGGCATGCTTTGCTCGCCTTTGTGGCCAGGAGATTGATTTTATTGGCCATGTTTAAAATCCCTCTTTCTTTAGCTGTTCTTCGAAGAAATCATTACATGCCACAGTCAATGCAGCAACTAGAACGACAAATTCATTAAAATCCACTTCATTGTCTTTATTGGAGTCCAGATCTTTCATAATCTTATCAACCAGAAGAGCGTCCTTTTGGCCCTAAGGAGAAAGAAAAGTGACTTAGCTGTGCAGATCTTGAATGTGTAACTCTGACATACCCAGCAGTGCAACCCACTGCTATGTCACAAGCCCAGTGCTATTAAATAAAAGGCTGCATGAAATATGCACCTGAATAGTAATATACCACTAGCTGCAGCATTACCACAGCATTAAAAATATAGGTCTGGAGTCCCAGAAGTGCACAGCAACAGAAACCAAAGACAGTGCAGCTCTTAGAAGGAATACAGGTACCAAATAGGCTCTGAAATGAATCAAACAGATTTTAGGAACTGCTGAGCACTGATTTCTTTTGACAAGGTGGATCTATAATGTGCATTTCTCTGTATCACCCCTTAACAAACAGTACTTAGATTTTCAACAGGCTATTCATAAGTGGTCATATTATATATCCATTCATCACATTCAGAAGATCTCTGCTTAGCAAACAACAATCCTATTCAGTGGGAGTAAGAACAGTGAATTTTGTAATAATAAATTAATAGCTAAGATTTAAAGAAAATCCAATTCAAGGAAATGGTTACAACATAAAAACAATCCTGCTCGTGGTGACAGGGCTCATAACAATTTTTACAATTAAGAGGATACAGAAAAACAACTATGAATCTGGTCATAATTATGTAAAAAGCATCCATGCTGTGTAATGCAGAACGTAACAAATGTGCAAAGAAATATTCAGATCAGCATCTTGTCGCTGAAAGGATTTTCTTGACATCTCTCTGCAGGGCATACAGGCACTGTACTGTATTTCTAGCCATTGTGCACAAGCTACTTTCTTGTCTCATGAGAACTGATTGCTGGATTTAATTCTTCAAAGGACTTAGCTATGCCCTATTACTAAAAACGAACAAACAAAGAAAAACCTGATTAAAGCTTGATTTAGCATTGATTTTGCTACTGTTTCTAGGCTGCTGTTGCCCTCCTGCTCAATAGCACAGAGGAGTAAGCAGAGCGCAGGTATCTGGCTCTGCTGCTGGTGGCACATGGTGGGCACCAGAGCTGGACCACCCTCTGAAAACACACTTCTCAAACAGGATCTCATCTCCTTCTGCCTTGCAGAAGGAGATACTATTCCTGAACACTTGGATAGCTGCTTATCCCACCCATGAAACAGTAACTCCAGAGGTTCAGGAACTGCATCTTACTGAAAGGAAGTCAGTGAGCTCACTGGTGAGGAGCTCCTTGAGTTCTCCTTTACTGAGCTTGTGTCTGTCTCCTTCTTTGCCAGAGTAGTGATGGAAAATCCTGATCAAGGTGTCCATTGCATCCTCCAGTGGTGTGGACATAGCAGTGAGCAGGAGAGCTGTGGGGCAGAGATCCAGAGTTAGTGACATTGTGCAGGAGACAAACCAAAGGCCAGTCTCAGGGAAGGGATGGAGAGCTAGCTGAAGAGATAAATTGTTACCACTACAGAAAAAATGTGTTTTCAGCTGATCCATCCTGTCAGCTGTGTGTAAGCAAGGCTAGACTGTTGTAAAATAAAACATTGTCCTGAACTCACTAACAATGACTTTGAAAAGGTAAATGGAAAGGAAGGCCTTTATTTAAGAAAGCAATCTACTGTACATACGTTTTGCAAAGCTATTGTAAAAGGAAATATCTCATACTCATAGCTGAAAACCCAGGAAAAATGAAGGCACACCCTCCTACCTGTTCATTCAAAAGTTTTCTCAAGAAAATGAGATCAACAAATAACAGCGGCCAAAGTGGATGTGCATTTATAGAGAAGGCTCCACACCAGTTTCTTAGGTGGTTAGAGGAAAATCACGTGTAATAAGGATAGATTCATCAGCTTTCAATTTAATTGGTAGTGTTTGCTTGGACTAATGTTTTTCCCTGTAAATTACCTGGAATAAACAAATGTGAGCAAGGCACCCCCAAGGGTTTGCTTCATCGAGCATGCAGTAAGAAGGTATACAGGGAAGCACCACGAAGAAGAGAGATGGAAATGCAATTAGTTGCTGAGTATATGACTCAAAAAATAACTAAAAGTAGAAATCAGATGAAAGGGAAACATTATATTGATTAAGCCCCAGGAGAGAGATTAAAAAACAAGAATGAAATTCAAGGTAAGACTGGAGTCCTGAACAAAATCTCCATGCAAAGTCTGAGACATACCTGTTTTACAGGCTAGCTGAGGTGTATGCAAGAAAATACTCAGATCACACAAGGTGACGGTCGCCTTCCTTTCAAAACCCATGCACAGGCTCTTGTTTATCAGGCTGAGAGGGTGGATTACACAAATAGACACAGACGTTTAATTGTCACAAGGATGACAGGGCTTCTGTTTCCCTCTGCATTTGCGTACTCTGCTCAACAAAAACCGCTTGTTGTAAATAGGTCACTAAAATATTCACTAGGCAGAGCAGAGGGTTGTATGTGGAACATATGAGAAATGTTTTATCATTTTACCTTGTACAAATATGCACATCTGGGGATCTGAAGGTCAAAATTAGAAAATGCTAATGACAACAAGTCGGTATAAAACAACTTTTGCCCATTTTCAAAAGAACTCTTTCTAATCTGTCTCTTTGCACTTCTACATCTGAGAGTCTAAATGCCTCAACACTGGCAGCTAGTGTCCAAAGATACTTCAGTACCTAGGGGTAGGCTTGTAGGCGAGTTTGCCTCAAATCCCTTGAGATATCTACTTTTAGTGTCAGATCTCTCTGTAAGCCTAAAACGTTGGCTCTTGCTGAATTAAATTCTTGCTCTAGCACATGTGTCCTCAGGAGGAAATGAGGAAACCAGTTTCAGAGGAAGGTGTGCCTGAAATTACAGTGTGCGCTAATCAACAGGCGTGGATTCATTTTTATTAGTCCTCTACCACAACTGCAGTTCAGCATCTCATTTTTAGTAAGTGATCTTCTCCTGGCAGGACTTCCCCTGCCTGAGCCCAAGGACTCCTGACCCCAGGGGTGGTGACTAGCGGACACAAGAAACATCAGCTTCACCATGGTATGTCCTACTTACCACCCAAAATAACAAATAACCACAGTTTTCATGACAGCCACAGGAAATGGAAAACTGCTTGCTTCAGCTTTACATTCCCCCAATCAAGCCTTTCACCTGCTTCACACGTGTGTCCAGCAAGCACAACCGTGCAGATAAACAGCAGGAGGGCACACGGCTGCAGCTCTTTCTCTCTTTTATTCCATCGAGGAGGAAAGAGAATGAGAAGGGCATTGTTTTCAGCTCCAGGCACTCATAATTTGAGTGCCACAGTAGATCTCAGCCCACACCTCTGCTTGCCTCCTTTGCCCCTACACATGATGTTTCTTCCGTCTGCACCATTGTGACAAGTCTCCACAATCTGAGGGGTCTTGGCTGTGCCTCTGGGAGAAGGTGGAGGGAAGGGGGAGCCACATAAGGCTGCTGGATCCCAGCAGTATGCGAAGTGACAGTCTGTAAAGCATTGTTTCCTAAACAGTAGGCAGGCTCTTCTGGTTAGAGGTCCCTGCAGACATGCACAATACTGCATGCAGGACATACACCTTCACCTCCCATCACCACAGTCATGAGTACTGACCAGGGATGGGGGGAACCAATGCTCAGGTAAATTTTAGAAAAGGTCCAGGTGGAAAACAGCCTGGAAATGTTGATATGCAACAAGAGGAACCTAATAATTTCTGGAGTCTGAGGAGAGTTGGGGAGGAGAGTTGTTCTCCATACCTCTTCTGTATTTGGGGATAGCTAATGGGTGCCCAGTTTTGTCTCTGTGCTCCAGCAAGCACAAGGATTTAGCTGGACCACATGCAGCACATGAGAGAAGAACATAGGTGATATCAGGCGTAGCACAGCTCTCCCACTCAGATCCTGTGCATTTTCTGTGTCTTTGCAGATGCTAGGAAAAAGCACAGAGTCTGTTATGTAGCTACAGCCATGTACAGCTATGTCTTGCCTTAGTGATCTATTAATGCTTATAGCTACTGCTCAGAAATAGTAACCAGATAAACATTAAAATACTGGGGTTTTTTTTGCCATTTATTCAACAACAGTTTCACACAAAACAAGAAGAAAAACATGTCTGAGCTAATACGTAAGTATAAAATCCTTATGTTTGTCTATATATTACATTGCTCTTCTGGCTGATGAATATTGCAAATTAATTATCTAAGCAGAGTCTGCAGGAGGTACAACTTCCAGGAAGCATGTATAAACTTTCAGAGCTGCCATCCTCAGGACAGTACAAAGAAGAGTTTTCTCTATCGTCTCCAGGACATCAGCTCAATAATTTATACAGAGATATAATCTGTGCAGTCTTTCAATAGCTACTTTCACTCCAGCTAATTGTGTAAGAAACTCTCTATTCCACACTAGCGGAAACATGTACACAGGGAACAGCTGCACTGAGCTTGTTTGTTAAGAGGTCCATCCATTTTGCCATATTCATCTCTTTTCTCCTTGGCTAGTGAGATCCTGCCAGGGGCTCCAATGACAGCAGAGATCTCCTAACTTCTGTCAGGCCAGGTCTCAGAGGCTACTCAAAATTCATGACTATCAATCAACTGTTTTTAATCCTTCATCCAAAACTTCAGCACAATCTGGTTTGGTATGATATCTAATAGGCACTGAAGATAACTAAAGCCAATATAGCCTGCGAGCACTTCTGTATCAGGGCGAGACCTGACTCCATGTCAGCCATCACCATTCCCCATCAATCCTCCCCTGCACTCTGGTTTCCACCAGGCTGAACACAGCAGCAGCATCAGACATGTCATTGACAGAGGGAGTAGGACTGCAGCATGGTGAAGATCGGTGCCTACCTCATTCATGAACAAACTTGGTCCATCACAACCTGCCAAACCATGGCAGCGTTGGTGGGAAGGGACTTCTGGAGGTGCCTAGTCCCACTTCCTGCTCAAAGCAGGATTATCACCAATGCCAGACCAGATCTTCCACGGCTTTGTCTAGATAGATCTTGAAAAACTCCAAGGATGCAGATTTCACAAGTTCTTGTGTAGCCTGCTCTAGTGCTGCACTACTGTCCCAGGGAAGAAGTTTACCCTAATAGCCAGTCTGAGCATCTCAAGCTGCACTTGTGGTCATCAGCCCTTTTTGCACAACCTACCACTACCACAGAGAGTTTTACAAATTCCCTTCAAATAGTCTTGGGTCCTCACTCAAACTCAAATATAAACTTGAAAGCAGTTTGTCCCCTAACTTGCCCAACCTAGTTCCATGTTTTAGTGCCCCCTTCACATAATGTGTTTGCCCCTTTCGGACTGCTCCAGCTATGCCCTTCTCCTAATAAGTATTTCAATATTAAAGTGTGCACTGCAAAATCAATGGCTGCCAGAAGGAGAAAGATGGAGTTTTCACGTGGCCTGGCACAAACACTCTATAGGGCCAAATTCTGCCATCTTTGCTCAAGCAGTGATAGGCACTAGGCTTAAAGCACAAGTCAGACATCTGATTTCACTGGAGGTTGCTGAGAGAGGCAAAGGTTGTTCCTTGCCCTGTAAACCTGAGAAGGGTCCCAAACAGCTATGACTTCTTCCTTTCATTTTAGTTGGAGTAATACAGAGGTAGACCCAGCTGGGAAGCTCTATGGGACTGCTCTTCCCCTCCTACATGGAGACAGGGCAGTCAGACCCCAGGCAGAAAATCTTATTGCTGGTCTCTGTTCCTCAAAAAATTGAGCAGAGTTCTGCCCTGTGTGAAAGCAGTCAGCCCTTGACATAGGTCAGCAGCCTTCCTCCATGGCTGGGAAGGAGAAGCTTTAGCTTCATTGCCAGGGTTTTGCCTTGGTCTTGCTCTCTTTTTGAGACAACATAACACAGGCTGCATTTAAGCCAGAGCAGCCTATAAAGTGACAGTTTAAGCCACAGTAAAACACTGCTCAGCTTAAGTGGGAGGATCTCATACTTAGGGCATCTGGTTTTCAACATTTGCCAGAATGCACGTGGGAATATTTTCTCACAAATAATTATTGAGCTTGGAAAGGCAAATCAGCCTCCCACCAACATCCTGTCATTATTTATTTTTCCCAAACTCACACTGTTCTTGGGATGCATGTGTTTTGAATCGATGTCATACCCCCGAAGTGGCCAAAGGTGTGATGGAAAACAACAGGGAACACTGCAAGGCTTAGAAGGACAGATATACTATACACTAAAAAGCTTACATTAGATTAGAGCCTGGATTAAACTAAAGATCTTATTAACTCAGACTAAAGATCTTATAAACTCAGACTAAAGATCTTATAAGAGACTTACATTTGAACTAGTATTTCTTGTTAAGTGATAATAAGTATCTTTGCATTTTTAGGATTGTTTGCATTTTCATTTGTGTTTTCTTTCCATATCTGTGGCTGATTGATTCATCGCTTTACATCAGGCACATCTCCCTTCCCCGCAGGTTATGGTTCACATCTTCAAGACTGTTTTAACTGCTGTGATCCCACGGGCAGCAGAATAGCAAAGAGCTATTAAAGCTCTTGCTAATAGCTTTTACCACTTAAATTTGGTGGTTTACTCTGTAGGCATCTTTTTTAATTGGTTACACTTCAAGGGCTGCCCAACTGAAGTGTATCCTGATCTCATTCTCTGCTGAGTTGTGTTCTGGACAAGACAGTGCCCTTCTTTTCCAAACATGTAAATGACTTTTTCATTGAAATATCCAGGTCATTGAAGTCTGCTTGTTCCCATAGTTGTCATTTCTCTTGTAATACTCATTTAGGACAGAAATTGGAACATTGTCTGTACTTGAGGTACTGAATTGGGTTACCTACTGCTTGGGTTACACCTACTGCTCCCTTCTCCTCCCAGAAAAACAGCCACTATTTTCTCCTTCTGTGAGCAACCACCCATGTGGTTGCATGTGAAGGCAACATCAAGTTGCATAGGAATGTATAGAAATGTATTGTTAGCTGGAATATTGTTTCCAATTGTTATAGGGACATATAGGAATGTATTGTTAGCTGGAGAACAGCCTAGAAAGCCTTCGTTAACCCTGAACTGGAGTTTTGAAATTATATTCTGTTTATACATACCCTTCTTCCTCATAAGCCTCTGAAACAGATATATCTATCCAGCTGTGTATCAGCCAAGCCATTTATTACTTTAATGCAGTCTATCTACGCCGAGGAAGGATACCAAATATTGTAAAATACCCCAGCGTAGACACAGAGTCGGAGCAAGCTCTGCCTCAGACAGCAGCAGAGGGTCCTGTTACAGAGCAGTTCCCCCTCCCTGTAACCAGAGAACACACACCCAGCACCAGCTGGCTTTGGTAGCTCACCTTACAGCTAGTAGTTGGCAATATGTTTCCTGAACAAAGCCAAGACAGTAATTCACTTTGTGTTAAATCCACTGATCGATAAGGCAGAGCTACACTTTTGAGACACATTGGCTCTGACCGACTCATGTTTCTTCCTAATTTGAACTTGTATCAACCTGCAGCAGCCTTCATCCTAATTCACTTCAACGTCCAGTTCCTTCCATAAGGTTTTTGCAGCTAGGTTCAGGTTATGCTTCATAACTATTGGGACCCCTCCTTGCAGGGTGTGATCCTGCATCACACGACAGTGGTCAAGTCACCTACCGTCAAGGTTGTAGCGACAGGAAAACCTTCCACAGGTTTTTCCTGGTCCTGCATGTTTTGCTGAGTGACTCCTGCCTCAGCTCCTCCTTCCTGGTCTCCAGCTATTCACACAGCAGCTATTACTTTGGGAATGGGTTTCCTCGGGCTCGTGCGACCAGCTCGCTGGTGGCAAGGAGTCCCTGAGCAGTGAAGGCCCCTGGCCCGTACAGCTACATGCTTGTACATGCACTTGGCTGTGCCGTGATGTGCAGGTGGCCACCAAGGCTCCAGATGTAAAGCTTATTCCCTCTTTTCCATCCTCTCTGCTCTGTCTGTGAGACGTGTGCTTAAATGGGCCCATCTTCAGACAACTGGCAAATAAACTCACCTTCCTTATCATCAGTGCTGAAATAAATACCTACAACAGAAAAAATCCACTCCAGACAGACTTGATTCAATATTCCTGGGCACTGTTGATGTTAAATCAATATAGAAAAATGAGGCAAATAAAGTTTTCTCTTAGTTTGTATGTATATAAAAAAAATGAGGAAACCTTCTTTTGGTCTGGGGCTGCCCCTTAGTGTCCTGCTGAAGAACTGCTGCTTCCAGATCTCATGCTAGCAACGACTAGCTACCAAAGCTGCAGGGCCCCAGGGAGGCAGACTCCCACCTGAATGCTCCAGGACAGATGTAGATATTTCACCACTGCGTTACTATAGCAAGCTCCACGTACGGGTCTGCACTATCAACAATAAGCCAAACAAGAAGTAATATTGTTAAAAATCAGAGAAAAGAAACAAGCCCACAGCTTGTTAGCTAGAGCTATAAATTCTGCAAAGAGCTTAAGTGCTTAACACAAGTCAGTGTTAAAATAATGGAATTTAAGCAAACGCTTTGCTGCATTCAGGCTGTGTATTCCACTAATGGCCCTTAATAATGCGTCCCAAGCTTACAACCTGCTGTGGGAAAAAGAAAGTTCAGAAGCACTTAAGGCCAATGCCACTGTTTAGAGGGTAAATGTAATCTCCTCCAGAGCTGTTACAGGAGTAATTTGCAAATAGCCATGAATTCTTGCAATGGGATCAAGAAGCTGGAAGAAGGCATTGGTCAGGGTATAGAAGGAGAGCTTGAAGAAAATAAGGCCATGGCAGAAAACCTAAAAATATTTTGCAGGTGTTTTCACTATGGTGGAGCTTAGGGAGGTTCCCACAGGACCGAGAATGGGGCATGCTGAAGAATCTGTCTCAGACTGAAGTACAGGTAGAAGATGTTGTAGGACAGATCCTCAAAACAAGCTGTAACAAGCCAGGACTGGACGGTATCCAGCCCGGAGCTCTAGAGGACCATGAGGTGGATGAATGATGGGAGTCACTGGCTGAAATCTGTCTGAGGACCACAGCACAGAAACCTGGCAGGTACAATGCCAAGTGGAGAGGTGCCAGGCAGTATGCAGAGAGCTGCTGGACATTAAGCCTGCTGTCCATATTGGATAAAGAGGTAGAGACCAGCCTGAAAACCAGAAGGGTGTGAACATGACTAAACATAGCACACTGGGGAAAAGTAAAGAGGAGTCATAATGCAAATCTACCAGCATTCCCTGAACGGGTCCATGATGGGTGACCTTCCTGATTACTGTCCACCTTGTTCCCAGAAAGCATTCCTCACTCTTAAAGAAACTGGGCTGCCATGAGATACAAGGAAAAGACTCACACAGTAAATGGCTAACTGAAAGATCATAGAATCATAGAATGGTGTGGGTTGGAAGGGACCTTAAAGATCACCTAGTTCCAACCCCCCTGCCATGGGCAGGGACACCTTCCACCAGACCAGGTTGCTCAAAGCCCCATCCAACCTGGCCTTGAACACTGCCAGGGAGGGGACAGCCACAGCTTCTCTGGGCAACCTGTTCCTGAGTCTCACCACCCTCACAGGAAAGAACTTCCTAATATCTAATCTAAATCTCCCCTTTTTCAGTTTGAAACCATTACCCCTCATCCTATCACTACACTCCCTGATAAAGAGTCCCTCCCCAACTTTCCTGTAGGCCCCCTTGAAGTACTGAAAGGTCACTATAAGGTCTCCCCAGAGCCTTCTCTTCTCCAGGCTGAACAACCCCAACTCTCTCAGCCTGTCCTCACAGGGGAGGTGCTCCAGCCCCCTGATAACCTTTGCGGCCTTCCTCTGGACCCACTTGGGCAGGTCCATGTCTTTCTTACGCTGGGGACCCCAGAGCTGGACACAGCACTGCAGGTGGGGTCTTAACAGAGTGGAGTAGAGGGGGAAAATCACCTCCCTCAACCTGCTGGCCACGCTTATTTTGATGCAGCCAAGGATGCAATTGGCTTTCTGGGCTGTGAGTGCACATTGCTGGGTCATGTTCGGTTTTTCATCTACCAGCACCTCCAAGTCCTTTTCCGCAGGGCTGCTCTCAATCCACTCATTGCCCACCCCGTATCTGTGCTTGGGATTGCCCTGACCCAGGTGCAGGACCTCACACTTGGCCTTGTTGCACTTCATGAGGTTTGCACAGGCCCACCTCTCCAGCCTGTCAAGGTTCCTCTGGATGGCCTCCCTTCCCTCCAGCGTGTCGACCACACCACACAGCTCGGTGTCATTGGCAAACTTGCTGAGGGTGCACTCAATCCCACTGTCTGTGTCGCCGACAAAGATGTTAAATAGCATCTCTCCCAATACTGACCTCTGAGCAATGCCACTTGTCACCGGTCTCCACTTGGACATCAAGTTGTTGACCCTGACTCTTTGAGTGCCACCATTCTTATCCACCGAGTGATCCATCTGTAAGATCCATTCTCTCCAATTTAGAGACAGGGACATCGTGCGGGACAGTGTCGAATGCTTTGCACAAGTCCAGGTAGATGATGTTGGTTGCTCTTCTCTTATCCACAAATGCTGTAACCCCATCACAGAAGGCCACCCAATTTCTCAGGCACAGCCCTCAGTGAAGCCATGTTGTCTCTCACCAATCGTCTCCTTATCTTCCACGTGCCCTAGCATAGTTTCCAGGAGGATCCACTCCATGATCTTGCCAGGCACAGAGGTGACACTGACTGGCCTGTAATTCCCCAGGTCTTCCTTTTTTCTCTTTTTAAATATGGGGATTATGTTTCCCCTTTTTCAGCCAGCGGGAACTTCGCTGGGCTGCCACAACTTCTCAAATATGAGAATTGTGGCTTAGCCACTTCATCTGCCAGTTCCCTCAGGACCCACTGATGGATCTCATCAGGTCCCATGGACTTGTGCACCTTCATGTTCCTTAGGTGGTCTCGAACCTGATCTCCTACAGTGGGCTGTTCTTCATTCTGCCAGTCCCTGCCTTTTACTTCCATGACTTGAGCGGTGTGGCTGGAACACTTGCTGGTGTGAGGTAAAAAAGTCTTTGAGTACCTCAGCCTTCTCCATATCCCAGGTAGCCAGGTATCCCATTTCCTTCTGGAGAAGGCCCACATTATCTCTAGTCTTCCTTTTGTCACCGATGCACCTACAGAAATTTTTCTTGTTGCACTTCATGTCCCTGGCCAGGTTTAATTATGTCAAGGCCTTGGCCTTCCTAATCTGATCGCTGGCCACCCAAGCACTTTCTCTGTACTCCTTTCAGGCTACCTGTCCTCGCTTCCACCCTCTGTAGACTTCCTTTTTATGTTTGTGTTTGTCCAGGAGCTCCTTGTTCAACAACACAGGCCTCCTGGCGCTTTTCCCTGACTTCCTTTTCATTGGGATGCATCACTTCTGAGCTTGGAGGAGGTGATCCCTGAATACCGACCAGCCATCTTGGGCCCCTCTTCCCTCCAGGGCTGTATCCCATGGTACTCTGCCAAGCAGTTCCCTGAAGAGGCCAGAGTCTGCTCCCTTGAAATCCAGGCTAGCAAGCTTGCTGTGCACCCTCCTTGCTGCCCGAAGGGTCTTGAACTCCACCATCTCGCTGTCACTGCAGCCAAGGCTGCCCTTTAGCTTCACGTTCTCCACCAGCCCCTCCTTGTTGGTCAGAACAAGGTCCAGCATAGCTCCTCTCCTTGTTGGCTGCTCTACCACTTGGAGAAAGAAGTTATCATCAATGCATTCCAGGAACCTCCTGGATTGCTTGTGCCCTGGTGTGTTGTCCCTCCAACCGATACCAGGGTGGTTGAAGTCCCTCATGAGGATCAGGGCTTGTGAACATGAGGCTGCTCCTATCTGTCTACAGAGGGCCTTGTCTGCTTGGTCTTCCTGGTTGGGCACCCCACTATAAAGTCTCCTGCCCTGTGCTCCCTTTAATCCTGACCCGTAACTCTCAGTCAGTTCCTCATCCATCCCCAGGCAGAGCTCCATGCACTCTAGCTGGTCATTGACATAGAAGTCAACACCCACTCCTCATCTCCCCTCCCTGTCCTTCCTGAAGAGACTGTACCCTTCCATTCCAACACTCCAGTCATAGGAGCCATCCCACCAGGTCTCCGTGATGCCATAAGTAAAACCATAGCCCTGCAGGCATGCGCATGTCTCTCAACTTCTCTTATTTATTCCCCATGCTGCATGCATGTGCATAGAGGCATTTCAGTTGGGCCCTCAATGAACTTGATTTACTGGCTCGAATTCCTTTGTGCTGCCCTCTAGGTGCTCTCCTGCTGACCTGTGATCCCTCTCCAAGCTCTTGGCATCTCTTGCTGGCATTGGCATTAGACTGGTAGGAGTGGGATGGATTGAAGTTCCCTTCCCCCAGTGACTTTAGTTTAAAGCCCTCTTCATAGGTAGGAAAGAGAATAAATTATTGGGTTATATAAGTGACCTGACACCATCAATGGGGTCCCACAGGAATCTGTCCTGGAGCCCATGCTATTCAACATATTCATTGCTGATCTGGGAAGGGGTATGAATAAATGAAGGGATAAAGTTGGGCTGTTTTAATATAAAGCTATACAGAGAGAGGAAGTTAAAGTCCAGCTGTGAAGAATGCAGAAGAACCTCATGGAACTGAGTGATAGTGATATAGTGTCAGATAAATTCAGCATAGATAAACACAAAATGGCATGGGGAAAATCAGGGGGTTATACACAGCTATGATCTTTGAGTTGACTATTAGGATTCATGAATGATATCTTGGTGTTACTGCAAGGGAAAATGTTGGTCCAGTAAGAATCTGAAAACAAACAGGATTAGGAAAGAAATGGAAAATAGTAATATATATAGAATATATGTATCTATTTCTATATATAAATATAAAGAAAATAGCTACCAAATCAGTCCAAGGGAAGCGCACTTCTTCAATATCACGGTGGTCCCCCTACCTTGATCTTACAAACAGTATGGCAGGATTAGAAGAGATAAGGAGAAGAGCAGCAGAGAAACAGCATCTGTGTTAGAAACAGCTAAATACACAAGGCACCTCAGTCTGCAGAAGGACATAACTGAGGCTATGAAAGAAGTCCGTAGATTTGAGAGTGGCACGGAGAAGGAAAGAAGTAATTATTCATGATCTGTTCCAATACAAAAAAAAAAAAAATGCTTGCTGTGACAAATTCCTGAGAAATTCTTATCAAGAGCTACTAAATACAAAAGCTTGTGTCATCAAGACATCTCCAAAACACAAATCATTGGAGACTGGGTTAGTATTCTGGTGAAGTACCAGCCTTGCCCAGCTCTAGTCCTCTTTCCTACATACCTGCATCAGCCACTGATCCTAGCAGGTTACTAGGCAAGAACTAGCTTTCACCTCACATGTAAAGCCAGTTACATTCTTATGTTATCTGAAAAAAAATATCTCCCAATAGTAATGTATGACCAGCAGTAGTTCTGAAAAACACTATCTGCTTTCCCAGAGGACTGTGAGGTTTAAATGGTTGTCCCAGTAATATTGGAATAGAGAGAAAATTCATTAAAAAGTCCAAGGTAGACAAAATATTAATTTCCAGGACAAGGTTACAGGAAAGAAAACTTATGAAAGAAGAAAGTGCTTGCAGTCCTCCCTGGATGTTCTCATGGCTATTACAGCTGCAGTTGCTCTGAGGGATCTGCTCTAGAAAAGTGAATTTTTGATGGTCCTATGAATGGAGCCGGACCAACACTACAGGAGCAAGGCACTCCGGCTCCTGCACTTCGGTCACAACAACCCCATGTGGCGCTACAGGCTTGGGGAGGAGTGGCTGGAAAGCTGCCTGGCGGGGGAAAGGACCTGGGGGTGCTGGTCGACAGCCAGCTGAACATGAGCTGGCAGTGTGCCCAGGTGGCCAAGAAGGCCAACAGCATCCTGGCCTGTATCAGCAATAGTGTGGCCAGCAGGAGTAGGGAGGTGATCGTGCCCCTGTACTGGGCACTGGTGAGGCTGCACCTCAAATATGGTGTGCGGTTTTGGGCCCCCCACTGCAAGAAAGACATTGAGGTGCTGGAGCGTGTCCAGAGAAGGGCAATGAAAGGGCTGGTGAAGGGTCTGGAGAACAGGTCTGATGAGGAGCGGCTGAGGGAACTGGGGTTGTTTAGCCTGGCGAAGAGCAGGCTGAGGGGAGACATTCTTGGCCTCCACAATTACCTGAAAGTAGGTTGTAGTGAGGTGGGTGTTGGACTCTTCTCCCAAGTAACAAGTAACAGGACAAGAGGAAATGGCCTCAAGTTGCAGCAGGGGAGGTTTAGATTAGGCATTAGGAGAAATTTCTTTACTAAAAGAATGGTCGAACTTTGGAACAGGCTGCCCAGGGAAGTGGTGGAGTCACCATCCCCAGAGGCATTCAGAAAAGATGTTGATGTAGCACTTCTTGACACGGTTTAGTGGGCATGGTGGTGTTAGGTCGATGGTTGGACTCAATGATCTTAGAGGTCCTTTCCAACATGATTCTATGACTCTATGTCTCAGCAGGAGCCAGCCTGATTGTTAAAAGCTGATGTAAATGAAGAGCCAGAGGCAGATGTTGTTAGGGAGCAATTGGTTTAATTGTCTTTAAAAGACAAGGAATTAGGTGGTTGTTCCACTGAACACCATAAATGGCTCAGAGACATGTCGGACACATGTGCAAACAAAGAACAGCTGAGATAGTGAGAGGAACAGAGAAAGCCAACAGGCATAATTTCCTCTTGACACCAAGGAGTTTACTTAGAATTTAGGGCTACACATTTTCTCTCATCTCATTTTGGAGGAGAAACTGAGAATACACTGCACTGTATCAGCAAGATACACCACCCTGCTGTGGTGCCTCCATCCCTCACCTTCACAGGGCAGTAGCAGGAGCTTCTGGCTCCACCAGCTCTGGTAGGTACCTTGTCCAAGGCACTGGCCAGTGGTGAGGTTCCTTTGTGTTAAATAATGCAATGGCCCCATGGGCTTCATGTTGGTCTCCTGGCTCACACCCTTGTCACACCCTGTCTCAAACCACAGTCCTGTGTCACCTGGCATGTCAGATGCTGAGAGGCTAGGTGTAAGCCCAGCATGGTGACAGAAAATACACTTGCACTTGTGTGTTCCTGGACACAGCTCAAACAATGGCAAACCCCATTCTTCAGCCTTTGCCACTGCTTGCCAAGGAATGTTGTTCTGATCCCTCTGTTTCACTTCTCCTTGCTGATTTTATCCTTGCTGCTTTTATCCTTGCTTCTGCACCTCCCAAGCATAACACTCTTACAGCCTTTCAGTCCCTGTGTTTGCAGGAAGTAACCTCCTCAGCTCCAGCAGACTTCATTGGGTCTCAGTCGTCTGCAGCATGAGGTTCTCTGACGAGGTTGTGCATAATTTCACACGATCTTGCTATGGGAAGCCTGTTTTTTGTGGCTGATCATTAGCCCACTTTCAAGTTGGCTATATTAGATGCACAGAAGTAGTCTGAATGGAACTGGTTTCAGCAAACACCTCTAGTGTGTAAAAACAAAGATAGGTGTTGGAAGAGAAGAAGTAGAGACAAGTGACTGCAGAACTATTACCCACCCAGTACACATCATGGTTAAAGCGTATTTTCAAAATCTGGAAGTAAACTGGAATAAAATCACTGAAGTAAGTTAGAAATGGGTGAGTAAAGTTTTGACAGAGAGAAAGCCCACAAAGCGATTATCTACTGTGTCTATGTGCCACTACAAATAGTCATCATGTCTGCTGTGGAAAACAGAGCAATTGTGCACAAATACACTTATAAATTTACTGCTCTGTTGCCTTCTAAAAGGATGAGTGATGTTTTATTGCTCTTAACCCGCTCTCAAAGTACCCCTATAACAAAGCCTTGAAAGAGCTGGTGTTACATTCAGAGAGCTTCCTTCTCATCTCCTTGCTGCCATGCTGAACAATATTCCACCTTTGATCAGCAGGTCTTCTCTTTACTTCAAAGAGCCACATAACACTGTTTAAACCCTTTCTCAGCCACAGAACATTGCACAGGTTGCATTCAAACTCCCTGATTCCAGTGAGCTTTCTACATTTGTTATCCCTAAGAGTTTAATAACATTTCTATTTTACCTTCTAAGAGGCACTTATGTCTGTGAAAAGAAACTCCTTCATAATCAGAACTATATGAATTTGTGATCTGCTTTTCAGATATTTGATGAAGGACCCTGAGCTCTGAAAAGCAGAATGTCAGTGACTGATATCATGTGCAACATTTTTTAATTTAAGCTTTTATTTCCTCTGCAAGTATTTTTCTGCCTTTTTTGCAGTGATTTTAGAGTGAAATCAGATTTTACCCTTACAGAAAGTATTTTCCAAACTAACTACTTGCCATTGTTTAAAGATTATTTAAAAGCTTGTCATCCCTCTGGTATTTCCAGAGAAAGCAGGACA
Organism: Leptosomus discolor; assembly: GCF_034619465.1. Lineage (NCBI taxonomy): Eukaryota > Metazoa > Chordata > Aves > Leptosomiformes > Leptosomidae > Leptosomus > Leptosomus discolor. Next base: position 66,774,790 of record NC_141419.1, on the reverse strand, counting down.
ATACACTGACACAAATGCTGGAACTGCTATTAAATGAGATTTCAGATGTATTTTTGATAATACAAAGCACTGCCATCCACGAACTAAAAAGAGTGATGATGATATCACCACCTTGCTCTCTTTTTCTGGAGAATTTCTGTTTCTTGGGATAACTGGCAGATATAAAAGGCTGGCAGGTTCTCAGGAGCAAGTACATCCTACCATCTTGTTTTGATTGTGTTGAGTTGGGTGTTTAAATGTGTTCATTTTGATACAAAAGTGTAAGCATCCTTGCTTTCAATAGAAAGAAGCAATCTCAAACACCTGAGGCTGTTAGGACTCCTTGCAGTCATACTGTGGCAGAAGTATGGCAGAAACCAGTATCATATTGGTAGTGATTGCTGTCTTAACTGTACAGTCTTCTGATTATGGTACCTCTATTAATTACATGTATATGTTGTGTCTTCTAGCAGTCATGGAAACAATAGGTATAACAAGCATTGATGTCTTTTATTCTAAGGGTTATGTCAGTAAAATTATGCCACTCATGGAGCACATGAACAATTACTTTCCAACAACCAAAATTACAGATGTTGCTGATGCATGGGAAGCTCCTAAATGATATTACAAAGTATCTAGATTTTTTTTTTCAGGGGACTGAGTCCAGGCATTCCCCACTATTCATTCTTCAGGTCACTGTCATGAGAAGTTTGCGGCAAAATGAAAGGCAGATGCTCTCATGATCTCCTCTAACGATGCAGCCCCACTGATGGGACAGGTCCACCACTCTCACCTGTTCCTGACTCACCTGACATGATGGGTTGCAGCTCAGAAACTGCATCTCAGGCTCAGTCCTGCCTTTGATACCAAACAGAAGTGCACTTGCAGCATCTTGCAAGAGTATTACAGTTCCTCACTGAGGATGATGAAAGGCTGGTAAAAATGAGTACAAATGGGACTCTGCCTTTGCTCAAAGGGTGGAAAAGATTAATTCTTTACTTAAGAAATACATTTATTTCTTACTTGAGTCCACTCTTGTGAAGTGGCCTGAGTCTCCACCCTGACCAGTACAGAGTTATTTGTAGCTACAGTGGCCACGGTAAATATGCATTAAGTTACAGCCAGACATTTACAGGTGAAGCAACATTTCTATGAGGGCAAACTTCATATGGGCTCAGATGCCGTAAAAATAATGAAAAAAATGAGCTATTGCTGACAGTAAATTTCTGCATGTCATACTATTTCAGAAACCTGGGGATTACAGGAGATAAACAACACCACCTCTTCTTGTTCAGATAAGATTATGCTTGGAAGATTTCAATTTAACAGTGGTTTAGATCCAAGAAAAATGAGGGAGACTGGAAGATATCGTGAGAATATCCTGCTCCAAAAGATACTCTCCAGGAAGCCCATATCTCTCCTCAGCAATTTGCTTCCCTGATCCCAAGCTTAGCAGGGATATTTAATACCATCTGTTAAGTCCTTCTCCTTCTCTAACAACAGACATACATGTGTGTTTTGAAATGGGGAATTACAAAACTATTTGCCCAGCACAGGGAAACCTGGAGTAAGACTTTCACATTTTTATGTTAAAGAAAATGTGCAATAGCAGCTAGAAACAGAAGAGGGAGCCTTTAATCCCAGTATCGGCTCTTTTTGCAGTTTTTCAGAAAATGAAACAAAACATAATTTTATATGAAAAATTCTTCCTCCTGCTGATCAACAGAGTCCTCAGCCACCTGAATACCACTGATCTCCCTGGGCTTGGGCAAGACTCTCTCCTGCCATCTGTCCTTCTCCACCCCTTCTCATCTCCTGACGCAGAATTTAATTCTGGAGACCTCACTCTAGGCTGAGTTCTGTCGACGTTGGTGACAGCTCTACATCCTTCAGTAGCAAACCCGAATAAAGCCATCTGTGCTTTTCACAGGCATCAGACCAAACAACCCCCTGACGAAGTTTACCATCCGTCACCTTTAGAGAGCTCCTTTGTCCTATCCATCACTGAAACTCACACTCGTGGACTCTGGGAGTTAAGTGAGGCTCCTCAGACTTGGCTACTCGCCCAGGGTCTGGCAGCAACTCAGACATTTACTGAGGATTGTCTTACCAGCTACTATTGTAGTATTCAAGACTCTACCAATTTAACCACACATAGTGACATGGGGAGCTTCCAGGCAACCAGCCTAACATGCATAATACAGTCTTCATAAATTATGACAGAGTAATTCCATAATTTCCTTTTAGCACTGCATTTTACCATCAAATCACTCTTCGCAGAAACAGCATCCTCCACCCCAGCTCACAAATAGCATTACCACAACACAGCCACCTCCAGCACTTCCAGTTGTACTCCTGAACTTAATGGAGAGATTAGTGATTTTGATCAAGAGCAGGCAACTTCATTTGAACGTGATACAGCACGACTCACCTCCAACACATTCTGAATTAGTGCTACAGTCTCACCCTCAGTATTTTTACACTGCAAACCATGTCAGCTAGTTCATTTGCTAACAGAAAGCCAGACAGGTTTGCCTGACTGGGATTTGAAGGTGAAATGTCAAGGGGTCATGATGCATCAAACTGGAAATATGCGCTAGTCCTGAGTCACTGGCAGCTAAATCCATGAGCATCAGAGCATGGTGTTCCCTCCCCAGACAACACTGCCGTTTTGACTCATCAACTGCTTCTTGTGTTTTCTTCACAGCGCCCACCCCCCACCCCCTTTTGTAAATGCATGACATAGGAGGCTCTTCAGGACTTTCAGGAAACTCCCTCTACCCACTGCATCTTACTTTTTTAAATTTATGTTCTACAAGTTAATTATTTCCTACATTTCCTCTTATTCAGTGGGTCAGCCTCTCCAAAGAAGCAGCATAACCTTTGCTTTCCCATGTTAAATTACTCCATTTTCCCAAGTGCTCAGAAGTACAGACACAGGCCCCATGCAAATGGGCTCAACCTCTCTGCATCCTGCAGCCCACGGGATTATGTGACAGTCAGTTCCCATTGCAGACATTCAGCCAGGGGAAGCACAGACCCAGCTGCTAAACCACACCATCAGGAGTACATACTGTCCTTAATTCAGACTCAATGCAGAGAAGGCACGAATGCTGACGGTGTACCCCACCGCATCACATCCATGCATCACTTCCTTCCAGCAGCTGAGAGCTGGCAAGCGCTACAAGGCGGGGGGGGGGGGGGGGGGGATATCAAATAAACTGCACTAAAGTGTCGAACACTCAATTCCCAGCAGTTTGTTTCTTGAAGGCGAGGCACACAGCTGGAGTGCAGCTGCCAAACCAAATGTTGCTGTTAACTGCAATAGACATCCACTCATGTACCAGCTTATGCTCATTCTCAGCCAGAGTACCTGTCACTTGATGCATGCAAGGTTTGTCCGTTAAAATCTTGCCAACCTTAAGAATTACTATACGCTGATATTTAGAACTGGCATAAAATACAGCAACATCCCTCTCGTACACTGTTTCCACAGAGCTGTCTGCGTTAACTAACATGTCACGGGGGCTGCAATACCTAGAGGTGACTAACTGATAAAGCTGAGACTTGTTCTTGGGGTATTTATCTTAACTTCCAAACGCAGACTGGTCAAATGTAGGCTTTTCTTCCCCTCCCACACTTTGCTGACTTGATTCACTACACAAGTGCTCATCAATGCTCATTACTGCATATTATTAACACCTTCAAAACAAACAAAGGAACAAGGCTTAGTCCATGTCATGAGTATGCTACCAGCAGACTGCTTTGGTAAAGCACTCCAAACACAGATATAACTTTAGCAACTGGACTGTGCTTTACAACCAGTGTAATAATCCCATGAAGACCAGATGCAGCAAGTTTTACCAGCAAAGGTGCAGTCCTTGGGTTACAGCTACATTAGGGCTCTTGCTGACGTGGCTCTGATGATCAGAGATTGCACTGGTTCTCTCCTGTGGGCACTCTACGCTGTGGCAAAACTCGATACCCAGGTGAGCATTAAGCAAACACGGGTGGCACACAGCATTCAAAAGCTGGTGGCATCTGTGACAGGGAAGCAGGGTACCCAGAGAGATGGGAGTGGACTCCCATTTGGGAATGCAGACTCTATATTGAAGCATAGACACTGGACCCTCACCTTGAGACAATTTTGTCAGAGATAATCCCAGGGAGACCTTGGTACCCTTGAGCTGGCTCTGTTCTGGTGTTTGTACCACATGAGCAATCCCAGGTGGTTTATGAACTGCAGTGCAGCTACCTCGTGTACAGATACATACACCTTTCCCCCTTTCCCTGGCCACCAAAGAGCTGAACAGACCACCAGGGAAGCTGCTTGCAGACACACTTCAACGACTGTCAAGCTGAAGTCACACAAGGTAGCACTGGATCAGAGAGTCTTGATGGATCCAAGGCAGTTGTCACAGGCCTGTAACTAGTGTTCCCCACAGGTCAGTATTAGGGCCTGTCCTATTCAATACATTCATCAATGACCTAGATGAAGGGACAGAGTGCACCCTCAGCAAATTTGCTGACAATACGAAGCTGGGAGGAGTGGCTGATACACTGGAAGGCTGTGCTGCCATTCAGCGAGATCTGGACAGGCTGGAGAGCTGGGCGGAGATGAACCAAATGAAGTTGAACAGGGGCAAGTGTAGGGTCCTGCACCTGGGGAGGAATAACCCCATACACCAGTACAGGCTGGGGGTCGAGCAGCTGGAGAGTAGCTCTGCAGAGAGGGACCTTGGAGTTTTGGTGAATAACAGGATGACCACGAGCCAGCAATGTGCCCTTGTGGCCAAGAAGGCCGATGGTACCCTGGGGTGCATTAAGAAGAGTGTGGCCAGCAGGTCCAGGGAGGTTCTCCTCCCCCTCTGCTCTGCCCTGGTGAGGCCACATCTGCAGTACTGTGTCCAGTTCTGGGCCCCCAGTTCAAGAGGGACACGGAACTACTGGAGAGAGTCCAGCGGAGGGCTACTAAGATGATTAGGGGGCTGAAGCATCTGCCCTACGAGAAAAGGCTGAGAGATGTGGGGCTGTTTAGCCTGGAGAAGAGAAGACTGAGAAGGGACCTTATCAACGCTTATAAATATCTAAAGGGCGGGTGTCAAGAGGATGGGGCCAGGCTCTTCTCAGTGGTGTCCAGCAACAGGACAAGGGCAACGGGCACCAGCTGGAGCACAGGAAGTTCCACCTGAACTTCCACTTCTTTACTCTGAGGGTGGCAGAGCACTGGAACAGGCTGCCCAGGGATATTGTGGAGTCTCCTTCTCTGGAGATACTCAAAACGTGTCTGGACACGTTCCTGGGTGACCTGCTCTAGACTAACCTGCTTTGGCGAGGGAGTTGGACTAGTTGTTCTCCAGAGGTCCCTTCCAACTCCTACCATTCTGTGATTCTGTGAGTGTCTCTGCACAGCACTGAATGCATCCTTCACAATCACTAGTCTTTTTTTCCATTATCTGAAGCATCTCCAGCTCCTTTGGCCTAGATGACAGAGAGCTAAATATGTAGTCAGCCTGTTGTACTGGTCCTGCCAGCAAACACTGCCTGGAAAATGTTTACCTGCAAGCCTATAGAGGGTTATCACTCCCAAGAAATATGTAGGTAATTCATAATCTCCTGGCTGGTTTTGAATCAAAATGACGACTACTGTGTTCACACTGAACTTAACACTGATGTTCAATATTAACCATGTTCAAAGCGCCCTTGACAGATCAAACATATTCATAATGAAACTCAGGTCCTAAAGGGCTGTTAATGGTAGGTAGACATTAACCCTGTTTGATTCCCAGGACAGCTACACATCTGGACATGTGCTACATGTCTTCAGTCATCACACCAGTTAGTTACACAAAACGAATGCTAAACTTGGCGAGCCCATATTCATCAAGGAGTTCTGAGAAAACTCAGGGACAAAACAGCTGAATTCGTTAACTGTCCTGGTTTGAGCTAAACCAGGGCAAATTCTGTTCAGTGAATTTACTTTTCAGTTAAGTCTCTTCTAACAAACTGCACTTTCTGAAATCAACAGCATGTTCTTCCTGACAGTGACTGCTTCTAGTAGGATAACGCTTGATGTTTATAGTTAATACCAAGGTCACTGCTAAATCTTGTATGCCATATTGGGGTGCTGTAAGTGCAAATGGTCACATCTGCAGGGAAAAGTGAACTGGACAGGTGACCCAAAACTGATCAACTAAGTATTCCATCCCATGTTCGATGGCCAGCATTCGAGGAGGACTCCATCTGTTCTTCTGTCTGTGATCCCGATCTGTGCATCCCTGAATCCAGTGCCCGAGTCCAGCTCCTGCACCTTGTTCCTCTCTGCTGCAGAGTCCAGTCTAGAACTGCCCCAGTGCCAGCCTTGCAGGGTCAGTGGCAACATATCGTCATCAGGATGAGGGGATCTGGGTTCAGTATTGGGTTTGTATTGGGTTTGTATGTATTTGTATATATTTCATTATTTTTCTTATTATCTTTTATTGTTATTGTTTCATTAAAGCTGTTTTGGTTTTCTTTTCCAACCTGGAAGTCTCTCTCCCTTGTTCTCTCTCCCTTCCCCTTGTGGGAGGGGAGAGAGGTTAATAGAGAGCGTCTGTCATTTGGTAGTGGCCAGCCCAGCCTCAACCCTTGACAGTAACAGAAGTGTGTTACCTCTTGCAAAATTTATACTGGAGACAACGCTGTAATAAATAATTAAAAGAAGGTTCTGAGGTGTCTCGGGAAACAGTTCTGTGAGCCCAATATCTGTACTGAGCAATTAGTGAACAGTCTAAGAAGGGACATCACTAAGAAACTTCTGGACTTTGACAATCTCGTGGAGTTCTTGGAAGAGGCCAGATGCACACAGAGGTAAGGGTGATCCAGCAGACCCAGTCTACTGGATTTCTGAAAGGTTTTTCACAAAATTCCTGATCAAAGGCTTTTAAAGAAAATTAGGCAGCCACGGAAGAAAATGGAAGGTCATCCTGTGGAAAAATAACTGATGGCAAGAAAAGAAATAGAAAAGTAGCAGAAAAATGGCCAGTTTCACAATGTCAGTTACTTACCAGTGTGGTGCTGGACCTGTACTGCTCTATGTATTTGTAAATGGTCTGAAGAGGGTTGAACAGTGAGGAACAAAAGGTCGCTGATAAGACAAAATTATTCAAGGCAGTAAGGACTTAGTCAGGCTGCAAAGAATTGCAGAAGAACCTTGTAAACTGACTGAGCAATGAATTGGTGGATGAATTGAGTGTAAGTAACTGTAAAGTGAGGTGCATGAGGGAAAAGCATCCTAGCTTGACATACAGAACTATGACTTGCAGAATTACTTCAACCACTTAGGAGAGAGATGTAGTTACAAGCAGCAGCATGAAAACGTCAACTCAGGAGCAGTAAAAAATAAAATTGAATGTTAGGAGCTACTAGGAAAGTAACAGAGAGCAAAACAAAAGTCATCACTGTACCATCCATGCCTTGAATACAGCTTGGTGATGCGTATAAGGGATCTCTCTTTCTCAGAGAAAGGAAACTGGATTATCACGTGTTGAATCGTGGCTACACTAGAAGGACTGAATTTGCTAGGACTCCTCAAAAGTAGCTGAAAGTAGCTGAGAGAGAGGGAATATGAGACTGGCCTACAAAATTGCAAGTGGCTGGACAAGACAGTTAGGAACTCATTCACATCCTCCTCACCTTTAAGAAGCAGAGGCTATCAAATGAGGATAGCGGATCCTGCTTCAAAGCAAATAAAATGAGGTTGATTTTCCGAGCAAAACACCCAACAGGTGTCACTAATTAGACCAGTCAAATCAGACTTAAGGAAATTTTTATGCTGAAAACAGATGGATATTAGGAGAATCCTGTGGGGAATATGATACATGCCTGCACTGTTTTTACATCTCCCTGGGTACCTGCTTGTGACTTCTTTCCGTTGCTGTTATGCATGCTCTTTGAGTTACAGATTAGTCCTTCTCAGCAGCAGCTTTCCTCACAGATGCCAATAAGCTTAGCTCCCCCAGTCTTCATTTGTCTCTTTTTTTTTTTTTTTCTGAATTTCAGAGCACATTTCAGCAGCCCCATAGCATAGCACTCACATGGTGTAAAGCAACAAACTTCCCTGCCCATATCTTCTGTGCAGCCGGTATGTTGGCCAGGTGCCCTGTGCAGCAGTCCTACTGGTTTTTGACACGTCCCTTGACACCTTGCCCTCTTGTTGATCTCCAAAGGCACGGGTGAGCAATCACCCTGGCCCAGCTGGATGGACTCTCAGTCTGAGCCAGTAGAGCCATCCCTATGCTCATGGGAGGAGGCCTGCTCCCTGCTGCTAATGTTAGGCAGAGGCTTCATAGCTTCTGTGCTTCAACTTGGCTTGTACTGGCACAGTGCAAGCCAGTGTTGGTGGTGTAAGATGCAGCCTGATCCTCTCCGTCACTTGTGCTGAGCCAAGAGTTCATCCAGTAAACCAGTCAAACACTGTTACAAGTCAAAAGTAAACTTTCCTCCCTCCTCCTGGTTTAACCCAGGACTGAACCAATCCACCCCAAGGTCACACATGCTTGTAACAGTACCAGGGAACACTGTAATCAAGCAGTTGGGGGAGGGGAAAGACAAGTCTACCTCTCTTAGCTGCAATACATGCCTAAGCTGTTTGTCAAACCATGATACTGTGAACATAAATTACACTGATTTCTCCCCAGTGCTTTCATAGATGTTGCACTGATTATTTTAGTAGTATCCAAACCTTAAGTCAGCCGTAGCTGGGGAGAGTTTTTTGTATCTCTTAGTGTTCAGATTGCCCAGTTGGCACCGTTTGGGAATATATTTACTGTTAGCTGAAGATGACTGCCTTTATACTAATCAATCCTGTACCTGAGGGTATAGTCCCAAAAAAGTTGAAGCAGCCAGCTCCACTGTCCTGGGCTATGTGTTCTTGCCCTATCACTAACCTGGCTGCACAGGCACACAATCGTCAATTCAAGGAATTGATCCAAATTGATTGAACAACCAGCCTGGCCTACCTGCTCTGTCAATTGGAGCAAAATAATTAATACTAAATTCTGGATGAAGATTTTCAATGCAGTGACAGATGGGAAAAATTTCCCACAATTTGTCCTTACAAATAAAAGAATAAAGTAAAACAATTCTTATAAGGGTTCCTCCTCTTTTTCTGCAGATTAGTTCAGTCTTCATTGCACTTGAGTTGCAGCAAAGCAAGACACACTTGCAGCATTGTATATCTAGAGGTATGGATCATAAAAGCCATTGGATGCTTGATTAAATGCCGAGTACCAGTTCTCTTCTTCCCTCCCATCCACACAAGAGCTCGATGCAGAGGAAGATGCCCCTCACTACTCCCTCCAGACGCATGAACCCAGATGATATCACTAGAACAGTAAAGGAAAAGCAAAAACGACATCAGTAGTCTCTATTATAAAAATAAACTAGACTAAAAGATCTTTTCAGCTCACAGTGAGCATAGTTGGAAGGAATAAGCTTCATTTAGATGACTGTGGGCTCCTTGAATAGTATTCCCGAAAGTCTGTCACACATAATACAGCCTCCTTTTAAAATAAATAATTCTATTAATTAATTTTTTTTTCAAAAAGCTTTCAACAATACTGCAGTAGTGTCTAATTCTTATGCATGTCATTGGCAGATCTCTGCTGTTGCTGCAGTAAGAGATGAAAGATTCTTCCTTGCAACCTGCTTTGTCAATCACAGATGAAGGTGGCTAGAAGAGAGACGTGATCAAAAGAATCAGCATGCCCCTTCACATGAGCTGCAGCTGAGTGGTCTGATTGTTTATCTGATAGTCACCAGTTCTGATCCCACCAATGACGGGAGAGAAAGAACAAAAAGTAAGAGTATAGATATGTGCATTATTTGGTGTACTTCTGATTAAGTAATAACAAATAAATCTTGTCCCCCAAAAGACCGGCTAGATTAAGCATATTATTTTTCAGTAATTTAAGTCATCCATGAATCATAAGCGATATCTTTGTCATATTATTTAGACACACACAGACAACTCATCACCTTTACAAAGTACAAACTGTAACCCTTGGACTCCTGGCAGAATACAGGTAGTGCTGTAATCACACAAACTGGATGGCCTTCCTTCATGTTATCCACTACTTTATACAGAGCAGGAAGCACACTAGGCTGTTCAGCAAGATAAAGAGCATTCTCATATTCTGTTTGTCACACACAGGCTAAGGGAAGAATTCAGATGGCAGCTTGTGAAGATGGTGCAAACACCTTCTCAAATCCTTCCAGTGACCTATGGCCTCTTACATACAGTTATTTTCCACTAAGGATGCTGCATTGCATCGTCAGTTCAGTAACAAACAACCATTTCTCTGTATTTTTGTCAGGGAACTGAAGAGCAAACTTCTCATGCCTCAGAAGCATTTGTGTTCCACATCACCTAAAGAGCTGTAAACTCTCTGCTACTCAATGAGACATTCGTTAATATAAGTTGCTATTTTAGCTTGGACCTCTGAAATACCGCCACAAAACATTCCACCTTCATGCTAAGCACCTGCTACGAGTTAGTAGACAAGACTGCAGCAGATAAAAGGAGAGTTAGAGCTCAATTAATCCTTGACACAAGAGATCAAATGCATTAAACAAACCTCTTAGTCTTTATTATGCACTGGAGGCAGGTGGGAAACCTTGTTACCAAAGTAGGGGGAGAATGTGGAAACCAAAGAACAAGACAAGGAAAGGAACAGACTAGCATACAGAAAAAATTCATTTATTATATTTTACTTAAGGCCTTTAAGCTGTACAAGACTGCTCAAAATCTTGCTACAGTTCAATCTACCCCCTTCTTTACTCTCCATATTTGAAACGGTGAATATTTCCTATCTATATACTAGCACTTTTTGGACTGAGCGCTTTTCCATTTGCTTGTGTTTGTAGGGACCCAGCTATGCCTAAGTTTCAGATAGGTCACTTGGATGCAAATTCAATGTACAACCTGGCGAAATGTATCAGGACTGCAAGATTTGAAAAAAATGCATTTAAATCCTACCACCAAATATATACTCATCAGTTTTTCAGCTTAAAAGTAAGTGTGATTCCATATTCCTGAGCAGTCACAAACATTCTGGGGGAGGGACTTCAGTTCAAAAATCCACTAGGGCTGAAGTTTGGTATGCTAAAAACGTTTGGTTTTATCTCATTATTTCCCCCCCAGTTTCGAATCATTTGGTTTTAATGATCTGCTAACAGGATAAGGGAACAGTTTTGCTCTAATGAAATGCATCATTAGGTAAATTGTACCTAACTCCTTTAGACATTACAACCACCGTTGTCAGACTTTCAACTTGCTGTAGGCCTGAAGCCAGGCAAGCTGAACTACTCAGCATTTTGAAAAGCATGTAAAAACATAAAAGAAAGCACCCAACTCAAATGTGTTATTAAAAAAAAAAATCTTATTTAGATATCTTAAAAAATGTAAGGCACATTATATAAAAATCAAATAGCTATGCATTAAAACTTCGTTAAATAGCCCCATTTAAAATCATGTGCTGGCAAGCATTAGGTAACAGTGTATAATCTCAACTAACATTTTATCTCAGTGCTAGCTGATAACAAGTTCAGCTTGTCAACTCAATAGAGTAAACTCACAGTCTTCTGCCATTTTAGTATTTACAGCATGATAACTCTGAAAACAATATAAATTTACATTGTACTAAAGATAATAAGCACTCTACACCAAGATGGTGAAATGGATCCCCTTTTCCTTCTCTCCGTGGTTTCAAATAAAGTTCACTGCAAGGAAAAACAGAGCAAGGTCCTACATACACAATCTGTTCAGCTGTTTAATACATTACAGTTAAAGCCAAACAAACATATTTCTCTGTCAATTAAATGTACTAGCAAGACTACATAACATTCCAGTGACACTTTGCTTTTTAACAACTTCGACGTTGAACAAAAATGTCTTGAACCACAACTCACGTCCAGGTCAGCAGAATTTTTGCAGAGCATCTGAAATGTCATGATTTTTTTTCGAGTCTAGTGGGAAGATTTATCTGCTTACAATTTCAACACAGGGTACACAGCTACCAGTTTCAAAATTCAGGCTTCAATGTAATTAAAAACCAGAGATGTTTCTTCAAAATCTCTCGTACAAAATAACTCTCTTGTACATCCTTTCATCTGTAAAAATAAAAGTTCACTTTCGTAGGATTAAACTCAGTAGGTTGATTTAGTGGTCCCATTTGAGTTTGAAGAGTAAGAATTTGATTTCTTGGGGTATCTACCTGATGAGAGAGACACTTGCATCCTCCTTGTAGTTCGCACACTTCGGCAAAGAAGAGCGTTTTTAAGGTTGTCTCTGAAGTCTTTTGAAATATAGTAATAGATGAATGGATCAATACAACTGTTCAAAGTAGAAAGACACAGTGCAGCTAAGTACGACACATACAGGTAGCTTTGGCTGTAGGTTTTGAGGAGCAAATAGTGCACAACAAGCAGCACGTTGCTAGGTGTAAAACAGATGAGATACATGGACAGGACAGCAATAACGAGTTTGATTGCTCTTTTTCGTTTCTTCCCAGTGCTTATATCTGAGATGGAAGCATTCAGAGTCTTAATCATTAGTATGTAAGCGACAGCAGTGAGGAGAGCTGGGATTAGGAAGAGTCCAATTGCAAGCGAGAGGAAATAACTGAACATATCATGAGCCAAAACATTTTCAGGCAACACATCATGGCAGGTAGTGATGTTAAGATTTGAAATATATGCTGTCTGATTAACAAGATACAATGGAATTGTGCACAACAAAATCAGTATCCAGATAGCAAGGGAGATGCCCAAGGCAATTTCAGATTTCTTTCTTGAATGCACTATGGGGTTCACTACAACCCAATACCGTTGCACACTGAGACATGTCATAAAGAGAATGGAACAGTACATATTTCCATAGAAAAATCCAACAAGTACTTTGCAGAGACCTTCACCAAATAGCCAGTTATTGCCATTTACATGGTATGCAATCTTCAGTGGGAACCAGACAACAAAAAGAAGGTCTGCCAGTGCCAAGTTAACCATATAAATCACAGCTGGATGTTTCTTCTTTGTTCGGAAAAAAAAGACCCAGAGGGCCATGGCATTGCTTGGCAAACCAATGATAAAGACAATGATAGAGACAATGGGGAGAAAAACTGTAGTCAGCTTTCCCGTGAGGGCTTTTGCTGCAAATTCATCCACTTCGTATAACTCTTCAGAAGCATTATTAGTACTTGGAACTTTCCGGCCAGCGAAACTTCTTCCTTTTGAACTGCTGGTTCCACTACTCTCTAAAATTAAAAAAATTAAGAAGTTGCTGTTACTGAAGTACATACTTTGTGTCCTTTTTAAAAATAAACTAGACATCATGATTTACTCTGAAGAATTAAAGAGGACTTCATCAACAGAAAAATTAACACTGGTTTTCAAACACTTGACTATTTTTCTTCCCTTTATTATCCAAAAGACAACCTACATCCCTATTCAAGCAACCAAAATGCTTTCCCACATCACCAGTGGTACTAAAAATACCTTGTTAAAATGGCTGTCAGGTGCTTCTACCATCTGAACAGTTTCAAGCACTCCAGGGCACCGTTATCCTTTCACATGGCAGTGCCAGATTACCCAAGTGCTGGGATTCATATAATTTTGCAGCAGGCCAACATAACTGCAGTAGAGGTTTCCTCAGTTTAGACGGCCTGAAAATTAGGTATGCAGCAAGAGCATGCTGCCCTGAGACGAACTAGAACTGAAACTCAGAATTTAATGCCAAAAGCTATGCACATGTGATGTCTAGGGAAATAAAGACATGTGTTAAGCTGTATCTGAATTGAAACTCGAACAGATTAACTTTGTGCATGAGGACCCAACAGGGCCAGTCATCTGGGATCCCCTTCCAATTCATGGTCACAAGAGACAATCTCTGCAGTTTCTACTCAAAGTGCTAGGTGGTAGAGCTGACAGCTAGGATTGCTTCAGCCACAAGACAGCTATCACCTCAAGTTTTGCTCTGCCTCTTCGAATGCCACAGGAACTTACAGACTTTATGGGCAAGCCAGCCATTCCTAACTGCTCTGTCTTGTACGATGGTGTTCAGATGGGTCAGTTCAGAGCTCCTCCAGACCCACAGTCCTCTCATGTTAACAAGTTAAATTGCACAAGCAGAGACTGTCCATGAACTCGCACTGTTCCAACGAATCGGACATCCACCAAGCTAAACTGGAACTTGACGGTCTGCGGGAGAATTCTTTTTAACTTTATCTCAGTTTCCATCAATATTTGTGGATTATTTGAGCCACAGAAAAACCCAACTGGAGTATAAATGAGAGCCTCTTTGAGCAAGCAGGTTTGTGCACAAGCAGCCACAAATAGTGTTGAAGGATGGCCCCTCTATTATTCAATAAATAGAGTTTTGATACAGTTTCAGAATGAAAAATGCTTACACCTTACATTTTAAAGAAAAGAATTCTCAGCCAAGAAATATGTAAATACACTAGTATGTGTGTTTTCCAGTACAGATTCTCAAAAGTAGCACAACTTTAGATAGCTATTCCTTTCAAGTTATTACTGCGAAAGTCTGATGTACAGCATTAGCACGCTGTCTAGATTCTGTCACCTCCTAAAGAGATGTACAGAAATACAGCATATATTTGTGCTCTTTAGGGTTTTGAATTAAATTACCCTAGCTCTACTTAAAAAGTATTTGACAAGCTCCAGGCACAGCCAGGTTTCACTGGAAAACAGGTGAAAGAAAACTTTTTGCCAGTGCCATGACATGGACAAATCTTTGCAGTAGACTACACGAATACTGAAGTCTAAATTATACCAACAAAACAACAGCCCTAAGGAACATTAATGCAAAAGCCAAACAGTCATCTTGGCCTATACGTGGTGTAATTACAACAGGGGAGAATTATACAAATCCTGCTCTCAGATCCTCAAGACACATGATCATGTCAGTGATACTGTTAAAGACCGCAAAGTTTACTTGTATAATACAGAAATCCCAGCTCCCTAACCTGAGCTGTGAATAACAGAGGCCACAAAACCAGCCTGAATAACATAACTTGAATGAGATAAAGTAAATGATAATTAGCTAAGCAATGCCTCTTTTCTCAGGCATATAGCTAAGCTGAGAACTCAGAGATGCATGGAAGCAGACCCTTTATTCTAACCTGACAGCAGTTCTCAGAGTACTGTAATAAAGCACAGTGTACAGTGCTATGTTAAGCACCTGTCCATCAGTAAATAGTTGATATTATCAAATTGTAGTCATATTATTTGTATTCCATTCCAAAGACTTAAATTACTGTAGGAAACTGGACGAGTTCATTCTTATTAATGTTTTGTAATCAGATATAAAGCAATGCTTTGCAACTGATGTTCATAGGTTGGGTTGAAAAAAAATAAAAATAAAAACTGCTCACCAAGCAGTCCTAAAGCATTAGTGTGACACATTAGAGTAAGAGCTATAATAAAGTCGATTGGCAGATACATGAACCACAGACACGGCTTAGTATTGCAAGAGTGGCAGAACAGAGACAAAGGTTTGTTTTATTCTATTTCTTAAGATGTAGTCAAGCTAAATGGCTGATTTCAGAGACCAAGTCCCACTTTTATGCTGACTTTAAGCAGTTCCAGCCTCAAAAGTTCTGACTGCAGGTACCGGGCAGCTTTTGTTAGCCCAACTTGCACCCATATGGGGAGACAGTTCAGTGTCCTGTTTGTCTTTGCAGTTAACACTCCCTCACCGAGCAACCAATCCTTTGTTAGGTATGTGCATTTTCTACATCCTTTTCTTACTCTCTGCGCTTGAAGTTTTCCATAACAATTGAGTTCTTTTCCAAGCCGAGTTTCACCCTGTCTGACTCACATACAGAGAATGCAATTGACTTGCTAATCTGCCCACGGGAAAAGCTTCCTTGGCATCACGGGGAAAAACGTATTCTCCTCCCACAACAAAAGTCTGTTTCAACACCTTCACCATTTGTCCAGAAGATATAACCCACTGCATACCAAACGAAGGATTATGCCTACCCTGCAGTCACAAAAGTGACAGCAGCACTGACTATCCAGACTAACTAGTTTAGATCAAGGTAGTAATACCTACACAGGACTAAGGTTAAGATTACCCTGGTTCTTGGGTCTGCAGCCCAGATTCACCACAATCCCGTAAAGGCATTAGCCTGTTTGAAAACAACGGTAATAAGCCCCTGGTTTATAGTGCGTCTCCCTTGGTTGGGATGGAATCATACTTGCGGGTCATTTCTCCTCCCTACTCCAGAAGGTCAAGAATCCAGCTAGAACTTTCAAGCATACTACGTTCCCTCCTCCCCAAGACGATTTCAAAGTCTTCCCTCCCACCCAGGTCAGACAACCAGGCTAGTAAGAGGCAGCTCACTTTCAGAAACTCCGCTCTGAAAAACGAATTTTTCGGCTATTTAGTACCTATTCGTTGAGAAAATAGGACCTACCATAAGCTTGGCTTCAATATTTACACAATCTTTACGCATATACTTTTATTACGTAAATAAGCCCAGGATAAACAAATACAGAAGGACACAGTAGACATGGCAATGGGGTTTACTATAAAAGGTAGTGAAACATAAACCTTAAGGCAGTAAAATATTAATATGAATGACTCGGGTTTTTCCCCAAACAGCACTTACGTTCAGTAAGCAATAATACAGGCTAACAAAGATAAGAATTCGGATTAAAAAAAAAAAAAAAATCCTAGCTTTTCAGAGTCGGAAAAAAAGCGATAAGACGGAATCCAGGGGTTTTTACGTTTATGTGCCGCCCTCAGGCAGGTTGCTAGCCGAGAACTAGAGTGGGTGCACCGGCGGCGCGGACTGCCCGCCCAGGACCTGCGCTCCCGCAGCCCTGCCCGACGACGCCGTGCGCCCCCGGAGCCCAAAGGGGGCTGGAAGCCGAGGCCGGCTGCTTGCCCGTCGAGCTGCTTTCCCCCACAGCCACCGGCCCGAGTTTTCCGAACTCGTTCGCCGTTCGACTCCGCGGGAACCTTGCCCAGTCCGCTCCGAGCTCCCCGCACCCCATCTGGGGGCCAGAAGCCTGCTCTTCGGCGCGACTCAGCCCCGCCGCCCCCGCGCCTCGCCCGCCGAGAGCCTAGCCGTGCCCGCCGCACCTCTCCCCGCCCGAAGCGCCACCACCCGCCGCGCAGCCGAGGGGCGCCGACCCACCACCGCGGCACTCGGGGAGCCCTGGGAGGGGCCGGCCGCCGCCAGCTGATCCCAGCGGCTGCTCGCACTCCTCCTCTCACCTGCGGGAGTGGCGGCTCCCAGCAGCGCACAGAACAGCAGCAGGCACAGCGCTCGGCGCCCAGACATCCTCCCGCCGCGCTCCGGCCACCACTGCCTCCACCGCACGCCCGACCAGTTTCGCCTGATACCTGAGCTAGGAGGGGGTGGAGGGAGCGGCCTGCCCGGTACCAGCCCGGCGGCGGGTGGAGCCGGGTTGAGCTAAGCCAGGCCACATCCCCCACCCCCAAAGGGCTGTGGGGCTGTCTGTAAAATGGCTGGGTGAGCCTCAGCGGCGGGTCCGCTGGGCGCGCCTCAAAATGGCGGGGGCGCGCCCTCCCCCCTCGAGGGGGAGGTTAGTGTCGCCCCTCGCCTCACGCCCTGTGTCCCTGCTCCGTGGCAGCTGGGGCTGAGCAGGTGACGCCGCTCTCGGCTCTCCTTCTCTCCCGCCCTCCTCCTCAAGCCGGCCCTCCGGCGCTCACCCGGCCCCCAGCCGGCCGATGGGAGCCCAGCAGCAGGGCAGCGGCGGAGGCTTCGGCCCGCGGCAGGTGCTCTGTTACCAGCTGGTAGCTGAGTAACGCCGAGGCGTACGGTTTGAGCGGCCGCGGAGGAGGCCGTGGTTGACGCCAGGCCGCTGCTGGAGCGGAGCAGGCTGGTTCTGGGACCGCCGAGCTGGGGCCAGGGGCAAGCTGGCGAGGAAGCAGGCTGGAGGGGTGTTTTGTGGGACAGTGTTAACTCCTGGTGGCTCGGAACGTATTGCTTTGTGTGTGCCAGGTTTCTTACTCTTCTTTGCTGTGTTGCCGTGTGATAGATGGGCAGGAAAATGCACAGTGGCAGCTTAACCCAACTGCATTTGTGGTGCTGCGCTGTGTGACCCGGGGTGAGAAAGGGGTGTTTTCACTTGTCACCTTAGCTTAAACTTGGAGTCACCCTCGCTTAAACTTGGAGTAGACCAACGAATGTCCCTTTGTTTTTGCAAAGAGGGATTTCAAGAACGAAGTTGAACACAGTGTAATGCCAGCAGTGTTTTCTGTTTATCCACGTGAATGTGAATTTAAGAAATGGTTTTGGGTTTGTAAAATCAAGCACACAACTTACCAAATTCCAAAACTAAAACTATGTATTCAGCCCTGGTTCACAGCTCTAGACCAGTTCTCCAGTTACGTCAGTAATGGTCCCTCTGCCTCCATCTGCAAAATGCTTGGTATTCAGTTGGTGATAAAATTGTTGGGGGTGTTTGTTTTTTTTTTTACTTTTTTGAATGAATATGTTATAAATATACTGTGTTCTGAAGAGGAAATTGTTCTTTTTGAGGGTTTTCTGTGATGGTCATGAAATACGGCTATGAGTTTAGGAAGTCTACATTGTTCCCATTTTACAGGTAGGAAATGAAGTACAAAGAGATTAAGGTAAATACACTTGGAAGTTTTGGTTGTCTGACTCAACATCAAGGGCCTCTCTTTTTTGAGTCTTTATCATAAGTTACTCCATAAGCAAAGCATGGTTCATCTTCGTCATCTACCCGTCTAAGACTGTTTACAGATTTCTCATCTTAGCCTCAGCCTCCTTGCTAAGCACTGGGACAGTCATAGCCCATCCCTCCAGTCTTCTTTCCGTCTCCCTTCCAGTGCTGTTTTGTTTACTTTGCCATTACAAACCACTGCATGTGTACTTAATTTCCTGCTCCTAATCACTTTGCCCAGTGAATTGTAGTCTTCTCATCTGGTTTATTATCTAATCTCCTTTTCAAACAGCCGTGTACATATGTACTGGCTGCCTGTCTCTGCAGTGTTTTCCCTCTTAGATCTCTAGTACTAAGGAGTGGTCTGTCCTTCTCTCATCCTATTCTGCTGTAGCTGGTGCTCTCCTGCCAGCACCCAGTCCTAGTTTTCACTGTTTGTTTTCTCTTGATTTATTCCATCCGGTATGTCTTTTTGTCCTCTTTACATTCAAAGCTGACAGCTCCTTCCCTCTTTTGCTTGGATCCAGCAACAGTGAAAGGGACTGAGAACACAAGGGAAAATGGTTCATTGCTGTCACTAAACAAAATCTGCTCTAGGCTGTCCCGTGACATGTCAGAGCTGCAACTGGAGAAGTCCCGTGGCTGTATGTAGAAGCAAGTGTCACTGCAGATGTATCTTCTGGAAATGCAACTTTGGACTTAGCCTCTGTTGAGTGTAAGGAAACCATGTTAACAGAGGTTTGTAATTTGGATAGGTTTTCATAGGGATGTCAAAAATGTGTCATTGATGTAAAGATCATCTCCCTTGAAAATATTATAAACAATTCATTAGATCCCCAAGCACTTAAAAATGGAGCTTACAAGAGGGAGTGTCAGGCAACTTTAACACCAGAGAACCTTATCAACCTGCCTTACAAGACAGACCTTATTGCGGCCTTGCAGTACTTAAAGGGGGCTTATAAGAAAGATGTGGAGAGAGGGCCTATAGTGATAGGACAGGGGTGGCATTTTTAGTTTAAAAAAGGGTAAATTTAGATAAGATATAAAGAAGACATTCGTTACTATGAGGGGGGTGAGACACTGGCACAGGTTGCCCAGAGAAGCTGTGGCTGCCCCCTCCCTGGCAGTGTTCAAGGCCAGGCTGGGTGGGGCTTTGAGCAACCTGGTCTGGTGGGAGGTGTCCTTGCCCATGGCAGGGGGGTTGGAACTAAGTGATCTTTAAAGTCCCTTCCAACACAAACCATTCTATGATTCTATAACAAACAAATGGTCTTTGGCACTTTTAAGCAGTAGTTCCTGGTACTCTGTCTGTGCCTGACTAAGAAGGCTTTTGTTCTAATTTTGTTCTATTTACTTTTGTCAAGAAGTTGGTGTTCCTAGCTAACATCTTGAGTAGCGATAATATTTGTTAGGAAGATTCCCCATTAATAGCCTACAAATGAGTTCTGCTTAATGACTTAAAAAATATTTAATAGAAACTAGAACTGGTTTTGCCCCTGTTCAAGTCACTAGGACCTCTGTACAGATCAATGTCAAGCCCTCATGATTTTTAGTTGCTTTTATTGAAGACAACTGATTTGTCAAACCTATTTACAGTTCTAGTGTGCCGTTTATCAAAACAGTTTGGAAAGAAAATGTAACAATTTGTAACTAAACACACAACAATTAGATTCCTGTTCATGCTTGTGTGTCATTGGAAAATAATTGCAATAAATATAACTGCCACAGGAAGAATAAGTACACGATTATAGATGTTTATTAAACCTCAATTCTTCTTTACAAATTGGTAGTTTCTTGGGGTTTCTGCTATACATTTTTTTCTGCTATAAATACTTACGTGTGTGTGTACAGAGAGAGAGATACACCCTGCTATATTACACTATAATGAGTTGGGAAGAATCATCTTGTACCTTTATACAGGCTTGAAGGGCTCTTTTAGCTTGCACGTCCTTCGTTATTGATTATCAAAGCACACTCAAAACTGACAAAAAGATAAGTAAGCGTCAGCTCATTAATTCCCTGCTGTATGAATATTTGTCTGGGGCATATTGTCAGGAAAGTCTCGTGCACCTTTGGGCAAAGGGCATCATTGGAAATATGCTCTCCCTTGCACTTTGAGTAGCTGATGGGTGTGGTAGTATTAACGCATTTTAGCACAAGGGCTCTAAAGTGGACCTTCCAGGGTATACTCCTTGTGTCTTTCTTCATTTTTAACAGCATAATGATGTGATGTAATCATGAATATGTGTGACTGTCAAAGATGCTTGGTATGCCTATATTAAATGAGAAATGGATGTGGTTTCATTGCAAGGCACTTGTCAGTACTCATGCAGTTTGTGCTAGGATAAATGGGTGGGAGCATTTTCAGTATACAGAGCTTGTTTTGTGTGCTTCGTGTCCCCTGGAATTCAGATGGCAAATCAGTTTTCAGTGTGTGGCTTGTAATCATACCACGTGTCTGTTGGGGGAGAAGGTAAGGGATGTCTGTTTGTGCCATGTGACTTACATAAATATGTGGATTTTTGTTTAAGATGCAAGAGCTTGGTTTTGGAAGGGGGAGGAAATAAAAATCTCCTAACTTTAAAAATCAGCGTATCTTGTAGGGATGGCACAGGCACATAAAATATCCTTCAAGCAATGAAGTTAGTGCAAGAGTTCAAGGAGGTAGGGTGAAGTTTGTTTCAAATGAAACAGTGTGATTCATTTAATTTTAAAAACTAATTTAGTTTTCGATTCAGAAGAAGCTGATGCATCATCTCTCGGTTCTTTAACCTGTCGTCAGGGTAGCCATCTGACATCTTAGAAACTAGGAGAGTAGCTGGGTGCTAGGTTACTGGAAGGCTCTGCTTTTGCAGTGTGAGACGAGGTCTCTGGGTATAATAAGCCTTTTTGATAACCCATTTCAATACAATTAAGTCCTCTATCCTTCCCCCTTGTGTTTTTCATTCATAAAAGTCCCTGTGCCATCTCTCTCGCTTGTTTTCCAGAACCTTTGAGCAAGTCTTTGTATTTCCTGCTCAGTTCTTGTTGGCCTTTCTGGCAGGCTTGTTAGGTACTACATGATGGTTATCATTAATGTCCTTGATGCTCTATGTGTCTTCAGCAAGGATCCTAGGCAAAAAGAGGGGTTATGAGCAGCAGCTATATATCGTTCTGTTTCTCCAGTAGCAAAGAGCTATTTTATTTCACGCTGTATTTAGAAAGTCACTTCCATTCCCTCTCTTACACCATCTACGCAAAGATTCTTGTAGTTTTTTGAAATATTGGTCATGGCAAATATGTCCTTTATGTTGTGCTGATGTGCTATTTTGTTGTTTCTACTTGGGGTACCAGTGTGGGCAGCATATTAATTCATGGCATTTTGGGGTCCCTATGTTGAGGGAAGGGATAGGTAGTATGTGTTGTTTTGGGTGGTCCCTTAATTAGTTATTGGGTGTCATCCTGAATTTTCTGATGTTCTGCCAGCAATGTCCTGTGTTTGTTCTTGATGTTTAGCCTTTAACTCTTCCTGTATTTTCACTTTTCTCAAAAGCAAGGAAATCCAGGGCTTGAGCTGGAGGCGTGACAAAGAGAAGTGACAAAAGGTCTAGAACAAAATGTTAGGTATGCCCAGTGCCTGGTGGGTAGAAACATAAATGACCCAAACCTGACTTCACACTGGCATGGAAGTACAGCTGTGACTCCTGTTCACCATGACCTTGCAGTAATAAAGGACATGCAAATTAACAAAACAGCTTGGTCTAAGCAGAATATAAAGCAGTGCTTCTGCACTTATGTTGACAGTTGCTTAACCTGTGTCTGTCTTCAAGTGTGGCTACAGCTACATGAAAAAAAGCATTTTAAGGTGCCAAAATCAAGCAAATGAAAATTAGGAAATGCTATAATTTGGGCTTCTTGTGAAATCTTAATTCAGTGTGCTTGTGCATTTTGAAAGGGGTTAAGTTATGATGTCAAGTCCAGTCTTTCCACGGTGCACTGCATGGAGTGTGCTCATCAATAAACAAGTAATCTTGTACTTACACCTCTAGTTACATGAATAGATATGCTCAAGATACCACCATTTAGTTTGTACTGACTTCTTATCCTGCTGCTGTTGTAAACTGGGAAGTACTCTCCCTGCATAGATAGGAATGCAGGGAAAGGGATGTGCAGATTGTTTGCAACTCATCAGCGCAACCACTAGTTTAGGCTGAGTTTGTGGCTGTCTGATGTACATAGTGCCAATCTGTTACCTGTGCTGAGGAAATGAAACAATGGCTCATTATTAAACTAGGATCAAAATAACGTAATAGCTCAACAAAATGAAACACGTTATGTGTTGGCATGTTTGTTTGAGTGGGTGTTACTGTGTCCTTTCTAATAGTCAATGAGTCTCCAGAGCAAACCACCTGCAAGCAGACGATAAATGGGAGCTTGCATCAACATATGGAGTTTAAAATAAGGTCAGCATTACAACAATGGAAAAAAGACTATTAAAGAGCTGTATGCTTAGATGTGCACCTATTTGCAGTAGAAATATAGTGGGGAAGGCTGTGGTGGCAAATTAATCACAGTATTAGTTGTGATGAACTGGGTAAGGATTTTCCACATCTTTCTCTTTCAGAATTCTGTTGGTCCATCTAATGTAGGAAGTTTATTGATGGCTTGTCACGGAGATAGCTCACTTTGTATTGACACTACGGGACGATCCAAACACCAAATAATTTTTAGGAGTGGATCTTCATTAAATAACCATTAACAGTGATAACTGGAAATGTTGAAAGCATTCTGAAACATCTTAAAAGTCTGTGACATTTCTCTGATAATTTTTACTCTCTGTGTTCCTTTTAGTAATATAATTAAACCACACCTGATTCAAGGAATTATTTAACTTAGATTTTACAACAAAACCTTTCTGATGCCAGGAAGACTTTGCAAAGTCTGATGGGTGTAGTGAAATGTTATTCCTAGCCAATGAGAAGAGGTAAACAGGTTTTTCTTTTGGAGATTAGTTAAATGAATATTGGGATACATTGACCAAACTGAGGAGGGACTTTTTTTTCCTTTTTTCCTTCTATTTCACTTGAGCTACTATGTGTATGTACTGGTTTGTAAAATTGTTTTGAAGGAAGCTGAAAGTTATTTTCAGTACTACAATTCTTGCCTAGTGTTTCTACATCTGTACTGGAAGGAATATAGGGTGGAGTGTATAAAATAAGGTAATCTGAATCATTACAATGAATCACAAATGCAATGGGAGTCAACAGTATTGTCTTGCAGCGAAGAGGGTTGTTGTTTGTAATGTATGTGAAGAAATTCTTTCTTCATTCAGCACCAGTAAGTTATTTGTTGGAGGGTATTTTTAACTCAGTTCATATCTTCCTTAAAGAAAACTGGACAAAGTCCAGATAAGATCTGAACAATTGGAACAATCTGGAGAATGTTTGGAGCAATTAATTTTGTTTGGTCTAAAGAAGTTAATGGAGAGACATGATGACATACTTAAAATATGTCCAAGGCTGCAGCATGTTTTCCATGTTCGCTGAGTAGGCTGAAATGTTAGCAAAGTTAGATGTTAGGAAAAAGTGCTAACAATTGACACTAGTTTCACTGAGCTCTCACTTTCTAGGGAATCTGTAGGACCTCTGTCACTGACAGTCTTAAAGCAGTTTAGACAGACAGAAATGATGTAGGTATGTATAGTTCACCCTGGCAGGAGAAGTACATGATGCCTTGAGTAACTCTTCCAGCCCAGCTGTTAGTGGCTCTACAACAATGTTCCTAGCAGAATAAAAACGCAGTACTTTATTACACTGACCTCAGTGGTCTCTCTTTTTGAGATCTGAATACGATAAGATTTGACATGGTGTTCTATGTTGTGAGTCAACCTCAGTGTACCTCTGTTCAAAACCAAATGCTATTGAAATGCTATCTAGGCCTTGTCTTATCTGATTCTAGCTAGGAAGAGTTCAGATCCTTAGGTCATGCTCATCATTACTGAGCAATCATGACTCATGCAACAGCAAGATCTCACTGAGATCCATCATGTTTTTGCCTCTGAGGAGAGGAGCTTGTTCAAGCCCCTCTGCCTTCTTGCTTCCCACCACACAGGTGGCAGCAGTTTTCCAACCAAATGAAGGACCAGAAGTCCAGAGCAAGAAGCATCCAGGTGGGGCACTGAGGGAGAAGAACATCAGCTAGGTTTCAGGGTGGCAGTAGACCTCTGGGAAACCCCATGGGATCCATATTCATTTTGAAGAGCTAAACAACAGGTGTGGAAAAGTGCCAATCATGAACCACAAAGTTTGGTGGATACTGGAGAGAACAATGCTTGTGAGTCTGAGATAAAGAGTATGAAGAGAGTAACACTGAACCACACACCCGGTCACCTCCAAAGAGTGGCATCAAGACATGGTCTCAAGAGACTTGGGAGCTGACTAAATCATAGCTAGAGTTTGGAAAGTGGGGAGATACAAACCAAAATCTGAGCAGGGGGCAATGGGTGGTCAGTGCTGCCAGACATTTCAGTAGTCGTCTGACAAGAAAGATCTTAATAAGAAATTAATCCTGTGTACAAAACAGATGCAATCATAGTCACGTGTGACTTATATTGTTCTCCAGAGGGACAGGCAGTATGGGGGGGGGGGGGGGGGGGGGCGGTGTTAGCTATTGAAAAAAAATTTTTGGCGGTTGTTTATTTTACTCCTGCGTTTAAAACACAAAAATGTCTAAAAAAGAAAGTGGCTGTTGGGGCATTTAAGGGATACTATAACCTCTCCCCACTGTTTCTGGGCAGTAAGATTAAATGCATAAATAATTCTTCAGTTAAGCAATGCAATTCCAAAACAATCTCTAAGTATTGGTCCTTTTGCCTGGATTGAGCTACTCCAGCTTGGGAGAACACCATACCAGCAAACTGGAGTATGACACAGTTTCCTGATTTTATCATGAACTTTTTGAACTGATTCCTTCTCTGCCTTGTGGACATATGTCTCAGATTATTAGCAATCTGCAGTAACAGTAACCCACAGTAGAAATAACCTACAGATGTGCTAATGCAGTTACTAGTCTGACTGTTGGTTTCCCTGCTGCACTTGTTTATATGCATTATTTCACCTGCTCCTGCCAGCCTGTAGAATGGGATTGCCTACCTCCTTGCATCTGCTTTCACCAGCCCTTCCATGTTTCCCAGTTTAGTGGAAGCATGCATATTTTTCTAGTGTTGTTCTGCTACCATACAGTTACTACTCCTCACACCACAGTTCCCAGTACACTCTCAGAAAATATTTTTCTCCTCCATCTTCTAGCTCACTTCTAGGGGATACCTATGGAAAAGGAATCTACAAATCAAGGAAAAAAGTAGTGATTTATGAGTGCTGACCTGGAAATATGTTTTTTTTCTTTACCTCTCAAGAGCCCTTCATCTGTTGAGGTCTTGCCAGAATTACAATATACTGTGCAATGTTTAAGTAAATCCATGGCAAATCTACAGAGGAAAAAAGTGCATGTGGATATGTAGGGATGGGTGGAGGAAGACTTGTATGAAAGGAAGAACAGTCTTCCTTGGGACAGTCTCAACCATAGTCAGTAAAAAGCAGGTGGTCCTTTCACACATGTGGAACTGCTGAAGTGAACAGGCGATAGAATTTGAGCTGTGATTTGGCCAGTGCATTCTGCCCGTCTCAGTTTCAGAAGGTGTTGGTTTTGATTACCCCAGTTTTATTGACATTATATAAGCATCTTGGTGTAGCTAAGGCCTGGGACATCTGTAGGGGTGGATGAACTATGGCTGAAATTGTTGATGTCTCCTGAGGAACTTAGGATTTGCCCATGCACTAATGCCATTTTTTGTTGTGAATGAATGCCAAGTGTCAGCATCCAAGAAGTTATTTAATGGCAACAGTGAGGTTCTGTCTGTGCCATTAAGCACTTGCTAATGCTCGGATCTGTCTAATCAGCATGTCTTTTTAGATTCAAATTGATATTTGCAAAAAACAAAATGGAAATTAATTCTGAGGGCTTCACAGAAGGTTTCTATGCCAAGCATTTGTTTCAGTTGAAGAGACAGACGTTGTGATAGAATCACAACAGTGCTGACAGATGTAAAAATTATATGAACAATTCCAGCATTGTAAAGGAGGACTTGAGATCAAAATTTCTAGATCTTACTCTAAATAGTGTTTGTCTTTGTGATTTTGTGATTGCTTAATCGAATTTCTATTTTTAGGACCTGTCTCTTTCTTGAAAATGGTAATAAACAATAGAAGTCATAACTGCTTTAGTAGATAAGAAAATATGATTTGTTGAATCACGATATCATTTTCTTAAATGGAAAGTGAACTTAATCTAAGGTTTGTGCAGTATCAATCCACCTCCCCTTTTTTATTCTGCACTCTTTGGAAGTTTATGATATGTTGCTGCTCTAATTGGCTCTGTGGCATGTACGAAATATGGCATTTTGACCACATTTCCTGACTAATTATGGAAATTTCAACAGAATCATGCATTTATTAACTTTGGACCATGGATTCCATTTCGAGCATTTGACCTGAGTGTTTAGCTGATCTGTCAGTGTCTGTGATGTGTTCTCAAATCTCATCCGTGTTATATCCGTATGTTCTTAATTCATCAGTGATCTAAATAAGATATGGAAAGATGCAACTTTTCTAGTCATCATGAGAGTGAAATATTGCAACAGCCATCTGGTTGGAGTATGGGGGAAAAACATAAATACTCCTAAGGCCATAGCTTTATTTTTTTCTCACCATATGCATGGACCTGCACTGTCCCACTCCACCCCTGTGTGCTGGCCCATAGGTTGGTACAACCACACAAGGATCACAGGATGCTTGTCCAAAAAGAGGCAGAATTTTAACGGGATCAGTTCTCTAGTCTAGTTGATGTCTGTGTGAATGTAAAAGAGGGAGAGTTTCAGAGACATGCACAAAAGTCCAAGGGCACTGAGCAGGTCAGGCAGTTCATGTGGCAGCAGTCCTGGCTTATGACATTTAAATAGTACATGGCATTAGAGTTCAAAAGGCAGCATGGCAAGTAGAAGGAGTTATTGTTTTGGCATTGCCTGGTTTGGCAGGGACTAATATCTTACCTATTGCAGTTTTATGCTGATAAATTAAAATGAAAAAAGCTAAGAAACAGATACACAAATGTCTCTTAAAAGCTAGATTGAACAGGATTTAAGTTAACTTCTACAGCTGGGAATAATAGACAATACTGTGATCCAGTCCCATTAACAATTTAGGCTCTGATAAAGTCCAATAACATTTATAGTACACAATTGATAGAAAGTAGTGAATAACTTCTGTATGAGACCTGACTAAGCAGTCAAGAACCATTCAGTCTATCTGTTCTCATCCTCCACTACACAACTAGGGGCTGGGGCTATCCACTCAAATACCGTCAGCCAGGTTCAAACATAAAAACCATTGCACAAAGGACACCCAGCAGGTAGGAGGCCTGTGGAGCTCCTTCCTCCCAGGAAGACTGGGCAACACTTGTAAGAGCAATCCATTGAGGATTAATAAAGAGACAAGCCATAGCTGACTTGGGAATTTCCCTGAGCAGAGGATGTAGTGTAAGAATGAAAGAGTAATTGGGGAAATACCATTTATGTTTGTCCTCCTCTTTTTCTTTTCTGTGCATCTGCTAATAGTCACAGTTGTGGCTGGTACCCAGGCCAGTGGGCCTTCCTTTGGACAGTGCAGTCATTTGCCCCAGTTCTCAGGCTCTTCCAAGATGTCACTTAAACTTGATTTAGTCAATTCATCATCTGCTAATATGGCCATGTAGCATTATGGACGTCATTTAGGTTCCACTCTGATGTGCTCCAATGCTTTTCTATATTTCCTCCTGTGCACCTGGCAGAGACTCAGTTTGCTGATGGAGGGGACTCCTGGAGCAGCTCTGTGCTCTCCAGGGAGAACCACTGTGACATGTGTTCTCAGGACCTGCAGGCTCGGTTGGGCAAGCATAGCCATGTTCCCCAACAGCAGGAGTAAATCTCACAATTCAGAGGAGGTGCTGGCACTTCTTAACCTGCCTTTGCCGAGCTCCCTGCATCATAAGTTATCTGAGAAAGGATAGGTTAGGTCTGTCCACACTACTCTGTGACATACATTACTGCTAGTTTGAGAACAGATACTGTTAGTTGTGGCTTGGGGATGGGAGAATTAGAAAAGCTGAAGGAGAAAAGATATCTGTGCTAGAAACTGGGCTTCTGCCAGCTCTCTGACATGGAAGGGGTCTGTCTGTCTAGTTTTGATCATGTATGGTCTTTTCATAGTTTCAATGTCATCCGTCTCTCTAGCTCTAATAAATGGTTTTTTACCATAGTTCAAGTGGTTTGCAAATTGCCTTTTTTGGAATTCCTGCCGTCGTTGTCACTGAGGTGAAAGGAGACTTAGGGATTGTTTGTGAAAAAGCACAGAGATTGGAGCCATTTATGTAATTATTTTATCAGCAGGACTGTGGTATGTCTAGAAGCAGAGCCCAGTGTCCACAAAAAAGTAAGTTTAATGGAAAAAGTATGCTGGTTGTCCAGGGCACCAGAAAATTATTTGGTAACTCCCCATGCTGAGGACGGATGTGAAAAGGAGATCATGCAGCTGTGCTGAGTCACCCGCTTCCCACACAACCATCCCGTCTGTTCTCACAGTGTTTATTCAGTGTGGCAGGATCCAGCTTCATCCCCTCCCGGCGTCTCAGCCCACCTCCTGTTGTCTGCACGATGAGGGAAAAAACACAAAAACTTTATCAGATGCAATGCTGTGATTTAGGCCAAAATTGAGGACTATCATGCTATCAAAAAAGGTCAGCATTGTGACCAGAAATAATTTTATTATTCAGTCACTAAGTGTTGAGGAGGGAGTTCTGTTTTTGTAAACTAATTATTTGTGATTGAATTATTTAATTTGTGATTGGATTAATTTTCTTTTTAAGTTTGGTGAACAACATATCCGTAATTATTATGCACCTTTAGAAAAATATTTTTTCTTCTACTTAGCTGAAACATCAAATATTTAAACTCCAGATATATGTCTCATATGATCTAGATGCTGACTATGAAAATGCTCAGTCAATGCACGTTTAGAAATGAAGTGAAGCGAACAGAACTGTTAGGATTTGCAAGTTATTTGCTGCACATGCACAGCAGCCACTTTCACCATTAAAGAGGTGAAAGACCATGAGAGGATGGGAAGGACACAAAAAGACTCTTCCCTCTGCCTTGCTGCAGGGCCTTGTAGGATCTTCACTGCAACATCAGTGTGCCATATTATCCCAGCTCCTGCCTGGGCTTCCTTTGGGGGTGGCAGGAGAAAGTGATTCCACACAATACGGTACCCCAACGGCCCTGCCCTGATCTCCTGAGCACAGCACAGCAGTACAGGAGCCCACCGCAAATGTGGGGCTATTGTTGCAAGGCACAGAATCAGGAAAGCTTTTCCTTTCTACCTCTTTCTGCCTAAAGCTGTTTTGAGGAGATGTACAAGGTGGAAGCAGGATGTGGATTGTTAATCAGCCCCTAACATGAGTTGCAAGCAGTTAATTCCTTCAGGAGGGGTGAAATATTTTCTTCTGACAGTTGTGCTTACTCCCGTTACGCTGGATTGTCCCAGTCCCAAGCAATTTTCAACACTTTGGTAGCCAGGTGACTGCTTTTTGCAGTGAGATGCTTCATCTCAAGCCACAGGCATAACTGCTTAGTAAGAGACAGTCCTTCACCTGCTTCTTGTGAGGGATAATCCTTTTTTTGTGCTGGCCACTGTTCTCAGTGCCCAGGTGTTGGTGCACTTGGCAGCAGCCAGGGTCTCTTATGGAGGCTTCAGGTCCCTGCTCCTGGTGAGGTCCTGGCTGTAAGTGGCCACTGTAAGCCCTGGCTTGGCCTCTTCAGGCTCAGCTTCTCCTGGGACCCTCTTTCTACAGCACTTAAGGCAACTGATCTCACTATTCTGGCTCTTGCTGAGTGAGGAGCTGTTTTCCCCTTTCTCTCCCTCCCTCCCAGCTGAGCTTTGCTCTGGCAGGGTGAGGCTGGAGATCTCCCACCAGATTCCCCCAGAGCTGGGGGAAGCTTCCTGAGGCTTGGTCATGAACTCACACCCACCAGCTTCCTTTAATAAATCAACGTAAATCCTTTTACACTATAGTTAATAATTTTACATTTAAACAATGTAATCTTACCTCCATATGGTGTGTTTGAGCAGTCAAGGAATGTCGCTTTGCAAAACAGTATAAAATGCTGAAGTGCAAGAGCAGCAGTAGTTGCGTTTTAATTGCATAAAAATTCTGTGTGGTTGTAACAGGTACTCAGTGTATTACCTATCATCCCTGGGTTTGATGGCAAATTAACTAGCAGCTTGGGCGTGAGAATTAAGAAAGTCTAAATGTTCCACAAATGTTTGCTCAGTGAAAGCTATATTCCTAGGGTTGCAAAGGTTAATTCCCCATATTTAATTTGTCATACCACTTGATGAAGACATCTTCAACACTAGCCTTATTGCTGTGTATTTTCTGGAAAATAAAGGGCGATGCTTTTCTGCCTATGTTTCTCTACTGCGGTACCAGAGATTTCAAACAAGAAAAAATGTTTGGATTTTATTCTCTCCACTGTGTTTAGGTTTGTTTATGCTTTGGCAGAAAAGCTGGTTGATCTGGTTTTTCCAGGATGGAGTCGTTAGTGTATTACCTTTCCTCATCTGGTGAAAGAGCACTTTTTTTTTTTTTTTTTTTTAGAGCATATATATCATGGCCTACACATGAAAATAATTGAAATATGATTAAATTACCTCTGCTTACAGAGATAAATGACATTTGAAATACGTAATTAAATACTCAGTACAGGTCATAAGAGACTACAGTGAAGTATTGTATGAAGATTTGAAGGATTTACGGAAAGTAATTAGGTGATTCACAGTGAAGACCTGTTCCAAAGAGCTAAAACCCGTGGTATCTGGCTTCTGACTCCCTGCAAAGAGTGTAGCCTTGTTTCTGTCAGCCTCCGATGCTGGGCAGAGCAGCAGGAGGCAGCCCCAGTGAGCTTAAACATGAGCGCTGGTAAAGTCTGGATGAACTGCAGGCACAGGCTGCCCCTGCTGGAGAGAACCAGCTTCCTTTGGCCTTACTGGGAGTTATCTGTATCCTCTTGTGGAAGAAGGGTTAAGATGATACGTATGAGTGGAGCCAGGGGCAACATGTCCTGCTACCTGTGCTCTGTAAGAGCTTGCCTCCAGAGTAAACACCCTGACTGCCAAAAAACCAGCAGGAAAAACATCTGTGCTTTGGTGTGCAATTCCTGCAGGCACTGAGCTAGGGCCCAGGTGGAAACTGCTGAGGGGACGGGTGCAGCCTGCTCCATGCCTAAGAGACATCAGGTCTTTAATCCAGAAAATCCTGTTTCTGCTTTGCCACTGGATGTGGCAAAACAAAGTCCTTCCTTGCTCTCAACCTTTTTCTCCCCAAAAGAAAATCTGCAGAGGAAGAGAAGGAAGAGGAGCAATGTTCTTTTTTTTACCGATCACCTTAAGGATTGTGAAGATCTAGGATCAATGTGTAAAGGGGATTTCAGCTCACATATCTCCTTACCCTGAAACAGAGCTCCTGCGTCCAAGTTAAAACTTACCATAGTGCTTGGACATTTTCATTTTCTCCTAGTGAAATTATTCCACTTTGCTTAAAGTACTTAGGTGTTCATTGGCACACTGGCATCTTGCATCCTGTTTATTGACAGTGACCTGGCAGGATGTGACCTGACACAACAAAATCTTAAAAAATGTGAAATAAAAACACGAAGGGATGATCTCTGCGTTGCTTTACACATTCTCAGTGCCTACAGCAATGAAGTGAACAATTAACATGCAGCAAAACTCCAAATATTCAGGTTCATCCCCAAGAATTCCCCTGTTTCGTCACTGACTTTGTAACATAATGGGAAACATGACATCCCTGCACATGAACAGCCTTTCTTAGAGTGCTTGGTTGTGGAGCTGTAAATTAATACTTGCCTTTCATTTAACCTTGATAGTTTATGGTTTTCTAACTAGTATGTATTTTGCCTTCTTTCAAGCCTCCCTCTTTAGTTCACAAAACACTACCATGTATCCGGCAATTGGAAAAAAATCGCATCTGTTGAAAACTAGACAGTGGTAACAGTGTGTCTGCAGTCAAGAGTTAAAAAGAGGGTGTTGACAGTCCCCACCCAAGTTCATATTACTTTGCAAGTAATAAGCATCAGCTTTTCGTTTATAGTCTTTAGCTTGAGCCATTACACTATACACAAGTCGCATTTTAAAAGGATTTTTCTTCTGGGAAAGTCAGGACTTTTTTGCTTTAAACAAAAGCTGGATTCTCATGTAACTAAGTTCAGCACTAAAGCTTTAAGAAAAAACCCAATAATTATTATAATCCTCATAAAAAAGCCTCTTGGATGGTAATTATCAGCTCTTCAGGGCAAGGATTGCATAGTGGCTTACTCAGTAGGTACACTTTTTTTGCTTGATTTTTCTAGGTGCTATCAAAATATACATTCATTTTACGTATAAAGAAAAACCCAGCCTGAAGTGTAGAAATGAGGAGGTAACCTGGAGTGATGCCGGTGTGCACTGCTGCCAACACTGAGCTGTTGGCACAAGAGCTCACTATGCACGGAAGGCAACTGGGATACGCATTGCTGCATACACCTTTCTGCTTTCTGTTCCCTGCCCATGTGTAAGTATTCCTGTTACAGTAAATTGAGTCAGGTAATACTATGCTGTATCTTCCACAGGATACAGGATCCCTTCTCCACTGGACGGTGCTAAAAGAAGGGACTTGGCATCCCCCAGTTCACCCAGTAAGCCTGTGCCTGAGTACAGAATTTGCATCTTCTGATGATTTTCAGCAGTCAAATACAACTAAACAATATATGCCAAAAGACAAGCTGGCAAGGAAGAACTGGCCTGGCTAAACAGAGAGCTTTGGCTGGAACTCAGAAAAAAAAAAAAAAGTTTATGACCTTCAGAAGAAGGGGCAGGCAACTCAAAAGGACTGCAAAGATGCCTTGAGGTTATGCAGGGAGAAAATTAGAAGTATTGAAGCCCAACTAGAACTTAATTTGTCTACTGCAGTAAAAGTAATTAAAAATGTTTCTATAAATACATTCACACCAAAACAGGGGCCAAGAAGAATCTCTGTGCTTTATTGGATGTGGGGGGAAACATAGTGGTAAAGGATAGTGGCATATAGTAAAGAGGAAAAGGCTGAGGTACTGAGGTACCTAATGCCTTCTTTGCCTCAGTCTTTAATAGTAAGACCAGTTGTCCTCTGGGTACCCAGCCCCCTGAGCTGGAAGACAGGGACAGGGAGCAGAATGAAGCCCTCATAACCCAAGGGGAAATGGTTAGCAACCTGCTACACCACTTAGACTCACATGAGTCTGTGAGGCCAGATGGGTTCCACCTAAGGGTACTGAGGGAGCTGGCAGAAGTGCTCACCAAGCCACTTTCCATCATTTGTCAGTAGTCCTGGCTAACAGGGGAGGTCCCAGTTGACTGGAGGTTAGCAAATGTGACGCCCACCTACAAGAAGGGCTGGAAGGAGGGTCTAGGGAACTACAGATCTGTCAGCCTGACCTGAGTTCCAGGGAAGGTTATGGAGCAGATAGTCTTGAGTGCCATACACAGCATATAAAGGACAACAAGGTGATCAGGCCCAGTCAGCATGCGTATATGAAAGGCAGGTCCTGCTTGATTAACCTGATCTCCTTCTATGACAAGGTGGCCCATGTAGTGGATGAGGGAAAGGCCATGGATGTTGTCTACCTAGACTTTAGTAAAGCCTTTGACACTGTTTTTCACATCATTCTCCTGGTGAAAGTGGCTGCTCGTGGCTTGGCCAGCTGTACTTTTTGCTGGATAAAAAATTGGCTGGATGGCAGGGCCCAAAGAGTTGTGAATGAAGTTCAGTCCAGCTGGTGGCTGGTCACAGGCAGTGTTCCCCAGGGCTCAGCATTGGGGCCAGTTCTGTTTAATATCTTTATCAATGGTCTGGTGAGGGTATTGAGTGCTCCCTCAGTAAGTTTGCAGATGACACTAAACTGGGTGGGAGTGTTGATCTGCTCAAGGGTAGGAAGGCTCTGCAGAGGGACCTGGACAGGCTGGATTGATGGGCTGAGGCCAGTTGTGTGAAGTTTAACAAGTCCAAGTGCTGGGTCCTGCACTTGGGTCACAACAACCCCAGGCAGCGCTACAGGCTTGGGGAGGAGTGGCTGGAAAGCTGCCCGGCAGAAAAGGACCTGGGGGTGCTGGTCAACAGGTGGCTGAACATGAGCCGGCAGTGTGCCCAGGTGGCCAAGAAGGCCAACAGCATCCTGGCCTGTATCAGCAATAGTGTGGCCAGCAGGAGCAGGGAGGTGATCATGCCCCTGTACTGGGCACTGGTGAGGCCGCACCTCAAATACTGTTTTGAGCCCCTGCCTACCAGGAGGACATGGAGGTGCTGGAGCGTGTCCAGAGAAGGGCAATGAAAGGGCTGGTGAAGGGTCTGGAGAACAGGTCTGATGAGGAGCGGTTGAGGGAACTGGGCCTGTTCAGCCTGGAGAGGAGGAGGCTGAGGGGAGACCTTATCGCTCTCTACAACTGCCTGAAAGGAGGTGGTAGTGAGGTGGGTGTTAGATTCTTCTCCCAGGTAATAAGCGGCAGGACAAGAGGAAATGGTCTCAAGTTGCACTAGGGGAGGTTTAGATTGGACATTAGGAAAAATTTCTTTTCCGAAGTGTTATCAAGCATTGGAACAGGCTGCCCAGGGAAGTGGTGGACGTATTTATACCCTGGAGGTATTTAAAAGATGTGTGTATGTGGTACTTAGGGACATGGTTTAGTGGCAGACTTGGCAGTGTTAGGTTAACAGTTGGACTCAATGATCTTAAAGGGTCTTTTCCAACCTAAATGATTCTGTGATAGGCAGTTC
Source organism: Leptosomus discolor (assembly GCF_034619465.1). Classification (NCBI taxonomy): domain Eukaryota; kingdom Metazoa; phylum Chordata; class Aves; order Leptosomiformes; family Leptosomidae; genus Leptosomus; species Leptosomus discolor. Next base: position 66,739,156 of record NC_141419.1, on the reverse strand, counting down.
TTTTATTTATATTTGTAAATTTTTTGATTTAAAAGAACAGTCTTTTGTAGATAGTGTTATTCCTCAGAATGGTTTACTATATCACTGTTTTTGTCATAACCAATGTAAGATTTCAGTGGATGTTAATGGATAGTTTCTGTCATCATCTGCATTTCCTGCAGTCCATATGTTCCCAATTCATCATACTGTGTTTGAAATAGGGATTGAGAAACTGGCTAATGGGAGTTTTTCCTAACTGTCAAGGGGTGAAAATAGCACACTTGGTTCTTTGCTGACATTGGCCTCTAAGGAACTGAGACTTATGGATTAAGTGGCACACATCTTAGCTATTAATTGCTTTCAAAGGACTTGAAAAGGCTATTTTATTGTGCTGAAATTGGAAGACATTTATCTCAAAGTCCTTCACAAAATAAAAACACTAGCTTTCAGATAATTCAGAAAAACCTTGCATTACTAAATTCTGATATACAACATGATAAAAATTGGGATGGAATATTTTGGGTGATTAAATGGATCTCATTTCATCATGTACTTAACTAGAGTGACCAGTTATGACTAGAACTGGTTTTAAAAAAAGAAAGGATAGACTTTTGAATCTGACTGGGAAACATAAGCCTGAATATGATTCTTAGAGAACAAAAAAAGGAAAAGCGTGAACAGTAGCTCCAGTTTATGCATCCAGACCCTGAACAGTCTGTCGATCTCCCAGGAGTTCAAAGGGACAGAACTCTGACTTTCAGCATAAGATTTTTTAATGCAGGTCATTTAATGCTTGTGAAATGTTAAACCCAAACATAAAGATTAAGATATTTTAATTAGTCAGTTAAGATACAGTGTAAGTTTTCTCACCACTTTTTTCCCACCACTATTTTTAAGCCTGTGGTGTGTTCAGTCTGATTAATGTAGTGGCTGCTGGAAGTAGCGGTATTGTATGAAGGAGCTATAATACAGTTACAGCAGTAAAAATGTCTTAGTCCAAATAATACTATTCCCTGTTGTCACAAGTAGAATGGCAAGGCAGAGAAATTAAATAACTAGCTTTTGCTGGTAGGCAATAGTTTGGTTCCTCTGTTCAATTTCTGACAATACACAAGGAGGCTGTTACAGACTACTGTCTACTGGCTTTCCTTTAAGGCAGGTAAATTAAGAAAATCTGTGTAACTGATGATTAATTTGGGTCTGGATCCTGCTACAGCTGGATTTCCCACACTTTACATAAGAAACTTGGTTAGGCTACAGAGCTCCTTATCAAAAGGGCTGTCTATACTGAACCAGTTCTTCCCCCACTGAGCATCCAAGTCCCAGTTAGCATCATCTTCAGAGTGGAATGCAGAGGAACAAAAGCTGATTATCAGTGAGCTATGTCGTGCCATTGCAAAAATAAAAAGACAAACACCATACTAGGTGTAGGAAGAAGAGCATATACTGGAAAATGAACCACATCAATGTATTTAGCATCAATGAAGCCTCAGCTGGAGTATGGTGTCAGCACCATGTTTCAGGAAAGGGAAGAAGAATGCAAGATCTAAAGAACAATCTATTGAAGACAGTTTGAAAGGATGGGGATTGTTTATTTAAACTTCAAAGGAGACCAGTAGAAATCTTTACATACACAAAAGATAAGTGGGGAAGAAAAAAAAAAAAAAGCAACCAAAAAAGGAAAGAAAATAAACAGTCCAGCATCAGATGCTGAGGGTGGTTGTGGAGTCTCCATTACTGAAGGCTTCTGGAAACAGGTTAGGCAAGCATCAATGAGGAGTGATATAGGGACAGCCGATCCTGTCTTGTGGCAATGCAATAGGCAAATGCTTTCCTGAAGAGCCTTCCTTCTATCCTGTTTCTTGTCATGAACTTTACTGTTCTTCTACACTCCATAATTGCTGAAATGGGTATATTGCCATGAGGTGCCAGAATAGTCTTTGTGACCTCATATGTCTCCTAACTTTGTTCCTCTGTGCTTCTTGTTGCCATACAGACTACAGAAATGGAATAGCTGAACCTATCCTTTGGCTATAACAAGACTGAGTGATTTCTGACCCTGCTGAAAGCACGTATCTAGCTATGGATCCATTTATTGTCTTGTTGGCAATTAGACATTTCTAAATAAGCTGGGCTCCAAAACCAGGAATCAACATGGATAGAACTGGGGTGACTAAGCACTTGTTAGAGGAAAAGGTTTTCATGGCTTTCATAACTTTGGTGTGTTACCATTACCATACATGTGAGTGGTAGCTTTTCTGACTCATTAGGAGAACTTCCGTTACACAGTAGACTGAGTAAGCCACTTATTTTGCATGTGTTCTGGGTAACAGCACTATTAGAACAGAGACAAGTTCATCGATATTTGGCTAGATGATAAAATAAGGACAGAATTGTGAATGTGGACTTGTCTCTACAGCATTTGAAGACAGGAGAGCTTCTTAGGAAATTGTGCTCCTGTGTGCATCCCGAGCACATGATGAAAGAGAAGAGGCAGAACAGGGGTCCCCATAGCAAGTGTATGGTGACAGTCAAAGAGAGGCTTCTCTTTTGGACGGAGCCCTAAGGGCTTTCCTCTTTAGGTATCTTGGATGCTTCCAGAAACTTCAGTGGGAATGGGCAAAATAATTAAACCTCTCCCATCAGCAGAGGCACTCTTGGTTTTTTCCTTTCACCCTGATTGTGGAGAGACTTTTCAATGTATGCAGCACACTAAGATGGGCTCTGACTTGGGGAGAGGCCTCCCAGGGTCTGTGCATTTAAGTAAGAGGAGAGTCTGTTTGTGGTACCAATTGAGAAACGTGCAAGAGCTGCACTTTAGCACATGGTTAAAAGCAAAGCAGACCTTCAACAGGTAAAAGTCCTGCCCAAGACAGGGGAAAGAAGGGAAAATCCCTTGAATGCAGTGGTGAAAGCTAGTGAAACGGTGTCAGTCTCATGGTTATTGATGATTACCATGTCCTCAATTTAGATCAAAAGGTACATTTATTTTATGAACTGGTAGACAGCATTTCTCTACTATCAGGTTTTCTCAGGCCTGAATATTTGTGGAGCCATAATACAATGACAAGAAGCACAAGAATAACATGTGGAAGGAAGTAACCTGCAAAATATCTTCGTTTTTGCATGGTTATGAAGTCATGCTTTCTACCTGGCAGTGAATTTTACAGTAGCTATTACAGAGTAAGCATTTCTGAAATAGCAGGGTGTAACAAGTTGTCTTTAAAGAAGCAGTTATACTTCATAGACCTGGCTTCTACACCCTACACAGAAGCCCATGATACCAAAACCAAGATAGGTGCAAAATGTGTCAGTGGTGACTCCAACAGAAACCTCGTCAACAAAGCCTAGATTGCTCTTCTGGGTTGAACACTGACTACACAACAACAAGAGCTGTGAGCAGAGAAAGAGGGCCCTACTATTCTCTAGCTAATGCCTTCAATCTTTGTGCAATTAAAATGTTTAGTGCAATGAACAGAGTTGCCACAGTAAACATCCAGCTTCATCATTTGGACATTTCCAGATGAACTGCTCACAGCATCCAGTAGAGTTTTAGAAAAGGCAGCAAATGTACTGTATGCAGAAAGCTGGTTATAAAACTAGGGCTATGATAACAAGCTGCCCTGGTCATAGTGCAAATCGAGCTGTCCTTACTATGCTGCAGTCAAAATATGTTACAATTATAGTAGGTTCTTGCCCAACACAAGAAGCAAGGGTAAAAAAAACTCTAAGCAAACTCTTAGACAAAGGACAGCAATGCTATTTGTCCCTACTTTTGTCCCATTTGTTTGATGAGTTTAAGGAGCTACCTCCACCTGCAAGGACCCTCACACATATTTCAACTTTGCCTATAAAAGCAAGCTCCAGATGTTTTTCTGTGTGATATTTGTTCCTAGTGAGCTACGTTGGAAGGTCATCCTTACAATTTCTTTCTTTTGTTGCGTGCTGTCTCATAGCTGCAGAATGCAACGCACGGTTTGCTAGAGAAGCCCTGGTTTTAGTCTGTGGGGCTGGATGTCTTTATCAGTGTCATTATGAAAAGTGATCAGCTCTGGTTATGGCTCATAAAACATCTGGTTTCTGTATTTGAGGAAGGAATACAGGAAATGCCTGGTCGATAGTGCAGTTGTCACAGTTACAGCAATGGATTAAAATAGAACTCTGAATAGTGATTAATACATACACTTACACATATACACACACATATACATACTGGGCATGGGGCTGTCAGGGTGGGTTCCCGTCTTGCATACGCTCCAGGGTGGCTGCGCCTTGCACATCAGCAGCATTTGGCAAGATTTCTCTGTAACCCCACGTGCTTGCAGGTCCCTGGCCAGTGGAAATGGTGTTCCAGTTCACTAATCCAAGGGTGATGCCACCCCTAGTTCCATGGTCCCAGCCTCCTCATGTAGCTACTTCCTCCTCCTCCCTCATTGTAAGGTCTGATGCAAGTTGTTCCTGTTAGGAGTAAACCTGGGCTGTTTGCACAGTGGTCATGCAGGAAGATGAGATGCTGGAGGAAAGCTGGAGGCAATAAGGCTTTTTTCTTTGGTACCATGACCAAGAGAGGTTATTCCTTAGGCAAAGGAAAGTCCTGAATTAGCCTCTCCAAGGTCACTCACATAGGCGTGATTTTAGGCAGGAGAACCTCATTTGCTGTCTCATTAAGCTAAGTCCTGTTTCCTCTCACCAGAGGTGGCTAAGTCTTAATGAAGTATTGTAAAACTCAAGAACTGTTCCTGGTTTGTGGCACAGGCAGGGCTGGCACCTGCCTATCAATGAGGGTGGCAAAAATCCTTGCCCTGCTTATGCCAGAGGAAGCCCAAGCTCTGCCTGGCCCAAGCACCCTCAGGCATGGCTGTCCCTGTGCTTTTCAGGCTGGGAGGGCAGGAAGAGCAAAGCCACAGCCGCAGAGGCACACACTGCCATCCCAGCAGTCCCCCAGCCTGTGCTTGGGGAGATAATGCTGTGCTGGGTACACAAAGCTTTCAGTGTAGCTGGAAATTGTCTGCCTGTGCTGCTGATAAGCATCTCGCTAGTTTTGCAAGAATAGATTGGACTTTCTTTAATGGTTTTGAAAGTCATGACAATTAAAGAAAATTTAAAATCCCATTTACAGTCCGGTATCAGTACCCAGCAACTACAGGTTCCTATCTCCCTTAAGCACCTGGCTAAGCAAGCAAAAATTTAAAAGAAGACACTGTTAATATCTTTGTAGAGTTTCACCTTTATTCATAGGAGAACTGTAACCCTCATCTCTGGGCAATGCTTCTACAGACATCAGGTTTAGCCCCACTGTCAAAAAATAACACTGAACTGAGAAGTGGCTTCTCCTTCATGCTACTCTTTGCTTTGTTTGTTTTTACATGCTAGTCCGGAAGGAGAGGGATGAGGAAAGAGAAAAAAAAATCTTATTTCATTAGAGTACAAAGAGGAGATACTGTGATCAAGCAAGGATAAAATATTTTGCTCAAAATAGCAATAGCTTTTGATGACCGATTTTCAAGTTAGGAAATATTTTCACTGCTTGAACAGAAAATGTCAGTTGTACCGAGTCTGCTGCACTACTGACCTTAATTTAGAAACTAAGATAAGAAAATACAAACCTGGAAAGCTACCAAGAATGGTTTAAAGTATCCAGAACATTGTCTTTTTTTTCCCCCCTCCACAATGTATCAGCTGGGCTAAAGAAAAATGGTATACCTTTAGAGAAGCCTGTCTCTTAAAACAGAAAAAAAAAAACCAAACAAACTATAAGGAGACAACAGTGACAAAATATTTCTAGATAATCTGGCTATTCAATTATTTTCCTTTTTTGTGTTCAGACTTCTGAGGGAAGCAGCAATGTCCTGCTTGCCATCTCTAGCTGAGTTGAAGGGAGAAATATGGCAAGCCAGCGTAAGCAGGCTGTGAGCCCCACGGGAGGATAAACTGAGAGAGCCCTGTGACCAGGCCCTGTGGCACTGCCTTCACTCCTGTCTGGGCACACACTGCACCGTCCATGAGGATGAAAAATTGTATGTGAGAACTTCTTAATGATTGCTGCCTCTAGTACGTAATAGTGCAGCACAAAAAAAAAAAAAAACACAAAGACACCAAATTCCTAACAGAAAACCCAAAACTGATCAAACAAAGGCAAGGACAGTGATTTTCCCAGGCTTACCATGGAATGAAGATGAATTTGACTCAATGTCATTAATTTTTATTTTGGTGAGGGAACACCAAGCCAGATTTTCATTGTAGACTGACTTCATCAGCTCTGACCTTGATGGAGTTACATTACTGTGTGCAATGCATTTGAGCTTAGTGCCATGCTTTAAATGTCAGATCTTGCTTTTTGAGGAAGGAGCCTTGTTTGTGGTGCTACAGGCACCACTATTATAAGGCTGGTAGCACAAAGGTAAGAAAAAATATTCCTCAAAACTTTGCTGAACCTTTTTACGGGTTCTGTTTAAAATAAAGTCACCCACATTTCCAACATAATTGCAATACTTTTTCAAATCCGTGCTTGTTTAGAGGGCTAATCAGTGTTTTGCAGTTTAGCATGATATTCAGATCTGGTTCCTAATGTTCTCCTTCCTAACAAGCCAAATTACAACAGCCATACCTAGTTATTTTAATGCTCTCTAGTGTTGACTTGGATTATAGCATGGTATTTGTTCGGCTTCTCTAGCTGTGTTAGCTATCACTAGACCATTTCTATAGCCCTTGCAAAATGCAAACTGCCATGAAAAAGCACTAATGTGGGTCACTAATTTTAAAGGTGTGAAAGGTCTCATTAATTTTTTAATTTGCTCAGAATCTTGCAAGATCAAAGTGTAATCAGATAAAAAAAAAATTATCAATTAAAAAAAGGCCTTAGTCTTTTTTAAATATTGCACCTGGCACACTAGGCCCCTTCTCCTTCCTCTCCCAGCTCTTGGAGAGCTCTGGTGTGGAGCCACAGCTGATGATCTACTAGCCAGCTCATATTCTCTTTCGATTTCTGGATCCTAGCTCAAGTAGGGAGAGATCCAGTGATCTCATCCAGTTTGCCTGATGCAAAACCATCATGAACACACTTTGCAGCCATACCCACATTGCTGGCTAGGGTTCAACTAAATTGGAAAACAGCACTAACAGCCAGCAGATCATACTTTGTGTGTAGTCAAGCTGCAGGGAGCGGGCTGTAAGTCAGATGCATGCTTGGCATTAACTGATAAAATGCTTCTAGTGCAAATGCACCAATCCCTGCAAAATACTTGCCATGCTAAATTAAGCAAACCTTCCCCTGTGAAATAAGTTATACCAATGACAGCCACTATATGAGATGTTTTGCGAACAGAAACCACACTGAGTACAAATCTTTCCCCTGCCAATATTGCCACATTGGCAATATCTGGAACATCAACAAGCTTTCTCACGCATTTTTTTAGTGCCTGGCACCTTGTCATCTCCCAGTGTTATTTGCCACAAGTTTGTTAGCTTGCTTCGTACAGAAAATTATGCAGCTTAACCCAAACATTATGAAAGAAAATGAAAGAATGAGGAGACAATATGGGTGAAACAGCATTTCACATCTATTTGTTTCATTTCTTTTGGTTAGATTTGCACTCCTTCCCCTTCCTCCTGAAACAAGCTGTTCCCAGCTAGCAGTGCAAGGGTGCATCAAGCATGAAGAGATGGTTAGCTCTTCCTGTTTGCTTAAGCATGTCAGTCTAAATTGCAGTACTTTTTTGATTCAGTTTCCTCAAAAGGCTACTGCATTATGCTTTGCTGCATGGTCATGCTCAGCAGTTATAATCTGTTTTGCAAATGCTCTCTGAGGTTTGCTCCATAAACTGATGCTGCTTGAGCAGGTCTTGCCTTTCTTCAAGTACAGCAGCAAAAGCAGACACTGAGAACTGCAGCAGGTTCCAACTGAGCAGTGGCGCAGAAATGCCAAATTCAGTAAGAGTTGAGCTGCCATTGCCTTGGTATGAGACTCCTCTAGTCACGTAGCAGGTTGCTTATTTTTGCAATCTTATCAGGCTCAACAAAATATAAGCAGAAAGCAAAGGTGTGACACTACCTGTAGGAGCTTAAAAAAAGGAGTAACTGTTAATGCTTAATTTGCTCTGAAAAGGTGGATTTGCTCTATGATTTAGCAAGTATTATGCTGTGTGGTAGTTAGCTTGTTAATCACCTCTCCATACGTAGCAGAAATACGCATTTGCAGGCTAGCAAGAGGCTGGCTATAAGCACTTGCAGAGCATCAGTATGAGTAGGATACTTACGCATGTATCATTGAGTGGTTTGTGTGGAAGGGACCTTCGAACATCATCTAGTCCAACCCCCAGGCAATAAGCACGGATACCTTCCACTAGACCAGGTTGCTCAGAGCCCCATCCAGCCTAACCTTGAACAATTCTGGGGTTGGGGCACCCACTTCACTGGGGAACCTGTTCCAGTGCCTCACCACCCTTATTGTGGTAAATCTTCCTTATATCTGATGTTAACCTACTTTCTTTCAGTACGGAATCATTACCCCATGTCCTGTCGCTGCAGGCCCTCGTAAAAAGTCTCCATCTGTCTTTCTTATAAGCCAACTTTGGTGGGGGGTATTGGACGGCTGTGGTAAGGTCTCCTCAGAGCCTTCTCCCTTCAGGCTACACAACCCCAACTCTCTCAGCCTGTCCTCATAGGAGAGGTGTTCCATCCTTCCGATCATTTTCATGGCCCTCTGGACCCACTTGAGCAGGTCTGCATCTTTCTTGTGCTGGAGGTCCCAGAGCTGGACACAGAACTTCAGGTGGGGTCTCATGAGAGCAGAGTAGAGGGGGAGAATCACCTCCCTTGACCTGGCCACACTTTTCTGGATGCAGCCCAAAGTGCAATGATTTGCTTTCTGGGCTGCGAGTGCACATTGCTGGCTCATGTCCAGCTTTTTATCCACCAACATCCCCAAGTCCTTCTCAGCAGAGCTGCTCTCAATCCCTTCAGCCCCCAGCCTGTATTGATACTGAGGGTTGCCCCAACCCACGTGGAGGACCTTGCACTTGGCCTTGTTGAACTTTATGTAAAGTTTGTATGTCCCCTCACACCTGTCAAGTGACATGTTGTCAAACATGCTTATGCAACATAAAAATACTTTCCAAAGGCAACTTCATCACTTTAGCTAGTTATCAAGAAGTCTACTTAGGTTTGTGAGTCTTTTTTGTTTAAGGGTTCTGTGCTGTAACTGCCTTTTCTGTGGTGTTTTTTTGTTTTGTTTTGTGGGTTTTGTTTTGATTTTGTTTTTTTCATTTGCATGCAAGCTGGAATCATCAGCAAACCCAGCCTGAACTTTAGCAGTGTATGTGGCAGAGATGGGATACTGGTTTACAAGCATGCATAAAATCTTTTTAGTCATTCTTACTCGGGACCTTTGTTGATGCCTTTAGCCATGAGCATGAACAGTTGCGTGCACCCCTCTCATTTTTTCAAACAAAGTAAACAATTGCTATGATTGCTGAGCTCTTTTCAATGTACATTTCCTTTCTCCTAGCATGTAGTACTGCCCCTTGCAAAGCAGACTAAATGGTCTCTTTTGGCTACCTAAAAATAAATCACTGTTGTGAAAGAAAATATGACATTGAAACAAATCCCAACTATGTAATAGATCTGAAAAGCAGTTCCCCAGCCTGTAACTATAGAAAATACAGAGGTAGTATTTTCTACCAGCAAGAAGTGGATGTTTGTAGTTTTAAGATGAGTTGAGATTGTGCTGAAAACCAAAACCACCCCCAATATGCTATTAAACAAAATAAGAATGTAACTGAGTATGTCTGGTAAACATTTGTGTGGTTTTAGCCCTACAAGTTACATATACATATATTTTTAGTGCTCATGTACTTAAAAAGTGGCAAATACTTGAGAACAAAAATCTAGAGAGACCCTGGTAATGAAACACTTAATTATGCTCAAGTCCGTTAAGGAACAGACACAAACTGACAAGAAATCATGGTTAGAAAGAAGTTTCTCATTGTCATACTGCATGCAAAAAGATTAGGTTTCCTGTCACTTGTGCTGGACTGAAGACAGCTTCTATCCATTCCTGTACTTCTCGGCAGAATCCTATGGCAAATCCTTCATTAACCAAATTCTTCCTTAATTTAGTTTCCATTTTATATACAGTCCTATTATACATGCTCGTTTCTAAAACTGAATTCCTGTTATTTGGCTTTAGTGCCCCTTGCAGTAAAAGAATGCTGCACAGAATGAAGTTAGCTGTTGGGCTCTACATGACAGCAATTTTAGTAGACGTGGATACAATGTAAAAATAAAAACCATCCAGACTTAGCAGGGATAAAGGATATTTCCAAGTCCTAAACACATGTATGATGATTAATCGCATGCACAAAAGCACACGTTTGCAAACTGCACAAGATGATGAATACAGCTTTTTCAGTATATTTTCTGGAGAGTCATTCAACATTGATTTTGTGAAATTAATTGTGAAAAATACCACATTCCTAACCAAGATGCCTAGCATACACTAATGGTAGGAATGCCAAAAGAATACTTAATTCTAGCTGCTGAGCATTATCTTCCCTGACACACTGCACCAATCGATAGCTGCTTTTCAGTTGCTCACATTCCTAAACGCATAGACTGTTTTGAAGTGGAATACATAAAAACATAAAATAAACAGTTTCAGTGCCTAAGATGCAAAACAATGCTAAGAAAATGGAAGTTTACAGAGACTTCCAGAAATAATGACAAATAGGAAAAAAAAAAAAAAGCCCAGAAAGGTATTTTCATTTTCTTCAGTAAGTGCTGGATGGATAGAGTGGTTCCATAAATAAGAATTTAATCAACGTGATACAGTTCAAAATCCTAAAATGGGATTTCATAAAATGTCTGCAGTGAACTGAACTAACAATGGAAAGGGTTTGTCTGAAAAAATGGAGTTTATTTGAAAAAACTCAATGACTCTTATTAAGAAATTACTTTTCCCCTCTACATTAACCTATTTACATATACTATATATATATATACACATAAACAGAGTTATAATTTGAACTGTGCATTACTATAATAAATCCATAGAACTACATTTGAACAACAATGTGGTTTAAGGTTTTGCATTTCTTGGATATAATACAGTCTTCGTTTTGTCTGACATTGTCTAAAAATGAAGCATGTGTAAGACACGTTATCTCAATGGATTGCTAGTAATTTCCTATAGACACTGTTATTCACATTAGTAGAGCACGTAGCCCTTCTACTAGTGGTAGACACCGACTGGCCACTGCTACTGCTACTGTTAGGATCAAAAGTCTTTTTACAATTGAAGAGACTGAAAAGTTGCCTCTGATACTGAGAAGAAGCATAGTAGTAAATAAAAGGGTCAATGCAACAGCTAACGCTGCTGATACACACACAGAGTAGATAGGCAAAGTAGAGATACTCTAAGCTGTTGTCATAAGAAAAATGGATATAATGAATTAATAGGAGGACATTCGTTGGTCCAAAGCAAATAACAAAAACAGAAAAAACAGCCACACACAAGAGCAAGGCACGTGTCTTCTTATTTTGTTTTGCAACAATGGTAGAAGAACTAAGACACCGAATGATACTGATGTAACACACAGTAGAAATTATAAATGGCACTACAAAAAACACAGAAGAGAAGATGGAGAAGAAGTGGAGGTAATAGCCGTGAAGTTCAGATTCTCTTAGCACATCATGGCAAGTAGTTATATTTAACTTGGGTATTTCCATCGTTTGCTCTCTGATAAGGAAAGGTATAACCCCAGTTATTGCTACAAGCCATATAATGAAACAAATCAGCGAGGCACGTGTTAATGTACGCCACCCAAGAGACTGCATGGGATACACCACTGCTAAGAAGCGATCAAAGCTTATGCTTGTCATAAGCATTATTGAACAGTACATGTTACAGTAGAAGGCAGCAGTGACAAAACGGCACATTTGAGGTCCAAAACCCCAATCGTTTCCAGAAAAGTGATAAACAATCTTAAAAGGAAGCACGCTTACAAACAGCACATCTGCAAGGGCCAAATTTAGCATGTATACTACAGCTGGCTTTTCAATTTTCATTTTTTTCAGAAACACAAGTATTGCTGTAATGTTCAAAGGGAGACTCAGCACAAGCACTAAGGTGTAAACTGAAGGAATAAAACGTGTCAGCCATGGACTAGTGAGGTATCTTGCCGTTTGCACTGAGACTGTTCGTTGTTCACGTAGGAACGATCCAGTTTGATTGGTGGCTCCTGATCCAACTTCCACGTCATTTTCAGTATCACCTTCAGTAGGTATAGGGTCATCCTGATGACTTAGAAAAGATAGCACAAAACTTCTGATCTGTGGTATGCTGCTGTTATATGGAGAGTCTGAAAAAGAAGAAAGTATTAAGATTAATAAGCACGTATTTACATGCCATGGGGAACCAAAAACATATTTCAAAAAGGGAAGCTAAGATAGTATTAGCAACACAAAATAATAAAGTTAATTCCTGATTCAAAGCACAGACTGCCCACAGATGTTAGTCCAGCCCTTTAGTTCCTGTTACAAGTTTGGGTAAAATAACAAAAAGTTACACTGCAATTAAAACATCAAGTTACTGAAATATTTCTGTGTGCTCTTGATACATTTCACTCAACCTGACGACACTCATCAAGACAGATGGCAGAAGTCTGCATGCAGTTTTCAAGGTGGATGTGGATCAACCTTTTGCGTGTATCAGACAGGTGGCCACAGATTCATGCACTGAAACACTTCCCCAGTTCTACTTATCCTGCCCTGCAGCATACACGACCGAGGACAACATGTATCCAGCCGGGGCACTTCCAAAACCTGCCACTACTGTTCCCTCTACAGCAGGGTCTTCTGCAGCATGTGGCCATGACTGAGAAGTAGTGTCAGGACAGCGTATCTCTGCTTTTTGATTGTAGCCAAACGAGTTAGTAATTCAGTGTTACAAAGTGTATGTGTGGTATAGGTTTATTTACGTAAAAAAACCCCAACAAATGAAAGAATCAAAGGAGCTACTTTAGACATTATTTCAGAAAAGTTGTTTGTATGGAGACTTATTTTGGAAAACTGTCATTTTCAGCTTCAGCTTAATCTAGTTAGTTGTAGGATAATTCAAACATACTATGGGCAGACAGAAGTGAGAGAGTTACTTAAGTGATCACTCATCTACTTAGCTGTGCAACTGATCCTTTGTTGAATCCTAGACAACTAAAATAAAAATGAAGGTGTGTTAGCTTAAATCAGTGACCTGAAAGTACACAGGCATGATTCACCCACCTAAGATGCTACTGTTAGAAGCAATTATTTGTTCTACAGTAATTCAAACCATTTTCTTATGCAGATGAGAACAAAAGCATCTGAAGGAGGCAGATGGCAAACAGAAGACTGGCTGCAGCGTTAAGCAGGCAGTTACCTCCGTTTGTGCACAGGCTGTGCGAGAAGGGCCCTGCTCAGCTTGAATTTTAGTGAAATTCAGGCCTGAATATGGGGGGGAGATCAGAGGAGTGGTAGGAAAATTTGGGGATTTTTTTAAAGGTGCTGTGTTGTACATATCATGCTATATCACAGCAGCATTCTGAGGACAGAGGGGACAAAAGAAGGGAAGCGTTTGTGATAATGGTTTGCATATGCAAAGTGACTAGATTGCAACCTCTGCAGGCCAGAAAAAAGGTGCCCGATGAGAATTTCAGCCTGAGAGCTTGGTGCATAGACTGCAGTAGGAACAATTTAGTACTTTTACTGAAACAAAAAGCAGTGGTTGCACAGAATGGCACTAAACCAATTTATACAAGGGTCTATTCTGCTGCCTAAAAGAGAACACTATCAAAAGGCAAAAAAATATATCCTTAATATTGAACCTTACTTTAAAAGTTTAGTCCAATCAGTTATATGGCTCAAGGTTCAGCAGTTCAGGTGCAGCACAAGTTATATTTATTCTAACTTCAGCCTGTGTGGCTGACATCAAAAAGGTGATTTTCAGTACTTAATGATCATTGCAATAAAAATCTGTCACAACTGACAGCATCAGTATTCACCTCTTTTGGGAAGACTGTAATTACATCTGAATGAAAAAAACCTAATTTCTCATGCCCAGAGGCCAGTCTCCATGGTAAAATACATCAGTAACTGATGGAAAATCTTCAACAGTACCTCTGGTATCTCCAGTACATTGAAGTTTTATGAATTCAAGACTTTGAATGCTGTGAATATATTATTTCTTCCACTGACACTTGTAAACCAGAAAATCTTTGGAACAGAAGACAATGATGATCCTAGTCCCTGAAGGTCTTGGTTTCTCCACCACTGAAGAACAGGGTGGAGAACCAAACGAAGAGGTGCCTTGGTTTCAAGTGAGGAAGACATATTTTTGGGGAACATAGACATAAATGGACTTGATGAGAAGGAAGGTAAACCAGTGTCTAGAGTCAGGAACTGTATTGCCAAGAGGACCTCCACATGCACCTCTCATCCCAGTATACCTGAACTTTGAAGAGCTTCACCTGCACCGCCTCACTTGAGCTAGCAGTGCTGCAGCACCTCACTTTTTTAGGACTAGCAAGCACACCGGTCAGAGCCACTGACCCTTAATGATTGAGGTTAAGTCACTTAATTACAGAATGGCAGGTGTTGGAAGGGACCTCTGGAGATCATCTAGTCCAACCCCTCTGCTAAAGCAGGTTCACCTACAGCAGGTCACACAGGACTGCATCCAGACGGGTTTTGAGTATCTCCAGAGAAGGAGACTCCACAACCTCTCTGGGCAGCCTGTTCAAGTGCTCTGCCACCCTCAGGGTAAAGTTTTTCTTCATGTTCAGGCAGAAGTTCCTGTGCTCCAGTTTGTGCCCGTTGCCCCTTGTCCTGTCACTGGGCACCACTCAGAAGAGCCTGGCCCCATCCTCTTGACACCAAATACGGGAGAGCTTGGTGGTAACCTGACCCACTTCTTAGCAATGAGTCTTAACCTAGGACAGTATGAAAATATGCTAGAGGAAAAAAAAAGATGATTGGGCCAGGTTACCTTTTATTGACTCCTTACTGACCTTTGTCTTAGCTATTGCTTATCGTTACTTGAACATTGCTAATACTTTTAATTACATCTTGAATTCTTGGAAACTAACATTTACAAATTTCTTAAACAAAAGGATTTAGAGTCTGCATTACTCCACTATCAAACCTCTCTAAAAGTAGAATCCTATTACAATAATTCAGGACAAAACCAGTTCATAAATAATTTTAGTTCAGCTAAAATTCTCTGGAATAATACTTGAACTTGGTGAAAACTATGTGTTCTTTGTATAAGCAAGGACTAAGTTCAGAGTTGAACTTAACAACACCTCCATGCTGTGTCCTGTGCTCAGTCCATGTCTCCACCTTGAACTCAGATGACATGAGGTACTACTTGAAAGCCATCTCTAAGGAAAAATGCAATGAGACCTCAAACTTGCTACTTCTTTGCTGCTTGATAATATAGGCATGCCGTGGGACTTGAAATTTTCTTGATGAAATTCAATTTAATTTTAATTTAAAAGACTGGTAGCCACGTATCAGTTCTTTTCCTTTGCAAAGCTGCTTGTATGTTTGTATGACACAGCATCTGTGTATTATTAGAAAAAACAGTAATGCACTTTGTGCTTTCTGAAACAGAAAGGAAGACAGCTACTGCTGTGAGGTTCCAGATTCCTTTTGAGTCAGTGTTTATTTGAAAAAGCAAACGATCGGAGATTTATGCACAGAAGGGAAGAGGATGAAAGGATGTCATATTATTTCAAAAGATCTTAATGAACATTGACAATAAAGATAAAGGTCAGTAATGGGCAACAGGCATTACCTATAAGCTGGGATAGTACAAGACAGCCAATACAGTAGCTCTACAGAAAAGATTTAAAAACTACTCTTACATAGCTACAGCCATACCAGAATCTGTCAGATGTTCCGTTCCAGCTGTTTTAAGGCCATAGGTATTACTATTTGTCTAAAACGTATTTCACTACAGCTCAAGCAGTTTTTAATAATACAAATAATGTTAGGAAAACAGAAGTAAAGCTTGTATAATAATCACAAATGTTCAGTCAACCTATTTTTGCTAGGCTGTCATCTGATCCTTTTGGAAGAGGTCAAACCTGGTGGATTACTATTTTTATGACTAATAGTATTCTCATTGATGATATGACAGAGTTGACAGCTGTGTCAAAGTACTTGTAAAATATAAATAGGTGAGAAAGAACAGGACTAAGAAACTAAGACAAAGAAAGAGCAGGATAAAGCACTGAGGCTTTATCCTCGTGGAGTGCGGTGAGGTCACTGAATAGTATAAATACAGCCTTTTCTTTGCTTCTAATAAGGACTTTGAAAGGCAAAAACTACATAGAATTAGTATGATACTCAAATTGCCTGAAGTCTTCTTTTACTGCCTGTGGTCTTTGCACTGATTCCCCAACAAGGACATAGAGAAATGATGTAGAAAGCTCAGCAAGTTTGGGATTGTTTAACAATCTATACTGTGCTGTTTTCTATCAAGTACTACATATTGTTGGTCTCATGATCAGCATATGCATATTCTGCTTATCCTGAAAGACGCTGCTTTTTTTTTTTTTTTTTTTTTTTAACACAGAGCTATTTTATAATTTCTTTTTATGTCTACTTTCATATGCAACAGGCTACTGCACGTATTGTTCTGTGACAGGAGAAGTAGAGAGCAAAAATCATAATGGCTTCAACCAATCTTAAAAAGCACTCTTGAGCTCCAAAGGAAAATTTCAAAGTATTTCTCTAGACCCATAAATCTGGACAGGGTGGACCAAACCAGAAATGTTCCTGTCTCAAGGGATATCTTTGTGAGATAGAAAAGAGCCTAAAGAATAGGCTCCTACTCAAGCCAATTAATTATGTTCCCTATGTGCTGCTGGACAACAATACCAATTTCTGGGCATTAGTGATGACAGCTGCACGCATATCACTGGCCTATAACAAAAAGTTGGTTTCTCTCATCTCCCCTTTGCATAATCTGTAGTGATAAGCATCTAGAATCTAAATTACTCCGTGGCCCGTATATTAGGTACTCAAAGGCAGAACATGAAGTGCATGCCAGACACGTTTATGAACAAGGTAAGATGCAATCTTGTAGGCCAGATGACAGTTACTTGCTTTTGTAAAAATAAACACTGTAGTGCCTTTAAAAAACCCCTTTAGCTCACATCTCTGTTTATACAGAATTTGTTATTTTACAAGAGTGATGTAGTAACAATTTGAACACATTTTCCTTAAGTATTGTTTTCTTGCAACCAGCTGTCTGCTCCTTTTTTCTTTCTGTTCCTAATCTCTTTCACCGCAGGTGCTGGCTTCAAGCCATGGTAACATCTCTCTATCTGGCTATCAGCGTCCCACCGCAGGGAAGTCCGGGCAGGTTCAGACCTCAGTCAGCCACCTCAGCAGCACCTGGCTGGTTAATCTGCAAGCACCTAGTGCCAACCCCCTGACAAGCTATTGCTTTTTCACCTGCCTGCAGGACCAGCATAGGTCAGTAACATGGTAACTGTCCATACTGAAGGACCAAGGGAAAAGCAGGGTAGAAGCCGCAGGTGAAAGGGCAGAGCACACCTGGGGATAGAGCACTGCATGGGTGATGGGAATTAAGTACATTGCTGCGGAAACAGGGAAGGTTATCCAGGACAAGGGGGAAATGATATTTTTACAGTGGGAGCATGCACAAGGAGAGCAGAATACATGTTCAGAAGGCCAGGCTTTATCAGTTGTACTGCGCATTAAATAATTTATTTTGATTTTTTCTTTTCCTAGTGATGTAATACAGTAACTATTCCAATAATTATTTCCTAAGGAAGCAGCAACTAAAAAGTGTAATTTGTTGTGCTCTTTAATGAAGACTATAATTGCAGAAGGCAGGAAAACAAGTTTGAATGTTTCCATAAACTGGAAGAATAGCACCCAACATTACAATCTTTTTTTTCTAGCATTAACATTTATAGATTGTCTTTTATATGCCGAGCCCCCACCTTTTTTTTTAGTAAGGATGTTTAACTTAGACTTCCAATACCAACATGATTATGATCTCTTCATTCCCACTTGTCCTTGTGCCAAGAAGTTGTTTGGCCAAAGTTATTTGCCCTCTCTGATACTTCCCTCCCAATAATAACTACAAACACCAGCTCTGTCCCTTCAGCCTTCACTTTAGCAGTCAAAGTATGCCATGCTCTGCAATTTCCCCTTAGCTGTTCCTCCCATCAGCCCTTTTCTCTATGTAGAGATTGAATTGAATCTTCCCAGCAGGCATCTCATGGGGCTAAGTTATTTGTACAGCAGCCCTATGATCACTATGTGATTGAAAGAAACATTAAACTGAATTTTACAGAAAAAAATGTTGCTAATTTCTAAATGCATAATCTTGCCCTTTGTACTGTTGTACCTCTACCAGAAACTAGGAGATTACATGAATACATGTCTCCTCGTCCCTCCCTCAGCATCTCCATTGTCGGACAAGCTCAGAGCTAGACGGATCCATGGTCTCACCAGTTATAGCACTGATGTTGCTATTAGTGCTATTTCTAACTGAATAACGATGAAGGTCATCTACTTGGGGTGGGTATTCTGAACTGTTTTGTGCTGGCAGATCTTCCAAACTTTGCGCTACCTACAAATTCAGCTGGCGCTCTATCTCCTGAGGTTGTTAATGACAGGCAACGCCAGTTTCTAAAGGAAGTCCACCAGTACGTCTCGCCAGCCTGGTCACTTCTCTCCATCATAACTCGCTATTGCCCGGCCTCCCCCTTAGCCATGGGACGACTGTAAACCATTCTCCACCATCACTACCTGTGGCATTGCATCTTTCTTAGATCTATGTATTTAAGAGGTGTGACATTTCCTTAAAAAATGTTCTAAAAAACAGTGCTTGAAAGTTTCTGTCTGACACTGCTTTACCCAGGCGAACTTTACGTTTTAGCCTGTTCTCTTGCCGCTGCTAAAAGCACAAACCCAGCGCAGCGTCTCACGACGCCGAAGAAAACTCGACCCTAAGCTCCAGTTAAAACCTCAAAGCGGGAGACCCCTGACCGGGCTACGTGCGGACGCGTACTTCGCTTGTTGCCCTCCGCCCCGGCGCACGGCTCCGGCCCCGCAGCTCCCTGGGCTCCTCGCTCGGCCCCCGCCGGGCCTCCCGGCCTCCGCCTCCCGGGGGACCCCACCGGGGCCCGGCAGGGCTGGGGGCGACCCTCCCGTCCCGTCCCCCGGCAGCTCCTCCGCTTGGCGCGGGGGCGGCGACTCACCGAGGCGGGCGGTGGCGTCGGCGGGCTGCGGGCGCGGGCAGCCGACGAGCGCCAGGGCGCAGAGCAGGGCGGAGAGCAGGGCGGGCAGCGCCCCCGGCCCCATGGCCACCGCGCCGGGGGGGCCGGGCCGCGGGGGGCTCCCTCCGTCCGGCCCGCGCTGGCGGAACGCGAGAGCAGGCGAGGCGACGGGAGGCGAACGGCGGGAGGCCGGGGCTGGAGCTGGGGCTGTGCCGCCCCGGAGGGGGGCGGGGGGCGCGGGGGGGCTGCGCGCTGGCCCCGCACCGCCCGCCGCGGGGGCGGGGAGGAGAGCCGGGACGAGAGGGGAGGGCAGGGCAGAGGTTGCCGCCGCCGCAGCTCGGTAGCGCGGGCAGGGGCCCCCGCGGTGCCGGAACGGCAGCGGAAAGGGCTGGCACCCGGCTGGGAAGTGGGAAGGAAGGGGTGGTGGGCGAGAAGGCCGGAGGTGCAGAACAAAGGGTTATTCTCAAGGGATTGTTCTAAGCTAAGTTTGCCAAATTTTGTTTGTACGA
Organism: Leptosomus discolor; assembly: GCF_034619465.1. Taxonomy (NCBI): domain Eukaryota; kingdom Metazoa; phylum Chordata; class Aves; order Leptosomiformes; family Leptosomidae; genus Leptosomus; species Leptosomus discolor. The sequence goes on along the minus strand of NC_141419.1, from coordinate 66,719,376 downwards.
TCCAAATGGTTAATGGCCTACAGGAACACGGTTACGAGGCCAATTGAAATATTTGCGTTACTCATAATGAAAAGATCATGCTCATTCAGAAAAGCTCCTTAATACGTAGATCTGCTTTGTGTAAAGTAGGCGGTGTCGAAGCTTGCTTGTATTACAGGGGTTCAGTAAGCTGACTGCTCTACAAACACAGGACAACTTAAAAGCCAGGCATTCGCCAGCTTTGCAGTCCTTGTGGCTGTTCTTGCAAGACCCCCGAGGAAGTGGTGCCACTCCTGAATGCCAGTGGCATGAGCCTTGGACAGGAAAGCTTGTTCTGTCCTTCAGGAGGCTGCTTATGAATCAAGAGCTGGTTGAACGGAAACTGGTATGAAAGCTATAGAGGAAAATAGTTTGGCAATTTTGCAGCTATTATTGAGGCTCTTTTCTTTGAAAATACTTACTGCAGTGGTTGTTTGAGTGCTTTTTATTTCTTAGGCCTATAATACAGTCAAAATATTTACCACTGGACACTCTTTGGTTTGCTGGGTTATGCTGTCCCATGCTCAACTGTGTATTCTTCTGTTTACAGCAATACAGACAAAAAAAAAGGGGCAAGGAAGCTCCATTTAGAACTTGTTCCTGTGTACAAAGCATGTTTATTAGTTACTGCACTGACCTTTGCTCTTAACTGAGAGTAATAACCATGGAAAATAAATACCCCTGATTGCAAGTGCTTGTTCCCATTAAGTTCTACGTCTCTACAATGTTCTTTCCACAGTCCTACCACTTGCTATGTTATAGCACTGTTAAGGTTGATTCCAATTTGTGTAGAGCAAGGGCAAGTAATAAATACAAATTTTACAGCTGGCCAGTCTTTCCACAGATCAGTCATCCCAAGCACACTAGGGAACCCACACAAAACACCTTATACATAATCATAAATGATTCTTCTTCATCCATTTAGAAAATGCCTTAATCAGAGATAATCTCTTTTTGTCTATTTGAGAAGAGAAAGTGAAGCTGTTCTTGGGCATTCCTGTTGTCTCACAGGTCTATAAACATACCCCAAAGGCAAGACTTAAAAATTTCTAAACCCAAAATAGAAGTGAACTAAGTATCAGTCTTTTTTAAAATAAATGTGCATTTGTAAATGTCACACCAGACCTTGGAAAGGCATACATGGTGAGTATTTGTATTTTCTGACTTTCAGGAAGCCTTACTGAGTGGGCCAGTGCTTGAGGAATAAACCAGTCTACAGAGTTTGTGAAAGATATGAAGGAAAACTCAGATTGTATCTGCAGGGAGTATCTTAGTTGCAGATATAAGGAACAGTCATAGGGCTATGACATTTCATCTTCGTAAATTAGATTGCTATAAATGTAGAAAGTGAATAAAAAACCCCCTGTGTTTGTTAAATTTGCTGTCTGCATATGGGAACGAAATTTAAGTTAATTTTTGTTTCACGTAGTTATGCAAGCCAGCTTGCTACTCTCTACATAAACTGATTGTAATAGAGATGAAGAGTTCATGATTTCTTAAGCTTTTACAGGTTATTGCTTTTTAATTCTATTTCTTGCACCTTTTTCAGAGCTTTGTTTTTTGGCAGAAGCACGTTACAGGACAAAAAATTGATTCCTATTAAACACAGTAGGTCCTAGAACTCTCTAGTAAGATTGCTACATCATTACTGTTTGGGGAAGCAGCCATCTTTCTGCTGTTTAATACACAGGTTACCCTGGTGCATGCCTGGGGTGGATAGTTACCGCTCAAAGAGGATGAGGTTAGAGGGATATCTCAGAGGCAAAAATGAGTCCTCTGGGAAGAGGGTTGTCTATCTAATTATGAACTTTTTGAAATCAGATGTGACTATCAGTGTTTGGATTTGCTTTTAGAGGGAAGTTTGTCATGTTGCTCCTGTATTCTTTGAAAAAGAGACAGCTATAGAAGGTTTGCAGATAAGCACAAAATGAAACAGAACAAAGCTATTGCTTGCGATGGTGTTTCTGTCTGCTTGGCCGAAGATGATGTTGTTCTGCAACTTTGTGGATAGTTTCCGAGGTTCAGAGCCCCATCAGAATGGGTAAGTTCCAAAATAAATTAAGTTAGCTGCCAAGTACTCTTAGTCAACTCTAAAGACATGCAGTAGAAAAATGCAAACTGTGGGGCTAACAGACTAAGACTATTTGCTATCATAATTTCTTTTCACTACAACCAGTTAAGGAAGACAAACTTGAAAGAGAGGAAAAGTCTTTCAAGGAAATATGCATTTTCTCCTATTGTGACAACCGATGCCTAGACCCTACTCACATGTACTGGCTTTTTCCTCAGGTTTTGCACCAGCAATGCAACTCTTTCCAACAAGTCCGTTTCATGAATTAAACTGGTTTCACCAAGTCCTGTCTTAACTTTGAAGACTCTAAATTGCAGCTTACATCAGCCTCCAAAAAACCTTTCTTTTTTGTTGTATTTAGTAGCTGTCTGCAGCATAGGACAGCAGTGGGTGGGCACTTTGCTCATTTGCATGGTACTTGGTACTACCACCAGTCTTATATTTAAGTAGGAATTGTTGCGGTCAGTCCTGTTTAGCAGGGTTCATTGTTTGTTCAGTGACAAGTCCCTAAACTGAACTAGTTAATTAAGAAAAAAGCTTCTAAAGGGTTTTAAAGAAATTAAATGGAAATTATTCTTTGATGTGCACCAGAAGAACAGGAAGCCCAAGAAATGGTTGGAACAGGTGAGTGCTAGCACATGGACTGTACCTTTCATATGTGTCATTACTTAGGAACCAAATGACCTTTCCTAAGCTTGTGTACATCAGGCAGTAACTGAGGAACATGCCATTCACATTAGAACTAAGTCGTCACTAGTTGAGTCAAGTGCCTTACACAAAACAGCATATCCAGGAGTGACTGCTCCTACAAAGGCAGTGAGACTCTAGTATGTCTCACCAGCAGAATTCCAGGCTTTTGACATATTCCTTTAATGGTCTAGTCTTAGGCTCAATGTCCCACCTGCTCAGCTAGAATTTATCAAAATATATGGCTATTAGTCAAGTCTGTTACAAATAAGAAGGGAAACAAAAGATGGTGAGTTTAATTAATGTTCAAGTACAATTCACTTCTCTTCTTTGGAACCTGCTTTCACCTTCCCATCCAACTAGGGAAACCAGGGTGTTAGTACTGCAGCATTTACATTGTGTTAAAATGGCTTATACATAACTAGAAGAAAAACAGAAGCATGTAGGAGCTGTTCATCTTTTAATTAGGGATATTAGCTGTTTTAAAGCAGTCAAGTGTTCAAATTTAATGCCATGCATGAATGAATATCTCTAGTAAGTGTAATAATTTTTTCACCTTGTGTAACACCACAGGTCAGTATACCAGCTAAACTGGTAGTCTATATATCTGTCACTGACTTTACACTGCTTTATTCCACCTTCAAATTAATATTTGTTTAATATTTGCTTTTACAATGCATTCCAAAATGCCTCCCTGTCCAGCTTTTAAAATGTTTATCATTAGGAAGGTGAGAATAGGAAATATTTACTCTTGGTTTATATATTTATCACATTTCCTACTGTACACACTTTTTCCTTGGAGATGTAATTGGTAGTTCAATAGCAAAATCATCGTCATGTTCAATGACATAAAGGCCATGAAGTCTTCACTGCTGAAGAACCTTCCCAAAGTGTACTGTGAGACAATCCAAGTGTAAGTAGATTCAATTTTGTAGAAGCACTGAAAGAAGTTCTTTCACTACCATCTGGACTGCTGCATTCATGACTCTCTTAAATGAAGTTGAGGAACCAAGCCAGTTTAATTAGGTAATGTTTATTTTACATAGCACAATCTCCAAAGAATATTAAAAAAAACCCCAAATCTAAATACTGATTTTATTGCATTTATTTTCTTACAAAAAAAAAAAGACAGGCACAATTTACGTATTCAAATATTTCAAACTGAACGACAACTGTTTACTACTCAGATTTCCCCAATGCCACTCCAAAGGTATTCAAATACTTCAAACTGAATGACAACTGTTTGTTATTCAGATTTCCCCAATGCCACTCCAAAGGCTGTGGAAGTAGAAAATGTCATTTTACATGAGGCAGTAGTGCATTTAGTAGGAATGAATCACAAAATATATTTTTGTACAGTAAGACGTTACTGTCACTTTATAATTACCTATAAAAATCTTTGAATTGCACAATAAGTTTGCTTTACAATTGACAACTGCCAGAAAATAGGCTTAGTATGTAACTAAATATTTGCCCCAACTATCCCTTAAGAAACAAATTAGGATTTCTTTTGGTAAATACTTAAAGTCTGAGAAGAACTATATTATATATCTGAGGTCATTTAAAAATGTTTTAATAGGAAGAGGTTTATATATTCAACTAAATTCAATTTCTGTCTACCTTAAAATCCATACAACCACAATAGCTGAGTGTCCTAAATGATATTTTGATTTGAAAGTACCAACACCAATAAATCTGGAACTGTTTAAATTAATCTATTTTCTATTTTTCTGCTTCATTTTCAATGCTGAAAAGGCACTGTTTACATTCCTCTGAACATTTGGTGTTTTAGGGTTTTTTAAAATTAAAAAGCATTGAACAGCAAACTTCAAACAAATGTTTAAAAGCAAAAAAAATACTGAATGGATTTCCCATTAATGGTTGCAATCCACGGTGTCTGAAGGCACTCATTTTCCATAGAACTTCTTATTCAACAAGAATATGAGCAAATTCACATTCACTTTAGCTTTATCAAACATTTTCATTACAGCCACGCCTTCATACTGCATCTGAAGCAAATCCTATAATCAGAAATAAAATCATTAGTCTGTTTGAAACCAAACCATATAGCAAAAAGATGGGGTCATTTTCATCATGTGATAACCATCTAAAACTCCAGGTCGTTCACAATTTAAGCAATTACAAGCAACTATTGAGTAGGTGTAGAAAACATTACATGTCCTCTAGATCCCAAATTGTAGACCGTCAGTAACAGCAAACCAGAAGAAATACTGTTTTCTGTATATTTTCATTCTATCTTGGTATCATCCTACAGATGTTATGTCATTATTCCCGGCATGATCTGGTGCTCTGTGCTGATTGAATAGTTCATGAATATATATAAAATATCTGAAATAGTTTCTAATTAGAGGAAGTGCAACTGTGACTATATAGCAAAGTAACAAAATTTAAACTCTACCTGGAAATGGAGCTGCACTTTCTCCATCTCAACGCCCAAAAATTTTGCTTTGATTTCAAAGTCACCCACTTCTTCTCCAGGTGTGATATCAAACATCACGTTCTTAAACCTCAAAATAAAAAGGGTAATTGATTATATATACTGTGCAGTTTTATATAGTCCAGGGACAGTTTGCGGGAAGAAGCCTGCAGAACACAGAACTTTGACCATAAGCAGTGTAAATGCCCTCAGATGAACCATGCCATACCTACACCAATGTCTTCTTGGAGGCTTTCTGGTGTATATATAGTATGGAATACAGAGCTCTCAAGTCTTTTACATTGGAACAAAGGATGGGCTTTGGGAAGCTCAGGGAACAAAGATGACGAAGCATCCACAGCGTAGGAACAGGGCAGCCAGATTCTGCCCCACCTGAGTGTCTCCTTGCAGGTGCGTACACACTGTTCTCTGGTGTCAGTTTGCCTCATGTCGCTTCCTCCATTTGATGAATGCACTTGAAAAAAAAATTGCAACCTGGAAAACTTTTTTCCCTGCAGAAGACAGATGAAAGTGTGCAGATGCAGAGGATGGAAGATTTTCACTACAGCGGCCTCAAAATTCGTAGATAGAAATGGGATGTTAAACCAAATGTGGTTTACCTGGATGTTAAACAACCAGTCACATTGACATAGTGAGAGAGTGCAGAAAACCAGGTGTTTACTCAGTTATATGAAAGCGATTGGACAGTAAATGAAAAAAAATAACTGCTTAACAAGTCAGTCATTAGCAGTGAGTGTGCTGCTGGATGACTTCTGGTTCCATCTACACTAATGCTAAAATAGGCTTATTCAAATATTTTCCCTAAGGTAATCATATAGCAAGGTACAAGGGAAAAAGTTAATTATGACAATTAGGCTTTATCATTCTTCTGAATGTGAACGTCTGAGGTAATTTTAGGTGTGGCACAGGAAATTGCAAAGAATTCTTTTAATAAAAGGCAGGCCCCTTAAAAAGCTGTTGAAAAATGATCTGAATTGTATTGTACCACACTTACTGGTTGGTTTGAAGATCTTCAATTTCTAGGATGACACCTTTTTCATGCAGTCGTGCAGCTGTGTACTTCAATGAGGCCTGCTTCAGTTTTTTGCTTCCCTTTACTTCCTCTTTTCCATCTAGTTTAATTGACCTCCGTGAATTTCTGGGAAGAGAACAAGAAAAACGGTCTTTGATTTATCTATCAGATCTTTTATACTTCAACTACTCTTTTAGCCATATTTAGCTTTCCTCCACTCTTTGCCTTTTTGAACTCCTATTAATGAACAGAACATTCAAAATAAATCTAAGAATTAGAGGGATTTTTAGCACACAGTGAATAGTCTAAACATTTTGTCAAGGATTTTGAATCAACGCTTTTTAGCACTTGTTTAAACTCTATTGTGAAATGCAGCCCTGATCCAAAAGAGTCCACAATCATCACTTTAAAATAGCAATTTGTAAGCATACAGTGACACAGGTGTTAAATAAGATTGGCCGTTAGAGTTCATTTTTGGATCAATGAGGTATGCATTGGGAAAGGTCCTGTTCATGTCAGTAAGATACTTTCATTTTGACACTTCAGTAGCATTGGCAGGGGGGCTTGCTTTCGAATAACTGCATCATACCTGGAAAGTAAAATTCCTTAGGCATTTATTTCACCCTTTTTCATTCTAAAGACAAAACCTAATCCTTTTAATGAAGAAAGAAAATCACTAAGTCCAAAGCTGCATGGCTTCAAAGCATGCTAATGGATCTGCAAAGTTGCAGCAATTAAATATACTGAAAACACATATATATCTCAGGCGTCTTTCTGTAAAGCAGCTTTTTACTTTCAAAGTTTTGACTCAGGTCACGGTGACAACTCCCACAGACTTTTTAGTCTATGAATTGTCGATCTGTTGGAATCAAAACTTTCAGCTACAGATTAACACCTCCTCTCTCTCCTGATAAAACACACTGAAATATTAAAAGACAAAAAGACTCAACTCACTTTCTTGTTAAGTTGTCTAAACAAGTTTTTATATAGGTGTTGTAATAATTAATTTGTTCTTCATAAAATGCTGTCTTGGAGTTAAGTGCATTCAAAGTCTGCTGGAGTTTCACCAGTTCAGCTTTTCGATGATGTCTGTATCTTCTTTGATTCCGGATATCCTAAATAAATTTATTAATGTAATTGGTTTATTAATTTGATCTTTTAAAAATTCCCAGCTTGTTACCATTCAAATCTGTAATTACACAGCCTGATGTAATTACTAGGAGAAAGCGTTAACTGTCATGTTAGTTCTCAGAAGCACAGTACCAGTAGAGAGTACTACAGTTTACATAACTGTACGGAAGACACACTGCTGCTCATATATATGAGTGGTGGTATCTTGAACTCTGCTATGGTCTCCAGGGCATGACAGACATACAAGTCATAAGGAAGACATTGTCTTCATGCTATAAATGGAAGCTTTCTCACAGCTAGTTTCTGGTGAGAGGCCTAAGAAATGAAAGCTTGGGCTTCTACTAGGTAAGAACTACCTACTGATGAACTAGAGATTGGGTTGAAGGTAATGGTTGAGTTGAGATAGTCAAAAGTAAAATAAAAGCAACTTCCATTCCTAAGGCTCATCCCAATCTTCAGATTGTCTTAACGGCTCACAGCAAAGCGTCTGGTCTTATAGATAAGAAATTAAAAAGAATGGGGCACTGAATACATATGTAGAATGGTTTTGACTCAAGCAGAAGCAGATGCAGTCACCGGAACCTAGCAGGTCTTTAAAATGGCACTTCAGAACAGGTGCAACATGACATACGTGGTTATATTAAAGACATAGCTTATGTGAGTAATTTACAAGTAATTTACAAGCCTCGTTCTTTATCAGCCCCAGGATGGGAACCGCATTGGCCCACTGTCCTCCTTGTGTTCTGCCCTACCGCTGTAGATCAGTGTCAACACCAGTCAGAGAATGTTTTGGGTTTTTTTAAAGTCTTTTTAAACCCTACCAAGATCACATTAATTAATAGTTGAAACACTGATGGGTAGTTCTGATTACTTTAATATAAAAAGCTATATAGAAACACATTGTACTGGAGAAGTTAAACCAGCATCAACATCAAATCTGGATGACAAAGTCTACAGTGGTCTGTAATTCAGTTCACGTAGTTATGCATAAGAGTACTGTCTTTCACTTATTTTGTCAGCAAGCAAAGGTGATTTATTTCTTATGTGAATACTTCACTGATTTAGCAGAGCATTCTCTGGAAAATGTATATTGTACATCTGTAGATGGAATGGATTTAGGCTAGATGCCTAAAAATGCATCAACATACAGGGAAGCATGTTCCATTTACCTTAGCGATCTCATTTATAATTTCTTGGTACTTATTTGCTGAAGACACTAGTCCTGCTTGTTCCAACGTCCTGAGATTTCTCTGAATTTTTCTTTTCTTTTGTTCTATTGGTAGCTGCCCATCTTCAAAGATAGACTGACTGTGCTTCATTTTCTCTGGAGTTTTGGAATCCAAGATGGCACGTTTTTCTACAAGTTTCAAGTGCTCAGATTCCTGGGTTAAAAAAGAAATCCAGAACAACTATTTTCCAGCTCATGATAACAGTTAAGTATTCAAGTACATTAAATTCTCAAAGGACATTATCAAGAATCAAGTTGTAGGCTTTATTTATATCCTCTTACCACACGGTCTCAAAGTGCTCCATTTACTATGCCTTTTGAATTACCTTAAGTAACTAATTACAACACATAGACATATATTTCAATTAATCAAAACATGTCTAAAATCAGCCAGACAACTCAATGACTTCATTTATTTGTGGGAAGACTGTCCAGATCTCACAGGTGTCCTCTACATATGCACACACTGAGGTAAGCTAAAATGTGGACATCATTGAGATGTAGCTTTGTGTGTCAGTATCTACAGGAAGTCTTCAACTGGGAACTCTTCCTACTCAATTCCCATACCAAGGATAGCAGTAGTTCTCCAGGCAGATGCTTGCTTGTATTGCTTAAGCAAATAAAGTAGGTGTCAAGGAATTTGAGTTAAGGTACTCAAGTTCATGAGGCGGGGGAAAAAAAAAGTCTAGTACAAGGATTCACCTCAGGCTATTTGAATGTATTATAGCATAGCAGAGAAAAGACCCTGGTTACAAAAATGTGAAGAAAAAAATACTATTCTAGTTGTGCTAGTTGACAGCAAGACTTAATTTTTCTTTTCCTCTGAATCTGCTACCAATTATACAGCAAAAGAAAATTTGCAAGTCTCACATTTTGAAGGCTCTAGATCTGAATAGTCTAAAAGCAGCAACAATGATTCCACTATTATAAAGTGGTGGAGAAAGCTGTCAGAGATCTGTTAAGGCTTTCAAAGAGCTATAATAAAATATGTACTTTATTACCTATTCAGGTACAGTATAGCACTTACCTGTTGTGCAGTGGGTGGTGTCTCTAATATTTCTAAGAGAGTATCCCCTGGCTGTGTTCGTATCACATCCACAATAAGCCTTTTGGTCCTTTTAAAAAGGATATATGGATATTACAAAACAGTTGCCATTGGATCACTTGTGCATTTCATTTCTTCAACAGTAAAACTAGCAAGTTTTTATCCCTTTGTTATGAATACTTGGTAATGTTTATATTTCCTAGCTTTTTATGTTTCAGATTTTATGTTAGTAATGTTGAACATCTGGCTTCTACACTGGTCTGAATAGAGAAATACATGCATACTTTTTCCTGTTTATTTTAGAAAACAGTTAACCAACTAGCAGAATAAAACAGTTACTGTTAACATAATAAAATCCAAGTAACAACTCACATGTAGGCTTTAATATGATCATGACAAAACAGCAGATAGGAATGTAAAATCTTTGCAAAGCCTGAGACATGCATAGTTCCATTAAGGGACATATTTACTGAATAAAGTGGAAATGCACTCAAAACTGCTGAACTTTTGAAGGAATTATACATCCAACATAGTGCACTTACACACATCCTTAAGGGCAGATATTTTTCTGGCAGCAAGGGACAAGGAGCATGCTGAAAAAGGGAAGCTGCTAAACTGCGATATGTAAACTTGTTCTTTTTTTGGTAAGAATTTATCTCATTCCTGCTGCCCTCTTCATCCATAATACTTCTAAGTACATCCTGCTAAAGAATTCTGTTAATTTAGACGACACAGTTACAAATGTGATACAGCTCATTATTCTTAAAAATAACAGAAACTTGAAAATGCAGCTTAAGTTTCCCAGGAAAATGTCTAAATATAATCAAGGCTTCTGTGATAAAACTTTATGACTTGGATTAAAATGATAGTTTACCTGTGTAAAGTTAGTGGTTTTGTGGGTCTTTTCAGAACTGGAAGTTCTCAGAAACATGCAATGAAATGGGACAAACGATTTACACAGGCAACATTATCCAAAACCACTGAGTATGTGGGTATGATCCAAGCTTCCATGGAAGGGGCAGCAAGGTAGGAGTGACTGACAGCACAGGCAGACCAGAAACACTGCTCCTTCCATGGTAGAAGGCAACCTGCTAAACCTTTTGGAAACTAGTTTGCTCATCCAGAGCTGCTGCTAACTGCACTGAGCAGTTCTAGCACATTCCACAGCTTCTGAAGGAACAGCTGTTGGATGCATTTTTGCTTTGCAAACTCTCTTGGAATCCCCTCGAGTTTGCTAGGGGAAAAAAAGACAACAATGAAAAGCAAACAATCAAAGCCAGAAAGATTCCTAAAGTTGGTTTGCTTGGACTACATTGACACATTGCTGCCTTTCTCTGCCTGACACAACGTTTTTTTAGTCTTTCGTGGTCACCACCACAGTCTACCTTAGCTTACATGGGACAGCATTATCATTTTATGCACTTTCTTAGAAACAGGTGCCGATACGGCTGATAAGACACGAGACTTATTGTTACTTCCTCTCCCTTCAGCTTCCTCTCCTGCATACCAAACCTGCTCAGCTCTGTTGTTTCCCAGAAACACCCTAGTTGGGGCTGGATGCCTTCCGCTTCCCCTGCCACTTGTCACATGGCACCTTCACACTCAAACTATGCAGACCAGGCACCTTACATAAAGTCCTCTCGATAGGGGTACCAGCAAATCTTGGGGTTCTTCACAAAAACCTTACAAAACCATTTAAAAAGCAGATCTATCAATATTTCTATAGAAGGCACATGTCACTTGCAGAGAAGTAAGGAACATTCAGTGAGTCAGCTGTGACTTGCCTTTTAACCAGGTGCCTAACATTTCAGAGTTGCAGTAAAAGACTTCTCTGCAGCTAAAGCAGGAAAGCTAAGCATCTCTATTTACACATTTCTTGCATAAAAGGTAGTGGTAAGTATTTTAACTTTTGATTAAAAGTTTAACTGCTGCAGTTTAACACAGGTTGCAAATTATTCTTCTGTCAGATTATTTGCTAAGTTTCCTCAAAATATGAGAAACATAACTTGAAAGCACTTACGCAATAAAGAAGGCAAATTCTTTTGTAATTCTCATGCTCTTGTTTCAATATATTTCTACAGTGTAGAGGATTAAAGACATTTCTTTTGGCCTTGATTTTGCATATTTTTAGGGATTCCATTAAGGGGTAGCATTTTACTTGTACACAGAGGAAAATAGGACAGGAAGCATAATTTTATTTTTATTTTTTTTTTTAAAGCACTGCAGCAGACATATCCTTCTTACAAAACCAGCCTGGGAACAGCTCTAGAACCTTGGTCTCTGGAATACCAAGTGACTAACACGGTTTTGATTTGACCCTTTAGATCTCAAAATGTATTTGATAACGGGTTACAGGAAAACCTGTGTTTTCTTATTTAAGATTCAGACCAAATACACACAATTACAGTGGAAAAAACTCCTCTTCCTTTTAGGATAAATAATAAGTTTTCTTGCACTTGAAATTGGTTTTCTTTCCAGACTTTAAGCTGGCATTTATGGATTTTATAGGAATTGCACTGCTTACTACAGACTTTATAGCTAAGAACTTCCTTCAGAAGTAAAATTTCACATATTATCTAATAAATTTCATTTGCTGATTTTTGATTTGGAAAGAAAACTACTGACATTAAAGTTGAATTACAGCCTGTATTTATGCTCCTAATATTCACAAAGGTGTACAATCCTTATGCTGTATTTCACTTTAAAATGAACTTCTAACCTTCCCACTTGTGGGATAAAAATAAATGTAGTAATAGAGGAGAGCAGCATCCTATTCTCCCCCTTGTTCAGGAAGCACCGGGATATTAAATAAGCCTATCCTTGTTCTGGACAGCTTGAAATAACTTCAGAAGAGGGGTGGCAATAATTCGATACTAAGTGCTTTTATAAAAATATTTTTAACTGTAAAATAGCCTATGTGCCAGGGTATCCCAGTAGCCATTTCTTAATTTGCTCTCAAAGTAGAATAAAAATAATATTCTTTCTCTGGATAAAAGCATGAACTATTCCTGCTGAAGTGACAGTCACATCCTGTTCAAACGCCTGATGGCATTACGTCAGGGAAGCGTTTTCCATTGAGGGGGAGGAAAGGACAGTGTGATACTGTCTGTCCCTTAGAAGGCTAGAGAGCTTTTCATCTCTGCTTTTCCAAAACTCTCGTGTTTTAAAGGAGAATGCTTTTAAAACTTAATGGAAAAGCATTTACTAGGTTAGATAATGATCCAGTCATGCTCCAAAACACAAGTGGCAGTATGTTTATCTTTCTGTAAGCTTTCTGGAAGAATTGACATTTTTTCTGACTTTTGCAAAAGTTTGAGTAGGACTGAACACAAACTGGCTTTTGAAAACTGAGTGCACTCAGCACCTCAAAAATGCACTTAGGCAGGGCAGCAGGGTGGAAGTAACTTACTTTTTTTAAAAAAAAAACCCCACAAACAAAACTAAACAGAAACTTCACCAGAGTATAGGTTTTTGAGCTAAACTTACTTTATCATCAGGCTTTTCAGATCCTGATCTTCACCTTCTCGTAACTCATATTTGCTTGTTAGAGACAGTGAAATCTCTGTTTTTGCAAGCTGATTCAGCGTGCTTTCCCTGTTGGGGTCATTGGCATCAACAGCTCCTTCCCCTGTAAGGAAACATCTTTTACTTCAAGTTTGCTAACTTTCCCATGATTCAATGCACAAAGTGGACAAAAACCTAGATAAATCCCTGTAAATCATCAGAAATATTGTTTATTAAGTAGCACACCCATTTCTATCATTTAGAAGCAGTCTTTTTTGGACAGTGAACAATCAAAACCATAAGCCAGCTATTTACAAGCCTAGCTAGAATGTTTTGAAAATGCCACCAGATGTTGTTTTTCAAGCTACAGAAGTGCAAGAGATTCACATGTCTTCTTCTCAAAGAAAAATACAAACAATGTAACATCCTTTGTCCTAACATGTGGCGATAGTGAAAAAATGAAAGAGTAGCAGCTATGTTAACAGGCTGTTCACTTGGAAGCTGGTATTATCCATGACATCCTAGCTACTTTCTAAACAGTTCACATCTCACTACAATTAAGGCAAATTAAATCAGTCACAGTTAGTCCTTATAACTTTCTAATAAAATTGAGTAATTTTTAAAACTTTATTTTGATTTGGATAATTGTCAAAATAAAAAAGGTGACTGTTTCAAGAATTCTCCATGCACTTTTTCTAAGTTTCTAGCTGACACTAGAAAATCTTAAGATCAGGTTATTAAAAATCACTTGTTTTCTGTCTGCAATTTTACCACAACTGGACCATTCTGCTTGAAACATTATCAATGTCTGGATTTTGAATCACATCATTAATCTTCAGAATTAATAGTGTGGTTAGAAGAAGGTTCAACTATAAAGAGCTATGTTACAAAAAGTGTTCAGAAAAGACTTCTATAGTAGATGAAAAAGCTGTCACTATGAGAGACATTAAAGTATTTAAATCAAGCCCCCATTTAATTCTGCCCCTAGAGTGAAGTTAACCATAAAGACAAAGAGCAGCATACCAAGGAAAGACTCTATGTCAGGAACAGGTCCCAATCCTTCCAGCAATTCGTTCAACAGGTCATTCGGCTCAGTAGCAATGGCATCCTGGTGTTCTAACAGTAGCTATAAACAAATGTAAATGAAGTCATCATCCAAAAAAACTGTTCCCAGTGTCTTTGTATTTGTAAATAATTCTGGAAACTAAATGCTGAAAAACATAGACCTAGTGTGATCATTACGGAGGACCTGAGGCGGGGAAGCATGCTCAGTTCTGGGCTACAAGTTTAGAATTGCTCTGCTGCAAAACAGCTTGCCATGCTCCTCCTGCAATCATCTCTGGAGTGCTGAACATCACAGCTAGGCAGAATTTTAAGATTTGCCTTTAGGACTGACAGAATTATCATGGAGTAAAGGGTGATAATCTCAAGTAGAGCATTTCAGTGCTTCATTCTGAACTAAGCATATAAAGGAACAAGACAAGGTTGGTGGTCCATAGAAAGGTACCTATTTTCTGTGTAACCATTCCAGTAACTTGCAATAGTGTCAGTTACACCTTTCAGAAATTATTATATTTTGTAAGTGAGAAACCAGCTATGCAGCACCTGCTGCACAATTTTTAATAGACTTAGAAGCCTTAGAAACTTTACTGGTTACTAGAAACTTAGTGACAACTAAAAAGCCTATGGCCAGGAAAGAAAGGCAGCTTTAGGAGCGCCATGTGGCTGACATTTTGTTTACACCCTAATGAGTCATACTACAGTCTGCAGTTAATCTTTCTTTACCCCTCAACAAAGAACTATCAGAATGCCACAGCTTCAATCATCCTAAATCAGACATTTGCATCTGCTTCCAACAAAACATATGACAGAATGCTAGACTCAAGAAATACACTAAATTTTCCTATATTCCCAGAGTCAAAGGAACTTCTTCAAATTGGTGTCACTTTCTTGGCCAAGACAGGAAGGTATTTGTAAGTATAAATAAGTTAATGTCAGATTAGAACAAAAAAGTTCCTCCCCCCATCAGAAAATGTTATATTCTAAATGTTATTCAAGATGATGCTTTTAAATGGAAGCAGTCTTCTAGGAAAAATGCAATCTAGTACTCAATTCGAGACCATTTCAGAGATGAACTGAAGAAATTATTCAAAAAGGAAGAATGAACACTAAACCTTCCCCAGAGACTGTTTCTTGCAAGTATTCCATAATTGATACACTTCAGTCTGTTGACTAGTATATTTTCATTGACTTACTGAATGGGTATTGATAATTTCTTCAATGGAGATATATATGACAGGTTTGCTAAGGGTCACCATGTCAGAGTATTCATCAATATTGAATTTCTCTTCTGGTTCAGGAACATCACATGCTGCTTGAAAAAAATTCCTAAGAGAAAGTGAGAAAGACTTCAATAATTGTCCCCCGTAAGCTCACATTAGTTAACCTCTATTAAAAAACCCCAACGCAATCAAGTCTTTGACTTACATTATATTTCTCTTATCTGCAACCTACACTTAGTGTTTGAAGGAACCTTTTGGAGGCAATGCATTTACACATCAATACAAAAAATGTTCTGTCTTTCCTGGACAGCTTATGGAAGATTGTTTTAAAGGTAATTTTCTTCTCCTTATTCAACAAGGAGTCATAACTTGGTAAATTTTAAACACTTAGAGAAGTCTGTATTTAATGGTCTAGAAGTTATGAAAGGATTTCCACCAAAAGACCCTCTGATTTTATGAAGGCACTTGTAGCATGAAGTGTGCTGACAAGAAATCATTTGAAATAGCTGCACAAAATTACCACTTGGCCTACAAATGTTTAAATTGCTGTTACTGAGAAAGCGAGTTCCTTGAAATTACAGGAAAATGTGGTATTGTTTATAAATGCAAGAATCTTGAGAACAAAAAATGCAAAGTATGGTTGAAGCAATACTTCAACATGACTACATGGAAAGCTGAGACCTGCTTCCCGAGGGAATGGAATGGGTGTCTCTCCAAACTACTGACAGCTTCAGGGACGCACACAGACAACCCAGAAACAGCAACATCCTCCTGTCAGAGGACCACTTTGTTTTCCAAAGTGAGAGGACCTGAATTGGAGCACCTGGGAGAAACGGGGTTTTAGATGAGGCCTACAGGGATGCTGCAGGAACCATCCTGCCTTTACTGTGCCAGCTCTGCACTGTTGAGGAGGATGAATGTTTCAGTCTCAGAGGACTTTTAAAGCTGGTATTAATTTAAAAAAAGGGGGGGAAAAAAGGGCTTGTATTCCTCAGTTTGGAGAAGAAAAGCTGAGGGTTACAATCAAGTTGTATAAAATCACAGTGGTGTTGCATGAGATTGGTGCAGAATTCATTCATCAAATCCCACAATAATGGGACACAGGGGTATGCAATGAAACTAGCAGAAAAATGTTAATTTCAAATAAATGAAAGGAAGCACTATTTTAACTGACAGGCAGCAAACTTCCAAATTTTGTTACAGGAGGAGCTTCGAAGTAGATGATCTCAAAGGTTTAAGAAGGGTTTGGACAAATTCCTGCACAAGTTCATTAATGCAGTAAGAGATCTAGGCAGGGCCAGTAGTTTTTAACATAGCCAATATTGCAATTGCAGTTGCTGGGCGAGTACAAGGGGAACAGGCAGATGGAAGCAGCCACCGTTGGTGCTTAAGGATTTAGTTAAAGTACAGACTGCAGTCACCCAGAGAGTCAGTTTTGTATAAATTCAGCTTAATTAGGGGAGGGATTCTTCCTTTTGAAGCGATCAAAGGGTCAGCTACAACAGGCTCTCTCTCATTAGCATTTGTTATTCTTGCTGTAACACTTTCTACCTTATTGTTTCTTCATGTGTATGACATGCCCTTAAATACTTCAATAAACAGAATGACTAAGTATCTTTGTGTTCATGGCTGATATCTCAAGGGAACCCATTAGATGAACAGTGCATTTCCTTACAAGAAGGGCAGACACTAAAATAGAAGTTCTGAAAGTGAGTTTGTCACAAAGACTCAACGTCAAGCTAATAATAGCAATCACCCAAAAAGATGGGCAATGAGCCCAAAGAACTTGTCCCCAGAGTGTGGCAAAACATGCAATTTCCTGTGACTGTGCAAGATGAAAGAATAAAATCGGTGTGGAATCACTTGGCAAAGATGAAAGAATAAAAAACAAAACCCGCAACTTTTTCCTGACTAGTAAATTTTTTCCTCAGACAAAATATTCAGCTGTCCTCCTGACCCAAAGAACACATTACTTCTGCTGGATAATGCGTCACCCCACACTGCTCTCACAATCTGTACTTGCAGTAAGGAAGCAATACTGCAACCAAGCCAACAGAGGTGATCAGTTCTCAAAGTAATGCTCATGCAGAAGCATAACCTGTTACTCCTGCATCAGCTTCCTCAGCATGAGAATGTCTCTATGGCAGATCACTCAACATTTTTAACTCTTAGCCTGGAATTCCTATAAACGAGGACTCCACCTGCCTTACTCATCCTAGAGGAGAGCACTTACTGTGTAGGGATTTGTGAGGGCTTTGCATACCTGAACTTCTGGTATGTCTGTGAGAGGTAAGTGTTCATAGATGAGAGATGCTCACTTTCTCCTTCAAAGAGTTTGTTGGAAGCAGCATGCTGAAGGACTTTTGCCACACAACCTAGGTTCCTTCTCTGGTCAGGGTGTATCTGGCCCCCAGCTGTCATATCAATTATATCAAACCCGTCAGGAGCGACAATGGCAGGGTTCATGTAGCGATAGTACAGGAGGTTGCCAACAATCTAAAATAAAAAGTTAAAAGACCTTCCCTTTGCATATAGTAATTACATTTTACAAAACATGATCAATCATTTCTACTTCTTAATTATACCATAGGAACCAGTGCTAGAAGAACCCTTAAGACATACATGTTACCTATATGGCAGACTGAAAGAGCCTATGGTCTTTTATAAGGTGTGCCTCTTACAACACCTCTATGAACACCAGTTACAGACTTTTACAACCACATTTCAATTTGCTGCTGCATTTAGGTCAGCTAATGCAATGCATTGAGTTGAACACAAAGACAAATATTTCTTCTTTCTTCTAGATTTTGCAAGTTTCAATCCAGAAGTGCATTCTCTGAAGTGCTACAGACATCTGCCAGCATCTGTCAATGCATTCATTGACAAGGGACCCATTGTTTCTCATGAGGCATGCAGTGCTTAGTCTTAATGCCTTAATCTGTATTGCTGGAGTGACGGACAGAAGTACCCCATAAATGCTGCTTGCAAGGATTTCCAATGCATTGTTAAAAACACACAAAAGCAGAATTAATTTTTCAGCTGAGGAGTTTTAAGTGCTCTAGGCACCAGGAGATATATATATATATATATTTACATTTTCTAAACACTGAACAGTATCTTTTTGAAGAATAATAAGGAAGTCCTGTTGAAATTAATACCTTGTAATTTTAGAGCCATTTCATTAAACACTAATGAAATCATCATTATTGAAGTGTAAATAGCTCTAATTTGAGAGAGTTGTCAGTTTCTTAGCTGGCTAGAAGGCTCTTAGAGCAATTCTCCTAAGCCTTCTGGAAAGGCACCACGGCTGTGGTAGGTTAGCAATGGCCAGTGTGCCACTAACATGCTTATCACTCACACTTTTCAGTCTGTACAGATGACATTCCTACAACTTTTACAAGCATTTTAAGTGTAATGTAATGATCTACTTGCAAATAATTTTTAGAGCCCTTCCTCATTGTATTTAAATTACAATATTAATGCATTTTTTTAAATAAGAATTTTTTTTATATGTTAACAACTTCATATGAGAGGGGAGTAATGAAGACCGCAATGTTCTCTGAGAAAGGATCGCATGGTACAAAACCAAATCCAGAGATGATTCAGATAAACTCCAACCTTCTAAGAACTGTTACTATCCAGAAAAGGTTGAGCACTGCTTTCCATAAGAATTGCTGAGCAACCAGATTAAGATAGCTAGGTTGTGGCAATAGAGTTCCCTTCTCCTCCCCTTCCACCCCTTTGCAACCCAAGAAGTGCCAAATTCCTTCAGTAAGTGTTGGTGTTCTCAGTTCCTTAGAATCCTTAGCGTCAATAAGAGTCCCCTTTGGCATTAAAAGAAAAAGTTGATGGCAGGTTGCCCTCAAAAGTCTACCTTTAACAGCTCATCTTCTGTTGCATCTGGGAATTTCTCATGGAGTGAGCTCTTCAGAACTTTGGCTATGTATCTCATTCCATAACTATATGTAGAACAGATGTAAAGGAAAAATACTGTAAAGACTTATTAGATGAAACACAAAACAATCATTCTAGTCAGCCACTTTATTGGCTTTTCCCCCAGCTACTTAAAACAGAAAACGAGGAGATAATGGAAAACATAAAAAGTTTCAAGTACAGGGAGACATTCACGAGGCTGCTAAAGCAGAGTAAGAGAAGTGGAGAAACCACTCCCTCTACTGGGGAAGTCATTCGCGAGGCATGTATCACAAGCCATGTAATCTGAAAGGATCTCCATCACTGAGTTTCAAGTGAAACTTCACTGTGCACATGAACTGCAGCTTGCAGGTTCCTAACTCAGCACTTACGGCATCATATTGAGAGAAGAGAATATGGTTGTGAGAACTTTGTCAGTTACTGCTCGCAAACTCTGAATTGATGATTCCAGTTTATTGACCACTTCTGTGTGTGTTAATGCTTGTTCTGTGGTTACATCGTATGGCAATTTGCTGCAAAGCAAACATATTAAACCAGGGATAAACGTATTTGAGAAGAAAATATACTTTTTCTTGCTTCATAAGGGCCATCAGTAAACAGAAAAAAAAATAATCAGAGAAAATATAGTTGAAGTTGACTAAGTAACAAAAGTCTCAGACGCATTAGCTTCCTTTTCTTTGGAGGAGGACAGTTTAGGTGGAGGTGCACAGACCATCATGTACCCTCCCTTAATTACAAAAGGGGAATCCTAATTTAGGGCATGCGTCTTCACATCCCAATCCCAGCATAGGTCCTCAAAAGCCTGGGACACTCCTGGCATGCTGTTACAAAACCTGGGAAAAAGGCTATAAACTCTTCCACGACATGGTCTAACCACACTTGTAAAGATTAAGTAATTGACTTTTGAAGTTCATGACCAGGAAAGTGATCCCTTTTTTGTTCAGAACAGGTTAAAGTACCTGTTTTTCAAGCACCTCTCCTCAAAACTTCTCATTGTGCTGCAGGAAGGTGGGGAAGGGATGCATGGGCACAAGTGCAATTTGTCAAAGGAAAGGAAGATAAGAACTGAGGGAGCCCTCAAGTATTTAAATGGTACAATATGTCCAGCTTCATCACTCACCTGGCCTCACCAGTCTGCATTTCTAACTGGTTTACCCATGACTTGTACACATCCACAGGACTAGTGTTGATTATGAGGGACTTGTCCTCCATGATCTCCTTCACCACCGGGGCCAGGAGCTGGCGCAGAGTATTCTGTCCACGAGCACCTCGATTGAAGCTGACAACCATCTTAATGACGGTGGGGTTTCCAGTAACAATATCCTGTATTTGGTCTACCTTAGAGCTGTATCAAGAAAAGAAGGTTTCTCAGATTTGACTTCTGTACTTCTTAAATTGTCCTATTTCTATGTTGAAATACGTTTATACGGTCTATTTCTTAGGCTTTCATATAAAACAAGATTATAGAAACAACTACCTGAATTCTATACATGTTATAATAATGTGTCTTGAAAATAACATAGTTAGTAGTAGCTAATATGTACCCAATTCAGGCCCAAATACCTGTTCAAATACTTGTTAAGGATATAAAATAAAATTTTATTGTTTCAGGGTAAGTCACCACTCTCCACTTACAGAACACACATTTACATAGAGAAAAGAACTTTCACCACCCTTAAATACTCAAGCACAAAAGCAAGAAACCCTAGTGTCTATTTTTTTCAAGAGATTTTTTCATACAAAAATATTGTCCATCACAGAAAGATTTTTTCTGAATTGGAAATAGCTTGAGTTAACACATAAGTTACCCTGAAAACAAATTTCTCTAGTTACAAAAATACGTATACAATTTTACAACCGTTTAAATATTAACCATCAAATTCTTTTAAGTATGAGGTATGCATTGAAGTGTCTGCCAACACAAATTAACTACAGTCTTCTTGTGAATGCACATACTTTATCTCCTCTTCTAGAGCAGTTTTGAAGAGTTTGAGAAGCAGGTATTCTTCTCGTTGATTGGAGGCATAGTTATATAGAGTGAAAATGACCGTATCCATAAACTTGGTTGATTTGTTTTGTGGCATCTGGAAAATCAGCTTTGCCAGATATGTGGGATTAGTCTACAAAACAAACAAATTACTTAAATACTGTTGTCCAGGACAAACTACCCCAACCTAGGGGGCAGCGCTTTCTAAATTTCCATTAACATCAAAAGCATTTATGTTGATTCTCATATGTCACTGTTTCACACTGGCTTTACTTTTTTCTGAAAACACTGAATAGTGCACAATTAGGTATCTGTGAGTAGCACTGGTAAGGACTTTCTTTGTAGTCTCTGAACAGTACCTCTGTGTATCAGGTCTATGTATCTGATAATAATGACAGTTTATCAAATGACAGTAGCTATCTACCAATAAGACATTGCACACTACATGTCCACTTAAGTATTAAAGGGCATCTGCCCTGGGAAGATATAAAATTCTTCTAGAAAACTTTCAGTGAGATAGAGACAAAAAGAGCACAAGAACAGATGCCTTATATGCTGTCAGACAACTTACTTTCCCCCACATACAATGCACAGTAATAGTGACAGCAATTTGCATGGAGGAAAACTTTTTTCTCTTTGGCTTAAGTAGAGACTGAAGTTATTCTCAAGGAAAAAAAAAGCTATATTTTTTGCATGGTTTAAAGATAGCAAGGATTTTCTCAATTACAGAAAATATTAGAAGTTTATCATAGTATTTACTGCACTCTGCATACTACTTTAGAAGTCTTTTCATAATCACTACAACAAAGCAAGCAATGTATTTCTAGTTTTTTGTTAGCAATTTGTTAATTTTTATATTGTTTTACCTGTAAAAGGTAGAATAAATGTTGATAAGCCTCCAGTTTTTTTCTTCTCTCTTTACTCAAACCTTTGATGCCCTGTTTCTCAACCATAACCATCTCTTCCAGCTGACTTTTGCTCTTTTTGTTAAGTTTCTTACTGTGCAGTACCACATCCTGCAGACAGATGATAAGAGGTCTAGATTATATATTCACAAAAAAGGCAAACTGGAAAAATTAATATTTTCCCAACCATGTTAAATGCAATATTCCTCCAAGGGGCTTTATTAGCACTGTGTATATTTTGCTGCTCTGTTCATTAACTAGTCTTTTGAACATCTTTATCTTGTCACCAGTATGGCTTGCCAACAATGAAATATATCTGGGAACCTGATCTCATGTACAGACTCATTCATCATTTAGTTAACAATGAACAAGCTGTCAAAGATGATCAGAAGTCTATTCCATTCTATCATAGAAAAGATGCTTAAAATCTGCAGTCACTGTTGTCCACAAGTAGCAAAACAAAGAGTGACATTCAGAAGCGAACTGACATACCGCTCAGGATAACAGAACAACCTCTATCACAAGGTATTTTGACAGGATTACTTAGGACACACAAGGAAAGTGCTTAATTTACCAGGAGTATTTTAACTAATTGAGGGTGACCAATTGCTGGGACAGGTTGCTCAGAGAGGTTGTGGAATCTCCACCCTTGGAGATATTCAAAAGCTGCCTGGACATGGTCCCGGGCAACCTGCTCAAGCAGGGCGGTTGGACCAGATGACCTCCAGAGGTCCCTTCCAACCTCAACCATGCTGTGTAATCCTGAGCTCCTTCAACACATGGAAGTGCTCTGTGCGTGCTACGAAGGGACCCTGAACAGAGCCTACTGACCTGAAGAGTGATTCTGTTTTTCACCAGCAGTCCAATCTTTATATCCATCAAGTTCAAGTCCTTCTCCAGCTGTTGATTGGATCGAATTTTTGTAACCACTTCTTCCCTTAACCTTGTTACTTCTAGTTCTTCTTGAAAGTCTAAGTCACTTTGGTCCAAGAGGTAGGCAAATTTGCGCAAGACAGTCAAGGGTGGATTTTCAGCACCAACTACAGTTGAGGTAAATGGGCTTGTTAGTTGACAGAATGAATACTGAACAGCCCTAAAATCCTCAGGGAATTAAGCACCGTGCAGAAAATTTTGGAACTGCAGAGACAAGTTTATGCCAGTTGCAGCAACATCTTTGTCATACTGTGTAAGTATAGCTACCCAAAATAGCTTCAGCTGTAAACCAATAGGTTTACAAACACTTGCATCTGTTTTTGAGGGAGAATAGAAGACCGAGAAATCCCGTGTGAAAGTTTAAAAAAAACCCAAATGACTTAATACAGTAACATACTTCTCCCCAAATATACAACCGTTACCACTTACTTAGTGTTCTATAGTCCTCTCTGGCTTTGTTTGCTCTGAGAAATGCTTGTATCTTCACAATTTCATCATTCTGGAAGGGACCAAGATTAGGCAGAAGAGTCTAGTTATGACATATTTTCTCATAAACACACTGTAGAACCTTCACCCTCTTTCCTGAGATTCCCAAAACTGCCCATGCAGTTGTATCACTCTTTTAATGCTTCATATTCAAAAAGGAGAAAAATAACTTACATGATCCTTGAAGTATTGCAGACGATTCTTATAAGCTGTCTTTGCTAGCCACATTTTGACCCATGACTGAATCTGAAAATTAAATAAAATCAAATAAGTTCTTAACAGACACTACACAAACTGTTGTTTGTGTGTGTGTTTTAAACTCGCTTCTGACAGCCCTCTTCTGCAAGCATGCTCTTCGCACATGCTCAGGTCAGAAGTGAGTGTACCACTGGGCTCCTACAGTCCAGTGACCAGATGTAACGGGCTTCGACTGAAATAGCAAGTTGAGTTCAAGGCTCTACCACCCATGTGTAGCATTATCTTTGGAAGTCATGTCTACCTTCAAGCCTCAGCTCTTAGTTTTAAACCAGTCTCCTTCAGAGACAGGAGATCAATACCCCATCTATGATCTACTCATGACATAGTATCTATTAGCATCTCAGAAAAGTGAACACTTTTCAGACAAATAGATTTGACAGCTTTTAATGACATGACAACACACGGTCAGCTCAAATATTTTCTAATTTAGTATTATGGAAATGGAAGTGTAAGGAAAACTCTCTTATGAGCTGCTCAAGTTTAGCAAAGCCTGCAATCGGCATAGAAGTCAAACACGAGGTTTCAAGAACCAATTTACTTAAGCTGTCAGTTAAACTTTCAACACCATGCAAATTTCTGGAGCACAAGTCCCTCCAGCTTGTGTTCCTACTCTGATTCCCAGGTGGAGGAGGACCAAGCCAAGGAGTAAAGCCTACTCAGGCCCTAAAACACAGTGGGATCTTACCTTAACAATAGCAGCAACATTGCCTTGAAGCACCTTTAATCTGTCAACATAGCTTTTCCTTTGTTTGAATCCTTTCCAGAAAGCCTATTTTATAAAAGGCAGGAGACCATTATTACTAATAAGAAACTGATATTTATTAAAATCTACTTATATACACTAAAATCATTAACAGTGTTTATCTTGTAGAGAAAAACTGTCATTGTGGTAAAAGGATAACTAAGGTATAAGTAAGCTTACCTCTGTATAAGGACCCTGATAAATTTCATGTTAATTTTGGCCAATCTCAGTACAAACACTTTGTTGTTCAATGGAATTTCCTTCCCTCTTCTGAAGCCGTGCTTACTCTTATCACCAGTACACCCACATCCTTTAGCATCCCAGTCAGTTGCTTCATCCCACACAGGGAAGACTGACAGCTCTTGCCCATTACCTCCAAAAGCTGTCTCCTGTCTAGCTAGACCACTATTGTTCTTGGCATGGCCTCCTTCCCAAGTCTCTGGTCTCCCAGAGTCACTCAGGATCATCTTGTACCGCAGACAACCACCTCCCAATTCCCTCACTTGGCTCTCCCTTTGCTAGCTCAGAAGCAAACTCTTGGCAAGGAATCCAATGACAGGGATAACATACATACTCTCACCGCCTTTACCATATTTTGCCTTTCATATCTATCCAGCCAGTGACACCAGCCTTGTCCTCTATTTTTTGTCTTTTCACAAGTCGTTTCTATTTTAATGCCCATAGAAAACGACCGGAGAACAACTTTATTTGCCTACAGTTGCCTCCATATTTTTGAACTTGTTCACAGACCCCGAATTCCTCAAAGAATAGTACAGTCCTTTACGGGGCTCAGACACCACACCAGAAAATGAAAAGCAAATCCCAATGACAGCTGCTAGTGGTAAAGGTATTTATCATCATGAATTGTTAAATTAAGTTACTATAGATTAAAAAAAATCAGTTGTACATTTTTCTGTAATTTTGGGGAGAAGGGTTGATTGATTGTTTTTTTGAGACTGGAATAAATTCTTCTAACAGGAGGTGGCTATTTCATGATACAAAACCAGGGTGCATGCATTTGTCAGTGTTCACTCCCTCAGCAGAAACTTTCCTTTATACTCCTTTCAGAGTTCAGCAAACTGAAGACATCCAAGAAATGCTGCCAGAGCCCAAGAAAACCGGGGCAGCTGCCAATCCCTACCCAGCTATGACTTCCTGGAGCAGAGGCAAACCATGTCCAACTGGGGATAGTCTAGAAAGGAATGTATTTCTCAACTCATGCTTTGCCAAGGAATTTTTGCTTTGATACTCAACAGGTATCTACTGTTCTTGTACCATGCATAGTTAGGTGTACCACACAAAACCTGAAAGCCTCAAAATAAAGCCAGGGCTATGTATGTCTGAGCTTCTCCCACTGAAGTAACTCATACTGCAGGTGGATATGATCTATTCTTTTAAAAGTGGATATTTGCTATTTAAAAGCACAATTATTCTGATGAGGACAAGAAAATATTTGCACATGTAGAAATTTGGACTGCTGTTAATGAAAACAGGGAGACAGAGGTATTTGAGAATTTTATCAGTGGTTGTAATCAGCCACATCACCTGTTACATGCAGAAAGTTGCCCAAGCCATGTTACCTTCTTGTTCTAGAACAATACCTGTATTTTGATGGCAGATGGTTCCTGGTTTTGAAGGTATGCTTTTCTCTCCTGATAATTTCTTCTGACTAAGAATCCCCTTGCTCGGGCTTGCAGCTGAACAATCAGATTTTCATTAGCAAGCCACAACTGCTCTCGATTGTAATCTGCTGTAACTTGCCCAACAATGCTCTGTTAAAAGATCATGAAAAGGGTCATTTAAAAGCAAAAAAAGAAAACTAAAGCAAAAATCACACTGGAATTTAGTCTGTGTTCTCTCCATCATCTGTACAGCTTATGTTCATCCTATCCAAGGCCCTCTGATTTACCCTTAGGTTTTAATCAGCATGAAGGAAGAGCTACTTTGCTACCTCTGAATTTTATATGAAGGGTAACTGAACTCCTTTCAAGCCTCCATTATTCAGCTGGATGTGCTATTTTGAAAAAGGTTTTTTTTATATTTATGAGAATTCTGCTTTCGTAATACTTACAAGTTTGTTTGCCTTTTTTTTAAGAAGTCAGACATCTAGAAATACTAACTGAATCAGGGAGCTCTCTATAGAAAAGCACTCTCAAGCATTGCTGCAGTCAGAATTTCAGAAGGACCTACACTGTGACTTGAGCTGTTTGTGCAGCAGAGTAACCCTGTGACCTAGATGAGCTGCATCATAATAAAGTAGCTTGTGTGATCTACTTTGCTCTAAGTTATATTTCATGCTAATGCAAAACCTTTACAGTAAGGGAGTTTAAGTATCACACTCATCCTATTGAACTTGGAGTTACAATGATACTGTCAGGTGATTAGATTTAAACATAAAATGGTGCTTCCACCTGCCCCAAATACATAATGAAATTCCTTGTCATGGGCCAACGCAAAGTCCAAAAAATATAAAAGGATATGAAAGCAATCAGACATTACTCCATTGGTGTCTGCTGGTGACCATTAAAAGGAATGCTGTTAGCTTCCAGTTAGGAAGTCCCTGAATCATTGTCAGACATCAGACAGGAGGCTGTGCTATCACTGTCTGCTTAGACTCAAGTCACTGCTATTGTCAGGAGTAGATACTGAACTAAAGTGATCTTCAGTCTCACCCAGCACAACCTCTTCCCTTCATATTGCCACTTCTTGCTGTCTCTCTCTCTCTCTCAAATGTTCATGATGCATTTGCAATAAAAGCAAACATTTCAGCCACCTACCTGGATTTCTTCATCAGTTAACCATGAAGTTTTTGGTACAACTCCTTCAGGGGCAACACAGGTACCTTTCTCAGCTTCCACATCGTAATAGTAATCATACATGTTTTTCATGACAAGTTTAATCCATGGACTTTCATTAGAATCTAAAAGCAATACATACCATTAGCACACATTTGTGCCCTGTTACACTGATAAACTACAGCTCTCCCTACCCATGTATACATTTGCTACAAAGCCATTTTACATGCAAAGTCTCTATATTTCTTGGACCAGTTTGTAGTAAGGATGTGTTTAAATGTTAGATGGATTAGGATCACTCTTCTGGAATGAAACAGCTATGAGGTTAGCACAGATCCACTGCCAGCTCCTCCAAATCCCATATGCCAAGTTTGTGCTTGCTCCTGAAACACTGTGTGCTATGTCTTCCATCATCACTCACACAAGTGGAACTGAAACTGTGTTTATTAAAAATGTTGGTTTTGTCTTCTGGCCAAATGCTGTCCTTATTGACACTTAGCTCACATAGAACATTTCCTATATCCACGTCATTGTCTTGTTCAGTGCTTTGGTAAACAAGGCTGTATCCTGACAGGCAGGAAAAGCCTCATTTCCTCATGGACAAAGGGCCTCAAGGTAAAGCTGATAAGGTCAGTTGTGCAAAATGTCTTCTCAAAACTCATGTTGCAGGATGAAACATGCCCATCTACTGTAAGTAGATGTACTACATTGATGGTAACTTTTTTTAATTGTTAGCTAATCTTGGCTGCATTAGCTATGACCAGCTTGCAGCTCTAACTGGTGGGATGACAAAACATCCCATCATCTTGCTATGGGCAGATTTGAGCCCCAGCTTTTGCTGATACCTACTGCTCTGGCAATGCACAGGGACCATAAATAGGCCATGAACACTCTGGCAGTAACCCGTAAAACTGAAGAGTGCAGCCCAACCCTTCTGTGCATCTGCTAACAGAAAAAAAAAAAAAAAATCAGAGTAAAATGGTTTTCTGAGAGGATGGACTAGTCTATTGACAGTCACAAAGAAGCTGCCCTAAATTCACTCAGAGGCTAGTTTAAGACCCTGAAAGTCTATGCACTCTGGAAATATCTAGACACATTTTTCAGCATGTACTGCTGTCAGGATGATATGTGCAACAGTTCAACATCATGCAAAAAGCACTTGGCCAAGTATAACATTTCTCAAAAGATTTTAAACCAGCAACTGTCTCCCTCAGCTTACAGTGATTTTAGGTAACCCTTCTGTGATAGTTTTCCAGTTGCCTCAGTGATATGGGCACATGAAACTCCTATTCAGGAAGGTTTTTACCTTCTCTAGTTTTCAGGTTCTTGACATGGGAGAGGTTCCTGAAGTAGGTTTCAGCACACTCAGGAATGACTCGTAATCCAAACTTGGACTGCAGTATCATCAGGATTGGCTGTGAGTCACCCCTCTCCAAGCTCTTGTTAATCATTGATGTTCCAACAGCCACTAGGGTAAAATAATGACATAGAAAATTAAGTGGGTTATACTTTATGTAACCACAGCTCTAGCCTCCAGCAACTTTGATAATGGACTTCTAAGGCTGGCACACACACACAGCATGACATACACAGCAATTCAGTGCTTCACAAATTTGCAGCCTCCTTCATGCTTGTAAAGACAAGTGTTTCAGAGAACAGCAAGCTTGTTGGATAAAAAGCGTGCACTCCACCCAGGCCGTGATGCAGCCACAGCACAACTGAGAGCAGTCTGAGGGCATAGCTGCTCCTCCACCGAGTGGCACACCAGATTACATCAGGGCAGGGGTTGAGGATGGCAGGTACCCCCGACTCAGCCTGCCCTGACAGACAGGCCATCATCTGATGATCACTTAGGAGCCTTCTAGAGATGCACAAAGTCATTATGTTACAAGCTGTAAACCTTAACGTTTGCTTTTACTGTACAAAATGGGAATAAAAGCTGATTGCGTTGAGCAAAGTCTTGCAACACTAACAGCATCCTAGTGACTCTTTCTTGTCCTCACCCCCAGGAGCTTGTTTAAAGCTGATGCAGCAAATCCATGCCCTTGAGTTTGCCAGAGATACAGTTTTTACTTCCAGGGCACATAAAAGTGTCCTGAGAGGTGATGCTGTGAACCATGTTCAAAAGCTGAGGTTATACAACATTACTCATACTTTGACTTTGGACTTCCTAAAAGTCCTTTGCCTTGTACAGGTAGTACCATCCCTGAAGGAGCCAATACCACCACATCTGACAGCACGTGGCAGCACACGCCACTTCAGAGTGCCGTACACACTAGAGACATATGCTGCTTTAGAAATAGCTGCTCTGGTCTTTAATGGTGTTCCTTCACATCTAAATTCAAGATCCATCCACGGAGAAACAAGTGAATAGACATATGGCTAGAACATATACACTATATACTGTCTTAAGTGAACCTGGCTACCTTTGCATCCCACTGCTGTGCTTCACTCTGCAACATCAAACACTTTTTCTTATCTTGTGTATATCCAGATCAATTAAAAAAAAAAAAAAAAGTCCCTCCCCATACTCAGTGCTCTGCCTGCACAGATCTGACCCAAAAGGTGCTCAGTACCAGCGGCCTATACACAGAAGGCGCTGCACAAGACTGAGCTAGCAGGAGGGCATTTCAGCAAGGGAAACTTTATTTCCACTAAGGTGGAACCGGTAGCTTTGGCTAGAGAGTAACAGATCAATCTCCAAATACATTGGCAGCCAGCTGAGAAACAAAGTGAATGCACAGCACCACACCACCACCATTTGGGTTTCTGCCAGATAGCATCCTGATATTTTTCTGCGCTTTGAAACAGACCCCTGACAAGTCTGCACAAGACTGGAGATTACTTTGTACCACAGCCTAGGCACCTGGCCTCATCAACAAGGAAGCAGGAAAACCAGGGAAGCCACACACCAACAACTTGCTGTTGCTGGCCCAGGTGGCTCTGGGGGCTCAGCCCTACTCATACACAGTTCCCATGTGTGTCGTCAACTCTGGTCACTAGCATTCTAATGCTTTTCTTCCTCCATTTCATCCTACAGTTACAGGTGCTGGAAACTATTGTTATAAAGACAAAACAGCACACGACCTAGCTAAGAGTTGTTTCTGTGGGTCCCCTGCTGCCTGGCTTTTTTTCATCTTTTAATTAATTATGCCTTTATTTTTGAAGTAAAAACGTAAGAAAAACCTTTAATAGGGAAAAAACCCAATTTGACAGAATTTAATCCTTTCCATTGAATTGCTAACAATTAAAAGTATGGCCGTTGCTCTAAAGAAGGGCCATGTGAACACTGTAAAATTATAAGCTAAACAGAGCTTAGCTATCCCCAGCTGCAGGGGAAATGTGGGCTCCAGTCTACTCCTGTATCAGTTGGGATGCCGGTACCAGATGAACACTGTGAAGGGCTCTTTTCCGCTACCATCCTCCCTTCAAACAGAAATGATATAAAAGATGCAGCTGTCTAGCACGATAAGCCTGAACTCTCAACAGGGCCAAAGATCAGCTTTTTCTTATAACATGGACTGTCTCATGACAGATCCTGCTTCGACAGACAGCCTTTTCCTATGCAAGACTAAGGGTGGTATTGGTGTCTATTCCTGAAGGCTATATTGCTGATTTTGGGCAAATCTCATTTTGCCCTCCACTTAGATAAGGAGTACAACGGTTGAACTGATTGGAGTGAAGCAAGGTGATGCAAACTGTGCAGCAAACACCACAAAGAATTAGGAGGCACATCAGCATTTACTGCACGTCTTCCTAAACGAAGATACAAGATACAGCGTTCCTTTGCTGACAGGGAAGACAGTTTGTAAAAGCCTCTTAAAATTTTAATATTACATTATTTAATATGTATATAAGACAAAAATTAGTTTGGACTGGATCAAGACTATTTCAGTACAGCTGTCACTGCTTATTTTATTGCCATTACTGCAGCAATCTCAAAACCAAGCTTTCTTCTGACTCAAAAATAAATCTTTGGCTGCTTTGCAAAAGTTATGGAGTGGGACATGGGGAGTTGTTTGCCTTTCAAAAATAGCATCTCTGAGATAGATCAAAATAGAAGTTAATTTTCAAGTTGTGATCAAGCTGAACTTTAAGTTTAGACTATGTGAACACAACATGCTAACTTCCTGAGACAGGATGTGTTTGTTATAGGAAGTATCAGATTCTGTTCCATGGGGAAATTTTAAACTTCAGTTTTTAGTTGCAAAACCTTAGAGCTCTTCTGAAGAATGTGCTGCGTTGACATGGCTTTCTTTCAACCCAGAGGGCAGAGTACAGATGAGTAGCTATTTCTACAAGTGACTTGTTAAAACAGTTCTACTATTTGATTGTGAAGAGCTGTTCATTTACTACAAAACATTACAAGATTTTACTACACCAGCTAGCTACTGGATGGAGCAGTGGCCTATCATTAGCAACATTGTGTGATACCAGTATACGGATAATGCTGTGCTAATTTCTGCAGGCCATTTATGAGACATATTCTCTCATAGCAAAGTAATGCTTCTACACCAGTGGACACAAACAAGGATGTTTTCAAGTTGCTTTTTAGCTTTAACTTACATCTGTTTATACACTATGCATTTCCTTCCCTTCTCTGCACTCAGATGTTTCCTCATGCTTCTGCATGGCATTGATGGAAAGCTGGTTTTGTCCATAAAAGATGGTATCACCACTCCTGAGTACAAGAGCTCAGTTGGGGCAATAAGTGCATGTCTTACCCCGTCTCAGAAAACACAGCCATGTGAGTTTCACTACAGATGCATGACCTATGAAAATACTTCAAGTGCCTTCAAGTCTATTCGAGCTGTATTAACTAAATCAATTCTAAAGTAACACTAGCACTAAATTAAATGTTTCTGTAGCAGGGACAGAAGATTCTGTAACAGCCAGCTGTGTTTGCTTTCTTCCACCCACAGCTTCCCAAGCACTAACTACTGACATAGCCTGCCTGTAAGTAAACAGGCTGCTGCCCTGACAAAGGCTGAATGCAGTGCTGCAGGAATGCACCGACTTCAGCAGTTGTATTCACAAGCTCTTAGGGTGCAAAGAAGGTGACACTGACTCACCCGAAGCCAAGTCAAGCAGAAGGTGAACCAATACCCCATGCCAAGCTAACAGCCTTGGCTAGTCGGTGCTGGCCCCAGGCAGGAACAGGTAGGGATGCCACCATGCTCTCCAGTGTGCCCCATAGACCCCGCTGCACTTCCTTCTATGTTACTTGCCAGAGTTTATTATGTGTTATAAATATTTTTCTAAAATTACTATATTCAGTCCAAAGTTTGGCAGAAGGTGTTGAGTGCATCCAGTACACAATGCTCTGACAGGATAAGCCTCAGCATTTTTCCAACAGATTTCCTCCTTTTGGAGGAAGAGCGTGCACTTCTCCAAAAAGCCTGAGTGCTCTTTCTACACTACTTTTAAAGTTAATATGTTCCTAATTTTTGTTTTCTAGCACTTAAAAAAGCCATTATAATGAAACAGGAATAAGCAAAGTAAACAAATATGAATTTGCTCTCATAACATGCATCAAGATTTTAGTCTTATTTAAGCAAAACAAGGTCCTGGACAGTATATCCCTTCTCATTCACATATCCTTCTGTTTCACCAGCTATGTGTAGATACACTAACATAGAAATCTTGGTCATGATGTTAACATATACAATCAATTGACTAAATTGTTAGCCAAACCTTAAGGATTACCACTTTAGATAAAGCCAACACCACCCTGGAGATCTAAGTCACCCTAATTTCAGTACAACAAAGAAGATGCATTCATTTCTTTTGATGTATTTAAAGGGCTGCCACACTTCCCTGAAGTGGAAAAAAATAAGTTACCAGTTTCAGTTTTTCAAAACTAAGAAGAACAACAGCAATGCAGACGCAGGTTAATGCTTACAGATTGCGACTTCTTTTATATTGTTATTGGCATCACTGATTCCTTTTTGTATTTCATCCAGCCACAGAAGCGCTGATTCATCTTGGGATTCCTGGCAAAAAGATAGAGAAAAGCCCTGAAATAACTAAATTATAACAAAAGTTGTCTGAACATACTGATAGAGCTCCGATATACAATCTCCCCTTATGAAGCTCTTGGACACTAAAAAGAATTTGACTGCTTAAAATCAGCAATAAATCACATTCTTATTCTATTTACTGACTTGAATAAATTTCTGTTCAAATACAAAGCTCTGTAAGTTTTCATGTATAGAAGACACCATCCTGCTAAAGATCAGTAAAAATTTTGAGTGAAGCTAGAAACGTTTTCATTTCCATGATACATAGGCGAAGTAATCCGAGTGTCCCATAAACCCACACATTATCAGGCAGCACTCTGATAGTAGCACAAAGAGCACAAACCAGAAGACTGCAAGAAGTTGGCTTTCTTTCAAAATCCTTTATTTGGAAAGGCTCTGCATGTACACCTGACTACACGTTACCTTAGAAAACAACAGTGAAAACTGACACAGAAAGACAGCTCAGGTTTAGTAATGATGACTTAGCTCAGGTGGTGCATGCTTCAGGAATGAAACAGCAGAGCAGGTCTCACACTTCCTACAGGCTAACAGTGGATTAAACCCAAGTTAAAATAGAAGGTGCAGGAAAGGGCTCAGCATCCGCAATAATCAACCCTGCTCCAGCCACCCATGTTCACAGGTGAACCAACACCTCAGCTGAGAAAACAGGGGTTTGGAGCTAAAGTGACATTTAAAATCTAATCTGGTAGATGGGGCAACAAAATTAATGCTAAAGAGGAAATACAAGTGCCAGGTCTATTATAGACTAATGATGAGAGAAACTGGAATGTACTGATTCAGTAAGGATCCAGTAGCGTATACACACAAATATTTCAGGAAAAAAAGTGCCAGAAACCCAAGCTAAAACAGTGTTGACAGTGAACTAGCTTGGTGCCCAACTCCAGGCCAAAAATTCGATAAAACTGTTATCGACAGAAATTATAAAGAGAACACAGGGTAAAAAACCCCAAAAGACAGACTCTTCAGTTTGCATCATGTATGTAAACAAGGTAGCAGAATATCTAAATAAAATCAAGCAGTGTCAGGGAATCACGTAACAGTGGACACACACCACAAGTTTTTCTAACAAGAAAGTTGAGTTAACACTTGAGAGAGTGTATACTAAATTCCTAAACTACAGCTGATAATTTTGAGAAAAGGATTGACAAACTGGAAAGAATTTCTTATCTAGTGTCCAGCTTTTACACACTAAGTACAAGAACAGACACAAATACTGCTCTGGAGCCAAATACAGCTTATGCTGACCCTTACTCCTAGCTTGGAAGCCAGAGGAAGACTTGGGCTAATTTTGTCTGCTGAAGCAAGCTGTTGTTATTTAGCATTCAAGGGGAAAAAAAAAAAAAAAAAAAAAGCTACACAGCGAAAGAGGAAAGGATCAAAACAGGCAATGAAAATAGGGGAAAGGTTTTAAAGGCTGCAGGCAGTGGAGGGGTGGGAACTGTGAGCAAAGCCAGCAGCCAGATCGAAGGAGCCCAGGAAGCTAACCGTGGGTACGCAAGTAGAAGGCAAAGCAAAGCACAGTTTTCTTAAGGCATGTTTGTACGTGTGGCTTGCTTTCACCTTTGCGTTTGCAAAACTGAGATCACCACGCTCTTCTCCAAGCCTGACTTCTTGCTTCAGAAGGGTACAGAGTTCAGCAACGTAGCATTGCAGTCTGGGGGTGAGACCCTTGAGGATTTACTAAAGGCACCCTTTGATTCTTCTAGGAAATACCTTTTTACCCCAAATATCTGTATGTACAAATTCCAGTAGAACTCCACACATTTTTTTCAGGCTGGTGGTAAATTAGGAGTTAAATTGCTGCTGTAAAGCAATTTTATCTCTGTGTTGGGCAGAGGCTGAAACTGAGTCATGTGTGCATATTTGGATACGTCACACCCTCCTGCTGTAGTAGACAAAGAACAAACTAGCTCCTTACCATAAACCTCATGCCTACAGGATGCTTCTGGAAGACAGATCAATCATTCTTTAGTCCCTTTACAGAGGGGAAACACACCCCCCACACACACACCACTACCCCCCAAAACGCCACGAGATGAACTAGAGCAGCATTATTGTTTGGCTAGCTGGATTTCACATACTACAATGAAGATACTGATTTTCACTGGGCTACTTACCTCCAATCTTTTCACAACAGGTGAGTCCTCATTTCTGTATCTATTCCATTTTTTAGTCAGTAACATGGGCTTTTTGATATGATAATGTTGACACCTCAGCAGCTTAAATGGGTTGTACATGCTTTATTACAGAAAACTATACTCTAGGAAGTCTCACTTAAGGCAGATTTTTATTCTTCCATTTCAGTGACACCTTGCCTCCCCCCAGTCACTTTCTCTGAGGAATTTTATTTAAAGGATCTTTCTGTGCTTACTGAAGAGGTATCTTGTCTCTAGTATTTCTGTAGTGATACGATAATCTTAAACCTGTAAAGTCTTGTTCTTTCTGCTTTAAAATGTTCAATAGAATTACAACTTCACAGACAGTGCTATTAGAAGGAAATGCTCAGAACTGTTATGACAAAAATAACCAAAGGAAATGATCAAATAATTCCATTCTTTTTCTTACTAGAATTAAAGCTGTTTTCAAACCAAGCTAATTTTCAAAAGCTATATGTATACTATATATATGCACATGCAAGCACGTGTCTTTTAAAGAGTGACTGAAATTCATTTTCTGGATTAGCTATCCAGAAAATTATTAAAAGAGGTGCAGTCTACTAATTACAATTTCAAAACATTCTACCATAAATCTGCCAGTGAGCACTGATAAAACTGTTTTCCCTATTTATTCTGAGGGGGAAGGGTAAAAGAAAAACTCAGAGGTTTTCATCCAAATTATGGTTCTCTTTGAATTCCAGTTTCAAGATACATTTTGCAACACATGGTTTTAGAAAGTATTTTGAACAGATTTGTGCCTCATCTGGAAATGCCAATGTCTCTACAAATTTCTGTACTAAAGACTGAGGAGCAAGTGCTAATAAAAGTGGCATCATTGGCCTTGTCCACATGCTAATGATATTTACTTCTGCATGAAGAGTTGTTCACTTACCAATGAATTTCATCTAATACCATCCCAAGTATTTATTTTCAGTTCTCAAGATTAACTGCCCTTCCTCACGTATGAGAAGCTGAAAAGATCTGGTTTTCTTTAGTCAGAAGCTGGAGAATAACATTCATTTGATACGTGAGGCCAAAAAATTGAGGGTTATTTCAATTTTCTAATTTGAAAGTTTCAGCCTGTGTTAGGCAAGACAGTTTTTGCATCTTTTGCAGTCATGCATTTTGTTCGTCAAGTGACAAGGATAGTGATGCAGTTTGCTTTGGAAATACTGACCAAGCCTAGACCAAGGCTGCTGCTTATATAATGAATTACCAATACTGCTACTACTGGAAAAAACCCTCTACAGGTGATAAACAATATGCAAGTGTCTGATATTTTTTGCTAAAGATTACTGAAAACATGCAAAATGCATAAAGATCAGGTTAACACTAAATTTATGCTAATTTTTTCAAGGTTGAGTGTGAGATGACAAATAAAGTGAAGATTGTCCTTGAGTACATTTGATATGAACACCCAAAGTAAAGAATGATGCCAAATCTTTTAAATGTATATTGCTTTTCACATGGAGATGTTTACTTTTTGTTATACCTGAAGGTGAATTGTGTTGCTAATCCAGTAGTTTGCCTTTTACCGATTTTAACCTTTTTTTTTAAGCTTCAGAATTTTCACTGAATGGCTCTGCAATTAAAACTGTGTCTCTTATCAAGACATTCCGTGGAATTTCAGCAAGAGACTATGATTACATCCCCCCTTATGCTATAGAAGGGGAGACAACAGCCATCCATATCAGAGAACACAAATGCTCTTCAAAAAAGTCAAACGACTCTGCTTTAACAGAAGTGAACAACACCACATTGGAGTACTTGACCAGTTCTCTGAGCACTAAGCTAATACCCACCGTCTACCTCAGTGCTGTTTTACTGGGGGTACCGTCTAATGCCATCATTTTGTGGATGCTGCTTTTCAGGATCCGGTCCGTGTGCACTGCCATCCTCTACACAAACTTGGCGGTTTCAGATCTGCTCTTCTGCATCATGCTGCCCTTCAAAATAGCATACCACATCAACGGGAACAACTGGATTTTTGGGGAAATGATGTGTCGAACTACCACTGCGGTGTTTTATGGCAACATGTACTGCTCCATTCTGCTGCTCACATGCATCAGTGTCAGCCGCTACGTGGCCATTGTTCACCCCTTCACCTACAAGAGCCTGCCAAAACGTGCCTATGCCATCGCAGTCTGTGCTACCGTGTGGACCGTTATCTTCTTGTACATGCTTCCGCTTTGCATAATGCAGCAAAGCTATTATGTGAAACAACTAGACATTTATACGTGCCATGATGTGCACAATGCCTGTGAAACAATATCGTCCTTCCAGTTCTACTACTATGTTTCTTTAGCTATCTTTGGGTTTTTAATACCTCTTGCAACTATTGTTTTCTGCTATGTCTCAATTATACGAACACTCAAGACTCATGAATGGTTCTGGTATGTTAAAGTCAGTCTTTTGATCCTTACCATCTTTGCTATTTGCTTTGTGCCAAGCAATATTATCCTTATTATCCACCACATCAACTATTACTATTACAACACAGATGGATTGTATTCTTTTTATTTAATAGCTTTATGCCTTAGCAGCTTAAATAGTTGTCTTGATCCTTTCCTTTATTTTCTGATGTCAAAAATTAGGAGTCAATCCAATATTTATTTAACAATGGTTAAAATACCCAGGGAAAAATGAATTTAGTTCTGTACTTACATTATTGGAATTATGATTTTTTTTTTTATAGTATTAACCCAGGCAGTGACAAACCTCAGGTGCAACAATTAAATTTAAAATAATTAAAGCGTTAAAAAAAATCTCAGTAAAATTTACTTCCTCCCACACACCATACGAGGGGATATCTTCAGAAATACACTTCTCCAGCTCTATAATTTTATCACACATATTGCAACATCTGGTGCACTTAGATTCAGGGAAGTGGCTCCACGCATTCATTTCCTTCTGAGAAGATCACTTTCATGGGCATGGAGAAGAAACCAGAATATCAGTCCCCACAGCCTCTGAACACCGGAAGAGGAATCAGTATCCAAACAACACTTTTAGGCCCATTTATGACATTCAAGTACTTCAAATTAGCTCTTGGCCCACAGTCACTGCAGGAACAGTGATATGAAAAGAAGTTTTTGGCCCAGTGGAAATGGGAACAAGTAAAAACACTTTCTACATGCCCAGGAACTGCCGAGCTGTGCTGAAGTTCCGTGTCTCATAGCCAAGAGCAAACACTGCCCTGATGTCAGAAATAAAGAGCGAGAGTCCCCACAGGTTCAAGCAGCAGTAAATCTACAGCTGTAGACATGGAGCCTGACACTTCAAGGCAGCATCTCCTATGAGGCTGCTTAACCAGCATTGCACTGCAGACTTGTTCTTCCACTTCATCAGTGCCTGCACTCCTCTAGCCCATGAGGATTGCTAGGGGCTAACCCTTACCAGTGTGAATCCAGGCATGTATTATTCTTGTTTCGTAAGCAAAACAGGGAAGCTATTTTGTAGTATTCTCTATTTCCACATCTTCACAGGAAATACCTACAGTGTTACAAATACTGAAGCTAGTTATGACTGATGGTCCACAATAATAAAGCAAAGGGTTATCTTTTATAATTACAGAAGCTCGAAAGTTACATGTATACTGAATGTAAGTTCCTACAAAATGAGCTCAGTGGTTGGCGTTTGTATTTGTAACTGCAGCATGTAAGACAGTGATGAGAAAAAAAAAGTTTTACACAGTTTGATAGTACTATTGTAAAAAAACTTTACTTAAATAAAATAATTTGCACTGGAAAATAGCTTCAAGTAATTTACAGTCTGGTAAGACTCCCCCTCTTCAATTTCTTCTGGCTCTTAATTTAAGTTAGCTTAATCATGCCATTCCCTCAACATGCACAAGAACAGATTTGAAAGATAACTTCAAAATAATCCAGATGTTATACAACTATTGTAAATATTAAAAAGTGAGTAACTGTAAAACCTGTGTGCCTATCACTCCAAAAAAATAAAACAATATAGGAACCAATAAAACATTTGGCACATCTGTTTAAGTTTTGAGGTATCCATAGTACACTGCCTAAACACAGTATTTCCCTTCACTGGGACCTGAACATACTAGGTTTGAAATGGCCTTGGGAACTGTTAGAAGCTGTGGTTTAAGATTACAGGAATAAATAAATTCCAGGTTTGCATCTTCAGTTTCAAGCAAGGAACAAGTAGGTGTGATCTGAGACTAAGTTCTATAACAGGTACTGGTAGATTTGGGTGCAGACTCTACTTCTCCAAAGCCACCACAGCTATAGGGCCATGACAACAGGCTGGTTAGAATAAGCAAGCAGGTTTGACCCATGTGTTTTTCCAGACACTGGGGAACACAGGAAGTCCTATCTGATCCTTGTAAATCAAGTACTTCCTCTTACCATGGCTCACTCTTAAAACATGCTACACAGAATTAAAGGCAGATCTGCTTTATAAAAGGGCTCAGAAAATGTGGGGAATAGGCAGACTTTAGACATTGCACTAGCTTTTAAATTATGTTTGGATTATTTTTTTTTTTAAGGATTTTTTTAGATGACATCTTTACCTAAAGAATGGTGATGTCAGTGTGATTGACCAGCACAGAGATAGATTAATGCATCCAAGTATTTCTTTTGGAAGCACACATAGTACAGTGACTTGCTCTGTTTCTAAACAGGAGCAATGCTCATGTTTACAGATGAGGTGTAAGAGGACTGCAATTGGACTGCAAAGGACTAGTTGCAAAAGGACTGCAAAAAACGAGTACCTCAGGAGAGAAAGGCCAGCCGAAGTCTCTAGGAACATAAAAAATTTTTGAACAAGATTTCAAAAAGATTGCACAATTTTTATTCCAAAACTTAGAGACATCCATTTGTTTCCTACCAGCACATTTACACAGGGACAGGAGCAGGCACTAGGTTTGCTCCCAGGGAACACAGTGGTAGCTGGCAGGAGTGAGCCAGGGCAGGGCTGCTGTGTGCAGACACCTGGGTGCCTGTAGGCCATAGGTCTCTGCCTCAGGAACATCCTGGCTCACTACGTGCGCACAAATGTTCTGGCATGTCCCAGGCCCACACTGCACAGCCACCACCTGCATGGACACTCTGCATGCAAGTACCAACCCTGGCCATTCCAGAACAAAGTAGTAAGCATGCACTAAACCCTCCCCAGCGTATATGGCAAGACAGGAGGCTTTTCAGGATCCAGGACTTAGTGAAACCAGCCCTTACCTGGGGACGCAAGCAAGAAACTGAGATGAGCAAACGCCTTTTGATAGCTCTGACAGTGGATTGCAGAAACACACTGTTTCACATCAGGTACCACAGGTGAGATGGCAAGATAGCCGGAAGATATTTCTGCAGGCCAAAGTTCAGCATCTTTCTCCAGCTGGCTATACTACTTTAGAAATGCATTATTTGAGTTCTAAGCATCTTTTCCAAACACTGGAGATTTTAAGTGCTGGTAGCTTTAGCTAATCTTGTGTTCGGTCACATCCTGCAAACTGTTAGGCTGATCTTTGTTTATGCCTCCATGAGCTGTGATGCTAACCATAGCACTGCTTTTGGGGAAGCAGATAGCAATATCCTGCTAAATTTAAACTGGTTTAAACTGGAGCCACTTGTTGTTGCATGATAAAGCCAGAACAGAAACAGGTACAAAACTCCACTATTATAAAAACACCAGATTTAAGAAACTGAAACTCCTCAAAGTACTTCCCAGAGATTTGTTAAAGAACACCATGAATCCTTCAGCATGACTATGAGTCCTTTCGGGCAAAAACCTCAATTCCCATCCATATCGTAATTACCTGCCTGACACAGTCTAGTAACTAGATCGTTGCACAGATTTGTAACTATGTCAGGGCTGCTGCTGACCACATTTTGCAATAGCTGCAGCAACCTAGTAGAATTAAAAATAGGCAGGGTTACATCAAGTCAGTAGTGACACATATGCAGAATATGTCTTACTATTAACACATTGAGAGCGAATCCCTTTTGCCAGTCAGAATAAGTTGTAGTGGAAAATGACTTAGTGCCAGTTTGTTGTCATTGCCCCATTTACAACCCTATTCACATGTCTAATCCAAACATTGGGGGAATAGGACAGGGACACATGTGTAAGTGAAATTAATTGGCATTTCAGTTCTGACAAACAGCAACAA
Source organism: Leptosomus discolor (assembly GCF_034619465.1). NCBI lineage: Eukaryota > Metazoa > Chordata > Aves > Leptosomiformes > Leptosomidae > Leptosomus > Leptosomus discolor. The sequence continues at coordinate 66,677,571 of NC_141419.1, read as the reverse complement.
AGCTCTCACCTTGCATTTCCGTGATTTGGCATCGTGCAGAACATCCTGATAATGCCTTGCATTTACTGGTCTCACATCCTGGAGCTTGGCTGTGGGCAGCAGTAGGGTTTCTAGAGTTTTCTCAGGATTTCCTTGGTCAATTGCTTCGTTAATGTGTCCAATTGCAATGATTCCTATGAAACAGAAAAGTTATTAAAAGCGTAGTTATCAAAGAAAGCTGCAACTTATCAATATCCGGGACAAAAAAGCAGTAACATAAAGAACAGAAAAATCAAGTAACAAGAAGCAGAGGCAGCAACAGCAGCAGATTTAAAATTATTTTTGCTCAAATACTTATGTGAAGCTGTGAAGTTGTACAGTTTTCCTTTCTGCCGGTTACTGATTCACCTACATCCACCTCTTCATAAAAATCAAACTTGTCCTTACCAAAAAATGGAAAATGGTCTTCTGTACTTTCAGGACAGGAGTATCTACATGAAGCTTAAGGAAAGGTTGGGCATCACATCTAGACATGTTCACCTACAGATTGGCTCACAGTGCTGAAAAAACTTATTTTCAATAAATATTCTTATTTCAGACCAGTTTACTTGAAACCCTGATTTGGACAAATACATACATACTGACCTCCCAGCTACAGCATTACATAGCAACTTAACCCAATTTCTTTAAATTTCACCTTAAATAACCAATCTGATAACGTTGACCTTATGAGAAATCACTTGATTGTTTCGACCAGTGGGACTCAGGACTTCTACCAGCAAAGGAACAGGGCCTAGTGTATTTAATAAAACCTCTAATTAATTTTCTTCAGAGTGGTCTCAACACTTTAAAATAAATTTCCTCCTACCCCCAAACAGTGCTAAAACTTGCTGCTTGGGGTACTTTCTCCCTAAAGCCACCCCAAAGGGCACCAGCCAAAGGCTTCCCCATCACCTGTGATGGATGGTATCCCTGCCAGCAGCAGATTGTCTCTCACCAAGTCTCTCCCAGATCCATCACAGTCCAGCTCGCAGGGTCACAGATCCATGCCCTCATAAGGCTTTGGGAATGAGCAATTTTTCAGGGGGGGGGGCTACCAAAGAGGGACAATGCAGACATGCAGGCTTGCTTGTGGAAACAGAGTCCACCCTTCTTCCTCCCCTCTCTGCCCCAAATAACCGTCCCTGGGCAGAGGCCAGTGTCACCAAAAACAACTGCAGCTATTTTGGTACTAAAGACTAATACAAGGCCACCTTTTTAAAGGCCTGTTTCAACTCCTAGTGCCTACAGAGATGCAGACAAAAAAAGTGATTTGTCAGTCAAACTAACTGCTCAGCATCCCAGCCTGCCAGAGAGCATGCATTTTGAGTGAGCCGTGAGTGAACCACTTGAGTAGATTTAGGAAGCAACAACCCAGACAGTTTTAGTATTTCTGTAATATAAAGCTTTTCTTACCAGTATGAGGCAGTTAACACCCATGACACTGGTGGCAGTGTGGGAAGGGCACATGCACCACACGTCAGTACCACCCTGGAAACAGCCTGCATCTTACAAAGGCTCTTAAACTATACTCCAGACGGCTTGCCAAATGGCAAGCAGTCTGAAAGCTGCCCTCTCCTCTCCTTGCTCCAGCAAACTGGGCATAACTTGATAGAATCAAATTTTAGGGGGAAAAAAAAAATCATACTTCTGTATTCAGTGGAGAAACTTGGTCCTTCAGCATTTTTGAAGGCCAAATGACCACCTATCACATTAATATAACACTACCCATTTAGGGCAATGCAGTTAGATTAGTTTCAAAAATAAACTCTAAATCCATTTCATATTAGAAAAAGCGGGCATAAGAAGCTACTCTCTGACATGAAATCAAGTTACTGAAAAGGAGAGCAGGACAGATAATTGCACTGCATAACTTCTTACAGAGTCCCTTGCGAAAAACAAGGGCCTGGAAATAATTTAACATTAAAAATCTCATTTCCACAGGACACTGCCTGTAATTTCTTCCTCTATCTCCCAATATGCTCTTTGCTTACAATTTCTGCAAAATCCCCAAAGACAGACCATCCAGTGCAAACACTGAAAGACACTGCCAGGTGGGCAGAACCATGGCATTTGTAACACTGCCGAAGGCAAGCAGTCTATGGTACTTTCCAGACAGCCAAAACATTACCAGGAACACTTCAAGGACATTTAAAGACCAACAGGCATTCAAAATTATTTAACGCTCTTCTCTCTTGAAAAGTGTCTGTATAAGGCCATTCATCACAGAAATTTATGTACCAAGGACCAGTCTATCATCTCTGTGGACACTGTAGAGGAAGAATTACTTACTTTCATTTTCTTCTTGAATTTGCATATTAACCATGTCAATGCAGTTCTGAATATCATTCCAGCTTAAATAATCTTGGCCTTGAGATGAAGCCTCTGACTTAATAGACAATAGTGTATCAGCATAACTATAAGAAGATATAAAATACATAAGTGTATTTCATATATAAGATAAACTGCCATAAAGAATTAGTCAGATGCAGCATTCATCCTTTAATGCCAGTATTTTCTTCAATTAATGAATTTTAGACAAACTTATCTTTTGCCAGAAATTATACAGACATGCAAGTTGCCTTGCTGGTTCTATGCATGCATTTCAGGATCTGAAAAAATGTCCCTGTATACTAATTCAGAGCACTTTTCTTGGCAATGTGGGATGATGGCAATAATACATTGAATATATACTTCGCTGTATGGCGCTACAGATAAATTTGGGAGAAACTATGGTCAGCTTCTTGCTGCACTAGGTCGAAGACCAGAATTTCTGCCCTAGCACCTGGTGGCAGCACCCCCTGCTACCTCCATGTGGAATATGATGGGCTGTGGGCAGAGGAAGGGAATTAAAAAAAAAAAGATGCTTCTCTCTCCACAGCTCAAGGTCCTCCAAGCATAGGCTCTGTAGCCTGTGTCTACCCTTCTTAGAAGGATCACAGAACAAGCTGAGCTGGAAACCTTCACAGTAGCATAAGCTCATGTATACTTAAGTTAAATAATTTTCATATTCCTGAATCAAGCATACAACTGCCACAATATGTCAGATCAAATACCTGTCTTCCAATGCTAGCAGAAGCCTGACAAATGAATGGTTGCCAGAAAAAATACAAGACAGAATCACCAATTCCTGCTCTGATTTGCCTGTCCAGCATTCAGCAGCCTGCATTTAAGGGCCTCCCGAGCTGGAGGCTATGTATCACTTTGACAGTTGCAAACAATGCTGTGCTCTGTTAATGTATCTACTGTAATTTGAAATCTTATGTATTCTTGGGGAATGATTCCCACTATTTAAATGTTTTCCGAGATGGAAGTTCTTTTTGTAAATTTTAAAATTGATATTTGCTAGTGTTCAATCTTTCCTCACTCCAATTCTTGTAAGAAAATAAAAACTAAAGTTATAATTGAAGCTAGCAACTTTTCGTAACCTTCCCCACAACCTGCACATGTTGGCAGACCTATCTCATTTTCCCTAAATTCTGTCTTCCAGGAAAACACATTCCTGACAAGTTAAGAAAGCCATTGAACACCATCTCCCTCACTAAACTTTTTCTAAGCTGTGCTGTATTCCTTCTGGTACTGTGCAATCAAAGCTTCCTGCAATATTCAACATATAGTTGGCAGCACATATTTACATAATGGCATCATAAAATTTTATCTTATTCTCTACCCCAGCTAATTCCTAGTGTTTCATTTGCATTGACTGGCAGCTTAATATAAAAATCAGATCACAGTAACACCAGCCAAAGATGCTGTACTTGGACACTTTGAGGTCCATTTCTGTGTATTTATAACATTGCTTCTCTTGCCCACAAGCACCACCTCACACTAGCAGATGCCAAGTGGCAGATTAATTCTGCTCCACCTTATGGCATTCTGCTCCCTCTAACCAAAACACTGGACTCTTATTCCTATCTGACTGCCCACCTTCCAGCTTTGCGACACCTAGCAAGGGACAGTCTCAGATCCATGTCCCCTGGCAGGCTGGTGAAGATGTCCAGCCACTGCTATCCCTTTTGCCTAATAATGCCTTCCAGCCGCACAGGGAGGCTTCCACCACTTATCACCAAGAGGCAAGAACTGTCCCATGCCCCCACACTCTCCTCCACACTCTGGGGGCTCAGGTCTTACACAAATCATAGTGTTGCCTCATATATTTTGCAGATACACGAAAGAGCGCAGAGGCAGCAGCACATGGCTGTGACAAGTCAGGCACATGGCAGTGCAAGCAGCTGGCAGCTGAGTGAAGGCTGGAATTTAATGTTGAACATGCATGCATGCCACAGCATTGTGCTCGTCTTTTTAGCAAGCAGGATTGTACTACGTTTTTCAGACCTTTGCAATTCTTAAGCAAAAAAGGGGTCAAATGTGGTTTAAGGGGCCTCCTGGACCTTAAGGCATTAAACAGTACCTCATTCCAAAGATCTGCTTTCAGTATTGCAGAGAGGTTACTAATTAACAGTTTCCAGCTACAGTTGGTTGGTTCATGTTTTAGTGTCTGCAAAAATTCCTGTCAGTTCTTAATGTTTGCTTTCTGAGGATATTTTCCCTGCACCTCACACGTACTCTGCGCTCAAACATCTGAGGTTGTGTGATTGCTTACACTTACAGATACACAACAGGTTCAGCAATTGCCACATAATCTCTTATTAACTTGTAACACAGATATATATCTTGCAGTTCTTTCAACTTCATAGCCACAACACAGGACAGCCTACCTAGTAAAATGCCTACTTAACCTTTTGCAGAAATTGCCAAGTCTCATCCAGACAAGACAAAATAACCTTTACCGTTGAAAGTTTTCCTCTTCCAGATTATTGAAGCCAATGTATGGGTTTCTGAGATGATTCTTTATCATTAGGATGTCCTTATTTTCCAAGGCCTGGTTTAGCAACACAACAGCTGACAACATTTCTACTGCAATAGACAGTTCATCATGTGCCAAGTAGTTCTGTAGGACAATAATGTACCACAGTCAGGAAGCTGAATAAGCAGTGTAACAAATTTGAGTTACACAGTCCAGATACCATCAAGGAGATGGACTTGAGCTAAAAAGCCTGGCAAAATCCCTAGTCACAGACATGTCAGAGTATCACAACACTGGTGGTAGAGCTTACTGGAGTTGCTACACATCTCTTCAGCCTTTCCTTCTTTCGCCCCACAATCCCGTCTATCCCAGTCTAACCCTCATAGCAGGGGATTACTTTTCTATGCAATATATAAAACGGAGTTAGTCCTCATTAAGAGCATGCAACAATAAAATGTCAGTTGACTTGTTGCAACACAAGAGCTCAGCCAGAGCAAAATGTGTCAAGAAACAAATTCTGTGATTCAGTATGGCTTATTTCAACCAAAACCATTCATGCAATATGTAACACCATGGCAAGAGAATTAAGTCTGATTTTACACAACATGCTATGCTCTTTCATGGTTTGACTATGTAACATCAGTGAGCAGGTTGTAAGCTTTTCACTCTTACCACAGCATTCTGTTGTTGGAGGTTGAACAGCTCAGTCTGATAGACAGCAGCAGCAAATGAGTGAACAACAGGCAGCTGCGCCTCCGGTTTCATCAGTGCAACGAGTGTTTTACTAGGATCACAGTTACGAATTGCAGTATTGATATTGTCAACTGCTATAAGTTCTGGAGAACAGCAGGGAAAGAAAAGCCTATTAATTTTCATATGCCGTTTGCTCTTTATGCCATGTAGATGACAATTAGGTTATTCCAAAGAAGACAATTTGCTGTCATTAGAGAAAAAAAACATATTCGTGTGAGATTCTTCAAGACACAACTGCTGAATGTTGCAAAAAGAGTGTCTATTCAAAGGTATGCACCAAATTATTGGAGGACTTTAGTTTCTGGACTTTGAGATATTAGAGATTGCTTATTGTATCTTTAACGCAAAACAAGGAGCTGGCCCCATCCTAGCACAGAGAAAGACCCAATGTGCCTCCTGGGTTTGCTTCTGGCAGGTACTGCTGGGTATGTCAGCTCCAGCACCTCAGTCTTCCTTTAGCCCAAAAGCTCCTTTCCCTCTGGGATACATTTCCTCCCTTACCTCCTCCTTTCGACAGGACCTGACTCATCTAGCTAGAACAAGCTTGTCCTGCAACACCAAGGACATTTTTATTGTCCGTTTCAGAAGGTCTGGTAGAAACCAACAAAATACATTAGGGGAGTGGGATTTTCAGCAGCTGAACTGATGGAAAACCACATTATGGCTTTTAGGACTTCCTCTGCATTCTGTCATCTGTTTATCTAATGGTGAGGAGGATCAGTCCTCACAAGCACTGTCATCTAGAAATTATTCCCTTCTCTGCAGCTCAAATTTAAAATTAAGCAGACCATTGTAGAGGAATATGAGCATAACCCTTTTCAGTACCTGAACAGCTTGGCTGTTTTGCTTTTCGTTGAACTGGCTTTAGCAGAGGTTTTGAACCCCAACAGAAAAATGCTGAAAAACTCTTCTCACTTGAGCAGCTGCAGTACCCTTACAACACCCCTTAGCTTAGTCACAACCACCGTAATTGCACACCTGGAGGAGCAACTCTGAAGAAACCCAGGCAGGACACACCCAGGAACACGTTGTGCAAGGGACTGCTCTGGTGTTGCACAAAGTGAAACAGCCTTGAAGGTTAGATCGCATGTGGCAGAGTAGAGAATGACAATTATGTAAATGTCATTTCCATCAGCAAAATAACTCCATCTCCTCCATTTTATCTTATGGTTCTACGTATACTATTATCCAGGGAATACTTTCAGTCACCTGACTGCTTGAGTCTGTAAAAGATTGCTTGTACAGCAGACACCATCCACAGTTAATGCATGCAGCAACACTCAGATCTCATTATACAACACAAAGACTTCAGAAACCTTTCTAAGTAACCAGGCCCACCTAAAGAAGCTCCTTGACTGTTATTTCAATTACTCTGAAGCATGGTCATATGGGCCATGTGTTCTTGAAGGCTCTCTCTATCAACTAGTCCTAAGGTTAGAAAAAGGAAAGGGTCTCAAAGCTACAGCCTGCATGCTTTTTAAGAGAAAAGAACAGAGAGGAAAAGAGTCAGTCTGCAAACAAACTAGACTAGCTCTACAGTCAATAACCAAGCTACTGATTTCTTATTCAGGAACTGAGCATGCAACTTGCAAAACACACTTTACATTGTTCAAATTCCAATAACAAAACCCACTATTTTTTCCGTGTCAAACCAAACATAAGAAATAAGTTGCTCTCCAAATTGCTGTTGCTGCTTTTCATACATCATACTTTTCCTCCTCATTTCCTTTACCAAGGAGCAATTCTTTCAGAGAAAGTACTGCTCACCATTGGTTAGCTTAACCAATCTAAAATAGGCTAACATTTGAGGTAGTAAGTCAAACTTATCTTCTGGCTTAAGTTGACCTCACATTACAAAAGCAATCAGCCTGGATTTAAAGCATTGCAAATAATACGAGAAGCAAAACAGCCACTAAGCCATGCCCACATGTAGCACGAAATGACAGCAGTTTAACCAAAGCTCAACTTCCTAGCAAAGAAGTTTCCAGCCAAAAGCAGCAATACATGCACTGCAAATTTAGATTCCCCTTAACTATATTTTTTACAAACTATAACTTGCACCTTGTGACATTCTTAGGAGGCTAAGAACAGGATAGATTTAGATACATGTGTCTAAAAGTGAGAATAATTTTCCTCTGTGATGTGATGCCTTTGCAAAACATTCTTCCATGTTGTCATTCTACAAAGATGTTCATCATTTCCAAGTGAGGATTAATACCACACTGATAAATATTTGTTCAAGCCATCAAGCCATCCATTGTCTTCAGTTTTAGCCAATGTGTTTACCAGTGGCTCAAGCTGTTCAGAGAAAAAAAAGTGTAAGCTACCTCAGATAAGAGTATATGCAATGCAGGATAGATTGGTGACTTGGCAATTGTGACACTGAGAAAAACAGTTACAAAAATAAAATGCAACACATATGGTTTCAACTTGAGAAACCTTGTTTAAATGCAAGAAATCGTGGATTCAGTTCATCAGCTTAACATAATTAAATGGTGATGGTAAAAAATTAGTATTAAAATAGTTACTCACTAAGCTTGTGAGCCTCAGCCTCCGCATTGGCAACACTAACTTCTTTCTGTATTTCATTTTTGTCGAGCATATTTGGAACCCCTGCTATCTAACAGATCAGAAAAAAAGATTTCATTATACTTTTAAGTTTGATAGGAGATAAGGGATAAAACCCCTTGATGGGACACTAGGATTTGATTGTATTATCCCCTGAGCATCAAATACAATGTCACAGTAAACAGTATTAATCTTTCCCTGTGATTTTCATCTTATTGAAAATGATGCATTTTCTTCTTAAAACCCAATTTACTGTTTCCTTTGCTGTTAATGATTCAATATTACCTTTTGTTACAACTCATTTTCAAAGCAAACATAGTATTAGGGGCTGCATGCTATATCTCAAATTTTCTTCCGATATCTTAGTAACTACTTACAAAGGCATCATGCTCTTTAGAGCAAATGCAGCTACTTCAGTGTTGATTAGTATATAAATTATTCTAAAACCTTATAAAACTGTTTCATAAGTGATGCTGAAGGCAGAATAAAGGCAGTTTCTCTCTGCATTAAAATTGGCTAAAAAAATGCAAACTGATGCATAGTACCTGTTCCATTCAATTACCTGCATTTTCTGTTCTTTAGAATCACACAATTGCATTAGGTACCATGAGGAATTTTGCGGCAGAACTTCAAGTAGGCTTAGAGCAGGACGGTTCAAACCTGCCATCAGTGCCACTTCATCTTGCTGGTCAATAGCCCCATTCACTTGGATTAAAGCTATGTGAACTGAAATGAAAACAATGCTTATAAACAGCAAATACACTTTTACAAAAAAAGTCCATTGCTGTCAGCGTCTTTTTGTAAAAGCCAGCTAGGGTGGCAATCTTTATCCAGTAGAGGATTATTTATTTCAAGACCAATCCTACAAAGGGAGTCTCTGGCTCTGTGTGAGCCCATGTGGGAGCAATTCGGCCACAGCTAATTGGAAGATTATGAATTAATTTTGGCTCTATATAGAAAAGGGGGTCAAAATTTACAGTATTCTGCACGCAAAAAGAACTCAAATGTAAGGAAACAGAGAAGGCAATAGACGACTTGATTGTGAACTGAGGAATCCTTACAGCAAAAACCACAAACACAGACATTAGCCCCTCCCCAAGAGTAGTAGAAAAGGAACAGCGAGAAAAAACTCTTATAGACAGACATTAGCTACTTATGCATGGTTTTTCCACAGAAATATTTTGTTTGTTCATGAGGATTCAAGTCCTGTTCAGCTGGAATGTGGGACATCACGTGTCATGTGCACACTTCCATAAGGATCCAGAATGGCTTACTGTTTATCTTATTGATATTGCCTTGAATCTCAGCTTGTGTCAGCAGCTCCTCATAGACGTCTCTCTCTTCTTCAGAGATTGTGCCATTCTGAGAAAACAAAATTGTTACTGGTAAACAGAAAAACTTTGCAGAGAGAAAAGTTATCAGTGGGAGTCATTAAAACTGCATCAGCTAGAATTGTCTGGATTTATTTGTGAAGGATTTGGTTGACCATATGAACTAAAGAAAACAGCACTTTGCAGTAACTGGCTGAACAATATTTAAAGAACTTCATGCTTCCTGTAAAATAGCCATGTAAAGATAGTGTACTACTTTTCAACTACAGAAAGCATTAGCTCCCATGTAAAAACCAAAGCAAATAACTTCATATTAAAGATCTGTGGCAGAGGTAATACTTTATGCTCAGAAACTTTATCATTCTTTTTGCAACTTTTTAAACAGATTTTTTTTCTTTTTCTCTAAAACGGTTGATAGATGAAAACCAGTCTTTTTTTTTGTTTTTAGTCTTCCCTTATTTTATCCTTTAGTCAAAGTTAAGCTACTTCATACTCATAGCAATCAGTCTTATAAAACTGGCTGTCAGCTTGTTACATTACCATTATGTATCTTATTTAGCTTAAAAGTGGGGGGTTTTCCCCCTCATGGCACTAATTTAAAAATTAACTAATTTTTTTAATGTTAATACTACAGCATGAGAAGCAACATGAAGGAACACGTATTCTAGGAATGCTAATAAAATACCACTACCTTAAGTCTTGCATTTGATTCTTTTCTCCTTTTCACTTCAAAGAGTTCATTCTGATAGTCTTGTGCAAGTTCCTCATCCACATTTTGCAACATTGCATTTGGGTTCCTCAGAGCTGCGATGGTTTGCTCAGCTATTCCCTTCTCAACAGCTTCGTTAATTGCTATTACTGCTGCATGCACTAAAATTAAAAGCACAATCCTAAGTTTCAGGACACAAAACATATTCAAAACTGCCACTACTTCTGATTTATAGGTGTTTGATATATGTTCAATGATTTACATATTCCATTTCAAACATCTAATTCCTAACGTTTTCCTTAGACTGCAGCAACAAAAGCACTCTGTTTGCCCAAAGGTGGCACATTGCTGTCTGTTCCATGTTTGCTCTTCTCCCACTAGGGGTTACTTTTTCACTGACAGAAAATAAAGCACGAATTATATTTTATTGTTCAAGTCATTTAGAAGAAAAGTATATGCAAGATTTGAAAGCATTTTTGGCATTTTTCTCTTAAAGCCTCTTTCATATCCATAAAGATATGAGACATATGAAAGCATTGTTTAAACTGTATATGTGAAAGATGCTACACAAGAAGTAAGAAGTTCAAAATCCATGAACCTTGTCCTCCAGAAAACACAGTTAAGGCTCCCCAGGCAGGGTACAGCCCAGCACACCACATCTAAGCCTGCCTGGGATGAACTGTCTCCTTTCCTAACTGAGGATCTCCATGAGCAGCTGGGCAAGAAGACAGACAAGTGATGTAACTGTCTCTCTACTTCTGTCACCTGCAAAGCCATAGGACAACAAACTTCAAATGGGAGAAAGAACAGTGAAAGGGCTTTGCATGGTTCTGTCCTGGTTTGAGATAAAATGGAACTAATTCTGTTTAGTGATTTTACTTATCAGTTAAGTCTCTTCTAAGTAACTGCACTTTCTGAAATCCTGCATGTTCTTCCTGAAAGTGACTGCTTCCAACAGCGATTACACTTGATGTTTCTAGTTAATACCAAGGAATGGTACGCAGAAAGGCTCTTGCTTATACTTGCTTCTGTAGTGACCAAGGTCACTGCTAAATCTTGTACCCTGTGTTGGGGTTCCATAAGTGAAAAGTGTCACAGGTACGTAAAAAGGTCGCACCTGCAGGGAAGAATGAACTGGACAGGTGAGCCAGAACTGACCAACAGAGTATTCCATCCCATATACGTCACATTCAGTATAAAGCTGAGGGATCACAAGGGTCAAGCCCTCTTCTTTGATGGCTGGAATCCAAGGAAGACTCTGACTGCGATCCTGATCTGTGCATCCCGGAATCCAGTGCCAGAGTCCAGCTCCTGCATCTGGTTCCTGTCTGCTACCAAGTCTAGCTGAGGACTTCCCCAGTGCCAGCCCTGCAGCATCAGTGGTGACATATATTCACCAGGAGGACTTGGGTTTGGTATTTGCTATATATATATTTGTATAGATTTCATTATTTTTGTATTTTCATTATTATCTTTTATTGCTATTTTTTCATTAAAGCTATTTCAGTTTTATTTTCCAACCCATAAGTCTCTCTCCCTTGTTCTCTCTTCTTTCCCCTTCTGAGATGGGAGAGGAGTTAATAGAGTGTCTGTCATTTGGTAGTGGCCAGCCCAGCCTCAACCCTTGGCAGGTTCCCAAAGCCTTATTGCATAGGAAAAGGGGAAAAAGTGCCATAGGACTCCTTCAGTCCATTGACCAACTTAAGCGCTAAACTTTTCCTTTGAGAACACAAGAAAACTTCAACTGCTAAACAAATGCTTCACTCCAAGATCTTAAGAGTCAGAAATGCTCTTGTTTTTCACACAGCAATGTTACATGAATGCACAAAATCAAAACTCCTTGCAGCTCAATTAAGTGTAGAGTAATGGCTAACATACTCCTCCCAGGTATTCCCTGTACACATTTGGCCCCAAGATCAGTTCGGGTTTAAACTGTAGCTAAGATCAGCTGCAGTTTATCTGGGCCTTCATGACACAAAGAAACTCCAACAACTGTCTGGTGGCACATTCATCTCAAAGATTTTGCAGACATTACTATGTAAAATATAATTCCTCATAAATGTTTACCTAGATCTTATCCCAGAGGAATACAGCAGCTCCCCTTTTACCATCATAGCAGCTTGTCTAGGATTTACTTTCACGCCCTCATTGAGATGTGCGAGGGAAAACATGAATGCCATCTTGCCTTATTCTATCAGTATTTACTTGCTATGTGGCCTTGCATGGTTTGCTAAACTAGAGGAAAGTACTTAGTAAAAAGCATTTTTTTGGATTGTTTAACTGAGGATCTATATATCTGAGTTTGCAGCCTTCCATTTCTTTCAGTATATGAAAGAAATGAAAGATGTTGGTAACGATTAGGAAATTTGAGTTTGCAGAAAAATAAAGGGGTGTACAAATTTAGGAAAGTAGAACAGAAGAACAGGCCATTGGAAACTCAACATGGGCAAACGAAGCATGAAGTGAAGCTATACGTTCTCAGAGAGGGCAGTTACTGGAGCAACTTGCCTAGCTGTCAGTGGATAATCCATTGCTTAGCATTAAGTTCATGCTAGAAAGTTGTTCTAAAATGATTTCAGTCAGTTCAGCACAGCATCAGATGGCAAACACAAGCAGCTGGCATGGTGGAGGAGAAGCAAGCAGAGAGGCACACTGGTTCCTTTGACATGGAACTTCATAAACAGAGGAAGTTCAGGTTGGGCATTAGGAAAAGGTTCTTCACTGAGAGGGTGGTCTGTCACTGGAACAGGGTCTCCAAGAAAGCAGTTGTGGCACCAAGCCTTTCAAAGTTAAAGGAGCATCTGGATGACACTCTTAGTCATATGGTTTAGTTTTAGGTTGTCCTGCGAAGAACAGGGAGTTGGACTCGATGATTCTTGTGAGTCCCTTCCAACCTGAGATATTCTATGATTCTATAAACACCCAGATCAACTTCAAAGGGCTAAGACAAGACTGCCATTCTTAGAAACAGGTATCACCCCCACATCCATATATAACAAGACACATAGAAAGGATGTAATCTCTTCCATAGTTGTGTAAGAGGCCTCACTGACATACATGGAGGTAGCAAAAAGTAGTTGAAAGACAGGTTCAAGGTTAGGAGAGATGTGAACAGGTATTGATTGATCTTGTGAACCCATCTACCAAGAGAAACAGTGAGAAGCCTGATTGGACTTGAAAGAGTAGTCTGGAGGCATGGAATAACCAGAGAGAGTTACTTGCAGAATGTTTCCTGTGAAGGCATTTTAAGCTTACTCTTTGCACGCTGATTTCTACTATTGCTGACAGCACAGCAGGAGTCATCAGCAGTTGTTTCACTTCATATCTCCTTTTGCTTACTCTGTTTCGGAAGCAGGGTAGTAGATCCTTTCCTGCGGCAGGATCTCCACATCTAACCTCACTAGTGCATGAGGGTTCCCACAGCAGATGTTTCCTGTTCTGGGGCAGGCCATGTTATCTGCAGCACACTCATTGCCCAAAGGGACAGAACCAGCATCAGGAAACCCTGCTTTTCTATGGAAGACTGAAAACACTTCAGAAGCTAAAGGAAACCCTACATGCACTATAATAAGCTTACAGAGAGGGAAGTTGCAACCCTTTCATCCTCAGGGACGGAAGCTCCCTGGAAAAATGCTTCATAGTCACTAAATCTCTGAAAATTTGCCAAAACAGGAGACAAACCTCCCCCACTTCCAAACACAGTGTTTTAAGAGCTCACTTTGCAGGAGCATGCGTATATTAAGCTATAGCAGGCTCCAAAATATACAGCACAGACAATGTGAATCAACATGAGGAAGTGTGTTTTAAGTTAAGGCCTGGAAATTTTAGCACACTGAGTAACATCATGAATCACGTTTCTGTTATGCTACTTTGCAAGGCTTAGCAAAGTTGCAATGGAACTTAACTATTATGCAGCCTTTATTCCCTCCACCTCCCTGTGTACAGTCTGCGGTACTGTTACTGGTTTGTATCAATGACCCACTGGTACCACTGAACGTACTCAAGCAGGCCTTCTGTTCTTCAGTTTGCCTCTCTGAAAAAGGCTAGGATTTTGAAGAAAATAACTAGTGCTGAAGTGTGGATTTAAGTGGACACACTTCATTTTATGTCATTTCAGTTCAGGCAATTTTTTATTTTATTTTTTTTTTTTTAAATATATCACTTCATTCCACAAAAAAAAACAGAATTACTGATGGATAGGCTTGGGCAGCAGTAAAAGCATTTAATTTTGGTTTGGAGGGGAAGCTGCTCAAGACAGTCTCAAAAAGACCATAACCGTGTATCAATCCCCCTTAAAAGGAAAAGCTTATTTCAGATGCACCAGCAGGATGTACCCTCCAGCAAGGTTCTACCATGCTGTGGGTCACACGCCAGCAATCAGACAGATTGAAACCTGCCCATGGAGACAAGTGGTTCCTCTATATATACGCTACCATACATGAGAGAGTTGTCTATCTGGTCCAGTGCCTTGTCCTCCCAGTAACCTGAGTTTTTGAGGAAAAATGAGTGTTTGAGGAAAACGGCAAGAGCCCAGCACAGAAAGGAAACACAGAAAAGACACCTTGTTTCTGTGACCATCTCCATTGTACACCCTATGGTGCAGAGGCACACATAGAGCTCAATTCATCACTCTAGAGGAGCACTAGCTACCAAAACATTAAACCCATGCAAAAGACTGTAAGAAATCTGGTGGTGTTTCCTATGGTTCAAAAGAGATGCTCAAAAATGCAGACTGAAAAATTGCAAAAGGTCTTGTAACAATGATGCAGCATGACAGTCAGTGAAAACTTGCTTGCTTTTCTTTTTTTTTTTTTTATTAGGACATGGCAAATTGGGTGAATTAAAACACGGAAAGTCTTTTCCCAGCTTTCTGTCAAATTATCCAGAAGAAAACAAAGCAGGAGCCACACTTACATGCAGCTTCATCCACTGATAATTCACTGGCCAGAATCCCACCAATTTTACTGAAAGATGGCATCTGTATACCATACTTCTCTAGCTCCTTCCGCATGTTGCTGATTTCTTCCTCTGTTCACATAATAAAAGAAATATTATCAGAACAAAAGCATAGGAATTTCATTATGAATCACCATACCTACAAATGCAGGTGCCATGTTTTTGAAAGCACTTGCATTCAGGATTGCTTAGCAATTTTTCCTCCCCATTTTGAAGGAATCTAAGGTACGACAAGCATTTCGCACAAATTCACTCCTTTCTGTCCTTCAGAGACTGACATTCATTAAAAATAGCAGCCTCCCACCTATTTAATTAGGATGTGTTCAGTTCAATCTTATGGGAGGAGAAAGACTATAATAGAAAATATGTACAGTGTTAGCAGATTTACTGGGTGAAGAGGCAGTCTAACATATGATTAGATAAGTTTATTACCTGTGAAGTCTACTTTTCCCAGTAGGTCCTGGATCTGCGGTGCTAATCCTAGTTTGAACAGATATAAACTGCAAAGAAGAAAATTAGAATTTAAAGTCCTGCATGTGGTTGAGGTAGTCACTTTCTGTACAAGAGAAAAGTGCTTTTATGAAGCTTGTCCTTTAACCTTTGACTTTTATGGGCTGATACAGAAAAAATTAACCCTACAGTTTTCTTTATGCTGTATTCTTAAGTCTTACAGAAACAGAAGTCTTCTTTAACTTAATGTTTCAAAACAGCATCTCTAAGAGAGAGTCAGTGTATCTCAGATCACAGGGGAAGTGTAAACATGTAGAAAACCTTAGTGGAAGACAGTTAAAGAAATTCAAAAGCTAATATTGGGAAAAAAAGCAAGATATGAATGCACTTCAGTACAGCTTATACCTTTGGATCTATGTACTGTTTTGACTTGCTTTATTACATCCTTGTAATTAATAGGTGAAGACACACAAATCACTGACATACTTCTTACTAAGTATAGAGGAACAAGGACCTGTAAGTCCATCCAAGCCCATCTCAAATATATTTATGTCATCAGCTATTCAGCATTCGGAAAATGAAGAAAGCTCAATTTAAAGTGCTATCCACTAATATTTTTATTTCCATATAGCATGAAAATTTATTCCTCATTATTCCCTCAACTCTGGGATGCTTTCTGAAAAAACAGCTGAGTACATCCAGATTTTCTCAAAATCTTCCAAATACAGGACTTGTATTTATCTACAAAAGACTGGTGTTTCTATAATTTAGCAGTGAAATTCAATAAACAATTGAGAGGTTTTCAAGCAGGAATCAAAACCTGAGACATAACACATTCCTCCAAAAGTATAATTTTGGACCTTTTTAAATTACTTCACCACAACTTCATACAATGTACAACACAAATGTGCATTGTGGCTTGGGGTTTTTGTTTTTAACAGCGCACATTTCCCTTTTGTGTTTTGTTGTTGGGGTTTTTTTTGCTATTAACAAATTACAGGATGAGATCTCAAGGCAAGATTTGTAGCTGTCACATTTATTTCAGAGCACACAGAATCAACATTTCATCTTCCGTGCTACTACAGCTACTCCTCTGCCCTGTCATGTAGGTCAACACTCTTGACTACTGCAACCCCTCAAAATCATTGCCGCTGCCATTCTCACCTTTTAAAGCAGTCTTAAAGGTAAGTTAGGTATAGCAGAAAAAACCCCACATGACTATAGTAACAAACCAGGTTCCTCTGTTATGCTGATCTGCCTGCCAGTCTTTCCTAGCAGGCTTTTAAAGATATTTTACTTTAAGTTTGAGACATGGACACCGTCCTGGCTGAAGTGCTGGATGTTGTAACAAGCAGTTACGGAGATTAGCAGCATCACGGGGCTATGCTGGCTTTTTTTGGGGTCACCACAATAAAAAGACAGAGGAAGAAAAAGTGATATGAACATCGGAGACCGGTGTTTTTGCTGGTCAGCGCTTCCAAGATACTGAACCACGTGCGTTACTTCCTACGCTCCTTTGTTTGGATAAACTATTAACCACCAGGTGGTGCTAAAAATATGCTTCGAGTCTTGCAGGGAACACAAAGACATTTCTACTCTGTATTAAGGTATCATTTCATTTGAAACCGCTTGCTTAATGCTTTTATAGTGTAACTTGAAAATTAGGGAACCCACATAAAATCAAAAGCCGGGCGTCTTGGGGTTAAGAAAGTTGGATATGAGACATCAGGAGCAGGGGAGAAACTAAGGGGAAGGGGCAGTTCCCAGGTGAAGTTCCCTTTGCATTGCCCATGCAGAACTGTACTTCATATCAGGCAGAGGTTCCTGAGTCTTATTTTATGGTTAGCTTATATATAACAGGCCACAAATACCAATTCTGAAAATATTGCATTGGTTTTTATCTTTTTTTTTTTTTTTTTTTTGAAGACATGCTTGTTATTCTACTGCTTCCTAGGAAAACGATGTTTTGAAGCTGTGCAGCTTCAGAGTGATAGTTTGTCCAGGATGTACCAGTAATCTGCTTGCAAATATCACCTGAAAACTAAATTTTTCAGGGGGAAAAAATATCTCATAAGCACTGCTATTCATGAACAAGAATCACTATTAGCATCTTTATTTAGATGAAGCAGCTCTTAACCGCATTTAGCCCAGGAACAAATCCAAATTGGCTTTCACAAGAAAAATGGTGTAAGAAATGAGACCTATGCCTTTGTATTTTTCAAGTTAGGCTTTAAGTTTTGGTGTTTCAACAGGAGAAAAGCAAGAGGGTAGTTATATTCAACAGGAGTTTAGAAGTCATTTGCTAAGTCACTCCTTCCTGGCCACAGCAATACTGCATTTGACAGTGCAAGTTGTTCCACATACTGGTAAGTGCAATGGTCTTCATTTCAGACTTGAGCCAGGACATATCAAAAAAATACAATCAAACTATCTTGCTTAGAGTCATTGGCTATCTTCAGGCTCTCTAGCAGCTCAAAGATCAGCAAAACTCCAAATAACAATTCCCTGTGAAATGTTAACATTTCAGATGTCAAATAGACTGTTTGGATAGATGACCTTTGAAATTTAAGCATGTGCATTAGAATTTATTATTTAAACCCAATGGCGATTCTTCTTGTAGTGGTCACGTGCATACATTACAGGTGCAAAGGTGAAAAGCCTGCTTGCTATTGCTGTTTCTAGATACTGTGGTGCTGGACCATGAACACAACAGGGACACAGGCTTTTCCATGGTGCGTGAACCCTGTACTGATTCCCTGGAGGGGATGCTCTGATAAAAGCAGAGTAGAGCAGGTGGGGTGTATGGTGTGGAGCCAGGGGGACAGATGCCAGCAGGTTCGCAGTTACAAGAATAGCAGAAGGGGACCAGAACGGCACTCCTGCAGCTCAGTTCCTCTGATGCCAACCCAACTGAGAACACTGCTGGCCAAGCAAGTGCCCTGTCCTTAATTCTGTTGCTTCCCAGACTGCTTTCAATGTAGGCTGTGTGCCATTTAATACTGATACTGGAGCCTGATTTGAAAGATTATGGTGAAGGACTTACAATATGTGTTTTAAGAAAAGGCATGGAAATAAATGAAGCTCAACAACTGTTTTGTCAGTTCTTACATCCCGCATGGGATGCGGGCACAAGGCCCTGCACTTTCATGGGAAAGTATCATAACAAAAAGTATTGCAAGCCTATTCCCCAATCACTGTGGCACGACACAGCTGCTATGCAATCCATTTCTAAAAGAATAGCTTGTAGGTACAGAGTTACAGCTTTGTGCTGATAACGTAGCAAGGAAAAGTAATTTAAATGAGACAAACTTGGAAGTGAAAGCTAAGACAACACAGACTAATTCTGATACTGGCATAAATCCTGAGGCACGTCAAGATGGACAAAGGAAAACCTGCCAGGTCAACCCATTGCAAAATTCAGTTCAATATGAAATTGCTATAGCAACAATTAGGCAGATCTTAAGAAGGTATCTAACTGGTGGGCTTATTATTAATGTAGCATTCAAATCCACAGTTGACAAAGTCCTCCTCCATACATGAGGAAGCAAATATCAGAAAACCTCATACTGTTCTTCCACCTCCTGCAAAACATCTGAGCCAGCCCATAATGTGGCTGGAGGGGCACACAGCCCTCTGTGTCAGCCTGAGCTGGTTAACTTCAGAGCCCCATGCATCCATTTCAGGAAATCACTTAAGCTTACACAAGACACTTACTGACAGAACAGACTGCACTACCAAGTTTTAGGTGACAGCTAGCCTTGAACAGTCCTGGTAATACTGTCCAGTAAATATCACACCAGGCATAATAATTTCAAGAGGCAACACTTGTCAATGACGACAGAAATATTTCCAGGGCTGTTAACTTCAAACACCTAGCATTTGAAAGAAATATGATGAACTTTGGTGGTATGCCCTATTTATTGACAGTGAGTGCACATAGAGTGCAAAGTCGGCACACCATTTCAAGTATTAGACCTTAAAAATTTTCAATTACAGCATACATTGACTATTTTCTGACCTATAGCCCTGGAGCTGCTGATGTGCCTTTGAACACCATTCAGAACACAGAAGAGAGTTTGGGGTGTAAGCTAATTGTGTTCTCTGCAAGACTAGTTGAAAGAAATGAAAGGAAAAGTCAAGTGGACGAGGCCCTTCATAGATACGAATCACAGCTCATTCACAAGCCCTGGTCCTCATGCGGGACTTCAACTATTCCAATATCAGTTGAAGGGACAACACAGCAAGGCATAAGCAATCCAGAAGATTCCTGGAATGCATTAGTGATAACTTTCTCCCCCAAGCAACAGAGGAACCAATGAGGAGAGGTGCCATGCTAGACCTTGTCCTCACCAACAGGGAGGGGCTGGTGGGCAATGTCAAGCTCATGGGCAGCCTTGGCTAAAGTGACCATGAGATGGTGGAGTTTAAGATCCTAAGGGCATCAAAGAAGGGGGCTCTCAGCAAGCTCAAAACCCTCGACTTCAGAAGAGCCGACTGCCCTCTTCAGGAACCTCCTTGGTAGCACGCCATGGGACAAAGTCCTGGAGGGATTGGGAGCCCAGGAAAGCTGGTTGACTTTCAAGGATCATCTTCTCCAAGCTCAAAGGCACCGCATCCCTACAAAGAAGAAATCAGGCAAAAATGCCAGGGGACCTATATGGATGAACAAGGAACTCCTGGCCAAAATCAAACACAAAAGAGGAATACACAAAGGGTGGAAGCAAGGACAGGTAACCTGGCATGATTACAAAGCGACCATTCATGAAACCAGAAACCAGGTTAGAAAAGTTAAAGCCCAGATGGAATGAAATCTGGCCAGGGACATTAAAAATAACAAAAAAGGATTCTACAGGTATATTGGAGAAAAAAGATAAATGAGGGAGACTGTGGGCCCTTGCCAGAGAGATACGGGTGAGCTGGTTACTGAGGAGAAGGAGAAGGCTGAAGTACTCAATGACTTTTTTGCTTCAGTCTTCAAAGGCAACGACTTGAGCCACACCACCCAAGTCACAGAGGGCACTGTCTGGGCCTGGGAGAGTGAAGAACCACCCAGGGTAGGAGCAGATCAGGTCCGGGAACACCTAGAGAACCTGAAGGTGTACAGGTCTACAGGACCTGATGAGATACATCCACGGGTCCTGAAGGAACTGGCGGCTAAAGTTGCTAGGCCACTAGCCATCATATTTGAGAAGTCGTGGCAGTCTGGCAAAGTTCCCACAGATTAGAAAAGGGGAAACTTAACCCCCATTTTTAAAAAGTGAAGCAAAGAAAACCCAGGGAACTACAGGCCAATCAGCCTCACCTCTGTGCCAGATAAAATAATGGAACACATCCTCCTGGCATCTGTACTAAGGCACATAAAAAATAATGTGGTAATTTGTGACAGCCAACACAGCTTCACTAAGGGCAAATCGTGCCTGACTAATTTGGCGGCCTTCTACGGCAGAGCTACAGCTCTGGTAGATATGGGAAGGGCAACTGATGTCATCTACCTAGACTTGTGCAAGGCATTTGACATGGTCCCACGTGACATTCTTGTCTCTAAGATGGAGAGACATGGTCTTGATGGATGGACCACTTAGTCGATAAGTAACTGGCTAGAAGGTCGCACTCAAAAAGTTGTAATCAACGGCTCCAAGTCCAGGTGGAGACCAGTGACAAGAGGGGTTCCTTAGGGGTCTGTTCTGGGCCCAGTGCTGTTTAACATCTTTGTCAGTGACACGGACTGTGGCATTGAGTGCACCCTCAGCCAATGATGATGACATTAAGCTGTGTGGCACAGTGGACTTGTTTGAGGGAAGGGAGGCCATCCAGAGGGACCATGACAGGCTTGAGCAATGGGCCAATGCAAACTGCATGAGATTCAACAAGTCAAAGTGCAAGGTCCTGCATCTGGGTCGGGCCAACCCCAGGCACAAGTACAAACTGCGTAGAGAGTGGCTTAAGAGTAGCCCTGAAGGGAAGGACTTGGGGGTGTTGATTGACAAGAGGCTCAACATGAGCCGGCTGTGTGCTCATGCAGCCCTGAAGGCCAACCGTATCCTGGGATGCATCAAGAGGGGTGTGGCCAGCAGATCAAGAGAGGTGATTCTCCCCTTTTACTCTGCTCTTGTGAGACCCCACCTTGAATACTGCATCCAGTTCTGGTGTCCCCTCCATAACAGGCACATAGATCTGTTGGAACAAGTCCAGAGGAGACAAAGGCAATCCAGGGGCTGCAGCATCTCTACTATGAGGATAGGCTGAGGGCACTGGGATTGTTCAGCCTGGAGAAGAGAAGATGCTGGGGAGACCTTAATAGCTGCCTTCCAATACCTGAAGGGAACCTACAGGAAGGCTGGTGAGGGACTTTTTACAAGAGTGTCCAGTGACAGGACAAGAGGAAATGGTTTTAAACTGAAGGACAGTAGGTTTAGACTAGATTTTAGGAAGAACTTCAGTACAAGGGTGGTGAGACTCTGGAATATATTGCCCAGAGAGGTTGTGGATGCCCCCTCCCTGGAGGTGTTCAAGGCCAGGTTAGATAAGGCCTTGAGCAACCTACTCTAATTGAGAGGTGCCCCTGTCCGTGGCAGGGAGGTTGGATTAGATGATCTGTAGGGTCCTTTCCAACCTAAGACATTCTATGATTCTTCCATGTGCTGGAAATGAGCTGGGAGAGCCAGAAGAGAGAGGAGCTGTCTGCCAGCACCACTGCCCCTCACACCAAGGACAGCATGAGAAAGATGTTCCATAACTTTTAGCGCTAAACATCAAGAAAATCCTTAAGGCAGGACATAAAAAAATATTAAGCTCTACCTACAGTGTGGTCAAAGCCTTCCTGACTTTACATTAAAAATCAAGTTGCTCAGAAGAATAAAATCTTGGAAAAATGTTAGTCTTTACATGAATGACCCCAGAATACAGTAATTATTTGTTCCTCTTTTGACACAGAAAGATGTCAGTTCATCATAAGTTCCAATCTGAGCAGCACATCTGCTCCATGATTATATTAATATTTTGCTAAGTTTTTGTTCATTTATTTGGTTTCTGTTGCAGTATGTGTTTTGAAATAGTATGTGCACTTTGTGAGGGGGTGTACTCATTGAGAGAGGGATGTCTGCACTAAATTTAACAGACCTCCAGTTCTACTTTGCAAATAATTTGGCCAACAGTCCTGACAGTTGGACTTTTGTCTCCAACTTTAAATCTATGAACTCGGAAATTGTGACAGGTTTTGATACATTGAGTACCCTAAAGCCATTTCAAGACTTACACTCCCAGATTTGGCAGCTACTTTAACTTTTACTCTCATCACAAGTTACCTTAGAGCATGAATGCAATATATCATCCTAGGGATGTTTTTCCTGTCGTAGACATCTGTAGTCTCTGGATAAAAGATCTAAAAAACAATGAGTACACAGTTAAAGGAGAAGAGATATTACTGAGCAACTAAAACAATCTCTCTGCAGAACCATACCTTAAACTTACAGAAATTCATCTGTCTATACAGTTATGAATCAAGTCTTTTCTGATGTTATTTTAACTTTAACAGTAGTTTTCATAAGGAAGAATTTATGCAGTAACTTTTATGCTTTATTAAGAGGGGAAAAAAAAGGAAGATAAGCAGACAGCATTTCAGCAGGATTTTTGGAAAACGTCCTTTGGCACTAGCTCAGCCAGTAGGGTTTGTCCTCCTACAGACAACCAAAACCTGGGATGCACTTACAATTTGCAAAGCTTCATTGCAGCCAACCTATCAAGTATGGTTTAAAAATGCAAAATTCTAGTTACCAGCACCCGTAATTTTGTGAATACATCATTTACAGAGAAATAATTCAGAGAGGAATATTAAGCAATTTAGCCAAAAAGTCACATCACAAGTTCCAATAAAAGACTTAGCTAACCGTGAGAGCTGGCAATGTGCTTCCAGCCCAGGCCAGGCACTTGGGGCTGCACCATCCCATGGTTAATAGGACAAGACTGAGTAAGTCAGGAGCATAGTGCCCTCTTAATCGTTTGCTCACAACAGCTTTGGGACTGAGACTCAGGAAAGCTTTTGGCCATGACCATCCTCCACAACAGAAACGAAACCATTCAGAGGAGGGATGGCAGGGTGGAAATCAGCCAGCTGAATGGATGACTCAAGTTAGACAAAAAGAAAGCCTGACCTGGGAAAGGCAGGACTCTCCCCGCCTCTATGGCATTTCTGATAGCAAGTCATGGATGCCCTCTTCTGCTTGTGGGCACCTGCAGCAAGTTTGCCTGCAGTGATTGGCCACTAGACCCTGCAGCCCTTCAGGCAGCCATCTGATCATCCCTACTGTGCCTGACCACAGCACAGTGGGCAGCACCCAGGCTACCCCCACCCAGGCACCCGGGGCAGCAGCTAGGCAGCCTCAGCGAGGGAGTACTCGCCCCAGGTTGTATGTGGGTGCCAAAATGTCCAAACAAGCAGAGTAGGTGTTTCCACACAGCCCTTTCTTAAAGCATTTTCATCCGAAAAAAGACTCACTGGTGCCCAGAAACAGCAGCAGAGGGGGAAGATGACAAGCGAAGACCCACAAGGAGGAAGATAAATATGAGAGGTGACCCAAGAAAGCAGCTGGCGGAAGAGGAGCAGCAGCATAGCCACGCAGATGCACTGGAACGTGCAAGGACAGTCTGGAAACAGGGTACAGGCAGAGAAACTAGGCCGTACATTAAGAGGAAGAGGCAGCAAGAGACACGATGAGAGGTAGTGACCTAAAGGAAGCAAATATTTAGGTTTTCTGTTTTAAACCATATTCCTTTCAGGCCCCCACAGAGACTGTACTAGTAATAAGATATAGCTAGAACACTGCTAGCATCCCTTTTGTCTTTCTGCAGGAGAAGAACCCTCACCATTTCCACCCAGCACTTGTCCACAGCAATCTCAGCCCACGCACACCGGCAGCAGTAGCACATAACTGACACTTCTACTGCTTTCAGCATTAACTTCTCTTCAGATTGGTTTCCTGAATTACCCTTTCCCTGTAGACTTACTGTAAGCAACCATTTATGGTCAAGCAGATGAAAGGATCTCTGAGTCAGTACCTTGAGTCAGTTTCTTTGCTAAAATTTAAAGGCTTACCTTAGGCAGACCAATGGACTCCATTGCTCTTAACCACTGCACAGTGTTGTCAGTGTGCCGAAAATGGAGGCCAGATCTCTGTCGGAAACACAGAAGGAAAAGATGAAAAAAATCACATAAAGCAAATTCTCTAATTATTGATCTTCCTATTGCTTCCCAATTTTATGTTCTGAAGTTGAGTTCAGGGAACTTTCCATTGTTTGAACCTGGAGACCAAAGCATTGCAGCCTCAATCCTGCTAACGAAGCCTCCAAACACATCAACAGCCCCATGCTCTCCAGCTCATTTTTTTATGTAGCATAAGCCAGATTTTCACCCATCTGGGTCGACAGTGACTGCAGTGGCCATTTGTACAGCCTTTCAGTAGTCTTTGGAAGTAAAGGGTGGCTGTCAAGTATCAGGAACCACTACCTTCAAAATACAGAAGTGGCAACACTGCTCAGCACTACTGCGAAGAAGAACAGATAAGGAGCTCTTAGTCACTCTTCAGATTTCAATACCTGACCTTCCTACAGCCTACACAAGCAGCAGGTAAAAGAGCAAAGTGGTACATATTTTAACTTTTTTTTTTTTTAAAGAGTCAGAGTAGAGCGGTAAAAAAAGCCTGAACTAAAATTTTGGAGATTTTCAAGAGAAGCTTTTAAATGTAACCAGGATTCTTAACCATCATTCTGTTAATTATATGAGACCTAGAACACCTTAATTTCTCAACTCTCAAACAGCCAGTGATCACACCTTAAAAATGTCTATTTCAAATATTTTCGGCCCCCTCTGCATGTTGAGATAATGCATTCCATAGTGGGACTACTGCATATTCATGTATATATTTCCATATCATTGAGGATCTTGGTGTTAACAAACAGCTTGCACAAGCGGCAAGCTAAGCTTAATTACTGGTAGCTTATTTTTTGCTCCTTAGTGTTAAATTTGTTAAAATAAACACACAGATCTAACGAAGTGAATGTCCTCTCATACAAGATGAGGAAGATTTGGAATAGCTATCAAGTTTAATTACTGAATTGCTTTTGGCTCCTATAGCTAATTAGAAATAATTATATAAATGGTGATGCTTATGTTCTCCCTGGAGCCAGAAGTGTTGTTTGTTCATCTTTAAAAACATTAAGAGACACTAACATAGTTTTTTTAAGGGTAGAACATTTCTAACTTATCATGCTGGCTTTTCAGTGCTATGTGTCTTCTATCTAGTCTCAACAGTCTTACAAAAAGATGCAGAAAGTTAACCAATGATTCTTGGGTATCTTGAAGATTTGGAAGACAGTCATTACTTTTTTTTGTCTTGTCAGCTAGAGAACTGAAAAAATTATTACCTTATAGCGCGCCTGCTCCATATCGTAGATCTTTTTGTCTGAAACCACATCAGGGGCAAAGAATTTCGCAAGCTTAGCAAGGTAAACACCATTTCTTAAACCTTCCTCCAGCTCTGTAGTCGGGGGCAGCTCTTCTTCCAAGCAGACCTCCATCCACCTACAGAGGCATCATTTGAGGAGCATTGTTATTTGTGATTTTAATAGAAGCGACATCCTTTCACCCACAACCATTGTACTTTTAATTTCACTACCACAACATAATCATAAGAGAAAAGGGTGCCAGCTAAGGAGAAAATTCTTGTATTCATTCATATGGCAGATCAAGATGAATAGAGAATCACATCTGTGCTTTGTGGTCGTGACCCATCAGTAACCAAGTAACATGCTTCAAAGTATACAGCCCTTAAGGGGTCTAACTCCGATCTATTGGACAGCGCTAGGCTTTTAAGTAGACAGTAATTTAAGCTAAAACCAGACAAAAACATGGAGTGCTGTGTGTTACTGATGTTTGCGTTTCAAAAAGCCAGTTACAACTATGCCAGAGCTGAACCTCAAGGGCATCAAGACCAGCAATGTGCTGGGCAAGGCTGCTTCCTGCAGCCAACGTGCTCTGCAACCCAAGCTCACAGCAATGCTCATCTCAGTACAGAGCACTCCTGCAGCTCACCCTCCTCCCGCAACATGCGGCAGCTCTCTATATTCACCCATGAAACACATGGTGCCGGTGCTGGATTATGGAATGAAGATTTTGTTGAAACAGCTCAAGGTACTTTATGCATTTGAGGTCAGCTTGGAAGCGAGTTGGCTGATACATTCCCACCACCCATCAAATGGGATGGCTTCTTGTCAAGTAGTGACTAAATCCTTCAAGATGGTAAACTAGTAATGTTTTTGAGACTCAGAATTGATAGATACAGTATTAGATAGAAAACAGTAATAAACAGATAATCAGTCCAGAAGCCCAGTAACAGACATTACATCGTATTATCCAGTATGTTTATATAGAGTACCCAAGAGAAACTGTTACCGAAGCACTCCTGAAAAAGGTTAGCATCCTAATCCCTGGACCAGAAGTTCCTTGTTCCTTACATTGGTGGTGTGTTTTGGCCCTGTGATATCATTCCTATTTCTAGTGGCTAAATCACATTACAAGAGCTATAAATCTGGTTAGTTCTTTCCCAATTTTTTTTTTTTTTTTTTTTTTTGGGCTTATAAACTCTGCTATTCTTAGGAGGGCATTAATACCATTGCAAATGAACAAGAACAATGCTGAAGACATTAGTTTTCTTTATTTACTATCACTAAGGCAGCGTTGCTGTACACTGCGTGAGACAGAATTACAAATCTAACATCACTTCCACAGGGGTGACTTCAGAAACCAGAAAGCTTGGATCCAAGCTGAAAACGAGCCAATTTTTCTCCCACCACAGAGCAGAAAAAAGCTCACTATATCATTTTGTTTCACATTAAAACTCGAGACAAATGACTTGCTCCATTACACTTTTGGATTTGTTACAGGACATACGAAAGTTGTTTCACTGAAGCACACACTACCCAAATAGCTCTTCAGGAAACCACCAGCCATAAATCTGGGACAATATCACACAGAACTGCACGGAGCAAGTGTCATTAGAAGACCTGTAGTTTGCAGTACAAAAGCTGCTTCGGTGAGGAGTGTATCCTCGACAAGTTTCCCTGCTACATCCTGCATTGCCTATTCATGTGTTAGGGGTCCATGCCAAGGGTCCCAAAAGTCATCCTTATTAATGACATTTTATAGACTAAATAGAGATACACACTAAGGGAAAATGTCACAACATTTGTCTTCTCCAAAACAGAGGACAAGCAACAGTAAACAACTGTGGGTTTCACCTCAGCCAGTTAGCTCTTTGTATAGAACTTATTACCTAAACCATGTCTTCTAGAAAAAGAGTTGTACGAATAGCAGGAGAAGCTTGCTGAGCCATAAGAGGTACTCACCATGAGCTGAAGCTGACCCTGTTGATCAATGTACCATCTCCAGCAAGACAAACTGTATGCTCCAGAGCAGCATTAAGTACCTTGCACTGAATCCTTTACACTTCTCATTTTTCTTATGAAAACTTTTTTCTGACATCTTCAGTTCAGGGCACCAAACAGGATTACATTGGAATGGTCTTTAAAGATACATGCATGTGCCCCTCAAAACTGCTTTTCTCCCTTCAGGTACAAAAATTTTTTAGCTTAGAGGCAACTTTCCCTGGCCCAAAGTCAGCTGGTGCAAGAGCTCCCCCTAAAAGCCAGCCAAGCCCTGCTATTTGCCCTTCCATCACAAGCAGCTTGTCCTCGTGCTTTCCTTCACCATACAAGTGAGGTTGCCCAGCAAAGAGAGATCCATGCGTCATCACTGGTCCAGGTATTAAATTTAATAGCCTTATAGTTGAATGACCGTTAGCAAGACATCGCTTAGTGCTAAGAAGGAAGGGCTAATAGCAACCCGGGCACAACACTACAGAGAAGGGCAATCTTCAGAGCAGGTCTAGATTATAACCCTCCAAATTCCTGTTCTTGTGACACAAAGAGCTGACTATTCATAATGTGCTGCTGGTTTGGGGAGGCAGAGGAAGAGACGCATTTGGGTGCATTTGATCTGGTTTTATAAAAGGGTCCATAAAAACAAAGTCATTCCCCAAGCTCTAAATGAGATGCTGATTCAAGGTGAAAGCTACTCCTCAGCTTTTCAAACCTCCTGTTACTCAACAACAGCATTGTTTCCAC
This sequence comes from Leptosomus discolor, assembly GCF_034619465.1. Taxonomy (NCBI): domain Eukaryota; kingdom Metazoa; phylum Chordata; class Aves; order Leptosomiformes; family Leptosomidae; genus Leptosomus; species Leptosomus discolor. The sequence goes on along the minus strand of NC_141419.1, from coordinate 66,648,803 downwards.
CATGATGATGAGCCTTTAAGACTAGTCTGGAACCATCCTGTTCTGGATAGGGAGACTACCCTGTCTAGTGGGTAAATGCAATACACTGAGGAACAAACAGGAAACAGTATGAGGAAGCAAAGAAACCAGTAAAACAAAACAAAAGGGTAACGAAGAATACAATTGTCAATCCAACAAGTTCAGATAGAGACACGCGCTAATAAGTATTTTTTTTAGAAGGAGAATGTTAGTAACTCAGTGGGGGGAAAAAAAGGAAAAAGTAGAGAAGTAAATGGAGCAGATCTGAAAGAGGTAAAGAGTTTCTTTCCATTTATAGCTAAAAATCTGTAAGTGATGTACATTCTAGAAAAACCTCACAGGTCTGCAATAGAGGAACTGTAACTTACAGCTTTTGGGAATTGGTCTCCAAGACTGAGAACACAGCTACAACTATATTACATATAAGATAGGTTTTACCAATGTCTGGAAGTTACAGAACTTGGCTACAACAAGATCTACTGTGAAAGTATTTACTCCATTTTGCACAAGTTTAATCAGAGGAAAGAAAAACCTCAGAATTTGCATGAAATCCTGCAAATATACAAACAACTTTGTAAGTTTTAGCTACACAAACAGCTGCCCAGCTGTTACTCTCCTAGTATTTATTGAGACATCTGTAGCACTTTTCCCCCCAATGCTTGCAATTACAGTAGTTTTGTTCCCTTAACACTGATTCAGTTAAAAGGGAATTGTGGTTTTAAACAGAAAGAAGCATTACTTTAGGGCTATGAGGTTCTGCTTTTTAAGGCACATTTCGGCGAGTTTATGGAAGTTATTATGTGTCATGGTGCTGACAGCAGGAGAAGACTGGTCTGAAAAAAAACAGAAATCCTTCCAGTTCTGTTTCTTTAAGTAAAACAGAGAATATCCACCTGAAAATAATGATTTATAGGTACCTTTGGAGCAATTTATTTCTCTTCAGGGCTAAAAAGCCAGCATTGCCTTTGTCCCACCTACTGTTCTCCTGAGCACACAGTACTGCAGCATCAACATCCAGATTTAAGTCTTGCAGAAACTCTTCCCCACAAGAACTAGCAAATACTGTGGCTATACAAGAGGAGGGGGCTATAACTCAATGTTAGACAGTATGTTTTTCTTCAGTATGAAGCTTGTGGCATAAGAGTATTATAGCTATTAAACCTACATGTGTCTTTCTGCCATTTCTTTTTCTACAATGCAATCCCATGACTAATACTGTGTTTTAACAACCTTAACTCATTGACAGGTATATACCATGAAAAACTGCCAGTGGTGAACATGACGGTTGACTTAGTCACTCATTACAGCTAAACCCAAAGCCCACTACATGGTGGAGGGACGAAAGACAATCTCAGGAAACAGATCAAAACATGCAACATCCCTGAAGTCCTAGGTAGCACCATCAAAAACTAGCTACCATTAGAACAGCCCTGCAGAGCTACTCATGCCAGGTTTAGTCCTTTGGGGTCAAACATGTATAAACAGATGAGTTCCTAAAGAAAGATTTGGATTATACACCAGTATGCACAAATACAGCCTGCTTTTATTTTCATAATACTGCAGTACTTGCCGGCACATAAACAAAGGATTTACCTTAGACAAAAATGCAAACCCAGACCTGATCAATAGAAATATCTCTCTGTAACTTTAATTCCAATACATAATACTGTAAAGCCTGCCAGGAGCAAGTATTGAGGTACAATTTCCTTTTGCTTTGCTTAGTTCTGTTTTGACCCTTGGCAATATAAGGCAGAGCCATTTAGCACTGAATTTCTGGCAAGACAACAATGATGACTTCTGTGCCAGACCCACGAGCAGTAAACAGCACACCGCTCACCAAGAGATTCCAGTTTCTACATTTGACCATGCAAAAGAGCAGCGCTATAATGGGCTCAGGCTTACACTTTAAAAGCAAAAAAAAAAAATAATCCCTGAATCTCATTCAAGGCAAGGGTCAAGGGAACTGGAAGCACTACGAATTTAACCAGTTATGAAGTTGTCACTGACAATTCGTGTGGTCAGCAAAGCACACACAGCTGGCTAAGGGACTGGAAACGCTGGAGCCAGTGTTCAGCAGAGAAGAGAATATGTTGTATAATCCACACAAAGCCCCTCACATTTGGCACACACTAGATAACGCAGCAAAATTTATACATGTGATGCCCTGCCCGCCCTTTTGGATTTATGCTGCAAGATGTGGGGCCAAGGGCACCAAGTTTTTACCTCCTGGGAAGCAGACCTCTGTAGAAGCAAAGACGGGACTCCAGAGAAAAAGCTCAGAACACTAGATGCTGCTATGAAAATAGTCTAGTGAGGACATGGTAAAGATAAGTTACCACCCATTTACTACCTCCCTGGCTCACAACCACAGCCTTTCAGTCTGGTTCAGAACATGCATACTGTAGGGAAGTGAAAGAGACAGTTGACCTAGAGATTACAATACATCCATCTCATTCCAAACAAAGAGTGAAAAAATCTTGTTGCTAGAAAATAAGAGTCACAACAATCAGTCCCAGAGAAAAATGTTAGATTCTAACTTTAAACATCTGTGAAGTAGCAGGATTGTTTTTAAGTCAAAACTTGTTATTTGAAGATACTTAGAAATATACAATAGTCTGAAGCAAGAGAACTCACCATTTAGAGTTCCACATTGTTATGTGTCTAGTTTCTGAGTCTAAAGATTTGTTGAGAAATGTCAGCTCTTAACTCTTCATTTGCTTTTATTTTTTTAATGCAAAAAAGATATTTTTTCACCACCAAGAGTCCCATAAATATTGCTTTATAAAGGAGGGTGAGAGCAGCAGAAGCTAGGTTTGTTGCTTGGCTGCGCAGGAATGGTGGCAGCAGCATTTATTTGTTTATAAGGAAAGACCATGTGTTAACTTTGTAATTTGTTCTTATTAGACTGCAAGCTTTAGCATGATACATCTCCTAAAGCAGAAGCCTTAGAAAACGTCATTTCACAAACAGCCACAGGCTATTTCCAGAACAAATGCATGCAAAGCTTCCAGCCACTCCATGGAAACAGATGGACAATTTGAATACCATCACAGCAAAAAGTGTAAGTTGTATTAAAAAACTGCACAAGCTTGGAGGTCCCACTTAGAGGATGTGAAGAGCAGTGACAGAGCAGGCAGGGAGAAGACTATTTTCTTCAGACCCTTTCCGCCCACCCCCTCCAGAGTCTGGTGTATTCAGGCCCAAATCTTCCTTACAGTTGGGAGCCTTCACTCAAGTCAGAGCTACCACCCTCTGCTGCCAACTTACTCCTGGAGCCAGACATCCTGGAAACGTTGTCACCTAAATTTGAAGTTCTAGATTCATACTCCAGCAACAGTCTCTACTGAATCTCAAGTTTTATCCATCCTAGAAAACATACTTTGTCTGAAAGACAATGTTTTCTGATCGTGGGTCACCAGGGAAGGAAGATGTGATGCAGGTCATTCCAGTCACCACTTCTTTTAAGTCACATACAAGAAGTAACATGAAGATAGCACCGTGGAGGACACCGTGAATCACCTGGCCACAGGAGATCTCAGAACTTCAGCATGTAAGATGAAAGTCAAATCCTTTAGCAATAGATTTTGGATTAACTTGTAGCACTCCAATTTTTTACCCTTCTGTAAGTCAATCCAAAGTCAAAGTTGCATATCTCTGGGTCTCCAGCTAGAGTTAAATTTAGAATCTCAACTTATTTTTATGCTTATGATTTCACCAGGAGGACACTGACTTTCAGTAAGAGCTACCCTGAAAACTATGAAACATTCATGTATGGCTTCTTCATGCATAAGCACTAAAACAATATGGATCTCACTGCAGATTACTGCATTTTGTTGAGTTGTGCACACCTGGATAAAGTTTGTTGCAACATTCATTTGCCTGATCAAAGCCCTTCTGACGCACTTCATACTCCATTTAGATGAGTGGAAGCAAGCAGGGATGACTTGCCCACCCTATACAGTACACTAAACTAGCAATAAATCATTTCAGCAACATTTTTCCACACCAGATTTCTGCTGCCATGGCAACACCGCCATATTTACAAAATAACCTTAAAGGTGTTACAAAATTCTAGTTCACAAGATGGCAGCACAGATACTATTTGTTGTTTTAATCTGTTTTATTTCAGCTGTCCCTTATGTGGGTTAATCGGTGATTAGAGTCCACAAGGCAAAGTGCTGCTCAGGAGCCCCAGCATGGCCCCACGGCCATCGCAGGCTGCTGAGCACCCAGCAGCAGCCAAGTCCTGTTTACTCAGCACTTCTATGATGGGGGGAAAAAGTAGTTAGAGACTCTCCAGCAACACCTCAGCAGGCAGCAGTACTGTTGACAGCATTTCATGACAGGCCCCAACTTTGCAATCAGAAAGGCTTGGTTTTGCTATCTTCTCTGTTTGCAGATACATTAGGACTGGGTATCAACCACAAACTTGACAACTTCTCTGCAAGATAACGTGCTGAGCAGGGGCCAATGCTAGCAAAGCCCAGGCTGATGGTCACAGGCACGCCTCATCTTAACCCCCTGCTCTTTGCCTGGCTCCAAGCTGCCAGGGGCTGGTGACAAATGCTGAAGAGGCAGAAAAGAAAGTAGTGACAGGAAGGGAGCTCGCCACACTGGTGGCGGCTGAACAGCCACAGCAAGTATTTCTCCGTAAGAAACCTCACCTAATTCTTCTCAGCAGGAAGAACAGTACCCAACAGGTTACCTGAGCAAATGAGGTAGAAATACTAAGTCTCAGAAGAAGTTGTGAAGTATCCCTTTTTACAGGAGGAATTGGTTTTTCATTTGGATGAAAAGGGGGAAAAAAAAGGATGAAACAGAGCCATCATCTCCTAAAAACTTACAAACTCTGTGCAACTAAGTTAACACGACTCAGATAGACATGCATCACCCAGCTGCAGAGTCTAGTCCTGTTTTAACAGCCCTCTGTCCAACAGGGAGCAGAGACCACGGCAGCAGACACCACAGCAGCAGAAACACAAGTCTTTCCTGTGTTAGTCTGGCAGTGGTGGCTCATGGCCCCTGGAAAGCCTAATTTCAGACAGATGACAGACTCAAACCACTAATGAAATTTCAGGTGGTGCAGACACAAGCTCCATAGCAAGTCCCACATGCAAACATAAAGGATCCCCCTCCAAACTTACAAATCAAATAATGCTTTCATCTGAAAAGGAGGGGAACCGAATTTGGCATATGAATTTATCTAAATTTAGTATTTTGCCTGTCTGTATAGACACTGATTTGATAAACAGAAGCAGACACAGCAATAAAAGCATTTTTATACAGTACAGCATTTGTTGGTGTGGAAGTGTTGCAAAACAAGTTATTCCCCAAAACACATGTTTGCTTTAGAAAAATACTGTAATTGCAGACATGAAGACCACAGTTTAGACTTGCACATTATACTGTCTTGCTACATGCTACAGCAGTTTCCTTTGCTCTATTATGTCTTCTACAACTGCAGTGTGGTAATAAGATTTAAGGCACCCTCTCAAAAAACCCAGCATATGGTGTTTGAGATTTACCAATTTAAAGAGTTCTGGCCTGGCACAATCTAATAGCCCACCAAACAACCCACTTGAACAGAGGAGTAGCAGAAGATACTTGCCCTTGGCAAGCCACAAAAATATTACAGTGAAATGACCAACAATGGGTCCTTCAGATAACAGTCACAGTTTCATCACACAATAGCCCTATTAATCTTAAGTCACAGTTACAGTCCTTACCCAAAGTCTATGCCCTGCCATGGCAGTAATTACTATCCAAATCCATAGAAAAAACAGCTGCAGTCTCTACGAATTGATCTATCCAATAGTGACCTTGATAAGCTACTACTAAAACCAAACCAAACCTGTCCATCAGGAAACATCTTTTGTTCACCCTCTCCCAAACTCTAGTGCATCACCAGATGTGTTGTTTCTAGCAGCTGTCAAGCTAGCCACACATGGGAGGACAGCTAAAGAAACATCAAAACTACACAGTCATTTTTACACCGAGACCTGGTATTTTATGTGTTTGCCCATTACCTTTGCACAGTGCCTTCCATGCAAGTATTAATCCTCAGCTGTCCAGACAGATATGCTATTACTTTTCTTTGAAGGTAAGATAACAGACAAACATTACAACCATGTCGAATTGACGCATTTCTCTAGGGTGGAAAAGTGACCCAGGGAAGTACCTCCAGCATAGATTCAGCATAAAAGTTTGAACGTTGTGCAGGTGTTAAAGCCAAGTCCATGATTCAAGACCAAGCACAGAAAGACAGAGCTCTACCTGCAGACCTGTATATTTACTTGGCAACCGATGCAGCTGGGTCAGCAGAAAGCCCCAAAGGAGATGCAGACTACAGAATGTGTCAAGGCCACACAGGAGACCTATGGCAGAGCAAGAACTCAAACTCAAGCATGGCAGGGTGCAGGGTGGTGTTCCGACCCCTTGACCTGTGCAATTCCGCCAGATCAGATTAGAGTATTTATATTTTACTCTCTGACATCTGACAAAGGTTACTTTTGTGAAAGCAACTAGCAAAAAGTAGGGAGGTACAGAGGCCACAAAAAGGACCCAAGAATTAGATCTACTAGACAGGCAGCGGTGTCTTTTAAAGAAAGGTGCAGGACAGCAGCCAAGTAAGAATTAAAAGACATGGATGAGAGAACAAGATGTTAAAGAAGCAAAAACGCTGAAAGAGCCAGCTTGTGAAAGGGTGAACCATTGTCAATAGCGTTTAGTGTTATGTAAACACTGCAAAACAGCAACAAGAGGGAGTTTGCAAAGTTTAAACTTTTTCCTATATTAAAAAAGAAACTCAAGACAGAGGAACAAAGTTAAACCCAAGGAATTTAGGTGAGAAACTCCATGCACAGCACCTACAGTTACCTTTTCCAGTTTTCTTCTTCCTGTCGTTTTGCAAGCAATCCTCTCCATCATTTTCACTTTCAGTGGTTAGAAAGATAGTACTCCCCTACTCAATACCAATCTATACAATTTTGAGAAGCATATGCATACAAATCAAGCCTGCAGTAGATGAGAAAAAAATATAGGCAGCAGTACAACAGCATTTAATAACCCACAAAGAAACAAAAACCCAAGAAATTCATGGTATTGCTTTATACTGGTGAAGATAAACAGCCTTTCCATAACAGAAAACAGCAAAAAACATTCACAAGTGCTCTGCAGCCTGACCTTTATCATCAAAACATAAACTAAGAATTGCTGAACAAAGCTTTGAATCTTCCAGGACCATATCATTATCACCGTTTCAAAACTACATAGTGTTATCTACAGAGAGCTGAGGGCATACAGGTAACACCGGTTTACACTAAGGACAATACACAAAATTTCTATATGATATGTAGATACAAGCTCTTGGTGAAGACCTGGCTACAATTCAGTGCAAGTTGAAATTTTTCCTGAGGACATATGACTAAAAGGTGCATACAATGGTCACAGACATTTCAAATACAGCTTTCTAGATGGTATTTAAGACTCAGGAATAAAATCATTCCTTTAAGGAAATGTACCTGAGAAACTGTTAGAACAAGATGATTTTGCTGCAAAACTAAAATATTCCCTTGGAGCAGCTTATATTAATGCACTTCAGTAGCTATAGGACAGAGCAAAAGCGAAGCTGTAATTTGAAGACTAGGCTAAGAAGAAAAAAACAATTGCGATCAGAATGGTAAAACTTTAACAGTGTAATTAATAGTATCTGCAACAAATAACCTGTATCTGGTGACAGCACTTCAGTTGAAGGGTTTTGAGATCACCATTCCCAACATCCGTGCACACAAGATGATCTTCTGTCCAAGAACAAACAGTGAAATATCCCTGTCAATCAGAGTAATCACCAAGTGATAAAAATCTACCATCTACTCCCTACTATTCAAGTTACTCAAGACAGTAAGAGAGGTTCAAGAAATACTTAATCAGCTAAGAGCCTGCCAGTTCACCAGACAAGATATCAGGCACTAACAAAATTGAGCTACCACAACACCACCGGATTCAAAGGCAACAAACAGGTCAATGATATACCAAGTCTGGCTTATGGGACCTAGCACCAACCACTGCCACATGACTTAAAGTACCACTGCATTAAAATATTTTCTTCTAGCCTGCCAAAAAAAAAAAAAAAAGAAAAGTTTTTTTCAATAATTTGAATGTGCAAATCAGCTATCAACATCTACCTTATTGGCTGACTCACCCCAGCCAGCCCACATGCTCTAGCTAACTCACCCTGTAACAGAACCACCTCTCATCCACGGCTGACCCAGGCTCTGCTGCCCTGTAATACCATTCCCACTCTGGCTGCCACTGAGGGCAAGCTGTGAATGCCTCTAGATATTCAGTGTCATCATGTCAGCCACCAGCAGAAATGCAAAGAGGCAGGCAACTCCTTGCTAGTGGTACCTCAAGCTGACAGTGTTGCACAGAGCAGCTGCACAATCCCAGCCAGAATGCTATAGCCACTACTGGTCACCCTTTTCAAACGCAAGATGCCATGTGCATGAAAAGTCTTATTGAACCCACTTTTGTATGTCTAAGACTACTTATGGGAAACCTCAGTGGTTTACAAAAAGTGGCCAATGTAAAACAAAGTGCTCCTTTGTTTCCTTGTTCATGCATGAAAAGGAAATAAAAATGGAAGAAATTTAAAATCAGAAGGAAAAACTCAACAAGTTTTACAGACTATTTCAAAGTAGTTATGGAGCTTATGTACTACAACAACTGTGTTTCCAGAGAGATTTCAGCTTGCTCTAACCCTCTAGCAAACCTTTAGGTGCACAACCCCTAAAGAATGTTTTGCTTATTAATTTCTATGGAATTCATTCCACTGAAAACCAAAAACTTCAGAGAAGCTCAATGGAAACAAAGCTGGTGCAAACCCCTTCAACCAACACAGTGCTCTATTTGGAAATACTCTTGTACCACCTCCCCCAAGATCTCCAAGTACTTTCAGGCACAGGAATTAGTGTAAACCCCTCCATATTAGAATACAGAAGTAGCATCAATCATTTTTATTTTGAAATCACCAAAGTGAAACACAGGACACTCCCCTAGGGGATACAGACAGAGAGTTGGAGTTGTTCAGCCTGGAGAAGAGAAGGCTCCGGGGAGACCTTATAGCGGCCTTCCAGTACTTCAAGGGGGCCCACAGAAAAGGTGGGGAGGGACTCTATAAGACAGTGTAGTCATAGGATGAGACATAACAGTTTCAGAGTGAAAGAGAGGAGATTTAGATTAGATACGAGGAAGAAATTCTTTCCTGTGGGGGTAGTGAGACACTGGAACAGGTTGCCCAGAGAAGCTGTGGCTGCCCCCTCCCTGGCAGTGTTCAAGACCAGGTTGGATGGGGCTTTGAGCAACCTGATCTAGTGGAAGATGTCCCTGCCCATTGCAGGGGGGTTGGAACTAGGTGATCTTTAAGGTCCCTTCCAACCCAAACCATTCTATGGTTCTATAACAGGCACTCAGACATCCTGATCAGCCCCCTTTCATTAGGAAATTAGCTTTTAGGCTGGTAAAATTCACTTTACTGTTGCCACAAAAAGGTTACTCAATCTTAAAAAAAGCATAAGGGGCTACCATGTAATTTCACATTAAAAGGATGACACTTCACTATTATGCTGAGACGCCTCCAAAGATACTTAATACAACTGTGTTTGCTGAAGTGAAAATTGAAAGGGCAACAAAGAACAAACATCAAAACTCTTTACATGAACACCATCTTGATTTTCTTAATAAACAGCAGTTAACTCAGGGTCTCTGATCCACCCTCAGCCAACAACTTAATCCAGCAAAAAAAAAATCCTGTACACTCACGAACTTGAAACCAAAAAATATTTTAAGTCAATTTACCTTGCTGACAAGCCTATTCGTGACCTAGATACTTCAATCAAATTAATCAGTAAACCATCACAGCTTGTTAACTCTCAGCCCTACACTGAGATCTAAGCCACTTAGGTTGCTATTTTGACCTGCAAATTTGCTCCTCCTTTTTCTCTTCCCATTCCACACTTTATCCCAAGTGAGTACAGAGCATCCACAGTGTTGGTCATGGAGGCTGGGAAGATGCTGCTGCAGTTACAGCCAGAAGACACACAACCCTAAAACTGGATCCTAACTTCCCCCTATCATTTGCAGGGCATGTTTTTTCAAGGTTTTAGGAAGGCTTGCGTATTTTGAGCTACTGGTAGTTGCAGCCTACAGAGCCTGATCATCATAGGCAGTATGAGTTCTCCTGTAAAAGGGATCGTGGAGATGCTACCAGCTTTCATGACAATGTCTCCTATAGCCTGCTGAAAGCTTAGCTGAAAATACTAAAAAAACCAATACAAATAACAAATTGACCAGCCTGCGTGGTGGCAGTGAAGGTGGCAAAGGAGAGCATGGAGACACTAGTCATCCACCAGTGCTGGGAAAGCAACTGCCATGGGGAGAGGAAGAGGAGTGCAACCGTCACCATGCCACACTGTTCCTGTCAACAAGAGAAACGGGCAGGAAGAGCCAACCACAGCAGCAGCCAGATAAGGGGGACCAGCAAGATGGGCACCAGGATAGCAAGATTTACAGTGGCGAAGAGAAAGCCCGGTAGACAATGTTGACAGAGGTCTGAAAGAGGTTGTGGAAGAGTGGCATCCCTTAGCCCAGGTCAAGAACAAGATGCAGCAGTACCCCAGCAAAAGAAAGATTTGCCCAACTATAAGGAATACACAAGATCCATATAGTAAGATTAACTCAGCTGGTATTATCAGAAGTCTGGACATGAGCACTGGAAGAGGTACTTGACCAAGGGAAGGGAGTTGCTTGTGGTTACAGTAGGTTTTGCTGAAATAGTGAATCTAACATTGCTCAATAAATTCTTACGAAAAAGACAATGCAAAACAGAGCATTGGAGTATGTGTAGTCACACTAACAGACACAATTTGAAACTAAGGAATACACAGTTCTAACTCTGACATAGAGTGCCTTTATCCTTAGATGTTTGCCTTCATCCAAGATTTAAAAAGTACGTCTTGCAGAACTTCTGCATACTTCCTTTGATACCCAGCCAAATCCTCAAACAGCATATTTTGCTTCAGCTTTCCATATGAAGATGCAGCATAATCAAAATGTCTCCATTCTTTTCCTTTCCTTCTCAGGAAAACTAGCATGTATATTCAAAGAACCTTAACAGTCCACTTGCTCGTAATTATGAACATGAGCGTTACACTCTAAGATTGCATTTCAAGAGTGCAAATGTTCTTGCAATGAAATGAAAAGCTCAGCTGAAGCCCCGTGTCCACAGATGCAAATTTTTCCTGTCCAGAGATGCAAGTCGCTTTTACTTACTAGGCCGCAAAAAACACCCAAAGACTCTCACAACAACTTTCCTCTACTTCAAATGGAAAAGCAGGAATGACCACAGTCATCTTACCATTCTTGCTCCCCCATACAGTCAGCCACTAAAACTTCAGCTGCTTTCAGTATCAGCTTACAAGCAGGAGACATTTCTGGAGACAGCCATTTCCAAGTTGCCTAGATTGGTAGTGCATTTTCATCACCACATGACAGTTAAAAGAGTTTCTTCAAAGTTGAAAAGCAGATCTCCGTCTGGTTGCCAACTCACATCTTGCCCAAAGGCAAAGTGATCCCATCTCCCATAGCATCAAGTTCTCAAATAAACCAAACCTCTGTTACAGAATCCAAACTTATAATTAAGCATTCAGCTACTTTCAACATATTTGTATTCAGAGCACTGTAGATTTATCCTAGTGTCAAATGTCCAGTCCCTTGAAATTCAAAAACTGTATTCAGAAGATACCTGCATGTGTCCTTCCTTGTACTCCCCTGTCCCAATACCGCACATAGATAGATTAAGCCCCACTGAGACTATGAAGTAGCATGCTAGAAGCTGCAAAAAAAAAAAAATCAAAACCACATTTCAGCTGTTATGGATCTGACAGAAGTATGCTTCTCATGAAGGAAACTAATAAGCATTCATACAGAAGAAACTAAAAACAGCACTAAATTTTTTTAAGCTAACCTGAAAATCCAGTATCTAGGTGGGAAGGCTATTTATAGATATACACATGTATTGAGGAATTTTGATGCCAACATACAAGGCAAGTATCTGAGGCATGGCAGACAAGTAAAGCAAGTGCTGGGCAAAGGGCACTCAAGAGCTGAGTAAAACCCAAGTGTTGCCTACCCAGTTACTCAACATCCTACCATCTGTCACTCATACACGTACTCTTCTGGGCACTGCTGTGAGGAGCAGGCAGTCTGCAAGCACATCAAGGTAGGTGGCGGGGGAAGCGTATGAAAGTAAAACAAAACATACATCCAACATAATGAGCCAAACAGGGACAAGAAATAAGTAGGCTGTATGAGATGTGCACAGCTTCTACCTGAGAAGCAAGTTTGATGAACTCACTTGATAGCTACCTGAAACCAAAATATTTAACAGCAACTGTTTTCTGCTCATACTCTTATAGCTTATGTTGTCATTATGTTTATGCACAGTAACAGACAGTGAACCTGGCATTGAGATAAATCCCCGACTAACATCAAGTGACCGCTGGAAGTACATAGTCTTTACTTCTCTTAGCTCTACTGAAAAACAGTAGAATGTGCCCAGCATACACAGAGCATAACATCCTAACTCAAAGATATCCCACTCGCTCAGATGAAGAGCTGGAAATTATTCTTCTCTAGATACCCACACAAAAGTGCTTTGTGCCTAGTGTGGCTGGCCAGGGAAAGAGTGTAAGCATTTATCCTTCAGAAATAAGGTTTTTTTTCTTTGCCAATCGATTCTTTTACAAACATGTTAAATGAAAGATAAGCTGTTCTTTTCAATACCACTCTGGTGGCAGATGTAGTCTTAAGTTACTAACAGCTTGCTAGCAAAATCCTGAGTAACTTAATTCTACATTTATAAATGTATATGTTATTCCTGAACTATAGTGCACTCCTTTCACACAGCCTACTTTACATAAGCACTGCCTCCCTGCTCCGTTCTGGCTTTCTTCGAAAGAAATACTCTTCTGCCACTGCAGCACTGTACAAGCATACCACATCTCAGGCTGAAGTATTTACAACAGAGAAACACCAACTGTGTGGAGTAAGAAACAGAGTCAAGGAAACTCTAGATTTAGAGGGAAACTAAACTTAGATTTTCAGAAAGTTTTCAGGTTTTCCTTCATGCATTGCATTTTTAAACTAATTTCAGTAGATGTGTACTCTACTACTGGCAGTGCTTACTGGCAAATGATCAACTATCAATCTCTCTCATGTTGGGTGTTATGGTTAATGGTCCTACATGCAAATTTTCACAGGGTTTCTATAGGGCTCTTAGTTAAACAAACTTTCCATGCACATTTTTTTTTTTAATTAAAATGAAAATATTTTCTTACTTAACAGTCAGCATCATACATTAGAGTAATTGCTATATATCAGTAACCATACATCTGCCTTTACTTTGAGTTTTATTAGCAAATGACTGTGAGCAAGCCTGAAACACTGTCTTTATATTGCCAATTACCACCATTCAACAGTGGCCAGAACTCAAAAGCTGCCTTTGTACTATTAGTTGTATTGTATCCATTTCTGCTATTTCGATGAAACAGCAGCACTGGCAAGAACAAAAACTAACCTGTGAAGAATTGCAGTTCTTTGGCTTAAGAAAGTCTTTTTTTAATCTCTTCTTAGTCCTCTGTCAAAGTGACTTCTATGACAAAATACCTGCATGACAAACCTTAATCCTGTTTTCTCAGTTTTCAGCAATTGCCCTGCCTCCATTTTGCATCTTCTCAAAAAGCTAGAAAAGTTAGGAGGGGTTGACTTTTGGGGGTTTTCGTTTGTTTGTTTTCCCCCAAAATTTTTAACTCCGTCTATTGGTATTTTACCAAGACTAAAAATAGATTTATATTATTGTAGCAACTTAGATTAGTAGTACGTACACTTAGCAGAACATGCATAAGGCTGCTCAACAGCCCTGCAGTTACTCAATTTCAGATCTACAGATCTTGTCACAATGAAGATCCAGTCTAAGCATTGGAACAGTTTCAGCTCTGTTCAACATGTGTGAGTTTGCATTGCCAGAGTTTTCAGAGAGGAAACCATACAGATCAAGGGAAAGCAGAGTGTTTACTGACACTCAAAAGTATGTAGAAATATTGAAGTAATGTGGATGCAACTCCCAGTCAGGACTTTAAATAAATGACTGAGAACAAGAATGCATTGCAATCCATTTTAGTTTTGCAGAAATTGTATCAAGTAGTTCAGTGCTTTGTTCTCCTAATGCCTAACACACTTGATTTATGGATCTCTTTGGGTTTTTTACACCTATTTAAAACAACGCACAGTGGACTTCTCTTGGGCAGTGCAATTCCGACCTCTGAAGAAGTTACCTGCATTGGGATGAACAACATCCCATGCTCAATGGTCTTTAGTTACAGGCTGGCAGAAAAGTAATCTTTTCTGATGGTACCTGTTACATCAGTGTGTAAATGGGAAATGCCACTCCAGAAGTGGAGGCAGTCAAATAATGAACTCTTCCCCTTAAGTTACAGGTCTAAGATGTGATCTGGGTTAGGGATAGTCAAAGGGCAAAGACCTCTTTCAGACACAGTTTTAAATTATAATGAATTTGAGTTCAATGCTATATTTAATGGTCTTACCAGGAACATCTGTTTGTATTCTGGTTGCAATAATCAGGAGCAGCAGAGCATACTGCTCTAAGAGGCAGAGACAGCACTATATAACACAGGGAAATGAAGTGCACAAGCTGAACATGTAGACTTATCTTGCTTAGTGCTGTGCTTAATACAGGTGGGTTAGTTTACATGCCAGTTTTTATTCACTGTTTAGTTTTTAATACAGAACACAGAGATGAAGTAATAAGAAACATGCTGCTCAGTTCACATATCTTGGGGATGCACTGTATACTGTATTTCCAGGCCAGGGTCAGACATCTGAAAGCATGATGGTTAGTAACAAATGAAATTCCACATACATTCCCAAAGGTGCGGAATTCAAGTTGATATATCTGCCAGCAACAAGGGAGGAACAAAAGGAGAAAGAAAAAAAAAAGCTTATAAGATGGTTTATTTTGCTACCAAATATTAACTGTTGGCATCTTTTGCCTTTGCCATTTTATAAGTGAAAAGACTTCAGTCCCAGTCTTACCCAATGCAGGTTCACAGCATTTCACCTGCTTGTGCCAGGCGCTGGCCAGGAGCCCCATCTGCTGTGTGTCAGGGTTAGACCACCCTGAGCCACTACAGCAAAGGAATCCTGGGGATGGCAAGTTTCTCCTCAGGGCAGCCCTTCCCTGGGTCCCACCAAGAACGCAAGCGCCATCAGCAAACTTTTTTTTTGGCCCATGTGGCAGGGTGGGGAAGGGGACACAAAGAAATATCTCATGTCAATATATTAGACATTTGCATCTGAAATTATGTCAACCCACTCTATTGCAGCTAAGGCCATCATTTCAGGGTTGCTTTAAGGTACAAATAGATGGCCACTGGACAAGTTAACATGCTTCCCCACTTCCCTTCCTATTTCTCTACTGCTCATTCTTACTTGTACTTCCCCTCCACTTTTTTGGCCACACCAGTGCCCGAGGGGCTGTGGGAAGAGTGGGACCAGGGAACTGATGTTGCTGAGAACTAATGTAACACCAAGAGACACATTATGTTAGTGCTTGACCAGATCAATTCCCTGGTCTGACACAGCTTGGCTGAGTGAACTACTGCTGGCACAAGACAGACAGCAGAATAGGATTACCCACCCTGATGTCATCTGCAAACACTGTTCAAGGAACACTGAAGCTTTTCTTTATGCCTTTTGCACTACCTCTATATTTAATAAAAGCACACACAATCATACTGATTTAAAAAAATTGAGATATGCATCTGATATGCAGCTATTTCCTTTTTGTTCTTGTCAGCCCAAGTTCTAAATAGCTTTTGGTTTGTACGTGGGATATTACATGGTCCAAATTACATCATTTTCTGGCAATCATGGTAGGCCTACCCCATGAGTCACTTTCCAAAATGAGGGGAGAGCCACACTAGGGAAGAATGCACGATTCAAAGGTTTCTACTGTTCTAGTGGACAGCAGCATCCATGCAAGTTCAGTCACTGCTTAGTACAGAAAAGCAGCTAAAAATCTTACAATTGACTTAATTGGAAAGCAGCATCTTAGAGAAGTAAACAGGCAGATACAATCGTACAGTCCCAAAAACTGGAGCTGCATGATCATGTGCTTGCATGTACTGGTTTATTAATGGTGGATGCATAGCAGGTATGCAAGCACACATTGAGCTGCAAGTTACTTTACCTGCATTTGCCAGCAGAGAGTTTCCACAGCTGTAAGCAGCAGTGTCACTAACCCTGTGCATAAGGCAGGGCACAGAACTATAACAAGCCTTCTCTCCTCAACCCTGACCAACCCTTCAATTAATCAATCTGAGGAATAGATGGAAAGAGACCCAAAAGACTATGGAAACAATTTCTCATTACAGACTGTCTTGAGGAATAATGCTAATTATCACAGAAGTATTTCCAGTTCTTCACCAAATGCAGACACTTATCCATCCCAAGAAGAATGTTTCCTCTTTAGTCACTAATTGGATCTTGTTTGTAAAGCCAATCTTTGTTTCAAAGTCTGACACAATTTGGAAACCAGGGTACTACGCGGGCAGAAGATTAAAATGCCTCTCCACAGCTGACTAAGACACTAGAAACATTGTCCATACATAAAAGAACTGGGCACATTAACATACGTTATTCTCCTTTTTGCTTTTATTTTGTAGCTTAGGTAAGATCTGACACTAACTCTTTTCAAGTTATATTGAAAGCATCTGATTTTGTGCAACTACAGAGTCTCATTTAAAGTATTTACTAACCAGGAAGGCTAACTGCACACTGAATCAGTCACTTTAAATACTAAGCTATGCAAATGATGGATTTATTAACTGCTTGAGTTTGGGAAGTTTAAGAGACAGCTACTCCAAGAAAGAATGAGCACTGCTCATTGAAGGCAGTGGTGCAAACAGGAGCAAGGCACAAGTTTGCTGTACTAATGTCTCCCCGCTTCAGGCTCAAACCACTATTTCTCCCCTCCCAAATAATGGGGATACCTGAAGACACCAGAAATGCTGTACACATGAAGTGAATTCAGTCACATCTCCTTCATGTGACACCAAAACCTCAGACTTTTCCCAGAAGTTGCTACTTCTGCTCATTAAGTAATAATGACTGCTTAAAATTAACCACAATTTTGATTATTTATATCCAATTTATGTACTTTGCACGTTTCTGCTTTTCATGATGTTAAACCAACAATTACCATTAAACAAGCCGCCCTCATGTTACAGTATTGTATAGTGCACTATACTTTCTTTTAAGTCATCTGCTACTTCACCTTTCTGACCTCTAGCCAAGAAGAGGCCAAACCCACGCCGTATTCTTTCAACTCTAGCAGGAAGCATACCATCCTGAAATATTTTGGGCTCCAGTCATGGAGCACACTGATTTCCCAGACAGTCAGTGCTAGATCAGTATTCAGACATGTGTACCAGATCCCCTCCATGTGCCAAGGAAATCCTCAGCAGAATAAGGGTATGGAGCAAAGCTGGTGCTAAGACAGCTCTGCCCTGTCCCATCTCCACCCTACTCTGAATTAGTCCACACTAGTCACTGAGAAATCATCCAGATGATCTCAACCTTTCCCCTCTACTGCAAGTGTGCTTCTGACAGCAGAAAAGCAGCAGAGGGGCTCCATTATCTGTGCCTTTAGACCTACATACAAGAGAAAACTCGCATGTGCTAAGCTGTACATCAACTTCAGTACCACTCTGCAGAAGTGCAAAGCTGCCAGGTCACAACAGGACCAGCAGCCCAACATCCCCCATGGGCTATTAATACCACTTCACATTTAGTCGCTGAAAGCACAGAAATCTTCATCATGCTTTGTTTTCTGTATCATGTTCAACTATCAATAAAACTGTTCAGTTCCACCTCTTGGTTTTTACTACATTTGTGGAATGGTACATTAGTAGTACATTTTTTTTTTAAAACAAAACACTCACAAGGAAGTCTCCCCAAGCTAAGCTGTTCTATATTTAGATGCTTTAAAGCTCTGGTTTTGAACATTAGGAAAAATTTATTCCATCAAACCATGATGGTGCATTTTCATGGAGAGGTGGAACAAGCCTTTTAACAAAAGTGTAAATGAGAATTTCTGAATATTAATTATTTTAATGTCAGGAAACCCTACTGGTTGAAGCAAAATGCTTCAAGACAGCCGAATTTAGGGTTTGTTTTCTATCTGCTTTTCTAAAATGGAAGAAAACTGCCTGTGGCTACACCCTAATACACTAAAATTGCATGGTGACCTACAAGCAGTTTAAGATAGACCTTAACTTCTCAAAAAGGTGGAGAAACGCATCATCTCTGGACTGTGAAGGTGGTAGAAGATGAGAGAAGAGCATGGCTCTCAAAAGAGTGAAGGAAAGGCTTTGTCTAATTCCTGTGCTCATGGAATCTGTGCAGCAATCCCTCCTGCTGTTACTACGCAGATCAGGTCTTTGATTAAAGAGCAATTTCCTCACAGGTTGCATGCTGGCTGGAGAAAGAACAGTAACCAATGCCCACCTGGCTAAATCAAGTCTAATCAGTCAAATTTGTCATACCTATATGCAAGTAAAAACAAGAGGAAATCACTGTATTTCTGATGAAAACCTGGAGATCTAGAAAAGCTAGTCAACAGTATTATTTTGGGTTTTGTCACCCAGAATAGAGTGTTGCCCAGTTTTGTATGTACTATTTACACTCAAAGGCCAGTACTCAAGTCAGACCACTGGACTAGACAGGTCTCTTGTCTGTCAAATACTTACAAAAGCACTTTTTGTCTGACTACATCTGAAATTGCTACTTTTAGGACCAGCTTCTCATCTACTTATGCTAGCAAGTATTTTAATTTTATATTCTTCTTCAGCCACTCTCAAAGAAGGGTTTGTCATCATGATTAAGTGTATTGGGCTCTTGGTACCCAAAGGTGAAAGTCAATTGCACACTTTACAGAGCAAATCCAATCCCATGCATCAGAACGAGGCAGCTACACCATCAGAAGACTCAAAAAAAATAGTTTAAGACAATTCCAGTCCTGTATCTAAAAGGTTTCCTTCTGAATGGGACACGTTTGTGTTAATGCCAAACTGTTACAAAAACCAGCTTGAATATCAGAAACTTGCCAGAGAATATAAATTGGAGCGACAGTCACACAGGCTGGACAACAGATCCCATAGCTCTATACTTTGCTCCCTAGAGCACAAAGATGTGCAAATATGCTTACTAATTAGTCTCAAAAGCCATTGAGTCTCAATTTCTCAGAACTTAGAGCAGTATTTTTAAAACATGTCATTTTCCTGAACTACCTGCTTCACAGGATCAACTCATAGACCTACGGACAATTTGTGGATGCAGGCATAACCAGAGCTTGAAGAAATGCAGCAGGTTTGAACTTCGGTTCTGAGTACCATTAGCCTTAAATTTAATGTACAACAATTCAGGCTTCTTTGCGCACAAACAGTGTTGGACACTATTCAAACAGCTGTTAGAGTGCAGTCATTTATTCCAGCAGTTGCACTCCAAGTAATCACAGGTGTGTGCAGATGGTGCACAAGAAAAATCAGCGTTCCCAAGGACCAAAGCCTCAAAGTTACTTGGTTGTTTCCAAAGGCATTGAAGCATAGCATTTAGAGCCATGTCAGGCTGAAATTCAATCAATACTTTTTTTTATAAGTGTGTCTAGACTTTTTTCTTAGCATTTACATGGAATGTACAAATGACTAGGAGGGACTAGTGTAATTATACTTAGGAGAGTTGAGCTGCTGCTCCATTTTTTTGGCTAGTGCAACAGATGTGAACTCCTCAGCTCTGTGGAGAAAAAAGTCTGTCACCAAATTATAGGGCATTACCCCAACATCTTAAAGATTTACATGCCTGTCCTTTGTTGAAGAGGTCAGTGTTTTTCATTAGGATATATATTCACAAGTCAGGTATTTCCCCTAATTTGAATACTTGTTCTATGTATGCTTGCTGTTAGCACCTCCTCCACAAACCTAGGCATTGCCACAAGTCTGAGGACAGTGGTACTGATAATGTTCTGAAAATGCTTTACTCCACTTTCAAGGCAGAAATGGCCAGAGCCAGCTAAGCTGTTGTGCAGCTCAAGGTAAGTTTACACTCTTGCCTAGATTCTTAGCCTGGTATTTATGGAGCATATTTGGATTATTAACAACTAAGTAGCACCACACACACAGCATCTAAGTTGGCCACCTGGACACAGCAAGTTAGATGCTACAGCTGTGTAACACTTCCATCTTTAGCATTGAGGACTAGTACGGAAAGGTTATGTGTCCCTGTCACTACCCCTTCAAGTAACAAGTACACTGATCTGCAAAGGCTGCTTTCTAATAAAATGGCTCAGCACTACCACTGAACAAGCTCTTTTTATGCTTAAGCTGTATTTAAAACTTTTTTTTTTTGTAACTAAGTGGTATTTAGTTGCATCCTGGATAGGAATAATTTTAAAACATGAATTATTTTCTTAAGTACCCAAAGCTATTGCTTTGGAATCATTTAAGACTGAAAAGGAGAATACAAGCAGGCTTTTTTGCTTCCTTTCAAAGACCCAACACAACCACTTCATGATAAATTTTCATCTGTTCAGTAGTGCTTGCACAGGGGTCTTCTCTAATACTTCAGAGGAAATGAGTCTCAAACAGAAAAGAGCTTGGTAACTGCCTCTAACCAAGTGTGGTTACTGAACCAAACTAAAGCAGCTAAGCCTAACCCATTCTGATCCAGAATAGGCTACTGCAACTGCTGAGATTCCTCCAGATCTCCACAAGTGCCCTGACAGAAGCAGCAATAATTTCAATAACTTTAAACAAGTGATTAGTACCTAGGGAGCAACTTTGGCATCCAGCAGAAAACTATTTTCATAAAGTTTCATTATTGCTTTTCCACATATTATAAGCAGCCTTTGACTTACTACTGTCATTTCTAGCACTGTTCTCCACTGTACCTCAGAGCTTCCCAGTAACAGGGAAGCAAACTTCTTTCATTATATAACACTTATGAGTAAGAACAGTTAGACCATGAATACTAGGATTTATTTACACACTTCCTACTTAATTATGACTTAATTACTTAATTGTTTTATCAGCAAGTCAGTGATGGGTATGTGGACCTAAGCAAATCTGCACTTATGGGGAGAGTCACATGGCACCACAACCTAGAAATATTGAATACTAATTTGGTTCCTAGACTCAATGAAAGCCACAGCCAGCACTATTTTTCTTCACTGCCCAGTGCACTGACTGTATTGCACCACTCACCATTCCTACACATCAAATACCAAGTGAATTACAATGGCTTCAAAATTAAAGGATAAAAGGCAATCATTGTTTTAATGTCTGGAATTTGTGGGATGAAGATTAACAATGACTAGCATCTGGCTACCATCAAATCACCCTTTGAGGATCAGAGGACACCATTAGCTGAACCAAAAGTATCTGGTGTTTCTACCTTCAAGCACAGCAATTGGAAAATCAGTCATCAGTAAAACTTCCCTTCTGTTTCCCACAGTAGAGCCAAAAGGTGCTGCACAGATTAATAATACACAGAACAGATATAAAGAAGCATTGGAGCAAGAAAGAGCAAAGAGCAGTTGTAATTTGACTCTGGATTTCAATTTCAGGATGACTTCCTAGCTAAAAATAAATTCCAAGTAACTAGCAACAGATCTCTCATACCTCCTCAACAAGGCTACCCTCACTAGTAACGAGGGAAAACAGAATTTCACAAACAGAAGTGACCATCTGAAAGAGGAAGAAAGCTATTCAGGCAAAGGAGGCTTAGGCTGTAGCAGGGATGATTTGCATGAAAAAGAAACCTCATGCAAACAGACTACACTAAGGTGTAGACAAATGCTTATTAACAAATAAATCA
Source organism: Leptosomus discolor (assembly GCF_034619465.1). Taxonomy (NCBI): domain Eukaryota; kingdom Metazoa; phylum Chordata; class Aves; order Leptosomiformes; family Leptosomidae; genus Leptosomus; species Leptosomus discolor. The sequence goes on along the minus strand of NC_141419.1, from coordinate 66,626,780 downwards.
AATTGCTAGATGACTTATTCTGACAAATTTTGCACCTATTAAGCCCCAGTCTGAACATCAACTGAGAATCAGATGCAGATATGTTTTCCATGTCATTACGCTTGTTATCATGTAAAAAGTGGCATTCTTGAGTTGACAGCATGCAGTTATAGGGTAGGATAGCTTAAAAGGACAAATATTGCACAATGATTCCTTTCAAGCACAGCATATTGGCAAATCTCCATCCCTTGCAAACAAGAAGTTTGACCTGGGGCAATGAATTTTCCTAGAATTTAAGATCTCATTAAAAGATATAATTACTGTTTCTCATTACAGCAAAAAGCTTAAAATGTGAAGGGAACATAACTTAAAAGTATCACCAAATTTCTGAGCACTCAAACAGGCTGCTACAGTGCTTCAGTCGTCATTCACTGTCTTTACAAAACTAGCGATATGGTACTGATTCTGTACAGTTTTGTTCCTGACATTCAGGATAAAGAAACACCCATATCTGTTTGAGACAAAGCACGAAGCACCAGTAAATGGTGGGAGGTTTGATTGTCAGCTATAAATAGGCAGCAAGTCTCTTAACCATCCCAAAAGCAACGGCTGAGGAAGATGTAATAGTGGGAAGAACTGGTCTGGATGTAAGAAAGAGTAGTAAGAAGTGAGCCAGAAAAACTCTGCTTTCTTAAACCGAAAAAAGGAGTCAGAAGAGGAGTTATAAAAATTTAGGAGGTTTGGACTTCTCGGGTTTTGGTTGTTTTTTCTCTTCCCCTCCAAGAAATAGGAAGACACTACTAGACTTCATCTAGGGTTGGGAACAAGACCTGTTGAAAAATACAAGCTCTCGCCCGCAGAGCTACCTTTCTTCCTGATGATGAGGCATGCTTCTCAAAAAGATGCTTCCCTGAGCAAACTTTCGTTTTCATGCTTACCATTGACTAGCAAGCAGCTTTTAAAATATTGCTCAGATTACCCAGTCAAGGAGTTCTAGCTTGCTTTAGATCAGGCATACCAATCTGAAGCATATGGGAAAGACAGCAGCAAGTGAAAGCCTTTGAAGTAGGGATTCAGCAGGTAATGCTGTGCTTACAGGGGAGCAGAACTGCATCAGTTAGTAAATGTCAAGTGAGAAAGCTCCTGGATTTTAGGATTTATTAGAAAATGAAAGCACAGAAAAATAGAAACAGCATAAAGAAATGCTCAATATTCTTGCACAGATTTTATTTCTGCTTCTTAGTGTTACGAGTAACTGGTGTAATCAGAATAAATGGTATAATCCTGTGTTTTACTCAGGAAGCATTGCTCAGGTTTGCACAAGATACATCTGCAATAAACCAAGCTAAGTTTTCTCCAAAGTAAAAAGTCAAAAACCACAGGACAAGAATTGTAACATAAGTTTCACATTCACTTCTCAGAGACGACAAATAGCAAGTCAGGAGCGGATTCAAAGTTAAGCAGGAGGCAATGAGTGATCCTGAACAGCTGACCCAGGGAATACATCACATGAGGTTTTGGCTGAATTTTCTTTTCAGACAATTCACAAGGCATAGATTTTACCAGGACAGCACAAAATACTGGCCAAGCAGACTCCATTCATCCCAAGAATAAGCCAAGTTTTGATGTCTCCTTGGGTTTTGTCATTTCTCCCCATTCCCAGACTACTTCATTGGTTTAACGGCTTTTTAACTGTGCTTCTATAAACAGCACAAGTCTTAGTCTTTCAAGTGCTATTTTGATAAATGTTTTGTTTGTTCACTTTGAGCATCTTGGCTATTCAATCCTTGACTATAAGCATAATGCACATTTTCAAAACAAAAAACACTGACAGAAAACACATTCACATTAAGTATATTAACACTGTGTTTTTAACTGTCAAAATTATTACAGCAAATTACTATTTGATTGTCGGGTACCTTGGTTATAGCAAGTGTTTAAACTTAACATGTTCAGAAGTTGTTTAATCTAGGTATCAGTCACTATCAGGTCTTATGGAAGCTAGAGACCACTGCCAAGGATAGGGAGATCTTGTTCCCCTCTCTGTAGCTAAGTCCCCTAACAAGTATATAGCTATTATCTCTGACAATCACATAGCTAGCATAAATGTGTATATAGTTAAAGCACGTCCAGGCTACTTTAAACGAGCAAGGAACACAGTGTGCTTTAGCAACTCATTATTAGATGCAAATCATTGTTTACAGCGTGAGTAGACAAAGTTTACAGCTCAACATTTGGATGGAGCAGAACAAAGATCTTCTTATCCCTACAGAAGAGAGCACTCATTAGCCCTTTTTCTGGGGGAGAAGCAATGTTTGAACTGTACCAAGTCAGAATTTCCAAAATTGCAAAGATTTTTAAAAAATGAAGACTAATATTGCTGCTCATAGCATTACACAAAATATTCCCACCCCAGCTGCTAAACTGAGAGAGGGTTCCAGTAAAGCTCTGTTCCGGCAGCCACCAGAAGCCTACCATGGGGCAAGCCTGCTTTACCTGATGGTCCTCCAGGCTGCCATCTCCCTACATAGCTTGTTATCCCCTGAGTCTTTATCCATCCCTTTCATGGCAGGTCCAACCAGATGAAGGATGACAAGTCTCATCACACTAAACACCAACCCCTTCTGCCCACTCAACAGCACAGCATTGCACTCTTGTCTATCCAATTCCACCTGCCTTTTTAAGGCAGGAGAGGAGCAATCTATTTTCATCCTGATGAAGCTTCTCTCCGTATCAAAAAAGCCATCCTCAGGCCCTCATCCCCTCCCTCACTGCTTTTGCAGCTTTCTGGACTGCTTGACTGTGATCTTTTTGTGACAGGCTCTTGGGAGAGGCTTGCAGAGTTTGCCAGAGCTGTTCCTCTGCTCCCTGCGTGTGCCACCCCTACCCTGCCACACCATCAGCCCACAGAAGTTTGCCTCTGCTCTTCATCTATTTCCTTTCCTTCAAGCTTGCACTTCAGTTTGTCTGACAATATCCTGGTCTAATTTCTGCCATAAAGACCAAGAAAACTCAGGAACAGGCTTTATCAGCAGTGGCTAGGAAACTGCAACCTCCTACTCTGTCCCCAGCCCCCAGACCCAGGCTGATGGAACAGAAGCTCCTGGTCAAGACTTACACACAGAAGAGCTCTTCAACTTTCTCTTACCTCCTTCACTGTTGACAAAACCATTTGGTTGCAATCTCAGAGGGAACATCTGAACATCTTTCACCTGTTTCTGTTACCAATTCACATCCTGTCTAAGTATTGCTATTTCCTTCTCCAAATCTCATGCTTTGACACCCACAATGGCAGCAGTAAGTCATCTGCACTGCACAGTGTTCAAAAATTTTCATTCTCCACCTGCCTAGCAGAAAGCCATGTGTGTTACAGCAGTGCCACACTTGATGTGCAATGTCTTTTACAGATACTGAGACAGGATATTCACTGTATTCATCCCTAATCTATTCAAATAGGTCACACAAAATTCAGTGTTGCGCACACCACTGCCAGACAGGGTATCTGGAATACCATATTTTCTCAAGTACTGTGGAAAAGCATGATAAAGCCAGACCTTGACCAATGTGACTACCTATAAAAAAGCAGATTTAATCAATGCAATAACTATGTCAATTTCTGAACCTTTAGCCCTTCTGATGTGTAGATTTATATGTTCAGTTGTAATACTGTGTTAGTGAAACATTTTTTTAATATGAGACTTAATGGGAGTAAGTCTTTACTTAATGTAAGTAAAGAAGTGGCAGAAAAAGAGATTGTGAAATATTTCAGCAGGTAGCTTCAGGTCTATATTAGAAATATTTTAGTACCTCCAACACATGGCCAGGGGTAACGACTTGCCAGCTGTAATTCTTCCACACCAGAACAGAGCTGCTGCTGACTTTAACAGGGCAGGCACAGAGATGAACATGTAAAGAATTAAGCATAAGAGATTGCATTTCTTAAGTTTTAGAAAAAAACTATTAATGGGCTCCTTAGTGACTTGGGTGTTTCTTTACCATTCACATCACGGAAAACCGTCAAGTCTGCTGAATACACGAACAAGTCAAGCAGAACAAAGCTATTGGTCCCCTCTCACGTATCCCAGCGCTTTCTCAAGGCAAGAGGAATAACAGGTCGGCTTCACTACAAAGCACCTAGTGAGTGTTTCACACACAGTTGTGCTCAGCAAAGTGGCAGGAGTCCATCTTTGACTGGATCCCGTGCAGGTATGCCAAGTTTATAATTGAAAACACTTCTTCCAGTCTCCAACCTTGAAAATCCACTATGGGACTCAAGCTATTTCACCTATTATTTCCAACTGTTAAAAACCCCACTTCTGCAGACCAAGTAACAAATCTTTAATCTGTCTTGACAGGTTTACATCAATTAATAGACTGTAGTTAGAAATCATACCTCTAGAAAAACCCAGTGCAGTTCACTTGTAGCACCATAAGCCCATGTAGCTAACAGAAGTAAATTACAAAGGCTCATTTTCTGTCATCAGCTCAAGCACTTTTGACCTTTAAAACATGACCTCTACTATTTAAGTCAGGACTGCACTTTTAACTCATTAAGGCACTCTCTAGGACATACTATGTCAGGGTACTTCATCACAATTTCTGAATGCATGCCTTGAGAGAAACTTTCCAATAGATGATGCAGCAGGAGAAAAAATGCCTGAGGTTATTCAATTTTTTGGCTCCTTGATCAGACTCCTCGGAGTAATACGGTCATCATGAAAACATTCCGCAACACTGACTCAATAGTATTTCAACGTTTAAATGTCAGAAGTGGATGAAAGCAGTATTGTGCAAAAGCTCTAACAACTGTTATTTTAGAAAGTGCTTTATCAGACATTACCAAAGATCTACTTCTAAACAAAGAAGTTTTCTTGTTTTACTTGCATGCTCTAATGCTCCCCAGACAGAAGTTTTACTAGTAGGCAGCCATGTGAAAGGATTCACTGCTTCAAGGTGATAGCCATTTTACACTAGACACATGCTTATTTTAACAGCAGTACTGAAAAAGCTGAACATCTCATGTTAAATATTTGGACGCCTAGTTCAGCTAACAAATTTGCACATCCTTTTCCCAAATCCTTGCTCAGTCAGTCTTAAGAAGAGCAGATGTTCCTCTCCTGTAGCAGGAGAAAGAAAACCCTTCTGCTATAGATGCTCAAGCAAACCCATCCTACCCCTGCAAGCTGCCTGCCCCATTGTACTGATGCAGATCCCAGCACAATTCTCTGGCCTGAAACAAATGGCTAAAAAAAAGAAAGTGACCAGGAAAGAACTTTGCTCACCTATCTCTTAAAATGAAACTGAGAAGTAGGAGACCTAAAGCCAACAAGAGGAAGTCACTCCTTCAGTGACTTCTTAGCACAGACATCAGCCATGAGCTCAAAATTTTTTTCTTCAAAGAACTGGACTGGTTTTCATGCCTACCAAAAGCACAAGAAACTGTCATGGTATTTAGTTTACAAAAGGTTTTTTTGATCTTACTCTGTCACTCTCTTGGTTAAAAAAAAGAGGGCTATTTTGGTGTACTGTTCCTAAAGCCTTCTGGAAAGCCAGAAAGCTGTTTTCATACAAGTTTTATTTTCAACAATTGCAGGGCAATCAGAAAAAAAGAGAAGGGGGGGAGGGAGTAGTGCCAAAAGGAATTTGGTTTTCCTTGAAAACTCCCAAGTGGTCCCTACACTCTCTCAGTCCTACTCCCCTACCATTCTTGTAAGCAAGAGAAAGATAGAGACTCAGATGAAAACAAGACTTTCTACAGATTTCTTGTGCTTTTTTTGCTGTTGATGAACCATAAGCCTTCGGTATGCTGCAGGCAGAGACAATTTTTAGTAACAGTCTCCTGCTTATTCACATCCTGGTTTACATGAAAGGCCCCACAGCACACTCAGCATCAATTATTAATCTAACCATGTTATCAACGTACTAGCTAAGCAGGATCTTCACAGAAGATACGATTCCTCCAGTGACACCCAGTTCACAGCACAGAAACAGAATAACTGGAGAGTCCTGTGAACTCTGCCCTGAGAAAGTGGCTTCTTTTGCAACACATGTATCTTGACATCAGTATAAGCACTGCATGCATGTTTCATCTTTGAACTTTGATGAAAACTAAGGCATTGATGAATATTCTGCACTGCAGTGTAGGTATCAACATTTTTAGGAAGCCTGTGAAGCAGCAGCAGAGTTCAACCCTACATTTTGACATCTAATGACAAGCTGCAAGAAAGGATAAATCCTTAGAGATGGATGGATCCAATTCTTTCTGCACTAAAACAGAATCCAAACAAAAACTTGATTCAAATAGAATCTTTTGTGAACATACAGATTTTGGCCTTACTCAGAAAGCAAGGCAAACACCATCAGCAGCTTTGCTGACTCCAGGGAACGCTCAGTACATCAGGAGCCCTTTACAGATTTCAGAGGAGGTCTCAATTCAGCAGCTCTAGTCTATTGCCTCTTCCTTGGCATCTCAGGTTATTAAAGGTCAATCTTGTTAAATCATCCAGTAGCACCTGCTTTCCTAGTCTTTTTTTTCCTGCACTGCAATGGACAAGTTCAATCTTTTGTTAGACATCTTTACAAAGGTCTGAAAATGATGTTTAACATGTTTTCCTAAGAAGCAAAATAATGATTGTTGACATTGAAAATACTGTTGCAATCTCAGCAAGTAACCACCACAGCAAATGGGTTAGTCCTTGCCAGTTTCAGTCACTGAAAACTCAAGCAGATGCTGTCTTTCTTACTTACAGTCTTCTCTGACAATAAACAGCTTTTACAAGGACATAAGATGTTAAAAAAATTATCAAGAAGTCTCCCTGTGCTTATGGTTTCTCCTTAACATAATAAGAGTGCATAAGCCCACAAGTATATAACACCTTCTGGAATAAATTCCTGTTTTGAAGTATGTTCTCTGTTATTATTTCTCACCAAGGAAAACAATATGTGCTATTAACCACCATGTGATACCACTCCGACCTTGAGGAAGTGGAGAAAATGTTGAAATTGGAATCACAACAGAAGCATGTTTATTTAGCAGCAACAGATCAAGGTCTCTCCCTAAGGGGACAGAAAGTATCTGCCAGCTTTATAAGCTGAACACAGAAATATGACAATACCATTCAACACTTTATTCTTGCATATATTAAGACTTCAACTAAAGTATAAGCTCTCTCTCTCAAAAAAAAAAAAAGAGAACAGTAGCCATCCCAACATCAAGTATTAAGCTAATCACAAGGTTAAATCAGTGCTCTTAGGGAGGAAAACAAGGGGAAGACGACATGAACAGATGTGAAAATACTGTAAAAGCATGCTATTAAAAACCTGCAAACGCAGAGCTCTTTCAGTGATATCACTACTTTATAAAAAAGACCAACCAAACCAACCACTTTCCCCCTCTCTCCCAACAGCTCATGTTCAACAAAGAAGTGAAGAGTTTTGATTCTATTTTTGAAAGCAGTCAAAAAAACTGTGCCTCAAGCGTGACTGAGTGTATATCAAGTTGACTCTTCCCTATTCTGTAGAAGTTCAACAGAAAAGTGGGAAGCCCTAAAACTCAACTTCAGTCACAAATCCCATTGAACTCTGTTCCAGCAAAGAGAGTGCAGCTGAGACCAAGGGCTGGCACTCCCCCAAACATGCTGCAAAGCAAATCCCACATGACCAAGTCTGTACATCACGTAAATGCAGACACGATTGAGTGAAGTGCACTGCTTTGCTTGGGCCATGGCAAGGGAGGTGATGCAATCTGTAGCTTGGAAGCTGTCAGCAAAGGAAGATGTTCTGGTTTAACACCTACTGATGCCGTATCATTTCATTGCTTTGTTTCTTTAACAGAGAAAAAGGTTTGGCAGAAAGCGTAGATAGATGTTTGATGTAAATCATGCTATTTACCCATCTCAGAGCAGCCTGTTTAACAACTAGGCTTTAGAGAAACACCTGCCACAGAGTAAGACTTACACATTTGATGCTTGGATGCTTTCGTGTAAGACCAGTGTCAGGGTGCCCTGTGGGCAAGCATGGCTGGCATGCAGCAGCATTCTCCATGCACCCACCCAACCTTGCAGCCCAGGAGCAGCAGCCAGGGTCCATACCCTGCATTCAGCGGCCCTCTACAAACTCCTCACACTTTTAAGTCTCCAGTCTGGAGTACTTTGTGCACAGCTCCAGTAAAGCATTCCCCTTTCTCTCCTTGCTCCCACTGCTTCTCCCCGTTTCCCACACTGGGAAACAAACACACCAGTGCCCTGAGTGTAACTATGCCATAGCAGGGCAATTCCTGTGCAGTGAGGGGTGCTTGGCTCTAGGAACCACTGCAGCTTTTATTGCCTTCATGTGCAAATTCCGTCTTTGGCCCTACAACAGGCAGACTGCTAGGGAGCAGAACAATAAAGGTAATGAAAAGCATTGGTTTTAAGGCAATTTAACTCATTACAAGAGCTCCTCTTACACTCTTACTGCACCAAATTTTATAATGCTCCCGTCGGCTTTGATGTTAACCAAGTTTTACAAGTAGTTAATGCACTGTAGATGGCAGAAGAGCTCAAGTTGTCAGACTAGCTTTATCACTTCTCTTGTAGGGCAAATGCACCACCAGTAACCCAAAAGCTTTAACCACCCAGGTGGTAGCAGTAAGAGCCAGGATTAGAATCTGAGCTCTCATCTCTGCTGCCTCACAAAGTGAGTAGGGTACTCCTGCACCGCAGGCATTTATAGCACACCTTTACATATGCAAATCTATTAGCTCTCATCTGAAGGCAGGCTAGCTGTTTGTCCTCTGGGTATCTGGCAAATTTTGCATGCAGTTAGTCATCATCCTGCCAGAATAACTCTATACTTAATGTCACAATAACAACTCGTTTAAGTCTCAATTCAACTCAAATAACAAAAACCTGCAAGATTCTCTCCCCTTCAAGCTGGTAGAGTTGTTACACTTGAAACTAGTGGAGGTCTCCCCTTCCAAGCCAGAAGTGCCTAGCATTTATAGTCATCGGAAGCCATGCAAAATCCTTCCTAGCACTTCAAGCTTGAGAGCAGCTCCATTCACTCAAGAGGATTCATTCATAGCCTTTCCCCTAGACTCAAATTTGTCAGGCTCAAAACCCCTTCACAGTTCTCAGTCTCTACTTCTGAAAACAATTTCAGGCCTTAGTTGTCAAGAATCACGCTAGCATTCCGTAGAAACTGTAGAACAGATTAAGTGTTCAAGGCCATGTCCTACAGTCACTGCAAAAACAGATAGCCACTGTCTCACCTCTTTACTTTGCAGCTAACACAAAGCTAATTCTGAACACATACAATGTGGGACATTTTGAGGTACAATTTCTCTTTTTACAAACAGAAACAGGAAACTCCATGGATTCTTTTCTCCTTTACACATGCACTGGTACATAAGAGGTCCTCTGACCACCTCCTGTGATTTGGAACTGCAAAATAAAAACCTGGGCAAGGAATGGTCTTTGTTTGGGTTTTAAGGAAAATATTCCTTCACACATGCAACTGAGTTAAAGTTGCACTAATTCAAGAATGCATGCCAGTTCCTGAACTCAGTTGAAAAACAGATACATCACTTAGTTTTGACTTGGCTTAAAGAACCTTTTCCCTTGTTGGTGTTAAATCTGGGATTGAAGAGATTATCCTGAAATCTCTCTTCCTGTGCACTATAGAAAGTGCATAAGCAATTGGAAGAAACATGGGCAGCTGGAAAAGAAGCAAATGGTGAAGAACCAAGAGCCATTTTCACAACCCACTTTACCTTGAGTGAGGTAGAAAGAATTTGAGGGTTTTACTTGGCCCCATACAGAGGCCTGCACATGCCTATCTCTACATCTATCAACAAAAATAGTAAAAGCAATTATGGGAGGCTGTCACACTACTAGCTTCAAATGACAGTGACTCCAAAACATCAAGAAGAGGTAGTCTCACAGATAGCCGAGCTCCTGCAAGGTGCATACGTGTTCTTAGCAGCTCTGAAACACTGCTATAGCACACCTCTTAACAGACCTTAATTGAATTTAAATACAGGTGAGTAGAAAGCCGTCTTTCTTGAAACATTGAGACCAACTGTAATCAAAACCACCATACAGTACACCCACTGAGCCACATAACACTGCTACTTAACCAGCTTAGTTATAAGTCTGACCATGTGTTGCTTTAAAATGCATCTTCTCAAGTCCTAACCATCAGCAACTGAGGCCCTCACAGAGGACTGCCACTCATCCTGTGGTGGGGAGCACTGGGGGTTTTGCAATAGCTGTATCTACTAACACAGGATTCACATAGTCTGTAGTGAGAACCATCAACAGCCAGTTTAGCGTTACTCCATACATAAAGACAGGAGGTACAAACTGCCACAGTGCTCCTTTTCCAGTCAGTGAACTATTGAGATATTTGCCCCAAAAGTGGTTTTTAAGGGAATCTAGACATACATCCCTCAGCAGCTGCCTTGTACCACAAAGTGCTTGCCTGTAGTAGCTGGAGGCAAAAGCCAGGTGCAAAGTCAAACCTACATATTCAGTAAGTGTTGATCCCTCCACTCCCTGGGCTGTTTTTCCAATCCAGAACTGAAGGTACAGTGGCATATTTGTTCTGTTGCAAATCTCAACAATTACTCGACCAATCTCCTTTAGGATCTCCAGTCCTAAAGCAGTAGCTAAGCAAGTTGCAGGGACTTGGATTTCCAGCATCCAAAAAGCTATAGCAAAAGCTTCCTGGTCTAGAAGTGTGTTTCTTGTGAACGCTCAATTTCTTATTTCCAGTACAGCGAGATCCTACCAGCACATACCTGTGGGCTCCTCAGCAGCAGCGGAGGTCTACACAAAGTAGTGCTATAAAGGCTACCAGGTAAAACTTGCTGCCCCACCTCTTCTGATCTATGAAGAGCCATTCACATCTCCCCATAGCAGTTTCTACAAGAGCCTGAATAAACAATTCTTCCAAAGATCAACAGTTCTCCAGGACATAGCAGTTGGGACAGAAGGATCTCAGCATGTGAAAAGTACACTGATGCAAGGGAGCTGTTAAAAAGCCAATTCCATCAGCCCAGGTAACTTCCTCCTCTGGTCCAAAGCAAACAGCCACATGGCTGCAGAACAAAGCTTTTTGAATGCTAGTTATAGCACAATGGGGTATGTGCCAGGCAGAATGCACCACTTGCTGGTCAGCTATACCAGCAGCGTGGCATGCAACGATCACAGCCCACAGTCCAGCACGAGTGGCATGGGCATACAGCACACACGCCCTGGCACACATGCCGTGATTTATTCCATCATTAGCACACAGGGAAACAAAGGCCTTGGCCGCTTTAAGAAAAATAGGAGCTACACCCTGACTTACTGAGCAGAGTCCAAACAATGCAGGACCAACCCAAAGGTTAAGAGCAACACTTAAGCCCTTCAACTAAGCAAAGGATAACACAGTGCCCTTCCATCCCACAGTTATTGTCACAGGTTCTTCCCAACAGCAGCTTCATATGAATCCCTTAGGCAAGGTGCAAACCTCAAGTCCCTCTGCTACTTTTAATACCCACAACTGTGTTGCTCCCTGTGCAACTCAGCCTCAAGCTTTCCTTTACCATCCCTCCAGATGTGGGAGTTTTCGTCAATGATGTGCAAGAATCCCCGCCAGCCTCCCCTGATAGCCTGCTTCCCTGTTCCTTGGCGTTCTCCATATGGTACCATAATGACTCAGCTACTACTGATACTTTAGCGAGGCCACCTCAAGTTTCACTTAATATTAGCTAGGAGCTACTCATGGCGCAGAATGAAGCCATTGGTTTGCTCTGACAAGCAGGTAGTCTTATGGGTGGAGTATAAAGTCAAAAAGGCTTTTGAGTTGTACTACAGACAATCCAAGTTGCAAGGGGGAAAGTGAAGGAGAAATGAAAATGCCATGTACTCTCTTGGTGAAACTGAACCTACAAACCACACTAACATGAGGGCATCAGAGGATGAACTAGCTTCAAATTTTCTATTAAAAGAAAATTTTCACAATTCCTTTTACAAAAGGGTGGTGCCTAAATTAAAGGTGGAAATCTTTGGGAAAGAACTTCCTCTAAAGTGACTGTACTGTTAGATTCAGTGCATGCTATGGGATAAGTGCCATATGGTTTAGTCTCCAAAAAACAAAGTTCACATCCATCATTACTCAGCAGCATTATTCTGCAACTATACACACTGAGCAATGACCCATAACATGTGCACAGATTACCTCAACATCTCAGTAAGCAGGTCAATGCATCCTGTACAGAAACTAGCACAAAGGTTTCTCTCTCCTTCAGATCGTACTATTAAGACTTTTCATATGCAAATATCACTATCCAAGCAATTACTGGATTGACTGATATCACTGACGCTTGCATATGAAAACTCTGGGGTATCTACACAAACTATCTGGAACAAAAAACTATTCAACTGAAGCTGGCAGTCTGTCTGCGAGGTAAGTACCCTTGAGGATCAAGATATGAAACAGGGAATATACTTGCTGATCAACATCTCTGTGCTGACTGAGCTACTTCAGGGATGGGAATATCCCATCTAAGTAGGATTCTTCCAAGAATTTAATCTCATGAAGCACCCTAATTTCAGACATTTGGCCTTTATAGAGTTGCTGCCAGCTATGTTCACTGGTGCTTTATTAGGCTTAAGGCAAAGAGGAGAGATGAGCCAAAGTTCATCATCTACAATGTATCAGTAGATTACCACTCCCAGAGGAATGATTTTTGACAAACACATACAAAACAGTTTACCAAGAAGTATCTTAACATTTTCTGCTTATAGTTAGCTAGTTGTACAGCTATATTGCAATTTTATGCATTCTCCTCTAAGCATAAAGATTTAAAGATTTCCTGTAGTCTGAAAGAAACAGACTTTGAGTCCATTTGAGTAGCACTAATTCACTCATGAGCTGCCAGAGCTGCACAGTTGCCACAACTTTTCTTATGAAGAAACACCAGCATGAAACCTGGCAGAATTCACTTCTAGTACGAAGCCTTTATAGGACCCCAGGACCCCCCTAGGAACTGGTGGGCTCCAAAGCAACCCTCCATGGTCCCACAGTCCTGAAAACTGGAGCAACTGGAGCTTTCTATGGCACTATGGTACTGCAGAACCGTTAGCTTTAACTGAAGCCAATTAAGCACTTCAGGGTTTGACCTTTTAAGTATATTAAACTGCATGTACATTTTTACACAGCAGCTTCTAACTTGAGCTCATCAGTGACCAATAACACAAAGCAAGCCGTTGCAAACCAATTTAATACAGAACAATACAATGAAGGAGGCAGGTTTTGGAACCTAAAATTGACTATTTGATTTTCTACTGTGAAGAAATTGGAAAAGAACGAGAATTTATCTTTTCAAAATAAAAAAATTACTTCTCAAAACAATTTTTCTGGACAGTTTTCCTTCACTGTGTCTTCATTATCCTAATATTGAAGCTAAAGCTTCAGTGTTTCATGCAAGTTCCTATCCTATTGAATAGCTGAGTAAGAAAAGTAAAAAGAAATAAAGACAAATTCTGGCAGTTCTGTTTATGAAATTGTAGCATATACTTTGTGAAACAAAGTGTATTCCATTTCATGCAGAGACACACAAAGCTGGTAAAATGAGGCCTCCTGTGGTTCAATTTCAAGCCTAGCATAGGGTGGTATAATTTCCAAGAAGCCAAGAGAAATAGAATCTGCTTAATTATGGATGATTGTAAATCTAGCCAGCCACAACAGATTTACTGTAAACTTGATTTGTGTTACATGCCAAAGCTTCAATCACGGTTTAAAACCCCTCAAATCTGTATTGTGATTTACAGCACAGTAATTGTACATCTGCAAAAAGACAAGCAACACCAAACTCAAGGCAGAATCTAATGTTCTGGGTATTACAGAGATAATCTTTGGAAAGAAAGATGTTTGGGTAAATTTTACCTAATCCAATAAGACATTAGGGCTTGTGACGTAGCTGTTCGTGCCCACCTTAAGCCTTTGTTATTCAACAGAAAAATTTCCCAAGCAATACTGGAAATATATTGTTGTAATACCTGGAGAGTTTCTGTTAGAGGCACCCATAGCTACATTGCTTGAGGCACAAAAATCCTTACTCCTAATTGCTTATTCTGTATTTTACTTTTCTGAGGAGTTCAACGATACTGGATATTATCCATTTTTCTCTCATTTTAAAACATGCAATAAACTTTCCTTAAAGACAAAAGTACAAATCAAGTGACATATATGAGCAACCAAAAACTTCATTTCTCAGATGCGTCATTTTAGAGAGAAAGGGGCCAGCAATCTAAGAGAATGAAATGGTTTTTTCCTCCAATATCAAATATAACACCCTATTCAAACATTAGTGACCTCTGCAGATACTACAAGCCTGCTCATTGTGTTTAAAAAGCAATTTCCTACTCTGTATCCATATAACAGATACTGTGCCTAGCACAGAAGGTATTTGCAGAAGCATCAGCTACCAGCAACAGGATTCTTCTTCCATGTTGAACTTAGAAAGTTTTTATTGAAGCTGGGCTACAGGAAGTAAGTGTGCAAACAGTGGTTGGAAAAGCAGCTGAAAGTACACATTCTTCACCCATTTAATTAACTCTGGCATTTCAAAATGCATAGCTGCTTTAAAATAATATTTTGATTACAAATACTGTGAGAAAAAAACCCTCCTGCCATAGTAGTGCCCCAGCCACGTTCTGCCCCAATCTTTGGCTATTTATCACTTATTTCACTATTTATTACTCTTCAACATGGGCCAAACCACACTGTGTTTGCACAGTGCCTATTAGCTGAAACAGTATTTGCTGTCATTTCAGTAGCTGCCAGCTGAACGGAAAAATTCACCTTGCTTTACCATTTCAGTCTATTTATTGTCATTGGTGTCCTTAGTGTCCCGAATACTAAAAAATCCTCTCCGTGCATTCAGATTTTATAGAAGCAAAACAAGCTTATAACTGTAAACTGAAATCAAATACATCAGAGAGGTGGTTCCCACTCCCAGATTTTGCCCAGGAGGGCGCTGCTAGGAGCAAGCAGGCAGCAGTTGCAGCTCTGGGTAGTTTCACAACCAGCTGCCACACCTGGGGCCAAATACACCAGCCTGCCTCCTTCAACCCAGCCCCACTGCCATAAGCACACAGCTGAGGAAAGGGCCCTGTGCGTCCCATGGGGGCTGTTCTAGCACTGGGGAGTTGGAGCAGCCAGCTGGCACCCCTCCATTCAGCAGCAGCAAAAGCCTCTGTCAGCTGGCACCTCCTGTGAAACTGCACCCCCAGCATGGCTGAAGGGCAGGACCCACCATGTGCTGTTGAGGTAGCCTGTGCCCTACACCCAAGCCTCCCAAGCTTGTGCTGGTCTTGTTTCACCGTGGTTTGAATTATGACCCTGTTGCTTCCTCTGAGGCTGCTATCTTGCCTTCCGGAGTCCCCAGTTTTGTTCAGGCTCTGTTGTGGCAAAGAAAATGCTATAACCATGCAAGTACAGGACAGAGACTGTAAGTCAACAAGTTTCACCCTTAATCAAGTACACAGACAGGGTGATAACTGTGCAGTAAGAAGAGATACAGCATTTTCTCATGTTGCTGGGAAGATTTTCTCATTGCCAGGTTAGGGCTGGAGAGAACATATCTGTGCACCTTTGACATCTCAGCCTGTCCCCGCCACTGACCCGACCCCCCTGGACAGCATTACTGTCCTCCTGAGGAAGCAGGGCTAGGGGCTACAGAGCTATGAGACACAGGCGCTTGTACTTGTTTCTACAAGTTTTTTTGGTACATGTTCATTGCTCGGTTGTTTTCACATTAGTAAGAGTCTGTCTCATGGTGCAACTGAATTATCCCAACAGTCCTCTGTGACTTGAGAATTTTTCCTCACCCTCTTTTCCTCCACAGCAGCTTTGTCCACACCAGAGCTCTCCCAGAGCCTTCAGCACCCTCACCATCACCACCCTTTCCTCCCAAACAAGCACTGGTGTTGGTGTGCTGAGGCATTGGAGGCAGACATCCAGCATCTTTGGGCTGTCACATCAGCTCCACCTGTGACAACCCAACCCCTTGACAGGGGAAGCAGCAGGCTTCTTACACCACAGTACTCATACCCACCTCATGCAGTAGCAAGCACTGGCCATGAACATCACCAGTAAATTCCAATTTTGCCAATGGAGATCCAGAAATGTTTCCAGGTACTTAACAGCCCTGGGAGTGACTGTTCTGGCTACAAAGTCCCATCATCTGCTGGCAGAGCTAAAGGATTGTTTCTTCTAGAAAACTGCTAGTGGCATGAACCCGTATGAAAATAAATACAAGGAAGAAGAGCAGGTTACTCATAGCAGGTGCTAATTTAAGTCACTAATTTTAAAAATAACTTCACATTTCCTTATGAAATATCAAGGCATATGCTCCAAACAAACTACAGGACTTGAGTTCAAAGTGATAAGTAGCTCCGGGAAGGATGAAAAAGCCAGGGAGATAAATTAGTAATAACAGTAATAGAAAAGAAACGTTGGATTTGGAGACTCATTGTTCTTCCTATCTTGCTAGAAGCCAACAGGTAAGCAAGCTGCAACAAACCAAGGAGAAACCTTGAGTAAAATCAAGGCTTAACTCACTGAGGTTTCCTGAGATGGTGGAGCTCATCCAGCCTCTCAGCAAGTGAGGTAGAGACCTGCTCCCTCCCCTCTCTCAAGTGTGCAGCTACACGCCATCCCCTTCCTCTTGCCAGCATCAATTCTCCTCTGACCCCACGATCAGGCCAGTCAGCTCTCTAAACCACTAAAAAACTAACTCAGCAAAAGAGCTGCAAATTTCCTGCCAGCATAGCGGGCTGACTCAGCTGACCAAGGGCAATCTCTTGCAACTGCATGACCGAGGCTACAGGAGTGCGTGGAGCAGGACAGGACTCTCTGACAGCAGTTAAGACCCTTGCTACCTTAAATATGTGAACAGGGAACCACTCTGCAGTGTAAAGAGGAAGAAAGAGTAAAGGAGGCAAAGTTTGCTAAGGCAAATGGGACAGCATATTGAAGAGGGAGTAAGAATGGCTGATTTTTATAACAACACCCCTAGGACAAGATGCTCCATGATTGCTAAATGGGTAATCATCAGTGCCATGCAGTGATGGCAAGGGGAACAGTGCAGAAACAAAGCCCAGGGCCCTGTTTTACAGTTGATTCCTGACTAAAGTATGCTGGGTTACACCATTCTAAAGATCCTACGGTTTGTAATTGCACTGAGGTTTTCCGTCTTGCACTAGTAATCATCAGAATTTAAGTTTCCATTTCTCTACAGGAATTCCCAGGAAAGTTATCCGACTAACTTAGGACTAAGAACACCATCATCAACAAATGCGGAGCAGAAGCAAGACAGTTACCAGTGGTGCCCAGGGCAATAAATTGAGTACAATATGCATCTTTGAAAAATTCTGACCAGACTGAATATAAAAAATATGCTTTTATACAAAATAGCAGCACTTCAAAGCTACTCCAAAAGCACAAGGATATTGCACCTTGTTTCCTTGCTCAGTAATTATGAAAATATTGTTGAATATTTGTTCTGAGAATGAAGTGCGCATAGCATGGTACGTTTGCACAAAGGTGATGAAATCTCTGTGCACTTGCATATCAGTACTTCATCACAGGCTGTTGATTTGAGATGACCAATGGTTTAGAGAAACTAAAGGAAAAGCAGAGTTCAGATCATCTTATTGTCCTGCCTGTGCTTACCGCTGAAACACCAAGATGATATGGATCATTGACCCAGTGAGAGCCCAGGTGATTTTCTGCCATCTTAGCAACCTGAGTTGCTCCACAAGCGCTAGTACCAAGAAGCATGACTGTGCAGCCAGGAACGAAAGATTTTCCCTAGTCACACAAGTCTGACTCAGCTTCTTGTCAAACCACAGCCTTAGGTTTTAGTACCCAGCCCCTACTTTCATTGAAGATAGTCACCACAGTAACTCTGAGGAGATTGTCTTGATTATTTCTAAATCACAGAATGGTAGGGGTTGGAAGGGACCTCGAAAGATCATCTAGTCCAACCCCCCTACCAGAGCAGGACCACCTAGAGCAGGTCACACAGGAACAAGTCCAGGCAGGTTTTGAATGTCTCCAGAGAAGGAGCCTCCACAACCTCTCTGGGCAGCCTCTTCCAGTGCTCTGTCACCCTCACAGTGAAAAACTTTTTCTTTATGTTAATGTGGAACCTCCCATGCTCCAGCTTGCACCTGTTGCCCCTTGTCCTGTCATTGGCCATGACCAAGAAGAGCCCAGCTCCATTCTCCTCACACTTGCCCTTTACGCATTTACAAACATCGATGAGGTCACCCCTCAGTCTCCTCTTCTCCAAGCTAAAGAGACCCAGCTCCCTCAGCCTTTCATCAGAAGGGAGATGTTCCACCCCTTTCATCATCTCTGTGGCTCTGTGCTGGACTCTTTCAAGCAGTTCCGTGTCCTTCTTGAACTGAGGGGCCCAGAACTGGACACAC
The DNA here is from genome assembly GCF_034619465.1 of Leptosomus discolor. Taxonomy (NCBI): domain Eukaryota; kingdom Metazoa; phylum Chordata; class Aves; order Leptosomiformes; family Leptosomidae; genus Leptosomus; species Leptosomus discolor. The sequence goes on along the minus strand of NC_141419.1, from coordinate 66,608,334 downwards.
TATTCCAGATGGGGTCTCACCAGGGCAGAGCAGAGGGGGAGGAGAACCTCTCTCCATCTACTGACCACACCCGTTCCCATACACCCCAGGATGCCATTGGCCGCCTTGGCCACGAGGGCACATAAATCCTTCTTTAAATTAGGCTTTTGACATCAGGCATTAGTTTCCCATACTGTAAATAAAATAGAATACCATAAAATCCTAACGTTAAGTTAATCCAAGTAATTCAAGAAGTTGAATTAAAAGTTACAATGCTCAAGAACACAACAGGCCTGAATTTCTGTATTTAAAGGCCAGGTATAAGTGTGTTTTCATTTACTTACCTTTTTGCTTCTTCTAAGTGGCACAGATACTCATAAGCAATGTTCTGACGCCTCCTCTCATCCATTTCCTCCGCTGAAAGCCTTTCATCGTCCACAATAGCTGCAAACAGAAACCCATATCAAGTTACACACGAGTCAGGGGTGATTCTTAGACCGATTTCACCGAGAACCTAGGCAAATTACTGCAGAAGAGAAATTAAAATAATTGCCCCTCCTCCTCAAAAGAAGCCTTTTACAGCATGTTACACAAAGATACTTAGATCACTAAGAAGTTGCTATTTTCTGTACAGTGAGTTCCTCGATTTTCACTTGTGCAAAACCAAGCATGTATTGCTCTTCGTCCATTGCCTGGTTTGGGGGCAGGATGGAGCACTCAGATGCATGGGGCTGAAGCTGGAGCCAGTAGAGTTTCAGCTTACACATCCTTCAGCTTACACATCCTCAGAGGAGTTTGAGGATCTTCATGTGAAATCTCAAAGCAAGCAGTGTGCTAAGCATAGCCTCAGCAGTTGAGTTGAGGACAACAACGCAGTGCAAATATATCTCAAGGGCATCTTGGGAACCAGCTGCAGCTTCAGGAACCTGTAAGACTGCAACAGACTGAGATGCCTCCCACTGATGTGGGTGATAAGGGCTGTAATCAAATGAACAAGCTGTGGTATTCACACCCCTACTTACTGCTGCAACCACATCACCTCCCACAAAAGCACCCTCCTGACCTATTAAGGATGACTCTGTGCACATCTCCAGATGCAAACAACCCCGATTATTAAGAACTACTACCCAATGACTAGTCTCACTCTCTTTGTAGGGTACAGAGGGCGTCTGTGAGCAAATCTACAATTCTTGCAAATGTGTCTATCAATGAATCTGAAGGACCATACAGTAATGCTGACTTCTGGCTGATTTTCAACCACAGCGTATGAGGCTTTTGGAAACAGACTTCAGCATAAACCAGTTACCAAAATGACAGCCTATTTGTGCTAGCAGCTGCCAAAAGAGCTGGCCCTACCCTCTCTTGTGTTTCTCAGGCACGTACTCCCATCACTTCTCGTGTCAGAGCCAGCAATCCTGTGGCTGCACCAGCAAACCAGAACAAGGGGCAACCCTTGCCGAAGAGTGACAGCTATGAAGAGACCCATTTCTAGAAGGATCAGATCCCTGAACTGAGCTGTGCACATCTGCAGTCACACTGATGCAGGCATAAGGGAGGGGACATAAACACAGGGCCGGGCCAGCAGCTTTCTTCAGCAGCCCATGAGCTGGTTAGCTGAGAACACAAAGATGCATCCTCAGTTGAAAAAAAAAAAAAACAAAAACACAAAACACAAGCCACTCTCCTCCTCAAATGCACTGTGACATGCTTTGTAGACTGCGACACAGATTGCACACGCCATGAGCAAGTTTTCAGTGTTTCCCTGATGCAGCTGCCTCATGTAGTGGGTGAACACAGTAGCTGTTACAGGCAACTCAAGCAAAAGGGACTATAATAAAGCAAGAAGCTGGGCTTTACAAGTACATGTATACATTGAAAACTGTACTTAAAAAACCCCAGAAACACAGAAATGATCCCACATGAATTTACTGAGGACAGAAAAGAAATGACACTACTCACCCATGTTCTGGACTGATGCTACCACACATTTGTTAACGTATCATATAGTTGCTTTAAGCTTTGTAGTTTCAGTTTTAATCACCACAAGAACCGATACCTCTCATCTTCCTTTGCTTTTGAGATGGCTCTTTCTAATCACCCAGAGTTTTCATATACCAATAAAACAAATACGTCTTACTCCAAGTCCCTCTTAAGTCTGGTAGCTGCAATAAGCATGACTCACTAAAATGAGCTCTCAGATACGGTAATCGGGTCACCACTTGCTATGAACCAAAACATTAGTTTGGAGGCAAACATTCAGCCTGGCCATGCTCTACTGCTGCTCTTGCCCATGCCACTGTCAGCACATCCAGGACAGGTTGCTCCCACTCCCTGACACAGCTCCTCTGCTGGGGAGGGGTCCTGGCTCCTGAGAGTGAGGGAGCAGTATTGATGAGCTGCCACACTGAAATTTAATATGTCACTATTACTTTTGACATTGAGCTCAAGGGACACTTTTCAAACACCATAGCTTTCCCTCAGCTACGAGGGCCTCACAGATGAAGACAAGTGCCATCAGAGGAGCCCAGCTGGGGCTAAGACCCTGTCAGGTAGGATCGGACAGACAATACCAGATCAAGCCTTCATCCCCCACAACACAGCTCCCAAGCCCTGCTCCTCTTAGCTCGTTAAAAAACCATTTACTCCTGCCCTCCAGACACAACTCACCACAGTCATAAGCAAAGCAGAAAAAAAGGCAGCTTACCTGAAAGTAAGAGTAAGAAAACCACACAACCCATTTGACAAGTATCAGTCTAGGAATTCAGCTGAATAACACTAATGCTTTACAATCTAGTCCTGGATCTACACATCCACAGGTCCCTTCCATCCTCAACAAGAACACCCCAGACTGAGCAGCCCTGGCCAGCCTCAAATCCCTCATTAAAATTATTTGCAAAGATTGATTCAGAGGGTGGATGAAGGCACTGACAGATATGGTGGGACCGCACTGCTCAGGAAATGCTCTAATAATGAGGGAAAAGGGCAAGTGGCAAGAACAAGTAACAAGAACAAAAAGGCACTGAAAAGTGGAAAACCCAGATCCTTTCTAGAAGAGGTACTGTACCAGCAGCTCACAGGTAGGAGATCGGGCATCTTTCCTGCAGGGCCAAAGCAGCTGTTCCTGGGCTGAATATCTAACCACTGCAAAGGCAGAGCACAGGGAGTGCCAACACCTACAGTACTTACGCTGGGAGGAGTCTCTTGCAACATCAGCTTCTGATAAGACTGATTAAATGCTTTCCCCCTTCAGCACATAGTGGCTTCAAAGCAACAGAGCTATCACAACAAATAAGCGGTTACAGACACTTTTAGAAACAGCAATGATAACCTGCAGGATAGAGGTGGCCCCAGGACTGAGCTGCACAGGAAACTAGTTTGAAGACTTGGGTCCTTAAAAGTCTAGTCTACTGTAATATATTTTGGCAAAGGCTTCAGTCTTTGACTAAAGTCCTGCATGTAGCTTTCCACAATTTCAGACAAACACCCTGTGAGTGCATCCATCAATCCAGCCACACCAAGTTTGACACACAAACAAGCTTAGTTTGAAGACAGAAAGCTCAGTCTTTCTGCCTAACAGGGCAAGTATTGGTCACAAGACTGGGAAGATTGATAAAAGAATAAACATTTTTCTGCTGTATTAGTAACTTCTTGATAGTTCTTAACTCATAAGGGAAGAGAGTGCTGCAATAAAGGTGGTCCTGGTGGACAGCAGGATGACCATGAGTCAGCAAGGTGCCCTTGTGGCCAAGGTGGCAAACGGCATGCTGGGGTGTATTAGATGGGATGTGGTCAATAGGTCGAGAGAGGTTCTCCTCCCCTTCTACTCTGCCCTGGTGAGACCCCATCTGGAATAGTGTGTCCAGTTCTGGGCCCCTCAGTTCAAGAAAGACACGGAACTGCTTAAAAGAGTCCAGCACAGAGCCACAGAGATGATGAAGGGGGTGGAACATCTCCCTTCTGATGAAAGGCTGAGGGAGCTGGGTCTCTTTAGCTTGGAGAAGAGGAGACTGAGGGGTGACCTCATCGATGTTTGTAAATGCGTAAAGGGCAAGTGTGAGGAGAATGGAGCAGAGCTCTTCTCAGTGATGGCCAATGACAGGACAAGGGGCAACGGGTGCAAGCTGAAGCATGGGAGGTTCCACATCAACATAAGGAAAAAGTTTTTCACTGTGAGGGTGACAGAGCACTGGAAGAGGCTGCCCAGAGAGGTTGTAGAGGCTCCTTCTCTGGAGACATTCAAAACCTGCCTGGACTAGTTCCTGTGTGACCTACTCTAGGTGGTCCTGCTCTAGTAGGGGGGTTGGACTAGACCTCTTGAGGTCCCTTCCAACCCCTAACATTCTGTGATTCTGTGATGTTGTAGGGCAGAGTAAGAGGGGCTGGGCTTCACCTGAAGACCTTCAGCCCACTGGTAAGGCCAAGCAGATACAAAATGTTTTAGCTGAAAAGATCCAAATACCATGGAATGAAGCACATGCTCACTACACAGAAGCTATACAGGAAAAAAAGGCATCTAATATTAATCTTACAATTCGATTCATCAGTTTTGTGACTTTTGATTTGTATTTAAGAGGAAAAATTTCAAATACTCCCTCAAAGAGGGAATGTTAAGAGTATGTCTGGACTACTGACAAGAACTAATAAAAATGCCAGTGTAACTAGCCTAAAAGCTCTCCATTTCAGATGTTGCCATCCTGTCAGCCAACAGTCAATACATACAAGGCATATGTGTTAACACATCAAGTTCCCTCATTATAGATATACCTTCACAGAAAAAACACTAAAGGAAGAGTGTGTATGAGATACTGCGTGGAGTAGTGAGTAGTCCTAAAGCTTAAATTGCCACACCTAATTTTGAACAAACACGAGAACACACTTATTCTGGCACCCAGTATGATGCAACAATTGTCTAAACTCTTCCCACAATTGATTCAATAGAAATAAAGTCACATTCTACCAGCAACTTCCTACATACTCTCATTCCACATATTTCTCAAAAATAAGTCTGTTTACCAGGGACTATTCATAAATTGAAAGACTAACAGCTTCAGTCACCTGACATATTGCACTTACATCCACCCTCATCTTTGTCTTGAATATTTGTCCTGTGTACCACCATCACAGAAGAACAAGCATAGCAGTAGCTAGAACTGGTGGATGTTTGAGGGTTTGTTATGGATTGCAAAACCTTTCTGATGTGCCCTGATCTAATTCAGCCACTCCAGTTGCTCAAATACTTGGAGCTCTCTCAGCTGCTGACCACAGGGCTGCCAACACAACCCAAGGCGCTCCATGTGCCTACAGTCAACAGGGCAGCATTTAAAGAGTCTGACTTAGCATTAGTAGACAACATAAAAGCATTTCAGCCTTCTGGATTTGAGTGAGTTTTTAGGAATAGTACCACCACTTCTGAAGCTCCAGTATAATTACTGAAACTAGCAACCAGCCCAGGTACACAGGACCCACTGGAACTATGACCTTACTAAAAGCGTCAGGAAAGAGATTCAAAACTTCAGGTTCACATAACATATGCTCAGTTTACACTGAGAATTTGAAGAACAAGTACTGGTTGTGTAAATGTTCCTGAAGTTCAGTGTTAACCCTCTCACAACCACGGCAAGGATTTTGGAGGTCCCAGGGTCACAGAGATAATCCACATCAACACAGAGCTTACCAGATGTCTCCCATTAGTATGTTTATACTTGGGATGACATTAGAGGTGTTTTACAGGTCTAATTTGCAACAGTTTTCAAACGAGCCCATGTACCCATGGATTGTATCTTTAAATTAAGCTAAACTTGAAACTTCTATTGTATTTAATCAAAGATCATGCAAGAAAAAGTAATATTTGTTTTAATTTCTGAATGCAAATTTATGGAACACTTTACAAAGCAGAATTCTAAGTTATTCAGGGATAATAATTCCCCAGACAGTTTTTGTTATCTTAAAAAAAAACAAGGCTGGAAAAAAAACCACTGCAAAACCTATACCAGCATTTGAGGCTTCCTGGTCATTCATTTGCACTCAGATATATGACTATCTGCAGTGGCACATGACTGCTTCTAGCAGGCAGACTCTTTAATAACACGTTTGCCACAAACATACCAAAAGACTTCTTATACTGAAGAAGGAAAAGAAAGGAATAGAAGCTTATATTTCCCAAGGTCAATCCCCCTTAGTTTCCTGCCACCAGAGGCTTTTTCCCATGGAAAGTGAGATATAAGCAATGAGAAGGAAGGCTGTTTTGGCATCACAACAGGGAAGCTCAATACACAGAACGTAACAGAGGACAGAGAGAACAAAATCCTCTTACAGTAACAGAAAATATTTTGTGAAGTCAAGATTGAGGGAAAAGAGATACATGAGAGAATACTGTAAAATTCTGGAACAAAATTTTTTGAGTATTTGAATCAAACTTTAGCTAAATGACATTTGGCAATCTCAGCTGTGTGCCACAAGGCAAGGCAGTGCTCCAGTCCACTGTTAAGAAATTCTGCAAATTCTGCATATTCCCTCCTCACACCTTCCTGCCTCCTCCACCCCAGCCCATCCCCACATCCTCAGTATTAGCACACTGAAAAACATTTAACAGAGCCGTGCTGTAACAGTTGAGAACACACAAACAAAAGCCGAGCCCCTCTTGCACAAAAAACTCCTAACTGACACTTTGCTGGCCATAGTCAGCCCCTGAGAAAGCTGAGCCCGGTACAACAGGCTGTAGGCAGCATCCCATTTATGTCTGCCTGTACTGCGAGGACCAGCTGTGAATGTGAAGCATTTGCCATCACACTTAACTGCTGTAGTTTCAAGAAAAAGCTAGCTGCATTTTAGACAGTCAAGGTGACTTAAAACCTTAAGTTATATGAGAGCATAGAACCATTTTGTCCTAATGCGAAAGAGGCCAATAAGTTCAGTGCCATCTTTTTATTCCTAGTAAAATTCGTACTTTCAGGTACCCACCACCCTCAGGAGTGCCTGCCCAGGGTAGTTCAGTTCTGCACTCTCTCCTAGGTTGGCAGTTCAGGTGCTGCTACTGCACCAACACAGCACCAGCCAACCCCTGTAACCAGAGGTCTGAGCTGGTGATGCTCTGAGCCAGGCTGGCTGCCACCTGAGCTGCCCTCACTGCAGTGGGGCAGGAGCTTATAGCACTGCCAGGCAGCTGGAAAATACATGGACAGAATTACAGGGGCAGATATCAGAAAAACAATGCTCAAAGCTACAGAGGCAGGAGTTCTATCCTAAGCCTCTACTGCTAATATCAACTTACAGGTATCTAATGCAACATGTCACTAAATATGCAGAAGAAAATATGCCAACTCCATGTGAACAGAGAGCATTCTCTAGGCTACTAAGAAAAAACGGCTTTACAGCACCAAACCTATTACACACCAGACCTGTTACAGGTCTACTGTTACACTGGAAGACATTTATCTTTGGATGAAAAATTTAAGGCTCCAATCAATTTCTATAGACTTCCTCTGTCAAAGAGCACAGTCACAAGCAGCTTGCATATGTCCCACAATAGTAAAACCAGATCGCCTGAACCTCTTTCTATGGCTCCAGTTAGTGGAATTCAGTCCATTCCCTGAACATTTGCTGTAAGAAAGGGCTCTGGACAATGGCAGACACTGCAAGCACTCAAAAGCGTACCATAGCTGTAAACTTGGAGGGCAGATGGACTTGAGATAGTAGACTATTTACTAAGACTAAATACACTTTATTAAATTATGAGGCTCTTCAGCATGGCATTTTTCAAATCTTTCCAACATTGAACTATTCTCTCCTTCCCTTAAAAATGGCTGTATCTCTCCTAATCTAGTTATTACACTGTCCAAAGCACGCAGGCTCAGATTTTCATGCAGAAATACACACTCATCACACACAGCAGACAGACATTATCCACTCTCTCAAATTGTGTCACTCAAACTACAGGAGCCCTGTTCTGGACCATATCTCCCTGACAGACACTGCACAAACAGCAAAAACAAACACCATTAGCATGGGAGTGTTGACAACAGAAGTCCAGTAAAAAGACATCATGATGTAAAATTAAAAATGTTTGCTAAACCAGTCTTTCCCTTGAGCTTTCTCACAGAGCCTCATTCCTGTGCATTCACTTTCTTGAGTCCTCCTCTTCCCATTTCCTTGAAAAAGGTCTTATTTCTGTCTTATATATCTCCTACCATCAGTCAAATTTCCACATCCGTTTACAGAGACTGAGCACTATTACGATACATGGTCCTTAGGACTGTCATACGAAGAGGACAGTGATGCAACAGCAACTACAGCCCATGTCTGGGAGCCAAGTGTCAAAACTGCTTGATTTCACAGTCTGTCAAGTGTTGACGCTGGCAGAAGGCCGTAGGACTCCTCAGATGTGTCTCAAATACTTGAATTCCCACAAAGTTTACAAAAAGTCTCATTTAACCACACAGACGAAAGATAGCTTTGGCATTCAGCAAGTAACCACATGTGCTGCCGGAACATTTAACATTCATTTTTCTGCTTATAGGTATACATATCCTTTACTCTGCTCTGCTCTTAAACCTCAGGCTTTCTACAGTACCATCAAGTGAGACTTTAGTAGAGGCAATACATTAAATGATATTAATTAGTTCTGACATTATCTTATTGTATAAGGATACCAGAGAATGGCCACCTCTTTTCTAGCAGAGTGCTTTAACCTTGTGCAGAAAAATAACATGGTTCATTTCATCTTAACTTCAATACAGTTGCTCTGTATGTTTGGAAGAACAAGAGGACAGAGTAATGGAGATGAAGGAAGTATACGAAAATCCAACTCCAAACAATTTCAGCTAGTTCAAAGTGTTGCCATCTACAATTACAAATATGAAATGCAATTTATTAGACTATTGCTCAAACACCTACATTTAACTGCCAGTCTCATTGTCTCCAGCAACAGTTCATGTAATGCCTTAATAAAATTATAATTGTTTATCTTTTCATACTTTGCTAGCTGGTCACCTCAAGGCACAACAGGTTTCCCCACGAATCAGGTGTTCAAAGAATACCTTTAAAACTCTAGCTCCTTTCTGTGAACTACCCAGTTAACCTTAAAACTCTTCACTAATAAACTCTCAGTCTACGTTCCTGAAAAAATTGCAAGCCTAAGGAAGCACTAAGACTGGTGGATCCTGAAGAGACAGTGAACACCGATTACAAGTTATTTCTTTCCCTTGCAGGCCATCTTATCTCCACTTGCCTAGTCCAGAGGCCATTAACATGGCCAAGCTTGGAGTCAACTTGGAAGAGGCTACACTGGTAAGTAGCTGGTCTGGTTGGAAGGTTTGCTTCATTTCCATGCTTACAGCAAGAAAGATACTTTTCATATGGGCTTTAAAAAAAAACAAATTTTTTTTAAAAGGCTGGTTGGTCAGATTAGGACATCACTGGAGGTTTGAGGCATTTGAAATAATATTGCACATTCCACCAGGAATTTCCAGCAGGCTTTCCTTCTCCAGAGGTTAATTAATGAAGAAACAAATAGTAAAGCATGAAAGGTTCCTCTGTCAGCTTTATACATTCACTGATTTCTTAAATAAAGAACTTCTGGTTTGAATTCCATGTATTTTGACACATATACCATTTGATCCATTCACTTCACTGGAATTACTTTAACCTGTTTGCTTTTTATTAGCAATGTGCATTAACAACCATCAATAAAAGAGCTAAAATTTTACCGTATGGACTTCATTTCCTTATATTTTACCTGCTGTGACCTCAGTTTGACTTAACACAAGCAGAATGTAAATGAAATAACAAAACGGAGGGTTTAATATTGCCAGGCAAGCAAGACACACTACTCAACTAAGAAAGACATAGAAAAATGTTAGCATCTACAGCACACCTCAGTATCAATCCTGTAATCAGATTAAGTCAGAAGAAAAATGCTAACTCCTTTGCCTACAAATGCCATCAAATTTATTTTTAGCATTAGTAAGTTTATATTTCATTTTTCTCTGAAAAGAATTGCAGATATATCAATAAGTCAAATGCATATGCACACCTACATAAAAGGAAGAGTGACTTGTGCAGGGTAAAACACTTTGAAGATTACCCAAAAAGGATGAAAAGCTCATCTGAAAGCTATTCATCCCTACGCAAGGAGCTGGAAGCAGAGGCACAACAAGTTAACAGCAAAAGGAGATGTGCCTGCAGCCTTCTGCTGAACCCCAAAGGTAACTTTCATTATATGTAGTCACACCACCATCACCTGTGGCCACAACCCCACCCGTAAACATTTGTGGATCATGTATGGGGCAGAAAGACACTGCAGAAGCAGAGCAGAACAGGAAAGCGAGGCTGGAGACCATCAGGAGGAAGGGCGGGCACAGACTACACTCACCATAGTGGCAGCAGGAAACCCAAATACAAGTTTGTCCGCCCCTCATCTGTTCACACATGTTGATGTTGACCCATGGCTCTACCACACTCCTACTTCTGCCAGTTTAGAAGCTGCTGTTTGCACAGCAGAACAAAGATCACACTAATTAAGTTGTTTGGGACATCTTGGCCAACACACAGAACCAGAATAATGTACAAGGCTTACTGTGGCAAAGCAGGGCTCTAGGGACTGAAGAAGCCAAGCATTTCTGACAAGAGCCAGTGATGCTTCAAAATGCAAACTAGTTGAAGTCCACAAGGAAGAGCATAACACTAAGGTTTTCAGTCACTGTTGTTATTCTTTGGTGGAAATTCAAAAGACTAACGGCTATTTAAACAGTAATCAACTAAGATCATGTCCTGCAAATGCTGCACAGGATTTGTGGGTGAATCAGAACCTTGTCCAATTTCTTTTTCAATCTTCAAAGTGTCAAAAATCTCATCTGCATTACAGTCCGAGACCAGAACAATGATTTATAGATACACTTGTAGTAAACTCCTACTGCCTGGAGGCTGGTTAGGGAGCGGCTACTCTTGTCTGTGAGAAAGGAGGAAGACAAGAACAACAGGGACTGGGGGAGTGAGAGAGAAGGAAAGGGAAGAGCCCCTCACTTCTTCTGAAAAGAAGTCCAGCACAATACTGTTTGGGAGGGAACATTTGCCAAATGGATCACTTAAGGACTGAGCAAATTTGAAATCACCATGAGAAAGACTGTTGTGTAGAAATCCTCAGCCTTGATACCGGATCTTAATTCTTTTTTGGACAATTAATCATCTCCTTCTCCTTCCTTAGCCAGTCTGTTGCAGAGTCCTTCTACCAACGTCTGAACAAACCATCTGCTTCACTGTCTCCACACTCTGAAAGGGGCTCCAGAAAACACCTGAAATGTTGCAGCACATTTCTTCAGGATGCAAACACAAGCACATGAAGAAAAAAGAAGAGTATGCATGCCATGAGGTTTGCAGCCTTAAACCTGGAGAACACATTGCCCTCCGACTTCCTTGCTTTTCATTCTTCAATAATTATTACAGTCACAGTATCTTCAAAGTTCATAATTAAAATTCTTTGATTTAGAGACATGATGGCTTTTTTTAATCTTAGTGGAAAGGAAAAAAACAAACTTAAGCATTATGGATAATACATCTGAAAATTTAGTTTGCACCTACAGTCTAATAGAATGAGACCAAACAACTTTAGTACAAAAAATGGCTTAAAGTTCACAAGAACATAAAGAAATGCTATATCATGCAGAACATCCACATACAGGTATGTCAAGTTTAGGTGATGAGCAGGACGCCTCGGCACCCAAAGGCAGAGACTAAACAGAGTTATGGTGGTTCCTGCCCTCCCTCCAACATTCCCAGCTCCCCTAGGATGGCAGCTGAGCTGTTTGTGAAACAAACCCCAGAACTGCTGTGCTCTCAGCAGCTGTTTCTGCAGCTGAGACTGCCCAGCACAAGCAGGAAGCACAAAAAAAAGGATGGAGGTGCAACATCAGGCTCATAAGTTAGGATCCCACCCTAAAACCTCTTGCCCATGCAAACTGTGCTGGTCCATACAGGCACAGAAAGGCACAGGGGATGCAAACGCACCTTCTTTGTTCCTGCTTCATGGGTGAGATGGTACACTCTTGCAGGAAGAAGGCAAACTCAGTATATCCATGCAGGTAACCCCTTCAGAGGTGGTCTAATGTCAGCAATGACCTCAGTTATCACCTGAAGCTGCTTGGCTGCCTCCACTCCACAGCAGGCAAGCAAGTGCTTGCAGAGTTATTGGAGCTGGCACCACAGGCTCCAGGGTAACCTCCTTCCAGTCCTCCCTGCCAGGTCACTTTGGGAGCACACCACACAGGCAGGTAGATGTTGCTTGTGGGGCAATTGCCTACACTGCTTCTGGACAACTCTGGCCCTTATTTCTCATTTACATACATACCCAGTAACAAGAATTCATTTTTCCTTCACCATCAGGAGTTAGAACCATAGAAGAGAACAAAAGCACAAAAGATTTAATCTCTAATTACAGACATTTGAGCAAGGCTGAAAAGAGCAGACAAAACCCCACCCTTTCACTCAGTACATCCAGTACCTAAATATTGAGACCCAAAACTGCTGAGTGACAACGACATACCTACCATCATACATACCACTGCAAAATCATCAGATAGAGTGAGCCAGATGTTCCATCTAACTTATCAATAAACCAAGTACTTCCATTTCCAGACTGACAGCTGCACTCACAAGGTATGTTTTCACCCAAATCATACACTCACAAATTCCTAAGTATAACTGTATTAGTTATACTAAATTTGTATTTCATAGAATCATGGAATAGTTTGGGCTCGAAGGGACCTTTAAAGGTCATCTAGTCCAACCCCCAGCAGTGAGCAGGGACATCTTTAGCTAGATCAGGCTGCCCAGAGCCCTGACCTTGAAAGGTTCCAGGGATGGGACTTCTACCATCTCTCTGGGCAGCCTGTTTCAGTGTTTCACCACCCTCATTGTAAAAAATTTCTTCCTTATATCCAACCTAAATCTACCCTCCTTTCATTTCTCCTCTAAATGCACACAAAACTTTGTCAATCTCAACTTGAAGAACATAGTTTCTCAGATTACTGGCTTCTGTCTACTCCATAGCCCACTCCAAAAAAGTAAAATTTGGATTAACGCAGCAAGTACCGAGCGCAGAACAGCCTCCTTGCTGCCTTGAATCCATTTCCACTAATGTCATCACAGCAACAATGCTAAATACCAGTCATGAATAAAATATCAGAAGCATATCAGAAGCATTGTGTAAACACCTCAAAACAAGCATTCTGCTTGAAATAGACCACTAAAATAAAGGAAGCATAACTAGCTTTCAAACACTGTTATGGCAACCATAGTACAAGCCCACTAAAATAAAGGAAGCATAACTAGCTTTCAAACACTGTTATGGCAACCATAGTACAAGCAACACGCATAAACTTAACATCACATTAAGCTATGTGTCTGCAAGTCTTGAAGTCTCCACCCAACAAGGAAATTCACATGCTTAAGGCTGCACACTGACTTTTATCATCTTTTGCATAGCTATAGTCTGTTTCCTTTGTTGAAGCACTACTTCAAAAATCAAGACTTTTGCTAGGACTTGTAATGGTTCTTCCTCTGAGCTTTGCCGTGGTTTCCAGCTCACACTCTATGGTCAGCCTCCTTAAAATAAGGCATTTACAGCCGCTGCAGGGATCAAAGCAGCCAAAAAAAAAAAACCTACTCCATAAGCAGTATCTTGCCCAGGCAACTGCCGTTCCTGTTCTACATGGGAACTATTCCTGTAGAAAATACAGTGTCACAACAAGCCTTATTCATCAACAGTATTTCTGCTTCTCCTGGCCTGCACACTAAAGGCTGTCAAGAGTGAGTACAAATAAAATATTTCTACCTAACTGGTAACAGTTTTCATGCAAATTGTCAACTTCTAAGAAAGTCTATACTTTATAACTTGAGGAGATTAAGTGGAAGTAACTTGATCAGATGTAAATTTGCATTCCAAATGTGCCCAAGAAGCTAGTGCAGACCAATTCTGCTACTGGTATAGGACCCCAAAAATCTCGACTGCTCATTTCTTCATCTTTTTGGGGAGTCCAGATAGGCCTGTCAATAGGCAGCATTTACAGTCTGGACAGAAGCAGCCTACCAGTCAGCACCTTCCCACCATAGTTTTAGGAAAAACGATACAGATGAATGTCACAGAAATCCACTTCTATTTTTATCAGAAGCCTCCTTAAACACCTAAGGAGCTACTTAATTTTGTTTAAGTGTGACCAAAAAAAAGGGGAAACTACTGAGTGTTATTGCCATGGTTCAGCGTTATAGGAAACACCAGCCGTTGTTTTGCCCGTTACTACCCACAATACCAAGAAATTTGATTCATTTTGTTCTAAAGTAACTCACATCAGCAAAATCTTCAGCAAAACCATGTGGTCTTACTTCTCGTGATCTGTATGAAGATAGAAATTGGAGGACAAGCAACAAGCTTGCTTTACATCTGATAAAAGCTATGTATTTTCTGAAACATTCTAACCCATTTGTTAAACATCATCACCGTAGTCAGAGGTGATATAAATTCAAAGCAGCAAGCAGTCACATCCAATCTTTCCAGGTAAGCTGTCTATCTACCTTCAGCAGTCAGCTGCCATGCAGCTTCAAATGCCAAACCAAGGCTGGTTCATCTCCCAGCCTCCACTAAATCACAGTGAAGAAACCTGTGCTCTGCTGTGGTCTGAAAAGCAGCACTCAAAGCAACTTCTTTCAAAGCTCAGATGTAGTAAAATCATGTTTACAGTGTGCCTGGTTTTGTAAAAACAGCTGACCATTTTTTCTTGGTAAAAGCTCTGTCCCAGATTCATCTAAACATAGCCCCTGCTCTCCCCAGGACTCCCTTGTGTTCCTTTTCAGTTACACCACCACACACCTGTGCTGATATTGCAATACATTATTTATTCTGTGTACTGTATTGAGAACATATGGATGTTAAGACTTGTTTACCAAGGCAGCCAGCTATTGATTGGGTAAATCAGTTGGGCTCAAAAAACTAAAAATCCCAGAAATAAGCAGCACATACCACAAGTCATATCTCATCCCTACAGTTCTGAGGCCCTGCAAATCAAGAGGAATTTTACCAACAGAAAAGTGTGGAAAAAGCATCTCAAATCTTACTTTAAATACAAAAAGCGTTTCTTCTTCTTTCTTGTTCAAGCAGTCTAGCATTTAGACAGTTTCTTACAATTTTCTTACCACTGCAGCATTGCCTGGCTAACACTGCCATGCCTTTACTGATACTTACGGATTTATGAAACTACATCTCTAGGTGATGAAATTGTCTCAAAAACATTTCTGTAACTCAAAACTCCCTGGGCAGCAGGACAGCTAGAAGCAGCCCCAGCCCTGGCAGGCTAGCAAAGCACCAGGGTGGCAGCAGCACCACAGCAGAGGGACTCAGGGGAGAAGGTGGAGAGACCATGGTAATGCATGCTGCTCCTTCCCTCGTGCCCCAGTCCACACTTGGGTGCTGCCTGCACATTTTGCTTCTCCACTTCACATACACTTCCCAGATGTCTATGCACAGCAGTAACACAATTTAAATCAACTCGACCTGCCTTTCCCCCAGCCACTTGTGCTCATCCCTGCTCCAGCTACTACATCATGTTGGCAGACCTGCCTGTGGGTTTGTGCTGAGAGCCAGACCAGGGACCTAATCCAGCCAAAAATAATCCTGTAGAAGGAGTCAAGGTTGCTTCTTCCACCAGCAGGGCTGACTGAAAGCACACACAAAACCACAGCTTCAGGGTGCGGTTCCAGAGCAATTTAAAAACATTTAAATTCTGGCTGCCACAGTTCCACCTGGCCAGAAAGTCCCCCCTGCCATCAGGCACAGCTGTGAGATCTGCAGCTAGCCCCTGCAGAGGCCTGAAGTGACTGTAAATCCAGCAATGCAAATCAGCTCTGCAAGGAGAGATTAGCTCCCTGACAGATTAGGTCTCCATGCCATCGTATGAGCATTGGCAAGAGGTGAAAGCCCCAGCAGCCCAACAGAGCAGCTGAAGGCACATTGGCAAATAGAGGCTGCTGAAATCTCACCAGCTACAACTGTCTGCAGCAAGGCAGGAGCTGGGATCCCAATGTAATTAACACTAGTTAAAAACAGCAACTTCTCTCATGAAAAATGACCACAGATACAGGATCACATTTTTGGCAAAGCAAACCTGTGTAATTGTTTAGTTTTCAAGCTTTTTACCTTGTTTATAATCACTTCAACCAGACTACTAGACACAGATATTCCCCCGTACTTATCTAGGATTCCCCAAAACACCTTTGAAACACCCATTTAAAAACACAAGTGAAATATTTACTGGCCTATAGTTGGACATTACAACCCTGTGAAAGAGTGGTCAACTTAATGAAGCACATTTCTGTGCAGAGTTTGGGTATTTCCCATTCCAACTGCCCCTGGATTAATCTGTGCTGTGCTCCTAGAAGCTGTGAGGCTCTGATGCTGCACATACGAGTGTACCAAGCAGCTTTACAAATCAAGCATAAATGCAGTAGGATACTCTTTATTTTCAGAAGGAATAGCCAATAGAGGATGGATAGCATGCATGACTACATACATCCCGTCGGACTTTGGAGCCTGGTAAAAATTGATTTAAATACCTTGCTAGATGCCACAAGAGATTTTACTCCACTTTGAAAGATGCAGGTCAGAGTCCACAGGGGAAGACTGGCAGAGACCACACCATTCATCACCCATTTTAGCTGAAGCCACAGACTGCTTAGCCCGATACACTCAAGCCAAGAGAAGCACCTGGGATGAGGACAGACGTTTCTGTCAGCTTTGGAGCCTGGCTGACAGGCAGGGCAGGCACCACACCTTGAGGCAGCAGGTCCTTATGGGCTGGCAGTGGTTTGCCAGCAGTTGTGAGTCAGAGCTCTAAGGTGCTCCTTCGATCTGACTCCTGAAGAATTTATACCTGGCGAACCTCTTAACTTAGGCAATAAGTAGTAACAAAGAGCTGACATAATTCCTCCAGGTAAGTGTTTCTTGCTAGTGCGTAGTCATTTGAACAAAACAGCAATTTAACACCGAAATCAGCCACCAGCACAGGTTCTTAATGGCTGTTTATTTGCTTACACATTTGAAAAGGTATTTAGGAACCATGCAGTTTGTTTGATTCAGTATCTCCCCTAATGTTTAGCAGGGAAGTTGCTCTCCAAACCAAAGCATCCCTTTTCTCCACTCCAAAGACTTCCATGCAAGGACCATGGCCCCATCCCCTCCATCTCATGCCACATGGCCCACCCTGATACCCTAAAGGCCCTTGGCCACCACAGACCACCCTGCAGACACTGCCAGCCCCACCAGCCCATCACCACTACAGACCAGGGTACCCTAGCCAGTGTCATAGCAGCCGGCAAAACACAACTGGAGCAGATCCAGGGGCAAGGAGTTGGTCACCAGCACAAACCCGCACTTGTGCCAGGTGCTCAGCATGCTCAGCAGCACCCTTCTCCTCCCAGCTGTGAAGATAAGGCAGTATGCATCTTGCAGACAATCCTCTTCAAAGCCCAGCTGGTGCCAGGCTGAAGAAGATGTTGTTTTCTGAAGGTGAATGCAAGCACTGAGGTGCAGGAAGTGCTAACCCATGAATGAGCCATTGCAGGGCCCAGCTCATGTCCCCGTTCATCTCACTAGGGATTAGCAAACAAGGTGCCTGCCGCAGGCATTGCTCCCCTCTTGCCTCTCCTCCCCAGGGTGGGTGCACCTGGCCCCTGCCCTCCCCAACTGTGCTCTCCAGGCTGGCGTGGACACTGCTTCTCCCCCGTCCAGCACCTGCACTTTCACTCCATAACATGCAGCAGTTCAAGGATATCTGTTCCAAAAAAACACCAAAACAGCCTGAACAAGTGAAGCAAACACAGCAAGTTAATAATTTCCTGCAAGGAGTGGAGCACAGGAGAACACACTCGCTTATCATCCCACTGAAATATGACCCACCAGTCCTGCCTATCATTGCCAAGCACTTTTTGTTTCCACCTTACAGTTAAGATTATTCCCAGTAAATCCTAGTCATCTTGAATTAGCAGCAGTGTCAAGCAAATCTTGAGCAAGAACAACTAGGTAAACGAAACACCACTTAACAGAGGTGGCAAGCTGCAAATCTGCATACTTCCTATTCCTTCGCCTTGAGTGTTGGACTTGATCTAGCACACTCGCGTGTGCTATAAATCCCGCTTCCAGCACAATATTAATATTTCCTGTTTCAGCAGTGTTCAAGTAGCTTTAAGCATGCTGTAACATAGCTCTGTCCTTTCTTTACCAAGGGACTTCAGGGGAGATGAGCCTGCTTTGTACAAAAAGCACACTGAGAACCACTCCTACCAAATGAGTTATGTGCACTTGGTTAAACAAAGCAGTTAAACTTTTCACGTTCTCATTCAGCAGTTTAATTATTAGCAACCTACAAAAGAGTGGAAGAGATAAACAGTGTATTTGGTTGCCAAATTACACCCATCAATAAAAAAGGAGAATAAAAACATTCTCATTAGCCACAAGTACTACAAGAAAGTATACACCCAAAAGAATATATATGCATAGGATATGGTTAGGGTTTTTTTTTTTTTTTAGCTTTAAAAAAACCCCATCTGTTTTCACTTAGAAAAATCCTATGGAACTTTTACCAAAAGATTTGTTTCCCTGCACTTAGTAGACATGCAGAAAAATTTATAGTTTCTGAAGTTAAACACTTTTTGAAAAGACACTGGTTTGCAAGCTTTCACATCCTGCCAAAGAAGCTAGGTGCAGTTTCATAGAGAGGCGTAGGCTGTGTTTCACTTTAGGTTTGCCCTGCCTGTCTCCACAAGCAGGGCAGCTCTCCCTCATGAAGCTTCGTGCTGCTTATTTGTCTCATCTCCTAACTTCTAGTGCCAAACAGAAGCAGTCCTGGGAGTCAGGACCAGAAGTACAAGCAACGCCCTCATCACTGGATACCAAAGTCAAGTTTCCCCCGTATTTTCCCATCAACGCCCAGTGAAGCTGGGTTTCTGGCTTCAGCAGGAGAGATTAAGACTTCTTTAGCTGCTTGTCTCCAGTAGATGTATTTGATGATGCTGAAGCATCTAGTTTCTTTCCCACTCAGTATACTGGGACCTGGGGCGTAAATTAATTCAACTACTGAGTATAGAAATGCCAAAAATCCTTTGCAAATCCAGACACTCATGGCCTCACTCACTCTGGCTTTATTACCTTCCTGGAAGTGCAGTGAAACCATTCAAGACACTTCTTAAAAACACAAGTATTTGTTGCTGCACACAGGTTTCAGGGAAAGATAGCTATAAAGGACCTGAGAGTGTTAGGGAAAAACCATTCTCAGAGATACACCACTGCCTGATTCGCTGTCTTCCTATGTTCAAAACTTCACATTTAATCTGTGAGGCACATCCAAGATTTATACTTTTTCTCTTCAACAGCACCAAGCATTTTTGTGGTAAAAGTAGATCATACCTCGAGTCCCAATTCTCTGCAGTTCCGTGAACCTCTGCATCTCATTGTGCTGGGATTGAAAAATAAAGCAGGCAAACAGCTGTAGCCAGACTGGAAACCAGCTACATAAACTCGGTTGCAGCATGCCTGTTAACACAGTTTCTGCTGTATGAACTGCTTCCTTGTACGTGTATGATCCCATTCAAGTTTGTGCTGGGCATGAATATCTGAAAGTCTCAACAGAGCACCAACAGAAATCTCTTCCGCATTTAAGCTGTTGAGAGCATGCAGAGCTGGAGGCACCTTTCAATAAGCTGTCCAGGAAGCCACAAGGCTTCAGCCCTAACTGGAAAAGAGAAGGCTCAAAGACTTTGCTCCGCGCTCCTGTTTCTCTCACGAACCCTGTTAATCCTGAACTAGCACCCACCCAGAAAGCAATTCTCTCCTTTGGCTTCATTCAGCTATTTCCTGAATTTAAAGATGAAAATGATCAGGTCTAAGAATTTTTTCTAGTTGCATACGTTTGAGTTACTACATCAGCCAAACTGGCAATGCAAAGATCGTTTTTTAGTTAGGGATGTGTCTTCCCAGTTACCAACTTTGTGCTACAAGGTCTTATGCTCAGGGACACTATTCTCCCCGGTGGTATCCACCAGGCTACAAAATTGGAGCCAAGATTTGCATATGTCTTCCTCTTTAGTTATCAAAATGAAGTGTTACTGATAAGCACACACTGGTTCATACAGTTCTTAGCAGAGAATTGCCATAGTAAAATGCTGACCTTCTTCACAGCAGCACGCACTGTCTGCCAGCAGCCTGAAGCCAAAGTCAAAAGTCCAAGTTAAGTTAAATGTTTAAAACAGTACCGGGTCACTAAAGCAAGGCATCTTAGCAATTTGACAGACTGACTTGGACAACTTATTAACTCTTCTATGAAATCCAGCATAGATGTGGTGTTCCACATAGGGAACTGCTCGCAGTTTTAGTTATGCAGAGAACATACAATTCATGGTGGGCTTTGTAAGAGCTCAGACAATGCTGGTGAAAGTTTTATAGTTAGGGAGACTTTTCTCCTTTTTTTTTTTTTTTTTTTGTCTTTTTAAGATGCTGCCTCTCTCCTTGTCCCAAAATGGCAAGCAAATAAAGTGTAGATAAAGCATATTTGATTTTCTATACACAGGCTAAGAAACTAAACATGCATCTGTACTAGTGATACCACTACAGACAAGGCTATAGTTTCTTCTTTGGTGTATGAAGGTCTCTGTGGAGTTCTTTGGTGTATTTTTTTTTTAAATACAGGCAACAGCCTAGCATATTTGAGGAGCCTTTGCCCAGTCCCTTTAAATGAAGGTTATATCAAAGGTTCCTGCAGCAAAAAATAATCTGTCCTAAAAAAAAAGAGGACGCAGTGCGGTACAGCAGTCACAGTCTCTCACCCAGGAAAGGACAAAGTAGACACTGGAGCCTGAGCAAGCAGGCAGCATCAGTCAGAAGGGAGGTGGCAACAGAAAAGCCAAGAAGGATGCTCTCATCCACTCCTGTCCCTGGGACAGGGGCTCAAACATCAGGAGAGTGGCTACAACTCAAAATATCAACTTCACCCTGGTCACTGCAGCAAAAATCTCTGAACTACCATAGCAAAGCATAAATACTGAGAGGACAGACCATATCTTCAAAACTATATTCAGCATCCTTAGTGTTGTCATTCTTTACTCACAAAAAATAAGGCCTAAGATTCTTAAAATACACTGAGCAGCTCTGGCACTAAGGTAAATCATCCCCATCACCCAAGCAGGAACCAAGGCACAAAGGATGAACCCTATGCTTTAAGTCAAAGCCTCATCTTTGACCATATTGGACTTCATGGCAGACTAGCAAGTGGCACATGTCCAGACTCCCGTGTTCTAATACCAGCCAGACTAGACCTGCACAGGAAAGCCCCTGTTGCTGGGGGTCTGATGGGCACATCACATACATTTGAGGAGTTTTTTGTGTCAGGCAGTGGACAAAGCTCCAACCCAGGGCTGAAGCATCACGTAGCACACTGCTGGGACACTGCCCTACCACACAGGCAATGGCACAGCAAGATGAAATGGCTGGGAGATTGGCTTCATGTGGGAAATGTTCTCTTTTGCTAACAGGCTAGCACAGGCACCCAGCCTGTGACTGTAGTAACCACTCCAAAAAATCTTATCAGCACTGACAACTGCGAACACACCTTCAAAAGTTTCTCACCCACCTACTAGGTAGTGCAAATGAAAATGAAACTTACAGGCAGGTTCCACAGACTGCCCCAACTGGCAAGCATCAACAGAAGAAAATGCTCAGGAGGGCACAGCATCCTCCAAGCTGAAGGTCTCACTGCCAAGCACCACCTTTTTTGTCTGCCTTGGGCAGAAGCAAGGCGACCCCTAACATTGTCAAGGGTTTTTGTGCTTCTTTCGAAAAAGAGGTTTCAGAACCGGTTTTAAACAGAGCTGCTACACTAAGATGCGGTAAGCTGCTCATCAGACCACAGGATGCCAGGGTTATGAGCTTTGCAAACAATTTGCATGTTCACATTTTGCAATGCCTGAAATATCAGAGGCATTTCTTACAGGGATGGCAAAGCCAACGGCTTGCACTGCTCTGCCCACAGGAGCAGGGAGAAAGCCCGGTGCAGGATCCCAGCACGACATGTCAATGCTGAGAGAGCCCTGCAGCAGGGGGAGGGAAGGTGCTTCGGGGCTTTTCTTAAATACATGTTTAGGAAGTAAATACACTTCTGAAAAGAGACGCCTGGTACCTGTGCTGCTTCTCGCCTCACCCAAGTAATTATTTAAAGTTACCAAGTTCTAAAACAAAGTTATAAAATTAGAAAGCAAAGTTTTAATTTTATGATCCGAAACGGTAATCCAAAGGTTACAAAGTTACAACCCGAAGCTATAGCCACAACATAAGTTATAAAAAAGAGATACCTACAACACTCCATTATAAAGTTAAAACCCAAAGTTCTAGCTCTAACTTAAAATCTCAAGTCGCAATGCGGAATTACAGCTATGATCCCTTCAGAAAGTTTCAGAACGAAACCCAGCCCCATGAAAACCTGTTCAAAACCCGGCCGGAGCTCGCTGCGAGATAGCCTAAAACACGCCGGAGCGCTGCGCGCTGCAACAGAGTCCGCTGGGCGGGTTTTATTTTCCCTCAAGTCCCTCTTTTAATATTAAACCGAGCAAGCCGGCAAGGGAGGGGGGACAAAAAAACCCAACCCCCTAAACAGGCCCGAAGCGCCCCCCGCTCCCCCCGACCCCACTCACAGCCGTAGCGGGGCCGCTGCAGGGGCGCCAGCTCCTCATGGTGCATCCTGCCGCCGCCGGGAGGGACGGCGCCGGCCCCCGCCCGCCCTTCTTATGCGCGGCCCGGGCCCCGCTGATTTGCTGCCGCCCGCGGCCGCCACCGCCCCGCGCGGGGCCGGGGCCACCCGGGGCGGCTCCGCGCAGGGCCGCGGGGCGCCGCCGGGCGGGCGACGCGCGTCTGCCGCGGGAGGGGCACCGCCGCCGGCGGGGAGAGGACAGAACGGGGGAATGAACCAAGGGAGAAGGAAGGAAGGAAGAAACAAAGAAAAACGGGTAAAGCAAAAAAAAAAAAAAAAAAAAAAAAAAAAAAAAAGGAAAACATAAAAGCGAAAAGAACGCGCAAAAAAAAAACAACCAAGAAAAAATCCCCGAATCAAAAAGCAGTGAAAGGCAAAAAAAAAGGCAAAGAAAACAAAAACAAAAAGGAAAAAAATAAAGAAAAAAACAAACAAAAAGCCCTAAAAATAAAAAGCCCTAAAACCAAAAAGCGAAAACAAGGGGGAAAACAGGCAAAAATCGGGGGGGGGAAGACAATTTAAAAAGCGGGGGGGGGAGGGGGGGGAAGGTAATTAAAAAAAACCAAATCCCACAATGTGAAAGGCTAACACACCTCCCCTCCCGTGTTTTGGCAGAATAGGCTGTGAAGAGGGATGAAAATCCAAGCGCAGGACTCCCTCCTGCAATTTTGCTCTGTTGAAAAATTCTCACCCTACACAAGCCATGTTTTTGCTGGGCCAGGAAGCTACCGCCACAATCTGCAGGGCAGCTTTGGAGTGGGGTGCACTCACACGGGCCTGTCCCATGTTGACACCCCTTTCTGAGAGGTTTTGCGTTGGAGTGGGGCATGTGCCTGCATTCATGGCTTCCCTGCAGGGTATCCCTGGTATGCTCGGCGAGGGCTTGATTTTGGACAGCAGAGTAACAAATCCATGGGTCAAAGGTTCATGTTTTGAGGCCACAGTCTCCCAGGTGACATCTGAAATGTACCTGGAGATGGGCAGGGGTTTCTCAAACGGGGATATATTACAGGGCAGGACTGTATCTTCCTGGCAGTCTCTAAGCCCCTAACATGATGTTTTCTGGAAGACAGAGAGCAAAACAGTGTCTGTGCACAGCCACAACCTGCCTCGCAGAGCCCGTGGGACACGACGCACCTGAGCATGCTTGTGGTTTAACACATAGCCAGGTGCCAGGTGACTCTCGGCAAATGTTTGCAGATTGTCAGGAAGATTTCTGTTTCAAAATAAAGCAGTATTGGATCTACAGAGTCTCCTCTGTGTCTTACCACAGGTTTGAAGGTGTCTGTAGGTTGTTTGCAAGGCCTTTGTTTTGCTCATTCCCTTTCTCTGGCTGTGCTGGGTATGGCTCACGACTTGAAAACGTGCTGGAGGGGAAAAGACACTCCTGATAGAAATTAAAATACGGATTATCCAGGAGGAAAGGACTGAAAGGGTACAGGAGAAAAACAATGCCCAACAGGAAACACTGTTCCTTTTCTTGAGGTCATTCTGATTTTCTTTGCTTCCTTGTCTGCCATCCCTAGTGCCCAGGGACTATGACTTACTGTAAAGGTGTGTGATGCAGGCACCACTAAAGCCACAGGCCACACTTGGCTTTCTGAATGCTTTCTTGAATTTTAAACCATCAGCAATTTACTTGCTTCTCCTCATATAAAAGAAAGAAAGTGGGTGACCATAGAAAGGAAGAAAGTGTCTCCCATAGTTCAAAGTGCATTTGAATTGATTGAAGATACTACATTGGCTTTAAATGACCATTTTTACTGCCTTTTATGCTGTTATACTTAGCTTAAGTCAAGAAAATATTGCAGAATGATTTCTGTCTCAATTTCTTTTATTCTTTAGTCAAAATCAGACACTCCAAAGTTTTCTTTAAAATATTTTTTCTGTCTAAAACCAAATGGTGTTGTTCCCCTCAAAAGCTTATTTTTGACAGAGCTGCATCAGGATTTAAATGACAACACTTCTCTCTTGAAAAGCACTCAACCTGGTCTGCAGGGCACGTAGACATGTTGTGACACAGTGTCAGGGGAGTCTTTCTCCTGGAGGAATTGTCTGGCAAAGCCCTGGAGGGTCTCTGCAAGATGGTGCCAGTCTCTGCTGTGTTTTATCGCTCCCTCACTCGCTGTGGTTGGAAAGACAAGGGCGTGTGCAGCTGTGGTGTCACATGCATGTACATTGACACTGCTGCTGAGAAAATGTCCATCCTTGTCTCTCAGCCTCTGTACCTGCAACATACCCTTTCCCTCCTCTGTCCCATGGCTCTGCTTGCCCTTCACTGCACAGGGACTCAGCTAACTGATCCAGATGAAAAACTAACTTTTTTCTTTTGGTAGCATTATTTCTTAGGTCCACAATTCCTCCATTACTTTCACCCAGCTGCCTTTTGAATGCAAGTACCAGCACAGAGCAGGGGGCAGCCTGGGGGTAGACATGAAAGGCCAGGGTCGGGGGAAGTGAGAGTGATTTTTTGGCAGCAGTAACCTCCATAATGCTTGCAGAACAACAGGCATGACAGGAACCAAATGCTCTCAGTGGGAGATGAGACAGGTAAAAGAATATTGGAGTAACAAGCAGCAGCCATGCCACTCTGCTCACGACCTTTTGCACTAGATTTGTTAATCCCTGGTTTTCCAACTTGAAAGGCAAACTCCATCAGCTGTTTGCGGCATGAAGATTTAGACACCTCTGGCAGGAATCAGGCGGAGATTTGCAGCCTGACCCCACAAACTGCTGAGTGCTGCACATCAGGTGGGAAAGCAGCCCCTCTGTGCCTCCCTCCTCTTGTTCCTCCTCCTTCCTCTTCTGAAGTGCCACCGTAACAGTGCCCAGCACTCTCTCAGCTGGCTGGGAAGATTCCCTGCAAGAAAGGCAGCACACCCAGTGCGTTCTCCCACGGTGTTACAGGAACCTAATTGCAGTTTATAATGTAAAATCACCCACAGACTTTTAGTCAGCCTGCACCAGACCTAAGCCTATGGACCATATTCTATTTTATGTACTCAAGGGCTCCACGATTATAGTTACTAAGAAGCATGCACTTAAGAAATCGGTGTAGTCTGCTATCTAGAGTAAATGTTTGAATGCAAAAATTTCCTGTTCGCACTCTGGGTCCTTTAATGGAGCTTAAGATCAATGTCCTCACCGTATTATCAAGGACATCACACTGCACTGTGTATAACGTGTTTCCCACTGCATTCTTGCTAACAGTCCAGCTCCAGCCTCTGCACCTGTCTGTGAGCAAAGCAACTTGCCCCCACAGGGAGAGAACATGGGAGCAAGCTTGGGGTGAACGGGCTGTATTTAAACACACCAATTGTATTTTCAGAGGCAGCTATGGGCTGTTCCAGATCCAGCAGAAAAACAAGCTGACGGAAAACAGATGAGGGAGGGACGAAAGTGTACCCTTCCTACCTCTCATTGCTTGCATTTGGATCAAAAAAGCTGCAGAAGCTTCTGCTACTTTATGTTTCCTGACAGTCCTGTTGTGTACAAAGGGATTTTATATGGTGAAGGATATTGATATTTGAAATTCTTGGGTGGCTTATGTAGCAGTGACGCAAGTACATGCAGGTAATTAGAGACACTGGGCTTTTTGTTGGAAACAGCAGCTTTAATACAACTTTTTCTGTCACAATACCTTTATTTTATTGGTAAATTTTATGCCTTGGCTGACTGTGTTTGTCCCACAGAAAGGAAAACTGCATTTGCGAATTTAAAGGGTGAGTTTTTTGTTAGGCATTGCAGAGAAAGGTCATATCCTTTTTATTTTCACAGGAGAGAAAGACTGGGCTGGGGAGATTGCTCCGGTAAGTAGGAGCAGGGAGCTGCTCCTTGGGTGTGTCAGCCTGAATCTGTCAGCACAATATGGAAGGAGATTAGCTCCAGGCAGGCTCCCAGTTACCACAAGGAGCTTTTTGATTGTTTCCTTCATGCAGCTAATTAAAGGCTGACAAGCTCAAGCTGGACTTGCCACACTGGTGCTTGTGCAAACCCAATAGTCATAACCAAAAATGTCTGGCTGTCCTTTATGCTCCCTGTGCAGCCAGCAGATCTTTCCCTGACCAGTGGGATGGACCCTGGGAGCTTCAGGATGGTGGAAGGGCCCCTTCAGCCCTGCTGGACATCAAAGGTAGCCCAAGGGACGGTGACTCATGGAGGCTGTGGTGGCAGAGCTGGTCCCCCTGTACGCTGATGAGGATTTCAGCCAGAATGCTAGGTGAACACAGTTTACTAATTTTGCATAAATTGCAGTGAAAAGGCCAGGACTGCTGTGTTTACGAATCCAACCCAAAGGTCAAGAGCCACTCAAGGCAATGTTATGAAACACAAAATTGGACAGTGCCCCCCCAGCGTGGCTGCCTCTACGATCTGCTGTGGGTCCTGCAAGTGGCTGCCTCTGCTGGGAAGCAGATCAGCTATGGGGATCAGCACTGAGAACTGGGCTGGATTACAGCCTTCCCCTCAGCACAGTGTTCGTGTTATGCATTATTTATTGTCATGAGGTAAGTAAACAAATAAGTCATCACATAATTGGTCACAGGAATCCCTGAAGAAACACAGCTAGTGTCAGTGGGGAGGCTGTAACTTCACTGCTTGGGAAAAGCAAGCAAAGGACACCGCTTGCCTCTGATCCCTGCCTTGTGCATCCAGAAGGGAGAGGCAAAGGTGCAGCCCAGCGCTCCGCTTCCCTGATTGCCCTCTCAGCTCTTCCCTTCCAAAGAGTGAGGGCCTGTGGTCACAGAAGGCCTAATTAAAAAAGTATACTAAGCTCAAGCTAGACTGGAGCTCTATCAGTCAAAGCATCCTAAAGAAATGTGAGATTTCACAAATTCAAAATACAGTGGCAAACTGAATAGGCGAGTAAAAGGAACACCTGTAACAGAAGTACTGAAGTGCTTTTCTCTGTCGGCAGTAATGGTCTGTTCCAATTGAGGAAGTGATTTTAACTTCTGAACTGCCCTGGCGTACAGTCACAGGCAACACTGAATACCAAATCTCAATGCCTAGAGGAACAGGTTCCTCAGATTTTATAACGGCTGCAAGGGTGCACTGAGGTAGTTGAAAGTACAGCTAATTGAGCTCTGTTGGGCATCAATCTACACCAAAAAAATGGTAATTATATTGTTATTTATTTTGAAATTGAAAACCCAGTTTTTAAAAGAAAAAGAAATAGTTCATGGGATGGAGGGAAAACAAACATGTGGGTAGATTTGAGCCAAACTTTTAGAGAAAGAAACTAGAAAATGTGTACTAAAATGTGCCAAAAGAGTGTTTTTGTATAGCACTGACACCTGAAAAGAAGCATGATTAGAGAAATTACTTCAGTGTCAGAAATCTGTCATCTTTCTACCACTTGCAAATCTCATGTTGTTTGCTTTAAAGATGAAGCTACCAAAGTAAGAAGGTGCTTAAGCACCTGCACTTAAGTTGTTCTGAGGAAAAGAGCCTTTGTAGACCTTGTGGTTTGAGGGAAAACCTGCAAATACAGCCCTGAAAATATCAAAAGCCATATATCTTCCAGCATTTTTGTCAGTAAAACCTCTGATTTCCATGTTAGTGTCATGAATCCAAGGATTTCTATTTCAAACACTGATACCCTGGTAACTGCGGTACTGTGACTCTGCAGTGACTCTTCCCAGGTTCCGAACTGCACATTAAAATCAGAAGAAGCACCATCCATGCTGATGCTGTTGTGCACACGGGCCTTAACTGTAGGGTCACACCATTATCTCAGTCATGGGACTGAGCTGACTTAATGTTCCTCTTCCCTGCCCAAAAGCAGTGATTTTTTTTTTTTTTTTCCTCAGAAGCCAACTCAGGTCACAAAAAGCTGCTTAAGTATAAAAGAGGGGGAAGTAATGTGTCCTGTGCTGAAAGTGAGAAGCAGTGGTGGGGTGGGAATACTGGGTTATACCATAGCTTGCTACATCTATCTCTAATTGCTTCATGTTATGCATTGTAGCCTTATGTAAGGTGCATTTCTATGGTGTACTTTTATATGCCCTTTCTTATCAGGAGAAAAGCAGGAGTCCCTCTGCTTTTCTCATCCTGTCAAGACTTGGTTAAATCTTGCTTTCCAAGGTACCTAAGAAATCAGTTTCTCTGCATGAACAGGTTTAAAAAAGAAGAAGTATTTGGTCAAAATGTCTTGGACAAATGCCCTGGTTCCTGCAAAAGTGGCAAGAGTCTAGCAAGACAGAGGTGGAAATCTTTCTGCAAGAACCCTGCCAGAAAAAAGCTTTTTCCATTTGTCTGTTGGAATAAATATTTGTTCATCTAACGGAGTACTTCGGAGTGGAGTGACCCTCCTTGTCTAGACATAATGAATGACCATAAAAATGAATTCAGAACTGTTTGAAAGCAGGGAACATCTGTGCCTGGCTGCAGCTCGCAGATTCAGCAAAAAAAAGCATTCTTTGTTGGGTTGG
Organism: Leptosomus discolor; assembly: GCF_034619465.1. Classification (NCBI taxonomy): domain Eukaryota; kingdom Metazoa; phylum Chordata; class Aves; order Leptosomiformes; family Leptosomidae; genus Leptosomus; species Leptosomus discolor. The sequence goes on along the minus strand of NC_141419.1, from coordinate 66,579,149 downwards.
GTGTAGCAGAAGTAAAATCTTGATTGTTTCACCACATGTTATCCACAAGTTATAAGTGGTCTGCTTGTGGCAGTGTTTCTTTTTTTTTTTTTTTTTTTTGGGGGGGGGAGGATTTTCTGGGGGTTTGGGATGGGCTTTTTCTTGTTTTTGTTGCACAGCATCTGTGTGCTTCTTTGTGGCTGCATGTGCTTAGCAATGTTTCCACTCTGCTAAAAGTCTATGCATTATTCACTCATTAATGTATTATTTATTTATTACTCTCGAGGCAGAGTGCTAGGAGCTTTGCATTTACAGCGTACTGACTGACAGCTAAGGCAACACTACAACTATTTCTTCGCTGCCAACAGTTGCCCCACAGATAAAGCACAGGCTGAACTCCCATGGATTTCCACTAGACTAATTCTGGTCGTCTTATTTCCACCACTTTTCCACTGGCACAGCTCCAGCCTTTTGAAAAGCTCCTCATTATTCACATTAGTGTAAAAAAATGAAGAACGTGTCTAAAAGACTGACAAATTTGGGCTCTGGGAGGCTCAGCAAGGAGAGCTGATTCTGGCATCCAGGACCCTTCACAAAGAACACAGTGTCAGCAGCCTACTCTTACTTAAATCAAAATGGCTTCAGTTTGAATTACACTCCTGGAAGTAGCTTTGCTGTTTGTCTAAGGGAAAATGGGTATTCTTCAGATAACCAGATCCCAAATCTGTTGCAGCTGTAGCATTAAAATCAGTATGTGAAATTCCAGGTAAAAATGAACCAGAAGTCTGTATAGGTTGGGGAGCACTGGGGTCCTGACACTAGTTCACTGGGTTACGGCAACACTGCTTGCGGAGAGGCCCAGAGCCATCCTCCACTTGAGATCTGTCCCCCCAAAACGCACGGCAGAGGTAAGCCAGTCCCCGGCTCAGGACACTTTATTCACCCATCTCACGAGGCACATGATATCCAGGCCGCAAGCAAAGGATCTCAGCCTGCTGCTGGGCAATGATACCTGAAATTGAGCGAGCTTTATATTAATTAAGTCTGCCTAATCCTTTCTCTTAGTTATTTTTCCTGCTCCACCTATAGGCCAGATTGGCAATTGCACTGTTTCAACGTGAACCTGTTAGTTTTCTGTAACTAGATTACTGGCAGTAAAATACGCTCCCCTGACATGGCCAACGTTAATGTTTCCACATGGGGAGGGTCCTGCGTCATCGTGAACAGATATCTTTCCATGGTTTCAACATTCTGGTAACAATAACAATGCAAAGCAACGTATTTAGTTAGAGATGACTTCTTAAACAGATATATGCTCTTATCCACCTTTCTTTTTCTTTTGGTTTGTGATCAGTCAACAGTTCTGATGTGCTTTTGCCAGGCAAAGTCCAGAGCTTTCCCCTGGGAGAGTTAGGCTCCATATGCCCATGTATTTCAGTCTTTAACAATTACGTCTTTTATATGTATTTTAGCTCACAGAACACAGTTTGAGAGCCCTCTCAAAGACCAGTTAAGAGTTCACACTAGCAGTGTAATACTCATATTGCTGCAACTCAAGAGTATAGCAATACCACACTGTTCCTTGGTCCTACTCCAACATCTTTGCTAATAGCTAGTGACCACTTCTTTCTTTTTTTTTTTTTTTCTGAGAAGATTCACCATTTTATTCAAATTTAAAAAGCTTTGGTTTTAGTTAAAGACTGAAAGGATGAAGCCAAATTCCTCCTGCATGCTAAGAATTGGGCTGCTGAGTAATTGCTCTCAAGGAGCCTGAGCTCATTTTCTATACAGTTTTACTGGATAGTAACAAAACAACCATTTCTGTTGCACCTTATGGACAGAATGGGAGGGACAGGGGAACATATTCATAAACAGCAGTTCACCAAGGGCCCAGACCTGCTGGATAGGAAATAAACCTGGGGAAAAAAGATCCTAATGGATATGTAATCCTACATACCAGGAGGATTGCTTTTCGGATAGTCTAGCTCTACCATCAATGCCACAACTCTGTCTATAGGCAGCATCTGGAGTTTGGAAAGGAATCCTTAGGGGAGTTTGTGCAAGGACAGCCACTCAAAGCTCAATGATGTCACAAATACAAGAGTCCACTAATGCTTCACTTTCAGAATGCTGGAGAAGGTTGATTACTCTTAGATTTATCTGATTTCTCATTCCTAGTCTCCGTAATGTTCAGCCTCACTGCAAAGCAAAAGATGTTTTAATTTAAAGTCAGGAACTCCTGAGAGTCCTGGAGTTAAGTGGTTTGCAGCCTATATGGGCACAAAACACAATTAAATATGTTATGATACAACCTGTTGTGAAATGCACAATTCAGAGCTATTGTAACCACTGACAAAACCACTGTTTTCTGCAATAATCCAACTCTGTGCATTATCATGGAAGTTTTTTAATTAAAGTGCCATTTGCATGTGGAAGAATCAAGATTAGATCAGTAGCCTAGGCTGTCCCTGATCAGAATTCAGCCAGGGTATCTGGATATCCAACCAATATTTTAAGTGGTTACAGCAGGCATTTCAAACTTAATTCTTTACTTATTTTTTTTCAGCATTGGACAGTGTGTTTGAGGAATACTTCGACAATTTCCCATTCTGTGACAAGAATTGCCACAGTCTGACTTTTCTGAAGGATAACAGAAGTTAGTCAAGGATTAGTAAGGCTGATACTGATTTGTGTTCTCATTTTCAAAGCTGGAAACATTGCCTGGATTGACTAGCGCATGCATTTCCAGATATAGTTTGTTCAGGCATAACCACTGATGGCAGAAGCTCCAACTTCTGCCTATAGGGTCTAGGTCTAAACATAGGGACAGCATTTGGCTTTCTGAGCAGAAGTCATACAGTGCTTTGAAGATGGCAGCGTACCCTAGTGCAGTCAGTAGTGGTACACAGATCACAGCTGACAGACTTTCATGCCTGCAAAATTCAGCAACAGATGTGGTCAGGCCCTTACTTTGAGCTCTATCCTCCTTGCCCAGGAATTCTCTCAGTAATACAGCCTTTGGTGCCTTCCAAAGCTATTTTGCACATACAACTTTAGTCTACTATAATAATACAAAATTATTACTTAAGTCCTAATCAGACCAGTTAGGTCCCCTCTGAGAGCCAGAAGTAACATGATGTGAAATGTGTCTGCAGAAAGAATGGATTCACCTGTATACTGTGAAAGTTTATGCATGGTGCCACCAGAAAACATGTAGAATGACACGATTTTCAGTTCAGCTTAATATATTTAGAAAAGTCTATGAATCAAGCCAATGTTTCTTTGGTGTCAAAGTAAAGTGCTACAAAAAAGTTCCACAGATGACTAAACAGGACAGGGAGAAGTTCAGGTTAGATACTGATCTCACATCAGCCTCATATATCATGTGCATAACTTAACAATTGCAATGGATTAAATAATAATCATAGCCTAGGCATCTTAGTGGAAAGCAAAGCATATGGAGGATGCACATGATCTGTTTTAAGCTTTGGTCTCAGATATCACAGGGCCGGATACCACAAAATGCCTCCTCCTCTTATATTTGCATCCACAGTCTCTATGTGCTTATCTTGTCTCACACAATGTACAGACACACACACACACACAGAGCGGTCGGAATCAAACATCATCATTTTGCTAGCATAACTGTATCAGCCAGCTTGCAAAATTCACTGGAGAAATGCAGTTCTCCCATCCTTTTTGCAGGATGAAGTGCTCCAACAAAAGATTCCCTGCTACTGTAAGTTTTCTAGAGATTAGGTGAAATTTCTGAAAGGAAGTTATGAAGAATCTGTGCAAATCTCCCACACTCACTTTTGGATTGTTATCCTATCTTCCGCACGAAGGAGGTTGATTTCTTCCCAGAATGAGACTAGGAGATACAAGCGTAAAAGCTGCATCTCCACTAGGGTAAGAGAGCAGTGCAGTTACAGCACCGATCTCCTTTAAATGCAGGTAGCTGAGGGTGTACATCTAAGGATATTTAAAATATGAATTAATACTTCTGTTCGTTGTACTTAACAAATGTACCCCAAAAAACTCCAGTTGCCAAAAGGCAGTCACAAAACCATATATGGCCTTGGTTGTTGGGTTTTGCAGACAGTGCACTTGCATGAGCTGAAAAACACTTGAATTCACATATAGCTTAACTTTTCTCTATTGGGGAACACAGCTGAAGAGGCTCATGTGTTTTGTTTAGTCCATCATCTGTTTGGAATAATCTATATTTGGAAATATATTTCCAATCCAGCCGTAGAGATGGCAGAATATAAATAACTCAGGAGTTTTTTGTTATTTTAAAGCTACCACATTTGATCTGTTAAAGCTTTTTGGAACACAAATGCAATGAAGAACTAATGTTGTTGTTTCAGTTTTTTGGGGTTGGATTTTTTGTTGTTGGTGCATATCAAGTTGTTACAGAACCATAGTTTATCGTATAAATTTCCATTGGCCTTTTGGATGCATGGATCATCATACCTTCCAGCAGCATGTTTTTCACATGGAGTTAGATTACACACTTTGGATGATAACATACCCCTGCAGTGCAGTTATGTCTATTTTGTGCAATTACATACCATAAAAATACAAATTCCAGATGGTTAATTGAAGAACTTTGTTCCTTGCAACCATAGCAACTTTTACTCCGTCTTTCTCAATGGTCATTTACATTTCTTTAACTTGCTCCATGTTTTCTTTTAATACATGTTCAACCTCTGTTACAGGCACTAAAGACGAGAAATATAGACAGCCTTTGTAAAAGAACTAATTAAGGTAAAACAACTCTTTTCAGTATTTTGTAGGTAGTGAAGAATGATGTTCTGGTTATCATCACACCTGATACGTATTCATTGCAGAGCACATCTTTATTTTTTTTGCAGAGCAAAAAATCCCCTTTATTAATCTGATGTACACAAATAACTTTGCATTTGTTACATGGATGATAAATATTTGGCAGATAAATTTATAAACACTGCCATGTTTTATAGATTTATACTGTACACAGTCATCCTACACAGAGCATGCCCTTTCACAAGTATACAGACAGCTTTCATCAAGGGACTTAATAAAAACACTTGGTCAAACATTTTGGAAGTTGGCAATCTGACACAGAGGAGCATACTGGAAAGATGAGTTCACAATTGTACCAGCTGGACTTGAAATGAAAAATTCAGAACTCCAAAAGAGAGAATTTATCAAGGCACACACATGCAAACACATATATACAACAGTGATGACTGTAACTTGCTTTACAGGAGATCACACACAGCAGTAAAGAAAACAAAGAAAGAAACAGAGAGGTCAGGACCATTGCCAAGATCTTGTTGCAGATTAGCAGATCTGGAAGTAAACATGTGTAAATGGGAATTCAACTTCAAAGTAGCTCATTACCATATATGCAATATGTATATGTTTCCTCACATCAAGAAATGGAAACTGTCAGAAATGGTTATGATGTTCTTGACAATGTATGCACACTAACACACCTGTGCTTTTGTACACTAAAGACAGTTTGAAAAATTGTACTTCCAGTTAGCTTAGAGCAGTTGGCAATTTGAGTAGAAGTTTAGTAGGAGAAACTGGGAGCAGAAAACAGCTCACAAAAAAATAGGAAAGAATACATGTTTTCCTTCTGTTGCTCAGCATTAGAAAATGCTGCCAATAAATTACAGTGAAGGCAAAGAGCTCTACATTCAGTACCTCATCCTTGACGTCTGACTTTTGCACATATGTCATTACACTGCAAAGGGAATTGCCCACTTAAAAAAAACCTCTAATGATGTATAGTACATTGTCACATATATTTGGGGCCAAATATGAGACACAATTTAGTTGTCACAATGTTATGCAGCTCAGCATAATAAACCAGTTTTTGGAAAGTTTTAATTGGGATTTTTACAACAATATTCTATAGAAAATGGCTAAAACCAGCTGTTAGCTGATTCATTAGGCTTGCAGCATAGGATGCTATCAAAAATCCCTTTACTGTTTGGGAAACATTACATTCATAGGAAAAAGCCAGGCTAAAATTATTAATGTTAAAAATAAGGGCTGAAAGAACACATTTCTCTCACAACATTTCAAGCATGACAGTATACACAATCATGTATCTAATACTTTTGAAAGACAAAGCTAAGATCCCAATCCTGAAAATTGCTTCTCTGATTTAAACAGGATCAGTTTACACACACAAAACTAGTTTTCGTGTAGTACTACAAACACTTTGTAGAATCCTAAACCACTTGGAAAACAATAAATGCAGTCATTAGCAGCTTGGTGCATTTCTTTAACTCTTTATAAATAAGCTATCTTTCCTACAGTGCTAAATTCATGCCTGCTCTCATTTTTGTTGCAAATGTCAGTAAAACCTTTCATTTCACTAGTGAAGCACTAACGGAATCAATGACCTTATCAGAAGGGATCTGTGGCAGAAAGAAACAGAAAAGAGCTGTAAGTTGAGTCCAAAAGAGATGGTGGGAGGTTGTGTTTTATGAGTTGCTCTGCAGATTTTAATATTCTCTTTTTCCTTTTAAACTATTGGTTTTAATCTATGCTTACAAATTTCCAAATAGAAGGTAGTATTATTTACTGCTACTTTTAATCTGAATGGCAATTCTCTACTTAAAACTGTCTATTCATGATCACAATTAGAAACCATATGCTACAGTCTCACTCAGTGAGTATGTTTTCCTTTTGGAAAGACCTACTACTTTCCAACAGTACTATCACGTAAGCATTTCTACCCTTTCATAGTCTCCTCCCAAAGGTTTGATATAGACTGGTATTCAGTTTATCAACTCACAGAAGACATGGGGAAAGAAAAGAATTGCAAGCTGCTTGTGTTTGTTTGTTTGTTTGTTTTAATCTTAGTATAGAGTTGGCTTTCCTATAGCAAATATACATTGTTATGTCCTGTGGAAGGAATACATCTTTCTTCTGCTGTTTTCCTAGTTCTGTAGCATGTGTGCATGTTCCCCACTAGAGGAAGGACACTGCAAAGAGTGAATATCCTGCAAAAAGGGAAGGAGAAATGTAGCATATGCCAGAGCTTTTGAAAGAGCTCTCTCCACCCTCACTGCTCTGTGTGCACATGGACTTGGTCAAATTATAGCTGCAACTACTTTATACAACACTAATTACTGTAGAAGATCTTCCTGGGTGTTAATCATTGATTGAAAGACACCCTGGCAATGGCTCTGTTTCAGGCTCGTGGAAGATTGCTGATAAGAACAGCAGCAAACTGTTGTTTAGCCACGTCAGCAGCTATGTATGCAGAAATAATGAAAAACATACAATACAGGAAGGCACAGACATTTTCTCATACATTACAGAGAAGTTAACATGTTGAGAACCACATGGAACATTTTGAAGGACTTCTAGTAGAATAAGACAAAATTCATAGCTTTTAGGATTTTATATATCTGAGAGTGCTGTATCCCCTAGTCACTGGAACACGACCAGTGTGTTTGCATGATGTGTTGTTTTGCTTTTTGGCACTGTGTGGTAGGGGAGGGTTGGCGTGGCAGGGTGGAAAGGCTACAGCTAAGTCAGAGCTCATTTTTTTCAGGCCATTTCAGAGTTCCCTTCCAATGACCAAAAGGTAATGGCCAGCTAAGATGAAAATTGCCATCCCAACAATTTTGCACATGAATAAGTAAAGGGTTCTGCACAAGGAACGGAGCAGGGTATTATATGTGTTCGAAGCATAATGCTCTAAGCAGAAAGTAACAGTGTTATCGAGAATGAGGAGAGAATAAGGTTTGTAAGTCTTACATCCACCTGTGTTATAGGGACGTGTGTGTGTATATATGTGTGTATGCTCACCCACACGTGTGTCTGTATATGTATTCACCTCTAACCGTGTAATACTTCTTTACAATATACAGTATTACATATCTGTGGACTAGGATTTAAGGAAAACAACTAACAAAAATAAAAGTAAACGAAACCTAGGCCTTGAAATCTTACTCTTCATGGTTTGCATTTAATTTGATTCTACTTCGCTATTTTTTCACAACCCTATTCTTTTGAAGGGTCACCTTTTAACTGGGTAAGACAGGCCTACATGGGATTCACAAGTAACTTTTATCACATAACCAGTGTGGGACAGGCATATATTTACAAGGCAGACATTAAGAGGATAGAAGACACGTCTTATAGGTTAGAAAGCATGCAGTATTATCAGAGAGAAGTGCTAGGTGACAACTCTAGCTCTAGCCAACAGATGAAACTGGAACGAAACATAAGACATCGGACTCTTGCAGGGTACTGTGCTTGTGATGAATTATGAGTGCTTTCCATTAGCAGCAAGTAGCTTCAACTTGTTTGGTCAGGACTACAGTGAAAACTGAGATGCAGGTGGTAGATGTCCAAAACTAGAAAGTAGGAGGCTGAGGCAAAAAGCAGATCCTTAGGATCCAAGTGAAATGAGCTTAGGTGGCTAGCTGTGGAGAGAGTATGAAAGCCGCCTGCCAGCAATTTCTCTCTCTCACTTGCAGACTGATGTGTCTTGCTACAGCTCAGAAGTGTTGTTGGCCAAAGCAAGAGCAAGATCTCTACATATATTCTCTGTATTAAAACGTGTATTCATGAGTAGCCTGGGTGGAAATGACAATACTTTTGTGTCAGGGCATCCTCATCCAAATACCTTTGTTGTTAAGTTATCTCCAGTCTTTGGTTATTGGACTATGTACTCGTCAGAAGCAAGCAATATCTTCTAGATCTTTGTCAAACAGGGAAAATCTTTTACCCCAGAAAGCAATTACAGCTGTATTTTTCCCCATTCTCTTCCTAAGTATTTAGGTCCTAGTAAATGTAGCTTTTATGTATGTTGTGGGAGGAGACTGTCAAAAATTACTGCTTTATTAATTTTCAGTTGGACAGGATGTACTCCAAGGGCTAGAAAGCATGGCTACATATTACAGGTCAACATCTTTGGACATAATTCAACCTACTATCAAATAAGAAAAATAAATCAATCAGGCCCATTCTGTCTTTTCCTGTTTCTGACATGCTAACTAACTGCATCAAAGAAAGGTCCTGAATGTGAGTGAAGTTTTGTATAATAAACTTACACATCTAAAGTAGGACTAAATATTGAAAGATCCTTCCTTTGCAGGAAGAAGTAGGGTATCCAGCACTGCAATAAAAAAATAGAATGCAGATAATGATAATGGGTCCAAAAATATTTTGCATCATTTGGTTGAAATTATCAATGTTAGAAGAAAGCAGATGAGGCTGATTTCAGCCTATGGACTGGTTGTATACAGAGTCAGGTGAGGAAGATCTGCAAGTAGCATTACAAATTGGTGCTTTCTATTTAATTCAGGTTCCGAACTGAGTTCCAGATTTTCTGGCTAACATGTCTCTGCTAATTCCACATCACTGCCCAATCCCTGTCTTGCCTCTAAACTGCAGACAAAAATCTGTCTTTTCATGCTGTATTTCCTGAACTAGCAGCATTGGAAAGTACTAATTCAGGCAAATACCTAATATTTTACAGTAAGTTTAACGAACAGGAAGGCAGGAAATGCAGAGGAAAAGCAGTCTCTCAGATGTGTTTTCTCCTGGAATATGATTACCTAACATGTGTTTTCTTTCAAGGCTCCAGAGGAAGTGGAGCATTTCTGTTTTCACTTCTCGTGTGTTTGACTCCCTGAGTGCAAGCCTTCATTTTTTAACATTGTGATTGAAATTTCTATTGCATTTCCAGGTTATTAAACAGGAAACATGGCTTGTAGGTTGGTTAGCATGATATCATCTTGTTTGGGTAAAGAGGTGCGACTGTATGTAAACATCTTTCTCTGACTAATGAAGATCGTTTTAGAACTCACAATGGAGAAGTGAGCTAAACCCCAGCACACAGAAGCTATCCATATGAGGGTCTGAGGACGATATTATGTTGCTAAGAATTGGAATCAGCAGTTGAGCTTCAAGAGCAGTTACACAAAGATAAGTCTCCATAGTGGTAGAAAAAGAAAACAAGAAAGAATACTGTTTCCTCCAAATGAAGCTGAGCTAGGTGCAGAGACAAGATGATTCCCCATATGGCACCCACAGTGGAAGTAGACCAACAAAGGCCTTTCTGAGAGGAGACCTCTCCTTGTATTAGTTCAGCCTCCTGGATATGTAGGAAAATGTGGAGTCTGGTTGCCTCAAAAGGGTAAGATTATCTGAAGGACTTTTGAGCTCACTTTCCATCTTTGTTTAAAAAGGGATGACTAAATTGATAAAGATACATGGCAAACCTTCTTATTGAATGCCACTATGAAGTCAGAAGCAAGTGAGAGCATGAGCAGTGAGTTTTGACTTTCTTTTACATTCGTCCTCTGATAAGAAAAGCAATTTGGGATTGAATGAATGGAACGGCATGAAAAGCAGGAGCGCAGAGCTTGAGTTAGCAGTCTTAATTCTTCCCACTTTTCTGAGATGATGAACAAAGAATAGGCTACTGGAGCCATCAGGAAGGAGGGCTAATGCTTTTTCACCTGTGTCAACGTTTTGTAGTATACACCTCTGGAAAGGCACTGGCTAAAATCAAGCATAGAGGAAGAAGGCCTCCCAACACATCATTCATTAGCAACCCCCTTCAGCACTCCAGAAACTGTGAACACCTAGTCCTGGTTCCCTTGCTAGGAGACTGTACTCCACAGTCAATGCAATGCATGTCAAATGTTGTAGCCTGTGCTTCCAACCAACAAGGTGCTAACATGAATATAGCCAATCTGGTTAAAACAACAAACACAATAAATAAGATGCTTTCAAGAAATAAGCATCTGCTAAGTCAAGCTCTACTATCAGACAACCTGTAAGGAGTAAAACAAATTAAAATAAAATTTCTTAGCCAAATGATGAACACATGCGGTCTCTTTTGCAGACAGTTTTCGAATTTGAAAGTAGTTAACCGTCATGGTTAATAATATTCTAAATGCTGTCAGTTTTCTGTGTCTTCAGGGGCCATTGTACTTTTTGTCATTGCTGTAGTTGGGATAAGCCTTTCAGCTTTACAGGAGAAGAGCACTAGACCTTACATCCTACTTCAATTTAGACTGAATTGAGTTTCCAGCTAGTGGTCAGTCAGTTCAGTGACCAAAACAGACAAATAAGCAGTTTTGATTATATATGTTTGATTACTCTGATACACAAATGCTATCAAATTCAGTTCTCTGTGGTGTATCAGGGATCTAACCAGGCCACTAAGTGATTCTTTGTGTGAGATATAAGTATTCACTATTCAGACATAGAAAGGAAATGCAATTCCTACTGTTCGATATCTATTACCTGAAATAGCTTTGGAAGCTGAAAAAAAAGACAGATCCACTAAAGACCAGCCAAATCACTTTTGCTTAAAACATAAGTAACATTTGTGTTCAGATCTCCAAGATTAAGTATTTCTGTTCCAGTCTATGGATTGTACCTACTTAACCAAGTATTTATAGCTTGAAATTGCTTTCACTTCTTTTGTTTTTATGAGAAAAATCTTCACTGCACTCAAGCCCAAACAATTGACTGTTCAAACAGCTTTGATGCTGGCTTGCAATCTAGTTCAAATCTGTTGAGCTCACTGGCTCACCAGCAAGGGAAATTCTAGCTTTAGGTTTGTTTAAAATGTTGGAAATGTTTGTGGGTTCTTTTCTTTGTTCACCTCTTCCATTTACTTTTTCTCCCTTTTCCTGCCCACTATTCTGTTTTCCTACCTTAGAACATTCACTCTAATTCTGGGCCATGCAAGGTCCATGTAGTTGGGAATTTTTTTCATTTTTACTAATTCTTGTTGCTGCTATATTCCACTTCATCTAGACTTAATCACATATTTATGATGTAGTCAGGAATTAGGATAAGAACCAACATTGAAATCAGCATAATTTTACATGTAATGAGATTTTAGTATGTTAGTCTTGAACTGTAGCCCTGAAAAGTTGAATCTTATTTTTCTGTGGCCCATTTCCTCCACACTGGTCAGGTGGCATGAAGTGTTGGATCTGGATGTTTTTTGAAATTACATACAGAGGTGGACAGAATACTGCTTCAAGCGGACAGTGCATAGCAAGACAATGTAATATTTTACCATTGCTGTTGATGTTTACTCCAAACACGTACAGAGGCTTCAGATTTCAAAATAAGTTTTGCAGTAAGTTCAAGGAGGTGGACACAAGCTACTAATGAATGTCAGAGAAATAGGGCTCAAATATGATTCTCATTGGAGAAAACAGCATTGAAATAATACTAAGGCTACGACTAGTGGACAAAAGCCACAGCTGCAAAACTAAGGCCAGAACTTTGTTCTTAACTTGGAACTTCGTGAAAAAAGTTCTTCCTCCTTTTTTTTTTTTTTAACACAGTTTAGAAATTTTAAAGATGTGTTTAAGTCAGATTTAAAGGTAAAATATTTAATCTCAAATATCTTCACTGTTTATATTTCATAATAAACACACTTCCTCAGCTTTGTTTCTTACTATATCGTATTTAAATTATCAGCATCAAAAGAATTCCCACTAGTTTTCTGTACTCATGCTTTTTTAATTCATCCAATTTCTCATTTTTTAATAGCAGAAAACCACATCTTGGGCTAACATTTTGGTGCTACAACGTGTAGCACAGGCATTTGTTAGCAACTGAACAATGTAACTTCTAGAATCAGTAAATTAAACAGAGAACTTCAGATGTAATGAATGATGTTATTATATGAATTGTACTGACTCTTTCAGCATGAATAAGATGATGACTGACACAGAACGCAGTGATAGATACTACTATCCAAAGCTATGTTCACATATACGAGCAAGAGAAAAATTAATGAAAAAAAAAAAAGTATCTTACTACACAATGACCTTATCTGAGAACCTAATTTCTTTGGCAATGATTCAACCACCTCATAAATGTTGTCAGACATAATCAGAAAAAATACTGATAAATTTTTTCTTGTGCTTCATACCAGATTTGTTCTTTGAAACTTGAAACACTAGATAGTTCATCAGCTGATACAAGTTGCGTTAGCTCCACTGAAAGCAAAGCCAGTTTCTGTCATCAGAGGATCTGCCCTTTTTGCCTGCTACTTTTATAAATGTATTTGTACTGCATTTTTAATGATAACATTTTAAAGAGATCCCATAGCCTTTTGCACAGCAGTAGGACTGGTGGGAAACTGTACTGTAATCCAAAACAGTCCACAGCATATCTCTTGGAAGGAGTATATTTAGTACCATTTACACTCCATCCTTGCACTTGGTGTAATAAAAACATTACCTCTCCTTGCAGCCTTGCCATGGCTTCTTTCTCAATGGCCTTTCAGAGAGATATTTGAAAATGTTAAATGGTGAGATATCTCTAGAACTATTAAAAATCTGGTGAGAAGATGCTTACATAAATAAGTGTATATATTGTGAAAACAATGAAGCTGGGGTTCTTTATTATTGCTTTTCTTTGTTTCGGTATTATTTTTCAAAAAATATTTGAGAAGTTTTAATTACATTGTACTCTATATTGAAGTTACGACCTGACTAAATTTACTAGGTGGCATTCTATGGTCACATATCTTTATAAGCACTCTGTGACAAAGAAAAATGTATTAGAAGTGTAAATACCAAACAAACTTTTGAAAGCATCTTACTTTTCATATAGTTCATTGGCCTGATTCTTCCTTCCTTCATACTTACATCATCATAAATACTTGCATTGGTTAACTCCTGGATTCAGAAAAATTCACTGTTTTAAAATGGCAAAAACATTCCAAGTGCCACAAGTGAGAATAAAACAAAATTTTTCTAGAGGATCAGCAGCAAAGAGTGAAAGTGTTTGTTTTGTTATTCTCTTTGCTGCTTACCCATATGGGCTTTTCATCTCCCTGCAGTAGCTGTTGCCTCTTCCTTAGTAAATATGGGGCATGGTTTGTAAGCTTTAGACTGAATCTGCCTAAAAAGGTTTTCCAAGAAAGAGGCATTACCACAAGTTTTTACCATCTAAGAACAGCTGCAGAAGGTCAGTATTCTCAGTTCTGATGTGGTCTGTAGAGTTTCCTGATTCATGCTGCATGCATTGATACATTAACATTCTCTGTGTCAACACTGTTAAGTAATTGACTTGCATATCTGTACTGTTACAAAAGCTCACAATGCCATGGCCAAATTTAGCATGTACTTTTTGAATTATATAACTGCTTGCATTTTAAATATCTAATTATCAGTATGGTTTTTACCTTCCTGCATATGTCACCGGAAGTGATTTAAGAGGTAGCTTTGCAGTTTGAAGTTAAGTGGTTTTGAATGGCAACATAAGCAAGCAAACAAATGTGAAATTTAAAACTTCCATAAAGAGGTTGCTAAATCTCTGCCAGTCCAAAAGTACCTTTTGAGTTTGATTTCTGACATCTGAGCACTCTACTAAGCGTTGAGAATCTGAAGCCTTTGCACCATCGATCAGGAGAGCCGACAATTGTATGAAGGAGGAAATAAATAGTAAATGGCTTTTTCCAGTTACATCAACACCTGGGTTCTTGTGTCAGGAAGCCGAAGTCCTACCAGACCTCCACATACTAGAACAGTAGAAGCAAGGAGAATAGGAATTGCTTTGGTGATACCAACAAGGGAACCGAATATTAAGTTTCCAAGTACAGCTGCTGCTTTGCATAGTGCATTCAAAAAGCCAAAGCCTGTTGCCCTAGAAGAGAAAACAAAAGAAAGTTAAAAAAATGGGTGAAAGAGTAAAGCCTTTGAGACAAATCCTCAGTGGGAATAAATCAGTATAGCACCAGTATCTTAAACAGAATTCATGCCAACAAGGATCCTGTGCTTGTCTCCATAATTTGAAACCAAAGCTCAGCTGCTACAGCACTTTACTGAGGCAAATTCCTTCTGCTGCTTCAAGGACCACAATGTGAAATGAATGCCTGATTAGGTAAGTTTGCACCTCTACAGTAGAACAAAGGACTTGCAAATGCAAATTCAGTAACACTTAAAATGCTGGACTGGGAGACAGGAGGTGTAAAACGATTTGGGAAAAATTCATCAGAATAAGAGAATGATCATCTTGGGACACTAAATAGAAATGGGTTTCTTACAGGTTGGTATACATGTTCAACCAGTGCCTTTTCAAAAGGCTAAAGAGACCTCCAGTAATAATGAATGTTTGTCTCTTAGGGATAAAGAGAATAGGGCATGAAAAACCCTGCTTGGTGCAGAAGAGGTATCTTAGAAACTTTGGAGAAAAGGGGAAAGAAATAGATTGTCAACAGAAAGTATGACACAGGCAGCTCAGAAGGGCTTTGCATTGCAGTGGTGTCATTTTAGTAGTCTGGGTTAAGTATTTTAGATGTCTGGTAGCCTGTGCACAGATGTATTGTGCAAGTTGCCACCATTTAATAAATTGTGTTTTGACATGACTGTATGACTCCTAGTTGCAGGAATAACCTTGTCCTACCAAAAACTGTCCTACTAAAAATATCTGTATGACAGTAGAATCTCTAATGTTTCTCAAATCTCTTAGAAGTGAAAGAGAAAAGGACTATGCGGAGCTCACACCGTGCTTGCCGGAGGAATCAAGAGGATAGATGTTCTTTTTTTCAGAAAAGAATGCTTGTTTCTTTTTCCTTTTCTACTTAATGTTAAGTACTGCCATTAAAAGAAAAAAGCCCCCAGTCTAAACAGCAGGGATCAACAGAAATGCTGTTGGTCTGAGTGGCTAAAAAGAGTCCTAGTTGTTGTACTGAGGTACATGTGAGGGAAAGGAAGAAGTCCTGTACTCAGATGTAGCCTGAATTCTGAGGAAGTCTGAGTAACTTCTACTGGAATTCCTAAAGAGAAGCCTAGATAATCAACTTGAAGTAAGCAGACTTGTTCCCATCTGAGAGCAAGGATATAAACTCTCAATGTTCTTCACAGAACTGTTTTTTGATTTTGAAAACAGCAAACCATGGTATGAAGGGAGAAGAGATCCTCTGTCTCAAGAAACGAATGGACATGGCCACAGCCCAGAGTGCCACTAGTTCATCTCCTTTGCTCTTCTGCAAATCTGGATCTCAATAGTGTTGATCAGCTAGGCACTTCAGTGTCCTACAACCCAGGCTTATAGTGAGGAAGAGGTAAAAGCTTCTGTCTAGTATAGTTGACCAGGATACAGGGATTTTCAGCAGTCCATGCCTTGACTGTATCTGACATGCTGTGCTTCAGAATTATACTAGTCCTGGTGTATTTGAGGACCTGCATCAAAAGAATGATGAAGGTAGGTCTATATCCTTTTGGGATATTTCTAAATTGTTCTACTTTGGTCTAAGAAGCAGAACTCTAGTTAACCCATGGAGACAACTCCAGAATCTGAACAAGATTCAGAAATGTGTTAATGTGAAGTAATGATACTCTTACTGTCAAATTCTTAAATCAGTTAAAAAGATGTATGCAGAACAGAATTAAGACATGGAACAGAATAATTAACATAACTTCAAAAAGTTTTTTTCTGTTGACATTAAATATTTATTTGTCCATGGTTGCAGACCAAAGTCAACTCTCCTGCCTAACATGTTATTGAAATAAAATCAGAAAAGTTGATACTGTTCCAGTGCCAGCTCTGCATGTTATATTCATTTTCTGACTCCAGGACAAGACACAAGCTAGTCTCTTTTGCTAGGTGATTATAATTATAATATATTTATTATTAGTTCAGCAATACGCCTCTTGCAATCAACAGTAGTGTTTCAGTCTCTTTAAAATGCCTGAGATTTAGCAAAGTGATTATTATCTGGTCTGAAGTAATCATAATTCCTCCTTGTGTAAAATATGGCATCCATCCAGATATTGCAGGACAATAAATGTCAGCGATATCTAAAGAAGGAGAGAGAGACCATTCCAATGGCGAAGCAGAAACTACCCAGAAAAACTGAAAAAACAAGCACAAGAGTCTCAGATATGCCTCCTGAATGTTCAAAGCCCACCCTTGCTTGTTTTTTCTAAATTTGATTAAACCTGCAGTACATTTACATAATACTTAGTGCCAAACAGGCACATCCTGGAGATAATAATCTTGAAAGTGACATGCTCTGCTCTCTGAGAGTGCAAACCAGTGAGGGCTGCCAGAGAGCATACCACGGAGAGCAGCAGATGAGGAAACTATGGAAGTGTTGGTTGTGAAGCTTTCTGACTGAAAAATATTTGCAGCAGCTAGTTGAAAATGCCTTCCTCAGAGAAGGAATGAGCAAGATAAAACTTGCCCATTTTAAGGACGACTTTTGGAGGAATCTGTCCAAAGGAGGAGTGGAAAATGCACTGAAATAAGCAGTGAAGAGCCACTGGAGTAATCTTTCAAAGCCTATGAGAAGATTATCAAATCTGTATCACAGAAGTATCTGTACTACAAGGGCAGATAAAGCCCAGAACATGTGAAAGAAGCCGACCCAGGATGGGGAGAAGCTCCTGAGAGGGAAGGAACTCCAGAGTGATGTATCTTCTAGGGTGAAAAAGGGTGCAGGTAGGAAGGAGGAACGTGAATAGGAAAGACTGTGGTAAAATAGACTTTATCACAAACACGTAGGAAAAGGTTAAAGACAACACAAGCAGCCCAGAAAACCAAATTTACGTGATCGGATAATAACAGGTTGCAGCTATTCTGAACAAGTCAGGGGAAGAAGGAAAGGAAGAGTCAGAACTGTTTGAATTTTGGCCCCATTTATGCACAGAAAGTATTTCTAAAGTTATGGTCGTGCCTGGTTGTGATCAGTGTTTGCACATGTAAATATCATTTCTTCAGCTGCCAGAGCTGATGTAAAACCAAACTTGCCCCCAAACAACAGTAATAGGAAAAAAACCAGTGTTCATGTAAAGAAAATAGGCAGATATCAATAGCCTCAGTATATTCAGAGAGATAACAGAACTCCCCAAAGAACACACAGATCAAGCTAAAGCAAATTTGGATAGAGGCTGAAATCTTTGGAAAGGCAATAGCACAAAACATATGGGGATGCTTTACTTATATTCAGTGTTGTTTTATACTGCCTTATAAAGGTATCCTGTTTCACAGATGCTATTTGCTTGTATCAACTAGTTATAACAGGGGTCTGAATATAATTTTCTGAGCAATTTGGATGATTTCTTTTCATGTGCTGGGCTTTACAGATAGCACATTCAAGGTTCCCACTGTGCTTTAGATCTATTATAGCTTACATGCCCAAGATTACCTTATTAAGGTTTAAAGTAATTTTGTAATAAAATATCTCTCATATCTGAGCAAAATGAAGGCAATTTGTTGGCACTGAAAAAACAGTTCTGCTTTGTAAAATGGACTTATTCAATTTTTCCAACTATAAGGGCTCATTATTAGTCTAATCCCATTAATGTTATCAAATTATAAACAAAGGAGAGTAAGACAAAGTAAGACAATTTCTATTGCCCTTGGCTGTCCTGATGATACAAAACGAACAACCTAGCAGAAGTTTAATCTTTTAATCTTTAAGCAGTTTTCAGACATATCCTTTTGCCTAAAATATGCACAACATTGGCAGGAACAGTAAGATTTTTACAGGCTTAAGTAAAATGCTGAAAAACATTGTCACTGTTCAACCTTCTGCCTTCATATACTTTAATTTTAATACTGTGTTTGAATGTAAATTTGTTGTCTAATAGTCTAATATTCTAATAGTCAGAACAAAGTCAAGAAGCAAACTGTTGAGCTCTAGGGATAGCAAATTCAGATTTTGTTTTTTAAATGTCTTTCTTAGAACAGTGTTTGTGATTCAAATCAGCTAAAATCTGCATTAATTCATGCCTTTATAATTAATTCAGCTGAATCCAGGGGACAAAAAGTAGCTAGGCAATAAATATGCTGCAATTCACATACATATATGAGCATAGTCTCTTGCAGCACTAGTACAGTCTCTGGTACAGTGTGTCAGGAAAATGCTAGAATGTACAGAAAGTCTGCAAATGATCAAAGATATGTGATGTGTCATCTCAGCATCATGAATGAATTAAGTGAAAAAATCCAAAGGCATAAGGCCATTACTATATTTCCGTTATGTTGATCAGTTACTGGGTGAAGCACTGGCATAAAAATGTCTTTTTGACTCCATGAGCAATCCTTATTACTGATCAAGGGAGTTCAGCAGCGAGAATCCCTTGTCCAGCTAGAGAATGTCATTAAATCCTACAGGCATAACAGTAAGATAATGCTGGTGAATCCATTTGCCTTAAAAAAAAAAAAAAAAAAAAAAAAAAAAAAAAAGTTACACATACGAGAAAAATGTGGAAGTCTTATAAAAGTGTCAGGTCTCAGAGAAAGATGACTGTCAGGGAAAAGGAATTTTCCCCAGTGTATTTTACTTCTGTTGCTGGGAAAGACATGACAAAGAAAAACATTTAGCTTCCTTTCACCCAAGCCCCACACAAAAATGGCAAGCATCCAAATAGTTAAAAATAGAGGGATTACCCAGGCCTTTAGATTAAAAGAGCTTGTTTCCTAGTTGCCACATACTCTCCTTCTTAGGCCAGGTGCTTATATCTCCTTCTTAGGCCAGGTGCTTATACTCCTACATAAAATACTTCAGGCCCACTTTTCCAACGCTGACAGAGTACCTAAAAAACTCCATTGTCCTGCACTGGGGTGCTATTGAACATGTAGCACAGATATTTGATAACTTTCTTGCCAGAGCTAGTGCTGAGCCTAACCAGCAAGTTACAAAACACTCTGACTATCATTTATGTGGGTTTTGATAATATGCAAAGGCTATTAAATCCGAGTTTCTGAATGTGCTATCGACAATTTTCTAATCTCCAGACATTTTAAGATCTTTTAAAGTATATGTACAAAGATGCATATAATAGCCTGGCCAATTAGAGCACTCAGTGTGGACTACCGCCCAAGGCATTGCATAGGTTCAGCATGTATTGCCTTAAAAACATTAATATGAAATTTCAGCAAAATGCAATTGAACCACATCCACAGGATGGCAGTAGAAAATAGCTGTCAGATAGTCTACTGTGAGTCGATGACTTCTGTTATGACTCAAAAGAATAGAAAACTCTTCTGACAGCCACAACAACACAAAATTGGACTTAAGATTCCCTGTGAATAATGTTTATTACTCTGGGATAGATTCTCAGGGCTCAATAAAAAGAGAAAAAGATAAATAATAATGAACTGTAGATAGGTGACATTTCTTAATTATGACTAAACCCTTACAAAATTATTTCAGAAATATTAAAAAAAGGCATAACAGGATGACTTCATTTTATAGCACACCTTGAATTCTAAATATTCCTGGCCAAGACTCAAACCCAGATGTCTGGCAGCTGTAGTAAAACTGATGAATTGTTGGTTATCTGATGCAGTCTGACCTTGATTTACTCTGTGGGAGATGACCTATTTCTATTCCACTTTCTGTTTAGATTTGGGTTATTTGTTGTATCCACTCCTTGAAAAAAGTCTTGGCTTATAAAGTTGGTGCTTGCCAAGTTAGTTCACAAGAAGATATTTATCATTTATGTGGAAGTAATGACTGTATTTTAAAGTCATAAAAATATCCTAAATGTTACTTCTTCAGAGAATTTTAACTCTCTTCCATTCATATTTATATTACAGGCAGAGATAGGAAACCATGCAATGTTATTGCAAGCCCCTTGGGCACACACATTACAGCACAAGCCATAATTACCTCATCACACAATATTTTTTCCTGCATCACTCTGCCAATGCACAGAACAAAGAGAGCTTGAGGGTAAAATATAAATGTACCGACGAAAACTTGGTTTCTCCCATCTGCTGCAGAAGTTGGAAGGTACAATGTGAATAAGGTTGGAGACCGCAAGATGAGAAAGCAGTCTCATGGTTAAGGTAGTTGAATGTCGTCAGGAGAAAGGATACAATCCTTACCCCTGCCGCAGAATTCATATATGATGCAAACAAGTAACTTAAAGCTAACTAATCAGTCATTAAGTATGCATTTCACATTTTCGTGCTCAGCTTGGCACCTTCAGGTTTGTTTTGCTGAAGTGCTGAGCCCTTACAGCTGGGTTGGCCGTTATGCTTTCAGCCCATTCCTTCTTCTAAAATGCCCAGTGACTGGGATTGTTGGTACCACACGTGCCACTCCACAGATTTCCTCTCCTGATGCACAATATAAAGTAATTTTTAGCAATATCTTTTTCCTCTATGCCTTAATTTCTACATCACCTCCTTTCAAAGCAGCATTTGGAAAATATGAAAAGTTTGTAGGAAAGACTTGGAGCACCCAAAAATGTCCACAAGACTTTTAATAACTCTTCTTCAGAGGAGACCTTCCAAGGCTACGGAATAGTTCGGTTTGGCCTTCCAAGACGGTCATGAGCAAACAAAGGCTTTTCAGAACTTAGCGCTTTGGCGTCCGGTGAGGTTTTGTTAGCAGGGGAGGGGGCTACAGAGGTGGTTCCTGTAAGGGGCTTCGAGAAGTTCCCCTGCTTCCAATTTCGGACCCGCCTCCAGCCAAGGCCAGACCAATGGCGCCTCTGCGAATAACTATTTAAGAGTGAAAGAAGTGGTTCATGGTCGGCTTTTGTTTTGTCTGTTGGAGAGCGGGTGAGTGAAGAGGATGGGAGAGAGCCAGCCCTGCGGACCCCCGGGTCAGCGAGGCAGGAGAGGGGGAGCTGTGCCGGAGCAGAGGTTCCCCTGCGGCCCGCGGGGGGGGGGGGGGGGGGGGCGGCTGAGCCCCTGCAGCCCCTGGAGCCCCGCGGTGGCCCAGAGGTCGCCCTGCAGCCCGCGGAGGGCCCCGGGCCGGAGGGGCAGGGCCCGGGCCCGGAGCAGCCGCGGCTCCGAGGCAGCCCGCGCTGGAGCCGCCCGTCGGTGGGAGGGCGGCAGCCCCGGGAGGGACCCGCCCCGGGGGGTTCTGGGGAGCTGCGGCCCCGCGGGAAGGACGCCCGTTGGGGCGGTGGGTGGAGGGCTGTCTGCCGGGAGAGGGACCCCGCGGTGGGGCCGGGGAGGGCTGCGAGGGCCCCTCTGCCTGAGGGGGAAGGAGCCGCGGGGACACCTTGTGCCGGCCGGGCTGTGACCCCCATTCCCTGCCCCTGCGCTGCTGAGGGGCAAGAGGGAGCAGAGCTGAGCCCGGGAACACCGGAGGGGTGTGGGTTGGGGGGAGGTCTGTTGTATTTCAGACCTGGTTCTATCTCTCATTCTCCTTGATGGTGGTGGTTGGTTGTATTACATGTGTGTTGTTATCCCCAAGTCGAGTCTGTCTTTTGCCCATGGCCGTAACTGGTGAGTGAGCCCTCCCTGTCCTTTGTCTCGACCCTCGAGCCCTTTTGGTTGCATTTTCTCCTCCCCATCCCTCAGGGGACGGGGTAGGGGTGAGCGGGGGTAGGGGTGAGCGAGAGGCTGTGTGGTGCTTTTGGAGCCAGCTGGGTGGGCTCAAACCACGACAAGAACCTGTTGACTAGTCCAGAATAGCACAGGCCATTAAGAAGGTAAGGCAAAAGAAAAAAGATGAGACAAAAGATGGGTTAATACAAGTTCTTTACATTGTGGAGTTTGGTTAATTTACTTTCTTATTGGAAATCATCTAGTTTATAGCTAGTCATCATGAGTGTCCCTTTAAAATTTGTGTATTGTAAAGTAAAAAAAATTAAATAATATTATCAAATGATTATTTGTTACCACCATGCATGTCATCAGGAAGACAGAAATTTACCTATGACTATCATTAATAACATATCCTCACCTTTTAACATAATTTTGTTGACTACCTGAGAACCATTTGACATTTATACAGCCCCTAACACCTCTTATTTTAGCAGTTGTAGAAAGCAACTGAGATTCTATAAAGAACATGCAGACAAAAGCTATGCTAAAGTGGCATAAAATTTGAAAGTACCCATCAAAAATATAGGACAAACTACTTAATTACCTCAAATGCAGGCATTAGTAAATTAAAATGTAAATCAGTAGATGAGTGTGTGAATGCATACAGAATCCAAATCTGTTAAGATTTTGAAGAAACCTTAACTCTGCCCTGCAGGCAGCTGATGAAGAGGAAATTGAAATGTGTGCCATGTATGATACACACTGCACGTTTCCAAATTGCTCACCACACCCCTAAATGGCAAAATGCCAGTATGATCCCTAAATAACCTGGAGTACGATTTATGAAACACCTTTTGTATTACACTGCACACCACTGGCAAAGCCCCAGAGGTTTGGCAACTGGCTGCTCTCCAGGAGGAGTTGTGCAGAGGAAAAGGAGGGGCTGCCCAGCCTGGCCTCTTGTGCATGGTAGTGTGAACTGGCCTCCTTCCACACACTTTGTTTCCTGCCCAACATCCAGCTGCACTTTGCTGCTGGTTTGTGGTCATTTCACTGATTAGGAGTAAGAAAAGTGTATATTGGAATAATAAAATAGTGAAAGAGGGAGCAAAGTTTTTGTGCCTAGATTGCCTTTTGAGGGGAAACTGGAAGCCTGCCTCATGACCAGATTCATTCTTGATGCAGCTTTGAAGTGAAAGAGGGCATCGTCTTAACTATGATGGACCTCATACAAAAAAGATTAGGTGGCTTTGTGTACCATATATGCTTGGAAAGGCTGTTCAGCCCTATGGCTGCTTGCAGAAGCTGGAAAATCTCAGCAAACTGGCAAGTCATACCAGGCTATGGAGATTAGAGGAGCCTTAGTGGGAAATACAGGACCATCAGAGGTGGGCAATGATGGCTGCTAAGCTGTACCTAGTCTGGATAAAAAAAATATGAGAGAAAAAATTCTGGGAAGCAAGTTATTTGAGTCCCTGCAGGTATAAATTTTCAGATAGTTCTATGAAACATAAAGAAGCTTTGCCCCAGTCTAAAAAAAAACAAAAACAAAAAAAAACAAAACCCAAAAAAAACATGTCCAGGAAGTGACTTCTAGAATTGGTTGTTTCCTTATAACCCAACAGGCAAAAACTGGCAGTGATGGTTCCATCACTTTCATAAGTTTTGGAAAAAAATCTCATCTACAGTATGTATCAGCAATGTCTTTCCTGGCACAGGTAGATTTGGCCTATCAGCCTTTTTCTATTGGTAATACAAAGTGACAAGTTTTCTGAGTTATTGCAAAAAAACCCCAACAACTCAGCCGCAAGTAAATTTCTGAGATGGAATTCCAGACAGCTATTATTGCACACATAAGCTTTCTAAAGAAGAAAAATAGAGAAGAATTTGCTACAATCCCAAAGCTAGCAGAAACTATTAAAAACAACTATTAGATAAAACCAGATGCCAGTTATACTCTTTTTATCATTCCTAATAATGATTATTTTTGCTTCCATTAACATATTTTCCAATTATTTTTCTTTACTTAATTTTAAGAAAATATTTGTGGCCACTACGTTCAGGAAGACAACTGTTTCTAAAGGATACTTATTAGAATTATAGCACAGAGTTTGGATGATGGATTAATTCTTGACAGAAGAGCAATTTCCTGAGGTGTATGAAAACACTGAACTTAACATGAAATTTTAGTGCTTTGGATTCATAAGTAGCCTAGTTTAGTTATTTGATACAATTGCAACAGAGGACATCAATTGCTTGTGTGAAGAAGCATGTGTCTTTCAAATGCTACTGAAAAGAAAACGGAGAAGCCAGTCTACAGTTTTTCTATCCTGATGGACGATACTGAAACCAGTTGCACTTCTGTCCAAAAACTTAAGACTTGCCAGCAAGGCATCAAGCATTTACAAACTGGAAATATTTTTCACCATATTTGAAAATTCTAGTGAACAACATAATGAATAGGACTGTGACAGGAGAAAGGACAGACTGTCCCTTGGCAGGAATCTTTTTTTCTCCTTGCTATTCATAAGATAAACTGTTCATTCTACCATTCAAAACATCACTACCTCTGTAAAGCTCATACAGAACCGCTCCTGTTTACCATTTCTGCTGGTAAATAGAGAGAGTGTCAGTGAGGTTAGAGGTGGTGTACTTGCACATACCTTCTGTCTGTAGGATACAGCTCCACAGTAATGACATCTAGAGAATTCCATGCTGAGATGGTGAGGCCATTGTAGAGGCACAGCATACCTATCATCATGGATTCGCTGGTCCCAAACCACAGGAAAAAACAGCTGATGCCAGAAAGAACCATGGAACCACCTAGGCACGAGACAGGTGAAATGAACATGAAGTGGAGTTGTATTTAAAGAATGATCTCTGTTTGTTTTTTTTCTAATATTTCTATACACAGTGCAGCTAAATAACTGACCCATATATTTGGGTTAAAAGCTAAGGAGTCCTCCTTTCCTGGTAAGAACAGTCAGGCAGACAAATGTTGTAACAGGCTCATAGAAAAAAAACATAACTCCTCAAATATTAGGACATAAAAAGTATTAAGCTGGAACCCTTTCTGAACTCCCAAAGCAAGTTGCCTGCGGAAAATTTCTCCCGTTCTTTCTTGTTCATCATCTTCTGCAAGTACATGGAACTCATTCATGCATTGTGGCAATAAAAATACTGAGTGGGAAGTGCATTTCTATAGAGATATTCTCCTAGAAAATGAACACAATGAACTACCACAAAGTTATTTAAGTAAATTGAAAACAGATTTGTCATTGCAGATAATCCACAGGAGATATCTTTCAATTGTGTTACTTTAGAAAATGGGTAACAGGCAAAGGACAACTGACTCTTCTGAGGAGTTGCTTCACTAGCTGAGGGTCACCTGTGCACATCTCACTTTCCTTTGAGCTGGGGCAAAGACCAGCCAAGGGTCATCACTCTCCAAAATCTCATCCCAAAAGCCTAAATAATGGTCTTGTAATATCAGTGTGGAAGACCAATGGCTGATAATGTGGCATTGCAGAACTGGTTATAGAACCCTTTGTTCCTAGAGTTTCTAAATTGGGGTCTTTTTAAAATAGTATTTACAATGCCACATAAATAAATTATCTGCAGAAGGAATGTTTTGCATCTCTCTGAAATAAATTGTTTAAAAAAGGAACATGTTACTTTATCAGCCGAGCATTAGGCTTTGGTGGTTTTCCCTGTTTTAAAGTGAAGCCCCTACCTAGCATGGTTAACCGCCCAATTCTATCCATCAGGAGAGCGGACACAATATTCCCTGGTAACACCGCCAAAGTTCCCAGGAAATTAACAAAGTAAATCCAGTAGGCACTGTAGTCATCATCAAAAGAAATCTGGCATCCTGTCCTGATGTGGAAAAATGTGCAATTTATCAATTCGCTGTCAACAAATTTATATTGCTCGAGATCTGTGGAAAGAAGAAAAAGAAACATGTCAGCTAACAGCCAACTCCATGTGCAGCTTTTGATTGAAAACATTTAAAGTTTAGGCAACTTTAATGATAACTCAGAGCTTTCAATACTTCATAAAATGGAACTAGTTATTGCTGTTAATTTTGATACCTTTTTATCTTAATAGAAAAATACGCAAAACTCATGAAAAAGAGTAACTAAGGTCTGGAATTAGGCAAGTTGTATTACTGTATTTCAGCTTTGCTTGGACTGTATTTAGTTAAGGCCTTTCAGCACCAGCTGGTCTTGCATAAAAAGCACTGGGCAAGTTTCTATCACTCAGTTTTGCTCAGTATCAGACCTTCCATTTCCACACCAGACAGCTTTCACATGAGACTGCCGATCATGCTCAGTTTGGTTTGACTTCCTTTAAAGCAAAATATTCCTACGGAATTCAGATTAAACTAGTTTTCATTTCTGAGAAGTCCTTAGAGTCTTCAGCTTGAACATGGATGAGTTACTACATGCAACCATTCAGGCCATTTTTCTTCCAGTACCGTTTTGGAGATGTCTCCCTATACTTCCACTTCTTTATATTACTCCTGTCAGCCTTACAACCCTGAATCAAGAATACCTTCCTTCCATATGACGAAAGCTGGGCATTGCTTGCTCTAAAACCTAACTCTATGACTGTTAAGATTGCTGAAGTTATGGCAAAGTGATAAGAAGTGCCCCATCAAGCTTAGCTGGCCATATTCTACTTTCAGTTATGTCTTATTAAACTGAGAAAGAGTTGTCTGTTTAAACATACGAAAATACACATTCCTATTTTTTGTTACAATAATTAGGAGGGTGGGAATGATTATAGATTAGGTAGTTTGAATCCTGAACTTGGATTCCATGCCACAGCAAGCACAACGAACAAAGTATTTCACCAGTCTCATTTAAACTAAATAAAAATACAACAGTTAAAGCTACCAGTAGAGCAGTAAACACTTTTTCTCCTCTTCAGAATTAGTCTCTTCAGAGAGGATTAAAATCAAAGAGGAGTTTATTATCTGAGTCAATATTAGGTCTGCAGTATCTCTAGTGTGAGTGTGATCCTTTCACTTTTCTGTTACAACATTACGGAGGCCTGTTGCCTTTTATAGCTCTTTATCCCCTACAAGAGGGCTTCTTGTATGCTTTATTAGAAATCCAGAATTTTAAACATAAGATGAGAACACACAGCTGAACAATGGATGCTCAGGTTTCCTTCTTTTAATACCTGTGTTGTAGAAGGTGGTATTCACGAAAGTACAGTTCCTGAAGTATGTGTTCAGTGAAGTAATGTCTTCGAACACACAGTTCTTAAAAAGTGAATCTTCAAAGGTTACCGATTTAAACTTCATCATAATAAACCTGCCCAATACAAATAATTTCTGTCAGTCTACCTTCACAGGTTAGAAAGAGCAACAGGCCAAGCTGATGCAGCTGTACAGATCTAAATATCTCAATCCCAGTAACAATGATTCCTTAAAGGCATTCTGAAGATGTAATTAGTGACTAGCTGATTCTAGAATACTGTCATTCAGAAAAAGCGTTATTAAGACAAATATCTCCACACAGCTACTGGCCACAACTGGTAATACAATTTCTTTGATAATATTTCTGTTATTACTTGTCCTTAATCATCAACCAAAACCAATGTCATGATGTTCATGCAATAGCAGTGTAAAATCACTATTACTTGAAATTTGACATTACAGTCAGAAACTGGGAGATCGTGTTCCAGAAACTCAGTCTCTTGGAAGAAACAAGGACATGCTAGTACCAACAAGCTGGAAAGAAAGACTTTTTCAAAGAGCCTTTATTTCTCCAGATGAACACACTGGGCACCCTGTCAGGCTCAATGCAAAACACACTGGTCCATGCGTTAAGAAAGGATTTTGTGAAATGGTTTAACATGAACACAACAATTACATTGCCAATTATACAACTAGATATCTAAGTGGAAGTATGTGTTTGTTACTCCAGTGTCTGTGGATGCAATTGCAGTTACTCTGTACACGAAACAGGTACAAACAAATTGTCAGTAGCTTTTCTTGTTTCTGAACATCCATCTTCCTACTGACTCTCATTTAACTCCTAGGTCTTTGATCATGACTGTTAATCAAATCATTCATAGAAAAAGTAAATGATGAAGTATGTTATTAGCAGTAATTTTCTACCTCAATGTTACTTGACTAAAACGATGCTGTAAACTTTTTTTTTTAATATAATTCTCCAAATAACACCATTATGCTAACAAAAAAAAAAAAAGGCAGGTGTGGAAACACACCATTATTTTTGTGATGTCTTTTATTTCACATGAAGGTGTGGAAAAAGCTACAATTAAAACGGGCAATTCTGCTGGCAGACTTCACCCAAAGCATCAACAGTTTGAAAAGCAGTGCTTTCATTGTTATATGCCCAGAGAAGGGCAATGAAGCTGCTGAAGGGCCTGGAGAACAGGTCTGATGAGGAGCAGCTGAGGGAACTGGGGTTGTTTAGCCTGGAGAAGAGGAGGCTGAAGGGAGACTTTATCGCTTTCTACAACTGCCTGAAAGGAGGTTGTAGAGAGGTGGGGGTCAGTCTCTTTTCCCAAGTAACAAGTGATAGGACAAGAGGAAATGGCCTCAAGTTGCTCCAGGGGATGTTTAGATTGGACATTAGGAAAAATTTCTTTACTGAAAGGGTTGTCAAACATTGGAACAGGCTGCCCAAGGAAGTGGTGGAGTCACCATCCCCGGAGGAGTTCAAAGAACTTGTTAATGCAGCAGTTCTAGACATGGTTTAGTGGGCATGGTGGTATTAGGTTGATGGTTGGACTTGATGATCTCAGAGATCTATTCCAACCTAATGATTCTATGAATCTATATGGCAGTAAGAACTGTTAAAATGGCAAAGTCTGCCAAACATAGACCTGGCTCTGCTGTAATTAAACCTGGTGTAACTAGCTAAGTATCTTTCTTATTACAAGACTAATGGCAGGAATAGGAACACATGAAATGTTACCTACGAAACAGTAGGAATTAAACTTTCTTGCCAATAGCATTGTTGGAATCACATCTTTACAAGAAAGCAGAGCAAAAGCTGATTGTGTTGATCAAAGGAAAAGAATTACTAGCTAATGAGTTCTCTTTGTGTATTGGTCAGAAGAATGGTGTTTTCAGTCCACTAGTTTTAGTTACTATATCATTTCTCATTTGTGACAGACTCTGATTAAAATCAGGCTGGCATTCAGTGTCAATTCATTATCATTTTTCATATAGCACTTTCCATTTTAAAATGTAGCCTAATTCCAGAGGAGAATAAAGACAATTTAGCAATTAGATCAGTCAGTTGGAACAGAAGTGGCAGACTACGTGTTCTGCATTCTTCTGATGCACTTTTTACTTTTGGACAGGAAAGATGTTGTGACTACATTAATATTGGTGTTGCTATGATTTGAACTAAAACCCTACAGAAAGAGTCAAGTATTGGTTGATCTTCTAGTTAAGAAAGAATGTGAAGGAAACACTGAGATTGAGGGTAAGTGGAGTATTGAAATGGAGGAAAAATATCAAATGAGTTCACGCTTCTGTGGAAAATGTTTTGTGAATCTCTATTAAATTTGCACATTTGAAAGAGTAAAATAGTGTTCAGGGTAGATTAATGTTTGGTTTAGTGTTTTAAAGGAATTTTCAGTTCAAATTGATAAGACTTCAGTTGACAGAGTGCTGTCAAGTCACTCACAGTAAATGATTCTTTGCTTTTAGGAGAATATCTACCTCCTGGAAAGGAGCAAAACTTGGAAGCTATGGCTAGTTTTAAAATGAAATAACTACTGTTTCTTTGTCTGCAATGCATAAGTCTTCAACTGTGTCAAAACTCAAGTTCTTATAAAACTAATTTTAAAAGCCCCATATTACCAAAATAATTAGTTTTATTCACTTAGATATAGAGTTTCATATGGAAATAATAATTGCTTAGCACCATGACTACCATGAGACCGTTCACATGGTTGTTCTGTATGTTTCTTAAGAGAAACCTGGTACCTAAACCAGCTGTGTTTAATTTTCCCCTGAGTTATCTGGTTATCTGTAAAGTCCAGATAGAGCCTTAATATGTTTAGATTCAGTTAAAAAACACAAAAGGCATTGCCAATGTGTTGTTTCCCATTTCAGAGCTGTTCATGGTTTTTATTGATTTACATTAACATTTCGTTTTTATTATTCTGTGATAAGTTCCTAACCTCTCAATGTTCAGTGTTTTCACAGAAGCATCTTTCATCAATATAAGAAAAGAACAGGCAACAGAGATGAAAGTACATCCTTCCCCAGCCCCCTACAATATGCCGCATATGTTGGGTCTGAAAACCTTTGAATCCCACTGTGAAAGGAAGTATCATTAACTTGGGCTTTTAAGTCTATTTTTCAGGATGACGGGGAAGCTGGGTTTGCATGGGGGATCCTTACACAGGAACCACCAGGGCATGTACAGGTCCACTTCTCCCCATGGTCCATGAGTCATAAGAAATCAAGAACATAAATAAATTCCCACTAAAAAGCAACAAAACTATCTATCATTAGCTAATGGAGAAAAATACTAGATTATTAGGACATGCTTTAAAACATGCATTTGTTTGTTCCAGCCAAGTCAGGATATTGGGAAATCTCTAAACCTGTCATTGATGTATTCTCCATTGCTGTGTATCTGATTTTCCAGTGTGAAGTTGAAGACGAAATGTGAAACCTCCTCATTGCGGAAATGTTTCACTCGGGACGCATACTCGTCTGACTGCAGATGTTTAATGACATCAGGAAACCAGACAGATAAGCCGTAGTAGCTGTAAAAAACAGACAAAGCTCAGTTGCCAATCTCACTTTTTTGGAAATCTGTGTGAGGTGAGAATGAGCAGCTCCCTCCACTGCTTACATGATGGAGCAGTTGCTCCATCATAGTAAAATTCTCCATAAAATAAAAATATTGAAAAGTGCTGACACCAGAAAATGCCAGTTTTATGAAGCAGATATTCTTGATGAGTCAGGCTTGCAACCAAGAACAGACTAACTGATATATTTGACATTTTGTGGAAAGATACTGAATAAAACCTTTCTGAATAAAAAGGATAATGATAGTGACAGAAATTTGCATGCAGATGATTATTCTGTCTGTTAAGTCTATAAAAAATGGTTTAAGATCTCAACCACTCTTACCCAAAAGACAGGGTGAACCAGACAGCTGTAAGCTTGATCGTATTATCCTTCACTGGGTAGTTGAAACATCTCATAAATGTCAACCAGATCTGTAAATCATTAGGAAATACATTTATTTTAAATCATATTTTGAACAATTTTGTGAAATGATAGAAGCCTGATTTGCTTGCTTCTTCAGGGCATCTGAGAGAGTAGATCAGCTCTTTGATACTGGTCATGGCTGTACGTCTCATACAAGTATATTAATCTCTAGCTGTAGCCAGGTTGTGTGTGTACTGTGACTTTCCAGCTTCTTTTCATAGAATCACAGAATGGTTTGGGTTGGAAGGGACCTTTCAAGACCGTCTAGTTCCAACCCCCCTGCCATGGGCAGGGACACCTTCCACTACACCAGATTGCTCAAAGCCCCATCCAGCCTGGCCTTGAACACAGGGAGGGGGCAGCCACAGCTTCTCTGGGCAACCTGTTCCAGTGTCACCACCCTCACAGTAAAGAATTTCTTCCTAATATCTAATCCAAATCTCCCCTCTCAGTTTGAAACCGTTACCCCTCGTGCTATCACTACACCCCCTGATAAAGGGTCCCTCCCCATCTTTTCTGCAGGCCCCCTTGAAGTACTGAGAGGCTGCAATAAGGTCTTCCCTGAGCCTTCTCTTCTGCAGGCTGAAGAACCCAAACACTCTCAGCCTTTCCTCACAGGGGAGGTGTTCCAGCCTCCTGATCATTTTTGTGGACTCCTCTGGACCTGCTCCAACAAGCCCGTGTCTTTCCTGTGCTCAGGACTCCAGAGCTGGACGCAGTACTCCAGGTGGGGTGTCACCAAAGCGGAGTAGAGAGGCAGAATCACCTCCCTCGACCTGTTGGCCACACTTCTTCTTATGGAGTCCAGGATGTCATTGGCTTGCTGGGCTGCAAGCACATGTTGACAGCTCATATCAATTTTGATATAAGCCAGTGTGGACAGTGTCCGTTAATTCACCCCTGCTCTGATCAACTCAAACTTTCCTAATCTCTAGGCACCCTCATTTCACTCCCAAATAAAATGAAGATCTTGTAAGAAAGATTTTCTTCTCACTTACCATTATTACACCGCTTTAAGTTTAGACAGCTATATTCTGTAGTTCAACAGGGATGCACAAAGAGTTTGATCTATCATAACCTACCACGACTAGAAACGGGTGCTTTAACTATATGAGAAAAACCTGGGACTACCTCCAAGTCATAGACACTACAGCAGAGCTGAGAATGGTATTCTCTCTCTCTCTCTCTCTCTCTCTCTCTCTCATCTCAAGATGATCTCCTCCTTTTGAAGATAAGCAGCAGCCTGTCCTAGGAGGTTTCGGCACACATCATGGAACAAGGAAGGTGCTCTGACCCAGGGGCCAGTCCAGTGAGATAACAAGGATGTGAGACACCCAAGCTGCAATGCCTTTAAAGGCGGTTTAGAACAAGGCCAAATCATAACATTTCAATATTCAACTACTCCATTTTTGGACAGATAACTATAGAAGTAGATACTTTCTGGATTATTATTTTTTTCATTGGGAAAATGCCATTTTTCCAAGCAAAGCAGTGTTGTGACAATCTTTGGTTTACAACACTTTGTCATAGCTCTGGATGCTTTAAGATGCCAGACTTTTAACAGTTGTGAAAAGCTATTTTTGATTATTTTTTTTTTAATATTAATGAGACTTTTCTCAATTGTCATTACAAGGTTAAAAGATACTACATAATTTTGGTTTTGCAAAAAAGTAAAAAATTATATGGAGCACAGTTCCCGTGAGCTTGTATTAAAGTCTCTGAAAGAGCTCTAATGTAGTTTTCTGGTAAAACAGTTGACAAACCTAAAAATACATGCAGATGTGATGCCTTACAAAGGTTTTATTGACATTCATTTATGCAATTTTATTCACAACTTTACCGGTAATTTCTATGTAATGTGGCCGCCTCAGGCTCCTGCTGATAATTTTCCTTTCATCATGTAGAAAGAAACCTCTTTCCATAGGTATATATTGGTATGCATACCCAGTACATATCATGTTGTGATGCTTGGGAATATGGCTATGTAACTATTAGCCATCACTTGTGTGAAGACCAATGCAGCATTTTCCTCCTCAGAAGGTGGGACCAATCTGTGATTTATCTGTGCCTCTTTTGGGTCAGGAAACCAGAAGCTTACACTGGTTCCTGAATCTCCCAGTTGCATGGAAAATGTAGCATTGCAGCTATCACCAACATGAGCTCAATCAATCCATCCCATTTCTGAAGGCTAATTAAAAAGATAAAGGTAATTAGAGAATGAACAGAGATGTTGTTACTTACACTATATAGCTCTGTGCGAATTCTAACAAAACACCTTCTGTACCAAGTTCCTGTATCGCTCTCTATTTCTATGAGCTCATCTATCTGCTTTGGAGTTTTGATTCTGTTAACCTAGAAATAGAACAGAACAGCAAATATTTGCATCTTCATGAATCATTAACTGCCAGTCGAGAAGCATTGGAAGGTTTCAATGAATCCCGTAAGCTGAAAATGAACAGATATTAAACCTGTGTCCACCCTAGAAAGGCTTTAGAAATATAAAGGAATAGCAGCACACTATAATGCCAAAGTTTGTTATGGATCCAACTGTATTGGAAAAGCTTTACTTTCAAAGCATGCAGGAAATCCATTTCCTCTGACTGAAACAAGCTATTACGGTCAGGTTCTGCTAGACCGTTGCTGTACATACCCCTAATGTCACAAAGGACAAAACATTATTTAAACTTTCAGCTAGCCATGTCCAGAATTTACTATCAAGTTGTTTCTGACTTGCTATCACAATGTTGTTGAAAGTCTATTGATTAAATATACAGTAATGAAATGGAAGAATGAATAGTTGAATAACACTTCTTTTGTTCTTGTGTCCTGTAGTGTTAGACAGGGAACTCTCTTTGTCTTTTGGGTGTTGACTTTAACTATCCTTTTTAATGAAGACAGAAAAAGTTAGGTGAAATGATCTGGAACCATGTATGTTATTGCTGTTATGAACAATCATCTCTACTTCATCTAAAGTGAAATGGGATAAACAGGCCTCAGGGAAAAGTACGAAATTACCAGTGACAGAGAATGTGATGTTGCCTACAATGCTGATTTTCACTTACACTTTCCTGTGTAGCAGAACAAGAATGTGCTATATAGTCTTTCCAGACAGAGGACCTGACAAACTTAGACTGTTGTGTGGTTTTGGTTTTGGCTTCCTCCCTGGTCCCAGGTTCATAGCAATATCACAAAAGGCAGGTGTTCGTCCACAGTTTATTTAAAAAGAAGACAAATAGAGAATGGAAAAAGAAAAATAAAATGAGGAAAGGGACAGACATCTAAGGAGGGAGAGAGCAAGAGACTGAGTGTTCAATGTTTGGCTGCAGTTTCAGAAGGTGGCAATAGCTTGTGTTTCTTCTTAACAGAATGAGCACACCACCACCCACAGATGTATGACAGTGGGTTCCAGGACGTCAGCAAGTAGTAGTATTGATGGTAAAGCTCTGGTTTTCAGCCCAGTGCTTTTACAGATGTACACTCTTTGAGATGCATGAGCAGCCTCATCCTGTGTACAAAACCAAACAAAAGCCCACTAAGTGCTTTTAGCTATAACCACCCTGATTTCTGAAATACTGCAGCTCACTGTCTTGCCAAATCATGACTATATCAAAAGCCTGTACCCTTCTCATCATGCCTCTTCCAAAAGCAATAATCCTGTCTGCATCATTCCACTGATTTCAAGCTTTTCTTAAACTGCTTTTATGAAACATGTTGTACAAAAGTCTGAGTTGAGTCCTCTGAGATTCTTCAAGAACTCGTATGTACAGACATCCTTACACGCCACACCTCTGGGCAGAAAGGGCATGCCTTTTGAATGACGCAGTATAAACCAGTACCACTCTTGTAGGCTCAGGGGCAGCCTTTTCACCATCCTGGCCACCTGACTCATTTGCAGCTGTGAAGGTTGGGGGAAATGTGTATGTGGAGGACCACAGTATGTGACTGAGGACAAAAAGCCCCTGGCCTTGATGGTTCTTTAGCATAAGAAAAGTCCTATTGAATCAGGACAATGGTCCATCTGGACCATGCAAATTCAGAAATTCAGCTGTTAGTATATGAAGAATGAAAGAAAAACCAATAAAGAATACCTATTTTAATTAAAATCTAACTTCTGTTTAAAAGCAATGGCTAGAAATAGGTAATGTTTCAAATTTTACAAAATCAAGACATGCTGCAAAGGAAAATGTTTGCAGAGAAAAAAGAATACATGGCAATGAAAAAGTGGAGAGAATTTGGGTTTTAAGGATAAAAAGATTTTTTTTACTTAAACATTGAAACCAACATATCTAACAAATGTATATTTTAAGCATGTACATAAATGTTTAACTTGCGTACAAAAGAAGACACTGTCAACTTACTACAATCTCTGTTACTGTCACTGCTCTCAGGAGAGATTTTCAAAAGTATTAAGAGCCACCATCTCCACAGTCAGTGAGTAGAATACACCCATTTTGAAGTGTCTAACTCTAAACCCAACTGTTCATCAGTTGTTGCTTTCTCTATTCTAAAGGTTTGAAGATAAAATTGTCAATAATATGAGTTACACGAAAAAACATGACTTGTAAAAAAACTTCTAGGAAAAGACGATGTCAATGTAATTAGGAAAACATGAAAAAAGGATAGCACACTAAAGCTATAGCAGTAATGGAAAAAAGTTACATCAGCTGTACAGTTAGAAAACATGCTATCAAAGTGTAATGAGTGACATGAAGTGGAAGAAAATAGTAACACATAAGTTACAGCATGGTACTAGATGAAGCAATAGGAAGTTAGGAATTTTTATACATGTGTAACCTTGACATACAGTATAGTATTTCTGATCATTCAGCTCCTCAATATCTGGAGTTGAATTTTCCCAATGTTCATAGCAGAAACGGGCAAAAATCCCAAGAAAGTGATGGTTTGTCCTTTTTCATGCCTTATTCATGGCTGACCAATTACAAAAATAGCTATAAATGAAGTGCTGAGTTCAACATAGTTCAGCGTCACATTTTAACAACTGTAGAAAGAAAGACTTGTTAGATCACAAGAACTGGAAACAACAAGCATGTTCTTTGTTTTCTTCTCCGCAACTACTTTAGGATGTTATTACGATTACGTCAAACTGATGTGAGACTGTGGCTGATCCTTGCTCCCACCTTTTGTCCCAGCACATTTCTGTCTTCTTCCTCGTGCCTAAACCAACACCATAGGGAGACAGAGACTGTGCTATGGCTGACTGTGCAATCAGTCAATGAATATCAATGTGGGCAGAAGAAAAACAAAGAGTGACCAAGGGTAGGCATATTCTGTCTGAAAGCAGCTCAGATCAGCAAGAGCCAATTGTATGGTGTTAGGCAAATGCTTTTACTCATAAATGAAATCAGAAAATAAAATATTAGGTTAGATGGGATTAGGGTAGGTCACTGGTGTATCAATAAATGTGGATTTAACATGACAGATGTGCCAGCCAGCCTTCTTTTGGGCTAAATATAGGAGTTCTTGAGCTTTTTTGTGGAAAAAATGAAATGAAGGCAACAGAAACTATATCCAAGGCAATAAACTGCAAGTCTCAATGGAATAGAGTTATATGGTCAGATGGTCATTCCTCGAGAGTGTCTGCAAATGCAGAACCTTTAAGAGGATTTCTTAGTTGAGTTATATGTGCATTATATAAGAAGGAAGCCTCTGGACGAGAAAAAGCATCCCACACATGGCTCTGAGAGGGAGCAGAGTGCCAGCACTCCCACAGCACAGCACAAGCTGGAAAGGCAGACTGGATTTAAAAGCAAGAAAATGCCTTCTGCTGTTTGGTCCTAGTGTATCCAGGAAGATAAAATTGTTGTGCATATTCTGCATAAATATGGAAAATGTCATTAAAAAGTCTTTTTTGGCATCTGAATTGCCAATTTCTCCTCCAAACAGAAACAGTCCATCAACACTTTGAATATGGCCTTATCATTAGACCTGCAAGTCAACAAGATGCAGTTGGACTTCCAAGATATTTTGAGAAAATTAAATGTCTGAAATTACTGTTTCACAGAAGTGAAAATTAACTTTTAAAAATTATTATTTTAACTGATGACAAATATAACTTCAAAAGCTTTAAAGACACAACAGCCAACTAATTTGGACTCTATGTGCCTACTGTTATTATTAGGGGTGAAGTAAACTTAGTAAATAAAACACAGATGGAGTCTATTAAGTACCTTGCTACACCAGAGAAAATTATTACACTGTGGGTTAATACTCTTAAGAATATGCTAGCCAGAGGCTGATATCTTAACATCTGCTGTATGTATAACAATTTCAGCAGAAATTTGCTTCTTATATAGGTGTTTAGAGTGAAAATGATTGCCTTTGTCATGCAGAGTATTAATACTGATTGCTTAAGCTCTCCAGACCTTGCCAGTCAGCAAGCTTGCTGATGTGCTAAGCGAATAGCTTTAAAAGCAATACTCACTGTGAAGACTTTCTCAGGCTGACCACGAGCTCGCATGTTTGTGTCATGAATTTGCTTGAGTATCATCCAAGCTTCATCGTGTTTTCCAACCTAAACATTTGATCAAAACATTTAACAAAACATATGTAGAGATTAAGATATTCACTATAGTCACTGCACAATCTTAATGTCTGTTAGATAGAGGTCATGATGTAAAGACAGAAATAATTTTAACTGGAGTCTAAAAAACATTTGGAAAGTTATACCTCCAGCAAGAATCGTGGGCTTTCTGGCATAAAGGTGAGGGCTACCACGGAAGAGACGCAGGGCAGTGCGCAGACGATCACAAATACTCGCCAGCTGTGGAACTGGTAGGCAGAGCCCATGCTGAAACTCCAGCCTATGAAAGCAGAAATTCACAAAATGTAGAGAAATAAGGAGCATTGTACATGGGAGTCTGCAGCTCCTTGGAGCTGCAAAATGATACCTGTATTTAAATGATGCCTCACTGATCTCTTCTATTCCACAAATATTAGTGATTTCACAAATAATTTTACACTAGGAGTTTCAGCCTCTTGCATGTGACTAGTCATGCTGGAAAATGGCCATATTATGCAGGGTGGGAGACCTCCTTTTGCAGGGATGAAAAAGCCTCTTTCAAGTGTCTTAGCAAAACTGTGTGAAGGTAGTAACATGAACCAAACAGGGACACCATCACCATACATAAGAATACATACACGAAGAAATAGTTTTCTATGGATACTGGAAGAAGAGAGAATTAAAAATCTACACTCAGTTGATATATTTTATCCAATTTTACAGCCTTCTGTATTAATGTAGTACATCGCAACACATAAAGCATTTACAGTGCCTAACTTCTGTTTCCATCTTGTTCCAGAGCACTATACCACTCCTTAAATTCCATTAAAAGTAAACTGGCACTTGTTCCCTCTGTCCCATAACTAGATGTACAGGGAAAAATACTCCGTATTTAAACTTCCATCTGAGGTGACAAATCTTAACACTGAATTTATATAATAAATATATAGATATTTATTATCTATATATAATCATAAATTCTACAGAGAGAATTTATGATTATATATAGAGATTAAGAAAAAAGAACGACAGGAAAACAACTCTCTTCAAATGAAATTTGATCTTGAGATACATCTGAGTGCTGTCTAATAACTTGCTGTAGAAGCCATTGCTAAAATATACTGAGAACAACACATGAGGAAATACTGAAGAACTTGTATGTGAAACTGTAGGGCCTGTAGTTGATCTTTTTTCATAAAATATTTAATTATTTGGTGTATTATGACTGGACTACTGAAATGCTAGAATTATAAGAAAACTAAAAATTTCTCTTAAGAAAAAGTATTATTTAGGTAACTACCTGGGCTTTTAGTCTGGCTTAAATACATCAGAAATTTTTAGGTAAAATTAACTTATTAAAGGTTGAGTGGAAGATAAAAATAAGGATAAAAGACAGAAGAGGTTACTGGAAGAAAACAGAATCCCGGCTAATGAAAGAGCTGACGCCGGATTAATCTGATATATTTCTTTGCTAACTGATTTTTCTAGACAAAAGACATGGTTAATTAAACCTGTCTGGATGTCAGTAAACAACTGGTACAACATGGTACCAAGCAGCCTATTAAATAGTTCTTCAAATGAGGTATTTATCTGTTAAATGTATAGTGTATTTTAGAGTTTAAAGATCTCATGCTGTGGATCATAAATGCATTCTTGAAAAAAAAAATCATCCTCGTATTAAAGTACTTACATGTTACCATATGAAAAACAGAATCAACCCATGATTTATTTTTGCCCTTACCAACAGCTCAGTGAAACATTTTGACCTGCAGACTTGGGAACCTGTCTTTACTGCTCTCCTACAAAATTTCTGTGTTTCTGCAGTGATACCAGCTGGCTCTACAGCCTCATTTAGCCCTGCCATCTTTCCCCAGCAAGATAAGAGGTAAAATCAATGACAGTGTTGGTGATAATCTTGGAATACCATGTTGGGTTTTTTAAGTAATGCTCTAGATAAACATACCTTCCCCCTACAAAGTTCCCTCCAACAAAAAGAGTCTGTCTAAAATTTAATGTTAAATTTTATTCCAAAATAGAACCTGGAATGAAAATTGAAGATTAAAAAATACAAACAAAAAAGGATGTAAAAGCATATTAAAATTTACTTTTTTACTGGTTTTTGGAAAATGTCAGCTTTTGATCTTATGGAATTTTAAATCTTAAAGAATACAGGCATACTTTACATCTAAAATGGGAAGGGAAGGAAATAAAGAAGGAAAGGTTTACAGTGAGATAACGAGGCAATTAGAAACCATACCTGTATTTTTGGTGTTCTGTACACATTCCATTGTAATCGTTAAAATCATATTCTTCATTACATATTTTGAACTATAGTACAAAATTACCTGACACAGAACTCACAAAATTATTTACTTTTGGTTAAGTTGTTATTTTTTGGTCAGAGCAGTGAGCTGATCAGACCCTCTGGGCAGCCATGCAACTGCTAGTACCATGGGGAAGGCAGCACAGGATGGGGGTTTTCATCTTTCAGAACAGTGGGGTCAAGGTGCTGGCTCTTGTCATTAGAAACTGTCCCAGAAATACACAGAGCCACTCATATATTTAGACAATCTGCCTTTCGCTGCTCTGGTTTATGTTTTATGAGATTAAGCTGCACAAAGTGCACTTCTGCAGTAAATGAAATCAAGCTGGCGTTATACCTTTTATAAAACAACATCAACATCTTGTGCTCTGTAGCCAGTCCTAGAAAATGCTGGTGACAATTTGTTTTAAGGTGTCATTTATTAATGTAAGTGAACCATACTACACTTAATTAAAAGCAATGAGTGCACCATTCATCCTGCTGTCATCCTGACAACGTACAAAACACCTTTTTCACTCCTCAAAATATCTGAGGGGCATGTTGAGGGAAATGTTCATTATAGTTTTTATTGCTCTTATTCCATCTTTTTTCTCTATGTATTGTGTTAGCTGTTGCAATTTATCTTGTGATTTAACATATCTGCTGAATTAATTAAAATAGTGAATGTCAGGGTAAGAAGCAATTGATATGAAAAAAGCCAGCTTTCTTGAGGCTGCTTTCCTGTCTATTCCAGCACCAGCACTAGATCTGCAAAACATATATTTTAAATGCAGATTAAGTTTAGATTTATTCTTATGTTTGACACATCCCATTTTCCTAGGTCATGATCTAATCTGGAAAATGGAGCCATTAGAGTAGCTCTGAATTTAGCTCACAAAGTGGCTTTCATTTCTATTGTACGTAAGTCTTGAAATCAAATGGAAGTGTGTTCTTGGCTGTAACTCAATTTGCTTCTTCCTTCCCTGATTTATGACACAGTAGCAAGGACAGAGCAGCTCTACATGGTTGCATTCAGACCACTGCACAGCAGCCTAGAGCTAAACTTCACCCTTGCTTGCTGGTTATGCAGTATTCAAGAGTCATTGATCTTCAAAACAGTGGCAAGTCCCAATGTTTTACGAATTGCAAAACATTTGGCCCAGATGCATCTTGGGAATGATGTGCTGTAGAGTAATATAAACCCCGCAATGACTGGATCTGAAGCTGCTGCAGCAAACTTTGTGCTGAATACTACCTTCCCACTTTACTGATTGCTGGAAAAGACCAAGTGAATCACAGACATGGCAATTACTGATTACAGAAACTCAGCAGCACACAGCAGAGCAAAACCAAAATGTACGAGATGTTAGTCTATATCTAATCACCAATTTATATGTTGAATTCAATGTCAACAAAATCTTCCCTCCCAACACAGCATTTCATCTGGTCCATAATATGAATACATTAAAAGGATGTTATAAACAAGTTCTTGCTCAAAAGGAGAGAATAGTGTATTTCTGAATAGTGTATTTTCAGACTTTCTAAATAAATATAGAGGTAAACCTGTCCATATTATACCTAATTCTATAAAAGTATGTTACCTGATAAACAGCAGGTATTGTCAAGGACAAGAATCACCTTTTACAGTGGCTAGGTTACTAGACAACAGACTAAAGGGGATGACTTTCATAACTTTCCAAAATGAGGGCTGAAAGGGAACATGATGGCTCTCTATGAATCCTTAAGGGTTACACTAAAGTGTGATGTGGGCAATGAAGAATATGAGTGCCTACAGGCTCTGTAACTGTCTGGCACCGGGAAGGTTTCTAAATACCAGAGGAATAAAGTTATGAACACCTTTCTAAGAGACTCAGGTGTACAAAGAAAGCCTAACCAAATATAGGAATTTTACGGCATGTTTAGCTAAAGACTGACTGATATTGGTAACAACTTTTGTTAGTCATTCGGTAGGAATCAGAGGAACTAGACTCATGTCAGTATCAGAAATTGCCAAAAGCCAAGTTTGTATAAACTTCTGTCTTTTGGTAGATCAAAAGAGGGAGTGGATGCAATATCTCTAAAATTAGGGGCAGAGGAGAAAGATAGACAAGGAATTAATAGGAATTCATAGATTTGATAGATTCTTCTCCAGAATCCTTTCTATGATTTTATAACCTTTCTTATTTCTCTTTTACCACACAATCTTTGGTCAGAACTCAGCTTTCTTGCCTCGATTTTTAATGTTCTAAATTTGGAAAATTTCCAGGAACGAAGATGTGTGATTGCGCTAAACTGCCACGCGGTGACACTGTTACCACACTTAATGCAAATAAAAAATTTCTGCAGAAAAAGACTTCTAATATTAAATGTTGTTTTACTGACTATTTCCCAAATCTAAGCTAAATCAAAAGCATAAGGGGGACTGGAAGTATTTTGCAGCTGGAAAGACCGAACTATATTATTATTGCACTTGCATAGTTTGTTCTGGCATTACCAAGTTTAACTGTGAGCGACATCTAGGATTTGAGCACAAGTATTTTAGTGGTACTGATTAGAATAATGGTAAAACATCACTGAAACTGAAAAAAAAATAGTTCAGGTAAGTAACAAAGCTGAGAAGCTGAGTTAGACATTTTTAGACAATTGAGTGAAATAGATTATTACTAGCAAATGCAGAAACAATGTTTGCAGAATTATTCTGTAATAATATTAATGTGAAATTCCAGCAACACAAAGTAGAATGCTTGTCTTTCCTGTGATTAGATTATTAATATCATATGGGAAAGGCAGTGATATTTTTAGCCTCTGTAGACAGTTAGATACTGTACAAACCCATGGGCTCAGCAGGTCAGCGGGTGGTTGTTTCTACAGAAGGAATCTGGAAATAAAGTAGCTGAAGTGTGGCAAGCCACAATGGAGGTACCATAACAAAGGTGCCTGTAGAAGATACTCTCTCATCTGCATCTGCCTGGCTTTCTAGCTGATGCTGTTAATCCCTGGAAGCCATGAGGATCAATAGTTCAACAAAAGAAGAAAGTAAATGTGTTAGATATATTTTACAAATACATTCAGACTTGGTCTGCTGACACTTAAAACTGTGGTTAAAAAGAATAAGACATTTACCAAAGACACAATTCCTCTGCGCCAGAGGAGGGGATTATCAATCACTGACACTCATCACTTCATCTGAAGACCTGAGATTGTAAGGTCTCTGATCACTCTGTTAACATTATCTGCCATTCAGACGAGCCTCAGGAAGGCTGCAAACAGGGATGACCTCACACAGAAAGTAGTTTGCTCTCTAATACTATAAGACGCAATTCTTCTATCAAGTGCACAGCACTGTAGTCTAGGCGAGGTCTCCAGCTGCAGTACCTCTGAGCAGTAACATCCATAATCCTCTTATTTAAATGTTTCTAATACCTGCTGTAGTACTGCGCAGTGCTACTTTTCATTGAAGAGGAAGTTTGTACACCTCAAATCTTCAGACAATGAT
Source organism: Leptosomus discolor (assembly GCF_034619465.1). Classification (NCBI taxonomy): domain Eukaryota; kingdom Metazoa; phylum Chordata; class Aves; order Leptosomiformes; family Leptosomidae; genus Leptosomus; species Leptosomus discolor. The sequence continues at coordinate 66,535,387 of NC_141419.1, read as the reverse complement.
ATGGTATGATACATGCCCAAAATTCGAGGTTTAGTAACGGTACATCAGCCTTTCACTTAATCTTACATATATCTACTTTGCACAGACTATAGAGCTGTTAGGTTTATTTCCTTGCTGTGGAAATGCTAATGTATCTGTGACACGCCTGATGGAAAAAACATAAAAATAGTTTCAAATCAGAACACCTAGCAATGCTGGGGAAAAAAAAAAAAAAAAAAAAAAAAAAAAAAGACAAGGGAAGCCTGTAAGTCATTGTGTGCATGGATTACAATGGTCTGTTTGAAATTTGACTTTCATTTGGCCCTAAATTATGGCTGTATCAAGATGCTGTGATTCACAGTAGCCAATACAGGCAAGAAGGTAATCTTTTAAAATGGCAGAAGAGATGAACAGATGTAATCATATAAGAGAATTGAAGCAGTAGTTCCTAATAAGAGAACTGCAGGTACGCAACAGTCTGGTCATGTATGTCTAATCTTGGCAGATGCTAGAGGTGGCAAAGGATGTTTAATTAGTGGTCTATTTATGATTAGGAGATCAAGATCTCACTTGCCTTCCTAGCTAAATAAACATGAATAAAGGTAGGGACTTGATGTAGTCTGTTGTCAGTACTGAAGCTAATGGGAATGGAATGTCTGTATTTTGACTTCAACAAATGAAGCTATTCTTGCACTTCAGTTTTCTTTACTGGGAAGGATACTGGGTTAACTAAATAAAACAGAGATGCGAATAAGGCAAAATCACTCATTAGCAGTTCACATTTTATGGAGTTTTATAGGCCAGAAGAGAAGGTATACAGAACCAGAGAGAAAGGACTTGCAAACTAAATTGACCATTATAAATTTTCTACATATTCACCCCATATTCCCCCCTTCAGTGGACTATTCCAAAGACAGAATAATTATAAGAAACAGTGGCAAAAGAGCAGAAGAGCTTTCACAAAATGCAGCTTATGGCATTTTCAGAATTGATTTTGCCTCTCCTGCACTTAATATATGACTGGAAAGGCATGATAACAAGAGGATTCCTATACACTTCACAGAGCTGGACAAACTACCTTTTTACTTACGTAAAGCAGAGCTGAAACAAATAAATTTTAATGATTACCCATATACACAAAATGCATGGTAAAAACCAAAAAACCAAAAACATCTTGGGCAAGTGGACTTTGCATGAAACATTCTGGTTTGAGAAGCAGCTGTAAGAGTCAGCTGACAGCAAACCTGCTGACAGGAGCTGAAGATTCCTCTCCCTCCTATTTTTCTTACACAGAGGTATACGTGATTGTTTATTCACTTTAGTTAGTCTCCAAATCACCACTCTCCTGGACTTCATCAAATTGCATGGTGAGTTATTGGCAATCTGAAGTGTTTTACTGTGATATTCTGTGTATTTGTATGCTGCATTGCTATCTATAAAACCATAACAGTAATGTTTACACAGGTTAAGTCTTTACTCAGTCGTGGAAGATCTAAGGAAGACTGAAGAAACATGAAAATAAGAGAAAAATCAGAGCCAAAATATACAGAATTAGGGAGAAAACTGTACTGTCCAAATCCATAAAGAAAGACATTGGCATGAAATGCAGAGCCATCACCCCGTAAGGGGAGAGGGAAGGGATAAACATCAAATTTGTACAAAAACCTCCAAATGGTTTCTTGATATACCCGCACCTCATTCTTAAGAGAATTAGGGTTGTTCTCCAATCCCTGCTTGGCCCTGGAGAGGTGCTCAGCTGGTGTGGGATCATCGCACAGAGCTTTGTGACCCTCTCCTATATTGATCCCCCAATTTAAACTGTTTATTGCACCCATTGATATGATACTGCATGAAAATACGAACTGCAAGGAAAGTGTTTCACTTACAGGAGAGGAACAGAGGATGTCACTGCTGAGAAGTGGACACAATCCTGCAGTCCTCTACTCCTGTTTATTTAACTTTGGCCACTTAGAATTTTCCATTCTCAAACTGGGGAGAAATAATAAAAATGCACTTTGCTAAGGTGTCATGCTGATGTAAATGTCTCCACCTGGCCACAATCATGCAGGATCCAATTTTGCACCTTAGGAATTCTGAATACAAACAGAACACATCTATCCTATAAGGCTGGAAACCTACCAAATCTCAAAGCACTTCAACACAGAACTGCAGTGTCTTGACTTTGGTCACCATTATGAGTTTTGACCCCATCCTGAGTAATTTTGCCAGATACCTGTTACCAGGAATCAAGCCTGAATAAATTCTACGTGGCTTACGTCGCTTCTATCTGAATGCAAATATCTTTGTACTCCTTGGGAAGGGGGTATATCCTAATTCATTACAGTCCCTAGATAATAAGAATAGATTTTGAAAAATCTCCAGGGCAAACCTGTAATTTTTTGCTTAGGTATTAAATCAGTGTTTCTAAAACATTCTACTTGTGCATCCTCAAACAGCTTGATTCTTCTCCACCTCTTGATTTATAAAATAAAAATCAGTGAAAAAACTCTCTTAAAACTTATGTTAACTGTGTATTTCTGAAATTTGAAATGAGAAACACCATGTTGCAATTGAAACTAATAAGTAAGAAATATGCGTACTCCAGGCTAGAGTGTTCTGCACTTCCCTTATGCGCATTCACGACCCTTATTCACAAAAAACTGACTAAGACTATTATAAACTAATGCAGATGGACACAGGTGAAATCTTGTCCAGCAGTCAGACGCAAAACTTGAAAAGAACTGTGATTTGTATTCAAATGTTTAATTTCCTTATGAATTGCTGCTTTTGTCACACTTGTGCATCTAAATTGGATTTGGACAATTTTCTCCTTTCACCTAAAGATGTGATATAGGTCTATATCTACTCTTAAGTAGAGGTATTAGGACTCATATGGCATCCTCCACAGTCCTGTGGAAACCAATGCTTGCTCTAAGTTCTTGGATGTAAGATTCTTTTATACATACATCTGCAATCTTCCTAATGCCCTTGTAATACTATAGAGTCAGAAAAAATCAAAAGTAGTGCTGGGGCTCGATAGGTCAGTGGTTTGCAACTTGCCTGAATTCAACGACCACTAGACATTTTTCAAATAGATGTGTAGAGTCGTACATGGCTAACTACGGCCTATGGATGAAAGATTTATTTGTCCTAATTATTTTTATGGGCGTATAGCCTAGAAGTATTTTACAAAATCCCCGCTACTGAAAACCACAGCAGTAGCTGGCAGTATCTGGAAAGAAAACTGAATCAAAGAATGGTCTATGAATTTTCTTAACTTAACAACCAGATAAAAAGTGAGCATAAAAATTAAAATGTATTTTTCCAATACGAGTAAGATTTATTCAATAATTACACTGAGTTTACATTGTAGTTCAAAGTGGAATGGAGACTGAAGAACAGGAAAGACAATGTTCTAATTACCCACATACAAAAAAACCCAAGCCAGAATAGGCCACCAAGGGTTAATATTTAGCTGATAACATCAAAAATCTCATTACAATCACTGTGGCACATAATTGATCTAACTGTTTGGCTGAGTCAGTGGCCCCAGAGATTTGTGTACTTGTGCAGTTCTGCTAAGTCCTCACTTGGGTCTGGCTCTGTGCAGCTGTTCAGTGAAGGCACGTCACAATCCACAAAACAAAGAGGTAAAATCTGCTGGCCGTGTCTCAAACATCATAACTTACAGGCTCATCAGTTTAAGAAGAAAAGGCCATGTCGTGCTTTCCAGAGATGATGGATCAAGCAGATGCAACTAATGTAAAAAAAGTGGGGGAGAGCACATGTTAAAGGAAGCTACTCTAAGAGCTTAAAAATGTTGTGGTCAGTGTCAACATTGAAACTGTGCAATCAAATGTCACTAAAATGTGGTTCAAATTTTGTTTGTATAACCTTACTTTTGATTTCTTGTTAAGATTTCTATCTCTGACCTCCTACACATACTTAAGGGTTTATGCCACTTTATTTTACTACACTTAATTAAGAATTGAAAAACGGTTTGTGTACAAAGTTCGAAACATCTGTTTGGACAGTGCTAGAGAGTACAATGAGAGTAAATGATCAACAGTAGACAAAATCTGCTTTTATGAGTAGACAATGTAGAATTGTCAAATGTCTTGTGCAGTAGTCTTTATGAACCAAGTCTGAAAGAAAACACTTGTCTGCAACAAAATCTGGTTACTGTGTTGTCCTATCAATATGCAAAACACAGATACAATGACAGCTACGTATTTTTGTGTGGTGCCCTCCACATCCTACCCATAGCTCTGAGCTCACAAACTGCGTAATATTTGGTGTGACAAGTTGTTGTAGACACTACTAACAGCAGCTGTTAATGTGGAAGCTAATTGAAAATGTAAGTGTTTCTGTCCTGGTCTGGGACTTGCAGTGATTTATGTGCATCTGGACTAAGGATATTTAAATGATGGGCTCATGGTGAAGAAGAGAAGGGAAGCAATTAATCAAAAACAACAATCAGAAAAAGGCACAATAAACAACTGCAATTTATGAAAAGAAAATTGGGCCTTCTTATCTAGCGTAAAACAATCTCAAAAGGCTGGAATATTTTCTGAAGAATACAGAGAGGACATGTCTTTTCCCAGTGATACATGTTTTACCTTTTGCATAATGCTGCAGTGTTAACCACAGAACATCTGTGCAATTCAAGAAACTTTTCAAAAATTTTATTTTATTTTATTTTATTTGTTTGAAAGTTGATGCAAGGAAAATATTTTTTAATGAGCCTTGCAATTCTGTGATGTAAGCGTCATTTCCTTTTTTGCTATTTAATTTACCTTTTTTTTTTTTTTTTAAAGAAGGAGCAATATCCTGTCACTAAAAGACAGACAGATAGGCTAAACAGGCAGTTTATATGATCTAATAATTAGACCAGATGTGCATTCGAAGAATTCTCTTCTAATCTAACAGCAGTCAATTAAGCAAACTTGGTCAGCTGAATACATGGAGCTTTTCTGTACATACTGTGAACCATGAGTCAGAAGTCTTGAATTCAAACTTTGATCAAATATTTCCAACGCAGATATCATTTGCACTGACAAACGTAGTACTAATGATCCTCTGTTATAATCTATCCTAGCTATCCAAGGGGTGGCAGGGAAGGAGGCGCATTTTGCCTATAGAGAGGCAGTCACGGTGTTTGAAATGTAATTAACAAAGGGAATAAGGAAAATACAGTATATTAAATAGAGTATTATATTATATTTTTCATTTTATAAAGCTCCATGGCTTACTTACAAGTAGAATATCCAGATACCATGAAGGAATTAGATGCTTTTTTCAGATTGAAATACATGAACTTCCTGTGGGAAAATAAAACGGTCTAAAAGCCTTACTTTGATCTCTTTAGCTGTGATTCCTCACTTTTTTATTATACGTCAGTGCTACCTTCAGGAAATAACTAGGAGGGGGCCAAAAATTTCAATGTCCCAAAACTGATAGCCCCTGTACTAGAAAGGAAACAAGATAATACAGACTCAAACAGTAGGAGAGGAACAGAGAGTGATAGAAAGCAACATTCCTCATCTTGGCCAGCATCAAAGCTGAGGAGACTGGGAACTGAAACCTCAGCCCAGAGCCCTCGCTACCAAATCTGGCTGTTTCTCTTTGCTCACTTCATACTGTTTTCTGCTGTCATGTTTGGAAAGTGTTAAAATACATCTGTGTTGGGAATATTAAGCACACAAACACTACAGGGGATGTAGATCAGGTTTTTTGTATTTGTACAGGTCTTTCCCCTCTAAATATAAGCAGAAAGAACGTAGTCAGATGCTGTACTCGGATACTCAGATACACATTGTGAATTACTTTCACTTAAATGGGCATGATTTTCGAAAGTACAATTTAATACATTTTTTTGAGGAAAAGTATAAAAAGACTTCTTAAAAAAGAAGTCCAGCACCATTCTGCAATTGATTATGTTGATTTTATTTGAAAGGAAACTGCACTGCAAATTGGAAAATTACATTCCAGTTGTACATCCGATCCCTAGACAGAATATATTATTGAAGTGAAAAAAAAGCTTTTACTAAAATGACAATCACTAACTCCTTCAGAGCAGACAGTGTTATAAGCCAGGAAAACAGTATGGAAGTATGGTCAACAAATTTGTAATGTTGTACTGTGTTCCAGGGAAAATTTATATATTTATGTATCTGGATAATCATAGAGTAAGATCAGTGACCTCTTCTTTTGCCCATCTGCACAAACCATCTGAATTTTTCATTTGTTATAGACCAGTAACAAAACCAAAAGCTTTTTTGTCTTTTTAACATTAAAATTTTAAATAAAGAAGAAATCTCATCAAATTACCATCTTACCTGTTTCTGGAAGTGAAAAGGAAGGGTTATGCCTGATACTGCAGACATTTCTGATAGCCACTGGCCAGACTTCTAAGGCAGCTTCATTAACTTGGGTGTAATTTTTCTTAATTCATACTCAAGGCCAATTCATTGTGTGAGACTGACTTTTCATTAAAACTAAGGCTGAGGAGTTGCCATTGTTTTATTGCTCTAAGAATCATTGACTATTACTATGGTTTCTGTGGAAAATTATGTTTATGGCATTAGACAGTGATGTTCGTGGCAACAGTCTGTTCACCTGTTTGTTAGTTCCTCGATCAGCATCATTCAAAGCCATTGACCTACTTCTCTCAAATCTGACAGAAAGAAATAGTCTCAAAGATAATCACATTCCCCAAAGTATTGTGAAATGCATTGCCCAAGTAGAGGGGAGAGACCTCATCAAAGGACAAAGGAAAAGGCAGGGAAGTCAGTGGTCCCTCAGAGGGATGCTGCAGCCAGCCTGGGGGCGGGGACTGTGCTGTGGCCACGCCATCCGTCAGCTCTGGCACTGGTCCAACCCAAGCCAAAACACGTTGCCTCCTCCCTGACAGCAGCTAGACTGGAGCAGGGCTGTAACACAGCAGGGAGCACGGTGAGGATGTGGGAAGCAGAGTGTTTCTTATCTCACAGTGCTGGCCACAAGAAAGGGCAACTGTAGAGACTATAAGAGAAAGGGATCTGGGAAAAGGAAGGAGAAATTTGAAGTAATGCTGTGGTGCCTTGTAAGGGGTATAGTGGAAGAGAGGAAAGAGAGAAAGGGGTTAGACAGGATTGCAGGGACATTGACAGAACCCTCTAGGAAACTGGGCCTCATAACTTCTCTGGTCACAAAACTAGCAAAACCCCGCACTAAACAAATTTTCTCTTTCACAGTCAACCTAAAATGCCCAGAAGGTTGTATTTGAAGCTCGCTAATAAGCATCTCTAGTACTTGTTAAGTAGATGTGCTAAAAGCTACTTAAGCTTCTAAGGCTTGCAAATATAAACATTCAATGACCATATAAAACCCTGCATTAGGGCACAGAAAAGAGCAAACTGATAAACAAAGTGGTTTGTTTTTCTTTCCTAGTTAAATTAGCATAAGCAGCTGTTTAAAATTCTGCTGTGTTCTGTCATTCTTGTTGTTCTTGAAGATTTTTTTACAGTATATGCATTCAGTATAATTTAATTTCATAGGATTATTTCAAATGAAGAACAATTCACGAGTAGGAGTTGATAACTCAAGTTAACATTAAAACTGCCTCCTACCCACGTTACTATGGATTAAAAAAGTATAGCTGCAGGTTCAGCCTGCAGAATAGCAGATTAATATAAGTTTGGGGTGAAGCAGAGCACAGTGGGGATCATTTTGCCTCTTTGTGGAATGCAAAACAAATCAACATATGTTGCATTATGTAGTAGATGCCTTTATGTCTGATGAATCCCATTTATTCAGCATGACACAGTCTCATAGCAAATGCAGATTCAACCTAAAAGAAGATCCAACTCCTTTTAAATCTCAAACATTTTTTTTCATTGGTTATGGTATCCATAGATTCAGGGATTCTGAAGACAGAAGACGTATCAGAAAGGCAGTTGTATGGAGAAGGCAAAAGTGAAGAGCTGTTCTTGCTTTTAAAACTTGGATCAAATATTTCCTCCAAGTTTAAAAAAAAAAAAAAGTTGATTTAAAATTCTGCAGGTTTATTAATGCATTCATGGGCTTTTTACAACTCAGAAAAGACACATGCAGCTCTTCCCCAGGCCATCTTCTTTGGCACCTCTCTCTGTTCTGGGTGACTAATAAAATTCAGAGAGCTGCAGTGAACAGAAGCTACTGTGTAATAGAAAATGGAGCCTTGGGCTCAGCTCTTTTGAAAACAGCTGCTACCATGGCTTGGGTTTGTTCTGAACCACCATGAAGAAACAGAGTATTAGGGAAAGAAAAGTTAAGTACTGAGAAAAATAAGAACAATGAAGTTTTTTAAATTGAGAGTCCAGAATTTTCAAGTTTAGAGAATGATTGACTTTTTAATTTCTCTTTCTACTGGTGCAGGGTTATTCAGCAAAGAAACCTTCTGTCTTGCTTTTGGAGAGACCAGCTAGAATGGTTTTACACAGGCATTTTCCTACATGTGCTGGGAATGTCCAATGCTACTCCTTTTTCCTTTGTGGTTTTTTGGTGGTTTTTTTTTTTTTTTTTTCTAATTTCTGAAGTTCTCTTCTCCTTTTGTCTTTCTTTTCTTAATTTGCTCTTTTCTGGGCTACCCCAGCACCCTCTGGAGCAACAGTATATAATAGTTCCCTGAGAACAGGGGTGGATAGGACGTTGAGGGGCCATCCAGTGCATCCACTTGCTCCAAATCAGAATTAATGGTGGCCCCTACAGTATTCTCAAAATATGTCCTTAAAGACCTACAGTGATTGAGATTTCATTACTTCCATAGCAGTTTTATTCAGATGCTTAACTAACACACCATTAGAAAGTCTTTTTCATTATCCATACGGCCTCCCCATGACAGAAATTTCAGCTCATGACTTTTTGTCTTATCATCAGTAAGCAGTTTATTCCTTTTCCCTTTGCAGCTTTTCTCTTATTTGCCTTCTGCAAGATGAAAGAAGACATCACTGATGCACCTCTTGTGTGTCTAAATCATCGATGACATCCTATTTCAGTGTGTTCCAACTTCGAAAAAGGAAACCAAATCGCCATCATGTAACTGTTTTTTCCTATTTCCAACTCACATTAATCAGGTTTTCACGTACAAGGAACTGCAGTTAAATGACTACTTAGTATGATTTCTTTCCCTGGCTGTTTTGGGCACAGTCACCACAGTGATGCAGCAATGTGAAATCAGTCAAGTGTGGCTCTTTTTATTATAAACCATGTAAGCACATCCCAGTCTTTTGATTGGATGGGTGCACTGCATCAGAGATAGTCAAATTTCCCTCTGGGGACTACAGAAGAGGAAGGGTGGAAGAAGAAACTTGGCTATCCTTTTCCTAAGAAGAAACCGTGATTTATAATACATTTATAAGATGCTGAGCACCTCGCTGTTGAGAAAATGCTGGGAGCAGCTCATGAAATAGCCATCAACAGCAACCAAGCTGTTTCTCTGATGCTCAGACCCACACATTTCAGAATTTAGAAGTGCTGTAAGAAATACTTGAAATGCAGCAATATCTGTAAAATTAACAACCACTTATTTACAGCATCACCATCAACTTTAACACTTTGAAGCTTATAAATTCAAGCAGACAAATTGCGTCTAAAGACACTTTCCGTTATTAATCTGAGCAATCTCAACAAACTAATTAATAGTGGGTTTTTTTCCACATAAGTAATCAGAAGATTAGGGCTCTAATTTAGTAGATAAGAATTTTCTATACTTATCCAGGTACAATCCTGACCTAGACCATGAGATACCAAAATTCATGTTGAAAAAAATGTAGTCTATACAAGCTGTTAGCAAAAAAACCCCGGCTTGTAGTCCTTCATCTTAGTAGCAATGCCTTTTGTTAACCTTTCAATTTCTACAAAAAGAAATGCTGACAAAGAGAAAAAACTCCACTTTTTCTTATATTGTCTAAAACATACACCATGTAACATTTATGTACCAGGGAACAATTGTTTCATGGCATTCATCTTGGAGTAATCATCACCACAGAAGAGTGCAACCTTTTGACTCCACTTAGATAACACAATAAACCCTTGTCTCCTCATAATGGAAGGAGACCAGCAGGCTAGATTGAAATGTCTGTACGTCTACACTTGCAGCTCCCACCACTCAGAAGGATCCAGCCCTGCTTATCAGAAGTGCGGGAAGATGGATGGCTCCTGAGTTCCTTCTGCTTTTATTGCTAATCAAGTATCCACCATGCTCTGTAACCCCTCTGATAATACACAGAATTGGCATAGGATTTTTTATCCCAATACTGCTGCTGCCATGTGCCACTGAGAAATCCCTTAGTCCAACAAAAAAAAAGATAGAATAAGGGAGTTAGAAGTTTTTCTGACTTCATTGCCACTGAAGAGTCTTAGTCCATCACGCTCTCAGTTTAGTCTGCCTCAGGCTGAGATTAACTCCTCCATTAGCACTGCCTGGTGCTGTACATGCTCTGAGTTGCACAGTGAGCCAGTGGCTCGCCATCTCCTCATCTGCATAGCTGCTGCATACAGCTCTGCTTACCTCCTCACTTATTTTACTAGTTCACAATGGTTTAATACTGAAGGTGATTTTATTGCGGTTTTGAAGATATATTTACATTTTCTATCTCCAACTGTACAGCATAAGAAGAAAGCAAACATAACAACAGAAAATACTACAGAAACTGCTCTCAAGCCATCTACCAAAAAGGTGATAAAAAGATATTTTTGGTTGCAACTAGAGTTAATTTCTTCAGGCAAATTGATCTGCTTCACCTCCACAATCTTCTGCTACAAACTGAAAAATGTTTTTTGGACCACTCTGCAAGCCGCTTACTCAAAAGAAAAACAGATTGGTACACTCTAATCACAATTACATCTGGTTAGAAATAGAAGCCATTTATGGACTCCTGTGCCTATAAAAAGACTTATGGAAAGTAGAATTAAGAATGGGCAACAGGTCTCCAGTAGTAGATTTGGTGAATTTAGCATGGTCCTAAACTATTGAGGTGCCCTTAAAAAATGCCAGTCATATAGATTCTGTAACAGCATTTGGTTCATGTTAGTACTTTAATACTTCTGTATTTAAACTTAACTTCTTTCCTATCTAAACTAAATCCCAGTTTCTGCCATTTAAATTCATTTCAGGATATTGGCAGAAGAAAAGTGAAAGGCAAAGGTCTTCAGAGAAAAGTAGGAGCAGATATATTTTACAAACCAGGAAAAGAATATAACATTTCTAGTAGGAGACATAATTAAACATTTTAATAATAGAAGTTACCACTAATCTTTTAAATACAATGTTTTGCAAGTCAAGTGTGAGTCCATTGTTTTGAAACTTCTGTGTCTGCATTTTAAAGTTCTGTGTTACTGTAAAAAATTCATTCTCTTTCAAAAAAAAAAAAAAAGAGAAAAATATGGCTTTGTTTAATTTAGTAAAATTCTAATGACCGGAGTAGAAATGTCATTTGTAACTTGTCCTCTTTCAGTGACAGGACAAAATACCCGTTGTTTGCAGATGCAATGGAGAAATCTGCTTAAATAGTGAATAAGTTATACTTTCGTACTTACACCTAGAGAGACAGATTACAGCTAGGCAAGAAATCTTCCATTCTGAAATTGAATGCTTTTCCCTTAGATTTATTATTCCAGTTCTTTCTCCTTCAAATTTGTCTTCCCTGAATGGTGCTAAATGCTTCTCTTATGAACACAAGTAGCTGGTCCTCAGTTAAGTGGAAAAAGGAATCCACTAATGAAAAATTAATAGTTTAGGTGAAGATCTGTTATGCAATGTGATTACACCTGTCTGAATAAAATGTTTAGACTAAAGACTTAAATCTGATTTTTGCATTGAATGTCCTAGAAAGTAGTATGTTTCTTATTTCCTTGATTATGCATTATTAATTTTGTAGTCTTTCAGTGAACATTCTAGTGTAGTTCAATTGGACTTTGATGGATATATATGGAAGTAACGACTCTGATCATACCATAGAGATTTGTTCACTAAAGCTGTTTGACATGGTTGTGTCCTCTTTCCCCTGATAAATAGCAGAAGTGGGGGGTTAGAGCGTAGAGAAAACTTCATATTTCAAGTGCAGCTTATGCTGTAGCAGATTGGATACATGCACCATCCTGTTCTCTGCCTTGCAATCTGATTTCTTTTCAGCCATGTATTCCCCTTCTAGTTCAGGAGCAAGATTTACAAATCAATGAGGTCAATATTTGTTTGTCACTAAGCAAAACACTCTAGGGAATGTTTTGAATTTCAAAAGGTTTTTCTGTAGCTTACGAAGCTAGAAAAGGCTTGTATACATCATATATGCAAAATATAAAACTTCACAGAATACCAAAACTGGTAGGTTAAATACCCTGAAATCCTTATCCAGCTTCCCCTAATTTTTACTTTGGAGATAGAGTGCAATAAAAATCGAGACTGATTTTTAAAATAATACATGTGTATGGCAGGCAACTTTTTTTTTTTTTGGTAGAACTGATAATTTTATAGCTTTCTTTGGTTTGGTTGGGGTTTTTTATTAAAGGGGTAAATTAGCTAGAATAACTTGCACAACTCTTTTGATTCCTATCCTCAAACTAACACACAAGCTTGGTGTAACAAAATCATAAGATCATTATCTGTATTTTAAACTGAAATGCAATTTCTTACTTTTAAGGTGTTTCGTTATTTAAAAAATGAACCTTTTAAAGAATATTGTAATACACATTTGATGCATTTGGCAGTCTTCAAAATAATCTACCTTGAAATGTGATGCTAAATTTAAAGTTGCACTTGCAAAATTATTTATAAACCGGTAATTATCCCTTCTATCCAGCCTGACCTGCGTAGAGCATAAAGCAATTTCTTTGTAGCAGCCTAATCTAGGACTTTGTCAATTGGCAGCAATTAGAAACATTTCTCTGCAGATGTTTCTTCTAATAGCTTCTCCATGACCCGAACCTCTTTTTCAGAGACCCTAAACGAGTCTACATCCATTTTCAATTTCTAAAAAAAAGCCACCAGCTATAGAGTTCAAGATGCCCTAAGACAGAGATGTTTGTCTTTCAGATATCAGCCTTTCCACATGTGGTCACTGCAGCACTACATCACACTGATTCCTCTCTCAACAACACACTGATGCTGACACAACCGTTAGCTTGCGTTTGTTTTGTGTTTTGGAGCGTTACTCAGGTTTCAGACACTCCTGTGCAGCTTGAACAGAAACAGAGATAGACTGTTACATGTAGAGAAAGTAGTCTTTGTTTTCTCACAGAAAGATAGAGCTAAATGTTCAGCTGGTAAACCTGTAAGATAGCTTCACTGAGTGCCTTGAGCTAGATGATGTATATCGGCTGTGAATCTAGGACTTTTTAAAGTGACTTACATAAGAGGCAGTACAAATGAAAGGAATACATTTGTAAAAGAGAGAGGAAACTATGAAATTATTCTGTTCTGTTTGCCTTGTATTTTTCTATTTATTTAAGAATAATTCCACTATGTTCAATGGCAGTTTATCGCTTTTCAACAGATGCAACTTTGTTCACTGCTGTTGAGTAACTTCTGAGTTCAGCTGGGAAAAACCAATGCCGTTTACTCCTCACGTGAGAAGCAGAGAGCTCAGAAATCCCTATGTACTATATAAATGAGGCTTAGAAGCGGGAGGGCTGCTTTGTTTATAACTATGTTTTGCTTCCTTGTCAGTGGAGATGAGGATGATGAGATGAACTGGAAGTGATTTGGAGAAAAATTTTTATCTTTCCTTAATTCTGGCAAAATAGTTCTGTGGAAACCATGTAGAAATTGTAAAAGAGAAAATATCACTACAAAAGCCTCCTCATGAGCACACGTGATACAAATGGTGCAGAGATCTGTGCTGGTATTTGCCCGACCTGGAGTGTTTCCAGGAGGGTACAGCAATGTGTGACGGCACTGTTCTGAGTGCCAGGCGGGGTTGGCCCTGGAAGCCCTTGGCAATACCTGACAGCTCAGCACAGCAGTGTGACAATGAAGCAATTTGCTCCTTGTCCTGGCCTGGGGTCATTCTACATTTGTACTAGGAACTAAGACACAGGTTTTAAACTTCACAACATAACAAAAAAGTCTGATTTAAAGTGAAGACCATTACAAGACCTCATCAAAACCCATAAATACATTCCTTTTAATTTTGCAAATTGATGTGTAAACCCACCTCTTTTCCTGTGAGAAAGGATTGTTTCTGTTGTTTATAGCTTGCATTTTAGTCTTTCTTTTGACTGTTACAACTTCCATTAATATACTGCAAGAAGAGTGATTTATATGGCTGAAAAGAACTGTCTTTCAAAATTCTTTTTTACATTCCTTTGTCTTAAGTTATTTCACAAATATTTTTGCAGCAGGACACACACACACAAAATCAACGCAACATGGCTTTTTGCTGCTGATATTCTTCCCTTGCTAAACAAAGAAGAAATTTTTCCTTTTAGTGCCATTGCTTTGGTATAAGGAAGTGCATTATTATTCATAGAGATAGACTGCCATGTGACTTTTTAAAAGCACCTCAGTAAAGGTTATTGAGTTATTTATAAAATCTACAATGAAATTAGACAACCTATGTAAATCAGTCTGTCATAATGTTTGGATTTTCCACTGAAAGATAAAATAAAAATCCATAGGAAAGCAAAAAGTACTTGGCATCCAGAACAATTTACTAATTGGAAAAAAAAATTATACACGTTGTGCCTTGTCAGCAAAAATTCCTCTCTTTGGTTCCAGCAATTCAAAGCCACACAGCGAAGTTGAAGACATTGATTCAGGTCGCAGGTACTGGACTCTAAAATTAATTTTAATGCAACAGTCTACATATTTGATTAGTGTGCATGATTATAATTTATTCCTGGACATTACCACTTGCTAAATGTTCCAATCACTTTGAGCAAACCTTATGAAATTGTCCTCTCTTTCACAATCCAACTGCAATAAACGTCATTGCTTGGCTGAAGAAAACTTCTTTGGATGCCAGCTAACTCGCAACGCTGCTTTACTTGTCTTGAGGACTGCCAGGGAGAAGTGCTTGCAGAGGCTGATTTTTAAGAACCCCTGAGCAATCTCAGCAGTCCTGGAGACCTGTGAGCACTGAACTCTTCTAAAAGGCAAGCCCAGGATACTAAGAATTTAATCTGTATCTCCACATAATGTTTAACCATGTCAGGGTAGTAAAGAGCCCTTTCACAAAGTGATTTATATTGCATATGTGTTTAACTTCAGCCATTGCAAGCTTTTTGTCTTATTTGCTCTCGTTCACCCCTACAGCATTTAAGTGCACTCTGTTCAATTTCTCTATTTCTACACCACTAAAAAGATCTGCTAAGAATAAAACATTCAGTATAGCTTTATATTCAGAACTAGTGCTGCAAACATTAAGATAGTCCTTACTCTTCTTTCTCAAGAATGTACAATTGGCTGTTTATCTCTGTATCAAACAAAGTGAGCACAATTTGTCATCCAGCACTTGAAAATTTATTTTTTCTGATACAGTTTCCACATCACTTATTTTCTCCAGATTCAACAATAACAGCAATTATATTTTCATATTTCCAGGTTTTCAGTAATTTAAAGAATCTGACTAAACATGGGTATCAGTGCATCTTTGTGCCTTTTAATATATTGTGTGTTATTTAGGGTACAACCTATTCTCATTATTTCCACCAAAAGAAATAATTTTTCTTCTTAGCAGTAGGGTCAGTATTTTGAATACAGCCATGAAGTCCCCTCTTTAAACTATACTTCAAGTGCTTTGCTTTCATACTAGAAGATCTACAAGTCACAAGGAGATGTTTTTCTTACCATAATGAGGAATTATTGCCCAAGCCATTGCAGAAGCATAGATGCCGCCAATCATCCAAAACATACAGAGCCAACTCAGGTGTTCTCCTCGTTTCTCCCGAGCAAGGACTTCCGAAAAATAGGAGAAGACTGTTGGCACAGCTCCGCCGATCCTAAAAAGAGATACAGATCATGGATTAAGTGAGACAGTAAGAGCTACTTGAAGTTTGAACACACCCATAGCTGCAGTCATTGAAAACTTGAACTGCAAGCAGCTTTTTCGGCAAGAAAGTTTTTCTCAAATTGTACCATGTATTGGGGAACTCTTGCCGAAACTTTCACCAGCTTGGACACAATTTTTGTCAAATATTTTCTGGAAAACTCTGTGTGCAACTTGTTGCATTTAGTGTTTCAAAGGGATTGTCAACGTGACCGCCGCTAGAACAGAAACCAGAAAAAGCATTGACTTTCACCATTGCAAAAATCCTGAAATTGTGGCAGTCTAGTGACAAGTGACAAACCACATTGCTTTTAATTGAAAATTTTAGTCATTTTCCCAAAGAATAGTAGATATTTCTCTAAGTCTTAACTTCCATGCTTTAGGTAATCAAGAGGTGACTCAATGCCAGCTGTGCTACGAGTATGTTGTGTTCCACACGTATTTATAAAGATGTTCTATTCAGCTGCATTACACTGTTTGCCAAGCCCATGCTGGCTTTTTAGTTATTTTTTTTTAATGAAAAGCCTATGCTTTCATATAATATCCAGTTTTTCATGTGGTAAAAAAACACTCTCTGAAGGTTAGTTAGACACACACAAAAAAATTCAACTCTATTTTACAAAAATTGGAGTAACTCAGAATATGTATCATTTTCAATACCAGCTTCTGGGTCATGTTTTACTGTCTTTACCTCTTCACTACCAATGAAAACTGTCAAATGTTCCACAACAGGACAAGTCCTTGTGGATTTTATTTTTCCTGCTGAAGAAAATACCTGTGAAGCTTGAAGGGATATATTCTCACATACCAGTTTACGTATTTTAAAGCAGTATCTTGCATGGTTTGAATTTTTAACTGAATTTTAAAGATAAATGCATATTTATGCTGTTATCTGGGAGCTGCCAAACTGCAAGCAAAAAGAAGGAAACTTGAAAAAGTTTAAAATCAGTATTAAAAAGTGAAACGTGAATACAGAAATGGCATTTCATTCCTAAGAAAATTCAGCGCCGTAGCAATACGGTTTATTTTAAGATGTCTTCACGTACAAAGGTGAAGTACTGGATTGAGCTGTTGTACTTGTTTAGGGGCCTGCTGTTTTGTCATTTCTTTCTATACAGCTCTTCATGAAGTACTGCTGGTCAAGTCTTAGCCTCACAATGAATGTTTCCCATAGTTGAGCCTGCTAGTTCTTATACTCTTTGCCACTACTGCAAAGGTTTATGCTTCCATGAATTGTTAGACATACATCTGTATCTCATTTCTGCTCATGGGTGAAAACACTAAAAGCCTTCACTACTGAACTGCTCTGTTATAGGCAACGGAAGACATTGTCCTCAGAGGTTCTCCTGGGAGCCTGGGGTGAGAAGTGATGGAAGGAGCATGACCAAGGGCAAAATCACAGCTCATTTTGCTGTGAAGCAGAAGTGCTGCTGCCTCAGTGGTGCTATGAACTTGTGGCTCTCCAGTTCCCAAAGTATAAAAGTGGATTACAGCTATGATTTTTTACCCTCCAGGGCTCAGGCACAGCTTTGAATTGCACTCCCACAATATTGCCCAGATTCCATATTCATGGATCTAATTAAGAGTTCTTTTTCTAATGCTGAAAATTCACCAGCAGAACCAGAAACAAGGTCTTCATCTTTCCTGCCTAGGCTTGAAAGTGCTGATGAGGAGTTCTAGGTGCCCACTTTCAAGAAGACCTAAATTAGTAGATTGCTCATGGCACGTAGGACACTATCATTCACGCATTAACACTCTACGTAAAGAGAACTATTTTTGGTAGGTCAGTGCTCTTTTCTCTGATTGCTTCTGCTCATTAAGAAAAGTATACATAGTGGTAAGTAAATATATGTTGGGTAATTTTCCTGTTCTATTATCCAATCTGTTCTTCTAAATTTATGATTTTCTTAATTTCATATATTTTTTCATGAAGCACAGGATCTTCTCTTTATTTTATAATACAGTTACTATGGTAGTAAATATAGCCTGAAACCGTATGTGCTATATAGTCAATTAATAATAAATGACATTTAACACTTCAATAATTTTCCTATTGCAAAGTGCTTTAAAACATTCTCTGTAAAGGGTTCCTTTCAGGCAAATACAGTTCTTATGCTTATGAAATTCAAGACTCAACACATAGTCTTCTTGACATCTCCCTTGAATTTCCTAGGCTAGAATTCCAGTGAAGTGGAGCTTGTGGAGAACTTCCAATGTGTGGAATAAGTCATGCATCTGTAGGTCTAACAAATGTTTGTGGGATGACGGTCTAGGAAACAGGTGGATGCTTCAAGTGAAACGAACATACCCTATAGGCACCTCCTACCTGTCAGCACAAACCTACTGTGCTGTGCAGGATGGGAGGTTGATGCTGCTTAGCATAAAACTGATCCAGGTGTGTTGACTTATATGCTATGTCCTAAAGGTCCTCCAAGGCTGCAGAAGAAGCATTGTTTGTACTGACCAATTTAATAGGGCAACTTTTCTAACAAATAGATGTTTTAGACATGTAAGAGGAATTTTGCAGCCAGCAAAACAAAATGTTTATTTAGGATATGCAAATAAACAGAAAAAAATTAATCAGCTTTGAAAAAAAGTTTTACTGTTTCATCTGATGTGACTGAGTTGGCATTTCCAGTGAGCACACCAACAGGCTAAGAAAAGGTTAAAGGTCCAGATACTGTGTTCATATCAATCAAACAGTGAAAACCACTTGTCTACTCTCTAAATGTGAAGTAAAGGATATATTTTCATTATACAACAACAGCTGCTATTTAGAGTTGTAGGTCTCTTTCATAGCGACTGTGTGGTAAAGTGTTTTGTGCACTTCTTCACATCTTGAACGTCTGAATGGAAAACTTACTTCTCAGCTGGTTAAAAGCTTCCTTTTGGCCTCATGTAAGTGTGGAGTGATACTGCTTTTGGGACACCAGTACCTGAAAAGTTGTTCCTATGTCAGAAAACTATTACAATGACTGAAGAACTATTATGAAAAACTTAGGGAGGCTAATCAACAGCTGAACTGGAAGACAAAGGATGGAGATAGAGAGGAAGCATCCTGCTGCAGAAGACTGTTCTTTTGTTCTCATGCTGGACGATCTCAGGGTGGCAGTAGCCATGCCTCCACTCCCTAAAACTTGCTCCCAAATGCAAAGCAAGTGACAGCAGAAAGGGAGAGTAGGAAATGCTACAGCTGTTATCCCACCAAACAACGAGGAAACCCCTTAAAAACCATGTGGACCTAGAGAACATTTTTAAGGACCAAAGAATTTTCTGTCTGACTCTTGCAGGAATTTTAATGTGTACTTGATACTACAGCCATTTACTATTCTAGAACTAACGTGGTATCTGGTATACTGAACATAAACTGAACAGAAGCATAAACTACCTCTCAAAGACTTGGCCAAGAGAAGATCAGAGAAATTCTGATTTCTTCCATCACTCTTTTGTGAGGATTTTTCACATACTTCTGCAGCTATTGCACATTATGAATTAATTAATCAAATGTTCATATTAAAAAACCCCACAACATTGTCTTACCCAACAGCCACAAGGAAGAATGCACTTTCTATAATAAAAAAATCCTAGGCTAGATCCTACCTTCACTTACACTCATATAAGCCCTCAATAATTCAATGGCTACAGCAGAGCCCTTTCATATTTACGTGGAAGGAACAGAATTTGATTCTCAACATTTTTGTATTACAAGGTTGAAAGCAGACTGCCTCTTTGGTATCCATTCAACATTGTGTGGAATGGATGGTGGCATGTACAGGAGGGAATTCCAAATAAAATCAAAGGCAGAGTTGCAACTGAATTTAAAGAAAGAAGACTTCCTCTTTTGTTTTATGGTAAATGCAAATGCTGTTTTCCCGCAGGATACAGTATTAAGTCTGCTTCTGGCAATTAATTGGTTTGTTACAGTGGGCTGTGTGCTTTTGTCATGTTTATAAGTTATACGGCTCATCCTCATTTGTAGAAAAGAATTTGACACGTGAAACTACATTCTCCTCTTCACGTGTCTGCACGTGCAGATGAAAAGCCTGTGAAAACTGTGCTGACTTGAGAAGAATGTTTGTTCTAAAATATGGGAAGGGTTTTAACTTTCTTAAATACAAATGGTTCAAGCAAACCAAGGTTTTTACATCTTATCTGTAATTTATGTATGTTAATTCTTCAGTCATCATAGCCAAAGCAGTGGACATAAACTTGCCATCCACAGATCATGGAGGGGAGTTCATGCATTACTTCCAAAGGGTCACAAAAAGTATCTACCAGGTGCAAATATATTCTGGGTATGTACAAATTAACTATACAGGGTTTTTATACCTCCACTGGAAAATTGTTTAGAGTCTGAACATTTAAAAAAAAAATTAAAAATTAAGAATACATTGGCCTCTAGGTTGATGATCATGAGTGATAACTGTCTCCAGAGTAACAGATTCTGTAATGAGGCACAGTCTAATACCAGCAGGAGGAAAAACTTTGTTGAGTTTGCCTCAAGACCATAAAACAAACTCTTTCACTCCATAAGGATCAGTCTTTACACATAAAACAACAGGATGCATTCCTTCAGCCTTGTCTTTTTTAATAAATATGTAGGAATATATGCAAGAACAACACTTAATAAACAGCAGGAGCCTTTTTCTACTGCACATATTATTCTGTATGTGGAGAGAATGTCATCGAAAAAAATGACAAATGTCAGTCATGATCTTTTTCAGTAATTTTTCATCTTCTGGGTAATAAGTACTAAACTTCATCAGAATTAAGCAGAGCAAGAGCAGAACACATGATTTTGGGGTATTTTCTCAGAAACACATAATTCAATTGGAAGGAAATACCAACTAATCACATAGTGTTACCCTTTTTGATGCAAAAGATGAGCCAGTTTTGGAGCCTTACAGGTTACTTTCGTTTGGAGAAAAAATTAATGACTGAACATGTCATTTGATGGCATCCTGGTTATGGAAAATGTATACATTCTGCCCCCAAATTCTTATTTTACTCTTACTTCTTACTCTGGTTTTTTATCAGGATTATGTTTTCAATATCTTTTTAGCTACATTTTTAGGTTTTGACTACTTTCTTCTGTCCAATTGTGCTCATACACAGACTCACACACAGTCTCCTCCACTGTCTGGTACCTATGCCCTGCAGCTGCATTTAATCTGTCATGAAAGCCATCTCTCACTTAGTTCAGCTTCCACTCAGCATGCATACAACATGTATTTTGGGCGGTAGGTCATATTTGTTCAGTTCTCTTACCTCAAAAAAAGAGTTGTACTGTTCCTTCTATTTATTCACAAAGAAAGGTGACTCCTTGACCAGCATTTTGATAAATTTCATTATTTATTTATTTTAAATTAAAAAATAACAACAGTTATTCAGGGGAAAATGACGATAAGAAATAAGCAATTGATCTAATCCCACTTTTCAGGAAAATAAGGTTCAGTTTCTGACCCCAGAAAATAATCCAAACTGAAACCTATGCTTTTATAATATTATTTCTATACACTCTCTGTTTATGTTTTTTCTGTGAAATTATGGGGAGGGGGAAACCCAAAGGAGATTTAAATGATGAACCCCAGGAGAGTAGGATTCAGTGAAAGAAAAAACAAGCAAATGTGCATTTCTGTTTTCTTTGTCACAAAGGTGATAAATGTCTGCTAATCTACCTTTAGAGTCGTGATTTGTGACAACAGATTTTGGCAACTGCACAGTGTGATAGCTGTGATGAAAACACTTCCGTGAGGCATTCAGGAACCTCCAGCTTCGGATAGAAGCCTTTGTTTATTTGCAGAGTCAATAGCCAAAAGTGCTTGAAATGCAAAACGTACAAGGAATAGAGATAATTAGGAAAAAAACCATACAGAATACTAAATGCACAAGGCAGGACGCTGTTCTTCTGAAACGCCTTATCTTCTTCTCTTTCAAAATTGGACAACATCCAGACTAAAAATAAAGTCAGTGCCTGTGTGAGATGGCATTTGCAAGTTGTCACCTTGTTATTTGTAATTTGTTAAAAAGTCATAGAGCTCAAAACACAGATTCAGTGTCAAACTCCCGAGATTTGGAAGTAGCCCACCACCCTTTGTCCTTCCCTATCTAATTGCACCTGCTTTTCCCTCTTCTTATTAATAGTTCTCTACCCCCACTACCACAAATCTCATTTAAAAACATCTCTGTTGTTTTCATTTTATAACTGCCATTAGACTGGCAAAGCATCTAAGAGTGAGCAGCCATATTGACTTGTTCTCCTTGAGAACTGCTGGATAAAGCCCTACACAACTGGAGCATGCTATAGACTAAGCTTTGCTGATCATTCCACCCATGTGTATATACAAATGCGTCTTTGCACTATGCATACTAGAGAAGTTGACTTTCAAGTACACACGTTGCCTGTATGCTATTAATATCAAAAGAGTCCTCGTGATAAAGATTTAGCTGTCAGTTCTGATGGAAGCTGAACTGACAAGTAAATAACTCATTCCTCAAATTTACACAACATTATTTAAAAAAATTAAGTCAAATTCGATGTCAAATTCAAGCACATAATTGCAAAAAATTTGTCTGCAGTTCTTGCTCAGCTAGATATGTCAGATAAAATGCTTTCAGATCTGCCAGTATTGGTAATCACAAAATCATTGTTTATGTACCCTTTCTTTTGCAGATCTTCTCCTCCTTCTTCATCTTATTCTTATTCTTTCTTCTTCTCTTTCTCCTTCTCCTCCTTCTTCTTTTTCATTGCTCTTTCCAAGTATTTAGTTGAAGGGTAGATGTCATGGTGGGAGGCTGTTATAGACTGCACGACCAGGATGAAGAGGCAGATGAAATATTCTATAAGCAGCTGGGAAAGTTCTCACAATTGGTAGCCCTTGTTCTCATGGGGGGGATTCGACTTAGCAGGTGTGTGCTGGAAATATAATACAGCAGAGGGGAAACAGTCCAGGAGGTTCCTGGAGTGCGTGAAAGAGAACTTCCTGATAGCTGGTGAGGCAGACAACTAGGGAAGGTGGCCCACTGGACCTGTTGTTCACCTCAGAGAAGGACTTGTGGGTGATGTGAAGCAGAAGCATAATCCAAGGGGAAATGGTTAGCAACCTGCTACACACGAGTCTGTGAGGCCAGATGGGATCCACCCAAGGGTACTGAGGGATCTGGCGGAAGTGCTCACCAAGCTGCTTTCCATC
This sequence comes from Leptosomus discolor, assembly GCF_034619465.1. Classification (NCBI taxonomy): domain Eukaryota; kingdom Metazoa; phylum Chordata; class Aves; order Leptosomiformes; family Leptosomidae; genus Leptosomus; species Leptosomus discolor. The sequence goes on along the minus strand of NC_141419.1, from coordinate 66,512,211 downwards.
ATTTATCAGCTGCTTTCCATCATTTATCAGTCCTGACTAACCAGGGAGGTCCCAGTTGACTGGAGGTTAGCAAATGTGATGCCTAGCTTCAAGAAAGGCCAGAAGGAGGATCTGGGGAACTACAGGCCTGCTAGTCTGACCTTGGTGCTGGGGAAGGTTGTGGAGCAGATCATTTTGAGTGCCATCCCATGGCATGTACAGGACAACCAGGTGATCAGGCCCAGTCCTGACTGTCCAGTCCTGAAAAGCAGGTCCTGCGTGGCTAACCAGATGTCATTCTATGACCAGGTGACCCACTTAGTGGATGAGGGAAAGGCTGTAGATGTTGTCTACCTAGACTCTAGTAAAGCTTTTGACACTGTTTCCCACAGCATCCTCCTGGAGAAACTAGTTGCTCGTGGCTTCGTCAGGCATACTCTTCACTGGGTAAAAAACTGGCTGTATGGATGGGCCCAAAGAGTTGTGGTGAATGGAGTTCAATCCAGTTGGCAGCCAGTCACAGTTGGTGTTCCCCAGGGCTCACTATTGGAGCCAGTCTTGTATAATATCTTCATCAATGATTTGGATGAGGGAGTTGAGTGCTCTCTCAGTAAGTTTCCAGATGACACCAAGTTGGATGGGAGTGTTGATCTGCTGCTTGAGAGTAGAAAGGCTCTACAAAGGGATCTAGACAGGCTGGATCAATGGGCCATGGTCAGCTCTATGAAGTTTAACAAGGCCAGGTGCCGGGTCCTGTGCTTGGGTCAGAACAACCCCATGCAGCGCTACAGGCTTGGGGAGGAGTGGCTGGAAGGCTGCCTGTCGGAAAAGGACCTGGGGGTGCTGGTTGACAGCCCGCTGAACAGGAGCCGGCAGTGTGCCCAGGTGGCCAAGAAGGCCAACAGCATCCTGGCCTGTATCAGCAACAGTGTGGCCAGCAGGAGTAGGGAGGTGATTGTGCCCCTGTGCTGGGCACTGGTGAGGCCGCACCTCGAATACTGTGTGCGCTTTTGGGCCCCTCACTGCAAGAAGGACATTGAGGTGCTGGAGCGTGTCCAGAGAAGGGCAACGAAGCTGGTGAGGGGTCTGGAGAACAGGTATTATTAGGAGCAGCTAAGGGAACTGGGGCTGTTTAGCCTGGAGAAGAGGAGGCTGAGGGGAGACCTTATTGCTCTCTACAACTACCTGAAAGGAGGCTGTGGTGAGGTGGGGGTTGGTCTCTTCTCCCAAGTAACAAGCGATAGGACAAAAGGAAATGGCCTCAAGTTGCACTAGGGGAGGTTTAGATTGGACATTAGGAAAAACTTCTTCACTGAAGAAGGTGATTAAGCACTGGAACAGTCTGTCCAGGGAAGTGGTGGAGTCACCATTCCTGGAGGCATTTAAAAGGTGTGTAGACGTGGTGCTTAGGTATATGGTGTAGTGGTGCACTTGACAGTATTAGGTTAATGGTTGACTCAATGGTCTTAAAGGTCTTTTCCAACCTAAATGATTCTATGATTCTGTATTTTTTCTTTTGATTGCTTTCTGTCATGTAGGCTTTCTACCTTATTTACGTGTTTTCCTTATTGGTCTTCCTAAGAGGTTTACATTAGTCAAACTCTACATATAGCTGAAGCTACAAGGGCTTGATCTAAGCTATCTGGAAAGCTCAAACCTTGCCAGCTGCTTCCTTGTCTTGACTGCAAAGCATATCTAGCCTTTTGGCAGATGCTATCAGCTTTGAAGCCAGTCACCTGCAGAGCTATTCTTTAGCTCACAGTGTAAAAACACTGATAACCATGGGTGTGAGACAGCTGGGAGCTGGAGAAGAATTAGAGGTGGCAGGATTACAACCTTTTGAGGGTGAGAGGACACAAGGTATTTCCTGAGAAAGAAATGGAACAAGTGGGTATGAAGAGGTAAAAGATAAATACAACATGATACTCAATACTGATGACACAGCAGCCTGTTGGTCTAGATCTGAAGTTCCTAAAGGCAGCTGCTTGTGTAGGCCAGCCATCTTGTGCTGTGTCCACATGGTCCATATCTCTGCTGGAATGTTTTTACAGTTGTTATGCATATGAACTGCTTGCATGTCCTTTCTGTCTCGGCCATTAAGAGAAGGAGGATATATAACACTACGAGTTTCTTGCCACTATACAAAATACATAAAAGTGATGGTAACAGTCAGCATGGGTGGATTTGCACAGGCAATCACCTCAAAAAGCTAGTTACAAGAAACTTCATCCATAGTTTCAGATTTTTGCTAACTGTTTATTCCTTACAGGAGTGTGAAGAATTTCAGAAAAGATCTGTGATGAGTTTAGTGCTACTACATTGACACCAGTACTCTTTGATAGAGCCCAGTAATGTGGAAGGAGTACTGCAGGTAGCTTTAGGGATATTTTCTTAGAAAGGGTTAAGAAAGCTGTTAAGAAAGGTAAGTTTCAGGTTTAACAAAGTATAATCTAACATCTTCTGGAAAAGAAACACTATATGATAGTACCTGTCGAGAGAGACTCTTATTCACAAGGGGCAATGGGCAGGGAAAAGTCTTCTTAAGAGCTTTTCATTGCGTATGTTAACCACATCTGAGCTGTATTTCCTAATATTTCTGTGGGCTTGGAGGAGAAATTTGGCCAAACTGGCAATTTTGGCAAATTAAAAGGAATCTCTGCAGTCTGAACATAATGTCTGGTTTGTAAAACAAGACACACTTATTTAGCACTTTTTACTTTGCTCATGAAAAAGAATCAGTTTCATCTGGGACCAAACATATGAGGTTGTCTGAAGAATTTCTAAACTGTATTTCTTCTCAAAATATTTATTTCAGCTAGCTTTTTACTGCATGAAAACTTTAATTACTTTCAGAAGTGACATTTGGGACGGATAAGCATGATACATTTTCTCAAATTGTATCATCTTCTGTTGTTTCAAAGCAATAAAATTGAAATTTGCTGGGATAATACAAATATACAGTGCACTTTCAAGTATTTTATTCTAAGCTCTAAGCATTGTTGTACTTAGAAAATCTGCATCTAAAACAATCTAAAAGTATCAAAAATAGTAAACTAATAGCTTAGATTAAATAAATAATTTTTTTTTGGTAACAGAGGTTAAATAAGATTCTCTGCCTAAGAATAATACTTCACAGTGGCAGTGTTGAGTAGGCAACAGCTCCAGTTCTATTCAAGTTAACAGTGATGTTATGAGTCATGTTCTGATATTAGAGAAACCTTCCTTTGACAATTTCAAAGACAGATCTAACAAGGTGCTTTTTGATGATAAATCTTTGTACATTCCCACATTGGCTAATGATGAATATAGCTCACAGTTGCTTGTCTGGTTCTTTTTACTTTGTAGGAAACCGTGTCTAAAGCCCTCCTAGACCTTTATCAGGCTTTTGGATTCAATTTCCTTTGGAGTTTTGATTTTGGATTAATTGACAGAAGAATCACAGTTATGATACTATTTTCTGTAAAAGGAAATGATTTTGCAGACTGTCCAGCATTTCTTTATTCTTTTCATTAGCTTAAGCTCCCCTTTCAGACTTTCATATCCCTCAATGCCCTTCACCCAGCAATATCTTAGTATTATTTACATGGTTTTGTATTTCAAATCACTTTTTTACACTCAAAATTTTTACTAGTTTTAGGGTTTTCAGATGCAAAACCCCCCAAAAAAATTATTTGAAGGGATATTTTTCCCTGAGCAGTCTTTTCTACAATAGATTTTAACTGCAAGAGAATCTGAGAAGAATCTATTTTATAGTATTTTTTATACATAAAATCTTCTATCAGATGCTGGTTTTATTTTTCATGCTTCTTAATCTATTTTTGTATTATCTAGAAGATAACAGACTGGTTTAAACTCTATACATCTAAATGATTTTATGTCTTTGGAATATTTCTTAATATTTTATTGACTTTTAATGACATGAAATTGTCCAGATAACTCTCTGCAAATACATATTTTGCCTTATACACCAAGAGGGACAAGCTGGGTGAAAGACAACTATGTCACAAATCTGTTTGCCAAAAGACAAACCTTTGTGGCACAAGGGTTCAGTACTACCCTCATGAATTGGGCAGGCTAAGTAGCAATACAAGCTTCTGGACCTTGACAGGATCCTGGAAGTGTGAAAGTGTCATGCAACATGATCAATGTTCCTCTATGGAGAGATGAAACACAGTACCTGGAACTGATAGTGACCTATGATATGAAACACATGTAAAGAAGCTGGATGGGATTTTTTTGTTTTGTTTTCTAAGTTTATTTTAAGAATTAGAACAATTGCCATTTCCTCTTGATCTCTTTTAAAGTAGTATCTGACAATTTGGCGACAGACTAATGAGACTCCTCTAGCAAGAGGACTCCTCACATCTCCTTCATCTCTCCCCTTGCCCTTCCATCCCCCTTCCTAAAACAGTATAATAGTACCTAGCACTATGGTAATTCCTTTTTGATTTGGGTGTCTAGCCCTACCCTGCTTCAGGCCAGTTCAAGAGGTTTCTAAAACCACAAACATCATACAACAGTGTTAGTGCACTATGGCTACATAAACTACAGCCAACAAACCATAGAAGCGGTGGACTTCATGTGCATGTCTTTACAACACAGCATGCTATGCTCTCACCAGCTCCTGTCTGTTCAGCATCCTAAAGATTGATAGTGGCCTGAAATGGAATTGTAATTGGGACTTTTGATCTGAATCAAGCAATTACCAGAAGTGCTAAACTAACTGCTCTGCAGAACAGAGGTCTTGATTATCCAAGGATGCAGTAAAGCTAGATTTCTCGTAGTAATTCACTTGTGTATCTCAGTCGCTGCTCATGGAAATTTAACATTATAAACTTAAATGACCCTTTACAATATCTTAAACTTTTCCTGCAACTAAGAAGTTATTTAAATGAAAAGAAAAGCAAACATAGAGCCACAAACACCATTCTTCTGGAGAGAGTAATAACGTTTGGTGCACTCTGGGGCCCCATTTTAAATTTGACGATCTTGACTGCAGTGGTATTATAAACAATATTATGCACATGAAGATAGTAGAAACTTTACAAATATTACTGAAATCTTAAGGTACATCTGTAAGGAGGGTTTTATTTTGCTGCCTGAACCAGCAATACATAGAAAGCTGAAGCATAAAAGAGTTAAGCAAGTTGATCAAGCTCACAAAGCAAGTCTGTTACAAAAAATCCCAGAACTCAATCTCAAAATTTGCAGTCTGTGTCTTTCCCCTAAAAACATTATTCTTCCCCTTCAGGTGGTTATTTAAGAGTGTAGTAGCCACTTTGTTTAATTCTCTTGCCGCTGACACAGACTATATTTCTACATCAAAAAATGTGCTTTTGCAAACAGGAAAGATTTAATAACACACAAAATTGTGGAAATGAACAAAACAAAAGGAGCTTACCCAAATCCAGAAAACAAGCGACAGAAGAGGAAGAAGCCATAGCCCTGGACAAATGATGAAAGGAAGGCAAAGAATCCATTGACAGACATGCATATCAGGAGTGACTGTCTCCTTCCCACCTTGTCTGCCAAGCCTCCCCAGAAGAATGCCCCCACCATCATCCCAAGGTACACTATGCTACCTGCAATAGATAAAAAAGAGATGATGTTTTGTGAGCTACATAACTGACCACAATTGACCACACCAGAAATAGTTGATCTATAGTTACAAAACAAACAGCATAGAGATAAATGTCTCCTTTCTCAGTGAATAGAAATTATATGCATAACTTTGCAAATGTATCCAGGGAGAACAGATTTCCTACTCTGTCTTTGTTATCTGTTACCAGACACACCGAAGCTTAATACAGTTATTAAACAAGGTACCTCTAACTAAACCAATTAAAATACAGGCAAATAAGACTGAATGTGAGAAAGGGTGCTGCTATTTCTTCAGTAATAAACTGCATTTATGTTGAATACTGCAAGAATTGTAACTTCCCCTACAGAAACAATTTGTCTGAACATTTCTAGACTATAAACTGTCCTGTAGGGGATTAGTCACTGTGAGTAAAGTGTGCTAAGTCTAAAGGAAGCTGATTGTAAGCAGACACTTCCAATTTGAGATCTAAGAATAAAAGATGTCCAGCTTGATGGTTTTTTTCCTCCCTCCTACTTCAGTGTACTGCTTTATTTAAAAAGGCACTGTCCTGTATACAGAAAAGCAGTGGAATGTGGTTTTGAGGGTTTTTTTGCCAAAGAATTTTGAACAGATACATTACAGGTTAGCTACATACACTAAAATAAGATAGGGGAAAATTATTTTGGGGTGATTTTTTTTTTTTTTTTTTTTAACTTTAATGATGTTTTCAATATGAAGTACTTTCTCACAGAAAGGTAAGTTGGAATATTTACCACTTTGACCATTCACATCTTTGCATATTGTACATTACTTCCTTTCTGGGGTCAAACTTTCTGTGGGACTTATGGCGAAGATGCACAACACATTGATTAGGCTGTCAGAAGAAAACGTACTTCCCAAGCTTTGGACAGAACTAAACAAATTCGCATTTTATTTGATACATGTAATTCTTTTTCCACCTACTTTCTTACTGAAGTAATTCCCAGATTGGGTTTTATCTACCTAGCAGTTGCTACCATTTTATACATCTACTACAGAGCAGGAATTAAATAAAAAGTAGCTGGAAGCAACTAAAATACTAGCAATCCTTGTCCTGCATCTCTTTTCAGTCAGCCACAAGAACAAACAAGTTCCCCAGAAACTCTGATGGGCTTTAATTGCTGTTGTGTAAAATTCTGGCCTCCAAAGGAATCACCTCTGCCCTGCAGAAGGTAGTTGGAAGGGAAAGGTGAAAAAAACACCTAAATGCCTGGACTTGGTTATCTTCGTATTAACATAGAGGTCCCTCATCAGTATTTTCACAGAATCACAGAATGTTAGGGGTTGGAAGGGACCTCGAAAGATCTTCTAGTCCAACCCCCAATGCCAGAGCAGGATCACCTAGAGTAGATCACACAGGAACGCGTCCAGGGGGTTTTGAATGTCTCTAGAGAAGGAGACTCCACAGCTTCTCTGGGCAGTCTGTTCCAGTGTTCTGTCACCCTCACAGTGAAAAACTTTTTCCTTATGTTAGTGTGGAACCTCCCATGCTCCAGCTTGCACCCGTTGCCCCTTGTCCTGTCATTGGCCATCACTGAGAAGAGCCCAGCTCCATCCTCCTGACACTTGCTCTTTACATATTTATAAACATTGATGAGGTCACCCCTCAGTCTCCTCTTCTTCTAGCTAAAGAGACCCAGCTCCCTCAGCCTTTCATTGTGAGGGAGATGTTCCACCCCCTTAACCATCTGTGTGGCTCTGCGCTGGACTCTTTCAAGCAGTTCCTTGTCCTTCTTGAACTGAAGGGCCCAGAACTGGACACACTATTCCAGATGCGGTCTCACCAGGGCAAGAGTAGAGGGGGAGGAGAACCTCTCTCGACCTACTAACCACACCCCTTCTCATACATCCCAGGATGCCATTGGCCTTCTTGGAATTCCAGATGTTAACATCTGAAGTGCGGACATCTGCAGGGTTTCATGCAACCCAAAATGCTTTGTACAAGTAGTTTCCACTGCTGCTTCCTTATGAGACATTGTTTTAAAACATTTGGTGAAATACACATTGTGTTAAAATATTTTAGCGAGATCACCGAATCACAGAATGGCAGGGGTTGGAAGGGACCTCTGGAGATCATCCAGTCCAATCCCCCTGCTAAAGCAGGGTCACCTACAGCAGGTTGCACAGGACTGCATCCAGGGGGTTTTGAACATCTCCAGGGAAGAAGCCTCCACAACCTCCCTGGGCAGCCTGTGCCAGTGCTCTGTCACCCTTAATGTAAAGAAGTTTTTCCTCATGTTCAGGTGGAACCTCCTGTGCTGCAGTTTTATGCCAGTTGCTGCTTGTCCTGTCACTGGGCACCACTGAGAAGAGCCTGGCCACATCCTCCTGATACCCACCCTTTAGATATTTATAAGCATTAATAAGGTCTCCTCTCAGTCTTTTCTTCTCCAGGCTAAACAGACCCAGGTGTCTCAGCCTTTCCTCATAAGGGAGATGCTCCAACCCCCTCATCATCTTAGTAGCCCTCCACTGGACTGTCTCCAGTAGTTCCCTGTCCCTCTTGAACTGGGGAACCTGGAACTGGACACAGTACTCCAGACGTGGCCTCATCAGGGCAGAGAGGGGAAGGAGATACTTTGGTTAGGTAAGTATGCTGGTTTTATCAATTCCATTTGCCATTGATTGTGACGTATACCAGCAAATCAGTCTTTTCTCCAGCTGCCTTTTTAGCGAACATAAAAGAAGAACAGGATATTTCTAGACTGACTGTCTTCTCCATGAGTCACTCAGGACAGGCTGAAAGATCCATTGTTGCTTGTCACAGGAGCATTAACTATCTTTCTTTACCTAAGCAAGACCAACAAGATTCTTAAGAACAATAGTTAAATATCTTTTCAGGACAAATTGTGACAATGGACATTTTGTAGCTATTACTGGCATCTTAATATTAATTATGTATTTATTATATATTAATAAAAGGATATTAATGCAAATGTAGGTAAATCCAGAATTTGCAGAATTACTAAGGTATGTTTGTTCTTTTTCCTCAGCCAGGAAGGACACAAACACTACAATATTGTTTTTGCTTTAGAGGTGTTTAGCAACAGACCTTTACCAGACAGCTCCTTCATTCTGATCAGAAATTTTTATTCCAATAATTGAGATTTTCCTGAGAATGCACACACAGCTCGTACATTTTCTGGTCCTAAAGAGACAAAGCTTGGTGAGTGGCTTAGCATATTTGCTCGACTGCAGTACGATCTCTCCTGTGGGCAAGGTTACTATACCACACTGCAGGTAGACCAGTACTCACAAGCAGTTTGGAAACTCCATCCAGCAGAGCTGGTGTTTGCTTGTCAATATTAGGTGAAAGAAGTTAGCAAAAATAGTTCAATAGCTGCGTTTCCAGCAGACTGATTTCAAAAAGGCAAATAAAATGGTTGATTTTTACTCTTAAAGTGAAATTGCTTGCATACTTTCACACATAAATGTTTTTGGGCTTTCCCAGTCAACATTCTGATATTAGAAATACTCAGAGAACGCAAATTAAACAGTTTTGTACTTTTTTATATAGATAACTTTGAAATATTTTATGCAAATAATCTCAGTTTTCCCAAGTAACTACTTTCCTTGTGATGCACAGAAATTCCACAACACTATGAACAATGAAAAAAAAATTTCCGAGTCTTGAGTTTAAAAACATTAATCTTTATTTTTTATGACAAGTCCTTTGGTCATTGTACTGTGCTTTTGCCTCTCTTATGTCCATGTAATTCTCCTGAAGAACATTCAATAGATGCTGCTAAAAACAGTATTCTTCTCCTATCAATAAACTGTTATAAATAAGCTGCTCTCTGAGCTGTACCACTAGCTTACTCTTTCCCATTACATTAACTTTGAATTTTTTCCTAATTGCCTTGCAGACCCTCTCACCCACCAAAGATCTCTGTCCCTTCCATCCTGAACCTTCCACAGCTATCAATGATACCTGTCTCAGTGTACCTTCATGTCTTTCTTTTTCATATTTTCTGTCTCTCTACACAGAATATAACCCTGCCTGCAGCACTTTCAAGTCATTCCTTAAGACTTTTCTCCCCCGCAGCAATATTTACAATAAGCCATGAAAGTGACAAATGGTAAAGGAGAACTTTGAACAGTTAAAATAGCTGAACAACAATCTAAGAAATGCAAGTAACCAATGAGATCAGATTATCATTTTACCCTTCAGCATCTCTTCTTTTCCAACCTTTGTAGCTCTTGTTTATTATGTCATGCCACTGATCAGAACATAGATCTCCCAAGGAAAACTAATATTTTTTGTATACCTTTCATAAATCACATAGTGCATTTTGAATAATTTATAGATGTAAAAATGAAATATCTTGTTGTTGGTCAGAGCTTGCTCCCTTTTTTCATTGCCTTTAAACACAGGCCATTAAAACAGTAATTGTATGGGTGTACATATATGCATATAGATTTTAATCTAGCATGTCATCCTGAGGGTGGTACTCAATTTTGGGCAGCTACTACTGATGACAAAACTGGCTGCTTTTATTTTTATTTTTGGTACGGCACACTTGTGCCTCTAAAAAGTTAGTTTATATAGCACAAGACACAAACTGATTTGACATACAGCATGGTCCTAGAAATATATTTCTAAAAATTAAAGTTTATTTTAAAATACAAAGACTACCAAGTCTGATTTTCCCCACAAAGTAAAGTGTAATGTCACTGTCATTTGGTGGAAAGACACCGAGAAGAGGCAAGTGGCAGCTGAAAAGTATCTCAAACCATGCTAAAATGAATATTCTCTTCTATTGATCTTTCACCAAGTTTTAACAACCTGTGTTTTCTTTCCACAGAAGAAATTCTACATGACTCTTCAATGACTTTCCTCCTTTGTACAAATGTACAAAAATACTTGCTTGCAACCTCTTCAGATGTGGGGACCCCAGTCTGAAATAGGTTTACACCATGCACACATTTTGGTTTCCAGGTAGCTAGATATTTTTTAAACAGATGTGCATGTAGCATCTTTCAGGTTGCTAGCAACAGCTTAACCTTACAAAGCAGCTGAACAAGAATTCCCTCAGTATCCAAATGCTAGCTATGGGTAATTTAAGGAATGGGATCAGAATACACGCATGATCAGTCACTGAGGTTTGGTTAAACAGTATTTTACCCCTTGTGCTGCCATAATTTCATTGTGTGCCACTGTCTACTGCAATTCATAGTCTGCTATCTAAATGATAGCCAAACCCTTCTGAGAAAATCATCTGCAAGTGTATCCTTCACTGTGAGAAAAGAAAGCAGTGAAAGTAAAGTCAGATGTCCTTGCAACAGAGGCTGAGGGTATGGGACTCACTGATGGTTGTCTTTTGCTTTACCACACCTATTATAAAGTAGATATAAAACTAGCCTGAAGTTTTTTTCCGTTGTGTTGTTTGAGTCATTTGTCTGAGTGAGGAATGAATGCATTTCAAACAATTGGAGAAAGTAGTCTCATTCAAAAAAAGACTCCAAAAAATAAGATTAAAATATTATTTATATTTTGGAAAATGAGATTGTAACATGGTTCTAAGACAGCTCCAAGAGGAGAAAAACTCCTTTCATAAGAACTATACTGTACTTTAATCAGTATTTTATTTAATTGTACTAGGATCTTCACATATGCTATTGTGTAGAATATAACAATTTGTAGTGAAGGACTCCATTGCCTGTGAGTAGCATAATGAGTAAGAATACCCAGATTTATCTTTGTTTTAACCCTGATAAACAGCATATTCATAGTTTAAAATGATAATCTTTCAGAACTATACTTAATTATAGTCTGTTGTTAATTTCTTTATTCAGAAAATCCTTTGAAAAGAATTGCAACCCGTGCAGCGACTAACTTCAGTCAAATGTATCAACTAATTTACTGTTTATAATAGGAGGTAATTAAAGCAAATACTTTTCCATCAAGACAACAAATATAAGAAAACTGTAATAACTCCGGAACCAGCAGAAGAATTCAATTTTCTAAAGTCTTTGGGTGTCTAAACCCATCTGTGTAGTCAGAATATTGGATCTTCAGTTTTTATTTGTTGTACTATGCCATTCACCACCTCAGAGGTACTAACACTCCAACATTATTAGATAAAGAATTGCCACAAACTAATATTCTTCCACAACCACAATTTTTTCTTAACGCTAAACAGTGCTTGAAGTGATGGAACAACAAGCTCAACATTTATGGAATAGTAAAATTTTAAGGTGTAAGTTGTTGAAGGAGTAGAACATCAATTGTGCAGCCATCTCAAAAAGTTGATTGGTAGTTTTCCAACAAACAAGTGAGCTGGCCATCATATTAACTAAAATTGAAATTTTGCATGAGTCTTTGCAAGTTCAAGACTTCTCAAGCCATGGGTTTCCTTTATCCAAATGCTAGCTGTTTCCCATGGAAATAATTTTCTGTCTTAACTTCAGATGTTAAATGATTGCTCTTACCTAATAATATGCAATATATGCAAATCTCCAAATGCCGCAGCATATCAGGCTCTTTTTCTATTACTACTTTTCAGACTAATCTACTCCTCCTGCATTCCCTTTCATGACAGCTGCAGACAGGCTTCAATTTGCAATTTCATACTCTCTAGTGCAGATGCTTAATTACACATTTGTTTTGAAGCTTTTTGCTCTTTTGCTTAATATATATTTACAAACAGTCAAGTTTTACTTACTATTACATTATTAGCATTATTTTTAGCAATCACGGTAATAGGATTTATGTCTTTAAATACCTGAAAGATATAAAGCTATTTTAAAATGAATGCTGAGGCTCTTCAATCTCAATATAAAAGTTTGTACAGTGTCTATCACACCAAAGTGATTCTTGGACCTTCAAGTGTGACTTGCAACTGAGTAACATGTATGTTTAGTTCTCTAATAATAATAATGATTCCAAAGTGATAGGGCTTCGCACGACAGACCACTTAGCTTTTACATATTTTTCCAGTTGCCTAGTGCACAAAATATTCTGGATATCCTTCACAGTCAGTAAAAAAGGACAACTTTGTCTCCAGTGATAACTAAAGAAAGATATAAATTCATGCTCATTGAAACAAAGGAAGATACTGAATCCCAGTGAGATCAGTGGGAAAAAAGACAACCTCATCTCTTCTTCTAAAACATGCTGAGCAATACAGAAAAAAATAATGTTTTCATGAAGGGAAGAAAACTAAAGCATATTGTTTCAAACTAAAACAAGTTTTAAAAAATGTTTGTTAATTTCTAAAAATCCATTTTTCTAGTATTTACATAGGAAAACAACCAAGGGAAATACTATGATGTAAAGGCTACCAAGAGACATAGCATACAATTCATAGCTCAAATCAATCAAATAAAAACAGCACAATAAATAGTCTCTGTTCCATCAACAGAAAGAAAGAAAACAACCTCCTTACACTACTTTCAGACACACTTACAAACATCTGATGTCATTCAATCTGATACCAACCCAGAAACGTCACATAAATAGAAATCAAGTGAACTATATCTGGTTCTCAGACAAAACGATCCTGTTCTCAGACCATACTGATGAACTGCAATAGAGGAACTCAACAATGGAAGTCAGGAAAACGGAACTGAAAGCAAAGCTGAGCGGACTTAGTTGACCAGCATACACAGGAATATGTGCAAACCTCTTTACAATCTTTAAGAAAATAGGGGAAAAACATCATCAGCAACACAAGCAATTTGAACAATACAGGCTCGTAGTAGTATGACAGGCATAATTTGATGATTGATTTAATCAAAGGGAAATTGTCATGAGGTAGCCAAGTACTGTGCTTCTTAAAAGAAGCCTCACAAATACAAAACAAAGACAGAGGAAGTACAAAATATTAAATGGAAATTAAAAAAAAAAAAACAAACCACATTTATTTTCCATATTTTTTTCCCTTTGAAAAGGATCAAGTCAAAATTTTCCAGAGAATTGAACTCTAAAAGGGAAATAGATGTAGAAGCCAACTATGGAACCTCCAAGGTAGTTGGAAGACAACTGAAACTAAGTGAATGGGACTTATGGCATACTCAGAAAGCACCTAATGTAAGACAAAATTTGACAACACAAAATTTTAGTTCAATAAAATTTCAGAGCAACAAATACCTACAACATATTTGTCTTGATTTAACATTGAGACTGAAAATGGTCTCATGGCATGTCTACCCAAACTCATCACCCAACTGTGCTCTTACAAAGGTCAAAGACGAGCCAGGAAGACATTTTTTCTTTCCTTGGGAGGAAACAAGAAGTGAGAACAGTTCTGTCATCTCCATGAAATTAAAAAATACAAACCAAACCAAACCAAAACAAGACCCCAAAAAAACCCACTTTTTTTTTTTGCAGTAAAACAACAAGTATTTTCCAAATCATTAATCTACTCCAGTGTGTGTCCACTCTGAGGGGAACTCCAGAGATGAAAACTCAGAGCTGGAAAGGTTTGACCAAAGCTTTTCCACTGGTGCAACAGAAATAACACCCATGTAAAAGTCAAAGGGTCCCACAACAATCATTCACACAAATTTCCTTCAGGTATTAGTTAATTTTTTGTTTTCCTCTGGCATGCTTGTACTAAGTTTATATGCCTAATATGTCTGCTATTGATTTGTTTCCTGTACCTCAGGTGTGAGATTTACAACCTGAAGTGTTCATGGTGTAAGGTTCAATTTAATTCCAACAAGAAAAAAATCGGCATTTCCCCTGCATGTTTCCTTTCACTGAGCTAATGAAACAATTTCTGGTTTATGTATTAAGTGCAGAACAAGCTGATTTAGCTCTGGACCTTTACATCATCTGTTAATTTTGAAAAACATAATATTTTCTTGCTTTAAGAGTTTATATACTATTAACTCTCCTTACAGTTCTAGGAATTTTCACCTCATAATATATCTAAAATTTACACAAGCAGGTGTGCTGACACGTTTTTTTATTAATGAAATACCTGTCTTAACAGATGAGTTTCCTGCGTACTCATATTATTTTAATTGCAAGACTGTAATAACAAAAGGAATAACTGCTCCTGCTTTTCCTCAGATCCAGATTAGATAAATTAATAAATGCATAGAAGAAGCTCAGTAGCTGCAGAGATTGTGACAGGTAATGTATTACTTGCTAGGATGGGGAATTTTCTTCACAGCTGTATTTTCTGATAAGGCAGCAAAATAGAGAATGTGATAAACTGGTACCTTTGCAGTACATTGTCATTGTCACTTCTGCTTTAAGAACATTATCATGTCAATAACTAAGTCTCTAAAAAAGGTGTCTGCTACCAGATGCTAGCATCATTTTTATTTATTCCATGACAGACTTCTCAGGATAAAAGATTGATCAGAGTTATTCAATTTTCTTCATTAGAATCATTTACAAAGAGAATACTGGTATTGATCACTGCAGCAAACAGCAGCACACTGCTATTTCATACTGCTGTTTCTTGACTAGCTAAATCAACGCATTATGGAGAAAAAGACCAAAGCACTGCTTCCTTGATACTCACAACAGAAATAATCAATCAGCATTCAAATTTAGCAACACATGGCTGTAAGAACCAGATGATATGTGGTATTTTTCTTCCCGTATAAACAATATTTTGCAAGACGGTAGTTATGAATATGCAATATATAGAGCATAAACTTTATCAAAAACTCAGGTAATCCCAGGTGAGGTTGTGAAGCTGTTGACAGATTCCCTAGGTTCTATCGCTGAACGTACTATGTTCACACTATCTTCTCCTTTGATCCAACAGTTCCCTCTGGCATTACTGAGAAAATCTTACCAGACAAGCTTCTGGATAAAACACACCTAGTTAAGCTCTCCTAATGCCCCTAATTCCTGTTTTCTTCCACTGCAACTGCAGAGGTTCCTCTGATTTTTCTACTCTCAGATTTAGATGCAAATTAAATGCACTCTTTGCCCATCTCTGAATTGACCCTGTCATGCTAGAAATTGCTGTGACTTTGCAATTTGAAATGCACTTACATGGCAATCCTGAGTATCAGAATGATTATAAATGTTGCATATGATTGAACACTGCATAGCACTGTGCAATGTGCTAGGATTAATTAAATTTCAAAGCAAAAAATACATTTCACTAAAGCTTTAAATTGCCCACACAGTCATCTACATTAATCATGTCATTTCATACCAAAATTGTTCATTTTGGCTGAAGGTAATTTCTTATTTGCCTAGTCCTGCTTCTGACTCAAAACAGAGCAGAGTCCATGAACATCACTAACTTTCAATTAGTGTTGAATTAAAACAAAAAGCCCCAAAAATGTACACCTATATTATTAACAGTTGCATCCAACTCAGCAAATCAAAGCATGTGATACTGAGAAGTAATTAATAAAACTGTGCTCCTAGTGAAGGTATCTGTAAAATATTAAAGCTAAAAGTTGATTGTTTCATCAGTGTTTAATTAACCATTAAGTCTCCTTACTGTAACTATATTCCAGTACTGTGTAAACTTCTTTCCTTTTAAATGGGAGGAAATAACTTCATTTTATTTTATTTCATCCATACAGTGGCTGTTACCACCTTTGTTCCAATGAAGTGAAAGGGTGGGGGAAGAGAAATGATGCAAAAAAAAAAAACCAAAACATTGATAAAGAAATAAAATAATAGCAAAATAAAATAAAATAAAAAACCAAAGACCTTCCATTGATCTCAGAAAAAGACATTGAATTACACCTAATCTCATCAGGAATAGGTTACCAAAATTAATAAAAGTCTGAAACTAACAGATCTCCCAAAGTGCTTAAGACACATGGTCTACTTCATCTAGTGCACAGCAGCATATGAGTGAAAAGGGAAACTAATGGTCCAGCAACTAATGTTGCTAATGGTCCCACATCTTCTTTCTGCTTTCCCATTTAGAGTCAATGAAACAGATTAACTAATGCAACGTCAGAATGAAGAGTAACAGATCAGAATAATCCTCTGTATGCTGCCAATACACCTGCAGGTTCTGGTGATGCTAAACAGGCTTTTTAATTACATATTTATGATAGTGCCAGGAGGCACTGTTGTAATGTCTAAATGGAAAATTGTTTAGATGACTGTATCTATCAGTTCATGATCTGCATTTGACAAGAATTGCTAGTGGCAACTTCAGAACCAGCCTTGAAAATTGCCCTGAATTCTAGCAGATTAGGCAAATACTTGTGCTCTGTGAAAATGAGCAGGTCTGACAAATGCCAGACAACAGCATTACACAGCACAATAGAGTCACACATCACATGGGTTATATTCATCCATACTCCCTCAGCTTCATATAAAGCTCTCCACTGCTAACCAGTATACAGCAAATACTTCCAGTCCAGCTAACATAACACAAAGAAATTTACACACGGGCCACCTTTGCCTATCCTTGAGAATCTAGACCTTTTTTAACACTACGGATTAAAAACTAGTGACACTTTACTATATATTCTTAATTTTCCTACTTTACATTACTCTCCCATTTTTCTCCATTCCCCCCCAAAACGTCATATAAAAACATCTGTCTGCCTAAGAAACAAGTTTCTGCAAGTCTTTGAAGACAGTGTCCATCACATGTCTGTCTTGAGAAAAGCTTACTTGTTGAGAAAACCTTACTTGTTAAGAAATACTAGAATAACTTGACATATGTATCATCAAACCCTCTTGGTTTTGTTTCCACTAGCTGGAATAAAGACTGGTAAATGTTTGGTAAAAGCATCATTGGTTCAAGAAAGCCGAGGAACAACATTTTACTGTCAGTGGTAGGGAAGTGCCCATCTAGAAGTCTAAGTATTGAGTAGAGTTAGCCTGGATTATTCAATGAAAAAAAAAAAAAGATTATGGACAGAACTTCCCTAAGAAGTGTGGCCAGCACGTCGATGGAGGTTATCTTCCCACTCTGCCTTGGTGAGGGCACATATGGAGTACTGTGTCCAGTTCTGGGGGCCCCAGTTCAAGAGGGACAGGGAACTACTGGAGACAGTCCAGTGGAGGGCTACCAAGATGATGAGGGGGCTGGAGCATCTCTCCTACAAGAAAAGGCTGGGAGACCTTGGGCTTTTTAGCCTGGAGAAGAAAAGACCGAGAGGGGACCTTATTAACGCTTATAAATATCTAAAGGGCGGGTGTCGAGTGGATGTGGCCAGGCTCTTCTCAGTGGTGACAGGACAAGCGGCAACTGGCATAAAACTGGAGCACAGGAGGTTCTGCCTGAACATGAGGAAAAACTTCTTTACTTTAAGGGTGACAGAGCACTTGCACAGGCTGCCCAGGGAGGTGGTGGAGATGTTCAAACCCCCCTGGATGCAGTCCTGTGCAACCTGCTCTAGGTGACCCTACTATAGCAGGGTGATTGGACTGGATGATCTCCAGAGGTCCCTTCCAACCCCTACCATTCTGTGATTCTGTGAAGTCACCCACAGTTCTGGTCGCATAATAAACCTGCAAGTAATTCCTCCTGGACTCCAGAAGCCTGTTAGTTTGTTGCAGTACGTGAAACTACAAAAACTTACATTTATATCATCCCCTCCTATCAAGCCTTCCCATTCTGTATAGGGCCGAAAAAGTGTTGAAAAATGGATAAGAATAAATGAAAAATTAAACTTCATTATAAACATAAGTGAATAACAGTGTCCTGGACAAACTGTTAGCTATCACTATAGCTGTTGTTAAACAAGTTTTTGCATGAACAGTTTAAAAAATTTACATATGTCACGCTCATATATTATTCTAGAAGTAATTCAGTATTATTCCTTCATTTAATTATGTATACTTGTATAGTACAGTGACTTTGATTCTGCACCAGTGAGATTACATACATTTGAAACAATACCAAACTTGTACTTCAAACAAGGGAACTGGGTGTGTACAGTAAGAATAGGTATATCCATCGTAAGGAAAGAATTACATCTGCAGTAAAATTCAGTCTGAGCAGACTAAAAAAATCTGTTCCATACTTGTCAGTACTGACATTTCCATAAAAAAGTCAAAGGTCTGGAATAAGTAGCTGTTTCAAACCCTGTCTATCACAATGTACAATTTGCTTCTATGTTGTGTTTGTGTCTGGCAGGGTTTTGGTAGCAGGGGAGAGGCTACAGGAGTGGCTTCAGAAGCTCTCCAGAGTTTCCAGAAGCTCTCCCGGCTCCAGTTCAGACCCACCTCTGGCCAAGGCCAAGCCAATCAGCAAGTCTGTGATAACATATTTAAGAGGACAAGTCTTTATTTTGTGAGCAGAGGAGAGGAGGAGGATGTGAGAGAAACAACCATGTGGACACCCAGTTCACTGAAGAAGGAGAAGGGGAAGGTGCACTGGAGCAGAGATTCCCCTGCAGCCCATGGTGAGATTAACGGTGGAGCAGATACTCCCCTACAGCCCCATGAGGACTGCACGCTGGACTCCACGCCAGAGCAGGTGACTGTGCCCAAAGAAGGCCATAACTCTGAGGAAGCCTTCACTAGAGCAGCCCTTCACTGAGAGGATTGCAGCCTGCAGGAGGGGCCCATGTTGGAGTAGTTTGTCAAGAGCTTCAGCCCCGTCAGAAGGACTCACATTGAAGAAGTTCATGAAAGACTGTCTGCTGTGGGAGGGACCCCACATTGGAGCAGGGAAAGAGCATGAGGAGTCCTCCTCCTGGGGAGAACAGTGTGTGATGAACTGACCGCAGCCCCCATTCCCCTCCTGCGCCACTGTTGGGGAAGAGCCTGGGAAGCAGTGAGGTCAGGGGAGTTGTTTTTAAGGTGTGGTTGTTTTTCTCATTATCCTACTCAGATTTGATTGGTAGAGTGTTGTTGTTTAAATTAATTGATGTTGTTTCCCCAAGCTGAGTCTGCTTTTTGCCTGTGACCATAACTGGTGAGTGAGACCTCACTGTCCTTGTCTCGAGCCTCTTGTTACATTTCCTCCTCCCCATCCCACCAGGGGGCGGCACGGGGTGGGGCAGTTAGGAGCTAGCAGGCAGCTGGTGGTGTTTTGTTGCCAGCTGGCAACGACAGCTTCCAATTCTTCGAAATACTGATAGTTACATAAAACGAAAAGTCAATCTTTGAAAGGTTCTAAAATCCTTGATTGATTAAATCCACGGATAAAATGCATAGGAAGAAATTTTCTCAGCTGTGACAAAGACCCATAAAATTATGTTCGTTCCATGTCTTAATGAAGTTCATTAATATTTTCTGTGAAAATATTTCTTCTTCTTGCTGAGGAGCTCATATGTCCTCTCTTGCATTTCATAGCTCAACATTTGATGCAAGATTCAGAGCTACAAATACACAAATAATGAAGATAAACATTTCTGTAAATTAAAGTTTGCAGAGCTTAACTTAACTGCGTTGCAGAATTAACCAAACATAGACTTGGAAGAGAGTCCACCATCATATTTAAAACATTCACTTTGTTTAAAAAACTCCATTTGACACATGATTTAAGAAGTGATGTATCGTCAGCCAGAGATCCCACGACAGTTGAGAAAGCGAGGAAAAAGTGGAGGCGACAGCCAAACCAAATGTGTGAAATCACCATGGCCCTCAGGCTTTTCCTTTGAGAGCCATTTCCTTCTTTTGGCCACTTTCGTAAGATTATAAATTTCTGTGACATAAATGGTAAAATCACCAGCCTGTGATGGGACAGGCAGAGCCAGAAAATAAGCTGCAGTGCGTAACAAAGCAGTCCAGTGATTTTTAACTATTTTAGACAAAATCAAACACCAAGACAGAGATTTGAAGATACCTACAAGGTCAAATATTGAGCTATTAAATTATTTAGCTTTATTTTTGTGTGCAAATAAACAGTACAGGCACATTTGCACATGGTGGTATGTTTGTAAGTGGTTAAATGTACAAGCATCTTGCTGGCTATTCATACAATCTTCACAAGTACATACATTATCCCAATTGCAGGCTGTACATTTCATCATTTAAATAAAAGTAAGTTTCCAAATATCCACTGTACTCATTGAATTCAGATGAAACAAGCATAGCTTAAACCTTGAAGAAATGTTGTATTCTGGCAACAAATGTCTTGCTCAAAAAGTGACCTACTACTTTACTAGCCGTATGTACACTGATTGATCTCTGACATTATTCCAAGGTGTACAAGTGTAGTTAGCTACATTTAACTGAAAAAAGTATTAAGTAAGTATTACATTACTTATAGAACTCTCAAAAGATGAGTTGGTTAACACAGCATTTGGCTGTGCTGAAAATGCATACAAACACCAAGGCTCTCAGCTATGAACTGCAATGCAGCCATTTCTTATTGTCTTGTACTGAGAGTGTTACTCAGGTTAAAAGTACATGACTGAAACTGGGTGTCAGGTCAGGGAAATATTATATTTAACTCCAGGCTAAATCGTGAACCTCTTAAAAGCAAAGTGTGAACATGTTAGTTAATGGTGTCCAGTGGCTTGTATTCCTCCATAAAGCTGTATGCAGGAACACTGTGAAGGAGGAAAAACATTTGCCATGGCGGTCCTGTTCTCCCTGTTAGTACCAGCTTCAGTAAAGTGGTATGGGCCCAACAGGATCCTCAGAAAAGGAGGGCAGATGTGACCCACCATACTGACTTGTAATGGGAGCCTGCAACAGCACAGAGGACTGAATACGCTGCATTTCATTAATGGTTCAAATCTGCACTCCCAGTTCTCAATTTGTGACAAGCCTATGATATTCCATGTGGTACGGGTTTCGTCCAGTTTGTGAAACAAAAATTACACTGCATATGCTCTCCACTGTCCCTTTTTCCCCTCAGAAGAGAAAAACAAACATAACTATGATCTCCACTGGTCCACGTAATGTAGCTGCTCAGAACGGATAAGAATCCATCTCTTAATTTTTCCCCCTCTAACAATTGTGTTTGGAAGGCAAGCAGAAAAAGCACTGCAGTAGGAGTACTTTAATAATGTCATTGCAAGGGAACTGAACTGTACCAAACGTGCACAGCAGGCATGATGGCATTTGTATTTCTGGCATCGCCTTCTAAAGAAATAAGACATTAATCCTGCAGTCCAGTTTTCACCTTGCTCCAGAATACTTAGCGCACATTCCAATGACTGCAACTCTATTTGTAACTCCTTCTATCACTGCTAAAGATTTATTACTATTATTAACTGTAAGTGCATGTACTCTCAGTGTTATTCGAATGAGACTCCTCACACTCAGAGGTCTGCTATGGTTTCAGCAAGTATTCTTAACCTAGATACATTTCTTGTGAATACAGTAATTCTCAGATCCACATATAAGTAGATAACATTTTGACATCTGTGCTCTCTTCAATAAAATTTATACCATGGCCAAGAGTCCACATTCAAAAATTAGTTCTGAATCTCCTCCTCTATCCCTGAAGTCTAAAATCATGAAAAAAAAAAAAAAAAAAACAAAACTGAGCATGCTTTCCATAATAAAAATATGGATCTTCCCCTGGAAGTTTCAACTCTATAGGAGCACATCTACTAGCTGCAGACATCAGTAAAATACAGAGTAGCAGAGACTGTTTTCCCTTTATTTTATGTAATTTGTGGTCTATTATGGCATCACAAATCTGGTACCCTGCTAGTAACTGGAAAATAACCAGAAGACACTCACTTTCTGCTACTGTGGTCTATGCACCTGTATCCAATGACCTATATTAATATTTAAAAATAAGAGAGAACAGTGCTATACATAGGTGCCTGCTTACAGCTGCAGAAAGAACATTACTCAATGTTGTGTAAGGATGGTTTTGTGACAATCTGTTAAAATTCAGACCTTTTAATAAGTAAAGAAGTGTCAAATACTGTTTCTGTCTTCTGCATGGTAGTACATGGAGGAACCATGCTGTCAAAACTAAGTATCACTGGAATTGAGTAGATGAGAGAAAACCATAATGCCTGAAGTAGATTTTGTTTTGAAATAAGGTCTTAAATGCCTGAATTTTAAGAAGAAACACAAACTAGAAAATAAGCTGCTCAGTGTTACACTTCTCCAGTTTTCAGTCTTTGAATTCTGGACTTGACCCTGAAGATAGAATTTCAGTTCACCTACAAGTGTAACATAATCTAGCATAAACAAGGCTGGTTAAAAAGAGTTTTAATGAATTCACACACAGGAGTAATCTTAATTGATCATTAAGATCCATATATTCAATTTTCATGGTCTTTTTTCAAGCTTTAAAAGTACATTTATTTACAATTAGCAGTAAGAAAAATCTTGTGATAAAATATTTACTTAACCATCAATTAGCAGAAACAAAATCTCTAGCTTTCTTATTAAATCATAGTCCTCAAAAAAGATTAGCAATCCCAAGAAAGGTCCTCTTCCCCTCCAAATCATGATGTCTCTAGGCATCTGGCCTACACAGAGAGTTGATAGATGAATAGGTGGGAAAACAAAAGAATGTCACAAGCACTGAACATGAAAGAAAACTCAGCATAAATTCTTGCTTAAGATCATTTCAGTTTGAACATCCACTACAAGAGAAATCTCTCTAAAAAGCAGAGTTTGTTGCTCCAGCAACAAGTTACATGAAGGAAACCTGTTGAAACATGCAAAAGGGAAACCACAGTCTGAGAACAACAGTTTGATTCCAAATTTTCCATATCTTTGTCTCTAAGGATGTGTGCAAGGTATCTAGCGATGTAGTGGGGTGCCTAGACAGGTTGGAGAATCCCACTAGGCATGTAGATGTCTGAATGTTTACAAAATGGTCCTGTCAGACTCAGACCCCACAGTCCTTTATTCACTGAATTTGGTTGCATGCTCCCATATTTCTGCCAGATCCAGAGACAATCCATACAGGTTCAGGAGGAGAACAAATAACTCAAACTGTATGATCGTGCACGAACAAATTTAGACCCTACTCTGTGTTTAAACCACAAAGCCTGTGTACAATCCATGAGTTCAGAACACTCTTTCCCTTAATAGTTTAGACAAGTGTAACAGCTGCAATATCTCTTTTAGTTATAGGAAGCTGGAAGTGTTGTACATTTACAGACAGTTATTTTTTAATTTATGAAATCAGAAAAACTTGGGTTGGGAGGGACCTTTTGAGAGCTGTAGTCTGAACTCCTGCTAAAAGCAGGGTTACATTCAGAGCTAGATCACATTGCTCTAGGCCATCTTCAGTCAACTTTTGAAAATCTCTGAAAGTTCCCACAGCTTCTCTGTGCAACATCTCCCAGTGGTCGACCACCTCACTGTGAACTTTCTTTGATATACCAAAGTTCCCTGGTTGCAACTTCTGACCTCCTGTGCTCCTCTGAGAAAAAATTGACTCTGCCTTCTCTGTAGCCATCTTTAATTATGCTGCCAAACAGTACAGACAGATCCCCTCTTAGACCTCTTTCTCCAACGTTAACAAGACCAGTTCCTTTTGCTTCTTCTTATATGCCATGTATTCCAGCCCTCTAACCACCTTACTTGTCCTTTACTGGATTTGCCTTAAATCGTTAATCTCTTTTTTTGGGTGGCTCCACAATAGGACAGAGAATCCTACACGTGGCCTCACTGTGTTGAGAAAAGAAAACAATCACTGGCCCCTTTTGCCAATGCAGCCCAGAATGCAGTTAGCCTTCATTGCTGCCAGGCATTGCTGACCGATGTTCAACTTGTTTCCTACTAGGAGCCCTAGATCCTCTTCTGCAGAGCTATTCGCTACATAGCAGGCCTATACCAGTGATTTGGGACATTCTGTCCCAGGTAATGGAATTGGTTTTGTCTTTGATAAGTTTCATGGAAGGTATTTGTTGAATATAAATTTGTTGCAAAAGATCAGTGCAAAACCAGAATGAAATTAAGTAGCAAAGATCTGGCAAGCCAGTACTTTTTTAAACTATACAGGGGAAAATACTCAGTAATCATCTGGTGGTCTTAGCAGAGTTTATAAGCACTTTGCATGAACTACTGAGCATCTGGGCAGCACTTCCTCCCATGTAAGAGGAAGAACTGTCTGGATTAGAATTATGCTGGGTTTGTAGGTTTCAAGACAGAGTAGACGTAGGAAGCATCATTAAACTAGCTAATACACAAATTTGCAATCAATGCAGAAGTGACAGGCACATGCCTTTTGTCCCAGACTGAAAACTACTTCAGCCCAAAAGACCCAGTTAAAACCTCTGATACTCCTCTTCCTATAAATATTATATAAAATGTTATTATTAAATTCTGATAACATCAGAGGAAACTCTTACATCAAGGCATTATTTGACACTAAACATGGGGTTTCAGAAAATCCTTTGATTTCTGAAGTAAGCTGTTTGTTGCTATTTATATTCACAATCCCTGCATTATCAGCCCAGTGATTTACCACAATACTTGAGTTTTTTCAATGGAAAAAACTGTCTGTATGGCTCATCAACTAAGAATATCTTTTACATATAAAGATTATTTCTGGTTTTGTTTCTGTACTATCCATGAGCCCTTATCAAGGACTTGAATAACATATTGCTTAACACAATGGTAAGTAACACAGAACAAACAAAAAAAAAAAGACTATTCATGCTCAATAGATCATTCAGTCTAAACTTCATACAGAGGATGATATATGGATTCAAAACAGTCCAGGGAGAATATCAGGCAGCAGGGAGGAACCATTGGCCTCTGGAAAGGATGATACTCAGAGCATATGAGTGGCTAACCAGTTGTCAGGTTATGTTGGCATGAATGCAAAAGCAGATTTAAAGAAGGTAATCTGGCACCTTTATATGATTTTTTTTTCTAGTACTGAGGTGATAAGTACCAAAAAAGGGATGGAGGTATCTGTTCAAAAAATGTGCCTACTGGTGCCACAAAGACTGGCATCATGGGCCAGTCAAGCAGGAATCAATCTGTATCTACTGCTAGCAATGGTGACAGCAGTGCAGCTCTCAAGAGTCTTGCACATGAAGGTAAGCACTTACAGGTCCCGAGGGAGAACCTATGAGAAGATGGTCAGCAGTGGCATGGCGTCATGAACAGATATAGCTGGGAAAGGCTAGCTTTTCCTAGCTTAGAGAAAAGAATGTCTCATTACTTCCGATGCAGAAATGCTGAGGAAAGAGAAGGCCATACTTTAAATTTTACAGTAAAAAAAGTATCTATAAAACATCTGAACCATCTGCAAGTGGAAACATAAGAAAAAAAGTTATGTAGAAAACTACACTCAAATCAGAGCCCAGAGATTTAACCTAAAATCAGTCCAGTTCTGAGCTGCATGTAAAATCAAAGGGATAAGATGGAAGCAGAAGAAGAGTTAAAACAACATATGTAGGCTTGAGTCTACAGCCAGTCTCATGAAGGTACAGTCCTGCCTCATTGGTGCCAGAACCCAAGAGGTCAACGTGGATCCACATTTGTGCAGGAGTTGGCAAGTACAGCCAGACTGTACAGCAGGGAAAAGAGGGTTTTCCCTCATGCTTAGCGACATGTCACTATAATCTTGGAAGGGTTTTGAGCAAGTGAAAGTTTTATTTTTAATAAAACAACTGCTTTGAGATGAAAAAAACCATACTATTTTATTGTTTAACTCAAAAGGCATCAAGAAACCAGTTCATGATTCTGATCAGCACTTCCATCACGTGACTTTATGAGCTCTGAAATGCTTCTGGTGACCAATCCACACTGGCCTCAAGCTCATATAGGGGTCAGTAAGGGGGGAACTCAGGAAATTGCCTGGTTCAAGTAAATAAAAAAGGGCAACAGGGAGGCTCTATGATAATTATCACATGCTTTTAATTAGCTCATGTTCCCTAGTAGACTACCATGGCGTGACATGAGAAATCAATTTTTACAATGGAGTCAATGACTGCTTTTTCAATGACAAATTAACATATTCTTAGTGTGTTTCTTAACAGTTTGGAAAATGCCTAGAAAAGAAATACTGTGTATGTGTACAAATTCCATCTTATAATTCCTAGCACTGTTCCCATGACTTTAGTATTCTAACAACATTAAAGCCCGCTGGATTATGGAATTATAATAATGAAAAAAAATTATGCCTGTCTGGAAGACCCCAGTTAGAATGTAATTATGATGTGAAATCACAATGGCAAAATAATTGAAATGTATGGCTGTGAGGCGCTATTATGATCGTGTAAAAATGCTTTCACTAAACATTCACTGCCATGATGAATATGTTGTATCACTGGAGTTAAGGTTATGCTGTCTGCAAAGGCTGTATATCTACACTGATTATAAGCAATATGTACCTCAGTGTACTGACAAATTGTGGCCTATGATATATTTCTATGAGCAAGGGGCAAGTAATAACTTTTTTGTGAAATTATTGATGAAACCACCACGTGTTGCAGTGCCTTCAATACACACTTGGAAAGAAACTGCTTGTCTCTGTTCTTTCCTGGTTTTCTATGTTAATCTTTTAGCATAGAACTATCTGTTTGTTAATACCGTAACACAGAGGCTAGTGTTATATCATTACAAAAGGAAGATACAGCGATATCCATTACAACTTCTATATTTTAGGCATAAGACTAGATTGCTGGCACACCCAAGCCTTCCAGAGCTGTTTCCTTAATTTTGTCAGTGAACATCATTTATACATACACACACACATATACATGAGGTATTTAAGAGCTTCTCTATTGAATTTCAGTTAAACAGTGACAGAGCCATTCCAATATATCTTAAGACAGCATCATAAGAAGACTATTGACAGGGAAATCCTCAGCCCTCTTCTTGACATGAGTCAAACCCTAACAGGTGGCTGCAAATCCTCATGGCCGCCTGCTCCTGCAGGGACAATCCTCCCCGCTCCCAATTCTACACACCTCTATAATGCCTACAGCAATTGTTTAAATGATAGCCTATTTTTTGAAAATATAATGCATTTGCCCCCAAATTTCACTTCTATATAGCAGGTGTAACAAAGAAAAAGTATTACAACCATGTTGTCCACACTCATAACTTGACAATCAGAGAAGCCAGGGGTACCAAAGTGTTCGGAATGTCTCAATTATTAAAAGATCCATTTCGAAGTTTAACATTTAGTGTAAGTGGAAGGAACTGCATATGCAGATCAGTTAGCTATTGAATGTGTAAGCATCATGAAGCTCCCTCTTAGTGTTGCATAATCTTGTTCTTTTCCTTAAGCCCATATGAACTAATTGCAGAGAGATTTAGTGGCTACCCTTATATTGTTATCATCACTGAGAACAAAGACAACTTTGACCATTCAATTTGTTGGGAGGGTGTGTGTGGTAAAACAAACAGAGTAATCAGTAATTAAGAAATGGGTTTGAGATCCATGATTTTTGTTCTAGCAATACAGAGGATTTATAAAATTGATTAGCAGAGTTTAAAAATATCCTCAACTGCCAAGTACTGGCTAATGAAATCACATTAAAAGCGACTGCTTCTATAAAATGTATTCAGTGTTGTTATCTGCACTGACACAGTAACATTCATCTAGAGATACCTTTTTGGGTTGTTTTGGTTTCTCGTCTTTCTCTCTACTCTTTGAATTACTTATAGAGCTCCAAAGTGGCTATAAATAGACATTTTTATACACCTTCTTCCTGTAAGAAGTGGATCTGAAAACTCAAAGATCCAAGCACGACAGAACGATGTTTGTAAATTTGTGTAAACAAGCAGTACCAAACAGATTATTTTCATGCAGCCTCTTTAACCATAAAACTTAGATAATTTAAAATCTTTATTAGAAGTGTAATCACTGCACTGTACAAATAGGCAGAGTAGTTCATTTCCAACAACAAATGATCAAATGGAAAGGAATGCCTCAAAGGACGCAGCCATCTGAGAACTGAGCTGCTGTTTCCACTCATGATCCTTTGACACAGAGGGAAGCTTAGAGGTATAATGGAGGGTGACTATGGTCCACTTTATTGGAATCTATAGAGCCAAACTTCTAGTATTGATACTTCAGGAATCCGACCTGTCACGGGCTTAATGGTCTAATGAGAAATCTTCTGTGTTATTTAAATGGCACAAATAGCTTTCTGCAAATTAACATTCTGAATCTAATTTTGATGCAGTTGGTATCTTAGGGTACTTCTAATTGATAGTGAGCAAGGGAATAAAATCAGGAAACTGAGCTAAGTTAAAATGAGACTGTTGCGATAGAACCATGCACTGTAAAGATGCAGGGAACAAACAGTACATCTGCTAGAAGACAAATGTTCCTAAATATTTTATAAGAAGCCCTCCTTTTCTGTAATAGCCTGGGTCCTTCAGGCCCAAACCACTTATCTACGCACATATATTGCAGTTTCTACCATGTTGCAAGCCCCTATGCTCTTAACACACTACCCCCACCTGCCCCCTACCTCCACAGCCCTGTCCCATGAAAGCCTTGCTTTATCTGTTGTGCCCAGGCATGCCCAGGGAGGGCAAGCATGGACCTGCTCACAGCATTGATCTCACCAAGTCACACAAGGCTGGGTCAGCCTGCCTATTTGCCACACTGCACCAAGGCAACAGGACAGCCCATCTGCATCAACAGAATGGACAGAAAAGCATACCCCAGGCTCATCTTCAGCCATTTGTCCTGCTGACTTTTGTCTTCCCTGATTTAAAATAAACATTATACTTTTTGAATGGCTAGACAATAGTCACTGGTATAAAAGTAGTAAAAGAAAAGCTAGGAAAAGGCCAGAGAGCATTTTCCTGGATTTCCTGCACTTTCCAGATTGCATGCCACCTGACCCTTGGAAAGGCTCCCAAGCAGTATGACAATGTTGCTGGACAGTTGTATCATCTACTCTATTACGCCTGTATAAATCCAGCAGAACTCCAATACTCCAACCATGGTTTGTTTGATTTTTTTTTAAATTAGTTCATCTGGATGTCTGCTTTTCTGTATGAGAACGAAATGTATCCCTCTCACTCTTAAGTTTTACTGTGCAGTCTTCCACTTTAGTGGTTTATTTATACTTACTGACTGAAAAATAAAAAAACCCTAAACAATAAAATTAAAATCTTCATTAAATCCACATTAGCTGTTAATGCATTTTGTGGATTGCTTATTTATATTGAATACAAACATATTTTCATATAAGCATTGTTGTTGACAAATACATATTTAGGCATACTGTAAGCAACCCTTATAATAGCACAAAAACAGAGCAAAGACTTTACTCACCAAGCCATCCTGAGCCAGAATTGGGTATGCACATATCTGTTTCAGCACTGGGTAACACAAATCCAACCACAAAAACTTCAACCCCATCAGCCATTAGGGCCATTCCCAACACAAAGAAGAGGGCCCACTGGAAACGACCATGGCCACACTCTTGTATTATCAGTTCGTACTGCTGTGCTAGCTCTTCTTCATCAGCTTTCCTCTCTGTTTCCAATTCATGACGATCCTTATATTCATCACGTCTAGTCTGACCTAAGGCCACCATGCCATCCTTGCCCTGTCCCATGTTGGGGATTCCCTGATACTCCCCTTCATAAATTTCATCATCTTCATCATGCCCTTCAGTTGCTTCACTTGATCCTTCATCATCATTAACTTCTACACCATAGTTTCCTCCTTGGACATAGTAATCATCGTCATCTTCTTCATCCTGGAATCGGTTGTAGGACCTCTGTGTGTAGCCATCCTGAGCTTTGTCAACAGCTTTATTCACTTTTTTCACTGCTTGCCTCTTCATCTCTTTGGCAATATCTTTTGCTCCTTTCATTAATGAAGTTCTATCTTTGTATGTTTCCTCCATCTTGTATCAAAGGATTTTCGCTGTGCTGCAGAGGGACCTGCTGAATACTGTTTAGAATATCTATTGTGTGTTGGACGTCAGTAGAAAAAGCCCAAGTACATGTGAAGCTGTAATATTCAACCTGCAAAATACAAGAGAAAAAAGTTTATATGTTGCTCCTTCTTAGTTGCTTCTTCACACTGATATAGTACCATAACAATCTTCATTCAAGCACAGTTCAGGGCCTCAAATATACAAACCTGGATTTTCTTCAGACGTTAATATCCCAGACTAGGAAGAAAATACTCTGAAGAGAAATAAAAACATCTCTACCAGTTTTCAGAATGAAATGTATTACATTCTAGTCTTTCAATGGATGCCAGATTTTATTTTGAAAGAAAACAAAGTGATTCCAAGCACCTTACTTCATATAGACTCCATCTGCAGTGACCTTCCCCATTTGAACTTCCTGCTGTGTAATAAAAGGCTACAAATACTAGCTTTTCTCTCAATGAGTTACCATGAAATACCTGTCCTCTGTCCAGCCTCCCACTTACACAAATCTTTTAAGGCATTAATATTCCTGAGAGTCTCTCAAAGCTGACTAAACTTGGCTAATGCATTCACAGTGCATTCACACTGAGTCTTAGCAATATGTAGTCCCACCCTAAAAAATTAGCACAGGGAGCTGTGGCACTTTCACACTTCGGAGGTTTCCAGTACTTAAACCTGGACAGACATATCCCTCTTTACCCTTTCCATAGTGGCAATAGGGGCAGCCTAGAGCAACTGTATGTCATCAGATAATTCACCCCAGAGTGTGTTAGTCCAGCCTGAGCTCATGCCAATCTAGCTGTATGAAAGCACAAAGACGTTTTGTACCAGTCCCCCTCCCTGCCCCCGTGCTGTACCTTTCCATCTCTTCCTTTACGCAGTCCCAGGATCACAAATGCAGACACAATGAGTCAAGAGCAGCTTGCTTATTTGACCGAAGACTAGGTATTTGCATCTTTTCTGGGCAGTTTTCAAGCATATCAGCAAGGCATTTTGCTAATCACACTCCTGCAAAATCACTAGGGGTAGTAGAAAGAAATTGCAGCAGCATACAAGCAGAGGGAGGGGAGAAATGCAGGATCCTTCTTTGGCAACAGTCCATAGTTAGAATAGCTGAAACCAATAACAAAACTGCACCATTACTCATCTGTCTAAAGTTAAGGGGCAGGGGTGGGGGTGTGGTGTGTGAATCTGGGCACTGCAACAGATTTGCAGGAACCTCACCTCTGGGAGAAAGCAGGCTAAAATTTCTGTAGCAGTGCTTCTGAGAAAACACCACCAGGTTGGGGAAAGGGTTATTTTTAACCCTGACAATTTTAATAATCTATTTTCCAGCATAACCTCAGAAAAAGCTGCAGTAGCACAACTAAGGAGGCAGTGAGATGTAATTTAGGAGTAAGAATAAATGGCTGGAAATTTCTGAAGCATCCTATTCCCCTTGCTGAAGTAGTGTGAACTACCCTCCAAATTCCATGGGAGAAGACCAGGGTAGAGCTTTGAGAATCTGTCCTTTACTCATTCAGTTGTAAACACTGTCCTCAGAAGTATATTCCAGATATCAATTTTAAGACTGATACTGTTTTGAGGGACAGGAAGAATTACAGACTACATTAGATAAATGGACATGATGCACTTCTGATAAAAGAAAACCAACCCTAAAATCACAGAGACATGCAGGTAATATGACTTAAGAAGCTCAAAGGTATTTCCCTAGCTTTTTTTATAATGACTATAGAAATTCACGTATTCCGGAAAATGTCTTTATTTTGGTCTCTTCCTCTAGGTTAATTTCATACACTCTGAATGTTTCTCAAAGAAATCAGATGTGATGGCACTATCCAACTATTCAATGCAAACTGAAGCATTTACTGGAAGAGAAATGCAGCACTAAAAAAAAACCCAGGATGTAATATTTATGACTGAAAACCGTAGCCTGATTTTAGGTACATGACGATCCTTCTAAGTAGGTCATCCTGGTGAATCTTTTATGCTAAGACAGTTTCTGTAATTACAGCTTTGCAGTCTTCAAGGCACCCCTTAGAAGTTAATCTTTGTGTACTGAATTAGGCATGTGATCCTTACTGTTACCTGTGTGTCACTACATTATCTACTAGCTGTTATTGAACATGAAATGCATAAAAGCATTCAAGAGCCGACAGAATCAGTAAAATCAAGGAATGGCTGAAGGAGTGGTGCCACAGCCATGGCTTTGGCTACTTGGACCACAGGACTCACTTTGAGAAACCTAGTCTCCTGGGGACTGATGGGGTGCATCTCTCAGAGAAGGGGGAGAACATCTTTGGACAAAGGCGAGCCAGTCTGGTAAAGAGGGCTTTAAACTAGATTTGCCCATGCAGGGGATCCTCAATCCATCCCACTTCGAGGCCAGCGCTGGAAATAGATGCCCTGGCCACGGAGATGGATCGCGGGCCAGCAAGAAAGCAAGTAAGTGAAGTGCAAGATGGTGAATTCCAGTCAGTAAGCATTCCAGCTGGTAAGACGGCTTCAATGGGGGGCCCACTTAAATGCCCCTATGCAAACGCACAGAGTATGGGGAACAAACAAGAGGAGTTAGAGATGTGTGCACGTCTGCAAGGCTATAATGTTATAGGCATCACTGAGACGTGGTGGGGTAGCCCCTGTGACTGGAGTGTAGGAATAGATGGGTATAGGCTCTTTAGGAAAGACAGGCAGGGGAGAAGAGGAGGGGGTATCACCCTTTATGTCAAGGACCAGCTGGAGTCCATGGAGCTTGGCCTGGGGATGGATGAGGAACTGACCAAAATCTTATGGGTCAGGGTTAGAGGAAAGGCAGGGGAAGGAGATTATCATGGTGGGGGTCTACTACAGGCCATCTGACCAGGATGACCGAGCAGATGAGGCCCTCTACAGACAGAGGAGCACTTCACGTTCACAAGCTCTGGCCTCATAGGGGACTTCAGTCACCTGGACATCTGTTGGAAGGAAGGCACAGCAGGGCACCAGCAATCCAGGAGGTTCCTGGAATGCATTAATGACAATTTCCTTCTCCAGGTGGTAGAGGAACTGATGAGAATGGGTGCCATGCTGGACCTTGTTCTCACCAACAAGGAGAGGCTGGTGGTTAACATGAAATTCAAAGGAAGCCTTGGCTGCAGTGATCACGAAATGTTAGAATCCAAGATCCTCAGGGCAACAAGGAGAGTGCACAGCAAGCGCACTACTCTGGACTTCAAGGGAGCAGACTGACCCCTTCAGGGATCTGCTTAGTGGAGCACCATGGGATGAAGCCCTGAAGGGGAGAGAGGCCCAGGAAAGCTGGTCCATATTCAAGGACCGTCTCCTCAGAATCCAGGAACAATGCGTTCCAAAACAGAGGAAGGCAGGCAAGAATGCCAAGAGGCCTGCATGGATGACCAGGGAACTCCTGGACACACTTAAAGACAAAAAGAGAAGTTACAGAAAGTGGAAGAAAGGACAGGTAGACTGGCAAGAATACAAAGAAGTTGTCCAAGCAGCCAGGGATCAGGTAAGAAAAGCTAAATCCCAGATAGACTTAAATATGGCCAGGGACATCAAGGGTAACAAGAAAAACTTTTATAGGTGTGCCAGTGACAAAAGGAAGACTAGGGAAGCTGTGGGCCCCCTCCGTAAGGAAAGAGGAGAACTGGTCACAAGGGATATGGAGAAGGCTGAGGTTCCCAATGACTTCTTTGCCTCAGTATTCACTGGCAAGGGCTCTAGCCGTACAGTCCAAGTTGCAGAAGCTGAAGGTGGGGACTGGGAGAAGGAAAATCTGCCCACTGTAAGTGAAGAGCAGATTTGTGGCTATCTAAAGAACCTGAACGTGTGTAAGTCCATGGGACCTGATGAGATCCATACATGGGTCCCGAGAAAACTAGCAGACCAAGTTGCTAGGCCACTTTCCGTCGTATTTGAGAAATCATGGCAGTCTGGTGGAAAAGGGGAAACATCACCCCCATTTTCAAAAAGGGAAAAAAGGAAGATTTGGGCAACTACAGGTCAGTCAGTCTCACCTCTGTGCTTGTCAAGATCATGGAGCAGATCCTCCTAAAGGCTCTACTATGGCACACGGAAAATGTGGAGGTGATTGGTGGCAACCAACATGGCTTCACCAAGCGAAAATCCTGCCTGACGCATCTGGTGGCAAGGGAAGAGTAACTGATGTCATCTATCTGGACTTGTGCAAAGTCTTTTACACTGTCCTGCACACCATCCTGGTCTTCGAATTGGAAAGATGTGGATTTGACAGATGGACTACTTGGTGGACAAGAAACTGGCTGGAAGGCCAGACCCAAAGAGCTATGGTCAACGGCTCGATGTCTGAGTGAAGACCAGTGACAAGTGGCGCTCCTCAGGGATCGGTACTGGGATCAGTGCTACGTAACATCTTTGTGGACGACATGGACGGTGGCATCGAGTGCACTCTCAGCAAGTTTGCTGATGACACCAAGTTGTGTGGTGTGTTTGACACTGTAGAGGGAAGGGAGGCCATGCAGAAGGACCTTGACAGGCTTGAGAGTTGGGCCCAGGCGAACTTCATGAAGTTTAACAAGGCCAAGTGCAAGGTCCTGCACCTGGGTTGAGGCAATCCCAAACACAGACACAGGCTGGGCGATGAGTGGATTAAGAGCAGTCCCGGGGAGAAGGACTTGGGAGTGCTGGTGGATGATAGGATGAACATGAGCCAACAGTGTGCACTTGCAGCACAGGAAACCAACCGTATCCTGGGCTGCATCAAGAGAAGCGTGGCCAGCAAGTCAAGGGAGGTGATTCTGCCCCTCTACTCTGCCCTCGTGAGACCCCACC
This sequence comes from Leptosomus discolor, assembly GCF_034619465.1. Lineage (NCBI taxonomy): Eukaryota > Metazoa > Chordata > Aves > Leptosomiformes > Leptosomidae > Leptosomus > Leptosomus discolor. The sequence goes on along the minus strand of NC_141419.1, from coordinate 66,477,164 downwards.
TGGAATAATGCGTCCAGCTCTGGAGCCCCCAACACAAGAAAGACATGGAGCTGCTGGAGCGAGTCCAGAGGAGGGCTACCAAAATGGTCAGAGGGTTGGAACACCTTTCCTACGAGGATAGGCTGGGAGAGTTGGGCTTGTTCAGCCTGGAAAAGAGAAGGCTCTGGGGAGACCTTATAGGGGCCTTTCAGTACCTGAAGGGGACCTAGAGGAAAGGTGGAGAGGGACTTTTTACACAAGGGCATGTAGTGACAGGATGAGGGGTAATGGTTGGAAGCTGGAGAAGGCAGGTCCAAGGAAGAAGTTCTTCACTCTGAGGATGGTGAGACACTGGAACAGGTTGCCTAAGGAAGTTGTTGATGCTGCATCCCTGGCAGTATTCAAGACCAGGTTGGATGGAGCCTTGAGAAACCTGGTCTGGTGGGAGGTGTCCCTGCCATGGCAGGGTGATTGGAACTAGATGATCTTTGAGGTCCCCTGCAACCCAAACCATTCTATGATTCTATGATTCTCAATGAACTAAAAAACCCTGCCTTAAGGGTGATAAGTACAAAGAGGAATTATTTATAGCTCATGCATAATAGGTCCCCACCCTTTTAATTATGTTGGACTGATTGACTACAAGTAAGTAACTGGAAAGTCTGAAAGAGTGAGGAGTGATGACAACATGAGTAGCATAAAGCAGCAAAAGCATAGACAAGAACCTAACCGTATACTCTCATTTGTACCAACTCTCTTACACAAAAAGCCTGCTCACTTTCACTAAACTAAACACCACATTCCTATTCAATTCCTTCAACTGAAAAAAAAGTTCCCAGGAAAATATTGATTTCACCTGATACAAAAATATTACTTCTAGACATAACTACAAAAAAAATTTTTTTCAGAACATTCAAAGATGCATGCACAAAAATACCTTTTTTATTATTTTCCATTCTATTATATTCACAAATTTCAGTGCATTTAACACTTCATACTTATGTTCTACACCTGAAATAAAGGTCAGACATCACAAACTAAATCAGTGAGATCCCATAAAGTTTTATACCTGTGAGATATCAGAAAACCCATTCCCACAAAGACTTACAGCTTTGCTTAACATAAGCCATGAGAAGACTCACTGAAGACTAACAACACATTATAGTAACTGTATGCATATCTTCAGATAATAAATTTTTCAGAATAGACCTGGAAGTCACACTCAGATGAGCTTTGACATTTCAGATACACTTGGGGACCTAGTATAGCACCTTTCCTGCTCTTCTTTTGAATCTGTGAATCCTTTTCAAAGAAAAAGAAAATACTAAAACCATTTCTTATTTAAGTTGATGCCTTTTTAAATGCACATTTTACCCATCATTTTGATTCTGTCTTGATTTCTGGTTTTATACCTTTATCAATGACCTTTGCATGGATACAAGTGTTTTGTTTCTTCTGAATTTATCTGTTGCTCCAAGTTAGTCTTCATCTGAAGCTATAACGTTCTGTTAGATCATAATTACCTCCAATTATAATACTGTGATGTGTTGAACAATTTTATTATCAAGCGAAATATATGCACCTGAACTATCTAAACTCATAAACAGAAGACGTTTTTTTCTTGCATGTGCTCTCAGTTATAAAAGAAAAAATAGAAAAGCGTTATGCATTGGCTGTGTCATGACAAAGAACAATGATATTCAAATTTTACCAAAGTTCTCCAACAATTTTTGCATGGTACACTTCAAATAACACAAACGATGCAATCCTACAAGTCACCGCAGACCTGAGCCATATGCAGAGGTAAAACCCACACTTAAATTTACTGGGATACTTGCAAACTGCCTCCCCATCTCTTCAAGCACAAAACTGTTCTAGAAAAGCTGTTCGTCTACTGTTCCAGGGTAGTTCTTGCTTCAGTATGCCCCAATAAAGAACAGATGCCTCAATAAAAGGTATTGATTCATAGAGGTATTATATGGATTTATTTATAGAGGTATTTATTTATTTATAATAAACAAAAGCTGGCATCAAAGCCAGTGAGAATGGGATTCTTTTTGGGCAATGTTAGAAGATTAAAAGATAAGCTTCCATAATCCAAGTAAATGTTCTTTCTGTCACGTCGAGGCTCACACATCCAGGCTGCAACTCTTCTATCTCGGTCTGCAGTCGCCAAAGCTATGTAAATCACTGCAAGGATGCAGTGCTACCAACAGTGGCAGTCCCCAACCCTCTCCCAGTTCAGATGGCATTCTTACCACTTGTCCTGTACTAGCACTTTTCACTATTCATCCTCAGTGCAGCCACAAAACATGTACAGAAGATGAGCTGGGAATTCATTAATTTAGTACACATCAAAGACCCTGAGCTCAGCAGAGATGGGGGTTTCATGGTACACTGCAATTTCTCCTTTCCTGTTTTGTTCCTTTCCTTTCCACATTAAACCAGCAGAGAGAACTGTTTCTCTTTCTGCACTGTATGCTCCACCTTCCCAGATTCTCTTAAACTATTTAACTGATTTACCTAATTAGAATAAAACCAGAAGAATTGTTTTTTAACTTGTTTTTACTTGAAATTTGATAACCTTTATCAGAAAAAATAAAACAGATATATTTGCCTGAAAGGATGTTCATTTTTTCTGTGTACATCAGCCTTTAACAAAAATGAATATCTTTAACTGTCTCTTAGGGCCTTAAAGTATCATCAAAACCAAATAACTCTACTAATTGTTTTCTCACAGTGCTTTTGATCACAGGCCCAATTCTTCTTCACTTACAGCTGGATATATAAGCACAGAAACAGGATCTGCAAATGCTCTGCTTAAAGCAGTACAAACCCAAATAGCAAATTGTGCAATGAAACCAGCCCACACGCATATGTAAAATGAAAAATTAAAAATTCTGTCCAGTGAAAATCAGGAAATATTAATGGAATCATCTGTGAGAAAAATTCAATAATATTGTAAAAATGAATTCTCCTTTAACCAAGGGAGCCAGAGTAGAAAAATGATAGGTGCAAAGTTAGGAGGTTGGCCATTCTGCACTTTACACTTGCATTATATTACTCCTCTCTGCACTACTTCTATGCTCTAAATATCTTCCAGAGAATATCCTGAAGAAGGGTGCCACAATGCTGGTAAGATTTACGAGCACCACCATCCTTTTAGACAGTGACATAGAAATGTCTAATTCAGCTGGCTGTCATTAAATACACTCAGGCTTCTAAACCACTCTGATCCACAGTTCCACCTAAGGTCACAATCTGGATTGAGGACTCATCTATGGTCCACCCTCTCTTATTAAGCTCTTTTCACCCTTTCTTTTGACCTATAAAATAGCTTTACTACTGACAGCAAATGAAGATGCTATCTGCTCTCTGGTTGTAACACTTACCAACCCATCTAACTGCTTAGAAGTAGATCCAGCTCAATGCCCCCCCCAACAATAGGGCTAGACAGTGTTACAAAACTGAAATAGTCTTATCTATAAATTAAATTATAACAACAAACCTGTAAAGACTCTACAGTGGAGTGATCCGTTCCTTCAAATTCACATTAATCAAAAGCTTATTTTTCTAGGAAAAGGTGATTGAACAAAAAACAGGACATACTTTGAAATATCTTATTATCTTTTACACAGTAAAATAGCAACAGAGAATAGCATATACAAAGAAAATAACTTCACTAATTTTTTTTAAAAAAATCTAATGCTAATTACTCACTTTGCCTTATTGTACTTAAACAACAGAGTTTTAATTGCTTTTGTTGGTTTTGTAATCAGTCTGCTCACTATCTGGCTACTTGAAGATGCTACTTGTTTTTACATGGCAAACACTGAAAAATTCATTCTCATTAAAGGCAAGGCAGGACCGTTGAAATGCTCTTCCAACATCGTGGGTTTAATTTGCACTTTGAACACTCTTCCGTGCTTCCTGTGGACCTCTTAAATGAGCATTTCCAGGATCTGTGTTGAGTGGTGATGACTGAAATGCACTGATTTCTTCAATAAGTATTGACAAGAATCAAGCAAGGAGAAATTTAAACCAAACTGGATGACATAAACTAAGTCTCTTCAGTGAAAGTTAGTGAGCTTGTATACTGTACACACACTACCAGCAATGACTACCCAAATCTTGGGGAAGTTGAAATTTCATTATTTTCAAACTTCCATTCTAACAAAACATGTTTAGACATATTTCTTTACTTTTCACACTGTCACAGTAAAAGAAAACTGTATTTCCCACTGGAGCTGAGAGCTATCCTCCTTCTCATACCTACTTCTCTTGAAAATTCACTTTCTTCATCAGGGTATGAGCATCCAATATATTTTGTACTTTCCAGTTGCCCGAATCAGAGTGAAGACAATCATCCTGCATTTCAGAATCAGAGTGAAGACAATCGTCCTGCATTTCAGTAGTGAGGGAACAGCACAAAGCAGGTAGACAAGCAAGTTTTCATTACTCAGCACTGACAATCAAAAAAAAAACATCAAAACCACACCAACCAGCACCTTCTTTCTTGTATCTGCCATGGTCATGGTCATGTTGGCTGCTGCACAGAAAGCAGACAAGAGTCTCTTGAGAAAGTAAAGGCCCACCAGCTGTCAAGAATGGCTTGGGGTCAAAAGAGGACAGAAAAATATTTCCCCTCACAATGGAGAAGATAGATAGAAAACTTGAGGATAGATATCTAAAAAAATATATTTTAAAATGTCAAGACTGAAGTTCTAAGAATAGCCAGGGAGTCCCGCCCTGGAAGAAAAGTAATAAAATTATGCATTGTCGAAAGTCTCCAGGGAATAAAATCTGCAAATGCACAGGACGATCTTCAACCACTCGAGTAGCCATTTCTGAAATTACTCTTCACAAATCTGTGATTCACAGGTACTATGAAACAGCAACTGTACAAACACTAGACTGACAGATGCCACAGAACAGCATGGAGCTTAGGGAAAACATGGGAAGGTTGAAGGGCATCTTGTAGGGTAAGCTGTATTACAAACTGGAATTAAGCACCTTTCCTTTCTTCCCAGAATAAAACAGGCAAGAGTTCCTTACATTTCAGAAGGAAATACAGGGTCACAGTCTCAGCTCCCACTGGGGAAAACTTTTTGAAAAGAATGAGCTTTCTGTGCTGCAAGCTTTCTGCTCATCCCTGTGCCTGCAGAATTAGAGTCCAAAGACTTCTCAGTTCTGACTTAATACAGTCTGCCAACTCCTTCCTTTTCTGCTGCTGGTTTATATTAGCCTCCTCATGGGGAATCAGCTGTTGCAGTCAATAAACCTTAGTAAGACAGCAGTGGTTTCTTGGCATAATGTTGAAAGATACCTTAAAACCCTGTTTTTTAACCCACACTGCCTTCAAGTTATTTTGCTATTCACTCAAAGCATTATTCTTTCTTTCTTGTGTTTAACAGGGGTTACTTTTTATTGTTTGTAACAGCATATGAAAAGCTGGAAAACAAAATCCTCTTTTTAGAATTGTGTAGTTCTCATTTGCTAAACATTTTCTTTTGCTACAGTTTCCGCATGGCAAGCTGAACTTTCTACTTAAATTTTATATCCCTGTTTCACAAGCTCAATGTCAGACGGATGCTAGTCCTGAGAATCCCAAGCACTCATGTTAACCTGTTCCTCCTTCAGTAAAAGATGCTTGCATTGTCTCTCAGAAGCAAAAAACTGAAAATGCCCCCCCCCCCCCAACAGGGCAACTGTTTTCTGTGACTGAAAGCCCATTTCCTCATTGGCATTCAGCCAGCATCCTTGCCAAAATAGCTTGTGAAAATACATAAATAATAAAACCAAGAATGACATATTAAGCTTTTCTGGTGATGGACTGCTTTAGCTGTGGGAATCTGAGAAGAAACTGAGCATTCACCAATTTGACCTAAATAGCGAGGGGCAAAAAGGAATAATTCCAGGTGTATAGCAAAATGAAATGAGCCTTGGTGGAACCCGTGAAATACATCAGTGAATCTAGCTTAAAAACCCCCTAATTCATGTATATATGTATAGATATGTGTATCTCTATTAATTTATGCATATAATTAATGTATATTTAAAATTATGTATACATATGCATATATATAAAGAAATGCTTCGCTGTACACAGATCATTGGTAACAACTTTGGATGGGAAGAATTCAGAAGTTCAATCAAAAAAGAAACACTTGGGCTCAGTGGCCATATTGGGTTTGTGTTGCAAGGTTTTGGTAGCAGGGGGTATACAGGGGTGGCTTCTGTGAGAACCTGAATCTTCCCCGGTGTCTGACAGAGCCAATGCTGGCTGGCTCCAAAACGGACCCACTGCTGGTCAAGGCTGAGCCCATCAGCAACGGCGGCAGCACCTCTGTGATAGCGTATTTAAGAAGGGAGGGAAAAAACTGCTGCTGAACAGCAGACAGAGGAGAGGAGTGAGAATATGTAAGAGCATTCTGCAGACACCAAGGTCAGTGGAGAAGGAGGGGGAGGAGATGCTCCAGGCGCCAGAGCAGAGATTCTCCTCCAGCCCATGGCGAAGACCATGGTGAGGCAGGCTGTCCCCCTGCAGCCCATGGAGGTCCACGGTGGAGAAGATATCCATCTGTAGTCTGTGGAGGACCCCACACTGGAGCAGGCAGAGATCCAAAGGAAGCTGTGACCATGTGGGAACCCCACACTGGAGCAGTCTGTTCCTGAAGGACTGCACCCCATGGAAGGCACCCAGGCTGAAGCAATTCATGTAGAATTGTAGCCTGTGGGAAGGACTTGTTTTGGAGAAGTTTCATGGAGGACTGTCTCCTGTGGGAGGGACCCCATGCTGGAGCAGGGGAAGAGTGTGAGGAGGAAGGAGCAGCAGAGACAATGTGTGATGAACTGACTGCAACCCCTATTCCCCATCCCTCTGTGCTGCTCGAGGACAGGAGGTAGAGAAAATCAGGAGTGAAGTTGAGTCTGGGAAGAAGGGAGGGGTGGAACGAAAGTGTTTTAAGATTTAGGTTTTATTTCTCATTATCCTACTCTGATTAATTTCCCCAAGTCAAGCCTGTTTTGCCTATGCCCATAACTGGTGATCTCCCTGTCCTCAATGCATGAGCCTTTCATTATAATTTCTCTCCCCTGCCAAGCTGAGGAGGTGAGTGATAGAGCAGCTTTGAAGGGCACCTGGCATCCAGACAGGGTCAACCCACCACAGTGGCTTAGACTGGTTTGTTTGGAGTTTGTTATCCTACTAGTGCTAGAAAGCAATGAAGGAAATTAACAAATAAAGCATTCTCTGATAATTATTTTAATATGGTGGTGTATTATTGCTATATCTCATTAAGCCAGTTACCCCAAAATGCAAATTCAAGATGGGGAATGTATTCCTGAATTAAATCAGTATTTACATAGGTTAGATTTAAGTCACTGCATTAAGTCTGCAGAAATGGACATGAGGGGCTAGGTGAATAGCAGGTTGAACACAAACATGTAGAGCACCCTTTCCTCCATGACACATGGGTCATGTCCTGGGTTGCATTAGCAGGAGTGCTGCCTGCTGGCTGAAGGGAGTTTTCCCCCACTACCTGTGTAGCCACCAAGACTACCATGTTCTATTTCACGCCCCTCACCACAATCTAAAAAAGTCAATCACAAACTGGAGAGAGAGAGGATCACCAGGGTGGTTACATATACAAGGAGAAGGAGCTGTTTGCTCAGCCTTCAGAGGGGAAGGCTCAGGACGAATCTAACCACCATCTTCCAGCATATAGTGAAGACAATGAGATCTAGCTCTTTTTAGAGGTGAAGAACAAAAACAAAAGATGAAACAGCTACAAGCTGCAGCCAGGGAACTTCCAGCCAGATCTCTGAGGCCTCTTCCAACCCAAACTGTTCTATGATTCTACGATGATTCCATCATTCTATGACAACCTTAGATAAACTACACAGGCAGGGTATTTAACTGTTTTCTCTTTCCTGCTTTGAAATAGTGGTAATTGAAGCACAGAAATGTTAGGTCACTTACCCAGCTTGACATGGGCAGGTATCAAAATAGGTCTTAAAATTAACATTTGGTAATTCAGTACATTGATCTTTGAATTGTAGATCCTTTCTTCATTGTGTTTTTCCATAAACTTGCTACCTCTGAGAGAAAACAACTCAACCCAAACTCAAAATAGAAAGCTGCCTGACTACAGCAGTAAAAGCTCTACATGTCAGGTACAGATCATTACACAGAATGAGGCAATTACAGCTGATAAGAAGTGTACTTGCACATAAGAAGTAACAATGACTTTAAGAGTCTGTGGCATGGAAATTCATCAATATGGGAACTCAGCTATAATTGAGAATGACAGAAAGAACATTCACAGAGAGCTGAAATAAAAATAGCCTGATAATATGCAGATAACAGGTACTTTGGCAAGATTTTTTTTCAGTGCTTTCAAAACAGACTTATAAATAGCAAAAAAATTTTCCTCCATGTTTAAGTAGGAATTAAGTTTAAAAGCTTTATATAGTGTTCTGGAGTTAATTTTCACCAGGCGCTGGGAGAGGGCACAGCCAAACTAAAGTATCCAAGGGGTATTCAGTTCCATGCTGATGTCATGCTCAGTGTCTAAGGGGGAGCGGCGGGAAGGCGCACACGGCGTGGTGCGGTGGGCGGTTGGGGCGGTGAGCCGTTGCGTTCTGTGTCTCTTGCTGTACCTATTATTTCATTAGTGGTGGTGGTGTTACTGTTGTTTCTTCTCTCCTTGTGCTGTTCCATTAAACTTCTTATCTCAGCCCACGGGGTTTGACCCTTTTCTCCCAATTCTCCTTCCCATCCACCGCGGGGGGAGGGTGAGCGAGCAGCCCATGGTGCCCTGCTCCTGGCTGGGCTGAAACCACGATGTATAGTTTTACTTTATTTTTCATTCTGAAAAAATGAAAAGTCAATGATCTGTCTTAAAATGTCTTGGCATCTCATATAAAAGAGGAAGGAGGTTAATGAACAGAGTACTATATTTTAAAAGTAGCCTGCAAACCTAAATTCTTCTCTAACATTTTTGTTACAACCAAGACTGCTAGCTTCCTTCTTGCAAACAAAGTGATTTGGTTTTACATCCACCTCAGCTTTTCTCAGTTACTCTTAAAGAACAGGGTACTTTCTAAATTATTCGCCTGAAAAAACTGTACTGTGTATATTCCAGATGATGTACACTAATGTTTTCTATTTCATCCTGTTCCTTTAGGGTTTTCCTAGGACTGTTTTCTGCACCGTGCCAGATACAGTGTTTTTACTGGAAGTCTGTGATCACAGTAACATATACCTCTGCTTCAGAATTATCTTGACTATTAAAGACAATGGAACATGATATCCAAATAGAGAGCTAGTTCTGCTGCATTAGAAAAAGTGATTCTGCAGTCATAAAGTCTTACCTTTCCCTGGGGGAAAACTTACCAGTTTCAGGTAGAAATTACTTTTTTCACAATTAAGGCTGACTCATTGTCTTCCAGGCCTTAATAAGGTAAGAAAGGAAATCATGAGTGCTCTAACCTCCCCAAATATAAATGATGCTGCTGAAAATCCAATTGCATTTTTTTTAAGGCTGCATTGACTTACAGTTGTACAACTCGTTCACATAATTTTATTCCACACAGGAAAACAAAAACTTCTTAAAGATTCCCCAAAACTCAGGTTTTAGCCATGTTCAGACTACATCATTTGCTGACAACATGTTTAATTAAGTCTCTACACTTTGTTGACCTGAATTGCACTATTATTACAAGTTGCACAGTGCACATGTGCAGGTTTTCAGGAAGTGTAAGAAAACTTCAGCTCTAAAGTAAATAAATCCAAGTGGCTGCAGCTGCGTGGCTACCATTAAATCACAAATTTAATATTTTAGCAGCTTATATTTTATATCCCTACTTGGTTCACTAAACTTCATAAGACTTTATTTTGTAGATTTGATAACAGAAGGGAGCACAGAAAGAGACTAAAATAATGGACTGATGAACAGAATCTATGCTGAAAATGCAGCAGTCACTAGCTTTTCAGATTCTGCAACTTAGGCTCCTACCAAAGTAGGATTCATCTGTACCTCGGAGTGCATTATGCAATCTGAGCAGTACCTCAGTGTGGCTCTTCCCTTGGGTAGAATGTGTAGACGTGGATAGCACAACTGAACAAACACAGTGCTCTGTTGTTGAAAGCACAGAACAGGCAGCAAAATGAAGATAGAGGAGCTGGTGAACATTTTTCTCAATTTCAGTGAACTTCCTGCAGCTTGTTTTGAAAACTACCTACTTGCCAACCTGAAAATATGTTCTGTTCCTTGTGTTTGACTCTGCACAGCAACAAGGTGTGGTGAGCTGAAACATCTCAGAAATAAATTCTGCCGTATGAAACCATTTCTATTTTATTTTAAAGCAAAAATTACATGATAGCCTTTTTTTCTCAGTGTTTCTCAGTGTGTGCTTTATGGACATGGACAATTCTCCAATTTACTGAGATCCCCAGTCTTCCCACTTATTTTTAGCCTAATTCTTAGTCTGGCTCTTGAAACACTTGACACCCAACACTGAAGTTGACCATCCTCCTGCAGTTCCCTGCTTTGAAATAGGTTTTCCTTCTTCTCTTGTAGAGTTTTAATTGACTGTCAGGTCCCCAAGTGCCTCAATAGGCCTTAATCACCCCGCCCAGCTTCACCTGGGTCCCCTCTGAGACACTCACATCCTCTGCCATGGACTTGAGCTACCTTTAAGCTCAGGCCTGGGCACTCAACTCTGCCTGAACTACACCATAGGGTGCCTGTCTCTAACACCTTCTGTTCCTGAATCTCAGACTGGATTTCCCTCACTGATCTTGGACATAACACTGCCTCACCTTGTCTGATGAGCACCAGACAATTGACAGAAAGCTGCTGTTCTTGTCATCTCTGTACACCCTGCCTGGGAACCATGCTCCATCAGTGGAGGCACTGTCCTGCTGCACTGTGGTCCCCCTCAGCTCCTGCCTTCTCTTCCCTCCTGGAGCAGTCTCATGGTTGCTGCTCCCTGGCATCTTTCGCAAAGGCTGAAGCCTGACCTTAAATAGAGCTCCTGGACCAACAGGCAGAAGGTGCTTGTGTGAGGGGTCCCAGTGAGGATCATCAGGGCAACCTAGGTCTGTTGGGGCACTCAGCATCCTCACAGACACTGAGGGTATGTGCCTGACTTGCAGAGTACCTTTAGTACTGTGAAGGCTCACTACAGACAGTGAGATTACTGCCAGCAGAGTGAAATTCACTACACATTAGCTTCTTACCTCCACTGGAGAATCTGAAGTCATCTCTAAACTCCAAAAGGTTGAAAACTGCTTTATGTATATAGAACGGTATACCCAAAACTATGAAGCCTGTTGTGACCAAAACTATGATCTAGAAGAGCACTGGTAACAGCCAGAGAAAGACACGCATTGGAAAACATGGCAATATTTTTCATTAGCAATCACTGATTATAGCAGTTACCAGAATGGCTAGTAGAAAGCTAACTTTTGGCATAGGTAGCATGTCTAGTCTACAGATGTTGGCTTAGTACTCCTTTCTGGTGAGATATGGGAAACACACGATGCATTTCACCTGCCAAACTGCCAGTTTTATCATCAAGCCTCTGATACCTGTCTGTACCCTCATTTTTCTGCTCTGCCAGATGAAGCAGCAACACACTCTTCAAGTTTGAAGAGGCCGTTTGCAAGGAACATTAAGGATGAACATTCAGGACTGGATTAGAAGTGATTGAAATGCTCACACTGAACCCAGTGGGATTCGGAATGAACACGTACCACATTTTATTAAGTGATTCTCTTCAGCAGTTTACTAGGAGTGCATGCTAAAAACACATAAGAAACAACGCAAAATTCTGCACAACTCGTAACATTGACTGGGATTATGAATTTGTAACAATTCATCATTTTTTACATCATGAGTGAATATGCAATGAGAAAAACATCATCAAAAGAAACCCTTGAAAGGACAGAAGGCTGAAAGAACAGAATCTTTGTGATGCTGCTGCGCTCATGGGCCACGGGTTTGATTTCCTGTGCTGCCAATCAAATAGCATATTAGAAATATTATCAAAGCAGGATCTATTCTATTGTATATAAAAATGTGAGCAGGAGCAATCAGACATTTTCTGGAGGGTGTGGTGTCAGAAGTCCTAAGTTGGTTGTGTCTTAGGTTTGGAGCACACAGAGAAGTACTCTTAACCTCACAGTTTTGAAAGGAGGACAACGTATTACCACTGCCATTTGCTGAGAATGAAGGTATGAATTCCTTTCCTTTCTTAATTCGCTTTACAAGGGTTTTCATGAAAAGCAACTGGAATAAAAACATGGGTAAAAAGGCAAAATTATTCTTTACAGATTGAAAAATGAGTAATAGGTGCTTAACAATGGAAAAGTCCCTGCTTCTTATAACATGTCTTCCTGCTAAAAGAAGTACTTGTTTATTACAGCAATGTGGACTGTAGCACATAGGAGCTACAAAGTCATATTAATGGTTTTCTTCTAACCCCCAAGGTTCAATATAATTTGATAAATCAAACCATTAAAGGAGACAGTACACAGCAGCCTTATTTAATTTTTCATGCTACCTCCACGTCTTAAAAGATGGAATATCAGCAATATTTTGAGCACTTAATGTGACCATCAGGAAAGCAAAACACGTGTCAAGAATATATATGACAAAATAAAAATTAAAAGTATCTGGTAATTTCCTGAATTCTAACCTCAGACTGGCTCAATCCCCAAAAAATATACATTCCCCAAGAGGTAAGAATTACTTAAGTTTTTCACCAACTTAGTATTGTCTTTGCTAGACTCACAGCAATAATGTTCTTGCTCTCTGATGACGCAAAGGTCAATAAGGTACCATCCCAGCCTGGCTGTGTTCTAAAGTAATTTCCTTTGAATTTCTCTCTTCAACCTGATTAATCATTATCCCTATTTTGCATCCTGGCTCTTTACTGATATTGTCTTTGAACAAAACAAATCATGGCTCTTCAGCAGGTAATCGAGTGCAGAAGCCTGCACAGTGGTACTATGTTCTCATGTGCTTTTTGTGTAACTAATGATACTGCTACTATTAGTGAATCAGGGAATCAATGCCACGTCAATAATGTCCCCTGACTGCCACAGACGAGGTGGACCAAACTATTACTAATGGGCATTTATAAGCATTTCCATTTTTTTTTTAGATTTGGCCTGTTATTATCACTTATTCAAAAAAACCATTAAAACTCCTGTTACCCACCCACAGGGGGGCCCTCAGATGACTCATATCAGATAATATCTTTGGTTCAAGGACAGAAAAATTATCTGTAGGCCACTAGTGCCAGCTAACTAATGAAGGAAATTGGCGTTAGCTCCAACAGGTCTCTTGTTTACTCTGTGGCTGGTGGAGTCTGAAGAGAGTATAAGAAGAAACAACTCGTGTGTGTAGAGGCATAGGTCCAAAGTAGGCAAAATAACCAACAAATTAAGTCCCAGTAAAACACAGCAGCCAAGCTCTAAAAGTAATTTTCCTTTTGAAGCAAAAAAATAGAGAAAAAAAATCAGATGTCATAAATGTTTAAATTTAATAAGCAAAGCAATTTTAGAAAATAAATTCTTGCTTCATCAGCCAATTAGTTCTCGATTATAGCTTACAATTGGCTTTTAAAAAGCATCCCATTGTGGTGGCCTCAGGATATACATCACATTGATTAAGTGTTTAGTTCCTTGAATGTGTGTGTCTCAGCTTTCATTGAAAATAGTTTTGTAGATTGTATAGCTGATGCAATGTTCAGTGCTTGCAGCCCTAGAGCAAGGGACATTCCTGTTAAGGAAACACAGTTTTTAATTTAATCCAAAATTTCACAGGAATCTGAATCAGCATACCTTTTCTGTCCACTATATGTGCTCTTCCTCTCCTGACCCCTCCACAGCTTTCAGTGGTACATTCCTCAGCCACAGTATATAAACCTTGCATTCCATGCTGTTATAGCAGTTAAACCAGCTGGTAACAAGTTTTCTTAATTGTATCTTTAATACTTACTTGGATCTTTTTAAAAACCTCTACATGTTTACAGAGCCCTTATGAAGTACAGCAACAGTTACCTTTGTATCAAGTTATGTCATACGCTTTCTCAGAAAGTTTTATTAAATTTAAATAGCTCCCTAATTGAAAATCCACCAAAGGCAACACAGAATTATTACTTCCACTGTTTTAGAATATTAAATAAAAGTAAATTTAATATTTTATCAAAAGCCATAGTTTAAAGAAAATTGTAGCATAGAGTTCAACCAATTAAAGGATTCTTCTGCTCACAGAAATTAGTTTTCCCAATCACAGGAGTGGAGGAAGGCAGTATATTGGAACCTGTAGCTCACTCCCGTTCACAGATATTGAAACACGGACATACATAATGGCTTCCATTTATTTAATGTATAGAGGTACAATATAAAACAATTTCTTCCAACTAGGAAAAAAATACGTTTTTAACCAATAACCAGAAATAAAATGGACCCAAAAGCACATTGCATATTTAATAAAGAATCATCAACATCTGACTGAAAAAGTTTTAATTGGTAACTCAGTTCCATTTCCTACCTGTCTCCTGACAGGGACTTCCACTGTCAATACTTATTTGCCATGAGATTTCCACTTCATCATCGAAGTGGTCTTATTTGTCAAGAACTTATGCCCTTGAGTAAAATAATTTGTATAAACAACCCTATTGCAATAAATTTGATTTTTTAAAAAATCTCTCTATATAAATATATAGATATATATAAATATTTGTAAGAACAGCAATGTATTCCTCTACCCTTCTCTGGGATAGAAGCTAAGTGCACAAACTACAAGAAAGCACTCCTGTAAATAATCCAGCCTCAGGAGGGGCAATGTGGGGGGCAGGGAACAACCTCCATTAAATGTGTTTTAGGGGTGACATTTCTGAACGGTTTGAATTCTCACAATCCGATTCTGTACAACATTGGCCACAGAGAATATTGGTGAAAATGGAATAGTGCATCTGACTGCACTATTTTTAAGATAAACCATATGAGAAAATTTCAAGGAAAATATGCCAAAGCTCTTGTGACAGATACTATTCTAACAAGAGTAGAAGGACTCACAGGAGAGGGAGACTGAATTCCATGATTTGTTAACTTTCAGTAGTACATGGTCTCTATACCCATAGTCCCTCATATCAGTAGAATTATAGAATAATGAAGGTGTGAAGGGACTTCTGGAGGTCATTAGATGACAGAAGACAGCAATTAGATCCCTGCATCTTTCTTTGGCTTTCTCTTCCCAGCTGAGCAAATTCATTATGCATTATGTGCCCCAACCACCTGCTAGCCTGTCAGTGTGCCAGTGTCTTTCTTCACTGGATGGAGACTGTAGTTGTGCTATTCTGAAAGACTGTACATGGACCAAGCACTAGGGAAGCCTAGAACATTTAGCAAACATTTTCTTCTTGTCCTTACCAGAACAACACACATCTCTTAAAACATCAAGCGGGATGTCATGCACATTTCAGGTCATACCCTTGAGTTACTCATATTTCAGCAAATATACACAATAAAGTTACTCTGGTGATGTCTATGAGCAACCTTTACTTTAGAGGGCAGTCACACCACCAACAGACTGAAAGAAGATGGTTTGCAATAGATTCTCAAATACTGGAAAACAGACTTTCTTCTTTTGGACTACGGAGCAGTGAGTCAGCATACTCATTAGTTACTATAATATGGAAATTAGCAAGCAATTTATCCAGTGAAAATTTGTTCTTCTCAGAGATACATAATTTCCCAGGAAGAAACAGTTTCCCCATCTACTAAATGATTAATCAAGTAGAATGGCAGTGGAGTGCTGTTCCACTTAATCATTTTGTACAGCTGGTCATAGCAAGGAATCTTCTATATTGTGCTCCAAGACCATGTGAAAGATAAACATTCACTAAATACTGGGGGGGGGGGGGGGGGGGGGGATTAATTCTGTGACTTTTGGTAGTTTTCTGCCATGAAACTGTAGCTGGAATGAAACTGAAACTTTAAAATTGAGAAGGAAGATGATACTTAACATTTTAAAGTTATTATGAAGTCTTAGAAAGTTTGTCATGCTGTGTGGGAGAGTGAACATCACACAGAAGGCAATTCAGTCATCTTCCTAGGCAAGAGGGTGAGCCAGTATGAGACATAACCATTATTCAAAAGTTTTATGAATTTCAATCCTGGGCAGGGATTTGAGAAACATTTCCTGAATTTTCACAAGTCGAAGTACACTATTATTTTCTAAAGTGATTGATAAGCCAAAGAATGGCTTTGATGCAATAGAGGAAAACACCCTGAGTGGGTTACTCTTGAGTTGGTCCTTAGCTACTGCAGTCAAAAGATGTCTCAGAGTAATTCTCAGTACCTTCCTTTATAACGTTTTGCTTTTATTGGTTGTTCCACTTTTGTAATCAAAACTGTAATGCTATTTTACAACAGAAGAAAAAGCTCACTGTTTTAACATTGAACAAACATGAAATGAAAGAGAATTTCCAAGAGTCTCTTTATTTCTACAAAGGAAGCTAGTCCAAAATAAGTGTCACTCCAGATGAAACTGCCTTGAGGAGCTAAGGTGTCCAGTATCAAAGCATTACAGTGGCTTCTAGACTACTAATGGGTAGTGCTATATCTTGGATGGCTACTTTCTCCATGGACAGACATGGTCATGGACAGACAGTGGAGAGCCAAGCGGTAACTCCAGCAAATGCCACACGAGGTGTTTATGTCATGTTCATTTTTATTTTAGATGCTAAGATTCTTAAGGTAGGAGCAAGTTTTATTCTGTTCCATATAGGACCTAATAAATAAATGGTCTTTGACAAGAACTTGGTTTAGGCAATTAACACCCGTTTTCTAAACATCCATTTGCTAAAACATATTTGGACAATTGGTTAGCATTTTTACGTGGTTTTTTTTTCCCCTGCCTTGTAGTTTTTCTGAGCAGATACGCAGAACCACTCTGACAGCTATTATCTCTGGGAGTTTGCTATTGTTTGGTTGTTCAAGGTGTGCAAATACTAATATCTTCTTTTTTTACTACTGGTATCTACTGCATTCAACCAGAATATGTCTTCTAGTGACATAATTTCTGGGGTGTCTGAAAGTGAGGCCATGACATTTATGATTATAAATGTGAGCCTAAATATTTCTGTTTAGATATTCAAAGTTTAAGGAATGTGTATGGAGTAGAAGATGGCTCAGATCCTTGGCACCACATACTAAGCAAAACTTTTAAGAGCTTTACAATTAATAAGTGCTTGGGCTCTCCCAAGTTCAGATGTGAACTGAACATGGAATTTTATTTGAAGAAATAAAAATTAAACAAAATTGAGTTCATTTTAGCAGACAATTGTTAGATGTTCCTATATAGAGTCTAACACTTAGATCACCTTTTTATGTTTTCTAGGAAAACCATCCTCACTCCTCCATGTGCAAGTTGATTTTCTTCTTTTCAGGACTTCATTTCAAGGTAAGAAAAGGACTGGAAAGGAATTAGCATTCCAGCTAAATGGGCGAAAGACATTATCAAAGACTAACATATAAGGCTTTTCCAGTTTTCCCTGTAACTGGGCTGAATTTTTGCTGCATCAGTCTTGGCCTACCCAACTTGGAAAGCCCTATGGAATATATTAAATTTAGGAATCTATACAATAGTTTAGAACACCAAGAATGCACTTTACGTGTACCCTTGCTGTTGCCTATAGGCACTAGCCCCTCAATAGGCAAATGTAGTGACCTAAACTCATTTAGAAATCTGAATGACATACACTTATAGGAGATGTATACCTTTTTTTTTAAGTCAGAGTGTGATTTGGTTTAGTATTTTTCTGCTCTTTATGCAATGAGTACATATATACGTTTACAAAACCAAATACGTTCCTTGTTTACATTGCGCATACTAACTTTACAAAACCAGAATACCACAAAATATTTATTCTTCTGACTACTCATTCCATATAGAGGTTATGCTATAAGGAAAGCTTTGTTCTGAATTTAACACGTAAATAGTAAAATTATGCAACTGATAGGAGCAATTCTAATAAGGCTAGATGGGACCATGATGATAAACGAAACTGAGGGATACCATCAACTAGAACTAAACTTTGTTTTAAAAGGTATTTGAACGCGATTGCAGAGATACCACTGATTTTCCTACCCGTTTGTGTGACATTACTACCACAATATATGTAGCTTTGGTTTTTCATGCTGTCCTCTCTCTGCCTTTACTTCAGATCCATGCAAGTGCACAACCCTTCTAAGTTACAAGATATCTGGGGGAAATCTGTGAGAGCATCTATATATGAAATAGTATGCCATGCATAAAATATATGGGAAAAGGCTTTTAATTCCTTCAAAAGTGATTTTTCTTTTGGTCATCTTCAACTTTAGTCCTTTTAGGCATAATAAACAGCTACAAAAGGATTAAAAGGTACCTAGAGAAAATAAACTTTCTCTCTTTGAAGTTGAAGGTATGCTTTTATAACCTTTATAAGGTTTTATAAGTTAGGTATACACCCACAAAGAAGACATGTGATTTTTTCATTTATGGTACTGACAAACACATCCATCTGAATTTTTACATGCTAATTAACATGACAATATCTGACAAGGCTAACCATGTAGGTTCTATCTAAATACAAGTTTCACATATCTCCAGATACATGGAATCTTAGAAGAACACACGTTTTCTGGTCAAATGTTTATTTATTTATCAATGTAGTTAGGAATATTTTAAATCAAAGAGAAAATAATTACCAGGGAAGAAAGATTAATGGCTAATATAGCCCTTTTTCTCCAACAAAACCGCTAGACTGACAGATTCTGAGCCAAATTACTATTGAATGCAATTCCATTCATCTCATTTGAATTACAGTGGTGTGTACTGGGACCTAAACTAGCCAGTACATGTGTGTATGTAGATCTGTAGTGATCTGCAGTGTCCCTCCTCTCACAAATGAGGTGAAGCCACCTTGGAAGACATCTTTGTTAACTGACACCTGAGCCCCCGAATCATACTTGATAGCTCAGTGGGACATTTATCTTCATGCTGTTTACAGGCAGTCATATCTCAAAATCTTTTTCATGGGTTACCACACTTCAAAAATCATGCACAGTATTTAAGAGATAATGGGAAATGTTCTCTACAAGAAAAATCAGGGTCTCTGTACCAATGCCAGTATTATGGCAGAAGGACCCCATTTTAACTTATGCTGCTATACGCCACAGCGTACCCTGTGGTAATGAAGGATAACCACATCCTGGGATGCATTAGCAAGAGTTTTACCTGCTTGTGGTTTTTTATTCCCCTCTGCTTGTGAAGCTATATCTAGATTGTCATGTCAAATTTAGCCTCCCTTACCAACACATGAAATTCTTCATGATGAGGCCAGTGAAGCATGGGGGTAGCTGCATAGAGCAGCTTCCAGGTCGCCATCTCTGGAGATATTCAAACTTCGACTGGGGAAGGCCCTGAGCAACCTGATTTAACTATAAAAGTTGGCCCTGATTTTACAAGGGGACTGGATGAAATGACTTCAAGGAGTCCCTTCAAATGTGCATTATTCCGTTATTCTTTTGCATTGCAGCAGTGTATGCAGAAACCTTCTTGCAATTTTTAAACTAGTTAGCTTTGAATGGAGGGCAATCTGTCTGCCTCACAGTCCACACTGTAGGATAACCACAAGCATGTCTGTGGTTCATTCAGGGTATCATATTGGTGTACTAGACTGCAACAGTAACTAGCTATTTTAAATGTCTTCATTATGTCTAAAGCAGCCAGTGATGAGATGGCATACCAAGGGAAAGACAGACTCCACCTGCTTAGCAGAGACTCCTGCAAGCCTTAATGCTTTTTTTTTTTTTTTCTTTTTTTTTTTTAATGAACAGATCATTCTTACAAGATTTCCAGGCACAGTAATGGGTTTCTTAGTTATATGTCTCACACCATTAAGTGCATTTTCCTCTGATACTCTCCCTATTGACAGAACTTTATTTGTTTAACAAAGCTTTAACAAAGCTGAGAAGAAATAACAGTTATTTGATAATAATTTTTCAAATTTTTCAAAAAGTGTTTCCTGCATGCTGAGAAAGAATGTTAAAAGGGTAAGTGAATCCAGTTATCAGTGGCAGTCTGTGCACCAGTTGCACAGGAAGGGAGGCAGTGAGTCGAGTTCATGAGAGGTGATGTCTAGACACTGAGAAGAATACTGTCCAAAAGCAAAAGCCACTGTCTACTGCTTAGCTACATGCCAATACGAAAAGCAGGAGGCCAAGACATGTGAAATGTTAACATCTGCTATCTTCACCTACTGCACTTAAAATTATCTTCTTTTAAGTTGGTTAAAACCAGCTCAAACGCAGCTCAGTAAAAACTGAGAATTTTGCTCTGCAAAATCAAGAATATGCATTTTCTAGACTCATAGGAGACCACGGTAACACTTGGTCATACATTTCCTTTTGGGACCAGCCTCGTATGACTTATGAAGAAGCACCCCAACCATTCACAGATCCATAAATCCCCCCAAAAAGCTCTAACAAGCCATCACTAGAGGATCTTGCATGGTCTGTACCAAGCACTTTACTTTGTTGGCTTGAGAGTTAAAAAGGAAAATGCCAGATAGTATCTGATGCCTTCATAGGTGTACAAGAAAGATATCACAAGTGTGCTGCAAAGAGCTTTCAACATGATCAGGAAATGGAAAAATACATTGTTGATCTTATCTTTATTGTTTGGGGCTTGGATGTATTTTGTGATGGAATTTTCAAGTGCGTTCCTTTTTTGTGAAAATAAATACATATTTTGTCCCGGTTTTATAGACAGCGAGGATGTGAGACAGATCATCAGCTGTCCAAGAGATGTGATTTCAAGAATCCATGCAGATAAAAGGAAACAACAAAAAGTTACATGTTAGAGAGCAATGAGTTCCAGCTGGAAGTCTTGCTCCAAGCAATCATTCATTTCTCAGCCTTAGAAGCAGTTCAGAGGACTGCTTCATTTGAAAGGCTGCAGCAATGTCTGGGATTCCCGGATGAAAACAAAACCTGCCATGGTCAGGGTGGGGGATAGGGGGAAGGGTGGAATCCAGTTTGCAAAACAAGCTTCTTCAGATTAGTACTGTTACTCTTACAGAAAACAGTGCCACTCAAGGACCCAGATGCCCCATAAGATGCTATGACCAAAGTCACCTCTCAGTTCCATGGTTACCTGTATTTCTAAACAATTAGTTTCCATAACGTATTTCACAAAGCTTTTCCCTATACAAAAAAAAGGTATGATCATTAAAGGGAAAAAAAATCCTGCAGGGTGCTTTAACGCTGCTACCAGCTGTATCATTGGAACGTGAATTTTCAGTCAAAAAGTCTAGTCATGCTTGTGAGACACAGACTACCATCCTAGAACAAAGCATATAAGTAGACCCACACAGCCATAACCACAGAAATAACCCGCTGAGAAGGAGAGCGCCAGCTACAGGGATGCTGCTTTATCTTAAAAAAATCCTGCTGCTGGCAAGGAAACACGAAGCTGCAGCAACACCATATTTTTCATGAGTCTCAGATCAATATAAAGCTATATGCCTTGTGTGCTGAAACAGGTACATTATGTAGTAGATGTTGTTCATATTTTCAATGTGGTGCATTTTTAGTTGAATCAGAAATATTTGGATGGAATGTCCACCTGATCATGAAAGTCTCTGATGTTTTGTTGATGCATGGCAAGTCTTTACTGTCTGCAGCTGATCAGCGGAAATGCAGACAAACAGAGGAAAGAATTCGTTCTTAAAAACGAAAGGATGTTGTGATATCTTAATTGTATTACTCTGTATTATACTGCATTATACCTTAAGCAATTTCATTGTTATGTCTGCAACATTTAAACTTTTATTAGCATCTCTGGGTGGGAAAGTGGTTGAGAGTTCAAACCACAGAGAAGGGAAGGACATGCTCTGCGTTGCTTTCTCTCCTCTGTTTTTTTTAATAAGAGGACAACAGCTTCAATAATAATCCCACTAAAGAAATTAGCATTTGATTATATTTAATGCACGCGCTTATCTCTCACTGACATAAAAATGGTAATTTGAAACCAAATCCGACTAGCACATCACAGACCTGCCACATATATATTTCCAGAAGAATAGGTACTCTGCATGTTTAGAATGTCTCTAGAAGAACCATGTAGCAATACACAAAGATAAATTAAAAGCCCGTGAGGCTATCAACCAGTGTTTTATGGAAAAAAAAGGCCTACCGTGCTTTGTAACGTAGTTACTAGAGAATATATCACATTTAATTTAAAACTGAAAGGGTTTGCTAATTTAAAATAAAAATTTAACTACGTTTTTCTTCCCAGTGTCAATACTCTGAGCATACTTTCAACTGATTTGTTTTACTGCTTACAAACACTTAAAGAAGACAAGCTCTGAATCTAGACCTGTGAATCATTTTAAAAAGGATTCCATCCTGTTTTAACAGGAAAACACTATGCACTACATAATAGCAAGGCGGTGGCAGCAGCTGCGGGTTCTCTATCACAGGTTTGCAAACACATTTAATCTAATTGATGAGCTTTTGTTTAAACAAGCATTGATATGCATTCTGTGATGCAAATGGGTTGCAATGATTCACAGCAACATACAGCCTAAGTGATCTGCCTGTGATGCTGAAACAACTATATGACTGAGAATGTGAAATACCTTCATTAGTAATATTTTTATACAAAAACCCCTAGATAATTACATAGCTGGATCATTCTGGTTCCCACTGAAATCTAAAATACAATTCACACTGATTTTAATGTGACAATCAGGACCGCTGTGGATAAATGTTTGTCCTCTGTACTTTGGAACACATAATTAAAAAAATTAATTTAAAATTTGCTGTTACTGTGAGCAACTTATACAAGCTTTACACTCAGGCACATATAAACTCGATTACAGGTTTCAGATTGTCACCTGAGGTAACAACATGTTTTGCAAACATAACTGAACGCTTCACGTGATTTTCCTTTGTTGCAAACATCTTTCTTGCATGTTGCTCAGAACTGAGGAAAAACCCCTTACACCTTTGCTTTATTATTATTAAAAATTAATTTGGTTTCTCAAATACATAATCAGAAAACAATTGATTTGATCTCATTTGGCCAAATACAAATATATTTTTCCAAAATGCAATGACACGTGATTTTACATCGAGTTGCCATCAGGGAAAGTCTATGTCTAGTCTGTACGACTGATACTAGGGTCATCTTTATTGAATAAGCAGCAGGAATACAGCTTCAGAAACATAAATGTTAAACAATTCTTTCTTCTTTTTCTTTGAATATCAGTTGAAGATATTTGGAGGCTCAATGTGTGTCAATAATTTCAACTGACACTCTCTTTTTGTCAATATTTGGCCTACACAAAGCTTTCCTCCAAATATAAATAAAAGTCCACTTGGAACTTACTATATTTTAGCCAATTCTGCATCTCTTTGGAATACAGAAAAACAATGATTCTCGCTTTCACATTACGGAAACAGATTTAAAAACAAACAAACAAACAAACAAACAAAAGCACCAAAACAGTAAGATTTAATGCACGTTATCATTCAGTAAAATTGGAGAAAATCGCTAGGTGAAAGAAAAGGAATGGGGTCTCCGTTTTACTATGGTGTCATGTTCTTTATGAAAATGCTGGATAAATGTTTAATTACAAGTAAAATTACAAATATTGCACAAACCAGTGCAATGGTAGTTTTCATTCCCACAGGGACTTCAATCCACGAAAAGAAGATCCATTGAATATTCTTTGAATATATATTGAATACTTCAATAATTCAGGAAGACATATGGCGTAGTTAAAACATGGCTCTTTACCACAGAGAACTCGGAGGAAAACAACGTCCAACAGACGTGTAAGATTTACAGTTACTCTAACCTAAGAACTTCATTTGGTTTGGGTGTTGAGTTTTTTTCCCCTAAAATACTTTGTGGTTAATTGTAAATTCATCAGGAAGTTCCTTCCAAAATCTCCTCTGCTTCCAGTTCTATCTGCAATTCCCTCGCAAAGCAGTAATTTTTGACATAGTTCGTACCACCTCTACAGATCAATTCAGCGTCTCCCTCTCTCCTAAGGCAGAAGTTGCTGTGAGCTCCCTGCACTGCAGTGCAATGCAGCCCAAGTACCAGCAGTACCAATTGTGTTTGTCTGAGTAGGCTTCCCTTGTGTTGTACTAACCTCTGCAATCTGCCCCCCGCCTCCATCGGAGATACACTCATCAGCCTCCTAATCCTTTACGGGAAGGAGAGCAGGATACTATCAATCACGGAGGAGCCTCGGGATGATCTCAGCATCTTTCGATGAGACGATTTCCCTCCTCCCTGCCTATCTTTGTATGCTTCTTCCTCATCTCTTCCTTCTCTCCCCGGCCCCCCCCCCCCCTTTTTGTACAGATGTGCCTTGCCGCCCCAGCCAGCGTGACTCAGCTTCCACCCTCGCCCCCCACTCGCACTGCACCCACAGTGCTTTGCAGGATTAGGCTCCCAAGACTCATCAGTGACCTCCGTGCTCAATCACGCCCATGTCACCCAGCCCTCAGGTCCCTGGGCTGTCCTGCCCCCACTCAGGACTGCCAGAGCAGCTCCTCTGCCTCTTTGCATCCCTCAGGCTCTTTTGCCCTGCAATCCCCTTTAAATCAGATGGGGGTTGACTCAAAAAACCTCACCATCCCATGGCTCTTCCCAGCTCTGGCACTTGGACTATAATTTTCCCCACCGTGACCTCTCCATGGTTCCCCCTGGCTATACTGACAGAGGCATCTCGGGATCTAAATCCCCGAAGCACAAGGAAAGCAGTAGCTTCGTGTGTCTTGGAAAAGTCCTTTCCTGAAGCTGTAAGGAAGGGAGTCCTCCCTCCCCCTCATGGGTCATGAAGGCTAAACTATTCTCCCAAAGTAGTCAATGTGAGTTACAATCCTTGAAGGCAACCTACACGGAGAAAAGCAACACAGTTTTCAAAAGCACCTAAATTGTTCATTTTCTTTCTTTTTCTTTTCTGTTGCAGTGTCTGAAACTCTGTCTGCTCCCTTCTAAACACATCTTAGAAATTGTCTGTCCCCTAAGGAGCTGGAAAAACTCGACACTCTTCCTGCATCTTTGCTTTTCCACGCCATCCTTACCGCTAGGACATCTGCAAGCTCGTTTTCTTCAAACATCTGGAGTCTGCGAACCTCAACACCCCTGGTTTTTTGCTCCCCTAGCGTGCAAAAGTTCTGCCAGCCTGAATGTGCCACCGAGCTTCAAAAGCAGAGATTAGACGCTCACGCCGCCTCGGAGCTGTGCAACCTGCTCTGTCTGCGCAGAAGAGCGAGCGAGCTCTGGATAGAAGTGGAGTGAGCAGCAGCCGAGCAAAGACTGCTGCCGTTCACCGCCGACATACGAGGGAACCCCGCTCGACATGCCCCGAAGAGAGCTCTCCCCGCTCCCCGGCGAGCAAACCGTAAGTCCCGTCGAAAAGTTGAAGTCCCCCTCTGCCCCAAACACGCAAAAAGAAAAGGAAAAAAAAAAAAAAATAAGAAGGGAAAAGTTGCCCAGGAGCAGCAGCGGCCGCCTGACTGCCCGGAGCGTCACTTACCGGTGGGGCAGGCGGCGGAGATCCGCGGCGCGGCCGGGCTGCGGGGCGCTCCCGGTTCCCTCCCGGCTGCCTCCCGGCTCCCTGCGCTCCCGCTGCCGCCTGCTCGGAGCTGCCGGGGGAGCCGCCAAGCGTGACAGACCGGAGGAGGGGCGGACAGGAGTGGCTGTGTGGGCTTCGCGTTGCGGTGAAGCCTCTGCTGCAGTGCCGGCGAGAGAGAGGGGGAGCGGGCGGGCGAGCGAGGCGCGGAGGCGCGGCGCTGCGCGGCGCGGAGGGAGGCGCGGAGGCGCGGCGCGGGCGGCGGCCGCCACCATCAATAATTGAAGGCGTGGGAGTGCGGGGAGGGCGAGCCCCGCCGCAGGCAGCGGCCAGAGCCGGCGAGGGGGATGCACAGAACTGCCACACCCCCCCCGCCCCCCGCCGCGGGCAAGGATGGGAAGCCTCTATAGAAGGAAGACCCTCTTTCCCCGTAGAAGGGAAAAATAAAAATAGCGACACTCACGCATGCACTTAATTTCAGAAGGCAGTGCCTTATTAGAGGTGGCAACAGGGGGAAACATATGAAATGGCTTGTTTCGGAAGGGGTTGCAACAGGCCCTGTGTCCACCCAAAGATCGCTGCATCTTTTCTCCTTGATTCCCTCCTGGAGCATGGGCCATGAGTGCTTCTCTGCAATAGTGTAAAGCTGCCTGTGCTCCACACGCAAAGACTGTGAGTGAAGATCAGGGTGAGAAGAAGTGAAGCTGGTGTAGGAAGTTCCATAAGCAAGATTCACTTTCCTGAGTGGAAAAATTCCTGAATAGGGGAAAAGTGAAGCATTAGAAAGGACTGCCTTGGGTGATGGTGGAATCTGCAGCATCCATGGCTTTTAAGAAAACATCAGAAAAACATCTGTTTAAAGATGATTGATTTGTCTTGGGGCAAATGGATAAACCATCTTGTGAAGTCTTTTTTTTGGAATCAGATTCTATAAACAGTAGGAGTTTACCATGTTTATTATCATTATCAATGATACTTTTAGTGCAGTGACATCAAGGACTGAAAGTGATATCATAACTTTGTTACACTACATATTAATAGCCACTAAAGAACAAAGAACAGGAAGACAGTTCCTCCTTTAGGGTTCTACACGTTTACCTGCAATTGCACTGGGTGTAATGTGACAAACACAGTGGTATCACAAACATGAAGACATGAGAGAAAGTGAAGACAGCAGGCGGGACTTCATATTAAAACTACTTTTAAAAATCAGCAAGTATTCCACCAGTTTTATTAACAAACATGTGACTTGGGTTCACCTCTCCAAAATGCATTAAACCATGAACTATACCTGTAGTGGGAAGGTAGGGTAATGGGCAGATACCACCACCGCCTCTGCCTTGTATTCTGCATGTGCCTAGTGTGTGGCTTCTAGAGAGCTGTAATTTCTTGTAGTTCATCTGCCTTTGAGTCTTCCTGTCAATGTTTGTGAGCTTATATGCAAGTTTTCCTATGCTCTGAAATGCTTTTCTTTTCATCTGTTGTTGAGTAAAAGACTCAAATGGCAAAGGAAACTGGCTTATTGATTTGCTACCCAGGGGAATGGCTGAATGAACTATGCATGGAGTGCTGTCAAGTGTGAAACACAAGCAGAGAAACAGAAAAGAAATACCTATTACTTTTCTGTCCCTTTCAGTAATCCTAGTATTAGAAAATTGCACGTGGTGTTAGAAAACAACATCTCCTTGTTAATAAACTAAACTTGCCATATACAATACACAATAAAAACAAAGATTCCAGAATTTTCTTATGGCAATAAAAGAAAAGGCTAGGTGCTATACAGACAAGAAGATGCTAAAATCTTTTTTTCCATCCATATACTGTTGACTATCTAATAGGAACATTTCTGTGTATAAAATACATCTTAAACCAACCCCACTGTATATTACTGAATTAAGTTTATTAGGACAGAAGACATGCTCCCTGTGAGTTCTTACCAAATATAGCAACTCTGAAAGAAAAAACACCACCATATTTAGGCTTTTAATCTATAGAACTAAAATGCTAAGAAAAATAAATCAGTGTGACAAATAAAAATGGACAGACCCAAGGCTTCTTTTAATGTTACCTTCAGATTCCACAGACAAAGGGCCACTACAGCAGTCACCTTCCTCCTCACCTACCACATCAGAGAAATGGAGGTTCACAGGATAGGTTTCTAGGCATTTTGTAAAAAACAGGCAGATAGAATAAAGGATAAAACTAAGAATTTTATCCACAAAAGTGTGTGCAGTTTCATGGTCAGGTTAGACTGAAGTAATACTGGTGCTACTGCAGAGAATGGTTCTTCTGCTTTGCATGCCCTGCAGCTTTCTTAGCATCAGCTTTATTATTTGTGTGGTTTCAGGGTAAAATGGGTTGGTGAGTAGATCTGACTGCAGAATAACCCTGAAACCAAAGGGAAGTGTGCCAAAGCCTGATGGGTTTCAGTTAGACCAGTTACTGATTCACTTGTCTCAGGCTGAGTTAAGTCAATCCAGAAGCTGCAGCACATGTATAGGACTGATTGTGCCAGCCCAGAAACATTGTTGTAGGAATGTGAAGCATCATTTAAGTAAAACTGCCTAGTGTCTCCTTGCTCTGTTTTCTATCCATGAGGAGTATTTGTAAGACAGAAAGTTCCTTCTGCCAAAATGTCCCCACTGCAGCCTGTCAGGAAGCAGGTCTCATTCCTAACACCGGGAAACACATCTTGAGATGGATTGCCTGCACACAAGCAACTCAGCCAGAAATAATGCCTCTCCAAGTTTGAGCATTTTATGCAGACTATCTCTGTTTTCCCTGCTCCTTAATCTGATGGCTTAGACCTTCCTGAAATTTGTCCTCAAGAGTACTCTTTTGTATCAGACATAAAATTTAATCTTTATACACATTCAGTTAAGCTCATGACGTCTGTTGCTCTGTCAGTTGTCTGTAGAGACTACATGACACATCTGCACACACTCATTTACAGCTATTACACACAGACCCAATAACACAAGTTTTTTTGCTAGCAAATGATCCTGGAATATGACAACACACACATGGCATTCCTCTACCAACAGGACGAAAGCATAGACATTGCTTCTAGGTGGATGGAAAACCAACAAAACCCTAGTATCATTACTTTGTAAAGGAATTGAAAAATGCAGACCCTATGATCCTTTCAAATGATTTATTCCATACTGGTTTTAAATGTACATAGAAGTAAATGTCTGATAAAATACTGTAGGATTGTGTATGGTTGGTGGTGGTGTTGTTACACTTCTTCTTCTTCTTCTTCTTAGTAGTAGTAGTAGTAGTAGTAGTATTTATTCATGTATTTATTTACTGACTTTAACTTGCACGTTACATGTTTGCTTTGTTTCTCCATTGTTTCCTTTTTAGGGTATGAATACAATAATACCTGCTACAGAACCATGACTGAAAACGGCAACCAGAAAAGCATTACCTTTGAAACCAAATTTAAATGCTTCATAGAACCAGGGTCTTACACCATATTATATGTTTCTTTTGCACGAGTTCCACCTTTATTACTGATTCAATCCTGCAAGTACTTTCCTTGACTTAAATGGGGAAATAGGAAATGAATAGAATATAGATGTAAAGTGCACAGGAACATTTAGGGTTAATCCTCAGGAAGGGGTCAGGGACCCACAGGGATCCTCTGAGCTGCCATGGTAAACAGCATAGCTCAGACACTAAAGCACTTCAGTGTTGTATTGTATGCAGCATATAAACATTTCGGACTACATCCATGCACACTGACCTGACAGAACAGAATCACAGAATCAGGACCCAGTCCTGAATGAGACATTTGAACACCTCTTTATTTCAAATAAGTAACAACACGAAAAGGCCACTTAAATGTACAGGAGGAATTCATTATGGTTTCAGGTGGCACAGACAAAAAAAAAAAAAAAAAAGTACAATTTATCTAAAAGAAAAAGAAGAATTAAGTTTTCTTTAGTTATACATAAGATACTTGTTTGAATTTGACCCTAAATATTTTGTATCATAATGTTTAGCCACATCTAATTGAAAATATTAGACAAATATAAACTACAGTGAAAGGGAAAAATCTGGTACTTCTTTGCTGTCAAATGAAAATCACTTTTAAAATGACCCTACATGGTACTGATTCATACACATAATACACATCAGACCATGTTTTCCTGTGGCCCCATAAAACAAACAAACAAAAACCCATGACAGATAAAGGCTGCCATTGATCAAAAGATCCTCTACATCTTCTAAAATCAAAGGTGAAGAATCACTAAATAAATCTTCATATAATGCAAGCAGGAGCAACATTCTCAGCTGACTAAGTGCTCTACCAACAGGAGGACTATTAATACCTGAATACTTTTGGTCATCATAGAGATAAAAAAACCCCAAATCTCTCTCCTTCTCAACATGGCATTTTAAAATTTTGTTTAAATTTCAAGATCTGATTGGCAAGAATGAGTGGCTTCCTGGACAAGAAGCAACATTAAATGCATATCTCCTAAATTCTAGTTTAGGGTCTTCTGCTGGCCTGCTGCACTGACCTTGAACAGATCATCTCCTCAAGCCACCGCTTCCTTTCTTGTTGTTTGCTGATCATGTTTATTTAAGATGTTGTATCTTTAGACGTGAGGAATAATATAGTTGCACTGCATGTAGAACTGTTCTCACAATTACTATTGTAATTAATTTGTAACTCATACACTGCTGTCTCCAAGCATAATAAAAGACTTAAGCCTTACTTCCGCAAGGACCACTGCAGGATCTTAACTAAGTGCTATGTTCAGTTCAACTCCTGGGGAACACTCCTTGTATAAAACAGTCCTACTAAGATCTGTAAATCTTTGCTGCATTGAGGCCTAAATTTGCAACAAGATAAATCCCATTTTTCCTCATGGCAATGAAAGCTTAACTAAAACAATTTTTTACTAACTGTTTAGGGGGTTTTATGTATATGTTAATGTACATATACTAGTTCATTGGACTTGAGACTAGTTCTGAACCATAGCGAGTACGTAATTTGAAATTTGCTTCCCTTTTAAACAACATATTGCTTCTGTGATATATCACTCTTTTTAAAGTGATTTCTGATACTGTCATACATTGTTTGGAGAGGCTTACTCTTTCAGGTTTAGACAGTGCTAGAGCATATATCATACTAGAGCATGGTCTATGCTGGTATGTAGTATCTCCAGTACTGGGGCCAGCATGCTGATACTAGGAAGAAAAGCTGCTGACCAAAGAACTCAGACATTAACTTAACCCAGAGAAGGATGAGTTATTCAAAGCCATAAAAGTGAAAAAGGGCTGCAACAAATACAAAATATCTCACGATTTTCAGTTATTGATTGACAAAGTGTCAGATTAATTTAGAAGTTGATAAATACAGTTCAATGTGTATTCCGAAAACAGTGTCTTCTGTGTGCACGGTGATATGATCCAGAATAACAAAATCTACTATAATGTAATTTGCCTTGTTAGTATGTTACATTTAGTATCTCGTACTGAATATCTTCAGTTTTGTTTCTTAAACGTACCTGCTTTTCAAAAACAAACAAACAAACAGCTATTTCTATTGTAGCATGACTGACTGGTGCAAGCCAGTTTTAAAGCTCTTTCACCTATAATATGGCATATAGATTATGCCATGTTTCCATCTAAATAAAAATTGCAACATGCCTTTTCATATTCTTGACAGCCAGTGCTGAAGTAGCTGGAGGCCGTGCAACGAACACATGTTTTCACAGCTACGTATTTCCACCTGCATTCTCTGAGGTATATTCTCTGGGACTAGATAGATGGCATGAAAATAAAATGAAATTATGCCAGGATTACCTTTTAAATGAAGAATAGCCTCAAGAGCATATTTTGTAATTTAAAATCTGTAAACAAATCATGTAAATAATCTGATCATTCAATCATGAATCCAGTCTTCCTGAAGATATCTCAGTCATGCATATGATGCCCCAGAGTGTCGAATCTTGCATATACATATAAGGAGTAATGAAAAGCTATGTAAATCATAACTTGACTGAAGCTTCCCTATGGCCTGTATGAGCATCTGAAGAGACTTGCAAGCATTGTTGGTAGTACGAAGCTGAATCATATTACGCAGCTGAAATGTGAGTTGATAAGCTAGTTCCACAAAGAATGTGGGAAAATAGAAGCTTAATGGGCTACATGTGAACGGTGTTATTTTTCATTTATAGAATCATAGAATTATAGAATAGCAGGTTGGAAGGAACCTCAAGGATCATCTGGTCCAACCTTTCTTGTCAAAAGCATGGTCTAGACTCTGTTGCCCTTCTGAATTTTTTCCAAATAAGTAAGTGAAACAAGTGTATTTATCCAACAAAATTTCTAAAAGAAAACAAAGTAATCTTGTCATCAATAGAAATTCCACAGAAGACTTCGGGGTTCTTTTCACTACATATATTGCTCCATTCTTTGAAGGGATGCATAACCTGATCAAAGACCAGAATCAAGCCATAAGAAACTTAAATTCTGAAGACAGAACAGTAACAGGAGTTAAGAAGTAGGTCTATACAAAACATACAGCAGTGCAAATGAATCACTGTGGACAACAAAGAGATGTTTCCTAAGAAATTGGAAAAAAAGTGATCATTAAATACATCAAGTCTGCTTTGCACAAGCAGTGCTTGTTCTGGATTAAGTTAATGGAAAGGATCTGATTTCCCTGGAATTGTTCTAATCAGCTCAGCGACTCTAGGAGTCTTTCCTTATTTTTTTAATACTCTGATCATAAAGGACTTCAAAAACTGGACCAGATTCTTCTCTATTATATCTTCTATGCCATCTTGACACATTTTGAACCTTTAATAGATCTATACCTAAAAGGCTCTTTTGGGATTGTATTTCTGGTAGTATTTTCATTTGGGCAGCCTAGTCTGTATCAGAAGGGAAATTATTTGATGATTATTTTGTGCTTTGGGAACTCATCATCTCCTCTCCTCTCCTCTCCTCTCCTCTCCTCTCCTCTCCTCTCCTCTCCTCTCCTCTCCTCTCCTCTCCTCTCCTCTCCTCTCCTCTCCTCTCCTCATGCTCTTACCAAATGCCAACAGTGCCAAATCACTGAGAACTAATGTATTGGATTGCAGTGTTTTTAAATGTCAGAAACTGTATTTAGAAAGCGATCACATTCTACTTGTTCATAAGCTTAAAATCATTATCGCTTTAAATATAAAATGCTCTACAAAACAAAGAAGCAAAAGAGTTCCTGATGTTGGTGAGTACCACAAGCATGTTGCAACTGTGCTCTCTGGCCGCCCCATGGAACACATAATTTAATTTTCTCCTAAAACTAAAGGCCACATTCCCTTTTACTGTTGCTTTTACTTGGAGCATCTCCATTGACATCTGTGGAATAGCTGATTCACACTGGTGCACAAAAGGACAACTAGGATCACTGTATCTCCTGTAGTACATAAATTTGTTGAATGCTGCTTTTATAAAAGGCAATTCAGTTAAAAGGAATAAAACATATGAGCCAAATCTTGCTCTCTTTAGACTAGTCATCACCTGGCATTGGAAGCAATTTCTCCAACATAAAGGCAAAGACCTTATGGCTGTTCACATTAAAGGGAAATACTTCAACAAACTGTAGTAGTCAAAAGATCCGGGAAAGAACATATGATTTGAGTTAAGATTTCCATCCATAAGAGTAAAATGAATCCTTGAAACAGGCCTTTAACCCTGTGTTGCAACTAACAGTATCTATAGAATGAATCGTTCTTTTTTCACAGTACAAAGGGAAGTAAAAACAGAGACCTAGAGCAAACCAGTGAAAGTCAGTAATAAATTCTGCAGCAAGATACAAAATCTCTGTGTTAGAGTAGCTATTTTTTTTTCTATTCTTGTACAACATCCAGACAATTATGTTCTGAGATGACTGGTTTCCACATCCTGCTGGAAAAGATGGCAAATAATGTACATGTTAATGTACGTGCAATTTACGCATCAGTTCTAGCAGTCAAATTCGCATTGAATGTACATACATAGAAACAAATGCTTAAATTACAGTGAAACTATAAATAAGGGTTATCATATCCCATTTCTGTCCTTCCTAGAAGGGTACTTCATGCTATCCCCCTTGCTTTGTAAGCTACATCCAGTCTGCAAACATCCTAAGTGCAGTCATGAGCCCTGGATCCGACTGCTTTATGGCATGCCAGGAGAAGGGCACATCAGTTTGAAGGGGGTCTATGAGTGGTGTAATGGACAGAAACTCTCGAGCTGCTTTACACTTAAGGATCAGGAGCCAAATCTTGATGCCACTTAAACTAGGAGAGATTTTGCATTTTGGCAGGAGAAGAGTCAAGCTGCAAATCTGCTAGAGTACATGTGGCTGTGTGCAAATATGTTCCAAGACACTGTCTCATTTCAAATATAATCTTATTAAACATTTCAAAAATAGAGTGAAGTTAGGAGTGCCTGTAAAGTCCATCCATTAAGCTACTTCTGATTCAATGAATAAGGAGGCTTCTAATGGTTTATCTAAAATTCTAGCTGAGTCACCAACATAAATCCAAAACATTCAGATACCCTCTGGTATGAAGCAAATGTTATCACAGCTGGAGAAGGGGTAAGTCTGAACTCTGATTTTTTCACCCTATTCCAGAATTATCTGAATCAACCACCTACACACAAAGAGATACCGTTTTGGTGATTCACAAGCCCACAAGTATAATGTAAACTTTAAAAGCCAGACTTGAAACACCTTGTTTCTCCCAGTGATCAGTTATTCACATAAGGGGTCCAAATAAATATTCACATGACTGACAACTCACCAACATGACTAGATTCTTCACACTGGGGTTTCTGAAGGATGTTTATTTCTCAGTCTTCCTCCCCTAATGATGTCCTGTCATATCTAAATTCTAAAACTATACCCAGTCAAATAATTTGCCAAACAAATCTAAAAATGCTCAGTAAGCCTTTTCCAATGTCAGATAATTAACTTTATCATAATGTTCACAATAAATGTATGAAGATTATTCTATTTCTGGGCAATATAATTTATTTAACATTTTCCTTGAATATTTTTTCCAATTGTCCTCTGCAAGTCTTCAATTATTTTTTATTTCTCTGATATTATTTTTAACATTAAGAACGCATAGTTCCCAGAATGGGAAAACTTGCATAAAAAGCTCACCTGAAGTCAAATTTATTTTACCTTTAGGGTGGCATAGCTTTTATAACCAAAACTGATGAGGTTGTAATGGAGCATTAGAATTTTCCATAGGTCTCTACTTTTAAAAATAACTTCAAAATGCTAATGCAAAATAATAAAAATCTGGATTAAAAGCACCAGATAGGAAATATCCTCCTGAAAGATTTCTGACTTGTGCTGTTTCAAAAACAAGTCAAGTATTTGATTTAAATTAATCACTGTTTTTACAGACTTGCAGCTGCAGTTGATCTTATCTCCTACTTATCAACTTACAAATTATTGAGCTATTTTCTCTTTTGCCTTAGATCACACACATAAAATATAGTAGTACATGAGGAAGGAGATGACAGGAAGAGAGGATTCCGTTTTCTTCGTCTAATGATATTTTTCTGAACACACATAATGACCACAATGTCCAAATTGAGAATTTTGTTGCTAGGAGCAACACCATACAAAGTATTCTCCCAGCTGCCTCAGTTATTACAGCTCCATCTACTTATCATCACATGTATTCTCTACATGTAATGTACTCACTACTAATTTCATTCTCATATAACCTTCCAAGTCAACTATTTCTTCCAGAAAGCCTACAGGGACAATCATCCAAATCGTTGTTTTGTTCCAGTAACGTATCCAGAAATGGGATGACGTCAGAGAAGAGATAAGTAGAAAATACTATAGTTTAGTTAGCGCCAAATGTAATTTCCCAGGACACTAAAAATAGTGCTTCTATGCTTCTGTTTGAAATTCTCTGCCTCTAACATAGAGGAGCTTTTGATCAACATTAAGTATGTTGGCAGACATGTGGTGAATGAGAGCTTGTTGCCTGAGTACTCAGAGACAACCACTGTAAGAAAATGGGGATCGCTGAACCTTCTGGGGATGCAGTCACCCATAGGCAAAATGATGTTCACTTACATCTTTTGTACTTGCAAAATGGGTGTAAATCTGATAACTTCTGTCTCTAGCTGACAGATTTATGCCATGCCATGAATTTATTAGAAAAGTTTAGCTACATAAGGAGCTTTAGATATGTTAAGGGCTAGAACTTGGGCTAAATGTGATTACCCATGTTTGGATGCTCAACTTGAAACGCCTCTGGGAATCTGCTCATCAAGTTGAGCACCCACAAATGCAAACGAAGGTAAATTATGCCTGTGATTAGGTCTGTATTTTAAAAAAATACTGTATGCCTAATGTCAGGGAATAGCAGAAGCAGTCTGCTCAGCAAGGGAAAGTGGGACCTAAACATGACAGTAAAGCAGGCAGGGGCAGTGACAAGGAGCACAAGCTCACAGCACCCTAACAAAGCGAGCAGAACAGGTCCAGTGACAGCAACAAGGTTCAGCTAAGAATCCCGATCTCAGACAAGTCCGCAGCCATGGGGCAGGTCCAAGGTCAAGCCAGGAAGACAAGTCAGCAAGTCAGTGACAGGGTCAGGTCTGAAGACAGTAAACAAGACCAGCCGCAGCCCAGTGACAGCCAGACAAGTCCACAGAGATAAGGAAGGTCTGGGATGAAGGCAGGTCGGCAGGTCAGGGCAGGAGCCAGGGAGGCACACAGCCAGGCATGGGCAGGGTAGCTACAGTGGAGACTGAGGGCAAGGGCCTGGGCTTAAAAGTAGTTCCCAAGTAAGGGCGGGGCTGGACTCTCACTTCTCACAGCATTTTCTCACGCAGTAGTTTCCTTGGTGCAAGGCTGGGTAGCTGCACTGCCAAGGCTGGCTCTGAGCCCAAGAAGCCAGGAAGGGAAGGTACATTCAAGTCCCTGGTACCTGATTCCCATCCCTACCAGGAAACAGGGGTTTCTGCTGACCTATTGCACACTATACCCTTAGCTTGTGTAATGTAACGCTTACTTATGATCTACTTTGCTGGTTTAGGGTATGCGTTTGAGCGAAAAAAGTTTTGCACAGTAACAGACACAGAGCATTTGGGGAAAAATTTCCAAAACATGCTTCCCTCTCGTAACAGATACTGGTAATATATTTGCAGTTTTTATGTATGTGATATACATGCATACAAATCAAACATACATATATTTATATATATTACACGTAGAAACATGTAGACGTACACACACACACGTGTGTCAATACATAACCTGACATACACCCTGTTTGTGTTAAGGCTTATTCTTAGTATTTCAATTTGTTTGTACAACATGAGAGACAACCCCGTGTTATACAAAGAATCCAAAGCAGTATACTTAAGGTGGAGAAAAGGTCAAAACAAGGTTAATTGCATTTCTTGACATTTCACAGAAAATATGAGTTCATTGTATAGTAAAAGCTTAAAGGAGCAGCTGGCAGTACTGGCAGAAAACTGCGGAGTTGTGAAGAAACAATCAATAAACCAGCACAAAGAGGAAAACTATACTTTAAGTGTAATTAGTGCGGCATTGTGAAGTAGTGGGAATGATAAAATTGTAAGTACATTAGCTCAATAATGATGAAAATAACCCAACTATTTGTTTTGTGAAAGTGATCTTTTTTTTTCTAAACATACCCTATTTAGAAACTGGAAAGGAGAAACAAACACAGAAAAAAAGGATCACTAATGACTTTCACAATACTATGGAATTCAAAAGAGTAACAGACAGAAATACATGTAATTAAAATGAATAAGCATCCTTAAAAGAATCTTTCCTAATAAAAATCTAATTTTGGTTGCACTTTTTCTGTGCTTTTGGAGAAAAGTTGAATCAAGAAATGAGCCAAAGGGGAAGATTTGGAAACAGCCATGAAATATCTTTTTCATAACAAAAAGCATCAGGCGTGTTTTCTGTACTAAAAAATTTTTTTAAAGATTCATCTTGAAGAATTTAGAAAAAATCACAGCCAACTGGACTTCTGCTTGGAACACTGATTTCTGACACATCCAATTTCATAGATAGCTGTCACTGACGTTTCATGTGTAAACTGTATTAATCTCTGATGTTTCTAGATCCATTTTTTATATTGTGTTCTCCCAACCTCGGTAGCAGCTGTCTCTCTGCTGCTTATTGCTTGTCAAATGGGCAATGGCTATAACAGCCAAGGGAGACTTCTTTCCACTAATTCACATTTTAATATTAGTGGCTCCTAAACTGACCATTGCAGTTTAGTCAAAAGGATACACTCAAGCCCCTGAGAATCCCAAAGACCAAGAGTCACATCTCTTTGAGAAGTATTTCTGCACAAGGAGATGGAGGAGCTGACGTTACCTGGGTAGGGTAAGATGCAAGAGACTTGATTACAGAACTGAAGTCTGCCATCCAGTTACAGAAGCACATTATGAATTACCCTGCCCACAAACCTCTCTGTAATACCTGACAAGTAAGTCTTCCTCTGCTTTGTCATCTGCTTTGTATTTCCAAAAAGAAGACTATAGCACTTCCCTACTTAAGTGGGTTAAGGAAGTGTAGGTAGAGTAATGACGGAGAAATCCAGATACTATAAAGAATAGGCTATATAAGAGAGAAGATTTTAGGTCAAATTCTAATTGTTTTGCACAAATCTAACAAGCTGCTAGCATTGGACATAACTACTACATTTCTTTGTCACAGCTTGCTAATGATATAGCCCTGTGATAACGTTTGGTGCGTTATGAAAGGCTACAGTTCTCACCTCAGGACATTTAGAGACACCATACTATACACACACCCAGTGAAAATTCAGTCTTACTTTTTAAAGTATCCATAGCTTTTGTATTTGTTGCTATGTAATTCTGGAGACTGCCTTTCTCATATGTCTTGCATTTATCAACAAACAATATCACAAAGAATTTGGGAAAATATTAAAGCTAAAAGGGAGCCAGGAGACCCGCATGGTTAAACAGGGAACTAATAGGCTGTCTTGGTTTGAAAAAGACAGGTGTCTGTGGAGGAAGGCAGGAGCCTCCCTTGAAATGGAGAGTGCAACCCCCTTCCCTCCAAACTATTATAATTTTGAAATTAACGGGCCTTCAGGCAAAGATATGGGGAATAGGAATAACAGTTCTTTACTAATATATATATATATATATATAACACAAGGCAGGGAAAAAACAAACAACCCACTGGTTTACACTGACAGAGTCAGGAATACAACCTGACACCCTGTTAGGGTGGCAGTAGCAGTCCGGTAAGATGCTGGCTGCAGTCCTCCTGAAGTGATGGGTGTAGTTCTGTGGAAGCAGCAATCAGGTAAAAGAGTCTGGTCTTCCTCCGAAGGTCCAGTGGTCGGCAGGTAGCTCTCGTCCTCTGGAACTCAGGTGGGGGGAAAAGCTCCTCTGGGAATCCAGTGGAAGAAAGGCGGCTAGGGTGTTCAAAATCTCCGTTTTTATTTGGCATGGACTGCTTGGCTCCTTCCCCCCCCCCCCCTCCCCGGGCGGAGCATCTCACAATGGGATGGGGAGTCGTGAGGCAGTTCCTTGATGGGCCATTAACAGGAGATAGCCCAGGAGCGAGTTACCGATGGGTCAGGCGATAAGGCATTGTTGTGCCCAGTAACAGGAGATAGTCCAGAGGGGGGGGGGGAGGCAGGGAGCACCGCCCCACCTGGTCTCAACAGCTCCTGAAGATGGTAATAGAATATATTTTTTTTCTTTTGGCACATTTTACACTGTAACCCAGGACATAGGCAAACTCAAGTGGAAGAAGAGAGTCTACAGATCTTAGAAGGAGGCGATGGCCTCTTGGGGGGACTATAAGATTGTTGTCAGAGGATGTAGGGAGGGAACTAGGAAAGCTAAGTCCTCCTTGGAGTTAAGTCTTGCAAGGGAGGTCAAAGACAACAGAAAGGGCTTCTTCAGATACACTGCAGACAAAACTAACACTAGAGGCAATGTAGGCCCACCGTTGAATGAGGCGGGTGCCCTGCTGACAGAGGACACAAAGAAGGTGGAGTTACTGGATGCCTTCTTTGCCTCTATCTATACTGCTGGAGACTGTCCTCAGGAGCCCCAGACCCCTGAGGCCCCAGAGGAAGCCAGGGTAAAGGAGGGGTTTGCCTGGGTTGATGAGGACTGGGTCAGGGATCAATTAAGCAAGCTGGACATACATAAATCCATAGGCCCTGGTGAGATGCACCCGTGGGCGCTGAGGGAGCTGGCAGAAGTCATTGCTAGACCACTCTCCATCACCTTTGGTAAGTCGTGGGGAACAGGAGAGGTGCCTGAGGAGTGGAGGAAAGCAAATGTCACTCCAGCCTTCATAAAGGGCAAGAAGGAGGACCAAGGTAACTACAGACTGGTCAGCCTCACCTCCAGCCCTGGAAAGGTGACGGAATAACTTTTCCTCGGCGCTATCTCTAGGCGTATCAAGGGTAAGAAGGTCATTAAGAGCAGTCAACATGGCTTCACCAAGAGGAAGTCACATTTGACCAAACTGGTAGCCTTTTATGAAGACATAACCAGGTGGATAGATAATGGTAGTGCAGTGGATGTGGTTTATCTTGATTTCAGTAAAGCGTTTGTCACCGTCTTCCACAGCGTCCTTGCAGCTAAGCTGAGGAAGTGTGGTCTAGGTGATCAGGTAGTGAGGTGGATTATGAACTGGTTGAAGGAAAGAAGTCAGAGTTGTTGTCAATGAGACAGACTCTAGTTGGAGGCCTGTATCTAGTGGAGTCTCCCAGGGCTTGGTACTGGGACAAGTACTATTCAATATATTCATCCATGACCTGGACGAGGGAACAG
The DNA here is from genome assembly GCF_034619465.1 of Leptosomus discolor. NCBI lineage: Eukaryota > Metazoa > Chordata > Aves > Leptosomiformes > Leptosomidae > Leptosomus > Leptosomus discolor. Next base: position 66,436,697 of record NC_141419.1, on the reverse strand, counting down.
AGTGCACTGTCAGCGAGTTTGCTGATGACAAAAAACTGGGAGGAGTGGCTGACACACCAGAAGGCCGTGCTGCCATTCACGGGGACCTGGACAGGCTGGAGAGCTGGGCAGGGAGAAATTCAATGAAATACAACAGGGGCAAGTGTAGAGTCTTGCATCTGGGAAAGAATAACCCCATGTACCAGAATAAGTTGGGGACTGAGCTGTTAGAGAGTAACGTAGGGGAAAGGGACCTGGGGGTCCTGGTGGACAGCAGGATGGCCATGAGTCAGCAAGGTGCCCTTGTGGCCAAGAAGACCAATGGCATCCTGGGGTGTATTAGAAGGGTGCTGGTCAATAGGTCAAGAGAGGTTCTCCTCCCCCTCTACTCTTGCCCTGGTGAGACCACATCCGGAATATGGTGTCCAGTTCTGGGCCCCTCAGTTCAAGAAGGACAGGGAACTGCTTGAAAGAGTCCAGCACAGAGCCACAAAGATGATGAAGGGGGTGGAACATCTCCCTTCTGATGAAAGGCTGAGGGAGCTGGGTCTCTTTAGCCTGGAGGAGACTGAGGGGTGACCTCATTAATGTTTATAAATATGTAAAGAGCAAGTGTCAGGAGGATGGAGCCGGGCTCTTCTCGGTGATGGCCAATGACAGGACAAGGGGCAACAGGTGCAAGCTGGAGCACAGGAGATTCCACAGTAACATAAGGAAAAACTTTTTCCCTGTGAGGGTGACAGAGCAGTGGAACAGGCTGCCCAGAGAGGCTGTGGAGTCTCCTTCTCTGGAGACATTCAAAACCCTCCTGGACTCGTTCCACTGTGACCTACTCTAGGTGGTCCTGCTCTGGCAGGGGGATTGGACTAGATGATCTTTTGAGGCCCCTTCCAACCCCTACCATTCTATGATTCTGTGATAGTTCTTACTTTTTCTCTTTTTTTTTAAGATCATGTACAGTTCACAGCAGAGTAATGAACCCAGCTCCCAATTTACAGTTTTGCTGGCATAATGAACATTTCGTTTCTCATTCTACTCAGTTTTAATAGTTATAGCATATCATCCACAGGTACTCTTAAAACAAATATTCATGCCACAGTACAGGATTAGTTGCTAAATGAGATTACAAAGACGTTTACACAGCTGTAGAAAAAATCCATTGCAATAAAAGTCATTTAGTAAAATCTTTAAAACAAAGCTGCAGTTTGTGGATATGGAATAAGTGGCTTAAGGAAGAATGGGCAGACAACTACCTACACAAATGGAAAATACTCTAAAAGTCAAGTATATTTCAACAACCAGGTTAGAAAGTTAACTTAATTCTATCATAAACCAGCAAGTTTATCTATGACCACTCACATCCTATATTAAAATATCTGTTGTGAGATTACCTACACGGAATTACCCTCACAGCCTAAGCAACATTGGATATTCAAGGTGTATAGCGTCTCCACGTTGTCTAACTGTAGTTAAAATATTGTTGTGCCACCAGCTAATTAGGTCAAAGCAGCTGTGTTCATTAGGGACCAGTCAGGTTTTGGGTAATATGACTCTACTTACAAGTGTAACAGCTGTTCATAATTTATTAAGCTCATCCTAAAAGCTTTTTTTTTTCCCCTAAAGACATGAACAACTTATTAGGCAGGTCAGTCTAAGAAACTGACAGACATCTGAGATGACACAGAGAATAAATTAATATATAATAATACACTCCTCTTTAACATTATCATATTCCTTCCATGACCACTACCTATCTTTTGCATAGTACTTTTCATATCAGAGCACTTTCACACTTCATTAACTTTTAAACTCCATGCTCTATAGAAACTCAGGTAGTCTAATGTGCCATGTTGAGGTGAAGAATTTGGGTCCCAAAATATTAGAAACCTTCACACTCTTGGAAAAAAAAAAAAAAGAGTGGGCTAAGATGTAGCACTGTGGTTTGCAAGACACCATGCAAAGGATGTCTGCACATTAAGCAGTGAGACTTTATACTTAACTAACCTTGCCCCATTTGAACTTCTAAGTAATTTTGAGTAACATAGATTTATAAAGAGCATAACACCATTAAAAATAATGCCATACATTTTAAATATAAATATATAATTCACAGACTATCTGGATAATAATAATAATACTATGAAAATGAAAAGTATGGATCATATTTTCAAATTGGCTTAGCAGCTAACATGCATATTTCTGTCTCAGCTTTCCCAACTCATCAATATAGTCCTCCTCACCCTGTGAAAATTAGCCTTTGGAAAAACTGAACACACATACAACAGGTATGTGTTTCCTCAGTCTTCACTAAATGTAATCTGCTTATGTTTACGTGACTATATATAACCACAGACTTTCTGTCCAGTCACAAAACATCTTTAGTAATCATAATTGCTTTAAAAAAAAAGCAATTGAATATAAATATTGGTGTATTGAAATAACACAAAGAGGGCCAAGTGTTTAGAGCATGCTGAATGCTAAAATATTGACAACACCAAAGCATTAAACATTTCAAAGATGTGGACTTACATGCCCAGAAACAGAAGTAGCTATAGTAGGAATGTTGGTAAGTACACTCGTTTCAAAGCAAGCACTGAACAGCAGAAAGACACAAACATAACATTATTACTTAGTATGAATCTAAAAATAAACCACGACCTTTTTCAATTTCACAATGGTCAGAGTCATAGGAAGTATTTTGAGAGCCCAAATACAGAGACAAGCAAGATCACATTCTTTTCATTTGGTTAACAGAACTGCTAGAGTAGACTGAGAATGAAGTAAACATCATGTTCCCCCACATCCCAAATTTGCTGGTACCTTCTTTGATACAGTTACTGTCTGCTGAGGAACATTACAAGGATAAATTTTCATCACACTTTATATTGTTCTCAATAAAAGTTGTCTACATCTGATACTGTTTCTCAGAATACAGCATTCCAGGTTGTTCATGATAAACCAATTATAAAACCTTTATTTTTTCTGAAACAAAGCGGATTTTTCTGAATCGAAAAGCTCCAATTTTTTCAATTTATGAATGCTATTTATTTATTAAATGGCCCAAAGCTACTAACTGCAAATAGAGATCTTCCTCAGAGATAACACTGATGAGCTGACTCGTAGAGAAGTAGCTTGGAATTCTAGAAAAACAGGTCTGGAAGCAACGTCAGGAGGACATCTGATCTTGCCTATAATTGATCCAGAGCAGGATTAATAATATCTGTCTCATTAGTGAAATATGTACATGAATCTATCACCAACAGTGATGGAGGCTCCATGCCCTCCACACAAGCTACAGGAGGGCTTTGCTATCCTACCATTAAATTATAAATCACACCACAAAGAAGAAAAAAAGAAGATAAGGAGAATATAATTTGAAGGAAGACTGAGAACAAATGAGATTACAGGTACAGAATTAATCTTTTGATGTAACTACAGCTATTTTGGTTTTAGTTATATGTAATTTGTTGATGTTGTATGTGTCTTGTATTGCTTGAGATTTTTCACAAATATTTTTCCATTGCTGATGTTTAAAATGTAAGTCGAAGTGCATGGAGAAAACATCACAACCACTTTCTGCTTCCTTCCTGACTGGAGGTACTCAGGGTTGTATTTCTGTGAAGGTTATTTGAGTTCATATAATCAGAAGTTACTTTTTGTCATTAGTCTTTAGTATTTACTTGATGTTTGCTGCTTTCATTTCAGCCATCAAGCTTACTTGCTCTAACACTTGCAGAACCAAATACGAAGGAGTTTAAACTTAGTAGCACTTAATTAAGGTTTAAAAATATTTGATGAAATTGTGAAAATTTACTAACGTTTCATACCATACCAGACTGCAAATACTGGAAGAACAACTAAACCTAAAGTAAAATAAAAACAATGTACTGTAATATATAAGCAGCTGCATGATAATTATGTCAATGAGATAGAATTTAGAAAAGAAAATTTAGCCCTATCTTTTTTAGACTTCTACATAATGAAGTCTGATATAATGTGAAACACTCCAGCGAAATCGCTAGATGTCACTGACACTGGACTTTTAAAATTAGGGTATAAACAGTGTTGCCGGGCCCTATGTTTAAACTGCAACTATATCCCAGGCTACTCAAAATCTGCCAGGCCTTCAAAACCAGTGCAAGATTCAAGAATCAAATGGGTCATTCTTGTGCCCCTTTAATAGCCATTAAGAAGAAAGAGTCTTCGGATCAAGCAAGACCTATGACAATAAGCAAAGTCAGCTATAGAAGAAATGAAAATCTGAAGGAGATTTTAGTCTTCCCACCAGCACTGTCAGCAGCCAAAATATTCAAGGCCACATAATACAATTGCTCTCCTTTTGCTCTTTATTCATGCTCTGGATAGACCTAAGCCCATGCGTAACACATTTATTTACATTCTTTGCATTGGGCTAAAAAAAAAGGAAAGAAAACACACCACAGTATATAAAGCCAGATTAAATGAGCTAAGAAGCTTCCAACTCTATATAGTCACTCTTCAGTTGGATTTCATGCTTTCAAGTGTTAGGCAACAGCAGTACAGTCACAATGTATTAACCCAAAATACTACAAGGGCACTGATTAAATGGGGCTGCTATCCATCACATAGTGCTGCATCTGGTTACTATTAAACCTTAAGTAGTGATTAGAGTAACGAAAACCAGAATTTCTACAAATACAAAAACTGAAAAGTTGTTTGCTAACAATCTTTTACTTTCAAAAGGGGGAGGGTTGGTGCTGAACATACATGGAGAAAAAGTTGGTTTCTGAACTCTAAAAGGTAGGTGACTTAAAAGGTCTGCCAAACTTGCTACATGCTTATAGTAAAACCATCATTTGCAACACTGGAAGACTATTAGAACTGTAAATTACTGAAGTATTATACTGAAGCTATATTCATGCATTTAAGGGTTTTGTTTGCATTTTGTTTGATGATAATTTATGAGAAAAGATTCTAGGAGGCTAAAGGAAATTTTAGTCTCTTTTATCAGTTTTAACTAGTGAAATCATATTACATAGTTATCATAGATACAGCAACTCAATATTCCATATATGTATACCTGTATGTACAATTTATGCTTGGAAGTTTCATCTTATTAATCTAGACCATTTTTTCCTCAGTATCTGATTATTGCAGTATTAAACACAGTTTGGTATTGTTCCAAAAAGCTGCTTTAAATTATGATTCCAGCTAAGCTAATAGTGAGCTTAAAAAAAACAAAAGCTAATGGTAAATAGCTTTGTGTTTGATCTGCAAATCACATTCAAGAGAGAAAAGGTTGACTCTGTAAACCACAGGGATGTTTGAGGTTAGAGGGCAGCTTGATGGATGAGAAATGGAGGATGAATTCAAGAGTTCTGGAGTGCTTTGATTGGAAGACTCTGTAGAGAAGATCTCTTGTGTTGGTAACAATTTGCCTTTTCTTTACCCTGCAAAGAAAACCTCTGCAATAAGAAAGCACATTACATAGCTGTCAGACCAAAGGTCCATCTAGCCCACTAACGTGGGCGGTGATCAGAAGTGGGTGCTTAGGACCGTTAAAAATTCTTTTTGAAGTTTAAGTTTTTAAAATTAAAAATGGTGAGAGTGACTGAGCACTGGCACAGGTTGTCCAGAGACATTGTAGAGTCTCCATCTTGGGTGATATTCAAAAGCTGTCTGGACATGGTCTTGGGCTCTATGTGACCCTGCTTGAGCAGAGGTGTTGGACTAGATGATCTCCAGAGATCCCTTCCAACCTCAACCATTCTGTGATTTTGTGAGGAAAGATACAACAGGCAAATGTACAGTGATATTTCCTTTCAATGCATTTTTTCCTACTCCGAGCAATCCGTGGCTTAAGAATCTTTGGAATTAGAGGTTGCCTCTCTGGGGACAGTTACCTGGATGGATGTTTCTTCCTTAAATCTGTCCAAATGCTTTTGGAAACAAAAGGATCACACTAAGGACTCAGCCCTGTTGTAGCCATGTAAAGAAGCACTAGTGTGTGTCAAGTGTAGTGGTCTAAGTACCATGACTGTCATCCATATTCTTATATCCAGAAGAGCACTAGAGAGAAGCATTACTTTCTCACTCATATTTTAACTTTTTCCTTCCTCATAAAGTCATCATACCTGTCTTTGCAGAAAATTTCACTGCAACATAATACTCTTCTTAAGACTTCTCATGCTGCTGAAAACAAACCACACACCCTTTCCTCTGTTAGTCACTCTATTTTATTTTATCCATTTATTTAATATGTTTTATCCATTTAGCATTTTTCCTGTGCCACATTAGTCTGGACTTCCAAACAAAGTGAGTCCACACTTTACATATCAAGCTCTATATCACCCACAACTAAGAAAGATACTTAAAATACTTACTAACATATGCTTAAGCCTTGACTAAAGTTGCCAGGCAAATAAGCATTTAATAATAATAATGACAGCAAAGATGTCCACCTGTCTGCTGCTGCAGTTACTGCTAATGATACACTAGAACACTGAAGTTGAATGTAAATTGTAAGGTGATTATGTTCAGCATTGCTGGTCCTAAGGTAGACCGTGAAGGTACTGTCAGAGAACTGAACAGTTCTTTGTCTGCAGGATATCTGTGCAAAGCATCATGCAGGCACGGTGCACTTCCTACCCAGATCTCACCCCAGCATTCCAACAGAAGGAAGCTGCGTGTAGACCTGGAAGTTCAGAATTGCTCCCAAGGTCATGCCAATTACGTACTAAAATATGTCATTATGATTTACATCTTCACCATGGCTTTGGAGGTGTTACTGCTATATCAAAACAGCAGAGTTGGAAAAAACCTGTAAAGCCTCAATGAAGGACACCCTATACTTTGCTAATGTTGCCCTACCACTGGATTATTTTAAGGAAAATATTTTTTTTTAATTAGATTTATTTTTTCAGTGTGCTTTTCTCAAAAGGCATGCACAAAGCAAAGTGGAAATTAAATCCATCATGTCTTTGCTGGGTAGCTCCTTTATATAGATGTTTGGTAATGAAAAAAGCAATGATATATGCAAATAGACAGAGTATACTTGCAGGAAACATTTAATCTTCTCAGAGCTATTTCACAAGCTATTCAAGTGCTGTAAAAAAGGAAAAGGAATTGATTCCAATTTCTCTTCCTGCCAACAGTTTTGAGGATATACTGCATAGTTTCTGTGTCTAACTATGAATACTGAAACTGTTTCAATAATTCCTTGAAATAAAAAGCATCTTTTCACTAACTTTCTAGTTATCATCAGTATTTTATCTTTTTTATTAGAGAATACATTTACAGATATAACTAAAAATTGACATTTTGCATTCTATTCATTTTTTGAAATTGAAAGTACCTGTAATATAAACAGTGATCCTTTCATAACTCTCTCTTAAACACATTCAGAAAGCTTAGATTTTGCATGGGTTTGTTTTAATCTTCTCATACATATATATATATGATAAATACCATAATCTAACAAAAAGATCCATATTCTTTCCATATACTGGAGACTAGAAGAGGTGTAACCACTTCAAAAATCTTCCTGTTTATCACTATTTTCCTAAGGCTTTTAGGAGGGTTTACTATGGCAATATGCCTGTGGAAAGAGAGTTCATAGGTCATCCAAGACTGAAAGTCCTCTCAGAATTAGACTTCTGTAATCAGCAACATGTTGAGAAATAAGTGACTGCAGCAAATTTTAAGTGAAATCTGAAGTGTACCACTTCAGAAACTTAATGTGTCCCTATTGTGATTATAAAAGTTTGACATCAAATCTGCTAAAACTCTCTGAAAACTTAATAAGTTAGCACAATGAAACATGAGAAGATGGCCTATGCCTGTGTTACCCTCCTTTCTCCCAGTACACTAACTTAAATTTCATGCAATTCATATATACAGGTACATATATGTATAAGGGAAGAAACAACTTATGGGGACTTTTTCCTTCTTCTTTTCCATTGTCAGGTCCTTTTTATGCTTGTTCTGTTTGCTTATGAAAATCAACCTTTATTATTGCCTGACCTTAGTCTGAAAATATATCATGAAAGCAGAAATTATTGTCCTAATTTCTTATCTGTTATGCAAAATACAGCAGACAGGGATTATAATGGCTATATTTGTCACAGAACTGCTATTGTCGATCAGAGATCTGTACTTTGCTTTCAACCTCCCTACAAAACATTCTGCCATTATCCTACCATTGTTTCAGATAACATACATCAAAATTGTTGCATACACTGGGACAACTTCAACTACCCATGGATACAGCAGAAATCAGGCCCCTCAGAACTACACAAGGACTGGAACATCAATAATCTCAATATAAATTTGCTCCAGTTTTTTAAAGGCTCTAGGTCCTTTGAAGTGATTGCTTCCTGCACTTCACCTGTGTATCCCCCAATAATCAAATAACATCTTACTAGTATTTCTTTAGGGTGCGAAGACCACCGCATTATTCATATTCCATTTTGGTGTTATCCATATACGGAGCAGATACCTGGCAGTTTTTCAGATTACTACCAGCTGACAAACCCAAGAGTAATAGCTACTCCATGGTGTAGAGAAGGTTTCTCTCTGTGTTGCAATGCATCATGAAGATAAGCTAGCATTAGGGTATAAGAAATTTCCTAATGCTGAACTTTTAGAGTTTCTCTTGCTTGCTCCAGAAGTTCGTAACAGCATATACTGTGAGCAAAAGCAAGCAAAACTTTGTGGTCACCCCTACACTCCCACTGAGGAAATTGCAATTTCTGCACGCAGGGACATTATCTCTGCTGACACCCATCCCATTACTTCTAAGGAGAACAATTTCTGTCATTTCACATCCCTAGTAATCTTGGTATCACAAAAAGATAGATAAAAGACTGTATTAAAGACAAGGACAAGGTTTTACTTAACATTCAAGAGGTTTCTCAATACGCTGTGGAGAATCAGCATGGAGAATACACGTTGGGCAGGATGTGCTACAGCTGTTAAAATGGAATTTTTCCTATGTGTCATGTGCTCTGACAGCTTCATACTATATTGCTGAAATTTAGCTGGGAAGTGGTGAAGTTAGATGTACCATTGAATTAGCCATTGTTTTTTGAAATAGGATGTGGTCTACTCACAATTGGCAGGTCATGCTACACTAAAGTCAGCAGAAGAATGTCTACCAGTAAGCAAGAAACCAAGGAGTTAATTATGTCTCATCCTTCAAAAGGGAGAATCCTGTGGCTGAAACAAACTCTGAGCCCTTTCTTCTGAAATCAGCATAGTCTGTCTTTCACAGCTTCTGTTTTAACTAGTTGATCTGTATCCTCCTGTATTTCTTGGAAAAATATTGGGCTATACTGGTGGTGTGGTATTCTGTGTTATACGAGATAGACAGAAAGAAGCATGAAACTTCACACTTAACCTATAGTGCTGAATGAGTAACTTCTGTGTTCATGAATGTTTAGCAGGGCCAGACAGCAAACCAATCTTTCTGGGGCTCCAGAGGTAAGGGAGATACAGTTTCTCAGCATGACTAGTACATCTCTTCTCTGCTAAGAATATTAAACAGTCTGTTTACCTGGAATTTCTCCATCTTCCTCAGACATGTTATTAATAGCTCAGGAATGACTGACTGATTCAAAAAGGTTTGTGTACTCTTTACCAATGGCAGAGACCATCCAACACTGAGAAAATGTGGTTCCTGTCCTATGTTTTGGCCTAAATCCAGATTGTGCCAGGTCTAGGATATTTCCTGTGATTAGAAGTGTTTGGAAACAACTTCAGAACCCTTTCCATAAGCTTACTTGGGAAAAAGAGGATTTGACAACGGGCAGTAATTAACTAAGTCAGGTTTCTTCTGGACTGATCACTGTTGTTTGTCTGAATTACATACAGTTACTATTTCACTGGGAAGGTACATCACCTCTTTTAATCTCAATAGTAAGGAAAGAGAGAGGCAGCATCTTCCTCACAGGTTACTTGTAGAAGCTCACTGGCTTAGGAAATTTGGCTCCTTATGCTCCAAGCATCTTCCTGAATGTGGATGACCTCTTCAACAGATGGATGTTAGAACTTTCCTGTGGATTGCAGGATTTCTAGTTTAATTAATTTACTTAGCCTCCTCTTCAGGACATTATTTAACATCTTCTCTGAAAGCAGAGAGAAAATTTCTCTATTAATGGAAAATTTGCATAGGCCTAAGTAATTTCTATATTGCATTGACTGCTTTTTCATTAGTTTTACACATCCATTCTTTTGCTTACCTCCAACATTTTACCTCAGAGCAACCCATACAGTAACACGACATCTTCAACTCTTCGATTTATAGATCACGGCTATCTACACTGCAGTGTATTTTTGGATTCTGATGTAATCCTTAGCCCAAGATCAGGTACTTGTGAAGTCTTTTTTAGCTGGAGAGATTCTACTAATTTAATATGATTCTTCAACAAAAAGACTGTAGAGATAAATGGTTTTTATATGTAGAGATTTAACACAAACATTGGGCACAATACACAGACACATGGATGACAGCAAATCTATAAGAAGAAATGAGGAAAGGAATATTTAGACATTTTCTTTGAGATGTTAAAGTTATTGGTGAAGTCTCTTAAGATGATGAATCGCATTACTGTGACTAAAAAAGCTTAGTGATCCTATGAACACTTGGCACTATATGAATATATTAGCTCTGATTGTGAAGCCTCTGATTTCTGTATATTTTGGACTTGAACTTACAGAATTTCTGTCTGCCTTTTATTTTTTTTAGAAGATTTCTAATGAACTGAATAACCTACAAAAATACAAGCTAAAACAACAGTTGGCAAGTTTTCTCACTGATTTTGAAATTTTGTGTCACTGTAGCAGTTGCCTGAAAATACTCTGGCAGGATTTGAGGGATATGTAACAATAACATACTCCCTGTGACCCTTGTGGTTCAAACATGTATCCCAACATCTTAAAGCCTTCGCGGTCATCAGAACATGTGATGATGTCCTTCACCACCCTATGAGATCCTGACAGATACAGTCTTTCACTCTGAAACTCAGTCCTTTCTCTTCTACTACAGGAGCTCATCTGGCCACTTAAAGAGCTGTTTCATTTTTTTGGAATATACAAGAATCTCATCAGTGGACAAGGGAAGAGCTGCTGATGCCACCTATCTGGACTTCTGTAAGGCCTTTAACATTGTCCCCGACAGCATCCCTCTCTCTAAATTGGAAAAATACTCATTTGATGGATAGACTATTCAATGAATAAAGAATTGGCTTGTTGGTTATATCCAGAGAGTAGCGGTCAATGGCTCAATGTCTGGATGGAGACCAGTGACGAGTGGCATGCCTCAGGAGTCCATATTGGGACCAATTCTGTTTAGTATCTTCATCAATGACATATACAGTGGGATCAAGTGCACCCTCAGCAAATTTGGATCAAGCGCACCCTCAGCAAATTTGGAGATGACAGCTAGCTGAGTGGTGCTGTTGACATGCCTGAGGGACAGGATGCCATCCAGAGGGACCTGGACAAGCTTGAGAAGTGGACCCATGTGAGCCTCATGAGGTTCAATAAGGCCACATGTGTTGGGGCAATCCGCAGTATCAATACATACTGGGGGATGAAGGGATTGAGAGCAGCCCTGTGGAGAAGGACTTAAGGATACTGGGGGGATGAAAAGCTGGGAATGAGCTGGCAATGCGCACTCATAGCCCAGAAAGGCAACTGCATCCTGGGCTGCATCAAAAGAAGTGTGGCCAAGAGGTTGAGGCAATGTGATTCTCCCCCTCTGCTCTGCTCCAGTGAGACACCACCTGCAGTGCTGTGTTCAGCTCTGGGGTCCTCAAGCACAAGGAAGATATGGACCTGTTGGAGTGAGTCCAGAGGAGGGCCATGAAGACAATAAGGAGGATGTAGCATCTCTCCTATGAGGACAGGCTGAGAGAGTATGGGTTGTTCAGCCTGGAGAAGAGAAGGCTCCAGGGAGACCTTCTAGCAGCCTTTCAGTACTTCAAAGAGGCCTACAGGAAAGATGGGCAGGGACTCTTCATCAGGGAGTGTAGTGACAGGATGAGTGGTAATGGTTTTAAACTGAAAGAGGGTAAATTAGATATTAGGAAGAAGTTCTTCACTGTGAGGGTGATGAGACACTGGACCAGATTGCCCAGAGAAGCTGTGGCTGCCCCCTCCCTGGCAGTGTTCAAGGCCAGGTTGGATGGGGCTTTGAGCAACCTGGTCTGGTGAAAGGTGTTCCTACACATGGCAGAGGAGTTAGAACTAGGTGATCTTCAAGGTGCCTTCTGACTCAAACCGTTCTGTCATTCTATGATGATAGGACAAGGGGTAATGGTTTTAAACTAAAAGAGGGTAGATTTACACTAGATATAAGGAAGACATTTTTTACAATGGGAGTGGTGAAACACTGGCATGGGTTGCCCAGGGAGGTGGTAGAAGCCCCATCCCTGGAAACATTCAAGGTCGGGTTGGACGGGGCTCTGAGCAAATTGATGTAGCTGAAGATGTCCCTGCCCATGGCAGGGGCGTTGGACTAGATGACCTTTAAATGTCCTTTCCGACCCAAACTATTCTATGATTCTATGATCTCTTTGTTAATTATTAATTAGTCTCTTAATGTAATCACTTGTAGCCGACTGACTGGTTTACTTTCTCTCTAGTAAACTGTAGAATTTAAATAGAAGTCAATAAAAAAGCTGGGTGGCTTACTGTTATGAATCAGTGGGAATTACTTCTTCCACAAAATCTTAATTCTGTATTAGGCTGTAAATTAACAAATCTTCTTGGCATAAGGACATTAGGAAAATATTATTCACTGGGAGAGCAGTGCAACCCTGGAAGAGGTTTCACAGAAGTGTTGTGGGATCTCCATCCTTGGAGAAGTTTCAAAGCCCTGAGCAACCTGATCTAACTTTGATGTTAGTTCTGCTTTGAGCAAGCAGATTCCAGAGGTCTCTCCCAATCTAGATTTCCCTCCATCCTTTATTTAAATGAGACACATATAGGTGTCTGATTTGTAGTTCTTGACCAACATCAGATGCTATTGTAATTAAACATTTTGTGGTATATTTGGGATAAACTCAGAAGGCCTAAAGGAGGCCTACAGGAGTTACGTATTTGTTTAATTTCTGTTGTTTCTGTTGGTAAAATTCCTGGTGAAAAATGTTCAGATCTTATTTTGTTGTGCAGGAATACACCTGTAGTTGATAAAAGCCTGCCACTAATGCAGTACTTGTTCATGGCAAATTTAGAGTAAAATGTAACTGTCTCTTGGGCAAGTCTTCGGCTCTTAGGGAAGATTCATGTAGAAGAACCTTGGAATCTAGTGGAAAAAAGTGGTTTAGAAACAAGCTGTTTCACAGTAATTGCTGTCTGACAAAATTGTTTTGCAGATCCATGAAACAGTTTCCGTTCATGTGCTCCACAACTTCTACTTGTTACCACATTGCTTTTGATACAACATAGCATCAATAATGTGCAGGTAAATGTTGAGGGGTAAAATTTCAGGTGAAAATTTAAAATGTGAAAAGACAAAGCAGTCCAAATGATGAGATGTTCTTAAGTTTTTACTGCTTCGCTCATTTGGGCCAGACAAACTACTTGAAAGTATCTCCATTTGTAGATTCCAAAATTTTCCCTTCTTTTTTCTCCAGTCATGCTTTGAGCCAAAATATCTTGCAAACACATTGTATTAACTTCCCTTTAGCACAAAGAATTTAAGATCACTTTTCAGACAGTCATGTACATTGAGAGATAAACTACCTCCACTTACTCCAGGACATTGACTAAATACAAACACATTTGTCACAGAGTAGCTGACGCACTGCAGCATCACTCCCAACTTCAATTTCCAGTAAACTTTCTGCCAATGGTCATATTCATACTGCCCAAAAGCAGGTCACACTGTATCTGGCTAATGAAGAACAGCATGTACCCACTCAAAGTATGGGCTCACTCAGCTCAAAGTGTTACTGTTATTCATGATTATGTATTTCATTATTTTTAGAAATATTGAATCATTTAACTTCAATTAGACATATTTTAGCAACACCATTTCAAAATACAGTGAATGTGAGAGATACTTGGCTTAAATATTTATTAAGTAGTAAATAGAATTTCCAAGAATAGTGTAACTAAGTTAAGGTTTACAGACAATTTTACTGATTAAGTATGACTTTGTATATAAATTAAATCCTCCTACATGCATCTAGTGGCTATAATGTTAATTCCTGTGTTTATTACGGACTAATATTTCACAGGTACTTGCTGCTATAGGTCAGTCCAAGATCTTATTGCAAGATTAGGTAGCTCTAGCAACATATATACCTCATTTCAACTCCAGTAAGTCTCAGGAAAAGTAATACCTGTACTTCATACAGTCAGAATGTCTGCATGATGCAAACTAAATGAGGAACAAGCTTTGAATGCCTCCTCTGCTCTCTCTGAATATTGGTTCCCTCTTCCTGAAAGGGAAGGACATTCTCTTGCAATGGATACTTTTCTTCCCAGTTCTTCAAAGGTTTACAGCTCTTCAGCTCTGGATACAGTAGAGAACCAAGAAGATGAGCTCCTTTAGATCTTCTCACCCAATCCTTATCAGACTACAAGTGTCCCAGAATTCTGCATCTCATCTGTTAGAGAACTGGGGATTATATTTCTCTAGTTTCCTGCGGTGGATAGATACTTTAATGACTGTGGGGTGTTCAAATGCTAAAGTGCTGGGAACCACAAAAAAATTGGTAGCTGATGGATGAAAGCAGGAGCTTACACAACTCAGGCTGCACCTGCTCCAATCCTTGCATTGTGCAGAGGATTGAGTTACTTCGCTGTAGTTGGCTGAAATCTGAGATATGAGGTGCATGCTGATTGTGCTTGCTACCATAGTTGGAACAGCAACAGTAACAACAGAAATCTAGAAGTAAATAAAATAAAATTAGATGTAAAGCATGCAACCAAGGCTCAAAGGTATCAGAAAGGGCAGTAGTTCTCAGCAAGGAAGGAAAATGTCAAAATCTGCCTGGGCAGGACTTTGTGGACAGAAAGGGGTTGTCCATGAAAAGCCCTTTAGCTATCTTGGTGTTTTGATGCTGAACTCAATCCAGTTTGGTGATGTTGTTCTTTATGGGAGGCTCAAACTGGCTGCAGTATTCTAATGCAGTCTAATGACTGCTAAGCAGAGGGATAATCCTTCCCTTGGTCTGCAGGATGTGCCCCTGTTAATACAGCCCAGGATACTCTCGGTGTTCTTTGCTGCAATGGTGTACTGCTGGCTCACATTCAGCTTGGTGCCTACCAGGACTTCCAGGGCATTTTTTGCAGGGCTGCTCCCAGGCTAGTTAGTCCCCCTGTCTTGGGACTGTAGCAAGGGATTCCTCCTTTCCAGGCAGAATAATTTGCATTTCTCCTTGATGAATTTTACGGTATTTCCTGTCAGACTATTCCTCCAACCTATCTACGTATATCTGAATCACAGTCCTGTCCTTGAGCTTGTCAACAGGTCTTCTAGTTTGGTGTCACTTACAAACTTGACAAGTGTGCACTCTCACCTCCTACAGAACAATGAAGAAGACGTTAAACAAGACATGTTCCAGGACAGATCCCTGCGGTACAACATTTGTTGCCGGCATTGAGGTAGAGTACAACCCATTGCCCGCCAGCCTTTGAGCCTGGTCACCCAAGTGTTTTTAACTCATTGAGACTCATATAGACTGCAACATTCTAACTTGGGTGCAAGAATACAGTGAGAGCCAGTGTAAAAGTGTTGCTAAAGTCGTGGTAAAAGACATCTATTGCTCTCACCCGTATTCACATAAATAGTTTTTTAAATGTTTAAAATTGTTATTTTCCAGGATAGAGTTATGAGATGTACCAGCAGATAGCAGAAGCCTTTCGTGTGAAGTTGCTTTCTCTAATTTTCTTTGCTTTAGATTTCTAAGAGCTACCTTAAAATTTGGTGCAAGCTAAGATGGTGCAAACCAAAATCATAAATGAAAGTACGAAATGGTGACACAGCAGTTCAAGTGGAAAAGCTCAATTCCACTATGGTATTGAATTAGGTCAAAAGTCCTAAATGTGATGGACAGACTGTTGAGAATTCTGGACATGTTAGCCACAGAAGATCGATTCTTAAAATGCCATGTACCCCTCAGTCCATCTCATCATCTACTTTCTGGAGACCTGAAAAGTTTGAAATTAGAGATTGCTGATAATGCCTGCACATCTGAGGAAGAGAAATCTTAACATGAAATTTAATCAAGGATAGTGATCCCAGCTAATTAAATTCAAAAGAATGCTGAGACATTTACTTTCAAAGTAATCAATGCTAGAATAGAAAGGCAACAAAATCTCAAAATTCTTATACTCACTGCAAATATTACTGAAATACCACTTTAAGATACTCCTCACAGATAGGGTCCATTTTCCACAGTCATCTGATTAGTTGCATTTTCTTGATGCAGATCAAAACACCAGCCTAGAGAAAGATTACTGAAATCAGCTCAGAAGTATTGGTCAGCTGATGTAGGCAAACCAAATTTTGCAAAACGATGAGGACAAAAGTGAACTTGGTGGAACAATCAATGCAGTCTAGTGTAGGTTCTATATTATACTTAAACATGCCTTCAGTCACAATAGGACAATTGCTGTTTAAGCTGTATATCATTTTACTTAAGTACAAAGGACAGAATACATTACTTACAGAAAACAGACATAGCAAAAGAATTTATTTCAAAAACCCCAAGATTAATATTGTTCACAAGATCTTTTTCAGAGTGATAAATGACTATACTTTACATTTCAATAAAAATTTTCATAATATGCAAAAAATTTGTAGCACAACTACATTTCGCCCTTCAATATGTCAGATTAAAATGTTTCTGTTTGAAATTCAGTGCTCCCTTCATTAACACAATCCCTGAAATTTAGGCTAGGGGACAATGGATGTGAAGCCTTTCCAAACTTCTTATAGCATGTCCAGAAACATCTAACTACTTAAAGGCTTCAGGACTTACTGAACAGAGACTTCAATATAGCGATACTTGTTTGCCTATGCAACCCAAATCTTACAGAAGTTGGGAGTATAATACACCTGGACAACAATGATAAAGTGTGGCAGCAACAGCAAATCTCAAAATTCTCATAAAAATCACTAACAAATAATGAGAGGTTACACTTTGCACAGATGACCTATTGAATTTTATTACCTAACTTTCTCAGCATCAAAAGTACATACAACTACCTGCACGCAAACTAAATCTAACCACATCTGAAATTGCAAACATCAAGATTCTTCACTTTCCTAGACAAAATTAAGTATTTTTAAATCAAGGACAGGCTTAATATTCATAGATCTGAAACCTATCCACCCATTGCTACTGTTACCAGCTGCTAAAGAAAAACAGTGGTGGCAGTGCTTCATTTTGCTATTGAGTCATTTGAACTTAGAATTTTAAGAACTGGAAAAAAAAATACAAAACATTCGCTGAATTTTCTTTTCCTGAGCAGCCTGAGCATGATAACAATGATGCCCTTTATATCAGGGCCACCTGTTACCACCAGCGGTTGGACACTGTACAAGCTGCCTTTCCAGTCCAGCATTCCTATTATGGAGCTGAGCGACTTCTAATGAGAAGGTATTTTAAAATCCTTTAGGTTTCACTGGTGATAATATTCCATCCAATTATTTTAGAACAGTAGATCTTGCTAATCCCAAAATTTGCTTTGAAATTTCTAGAAACTATATTAATTTAGTTGGTACTTTGTTTGTGTATGTGTATATGAGTGCATGTGTGCACAAAGGCACATACATTTATGGCTCTGATTGTCTCCATATAAACTTATTAAATGGTAAAACTAGGTTTGAGATGTCATTTGAAAGAATTAGTAGTGTTTTTACCACAAAAATTCCACCCCCAAAAAATAAGAAGAAATAATTGTTACGTGAAGAATTGGGAAAATTCAGCAAAACAGATTTTACCAGTTTTGGAGTAAGAAGTAGAGAAATCTCTTACTTCTTATACCCCCCTTAAAGATAGCCTATTCTCTTCTACAAATTATCAGATATCAAAGAACCTATGCTATGAAGTAAAATTTCCGCTTTAGTAAACTGATGTCTAGAAGAGACCAGAGAAGCTGCAGAACAAGACCTGGAGGCTGTGCACTCATTTACTTTGGAAATAATTCAAGGCAGTCATAGATCTTTATTATGCCCAGATGGTTTGTTTCATCTCATCTCTAAGTCATTTAACATATTTGTGCTTACTACTTGTAAAGAAAGACAGAATGAAAGAATCCCTCAGTTATCTTCTCCTTTTTGTATTCCAGATGTGTGTGTGACATACCTCATTTCTAGAAAGAATACACGGCACAACAAGGAATATATTCAATTCAAATTAATCTGAATACGTGCTTGTTGGATGCTGATTCAAGCATGAAACTCTACAAATGTTCATTAAGATGTCACTGATCAATGTTAGCCTTCAAAAAAAAAATAAAATTAGTATTTCGAAACAGGTAGAGTCTAAATTATGTTAATACAATAGAACCTTGATTGCCTTAAAGCAATCTTGGAGCAGATTACTTTACAAATTATAGCTCACATGACTTTTGTAAATAAATGTACATAATAAATTATTAAAAACATTACAGTGAATAACATATCTCTTGTTTTCATATGAAAACTTCTATATACACCCAGACCCAAATAAATTCAAGTAATTGTGTGCATTTTTCCCATGCACCTAAAATAAGATTAGTTATTTTAAAATAAAACAGTATCCTTCACAAAGCTATTGTGGAAAGATACACACAAGTTACAAAAGTCCTTCACAAATTCATTTGTCTAAGAACACTTTGGTCATTCTGGATTTCATAACAAAGTAAGAAATAAGTTACAGACAGCTTGAGGCACAGAGAAGTGGCAGTGCTACAGCTCAGCAGTCTCAGGACAGAGGTGCTAGAGTCTCCAGTCATCAAGAGGGAGACATAGGATATTGTCATCATTTAGAAGAAATTATTGGAAAACACTCAATATATGTCACGCTTAAGCAAGAACCATTAACTCCAAAGTAGGAAACCCAGCAAGTCACTGGAATCACAGTTCACTGACTGGGTTTTCATGTCTGTGATGCACAACATTAGAGCTCACACTGTTCCTATTTCATTTAGTTCACGAAAAATTGCTACAGTTAATTTATTAATCTCTTTTTATATAAATCATTCAAATCCACCTCCACCTTTTTCCCTATGACTCTCAGCTGAAGCTTATGCTGAAGTAATCTGAGCCGCCTTCTGCAACATGAGAAAAGTATTTATGTTACAACCTGATTTAAGCGCTGGATGGATCAGATGAGCTCCAGAGGTCCTTTTTGAGTCTAAATTATTATATGATTCCATACATTATTACAGTGTATCTTTACTGTTTCTAGGAGGCACCAGGCCAAAAGCAAAGCTAGCCAAACTGCCAAATTTCCTTCCTCAGTGCTACATTTTCTTGGATAACTAAATAAAAACTGTACATAAGTTTTAGGAGTAATTGTGGACACTGGCTTTAGCTTAAAATAGTAAGTATGAATTTGGATGTACGCTTGGCATCTCTTAGACTTCAGAAGTGGCTTCAGACAGTGAGGCAACAATTCTGTGATGATTAAGTGCATGTGGCACTGAAAGGTGAGAAGGGTGAAAGAGGCCTCCTTTCTCATGTACTTAAATGTTCCTTTATTTCATGAAAAGCAGCAAGAAGGGTTTAGAGATATTTACCTCAAGCATCCTACTAATCATACAGGCAGAGAATTCATCTGATAGGTAGGAAATATAAACTTCAGTCTCTTTAGAGAGTCCCATACATCCACAGTAAGTAGTCTGATCAAGGGTCTTGTGGAAAAGTATGGTCACTCCTCCTGGTACTATGCTGAACCAGAGTACTGTAGTCTAAGATACAGAGAAATACTTTCAAACTTTAGTGAGCTTGGGTAGGAGCCAGAAACCCAACTGCTTCCCACTGGCAAGCCCTGACATCCTTTTGTACATGCTCATTAATAGCTACTCAAGCACTTTGGCAGTTTTCTAAGGAAAATGTTTGTGTCCCAGTCATGTGTAACCAGTCAGGTACTCGTGAGTTCAGCAGTAGCTGAACTGGAGTTCAGGGATCCATGTTTTCCCCTTCAGCACTTAAGTTTTATTTATATATCTAAGCATTGGTGCATAAAATAGGGCTAAATTTATTGAAAGAGTTAACAAGAGGAGTTGTGAAGGCATGTGAAAGACAGGAAAAATCCATCAGTCAGTTTGATAGTGGTGACAGGGTGATTCTAATAGAGGAAAGTGTTCTCTTTATAATGAAGGAGAGAGAGCTTCCAGTGGAAGGGAGACAGAATGTCAAAGGCACAGCTTTTCAATGCGTGAGATGCAAGCAGCACACACTTATCTTCACTAATTTAATGTTCAGTCAAAATTTCTGCAATAATCTCTGCATACCTCTGTCTTTCAAAATCAATGCAGCTCTTCTCCAGTAGCTTTGATGTACTGAGAAATCTAAATTTTAAACTCTGTTCTATTTTTGAGCAGAGTTACTTTAGCTCAAATTAATTGTTAGGAAGAGCAGTTTGGCTTCCTTTTGAAATATTCCATTCCTTTCATCCTGAAAATGGTTCCTAACTGAAGAATCACACTGGGGACTGACAAAAATAGTTACGATTTTTCTGGGCATTGGAGGCTATACAAGGAAAGGATGCTTTTCAGCTGTGAGAAAAAGATGGTTCCCTCTTACAGTTCCTAGTACAGTTCCTGGGGCTGGAGGATTTGGTCTTGTATGGATAAAGGCAGCCTGCCCTGAGGACTGAAAAGAGGTTTTTTGCTCTAAGGCACTTCTCTCAGTTAAAGGGAGAAGAAAAGAAGATAGAAACTAACAATCAATTTCTGGGTATCAGCCAAGGGAAGATATGCCTGAATCCATTAGGCTGAGAAGGTTTCATTGTGTAGCTGTTCTAAAAGATTAAGTAGCATGGCTGACTTCAGACTAAAGAAACTGAATTAGAATTACAACATTCATTGATATAGTGACTGACAACAGACTGCAGATTGTACTTTATAGGCCAGTATAATATCCTGTCCTGATGTAAGGGTGACTCAACAGGCCAACAGCCAGAGAACAGTATTTAAATATTAGAATCTGTACTGCTGAAGTAAAGTTGGACAAAATTGAAATTGCATTTGAAAATCAAAATATGAAAAAAAATATTTCTTTTCCTCAGAGACAGTGTTTAAATCCAAGGTGGCAGAGCTCAAAAGTCACAAACACTACTGCAGTTTTTCAGATAATAGCCCACAGGGCCAGCTGGAAAATACAACTGTAATCTCTTATCAATCACAACTAAAGGAAAGATTTTGAAAATCCGCACTAGTTTTGCATTGTTTTCTCTCTGTCCTCTGACTTATATACAGGTCCAAAAAAACCCCACTCCTGAAGGTAAGACCTCCATCTGTACTAAAATCTCCACCAGATTTGTTTCGGCTTCTTACATACCTCTCTTCACAACAAAAGAATAGGATGCTCTGCACAATCAAATGTAGTAAGTGTGAGAACAGCAAGAGAAAATATTTCTTATCTAGACTATAACTCAATCTGTGATTCGTAGTCAGAGAACTAAGGTCAGACAGGATTGGGTCACCTCCTCTGATTCTCTGTATCATAGGGCGCTACATTTGAGGTCTTTACATTTAAGTTGTCATTTGACTCAGAAATAATTTTTGTGAAGCTTCAAATTTTTTAATCTACGTAGGACAGAACTGCAGTATTCCAGCATCAGTCTCACCAATAATGCATATAGAGGCATATAGTCATTACCCTTCTTGTATTTAAACAACCAAAAATTTGGTTTGCATTTGCTGCCCTAATATCATCCCAGTAAAGATACTTGTCCATTAATTTCCCGAAGTTTCCCAGCTAGAGACTGCATTGTGCATATATCAATCCTACTCCTGGCTTCATGACATTGTGACTGGGTGTATGAAACCACACTTTGTTTGAAAGGACCTACTTTACCAAGTGATGTAGGTGACTATTTTCATTATTAACTTTTCCATTCACTTTAAGTAATCCCATAATGCCAGATATTTACAACCTATTTCCAGGTCACTGATAGAAATGTTGAAAAGAAATACAATCTTTTCAATGATGAATCCCCCAAAATTTTTTGAGATCCACCAGTCAGTTCCTAGTGTTCGCTGATGTTTGATCTATCAATATGTCTTGGTTTGAAAAAGACAGGTGTCTGTGGAGGAAGGCAGGAGCCTCCCTTGAAATGGAGAGTGCAACCCCCTTCCCTCCAAACTATTATAATTTTGAAATTAACGGGCCTTCAGGCAAAGATATGGGGAATAGGAATAACAGTTCTTTACTAATATATATATATATATATAACACAAGGCAGGGAAAAAACAAACAACCCACTGGTTTACACTGACAGAGTCAGGAATACAACCTGACACCCTGTTAGGGTGGCAGTAGCAGTCCGATAAGATGGTGGCTGCAGTCCTCCTGAAGTGATGGGTGTAGTTCTGTGGAAGCAGCGATCAGGTAAAAGGGTCTGGTCTTCCTCCGAAGGTCCAGTGGTAGGTAGGTAGCTCTTGTCCTCTGGAACTCCAGTGGGGGGAAAAGCTCCTCCGGGAATCCAGTGGAAGAAAGGCTGCTAGGGTGTTCAAAATCTCCGTTTTTATTTGGCATGGACTGCTTGGCTCCTTCCCCCCCCTCCCCGGGCGGAGCATCTCACAATGGGATGGGGAGTCGTGAGGCAGTTCCTTGATGGGCCATTAACAGGAGATAGCCCAGGAGCGAGTTACCGATGGGTCAGGCGATAAGGCATTGTTGTGCCCAGTAACAGGAGATAGTCCAGAGGGGGGGAGGCAGAGAGCACCGCCCCACCTGGTCTCAACAGCTCCTGAAGATGGTAATGGAATATATTTTTTTTCTTTTGGCACATTTTACACTGTAACCCAGGACACAATATTAAAGAACAGTAACATTTTTAAATAGAATTCTATGCAATAATGAATTAATACTTTATAAAAGCTTAGGGTTTACAATTTTGCTATTATTTTTAGTAATTTGACTTATAGCCTTCTCAAAAAAAAAAGAAATCATGCTTGATAAGATTTATTTTTATCAAATTAAAATTATGGAGATAATTGTATTCTAATCTTTTGTCATCTGAACACTGTAGCATCTTTTCTGTTATTTTGCCTCACACTAGTAGTATCAATGTGTCTTCCTTGAACACTGATTCAATGCCTTATAATCGTCTTCAGCAGTGACTCCAACATGTAAAAGTCAGACAGGTTTTTGAAATAGTAGGTACAAGTTTCCAGACCTGGTAGTATTTAGTTATAAAACAGTTTAGGCAGAAGTCCTCTACAGTCACTGAAATATCACTCACTGAGTATATGGAGAACAGTGACTTATCTAAAGAAGAAATGTTTACTATATATGGGTGTGCTTGTATACAAGCTAATATAACATATAAAAATTATCATCATTGGTCACTCAGCTTTCCTACCCAATATACAGCTCTGCCTCATCATCCTTACCCTTGTATTACACGTTCATATTTCAAAAGTTATTCTTCCAGAAGCATCCACCCCTTCCAAAATCAAATATAAGCGCAAAGAAAGAGAAGAAATTCATATACATTTTCCTGAGACATAAGACTGGCTTCCTAAAGATGAGCAGTGAACTCCCCAAAACAGGTACATGCAAATGTTAGTGTATAGCAGTTTTCTTACTTCCACCGCAACATAAATGATCATGCGTCTTTCCCTTAGGGCAGGTGGTCATGTTACGATGTTACTGTGCTCCAAACCAGAGCTTACTCCCTCCACGTAATACAGCCATTTCTGAACAGCAGTTCTAATGTGTGGTGCTGTTGGGGACTATAATTACATACATTTATAGAGAAAATACTATGGGGAAACAGAGGAAGACTAAGCAAATACATGACTTGTTATGCCTCTGTCTCACATCCAGGTTTGAAAAAGAAACAGTTGATTTCAACTCGAGAATAAGCCATTCCTACAATATAACAATCATAATGACTACCATAAAAATAGATTTTTGTTCCAATGGAAGAGAATCTTCAGCAAAAAAGAACATCAGACAATATCTCATACCCTTTATGAACTACACTTTGCAGCATTTTATGGCAGGTACAATTCAGATACCATATGCTATGCACAAATAAGTAGGAAACAAAAGCCCAGCATTTTTAGATCAGTAGGCAAAAAATGCCAAGAATATCTCTCTTTGCACTGAGACAAAAGACAAAAATTATTATGAGTCATCACTGAATTATCCCTGCCTCTGTGAGAAGCCAGACAGGGACAGAACGTATGAGAGTCACTAGTCAGCATGTGTGAGAGAAGCCCACACCAAGATAAAACTGTTCCAAAATACTAATTCTGTCAAATGCATAAGAAGTTTGAGTCTTTTGCAACACTTGAAAGGAATAATACTACTTAGTTCAAAAAATCTACAGTACCGAAGCTGCAAAAATTCCTTTGCTTCTGTAGAAAGACAGTGACTTAAAGGAGGTACAGTAAAACAGAAAATAATTTCCATTACCCTGTAAAACTGATGGCATTTGTACCACCCCCAGGTTGTATGAAAGTGTAGATAAATGTTACATTTCTGCAGATATTTTTAGTTTTGCTTGAAAAACAAAATAAGTTGTTCTCTTAGTAGCCAGAACAGCATTGGGCCTAAATTCTAGTAGAGTGGCTGGAGTGACAGCATTGCACTGTTGTGCTGACATTTGCTTTTTCTGGTTAAATAAGCTTGATCTTGAAACAAAATTTCATGGCAAGCAGTATCAGGTGAAAAATTTCTTGTCTTGCTGAAATGCAGTGCAATACCTAGATTTTTATCTCTTTCAGCAGTGTCCCTTGTACACTTGTGACTACCACGAACTGGAACAGCAACTCAGAGGTATTGATCAGTCCTTAAAGTTGAAGGGAGAAATCTCAGGTTTTGGCCTTCACTTACTTCCTTATTGAGGACATAGGTCTTTCTCATTAATCCTGCATTGTGAAAAAACTTCAAAACAAACATATTACAGTGAACTATAAATAACAGATGTTGAAGATACAATTCTTCCTCCATCTGAGCAACCTGATGTAGCTAAAGATGTCCCTGCTCACTGCAGTGGGGTTGGACTAGATGACCTTTAAAGGTCCCTTCCAACCCAAACTATTCTATGATTCTGTGAAAATGTTTATTACTGCAGATGCAAAATCAACTCAGGCCTGGATGCCAGGAAGTTCACCAGTAGCCATCCATGATTTTTTACATAGATAGTTTTAAAACTAGAACCAGACTCAGGAATTGTTGAAGATCTGTTAAATAACCAGCTCCTGTAGGTTATTATGAAAAGGCTACTAAAGTAAGGCACTGAGAGAATTTGTACAAGTAGTAAGAAACTCACTGTTCGAAAACATTCTCAAGCCAAGAAGGCTCTTACTGATACAAAAAAAAAACCAACCCCATAAATGGTTTCAATCTTATTAAAGAGCAAATTATAATTCTCATGATGGAACGGATGAGCACCCTGAGATCTTCTCTCCCATTGCCAAATTATGAAATGAGAATTACCTGGCAATTGACTTATATTTGCTGACTAAGTATTTTAGTGCTGTGTGGAATAACGACCCCGTATATTTTCAAAATTCAGCTGCAGAGGTAGCAAAACGGAAAATCCACTCCCGACACATGGCTCTGGATGATGTTGCTCTTGGAAGGAAATCTTGATGGCCTTAGAAATCTGTGTCCCCTTGAGTGAGATTAGAGAGGAAAAGCTATTCAGACAACAAGCAGGAGAATCTGGTGTTGATTTATTGCCTCACAGAGATGATTTATTTATTCTGATTTCCAGTTGCATCTCTTAGATTCTGTAACACAGTGCAATAATTCAAAATGAAAACTTTAGAGGGTACCATTTGGGCAATCCTTAGTAGCCAGCCCTGAATATATTCCTACAGCACATTCCAAAAAAAAGAGATTTCAGGAGGTCATCCTACCCACCATTCTGAACCAAAACATTGTTACCTCACACTTGGCACGCATGTCTTGCCTGTTTTTTTTAATACAGCCATAATTTCCTTATATGATTCACTCCGAAAAGTTAGAAGGTTCTTTCCATTGTCTAACCAAAGACTCCTTCTTTGCAATGTGATTTCATTATTTCTCATCCTGTTCATAATCACAAGTTCAAATTGCAGAAGGGGAAAGTTGATTGCATTAATTTATATTAGATCAATGATTTGTATTAGGCACCAAGTGAGAAACTAAAACTGGGTCATGGGCACAACTCTGCTGTCTGATATACTCTGTGAAAGAAAAGAACTTTGTCATATTTCTCACATACCTGCTAATACAGATACAAGAGGTAATAACAACCTGTACCATCCCAGCCGCTTACTGCACTGATTTAACTCCAGACAGCTGCAATATGAAACTTCCATTGCTTTCCTGCTACTCTATCCCAACCTGTATTTTACAGTGCCTGTAATGCATACATCCCCAGGCACTTCACATAAAAACATAACTAAAACAAACACTACACTGAATAAGCTTTTAGAAACAAAGTATCCTTTTATTGTCAGTTCCTACTAGCAAAGAGAAATTAGATTATATATATTCAAAGGGTTTACTGGCAAGGTGAACCCAGGAAACACTTAGAAGACATTAATCAACTAAGCATGATGTACTAATATGCTGATACTCAACATTCATTATGGGACAAAGACACTGACAAATTTGATGCCTGAACAATATTTGCATGTTAATTCTTGAAGAAATTGACAGCCAATGAAGCTGAAACCAACTAGAAGCTACAGTATGTGGAATAAAATTATCTTACATTACCATGAATGCTCCAGTATTCTTCACAACTTGGGAGAAAGAGCCAGAGTAAAATCACAAGACTAAGAGAGAGGTTCATCCATTTTGATACTTCTTAATGGGCTTATTTACCAAGCCTGTTGGCAATATACCTGCTCCAAAATTACATTAACTGGCATGAAGAAAAGTAGACTTGAAACAAACAGACATTTAACAGCAGAACTCTGTGCCCTTAACCAAAATTCTGTTTATTTACAGAACGATTTCATGTAACTCAAGAATTTTAATTTTAGCAGCCCAGTGAACACACTCCAAAGAGACTAATAAAACTGGGTCATCTTATATTCTGAATGTTCTGGTTTTAAACCTGCATAACTTCAAATTCTGGTAAGACAGGCAGTCATTAGAACAGGCGTAGCTGTAAGTTCATCATCATCCTTTTATTTTCGAGGGGTGTTTTTTCTGTATTTGTTCTAAAAGAGGCTCCCAGTTTAATGAAGAGCTCTTGAATCTCCATCTTGTATAATGTCTAACCCTTTAGCGTTCCTCTTATGTTACAAAAATAGATCTTACTGTTGAAAAGAGAAATTTGTAATTTTAAAGATGACTAGGCTAAAATGGTTTTGAAATTGGGATACCCAGCTTGATATAATTAGGACTATCCTATAAAACTGATTAAAGCTCAGGTCTGTAATAAAGGAATTCTGTATATATGCAAACCAAACAAATAAACAAAGCCCAAACAATTGCTACATGAATTCATACTGCATAAACTTGTGTAAGCCCAAGTGATTATTATCATTCTCCATTATACAGACAGAAAAAAACCTTAGCTTTCCCCAGACATCCAAAATAGATATCCTATACTTGTAGTAATATAGGATATCAGTATAATTTTGTTGTCAAATGTCCAGATCCCTTGGCAGTGGCCCAATACCTATAAGAAAAGAAGAAAAATAGGGGGATAAATGAAAAGCAAGAATTCCAGTGTAAGAAAAGGGGAAAAAAAAAAAAGCATGGGAAAAAACACAAAACAACCCACAACCCAATGATAAAACTAATCATCTCTTTGAGAACAAACAAATCACACTTTTTCTGAACTTAAATTTTGTCTCTTTTTGATTATTGCCTTCCCTTACTTGCATTCCTATACCCCCCATAATATTAGACAAGCTGGCATGTGGAAAGGTTAGTCACACCTAGTAAAAAACACTAAAATTATCACCTTTGCAAGACTAATATACTGATGACCTGAAGACTTCGACTTCTAACTACTGAATTGCCTCACAGCCTTCGAAACAAAATAATAGCATTAATTGTTTATAACAGTTCCCTTAGATCCTGAAACACTTCTAGAATTTACAAAGAAAAAGAACTTACAAGCCCAAAGAACATTTCAGCACAGTGAAATTTTTTAAAACTAAGTTATTTCATTTCCAAACCTCTTAAAAGTCAATTCTAACTAGTTGCATAGCTATAGAAAACTAGCATATAATGGAAGTTTTAATCCTCAGACTTGGAAAGTTTCCTGGACAATAATGAATCATGAAAGCTTTAAGGTTATTTAAAAGAAGACATCAGAGTTGACCTCTTAGTTGACCCCTTCTATGCAGACAATACTGGCATGAAAAGCTGAGCAGGGTCTAATTATTTAAGCTCTGTTTGGCAGAGAAATGCTACCTTCCTTGCTTTTAATAGGTAAATTCTTCCCCTTCTTTCTCAAATACAACTAAGTAATCATGTAAATAAATACAAATGAGGAACAGCAAAGGCAACATTTCATTCAGAACAGTGCTGGGCTTGTTGTAAAGTTCAAGGTCTTTCAACTAATTTGGTAAACAAGCAGAACAGTATGATCATCTGTTTAGGATAAGCAGAGATTTAAAATCAGAACACACAGGAAGAAAACACAGCTGTCCCAATTGTCAGGCAGTGATTTCTTCCTCTACAGTAAAATTAATGAGAAGCATTTTTGGTACTGAAATCATCTCAGGACATATCTCTCCATTCAGTGTATTCCTTTTGAGGCTTTTGTGGCTTCCAGGATTTCTCATTTCTATTCTCTTGGTTTTAGCTTGCCTGACTTTTGTTTAGTGTATGTGTTCTGTTGGTCCTGGAATATAAATTAAAATGCCATGGGCACCAGACGTCTGATGGTAGTCAGAAGGTGCCAGAGCAGAGGCCACAAAACAATATTTCAAATTCCAATGGCACAATGAATAATTTAATGCAGGTAATGATGAAACCTGACTGGAGACCTACATCTGAGAGAACAGAATGTACAGAATGCTCATTGTTTATTCCTTTACTAACATGGCCAGAAAATGCTATTAATTTGTTCTCACTGTGAGACTGTTTACCAATTTTTTTGTTTGTTTCTGGTGTCCTTCTCAGCCACAGGAAGAACCTGAAGGAAATGGAAGTCACTTACACTACTTATTTATGCTTACTTAGGCACTGGAGATGCTTAGTTGCCTGCATGTTCATGGATTTTGTAAATATTGTTGTAAAGTAATCTTTTCTTCTTCCCTCACTGTTGAATTATGTGGTTAAAAGACTGCCCATTTTTAAAAAAAGATGCAAAATATTATAGTCATCAGAAGCACGCTCACCATTATGATTTAGCTTAGGAAATGCTAATGTGGTACTTGTGAAGTGAAACCCTTGCCTCCTCAAATTAGTGAGGGTTTTACATCTGACTTTGATCACATGGATACTTTATTCACAGGAAAGATCTCTTGAAGTTCTCTATCTAAAGACTCAGAATCGCAAGCATGTCTTGCTACAGGATTGTGAAACTACACACTTGTAACATAGTGAAGTGCATCTTTTGATTCAGACATTTCTTAATGCACTAGTCCTATTTATAATTCTTATTTGTTGTATTGGACAGAGAACCAGAATAGGCTAACTGGAGCTACTGGAAGTTTTAAGATGCTGAATCTGCAGCTTTTCAAAACTCAACAACAGCAAAATCTGCTTTTTGAGGGTGCAAAAGATTTTTTTGTAATATTTATTGCAATTATTAATACTAATGTAGTCATAATGGTATTTTTAAAATTATACTGTTTCATATTTCAGGCAATTTTGTATCTTTTCTAGGTTCCTGTGTAGAAGGTTATTCCGCACAAAGAATTTAAATAAAAATGTCAGACCTGTATCATTCTTTTTCAGTGAATAGTTGGATGGCCACCTGAAACTGTGCAACAAAACTGATTATTCTTGTTTTCACTTTATAACAATAAAGGTAATCTTCCAGCACAGTAGTGGCTGCAGAGTTGTGCTCCTTCCTGTATCCTTAGCAACAAAACCTGTTCCCTTATTCAGACAGTTCAACGTAATATAAATGTGTCGCATCCTTTCTGGAAGGGTATGTATCAACAACTCCTATCACTCAGTAAGCAAATAGAAAGAGCAGTTAAAGAGTTCATCAGCTCAATAAAAATACATGTCATTTAGGAGGCCAACTGGTGTCATAACTCCAGCACATCTTCATTAGAGCTATGGTTCAACACGAAATCCATAGTAAAACTGATCTCCAGGTCCTGTCTCTGATCTAGACAGCTTCATTATAAACTATGGTTTATGCCCATATTTAAAATGTCAAACACATTTTTTAAAATTACTGATTTTTCTGTTTTGTGTCCTGACATTTTGAAAATTATAGGGGAAAACAATTTGCTAAACTCAGGGTCAGCCACAAAAACATGAACAAGACAGAGCTACCACTAATATCCAGTAAAATATGGGAGATTAGTATTTCACTCATATTAATTTTATGTGAATATGCAAAATGCAAAAGTGTAATAGCATTGATTTAAAAATTTTTTCACTGCTTCATAATCCACAGAGATGTTATTTTCAATTAGAAAATCATATCATTAACTCAAGTGAAGAAAAAGTAATTTATTGCTAATTTTGTCTCAGATAAAATCTGACTGATATTCTTTGAAAAGTTTTAAAACAAAGTATGGACACCTTCAGGGTACTGCTACGGGTGATATTGCTGGCACACGAATTCAAATTGAAAATCCATACATTACCTTTAAGAGGTAAGAGGTGAAAAGGCAAAGTTTTACCTTCTTGGTGTTGTCAGTTCTAGGTAAATTTTATAATCTTTTCTGTAAATAATACTTGGAATGAAAGTAAAGTAATAGCACTCTGTTCTTCAGCTCTTAACAGTAAGACTATGGGGAAACTTACCTTCCTTCAATAATGATATGTTTCTTGGTATGTTTATGCTATTCCATTTTTGCCCTATCTGACAGCTATTCATCAGGGTAATCAATGGTACACCTCCTCAAAGCAAAATAATCTCTGAGTACCAGGTGGGACTGCCATTTGGAGACATGTTCTTTGGAGAGACAGGAGAGAAAGTCTTGATGATTCCTGCATTTTTCTTCCCACCCAACTAGGGTTCCATCTGTCAGACCTATCTTTCTATACAGGAACAGAATAAAACCTTGCCATGGCAGCCAGTTGTAATTCTCTGAAATAGTTGCAGATCAGTGGGGGAGAGCTTGTAATATGTTCACATTTATTCCATTTGTGATATCAAACACAATATAGAACTCTCAGTTTACAAAACCATCTCACAAGCCTTCTCTTAGAAAAGCCGATAGCTCTGACTACCCCCATTAGCAACCTTTGCCAACTGACCTTTCACCACTATCCAGTCAAGGTTAATTTGCTTATGGGTCTCTGGAGACGCTGTGAGGGCAAAAGGACAAACCACACCTGAGTTTGATGCTTTTGGGTATGCCCTGCAGATCATCAGCTCAGAGCAGTCAAGTAGTTAAAAAATTCTTTGACTCTTCTAGTCATTCATCACGCTAACTCATGAAATAAGCCATATTTGACTTGACATCTATGACCCTTCACCTCTGGGAACCTGAATTACCTATTTCCACTCTAGTTCCAAAAAAAAAATTCACAATGCCTAGGCAAAAAAAAAAAAAAATAAAAAAAATAATAAAAAAAAAAATTAATAATCCATAGATAAAGAGAAGGAAAAGCCATAGAACTCCATTTTGGATCTTATTTATAGCTTCAAAACTTGCCCTGGCTTCTTCTACAATCGCCTTTCCCCCAGTTAAACCCATCTATGACTAGGCGAAGCAGAAGCAGAAAGACCTA
Source organism: Leptosomus discolor (assembly GCF_034619465.1). Classification (NCBI taxonomy): domain Eukaryota; kingdom Metazoa; phylum Chordata; class Aves; order Leptosomiformes; family Leptosomidae; genus Leptosomus; species Leptosomus discolor. Next base: position 66,404,734 of record NC_141419.1, on the reverse strand, counting down.
ACATAGCATGCCTCCTGTCTGTGGGTCAAAGGCGATCTCTCAGATGGACTGATAACCAGAGCAGTTGTCTGATCTGTTCTTTAAAAACACCTCTTTCTTCTCTAGCTCTCTGTTAAGGTCCAATATCCTCTTCAGTCCCAACTATTGGCTTGAAAATAGTGACCCAGCCTACCTGTGAAGAATCTGATGGGCACCTTCTTCTTATTGTAATCAGTCCATTGTCACCTGAAATCCTCAAAAGTATATGTGGTACTTACAAATTTAGTACTGATACTTCCTTATCAATATGAATTAAAAGACATTTCTCATAAAACACAATTGCCCTTGAAAGAGGGATTCTGACTATCTGCTACTTCAAAACATACTCAAGTTTAACAGGTCATCAAAACTTTCCTGTACTGCATGCTTAAAGCATGATTTTTAAATATATAATTACAAATAAATGAAAATTCATGTCTGACACAAAATTAAGAGTAAAGGGAAAAGGCCAGAGAGGAAATGGCATGAAGACAACAGTATCTTCCTGTGAAATGGTGTTAAAAACTTAGTACTTTTTTGAATGAGACTATCTAATTGCAATCCATTTCCCCATGGAAGATTATTCAGAGAAACAGCAAATGGGAAAACACTTGATGCATGTAGTGTCTTTAACAGGCAAATGCTACCATTGCATGGTCTTCAGTAAGTGGAAGAATAAACACATTAATTATCCCAATTGAATTATATCATTAAACAAGTTAACATAAATGTATATTTAATGAAGCAGTAATGGAAAATATACAGAAAAGTTTCCACAAAAAGCAAAATCAGAAAATGAATACATTAGTGAGCCAGACAAGTTTACAAGAAACCTTCAAAACTCTATTTAAGCAGTTCATTATATTCAAATGAAGTTGACTGAGCAGTCAACCTGTCCCTGTGTTCTAGATAAGGTTGAAAAATGTCCATGATTAATGGAGTACAGATGGGAAAGATGGTACAAAGAAACATGCATTAAACCTGAGGGAAATGAAAGGACACATATAGTTCTTCTGAATGCTCTTTGTTCACAGCAGATTAAATGCACCTCACCTTCTGAGACAGAAGCCAGATCACAACATCACAAAATATAAATGCTTCATGTTTTTAGAAAGTTGGGGGGTTTTCCTCCACTGAAATACTTTTTGACAAAATGAACAGGCAAGCTATGTACTCACAGTGGGTTTTCCATGCAATTTCATTCAGGATGGTGTATTTGTGATTATCCACTAAAGACTAAATTTAAGGAAGAAGCATCTCAGACACGCTATTCATTATGGCTGTAGGTGCTGCAGTCTAAACTGGGAACAGAAGAGAAAAGCAGGCTGCAGAGCCTTGTTTCATCCCATGGCATATCACAATAGATCTTGGCACCTTAGGATTCTGTGCTACATAGGACAGTGGCAGACTACAACAAAGAGCTAAGGGAAGTGTATAACACTAGACCATTAACAGTTGGTCAAAAAGTTAAAAAAACTATAATTCTTAAGTATCTTTTATATGTTGCAATTGTCAGAAATTACTCAATCATATAATGATGTTTAGCTGCATATGTAGAAATATCTTGTCAGAATGACTGATTTTATCTGCTGAATTAGAATTCAACAGACTTCTCAGTACTCCAGAAATAATCAGGTAAGAACTAAGAGAATATCTGTTAGTCAAACAGACGAATGTGTCCTCTGCACAACAAATGCAGAGAACTCTGTACAGGAACAGACCTGTGTATGCCAGTATACGACTACACTGTATGTTCATTCAAGTCAAATATCAAAGGACAAACTAACAAGTGATGCAGACCCTCGTGCTGATATAAGCTGTAAACAGATTTATTTTGTGCTAAATACGTATGTCTGTTATAACGAGGGATCTGGGGAAAATGCCTCATATTGTTTGTTACTTCACCTCTCACAAGCCACAGCAATACCTAAAACTATGCATTGCAGCTTCTCGCTGTTATTACTTCTCATATGATAACATGCTGTTACTGGAACATTAGAGATGATCAGCTTGCACCTAAAGAGTTAGACATCTTACTGCAACTGACTTTTTACAGAATTGACAGTCAGCACTTGAAGATGTGTTTCAAGCTTCCTGAGGATAAGAGAAAAAAGTGTCATGGTTGTAAAGGTAGAAAGAATAGCTAGCATATTTGTATGATCAGTGTTTGCCATTGTGGAAGGGCTAAAGCTCCCCCAGGCATCCATTCCCAGCCAGATTTAGTTCTTCTTGCTTATATCCACAAGCCCTTGAGTCCTCCAAGCTACAAGAGTGTGTCAAGACCCTATGATCTCAAATCTCCTTATTTTTGGAAAATGGAGCAAAGAATACTTACTCTCTATCAAACCCTTGAAAGCAACCTTCTGCATACATGGCTGTTGTGTTTCAACAAGCCCACCCATCAATTAGGAATTTCAAGCACATTACACCCGTACTCCCAGCCAAGATTGATTCAGCCCTCTGCTACATGGAGGTGTGAGGAAGTCTAACCTCTTACATCACATCTGGTAGCACACATTCGAATAGTGAAAGATATTTCTCATAAAAAAGCAATCACTACTGTAATACTTATTGTGTTCCTTCACTATTACAAAAGAGAACATATTTTAATAAATGTTTTTCCTGCCATAGATACGTTTTTGAAGACATGTCAGGAGATCTGATTTAAAGCTAGGGAATTTTTCCATTTAACACTGTGGATTCTAGACACGGCACTAATGAAGCATAATCTGTTTAAAGACAGATGATCATGACATCACAGTTCAGACACTGATTCTGCTACTAAAGGGGAAGAACTGACTGTGTGAGAGAAAGCCCTTGTTTAAAACAAACCACTGGCAACTCAGAAAGAAGCTTTAGAAATAAACAGTGATTAGATCCATGATGTATTTGTGGGTCATATAGAAAGGTATAGCTATTGGGGATGAGTTCATTCTTCTGTAGAGTTTACTGAAGAATATTCTAAAGAAGAGAGTTGTTCTGATATTTCCTCAAGGAATCTTATTTATAATGAATTATTTCAAAGAATGAATTAATATTAAGAGAACAAAGTAGGTGGCTCATGGAGTCAACAGCAAAATAAGACATAATGTTTACTTAATGAAGACAGCGGAAAGGAAATCTTAACAGCAATGAAATATTGTTCATTATGCATTTTCTGCTATGGTGCCAATGTATCACAGGTGAGACTACTGATATGTACGGTGTGCTATGGGTGACTTCCTGAAGGCACTGTAATTTTTTGTAGAATTCTAAGACAATTATGCTATTTGTGGAAAAGCATGAAAGACGGCACATTCATCTTTCATGCATGCAGCATGAAAGATGGTGTATAAATACCTGAAGGGAGGATGTAAAGACTGGGATTCTGGGATTGAGCTTTACAGATCCATCAGATGTGTGGTATAAGTATGATTTTGTTCTGATGAATGCTGTATTCTTATAAGTTCTGTCTTCCCCTTTTGACAAGGGAGTACTATGGCCTTGTCTTGGTCAAGAGCCAAGTATGAAGTGACAGGAAATGAGTATAATAAGCCATGGCAAGAAGGAACAAAGTGTAATCAGCCACAGCCAACTGGGGAAGAATCTGCAAAGGTATGTAGCAATATCATCAGGGACCAATTTATTGGTGGCCTCTGACAACACCTAGCTATAAAACTGTCAATGGTAGAGCTCAGGGGGACATTCATATATGCAGATGTCCAACACCATGTAGAAGAAGCATGCCCAGATAGAGGAAGTATAACATACAGGAGCTAAGCTGTTGTCCAAGCTCAGTAGGGAGACTGGTGAGATTGTCACATTCCCTGAAGCTCAGTTGCCCCACATAGTCAGAGTGGTAACTGAGGCAGGTCTAAGTTGATGATACATGTGTACGTGTGAACATGAATGAGAAAGCGTCTGTGACACTCATTTGGTCTGCATAACAAATCAAACAGTGTCATGTTTTTTGCTGTGCATCACTTCTTTTTGCATCATCTTTCCACATCACCACTGAAATCGGGCCAAATTAGAATCACCATTACTAGAACTAGGCTGCTTTGGAGTCTTCCATTAAACCTATCAACCTGTGTTCACAGTAAAACTATGCAATCTCTAGTTTGGAGGTACAAACCCTCTCTAGCCTCTATGTATTTGCTGTCATTGTGTAATGGTGTACCGTAATACTAGTCATACAAGTAACCTCAGTGACTTATGACAGGTCTGTAAGAAAAAAAGTCTACTTAGTGTTGTGTTAGCCAAGCACAAAGTAGTAAAACTTTCTCAATTTCCTCCACTCCTGACCCACAATAAGGCCTGTGTTTATGCAGATGCAGGAGAATTGAGCATTCTCCAATAAATTCACACAGAATAAGGGAAGAAGAAGAATGGACCAAGAACTGTGGTAAAGCAAGTTGAGGTCTAAAAAGATGGGGACCTTTAACAGATTGATATTCATGACAATGAGTAAAAGTAACCATCAGCTCCTATAAACTGATACGGGAAGTGAGAAAAGCACTCTAAAGCTGCCATGCATTCTTCACAGTCCACACACTAAAATTGAAGTGAAGGCTTTCGTTGAATGAGGAGGCATTTCCTCTTCGGATGCAAAATTGCCCGCAGTGTTTATACTGCGCAGATATTTGTACAGGATACGAAATCCTAAATTAAATCTGAGAAAGGCATTTCGCTAGTTCTGGGAAGTTTAATACCCCTGGCAATTTCCTGTGAAATCAATGATTGTTTCAGTTGATTTTCCCACTGAAAAATAAAGCTGATAATTGAATTTTACTGAAAATGTCTCACAAACTGGTATGCCATTAGTTGTTTGATTCCATACACACAGATAATTGAAAAGTAAAAAGACATGACAAGTTTCAGTCTGAGAATCCAAAATCAATCTTCTTTAGTTAAAGGTCTAAAATAAAAGATTAGCTTCTTTTTTTAACCTTCTTATTCTGTGCCTGAAGTTGAGATTTACTCATTCATTATAATTTTGCTTTACGGCACAAAGTATTGTTGGGTCCACTACAATAGTTAGAAATATTCTCTCCTCAAGCATTCATGGGGAACTCTTACTGCTGTCAATGAGCTGTGAGAGATGTGTAGGACGTCAGATTCAGAACCTGAGATTTCCCCTCCAGATTTTGTTTAAAACAGACAGATTATTTTGCTTTTGTGTTTTGTGACGTTGCCTATGAGGCTGGATAATGACCTTCCACTGCACACCATTCAAAAAGGCCATTTATATCTCCCTGAAAACGTTAAGGTCAGCAGAACTAGTAAAGAACTAGAAACACACTAATGCCTGATGACTAAGAAATCCCCTAAAGCAAAGACTGACAAGTAAAATGGACTTAGTCTCTCAATAAAAACAGACAGATTGTGGTCAGGACTGGTGGCTCTCCCAAACTAAGTAGTAATCATTAGCTCTAAACATTAGTTCTTCGAAAACAAATCAGAGAGGGAAAAATTACTGCTTTGAAAACAATGTATGTATCTTACAAAGCATACGTAGCTTACAGTAAGTATATACAAAGGCCCAAATTACAGAGAACTGTAAATCAGAACAAAATCAGAATAAAACCCCAAAAGCTTTGGAAAATCTGAAGGAATTAAGAAAATTTCCATCTGCCCATAAAAACTATAAAAGAAAATTATTTTAAGAACAAAAAATCTACTCAGATATATTCATGTCCAAATTATTGTATTAATTATTAAGGTATTAAATTATGGGTATGCCTGGAAAGAAGAACAGAACCACTTTGGCCTTCTAAATCAATGTATTGCTGTTTCATCCTAAGCCAGTCATTTAGTTTTTGAAATGGCTACATACTTTTTTGACACAAAGAATTAAAAATATTTTTTCTTACTGTTCTCTGATTTGATTTTAGTTGTAGCTCTGCAAGATGCATCTTTCCTTTTAAAAGGAGGCTAAGCACCCTGAACTTGGAAGGACAACATACTACTTAAGAGAAAAAAAGCAAAGCTGGATTTATAGCTGTGATGGGAGGTGTGAGGAGGATTCTGGATTCTTTATCAGACTGTGAGGATATAGTTTTATTTTCTTGATTTGCCAGTTGCAGGGTGACCTGCTTGCTCTACATTTTCAAGTGATATGATATCTTCTGAGAACAGTGGAACTCAACAAAAAGTAAGATTGCTTCTTATTGCACTGGAGTGAAAATGAACAATTGCTCTGGACAAATATGAATCAAATAGGGACATTTATGATCTCTGTTCATCTGAAAATTGTCTTGTTTTTACTTAAGACATAAAGATCTGGACTCTACTAAGCTTCTGCCCTGAGTGGATTCGTGTCACCAAACATTTGTGTCTACATTTCCATTTATATTGGTTGTATAAGATTTCTTTGCAGTTAACTAAGTGAAGCAGAGGCAACTGTAAGCTGATTCCTCTATTTCTCACAGACATGTGTCTCAGGATGTAATGATTCCCACTGTAGAAATACCTGTCTCTCTCCGTTAGGTACTGAGGGAACCTAGGCAACTAGATTAGACTGGCTAAAGCCTGGTGAGCTCATTATCATCCAATATAGGTTGGTGAATCAGGAGCCACCCAAGTGTGTGATTCTACAATTAATTAAAAAGCTGGTGATTACTTTATCCATGAATTTTCTGTTGAAGATCGTAGCAAAAGCAGGAAGCTCTAACAAGTGACAGAAAGAGGTAACATTGACGTGAAACACAGTGGTATATTTTTAATTTTGTGTGCTTGCAATTGTTGCCAAACTAAGCAATTATTTTGTGTACTGGACCTTCATATTTCCAGTGGACATCTGTCCATGGCAGCTAACAGCCCTTTTTTCTTCAGCTCAGATACAGTCAACCATTTTCCAATCTTTTTCAGAATTTATTTTATTTTCTCCTTATTCCTGAGTTTCTGTTAGTATTGAATACAACAAAAATGAAGACTTTGAAAGTATGAGGTTCTGTACTTAAAAAAAAATCACAGTCTTATGAAATATGTAACAAGAAAACTAAAATGAAGAGGGGTATTTAATTATTTCAAAATGAAGAAACAGAAACGCTATTTTTGGTGCAATTATCCATAATCACATACCAGTAGTTGTAGCTGGATGAACATTCTCCAATTTTAAGTAACAAGGAGCTGATCTCCCAATTTCTTTTCTCTAAACCTCATTTTAAAATGTCATGAGTAAGTCATAAGTAATAGATCTGAAAAGAGTCTTTCAGCTATTCACTTTCTTATTGTCTGGGTTTCATAATTACTATGTAGGATTTCATATAAGAGCCCTGGAAAAAATTCTAAACCAAAAACCTAGAAAAGCCCCTCAAGCAATTACAATTAGCTTTGCTGTAACTTCCAGTTAGTAAAATGTGGGATTTTCATCTCAAAATGGCTAAGTACTGCATATCCCCACACATAAGCCTTCACATAGTGATATATTTTTCCTGAATTTTCCTGAACTGAAAGTGTATAACCATATCATTTCACAAACTGCACTCTATTTTATGGGTTTTTTTAAATTTCTGTCACTTCTGTTTAATAGAATCCTAAAATATTTTATTTTAATAAATAGGCAAATATGATTCATGACTTGCACAGTAAAGGTAGGCCTTTGCCAGAAATTAAACATAAGAAATCTAACCTAAAAGTTAAATAGAACACAGAATCCCATTGGTTACACAAGGGGAAAAATGAACAGCTTTTTTTTGTCTTAGGTAAGACATAATGTTAGGATAAACAAAGCAATTTTGAAGAATTATTCCTGTTGTCAAGTCACAGAGAACAGATTAACAGATCAGCTAGTAACGTCAGAGAACACTTAAATTGCATCTCAGAACTATACTTGCAGCTTAGGTAAAAAAGGCTTTTGTCATGTCTACATGTACCCTACACAAAAATATTTTAACTAAAATACTTTATAAATATCCTTATATAAACTTCCACAGACAGAAAGGGGTTGATGCATATCCTGTCACTTTCTACCGTCTTCTTGGGATCCAAATGCTACTAAATAGTTCAAAATATACAATGATATTGCATTTATATAGAAAGAAAAAAGGTCCTGCCATTGTTGATCAGTCAGTGGAAAAGTGAATGCAAAACTGAAACTCAAAGTCTTAAGATCTTAGTGAACTGACATCCTGAAGTCTCACTCCACGTTTAACGAAACCTAACTTACGCAAGCCCAAAGCAGGTTCTGATCTGGATCTATTCTTTGAGGAACTGGCCAATACTTGTTCAAAAGCTGAGATACAAACGTTTGAAGACAAGGGATTCTGGATTTATATATATCCTTGTCACAGAAAAGGAGCCCGCAGAAGGGCAGAACATACATTTTCACTCCTGCTTTCTAAAACTGCATTGGTAACTAGACAAATGGGATTTTTTTAATAATTGTTCATCATTTACATATTTTTATTTCACCAGATGCGCAATATATAACCATTTATATTGCTGGTAGCACTTTCCAAATGTTTTGAATTCTGCTTTTGAGTACATGTTATCAAAAACATGTACTTTCTTTTTTCATTTGTTTTGTAGAGCTTAAAACTCAAAATTCCGCAGTTCTGATGTGCTACAGGACTAATATCTGATAAGTGAAGTTGCCTGTGCTCTCCAGATTGTTCCTCTGAAGACACACACAACTAATTCTATGCACTACAAACCTACTCGTGCATAAACTATATATATGCATAAAACTCCATCAAAAGGGAAATAATTATGTAGCTGACCTTGCTAAACAATGTGGGCACAAAACTCTGGGTAGCAAAAAAAGCGAAAGTAAGAATCAAGTAAATGAAAAGCAGGCATCACTCCCTTTTCTGGTTTAGATCAAGATCCTCAGGATACATAAGACATGTATGTTGTCAGAAATAGATTTTCTGAGGCAGACAGATCTCCTCTCTTCCCCTGCCTCCCCCTGACACTTTGCACTGTAGCATTGCCTTTTTTCAGACACCATAGTAATGGCTGCTGGCTGCATCTACTCTCCTATCCATGTTAGAGTTTCAACCAAGCTTGAAGGTTAAAATAAACCTGACTCTTAGATCCATTTATATCTAAAAGCAAAATCAATTCTAAGGACAACTAATTTATCTCTTTTTTTCTTTTCTTTAGGTGTTATCTCACTAAAATAACAATTGTTCTCACCATCCATAAATATTTAGTAGAATATATATGTGTACCTATATCTTTCTCGGTTACAAAAATATATAGTTGATATTCTCTATGGAATCTAAACAAATTATATTTTGTTCCCAAGGTTCACAGAATTTCAAAAGGATGGGAACAACTGTCTTTTAAAATATGCAAACTAGATATTCAGCCAAAAAAAACAGACATTACATCAAAATGTAAAAAATAAAGCCATGATCATTAATCTCTTTTTTTTTTTTCCTGAAATAAACAGCATTGAGATTCCTATCTAATCCTAGAAATCTTTCCAAAGTATTCTGTCCAAGGATCCCAATTAGTATTATCAAAAAAAATCCTACATTTGATGTTACTTCACAGAAGAAAATTGTAAGAAAACACAAATTTCAAAATAGAACATAGACAAAGCATTCTAGGCTCAATCCCAGAAGTGCAGTGTGGAGTGACATAGATCACAATGTATACCACTAGTGATCATAACATTACAGGTTTTTGGCTTCGTATGTCACATAGCACATCTGATAAACTGAGCATTTCCAACTGTAAATTCCTAAAGAATAAATTACTGGACTGTCTTTCCATTTCGTGTGGTTCCCCAGATCGCTTTTCGTAGTTCCCCAGGCTGCTTCTCTGTTAACTAATAATTTATTTTACGTTTTTGGGGTTTTGGGTTTTTTTTTGTTATAAACATCGGAGTATTTTAACACCCTCGCCATTATTTTTCTGAGTTCTTGAAAATTGCAAATGCTGACTTGCCATGTCTAACTTTTTTGAGTAAGGCCAATATAACACAAGGCCCCACAGACTAGTGATTCAGCAACACTGTTATTTTACATATGTTACCTAGGTTATTCTTTTGAACAAATTAATATAAAATTGTATTGGATTAATGGTCTTGGAACTCCTGAGTTATGAAATAAGCTAATGCTACCTGAGAAAACAGAAGAAATTAGATTTTCTGCATGGATTTCCAAAACTGTGTGTAATAAATGATTTTAGCAATTAATGATGTCCTTATGTGGGTCACACAATAAAAAACCGAGATGTGTTGCATGATTTTCTATGCATTCCCTAATGAACCAGTAATGATTCAGTGTAAAATAATTCTGTCATTAAAGTAGTTAAGGATGGAGATAAGACCTGTATTTTTGGGAACAGAATGAAGAGACAAGAAATTCTAACTGTTCCTCTTAGCCTCAACTTCTTGGTTTCCTGTTTATCATGTACTCTAAGTTACTGTCTTGTTATGAAGATTAGTTAGTTACTTTTTGGTTTTAAAAAAAGAAAAGCCATGCAGATCAGAAGTATCATAACAATAATTTTTTTTAAAATATCATGAGTTGAATTATTCAGACCAAATCACAGTATCACAGCTATGTTGTCTGTACAGGACCTCTAGAAGACATCTAGGGTTGCCTCTTGCTCATAGTAGAAGCAGGCTAGCTGTGGATACATCCAGCTGAATTTTGGAAATCTCTGAGGATGGAGATTTCAAAACCTCCTCTGGGCAAGTCATTCTAGTGTTCCATCACCCTTAGGTGAAGTTTTTGTTAATGCATAATCTGAATCACCCAAGCTGCAATTTTGTGGTCACTACTCCTTGTTATACCACCTGTTACTATGAAGAAGAATTTGGCCTCATCTTTCTGACTTCCCTCTATGTGGTTGCAAGCTGCTGTTACATTACCCCTTAGCTTTCTAATCAAACTAAACAAGTCCCGCTCCCTCAATCTCCATCCATGGATCATGTGCTTAAGGCCCCTGACCAACTCTGTTACTCCCTGCTGGACCTTCCCCTGTTTCTCTGCATCTGTTTGAACAGTGTATCTAAAACCAGACAGAGTATTCCAGAAGGTCCTCTCTCACCAACGGCATAGGAATGGTAACTTCTCTTGACACATTGGCCACACACCTCCTAATGTAGCCCACTGTACATGTGACTTATTTGGACTGAGAGCACAATCTTGGCTTAAATTCAACTTGGCATTAGTTGTAATCCTGATTTGGGCTACTACTCAGGCCCTTGGTGCCCAGCGTGCACCTATGTGCAGGGTCATTCCATCCCAGAAACAGAACTCTGCACAAGGTTTCTGTTAACGCAGACTTCAAGTTTCTTAAGGACTCTGTGGAGTATAGCTTTACTATTAGGGATGTAGGCCACTCTCAGCTAGTATCATTCACAGATTTGCTAAGTGTGTATTTTATCTCATCATCCAGGTCACTGGTGAAAACACTGAACAATGCCAGCCCCATTATTGGCTCCTGGAATACTCTCCTTGCTACCCACTGGCTGCCAACGAGATACCAAGCATTGAATTCTGTGTCCAGCCAGTTCTTAATCCATCTGGCAGTCCGCTCATCCAGACATACTTTCTCAGCTTCCAAACGATAATGTTGTGAGTGTCAGTGTCATAAGCCCAAAACGGAATATTTTTTAGAAATTTTGATGTAACTTGGAAATATCAAAAGAAAATCCATGTTTGGAGCTGAACACAGGTTTTTTGGTATTGTAATGCCACAGTCAAGTGTCTGAGACACCAGGCAAAATAACTTCTTGAGGGTATGTGCCTGTTGTTCAACAGAATGTGAAGAAGAAATTTCAAAGCTAGTAGGAATCACTGATATATAAACAAGGTGTACTATAATGCTGCATTGAGATAACAGCTGGGATCCTTAAGCAGTTAGCTGATGGCTAGCTAGCTGGTGATAAGCTCATTACTGAGCACATTAAAATTATTGCTGAAAGATTTTGAGCTTTCTTTGATAGAAAAAGTGGAAGAATGTGCTGTGTGATTAAAATTTAGACAGTTGTTTTTCTGCTTTTGTATTAGGTTTGCATGGCAAGGTTTTGGCAGCTGGGGGAGGGCTACAGCGGTGGCTTCTGTGAGAAGCTTCCATATGTCTGACAGAGCCAATGCCAGCCAGCTCCAAGACAGACCCACTGCTGGCCAAGACTGAGGTCATCAGCAACAGCGGTAGCACCTCTCTGGTAATGTGTTTAAGAAGGGGGAAAAAACTGCTGCAAAAACTTCAGCTGGAGAGAGAAGAGGGAGAATATGTGAGAGAAACAACTTTGCAGACACCAAGGTCTGCCTGAAGGAGGCTGTCAACCTGTGGAAAGCCTGCACTGGAGCAGGCTCCTGGCAGGACCTGTTAGTCCGTAGAGAGAGGAACCCATGCTGGAGCAGGTTTGCTCTTACAACCTGTGACCCTGCAGGGCACCCACACTGGAGCAGTCTGTTCCTGAATGACTGCAGCCCTTAGAAGGGACCCACGCCGTTCATGAAGAACTGTAGCCTGTGGGAAGGACTCATGCCGGAGAAGTTCATAGAGTTCTGTCTCCCATGGGAGGGACCCCACACTGGAGCAGGGGAAGAGTGTGAGGAGGGAAGGAGCAGCAGAAACAATGTGTGATGAACTGACTCCAACCCCCATTGCCTGTCCCCCTGTGCTGCTGTGGGGGAGGAGGTAGAGAAAATGAGGAGTGGAGCCTGGGAAGAAGGGAGGGGTGGGGGAAGATGTTTTAAGATTTGGTTTTATTTCTCATTATCCTACTCCAATTTGATTAGTAATAAGTTAATTCCCCACATCAAGTCTGTTTTACCTCTGACAGTAACAGGTGAGTGATTTCCCTGTCCTTATCTCGACCCATGAGCCTTTCACTACATTTTCTCTCCCCTGTCCAACTCAGAAGGGGAGTGATAAAGCAGCTGTGGTGGGCACATGGCATCCAGCCAGGGTCAACCTACCACAACTCTAATCCAGGCTAGCAGAAGGAACATGATATGGTATTTAGAAAGACCATTGTTCTATCTTATGTACTTTAATATTGATTTACCAACTATTTCTCAGTTGAACTGAGAATGTAACAATGTTATTTCTGCTGGTTACACAGGTCACTGTCATCAGGTTCACACCAACAGCTAGCCTTGGTTATTTCTTTGGTTATTGTAACTTCACCTTGCATTTCATAATTTCACTTCACATTTCACCATTTCTTCAGAAGAAATATATTTAAACTGAACAGGCTTAAATCTCTTCTGGCTGTACTACTGAAAACAGTTCAATTGAATTAATACAGATTGTTTGTACCTACCTTGTTTGATGGACCCAGTCCGAGTCTCTGGATCAGGGACTGAGTGTTCTCAAAAGATCAGGATCATCTTCTTCCTATCAGCCTGCATGAGAAAAGCTGAGCTTGGAGTTTATTAGGCTTTTGCTTAACAAAATAGTCAATCAAACCAGCTAACACAGTGAACACTTCGACAACATCTATAATAGACAGGATTTCTTCTTCTTCGTCAGATACCAAGGATACGAACTCCCTTCTCTTCGGACATTGTCTTCTATAGAAAGGAAATGTGGATGTGTGCCAGAAGAGATCCAAAACTTGCCTCAGAGCTTTCGGGCTCCAAGGCATGCCACGGCACCTACCTAACATTCAGTCAAAAAGCATTAATTTTATTTTAATTTCCTTTGGTCAAAGGCCCTAATATCATTTTCTTCTTTCTTAAGCATATGCAATTTACTCCAGTGCACCACAAAAGCAGCACCTGAGAAACAGCTCAGAGATCACAAGGTTGCAGTATCATACTGCAGATCTAACCTTACAGTAATGCTTACCTAGTCCCATCCTTCTTCTTCCCTCTGTGCCATGACAATAGTAAGTATGTGGGTGGAAGGAATCACTTGAAAGTGACAGTTTGTTACAATTACTTGGAGCTGCACAGAATTCTCTCTGAGTCACTGTATCAGGACTATCTTTCTCTTAGCCAAAGAATTGCTCTCAGCAAATTGGAGCCTCTTCCCTGTCCTGCATAGGCACCTCAGACCTATAAAAAAATAAGGAACACTAATATCTGTAAGTGGCACAGGCTAGAAGAAAGTAACATTAAAAAGCAGATATCTAAAAATTACATTTGCCCTTCATATTTCTTACTTTTCTAAGATCTCTTCCCTTTCTTAGATTACAAAGAATACTTTATGCACTTCAAGTTATAGTCTTAGAGAAGCTAAAGGTATTTATAAGACACCATGAGCATCCATGTCCAAATATGTCCCTTAAAATTCACCATCTAAACCTGGAGGCCTATGAATTTTGTCCTTATAGTTGTTAGGGCTCTAAATTTCTGCTACCGGGCAGCTACAGAGCCACCTGTTGGCTGGGCATGCTCAGTTCATCTCATGCTGAGCTCAGTCAATAGTCACATAGAAGGAACTACCCACACAGCTTACCTCTGGGTTCCAAAGCCTATCAGTAGTGCTTAGAAAATTACAAACTGTCCCACAAAACACAGTCAAAAAGGGACGATACTCTGCTGCTCATCCTCCTCTGCCAAATAGAGCGCTTCTTCAGAAGCTGGAAGAACTGTCCTGAAATTTCTTCTGCCTGGATAGAAATCTTTCTCTTAGATATGAAGCCTATGAATAGGTCTGTACATTAGCCTATGGGAAAATAATGGAAGATTGGCGAGGAGGATTGTAAACACGCTCCACTTGCAGCTGAGGTGTCAAAAACCACATATATCGTACCAATTGTGGTTTAGTCTTGTGCGTTTGACAAGAAGAACATCTGTGTTTAGATAATATAGGCCAGTGATAGACTTAGAGGCACCCTATCGAACATGCTTGAGATTCCTGTCCTGCTGTGGAAAAGACCAGAGCATAGCAGTAATCTGCGCCTGCATTAATCCTTGGTATACAGGCAAAAATGGTAGGTTCAGAGATCCTCTAGGTTAACGGTTGGACTTGATGATCTTAAAGGTCTTTTCCAACTAAAATGATTGTATAATTCTGTGATTCTAGCATGGACTGAGTTCTGCAGTGCTTGCCTCCCCCCTTGTGTGTCTCTGCCTGGGTGCTGCTTCAGGGATCCCCTGGCTGGTGAAGGAATGAAAATAAATTTACTCTCTGCATTTCATCCATGGTTTTGTCATTGTTCCTGCATTCTCCCTGTGCCAGCTCATACATAGCCTTATGATACTCTTAACATGTTAGCACAATATCATCATGAATATCATGCCTACACACCTGATATTCCTGAAGAAATGTACAGGGAGAGAGGGCATCTAACTTGCAGTATGAACCCCAGGACATCAGAAAGCACTTAAAAATCAGGTTAAAGTTTTCAGTGGTGCAGCAGCAGCACAAAAGCAGACTACACTAGCAGAAGACTGTGAAGGTGCCCTAAGCATATTTGAAAATCTAACCATAAGATCTATGCGCTAGACAGACCAATGAAGCCTGAAATTCTCCTGCTTGTACTGTTAACTGTCTCCAAAGTTCTCATTGCCTCAGCTTCTCAAATATAAATTAGAGACAAGGAAAAAGAGACAACGCTTGGGGGTTTTAAGTGAGGTTTTGTTGACATCGTTCCATAACAAAAGTTTGTGTACAAAAATGATTTTGCAACAAAGCATATGCAACTCTTACAGAGTAAATCTGACATACAGCACCACTTTATCAACTCACATAGTTTGGTTCCAAATGTTAGAAGTTATGACAGCCTCATAAACCAGGAAAATTCACTGTGTGGTTTCCTCAGGATTATAGCACTTCATTTCCGCATTGATCTCTTCATTCATTCTTGTCAGTGACATTTCATTATATAATGTACACATGATTTGGAACTAGAAAATCAATTCAAAGGACTCATATCCCCTTGTCACATATGGGGCGCAATTATTTCTTTTTAAATAAATCTATAAAAATATCAGGAAAATACTGCCTGTTAACAGGAAAAAAGTAATAATAGATGCATTTCAAAGAGGCTTTGTGTTTAGCAGATATATTCAATAGTAAAAATGTGAGGAGGAGCCTGAATCTAAAGCTTTAGCTCTAATTGTCTGTCTGATAAATTACACAGACACAGACCCAGCCAAATAGAATAAATGACTCCATAGACAGTTGGTACTTTGTACCAAGTTAACATAGAAAGTCCCATGTTTCTGCCCTCCTAAAGTCTGTGTATTAAGCATGCTCACTTCTCTCAGTGCCTTAAACTCTACTATTGCATGAAAGCTAAAGCAAAGACTTTATATGACCTTCACACTCCCAACCACTTCTTTTTGAGAGTAACAAATCCAGAGAGGCATCTTCCCCAGTCAGCTTGTCCATCAAGAAATTGTATTAAACACACTCCAGGAATGTCCTGGATTTCTTCTGCCCAGCCACCTTTCAGTAGGTGTTGGACTAGCTCATGTTCCTTACTAGAATCAGGGCCTGCACCTCTGAGAATTCTTCAAGTTGTCTAAAGAAAGCTTCATCTACCTTTTGTTATTAGGTTGTCTATAGCAGCCACCCGCCATGAAGTCACTCTTGTTGACTCTGATGTTCCTTTACCCATAAACACGCAAATTTGAGCAACTTTGTGCATCTGAGCTTTGTGCCTTTGTGTAAATTGCAGCTCTCCCCCTCACCTTCCTGATCCGTCCCACCTGAAGACTCCATGTCCATTTTTCACACACTCTACTCAAGTGAACTATCTCACCATGCCTCTGTGATCCCAATGAGACCACAGCTCTGCAACTGCACCTGGGCTTCTCCTGCATGTTTCCCATGCTGTGTGAGTTGATGCACAGGTGTCTGAGATATGCCTCTAGTAACACTGTTTCCTGAGTGAAAATATGAGAACCTCCTTCATGTTGTGTCCCCAGCACTTCTTTACTGCCTCTCATGCCTCCCTACACTCCTCTTCTGGCTTTAGTCACCATTCCCTGATAAACCTAGATTAAAATCTTCCTCACTTTTTGGCAAAGATGTTCTTGCCCCCTCAAGTCAGCCCATCTCCCACCTGCGTTTTTTATTCTTTAAAGTGAACAAGTACTTAACAAAGCCAAAGCCTTGCACGTGACATCAGATGTGCAACCAGGCATTGACCTGCCAGATACCTCTCTACTCCACTCAGAATCATGAAAGTGAGGTGTAGGAATAAAGAAAAGGAAAGACAAAGAAGTTTTCAGCATAACACGTTGTTTTCCCTGGGCAGTTTCTTTGTCACAGCAAGCTACCTAGTCTGTCACAGTTCTATTTTCTATTGTGTTTTGTGCTTTCTGTGCATCCTTAAAAATACTTCTTAATTTTTGTCTGTTTGTAAATTTTTTATGGCAAACACTCTAGTGGGAAGATCTTCTTTTTTACAAAGTAAAGAAACAGAAAATGAAAGTAAGAAAGCCAGAAATGTCAGAGCTATGATCTGTTTTGAAAAATGAATCCACAGGATTCTGAGAGAAAAGAAAAATTAGATCATGACTGCTAATGAAATAATGTTAGTGAATCAAAGGTTTCCTGTCTTTCAGAAAAAAAAAAAAAAAAAAAAAAAAAAAAGATGAATCCAACCAGTTTTCTTAGGTCTGCTCTGAGTATGCCTTAACAGCACATCTTAAAAGCAGAAATCTTTGTACAAAACTGATCTAAATTTTTTCGGGTTTTTTTTTGCCGAGCTGCCACTTCCAAGCATATTTGCTTTCTCCTATGTCAGTATGTGTCTTAACCTGGAATTAAAATTATTACCTTGTTTTTATCAAAATATGTGTTTGTGCAGTGAGACAAGAGATATTGGCATAATTCAGAAATTAGGTACTTGGTGGTCTGGTTAAGGATACACCAGAGTTGGTAAAAGTGTTGAACAAACTCAGGTTATACTGTGTGACAGTAAACTGCTTTTCCCAGATGATGTACTCAGTGTTACAGTGTGATTCATTTTCCTGCGGTAACACTTAATCAATGTTCTCTTTCAGTCCACATATAAGGCATCAATGAATCATTACTTCCAGAGTGAATACCAGTGTTACCTAAGCTGCATCTGTCATTACTTTGGGTGATTTCTTTGAAGAAAAACAGAACAAAAATTGCACATTCAAAAAGCAGATCAAAACCAACATGCCCAGACTTGCAGAGAAGACAAAGGAAAACTATGAAAAAAAACCACAACACAAACCAGAAAAATTCCTGCCTGCTTGCAGCATTTTTGATATAGTAATTCAGGCCAGATAAGAGGTGCTTCCAATTAACTTGAGTACCCACTTGTTTAGGGGGGAGTAGTCTCTAGGCACCAGCAGCTTGGAAGCACGATATTGAAGGTCTGAAGAAGAGAGGACCAAATACAGGAAAATGAGACAGCTTCAAGAAGTCCTATTATAAGACTATAGTTACAAAAATGCAGGGGAGTCTCAGTGTGCACGCAAACTGGGAACACCATGGGAGCACCTAAATTATGTCTACTGACTCGTGATTATTTCCCTTTTCTTTTGCCTCTTTCTCATTACCTTTGCCCCACTATGACTTACCTATCATGAAGCACTGTATCTTTTACTTTTCTATGTCAATCAAAACATTAGTCTTTGCTCAGCTCTCTGATGATAGAACACAAGAAATGTTTTCATCCCATGTTATTACATGAGCATACATTTAATAACACAGTCACAAATAAAATTTTCAGGATCTTTCTCCATGTCTGCCAACAGTTAGTCATATCGCACAGCAAGGAAAAAATCACTCTATATCTGCAATAAACCTTGCTTTTTTAGGATCTTTCTTGTCTCTGAAGATATTAGAAAAAAAACAAGACACTCTCTAAACCTTTTTATGGATACTGTGCTAAAAAGACCTAATCAGATAAAAATTCACTCTAAACAATTCCCTCAGCAATATTGTTCCTATTAGTTGATCTGCATACTTCACTTAAATTCCTCAATGTTTGCAGATCAGTCCTTTACTTTTTGATCTGTCCTTAAGGACTGACGAAAGTAATTGGACTGATTAGCTTGCCCCCCATTTAATACTATTTTCCATACTTGTTAATATAACTATTTCCTCTCAGTTTTCTTCAAACTAAAGAACATCAGTGCTTGCAAACTTCTTTTGCAGGTCTTATTTGCTGAGCAAATCTTTATCGCTCCATTTAAATGCACAAGAAAGATTTACACTTACTATTCAGAGGACTAAGCATGACTCAGTTAGCAACTAGCATTCCGTCACAATCTATCCACAGGAGATCATCGGTCCCCAGATTTTTTAAAGTCCTAATACCCTGTGAATACCAGCGCCTTACTTTTGCTAAGTTCGAATATATAGAAATATTAAGCCATGTATCAATGACGAAAATGGCGGAAAATCCTAAATCTGCATTTACACAGCATAACAGGTATTCTGCATACACAACTGCTTGAATTTTTTTTTACGTTGCCCACTGATAATCTCAAATTAAATCTGCGCTCACATGCATGAATAGTATATGAAATGCAGGCACATAAAGAAGAGGAAAATAAAGCATTATGCACAGGACAGTTGAAAAAATCCTTCTATATATTACCAGTATGGCTTCAGCTGGAGAAGCATGTTGTATGCTGCCTAGTACCTGAAGAAACACATGACTTCTTCAGAAAATAAAGCTCAAAGTAGAGTATCTTGGATGATCAGAGGCTTAGGACAAGTGACAGAAGAGGGAAGACTGAGAACTGGATTGATATAGTCGAGAGAAGACTGATAGGGTCGGCAGAACACTCTTAAAATACAAAAAAAAAGTTTTACACAATGAAATAACAATTTCTTTATGGTCATATGAAACAGACAAGAAGTACTGGACTACCACAGTAAGTGAGATCACCTTAAGCATCAGGAAAAGTTTCTCAGAAGTAAGACAGTGAAGCACCAGGACAAAATGCTTAAGATTGCAAAATCTTCATGACTGGACGATTTTTAAAAAACATTTTGCTTACAGAAATATCTATTAAGAATTACTTAAGTAGCTTTTATCTTGCTTTGGAGCAAGGAGATGCTAAAATTCATCTCTTAAGGTCCTTTCCAATTCTACTTAGCAAAAAGAGGTATTTCCGTCACTACCATTAAGAAAACTAAGAGCAAACTAAACCAATAAAGAGACAAGCACAAAACATTCAATTTAAATTCTAAAAAAACCACAACAAAACCCCAAAAAACCAACCCCAACCAAAACACACTTTTACTGCGAGGGTGGTCAAAACCTGCAATGGGTTGTGGAGTCTCTGTCCTTGGAGATATTTTAAACTCGACTGGATATGGCCCTGAGCAACCTGTTCTGGATGACCCTACTTGAGCAGGATGTTGGACTAAACAATCTCCATAGACCCTTCCAACCTCATCCATTATGTGTGTAATATGCAATCAAATATTTCAAATATATTGAAACCAATGATTCCCATCTTTCACTCAGGCTGTGACCAAGGCCTTGATGCAGCTTCTTTGCAGTTAGTAGTCTTATAACTGATTTATTCTAGCTTTTGTTATGACTCAGGCTGTCCTGTTTCTTAGAGGAACCACATCAACAGAAGGGTTAGACAAAGGCCTGAAGTATCAATAGTTGCAGTCTTACAAATCAGTCCTCACCTTGGTCAGCAGGGAAGGAACCCAAGCATCTGAGTATTCAACCACAAATTTGAGAACAGAATGTCTATTAGAAGTAGGCAAATATCCATCTGAGCTGCTATCAGTTATAATAAGAACTGTGCTACAGAAGACTCTTCCCAAAAAACCCACATCTTTTCACCCTGTATCACAGACATTCTTGTAATCAGTGCATTTTCTTCACAGTTCATTTAAATAAACAGCTACTGAAATCTGAACACAGGCTGTCATTACCATGGAATAACTGCTTAATTAAAAATGCAGATTAAATTAAGTACTTGTCTTTAAACACTAGTAAATAAAACAAGCATAAATATGTTATTTTGCTAAGTTGTAGACACAAAAATAAAGTTTTTAGCAATACACAACCCTTTCAAATTTTTTAAGACGTGTTGAGTATTAACACTGGGATATTTGGAAATGCTGAAGTACATTTATGTTTTTCATGCAAGCATTACAATAACTCATAATAACATGGAAGCTTATAAACAGTAAAACATCTAAATTCAAGCTAAGCCTTTCACTTCATTAAAATCTAGACAAAAATTCCTTTTTATTTATTGGGTTTTTTCAGTGATAGTGGTATTATTGACTGGTAGTCCTATATAGATAAACACATCAAGAAACTACAATGATCATCAGCTTTTTAACCAGTACTTTTTTCATATTCTAAAACATATCTATCTCATAATAGTCTGCATGTGAATAAGATTATTTTTATCAGTGGCATGCCCTAGCATGGAGATCTGGATGAGAAGTCAGAATTGAAGCAATTGCTGCGGTTCTAACAGAAAGTTAAGCCTTTTCACTTCCTGTGGGAGAGGCTATGAACCGCCTAGGAAAATTTACTGCAAAGACATGAATATTGTGCCTCTCATATACAGAAGTCCCTAAAATGTGAAAAACACATCTTCTCACGAAAGACTTCAAAAGATCAATTTCTTATCAGAAAGAAATAAAGGGTATGATCTGATTAATGTTGATGTACATGGAGACAATATGAACCAAAGCTTAAAGCTTCAAACTAGATAATATTAGACAAATAGGCATAACATTTTAACAAGAATAATTAATGTTTGGAGTCACTTCAAAAAACTAAGATGGGTTTTCTATCCTTGACATATTTAGGTTAAGCTCAGATATTGTTCTGAAGATACACTCAAGTTTACATAGCAATTAATTAAAGGAAGACTCATAGCCTACAAAGAGGAGACAGGCAGTCGTGGTAACTACAAAGGTACTGTCTGTCTTCATAATCAATGAATGTGTAAACTCTCATGCCTTTTATTGGAAGTTGAGAGTACTTGACATGTCACCAGAAGTTCAGCCTTAATTGGTTTGTCAGCAAAGAATGTGTTTAGGGTTTCTTGATACATAAACTTGGACTAGCAAGGTGAGAGCATGGGCTCAACAGAGTAAGTGGAAAACCTGCCACAGAACTTAAGAAAATCAGCGTTTCATTGGGTTAGTAGCATTTGCCAGTACCAAAAAAATGCAACTGCTTTTGACTGTTTCCCCTAGCCTCCAAAAAGAGTTAATGTCGTAATTATTATTAATATAATACACACTGTATTAAGATATCTCACCAATATGGCAAGGCAGTTGTTTTCCAAAGTAGTATATTGCCTGCAAGACACCAGTCTAACACTATTTCTGTTGACAGCACTACAAATCCAGTTATTATTAAAACTATTAAAATTTTCTGTACCTTATAAATTGTATTCATTTTTAATACTTGGGTCAAAATTGGCAACCACATTCAAGAAAACCCACACAAGTAACATGAAAGAATACATAAACCAAAATAAACAAGCAAAATTAAAAGATAATTTTAACTATTTCCAGGCTATCAAAATTTTTTCAGTGGTATTAACAAAATTAATTCTCAAATGGACTGTTCCTAGGACTTCCTCTCTGCTGCTAGGTTTCTTTCTCAATTGGTTTTTTCATGAAGGCTGTTTCATTCAGACCCATTTACATATTCCTTCAATTGCCTTATGGTATATCTGCCCTATTTAAAGCATAGCCCAGATACTTCCATTTTCTTTTATAGATAGCTTAAGAGAAATAGCATTCCTGTCCTGTTCTGTCATGTTATGAATTTATTCCATTTAATACTAATTGTTCCTCACAAGTACTTCCTTTCTAAGGCATCTAGGGGGCCTATCTATTGCTATAGTGGATTTCCAGATTTCATTTCCATAAATTGAGTCAGAAAAATAATTTAATTGAAGACCTATATGAGTTCTAGATTTTTCAGTTCTTAACTCTTGGTTTATACATCAAAAAAAACAGTTTTAATGTCATCTTTCAATCTGCTCATTTTCTGGGTATCCCTACTTAATCATATGTTACCACCAATTATATGACTTGACTCTGTGTCCTTTTTGTCATCTTTGTGATAGGACCTGTTGCGGGTTTTTATCAAAGACATTTTTTTTCATAACTGGCCGTTTTTCCTATCTTTAGTGGGATGAGAAGAATTTGTGGTCTTCGGTTGCATGGTGGCTGAACTGCCATGCAGAAGAGATGAATTTTACTAATTACATGCAATTTGTCTTTTCTTCTTCATCCACTTTCTTTTTTTTCCTCATGGCAAAGTCAGTGGTAGTCCTAAAGAAAAGAAGTAAGGGAATGCATTAGTATTTGACAATCATGTCAAACCTTTCATTCAAAGCTACACTTGCCTGAACAGTTAACGTTGAATCTTGAAGAAAACCTTCCTAGTGAAAAAATACATTCAGCTTTTCAAAGAACTCCACCTTAAAAACGTGGGGTTTTTTAATGGCAGAAGAAACCCCTTTTATTATGTTCACATAACTCAAATAATTTGAAAGGATTATCTTCCAATTTTCCCATTAAAAATAATCACTTTTGATCAAGAGTAAGCAGGAAAATACTAGATGAAAAAGTTAAAGGAAAATTTTGGGGATGTTAAAAATCACTGGGAAAGCTTTGAACAAAACTGACCCATAATTACAGCACTCTGAGAACAATGTTGTACTAAAATAAACCTCACTGCCAAATTGCAAAACTTGTTGTTACATTACTGCTGAAATTGTTCTTTGCATAATGCCAGCAAGCACAACATTTTGCTTTCAGTACCTACCCACAGCTATTCAGAAAAGAACACATATGTACTGCACTTGTATGATCAGCTAGTTGGAAAGCTCATGAGAAACTGTTCAGCTCTGCCAGCTAAGCAAAATGGTATTATAAATACGCCTAATAAGGGTATAAATAGAACTTTCCTTATCCTGCATTTGCAGTGAATCTTCATGAGCCTTCTAACACAGGACAGAATCAAAAGTCAAGTGTTAAAGTTACATTGCAGATTTCTTGCCCTTTAAAGGGCAGGGGATAGTATCTGGCATTAAACAGATAAACATAAAACTTTCAAGGACTGTGGTTCAAAGTGGAAATTAACTCAGACTGGGAATTCACAGTGAGAATTCACTGTTATTTTCTCACCCTTTATGGAAAGATCTAATGCCATTAATGCAGATAGGTATTTCAAGAAGTGCTAATTCTGAAAAAGGGACAGATTTTGTGTCACATATAGGCACAACACTCTAGAAGCTATGTTGTAATGCCCAAGATAGGAGATTTCTTTAAAAGAAATTATGTATCTGTAATGAGAAACTCAACATTAGTGACCCCAAATAGCTGTGGAGAAGCCACTCCAAGTTCTTGCTCTTTCTCTGAGATGAGATAAAAGTATTTTCCATCTTTCTTTTTCCTTATTCCACTACAATACAAGTCTATCTTGTGCAGAGTGAAATAACTAAAAAAGCACATTTAGACAGAATACTATGGACAGGCAATGTGGACTTAGGTCCCATAATTTGACAGAAAAGTAAAGAATCCATATCACCTACTGTCAGCTGTTCAGTACTGCTAGGTCCTGGGTCCTGGTGTCTACAAAGTAGAGGGCTGTATCTTACTCTGTGAACACCATAAGCTGTCTTAAAATTAGATATCACAGACGATAAAGCTGTATTAAATGTCATTGTATAGATCCATAGTGAAGTTACCACACACATTTATCTACCTTACTTCATGGGTGTTTTGCTTCCTGTGGTGGCTATGCTGCTATCAGGACTAATTATTTCAAAGCCAGATTAATTTACACTGTTGTTCTTTCCACTGCGTCCAATATGAACATACCTAAAGTTAAAATATTCTCAGCAGAGTTAGATCTTTTACTGACCACTGCAGGTCTTCTCACTATGGGATAATAAGAGAGAGCAGAAAACCTGGACTGTATAATAAATTCCGCAAAAAATTAAGGCTTATGCTATTGCTTAGAAAAAGTATTACTACATTAGTAGGTTTAAGGGTAAGTTTCTCCAGGGCACGTTTGACAACAGAGCTATTTATAGGAGAATATCTAGAAGTAAATTCAATTAAATCAGCAAATTCAGCATACATATAAGATGGTCATTGTGTTTCATCTATTGTCCCTCTTATCCCAAATGAAGAGAAGAAAAGAAACCACTGTTGTGCCCATATAACATGGAATGCTGTAATATTTGTTGCCTATTTGCAGGGATACAAAATTATTTTTTCCTCCTGAATATATTCAAGAGATCAAAACTGTGGGTTATTTTAAAGTAGTAAGCAAACTGGGTAGAAATTCCCATGGCACTTCCATGTTCAATGTCCATGTTGATGGACCTTAATGATGATGATGATGATGTCTGGTTCAAGTTGCTCACTTCAATTCATTGAGTTGCTCACTCAGTGAACACTGGACAAAGTGCTTCTCACTGCTTAGAAGTGTAATTTCCCAATTGCCAGTTACCTCTATCAGTTTTTCCTAACTGGATTTAAGTTTCACTCTTACAGAAATTGACCTTTGAAAACCACATCCTTGAGCAGTTTCTTTCTTTCCTGAAAAGGCCTCTGCCCCCTGGAATGTGTCTTGAGTTTTTCTGGTTAGTTTTGTTAAGGACTGTGTCCAACCTGTCTTATTTGAGATATGTCCTTTGACTTCACATTTGAAAGACAGGACTGTCTGCACAAACAGAGTTGACAGGATCACATCCCTGATATGTAAATTCTTCAATCTTTTGAAGTCAGTAACACTGACTCTATGAGTAAGGGTTCAATACTGCCGATACAGAGTTCACAGCCTGACCCAATATCTGCTAAACATCTCACAGGCAAATAAAAATGAAAGGTTCTTGATGCAGCGTTTAAAACATAAGGTCTACAATGTGATGAGCTGTAATAGGAGAGTGGAAAAGCATCAGAAAGCAAGAAGCAGAGCAGAGACTTCACGCTGTTTCATTATCGATTAAAAAAACCCTGTATCTAATTATTAATCCAGCCCCCCCAAAATAAACTGGTAAATAGGAGGCAAAACACCGAACAGGGCTGAGCATTGTTGTTCTCAGTTCTGATTAGCTCCATGTCAGAAGGGAAGTAATGGGTCTCGGCAAATCAGTGAATACACTGAAGGGCAGGTCCTTGAGGAACATAGTCTAGAAAGACTTACACAGATTGGAGGAATGTGCCAAGAGGAACTGCATTAATTTCAGCAAGGATAAATGCAAATTCCTCTGCCTGGGAAGGAGGAACCCCTTACAACCATAGAGACGGGGTCTGACTGGCCTGGAAGAAGCTCTGCAGAAAAGGCAGCTAGGATGGCCAACATCCAGGATCCTGGGCTGTATCAATAGGAGCACAGTCAGTAAAATCAAGGAAAATTATTATCCCTCTACTCAGCACCTATTGGACTGCAGGTAGAAAACAGTGCCCACTGTTGCCGCTCCCCCCGCCCCCCCCCCCCCCTCCCCCATGAAAGACTTAAGTCAACTGGAGTGAGTTCAACAGAGAGCCATCAAGATGGTCTTCAGGCTGGAACACTTGCCCTGTGAGACGAGGCTGAGGAAACTGTACTTGTTCAGCATGGAAGAGAAACAGCTTCAGGTAGAGCTAATAGCATTCTTGCAACACCTACAAGAGGCTTGGCCAGTCACATTGGTGCATGCTGGGAGGATGAGAGACAGCAGACACTAAAACAAGAGAGGTTCAGACTGGGTAGAAGGGAAAAAAATCACTATGAGGACAGTGAAACGGAATAGGTTGCCCAGAGAGGCTGGGCCATCTCCATTTTTCATTGCCCTTCCTTGTACTGGGGAGCCTCTCCCAGCACAAGAAAGACATGGATTTACTGGAGTAAGTCACTGAAAAGCCACAGATTGTTAAGGAACTGGAGCATTGCTCATATGAGGACAGGCTGAGAGAGAGGGATTGTTTAGCCTAGAAAACAGAAGGCTTGGAGTAATCTTATCAATATCTGATGGCAGGGTGTAAAGCAGATGGAGCAAGACTCTTCTCAGTGGCGCCCAGTGTCATAACAAGAGGCAACGAGCATAAATAGAAACACAGGAAATTCCATCCAAACATAAGAAAAAGATTTTTTTACTGTGAGGACAATCAAACACCGGATTAAGTTGCCCCAAGAGGCGGTAGACTATCATTCCCTGGTGTCATGATTTAACCCCAGCCAGCAACTAAACACCACATAGCTGCTTGCTCATGCCCCCTTGGTGGGATGGGGAAGAGAATCAGGGTAAAAGTGAGAAAACTCATGAGCTGAGATAAAGACAGTTTAATAGGTAAAGCAAAAGCCGGACGTGCAAGCAAAGCAAAACAAGGAATTCATTCACTATTTCCCATTGGTGGGCAGGCATTCAGCCATCTCCAGGAAAGCAGGACTCCATCACACGTAATGGTGACTTGGGAAGACAAATGCCATCACTCCAAACATTCCCCCCTTCCTCCTTTCTTCCCTCAGCTTTTATTGCTGAGCACAACATCATATGGTATGGAATATGCCTGTGGTCAGCTGGGGTCAGCTGTCCCAGCTGTGTTCCCTCCAAACTTCTTATGTACCCCCAGCCTACTTGTTGGCAGGGTGGTGTGACGCTGTGTAAGCACTGCTCAGCAGTAACCAAAACATCAGTGTGTTATCAACACTACTTTCAGCACAAATCCAAAACATAGACCCATACAAGCACCTATGAAGAAATTTAACTCTATCTGAGCCAAAACCAGTACACCTGGAGATACTCAAAACTTGACCGGATGCATCCCTGAGAAACCTGCTCTACCTGATCCTGCTTTGAGCTGTGATGGGGGTTGGACTGGGCAATCTCTAGAGGTCTCTTCAAACCTCAATGCGTTTGTGATTCTGTGCAATTCTGTTGGATGTTGTGTAGTTATGACAAGGCTGCATAAATCCCTGTGTAAGCTAATCTGACCTCACAGCTGATCCTGTTCGAAGCAGGAGATTGAACTACAGACCTCCTAAGGTCCCTTCCAAGCTCAGTTAACTTTTGACGCTATGCTTATAAGAAGAACTAGGCATTGGAGTGAGAAGACAGTAATGATAAACCAGCTAAACAGTTTGGGAAGAAAGAACTTCATTAGAATAGAAAAGAAACCTTGGAATAAAATGGTGCCCTACCGCAATTTTCAAATTATTCTCTGATGCTCAACAGTGGAAACCCCATGAGTTACTGCAACACTGCAAATAACAAACACTCAATATAAAGCATTACACTTGGATCCATGAGAAGCCACAGAGACAAGCACACATATTACCGGTACGATATTTCATAATAATATGTTTATTTATTCTCACTGAAATAATGAAGCACACAGTTTTATTTACCCCATGTGCAAAGCTGTGGAAGAGATGGTTGGCAAAAGGTGGAAAGATGATAGTAACATCTAAAGAAAAGACTACAAGAAAATTATAAGAAATATCTTTGTAAGAGTTTTTTATTTGGAGAAATAGCTTGTCTGCAAGCATAAAAATCAACTTCAATAAAACCTTTGTCATGTATTCAAAAAGCAGGAAAAAAAGAAAACTGCAATACTACTGCTGCATACATCCCATATGCAGATAGGTAAAAGTGGGCTAAGTCTTCCTCACTCACATACACCTGGAGTCCAGATTTTATAACATATATCTGGTGATGGAAATCATCCTGTATAACGAAGAGTAGAAATGAAACCCATCATGATCACTGGGTCAGGGGCTTTGAGCAACCTGAGCTAGTCAGAGGTGTCCCTGCTTATTGTTGGCGGGTTGGACTATATGACCTTTAGGGGTCCTTCCAACCCAATACATTCTATGATTCTGTGATTCTATGATTCTATGATTGCCTATTCAGAAAGAAAGAGACACATGTGTGCTCATCTAGTCTAGATAATTGGTTTGAGTTAAGGAAAATAACTGAAAAACTACAAACAAGTTATAAAGTTTCCATAATGAGGGAACATTCACCAATTAAAGGCTTGGCACCCAAGAAGAAAACACAGTAACAGCTACCTTTCCAGCCAAGTGGTAATTCTAGATGTAATTAAACAAAAGCTTACAGAGAAACAAAGTCTGCGTATCCATCTGAACATCCTCCAAATTAAAAGGGCTTTGGAGAATAGGTTCTAAATCCTTGGTTCATCCTTGCTAGAGAGAAAGAAGGTTTGCACAAGCTACAGCAGAGAATTAGGCCCAAATGCTTTCGAAAAAAAATGCCACTAAACACTTTGACTCAAAAGGGTACATAGTGAACCCATTACAAACCCAAAACTGACTTCAGTTGTTGAAGGAACAATAGAAGAGAAATCCATTATAAGACAAGCAATTAATTCAAAGTCAGATTTCAGCATCAGCAAAGAAAAGAAAATGCTATGAAAAATTGAAGATGAGAAGAAAAATATTCGAAGTGTTCTTTTAAATGTCAAGGAAAATATCAAAGAAACTACTCAATGGAAATGTCATTAACTTTAAAATCCTGAAAGCAGGAGCAAATAGAAGGACTTGTACAATATGCATGGTTGAAAATATACCCTGAGTGGCCCTTACTACACCTACATTTAAATGATGTATTGTATTGCAAATATGATTTTTTAAAAACATTTTTTAAAAAAGGTTCTTACCAACAACATTGTTTCATGTTAGAATGGAGAAGAGATAAAATCCTTCAATAGCCCAATAAGCTATACATAATAAGAGCAAGAAAATAATTTTGTCAGTGAATACACTCCTCTGGAAGATGAAAAGAGTTGAAACTAGAACCACAGTAAATCAGGTTTATTTCAGCATTTCAAGTTTAGCCAGAAAGTTCAGATACATCTTACTGGATAAATGATAGCTCCTCCTACTGAATTACTGAACATAGGCTTTGATCTCCTCTTGTACAATTACTATAGTCTCTTTTAGAACATTTCAGTTTTTCTGGAAATACTTTTGGTTTCTATAAACACATATTATTTTTTAAATCTTCATGGTAATCCTCAGCAGCCATTTATCCAGATGAATTTTCAGTTTCTGAATAGAGGAAAAATAAAGGATAAAATTTTGCCACACATTTATTTCCTGTTGGAATACGGACTATGTCTCATTCAGTGCAGACGAACAAAATATCAGGGAAAAAAAAGAGAGAATTGAAAGAACATTTTAAAACACAGTAGTACGACTACTGTCTAGAAATATATCAGATAGCATAAACTGCAGCTTCTGCATGGACTGGGAAATTCACATCAAAAAAAAAAGCAAGCTATATTTATAGAATATTGCTGAATATTGCTGTACTGAAAGACTGATTTCAAAAGTACTCGATAAAACAAGATCAATTGATTGCAATATTGTTTTGGTTATTTACAAGCTATTAGTAATATGTGATAACCATCATAATACTGTAAATCTAGCAATTTCTGACTGCATGGTCTTAAAAAATTAAGGTTAAAAAAAGATTGCAAGAGCAGGAAAAGCACCTTATTAAGTATCCTGGGTGCCATGGTCATTAGCTCTAGAGACCTCACAGTCTATTCAAATCTGAAGAGCAACAAATGTTAAAACAGAAAATAGAATTCTGTTTGCTGAAAACAGCAAAACTCATTCAACTTCAATTCAATCCATGTTTCCCCTACATACACCCTTAACATCTTCAACGGAAACAATTCAAGTGGAGGCTACAAATTATGACTTCAGCTTATGTTTTAACAGATTACAAAACAGAGTATACATACAATTTACATTTGTGTAGCCCTTGCCGACTACTCTTTCTTCTACTGAATTTCAGTACCCTTTCATTTTTCTTTAAATTCCCACAGCCTTTCACACAGAAGAATGGGTTTTCCAGAGGGGCTGTCTGACTAGTCACAAACCACTGCTGCGATAAAGGTTGCTTTGGTTGACATTGTTTGAAGGAGTATGGGCTGATAACCTGAAAAGGGCTTGGAAAGTCAAGGCAATATATAAAAAAAAATCTTGAACTGCCTTAAAAATATTATTTAAAAAAATTTAAATGTTGCAGTCTGAGGAATAAAGAAAACTAGCATGAACATTTTTCTTCTGTGCCTCCTGGCATATACCTCTGCCCTTTATGATTTCCTTATATTTAGAAAACCAGAGTCACATCCTGGACATTTTTACATCAGAAAACAATCTGTGTCCTATTTTTAAGCTGGATTACATTGTGCCAATAAAGATTGGTTCTCTACTCTACTCTTGGGCTCTTCTTTATAACTTTGACTGCTTTGAGAAAAGCATGTAAGCACGCTAAAGAAGCAGTCTTTGCATTTTTCCCTATTGCTGTCATGACCCATGCAGAAGTGGGGGGTATGTGACCTAGTTTTACAAATCCCCAGTGGTGAGGACTAAGGTGAGACAAGTCTCAAGGTCCATACACAAACATTTATTAGTCCAAAGTGACTACTATATATCTTAACTAGGTCCATGACAATTGGTTAGATGTATAACAAACCATAGCAAGTGGTAAAGTACGCTTTGTATAACTTAACAACTACAAGAGAAAAGAGAAAACAAGAGTGAGAGAGGGAGAAAAAGAGAGAGAGAGGAGACATATCATCAGTCCTGGTTCCTGCATCGGTCCAGTCAACCAGGGGTGTGGTGTCTCTGATCTGTGTTTTCTTCATTTATTTCCCCTCCACACTTTGTGGCACTTATCTGCCCCTTTTATGTTCACCATATCAGTACAACCCACCCCTCTATTGTGTTTCAGGTTCCCTCCTCTCCCCCAGGTGATGTGTAGCATGATCTGGGTGGAGACCTGAGTGCTATAATCATATATGTTTAGCAGAACCTCTAAAATTTTCATAGGCATATAGAGGGGTGTCAATTTTAATATGCATTTTGCGGATAATGAGGCAAAGGTCATTCATCGGGCACGATGGCCTAGGAACAAACAAGTTGGGTCAGAGCAGACCTGCCCTGTCTCCACAGGACTCCCTCCTCCAGTCACATCCTGTGCTGTCCAGGCCCACAAGAGATAAGTAAGTGTTAGCCCTATTAGTTCAATAAGCACAAGGCCTGCATCATTCGTCAAATGTTTGAGACATTCCTTGGCAAGGCTCAGAGGGCCTTTACCCCCTCTCCCACCCCACTCCCTTCTTCTCAGGCTGCTTTTGTTTCAAATCCAAGTCATCTCTTACAATTGTCATTGTGGGTCAAGTGCCCAGGGAGCCCAAGCTGCTCCACAGAGATGCAAAAAGCTAGCATTTCCCAGAACAAAAGATCAACAAGGAAAGTTTTCTGATGTGCAAACATTCATTCCATGGTAGTCCTAAAACAATATCCTGCCCTTACTTAGAGAAGACTGTAAAGTTATGTCTACCCTAAAATATGAATCAGAGATTTTAACACACAGAGGAAAAGCCTTCATAAGGAGTCAAAAACTATGAAGTGGTTGAGAATATGGGTGTCTGGGCTACATCTCATTAACAAGGTCACAATGAGTAATTGTGTACATACTTGTGGATCTACTTACACATGGCTTAGAAGCATACAAAGATTGGTTTACTCTCCATAAATGAGTACTCTAGAATATTCCAGAATTTTCCTGCTTCAATTTGCATCACAGACTTACTTTTTTCTGTTTTCTGTTCCCATTACTTACTTTCTCTGTGACTTTTCCAACCAAAATGATCATGCTCCCCAGCAAAAGTTCTAGAATAATTTCCACTTATCTTCCTCACACTTTGTGGCTCAAGACCATCTGCTGGCATTTCTCCTCCGAAGTGCTCTGTTTTAGTAGATACAACAGATATTAGTGAATGAGTATCATGGTAAGAGATGTGCTGGAAAGAGAACAAGACAGAAAATAAAGTTATAATGGTACTTGATTTGCTCCTCTTCATCTCTTTTTCTTCATAAAGTGCCAAAAAATACAAGGCAAGAAGGGTATTACAGATTAGGAAGTACATTTTTTTTTTTTTTGCACTCTTGTATTAATCTCCATGAAACCAAGAGAATTGCTGTAACCTCAGAGTCAAAGGTCTGCTTTCCAATATGAGGAGTACTTGATACAGCAGTGCACTGGGTCCCATCATCTATACAAGTACTTTAAAGGACTGAAGTACTGAGTCCTGTGCTAAAGGAGGAGGTAATGCATAAACAGCTGAAGATGCATCAAACTGTCAAAGATGTATTAAAAGTGTTACAGACCTGTCACTGTGAGAATAAAACAGGATACCTATACTTCAGCTAGATGAGATGACAGTGAGATCTTTCAAAAGAATGCCTGTTCATGACCACTTCTGCCATGTAAGAGAATCTTTGAGACATCTTTTTTTTTGTATCTGAAAGAGTCAACCAGAAAAGATTTCCAGAATTCTGCGGAGTCTACCTAATAGCCAGATCAGTAAACAAGACAGAGTATCAGTAATATTCGAAGTTTATCCATAGTTTAATCAATATTGTCTGTAAGTCCTTTAATATATGTGGCTTTCACTAAACTGCTTCTCTTCTCCTGTTTCACGTAAGTTTCAACAGACATTACTAGAATTACGTGTGGGATTTATTTTAGTTGCCAGACACCCTGAAGAGAGGGAAATATGCCTATGATGTTGGGTCAAGCCAGAACTTACAGAAACTGAGATCAGAATATGGCCTTTTCCAAGGCTTAGTGGAGACTGTAAGTTCATTGCATAGGGGAATGAGTAAGAGCAAGTCTGGGAAAGAGCATTTATTCTATGTTATTTCCACGGTTTCATGAGTCATTTTAACTTATAATAATAATGTATGACTGTAGTGCTGAATTAAAGACAGACAAGTTCACACAGCTACAGAATTATGATATTTAATGGCAATAACAATAACAATTGCCCTTATGAACTAACAAGAAAATGCACCTCTGTATAAAGAATGCAAGCTCTCTGAGACTACTTATTTTCTGAACAAAGTATATGTCCACACTCCTCACTGAGAAGCACTGTAATGATATCACAGCTAACAACAAACAAGCTAGTCATGGCAGTGTAGAACTCCATGCTACTGGCACTGTACTACTTTACTTCACAAATTAGCTCTTTCAAAGCTTGAGTACACTGAATTATGATATGAACTAGAAATTTATCCACAGTGTCAGACTGCCTTCTACTGCCTCATTTGCATTTTTACTAGTTCTTCCTTGGGCTTACTTAGGGTTAAAGATTGAATATGCCTTTTCTTCTCTTTCCAGAAAGAGAGGTAATAAAACCCATAGTTGTTTATTTTGACAGTGTTGCCTTATAGTTCAGTTGAGACAAGTCAGTTTAACACTAAGGTGTATTTTCTTCCAGAAACCTCAAACAAGTGGTGCCAACACCAACAGTGTCCCAGGTACTTTCCCACGTTTTCCCATATGGAAGGCTTGTGACTCAGAGCAAGGCTACTGAATGAGTTACCAACATAACAATTCTTCACTGGAAAGTGATGTTTTGAAGAAATATCAACACTCTATATATTGCCTATTTCATCTCAATTATTAACATGAATTGACCAAAACATGTCCATTCACAGAAATTAGACACTTTACTTTCAGTAAGTTCATTTTTACTGTACAATAACCAGTTGCAAAATGTTGTAACTGTTGTAAAGCAGCAACAAACTTTCTACCACTGAACTAGTAATACCATCAACTAAAAGCAAGAAGGAATCATCACCTGCAAAAGAAAAATCTGACATGTGGTCTGGAAATCTGAACAGTTACTAATAGGAGGAAAATGTTTATGAAGATTCCATTCCATGCTGACGCCCCACAGGTGAAACTGTGATAAAAATAAATTAAAAACTAATCCCTATATCTCCACACTTCAAGAAAACATAACAACATATTTAAAAATTGAAAATAAAACTGTACAGACAACCAGTTTATTAATTAAACTAACTAAAAATATTCCTTTTGCCCCTGAAGTGATCTGTATTTGTTATAGGGATATACAGATCTCTGAGACAACATAATTTTTTTCTACAGCACTATGTCTATTAGTTGTGGCTAAATGAAGTCCTGAGTGTCAAGTTGACAACTTAAATTAAAAACAATTAGAAATGAAATGTTATTGCATACCATTTCGACAAGGATATAGCCCTATTATATACTGGTCTTTATCCAAACTCTCAACTGTCTAGTAGAAAAATAAGAGCTGAAGTGTTGCCTTCACAGCATAACATGTAGCAAGTAAGAGTTAAAGTCAACTAAATAAGCATTGGTTAATGACGAAAAAGGGCACACAGACTTAAATGACACCTTGTATCAGCAAGTCCTGAAAATGCAGACAAACAGGAAACGTGTTTATTTTTATAAGACCCAAAGGTCATCTACTCCACAAACCCAGCTTAACAAAATAGTTCCAACACCTTACAACAAACTTCAGGCCTGTGGAAAAACGACAATGTTCTAGATGAAGAGTGAAGAAGCTATTTCCAATGTCCTAGATCCCATAATCGATGATGTTTGGAAGAAAAACATGCCTAAATACTCCTAAAAAGTCAATTGTGTTCCATATTACAACGGGAAACAAAAACAGGCTAATGGCTATTGCTAATCCGATGAGAGTGGAAGGAATTTCTGCCTGATCCCAAATCTGGCTGATTAACCATGAATGTACAAGAAGCACAAATTAATCAGTTATCCATCAGTTATTCAATTAACAATGTACGTGTATGCATATACACACATGCACACGCACATTTATCCATGATCATCTTTAATGTCTGAGGCAATGACAGAAAAATATCTCCCTAAACTAAATTA
The DNA here is from genome assembly GCF_034619465.1 of Leptosomus discolor. Taxonomy (NCBI): domain Eukaryota; kingdom Metazoa; phylum Chordata; class Aves; order Leptosomiformes; family Leptosomidae; genus Leptosomus; species Leptosomus discolor. The sequence continues at coordinate 66,369,158 of NC_141419.1, read as the reverse complement.
CGCACTAAGAGGAAAAGAAAATTTTTCTTGTTATGAGTTTTGAAGCATGAGATTAATATAAAATACATATTATGCAAAGAATAAATAGTCTTACTATAAATCTTCTTGGACTATCATTAGAGTCCATATTCTAAAACTTCAAATGTTAATTTTGTCCCTCCAAGAACTCTGATATTCTGTCATGCAATCCTTCAGTAATATACCAAGTAAAAAAAATAAAAAAGGATAAAATGTGGTATTAAAAATAATTCAAAAAGTAAAGTGGGGAATATATCTCTTTCACGGCCAGAACAGAATGGTAGCTACCAATGAGATAACAGTAGTTATGTGCCTAATCAGAGGTGACTTCTCCCATCTCCCAGCTGGAGTGGTCATTGGTTGTTGTCACTTCTGACAAAGGAAAATACTGATTAAGGCAAGAGAAAGTCACAGAAAAATGAAAGGAGAGTACTAAACTTTTGGAATGCAGTGATTTAGGGAACTGTAAATGGAAACTGCCAATAATGCTATTTTGCATGATTGCACTGTAATTACTTTTATGTCACTAGTATCAAGCTGTGCATGATTAGAGGTTATTTCAATTCTAATAACAAATAATGCATCTTTGCATTGCGAAAACAAAACTGTACAAAACTACTGTACAACAGTACTGTTGTTGTGACCAAAAATAATTTTAGGTAATAGTAACTAAAGTTATGAGAAAACTACTGTAACTTAAACTAGTTAACACCTACCAGTTCACATTTGAAAATTGTTCATCTATGCACTTCTATCCATCTGAGAGAAGAGAATTACCAGGAGAGGTCATTCAAGCTAGCTCAGCTTCCAGAAGAAGACATAAAAGCTCATTTAAATTATTTTGTGTTTCTTACAGGCTAGAAGCATCTCAGACAATTTCTGTGAATTGCCTCGTGTATACTTACTCTTTGTCTCATGGTAACTTTTTCATTTTTCTAAGCCCACAGCTACAGTTGAATTGTATTTCTCCTTCTAAAACATACTTTATTTTTGTTTAATGACCAATTTTTTCTCTGTTGCAAAGAAAAACAATCACCCTAAATTTCTCCTCACAACAGCTTTTCCCCAAAGATTCTTCTAAGTTTGTTATAAGTCATACAAGTTATGGTATTTCCAAAATGTTCCTCTCACTGGCACTTTTGTTAACTCTAGCAATACATGTAGAATGATTTGGTCTCCAAAACCCGTATTTAGTTTTGCTTCTTAAATTACCTGCTGTTTTTTATGACAGTCTGTAAAGGAATAATGGGAGGATTATAAACTTATAACAAACTAATATGAAAGCAAGAGAGAACTGTTCTCAAAAGCACTGACAGAGACATCTTCTCTCACTCTTTTTCTACATGTGACAGCCCTCACAGAAGCAATAATCTCTGCCAGTGCATTTTTCATTTGGAGAACCCTCCTCAGGTTAGTCCTGGTTCTAATCTTCTCTTAAACTGCTTCTGTCCCAGATCTGTAACCCATGGAGCCTAAGCTGATAAAAATCTTGGAACTGTAATAATAGTGCCTTACTGGATTTGACTGATTTCACATACGTAAATAAAAAAGACATAATAAGTTAAAGCATCACTCAATGGATCATTAATTTGGAGACAAAGAAATAGAGGTTGCACAACACAACCATATGTACATATATATTCTACTGAGCACAAAGACCTATCTAGTCTTCACAATACAGGTTCAATCACACAGTATTTAGACAGACATAACATCTAAATTATTTAGCCATTTACAGCACAGACGTAGCCTCCACCTGGTCTGTTGCAGCCTAAACTATGCCTGCTCTTCTTTATACTTTAGAAGGGTCAATGAGTTTGATCATTGTCTTAAGGTGCAGCACCAGCAACTGTGCCTTTTCCATTCCTGGTCTCCTCAGTGTAGGGCTCACCTAGTAATCATGTTCCTGTTGGCACCACAGCTGGCTGTTGCGTTTGATTTTACTTTGGGGGAAGCAGAGTGAAAGGAGAAAGTATGACATATTCTATCAATGTCTTTCTCTCCAGTTTCTGGCCTGCTTCCTTTATGCCCCTTATTTGCCAGTGAAGATATAAGAATTAAATAACGGGTTACACTTCCCAGGACAACCACTAAAAAATTCTGATATATTATGATTTCCTTCCAATCAAGTATATTTTGAACAATAAAACTATTTAACAGTAAAAAATCATCACAGAGAAGCTTTTGAAAATAAAAACATTTTATTCTATTCTTTAAAGACTACAATAATATTCAGTGATTAATTTTGCACATTTTAAATAACATCAGATGAATGTTAAATTCAATAATGGGATGCCTGATAAAATCAGGGGTGCTAGAAATAAAAAGTAACATGTGTTTGCAGAGAAGTAACAAAGAATGAATAAACCCTCAGGAATAACCTATCCAACACACCAGGTGGGAAAAAAAATAAATCCAAATGAAAAAGTAATGTCTAGTATTTACATATCTTCTTACTGTATAAGAACAGAAAACAGGTGTGATTTAGTTTTTCAATGCAAATATACTACAAGCTAAAAAAAAAAAATAAGTCTTTGGTTAAAAACATTTTAGCAAATAAACTTTACAGGATGTAAATTTATCTATTTTAACAACCAAATGCATTCAGTGATGAGAAAGTAGGCTGAAGATCAAAAAGGGTTAATTCGGGGTGATCAGAAAGTTTTACAATAATTCCATGTTGCAGAGCATTTCCCTGATTTGTCACTGTTTCATTATCCTTTCCTTTGTCATTTTTTTTCTGATTTCTTTTCTTACCTTATCTCACTGATCTTTTGCAGCCTCAAAGCTAAACTAGCAAAGCCAATGCAACATCGACCTATCAAGAGCAGCAGATCTCTGCCAACCATAAATTAAGGTTAGATGTGTGCATTAGGATGTAGGTCAGTCAATGGTTGCAAACTCCTCACATTTTAACTAGTCCAAACCCTGGAGGCTGTTCTAAATTCAGCCAGCTTATTATGATGACAGAAAATCACACCCAGCTAGCAAGTAGGAGCTCCTTACTCTGTCTCTAAACACAGAAATTTCTGAGATAGGAAAACTGTTAGATACTTACACATTGGCTTCATCTACACCTACAGTCTATAGCTGAAGTTGAAGTGAAAGATTTCATTTACACATATTCTCACTCTACACTCTATATTAATTTTAAGGTCTCCTCATAAGTCATCTGGAAACGGATACACTCTTCTCCTTCTAAGCATTATCACAATATCTGACAGTAAATATATTTGCACTCAGCGTACCGTGTTCTTCCAACTTAACATGGAATTACTTACAGGTAATTCCATGATTTTTTTGATAAAAGTGTGATTGTTCTGTAAGGTTACCTTTGTGTCCTATAATACACCAACTAGTACGCATACTAGTACACATACCAATGCAACCAAAATCATTACAGGTTTAGGAATGAGAGGACAACTCAATACCACTAACCAAGATGAGAAGGTAGCCAGTGTTTTGCCCTCAAAAGTGATTGCTCATTACGTGGCTGGTTTTAGGAACAGTGTTATAACTAAAAATCATGATCGATATTTTTAAAGTGAAAATACCCACTATTTCTAATGGGCATTTCTAACTTTCCTTCAAGCATTCCCTGCAGATTTCACATAAAATTTTAACGAAATTGCTGTTTTTCCACAGATGCAGACACAACTTTTTTTTTATTTCATCTGTCTCCCCACACACAGATAAAAGAGGCAGCAAATATCAGAACAGTGGGAAAGAAGGAATAGTAAAGATTCCCTATGTTTAGAAAGATGTAGATATAGATTATGTAGCTTATGAAACCGAACTCCTGTGCTTTTCCATTTGAAGTCCTCAGCTTCTTCATGACACAGTCTATTTAGAAGTTAGTTTCTTATTTTCTACACTATTTTTCAGGCTACTGATTTTGGTGTAGAAGTGCTGCTGAGATTCTGTAGAGGCTAGGAGGACATTTGGAGAAATAAAGCCCTGTTGGAAGCTGATTATATTTGTGATTACAAGAAAAATTTCCCTAGGGATCTTAGTAGGCGGAATTAGCAACCATAAAGACAGGGAGGTTTAATTATACGTACTATTCTTCTGCTCTGTACAATGTAATCTTGACAGGCAATGTTGATTATCTGTAACAGTTCTCCACCTTTTTCTTTTCTTTTTTTTCAAAAGAATATTATTTTCAGTATACGCACATCATCTGCCAGGAACAAAAAAAGCTACAAAGCTACAGTGCTACAGCTAAAGATAATGAGGGAGAGGCGATACTGAAGTGCTCCTGCTTCTTTTCTTGTTAATTACAGGACAGCCATTGCCTGCTTGGACGTGAATACCTTCAAGAATATGATTACGACTAAAAATCATAGCTGGTTTCCCATCTTTCCTCAAGAAGAAATGGATTATTATGGAAGCACATAATTCACGTTAGAGTTGTGATTTTGAGAAGGTATTTCCATTGTAAGCAGAAATTTCATTCCATTGCTAAGTGGCCCTCCCACAGGACTGTGAGAGTCAGAGGATCCCCCAGAGCATCTGCTTGAGAAATAACTTCAATGGCCTCATAATGAGAATGCATAAAGATGAAAAACAGTTCAGCCATTCTTCTCTCATTGCTTTCACAACAACAACAACAACAAGACCACAGGATGCAACATTTTGTTCTCAACATCATAGTGAATTATGAATATAAAAAGCCATGGCACAAAATATCAGCATACAAAGCAAGGACCCATTTCAAAAGTTATTAATGACTTTCTATGGATCCCAAATAGGCACATGAAGCATTGGATGCTTTCAAGCTACAAAGCAGATCACAAAGCTACTTCCAAGTAACACAAAGGAACTCTGTGACTAAGTACAGAAAGAAGGCACCAGTATACAGTGCTGAATAGGATACAGATTGTGCATGGCCAAAGTGCTCAAAGGCATTTAAACTTGTAACTCCTATGTAAATTCTTAAATAGGACTGAATAGACCAATATACAGTAACATACAATCGAGACAATCTGCCATGACTTCCTAGTCTATGAGTGTTTAGTTCTCCACCTAGCATCTTCTCAGCACACCACTTGTCAATTATGTCTTTCAAAAAAGAACCAATAGGTTTAATTATATATTCAGAAAGTTTAGTGAACAAAAGAGTGTTAAGATGGAAATGAGTTTCTGGCCTTGTTGCTTTAATTTCCCACATTTACTTCAAAAATAATAAGAGAAGAAGATGACAATAACAATGTTGGAAAACCACACACCTCACATAATATACGGCTGACTTCTCATATAAATAGCAAATCTATGTTAATTGATTTGTCCTCCAGTAGCACAATAAATAATAAATAACTTTCCCTAATTTGGAATAAAGGGTGACATAACAATATCACTGAAGAGTCTTGTCCATTTTCCTGAAAGAATTTTAGGGGGGAATAAGTGAAGCAGTGGTAAGAAAAGTATGCATCAAAACTGTCTGACAAGAAGTATCCCAAGAAGACAGTAAAAACTGCACTGTGTAAGTATTACATTAACTTCCTCATGTTTTAAAGACACATATCGAATTTAAATTTACCTCTTACATACACAAGCAACAGCAAAAATATACAACACTTTTTGCTGCATCTGCTTGCTAGGTACAAAATATTATCCTATTCCCTCTCCTGTTCCAGAATAGAGTACCCATATCAGGGAGTTTTACTAGCAAAACCGTATGTTTAATTAGAATATTATTCTCCAAACAATACTGGGAAAGTAAGCAGGTCAGAGAAGTCTTCCTGAAGAATATGTCTTCAGGAACAGACATGAACACATGACTTGGTGGGGCTACAAATTAGACATGAATATGAGACAGCCATGTGCTGAGGTAAATTGCCATACCCCTGCAATGGCTCCAATAGACCAGTATGGAAGCTGACAACCATTGCAGTGTTACCCACTTTGCTTTGGTCATCAAAACTGTACTCTTTGTCATCAAAGGAAACTTCTATATTGTAGTAATTTGCCTGTAAATGGCCAGAGCAAATTAAGGTCTACCTCATATCAGCAATGTTGTTTATGGGCTCTAAACCACAGTATCAAGAGGCACGAAAGGAAGGTGGACGTTGAGGAATAATCTGTCCTATGAAAACATTATGAAAGTCTTCAGTCTACATGCATAAGACAGACCTAAAGGAGGAGCTGTGAAGTTCCTGGAATCACTATTAACAACACTTCTGAGTCATAGTATCTATGACACAATTTAGACTTCTGATAACAGCTCACTAGCTAGCCTATGTAATTATTTTAGAAGACAGGTCAAGCTATTGACAAAAATTAAAAAAACATGCAGCAAGTTAAATATACCTATTGTTTTGTCAGATATATCAGGGAAAACACCACTGTTTTTTGAACTTCTCAAACCAGCAAACAAAATAGCCCGGCAAATGCCCTAAATATTGAATTATTTGTAAGGTATTGCAGAGAAGCCCATCAGAGCAGAATGTGACTATTCTTAACCACACACTATGACATTGCAGATTGTCCAGCAGTAACGCAGTAATATCAGAGGATGCCTAACAACTACTACTCTTTTTAAAACTGCAAGAAAAGCAATGTATGGTATGGAAAAATAGGTCACTATATGTGTCTACATGGATATGTAAACAGCTGTGCCTACAGTTTCTGACAAATACTTTTAAAAAGTTGAACAATTTTTTTTTCTTTTATAACAGGTAAGAATATGACTGAATGGGCAGAAGTCAAGAAACTAATTTCATACATTTCATTATTCATACTGAAGTGGAATATGAAAAAGAGGAATTAGTGTTCTTGCTGAACACTACCCCAAAATGAATTTATAAGCAAATACGTTGCATTAAAATAAAATTTGCAGGTTTGATATTAATTTTCATTGCCTGATGCTTATTTTTGTAGTCTTTATTCATTAAGGGTTATAGTTATTATGCACTTAGTTCTTTAGCACTCTAAACCATATAAGCAGCTGGAAAGCACAGGGCTAACTTCCATCATTCATGATATCCTGATACACTCTGAGATGATACCAGAAGGGTGGCTACCTGTTGTGGTTCCATGTGGGACCATGCTTCAAAAGCCACACAAACAGACCATGCCTTCCACAGAGTAGCCTTCATTTTAAGCATTTATTTCACTTTCAGTGGCAGCATAAATACCACATAATTCTGCAGAATCAGCTGGCTTTGACAATCTTCCTCCAAGGCATGAGCACAGACTGATCCTGATGACTCCATTTTCATATTTTGGTGAGAATTATTTTGGGATAAGAGTAGACATAATTTTGATCTGAATGCAGGAGTACGCAATCATGTAACCATGACCAATTATATGACCTTAATAATTAGTAAATGTTTAACTCTTTTGATGAGAGGAGTATCACCCTCTTACATTCCTCCTCTTATAAATCCACACATAGTTCAGAACTGCAAATCTTGTTTTAAGATGTGCCATTTGAAGATAACTTATCAAGACATGTTAGCATAACAGGATGCCCAAAAGCTCAGTGATTAAACTTTTCCTATAGGAAATTTTCATATAATGATTATCTAATACAGAAGACACACAAAAGAATTAGCCAGTTTGTAACAGCTATATGTTGATACAGCTATATGCAATGATACAGCTATGGTCATACAGCTAGGCACTTCTAGAGGTGGAGATACAGCAAATCAGCTGTGATTTTCTATGGGTCACTTAAATCTTACCCTGAATGACATAAAATAGTTCGGAAAAAAGACATCATAATCTGTATTTATAAAAGATTTTTGCAAGCAAAAATAAATTGTTTAGGGGAGGTGATTTCTTTCAACATTTCTAATTGGCACAATTAGCTCAGCAGTATCATATAATCCAGGCTTCCAGCAAATATTTCACAGTGTAGGCTTGTGAGGTTTTTTCTTCCTTTACAAGCACAAATATGTAAATTTATCCTTATATCTATAAATACAGAGACAGACCAACCAAACGGAACCTCATGAGGAAATAGATAGCATTCCCAAATGCCTGATATTTTTCATGTTCATAAAACCTTTGAGATACATCCTCCTAAGAAAACTATAGTCCAGAATTCAAATGGATATTAACGTAAGTGGTCTTGTACTGTGGCTATGAATATTACCAGATTCAGTCTCTCAGCTTCATAATAAATCCTCATAAACTATCCTTTTAATATAGAATCTTAGAATCATTTAGGTTGGAAAAGGCCTTTAAGATCATTGAGTCCAACCATAAACCTAACACTGCCAAGTCCACCACTAAACCATATACCTAAGCACCACGTCTACACATCTTTTAAATGCCTCCAGGGATGGTGACTCCACCACTTCCCTGGGCAGACTGTTCCAGTGCTTAACAACCTTCTTTGGGGAAGAAGTTCTTCCTAGTATCCAATCTAAATCTCCCCTGGAGCAACTTCAGTCCTTTCCTCTTGTCCTATCACTTGTTACTTGGAAGAAGAGACCGACCCCCACCTCACTACAGCCTCCTTTCAGGCAGTTGTAGAGAGCAGTAAGGTCTCCCCTCAGCCTCCTCTTCTCAAGACTGAGCATCCCAGTTCTCCCTGCTGCTTCTCACAGGACTTGTGCTCTAGACCCTTGACCAGCTTCGTTGCCCTCCTCTGGACATGCTCCAGCACCTCAATGTCCTTCTTGTAGTGAGGGGCCCAAAACTGCACACAGTATTCGAGGTGCGGCCTCACCAGTGCCCAGTACAGGGGCACAATCACCTCCCTGCTCCTGCTGGCCACACTATTGCTGATACAGGCCAGGATGCTGTTGGCCTTCTTGGCCACCTGGGCACACTGCTGGCTCATGTTCAGCCGGCTGTCGACCAGCACCCCCAAGTCCTTTTCCTCTGGGCAGCTTTCCAGCCACTCCTCCCCAAGCCTGTAGCGCTGCATGGGGTTGTTGTGACCCAAGTGCAGAACCTCATACAACTGGCCTCAGCCCATCCGTCCAGCCTGTCCAGATCCCTCTGCAGAGCCTTCCTACCCTTGAGCAGATCCACACTCCCACCCAACTTGGTGTCACCTGCAAACTTGTTGAGGGAGCACTTGATTCCCTCATCCAGATAATTGATAAAGATATTAAACAGAACTGGGAATATTAAAATATTCTCATAGTAATTAAAGCACTTTACCAAAATATTAGATTTATGCAAAACTGTACATCTGGTGTTCTTCTCATATGGCGTCTAAGGTACATACAGGTTACGTGTTTGAAATTCATTCCACAAACATGAAGACTAGAGTATATAATTGAAAATGAAAGATCAAATATTTATACAATGTGCTTTAAGCATTCAGTTAAATACCAAATTCCAACAATAAGAATTCATGTGCTGAAACCACTTTAATAGGGAAATTATAAGTAACAGCTGTCATATTTAACAAAATGTTGAGATTCATTTTCATAACCATTTTCACAACCAACACTGTGTCTTGCTAGAATTGCAAAGTCCACCCAAGTGATCTCTGTGAGAAGAGCTGAAAAATACTCTAGAGATCAGACAAAACGTTCTGAGGCACATTTTGCAGAACTCATATGTACTTTGCAATAAGCACTAATATATGACTGTTCGATTCAAAAGTTTTGAATCTTTAGTCTACCTCATTTGAAATACTCTTTACTGCCACACAATGCACACTATGTCAGGGACAGCTACAGGGACATCTGATTAGCTACAGATGCACTTTTGTGGTATACAGTTCTGAATGACTTAGGAACATTTTTACAAAACCCCACAAACTAGTAGCATGTTTTCTGGTATTATCTGTTTCAGAAAGAGCTCACAACTTTATCCTACATATTGCACAAGCATATACAGCCATTTCAAGACACTTTTCTCAGCCTCCTTATCAGTCCTCGCACAGTCCTTGAACTGACACAGTTTTATTTTTATTTGCAATACTTTTCTGGTAATCAATGAGATGTTATAAGTTCCACAGTCCACACTATGATGAAGCTATTAAGTAAAAAGAAAAGGATTTTTTCTGTTAAATGTATGAACCTCTCAAATGACTCCTTGGAAGAGATCTAAGCACTGAGGATTCCTCTATGCTTTTGTAAGAGTAAAATACTTTATTTTTAGCATTTTATTTCTAGCTACTGCTTACTTAGCAAAATTCAATGTAGAAAGTTTGTTTGCACTGGTATCGATTAAAAGAAATAATAAATTTCCACTGATTTCCACATCATCATGAATATTCTTGAAATATTCAGAGCGCAGTCCTTAGCTGATGCAAACTGGTAGAGTTTTACTGAAGTCCATTTTCCACATCTTGTTAAAATTATTGTGCTTCATGTCCCAGAGTTTACTCCCATATGTTTTGTGTAGTGGACTAAATTAGTTTCATACCAAATGAATTTATACTTTAGAAGTGCTTCATCTTAGGGCTTTTAACATATTCTTCACCAGCTTAGGCAGTTTTTCCTCACAGTTTTCAGAGTTTACTTCCAAGATTTTTAAGCTGGTGTCTTTCCTAACATTTACAGTAAGATACAAATCTGTCTGTGGCTTTGTAGTCATAATAATATTAATGTAGTTAACTGGTGAACAAACTTGCTTTTTAAATAGAAGGGTGTCAAATTTGCAGACATTTCACTCCTGTATCACAAAACCAATGCAGAGTATAACAATTTCAAAGTTTAATGTATGCTATATATAATCTCTCCTTGAGTGAAAAAAGAAATCTGACTATGATAATGTCCACACTAACATTTGTTAGATGGATAGCTTTAAAAAAATCCAAGACAATTAATAGTTTGAAATTTGAAATAGCCTCCCTTTTATTTATTGAGTTATTCAGAGGAGTTAAAGGCAAATTTATTGCTTCAACATCAAACGAAATTAAACTAATCAATGTTTTTCTGAAGAGAGGCAATTACATTTAAGAAAGCAAAAAAAGATGGTTACCAAGCAACTATGTTCAGCCTACATACATTGTCTATTCATAATCTCTAGCAGAGTACAGGAAATGACAGGCTGTCACCACAGAATAGAGACATACAGATTTATGCCATTTCTTCCCTGTGTTACCTCCTACAGGAGAGAGAGCAATCATATCCTATATACACTGATTAGGTTAAGTAACTGCAGTAAGTCTGAGATTTTAGGATGTCTCAGAGTAGTCACATAACGCAGTGAGAAAGCTTCCAAGAATATAGCCACTTACCTCTAAAACATCATTACCATCTATATGCTGGACAAACATCTCTTGCATAGCTCCCTGGATGAAGACAAGACTGAGTTCCACAGAGTTTCAGAGGTAGAATTAGCAATTCAGTTTGGCCTGTCAGTGGTGTAATTTACAAGTCACTGTCTCGATCCTGCAATTATAGCAGATGGGCAGATTGTTGTGCCAGCATGAAACACCATTAACTTCACTGGGGCTCTGCATGGGTGTAACCTTCGGTCTATACACAGTAAATTACAGGACTAAGGCCTACAATTACTTTTTCTGGGCTTCTAATAAATGACAGCATCGTATTTTTGCAAAAGTCCATCCTTGGGAACTTTATGAATACATGACAGAATTGAGGCCTAAATGAAATCAGTAAGAATTCTGCCATTAACTTCTATCACAACTTCATGAATTTCTTTATAATCTTTATGTCTAAAAGAACCATGAGATTAGAGGACATTTACTTTCACAATCAACTTGGAAAAAAAAAGGAGGGGAAAGCTTGAAAGCTGATATTGCTGCAATTTTAGCAATATGGATGGAATAATAAGAACTGATTCCTCTGTTGCAGTGATGATGAAAGTACTTGAATGTGTACTCAGGCCCCATGTTTCTCACTGTTAGCAGCAAACAGACACTGTAAAACAGAATTTGAAATTTTGTAAAAACATTTCATTTGACTGTACAGTCTTTTTTCCTGTTTTTCCAAATAGATTCCTCTTGTCATAGACTAAAAAAAAGACTAAAGAAATCTAAAAAGAGTTGGCTTATTAGTTGGTTAATTGAATGAAAAGAAGGCACACACTTTCTTCTATATTCCAGTAAAACCACAAAACAAAAAAACATGATTAAATAATCGGAAAGATAGAGAAAAAAGAATATCCATGTTTGCTTGCTTTTAGAACATGGACTTCATTCCTCATTTTCATCCATTTTTTCCTCCTCTGATTGCAGAAAAACTCTTTAGACCTTATTTTCTTTTCCTTATTACTGCATTCATGCAAGTCTGTACAGTCAGGAAAAACTTACACTCTTCAACTGCAGGAACAGAGGTATTTCCCACCTTGTTTTGTGCTAAGGTGTACTGATCCTATAGAGAATTCAGGCTCTGTAAGCATCACTATGCAAGGAGTTAGAGAAAGGCCAGGGGTGTTGGATCTGTTCAGGGGAGCAACAGAAGCTACATTTACTCCAACACAAAATACTGTTTGCACAGAGAATCAATTTTCTTCTCAGATGGCAAGAAAACCTGCTTTCTAGAATTCCACACAACACTAATCAGCTGCTTAAGGTCAGGCATAGGGAGCAGGAATCTTTTTGCATTCATATTCCATTTAATATAATATAACCTGAAAACAGTTGAATTCTAGATGTCACAAATGTTGGGAATCCTGCAACGAACAAATCTTCTGGGGCCAATCAAACTGTGAGGCTTTGGGCGGGGTGAAGTTCAACTATATAAGGAAGAGTTACTTTATGCTGGCTTCTGAATTAATTGCTAATAGCTAATTAATTAGTTTTACACGTTCACTAGTGTTTATGTGTTCCTGGAACTAGCAGAATGCATCATTTACATATACAAATGTATATACTCCATGCTTCATTTAACATATTAAAAAAATAAAAATAGTCTACAGAATGAGAATCACTAAAGGTAGATCTGAGAAATACCTGGGTTCCTTGCAAGTTTCTAATTGAGTTAGCCATCATAAATCATGAAAGTGAACAACTACAGTCATTTTAATAATCGTCCTTGTCATCAAAACCAGAGGTGCCCCAAAATTTTTCTTGAGCCCTTGAGAAGTCAAGGAAAGTCATTGGCATTACATGAATGACCATGTGGTTTTTCTTATAAAGAATAGGGCTAGATCCCAGGGAGGGGAGAATGTACAGGAAAGGCAGTGGAATCAACAGTGGCTGTATGATCAAAGGAAGGGATGCAAATAAATTATAAAGGACAAGTGCGTAACCATTGACCAGAGAGTCCAGAAGAGGAGTAAAATGGCTTACAAAATAACAGGAACCACCAGTTCATCATGCACAAAAAATCCTTTCACAGCTACTTAAGTTTTTATACAATTTTTGTGATTTGTGTCTACTTCAAAAACTAAAAAAGCATATAAACCATTAACATCTTCCATGTACTGCAGAAGTATTTTCCTTCCTTCTCATTAGAGGCAGTGCTTCAAGGTCAGCTCCTTGTTACAGTCATTAAGTATATAGGATATGCATATGACACAGTCACAACGTGGGACACAATCCATGCCCCGGAATTCCTTGTCAGCACAACTCATGTTCAATATTTGTATTGTTTGCAAGGTTAATTGGTTGAACAGATAATTTCGGCTACCCTGAAGAAGCTAAAATGATGCTCCTCAGCAGAAATACATACAACAAAGAGATGATGCCAAATGTTGTCTTAAACCTAGGCATTTGCATTTTTTGCTAGTTAGACTGTGACTAGGAGTATCTAAGGAAACTTTTCTGAGGGTTAGTTCAGCCAAGACATGTAACAGGTTTCTGTCACCAGTAAGTTGCCAAGTAAAATGTAGTAACAGAATGACCTTCTCTTAAGTATCAAAATAGCTTTAAAATAAAAACATTGTACCTGGGGGCTTATTACAGATGAATTGCACAAAACCACATTTCTTAGATGTGTAGAAGTGTAGTGTTGTTAACTCATAGTGAGGCAGAGATGCATCCCCAACAGAAAACATCTGGGTAACAGCTGCTGCTATAAAATGACCAGTAGAATAATTTTTTTTCAAGCATTTCTTTAAACTATAGAAGAATTCAGAAGCTGTATGAAGAACCTTAAAAAAAGCCAGAGCAAGAGCAAACAGCAGGAAATTTGTTCATTCTGTCCTTTTATTATTGTTTTTTAAGTTATTACAGATTTACTGCTGCTGAAAAAGTCTTTTGTTCTAATTAGAGACAACCTAGTGGTGTGCAACACCAGCAGCTGTTGCAGACTCAGTCTTATGTTCTCAGTTATTAGCCCAGGTGGTGAACTGGAGAAAAAATGTAACAAGATCCCAGAAAGTGTTCTCCTTACTTTTGTTTCCTAAGTTTCTGAACATCATTTTTGTTTGTTCCCCACATATTTTGTGGGGAAAAAATGCTTTGCTGGTGTTCAAAATTAAGCTCTTCTCACCACACCGGACCTAGGACTAAGCACTAAGTCTTTTCAGAGCATTAGGTCTCCAGATTAGAGATGTTTTCACTTGACTTGCAGGGAATCCATTTTATTGATAGGCTCCTGAAGGCTAATAGCCCCAGATGGAGCTTGGGATTTCTCCAACATATATGCAGACTACAAGTTCACAGGTCTGGAAGACAGATCTAACAATCTCACTATCATAGGCCATTCACTCCCAGATAGCCAAGTTTTAGAAATAAACACAGCTAGCAGGTGGCAGCTAAAGCCATCCTGTCTTTCCTTTTCTATATTCTCCCCTTTATCTTTCCTTATTTTATTTTTCCTCCCTAATTTGGAGGAGTTTTGATCAATGATTTTGACTTTTATACTGAAAAATTAAGAAGAAAAAAAAAAGACTTTTTCATTTTTTTAATATCAGTGTATTAGATTAGAACTGTCATAACTATTACCAAAGAAAGTTCCATGGACCTGCCTTCTCCGTATCAATCTAAGTAACAGCTCTGTAAGCTGCAACATCCATTTTTATCTCCAAAGCACATAGATAAAGATGCAGACTCCAAAATAGCTCATGCTTAGTTCATTAATGGATCTGTAGACTTAAGGATATTGAGTTCAGCCCAACAGCAGACAGAGAATATAAATCTTTCAAATATTCTGCACGAATGGACACACTTTCTCAACACACAAAAGATGGAAATAATTTCGTCTACAAGTGTGCAGCATTCCTCAGGTCAGGAAAGGCAGAACTCTTTTTTTCAAAGGAAAGCATTGGGGAAAGGTACAATCTGTAATGCCTGATCTGTTTGTTTGGGCTTTTCTTCTAAAGATCATCAGTAAACTGATCATGACCACTGCTTTCCAGGAAAAGCTTTCAGTCCTAATAAATGAACATTTTCTGACCAGTCACAAAAACTGTACTGAAAAATTCTTGAGCAACTTCCATTCTGAATCAGGTAACAATTCCGAATAGATTTCAAAATAATTCACTGCCATAAGACACAGTCCAACACAAGCCAAACACCAAGCAGGTATGGCTCTTGTAAGGTTCAGAATAGGAAGATAAGACTTGAGCAAGTTGCTCAGTTACAGACAAAATAATCTGAATTAACTATGTCTCTCCGACACTTTAAAAGCAAAGACAAACCCAGCCCAGTTTCAGGTCTGAATAGAATGAGCAGGTATGTATATAAGTTAATTAAACAGTGCTAGGCAACGTTCCTGGGAACTGGAATTTGACCATCCATCCCTTTTGGTTGTTAGAATGATGCCTGGACCTGTGACAACTAGCGCTTGTGCAAAAAAATGACAGGTTTGTGAACTAGCACAGGCTAGAACTTTTTCCTGGTAGGTAGTTTGGATGTGACTATCCTGGTTTGACAGGTAAGAGAATTCAATAGCATGGACACAGGCCACTCCATGCCAGTTGACATCAATGCTAAAGATTAGGGACAAGCATGTTCATTGTGCTATCACAGTGTATATGGATTGTACTTTTAGTAAATATTCTGATAGTAGATCTCAATGATCAATAATTCTGAAGGTTGCTGATAAGTCTAATATTTAGTATGAACATTTATACCACTTTGCTGTTCTAAGTGGCTCCACAACATCCAGGTTATCACGTATGTGCTAATTTTTGGTGTGTATCTTTGAAAACCCCTTTATGCTGAATTTGGTTTACCGCTTCTTTTCACCACCTTTTATCACATTTTCCAAAAAGACAGAATAGCAGCTTTAGTGGTTGTAATGAAATTGGTTAATATCAACATAGTGTCTTTTCAAGGAAGCAATAAACTATTGTAAAGGTTGAGAACCAAACTAATTTCCCTCCTCCAGGAAGTGTTCAGGCACTGTTTGCACCATGCCTTCTAGGCTCTTGCCACTATTCGGGAATAATCACCTGTGAGTAAAAACAGAATGGTGTGATGTCAGAGAACTTGAATGTGACAAGAAATCTATACAGTACATGCAAAAAATAAGCACCACAAGAATTTGATATTAAAGTGCCAAATACACACACCTTACATGAGCTTGTCTAAGACTGGAATGTCAGTCAGTCTCAAAAATTATATGCTTCGAATTAAAAAAAGAAAAATTGTTTCTAGAGAACAAGACACAATTTTTATGCAAACAAACCACTGTCATCAGAAGGTGGAAGAAGTCAGTATCATTGGCGTAGAGATATTCTAGTGTTCCAGGATCAGCTGCTGAGTTTTTTTCTGAAATGAGTTTTTCACAGCTCTTCTTACAGCGATCTCAAGTAGTATGGGCAGGTCTCTGAAATCCTTCTGTCATAGGAATTTTATATCCGATGCTCCTTACCTAGTCTGCAGTTGGACACAAGGTACCAGCCAAGACTGGTCTTCGACTGATCCGCTAAAGCAATACCCGTGTTCCCACAACAGAAAGTAGACGACACTACAAAAATTTTTATAGTTTACTCCATATGCTGCTTTATTTTGACGTTGTAAATAAAGTCTGGAAGAGCACTGAGTTTATTTCCTCCTGAGTTCTGTTCTCATACTTTTGGTTTGTATGATGATCTAACACTCAATTCATTTCCCAAACCTGTGACATTACTACAAGACATGAGGGCTGAAAGCCTGCAATAGCACAGGCTGCAGCTGACTTCTTAGAATCACCTGCCTGTTAAATCTAAAATTTCCTTGCCACTGTAGTGACCCATATTGTGAAAATGCTGTCTGTCTCTTCTGTTGGCTTCCTAAAGGATCAGAGAGATGCTCTCCCCTTGTAAATCCAAGATCTGGAAAATCCTTGCCTGTAGGACTCTAGATCACGTACTGTATTCTCATGGTTGTAGGTCAAAACCACACCAATTAACAAGGGCTACCTTTTGGCATGTTATTCCTCCTTAGAACACTTCCTCTTGTAGTCTCCTGATAAAGAGGAAAAAAAGAAATTTTAGCACATCTACAAGAATTTTTAAAAAAATCCTTTAGATGATTCATACCCTTTTCTAACAAAATGTCACCCGCTGTATTCATTGAAAAAAAAGATTAATGAGTTTGTCAGTTCTTAAGGAAGCTGCTGTCCACAAATATCCAATTCATTAGATAAAAAGGAAAGAACTAGATAAACAATTATCATCCAAGTCAGACTGCAGACAAGTTTACCACGCCATCAGAACTAGAAGCATAAAACTAGGCCTACACAAGATCTTCCGGGATTCAATTTTGCTTTTAGAACAGTTTCGCAGATAACTTGCAGGACTAGAATGTAAATAGTAAGAATGGAATCAATGGGAAGGAAAAAAAACATTCCTTACTACTGTTTAATATACAGTTTATCTACTAGCTGCACATTAATCCTTTTATGAGTACTGCATTACCTGACATACCTCTTTCCTTCTCCAGCTCTATTAACATCACACTATTTAAAGGTCAAACAGTCATCTAAAATGCAACATGATACACAGACGCTAAGCTGTAAAGTGTCTTTTTGCAAGGCACATGCTCCTTTGTTTATAGAAATAAAATGCAAGGACTGCATTTTTTAAAGTACAAAACATTTCTACAGCCAATTTAATAATAGGACATTATTCATTTGCTCAGAAGCGTGCAAAAAGATAGTACTTTCAAAATAATTAATAATAAAATACGGAACTATGTCAATAAAAACTGAAACAGCAAGCACGTATTAAATGGGTTTAAGAATAATACAAAAGGATTATCTCTTATTGAATAGTAGGCTATACAAAAGGTACAGGACATGTGAGTGTTCCTGAGTGCTGCTGGTCTACACGTAGAGTTCTGCCACCTCAAACACAAGTGGAGCAAGATTGAAGCGTGCATTACCTATCAGATTCTTCCTGTCCCATTCCCTTCCTTCCCAGGGATGGAAAGGGATGAAAGGAGGCCTGCATGCAAGGCCTGGCTAGAAGAGAACTGGAGCATATACAGGCTTGTGAGCAGGAAATCAGGACCTCTGCCATCACATGGCAACAGGACATTCAGGCACAGGTCAGCATGCTGGAATGCCAGGTGCAGAACACAGCGTCGTCTTCAAATGCACAGTATAAGAATACTTCTCTCCAAAGAATACTCCAAAACCATAAATGTTGAAGAAATCCATCTTTTTGATCAAAGTTAATTTTCTTCTAGATGTTTCACAGATAATAATTTGAAAAACATGATGGAGGGGGTAATGTATTGTTACTGCTTTACCTTAAATCTCCAATATTGATATGGGCTAACTTAAAAGCTGATTTTCCTCAATATTTCATCATTCCCATTACATGTGAACATTTCTGAACTTAGCGGGGGCAGGGGGGAATCTTGTGACCTTTGTGACAGGTTGATCCAAATTTTACTGTGGCAGAACTTCATTTACTTCAGTTAGGTCATAGGAAGCATGAATTTGGTTTGCTGCGTTCTTTCTTCCAAGTTGTGGTGGTTTGGTGTCTGGCAGGGTTTTGGTGCCGTTTTGGCAGTGGGGGAGGGGGCTATGGAGGTGGCTCCTCTAAGAGGCTTCGAGAAGCTCCCCTGCTTCCAATTCAGACCCGCCTCTGGGCAAGGCCAGACCAATGGCACGTCTGCGAATAACTGTTTAAGAGTGAAAGAAGCGGCTGATTGTGTCTCTTTTGTTTTGTTTGTGTTGGTGAGCGAAGGGGGATGGGAGAGAGCCAGCCCTGCGGACCCCCGGGTCAGCGAGGCAGGAGAGGGGGAGCTGTGCCGGAGCAGAGGTTCCCCTGCGGCCCGCGGGGGGGTGGCGGCTGAGCCCCTGCAGCCCCTGGAGCCCTGCGGTGGCCCAGAGGTCGCCCTGCAGCCCGCGGAGGGCCCCGGGCCGGAGGGGCAGGGCCCAGGCCCGGAGCAGCCGCGGCTCCGAGGCAGCCCGCGCTGGAGCCGCCCGTCGGTGGGAGGGCGGCAGCCCCGGGAGGGACCCGCCCCGGGGGGTTCTGGGGAGCTGCGGCCCCGCGGGAAGGACGCCCGTTGGGGCGGTGGGTGGAGGGCTGTCTGCCGGGAGAGGGACCCCGCGGTGGGGCCGGGGAGGGCTGCGAGGGCCCCTCTGCCTGAGGGGGAAGGAGCCGCGGGGACACCTTGTGCCGGCCGGGCTGTGACCCCCATTCCCTGCCCCTGCGCTGCTGCGGGGAAGAGGGAGCAGAGCTGAGCCCGGGAACACCGGAGGGGTGGGGGGGGAAGATGTGTGGGATTTAAGACCTGGTTGTATCTCTCGTTCTCCTTGATGGTGGTGGTTGGTTGTATTAAATGTGTGTTGTTATCCCCAAGTTGAGTCTGTCTTTTGCCCGTGACCATGACTGGTGAGTGAGCCCTCCCTGTCTTGTGTCTCCACCCTCAAGCCCTTTTGGATGATTTTCTCCTCCCTGTCCCTCAGGGGACCGGGTAGGGGTGAGCAACCAACTGCGTGGGGCTTTTGGAGCCAGCTGGATAGGCTCAAACCATGACACAAGTGAAGTATTTAACTCTGAATTTCAAAATGCAGTTTCTCAGTTTGTCTCTCCCTGAAGGCCTGAGCCTCAGATTGACTCAGATTGACTTGGTTTTACTCTATGCATTACAAAAATACGCTTAAAATCTACACAAGCAAAATGACAAAGTCAAGCAATGTATTTGCTTGGTAGAAAAGAAAGCAAAATACAATCTGTGATACTGTTTATAAACCAGAAAAAAATTACATCCAGGCATTGTGAAGTGGGACACATCACAGACAGGAGAATTACATTCTACTAGGAGAACTGGAAAACCTTATAGGATTTTATATGGTACATGTTTTTTTCTCTTAGTAGATTTGCCAACACGTTTTGGGATTTTTTCAGCAGGTTTGCAAGAATTTAGTTTTCCCAATTGCTAAGGATCTGTGTTTTCACAGCGACCCAGAAAAATTAGATCCTAAACTTATTGGTTTATTATTATTCAGGTTAGAAAGGAAGAGCTAGGAAAAAAAATGCAGACCAACTTTTACTCTGGACGAGATACGTAATGAACAAAAAACAGGAGAAGAAATCTACAGCAAGCAAAAAAATATGGGCCTGATAAAAACAGAATATGTCGGGCAAATCAGGTGCGATTGGTATGTAACACAAAGCTTGATATCAACAGATAAGCTAATCACCAATATGAGTTACATGATGGGAAGAGCAAGTAGTATCATCCAATATAAAATAAGGTAGGTTTCTCCTCTTCTAGAGGAATCTTCTCTCATGACTCGGTGTGACCTACAGCCAAGCTCTGGCCCTTCTCTTTCATTAAACGTACCAGCAACAGTTGAATTCCAATTTGGTTTCAGTCTTCCGCCATCTGGCTGGCAAAACTGCATTCCAGGTATGCTACCAAAAAGTTTTGAGCCAAAAATTTCTAACCTAATTATTGTTTTATTCCAATGCAGTGGAAAAATACAAACCTGGAAAAACTCTTCAGCATAGAGTCAAACACTGTCATTAAAATCTCATTTTTTAGAGCCACCTTACTGAGCATCAATATAATATTTAAGTGTGATTATTGCATGTTTCAAATGATCTCAATTATCTTCACTATTTGAGCTAGAGATTACTTGGTAAATAAGAGGCATCTCCTACTATCCTTCACGTTAGTTAATGGAAGATGTGCAGCTTTGTACCCAAAAGTATTTGAAAATCCAACACAAACCAACTAAAAAATAGTGGACTAAAATAAGGCTTCCAAACACAAACCAATATGTCATGCATAATTAAGTAGGCAAAAATCATGTTAGCTTCAAGTCCTACCAGCAGTTCAACTCTAGAAATGAGGGATTTTTCAAAAGATTACAAAACTTAAAATACATTCCTCCTTTTCCTGATACATACATATTTTCATTTTCAAGTTTTAAAAATATATTTCGATATACACCAGAAGCTAGCAAAGTGTCAAAGCACATTATAAATTTTAGGCATGCTAATTAGAATCATGATATACTTTATAGTATATATATTTGTAATAATATAAATTATATGATAAAATGTAGTCTGATAATACAGAGTTAAAAAGGAAATAAGAATTATTTTATTGTTTATTAATAAAACAAAAACTGTCTTAGGGACAGATGTCACTATATGCTCACATGACATTGAAACTGTAACCTGTAAGTACAGTGAATAAAATTCTAGCCCCATGTTAGTCATGGGCGGATCTTTGTAACTTCAGCAAGGACAAGGTTTTACCTAGTGTAGGTAAGTTTGATAACAAATAAATTCTTTTTTGAAAGAATATAACCTCCATTGTTGTCATTACCAGAACACTGGTAATGTTCTTCGGTATTAGAAAAACAAGTTACCCCAGCTTTGGCACTGCCGGAAGACTTCTGCCATGTTTGACATTGAATCACAGCTTTGCACACATATACTTTTGAGACCAATGTCCAATGACTTTCTGCTTACAGAGGTGAGTTCCCATTATTTCACTGGCCTGAACATGGCTGGACTGAACACTGTACATTCATAGAAAAGATAATTACAGAAAAGAAATTTCTCCATCTCTCTTGAGGAAGTATTTCCCCCACAGACATCCACATGCTTCCAAACACAGAGAAAATGAAACTTACACATGTTTTTTTCTGCTAGTTATAGTCTTATTGGGTGCAACGGGTTTGCACAGCAAGGTTTTGGTAGCGGGGGGCTACAGCGGTGGCTTCTGTGCGAAGCTGCTAAAAGCTTCCCCTATGTCTGACAGAGCCAATATCGGCCGGCTCCAAGACAGACCTGCTGCTGGCCAAGGCCAAGCCCACCAGCAACAGTGGTACCGCCTCTGTGGCAACGTATTTAAGAATGGGGAAAAGTTATTGTGCAGGAGCAGTTGCAGCTCAGAGACAGGAGTGAAAATATGTGAGAGAAACAACTTTGCAGACACTAACGTCAATGAAGGAGCAGGGGGAGGAGGTTCTCCAGGCACCAAAGCAGCAATTCCCCTGCAGCCCATGGAGGTCCATGGTGGAGCAGATATCCACCTGCAGCCCATGGTGGACCCCACGCTGCAGCAGGTGGATGTGTCCAAAGAAGCCTGGGACACCATGGAAGCCCACACTGAAGCAGGCTCCTAGCAGCACCTGCAGACCCATGGAGACAGAGGAGCCCACACTGCAGCAGGTTTGCTGACAGGACTTGTGAACCTGTGGGGGACCCACACTGGAGCAGTCTGTGAAGAACTGTAGCCCTTGGGAAGGAGTTACGTTGCAGAAGTCATGGAGGACTGTCTCCTCTGGGAGGGACCCCACGCTGGAACAGGGGAAGAGTGTGAGGAGCCCTCCCCCTGAGGAGGAAGGAGCAGCAGAAACAACATGTGATGAACTGACTGCAATCCCCATTCCCTGTCCCTCTGCATCACTGGAGGGGGAGGAGGTAGAGAAATCAGGAATACAGTTAATCCTGGAAAGAAGGGAGGGGTGGGGTGAAGGTGTTCTTAAGATTTGGTTTTATTTCTCATTACCCTTCTCTGATTTGATTGGTAATAAATTAAGTTAATTTCCCAAGTCGAGTCTGTTTTGCCCATTATGGTAATTGGTGAGTGATCTCCCTGTCCTTATCTTGACTTGTTATATTTTACTCATTATATATATACAAGCCTTTTGTTATATTTTCTCTTCCTTGTCCAGCTGAGGAAGGGAGTCAGAGAGCAGCTTTAGAGGGCACCTGGCATCCAGGCAGGGTTAACCCACCATAGTGGGCTACCAACATTTTTTACTGTTGTGCCTTAAAATATTAAGGAAAAGTAATTCTCTTTAAGAAATGTTGGAAGCTGCACAATTTAATGTGGATCTCAGCTCCAGCAATTCCAAACATATCTTCATCCCAATTCCAATCTAGTGACTCTCCAGTTATGTCTGTACTCCCAGAATTCTAGTATGAGATGGTAATTGTTTTCTCTTCCTGCATCTTTATACCTAAAGTTTCATACTGCCCTTCACAGGTCATCTCAAAATTTCCCAGTTATCACCCGACATACTAATTAGAGAACACTGTCAAGGAGCTTTAACCTGGACTGCTTTGCTTTAAATAGAAGCCAAAACTAAATAAGCAAACTGTTGGAAAAGTAAATGTGACAAAAATCTAACAAAGATTGCAGTCAAGGAACACCTTTAAGTAAATGAATAAATGTGATCCCTAATCAGCAGTCTTGAGTCCTTTAAGCATATGTTTAAGTTAAACTGTCCCCAGCATGACATAAGAATTTGTTCAAATTCTTTCATTTGCATTATTATAATTTTTGCAAACTTCCATTTAAGGCAGGTGATAAAAGAGGAGGCAGAGATTAACTTGATACACACAGCATGCAATGTGTTTATTCAAGTGCAGAACCTCAGCATGTTCCTCTTTCAATTTTTCTCATTCATGCATTCAAATTCTTATCAGATGGAAGACTGGTCACAGACAGGCATATGTGAGCATGTTAGAAAATAAACAAAAAACCTTCCTAAACATTTTACAATTCATTTAAATGCTTCAGCCAAGAAATCATCACTTACTTGGCTTCATACACTGCAAAAGCTGACAAGGCCAATTTTGAGAAGACAACTGAACCACAGGAAGGAATGCTGTTTCCAACAGCCGTTTACAGGAAAGATATTAGACTCCAGCTTGTAATGTCAATTTGACTGAAGAGTGGCTGACAGCTTCATCCAAAAACCAACTGGAAACTAATAAATTAAATCCTACACAACCTTACTGCAAAGCTTTATTTCTTAACATTAATATTAGGGTTCTATTTAGTTAACATTCTGCTACCATTTCCCTTCTCTTAGAAAAAGAAAAAAAGCTGCATGACAGGACTGCATTTCACACGGTAAAAATCAGTTTGTGGATAGACTTCAAACACCAGTAATACCCCATGAAAGGCTGAAAGCAGCAGCACCTTGGATACTGTAATTTCACCACACCTTTTCTTCTGTCATTGTCCTGGGTTACAGTGTAAAATGTGCCAAAAGGAAAAAAAAATATTCTATTACCATCTTCAGGAGCTGTTGAGACCAGGTGGGGCGGTGCTCCCTGCCTCCCCCCTCTGGACTATCTCCTGTTACTGGGCACAACAATGCCTTATCGCCTGACCCATCGATAACTCGCTCCTGGGCTATCTCCTGTTAATGGCCCATCAAGGAACTGCCTCACGGCTCCCCATCCCATTGTGAGATGCTCCGCCCGGGGGGAAGGAGCCAAGCAGTCCATGCTAAATAAAAACGGAGATTTTGAACACCCTAGCAGCCTTCTTCCACTGGATTCCCAGAGGAGCTTTTCCCCCCACTGGAGTTCCAGAGGACAAGAGCTACCTACCTACCACTGGACCTTCGGAGGAAGACCAGACCCTTTTACCTGATCGCTGCTTCCACAGAACTACATCCATCGCTTCAGGAGGACTGCAGCCAGCATCTTATCGGACTGCTACTGCCACCCTAACAGGGTGTCAGGTTGTATTCCTGACTCTGTCAGTGTAAACCAGTGGGTTGTTTGTTTTTCCCTGCCTTGTGTTATATATATATATATATATATTAGTAAAGAACTGTTATTCCTATTCCCCATATCTTTGCCTGAAGGCCCGTTAATTTCAAAATTATAATAATTTGGAGGGAAGGGGGTTGCACTTTCCATTTCAAGGGAGGCTCCTGCCTTCCTCCACAGACACCTGTCTTTTCAAACCAAGACAGTCATTTAAAGCAAGAAGAATCTTTCAGCATATCTACTACTTAGTTTTCCTTCTCACCTCTTCATCCACATCAGGAATGCCAAAGTTTCAGTTACAAAACAAAAACCGTAAGAAGGATTAGCTATTAGAGATCAGGGACTTAAGAAATATCTCTCAGATGTCTTTGTGGAAGCAGAAATGCTGACTAAGATTTCCATAAAAGGATGGCATATGTCAGTTTTGAAAAGCAAAAACTAAACCAATATACAATTATCCTGAATTTGGATGACAAGGTCCTTCAGTTACTACTGGCTGTTTTTCTCAAATCCTGCCTGTCACTTCTGTATTTTAACCAATCCTACACCTATAAAGGAAGAAGCTTCTAAATTTGTTGGTACTCTTCTGCAGTACTGGTTGAAAATGTAGCCTTCCGCCCCAAGTATGGAACAAGACTTCAAAGAAAAAAGCATGTTGAATTTGCACACCTATGAAAAGGGCATTCAGTTCCTTATCTTAATGTCCATAAATGTTGATGTCTTCTACTAACAGAACATTTTCCACTGTTACATTAACTTAAGAAGCACACATTTAAAAGTGGTTAAAAAAGTTAGCATGGCTGTAGTTTCATGGCATAATTGGCATGCCTGCAATTTTTTATACACAACCTTTCAAGATGGAATGTTTGACACTATCACTTGATTTGGACACTGACACAAGCAATACAATTCACATCTCTAAAGCCTCGTTTTGATGTTCATCTCCAGATTCCCCCTGATGAGCTGACTCCTGACACTTCTATCTCAAATTTCTCATTCTGAGCTGTCAAACACAAAATTCCATCTCATGCACCTTTTATTAAAAAAGAAAGAACATATGCAGCTCCTTCTCTATGGGAAGGATCAAAGATTTACTGTATTAGAGTAAATGATGTTCTATGTAAAAAAAATGTATTTTAGGTTTACTGAAACACAAAATCAACAGAGTATTAAAAATAATAGTTGCAGGATCAAAAAGATTGTGTATTACGACTGAGATTAGCTCACACAGAGCTATGGGGAACACATTGATGAAGTGAATCCCAGTCCCCACTACGTTTCAAGGGGGGTGTGGGTGGGGGTGTGGGTGTGTGTGTGTGTGTGCATGCACACACAAGCAGGCAAGATTAATTTCTGAACAGAAAATGGCAGGGAGAGAAAACAGCTTTTTTTTGTTGTTGTTCCCTGAAGCTGGCTCCTGCTGCTACAATCAGTGAAGGCTTTCATAACGCACACAAGTATATACACACACTGCTGGGAGAAAAGCTTTTAGCATTCTGGTCCCTTATTTTGATTTTCAACCAAAAACAAGTGAGAAACGAGGTGGGGAACAGAGAAAGAAAGGAAAGATTGAAGGCCCAAATTAACATTTTGTTTGCAATTTATACAAATCATGTTTATCTTCACAATTCTGAAATAATGGTGGCATATTGCCAATGAAAAACAAAACTGCTTCTGACATATTTAATGGATCAGACTTTATGTATTACACCACTAGAGAAGAAAAGACCATTCTGAATGCTTAAGTAGCAGCTATTTTGAGATTTCATAGTTTTAAGGAGAATCCTTACTTACTGTAAAATTGGAATAATTTTTCTTATGGCTTTTCCCTCAATGTAGGGGAATGTAAGAGGATGTTTGACAGTCTGGATGTCAAAAGTATACAGCTGGAAAGCTTGTGTCCCTCACTACCACAGTATTTTCCAGCTGTCAACAGCAGATTCACAGTGTTTGTCACAGCTGAACATGACTTGGGATGGCCCAATGTTTCCTCAGAAGGACCACAAGGAAACGGGGAATTGGGTGGCCTGAGAGTTGAGACAGAGAGAATAAATGTCACACAAAATCACCTTTCACCAGGTGCTTGGAATACAAACAGGAGGCTGGCTACCTGACTCAGTATTAGTAAAGTATTAGTATAGTAAAGTAAAAGCTTAACCTTATATATGTGTATGCTGGAATTTCTTAACAATACAGCATAGCTCAACTATCATACACTTGCAGAACTTCTTAATCTTAAATGGCTCTACATTGTTATTTGTATGGTTTACATTGTTTCGTACTTAAGAGTAATTGTCAGAGGGTTTGGTATACTGATTGAAACATTCAGATATGTACTCTTCTGAAGGCTATATTTAGGGTTTTTCTTCACTGCACAGACTTCAACAAGCAGCATCACTTTCCATCACACCAGAAGTGAGGTACTCAACTCTGTTGTTAATTTCATCGTGGAGAGAGAAAAATTGACATTTTCTCACTATTTTCTGTTACATGCTTCCACACAAAAAACTGTTAAAAGTGTAAAAGCCTCTACATCAAAGAACAAAGAATGGACATCAGTGGTGCTCATGCAAACTTGATCTTAACATTTGCATGAAAATAATCAATCACATTCCTATTTTCTTGTTTCTTATATGGAGTACCTATCCCATTCCACATTAAATGGTTTATGCTCATTTAACTATGTATTTGGCTTTATCTACGTTCTCTGGTGCAAGACCCTAAATCTAATCTACACCATTCCACTAGTCTTTTCTGATGTCCAAACCACTATTAATTATCTGTTGATTTTTTCAATATAGTCATTACTTTAATATCTAATGGCTTCACACAAATTAGGGTCTCAATTCAGGTGCCTAAACATAGAAGTCTAGCACTATGCTATAGAACATACTAGATCCCTGTGTAAGGCTGTCATGACACAGAATCTACAGAAGAGTCATGTCCTTCAGAAGTGGCCAAGTTACAATAGTTACAGTTAGCAAAAACACGTATACTCGTGCAACTGATCTAAACTCTAAAGTTTATATTCATGATACCCCACCCTCCTTCTACAACCCCCCGCCACATTCACTGTGAAGTATTCAATTCATGCAATAAATGAGGCAGAAATCCTACAAACCCTAGGTCTCCATATATAACATAGTATTGTCTGGAATAAACAGAAGGTGACTCTGTAATTAAAGACTGCAGTACAGATTATCAGATAGCAGTCTTCTTGGGTTTTCCTTTTTTTTTTTTGAGATCTCATCTTTGGTACCTTTGTGAGATTTTAATAAAGAAAATACATACACAAACTAAGTTTAAACGACAGAAAAATGAAAATTCAAAATCCACCATACACTATTTTAATGACACCTCTATAAGTTTGGCCTATAATACTTGAACACAGTAACCTCAGGCAGGTTGTCATTCTCTTAAGGGTCTCAGTGTGATTTAAAAATATCTCCTGAGAGCACAGGAATTGAATATTTCACCACCATTTCACAAAATGTCTCCTTCAATGGGTGTGTATTTTTCAACCCCATTCCTCTGAATTTGGACCTTTTGCATTGTTCCCTTCAACAAGCCCTTGCCCCAGACCCAGTTCATGATATCCAGTCTGGTTCTTATTTTCTTTGTTTAATGTGTCTGGTTCTCAGGGTCCTCCTCCCAGTTCAAGTCTTCTCATCCAGCCAGATTCTTTTCAACTTCACCCAAGTCCCAGACTGCAATGTCATTTCTAGTTGCTTCTTTTCCTTGCCCTTAATCCCCATAACTAATTAATTCTTTCCATCCTCTCTCACTACTTTGAAGCAGACCCTGACCTGCAGACTGACTTCCTGGCTTAACCCAGAACTTGCCTCACCATCACAAACCTTCCTGGTGACCACTGGACTGCATCAGACCCTGGTTACCATCATGGGACCTGATCCTGACCTGCTCACTGACTTAGCAGCTTGACTTTGGACCTGCCTTGTCACCATGCACTTCCCTGATGATCTGGAGTCCCAGTTGAAACTGGCTGTCATCTCCAGGCCTTCCCTGCTCACCTCACTGGGGTCAGTGGGACAGGGCCCCAGCTGGCGAGGCACTGCCCCACCATCCAAGCTATTGCCATTGGCTTCTTGTCCCTTAGGGACTTGTCAGACTGACACTTTCCTCTATATAGTGCGGACACCAACACCTAGGTAATGAAGAGGTGAGGAACACCAGTTCCAATGCTTAGCCTCAACGTGCTGCAGGGCAGACAAGAGCATCACAGAGACACTGCAGGAGACTTAAATACTCTGCCTAAACATCACATGCATGTCCTTGTCAGCCTTAGGAGCTGTGTGACACTGACACATGCCCTGACAGACCAGGATTTGAAATTTGAGTTGATGAACACTAAAAGGCTTGTACACGTGCAAATTAGAATCCCTCATGGATTTATCCAAACAGAATGTTTCAAGAACAAAATATAGTGTATCCTTGACTGAAAGGCTATTCCTATGGCAAATTTCAATACCCTTCCAAAAAGCATAAGAATGTCAGGTTAAAGAACTTTCATTTATCCTTATTTTAAGCACTGAAAAAAGGCACATTTTCTCTTTTTATTCCTACGAATGGCTGAAAACAAATATAATATTGAAGTAAACTACTAAGTATCATAGGAAATGTTGGGCAATTTTAGTAAAAGGTAACAGTACCAGTCCCAAATACTATATTAAAAACCCTAAAGTAATGGGAACTTTATCGTAGGAGCTAGACTCATTTCTCCACACGTGGAACATTATACTGTGTGCCTATCATAGTCAGTTTATTTGGTGCACACAAAATGCCGCACAGTTATTACAAGCTGATACATCTGTGTAATTCTGTTGGTTGAACAAAATGCTATACTGCTATATTGTAGTGTTTTAAGAAACAGGACTTATAGTTCAAGATTTTATTGTACTACAGCTAAAGTATTACATACATACTACATAAATAATGAATCTTAACTGAGGTGCTTTTCAGAGCTTTACCATTCAAAATTAATACTCCTTTAATGACATTTTCCTCTCAAATTATGCATTTTTGTTACACATTATGTGTATTAAAGCATAAAACAAAACAGTTTTTTAAAAAGTTTTGATCCCAAAGATGTCAGTGTTATTTACCACTAGGACAAAAAGAAATAGGAGTGTAAACTTTGTATTTGTCCTGGTATTTCTGGAACTACACATATTAGGAAGGCTCTCTTCAAATTTGACAAAGCAATACTTCTTATGTTAAATTTCAGACAGCAGTCTTGAATATCCAATGCATAAATATGCAATTTTCACAGAATCACAGAATGGTAGGAGTTCGAAGGGACCTGTGGAGATCAACTAGTCCAACTCCCCCGCCAAAGCAGGTTAGCCTAGAGCAGGTCACACAGGAATGTGTCCAGATGGGTTTTGAATATCTCCAGGGAAGGAGACTCTACAACATCCCTGGGCATTCCTGTGTACAGGAATATGCTCCAGTTTGTGCCCGTTGCCCCTTGTCCTGTCATTGCGCACCACTGAGAAGAGCCTGGCCCCATCCTCCTGACACCTGCCCTTTAGATATTTATAAGCATTGATAAGGTCCCCTCACAGTCATCTCTTCTCCAGGCTAAAGACCACCAGGTCTCTCAGCCTTTCTTCATATGAGAGATGCTCCAGCCCCCTAATCATCTTAGTAGCCCTGCGTTGGACTGTCTCCAGTAGTTCCCTGTCCCTCTTAAACTGGGAGGGCCCAGAACTGGACACAGTACTGCAGATGTGGCCACACCAGGGCAGGGCAGAGCAGAGGGAGAGGATGACCTCCCTTGACCTGCTGGCCACACTCTTCTTAATGCAACCCAGGATGCCGTTGGCCTTCTTGGCCACAAGGGCACATTGCTGGCTCATGGTAATCCTGTTATCTCCAAGGTCCCTCTCTGCAGAGCTACTCTTCAGCTACTCGAGCCTCAACCTGTACTGGTGCATGGGGTTATTCCTCCCCAGGTGCAGGACCCTACACTTGCCCTTATTGAACCTCATTAGGTTCCTCTCCACCCAGCTCTCCAGCCTGTCCAGGTCTTGCTGAATGGCAGCACAGCCTTCCGCTGTATCTGCCTCTCCTGACAGCTCCATATCATCAGCAAATTTGCTGAGGACACACTCTGTCCCTTCATCCAGGTCATTGATGAATATATTGAATAAGACAGGCCCTAATACTGACCCCTGGGGAACACTGCTAGTTACAGGCCTCCAGCTAGACTCAGCGCCACTGATCACAACCCTCTGAGCTCTGTCCTTCAGCCAGTTCTCAGTCCACCTCACTGTCCATTGATCTATCCCACACTTCCTAAGCTTACCTATGAGGATGTGATGGGAGATAGTGCCAAAGGCCTTACTAAGGTCAAGGTAGACAGCATCCACTGCCCTTCCCTCATCCACCCAGCCAGTCATGCCACCATAGAAGGCTATCAGCTTGGTCAAGCACGATTTCCCCTTGGTGAATCCAGGCTGACTACTCCTGATAATCTTCTTTTCCTCCATGTGCTTGGAGATAACAGCCAGAATGAGCTGTTCCATCACCTTCCCAGGAATGGAAGTGAGGCTGACTGGCCGCTAGTTTCCCGGATCATCCTTCTTGAAGACTGGAGTTACACTTGGTTTCCTTCAGTCTTCAGGCACCTCTTCTGTCCTCCACAACCTTTCAAAGATGATGGAGAGCGGTTTTGCAATGGTTCCTTCAACACTTGTGGGTGCATCCCATCAGGGCCCATGGATTTGTGGGTGTCTAGTTTACCTAAAAGATCCCTAACCCAACCCTCCTCGACTAAGGGGTAGTCTTCCTTTCTTCTGACTTCTTGCTCTACTGCCAGGGGCAGGGGTTCCTGAGGGCCAGCTTTAGTAGTAAAGACTGAGGCAAAGGCAGCATTCAACAACTCCACCTTCTCCATATCGTCTGTCACCAGGGTACCTGCCTCATTCGGCAATGGGCCCACAGTTTCCCTGGTCTTTCTTTTACTACCAATGTATTTGAAGAAGCCCTTCTTGTTGTTTTTGACATCTTTGGCTAGATTTAATTCCAAGTGGGCCTTAGCTTTCCTTGTTGCAACCCTGCATTCTCTGGCAGTGTTTCTATATTCCTCCCAAGTGACTAGCCCCGTTTTCCACCTGTTGTACATTTTTTTCTTCTCTTTGAGTTTTTCCAGAAGCTCCTTGCTTATCCAAGCAGGCCTCCTGCCTCCTTTGCTCAATTTCTTCCTCATAGGAATGCATCAATCTTGAGCTTGGAGGAAGTGCTGCTTGAATAGCAACCAGCTCTCTCGGGCCTCTCTGCCTTCTAGAACCCTAGCCCACATTATTCCTCCAAGTAGGTTTTTGAGGACGCTGAAGTTGGCTCTAAGTCCAGGGTTGCAATTCTTCTTATTGCCCTGCTTCTTCCATGCAGGACCCTTAACTCCACCATCTTGTGGTCACCACAGCCAAGGGTGCCCCCAACCTTCACACCTCCAACCAGTCCTTCTTTGTTTGTCAGTACGAGGTCGAGCAGCACAGCTCTCCTCGTTGGTACCTCAACCACCTCTGTCAAAAGGTTATCGTAAATGCTCTGTAGGAACCTTGTGGACTGTGGGTGCTTGGCTTTGTTGCTTTTCCAGCAACAGTCTTTCTTAATTCTTCTCTGAAATTATGAACTACAAAACTGAAAATCTAATACATATATAGTTATTGAAGTCTCATATCCAAACTAAGCTAAAATCAGAAGGTCATATCAATGGAAATTATATGAGAATGAATTTTAACCTTCAGTTGCCAGTGGTTTGATGCATATAGTATACATATGGATGCTACATTACGAATATATTACCTATATTATACATTTTCACAGACAAAATGGTTGATCCATGTAACATGTCTATGTCACAGAATTTCCTCTTTGTCCAGGAGCGAACCTCATTAATTGTACAAGAAAATAATATGAAGTATTTCACATCTATAGTAGACTAAGACCATGCTGAGACAGCTCACAAAAGCACTTTAAGTGATCTTTTGGTCACTGGCCATGTCCAATCCTCTATTCATTACCCTAATATACATCTATCTGAATAATATTTTCTAACAGGATACAAACCCTCATGTCCCTTGGCTTTCATAAACTGCTACCCCAGCACCAATAAATGAAGCTGCCAGAACACAATGCACCTTTCCACTGTGTAACACACCTTTTTTTCACTCCAGATCCTTTCTGCTTCACCCAAATACACACCGAATGTAGCTGTTTTCAAGTATAGTTGGTTTCAAGTTGCTACCCAATTTCCAGTTAAACAAATTTGTTATACAGAATAGGAAGAACAGGCCAGATAATTACTATGTCTGTTTCACAGTCAAACCATGCTGCAAATTAAATGCCTTGAAATCAAAGCTTACATTTAAAAGGACACAGTCAAAATATTTTCATAAAATAGATTTTTCTCTTTCATCATAAATAAAGAATTGAATACTGGAAATGGAAACCTATTTCTTCACCAAATCTCTATCTTTCCTCCATACATACACACCACATGTTTCTGTATGGTTCCTCAGGAATAATAGCTTGCTGGCAGGCATTCATTCTTTTTAGAAAACACCAGTAAGCATTTATTTTAGGAAGAAAAGAATAGATAAATATTGCAGTTCGTTTGTGCTTGGTTTTGTAAAGAGATAAATACATAGGGCAACTCCCCATACAGTATCTTTAGAAGCTCCTTTGCATTCTGTAATATCCAATACTCCTCAAGAGAAACTGCAACGCTAATTCCAGGGGCTCCCTGGTGCCCTGAAAGGAACAGGTTACACTTCTATGAATCCCAGATGAATAAAGCAGGAAAAGGATGCCCAGGGTGCTCTCTTGACCAGCATCTTACCATTCAGCATCAGAGCTCTCTCTTGAAACTTGCTGCAAATATTCTTCCATTAAAACATAAGTATTTTGTCTTTAAGGTTAAGAAATTAAAGCTGGTTGTAATAACACTACATGAATTTACTGTCCAGCGGTTGTGGAAAAGGGAGCCTACACAAAAGACCACAGACCTTAAACCATACTGTGCAAGGTTTCGAGCTGATTATAGCTCTGAGACTGTTAGGCTTGAGACTATTAACTGCATAATATATTGGTATTACTACAGCAAAACAACTAAAGATTTGAACTGTTTGTGAGTAGCCCATTGAAACCAAAACTAACTTGCTCATTTCAAGTCAAATATATGAATGAGCTGGAGCTAAAATGCTAATCAGATCAACATTTCTGATGAAACTCATTCTTTCAGTGTTCTTCATTTGAACAGATTTTTCTTACATAGCTAAATAAAAAGCAAAATACCCTAGCTTCTCTGAAGCTCTCCACAGTGTACTCCACTATTCTGAGAATGTTGTTAA
Source organism: Leptosomus discolor (assembly GCF_034619465.1). Lineage (NCBI taxonomy): Eukaryota > Metazoa > Chordata > Aves > Leptosomiformes > Leptosomidae > Leptosomus > Leptosomus discolor. Next base: position 66,335,022 of record NC_141419.1, on the reverse strand, counting down.
CAGTAGAAAGAGCATGGAAAAACACTAGAAATCTACTTCTTCTGCAGCTCTCTCAACTGCTATGATCAGACAAGCTGCTCATCTGACATCCATTTTTGAGGCATTTCATTCCTCTACACTGAAAACCATGTAGGGCTGCAGCTTTAATCTAACATCCTTTATTACTGTATTTATTATTTAACTTAAATCTGTCAACAAGCTTATGATCTTACACCACATTTATAGTCTGCCTCACTGAAATCAATGGAATTAAAGCAGTTCGAAACGGGTTTGATGTGGCAGAAAAATATCAGGCCTTCAATCTACAGAGACAACCTTTTAGATTATGAACTCCATTATCTCTGAAGTTGACATGAAAGGCTATATTTTTTTCCCTGGCTTCTCTTAATGGCATGCAGATTAAGTTGGGGATGAAGAACACTAATGAGTTAATACAGGAATACGTCTTTCAGATACAGTTTTGTGAAAATCTACTCCTCCAGGATAGGGTGGTTTGGATAGGGGATCTGGAAGGTACTTTTCTGGGTTTTTTTAATTGAGCAAGTGAAACACTTTCAAATTTTCCAGGGAAATTATCATCACTCTAAAGGGAAGGCAAGCATATGTTTTGCCTGGACTGGTAAATCTTCAAGACAATTTTGCAAGGCTGCTTAAAGAAAGGGTTTTTTTCCCCTCACACACACACGCAATTACAGTATCACATGTAACTGGGAACAAAGACTACAGGGAACAGAGTTTAATGGACTGTGATTACTGTTCTGGAACAGATTGAGCCTCTTTATAGCCTATGAGAAGACGATGTGAACTGAATTCAAACAAAGAACTGTTAATGGATTTTACTGAAAGCTACACAGTTAAAAAGACACTCTCATAACTCATAGCCATGGAAGGTATCTCAAAGCAAAAAAAGGGATTTAAAATAAATAAGAGATGTATTACATGTAAAACAACAGACTTACACATTTTATCTTTATATAGTACTCTGCTTCCAAGAAAGGAAAATCAATAATATTATTTACTTTTATTTTGAATATTTTCATTAATAGTGCTGTGTTCTGTTTTTTCTGCACTAATGCAGTAACTGTCCCTTTCTTGTTGTTCAGGCAGTTCTGTTCATGTTTCTATCTAATATAAGTCCCTGCTGTTACTAAAGCAAATCAAATCAACTGTACTTCAACCAATGCTTTAAGAAGAAAGCATATTTCTTGTCAGCCATTCTGTTTTCCTCTACTTCTTACTCCAAATCAACTATCCAGACATTTTCTTCTCCCATCAGAGACATGAGGGAAGAGGTGATTTTTCAGCTACCCATAATGATCCTTCTTGACTTGCTCCAAGCATGGGGGAGGGAAGTGCCTCATCCCTGCATAAATACCTCCCTTTGTGACTATAGACATAATTTCTGATGTGCTATCCTCGGTAGCTGTTTTCTTTAATCTGATATCTCTCCAAGCACTGGAGGCGTAGGCTGCATGTTTCTGAGCAAAAAGCTTTTGAATTTTAGTCAGTAGATGAGAAAATCCATTTAAAATATATTTGCTGTAGTGCAATCTGCTTCAAATTCTACCTTTCACATAAGGAGGGTAACACTGTTTGTAAATCAGAATATGCACTATTAAACTTCTTACCAAATGAGACTGAAGGATTAAAACAATGAATAGAAGTTGTTGTGCTGTTGTCAGCAGGACTGATGAGTTAACCCATAAAAATTGCCAAACATCCCACTTTCTGATTTCTGAGACACATTTTTAAATACCATTTCGCTATGTCTCTCATAAGAACTGATCCATTATCAAAACTGGCCCCCAAATCTATGCCCAAATAGATGCATCTTCATGGTCTTTTTTCAGTGTATTAAAAAGGATTACTTCTGCATATGAACAATTATTTCCATACCTCAAATTACATTGCACAGATATTTTAAAATGGAAATATTGGCAAGTTTGTAATAAGCAAGCTCAAGCTTAAGTTTTTCTAATAGGTATTATTCCTCTAACTTTGAATCCTCCCACCAGACACCCACATTCTCCTAGTCTTTTTGTACTGCCTGCATAACAGACATCTCCACTAGAAAAGACTCAAACAATTACCTAATGGTGCAGAACTAGCATGACAGCCCTTGCTGCTGTGTACCCCATTTCAATGAGGATGTGCTTTGTATGACTCAGAATGAATCAGACTGAGGAAAGAGAACTGCAGTCCCAGAAATAATAAACAGCAGCACACAATTTGGAAGAAAGATCCTATGCTGCTTAATCATCACTGCCCCACAGCTAATTGCATTGCACATTATATTGCACGCCTAAATAGGATATGTGTGTGGATATATGATCATGTTTCTAATGAGCTCCACAAATATTAATTAATGCTCTTTGTTGAAAATATCAAGCCCTAATCAGTCATAACCGGGTATTGATATAAAGCTAGATGCATTAGCAAAAGACATAAAGACATTAAGAACTCCATTCCCATACCCATGCTTCTGCAAGCCAGACTGGTGCCTACCTGTGAGGGGGGGGCACATCACTTATCAAGCACAAAACCACTTCTTCCAAGTATCCAGCACAAAGGCCAGGTACAATGAGTTGTGGACTCAAGGTCCTCCAAAATGGAGAATGTTATGCTAACAGAATACTTACTGCTTTTAGAGGGTCAGCACAGCTGTTTCCCCAGGTCCTCCAAAAGAACAGTGAGACTGCTACTTATGTAACAAAGTCCAGGTGCCAGGTCTTCACAGCAAAGCCACTCACACATTATGAGGCTCCTAATCTGCCCTTAGCTACGTGTGTGCAGCTGGGGCACAGGCCGTGGAGAGAGCTGGGGACGCCTACCACTGCAGTGAACTCATATGAATCTTTCCTTTAGAAGTACACAACTTACAGACAGCATTACACCAGAATGTGGACTCTAACCAGCCATTGCAGCTGTGTAAGGCTCAACACACTCCCAAAACTGGGTCAGATTCGTTTTCTAGAGTGGTGATGTCAAAATCCATACTGAAGGTAAGTCTTACCCCAGCCAAAGCTTCTATTGAGCTCTCCTGCTGATGAGTGCTGCTCTCTCACTCATCATCACATATTGCTTAGAACCCCACTTCCGTCTCTTAAGCACAGATCTACGGCAGCTCCCTTCAGTCACAGAAAATCCTACTCTATTTCTTCATAAAAACAAAAAGGAACAATCCCTTTATTAAAATGTAATCAATATACAGCACTTTCAGTAGAAAACAAAATGAAAAGCTATCTTAGATAACACAAAACAACAATAAAATTACTGCATTTCTGTATCACGTTCCTTTTTTTTCCTCCCTAATCCTCCAGTATTTACTTTGCGATTTGGTTTGTCTAGCTTTCTCTTGCATATATTTATGCTTCTAAGATGAAGGGCTATTTCATCTGCTTACTTCTTACATTTATGTAGAGGTCTCCTTTTATTCCATTATTTGCATAATGCCTCTTATTTTCATATATTATTAGAAGAATAAATAGTTTTTGTAGCTCAGATTATAACAATCTATCATGAAGGACAATTAACCTCAGTAAAGTCACCAAGTCCTTCACACTTAGGAAGAGGTCCAATCAAAAATCCTTGAGATGTCCCATACTGCACCATCTTACGGTCAACTGCATTTATTTAAAAGACCTGAAAGTACTGCAGTATTCCCTACCTTTTCAAACAAGGATTACATTCCCTGAGGTAGTGTCTTAGGGGTATCGTAGCTGCATAGTTTTCCTAAAAATTTATTTGTTTGTGGTTTCGGTTCATTACATTTGGCTGTGAACAAAACACCAACATCTCATATCCCTAGGGCTGGAATCTCAGGAAGGGCTTCCCTGAGAGATTTCAGCTTTCTCCACAGGACAAAAGGAAGGCACGAACACCTTTATTTGCCAGCTTGACTTCAACACTTATTTCATGTCAAGAATTTAAATGTCAGCATTTTCTTACTTCCAAAGGCGGAAAATAAAATTAATATATAGGATAAATTACCTCAGCAGTCAGCAGCCGTGCCTACTTTTGGTTTATAATCTCTTCGACACCTTTCTGTTCCATCAGCAATGACTGCTTACTGTGGTTTTTTTCCTGTCATCTACTACGTTGCACTTCTTTACGAGATAAAAGAAAAGAGCTCTAGGATCTTCCCAGAGAGACTGAGAATGGCTCAGAAGCCCCATGTGTTATATCACTAACCTCTAAGTCCTTTTCTCCCTGTGGAAAACAGAAGAAAGAAAGAGGACATCAAAAAGAACTGAAGCCAGTGTACATGTATCCTAACTTCATTTGTGCTTTTTTCTGTCTTTCACCTTTCTGTCAGGCAATGTCTTGATCATACAAGTGCCAGCTTTTTTGTACTGATTTCCAGCAGGGCAGAGAGTGGCTTGGGGAGCACAGACATGATTTGGCACTTCTGCAGACCTCAACTGAGAGCACACTACAACCTGTGCAGCATTAGCCTGCTTTCAGTGAGGCTCTCAGAAGCTCGCTTAGGGTGAGAAATACTAACAGTAGTAAGGAAATGCAGACCTGGACTGCTGGTGTGTTAATCCACTGGGCTGTCTGGACACACAGATCCCACTGGACTTCCACAACTGAACTAGTATTTGTAGTCTGGTTCCTGCATGCCCTGTGAGCATGGTCTTGAGGACAATGCTAAAATTGCCCTGGGAAAAGAGTCTAGACACACACAGAGAAAAAAAAAAAAAATCTTTATTTGTATGCTTTTCAATTAAAAAGAGCAAATTAATTTCAACCTAAATGATCCCAATTGTATGATATTAAAGTCTTTTAATTATTAAACTTTTATGATGCGTATACCCAGTCAAGTCAACACTTCTGTGAGTCCAGGCCTTGAATTTCACGATAACTAATACCAAGAGAACAAGGTCTGTATTTTCTCTGTGCTAAAGAGAAGATAGGTTTCATGACTGAAGAGGACCATTATCATCAGACCTTTTGCTTAAGGCAGTTCACTGAGCCTCCCTAGTGGCATTTGAGTTGAGCCCAGAACTTATGTTCAAATCTTTTAGAAAGGTATCCAAGTAGCCAGGAAAAGTGGAAGTACTGTCTACTATGCCAACCAGTTAAATCATAAAAAAGAGCTGGAGAGATGTAAAACTTAGAAACTACTTTCTGGGTTGAGATTTCTGATGGAATACTGACGAGCACTCCCTGGCTCTGTGGTAGAAATGTTTCAGAGTTCTGCAAAAATGGTGTCATCCACGTTCGTGCTGGATAATTTGTCATCTTAATTCCATATGTCATTATATCAGATTATAACCACCTGTTGATATTAAAGATTTATTTCACTTAACAGACGAAATATAGTTTATATTGAGAAGAACACTATGCCATTAAGAGATTTATTTGTACTTTAGGACATAAACCAAGATTAAGCCTGTTGAAATTTGAAGAATTACAATAGGAAAAAATTAACTATATATTAAAGATACTGTCACTCAGTAGATTCAATTCACAGGCAAAATGGCTGTGAAGTTAGTGATTAATGAACAGGTTTGAAAATGCATATGCTTGAAATCATGAAAAAATATAATTCAGTGAGCCACAGTTCCAAAAAAAGTTTTAAAAAAATATAAAAATGAGAAAAAACACAGCTGATAAAAGGCAAGTGTACATAATCTTTCATATTTAAAAGCCTTGAAGAGAAAATCTTATTTCCCTGTTTGAATCAAATCTTTACACTCTCTAAAACTCCCCTTTATGCAAAAGGTTCAGTCTAAGCCTATGACTTCAGTGCTCATATTTTAAGATTTAATTCTTAAATTAAGGGATATTTAAAGTAGTATACACACTGCATGACTGTAAAATTATGCATTTCAACCACTAAGAATCATATCATAGAATGGTTTGGGTTGGAAGGGACTTTAGAGATCACTAGTTCCAACCCCCCTGCCATGGGTAGGGACACCTTCCACTGTACACCAGGTTGCTCAAAGCCCCATCCAACCTGGCCTTGAACACTGCCAGGGAGGGGGCAGCCACAGCTTCCCTGGGAAACCTGTGTCAGTGTCTCACCACCCTCATATCCTAACATCTAATCTAAATCTCCCCTTTCAGTTTGAAACCGTTACCCCTCATCCTGTCACTGCACTCCCTGATAAAAAGTCCCTCCCCACCTTCCCTGTAGGCCTCCTTGAAGTACTGGAAGGCCGCTAGAAGGTCTCCCCAGAGCCTTCTCTTCTCCAGGCTGAACAACCCCAACTCTCTCAGCCTGTCCTCACACGAGAGGTGCTCCAGCCCCCTGACCACTCTCATGGCCGTCCTCTGGACCCACTTGAGCAGGTCCACGTCTTTCTTACGCTGGGGGCCCCAGAGCTGAACACAGCACTGCAGGTGGGGGCTCATGAGAGCAGAGTAGGGGCACAGAATCACAGAATGTTAGGGGTTGGAAGGGACCTTGAAAGATTATCTAGTCCAACCCCCCTGCCAGAGCAGGACCATCTAGAGTAGGTCACACAGGAATGCGTCCAGGTGGGTTTTGAATGTCTCCAGAGAAGGAGACTCCACAGCCTCTCTGGGCAGCCTGTTCCAGTGCTCTGCCACCCTCACAGTGATAAAGTTTTTCCTTATGTTACTGTGGAATCTCCCATGCTCCAGCTTGCACCTGTCATTGGCTCCTTTTCCTGTCATTGGCCACCACCAAGAAAAGCCCGGCTCCATTCTCCTGACACTCACCCTTTATGTATTTATAAACATCGATGAGGTCACCCCTCAGTCTCCTCTTCTCCAAGCTAAAGAGACCCAGCTCCCTCAGCCGTTCATCAGAAGGGAGATGTTCCACCCCCTTCATCATCTCTGTGGCTCTGCACTGGACTCTTTCAAGCAGTTCCCTGTCCTTCTTGAACTGAGGGGCCCAGAACTGGACACACTATTCCAGATGCGGTCTCACCAGGGCAGAGCAGAGGAAGAGGAGAACCTCTCTCGATCTCCTGACCACACCTCTTCTAATACACCTCAGGATGCCACTGGCCTTCTTGGCCACGAGGGCACATCGCTGGCTCATGGCCATCCTGCTGTCCACCAGGACGCCCAGGTCCCTTTCCCCTACGCTACTCTCTGACAGCTCAGTCCCCAACCTGTACTGGTACATAGGGCTGTTCTTTCCCAGATGCAAGACTCTACACTTGCCCTTGTTGTATTTCATTGAATTTCTCTCCACCCAGTTCTCCGGCCTGTCCAGGTCCCCCTGAATGGCAGCACAGCCTTCTGGTGTGTCAGCCACTCCTCCCAGTTTTGTGTTATCAGCAAACTTTCTGACAGTGCACTCTGCTCCCACAGTCACCTCCCTTGACCTGCTGGCCACGCTTCTTTTGATGTGCCCAGGATGCAATTGGCCTTCTGGGTTGTGAGTGCACATTGCCAGCTCATGTCCAGCCTTTCATCCACCAGCACCCCCAAGTCCTTTCCTGCAGGGCTGCTCTTGATCCACTTACTGCCCAGCCTGTGGCTGTGCTTGGGATTGCCCTGACCCAGGTGGATTGAGAATGGCTTGAGGATGGCTTGATTAACTCTGCATTCGAGGAGTAACATCCAAGACAATATACCATGGTATTCATTGAGCTACTGAAGAAGAGAACTTTTCAGTATCTGTTTGGTGGGTCTTATTCCAAGTTCTTTGGAACACGAAGTGCTGCTTCCTTACAAAAGCCTCACAATACAGGGCTGTAGGAATTTCTCCAGCTCTTGCAAGAAAGCATATATTTCTAAATGTATCTGAAAAAAATCCATATACAAATATCAGGTGACTGTACGAACAAAGTCATTCTCTCAAAAATGGAAGGCTCCTGGTTTTCATTAAGATGCCGTAATGGCTATCCTAAATATGCTAACAACCAAGGATAAAACGTTCTTCCAAGGTGATGAATAATTGTCAATCCCAGAACACAATAGACTTCCTTACTCCACTGTAATGGCAATTATTAAGCAAGGTGCTATAACAAGCAACCATGAAACTGTTCTATTTCCTAATTTCACTATATGCTAAAACACGCTCAAAATACCCAGGGTTACACTTCCAGGAGGCTATGTCCAGGCCTATGTCCTAGACAAAACTACATTGCCCTTTGGTAACAGCCAGAAGAGTTGATGGAGACTGAAAGTAGCACAGTGCTTGGCATATTTATATCTGCTCTTAAGCCTTCTCTCAAATCCACTGAGTGAAAAAAAGAATCAGACTCTTTAAGAGTCAGATTAGAAAGACTTTCATCAGTCTAAGGAACAGGCTAGTATCTTATTAAGCTTGATGGTATCGTGGCTTTGAAAAACTTCTAATTCAATTTCCGTCTTCTACTTACAGACCTGCAAAATTTTAAATTATATTTTAATTGATTCCAATTTCTCTTCTCTTGCACATTATATTAACTGCTTGGTCAGAAAGTACTCTAGCTGTGCTTTGCTGGACAGTGGTTACTATCTCCTAGTACTTTCCACTTCCAATGTTTGCAAGGTGGTTTCATTCACCAGTTTGAGAGAGAGAGGCAAATATGCAGCTTGCAGGGATGGTCGTCTGCTTTTATAGCCCAATACAGCAATGCAGAAAAAATGAATTTGAGCCTATTTCTCTCTGCCTCAGGTCATTGTGGACATAGCCCACAGCTCGCCTTTACTGAAGCTGGAGCTTATTGATACCTAAGGTGATGAGTATGTGCAAAAGTGACTGCTGAATAAGAATGTGCCTCTGTCATAACTTTCCCAGGAGCCACAGAAAGGGAATGCTATGCAAACATCTGCAAGCCATAACTTGAAAGAACTTTTAGCAGTTACATGGGATCAGCTCCAGTTTCATGCATCCTTTGCCTTCTATGAGTTTCCCTTAGTAAAGAACACTTAACTTGTAATCTGCATTTAAGCTTCAGAGCCAGATAGAACTATCACTATTGTTAATTCTCACATTGTATACACGTACTGGCTATAAAACTGCACTTTGTAAGGCCTGCAACAAACCCAAAAAGGAAAAAACCAAACCAAAACAAAAAGAAATAGAATAATTGTAATAAGCCTGACAAGTATAACCACCACGTTAGTACTGTCTACTGGGAGAAGCTGTATCAGAATATTCTAGAGATGGGCTGGCACTATAGAAAGCTTTCCTAAATGTGAAATTAACTGTGTAAGCACTGCTCTGTTAAGGGAAGCTACACCAGACATTAGTGAAAAAGGAAAAATGCAGCTTGTAGATAATGTACTATAGCAATAAAACCACTACTCAGCCAAACAAATTATAACCCTGGATCTACTCTAAGGCTTTAGAAATGTAGGCTTCTGTGTGTGGTTAAAAAAAGAACAGGACAGTTAATGCCTCTCAAAGTCACCAATTAAGAACCCATATATCTTGTATCTTTCCCGGCCAGGAGCAGAGTTAGGCATTTGCTTGGTTTCCCTAAGCTGTCATTTCAAATTTACCATTTCTCATTCTGTTGAGCTGCTGGTCTTATTGAATGGTGTTCATGACCCGAATGTAGAAGGAGTAAATAAAAAGATAGCAGATGAAAAAGTATGTGGATCTGATTATTTGTTATGAATAATGATTACCTAAAAAATAGGGATACTTTGTTGTACATATTAGTATATTTTCTAGCAAGATTTCAAAGTGCTTCACAAACATATTAGGACATCAAGCAACAACCCAGCACTCCTTAATGCCAATTATTTTCTCTGTCAAGAACATTAGATCCTTCTCTTTATCACATATTAGCACAGATAGCTAAAGGTATCTCAGGAAATCCTGATTTTCTGTACACAAAAAAAAAAAAAAGAGAACGATGCCTGCCTCATGTTAGAAACAGATGTAGTCATTACAACATATGTTGTAATTTAGAGATTATTTAGAGAAAATTTAAGAGTCCATATCACTGAAGGGCTGGCCAAAACCTCCATCTCTGATTAAATATATAATAACATATGAACAATTTTATATTTAAAATTGTCCCTTAGGTACAAGGAATATGATGAGCAACAGACCTGACAGCCTAATGTCCCATCTGCATTCCATATACAGAAATCCTAACAGGACTCTGACAGCCTCTAGACATGATATATTCTTGCCATCTAATATATGGGATTATAATACTTAATTGTTCTGCACTGATGCGATGCTACATCTGAGTGATCAGAAAAAAAAAGAGAAACAAATTCTTTTTGTGTAACAATGTGAATTTTCTTAACGGTTACCAAGGCCACCAGCTAGTTAAGAGTCTTTATGCAATGTACATAATATCACAGTTCAATCGTTTCCTTTAGAAGTAAAGAAAAATGTTCAAGACACACCAGTATCTTTGTAAGAACTAAAACTGAAATGAGGCATGAGGCAACTTGAAGAAGAAAATTATGATGCAATATTGCACATAATGTCTTAATGACTAAAAATTAACTATTTAAAGATTGCACAAGTGTGCTTCACAACTGTGGCTAAGACAGTGCCTTATTTCCTCAAAGTTTGTTAAAAGTCTCCACACAGATCACAGTCTTGGCTTAGCACCTCTTTCTGCTCAAAGCACAGTAACGGCACCCTTACATTGACAAAGAATGGAATACTTCTCACTTAGCTTTAGAGGTCTGCATCTGAACTAGTTACCCGAGTCCTGTAAGAGGTTTTAGATTTCTGCTTTAGGGTAAAATAAATCATACATTAAACATGCATGTTTCTCCCCACTGATGGGAAAGGGAGTTTCAACTTCTAGCTCAGATGTAAGTCTGAGTTGTATAACTGAATTTACACAAGCAGAATCTCATCCCAAATATTTACAATGTCTTCTAAATTAGCATGGAGCACCTCTTTTTATCATTTTTTATTTTTTTTTTTCTTAAGGGAGAGTTTGTTTGGTTGCTTTTGCATTGCTTCTTTCTTCATCCAGACTAAGAGAGTTACAATTTTTAAGGTTTTCTAGTCCTCTGCTGCATCTCCTCCACTTTTTACTCCTGCCCCTAGCTACCATCCATCAAAGTCAACTTATATCCCAAAAAGAGACTGACACTAGCACATATCAATATTGTACCAGTCAGATACATTACTGGAATTCATTTCTCTATCTCAACATACTAAGACTTACTTAACACAAGAGCCCATCCATTTGAGGAAATAGACCTTTAAAGGTCTGTTTCCTAGTACAATCTTTCAGTCACTGATGACTATGCACACTTTGACAAAGACTCTTGGTATGGTATTTTTTGCAGGTTGCCTCCAGAAAAACTCTTTTTCAACTTAAATTTGAGTACTGATTAATTACATAATGGAAAAGAAATCTGGGAGAACTTTAATGCCTGCCTACAGATGGGTGGTATGTTTCCAAGTATTGCAAAAACAAATTCCCACATGGCAGTATCACAACAGGCTTTAGTGAGTATGAGCTTGATGGCAGAGAAATTTAGTATCTTTAAAGGTGTTCTAAATTATTGTCTTCATATTAATAGATATATGTAATCGAATATAAGCAGTTCACCTTCAACTGAATGCTAATTTCCATATGTTACGCCTAACTTTCTACATCATACCACATACAAGACTGTAGGGCAGGTAATGCTAACTACTTTTATGCTCACACATTCAAAAATGTTGTTCAAATGAAAATTACATTGAAGAGGTGCCTTTTCCCTCTCAAGTCTCCCATATATTGCCACAACACCATGAAAGCACACAGTTGCTTGTTTCCTTTTGCTTTCTTCTTTCAGGTCAAAGTTCTTATTAGTGCACTATTCTCTCCCTCAAGTAGAAGAGCCATCTGTATTCACCTAACATGATGGAAAGTGTATAATCTGCAGTCCTGAAGAAGGGAAGCAGGAAAATACAAGTGACTGCAGCACTTACCACAGATTTGGTACTACTGCTCTCCCCTAAATGGAAAAGAAACACTGATAAAAATGGAAAATAGCAAGTTGGTTTTGGCACAAACACACTTAGTGCTCACCTAAAGCAAGTGGGAGACAGCAAATTAAACAAAACCTAGTGAACTAAATCAAAAAAAAGAAGCAAAGTATATATGTTTGAGGAAGAGAACTAGAAAACAGCAAAGTTAAAGGTAACATGTACTTTTATTTTCCTATTCATCATCTTCACTGTTTTTGCTACGGGACTGACATACTGGAAAACTTTCAACTCTTCTTTAAGCATGCTCCTGAAATGACAGCAAGGTTAACTGTAATTCACATATAGGATAAAAAGCATTCACTCTATCTTAAATGAAATTTGATAAATTTCATATATTTACCTGAAAAATCTTTCCATATAATTTACAAACTTCTGTTGTAAATCTCTTTTTAACAGCATCAATTAAATCCATTATTATTTAAAATCAGCACTGTTTCTAACACAACTGTGATCCTAGGCCAGAGCAAAGACTAGTGATTCATCAAGCTTAGTATCCTGTCTCCAAAAGAGCACTCAAAATAAAAAAAAGAACAATATGGCATGTAGTGGGATTTCCACCAAATGATGTCCTAACCTCCAAAAATATGTAACATTGGGACTTGCTCAGTCAGAGATAATGTCTTTGTATTCAACGGGTATTGGTGGATTTTCCTTCCATGCACTTTTCTACTTTTCTCCTGAAGGCACATAAACTTTGTAGGATGAATTTGTAGAGCTTCTCGCAGAAGATATTACAGATGCTAAAATAAGATGAAGAACTAAGTTTTCTTGTTTGCTTTGAAAGAAGCTTCTGTTAGCTTCAACTGACACTCCCCACCTTTGTTATTGGAAGTGAGAGTAAACAAGAAATCCCTAATGCACCACCTTCATACTACTTTGGGGTTTTTTAGCCCTCTATTACATTTCCAAAGAACAGTCTTTTCTCTAGGAGGAAGAATTCTTGTTTGCCTAACTGTTTTTCCTTTTGTAGCCACTTCATACTTTAGATCATCCTTTCCACCTTTCTTTGAACTTTTTCCAGTTTGACTGTACCTTTTTTAAGAGGAAGGGATAACAATTTTTAAGCACCAAACTCATGTTCTTATAAAATCTGTTGTAACCTGAAGACCTTGCTCCTGAGTGAAGATGGGCAGCTCAAAATCCAACTTATGTGTAAAGTTGGGGGTGTTTTTATGTACGTCACAATCCATTTTAGATAAAATTGTATTTAGATATATTTGTCACCTCAACCTCCAATCACTGTCTCAAAGTCTTCTTGTAAAGATAACCAGAGATGGTCTGTGAGTGCTAGGCTGTGTTTATTTTACCCTGCACCACTAGTCTCTGAAATAAGAAAACTTTGCTAAGTGGTAGCTTATAGACTCCAAAAATTAATAATTAAAACTGAGTTTTTCTTGCAGGATTTCCAGAACAGCAGCCTCTGACTTTGCTAATTGATTCATTGTAATGTCGTCCCATACATGCTTACATTCAACCCTGTCACTGATTCTGTTTGGCTTCACCCCAATGTCAAAGCTTCCAGCAAATTCTGCCTAAAATATTGTCATTTATCTACACACATATGCCTCTATCTTCCTCCATCTCCTCCTTCTTTTTTCATTTAAGGCTGCAAAAATTTTCATAAGCACTTTTATTCCCTTAATTTCAGTTTACAATCACGGATTTGATTTTGTCTATATCACTTCTTTCACATACCCTTTATCTTCCCATTCTCTTTCATACTGTCTTCAATAAATGTATAATTTGTCAATACACTTGTTATTTGCATTTTAAATACTTCATGAACTTTTATCTAACCACTTCAACTTGCCTCTTACATTTGTTGTACAAACCTCACAGACAAATTTAAACTTTTAACAAAGATTCTTCCCTTATGTTGCTTTTACTATGTTTTTATTACGTTAACGCAGTGCTCTGGAACGGAGTCAGAACCCTACCAGATTCATCCCTCACCAGATGTAGTGGGAGTTGTTTCTACTTACTCCAAAAATGGATTAGAATTACTCAGATCAATATTTAAGCCAGGCTTGCAGAATTTGGGTGCCAAACTGGCAAATTCTGGGGTTTAATATTCAAATCCTCTGGGAGTCTGTAGTTCCATTTGAAGTACCATTAAATTTAAAAGATAGGAATCATCTGAGCAAATGCAAATGTCTAAAATGTAGGTACCTGAACTAGTCGTCTAGACTCTCTTTATAGTCACAAGAGAGAGATAAGCACTTTTTTGGTATGATTCATCTGACCTTTTAGAAATGTATGAGATCAACCAAGCCCTGCAGGCACATGTTTCTCTGCTAGGCTTCTAAAAGACTAAAAGACTTTTCAGATGAGGCTATCTCATACGTCCCTTAAGCAACTATAAGGGGAATCCAGAATGAATAGCCCAGAAGAAGATGTCTGCAATAAAAAGTCCGTAAGTTAGCAGGATGAATAGCACACAAAACATTTCAGCCTGAACATCACAGACATATACAGACAGGCAGCCTTTCTGAACACTTGTTTGAAAGGCCTTTTAATAGCAAGTGAAGTTTTTATTACAGTCTGAATTGGGGATGCTAGTCCTTCAAAGATGAGGAATCTTTCTTATTAGCAGTGAAAACTTTTTTATTGATTAGGTGCCAGAAAATTTGAAAGAAAAAACTGACAAAATATATAGTATTTTATCATCTTAAAATGAATGGCAACAATCCTCTCTAAAATTTAAAAAGATACCTTTGGTGTACACTCTTATACTATCTAGACCATCTAATTAAATTACTTTCTTCCTTTCAGTTAATGGCATTCCATCAGTCTTTGTCAACATTAGTATAATACAGTATAGTATAGTATAGTATAATATAATATAACATAACATAATAATAACAATACAAATTCCAGAAACACATAATCTGATTTTGGAAAAAAAAGGCAAGGGGTAGCAGAGCCAGGATATTGCTGGATTTGTGATTCTAAGTGTAATTAAGAACAGTTGCTTATATCAATATTGAATTTTATCTTGTGACTGTCAAAAGAGTGAGTTTCCACTAAGACCCAAATTCTAGAAAGGTATTCAAAACAGTTAGTCATACTCTATGTTGTGATATAAGGGAGAGGGACCAAACTGGCTAACGTGACCTTTGCTTCTTTCTCACCGTGGCGAGCACAGTGGGATAACTCATGGTAGCTTTTAGACAGCTTTGTATTTCTACACGTTAAGCAACACAATTCCACGCTTCAGCCTAGTGTATTTTCATCCTAGTACACACTGAGTCCTGGGACATGTCTAGAGAGCTATCCTATAGCTAAATGTCACAACATCTCTTGTGGAACATCTCAAGCTGATTGGAAAGATTTCAGAGCTCTTTAAAACAGCAAAGCTCCTATAAAGCTGAATAAAGGAGCTGAAGGGTTGGGGGATAAGCAGTGGGCAGAGTATGAACAAATGAACAATATCTAAATCTGATTTTTGCTTTCTATACTGACCGAATTCTACGGACTGATGCATATTATAAGTGTTTGTTTCTTTAAATCCAGCTCACGAGCAGAGCAGCATGGTATGTTGCCACCTGGTGTAGAGGTGATGTAGAAATCCTTGCTGACTCCTGTATGAGCAAAGGCTGCGTCACTGCAAGACACACCTCTGCATGGTCCATTCCGGCAATATCGTCAGCTCCCTTGCTTGCTGACTCACGTCTTGGGAAGAAATCGGCTCTGAGGAAAGAAACTGTCCTTCAGCCTGCGATGGTGTGGAGCAGGCACGCACGGGGACTGCAGAACTTGCCTGAGAAAGGGAAGACAGGGAGTGATGGCTACAGGCAAAGGGGCTGGAAGCATTCAAACGAGAATGCAAATACACATGTTTACAGCTGTCAAAAGCCAACAGCGTTGATCCTGCCGTAAGACACTCAAGAGGTGCTGAAACATTACCTGTTATACAATCACTCATGTAAATGGGCTACGCTTAGAGGGACGATGAAAGCCTGGTTCACGTTAATCATCTCAAGCTTCTCTTGCACGTCATTTGCCAGCGGATCCGTGCTTTATAATGGAAACTTCATTCAAATAACCTGCCTAGTATTCCTTTGCACAAAGAACCTCTTAAAAGTAGCAAACCAAGTACAGTGCGCAGATATTTTAAGACAGCAATAAACATCACAATTGTTATTTATAAAGATTATGTTTTCCTTAGGAACAGATCATTAATATAATAAAGCTTGGAAAACCTTTTATTTATTTTCAAAGAAAACAGTTTAATTGCTGCCAATTGCTTTCCATAGACTCCTATAAGAAATATGGTTTTACCTGTCTTTAAAACCCTATATGCTGCTCGAGGAACAATTACAAAACCAAAATCAGCATTCATTCTTCAGATATGACTTTCAGTAGCAGATTTACAGGCAGCCTTAATGCTAGTCTTGAAAGAAGCTGATACTGTGCTTTTATGGTCATTCAATATTCTATTGCACGGCGGTGTTCTACTGCTCCTGCAGCAAAATAGGTCATCACAGATATGTTGTACATCTGCACCCTGCCACTGAAAGATCTCTGGAGATGTTGATCTTTCAATTTCCTACGAGAAGGGATTTAACCAATCACCTGTTCTCTACAGTTTAAAAGGAGAAAAGTAGCATTACCACAAAAATATTCCAGGTGCTTTTTGGCAAAATTGTTGGCAGATCTTTTTTGGACCAGCTCAAGAGTGTTTCTTATAGCAGGAACACACCCATAATCCCATGACTTACAATGTTGTTTTGGTTTATGCAGAGTACCCATGGCATTGTAAAATTGCATTAAGCTGATTTTTTTTTTCAATTCAGAAGTTAGCCACAGAAATTATTCTTTTTATTATTAAAAATACAAACAATGCATTGCTATTAAGTATTTCACATAGAAGATCATTGGCCTGAAATGGTATATTCTAGTCATTGTAGTGATACCATTATTTGGCACAAAGGAAGAGCTGATTGAAGTCATACATGAAGCCACAGAATGGAATTTAGAATACAAAGTGCAAGCAAGAATATCCAGGTGTCTTCCATTCCAATTCTTTTCAATATTCAGAACAGAACAATAATTGAAACACCTTCCTTTTAATCAGGTCACCTATTTCTCTCACTAAAGACTAAACACAGCAGAAGTTGCTGGTATATCTCTAGCTTGAGGAAAAAAATCTGCCAAAGGAAGATTAAATAATCTCGAGGAAAGTATTCTCCTTACATTCACCCAAAGCCTACAGATCCTGTTTCATACGTGGTATCATGTTGGAAAAAAGTTAGAAGCTTGAAAAACAGGTGAACGTATTGTTACTCAATGCACCGTAAGAGAAGCACTATTTTCCATGTAACTGAAAATATTTACCTAACATGTCAATAAGTCATTATGGTAGAAAAACCTTTCTTGCAATTCATACAAAATCTGTTCATAACTTCAATCATGATAGATTCTGTTACTAACGGGGAAAAGACTGACTGACTGATGTGGAAAAGCTTACTTGAGTGAAAAAATTGAGAAGCTCTAGGAGAAACTTTTATGTATATATAAACACATTCACTGGACCTATAGCATGTGTATAGGCTTATCAACACTGTCCTTTAAGTGTCTGTCAAGCTATAAGTTGTTATGTCGGTGGAAAAAAAAATGGGAGAATGTATTTTCAGACATAGCAAATACTAAACTCCAGACTACTTTCAATCCTTCAATACTAATTCCAGTTCACATGTTTTCTCTGAAGAGGATATATACTTGATATATGCACTAACCATTACATAACAGACGACATAGAACAGCATTTCTACAAGGGGAGAGTGCGATACTAGGCAGAAGATAGAGCCTTTTAACACTGAGGTGTTCAATATTCACAGGATATGATTGTTATTACTATCATCATTATCACAAGAAAAGAACACTGGTAGCTTCCAAAATATGTGGAACTGCACTGTCACAGTGTCCATATGCATTATCTTTAGCCATTATTTTTTGTCTAACACAAGGATTTCAACTGTGTATGAATTGCTGGGTATTTTGAAAAATGTTTCTTTATTTCAGTTGGAACAAAAAATGTGATTTGAGTCTTGAAATGGGTGGTCTGACTAACAGCTATATTTAATACTTAATTTCACATGATGGGAGAGGGACTGTGCAATTATGAAACCACAAGGTGGTAGTCATAACGTGACAGTCCTTTGAATGTAAAGCCCCAAAAGACGCAGCTCGGTGCCTTTGGCCTGGCTCTTCACCTCCAAACACTTGACACTTCTGTCTGAGGCACGTGGAACCATGGAGGAGAAAAGAGATTGTGAGACTACATTGTACAAGGCACAGATCTACCTAGAGACCAGAGCTGCATCTAACACTGTACATAGGACGAGACTGTGTTCTCACAGCAAAGAGACAAACAGTTAATCTGGTAGAGTCAAACAGTAATGACTCCAGTATGCACACTTAAGTTATTACAAAGCATCTGCTTTTTCATCACAGTAATCATGACAGATATGGGGGAGAAGCTGAAAACACTGAAAAGGTGTTTCAACAAGCTATACAACTATGGGCAATATTAAAAATTAATTAATATTTCATACAAACTAGACTAGGTTTACTTTGCACTTTGAATCCTTCAAAAACTGATTCAGCTAATAGACATGACCTTTTGTCTTTAGATGTGCTGATACTATTAAATCAGTTCAACTTCCTTCCTCCTGCCTCCCTTCTCCCTATTTTCTTCAAAAAAGCACAGGACAGTAACTTCCAAAACTAATTCCTAGGCTGCACAGACAACTATACTTTGCCTGGCTCAAGTCACTGCCATGGCATTTGCTTGGCTAGAGCAGCATATGAACATACGTGGTCATAAAAGCATGGAAAAATCTCCTCTTCCCTCAGTGAAAATAATTATACATTCTATTGTACTACAGAATCCAACATTCAAGATAACTGGTATTTTTGATATAAAATTCTGAATCAGAAAGTTTCAGCTGAAGGTTTTATCAGATACTCCATAAAATCCAGTGTAGGAGTAGGGTAATTACTGTCATTTCGTTGCTCTCTCTCTAACTATCTACAGTTATCTCTTTATACTAGTAATCAGCTTCGATGTCCTTTGGTTTTTATCTGTCTAATTACAAAGTAGCAGTAGATGTTTGCATCACAAAGACTGGTTTGAGTACCCATTACAACTCCTTCAATTTTCAACTGTCTGAATTTCCCAGAGACATAAAACTGGAAATTAAACTGTATTGAAAAGACTACATCTTATGTGCCAATGGCAATCGTGTATTTAAAAAACTATTTTATGCAGAAAGATTCATTATATTTTTTACACCAGCAGCGTGCAACACAAATTAGCATGAACAGCATGATAGAAGCATATGTCACCTCTATTTTGAACAATACTCTTACATGTGTGATTCTGTGATTATTTGGTCTGAGACAATGAACTTGTGCTCTGTTTAAGTAACGTGCACCAGACAAACATAAGCCTTGCTGAAAAGTTGTATGTTGACAAGCATTTCAAAACATTGCAGTAGTTCTACATTCATGTGACTTTATTTCAAACACCAAACAAATACCTAAATTTGGAGCTTAATTTTTGGTAGTTAGAGGCATCAGAAAATCTTGTTTGGATTCGATGATATAAAATTGCTCTTTGGAGGAGCTTTCCTCTCACTCTTAACTACATTGCCTCTTAAATACTAGAGATATGTGTAGAGAAAGCCCTGCGACCAGACGTCCCAACACACTTCATGACTACAAACGCCATTGTGCCTCCTGCCCTTTGAAGAGGCCAACTCACACCAGTGACAAACAGTATTATTCCTCATGACCATTATTTTAGAGTTTAGGGATGGTCCAATCTTCAAATTCACATTAGGGTACAGGAACAACCCTACTCCCTTTTGTCCAGGAATACTTTGGTTTATTACAAAATCAGCCCTTAGCTGTGACCTTGCAAAAAAGCCAGTTATGACAAGGGAAAATAGATTATGTCTTGCTTTGGTGTAGGCATTGGTCACCAAGACATGATTACAGCTGGATGTCAAGTTCAGTGTAGCATTCAAAAAAAAGGGAATAGTGCTAGGACAAGCTCTGAGGCCAGCGCTCTTCCTATTCATGTAGACCTTACAAAATGCAGTTCCTTTTACCCCAAATTTAACCCTAACTGGAACAAAAGACCCTATCGTACATACTTACAACCAAATCAATTTAAAAAAGAT
The DNA here is from genome assembly GCF_034619465.1 of Leptosomus discolor. Lineage (NCBI taxonomy): Eukaryota > Metazoa > Chordata > Aves > Leptosomiformes > Leptosomidae > Leptosomus > Leptosomus discolor. Next base: position 66,314,952 of record NC_141419.1, on the reverse strand, counting down.
GTTTCTCTGAAACCATCTGCTCCTTCATGCATACTACAATCCATCAGCAGATGTAATCCTTCAATTCAGCTTTTCTGGAAACTAACCTCAACAAGTATCATAGAATCATAGAACGGTTTGGTTGGAAGGGACCTTAAAGATCATCTAGTTCCAAGCCCCCTGCCGTGGCAAGGACACCTTCCACCAAACCAGGTTGCTCAAAGCCCCATCCAACCTGGTCTTGAACACTGCCAGGGAGGGGGCAGCCACAGCTTCTCTGGGCAACCTGTTCATTGTCTCACCACCCTCACAGTAAAGAATTTCTTCCTAACATCTAATCTAAATCTCCCCTTTCAGTTTGAAACCATTACCCCTTGTCCTATCACTGTAATCCCTGATAAGGAGTCCCTCCTCATCTTTCCTGTAGGCCCCCTTGAAGTACTGGAAGGCCGCTAGAAGGTCTCCCCAGAGCCTTCTCTTCTCCAAGCTGAACAACCCCAACTCTCTCAGCCTGTCTTCACAGGGGAGGTGCTCCAGCCCCATGATCATCTTCACAGCCCTCCTCTGGACCCACTTGGGCAGGTCCATGTCTTTCTTGTGCTTAGGACCCCAGAGCTGAACACAGCACTGCAGGTGGGGGCTCACCAGAGTGGAGTAGAGGGGGAGAATCCCCTCCCCTGACCTGCTGGCCATGCTTCTTTTGATGCAGCCCAGGATGCAATTGGCTTTCTGGGCTGCAAGCGCACATTGCTGGCTCATACTCAGTTTTGCATCCACCAGCACGCCCAAGTCCTTCTCCCCAGGGCTGCTCTCAATCCACTCATTGCCCAGCCTGTATCTGTGCTTGGGATTGCTCTGGCCCAGGTGCAGGACCTCACACTTGGCCTTGTTGAACTTCATGAACTTTGCACAGGCCCACCTCTCCAGCCTGCCAAGCTCTCTCTGGATGGCCTCCCTTCCCTCCAGCGTGTCAGTGGCACCAGACAGTTTAGTGTCATCGGCAAACCTGCTGAGGGTGCACTAAGTCCCACTGTCCATGTTGCCGACAAAGATTTTAAATAGCACCAGTCACAATACTGACCCTTGAGGAACTCCACTTGTCACTGGTCTCCACTTGGACATCAAGCCGTTGACTGTGACTCTTTGAATGTGACTATCTAGCCAATTTCTTATCCACCAAGTGGTCCATCCATCAAGTCCAGTTTAGAGACAAGGATGTTGTGTGGGACAGTGTTGAACACCTTACACAATTCCAGGTAGGGGATGTCCTTTTAATCATAGAATCATTAGGTCAGAATAGACCTCTAAGATCATCAAGTCCAACTGTTGACCTGATACCACCATGCCCACTAAACCATGTCTACAAGTGCTACACCTACGTGTTTTTTGAACACCTCCAGGGATGGTGACTTCACTACTTCCCTGGGCAGCCTGTTCCAATGTTTGACTACTTTCTCGATAAAGAAATTTTTCTTAATGTCCAATCTAAACCTCCCATGGCACAACTTGAGGCCGTTTCCTCTTGTCCTACCACTAGTTACTTGGGAGAAGAGGCCGACCCCAACCTCACTGCAACCTCCTTTCAGGTAGTTGTAGAGAGCAATAAGGTCTCCCCTCAGCCTCCTCTTCTCAAGACTGAGCATCCCAGTTCTCCCAGCCTCTCCTCATAAGACCTGTTCTCTAGACCCTCCACCAGCTTCGTTGCCCTTCTCTGGAAATGTTCCAGGACTTCAACATCTTTCTTTTAGTGAGAGGCCCAAAACTGCACACAGTATTTGAGATGTGGCCTCACCAGTGCCCAGTAAAGGGGCACGATCACCTCCCTGCTCCTGCTGGCCACACTATTGCTGATACAGGCCGGGATGCTGTTGGCCTTCTTGGCCACCTGGGCACACTGCTGGCTCATGTTCATCCGGCTGTCAACCAGCACCCTCGGGTCCTTTCCCGTCAGGCAGCTTTCCAGCCACTCCTCCCCAAGCCTGTAGCACTGCCTGGGGTTGTTCTGACCCAAGTGCAGGACCTGGCACTTGGACTTGTTAAACTTCATAGCATTGGCCTCAGCCCATCGATCCAGCCTGTCCAGATCCCTCTGCAGAGCCTTCTTACCCTTGAGTAGATCAACACTCCCACCCAATTTAGCGTCATTTGCAAACTTACTGAGGGAGCACTCAATGCCATCATCCACATCATCAAAAAGATGTTAAACAAGGCCGGTCCCAATACTGAGCCCTGGGGGACACCACTCGTGACCGGCCTCCAGCAGGATTTAATTCCGTTCACCATAACTCTCTGTGCTCGTCCACCCAGACAGTTTTTAACCCAGCGTAGAGTGCACCTGTCTAGGCCATGAGCTGCCAGCTTTCCTAGGAGAATGCTGTGGGAGACAGTGTCAAAGGCTTTACTGAAGTCCAGATAGATGACATCCACAGCGTTCCCCTCATCAACTAGGAGGGCCACCTGATCACAGAAGGAGATCAGGTTGGTTAAGCAGGACCTGCCATTCATCAACCCATGCTGGCTGGGCCCAAATCTGTGGTTGTCCTGCACATGCCATGTGAGCACCCTCAAGATGAACCACTCGATAATCTTCCCCTGCACCAAAGTCAGGCTGACAGGCCTGTAGTTCCCTCGATCCTCCTTCTGGCCCTTCTTGTAGATGCATGTCACACTGGCAAGCCTTTGTCAGTTGCTTTTCCCTTATCCACCATTGCTGTAACCCCATTGTAAAAGGCCACCAATTTGTCAGGCATGATTTGCCCTTGGTGAAGCCATGTTAGCTGTCACAAATCACCCCCTTATTTCCCATGTGCACTAGCACAGTTTCCAGGAGGATCCGCTCCATGATCTTGCCAGGCACAGAGGTGAGGCTGACTGGCCTGTAATTGCCCAGGTCTTCCTTTTTTCTCTTTTTAAATACGTGGATTAGTTTCCTCTTTTCCAGTCAGCGGAACTTCACCTGACTGCCACAGCTTCTCAAATGTGATGGATTGTGGCTTAGCAATTTCATCCACCAGTTCCCTCAGGACCCGCTGATGCATCACATCAGGTCCCATGGACTTGTGCACCTTCAGGTTCCTTAGTTAGTCTCAAACCTGATCCTCTCCTACAGCGGGCAGTTCTTCATTCTGCCAGTCCCTGCCTTTGCCCTCTTTTGACTTGGGCGGTGTCGCTGGAGCACTTGCCAGTGGAGACTGAGGCAAAAAAAGACTTTTGTGAGAGTACCTCAGCCTTCTGCATATCCCAGATAGCCAAGTCTCCCATTTCCTTCCAGAGAGGGCCCACATTATCTCTAGTCTTTCTTTTGTCACTGACATACCTACAGAAGCTTTTCTCATTGCCCTTCATGTCCCTGGCCAGGTTTAATTCTATCAGGGCCTTGGCTTTCCTTTTTCCCTGGGTGCTTGGGCAATGTCTCTGTATTCCTCCCAGGCTACCTGTCCTTGTTTCCACCCTCTGTAGACTTCCTTTTTTCATTTGAATTTGTCCAGGAGCTCCTTGCTCATCCGTGCAGGCCTCCTGGAATTTTTGCCTGATTTCATTTTCATTGGGATGCATCGCTCCTGAGCTTGGAGGAGGTGATCCCTGAATACTGACCAGCCATCTTGGGCCCCTCTTCTTTCCAGGGCCGTATCTCATGGTACTCTGCCAAGCAGTTCCCTGAAGAGGCCAGAGGCTGCTCACTTGAAATCCAGGCTAGCAAGCTTGCTGTGCACCCTCCTTGCTGCCCAAAGGGTCTTGAACTCCACCATCTCACTGTCACTGCAGCCAAGGCTGCCCTTTAGCTCCATGTTCTCCACCAGCCCCTCCTTGTTGGTAAGAACAAGGTCCAGCATAGCTCCTCTCCTCGTTGGCTGCTCTACCACTTGGAGAAGGAAGTTATCATCAGCGCATTCCAGGAATCACCTGGATTGCTTGTGCCCTGCTGTATTGTCCCTCCAACAGATACTGGGGTGGTCGAAGTCCCCCATGAGGACCAGGGCTTGTGAACATGAGGTTGTGAACGTGAGGCTGCTCCTATCTGTCTACAGAGGGCCTCGTCTGCTCAATCTTACTGGTCAGGCAGCCAGGAGCATACCTCCACAACGTCTCCTGCCCCTGTGCTCCCTTTAATCCTGACCCATAAGCTCTCTGTGAGTTCCTCATCCATCCCCAAGCAGAGCTCCATGCACTCCAGCTGCTCATTGACATAGAAGTCAACACCCACTCCTCGTCTCCCCTGCCTGTCCTTCCTGAAGAGCCTGTATCCTTCCATTCCAACACTCTAGTCATAGAAGCCATCCCGCCACATCTCTGTGATGCCAATCAGATCACAGCCCTACAGACATGCACGCATCTCTAACTCCTCTTGTTTTTTCCCCATGCTTCATGCACTTGCATAGAGGCATCTAAGTTGGGTGCCCAATGAAGCCAACTTACTGGCTGGAATACCTTTGTGCTGCCCTTCAGTGCTCTCCTGCGGACCTGTGATCCCTCTCTAGGCTCCGGGCATCTGTTGCTGGCATTGGCATCAGACTGGCAGAAGCGGGATGGACTGAAGTTCCCCTCCCCCGACGACTTTACTTTAAAGCCCTCTTCACCAGCTTGGCAAGCCTATGACCAAAGATACTCTTCCCCTTCTCTGACAGATGGACCCCATCAGCCCCCAACAGACCAGGTTTCTCAAAGTGAGTGCCATGGGCTAAGTAGCCAAACCCCTGGCTGTGGCACCACTCTCGTAAACAATTGTTGACCTGCCAGATTCAAGTGGCCCTTTCAAACCCCTTCCCTTTGACAGGGAGAATTGATGAAAAACTACCTGTGCTTCAGAGTCCTTTACCACTGCTCCCAGGGCTCTGAAATCCTTCTTGATATTCTGCAGACTGCTCCTGGTTTTATCACTGGTGCCCACACAAAACAGCAGCAGTGGATAATACTCAGTGGGCTGTACGAGGCTTGGTAGCCTCTTGGTGATATCCCTGATACAAGCCCCCGGCAAGCAGCACATGTCTCTAGCCACTGCGTCAGGTCGGCAGGTGGCTGCCTTCATCCCTTTCAGTAGAGTCACCTACTGCTGTCACTCGTCGTCTTTTCTTAGTTACACTGGTTGTTATTTGGGGAGCAGATTGGGCTCACTTGGGTCTCTTGAGATGGGTCTTTCCTCTTCAGTCTGCAGAGTGGTGAAGTGGTTCTGCAGGGGTACATCAGGCTTTGGGGAAAGTCTCTACCTCACGCTGGTTAATTCTTCAAGGACTCCTCTTTCTGTTTGGTTTTGCAAGGGCCCCTTGCAATGGCCTTGCAATGACCAGATGCCTGTTTATTGCTCAGTTCTGCATACGTACTTGGCTAAGATGGAAGCTAATATAGGAAGGGCAAATATGTTATGTTTGGATTCGGAACAAATATGGATATACTGGCTAAGATTTAGACAAGGTTTAAGGTTGGAGCTGGATTATTGTTTGGTAATCAAGAGCTGAAGGGTTTGGCTCATTGCAGGATCTTCAACAAACTACACTGCTGAACTCACAGAGGTATTAGTAGGCAGGGAATGATCTAATTTAATTTTTGAAGTTTCTTATTATAACCTAGGAAAGATTCTAAGTGTAGTTACTGTTACAAATTTATAGAAAAACACAGGAAATTTGCTTTATTCCTTGAGCTCCTAGGCCTAAAGGAAAGTCTACTGTTACTAAGTGCCAATTGCTAAAGTATTTAACATTAAGGAAGTCAGTATCTGTCTTCAGCTGATGCTAAACTGAAATTATGATTAAATCCTTAGAAAAATTGAATACCTCAAGTAACACATGGTTACTGCGTAGATTCCTAGAATGGAGAATTGAGGCTGATATGGGGCAATGTTTTCTGTTAATTCTGGTAGTTGTTGGTCACTTGCTATAGGTTGAAGTTATGACTGAGATTAAAGATAAGGCTTCAGAAAAGTAGAAATGAAGAATTTAGTTTGCTGCATGAAAGCATATAGCTGGGGTAAGGAAACATCTTATATTGATGCCTACACAGATATCAGCCACCTTGTTGTGATTAGGGCTGAGCTTGAGGTAAGATTTGGGCAATCAATTTTGCATCAAAATAACATAAACAGATTATAAATACAACAGAGAACAATGTAACATATATAAAAATAGGGAAGTTATGAAAATGTAAAAAATATACCTGATACATGCCATGATAAAAGATTTATCTTAGAATCCCTGAAAAAAATCTGCTAAAACAAACCACGAAACATGAAGATGATATTTCTACGAGGCTGCTAATTTTACCAAACCGTCCCTGGGATAATTTAAAATTATTCATTGATCTAGAGGCTGCGATGGTCTTTTTTTTTTTTAGAGATTACCTAGGAAGTATAGGAAGTAGACATTTTGCATTAACGTATCTCGCACAGTTTGAGAAGTACTCTAAAAAGAGGAGCCGAAGTCTTGCATTTGATTATGTTCTGTATGGCTCAGAGTGGGAAGCAGCAAAAGCAAAAGCACTCCACATCAGTGAAGCTTCACATCATGTAAAATTGGCAGTTAAGTGGATGCTGCAATAGCCAAGAGTTTTTTTGGGGAAAAAAAAAAACACTTTGAGGTAGGCTTTTTACTATGGAAAAAGGCTTACTTCAGGAGAACTTAACGCCTGTAAGAGAGGTGAAATTTTCTGATTGTTTGCTTACTTGTTTAAATGTTTCACAGATGCAAAGGATTCTAGAACAAGATACACCTATTGCTGTCAATGTTTATAAAGAGCAAATTATAAACTATAATTCTGTGTATGTTTGTATATTTTATGCTATATATATAGCACATATATATATGCTATCTTTCTTATGTTATCAGACAAAACGTTGGTGCAATAAAAGGTATATTTTCATATTATAGAGCTTGACCAGGATGTTTGTGACTCTAGTAAACCAGATGGTACAGCTGTAGCTAGAGTTCAGTGCTGTAAATTATTTTGAAAAGGTTTTCTGTGTCACAGCTCGCACTACAAAAGAACAGTTAAGGTGGATAAATGGAGGCTAGCAAAGAGAAGGACTCCCTGCTCCTTGATGCCTGACAGAAAAATCTTTAAAACTTGGTGATGAATTTCTGTTTATTATAGCCCTGAGATAACAGCAGCAAAAGAAAGTCTCTCTCTGGGATCACACCGAGCAGTTACCGCTCCAACTGCTGACCCAGCAGCTTTGCCTCAGATGAGGTGTGCTACCACAGGGTTGGCTGAATTTACACACCCAAATTCATTTAGCATGGCCACCTACAAAATACTTCACAGAAAGGCTGAATTGGAGAGAAATGCTGGAAACCATGGCCTCAGAGCTCCTTCTGTAACATCACTGCAAAGATTATTTAAAGCACCTACTCGGTGAGGTTTTCTCGCTTCCCAATTAACATAGGTGGAAACATTTCAGAATTAAGTAGTTCCACTAAAGAATCCTCTACCTTTCCATTCTCCACAGGAATGCCCTTCAGAGGCTGTTCTCCAACACGGACACCACCAGCCTCGCCCACGCCGGCTAGCCCAAGATTTAGGCTGGCACCTTCCCCTACGCACGCCCCTCCCCGCACTGACGGGCCCACCAGCCCCCGCTCGCGGCGATAAGGCAAGGGCGGGGCCCCGGCCTTTGCAAAGCCACGGGCTCTAAGCTACCGCCTTCCCCCGCCGCTTCCCCGCCCGCCCACAACGGTAGCGTAGAGTAGCGCAGCACCGCCCCGCCCCGCCCCGCCAACGGCCGGCGGCAGCCCGCGCGGCGGCCCCGGGAACGCTGCCGCCAATCAGCGCCCGGCAGCCGCTGACAGGCAGAGAGCCGGCGGGAGGCGAGTCGGTCGTAGGCGAAAGAGGGACGATGAGGGAACGGACTGGCCATTTAATTGGCTGTTTTGCCGCCAAACTGCCCAATCATAGAATGCTTTGTAAGTGTACCGTGAGCCTATCAGAGAGGTGCTTCTTTTTCTGTTCTGGCAGTTTGAAACCGTTTCGCTTCGCGGCCGAGAGGACGGCTGCCCGCAGGTGAGAGGGGGGCGGCGGGGGACGGCCGGGGGTGCTGCGCCCCGGGGGGCCGTGACCGCCACTGTACCTGCTTCATAACCCCGGTGCTCCTAAATCTCCTGTTCACACAAGGAGTTGTGGTCCTACCCGGCTGTGCCTCCTGGGTGCCTGTGTGACACCCTGCGGCTTGTCCTTGTGGTCGCTAGCTGACGTGACAGCGGTGCTCACTGTCATATCAGCTCTGCAGGCGCCGGGGGTCGTTGCAGAGACGCTGTAGTGAGAACCTTGAAAACGTGGACTTGAGCAGTGCTGCTTTGCAAGGGGGTGCAGTTAAGGGGAAAGAATATGTCCTGTGTGTGCTGGGAGATGGAATAGTTCTCATTCCTAGGTGTTAAGGCCTCTGATCTGAACGCAACATTAAATTATTTGGAAAGCATCAATTTGAGTCAAAAATACACCCAAAAGAACAAAGTTCTGACCACAGCCCAAGCAGTTCAATATTAAGGATGAGAGCAGCTGTAGTGAGTCAGACCGAAGATCTTTATAGTTGCATCCTGCTTCTAAAAGTAGCTATCTTGGCGTTGGAGTTGTACACTTACGGTTTGGAAGAAACTACTGCTGTTAACAGGGATCTTTCTTTAATGAAGTCAGACACATGTTTTGTCAGATGCTTGAGGAAATTTAGGAGAACATGGTAAGCATGAAGATGCTCGTTTCACTTTTCTCTTACCATATAAGTGATTTGCAGTTTAGCGAATCATCTTGTTGACCCAGAGATGGTATCTTACTTAATATGCCTTGATTTCTCTTATAGAAACTTATCCAGTATTTTCTTGAACTTAGTGCTCATTCACTGAGACCTAAGCAGACAAGTTACTCTTAGCATGACATAGCAATGATGTCTGCAAACATCAGCTTAAAAGAAGTGTATTTATCTTAATTTATTGTAGTAATCCAATCTGTTGTTCTGTACATAAGCAGATTTCTAGAATTTTGTGTTTACTTGGATTTTCACTCGAATGTTGCAGTAATCAAAATGCAAGGCTTGGCTCTAAACACAAGCGTTAGAGGTAAGGACAGGTAAAACGTAGTAATGTGGGAAAAGCTTGAACTTTAAGTAGTAACCTCTTAGTGGAATCTAAAGCAGCATTCAAGTCAGTAAAGGCAGACAGGTGGAGACTGGATGGACAAACACAGTGGAGGGCTAGTCCACGGGTATAAAGAAAAGGGATGGAAAGAGGAGGCAAACGCACTGAGCTTGAGGTGACAGCGAGTGACTTATAAGGTGATGTCAAACAGGTAAGCTGCAGTTACAGGTTTGAAGAGAAGAGTGGCCTGGAGTGGAGAGGTAGCACCAGTTGTGATGAAGGAGCCTTGAAGATTTGGAAGACCACAAACTTGAGAGTAGTTTCAGTGATAAGCAGAGAATCAGATACACTAGACTGCATGTCAAGAGCATGATCTTAAGAAAACTGAAAATAGAAATCAGGACAGTGGTCTTAAGTTATTGAACAAACTTTTCAGAACAAACTTTTCTCCACTGCTTCCTTCGACTCATCTGTGTTCATGTGAAGCTCTATTTGCCCTCCTGTTTCTCGGAAGAATTGGTGATCATTTAATTCTTTTTCATTTGAACTGAGAAAGGAGAACAGTATTTGTAATTTCTGGCTGCAAATACACTTTTCATTTCTGTAAGTGGTCCTTTGTGATTTTCCCTGATGCCCCCCACCATACTTTAATACCTTCAGGACTTTTAGGGTAGTCAGGATCCACAATTTGAGAAACTGTATGACTGGGAAGGTGTATGGAATTGACACTGACTGTTTCATATTAATGGGGAAGTATTTTTTGGTGATTAAAAGAATTTATTGAGTAAAGGCAGGGAAAGTGCTAGTATGAAGTTATTTGATTAGGTAGAGAGGGCAAAACCAAAGGAACAGATACAGAATAATTTGTGGGAGAGAGGAAAGAAGAAAATTGTCAGAGAGAAGGAGACAGTGAAAACAGAAGAAGTGAGGAGGCTAGTATTTCTTTTCTCATCTGCACACCGGTATACAGCGATAGAAGTATTTGGTAAACCTTCCCAAGACTTCATATTCTGCATTTTAAAAACTTGATCAGTCTGTTAGGGCTCAGCAGGAAATACGGAGATGGTAATCATGTCTTTTGAACCTTGGGCTGTGGGAAATGTCAGCATTTAAAATTGTCTCTATACCATTTTTAAAGTGTCCATCTTCAGCACAGGAACAGACTTCCCATTCTGAAAGGTGTAGATACCCATGGCAGAGAGAGCTGTTGTGGTGCAGGAAGGATCAGCATCTAGAATAACTCGAAGAACAAAATGACGGTTAATTTCCACTTAATTTTCCAATTTATATAGAGAACAATGAGATGATTGCATTTTTTGACGTTTTGGAAAACTGTTATGATGCTTAAGGAGGTTACTCCTGCCAATTTAATGACAGTAAAACTAGCAATTTAAAAATAACATTTCTGTCAGAAAATGCACCTGTTTAAAAAACAACCGAGAATATTATAATTGACAGTTTTAAAGGTCTCTCTAAAAATAAATTTTCCTTGTATGGTTGTTTGCTACAAGCAGTCAGTTCCTCTGGTTGGTTATGGTGGTCTTCTTCCCCTGCTTACTCTCTGCTGACAACTCCCTGCTCAATGTGGCTGATGATTGCTTTAAATGTGCATCAGGCAACTGTATCTCTCTTACTCATTGACAAATTCACCTTGCTTAATACTCAGTTCCCACTCATTCTGCATTTTTTTCATCCTCCTCCCTCCTCCCCCATTTAGAGTTCTTTTCCACATATCCTATCAAGTTCTATCACAGAGCTTCAATTCTTCACTGCTGGACTTAACTCAAGGCTGCAGTAGATTAAAAGATACATATATCTTTCAAAAAGTCTTTAAGTTTCTTATCAGTTCTACAACATTGGCTGCTTCCCAAATGTTCAAATAATACCTCACTATCTTGCTTAGAAGTTGCTGGAATGATTGACATTACCCAAACCTAAGGCATTATCTGTTCTGTATCTGTTTGTCTTCCTGGGCCTATAAGGCAAGAAGAGTTGAAGAAGCAGAGGGACACTGATGTTGACCACTAAGTGAAGGCTTCAGGGTATTGAACTGGTGTGTTCAGGGCATAACCTCAGCTTGGGCTGTGATTAGGGTGGTTCAGGGGGAAAAAAATCTCAGTGTAGCTTAATCATTTCTGTGTCAGTCTGTAGGAAAGTTTTACTGAAACAAGCTGATAAGATCCAGAACAATACAGTGTGAATAAAAAGGAGAGACTGACACAGGAATGTATCTGTAAATTAAGGCTTCTGTTATTCTTGATATATCTGGTTCTTTTTTTTTCCTCTAGCAGTGTATTTTAATTACCAGTAATGTAAAATTTTATATTGTATATCATGAAGCATTAGGTATTACACTTATGCAGTCAATGTAAAATGAGAGAAAACTTCTATATTGTTGCCTTTGGGTCTTCCATTGTTTTCTTTTAAAGGCAATTGAAGTCTTTTCATGGTTTTGAGTATGGTTTGGATCAGGCAGTTTCCTACCTAGCATTGTATAAGGAGATTATATGACCAATTTAGCTCACAGAAGGGGCGTTGATGCAGTTTTGACAGCAGAATCTCTGTTTCTGGGGAAAATGTTGGTGAACATACGGTAAACATACTGGAACTGGAAAATGAAGTTCAGTTTCTACTGTTTTATAGACTAACTTTGTGCAGAATGTCATCAGATGAGGAGAAAAGCACAAGTGCGGTTTTGCCAAAAGACTCTTTTGGGGGCAGTTCTTCAAATCTTCAGGTAGGAAAGAGGCAACCTCATTTGGTTCACTGTCATAGCAATTTATTTGGTAAAGAAAAATTGTGAGGATATCTAACAAAACTTGCATCTTTTTTATGTTTTACGTGTACAGAAAAATAGAAAAAATGTTAGTGAAAAGAAGCAAATTAGACTAAAAAAATCTGTGATTAAAGTATCTTCACTCGGATTCTCTTTTGTGCATTTCACAATAAATTTCAATTTATGTGAAAATTCTTGTCTAAACTTAAGCAATTGATCAAACACAGCTACAAGTAAAATAGTACAGTTTTCTTACCTTTTTTTTTCTGGTGTTATTTTTTATATGTGTTAAGTCTTATCAAGAAGCATAAATTTGACACAGTGGGATAGAAACCTGGTATTTCTGAGCGATGAAGTATAACTGTGTTAGGCTTCTTAGATAATGTTGTAAGAATTGATTTTTTTTTTTTTAATGGATTTATTTCCCTTGGAGTAGGATTTTGTCGAAGTTAATCTCTGAAAGGAAATGCCTTTTTTTTTTTCTGTCTGCATCAAATATTCCAAGATTTGCTGGAACTATAACAGTGGGGGGGTTCCTTTTCTGTGCTCAGCATTCTTTTGAAATGATGCAAAGATTCTGGATAAAGTCTTTGTCCCGTTCTTTTGAAAGCAGCAGATTTTCATCCTTTAATAATTGGTTATTCCTATTTGAGTAATGAGTGGGGTTTTTTCCCTTTGATACGATTCTATCCAAAACAGACTAGTTTTGACAAAATTAGGTTGTGCTTGTTGCCCTATAGAAATGCATATCCACTTTTGTCACCTGGTGGAATGGGCATGTACAGCAGAATCCCTGTTAAATTAAGGGTTTTTTTTTTTTTCATGTGGATTGACTTTGTGCCTTTTAAACTACTGTTTATGGGCAATTAATTTCTGCAGTTCATATACTTCTCTATTTGCCATGTCTCATGGATAAGTTTTCTTAATCTTTGTTCAGCAACAGTAATTCATCTGTTTCTAATGCCTTCTGTAGTTGGAAAGCAGGATGAAGGCTTTACGCGACAAATTTTGTGACTTTTTTGAAAGACCAGAGTTTTCTTTTGTGATCTGGTTGATTACCAAGGATATTCGAAGGCCACCTTGTAGAGAATGATAAAGTAAACTAACATTAATGAATGACTGCTTTGCAACTGAGAACACATCTAGAACAGAATAGTTCCTGTTGGAAGGGACCTACAACAATCATCTAGTCCAACTGCCTGACCGCTTCAGGCTGACCAAAAGTTACAGCATGTTGTTAAGGGCTTGGCCCAAATGCCTCTTAAGCACTGATGGGCTTGTGCCATCGACCACGTCTCTAGGAAGCCCATTCCAGTGTTTGACCACCCTCTCAGTAAAGAAATGCTTCCTAATGTCCGATCTGATCCTCCCTGGGTGCAGCTTTGAACGATTCCCACATGTCCTATCACTGCATCCCAGAGAGAAGAGATCAGCAGCTCCCTCTCCACTTCCCCTCCTCAGGGAGCTGCAGAGAGCAATGAGGTGGCACCTCAGCCTCCTTTCTCCAAACCAGACAAACCCAGAGTCCTCAGCCGCTCCTCGGGGGAGTCTTATTACTGTTGAAAAAGAACACAGGTCACAGCTAAGCAATTGGAATGTTGACAGGGAAGTACTCTGCTCCTTTTAGATAATTTTGAACGGCCTTGTTTTGTTCTGTTCGGGCCTTTTTGATAATTTGATGCTTTTAAATAGAGCCAGATTATTACCTTTTCCTTATAAAAAGAATCTGCTGGCTCTTAGACAATTTCCATTTACTTGTAACTGAGCAAGACTTTGTACATTCAATCCATTCTTTGTGTTATTTAGTAACCTTGACTGCAATGCTAAGGGCAAATTCTATGTAGCATCTGTAGATTTTTATAATGCTTTAAGAAGGAAGGAAAAAACCCTAGCTCCTCTGAATGCTCTTCTGCCCTTTGCTGGTTGCAACACTAATTTATTTACTTCTACAAAACTAAGTAGTAGGCATTAAATGATCAAAACTCCTCTGACCTTCAGGCCTTAGAACTGTATTCCTGTAGTTTTATGCTCAAACAGAATTTTTGTAGTTGACGTAACAGCTGGAAAGTTTTGTTTAAAGTAGAACAAAGATAGTGAGTAAACCAAAGGTACTTTGTTAATTTTATTTTATTATGTTTTTATTTTAAATTTATTGGTCAATATTGCATTCCAATTGCAGTGGCCTTGTTACCGAGTATTTAAGATTGAGATAATACACTTAGTCACTCAATGTTTCCATTTCTGTGCCTTACATGTTGCTATTTCAGTCTCCAGGATTATTTTTTTGTGTCTGTTTCTGGTTATAATTGGGATACTGAGTTTTCTTTGATATTTGCTTTCAACTTCATTCCAGCAGTTTTGTAATATTGTAATTTATGTGTTTATTTCCTGATTTTTCACTGATGCTGTCTGTTGACAAGTTTTGTTGGTGTGTAAAAGTGTGTATTCTTGCACGTAGTAGATTCTTTGGGTTTTAAGGAGTGTTAGAACTTGAAAGATGAGATAAATTTCCTGCCATAATTTGATGTGTATATTTTGAGTGCTCTGGGTGTCTGTAGTAAGACAGACTGTGTGCTAGTGAGCCACGTACTTGCACCTGACATCTCACCTACTGTGTCCCTTGAATTGGACATAGTAATCATGAAGCAGGTGGATCAGCTCTGACTGAAAACTAACTTGGGGGGGGGGGGGGGGAAGGATTAGTTTTAAATTGCTGTTTGATCACACAATCTCTTTGAAGAAGATAGAGAAGTGATCTAACGTCTGCTGCACAATCATTTAATTTAGGTGAGTTAAGGTAAAGACTAATGTATTGGCTTTTTCACTCTGCCGAAATTTTGCTGCAGGGAATTTTGTACAGTTCCACATGGCTCCTGGTCGAATGACTCCTCTGAAGATACCTGTTTTCTTCTTTTGACATGTGATAAAATCTAAACTGTATTTCTTTGGACAGATATGGAAAAATTGATCACTTGTCAATTCGCAACTAACTATACCTTTTATGTGAAATGTGGTACTTCCTTTTGCTTATCAAAAAGATACACTATGTATTTGTTTATAATTATATAGCTTCGTATACCTTTATTTAGCCTTTTAATTTTAATATGATAGATTAGAAAGGGGGAAATGGAAATTTGAAAGGAAAAGAATCCAGCTACGAAGTACAAAACCTAGCTTCTTAAATTCTCTAATCAGCTGAAACTCACATAAATTTAAAAGTTACACTGAAAGTTTTAAAATACTATCCTTTCCAGCTGGTAGATTCAAAAACATGTTACATGTAATTGGTACCTTAAATAGCTTATTTCCACTCTTAACTTTCCCCAGCTCGAGGAGGAAAATAATTTTTCAATTCACAATGGGTTTTTGAGGTTTGACCTCATTAGGATACTAAACAGAATTAGCATGATGGTATTAAGTGAAGAAAAAATGACTGCCGGTGACCTGGTTTAGTACTTTCCAACTGGTGTTTTTTCCAAATGGCTAATTAGTGGCTTTGATCTGTTTCAGTATTTAACTGCTACTGGAACTTTTTAAATTAATTACTGGATTGTATGTTTAAGCTATAATACTGATTGTTCATAGTTTCATATTGAACTCTAAATACTTTCATTCTGAAAATCTGTTTAATTAGGAGATTTCAAAAAAATGTGACGTTAATTGTCTTACTTTGGTACATAGTATAATGCCACATACCAGTTAGATTGGCTTATAACTTTTTAACAGGAAAGCTTTTATATTATTTATATATACACATTCCCTATAAGTATATAATTTTAAAAATGCATAATATAAGGTGAGAATAATTATGTGTCATCTAAAGAAAATACTGAATAGTCAAAAATCTTTTGATGACTGGCTTTAGAGCACCCACCAAAGAAATTGTAATGTTATGGAATGTGAAATGTGACTGTGTTCAGTAGCATCTTTGTCATGGCTTTAAAAATACATCTTTTTCTTAGATGTATTTTAGAATGCTTAGAAATAGTAAACGGTGATTAACAGCTTACATGATCTGGAACTTTTTTTTCAGTTCATGTTTTTGTTTAAGATTCCTATTATAGTATCCAATTCTGGCATCCAGCAAAGTCTTTCCGTGTAACTATTACAGCGCGTCTGGTTGAAATCGGAACATGAAAATGCAACAAGACAAAGGTAAATTATTATAATCATGGCAGAAGAACAGCTCGCTCTTGCAACTTTAAGGGAAATCATCTTAGTTTTCACAACAACAATGGTAATGATAACAATACCATCAAAAATATCAAAAGCTATTTCCACGCCTTCCTACATATACCTAGTTTTCAGAAATGTAATTATAGTTTTATAATTATTTGTCATCACTTTGTGACAGGATGAATACGAAGAGCTGCTTCATTATGGTGCGCTGACTTCAAAGTGGTCAGAACCTGCTTCAGAACTGAGAGGACGTGGCAGATATTCCAGTGTAACAAATGTTGCCATTCACTGCAAGACTCCAGGTAGTACATGCAAAGCTATACATTGAGCTTACAAAAACAGTGATAGAACTTTTTTGACTTACATTTTCTAATAGGTTCTGTTTGAAAAATATACGTAGCTTGTGTATAGTACGTTTGCATTTTGCGCAACAGGAAATTTAGGAGGTATATTGACTGAAGGGTTCTTAATCTGACATCACTTTTAGATGGTTGTATTGATGTGCTGACAGTGCTCTGCGTTTTGTGATGCAGATGTCTGAAGTGGTTGGTGTAATAATGCCAAAAGGGGTGCCCTTAGAGTATATCTCATTGCGATTTGACAGGTTACAACTGGTTTTGCTCATACCTTTGCTGCCCTGATAGGTAAATGAGTATTTAAAATATGATTATTTGGAAGTAAAAGTTACCTTAAAAAGGCTTAGTTCAATCATTCTATTCTAGTTTTACTTTATTGCTTTGTATTTAGGACCGTATAAACTTAGTGTCATGTGATGCATTAGTAACACTGGTATTTATGGTTTTTTGCTTTTGCCACTAGCATTTAGATTGAGGAAGCTCTGTTAATTCTGCTTCAGAAGAAATAGTAAATGGTCCTGTTGTTCTAAAAGTGGATTCTTTACCCGGTGTGCAATAAGTATCTCAGTAGAGATACTGCATTTATTCAGGCCTGGATGCTCAGCAGATTTGTCCACAAATAAAGCACACCCAGTGCTGGCTTGTGGATCGCATTGATGCATTGAATTCATACATGTTCTGCCTATCTAATACACACTCATTCTTATCTACACAGATTATGTAATTGTGCCACATCCTTATTCTTGACCCTTCTTCACATCCTTTTGCATATGTCTTCCTTTTTTTGCGGGTCTCTGGTGGCCTTTAGTAAGGGAGTACCCTTACTCCTTTTATCCCTATATAGTCACGTGTCATCTAAGGACAACTTAAGACCATTTTCTCCCACCAACTCTCCTTTAAGTTGTTCGAAAGGAGTATTTGTCCATGATTAAACGGGTAAGGTTGATGGCCAAGATATTCTGTCCTGAGGTTGTGTTAAATGTTAACCATATTTCTGTCATGCAATGCCTAAACAATATTGTTTACAAATTTACATTTACACTAATTAAACACAGACAATACCTCTTTATTCTCAGCAGAAGATGGAAATATTAACTATTTCAATCATACCTCCATTATTTCCTTACTAAGGAATTTAACTTAGTTTAAAGTAAATTCTTCCTGATTAACTTCTTTATCGTGCTATTTCATGATAAAAATATTTACCTACAGTTTTCTCTTCACTCCTCTTTTTGTGACCCTTGAAGATGGGTTTATCTCAATATTTAGAGCATTGGGTGTAAAATGTGTGGATAATTTTACTACTAGAGACTAAGTAGCCTTGAAGTGCTGTTTAAATCCGGTGCTAATCATCGTCTTGGAGTTAGTGTTGTTCATGGCTAGTATATGCAAGAACTCTTGGCCATGCTGATCACACCTAAATAACTCTTCTAGCAGGAATTTACCAGTGCGATTTCAAAGGGCAGTGCAGACACTAAAAGTTGTTTATTACATATTAGAAAAAGAGCCATGAGTAAAAAAGAAATCTGTTGTCTTAAATTGTATGTTGTTTTCACTGGAATATAAAACAGTCTTAGTAAGCTGTCAGTTACCATTAGTTAACTCATGTTAATACAATATAATAAAAAGCTATCTAGAAACCGTTTCTTAAAATAAGGAATGTGATTAAGGTGAGGGAGGTAGTATTGGTTGTGCTCTATATCCTTCCACAATGTGTCTGTGCAGTGGAGTTTAAGCATGTTCAGACACCCAAGCCAATGCCTCTTTTTCCAGTGTGCCATAAAGAGAAATGTTTTATCATTTTTATAAACATATGGATAATATTAGTCCTTAAGGACACCATATCCATGACTTTCCCCATGCAGAATTAGTGTGGTGGTTATTCTGAATATCAGACTGCCACAGGAAACATAGAAGGCATGATTCTGAATTCATTGAAAGCGCGAGAGTGGGGGTTTGTAGAGGGAAAATGTAATGGAAGTAGATCTGGAATTAGAATGTGAATAACGTTAGAAAAACTTCTGCCAACAGAAGAGTTTCAAGTGCAGCCTTTGATTTGTGTTTTTTACATATTGAAGTTTATTAACTTGACCAGTGTAGTTATGTCCTGTGTGGAAATTGTACCAAGTCGCATAAGAAATTAGATCAATAGAAGCTGCTGGTATTTTGTACTATGTCAATTATTCTTGAAAACTCTAACATTGTAGAAAAAAATCCATTATACTAAGAGGTATTCCTGCAGCTCCTAGAGTGAGAGCAGTTGCTTGGAGTTTAAAAAATTATGATACAAAATGTTTTGATTGGGGGAATTAAACATCCTCATCTGCTATATCAGGTCGAGGTACCGAAAATTGCAGTCAAGATAGATTCAATTGTCTGTTTAAACTATCTGTGATTTCCACAGCCGAAGAACATTCTGTGGCTACTGTTAAGAGTCCGATACTCGCTCACCAGGTTCCTTTAGGTACGGCACACGAGAAGGATTTAGTCTTCTAGTACTGGTTCTGAAGATATTTGCTTTTTACATGGGATCTTGGTTTAGCAGAGTGATACAGTAATAGACTGAAATCACAATGCAAGCACATGTCACAGTCTGTTTGGCTCTCTCAAGTTTACACGTCAGCATACTCTGTAAATTAAACTTTATTTTCTGAGGTCAATAGGAAAGACAACAAACACAACAAGGGCTCAATCCCCTTTATCTGGACCAGTCTAAGATATGAACTCACTAATTCATCCCTTAGTTCGCAAGGTTTCGAACTCACACATTCTCCAATTTGTGACTTGCAACTCGTGGCTCACTCCCCATTGAGCAAAATAGTTGCCTAACTGATGGTGAGAGTGCTCATCCTTCCTTCTCCGTCACAGCTCACAGTGCAGGACTCCCCTGTATCACACCGGGAAGCACTAAAGCATCAGCAGCCTGGCTGCTGTTGGATACATTTCAAAAGCCTTTTGTGTATTTATACCTTCCAGCTTGGGAGTCTGGTCTATACTATTTCTGTATACACTGTTTCTATGTAACTATAAGTTAGTGAATTCTGAAGGAACTGCCAGACAATGTGCAAGGATTATGGCTGCAGGAGACTGCAAGCTGCATTACGACCTTTAGCTCTTCTGTCCTGCCTATCTGCTGCTTTTGCCTTGTCCTAATGGCACTAATCTCAGGATATACCAGGCCTTAGCACGAGCTGTGTGTTAGCCAAAATCTGAGCAGGACTTGAGTCACAGCATGGTAGAGTAATTGTAATGTACAGTTAGATCACAGTACAACCATGATTCCTGATACTGGTCTCTGTACACTGACCGTCATGACACAGGGCATACCTAGTTGCCAGGAAAGACTATGTGGCTTAAAGCCAGCTCAAATCTGTTGCTCTGTTAAAAGTTCGTTTTGCTGGTTGCTCAGTTTTTATACTGTGTTGGGTTGAGCCAGCACTTCCCACATGCTTGTCTAGCTAGCACAGGAATGCATTTACACTTCTTGATTAACTAAGGCCACTTACACGACCAGTTGATCCACTCAGCTGGTACAGCCATTTACAAAAAGCAAAGGCCACCCTCTGCCCCTCCCTGTGTTGAGGTAAGTTCAGCTTTCTTAACAGCAGCTGTGGTCTCTCCCTGTATTCTTCCCTGAGCTTAACAACCATAGTGCCCATCTCCTCTGAATCTTCTTGCATTGTGTCAGGCTATTGATCAGCCACCCTAGCAGATTGCCGGGATTCAAATACAATTGCAAAACTCCTGAATTGTAGAGCGGTTCAGGTCAGCTGCTGGAAGTGTTTCTCACCCTGAGACGTTTTTCTTAAAAAAGTAGAAAATTTCAACCCCAGGTATGTGGAATTATATTAGGAAGCAAATTCTAGTTCAAGTCTTGTCACCAGTGGTCTCCTTAGAGTTTTGTCTCCCAGTTTGAGTGGAACATTGTTTTGTAAGGGAGTATTTGTGATGTGTGATACTGCTGTTTGTAAGAGAGAAAATCAGAATCAAAACACCAGGCATGTGCTTTTTTTTTTTTTGGTAGATGACTGTGTACTCTATTTTCGATCGTATTTGTCTGAACAGAAGAAATTTGCCAGCACAGTCTGCTGCTTCTCTTTAACTCTGGGAGAGGAATTATGCTCTTACTTTTTTTTTTTCCTCCTCTGGGGCCAAACATGTAGCCTATGAAGTCTGTGTTCCTTTTTACTGCCCAAAGGTGTGAAATAGAAGCGAGAAGACAGATTTCCATTCCCTTAATTACTTCTCATGAAATATTTGAATAGAGTTATCTTTTAATGTGCTTGGTATTACCAAATAAGAAGAGTCATTTGCAAGCTGTAGTTAATTGTCGTGGGACAGGGGAAAGAAATGCTCGTATGCTTGATGGTGATCAAAATTTTGCATTGCAGTTCATGTGTTGCTCATTACAAGGAGCCACATATTCCCCTCAGTTATAGAAACTCAGATGTTTATTATCTTTGCAAAGGGCAGCACCTTACAAAATACAATTTGTCTTTTATTTTCAAAATGAAAACAATGGTTAAAAACAGTGAAGAATGTGCTCTTGATCTTCTTGGGGACTGAGGCAAGAAAAATATTTACATGGCCCCATCATGCTTCTGTTAACTACACATTATTATAAATAAACTTCTGGTGCTTTGCTGCTTTATCAAAACATAGGTTTGCTGTTGAAACTGTGACTACATCCTGTCAGTCTAGGAAAGAGGTGTCTTATACCTCCTTGAGACAGAGCTTGAAACAATCTAGTTGTAAAAAGAAGGTTATTTCAACTTTTAAAAAGTGATCTGACCAAAATCCATCCAACTCTTCTATGTAACCTCTAGTACTGATCGAGGTTGATTGCATATTTGAGTGCTGTTTGCGGCATTTTGTTAATGGCCTCAGAATACCTTTTTTTTTCCCCCGATACTAATAACAAGACTTTGGATGAACAGTGACAAGTACATAAATTCAAATTCAATACTATATCTCTGATACTGATCAGATAGGTTAGATTAGCTGGTTGTTTCTGAAGGACAGTTAATTTTTTTTTTTGTTTAGCTCCATTGTTTTAACATTGCCACATGTTTGTACTAAAAATAAGGCTCTTTGACGTTTGTTCTTTCCCTGTCCATCTCTAAAGCTGTTGCTGTGTTAAAATAACAAAACCATAAATTATTAGGGTAGTGTTCTATATCTTTGTGAAACAAAATGCATGTCTGTTCTGGGTGTGGAGTTAATACCTAAAAGTTTGCTCTTCTGCCGAGCTTCTCAAGCTTGCAATGTTTTTTTCCCCTTCTCCACCTGATGTTGGTATTGAGACCAACAGAATTTCCAATGCCACAGGATGCCTTCTGAAGTTAAGTTTTGTTTGTGGAGTATTCTTTGGTCTGGCATTTGGACTTTCTCCTCAGGTTCTTGAAACTGAAGTGAATGTTTCTACTATTATAGTAGAAGTCTAGTTACTGTTAATCTGTATTTGTTGCAGTAAATTTAGTGATACATATCATCTTCACTAAAAGCTTCCAGTCAAATAAGAAAAATAATTGGAATAAAACATTCTGTACCATTCAATTCAATGTCCGAATGCTTTTAAACTTTGAAACCTAAAACTTAATTTTCTGTTCTTATTACCAGTTTAGTTGATTAAATTTGAAAATTGCTAAAACTGGAGCGGTAAATTATGTGTAGCACAGATGTGTAATGATGACTCATATCCAAACAGTGGGAAAATCCCTTCTCTTCAGACTACCAGTCCTCAGTATTGATCCATTAAATCTTCTGAGAAGATTTTTTTAAAAAACTGTACATTTTAGCAAATTGGTACCCTCAGCTTGGGCCACTGATAGCAGATCATGTGTCAGAACAGTCTGTCAGAGCTTAGTTACTTAGTAAAAGCAGAAAAAAATCAGATAACAGAGGAACACAGAAAAAAAAAAGTCCGAAACAGTAGTGTTTTGGACAGACATCTAGGAAACCAGCTAATTTCATTACCTCTGCTATAATAAGAATATTGTTTATAGATTTGTTGGAGTAAATGCATGTGGGGATTATTTAATGGAGTACATTTTTATACCTTATCATATCCAAATGGTTCCATGTCCTTGGTACCTCTTTAAAGTGCACTTTAACTGAATGGCACTGTGTAAAACAGTGGAAGGCAAAGAGGTGACAGAAGGAGGGCATTAGGAATAAGAATACTAGAAAAAACTAGTATGTATACAACTAGAAAATTATGGCAATAGTGGAAAGCCAAGATAAATTACATAAGATGGTGATATAAACATGTAACAGATACACTCAGTGGATTCAGTGAAGGATACATCCTATGGTAAATGAGAAAAATGGAAGCTGAGTTAGGATAATCTGCACATAGGGAGGATTAAGGACAAGGAAGTGATGAATTTGTAATACTACAATCTCGGATTATGGGTTGTCAGTCAATTTTAATATCCTGATTTTGTTGGTTACATTTTGTTCTGTTTTTTTCTTTGTAAATATCTTGCAAACTGTGCTGTTTAAGTTGTAATCTTTGTGATCCAAGCAAATAATAAAACTTTAAAAACAAACCTTCACACATTTTACAGCAATGTCACAACTGAAGGAAGAACAGAGTGACATGCAGGAATGGAAACAAGAAGTGAAAGACAGAACTGGGAATATTTGACATCAGTAACACTGCCAAATATTTTACATCAAGAAAGGCCAGCCAGATTCTTCATCACTGAAATTAGATGTATTTCAAGTAGTCTGGGTCATCTGTCTAGCATGTGATATTTTTTGGAGATCTTTACAAGCAATGAATGTTCAAATTCTGGTGTTAGCTAAGCAATACTTCTCTCATTTGCAGGAGAAACAATGACAAAAAGCTAGAGCCTGATCTTAATATACTGATGTGATTGGGAATAATCTTGTTTATATCTGCTTATGTAATGAGGTAGGGAATTTAATCTAGAGAAATGGTGTGTTAGATGAGGCTTCTTATAGCTCAAGATGATTTTAATTTTATGGTGTGTAGTGGTATATGACCTTGGGAGGAACACCAAAAGTCAGTTGTAACTGGCTCTATAACTCTCACAGTTCTTCCTTATTTCCTTCTTGTTTTGGAGCATGAATAGTTGTCGCAATTCAACCTACTTGATGGGGGCGGGGGAGTATTAGCCAGACACCTGGTCTCACTTCCTTTGGACAGGAGGCCTAACAGAGATGGTAACTGCAAAAGAGTGTCAACCGTTAGGCTCGGCCTTGAATAAATTAGAGACATGTTTCCAGTATCCACTGAAAATATTGCTTTGTGAGAAACATTTAAGCTTATCTCTGCATGCTTGTACCAAAAAATAGTACCCAGCCATTATGAAACCAATTGTACAAACAATATTTGTTTTCAGAAGTGGAGACTAAAATGTTGGAGGAAGTTTCCTCTTTCTATTTGTGAAAGGAGGAGAGTATTCTTTTGAAGTTGCCCTGATTTTTATTAATACCATAAATATGCTAATCCCTCTTCTTTCCAATTTTTTTTATTTGTCTGCCAACTTGAATAACAAATTTTCCGTAAGGAATATCTAAATATGAAACTGTATTTAATTTCCTCTGTTTACTTAAATATTAACTTCTTTATTCTTAGCTCATTTTTTTTCTTCCCATCAGTTGGAACTCAAAACACATGCCCATTCACTTCTGGGTGTGGATTAATTTTTATTGCAGTGGTAGTTAGCCACAGCACCTGGAAGTGAGGCCTTACTGTATAAGGCATTATATAAATTCATAGTAGCTATTTCCCTTCTTAAAGAGTTTAGAATCTAATTAGATGAGCAAATTAAAGGCTGTCAGGAAACTGGATGCAGGTACATACAACATTGAAATATACCCACAGGTTGCATAGTGAATGCACAAAGAAAGGCCCATGACCTCACGAGTTTACAGTCTCATGAAGGAAAACGGCAAAAGTTTTTGGATTTTTTTTTTTACCTGAGCTGTTAAGCTAGAAGAAGTCTTTGCTGAGAGAGATGCTATTTTTTTTTCTGGAAACTGGTTTTTAGTACTTGCTGCGATCATCCTTTTAAAAAGGAAATTACATTGAAAGATTCTATTCTTTAAGGGAAGGGTAGTTTTGATTTGACTAAAGTTAAAATAGGACTGTTGATTTAAATTTGCTTGTGTCTTGGAAGCATGTATTCAAATTTGGTTGTTTGCTTTACATGGGGAAAGGAGGTTTCTGATGACATAAATATTTTGGGGTTTAGGTGTTTTTTTTAGTGCCTGGCTTCTCACTTCCATCCAAAATGCAGACCAGTTAGCCTTTCCAGATATCAATCCTTATTCTTTGCTTCATTTTTAGTCTTAACATCGGTGAAGGAGCCTTCTGAGGCCAAAATGGAACGACGTTGCCCTGTTCTTTCGAAAGAGACTTCTTCACAAGGGTCCACACATGGTCAAAGAGAAATAAATGAAACCATAGTGACTGAATTAACTTTACCCGATGAAGAAGTAACTCAAATAGAAAATATACTTGATCTCTGGAGTGGAAATCTTAAGGTATTTATTTGTATGGAATCCTAAAAAATCATATACGGATGTCAGTGTGTTGTAGAATAAGTGAGAGTGCAGGAAAAGTTGCAGTGTGATTGCACTGGGAAGTGGTCGTTTTCTTTTTGATGGTGTGGCTTATTGCATATAAGCACTAGAATATCTTGTTTCAAGAACTTTGGAATAACTTTCTCCATTAGGGGTGTTCAGTTATTCAATAGTCCATTATGTCTGGCAATATATATAAATAGCCTGTGTAATGAAGGCATCACTGTGAATATTCATGTCTCCTTAATTGCTAAGTGTTTTAAGATTACAAGAATAGGAAGGAGGGAATAATTTTGCTAATTGCACTACTGTCATCCCTTTAACTTTTCAGACAAATGTTCTGACTGAGTTGAGAAAATGGAAGCTCAGTTTGATCGAACATCACAAGCTTCAAATGAGACAAGAAAAAGAGAAACACGCTGCACAAGTGAAACAATTGAGCAATGAGATGGAAAACCTTAAGGAGTTGCTACATACTTATGAAATCTCTATTGGCAGGAAAGATGAGGTAGTAATTCAATTTCATAATTCCACAGTTCCTCTCACTAAAATATCCACACTTTATTTTTGGGTCCATCTCTTCGAACAAAATTCTTTTTGCAGCAAGTAACACAGAGAAGTAAATAATATATTTAGACTGTATAGTAGAAAAAAGAATCATTGTTGCTAATAATGTCCATACTAACAACTTCAGTTAATTGATAATGCAGTAAAACAAACTTTTAATACTAACATTCCTGATTTATCAAAATTGTCTTTCAAATAAGTGATTCTTCTGACTTTATGCTACAGTAACATGTGATTATAAGGAAGTAACACAGAAGCCTGCAGATGTAGGATGAAATAAAAATTCAGTTGAACTTTTCCTAAAACTACACAGTGAAAGTGTTTAAGTGCTGCAGTCTGAGTGTTAAAGCCATGGGAATTGTAATCCTGATTTGAACTCTGATTGTTGTTTCCAGCTTGATTGGAGTAAGGGGAACAAGATTCAATAGAAAGCACCTGTTAAAAGCAAATGCTTTAAGTGAAAAATAACTCATATGTAAAGTACATTCTATATGACCTTACAAAGAACATAGCTATTGAAATAGTGTTAATTATTATTTTTGCAGGTGATTACTAACTTGACCCATGCATTAGAGAGACAAAAGGAGAGAATGGAGTTGACGAGAAAGTTTGCACTGTGGCGGGTTCAGCATGTTAAAGCCAAACAAGAGGTATGTACACAAAATAAATATGCGATTAAAATGAAACCTCTGAACTCAAAAGGGTCAGAGTTGCTGCAGTTCCTGTTACAGTTTGAAGAAATGTTTCTATTTTGATGTGTTTGACAAAGTCAAATAACAGTTTGAAAACATCGATTCTAAAAGGAATGCTGCTGTCGTAATACTCTCTGGGATGGGGAAAAAATTTGAGCCTATACTTGTCTTATATTGATCCAATTGCTGTGATCAGCTCACAGCAAATCACTGTAGATGACAGTATCTACATTTTGAAGTAGGTACGAAGGGAATCTTTATCTCAATTTCAAACATCTCCTGTTTGAACAGTGATATGATACGTTATCACATTTTTTGGGGAAGCCACTTCCACGATTAAAACTTCAGCTGCCCTCTTTTCTCACATTGCCAAAACTTGAAGTAGCTAAGAGCCAGTGACACACAAAATGTTGGGGAAGGTGTCAGACATCTAACAGAAAACAGTCTACTAAGTGAACTATGACAGAAAAGAAGTATCCCATGTTAAGACTGCAAACCTTTCATGTTCCAGGCTGTTAAAAAGAAGCAGCTGTATTTGGGATCTTTGTTCATGGCTCCAGGTTCCTGGCTACACTAAAGTTCATTGACACTACCCAAAACTCTGTTGATTTGCAAAGAGGGATAGCCTTTTCTCTTTTCCTTCCCTCTCATCTTAGAATGTACTAATAATTTGGAGTCTGGTTTTTTTACTCAGCTCTTTTAATTTTTTCTAATTCATATCTGAAAAATAATTTTGTGCTGAAATACATTGTCTGGTGACTGTTCTGAAATAGAGTAGAATAATAGAATTGACTTAAAGGACTTTTTAAAGCATCTTGAAGTCTAAATTTATTAAAAAGATAGGTGTTTTATGGTAATCATCTGCAATCTTTGTGACTGCAAGTTTTATGTGGTTCCTGGAGCGAATCAAAATGTGCCACATATCCACTAAATGTCTTCACACATGCATGGTTACACCATATATGTGAGATGGTTGTTAAGTGTCATTGAGCTAGAATAAAAACACTTATATAACCTAGGAGTTCACAAATATGTCTTGTCATACTGGGGACGGTGACACTCCGTGATGTGTGCAGGAAGAAACATCAAGCTGCTGATGCTATGTTTGTGTCCTGCTTCGCTGCAGCATGTGTAACTCAGTTTAGGTGTTCCTAGTGTTGTCTGTGTAGTAAGTTGTGAAAGAATCATCCACGCTCTCTTGAGTACTTAAATATTTAGGAAACCTGGACTTGTATCTGATATGGTTGTATTTGTTTCTTAAGGAATACGCCAATAGAATAGCGGACAGACAATTCCGGACAGCTTTGATGAAGAAAGTATGGGCAGCGTGGCGCTCTCTTAGTGAGGAAAAATGGAAAGAAAAAGTAGCAAAAGCCTGTCAGTTAAGGGCAGAAGATGTGTGTGTTCAGCTCACCAATGACTACGAAGCCAAAATTGCAGAGGTAAAATAAGATTCTTTTTTTTCATTCTTTCTCTCCTTCACTCCCCCACCCCCCATCCCTCCAAAGTATCTCTGTGTTAGCAAACTTGTAAACCACGAGAACTTTCCATCAGAACAGAGCTCCCAAGTACACAAAAGGAGG
Organism: Leptosomus discolor; assembly: GCF_034619465.1. Taxonomy (NCBI): domain Eukaryota; kingdom Metazoa; phylum Chordata; class Aves; order Leptosomiformes; family Leptosomidae; genus Leptosomus; species Leptosomus discolor. The sequence continues at coordinate 66,287,211 of NC_141419.1, read as the reverse complement.
TCTAAGATCTCAACTATGGTTTCTGGATGTGACTTTTTTTTTTTCCCCTGCCTCTGATATAAAATGTTGCTGATCTGCACGACAGGTGTAGTAAATTTGACTCCTCCCGAAATGAGACAAATCTCAGTTTGCCCACCAATAGAGATGGTATCTCACTGCACACTGTTAGTATTGGCTTTGCATTTTGAGGTCTTACTGAAGAAGACAATGGAAATAGCAGGCTGTTATTATTATGAATTCTCATGATGAGTACAATATTTTTTTCCTATAACAGCTACTCTGTTAAAGGCTGAATTCAAGTTTTGCCTTCAATTTGCCAATTAAGCTTGTTAAAGAATTTTCAGCTTAAGGTGTAGTTAAGTTATCAATGTCTGCATTGGTGCACAGTAAGTTCTAAAATACACATTTTAAAAGCTTTGTATTTTAACCAGAAATTAAACCTAGAATTTTAAGAACAGGCATACCAAATGTGGCTTGCCAGCACAGTAACAGTAAGTAGTGAGTTAAAAGGTCTGTTTTTTCTCAGCATTTTTGGCTTTTTATAGTAGCTAGAAAAGAGACATTGCTAATGACAATTCACCCTATGCTTAAATAGTTTTCTGGGAACAGTTATTCTTCTGTTGAGCAAATCCATGTTCCTGCGGAAATCTAGCTTCTGCCAGGTGCCTAACCTCTAAAAGACAAAAACTTGCTAGATAAATTTCGGCTTAGCTGGATAGGTAGAGTGACAGTGCTTTCAAATGCGCTCTTGTCCTTGGTATATTCTCGTATAAATAATGTGCTATAGTACAAAGAAATTATAAGTAGCTGTTAATCTCTGGTGAACCAGAGATTTTGAAGTGAAAATGCGTATCTTTGTACACATAGTAAGTGACTTTCAGAGCTAGTTGAGGAATATGTTTGTAGTTTGTGTTCAGAAGTACAAGAAAGCTGTTTCCTTACTCTTTTTCATAGCTAACTGCTGCTTTGGAAGAGACAAAAGGTGAGATTCTACAACTGCACAGTGAAAGAGGACAGTATGAAGACACCATGAAGAAAGCCTTTATGCGTGGTGTATGTGCTTTGAATCTGGAAGCAATGACGATGTTTCAGGGCAGGGACAGTAGGACAGATCCTGGTCAGTATAAAAAGCAGCTTTAATCTGGTAACGTGTATGCGTGTTATTGTTGGATTTGTTTGGGGTTTTTTGTTTTAAAGGATTCTCCCTTTTCTCTTTTTTTTTTTGTGTGTGTGTGTGTGTGTGTGTGTGTGTGTGTAATATGGGGCCTTGTGGCAATACAGAATTTGTCAAACTCCGTGCTTTAAAAAGTTCTGTTGGATATGTTGAGAAATACTCTGATGCTGAGCTTTGTACTGCTGCAGTTGAAAAGTGGAACAAAGTCTTTTCATCTCACCTTGCTGGGAGGGTGGTAACCTGCAACTGAAGGCAGAACAAGAAGCCAGAGATGGCAAGCTTCTTTAAAACACTGTGGAAATTTACACAGAATTCTGTTAGCACCCAGGTTATGGAAGGGGGAGGGGGAGACCCTGGAAAACCCTCCTCTATTCTCTGGAGTCTCAGTATGCAATGAATCTGCTTTTTCCAGACAGCTCTCCCTTCTTTCTTAATCTTGCCTCTTAATGCAGAAAGGGCAAGTAAATCTCCCAGGTTCTGTACTTAGTTGGAGTTCTGTGCCCGAACAGGAAACACCAGTCTAATTACATCACCACCATACTCGTAAACCTCATGCAGCTACACAGGAAAGAGCTGCACACCCTCACTGATGTAATGAAATGACCCCATCAGAATGAGACAGTCTATAGCAGTAGGAGCACAATCATGCTGGTGCAGCAGTCTACATTAAAGAGAAAATAGCTGTGCCAGCAGGAGTGTGGCTTAACAACCAGCTGTACTGGCAGCAGTTGTTAATTAGGCCTTAGACAAGTAACTTCCGTTGCTAAACTTTACATTCTTATACCAGAAGTTTCTGAACTACTTCAGATAAATTCCTCCCCAAAAATGTAGATATGAAAGGGAAATAAAAACCTAAAGAAGGTATAAGAGGATGCTTACCTGAGCAGCTGTCTGAGCCTGTTAAACGTATGCGGTATTTGTGCAGTTGTTTAGGAAACTTGAGTATGATATTGACTAAGTGCAGTAGCTGTGTGCTAGTAAGAACATAGGATGAGTATTTGGGGAAGGTCAAGAATGAACGATTTCTTGAAAATACTGAGTTTGGGAATAAAGTTACAGGGCATTGCCCAAGTACTTATTTTTCACTGTGTTATAAGAACTAATCTCTCGAAGCTTTATCTTATATTTGTTTGTTTATTGTTTTCCAAAAACATGCACCAGACAATGAGTCTCCCTAATATTGATGGGTAACTAAGTGGTATGAAATAAAACCTGTAAAGAGGGTAAGTGGGATGGAAATGAAGAAAACTGAGCTCTAGAGCTGCCATGACCAACCCCTGGGGTTTGTGGACCAAACATTTTGCTTAATTTTTTTACTATGAAGCAGAAGCTGATACTCTACACAGGCACAGTACCTAGAGATTTTACTTTGCTTGACGACGCTGGAGTGCCTGTTACAAACCTTTTGGGTGTCCAGCATCATGCTTTTTAATTTCATGTAGTCACTGTAATCTTCATCTGGCTTCATAACATCTCACAGTCTCTGTTGTCCTTGGTCCCATGCCTGGCATCTTCTTCTGCTACCTCTTGTACCACCTTCTCCCTCGCCCCAGGCACACTGTCTCTTTCTTGCTACAGCCAGATGGTGCTTTTAATGAAGTTAGTTACATAATTATTTAACATGGTTGTACAACCATTTAGTTGCATTCTTCCTCAGGTATAACAGAGCAGTGATCGGGACATCAGGGGACATCAAACATCAGGCTAGATTATTCTGATTTTTTTCTGGTCTTGTGATCTGTGGACATTAAAACTTCCATGTGCTGGAGTCAGTCAGTGATAATATATTTATATGAACACTGGAGTGCCACCTGCTGTCATTGGAAATAAATGCAGATTTAATCCCTTTACAGATTTATTATTATTAGGTTATTATAATTTACATTTAATATGCATACAATATACAAATAACATACATCTATATTGTAACGTATGTTATTAATAGTGTGCCAATATCACAACCTTAATGGGTCCATAACATTTGGTGTCAGTGTTGATGGTCTAAGATCTGTCTGGCTGATCTACTGACAGGTGGCTTTTTAAATTATTATTATATTAATATTATTTTTAACCTTTTTGTATATTTAAGGAACATTGAAGCTACAAGAATTCATTACTTTTTCCTTTAAAAAAAAACCAACAACACTGCTTTTTAAGTAACATAGATCAGATCTGATTCATCAGTAACTATGTATTAGCCCTTTCTATGCTTAAGCTTAATGTGTGTGTACATACATTGAACTACCTTCCTTATCTTTTTCCTGCTCGCTTCAAGAGAAAAAACAAACAAACCTCATAACTACCACATGGTGTCACTCTAGTCCCTGGAATGAGGAAATTTCGCTTGTCCTGGAACTGGTGCTACCATCATCTGCTTCAGAAAATCAGAGAGTAAATAATAATACCTCTCTCTGCTTCCTTTGAGGAAGTTTGATTTCTAAAGGGAAAAGCTGAAACTGCTTGGAAAAGATACTTGGCTTAGGTCTGCAGATCTGACCTCCCCAGGATGTCTGCTTTGCAAGACAAAGAATCCTGGACGGATTTTGCACAAGCTCAGGCTTACCCAGCTAGTGGGGGGAGATGAAGGCTGTAGGGTGCCCATAGGTGGTCCAGCCCTACGGCCAGGATGTGGCCAGTGTCCAGCCATTGGAGGTGAGATGCTGCTGAGCGTGATCTATGGCTCCTTGAAATTGCAGTACGTACTCAGGAAAGTTAAAATAACATATTTTTTTTACCGACAGTGAGCCCCCTTCAGGATCTTACACCCTCGCAGAAGTCCTTTGTATGGCCTTTCTATGTTTTGCTGCTCTCTACCTGAACTGGGTTTTGGTCGTTAGCGTAAGAGCAGTTCTTGCACACTGGCTTTGGCATTGGAAAGCAGTATTTGCACTACAAGTACGTGACAAATGCCACAGGGACGCTGAGGCATAACACAGAAATAAGCCACTTGGAAAATATTATTTCCAAGCATCTGAAAAGAACGGTCAAATAGAGGTATGTTTAAATGTGTATACATACCTATAACGAACAGGCTGATCCTTTTAATTGGATTACACAGAAACCCCAAAGGAATAGTAAAATTTTTACTGCGACTCCTCTCTTTTTTCCTCTTAGGGTTTGCTGGATTATGTGCTGATCCCATTACTTTGTGTTTCTAATAATAGATGTAGGAAGTAGAAGAAATGATAATGGTGCCATCGTTGCAGGAAAGCTACCTCCTTCACAATATAATCTGCCCTCACCGCCATCTCCACCAGCAACTGCTTTTCAGCTGGAAGATATGGTGAGCATGGAACTGCATTAGCTAGTGACGGAAATGAACTTCCTCGATTGGAGCTTTTCAAAAATAAATGCTCTAGCCCATGACTTTAGGGAATTTAAAGACAGTCTATGTCTAAAATACCTATAGGTTTCTTTTTCAGACCACATGGTGTAAATGAAGTGACACAGCTGCTGTGACTTGCTATACTTTCATTAAGCTCCAGTTTTCATTTTAGTGAAAATGTGTTAAACTGATGAAGACAAGGTCACTATAATAAGCAGAATTTGCTCTCTAAGGTTCTTTCTGGAAAAAAAGCTGTTGAGAGTTGGGTTTTTTTTTTTAAAAATGGGCTGAATATAATCTGAAAAGAGGAAAAGCTGGCTTGACTTGAAGCTTCTTTTTTAAGAACAGACTTTTTTTTTTACAAATTTAAAACATGTAGACACCAAGGGAACTCAACTTAGTGTCCTGTCATGTCAGCTGAGCCAGATCATTATCCAGTAGCTTGGGTGTTCTGGACCTGCCCTGAGGTCATCCTGAAGATGCTGCCACTGTAAAACAATTTCACGCTAGCATACAAGTTAAAACAGAGGAGATGTGCTTGCTTCTCTCCTGATTTTTCATCTAGTAGTATCAAATGTTATTCATACTATTTCTACAATTTTTAAAAAAGTATTTTTAAATTATCCAGAAAATGGTAAAACTAGAGATAAAATTTATGAAAAAAAAAAAAGTTAAATTTAGAAGGGTAACCAAAATAGTCAAAAAACTCACTATCTAAAGAGTAAAACTTGAATTTTCTAGAAAGTTATACTCATTCTTTGTAAACTCTGGTTTCACTCACAGTTTTCTACCCACTTGGGTCATGCAAGGACTTCTCAGACCAGGCTAGATTCTGATTCTCCAGTAATCATCACTAGCACAGCTGCAGGATCTGGTGTAGCATCCACTCAAAAACTGGTAAAATGCTAAAATTAACTTCTGGGGGGTTTAATGCATAATTAGAACAAATATTTGTTTGGGTATTGTTATTTCCACGTTTTTCAGAGCAACACAAGTATTTAGTTGAGGAGATAACCAAGGTTTTGCATAGCTGTGTGAAGCAGCTATCTTGCAAATGCTTGTTGCTCTTACAGAAACCCATTTATGTTAGGAACAATTTTAGATTATTTTTGGAGCGGGCAAGGGGAAGTGTGACAAAACGAAGAACAGGAGAGTGCACATATGCTTACATACAGCGCAACAGGAACAACTGGTGTTTCACGTGATATCATTTTGTTACAGAAAGAATATGCTTTGCTTTAGCATCCTGCTGTTTGAAATGTCTCTCTCATTCCCTCTTCTGTATTTGTTGTTAAACTGTCCTGTTTACTTTTCCACGCTGTCTTCTGTATTGCTCTCCTTTCTTTTTCCCATCTGATACAGTTTGCTACCAGCTGCCAGAGAAAGATGCAGCAATTTACTGTGTGGAAGCTTTTATGTATCTGCTGTGTCACTACTAGAAAGACTTTCCAGGGTGATCGAAGTGCCTGCAGCTGTCACTCGAGTCTGCAGCCAGTGAGCAAAGCTAAACTATCCGTGCTGCTTGATTTTTATCACATTAGCCTTACTCCCCTCAGGATAGAAGTCACTTGTTCAAAACACTGTCTCAGAGTGGAAAAAGATGGAATAAACCAGGTTGCAAATAGGTGGAGCAAATTCAGTCCCATGTAACGTTAACTGGATTTCCGTCAATATCCCATGTTCTGTTCAGGCATGTTGCTGATAAAACTAAGCAGATATATTAGAGCATTTTAAACACTATGTCTAGAATTTTTTACCAACTAATACTTAATTTATTTGTAGCCCATGGCGAAAGTAATAACATCTGCTCAACAGAAAGCAGGAAGAACAATCACTGCTCGAATCACAGGCCGAGCTGACATGGGACAAAAAGGCAGATTTTGTGGTAGTTTAGCAATGATGGGAGTTGCACCACCCATGAGTTCAGTCATTGTTGAAAAACATCATCCAATTACTCAGGTAAGTCAGAATTATGCTCGTAACAGTATTCTTATTACAACAGATCTGGTAGTAGTTTAAAGAAGAATTACCACTGTGAAGAGGTATTAGACGAGGCTCAGACTTGAAGCCTGTTCAAAAGAACAAACAGTACTGCCTTTGGGCTAGGTAGAAGGCACTGGTGAGGAGAGGAAGTGAATATTGCCACTTTAATCTAATTGTCTTGTTTCTGCAGTAATTATTTCACAGGTATAGTAGTCTTGGCTGTCTCTTTTGTGGCCAGCTCTTCCGTGAGTCTTCCTCTTTGTAGAAGCCATCAATTGGTAGAGCAATGTTTTGTGTCATCACCATGCAACCACAAGTTAAAGACAAACTTCATGGTGTACAGCAGGAAGAGTTGACTGAACCAGAGGTGGTACAGATGTAGATTAGCCTGACAGGCTGAGCGTAGTAAATTATTTGGGGAAAAAAATTGCCCCTGTCCAGACGCAATCAGTATTTTGAGTCCTACTTCCCCCATTTATCTTGAAGAAAACACTGAAATAATTGCATTAATAGGTTATGAAGGCAACACACAAGACAAACAGTGGCCTAAATGGCCTAGGCAATCACTGCACTTTTAGACCAATCTGAGCAAAAATGGTTTTAACTGGAGGTATAGAAAACAGTTGAAGATTTTTTTTTTTTTACTATATTTTAACTTGTGAAGTAGGATCTAAATTCTCTCTGTGCTATCTGAGAGTCCAGTTTCTCTTCAGATATACTGCCAGAGCAAGCAGAGCTTACATCAGGCCCCTTAATTTGAGCTGGAGTTACTGGTAACTGTCTGTGTGAGGGATGTTCTGCATTCACTCATTTCCTGCAGGGAATCAGAGCCCTGTAGCAGGCTGCACGTAGCTTTCAAAAATTTGGGCTTCTAAGCAAAAATATATATTTAAATTCTATGCCCTTAGGGGGTTAGGGTTTTGGTGTGAGACTTCTTTCATTAAGAACAATTTTTGGATTCAGATTGTGTGACAAGTAAGGTACCTGAACTACTGTACTAAAAACTGACTTCTAAAAATGCAATAAATGTGACAGTCTCAGAGATATGTTCCATATACTCTTTCAGCAAATAAATGCCTAAGTGGAAGTCAAATCAGATTGAAGTATTTCTCCTGAATTAATCTGAGAGGGGAGAGAGTTTATCTTGATTAAAAGCAGAGTGACGACTGTTTATTGCAGTAAGGTAGGCAGTTTTGGGGGGAGAAGATTCATTGTTAAATATATGCAAACCTTTTCCTTTCTGAGACTTCCTCATAGCAAATACTGAACTTCAAAAGGAAAGTTTGCATAACTAAATTAGCGCTACAGAGGAAAATTCTGAAACAATTTGGTAAAAAAGCAAACCAAACAACCTTGAAATAAGACTGAGGTAATAAAAGCTCAGGGTACCTAGTTAACTGGAAGCTTAGAACTTTATGTTCTAAAAAGTATATTACAGATAAGAAAGGGAAAAAATTTTGCCGTCAAGGTAGCCCTTTTTTTTTTTTTTTGAGAAGTATATTATTTCAGTTTGATGGATTGCAAATCTTTCTGTTTAAATTACAGCTCACTTAGAGCTATTTTAATGGCATGGTTTTTTGTGCAACTAAGTGTTTTGATGTATCTGATTACTTTTCAGCAAACCATATCCCAAGCCACCGCTGCTAAATATCCTCGAACCGTGCTCCATTCTTCTGGTTCTACCACTGTGAGACCTGCAGGACAAGTTGGGCGAATGCTTCAGAGCCAAACTTATACCAGTGTTCAGTCAATAAAAGTTGTTGACTGAGTGAGTAACTTTCTCACCCATGGGGTACAATTTAAACCTCTTCCCAGTCTTTTCAGGTTTGATGTAGCAAGGCCTAAAGTATGTATCGTGTTTTTACCCTTTTCTAAAAATTTTTTTTTTTTAAGTAAAAGTGCTTTTATAGTAAACATCTGGAGGGGAAAAAAAGAACTTGAAATGTTGTTCTACCTCCAAACTGTTTGAGAACTTATTTTATTAAGATAAACACTTTTTATTTAAGGAATCTTTTGCACACTTTTAAATAAAGGATGGAATGTGATTTTTTTTTTTTGTCTGAATCTCTTCATTTAGTCCCAATGTTACTAACATCTACTTTCAAGTGAAAATTAAATTTAGTTACTTTAGTTGCTTATGCAACTAAGTGTAGTTGACATGCATTTTAATTATATCCTACAACAGCATACTAAAATGAAAAGTAACAGAGTGGTATCCTTCACACCCAGGGTGTGACTTGGGCCAGGTGAGGTACCAAGTCCATCAAATTGTTAACTATTCTCATTTTCCAAGCTAATGTTGCAGAATTTGATGCATACCTGTCAGGACCTAAGAGTTTGTGATCTTTAGATCCCTGATTCCAAAACCTGAGGATTGACCAGTTTGTTCTTCATGTTCCTGTGATGCTCTACAGCCATGTCAAAAGAGGACAGTTAGGCATAAGACTTCAGACTAAGATACAGGTCATCATCTTTTTAGTACAAACAAACAGTAAGATTCAGTACAAAATAATGCTAGCTATATGTATAGATAGACAAGACAATTCAATTCTTCCATTACATGATATTGCTATTTCGTTATAGAGAAGACTATAGATAGGTGTTTTACATAAATTTTCAGATACAAAATATATTCAATGAGATAACCTTTAAACATATTCAGCAAAACACTACCAAACATTAATTCAAGACATGAACAAAAAATAGGTAAATAATTCCTAGATGTGTTAAGTATTAAATATTAAATGTTCTTTTTTGAGTATGTATACAAGGTTATGCCACGATAGAAAATTCTGCAGCCAGCCACACATGGTTTTAGACACGACATTTCTGTGTATTTTCACTACATAAATGCTGAAGAAGAAAGGCTTGTCCTAATCCTAGCACTAATAAAACAAGAGAAAAGCCGTCTTCAGACAGGAACACTATAATCCTAGCAAGACTTTATAAAAACCTAAATCCCAAAGGAGGCCAGGTGCCAACCTGTTTCTGGAAGTGTTGATTTATACACATAATTTTCGCTTATTAAATTTCATTTCTTTCAGGTAGAAAACATCTCATTTACATTTCATGTCAAACACAAAATAGCTTAATTTGCAGTTCGAATACGGAATTAGTGTATCAGTGTTAAGAAAGGTATAGAAATTGTAGGGGTTTGCTCTTGCTAAGCAGTATAGTCATAAACTACCAGCCAGACATTCACTTTTAAATTCTTAAAATCATTGTATAGCCAGCATACGAGAAAGACCTAACCAATATTTCAGGATTGCAAGTTCTTCTAGCTTAGAAAAGTCATACAACTTCAAAATAGGTTTTTGTTTCCAGAACAGGTATTTGTATCTGAAAGTCACTTTCCATCTGGCATGTAATTCCATGATATATGCCAAGTTTTATTGATGAACTCATGAAACTGCACATTTTCTGGAGTCCATGTCAGTGCTACTTGCACCTCTGATCTTCTCTGTAAAGTAAGAAGAGAAAACACTTGCTTGATGTGCTCTGCTTTTTACAAGGTCAGACTAATCTAACTAAAGGATGGCCAATCACAATTTAGGCATATTTGCACGACAAAGGAGGGAAGCCAAGTTTCCACATTTTTATGTTTTAGAAATCTCATGTTTCACTTAAATGCTCTTCCTCAAGCAATCTCACCCCAACACACACACGGGGAAAGTCCCAGAAAAGAAGAGAGTGTCCTCCAGCTCTGCCACGGTCACACCTTCCCAGCACCAGCAGGGACCTCAGCACCACACTGCAGTCTCACAGTGGTCAACGTGACGAGGTCTCTAAGAACTTACCAGCTAAAGGCTGAAATCCTGTTTCCATCAGATCTTCATATATATGCTTGACAGGATTCTGACGTGCCAGCAATATACCGTGTAACCAGATGAGCAACATTCTGTTTCCGTGTTCCTTATAACTTTTTTTCCCTATGCAACACACAAAGCATTTGTCTTTCCATGTGCTGGAAACCAGTGTATTTTGTGCTTTTGCACTTCTAGGGTTCCAAGAGGTTTTAAAACCTACTCATTTATTCTCACTGCCTTTCTCACCTAGCAACAAAATGAAGGCTGAGACTTACAAAGGTTAAAAAAAAAAGTGCCCACAAAAAATCTAGTTTTATCCTAAGGCTGCTGTAAAGGAAGGAAAAAAGCTGTAATATATCTTAAAATAATTTTTTTTTTCTTCAACATGTGGAAATATACCCTGGAGTAGCAGTAAACAAGTACAATCTGTGCTATAAAAGCATTGCTTCCCCAGCACTTGACATGCCTGAAACCAGAAACTGCTGTTTCATGGCAGCTGTGAAAGCAGAGCATGAACCAGGTCTTCCTGTGTCATGAGGTTCCCCGGGTCCTCATTTGCAGCATGACCTGCAAGACCCTTCCATGCTGCTCGCTGCTGGTTTTGAATTCCAAAGATGAAGGTTCCTTCAGGCCAAGAAGGAGAACAGAAATGGCATGTAGTTCTACAGCACTGCTTCCCAGGAACCGGGGACAAGGCTTGTACTGATTCACTGCTCTTTTTCATAATCTGAATAACAGTGGCATGGCCAGTGTATCTGTGGCCACGCAGTTTAAAAAGCAACTCTGGTGGTTTTTACAGCTTATCTATTATGTCTAGCCATTCAGAAATTGTTACCTGTCCATTGTTGTTCAATAGCTTTAATTTGTTCACCGGTGAACTTCCAGAACAGGGCCAGTTTTTTCCATTCCTGGGGTTTTAACTGGTTGTATGCTAGATTCCAAAGGGAGGAACGGATTTGCTTGGTCTGCATACTATGATCTTGTTTGAAGGACAAGCTGAAGTCTGACCTGTCATCACTGTGAGCTAGGTGCTCCTGAAAAAGCAAGCAGAGGATAAATGCTAGAACGAAGCTGGGAACCTTCGCTTAGTGAGCAGTGAACACTGTGTCCTGTACAGCCATACGTAGCTACTGACAGGTGGTTTGCTTGGTGCAGGCAAAGGCATGTTTGGCTAGCAGAGCTCTTTGGAAGATGTCTTAGCATGGATGTTATTACAGTCCTAACAACAGAACAGAAACTAAGCCCTCTGGTGTCTATTGCTGTGTCTCACTAATGTAAAACAAACCACATTCTTTCTCTGGCACTTGATACCCAGCAGCAAGTAACTACGCCAGCACTGCTTGGCTCTGTACACGTCACGTTTTGAACAGGGCTGGGTTTCAACCGCAGTGCTTGCTCTTTCTTCTTGCTTCTACAAGTACTAACCTCTCCCTGAGAAGAGGCTGGGCACCCTCGGCATGGCGCTTGCTCAAGCTGTTCCCACCTCTGCCCTGTCAGCTCTGCTTGGCTGCAGCGGGGACTACCAGGTCATTTGATGGCAGCATGAGCTGTTCAGCAAAGTGTCTGAGCACCAATAAGCACATGTGTGTGCCCAGGAAAAAAGCCTCATTCCCAGTGTCGGTAGGCTCGAACATTTCGTTTTGTTTACATGCTAGTCCTCTTTCAAATCAGTCTCCAAAGTGAAAAATGTCTTCAGGAAGTTGACACAGGATTACAAAGCAGATACTAAGCAAAAAAGGAGGTGGCAGCATGCCATGTTTTTGAAGTGCTAAGCATAAAATACTCCATTCCAGGCTGAATTCAGACAAATATGACAGGGTTATTTGCTAACCTTACAAGAGCCTTGCGAGGAAAAAAAAAAATTTAGTTCAGTAACTAAGCATTGTTGTGTTAGTTTGATTCTATTTTTCTGGTGCAGACTTTATTTCATGCTTCCTGACCCATACAAGGTATGGTTTAGGACATTCTACAGGACAGCTTCAGGCTCTCCCCACTTCAGTGTTTCACTTCTGAGGTTTAAAAACAGCAAAACCAACAAAAAAAAACACACAAGCAAACAAACAAAACCCACTTTTCTTCTCCCTTTGCAGCAGCACAGATCCTCTTTGCTGCTAATTTTGTCTCTAGGCAATGGCAGGGTGGGACAGTAACAGGAGCCCTCAAATCAGTCAAAAACAGCCTGGACAATGATAGGGAAGGGTTGGGTAAAAGCAGTAAATAGAAAAAAGGACAAACGGAGAGAACAAGACACTCCCACACACATTAGTATCATGCGCTTCCTCACAGCAACATGACATTTCTTTTTGTAACTAATGCCTTGTCACAGATGATAAATCAGCTCAATGCAACAAAAACTTACAATAATGGTTCAAAACTCTGTAGTTTCATATATAGCAACAACCTGAACAATGTCATATTCCATAACTGTAGGACCTAAGCTGCTCCCAAAGGTTGTGCGCTTAGCTTCAGGTGATGGGATGCAAACACTTATCTTTCTATTTCCCAGCATCTGTGGAGCTCCTGCAGAAAACCACCTGTACAAACATGTTTTCTTCTCCTCAGGCAATCCAGTAAATAATGCCAAGAGGTTATGAGGTTGACAGGCTCACTGCTGTCAGACTTGTCGTGTCTTCTCTGGCAACAGATTACTTCACTTCTAATTCCCCTTTAAGCCAAAAGAAACAAAAATGTACCTGACAGCTCCAGCTGAACTGATACAAATCAAATACACACAACACAGGGAGTCTGTGGAGGTGTTTTTCATAATAATTAATCTGTAATTTACCAGCACAATGCCCTGTAATGTTAATTGTCACAGATTTGGACATGCAGGGCCAGAGTGGGGTGGTGAAACTGGCTAATTCATGTGCCTGCACTCGGGCAGGATCAGTATGCTTACGCCGCCCCAGGAGGCACTTGGCTAACCTGGTAACAGAAACGCTCCCTAGCAGGAAGCAGGAATGAGAATGAAGCTACAGATTTGTGCCGCAGCTCAGCAATGGGAGCGCAAGAGCTGGCAGTCAAGTGAACTCCTTTCACCAGTCCTTTTGGTCCAGTTTGCTAGCTCTGGTGCTCACAGAATTACCTGCTCTACATAAGTAAACTGTGTTAGCATCTTCCTTCTTGCAAGTTTTATGGTGGATGCTACATGAGATGTCTTTTACTGCCTCACTAGGACCAGTCTGCAAACAAAACATGCATTTGAGAGAGTGTGGGGATTTAAAACTGTATTGCGTCAAAACCCAGCAAATTCAACCAGTTCTCAGGGAGCCCACATGAACCTATGGCTCCACACAAGAAAAAGTGAGCCAGCAAATACAAGACTGACTTAGGGAGCATAATATGCCCTAAAATGAACCCTTCATCCTATGAAATACCTCCCTTTCATCAAGTGGTGCAGATACAGCAGGTTCTTTGTGGCTCATTGCTACAACTATCATTGATGGACTAAATAAACTTTCTTAGAATTCTAAATGGCCCCAGTTAAGATCCCATGACATGAGAACATGCTGAATTTTCAAGACCCATTTGGACTGGGTCTGAGTTTCAAGGCGTGTCTCTAGAATGGGCCTCACCAGCAGCCCAGCACCAAATACTCCTTTGATTTTAAGAGGCACTAAGCTTAGCTTTTCATGTTCACTTACTGCCTATAGGCTGTGCACAGATTCATAAGTGACGTGGGACAGTCAATGCAGGCCGAAGTAATTGTTATTTACACTTTAACACATCTGGCTCAGCCCTTTAGGGGGCTATGTTTAAACAACAACTAGGGAAAGAAGGTTAGAAATTCAGACAATCAGGTCAGTCTGAACCATGTCCTTCACACTTATTGCCTGGTTCTTTCCCATTTTATTGATTGTGGTTTATAATTAACACACATAAAACAGAAGAGGGAGCTCCTGCCGAAGCAGCTGAGCCCTTACTAGCAAATGAGTCACAGACACCTGCACTCCTCCATTTTTCAACCACGATTTTGCTGCACCAAAGGACGCAGGGATCAACATGGATTCAGGTCATCCCAACCCTGATGCGGATGGCACAGTTTGAATTTGGGTCAGAGGCTTTCTCCACCCCTTCATCTCTGTGTTGTAGAGCATGATGCAGGAAAACGGTAAGATCTGCCCACAATTTTACAGCTAGTCAGGAATAAAACCTGGATGGGGTAGAGACCTTCCTGTTCCCAATCCTAACCTCAATTTATCACGGCCAGTTTTGCAACCTGCCAAAAGGAACCACCTGAGGCAAAAGGCGCTTCAGTACCAGAATTAGCTTTTCCTTTATAGTTCTCAGCATAATGAAAGAAGTCTCTTACCTGTTTCATGGTATAATACCTTTCTGCTTTAATGATCATATCTACAATGAGGACATGACTGCTCCTTGATGCCACAGCTAGTGCAGTTTTTCCATGCTGAAAGCAGAGACAGTGCATAAGAACATTATCTCCTATGTATGAGGGTAAGCATATCACAGAAGAAACACAGGAACTTTGCTTACAGAGCCCCATCCCTTTTTTTCAAGAAAATGTATTACTACAATTTTATGGCTTCAGGGTAGCTACAATCAAAGTTATATGCTTTGCATGAGCTGTATCCCCTCAGCTCAGAGGTGGTCAAATTTTTTCCTGCATGAACTCCCCTTGAAGAACTTCTGGTGTGGTACAGCTGCTTTCAGAAACCTCCTGCACTCAGACTGCTGCATGCTTCATACCAGCTCGCGCTCTCCAGTCACTGCTTCCAAGTTCATGCAAGCCCAGGCATCCACAGGCTGAAAACTACCACAAATACAGACCATTCCCATGTTACAGTTAAACTGGCATTTCAGATGGATAGGCTGCCAAAGTTGGAAACCTCCCGCTTCATGGGCAAACCTGCACCTTATTTTGGAGAATTGGTATTATTGGTAAGAGAAGCTGGCTCACAGACTGAAGAGACGGTGTGGGAATGATTTTCTCACGACAACTGAAGTGAGCACAACTGAAGGTGATGTTTCATGGGTAGCAGAGGCAGTCAAAGGAATTAAAAACCATTGCTTTAATTCCAGCTGCAGAGGACTGCTCACTCTGCTGAACACACCTCTGCTATCAGCACTCTGATGTAAAGGCATCTCAGTGGCTCTGCAGGGTTGTCTCTGCAATTGTCCAGTTCTCTCTGCAATTTTCTGTCTTCAGCAGATTTGCACTGAGTGGAACTGCGGGTATTCTCCATATATCAAGTGCTAGACATTCTAGAAAATTAGACCTAAAAGAAGCGAACTCCTTAATTAGAAGTTTCAGTAATTAAATTATAAGGCATTCCAACTCTCCAGCTATTATAAAGTTCCCTAACATACACCTTTTGAGTTCCAGCTCCTGGCTCTGCTCAAGATCATTCTAATTAACCTGGTTTTAGAAAAGCATCACATTGAAAGTCAATAAATTTACATTTCATAAGATCTTTATAGCATAGACATACTTTATATGTGAGAGTCCAGAGACCTCCTTGGGTCTCACCTCTGGAAAGGTGCTCTGCATTTCACAGGGAGGTGGACGAGGTGGAAAAAGGGGGTGTTTCTGCCCTCCTGTGCTAGTGCAGACACACGTCGTGTGAGCACAAGTAGCATGGCAGTCTTCCACATAGGGAGCATTCTCTGCACTATCAATCACAACCAACATCTGCAGATGGCAGGAAGGAAGAGCTCCCAAGAGAGCATTTCCTGAGCTGTCACAGCTTGCAATTCATGCAGATGCATGACATGCTCTGGAGACTGTGGGCATGAAGGCCAGGAGAACACTGTGTAGTCGAAGCAGGCCACCCCTTTCTCCTGCCTACCGTTGTTCAGTAAGGACATTTTTGTCATCTCAGTGCCAGTTCAGTTCAAAGAGGGCTGTATTTGCAAATGTTCCTAGCAGTGGCATGTCCTCAGGGGTCATCCAGCAAACAGACAAGGGAAAAGCTACTCCGAGAAATAAAACCAATGCAGAAAGGTGACGGAACCTGTGCTGGCTCAGAGCCCTGTTCTCATAACACACCCTGAACTCTGCCAGCACAGCTGTGATACCAGGGCACTAAAGAGCCCAAAGGTTTGCAGGTGCTTATGGTCAAAACAGGCAATAAGAAGTCATTTTCTGTGCCTGCCCTTGGAATACGAATAGGTAGAGACAATTTTCCAATGGCTAAGGTGCTGTCTAAAGTGGACAAGATTTCACCCTGGGTTCGCCTGTATGAGAACTGCAGCTGTCTGGCTAGTGTAGGCACGACTCTGAATGGAAAGGCTTAACTGCTATGCAGCATCTTACCTCAGCCTCCCAAAACATATCAACCATGTCATCCGCACTCAGAGCCCTGAGCCTCATGTCAGGCTAGGGAAAAAAGAGATGATCCTAGTCCATAAATTTTTACTCCTCATCAAAACAGTTTTGTGCATGAAAATTACTTTTTAAAATTACTAGAGAGCTACATTTTGGTCATGATAAACATCAAACCTGTCAGTTCAGTCATACGGAAAATCAATATACTGGTAATGCTATGAAAAGGGGAAACTCAATCTTGCAGTAATTTGGCAAAATTTGTAAAACCGGATTTGGTACTCTGTCCTTTCAAATGCACTCCCCCACAGACCCATTGCTTTGGTACTTTCAGTCATTGCCATTCTTGCCTCAGTCTTTCCAGGCTGAATATCAGCAACAGGGTCTAAACATCCACCTGAACTCATCTGGGATGGCTTCTCAGGGACACGGCACCATCATTTCCAGATGGCCCAGAGTGCTGAAGGACAAACACACCGTCGCTACAATTAGTGAAGCTGGCAATACCCGTGCCGCTCCTGGCAACGGACCTGGCTGCGGGTGCACAGTTACAACAGCTGCGGGCTGTTTTCCACTCTGTAAGCCAAGTCCTTTTTTTTCCATCAGAGGTCTCTGCCAGCAGGGTTTACCCCTCAAACTACAGAGCTTGGAAATGATACAGCTCTTCACTAAAATAATTTCAGATCTCTGCAAGCTGCAGGTACAACAATATTAAAAGGAGACTTCCTTTGTAACAACTAATAGCTTTACCTAGGAAAGACAACTGGCAACAAGTGCTTTCTGCATCTTTGGGAACAAAATCTAAAATTACATAATCCTTGCATGTGTGAGGAGCGTAATCTAACCTTATCCACGGTCTTGAGATCGCAGCCTGCCTTCAGCAGCACTTCCACCAGCTCCACATTGCCAAGATCAGCTGCCAGATGCAGAGGGGTTTCCTGCCTCTGGAATTAATGACACCAAATAAATACAATAAGCCAAACTCCCTCTTAGAAGTGGAGTGCTCACAATCTGGATCTAAAGAAGATTCACAACAAGAGACAGCCTTGGCAAGAAAACACTGAACAGAACGAAATCGTTTAACTTTTGAGTGCCAGTTTGGTTTCAGGCAAACAAGAGAGCATCTGGGATCTCTGCAGGAAAACTAGGCAGGAGTTCCAGTTGGCTCAGGGAAAAGTTGCTGTCATGCTCCTCTAATGTACTGTAACCTAACGAGCTCTCTCTCTTCCCTCTTAAAACAAAGTGTTTTGGACAGAGTGTTTCATGCAACTGCCACCCCCCACCCATACTATCCTCTCGAGTAACCTTTTCCCTGCTGAAATTCATGCAAAGACAACTGGACATCCATAATTTTCAACAGGACATTGCGCCACAGTCCACCACAGGATTTGTTAGCCAGCCCTGCCACAAAATGATGACATGCAGCAGAAGTCTACCTGCTCCATAATGGGTTCAATGAACCTTAAGCCACACACGCACACACAAAAAAAGCGGGTAAGTGAAAAAAAAAAACCATTAAACAAAATCAAACCACTAACAAGAAGTACAGCTAAAGGGGCATTCAGTGTCAAGACTGATCTTAGGGTGCTAAAATGAGCGTTGTATAGTATCTACACAGCTGCACATACCCAAATAAAACCTATTTATTTATCCTTCTACAAAATATTAGAATAAGAATTTCCAGAAATCTATGGGTATAATGCAAATAAGATACATTGTCATTTGTCGAAGCCCTGCATATCTGGACCTGTCTGTTAGCATGTTTCATGTGACACAGCACCCTTGTAAGTTGAAGGTTTTGTGCCTGTGCTTCTCTGATGTTGCAAGTCTATGTTCTGTAGGTTTGGTTAGAGAACTTTTTTGGCCTTTAGATCTTAACTTAAAGGTTACAGAGTCAAACACCAAGACCTTACACACCAAGAAACACCAGCCTCAGGTTCTGCATTAGAGAATCTCATCAGCCTTTTTGGGAATACACACTATGATCACATGACCTCATAAATTTCCCCCAACAATACATCTTACTTTCTTTTCTGCAGTAATTTAGAAATATGTACATAGCTATTGTATTCAGATATGCCAGAGACAAAACACAAAACATTTCTAAAAGACGTGTTCAAG
This sequence comes from Leptosomus discolor, assembly GCF_034619465.1. Classification (NCBI taxonomy): domain Eukaryota; kingdom Metazoa; phylum Chordata; class Aves; order Leptosomiformes; family Leptosomidae; genus Leptosomus; species Leptosomus discolor. The sequence continues at coordinate 66,268,519 of NC_141419.1, read as the reverse complement.
TTTACAAAATTCTCTGTTTTATATGACAGAAGAGCTTATCATCATACTTGACTCCAGACACAAATGACAGCCTCTGTCTCCTGCAAAAATTTGTATAAATTAGTCTTTAGCAATGATCAGTGGGAAGGGGTGAACTACAGATTTCTCAAAGAGTAGTCTTATTGTGGGGTCCCCACCTGTCAGGCGGGAAACCAGGGTGCATTTCCCCAACAGGAAGCCACAGTGCCCAATGTGGGACTTGACAGACATGATGGGCCAGTCTTTCCACAGCTGAGATGTAGGGTCAACGGGGAGAGGGAAGAGAGCTTCTCTTTGAAGTGCCACATCTGGCAGGCCAGTCTATACACAGTTGGTGCCTCAATGTCTGCCTAGTAGTCCACCATGGCCAGGGTGCCAGTGTACAACATTCATGAGCTCTGTACAAACTTCTGCCACATGGACCATAAGCACTGGATGTCATCCACATCTTTGGAGGCCTGGTTGTTGGCCAGGTTGTAGACCACCACCACCACCATTAACTCCCTCAGACATTGGACACCTTATTCTGTGGTAGTCTACTTGCCTTGCTGGTTTACAATATCTTCTTTGAGAAGATATCTTTCCTTCACACTTGATAAAAGCCACCTCCACAGGCTTGCAGGCGGCTGCCTCTCTTCCAATCCCTTTGTTATTCCCATATTCCCTAGAGATGGATCCTAGCTGCTGGGTGTCCCTACCGTCACAGCACTGGAGCAACCAGGCAGCAACTTGCTCACCTTGCTGGTGGATGAATACTTGCTGCCTATCTCGTAGGTCGTTTGGGGATGGGGACCAGGTAGTTTCCACCTTTTTCATCATTCCTGTTTTTACCTTCTCCTGCCCTGCTGCTTCTTCTGACTCTTCCTCCTTCTACCCCTCAGCAGGAGCTTCTACTTCTCTTACTAACCAAGTAGACATCTGCTTTCACTATTTCTTGTTGAGTACAGGAGCAACTATTATATTTGAGGGCTGGGTCTCTGGTCAAGCCGCTGTGCGTGCCCTCAGATTGAGTGACGTTTTTGGTGTCCATATGGGTGATTCAGAGTAGGAGCCCTTCTCAGGGTCCCTTTGTGTGCTCCTTGATCAGGAGACCCTCTTTCTCTTTTGAGGGCACTGGATGGCAGCTCAAGCACGTCGCTGTGTTTCATTGGGGCAGGCAAGTCTCCCCTCCTTCAAATAGCGTACCAATATCTGGGACTACAAGCCTGTTCAGGCATGAAATCCCAAGCTATTGAGGCACAAACAGCCCCAGGCACCTTCCCAACTCCTCCTTCACACGAGGATCAACTGCCTCCCAGCACATTCCTGTGTGGCATTCCCAATTAGTTGTTTAACCTTACGAATGATGATCGAAATCAGGCTCACAACACACACTGGTATGAATAGTCTGATTACACAAGGATATTCAAAGAACGGAGTAGCCACTACAACCAGGTGGGAGAGACCTATCCTAGAGAAGGGGTAGGTGCTATTCTGCCTCTCTCCACAAAGCGTCTCTCCAAGGAGAAAACGGGGAAGGTGTAATTGCTGATTTTCTCCATGAGATGGTTCTCTGAGCACGTGAGTAGCAGCAGCGAAGGGCCCAAAAATACCAGACCAGGCTCAAGGCCAGTGCTCTCCCAGGCAACGCAAAACAAAAATACACAACACAGCAAAAGCTGAAAATGGTTATTGACAATTATAAGAGGTTTTGTACAGCAAAAAAGGAATCAAGGAAGCCAGTAACAAAGTAAATATGTCGGCATACATCATGCAGCCTTCCACAGAGAAGGGTATCCCATACACGAGGGACGGGATTAGTGGCGGTGGAAGTGGTCTACAGAGAAATATCTGACAACCAACCAAGGCCTTCAAAGACCACTGGCACCACGCAGAGGCCAAACAGTCCTGGTAAAGGTGTGGAAAACTGGCACTGGCATCCCTGGGTGGGCTTGAACCACCAACCTTTCAGTTAACAGCTGAACATGCTAACCAATTGCACCACAGAGACCTGTAACTTCATCACTCAGTGTGATCCTGTGTGGTGTGGAGCATCACTGTGGTCAGCTCTGGTCATCTGCTTGGTTGTGTCCCCTGCCAGCTCCCTGCACAATCCCAGTCTGTTTGCTGGGGAAGAAGAGCATGAAACAGAGAAGGCCTTGATGCTGAGCAAGCACTGTTCAGCAACAGATGAAACACTAGTGCCTTACTGGCATTGTTTTGGCCACAAATCTAAAACACAGCACCTCATGGGTTGCTATGAAAAAAATTAACTCCATCCCAGCTAAGTGACCCTCTGCACTGGGTTTCCCCCTGAGATCAATACTATTCAGACATTTCTGTCATTTATTGCACATTAATTGTAACACTCAAACAATAAATTAATCGGGACATTTTCTGAATATACGGCATTTTGCTATCCTTATCTTGCACAAACAATACTAGCACAGCATGTACCAGTGACTAACACACACGCACACAGGCAAAAAGATAAGGAGGGAACTGCCTCTTCCTTCCTATTTTTTTGTACCCTGAGCTCATAAGGAAAATACTTATTTCAAGCAAAATCCATGTAATCTCCTCTTTACCAGTGAAGTTATGTTAATTCCCAGTTTTTCTTACATGATTTAAGGAGTTTATACTATGATTGGCATCCAAGAGGCTTTTTACTACTCGTAGATGATTATTGATGACTGCTAAATGGAGAGGGGAATTCTTCTGCTGTGGAGGAAAAACAACAAATTATTATATTTGGCTATGTTATTAGAAGTTAATTTAAACAAGAAAGAGGTTCTTGTTAAAATCCATCCCTTGCAAAGGCGGTATGTTCTAGCAGCAGCTCAAGACTGCAGAAAACACACCCTGAAGTACAGAGTGATGCCAGAGATGGTAGCCTGCTCCTGCAACACCTACAGCAGCAGATAAACAAATACAGCTGAGAAACCTGGAAATGTTGAGTGCACCAGTATCAGTGTGTTGCCACTTAGGAATGCAGCAAGGCACACTCCTTAGATATTCGTACCTGGATGTGCTGCTACCCTTGGCTGACAATAGACAGCTTAAGGTAATATTTCTGTTCCCTCAGAAAATTGTGTTTGCCTTTAGTTGAATAGACTGGAGACAGATTAATCCTGTACTGGGTAAACAGATGTCAAAATCTACTTTCCAGGAATAAACTCTTGTCACATATTGCTGCTGGAAATATTCTTTATACTAAACTGACTTGCTGTCATATTTATAAAAAGCAAATTACAGTTAGAAAGAAATTAAAGGGTTTTGTTTGAGTGATTACTTATTAAAATTACTGTGGCATAGATCCAACACCAGTCACAATCCAACCATTAGATTGGCAAGATCACTTTGTGTGTCAAACCTGTGACTCATCAGTTTCTTGTTAACCACAGCTAAAGAATAATTCCATACCAGTGCTATTCATGGGTGGAAGACATCAGTTTATTAGTGTCTTAATAAAGCCATTTCTTCAGAACTACAGAAAAATAAAGCAAGCTCTTATGCAATGCTGCACTGGAAATGTTTCCAAAATGTAAGTTACAATTTTATGAGTTCCTTCTGCTACAGAAAGCAAATGAGAACAAACAGCACAATAACTGCCTAATCTGTAAAATAAATCATTTCAAGCACATGATGAATTTTAAATATTACAGAATAGGCCAGTGATCACGGCAGATAAGTCATGAAGCCCAGATTCTATTTTCACCCTGTACTCTACAAGCGGAAAACAATTTCCTATTCACAGAAAATCTCAGATGTAACAAAAACTGCAGTATCTAAATTGAGACAAGATTTGAATATTAGGAATACTTCTTTCTTTTTAAACCCCAAAGAATGGTGGCATGCAGATTTTGAAGGCATATGCTTTGAGTGCAGAGGGTGAAAGCACTGAATTGTTTATTTACCTTCATTCAAAATCAGTTACAACTGTTAACTCTTTGCCTATGGCACACAGGGAGGCCTGCAATACTGCTGCTTAGTTCAAGCCGGGTACTTTGCTCAGTTTCCTCTAATGCCTGGTCCTTGGCTTAGCCTGGACACCTCTACACCATACTGCACCGGTCTGCCCAGGCACGCACTGTGTTTGTGCAACAGGACCTTGTCTTTTTTCGTCCACACATATTGCTAACTAACATCCACAACCCACATAATAAAGTGCACAGTACAAAAATTAAGGAACTAGTCAATCTCATTCAGCTGTCTGAATTCCCAAGGAAGGACATAAAAGACAGGACAGGCTGAAAAACAGCAGAACAGTTATACTGATATACACTCACCTTGGGTTTAGGAACCAGGTCAACATTCTTGTCAATAAGAAAAGTAACCAAGGATAGATGTCCATTCTGAATTGCAATCTGCAAAGCACTGCTATTGTTCTGAAAGAAATGGTATAGACAGTAAAAAAATTATGCTTTTATTGCTGGAAAAACAGTACTAAAGAGAGCTATCAATATAGGATAAGCTTTCATTTAAATTTGTGTTATTATTACCTCCCCCAAAAAACCTCCCTTCGGTAAAACAATATGAAATTAAGTGCACCAGCGGTTAGCATGATGGGTTTTTGTAAATACTGAAGGAACTTTCACTTTTGTCTGTATTACAACAGACACGCTAAAAGATTCAGTATTCAAAAGTCCTTTTCAATCTCTTTTGAGAGAGAAAGATCGGCATTGTCAGCTGTCCTGCGCCATGGACAACAACAATGCCAACACATCTCCCACTCTGTTACTTCAGTTTGACCTTTAGTAAGCAAGTACAGTCACATTAACAAACTTTTAAAAATAAATCTATAGAAAATTTTCATTTAATAACTCCAATAAAACAAACAAGTTCTCAGTCTGCTGGAATCATAAACTTTTTGTAGCAGGCAAGCCAAGGCCATTCAACAGATGTGAGCTGGACTGAAGCCCAGGAACAGATGTGGAGAACTGGTTTGTCACCAGTGCAGTCACATACACTGCCAAAAAGGAGGATTTTCAGTTACTCTAACTGGTTACAATTTCATAGTCATACGTTTTGCTATCAGACATACAGTAAATAAATAAGCTCCACCACACTACTCTGTCAAATAAATCTATGCTATATTTCTTCCACATCAGTTTTAGTCTCTTAGCACTCTCTACATTACCAGTTCTATTTTATTAATTATTTTTTTTAACCATTTCATAAAAATAAGCAGAGCAAATATACTGTTACTACACACAGAAAAGAGAAGATAAGGTCCTTCCCACAGCCCAGAATGTCCTAGTACCTGTGTGCTGGTTGGATACTGTGTACATACTTGAGTTAAAACATTGATGTCACTCCCAGCTTCCAGTAAGAGTTCAGCACATTTTTCATGACCTCCTTCAACAGACAAGTAAAATGGAGTTTCTCCATTCTAGACCAACAGAGAGAAAATGTCTGTTCCAAATTAAGCCACATGACTATAAGGCTGTGACACAGAACAGGTTAGCTCGATCAGACTCTTCCAGCTCAACAGAAAAGGCGAGATAGTCACCAAAGAACACAACCTGAATGCTCCCACATTAATGCTGATATGAAATGGCAACTCACCAGCATTTAAATGACAGATGACAGTTATGTGGACAGATGTATGGTAAGGTTTATGATAAAGAAAACTATTTAATAAATTTTAATCATGCTCTTTTCAAAGAAAATTGCCAGCAACAGGCACAGAAGCAAAGCTGGTGGGTAGCAACTGCTGCCACTCAGCACCAGGCAACACCCCTAGCAAGCTAGCACATACCATAAGTGCTAATTTCCACCAGTCCAATGCCACGGATTTCTGAAGAATTCCCAACTCTAGTGCTAGTTATAAGGAGCACTTTCAGCAGAAATAATCCTGTGGCATATTTATTTCAAATCTTCTCATCCCAAAAAAGTCTCCATGTCTCCACAGCAAGTCTCTAAAATTAGTTACATCAGCTGCACAATGACTTAATCCCTGCTTCTCAACTCCTAAAATACACAAACATTTACTGAAAGTTACTCTAGTGTTTCAGCATTTGCAGAAGTATCAACAAATCCTGATTTTTCTTCGCTTAAACCCCTGCCACCATCATTCTGCTACACTTAATATACTTTAGCGCTTGCTCATGCTGGGAAAAGAGAGACCTGCTTGTCCACAGACTAAAACACCTCCAGCTGAACAGGAAGGCCTCAGCATTAGCCTTGGCAAGGGTGGGGCACAAGTTGTACAAGTTTCCTGTGCAAGAAGCAACAGTGTTAGACAAGACTTGGAAACACAAGGGGCTCATGTGCCTCAAAGCTTGTGTAGCTGGAAATAACAGACAAGTCGGATAAGAGAGAACTCCTCAATCCATAAATCTGTTGCTGATTAAGGAAGAGGAAGGGCTTGGGCAGGACTCGGTGTCCCTTAGCCAGCAGGACCAACAGTCAACCACATGGCAGGTTCCCACAGCGGACATGGTAGCCCACAACAAAGTGAATTAACTTGCCCAGTTTCTTCCAGGTGCCCCACAGAAGAAGCAGAGGACCCAAGGACCCTTTGCAAGGCAGGAATGCTGAATTGAGTAGTTAATGTGCATTTTCCTCCTCCATCTGTACTTTAATCCTTAAAATTAAGCTCATGAGTGCATCAACTCAGGGATATGACCTTCACAGATAATATGCAACTTACGAATATGCTGGCTGAGCTCACCAATACTAACCCAGAAAAGAAAAAGCGGGTAGGCAGTGTCTGCAGCCAGTTCTGTGCAGTCAATTGAGATCAGATGAACAAGGTACAAATCTGAGACCTCTTTGCTGAGGTGCCTGCAATGCTATGTGCTGGGGACGCATGTTGAACTGGCTCAGAGAATAGCCTGAAAAGCACCAGAGATGGTAAAAGGAATGGGATCGTGTGGCCAGAAATGTTGGAGGACAGGAAGCAAGGTGGAGGTTAGGCCCTCCAGTTTCTTTCTACGAGTAGTTATGTAAGGACACATGAGACAGAGGGGAGGCCATTGTGTGAGGAATAGAGGACAGAGGAAGAGACATTGAAGAAGTTAATGCAGCTGAATTTATTGGAGGAAGGACTACAACACAGGATGGAAAGGTACTACAAAAGCAGCAGAACTAATGAAGTCTACTCAGTGCAACATTTATTCTTTTAAAATCCTATTTTTAAGTTGATGTTTCAAATCTCTAACTTTATCTCTTTCGGTAATTTCTGTGTCCTTACCTGATTGCGGTCATTTATTTCCTCCCACTGTTCAAGCAGAATTTCTACAACATCTCTGTGACCATTTTTGGCTGCTAAATGTAATGCTGTGTTTCCCTCCTTGAAATTAAAATGTCAAATAAGGCATTTTAAAACTCAGAATAAAGTCAAAACATCAAGTAAAACCAATACAAAGCCTTTGGTCTTTTACATACATCTCTCTTTTACACACAAGGAGAAGGAAGCAGATCCACCCAGCATGTTCCAAGATTCAGAATAATCCAAAAGGGGCCTTTTCACATATACACAGACGTGACCTTGCTGGTCTAGTTGGTTGTTTCATATTCAGAAAACTGCAGTGTGTGACCAGTGAAAAGACCTAAAATTCTAACACCTAACCAATGAATCCGAAGAAAACCTTGGTTCCTACAAGGAAGGGGACTACACCAAGCCCCCAAGGCCACTGATGTAAAGATTAATGGCCAAAAGCTAGGTAAGTATACAGAAACTTATAGTGGCTTTGATGCCAACATTGCAATCTTCAGTCTCTTTCACCATCAGCACAATTTCTTATCAGCTAATTAATAAAAAATCTCACACACCAGCAAGCAAATAAAAACAAAGAGCAAGTTCAGGAAGAGCAGCAGGTTTTGAGCTAAAAGACGATGCTGGTACAAGAAAAAGTATAAAAATAACTAGAAAAACTCCCTCAGAGAAACGAGAGTCCAGAATACCTTTCTATTCACAGCACTGGGCAGGGGCAGAATTCAAATCCTTTTTAGAAATGATGGATATAGTGTGATTGCTTTTAGTGACCCAGGAGATGAGATTCTGTCCTGGCTTCTTACCTACTTACTCTGTAGGATCACAGCATTTGTCTCCCATTGTTGCTGCTTACACCTTCGCCCTGCTAGATGCCTAGGACAATAGTCTTTTAACCTCCACTGATAAACTGCTTAGCACAGCAGAGCTCTAGGTTGCACTGCAGCTTTTAAATTATTACCACAATACCAAAAAAACCCAGCATCACTTCCTGGGTGCTTACTTAGATGGTTCTACTAATTTTTAATGTATTTATCCTTGCAATGCCTCAGATGCAAACAAATACCAACTTGCTCATTCCACAAATAGTCAAGTAAGGACTATCCATTAAGGACAGACTTCAAAAATTATTTTGATACCTTAAAATGCAGTGTAAAAAGCAAACTCAATCAGATTGAAGTGTTAAGGCACTTCTGAAAGATCCCCGTTGGTGTTTATTTGCATCCTGAACACCTTGGAAAAATTAGTCATGTGGGACTTAGCAGTGACACACAGACACAGCCGAGCAGAATGAAAAACTGGGACATACGATCTCCCAGTACAAAGGCTGACGCCTTAGTCACCAGACTTTCCCACTTCTCCCAACAGACAGCATATGCTATTCTTGCTTTACATGAATTATTAATATGTATGGAAAAGTCTTCTGGCAGTAAGACCAGAAGTCCCACTGTCTTCCCTTAACTACTGAAAAATCACCATCCTTGTGTATTTGTTCCTCCAATATAGATCACTACCAGCACTGTGACATCTCTACAGCTTATTCACATTACTTGGTTGTGTAGTAACTACACTGAAACAAAGTAATCTTTCATAAGCACATTTTTAGTTGTATTTGTGTGGAAAATAAACCTTACCTTATCTTTTTCAGACGTAAACAGCTTCAGAGTAATCAAATTGTTTATCATGTCAACATGGCCTTTTTCAGATGCCAGAAGAAATGGCTTTTTACCTTTCTAGAAAACAATTATGGAAAGAAACAGTGTTATTGAAAGTAAAAATATTTTCCTTCCAGTTATTAGATGTATGGTATATATATGTATATACGTATTCTGCATAAAAAATCATATATCATGCGACCAAGTAGATTAACAAAAAATTAGATATACACAAGAAGAGTAAGAATTAAAAAACTAGATTACACACCTTGCCTATCCTGACTAAAATATCTGAAAACTTCAGAAATGGTAACAAGGTAGAAAATATGCTCAAAATATTTCTTAATTCTTCTCAGTATGAAAAAATTTATCAAAAGAACTGTGTCATTAAAGTCTGAGGATGCTCAGAAACAGGCAGTAAAGAATTTGCAAGATTTATCTCCACAGTGTAACATGTTTGATCTGAATTCTACAAGCACAGACCAGAACAACCATATCTCAGAAGTTTCATCCAGGATGCCTGAATTCAGTGCTGTACATTGTGTGGGTTTTTTGGTGGCGGTTAAACTAACAAAAACTTTTCCAACTGTTTACAACTCAACTGCAGAATGTTATCTTGACAAAACCATACCACTGGTCAGACAGTGAGACTGTCTAATAACCAGTTAGTTAGATGGCCTCACTACCTGATAGTGGCCTACGTTAAATGTCTAAGAAAAAAATGTAAACGACTAATAGATAATTATGAAATAACCCCAACATAAAGAAGATTCTTATTCACCTTTCCTTTTTCAAGGCCTAAAACACAAAGGTTTGTTTTGTTAAATTAACTCTGTTTTGTCAGCCTTGTCATATGTAGAAAGAATGCAGAATTTTGCATTGGGTCAATACAATTCAAGATTCAAAAAAAAAAAAGATACGGGAGCTTTGTTCTTTCAGTGACAGATCCTACCAGAATAAATTTTCCTCATGTAAAGATAAAACATCCTACTTAGCTAAGTAAGCCTTCAAAGCAAGATCCCAACATTGTGGGAAGGAAAAATAAAATCAAAGCAAACCTGATGAGGACAAGGCCCTGGCACTGTTGAACAGTTGATGCACCTCTGTAGGATGGTTGTACATAGTCTTACATTCTATGTTGGCAAAATATGCCTGTGCTGGCCATAACTGGCAGGTTTTGGTAAGGGCAGAGGGCTGCCGGGGTGAAATGTGTGGGAAGAGGTCAGAGACTGCCTTATGCTGGTCACAGACATTTCCAGCTGGCTCCACAATGGACAAAACTGACCCACCATGTGTCAGCACTCAACCCATCAAAGGAGCACATGATACCTCTGTGAAAACATACTTAAGAAAGCATGGTCACTGCTACGGGGAGGATGTACAAGGGGAGATACAGGAGGAGACATGAGAGGACGCAAGGGAGGAGACACAGGAGAAGGTACACCTGCAGGGTGACTGCAGCCCATGGAAGAATCCTTGCTGGAGCAGAGGAAAAGAGTATGAAACAAAGAGTGGGAAAAAAAGGAAACCACTGTGGACTCACCTCAACTTCCTCTGCCTCCCATAGCCTCACCAATGGGACTGAGCATCACGTCCAGCAAAAGCAAGGGAATCAGGGGAGGAGAGGTGTCTGGAGTTCAGCTGAGACAGGAAAACAGGGAGGAAAGGTGTTTTCCCTAAATGCTTGTCTGGCTGTCTCCCTTGTTTCTCAATACCCAATATAAATATATAACTGGCACTAAATTAAAATTCATTTAAATTCCGCAAGTCAGGATTGATTTCCCCACAACAGATGCCTCATGACATCAAAGAAATAAACAGAAAGAAACATACTGTACCCCATCAGGCTTGTTCAAGTCATTCAGATGAAGATCTTGGAGAAAATAATCAATTATTTTAACACTGTTGTTCTGAGCTGCAAAGTGCAGTACGTTCATTCCTTCCTGAAAAACCATAAGAAACTCTGTAAGAACAAGTCCGATGTTTTTCCAACATAAAGGTGTTTAGAGTTGGTAAAAATTTGTCATCAACAAACCTCATTCTTAGCCTTTTGATCAGCGCCTGCTTTAACTAATTTTCGCATTATATCCAGATTTCCAGTCCAAGCTGCAAGATGAATCACTGTCAGGCCATGCTTCAAATAAAACGATAAAAGTCAGAAATTACCACCAAACTACCCTGTGCCAAATTTCTTAAAATCTTTTTGATTGATTCAGTGTATGAGAGGATTCTGCTCTGTGGGCTCTTAGAAAATCACCTGGCTGTGTGAGTGGGATTCATTTCACTTAAATCAAGCTAATGTTCAGGCTGCCCTTGACGGAAGCTTTGGCATCTCCACAGAAGGATTTCAAGATGGGGGAATTAAATACTACCTGGAATTGATTCCCTCTCTCCAGAAACCTGGGTGTTGGTGGATGACATTTTAGGTGATAATACGTAATGACTGTATTTCCATGAGTCACCATAATTTTCCATTTAGCCCTCTTTTAAAGGTTCTCTTCTCTCAAATTCTCTGAAAAGTTCTTCTCTTATAGGAAAAAAAAATCCTGTGGTTAACTTCTTATAGAGCCAAAAGGAACAGAGATAAGAAACTTCCATCTTGGCCACAGACCTCTCTAGCTTTTCCACATCTCTTCCTCACTTTGTGTGTACTGCATCCAGGTGCAGCATCATAAATCATGGCTCATTGTGCTAAGTCCTATGTAAACACAAGGCGTTCGTACTCCACAATAAAATCACCTGGTCTAAGACATGGAGTCAGAGGAACCTGAAGGAAGCAAGAGGAATCAATCAAGGCAATTCCTTATCAGTTATAACCCTTCTCCAGTTTTTTCTCTGTAAAGGACGAATAAATATCTTGACTCCCATCTCTAATGGAGAACAGGAACAGGATGCTTGCTGTGACAAGAACTTCAGACTACTCACAATCTATTCACTGAGTAACAAAACAGTTCAGGCTGGGAGTGGTCCCTGGAGATTACACTTCTACGGCCTCCTGCTCAAAGCCTGTCCCAGTGGATCATGTTGCTCAGGACCTGCTCCTGTCAAGTTTTGAATACCCTAAAGATTGAGACACCACAAATTCTCTGGAAAATCTGTTCCAGTGTTTGACCACTCTGACCATGCATTTTTTTCCTCCTTGTACCTAATTGGGACTTCCCGTATCGCAATTTGTGTGCATTGCTTCTTGTCCTATCACTGTGCACCTGTCTCTGTCTTCTCTATATTCTCCCCTTACGTACCTATAGACAGCCATAAGGTCTCCCCTTACCATTCTCTTTCGACGGCTGAGCAGACCCAGCTCTCTCAACACCTCCTCATACACCATATGCTCCAGCCCTAATCATCCTAGGGGCTCTGCACTGGATTCACTCCTGCTTATCAATATCTTTCCTGTATTGGGGAGTCCCAAACCAGGCACAGCAAGCAGAAATTGCAGTGGAAAACAGTGGAGGGCAATATGGAACATGCATATGGTGCACATACTACAGAAATAAAGCTGGGTTTGGGCAAAATTTGTAAAAATTTCAGCTGCCCTGAAAAACAATCCCAGGTATGACCAAGGAGAAAAAGTATCTAGACCTGATAGCCTCATACTATAAGAAGACTAGCCTGGTGGATGAGGGGAGAGAAGTGAATGTTTATCCCAACTTTCGTAAGAGTTTTGACACTGTCCCCCATGTCATCCTTGTAGGCAAACCGATGAAGAACAGGTGTAGACAACCAGATATACCAAGGTATACTGAAAGCCCACTGAACTGCCAGGCCCAAAGAGTTCTGACCAGCAGCACAAAGTCCAGCTGGAGACCAGTCACTACTAATGCATGCTAGTCATCGATCCTGGGCCCAGTACTGTTCAACACCTTCATTAATGACCTGAATGATGGGGCAGAGTGCACCCGCAGCAAATTTAAGGATGTTATTAAACTGGGAGGAGTGGCTAATCGACCAGATTGGTGTGCTGCCATCCAGAGGGACCTCGATAGGCTGGAGAAATGGGCTGAGAAGAACCTCATGAAATTCAACGAGGGGACATGCAAAGTCCTGTACCTGGGAGGAGCAACCCCAGGCACTAGTACTGACTAGGGGCCAACTGCCTGGAAAGCAGCTTGGCAGAGAAGGACCCCAGGCTCCTGATGGACAATAAGTTGAACATCAGCCAGCAATGTGCCCTGGCAGCACACACAGCAAATGGTATCCTGGGTTGCATTAGGAAGAGCAATGCCACCTGGTCAAGGAAGGTGATCATAGCATCATAGAATGGTTTGGGTTGGAAGGGACCTTAAAGATCATCTAGTTCCAACCCCCCTGCCATGGGCAGGAACACCTTCCACTACACCAGTTGTTCAAAGCCCCATCCAGCCTGGCCTTGAACACTGCCAGGGAGGGGGCAGCCACAGCTTCTCTGGGCAACCTATGCCAGTGCCTCACCACCCTCATCATAAAGAATTTCTTCCTAATATCTAATCTAAATCTCCCCTCTTTCAGTTTGAAACTGTTACACCTTGTCCTATCACTACACTCCCTGATAAAAGAGTCCCTCCCCATCTTTCCTCTAGGCCCCCTTGAAGTATTGGAAGGCCACTATAAGGTCTCCCCAGAGCCTTCTCTTCTCCAGGCTGAACAACCCCAACTCTCTCAGCCTGTCCTCACAGGGGACGGGATCCAGGCCCCTGATCATCTTCATGGCCCTCCTCTGGACCCACTCGAGCAGGTCCACATCTTTCTTGTGCTGGGGGCCCCACAGCTGAACACAGCACTGCAGGTGGGGTCTTACCAGAGCAGAGCAGAGGGGGAGACTCACCTCCCTTGACCTTCTGGTCACGCTCCTCTTGATGCAGCCAAGGATGCAATTGGCTTTCTGGGCTGCAAGCGCACACTGCTGGCTCATAATCAATTTTTCATCTACCAACAAGCTCAAGTCTTTTTCTGCAGCGCTGCTTCCCCTCTACTCACTGGTGAGACACACCTGGAGTACTGTGTCCAGTTCTGGGCTTCCCAATACAAGAGAGACACGTACATACTGCACAGAGTCCAGCAAAGGGCCACAAATATGATTAAGGGACATCTGACATATGAGGAGAGGTTAAAAGACCTGCTTCTGTTTAGCCACAGGAGGCTGAAGTGGATCATATCATTGTGTAATGATGGAAATGAGTAAAAAAGATGCAGCCAGACTCATCTCAGTGGTGTCCAGTGACAGTGAAAGAGGTAATGGGCACAAACTGAAGTACAGGAAGATTCACTTAAACATGAGAAAATCATTTTTTACTCTAAGGATGATCAAACACTGGAATCAATTGCTCAGAGACGTTATGGAGTCTCCATCCTTGGAAATAATAAAAACCCAAGTGGACAAAGCTCTGATCAACCTGCTTTTCATGACAGTGCTCTGAGCAGGAGGCTGGACTAGGTCATCTCCAGAGGTTCCTACCTCAGCCTCCCTGTGTGATTCTGTGCGTGGGCTGTCTGATAGGGAGGAGTCTGGGAGGAGAAAAGGAGGCACAAGGGAGACAAGCAGGTGGATTCAGGATTTAAAAAAAGGCAAATAAGCTATAAAATCAGCTGGAGAACAAAAAAGGGAAGGATCTGCTGATGGTGGTGAAGATGACCTGCAGACCCAAGCTCCTCCCAGTATAAGAAGGGACTGCCTTGGACACTCCTGCTGGACTCACCATCAGGTCCATGTCTGAAAGAGCTGGGATGGTTGGGTGGATAAGAAGGGATAAACTTGTACCTTGATATTCAGTGCAGAAGGGCAAACAACAGAACTGTGGCTTAGTAGTATATCATTTCTTTGCAGTAATGTAACCATGTATCAATGCTAATACTGATAGTAAGCAATAGAATTGTAACTTAATCACTGCATCTTGGAGTGATATAAGTGTGAATTAATACTACTACTAATAATAATGATGTGTCTATTAGCCAATTAATGTATTATTGGTTTCTTAGAGATGTGCTGCTTAATCGACGAATGTGTCAACAACCTCCATGAGTTACGCCAAGTCTTCAATCTAAAGCTGGGAGTACCCCCTATCTGCTGCTAACGCCACTATTGTGTGTTTTTAATCAGCTTCTTATATTGAGAAATGTTAAAAATGCTTAAGACCTTAAGCTTATTAATACAAAAAGTATGTCAAAAATTGAAATGGAATAAGAAATGAAGTCATAGTATCTTCATTCTGTTTCTTATCAATTGCAAGATCAAACTGATTGCCAGAGAGTACATGAATCATTGTCAAATACAATATGTAATGTCATAATATTTAAGCTCTATGAGCTAATTATGATGGAATGTTTCCAATGGTCTTTCAGCAAAGATGATTAACAACATCTAAGAATTAAAGACAGCTAATAATTAAAAGGTAATTCTTAATGAGATTCTGAGTGTTTAATAGAATCCCAGCACAGGGGGAGGGTCTATATTTCCAACCTGGCTTCAAAGTACCCTATCACTGTAATTAAAGTACCCATTAAATGTTTGAGTCACCTTATTGCCACAACAAATCTGGAAGATATCCACTGAAAAATAATTTGCCAGAAAGAATAATTTACAATAGTCACACAATAAAATTACATTAACACTGCACTCAGTGTGAATCTGTTCTATACTATGTGAATCACAACATGTAAAACAGCTTACCTGATCCGCCATATCAAGTCTAGCTTTGTGATGGAGAAGAAAATCCACCACCGATATATGACTTCTTGCAACAGCAAAATGGAATGCAGTGCGCTTCAGCTGAAATAAGCAAAGCTTTGGCTGTCAGGTCTGTAATACAGTTCTCTTCCTTGTGCAGGTGATCAGGATTTCTGAATTCTCTGATTATTAATAAATATATCTGTTAATATAGATATGTTTGCATATTTCTCCTTCAACAGTCAAGCTTGGTCTTTATCTGCACTTTTGTTCCCTTGGGTAAAATTTAGGTATTGATCTTAAAGATTTCTTGTAGAATCAGAATGATTTAGCTACTCTATGTAGCATCATCCCTTCACTGAAATTCACTGAAATGTCAAAGGGGGATTAAGCAATCATATACTGCTTAGAGGAGATGCATGAAGTACAAGAAGCATCCATGTTTCCTATTTTATGATATGGTTTGATTTGAAAAGCTGATGACTAGATTTATGCAATTAGATTTGGTTTTGACCCTATCTCTGCAATGCATGATGAGATTCCTCCCTCACTCAGTATTAGTCACCTTCCCAGACTGAGTCATTATCTGTGTAAATGAAAGCTTCCACCTTACAAACAGTGAGTAATTTTTACACAGGTGAACAGGCTCAATGCTTATCAAGAACACCTGATTAATTTTTCATTAAAGTAATTAATGGTGTGAATTTAAAAGTGATCGGTTAAACTGAATTAAACTTCAGTGGAGGGAGTTTTGCTTCCAGTTACAGTGAATATAGTTGAGTTTAATAGAATTCACTGAGAGTTTCCATACAAGGATATATAAATGATTCAACCAATTAACTTTAAAAGTCAGTTTGGATCTGTTCTCTTATGCTTCTATGCACATCAGCTGACTTACTCATGTATAAATTTACAGCTATATGTGTTAAAAGCATAAAATTGTGGGATTTATGTAGTTCATTTATGCCAGAAAAAGCCTCTTGCGCAGAAAGAGTTCTATCAACAAAACTCACCTTTTGGCAGTCTTGCTTATTTGGTTTGGGAGTACAGGGCCAGGAATGATCAACATGAACAAACGAACAGTTTTGCCACTACAAGCTATGATCCCACTAGGAGATCAATCAATGCACAACACCCACGTAGCTATGCCAGTAAATGTCTTACATTCTAGGTCTGGTTTATGGATGACAGAGTAGAGATTCAAACTACTGGACTGGAAAAGTATTTAGTTTAATGTCCTGAATTCTGGAAAGCAATAAGGAAGCAAGAACGACTTTTAAGTGGCTTTCTAGTGTACTACGTTATTTATGGGAACACTCTCATTATCCAAGAGAAGTCTACTCAAAAGAAATTTTTGTGTCCCTCTCTTTTTCACAAACAAACCAAGGCACCTGTACTGTCTCAGTTCCCCAGCGGGGAAAAATGCATGTGGGCATGGGAAGCAAATTTTTTCAGAATCCATGACTAAGTAACATTGGATGTTTATGGGTAGATAATTTATACGTAGACACTGAGGGCAAACTGTTCTCTACAACTCCCAGATTAATACCACGATACTCTGTTGCTGTTGAACTACTGCTCATGTGGAACACAACCCTATATTTTGTTACTGTGAAGTACACATCCTCAGATTTTAGGCCGAGTTGATGTGAGCGTAAGAAATGCATTTTCATCTTTCTAGGGTAAATCTGAACTCTGATCTCAGCCAGGAGCCAGAGGACGTGGTAAAATGCTCCTGTAGTTCCACACAAACTGAATGGCAATGCTTCACACTTGAAATTTGTAATGCTAGCAGTATAATTTCATTCTCAAAGTGACTGTGACACGAAGCTCTTCCACTGTGAAAGACAGGGAACTTGAGAAATTAGTCACCCAAGAACACAAAGTAAATAGTAGAGCAGTGACCACAGTTCAGAAGTCCTTAGTTCCCAACGTAATGCACAGACCAGTGGCTAAATGCAAAGACCTGTCAGTTACGCTGCACAAATCCTACTGTCCTTACTGGACATGTGAAACGTTTCTTAATCATGTCCTAGAAAGGAATTCTGCAGCCTCACCATCTTGCAGCTGACAGGGCTAGCATGCTTGGATTCCACCACGCAACCCCAAGGAGTCACATTTTAGATCAGTGATCTGTCAGATGCTTCATACTCACAGTATCTACAGCATTTATGTTAACATTCTTTTTAAACAGCTTTTCCATGGTTTCCAAATTGTTCATTTTAGCAGCATATTGAAATTCTCTCTCATCTGGCAATACTGTGGAAAAACATTATGAAAAAACAGTATTACTAAAAAACCAGCCATAACGAATTTAAGAGATCATGATACTGTCCTTACTTTCTGTTATTTGTCCTGATTTCCTATGTTACAAGAATCATTTGCTTCTCATCATAGAAGTGTTCCAGGATTACCTTTTTCTCCTCTAGAGACATCTGGCTGATGTTACTAGTTTCCACTTTTAAGTGCAAACAGAGGTAGACTTTTCACAGCATGGATTATCATTATTTGCACCGCTCACAGGAACAAGAGTTCATTTATGAAGCTCTCTCCATCTAAATGGGTCCCGAAGTATTTTATAGGCATAGCAGTGCATGGCACAAGCCTCAGCATTTATTTCCTATTCTTGGAAAAGTTGCTGTGTCTTAAAACAGACCACACCACTGAAATACATAAAAATATACAGCAGTAACCAAATGGTATGACCCAACTGAAAACAAACAAACAAACAAACAAAACCCACAAAGAAAGAAACCAGGAGTTTTACAGGGGGGAAAAAAAAAAAAAAAAAAAAAAAAAAAAGGTGTGTACTTGAACTCAAAGTTTGGCCACAACATGGAATTTACTATTAAATTAGGACCTTCCTTTGACGTGTCAACCCAAAAATGAACATCCGTTTGGTCAACTGAAGTAGCTGCAGCATGCATTTAGCCACCTAATATTTGGTAACTTTGGAAATTAAAATTCCAGTGTCTGATAACTGGTTTAGCTAACTTAGAGGTCAGAGTATTGCTTATGTTTCTACCTTAACATTTAATTAATCACTTGGAAGAAATTATTGTAGCTGTTAACTCATTGCAAAAATGTCAGGAAATATTTTTAATTTCCTAGCATATCGCACTTAAAAAGTTAATCATTTAGAAATCTGTCTAGAATATTTTAGGCCTGAAAGCCACTTGTCCAATTATATCACCAAAGAGGACAGCACTCTGTTGAACTAGAAACTGCAGCAATTATCTGTTCCTTAGAGGCCTCTCATGCGAGTTAATCCTACTGCATTGCCTAAGTTCATTAATAACTAATGAGAATACAGCTTGAGGAAGTATGACTGCAGAGCATACTAAGGAAAATCAGTAAGGCACTCACTTAATTGCATCTTACATGTTACCCATGATTATAACCTCAGTGGGAATAATCACAGTTGTACTGCACAAAATGAGCTAGGAACTAAACTGGACACTTGCAAAGCTGTTTCCAATTTTCCTATGACATTATCCAAGCACCTCATACAACAGAAGCATCCTCCCAAAATTCTCTGGAAATCACAGAAAATTACTTGCTTGTTTTACAACACAGGGGCACAGCCAAACAAAAAATGGAAGTTGCAAATAAAAATGCACCCCTGGCATCTGTGACAAGGAGTGCGGCTGACAGCAAAATCAGCATGATGAACAGGGATCTTCGCAGAATAAAAGCTCACTTGTAGTTTTTGTAGTGTACACTGTCAAGAAGCATCCAACAGAGCTTTTCACTACCTTGATTTCAAACACGGGTAAACCAATGGTCACAGGGTATCTTGCTGAAGGCAAATTTGTGGCAAACATGGAAACAAAGCGCTGGGCACCAATTAGCCGCAATTTGTTACAATTAGGCCATATTCATTCCTACTGACTGCTGATAAACACAAACGTATCTTACATGAGGATGCAAAGATAAATGCTGTTGCATCTCAGGACATCCAGAAACAATCCTAACAGATTACTCACACTGCCTTTAAAAAGCAAAAGAAAATTACGTTTCTTTTCTGTATCTACACCAGCAAGGACAGTTTTGTTGTTGTTCTGACAAAGAATTAATAACTGATCTTTTCTCTCTCCTTCTGTCCAGAAGTCATGAATTGGCTATGTACTGTTAAGAAGATGACCTTTTGCTCTACACATGATGTTTCTTAACAATCTCTTTCTCTGAATACCTTTTAATTCAGGAGTTCAGAACAGTGGCAACCCAGATACATCATGACACTGACTTGCTACACAACCTTTTGCTGCTTTAGCAAAATGATTTTTTCATGCATGAAATTGCAGGAGTATGGACCTGTCAGACTACATATTAATGAAAGCTTTCTATCCAAGCTGGGGTCTCCAGGATTGGGCACTCCTTACATTATTAACAATCACTCTATTTTCAAGTAACAGCAGCAATCAATTATCTATTTGTGGCTATCAGTCTCTTTGGGAGGTTATTTTCTTTGGCTTCATACAAGATGTCTGGCTTATTGCCCTACAGGTTATATTACAACTATATAATTATAACTATAAAACAGTTATATTCAATTTTTCTTTTGAACTAACAGAAATAGTAACTTTATCAGGTGGTTTCCTTTGTACAGAGACGTGTCTGCAGCGTATTGAACATCCCCACACTTCTCATCTCTTGGAAGGGCAAGGAAGTAAAAAGATATAGAAAAGTAAATTGCTTTGTTGACCTGAAAACAGAAAGCCTTCCTCAACAGAAACTCAAGCTTTGAGATACCTTCAATTTTTCTTTCCTCATATTTACATCTTATTTTAGTGGCCCAAATCTGTCTTTTAGTAATACGACAAGTAAGGATGACTTGATATGAAGTAAAAAAGTGCACCAGAGGTTTCGGTACTTGTAGACAATCGAAATTTTCCAACCCCACCCCCTTTGATTTTAGTTTCCTGTTGTGGTATCCACAAGATGAAATCTGTCACTGTCTTTAAAAGCACATGGGAAAAAACCCAGGAATTTGAACTGACCGAAGAGTTCCAAGGAGGTAAAATACAAAAATAATAACAACACTCAGATTCAAATTACAACAAAAATTATTTTTACTCTATTGTTTCTAAAAATTAAATCATACATTCAATGGTTTGGTATAATTTGCAATGTTTTCTCTACGTTTTCTTGTTTGTTCCTGGAAATGACTAAGGCAAAGTAGGTATTTTGTTAAGTCACGAGAATCTCTTTCTAAAATGTTTTTCAATTCAAAGAAGTCATGGGAAAAACTACCCATTGAGTCCAACAGTGATATTTTATTTGTTTCTTTGATTTATCTGACCTCTTTGCCAGCCTGGAAGCAGGAAGCACGGCCCAGGAGAACGGCTCCTGGCTGTCACGCTGCGATCACAGGACAGGGCCATGGCAGTGTTTAACAACTACTGCTCAGCTTCCATAAATAACCCGTTTTCACTAACTGCAGCCCGTGCCAGAGCAGGCTGTTCTTTCACAAACTGGTTTGCGGGATAAAAGCTGGACACTCTGTCCCTGGGAACTGTGCCACTGAGTGCAAGGAGGCCAGAGGGTCCTCCGATTTCGGAGTGCCCCCCAAAGCGGATCGCTTGTGAAACTGTTGGCAGGTGCTCAGCCCCAGGGATGCGACTAATGCCAGCGAACTCCCCCCCCCCCGGACAGCTTCAGGGGTGAGGTTAAAGCGGGCTGCTGGGCAGTTTGCCGGACCTGTCCCTTGGAAGACAGACATGCCAAACTCCGGCTCCCGATCCCACACCCACGTGTCCTGCCTGATGTCTTTTACTACGTATAAGGCAGCTCATGTCGAACCTCCTCCTTTCCCCCCACCCCTGCAGCGCTCATTGTGTTCTTCGGTCGAGGCGAAAAGGGGGTTTGGGCGGGGCCCACGGCCCCGGCAGCCCCGTCGGGGCCCAGCGCGCTGCGTGCGGGCCAGGCCCGAGCCCGGCGCTGCCCGCTGGGTTGCCTCGGCTCCGACCCCGCGCACTCACGGCCGTCATGGCTGGTTGCCGCGGCTCCCTGCGCGGCGTCCTCCCCGGCGCGGAGCAGACGGCTCAGCCCCTTCATCGCTGCCCTCGGCTCCTCTTCCTCCTCACCCACGGGAAGGGGCCCCAGGCCGGGGTGCCGAGGGAGGTGCCCTGCAGTGGCCCCGACAAACCGGTTCCCGGGGCTGCGAGTTGACTCGAGCACACCCAGCCAGGCCCAGCGCAGCCCGGCGGGCACGCCTGCAGCAGCGCCCCGCGCGTGGACACATCATCTGAGGAGGGAGAGGTGTGGGGCAGCTCTAGGAGTTTGTTTTAAAAGAAACCAGGAACTAAATACACAAGATTTCTTGGTGCTAGCTAGGCACTAAACAGGGTCATCCTCGCACAATTCCCGCCAGGTCTTCCCTAGCAGCTAGCCTTACGGGCAAACAGCAATTTGCAACTGCAAGCGCACAAGCAGGTCAGAAAGGTAGTCCCGTTTGCTCCTGAAGTGCTCCCCAAATCATCGCACAAAGAAGAGGCACTTTGAAAAGCAATGCTGCCGTGCAGAGACATCACAACTTGCACAGGACCCCTGGAGCCAGGTGGTTTTGTTACTAATGGCAGGGTAGTCATGGAGCTCTCACTGCAGGCTGAAGGCTATTTCAGGGGGAAATGCCCCTTGGCAGTTAATTCACACTGCTGTCAACCAGCGTCCACTGGACTGGAGAGGGTGGCTGTCCCTGTGCCCCTGCAAGTTTGACACAGCCTTGGGATGTGAGAGACTCGAGTGCTTCTGACATAAATTTGGGCAGAAATACACACGTGCAGCAGCAGTACTGATCCAGTAACAAGACTTTAATTTTCAGGTAGACAACACTTTCATTTGCTTTTGCCCAAGTCCAGTCAAAACCAACACACACATCCCCAAAGGTTCAGTTTTTGTGAACTGACATAGAGATCCATCGACTCTACCTATTTCTCCATTTACCTTGAAATCCACCATTCAGTCTACTTAAGCCAATATTGAGATTTTATTTCTTGTGGACATCAATTTTCTGAGATTGTTTAAAGTGACTGGGGTACATTTTACTTTAAATACAGCCTTTGATATTGCTAGTTTCAAAATAAATATTGGAAAACTAGCACCAGGAATGCAGAACCATCAGTATTCAGCCTTACACAACTGAAGACACGCTCGAGTTCCTTCACTATAATTTTTTCTTCATGATCAAATTCTACAGTTGTCTGAACTTCCAAGATTATTAACACTGTATATGTCCATAGTAAAATTAATCTGAAAAATTACAAAGTCAAAAGAGTTTGTAAATTGAGCAAATTTGGATACAAAACTTTGTATTTGCTCAGATTCTGCTGACCGTACAAGAAGAAATTTCACATTTCTTTTCTCCTTGAAACCTTTTTGATACAGTCAGGCTGTGATGTATAAGAATCTTTATACTTGACACACCTTGGTCTGATAAGATAGTTTCATCAACTGTACTTCCAGTAGATGAATGTTACTCATCTGAAAAAAAAACTGTGAAAATAAACCCAGAGTGAGAAGAACAAGTAACTGATTCAGCCATAGCTGAATCACGGAGGTTTCACATTTACTTGCTTCCTGTGAGTCAAATGTTCCAGCAAAACTTCTGAAGAGTTTTATTTCTGTATGGTGACCGGGCTAGTAATACAGACCCACTGTTCGCAACATGAATGCTCCTTTTTGAAATGAGAGACAACAGACAACTGTGGAATGATTAAGCTTGCCTACAAAGCTGGCACCAAAGGAGGAATAGATCTACAGCCTCACACAGAGCACAGGTTATACTGTGACTCTTTAAACCAGGATCATAATTTTACATACAGTTAGTTTCCAGTTTTAAGTACAATCATACAATACAAGCAAGTAACCTGATCTCTAACCACTTCCCACAATCCTGACTCTTTCAAATGGCCCCAGCAGAGAAGACTGATACAGAAAATAACAGAGATGCAGAATCCAAAACAAGTGCAGACCAAGGGAGTACTCAAACACCTTCCCCACTTGCCTTCACAAAGCTCTCTGGCAAGAACTCAGGGCATTTTTAAAAATATTTTAAATAACCATAGTAATAAACAATTAGAACCAATATAGAGAAAACGTAAGGTAGGACAAAAGCATGTTGAATAGTGCATACAGAAGAAAGAGGAACAAGCAAAAATTATGTCCTGTAAAAGAAGGTGAGATTTGAAGATGAAGTCAAGGTAGTATATTTTTATTAAGCTATTAATCTGTACTAAACTGTGTACTTTTATTGAAAGTATGAAACTTGCAGGATTCTGAATCTCATGGTGCATGAATTATTATGCTGTGCAAATGCAACACCTGTTACCCTCATTCCTTCCCCATCCCTTATGGTTACAGCTACCCGTTGCCACTTGCCTTTGCTTATGAGTAGTACGTAGAACAACGAAATGGAGAGGCTCAGTCTCCACAGGTGCTCACGTATACAAATGGCAATCAGAAAAGACAAGGCAGAGATCCCTAGAATAGCAGCTGACCAAAAAACCCAAGCACCTGGAGGCTACTCCCTAGGCTCATCTGTAGGCAGTTGGATTCTTGATGGCTCCAACCTTCTGCCTGGATCTGCATACTATCTACAATGTGAGAGAGGGAGTCAGTGATGTGATAAACCATCCCCAAAATAATTCCAACATGGATCAAGCTACAGGCAGAGCAATTCAAGCCCAAACTCAGTCCTGCTGATGCACCTGCCTGCCTGCCACTTCAAAGTGGAACTTAGGCAACCCTGAGAACAAAACCGCATAAGCCAAAGTATTTATATATTCCCAACAGGAAAGTTTCTAGGAACAAAGATTTTGAAACACCCAGGCCAGACAACTAATAAACAATATTTGTCACTGTGATATCCAACCATAGTGAGACATTCCGTAGGCAAGATATTTCAAAACTCAAAAGTAAATACAGATAGCAGTAAACAGATTATATATTTCCAAACTCAAAAATAAAATTCAAAAGTACTATAAATAGCAGTAAACAGATTCAATTGGAAAATGCTATTCTACATCCTAAGTTTTTGGGTATTGAGGATTTACAAGACCAACTCAAGCAAATCTTGTTCTTAGGAAGGGCATCTCTATGGCTGTCTCACTTACTCCAAGAATCCTCCTTACAGATAAATACTTTGCGGTCATGCGTATGCTATCTGCATTCCTTTCTTCAGAAGTGGTGGAGAGAAGAACATTAAGATTACAGAAATGTCATCCTTTTTCTCTATCATTCATAACTGAAAGAGAAATTCAAGATAAAATACATATATCTACCTTAAATAAGAGAGACACACTATACAAAAATTCTGATCTGCTGCCAACTCTAGATCACTCACGTGCTTCAGAACTGTGGATATAGTAAGTGTGGAACAGCTCACAGAGAGGAAATAATTTATACATTAAGTTAAAAAAAGCTATAAAGAGATTTGCAGATGCTAATTAAAACAGATTTTAAGGTCAATTATATTACACACACCCACACACACAAAAATGCAAAACAAACCTGCTTACACAGTCTTCTCCACAAGAACTGAGATGAAAAATCTATCACAGATGTTTATGACAATACTCAATCATGTACTGAAGGCCTTCTTCAGATAAAAACAGTAATAAATGTGGTATGAGAAACTATGTGGAATAGAAAAAAAGGCTTCCATTTTGCATTGCAGTAAATAATTTACATGGAAAGCATTAAAATAATCTCACAGATCACTGTAAGCACACAGAACCACTGTTCCAGAAGGTACATTCTTCCAGAGGTCTCAAAAGACAGCCATTTCTGGCTTTAGAAACACAGTGTGAGTTTTATTTCCACATTAACTCTAACATGCTCCACAACTTTAACTTCATGACACCCAGATAACTCTTATGACACTTGTTTCTAAACAGATGGTAAGACAACTTCCAAGGCTCAGCCAAACTAACTTCATTTGTTCAAAGCACTTACAGTAGTTTACTTTTTGGTAAGTAATGCCTATGTAAAAATATACATTTTAAAGAAATACACACAATGACACGGTGATACTTAGATTCTACACTTTATTGAATCAGACAGATACAAACTAATAAAGGGACAGGGGTTCACTTTCTAAACAGCAGATTAAGTCATTGTTCCCCCAGTGGCTTTCATGTCTTTCCTACCAAAAGTTTCCAGCTCCCACCTGTGTCAACAGAACAGCTCATGCTGAATGCTCACTGACCTGGTTTAGAAACAGTCAACTGAGTCAGCTTACACAGTCCGAACTAGCCCTACTGATTTGGTCAGTAAGCAGATAAGGGAGCCCAGACATGAATTCAAATGACAGAGCTGTGGGTACAGTGGCATCTGGCAAATGAACAGATGAGCAAGTAGAGATGGTGAAATCATTGCAGCAAGTTTGGAATAAAATAAACATGCTCTGGACTTAGCCTGGGCATCTAAAACATACCAGGTACACATCTGTTTGTTTAAAAACCAAGCAAACCCCAAAGTACTTCCAATACAGTGAAACCACAAAACAGACACTTCCATAGTATCCACTTCTTTTAAAGATTCTGCAATTAAAAAGCAGTTTATATTTCATACAGGGTTTGACATTGTTTGTATAACTTACAAGAAATATGCTGTCATCATAAATTATTTGCCTGATAAATATTTAATAATAATAAAATGTCTATATTTAAGCAATTTGGTGTGAACAGAAAAAAATCTAAAAGGCCTATTTTAAATATTTGCCCTTTACAACTTTCTTCTTCTACATATGCACTTACAAAATATCATTTATTCAGAAATACAAAACCATTTTAAAGAGAAAGATAGGTAAACAATAAGAAGGCTTAGCCATTTTGCATATTTGCACATCATTCATATTATTATTGCAGTGTGAGACCTTTTATTTAGAGCACATTCAATACTAGTGATGGGTAACAATTTCACAATTGCAAAGAAAATGGAAGTTCTCAGTCTCTTTGGAAAGGACAAGGATCAAACAGCGTTTGTCTGACTAACCCAGAAAAATCCTTCTGTCATTAACGGTTTATTAACATTTTTTAAATCAGTAAAGTCATCCTGTATCTCCTCACAGTGAGTCCTTCAGGGCTGGTCCATCAACTCTTACTGAAGCAATTTTCAGTGGCAACAACAAGAGCTTGACTGGGCTCTAAATTCTTGCTCTTTTCCTTTGAAACTGTGTGACCGACCAATTTTTGTGTCCACTGAGAAAAGACGTTTAGTAAGCTGAAATCAAGACACTCAGCTCTTCTTCGTTATCACACAGCTAATACCACAATTAAATTTGGTGTTGAATTGTCCAAGGAAGTGTCAGCCTGACATGGCTACCATAGCCAATGAAACCAACAGAGAAGATGGCAGGTCAGGTGTGGGAAGAGGGCCTTCAGTAAGCACAGTGTGGCACCCTAGTTAATGATTCCTGCTTCCCAGGGAGCTTGCCCGACAGGTTTGCTCAATTGGCAGCTCTAATCTCCCTGTTCTGTTTGCTGAACAGCAGAGAGAATTAATGATGCTGCTCATGACTCTAACAAAGCTCCACATGTTCAATATAAACAAAGTCAAAATATTAGTGAATTTTGATTCCCGGAAACAACTGGAAAAAAAAGCGTTAGTCTCAAAAAAAAAAAAACCCCACCTCACTTGTACCTCTTCTTCTACCTCAAACACCACGTTCTTTATACTCAGGTATGCAATGGCTTCAAAGTGATGGGCACCTGAATCCAGCCTACCACCAATGCTAAATTAATTTGCAGTCATAAAACACTATGAAACACTTAATATAGAATATGTTGCTACACAGTCATTTAAAAAACATTTCAATTGTATGCTTGGAATTGCTTGACTTGGCCTTTTTTGATATGGACTGTGAAGTTGTTAGTCCAGACCTAAAGTTAAAGAAAGGAAAAAAAAAACAGTAAGAGGTTAAAATATACCACGCATACCTACAGAACTTTACAACACTGACCATTTTTCTAAATTTTATTTTAAAATGACTTGTGTATGGAACTTTCCAGAAAACCCTTACCTTTTTGTTCCTTGGGATGGATTTGTGCATTGCTGTCTGCTGCTTAAACCTGAAAAGTAATGGGAAATAATCAAAACTAATTACTTCAATAAAGAAAGAATGCTTCAGAAACTACATACATGGCAGAACTTCTAAAAGAACAGTTTTGGGTAAAGCTTTTGTTTCCCTTTTTATTTATTTATTTATTTTTTAACACAAACAGATTTAATCTGTCTTAAGGAGCAGATAACATTTTATTACCTGCAGTTTGAGTACTGTAGTTTATACTAATCTTTGTAAAAGAGAAAAACAAAAAGCCTTTACTTATTGAATTCTAAGGGATTAATTTGAACCTTGCTATAGTTTTTGGAACTATTTCAGCATAATGTAGATTTCAAGGTGGCTGTTGAAAACTGTGTTTTTTAATTTTTTTATCCTGCAGGGGGGAATAAGAATCTTTGCGAACAGTAAGTTTTTTCATTTAAAACATAGCCTGTTTGCACATGTAACAACAATACTGCTTATAAAATTTTCTGTGTAAAAGGCTCACATTATAAGTCTTAATTGTGTTCTGATAATTCTAACACACTAGCATTTTAATTTCCTCTTATAAAGCTCCCAAGTTAGATTAGGGACAAAGTACTTTATGTAGGTACTTGACTACCTGCACTTGTCCTCTAATCTGGCCAAAGATTAACTCTTCATTAAAACCAGAAACTATGTGAGTAAATATACTACTGGTTTGACATGCTACAGATGCAGTTATGTGATACGTCTTATTAGATATAAAACAGGCTTGCACGTTCCTGCCTTTATGCTTTAGTTCACTACCCCTCTGTTTTTGCCAGCACATTACATAATGGAACTGAATCTGTCAACTAAATCTTTGAAAGAATCCAGGTTGAAGAAGTTTTCACTGATTTTCACTTAAATCTCAGTGGCGTTACAAACACCTTTCTGAACGTGGTTGGGGAGTAATTCACAGAAATGAGCAGTAATTCCTATGTTACCATTGTGGCAAATGAGAATGCTCTGTGTAGCTATCATCACATTCATAAATCTAGTTTGTTATGAAAACTGATTTGATATTTTTAAAATAAAAATGTTCACTCTTATACACAGGCCTTACTCAAATGAACTTGTTGCAAAAATCTCAAAGCCCTGAAAAGTTCAAAGTATACCATTACCAAATTATTTTAATTGTACAAACAGATATTTTGAATAAGCAAATACATCCTAATGTGCATACTCACCAGCTCTGTTTGAGTTTTCCACATTACAGGTCTTAGTCGGAAAATCTTTTTTTTCTGTCAGCTCCTGGATGAGGCCTTTATTTAAACAGACATCCACATGTCTGTTAAATGACACAAGACTAGTGGTTTTCTGTTCTGAATTACAAACTGGACAAACAAGAACACTGTCTTCTTTGTCTTCAAAGAAACAGGATGAACGAGTTGCTTCTGTATGTTCAGTCTTTTCAAAATGGTTATTGTCTTGGGAAATTCTTTTGGAGAAGAGGCATTGTTTCATACAGAGGTTTCTAGCAATATCACTGAGATTGCTAGGCTGTCTTTCTCTGTGACGTTTATCAGATATTATCTGAGTAATTTTTTCTGTGCTATTACTAGTGGAGTTGTCAGATGTACTTGCAGACTGGTCTGTTCCTGCTAAGTGATCTGTTTTCTTTTTTTGACATTCAACATTTTCATTTTTAAATCGTGGAAGAAAGTTGAGTGTATTTTCTATTGAATTGTCATTCTTGGATATTTGCACGCTATCTTTAACAAAAGTCCCATTGAGGCACTCATCAATATGTCTATTAAGGTCTTCCAAATTATTGCTGCTTTGCCCCTCAAAGCAAACAGGGCAGGTGAAGATCTCACACACATTAGAAATCTGTAAGTCTGTGACTTTCTTTGATTCTTCCACAAAATTTGCTGATGATTTCCTATCATGAAAGAGCTGCTTATCTACAGTGTCACTTGGAGAAAGATTCTCACTGTTTAGTTGCCTTGCAGCTCGCTTTTTATCAAAAAAACTCCCTCTGGGAGATTCTTCTGAATGTTTTGTGAAATATTCTTGGTTGGACTTCCCTGGCTGAAGCCTAAGAAAACCAGTTTCTTTTCCTGATTTTAAGAAACTTGTAATGCTTTTTTGTTGGTACTTCTTCTCTTCTTCACTTAGAAATCCTGATACTCGTATGCCTAATGATGAAAAACAAACTTATAATACCAATTTCATGAAAACTTGATACTAATTCTTAATTAACACCTTTTGAGGTAGGTATATATCCACTCAATAAAAGTGCTTTTTAGCTTTCACTGGCAGTTATACTACCTGAACCTGAAAATGCTAAAAATGGATCACAAGGTCCATACAATTTTCTCAGACCTGAACAATTGCACGACCATATTATTAAATTCACTACCTGTGAAGATTTGAACTGATTGCACCATAACACTAGGCTATAAACTTAATTCAGTTACATAGAATTCAGTCTGAAAGAGAGTTTTGCATGGTTTCCCCACCAAAATATTTTTTTCTTCAGGACATTCTAAT
This sequence comes from Leptosomus discolor, assembly GCF_034619465.1. Lineage (NCBI taxonomy): Eukaryota > Metazoa > Chordata > Aves > Leptosomiformes > Leptosomidae > Leptosomus > Leptosomus discolor. The sequence continues at coordinate 66,238,445 of NC_141419.1, read as the reverse complement.
ACCGTAGATTAGATATATCACTGAATGGTTCAGGCAGAATGTATAAGCACCTGAAACACATGGGTCTTAGAGTCAAAACACAGAGTTTACTTTCAACAGAAATTTTCAAATTTCTTGCAGAACATAGCATCTTCAAATCTGTAAACACTTTTATTGAAAGGATTTGTTTCTAAAAGGAGTTATATACAGAAACTGCCTGTTGTTGTAGTGCAAAGCAGATTTAAGCAGTGCTCTTTTACGGCAGCAGAATTAAGCACTGTTATGCATTGAGATTCTACACTCATGCCAATGTGTATGTTTCAGGGATAACAGGTAGTAGGAAAAGTACAACCTCAATTAACAAAACATTCCTGAGTCACCACTCAGCACTCCAGACCTGTTTCACTTTGCAAAAACTACCAGGGTAACGGAGGAAGGATAAATCCATTTATACTGATTTTACTTTAGAGTACTATTACTTTGATATACTATAAGATCTAACTCTGAAAAGGAAGAATGAGTTTGAAATATTTTACCCATAAGTCTTATCCGTAAAGGGTGAGGAGCAACACTATCAATTTCCGTTCCTAATAGTTCTTTAGCAACAGCAAATATTTCCTCCTCAGCAGAAACAGAAGACAGCACAGTTGAAGCTCTTGTTTTTACTTCAAAGTTCACATTCTTTAGCTTCAAGGTAACAGTTTTACCCTAGGCAAAAAAAAGAAAAAGGTTAAGCATGTCATGTTTGGCACAGAAACAATTATTATGTAGCATCTATATAAGGGCCCTAAAGCCATAGTCAAGACTGTGTGCTTACCTGTGTACAGCAAGGGGGACTGTCAAGAACTTGTCTGCGAGACTCTGCACTTGTTCCTAAACTGTGGCTAAAGTCAAGTTCTCTGAATTGGGTCACTTGGCTATTGTTCTCAGCAGACCATCTGCCACCAGTGCATGTTCAATAGATTTCATGCTCTGGCTACAGTCACAACTTCTACCCTGTCTACAAAAAATTATTTCCTCACTTGGAAACTTTCAGTGCCAGATACCTTAACTTTGCAGGGAAAACTACTAAGGTTGCCTAAGTGGTGTCAAATTAAGGATTTGCTCAGAACTTCCTCCTGCATGGTGCTATTGGAGTCGCACACTGTTTGGCACAGATATTCACCTGGCAACACCATCCAAACCATTCGTGTGATTTAGAGTGTCCAAAAGTAAATAAACGACACTCCTTTTGTTCTTGTGCCTTTGTAAGCTTATCCCTTTGTCTTTAGCTGACGATTTCCCCTTCTGTCATCTTCTGAGACAATCTTTTATGTCTGAAGAAGACTAATCACCATTCTTTCACATCTTGAATGTTATTCATTGCTTTACCACAAAGACCTTCATAGAAAATATGAACTGCTCTTTCCAGATAATAAACAGAAGTCTGGGGAGAAGGAATACAGGTACTGTTTCCACCATTCATAACACTGAATGGTATGAAAAACTTGCCAGAAACAATGGGACACGTGAAATTCTTAAACTACACCAGTGGCTATTGACTGGATCCTGGAGAGAAACACAGTGTTTTAAATAAATTAGTACTCACAGACAGTCTGCTCTATTATTTATTTATAAACATTGCTTTTCACATAAAATTTTTATATACTAAAAAACTTGGTTAATTAGTTTAATTTTTTCCAAGCATATTATTAGATAGCCACCTGAACAATACAAAAATGCTGCCTAAATCATTCTAAACATCTAAAGCAAATTAAAGGATGGAGACTTCTGAAGATGGATTGCATGGTATGACGTGGCTGAAAGCATTCGCACTAATGCTGCATTTTAATAAGTTTGAGTGCAAAGTGTCATCTTTTTGCAAGTAAACAGAGAATAATATAAATACCTTAAGTCCTTCTTTCTGTAGGTCTTGAGCAAGGTCTCTGCAGAGTTCTCGACACAAGCTGTACTGGTCTTCCGCTGTGTTTATCTCACTGAATGTTCTAAGATAAAGGTAAGATCTTTTTTTAGTATGAATCCTAAAATTTATTAAACCACTTCCATCTAAAAGTATTTTTTGTACAGTTAATGTACAGACTACATTAGAAGAAGGTTGTATAAGTTTGTGTGTTTACTTTAAGGAAAAATGAATACAAATACACAGAAAGATTTGTGCATATTTATGTGTTTCAGTATGTCTGCAAAACCCTTCAAACAATGAAATAATTTGGCTTTCAATTTTTCATGCACTATTTGAAAATCTATCAGATTTAAGTCATTAATGCTTAAATATCTGCAAGAGAGAATACTAACACCAACTGAATTCATGGAGCCAGCCAAGTAATTTGTATTTAATCTCCTTTGTACACTGCTGTGTAACACCGGAAGAAAGAAAAGATTAGAAAGTCAACATCAGAGCCAAGTATCAGAAATAAATAATGCAGATGCTAAGAGAAAGATGCCAGCTAGGATAAGTATGTCTAGCCTCAGAGGATGAAAAACTAGCTTTTTGCCAAAAACACTGCTAACTGCCTTTGCTAGATCTTCTTAGCAGGGGAACTACAGTATTATTTTTTTTGTTGTGCATCTTCTTTTTGGTAGTAACATGAGAGAAAAGGCAACCTTCAGCTAGTAGTGGTTTCAAGAGAAGCAAGAAGCAAAACTCAGAGCCGCCAGATGCTTTTGGAAAGGGCTCAGAGATCCATTGTTTCATGCCAGGCTTTATATTTACAAGCGTAAAGTCCCTATAGTTACACTGGATTTCACATCTCCAAGTTACTTTCAGGTTTATCTGATTGTATTGAAAAGTCATCCTCTATTATGATTCACATTCCCCTAAGAATGCTTGCATGCTGACAACTAATAGGATTAATATTTTACTGTGGGTCCCATGCTGTTATCCAAGGAGTAACTCATGTTTATCCTGGCAATACTGCAGTGATTTACAGTACTGCAATGCTGCAGCAACTGGGAAGCTGTAAAAGTCCTAAGTTTGGAAGGGGCAGGACAAAGAGAACAGAGAGGATGCTATTTCAGGCCCATTTTTTCCCCCCATATAAACCAGTGTCATGCTATCAGCAGCCCATTGATGTCTCTGGTCTAAAACCACTTCCCTTATGGAAAAAAGAAGGAAGAAAGAAAAGCAGAAAGGTGCAATAGGCTACTGAGATTATCTGTTTTCCTGCAAACCAGCACAACACTACAGCCATAAATTTCTCAGCTCTGGTGGTTCCAAACCTTATGGGGCTTAAGCTGCCCACAACGACTAAGTGTCAATAAGTATTTTATCTTGTTTTCTGACGAGAGACAACACATGAGGGTAGGGGTATTTATTACGGTGCTCTACAAATTCTCCTAGCAGTATTTCCTTTTTAAAAATTAACTTTTGGAAATGACATAGACGACCTTTTTAAGGAACTTTACACTGGTAAAAACATAAAAGTTAGGAAATGTAACCAATTTTAGTTAACCACGCAAACTTACTGTCTGCTTTGCAAGTCTACCTTGTGCTATGCTCGCTATGCCTGTGACTGCAGGCTACTAGACTGATACTGACATTAAACTATAACAAAAAAATTCAAGCCCTTATATATTTCCACCCTGTATTATGGCTTAAAGACCACTTTGATGCATTAAAGGCATTAGGAGAACCAGATGATGAGAGCACACAAACTGACAGAATTACCATAGCATTCTGAAGCCAAGGAAAAAAAAAAATAATGAAAGCTTGAATCTAATTTAGTGAGCTTGTTGTATATGTGGTTTTTTACTACATATAAATATATAGCAAAATTATATGACTAAGAAAAGTGTACACTACCTGGCATTAAGTAGGTTTAGTAATTAATGTAATTTTTTTCAATATTAACGAGGCATACCTTTCAGTGCTCATACTTTTTCTTTCTCCATCCCTTTAAAAAGAAAAACAGTTTATTATACTCACTTTACCTAGAACTGCTATCTTTTTAACAAACTCTGAGTCAACCAATCATGCTTCAATAACTAACCACAGTTTCTGGATGTTAATTTTTTCTACAAACCTTTTACACCAAGTTTAAGTGAGTGTGAAACAGAGAATGTTTTTTCAAAAAAACTTAAAGTACTGTAGATGAATTAAAGACACAGATCAGCCACAAACGTCAATAAAACCCAAACAGTTTGTAAAAAAAAACCACCACCACCACCAAAAATCCAACAAAACTCCCCTCTCATATCACAAGTCTTAACTAAAAACAAAACTAATTGCAAATCTTATGCTGTCTCATCTAGCTAGAACTGTGAAGCACTGCTATTAAAATCCTGAACATACTCTGTATATTTGAGTACTTGTATATCTGAGGAATTAGTTTGCTTTCTGTCTAAATTATCGCCCATACTAAAGGTGATGTGTTAAGGCTTTTTCTGGCTTCTTTTTTTTTTTTTTTTTTTTTTCTTTCCGGTTTTAATTGAGCATCCTTTAACAACTCTTCTGCATATAACAAGTTCCTCAGAGCATTTTCTTTTTAGGTCCTTCTTCTGTTTGTAAGTACTGGAAATAACAAATTTGGTATCCTCAGATTTTCCTAAAAGAAGGTGGTCAAAGACAATGACCATAAGATGAACCATTTACTGATGACTCTGGTGTTGGTATGTTAAGAGTTTGCTTTCCGCATTAAAATCACTGCAATCACTTGTTTTGAAAACAAAATCATGAAAGAAATTTCTTATACAACATCATTAAAAATGTGTTCCCCTTCACAATAATAATATTGGCTTTTGGAATGCTCTTTTATTTTTTTAATGTACTGGGAGATTTCCCAGACTGTACAACACCTAAACAGGGTGAATAAAGGGAAAGAGTGCACTAAAGGATCATTTGAGGTTGTGTTATCTTAACAGAAACAAATATTTGGAAACCTGCATTTTTTCTTTTATCAAGTCACCTTCACAAAGTCAATCTTCCTGCATATTTTGTTTCAAGTCAACATACTTCTGAAACAGATTTGTGCTGGCATATTACTGGTCTACAAACTTCTAACTGTATATATTATTTTGTAGTCAAATGGGAAAAATGGAAGATCTATTACTGCCAGGGAACTAACAAAAATAAGAATAAGTCTTTCAGAAGCACGTAAGACACTTTGGAACTCATAATTAAAACAAATCATTGTCAAACCATTTTTAAATAGAATTTCAGCACTTTGGGAATTTAAGGATAAGAAGGATATTTAAGGAAAGAATATTTAAGAGGATGGAGTCAATCGTAAAGTAAGGCTCTTGGTTACAAAACCAGCAAAATGCTACGGGTTTTTTTAAGAACAAGTGCTCCATGTTTGTATCCAGGACAGGCTTAGAATTCTTGAAACATTATTGAAAAGATGTATTCACTAGTAAGAATGATTTCTCCCTTTCCAAACAGGAGACTAAAAAGCCGTTAAAGTAGTACGAACCTTACAGGAACAGATATGAAAAAGGATATAAAAGACTTCAGTTCTACTTCAGCAAATTCACAAGTTGATATGTACATAAACATGACAGGAGACACAGAAACTTCACTTAATTTCATCAGAAGTACAATTTACCACCAGAAAAGATCAGATACCAATGCGACTTTCATTACAATCAGGTAACAATAAAAACCAATGAATGTATATTTTTTTAATAGAAGAAACAGGACTGAACACCTCTGCTTAGGATAACTCATTTTTAGCTACTTTTGTAACTATGAGGTTATCCCAAATAATATTGACTTGATTTCTTGATATACACTTATGCACAACTTCTCTGACAGATTTTTTGGATTTCATATATTAGACATGGCTATCCAAGCCTTTGCTCTTTAATGTTTGGCTGTTGTGTGTATCTTAACCATAAGTATAACAATGACAAGTATCAGAAATCTTTTAAAATGTATTAAACAAGCCAAACTTTCATAGTGTTTTTTTGTCAATAAAATATGTCTTAAAATGTACAGTATGTAACACACACAAGCAAAAATTTAGGAAAATGTAAACGCAGGACAAAACCCCCCGAAACTTACTTTTCCAGATGTGTTGAACCCAAACCAAGGGAAATATCCAAGAAATTACGCCAAGATGCTTCTGAAAAAAGAAGAGAAAGCAGTGCCCTCTGCTGGTAAAGTTCTGAGCAAGTCACAATTCCAAGGGCTTTTAACATCTTCTCTGTTACTTTTCCTATACCGGGCACCTGAAAAAGAGTAAGTACCATTATGCTGGAAACTTTCCATTTGTTGATCCAATACCAAGAATAATTCAAATCAAACACAACTAGGCGGATTACCTAGAAAAGTATATTTCTTCAGTAGAAGTCTTGCTTTTAGAACATTAGGAATAGACATGATTGCATAGTAAATGTCATGGTGTCTCTTACCTTTCTAATGGGCAAATCTTTTAGGAAGTCTAGCACCGTTTGTCTCTCGGGAGCAATTCTGCATTGCCCATTAGGTTTATTACAATCACTGCACATTTTTGCTAACATCGTATTTGGTGCTATTCCTTAAAAACAAACAAACAAAACTCAACTCATATTTTTGAAAATTACAAGACAATGTTTCATTTCAACTGTCCAATATTTAAAATAGTCATTTAAAAATGTGAGAACATAAATACATGTGGTAGACTAAATGTAACAGATGCACCAGATAAAGCGTAGACACTATTTTAAGATAGTCAGGGTAACACAACATGCACTGATCAGTCATGAGGGGGTTAAATACCAAGTGTTTAAATATAACATCAGTTACATGATTGAACAGTTTTATGGTGGTGATTATGATAAGACAAAAGGAAACGCTTACAACAGCAGTTATAACGAACTCTTAATGAGAAGGAGATATTTCGTTCTTGAATTTCAGAAAAAAGACCAAATTAATTTTGACAAAATTTACCAAACTAAAGTCTTTTGTGGGCTACAAATGCTATGTAGTCATTTAGAAATATATATTTCACTGACACTGGTGGGGATGAGGAGGGATTGCTCTTCTCTATCAAAGTCTGTTTTTACAAAAGTACTCTGGAATTGGTTTAACAAGAAAAATATCATTATTCTGCACTACAGCTCTAGTAATCTAAATTTTTATTTGCTCGGTGATATACCCAATATGGTAGAAGTAATTCTATTTATTGTTGATTATCAGTATTTTTTCAATTAGCCTTCTAATGTTTTTTGATGTTCGGGCTTAAAATCCCTGATGCACTTATAAAAGCTATATCTGTTTTCTAAACACTAACTTATCCTTAGGAATACAAAACTTCAGTAGAACAAAATTATTTTGCTACTACTCATGACATAACATACATGGGAGAGTGAGTGTCATCCTGCTTCTTCCTACTAGCTGTACCTTTACCTGTGCTTACATTCAACATTTCCCTGGCGTTCCACATCTGCTTCATAAAGCTCAGCACTCCCTGATGCCTCATTGAGCTGGCCACAAAACAGTTCAGATGGCATACAAACTAAGTGGCTACAGACATACACTTTTTTTAGTCACCTAATCCTGATTATTATCAAAATAGTTGAGACTTTTACAGGTAGGTTGCCTGAAGTCGAAAGACATAAAAGTTGAATGGTAAATATTAAAAAGCCAATGAACAGTTTATTAACTTCAACGCACATTTACCTCTCTGAGAATTAACTTTTTAATGAATTTTGCCATTGCGTTAAGCAAGGAACAGTGTGGAGAACTATTAGAAATACTTAACAAAACAGATCTGCTATTCAAACTAACAGCAATTTAGCAACCAGTGAAAAGATTTCACTATGACCACTGGCTTACAAAAATCATTTACATGAAGCACTAAAACGACAACCACCAACGCTAACATTAGCTTCTGAGCACACTGGTCATTCTTCTATGCTACTTATATTTCAAGAAGAAAGAAGTCAAAAGGTGATGTAACTGTTTCTATGATTAAAAAAAAAAACAACCCACAAAAACCCAGGAGTAGCTCTGATAGCCATAACTTCTCTTGAAACACTTGTAAGTCACAGTCTTCACAGACTTGGAAAGAGAGCATATTGCTTTGCAGCACAAGAATGCTGTGACAATGCTAATCCCTTAATTAATGCCCTCTGAGATTTAAAGCAGAAGACATTGTGAAAATACGAAGCATTATCAGTATTCATATGTGTCTGAATACCTGCACTAGCAGTCAGTTGAGTTTTCTGCTCAATCCTAAAGCGAATTTCCTTCACAACTTCCTCTGCAGAAGTTCCAAAGACAACAGAATTTTCCACTGATTTATCTCCTTGTTTGGAGTGGTCATCCATCAGAGCTGTGTTGTCTTCAAACAGTACCGGTGAAGAAGAGTAACCACCTTCATTAAATTTGGCAGACATATTTATATCATCTTTATCTACGTTAGACAGAAACACAAACAATTAATCCATCCATTTAAAATATAAAAACTACCGATTTCCTTCTGCAGTGGCTGAAGAGATTTCATTAGCAGTTTTATTTTTTTCTGTTCAGAAAAAAAAAAAAAAATTAGCCAAAGGAATTGCATTGCTTTTTTCTTTGAAGAAAAGAGAGTCGTAACTGCTTTGTTCTTAAAATGATTTGAGCTTGTCTGAGATTGGAAGAAGTGGCTAGGAAAGCAACAAGGTCTAATGGCCTGTTGCTGTAGTAGCAGAAAAACATCAACATTTTGGCATTATTTTTGTTTTGTATCAGAATGAAGGACAGATGCTCCCTTTTTTTGTGGAAATAAAAAATCTTTTGCAGATTTTTTTTTCAATATTCTCCAAAGAAAATTAGGGTTCTGGAACATCTGGTTCTAGAACCATCAGCCTGGTGAGCTTCTTGTTTTCAGCTGCAGTCACGGTAGAACAAGTAATGTATGTCTCTGCAAACTTTACTATTACAGTTTCACATTCTGAGTGCTTGTTTGTTTTTCAGAAAAACAAAGATGTCAGAGAAGTATGATGACTACACATCAGTGATATTTATTTTGTAAAGATTATGCTAGTTTGTTTCTTTCTATTCTATTAATGCTTTTCAGTAGTAGTGTGTCCTTGATTATCCTCTTAATGGCTATTTAAATCATTTTTGAATGCTGACAATATAAATGTTCCAGTTTGTGCATCAATCATCCACTTCTATGACTCCTTTTGTATTACTCCCTATTGGGTATACAGTTGTGGATGTGGCTCCAACTCCATCTTCTAAAGCCAAGTAAAATCCAGCCATATCTTAAGCATTACTGTAATTACTGCAGCGTTCATTACTTTATACTTAGTCTTGTAAAATAACCACATAACTGGAGGTTACAGACACTGTCTTTGCAGACAATTTCTCATGTTTCTGATGTACAGGACTCACCATATAGTATTTTAGGAAATATCTTTGCAAAATACAAACAACCTTTAGAACAGGAAGTTTATTTATTCTACACCTCCTTAAATCGTAAGACTATTACTACTTCCTTGCAAAATTTTCATGTAGAATTGTAAAGGAAAAATACATACGCACCTAAAATACACAATTTGGTTTAGTAAGCTTAGTACCACTTTTCACACATTTCACTCAAGCTAAAAAAAAAACCCTCCAAGTCCAAATCATTAGCAACATACCTTTTATGCATGGGTGAGTAGTAGCGGAAGTTAACCTGTAAACTAATAAATCAGAGGTAGAGACTATACAGGAGGATGAATTAAGCAAGGACTTTAGTATCTACACTTTCAATGGGTGCAGCTTATCTGAAGCTTACATTCTATGCATGTTGTGCCGGCATCCCCTGCTCCCCACCCCGGTGATGTGGTCAGCATAACTAACGCCATTTTACAAGGCAAGCAGCCATTTGCTGGGAACGAGCGGGTCATGTATTCCTTCCCCTTCCCCCTCATTATCAGGCCCTGAAGGTCCTGCACACCAAGCAGGCAAACCAAACACATTTCTTCTTCCCCTCCCTACTGGCCTCAAGGTTCCTGGGCATCAGCTGATGATCCCCTTCCCTGCCAGCCTTGAAGGTGCCCGGCACCCGGCCGACCCGGTGCTGTTGACCCACCACAGAACAGGGAAGCACGACAGCACCCAGAGCACTGTCTGTAGAACCAAGCCATTACAAGTCCTAAGGGGGAACCTGGACCGGAGCTGCTGCTGGACAGTGAGACCTGGACCCCCAGTGGCCAGGGATGCCTCCATCGTGGTCTGCTTCCTTCGAGGACTGAGGGAGCGACTCATATTCCTTTATATGATTTTTGAGTCTAGATTGTGATTGGTACATTGGCACAGCAAACCATGTATTAAGATTTGACCCGATCTGCAGAGGGTTCAGGTGATTAGAAATTGGAAGTTAAGCTGTATTAGATACCCTGTATTACTTAGGTGATTAGAAACCATATGTTGTGTTATAAAACCTGTATTACGCTACTTATAAGATTGTACTACATTGATTCTGCTTGTAGAAATCCTGTGCTATTCTAATCATAAATGCAGTGCTATGCTTATCATAATTTCCTGTTAAGAAAATAAAGCTTAAATTGTGACTATGATGTAGTGCCACCATCATTCTTCCAAGGGTCCCCAAAAGAAACTGTCTGCCCCCTCAGTGTCAGCAGACCACATGAAAACAGAGTAATTTGTTTACCTTTTTCTGTAGCACTTTGTGTGTTAAAAAAGAATCTTCTCTTATCCTCAGGCCAGTTCAGTCTTTCCTCCAAGTGCTCTGTTATGTTCAGGTAGGCTTCATCTAGGCCCATAGGCATAAAATTGGGATCATATTCGATCAGTATTTCTCGAACCTTGATAAACACATAGTGAAAGTTTAAAGCCTCATTGCTGTAAGAGCAGATCTTGACACACAACCTCAAGATGACCAATCAATATTAAAGATATGCATAGAAAAATTATTTATTGATATTGGAAAATTATAGTACTGCTTCTAACAAGCAGCAGGACATCAATAATAAGTGAGAACTAAACAGATTTTAAGCACTGTATTTTACTGCAGATGTCATTAAGATCAGTGTATAAGCACTCCACATAATTAAGTACACAGACACTGCAGTAACCACCTGAATAACTCTGAGGACCTGGGAACTCAGCAAAGCACATGAGCTGATGCACCTTTCTGTGCACTGTGTGTCAGACATCACATATGCAAAGGTTAAAAAAACAAAACCACCTAAGTTTTAAATTACATTCAAACTAAAGTTATAGGCAGTGTTTTAGAGCACTGGTTAATGACACAGGCTAAACTTGTTAAAAAAAACCTTTAGTGAGAAATGCATCTTCTCAAAAGGCAACATAAGGTCAAAAGAAAATCTCTACCTCTTCTCCTCTGTTTTTTCCCCCTCTTTTTTTTTTTTTATTCTTTTGAATGAGGAAAATTTGACTGTGTCATGTTTTCTCTACCAGTTTTGGTCAAATTCTTAGATATCACAACACTTGTTCACATGCACTTCATCTTTCTGAAACTGATTAAAGATAGGATTCACTGCTCAACTTTTAAGGACAAAAATAAACAAATTTAAGTATTTTCAATACAAATCCCAAGAGAAAAATATAACTAAAAAACAAAATCAACCTTAAAACTTTACCCCATAAAACAACAAATAAAATACATACAATGAAATCCAAGATCCTTAACAAGTTCAAACTCATTCTGAAATACTCACATTTATATAACAGAAGTAAGACAAATCAAATAAGATCAAAATTAGTAATTAGCTTACTTTATTTATGTGAAGAGATTGAGGCTTCATAAAAATACATAAATAGATCTTGGCATAATTTTATTGAAGTCAGGAGACTTGTGCCATGCACTAGTTTGATTTAAGACCTACAAAAGGTCTTTTTGTTTTCTTCCTTTTTTCTTTTTTTTTTAAGAACAGGATATTGAGTATCCTAAATATTTCTCCTGGCACTAAATAAAATTACTTCTGTTAAAGCAAAATGTTATTTCTCTCTAATTTTTTACTCTTTATTTCAAGTCCCTTCTTCTAAAACAAATTAATCTGCATTTAGAGCTCACTAACGATCTTTACTTCTCTCTCCAGTAATTAGCATTCAAAATTATGATTATGCATTGTGGGAAATCATTACCTCCATGTTTCCTATGTTCTTGCAGCTTCCTAGTAATTAGATTATGCTCCATGTTTTTTTAGTTTTAAGAATAATAACGCTCAGGTGGTATCCCTAGCTCACTACACAGTTTTGAAAATCTCGACCAGCATCACTACTGACTTTATTAAAATGGTAAGATGGATGAATGCAGGCTTTTTCATCTCCTTGCCCAAAAGCACCCATGTTTTATTTCACCTATGTTCAAAGCCACATCACTGAAGAGTTTAATATTTAAACTACTACTTCTCATATTATCTAGAACTGATCTATTGATAGAGTCTAAAACCAAGTACACTGACTTGCGGTTAGAAAGCACTTTCAGACTTACCTCTTTACTCACTTTGCCGTATTTTTCAAAGTTTAATGGTACTATAGTTAGATGTGGACATAGCTTTTTTGCAATAAATCCAGGCATGGCTGCACGTACACCAAATCTCCTAGCATGGTAATTTGAGGTGGACTTAGGAGAGATTAAATAAATTCAGGTTTCAGTAATCAAGTTTTTCTTGACGTTTAGTGTTAAATAATCAAGTTCTAATCATGTATCTCCACACAGAAAAGACTAACAAGGCTGAGAGTTTACATTCATTTCCCCCCACTGCCTTTCAACCCATTTACATCCTTTAAACTTCCATCAGTACACTTTTTACTAAAAAATAAAATCAGCTTACATGGTCTAGTCTAAGAACAGACGTTTCCTCTATTATTTTTGTTATTTTTTTTCCCACGCTTATAAAAATTCTCTCTATAACATTGTCATTATATTAGCTTATTATTGTATAGTTTATTAGGCTTTAGATTCATGTAATTGATTTCTGTATTAGCTTGGCATTCAGCCTTACCAACATACTCATTGATCCCACTGCTATAGGCTTTTCTTTCAGCTCTGGATTGTCTCTCATTTCCACAGCTGCATAGAAGGCATCCATGTCAATGTGTACAATTGTACTGCTAAGGTTACGGTTCTGTTCCAGTTCTATCACAAGTTTGTCCACCTGAACAGAATAAACCAATAATTGAAAAACTATTAACCTGCCAGAAGGGCAACAGAACAGATTAACCTAAAAACTCAAATGCATCTGGAATATAGTTCCCAAACTCCACCAAACCAGCACCAACAAAAAAAACCCAACCAAGTTTCTGATGAACCTTGCTCTCACAGAGACCACTGCCGCAGCAAAAGGTACAAAAAAACCTCATCCTGAAACGAAATGAAAAAAAAACCCAACTCAAACAACAAAAATCCAACTATGTTGGAAAAAAAGAAGATACATCATCTGATTCAGACAAACTTTGTAAGACCATTGAATACGCAGTTTTAGCTACTGCGATACAGGTTATTTAAAAAAAAATGGAAACATGCTATTAGAGAATTTCCAACACTCCTAAATTAAACTATCACACTTCAGAAAATTGGCCTAGACAGGTGAAGAGAACACCAAGAGCACACAGGGCTGATCCATTGATCTTGTCTTGCCAGAAATAAGGTCTCAAGCAAACAGGTTCATCTACTGCTAAGTAAGCTACTGTCAATCCCTTCATAAAGTTCCTCAACATTTGTTACAGGAATCTACATTTATATGATACGGCTGGATTGCTAGCAAAACTGCAAGGTGACTTTTAAAGAAAAGCCCATACACAGAAAGCACGTTTCACTCCAAGATTTAAAGGTGTATCACCTATTAGTAGACTGTGAGCAGTACTCCTGCTTCATCAGCTCCATGGTGTGGTGAAGCAGAGGCCAAGCACACAGACCTTTACGTGAAACTCTTTAATTGTGCTTAATTTGCTTGCATTCTTTCACCAAAAGACTTGCAGATCATGTGCTTGTTTCTGAAATATCTTCCAACTATGAACAAATTATGAACTGTGAGTGTCATGAGAAAGAATGAGTGCATTAACAGCTGATTTTTAAGGTCTACTGATTTAAGATGACTGTGTTGGCAGTTCCACACATCATTCCAGAAGCGAAAGAAAATATTAAAAAAAACAAACCAAAACAAAAGAAGTGCTATCAAACTATGATTATCTAACCACACTAATGACTATGCTAACCTCTATTTACAGAACAAAAGGTTGTCACAGCTAGAAAAAACCCCAACAAATAGGCATAATAGAGCTCACAAAATGCAAGTAGTGAAACAGAACTGAAATTTCACTTTGTTTGCAAACACAAGGATGGACATACACATTCATGACATCAAGGTACCATTACAGAAACGTCTCTGGATTAATTGCAATGGCTTTACAGCCCTGGAGAGGAATGTTTACATGCAAGTTGCATGGTTACTTGAAGACAGTTTCTTTCTTTTTCCCCTTGACAGAGCTGCTTAATAAAAAAAAAACAAAAACCTTATCCAAAACCCCATTTTTGGAGCTGAAGACACTTCAACCAAGGCAAGCAGCTATGAATGTTCTAACACTAAATTGCTGAGTAATGACTTACAAAGTCTTTTCTCAGTTTTGTTCCAAACTGATTTGAGGGATGAAAGGCTAGAATGGGGACTCAAACCTGTATGGGGTGATTCCATACAGCGGAGCACAGTATGCTCCCTGAGGCAGACAAAACTGGTTTAGACAAATTAAAAACACAAGGGGAAAGCCATTCAAACAACTACAACAACAACAACAACTAGTCAGGAATTTACATTAAATTCATTCCGCTACTAATTCAGTAAGGGTTCAAGTAGCACTATAATCATAAAAAGCATCCTTATTTTAAACTGTACTTTACAGATAATTTTCAGGTTACTCTCACATTCAAATTGCTGATTTATTTAATACTGTCAATTGCTCCTCTAGTTACATTAACGTCTGTATTTCAATTTATCACAGGTATAATAAACTTCTTTTTGCTTTTTCTCCCTAAATGTATTTCTAAGATGATACTTAATGATCACCTAACATACGCATCTAAAGAATGAAGTAAAATTGCATTAAATTAATCAGAAATACCAAAAAGTAACTCTTCAGCAAAAGCAACTAGAATATGCCAAAAGAAACCACACCCAGATGTATTCGAGAGAATTCTGGGCGCCTACGAATGTCTCCTTAGTAAGATAAACAAAGTTATGGAATAGTTCCTTAGAGGCAAGCCAGGCTGACAAGTTTTTAAAAGCTGCTTTCAGTCTTCCTTTGAAGTTAAAAAAAGAGATATCAGAGGACTGATGCTAATCTGGGGATGTGGGACAAGAAAAGGAAAGTTCAGTGCAGGATAAATTAAAAGCAAGGAGAGGAGAGCGCTAAAGGGTCAGAACTTGTGAGAAAGAATTGAGCGCAACAACAATCATGAACCAGAGCTTGTCTACATACACACGATGGATCAAAATCCAAGATTTCAAGATTTTTTATAACAGCAAAGATCTAAAATTAGCGAGCAAAAAAGTGTGCATATTATCCTCCTCTAATGACAGTTTTCATGCGGTATGGCAGCTGACTTAATAGTTAGTCCATTGGAAATAAAGACAGCTACTATTTGACCAAGTGGCACAAAGATTTCAAACATGGAGTCCCAGTAAGACCCACATGAAAGAATTTCTTTTTTTAAAGAAAGAAAATTCTTCTTCTATAGAAAGCAATTTTCATTAAAAGCATTAAAATGAAGTAACATGTTGCAAGATCAAAGCATCATGTTTAGAAAAAGACAGCATGACTGTAGTCAAAGCAATTCAGATTTATTTGCTTTCACTGTAGGCATTATATATTCTTTAATTACATAACCATACACTAGTTTTATAGGATCTGTGTAATTCATTTCATTAACTTTATAAGAAAGACTGTTCTCTGTAAAATGAAAAGTTCTTTGGTGAAGGAAGGACGGAAATGGAAGTATTTTTTCATAGTTAAATTACTTAAAAGCTACCCCAGAAAAATAAATAAAAAAAAAACCAAAATGGACAAGCAGACACATAACTGATCCATGCTCAAGATTAACAAAAAACACTTTAGCCATACAGGTTTATAACAAACTTTTCAGGCGTGCTCAGTAATTGCAAGCTTTTCTGGGCTCAAATTTTAGATACTGGCGTCTAACTTACAGAAGTGATTTGTAAATCTGCAATGAACAAAAAAAGATTGTACACCAAAGCTCAGAACCTACAGTCCTCACAATGGCATTCAAAATTAATGGATGTGTTTACTCTTCATGTGCTTCAGCTCCTCACCTACAAAACAAAAATATCACTCTAGTCTGCTGGAGTATTGCAAGAATAATTTAAAGAATTCACACTACGTGGTGCACAAAACAGAAAAGTCTATGAGGAAGTCAGTAATTCTGCATTCAAAGCTGGATTAGAGTAGTGTACAACAAATAAAGCTTGGGGCCACCCTTGGAACAATGTGGACAACAGTACACATGAATAATTGCCCACTCAATGAACACTGTCCGCACTGTGCACTGAATGAAGCAGAAATCCTGTTAGGGAAAAATAGCAAGCAATCATGTAATTAAAAACTGAATCACAGTACAAATGAAAAAGGAATTAAGCTTCAACGAGGAACTTGAATTCTGTGTGCCTAAGAATGTTTAGTGTGCAACCTTGGTGCCGTTGTTTTCTTTTAACAACCTTTCATACAGAGTAATACTTTGGATACTATTATCTACCATTAGCATTTGAGAAGAGGAATAGCCTCTTTATCCTTCTAGTTCAGGACACTTGTATTTCTTGTGACTGTTTCCTGTGATGATGTTTTCATTAATTAGCACAAGTAAGGAATAAATTATATCCAGAAAAGCTGACAACTGTGAGCCCCCTCATCCCATTGCAGGCCATTGAACACAAACACATAATAAAAACAGAAAGTAAACTCAAGACTGATACTATATTATTAACATGGTATTTAAGAAAACTTTTATGTAAACCATAATGACATTCCTTTAAACTGATCAGACATAGAAGAAATGGAATTACTTTGCTTTATTTTGCTCATTTAGAGATCATTTTGGAGTGATTTTACAATCTTCTCGCAAGTTTTTATTAAGATTGCATCATCAAAACATTGTGCATTTTTACTTGCATGACTAACATCAAAATGGTAGTTAACATTGTGCTTATCACCAGAATTTAATGCAATAAACTAGAACACACCAAAAGGTTTATTATTTGGCATTTACTCCAAAAAGTCTTTACAAGAATAGTACCTGCAGCTGTGCTTTCAAGAGCTGTTGTGTTGTAATTTTCTCTTTTAGTTGCATCATTTTTTCAATTCGTTGGTTAACTTGTTTATCTTTTTTAAGCTCATTTTCATAAAATCTAGAACCCTGGAAGAAAATCATAAAAACAGTAAGGTTTTTATTTGTCTTTTCCTATAAACAATCACACTTTATCTTTAAATATAGAAAATGTAAAACACGGTAATAGCTTCTAATGCATACTTTGGATTTTCATACAAATGATACACAAGAGAGATCAGTGGTGCTTTACATCTCTCTCCTCAAATGACACAAATACATTTCTCCTTCTCAGATTGTCTATACTCAGATGAGTATAAGGGACTATTTAGAGAACTTACTAGGTTTACTTGTGCTAACACTTGACAACAAAAATTCCAAAATAGTAGACAGAAGTCAAACTATTCTTTGCAATACCTCCAAAATAAGGAGTATAAAACTCTAAAAAAAATTGATTTAAGCATTTGGCCAGACTTCCATACAGTTTAATCTACACGGAAATAAATAATGACATTGTAAAAGTCAAATCCACTTATAATGTCGAGTATTTCATTGACTATTTAATCTTGAAGGACACTGCAGAATTAAAAGCTACTTGGAAGAGGATGATGAAAAGCAAAGGGTATAAAAAACCTCTCTTGCTCTCAAGTATGTAATTTCTCCATCAAAAAAAGGAATGAATAAATGGAGATGTAATGAAAACATAAAAAGACAACAACCATGCAGAGAACATATAATGGGACTTCCCTTCCTGAGTCATGACAAAGAAAAGAAGGCATACAATGAACAGAAACGAGGAAAACTCAAAACCAGGAAATAAAGTATTTTTCTTGCAACACCTCCTTAGCTTACAAGAGAAACAATATTTGCACAAGAGGTAATGTCTTTCATTGAACCACCTGATAAAATCTGTAGAAGTGGACAAATTGTTAGCTCAAAGCCTCTGACTACCAAACTGTCACTGATGCCAAGAGTTCAGCCACAGTCAAGTAAGAATTAGGCATTTATATGACAAGCAAAACCATCCACTTTTATACTAAGGATAAAAAGGATGAATGGCAAGACTGCAATGTGTCACGTCTCACTGCTTATAAAAAATCTCCAGTTAGAAGAAATTCGAGTTGTTTTCTTTCAACATCAGACACGCATTTTATCTTTTCTCCCCTCTGTAATCAAACATGATTTGTTGAGACCCACTGAAAGAAATAAATACCAAAATGTTGGTGTGGGAAGCAACCCTATACTTAAGATTGTTATTAGGCAGTGGGTTTTTTTATATCTCTTGCAGTATTTCACAGTTGAAATGCTATAAAATCTTGTTGTCATACAATCGTGGGTGGTGTTTGTAGGTGTACTTCTGAAGACTAAAGAAAAGATTAAGAAAAAGAATCAATGCTTCTTTTCAGATTTCTTGAGCTATATCTGGGATTTATATTATCTTTATTTTTTTTATAGAAAAATATTACAGAAATATATTCTAATACATAGATGCCTGTATATCAGTTCTGAAAGCCTATTTTATAGTTCATTCTATTTCATACCAGGAAATAAAACAGTAACTGTTCTCACAAAGTAATTTATTCAAATATCATGGTTAAGAACATGTCTGACAAAGCACTGAGTTTTCAAGAAAGAGTGAAAAGAATAAGTAGAAGAAACATCTAAACAATAAGGGGCTTGATAACATATAAAGTATCATCAAAGCGAAAATTCAAGCAAAAAAAAGTTTGCCAAATCAGAGCTGTTTGTAGTATGTTTTCTGCTTCCTGCCCGCCTTCCCTGCCCCTGCAGTTTGCCACAAAGCAATAGCAGGCAACACAGAATTCACAAGCAAAATAGCAAGCACATAACCTAGGGCCATAGTGACACCTAATGAAATACACATTTGTGCAAGGAAAAGTAAGAAAAGTCAGAACTGCTCAAAGAAAACATTATTGCCATATAGTTTTATGCGAAGACTCTCCAATAACAAGTAAGAGGACTAATATTTCAATGTTTTGTAGATTTGTGGGGTCCTTGGTGGATCTCTGGCACAAAGTTGCACACTACTGGCCACCTTGAATACTGAGAAGACAGTCAAGCAGACAGGCAGTAAGCACAAAGAAATTCTACTGAAAGTACTAGAAAAAAACTGATTACATCAAATCCATGTTACCAGAAGGTGACCAATATAGGTAGATCTGCTTGGCTGATTAATGATGGGGTGGGCAAAAGGAACAGAAAAGGGGGAAACAAAAGGCCTAAGTAAGCTGAAACCTTCACAATTACCTCTGGAGAATGCTGTGGTATTTACGTATTGCTTCAGGCAAACCGAGAGCACCTACGGACCTGTTTAGTTGTGTTCCTCCACTTCTCTGTGACTAATCTACTAGTACCCTATGGTATCCTAAATTACAGTCTCTCCCTTTCCATCCCACACATGCACGTCTTCAAAGAAGGTGCCCTCCATTTACACATGTAAGGGATAAAACTTGGGGAAGGGAGGAAGAGGGTCTCATGATACTGGAAAACAGATAAAGCACTAGCAAAAGAGTAATCAATCCAACCTTGGTAGCGTCCATGATGATTTTATTAATTTTCTCTTTATCCAAACCTTGCATTCCAGCTTTGTTATCATTGAGGCCCATTCTAAGTAGAACTCCATCATTGCAAGAGCTGTTACTAACTTTTTTCATGTTGTCCATAGTACTTCTTGAAAACAAGTACCTCTTTTAAAACTTAATACCTGAAAAAAGAAAAAAAAAAAAAATCATATATTTGTTTCTAAGTTCCAGCTGATCAATACAAAAAAAAAATTATGGAATTAATTTGCTATATTTGCCAAATAAGCTTTTTATACTTATTCAGAAAACAACATACTTACCACAAATAATGAAGACATATATTTCTGTGAAGTGGCCGACCTGCCACACTCACCACATAAAGCCACCTATAACTCTATCAGTGTATGGAGACTCTAAGACTTTATTTTTTTATTAACTTAAAAACATTCTCTTTTAAAAGTTCCCTTACAGAAATAATTGAGCATGACCAACTTCAGGTAGAGGCTAGTACCTTACACATGCACATGAGATTTATGCCTGTATGTTATCGTATCAGATGAAACAACACTGCCTTAAGCACAAAACACTGCTCACTATATGATTACATTTTTTAAAAAAGGAAATTATTTTTAAATTGCAGAAGACCATTGTTCATTTAGTGCTCACTCCTGCTTGAGACAAGCCATAGAATCTTTCCCAGTAATTTCTAGCTTAAATGCAAAACTTTTGTTTGTGTTAAAGCTAATTTTTTAGAAACAGATGGCTTCAATTAAAAGTTTTGAATAAAACCCTATTGTTTAATTTAAGGTAAAATTCACATATACCATTTTCCCATTAATTTCTAGAGCCATGGTACCCAACTAATAGAACTTACCAAGCCTTTACTACTCAATTACTGTCATCACTAATTTCCTATACATGCAGATGCTTCCAATACGTGAACTTCTGACATCCTCCCTTGTTGCTTATGAAAGTAAATAGCTGAATCCATTGATAGGCTCTAATTATACGGTAAACTGTCTAGTTATTATACTGATCTTACAAAAATAAAGGAAGCTAATTTTACGCTCTGTAGCATGAACCTGTGGTTTTATTTTTGCCAGATTAAAACAAGCAGAATCCAAGTTGATACTGCCATAAATAACTTAACACGTATTTATTACTGGAAAAGCACACAGGAAGAATTTCTTCCTAGCCCAAGTTGCCGACTCATAAACCACTTCAGCTTTACTCTCATGCAGGAAGAAGCACATTCACTCCTAAACTTCCACTATAAGTTGCTCCCTGTGACAGAAGCCCTTCCTGTTTGGAGGAGCCATACCCTTCCAGGCACATACAGCAGCTCTATTAAACATCCACAAATTACACAAATCTAAGGGTGTTGTATTTTTTTCTTCAAATGCCACTTTTCCACTCCAGGACTTAAGTGTGCCTTATTAGCAACCAAGCTGAAGAAGGTCATTATGTATTTTTGCATTTAGAGATGAATTTTTGATATTAAAGAACAACATGGGTGACTTTTTAAAATTAATGTGGTAATGTTTGTATTTTCCTGAAGAACAACTTCTGAAACATACTAGCCAACTGAAGTCAAGATATTAGAATAAGCCAACTTTAAAAAACGTTCTGACAAAAATATCCTAATTTTAATCATATTCTATTAATTCAGATTTATTATGATGTCTTCTGAAGATGCAAGATCAGGTTAAGTAATGCTGTATTTATCTCCAGCTTGTTGTATTCCAAAGAACAGAAGGTGATGCAGAGCCCAGAACTCCTCTCTTGACTCTTTAGTAGTACTTCAGCTACTGTAATGGCAATTAGGAACAGGAGTGGCTTCATAGCTCTTACATCTATCAAGTAGAAGACCACAATGACAAACATTTTCATAAATTTTTCACTTACAGTAAGAAAATCTCTTACAGTTAACATACACATTTACCAGAACAGGTTTGCTAGAGCTCAATCAAAGGAAAAAGCACTGTACCCCACACAACATTCCAAATTTCATCTCCAGCTCATAAGCACCCCCATATCAATAGCTCCACAATAATTCCTTTGTTACTGGCAATCTCTGGTAAGTAAGGGCACAATTCCCAATAGATACTTTCCTCAAAGCAAATGCCCCTCTACTATTCCCCCTGGTTCTTTTATCACTCTTTCCCTTCAAGAAGCTGGAATGGACACAAGAATGCTTCCATTTCCTATTCCAGCCTTCCCAACATTTTTCAGCTGTTCCTTATTCCTAAAAGTGTCTTTATCCTTAGCATATACAAATCTTCCCCCCTCCTGATTCAGATCACTCTTAAAGGCGCAGTTTTATAGCAGAGGCCTTCAACAATAATCCATGTCAGTCAAAAGCCTTCTCTACCACACTGTTATATATCCAGCAAGAAAAAATTTACCATGATGATACCACTGGTGGAAAAAATCTTAAAAAAATTTCTCACAAATGGTGGTCTCCTGATATGTTTTATCTTTTCAGGTTCTTGTGTGGAACAAAATACATTGCTAATACTAGACGATAAAGTCTATAAACATCAAATAATACCTTAGTTGAAATTAAAAAGAAAATATTTATTTGAGAACATTAGTTCTCCACCAAAGCTTAAAGGTGTACAGAAGGGAAAACAGGAATAACAATTGATACAATTTCCAGCCGCTTAACATGAATAGAACCTGAAGATTATCTTGGTTTCAGATTAACAGGCCTGAAAAAAAATACGTAGTACTTGTGGGTACTTGTGGACAAAAAGCTGGACTTGAGCCAGCAATGTGCACTCGCAGCCCAGAAAGCAAATCACACCCTGGGCTGCACCAAAAAGAAGTGTGGCCAGCAGGTCGAGGGAGGTGAGTCTCCCCCTCTGCTCTGCTCTGGTGATTTCTCACTGATAACCTGCAGTGCTGCGCTAAGCTCTGGGGCCCCCAGCATAAGAAAGACGTGGACCTGCTTGAGTGGGTCCAGAGGAGGGCTGCAAAGATGATCACGGGGCTGGAGCACCTCCCCTGTGAGGACAGGCTGAGAGAGCTGGGGTTGTTCAGCCTGGAGAAGAGAAGGCTCTGGGGAGACCTTATTGCGGCCTTCCAGTACTTCAAGGGGGCCTAGAGGAAAGGTGGGGAGGGACTCCCTATCAGGAAGTAGGATAGGACAACGGGTAACAGTGTTAAACTAAAAGAGGCTAGATTTAAGGAAGAAATTTTTTACAAGGGTGGTTAAACACTGGCACGGGTTGCCCAGAGAGGTGACAGAAGACCCATCCCTAGACACATTCAAGGTCAGGTTGGATGGGCTCTGAGCAACCTGATCTAGCTAAAGACGTCCCTGGTCACTGCAGGGGGGTTGGACTAGATGACTTTCAAAGGTCCCTTCCAACCCAAACTATGCTATGATTCTATCAAAATTTTTAGCACATTGAAATTAATCACAAAAGCTACAAGACAACAAACATAGCACTGTCAGATAAAACCAAAGGATCATCTGCCATAGACAAAATGAAAATGGAAACATTTAACAGAAACACAGGAGAAGCGCAGTTTGAAACACTGCAAAATGTGAACACAATGTCAGTGTAGAAACTGGCAAGGACAAGTAATAACTGTTGTAATGGGAAATTGACCTAGAGAAAACATTTAGCTTGTGGTGACACAATCTCGTAAAATTTTTGCTAAAAAAACTCGGAAAAAGTGGGTAAAGGTTTACAGTCTAATGAAACATTAACTCAGAACAGTCTAGGCAGAGAGTGACATATTTTTGGCATGCTGTCACCTCAAGAAGCTGCTGCAATACTGAGCTGTTTCCTCTTAACAGAACACCTCTCTCAGCATCATACTGAGTAAGTAGGGTGTGAAATAAGAGAAGTCTGTGAAGGCAGTCTACAATTAAATATTATCCTATTATTCCTGTGATTTCTGAATGGGGGAAGGGAACAGAAGTGGAGGAGGTAACTTTCCGAATGCTACTGGAAAGGTTTCTAAAGGTAAAGAGGAAGACTTCAGCAGTGGAATGCCATCAGTTAATGCAAAACAAAAAGGTGGGAAGGAACCACAGAATATCATTACTATGTTCGAAGCTTTGTTAGTAACCTAGGATGCTTACAAGTGGAAAAAGACCACTAATAAAATCCCCATCAAGCTCTTCTAGGAGCAGGCACAGAACCACAACTGAACCAGCCACACAGGGTTACATAGTACATGAAGGTATCAAGAGACTGAAACAACTGTAAAATCAGAGCCACAATTTAATTTTAAGTGCCTCTACCTTTATTCAAATCTAGTATATTTTTGGACAGTTGACTGAACTAGCCTGAAGGAAATGGCTTGTATTTGATCCTGTGCCCCTCCTCCAGCCAGTCTTCAGTAAAAAACCTCCAATTCCAGCAACAGAAACCCTCTGTGTGTTGTGTGAAAACTTAAATGCATTCATTTTATTATTTTCATGTAATAAAATACATAAGAAAGATAAAAAATATTTCTAAGAATATCCAGTTCAGTGGACACAATGTTATTATGCAGGTTATTAACACTTGCAAAGTATGTTAACAGTTTGCCTTTTATTGACGGCGTTAAGAACTTGCTGTGAAGAAACATGAGGACTGGAAAATGACACCAGTATGGAGAAAAAGAATTTATTTACATATTGAATTATCATTTGATGCATGTAAATTGTGTACCAGTTGTCATAAAGAAAATCAAATTCTGACATCAATGCTGTCACAGATGCTCATGCCAACAGTGAGATGCAAAGTACTAAGATAAACAACTGCCTACTTCCCCCAGAGCTCAAAAGCTAAACACAGGAATCAAGACATACTATATAGATGTAAAGGACCATCTTTTATATCCCAAATCCCCTGAGTAAGTCTCCACAGTGTGTAAAAAAAGACACCGATGCTGCAAATAGCAACACAATTATTAAAGACTCCTTTCTATATGCTTTTTAATTATTATTTTTAAGATGACTAAAACAAGGACATAAATTAGTTTCTTTAATTTCTGTAAAACTTATAAAAGCCTCCAATAACACTTAATCAAAATCTGACACCTCATTTATTGTAGTGTGAGCCCAAAATAAACTACATATTTTCCCTTGATTAAAATGTTGCAGGATTCCTTTCTTAAAACTCTTCTATTCTTGCTTTAGCAAGAACAAAAGAAAATTGGAACAGCTAACTTCACGTACAAACGTAGAGAATGGGTGAAGGGATACCTACAGGAACCCTGTCATTACATAGGCTGTGTCAGAAGAAAATCAGTATTACCCTTAATTTCCATGACAGGGTCAAGATGTTAACAGGAGTTCTGTAAAAGCACTGAAAGCACAATAAACAATTAACAAAGTCAGGACTTGTTCATCCAGTTTTGACCAAAAAGGATCACTTCTCAGGCTTTTGGCTAAAATCAGGTGTGGTGTAGTATGGATCACTCTATGTTCAAAAGATAAATGCCTCTGGAATTAACACTATTCCAAAAACATCAGAGAAGAAAAAGACAGAAAAAGCTTCCTTTCAAGTACCAATATATATATACATGAGATCCTATGTCTTTTATTTCCCTTATGACAACTTTACAAATCACCCATGATCAAATATGACTAAAGTCTGGAGTACTTCGTGCAAGTGTGGGATGGAAAAATTTCTTCCATAAAACAGTTATTAAAATAATCACATCCACGCAGAAAATGGTTGTCAATAATATGAAACTCCTAGAACACGTCATAAGTGCTCATAAGACTCTCAAAAGTCAAATATTAAATACCCAGCTCTAACACATCTTCAGTAAAAGGGTAATTCAGCAGTTTAAGACTTTAAAAGAGGCAATTTCAGTTACTTCAAAACATACCCTTGTCATAAAACTTTGCTGGGCCACCACCTCAGCATAATACACTCTTAAGCCAACCAAAAACCTCATAAGCAACACCAATGAAAATAGGGAAGCTGGATAAGTGTGTTTCTCTAGTGAGAATGCTAGTAAAAAAGTCACTAATAACCATTCTTTGCAGTCACTTTTTTCGTATTGAGATGGAATTAATCATAGTGTTGTAAGCAGCTTCCTCTACCAAAACCCATAAACTAATCAGCTGTTGCTGTTCTAGATCTCAGACAATGCATATTCATCTACTTACATAAACTGAAAGGTTTTTCAAATGTAAAACATACAATATAGCCCAAAGAATTAATGTAGAAAGTTATATATTTACTGAAAGAAAGGATAAGAAAACAAGCCCTTTAAAAAAAAAACAAAACACAACCACAACACAACAAAACACCAAAACAAACAAACTTAATGAAAATTGTTTTGACAAGAGATGTGGAAAGCTGTTAAACTCCACTGTAAGTGAATGGTGATACTCTTGGGCAGAAATGAAAATCACTTGTACCAAATACTATACTTCACAAGTAAGCATGAAATACTTTCTCTGTCTACTTCATTACTTTTTGCCAAGCATTGAGGAATACTTCAAGAATAAAGAATTGGACGGTGAATGCAGAATAAACAAGTCAAGCAGACTGATTCAAGAGTAACTCTTAATCCCAACCTTTCAAATGTCTCCCTTGCACTGGAAATTATTACAACTGGAAATCACATCATGGGCCACCTCAAAACAAAGCCTCTGGGTACTACTGAAACAATACTGTAAAAAAGAAATAAAAAGACTATACAAGACCTTCCCAGTAAGACCAGAACTCATGTAAATCAACATTTTTAAGAGACACCACTTTGTTTTTACTCCAATTGTTAATCAAGATTGAACTGGTGGCCACATAGCTACACTTGTTATTCCACTCACTGCAGAGAAGTATCTTCATCTAGTCTGTGCATGCAACTGCTCGAGTCACCATCGTCAAAGAACTAAAACCCAGCTAACCCATGTTGGTATAGAAATTCATGTACCAACAGCCAGGCCATTTGAACAATGGGTTTCCCACACATGCATGGCTTTATTTCTTGAATTTCTAAGACGAGAACAAACATACATTCAACAAACTAGGGAAATTCAACCCCGCTAGACGATTTAATATTTCTGATATTTAAAAGATTACACTACAAACTCCAGTAGTGCATTTGATTTCATACTACTTGATTTATCCATTACTTGGATAAGGATCTCATCCTAAAACAGTAACATTACATTACACACTTTCCAACAAGAAATGTAGGAAACCTGTCTTTTCTGACTTCATTTGGCGAGGAAACATTCTAGTTGACGGGATCAAATTTAACAAACTCCTTAACGCTCATTTCCTTGTAAAAACATGTTCCTCTGATAATGATTTAAATATCACCCGCTCTAAAGTGTCTCCTTCTCAGCAGGATAAACCACCAACAAAGACATGTGCAAGCAAGCACATCAAATTGTCCTTCTGAACTATCTGCTCAATTCTATTCAGCCACAGGGGGGTTGGTATTTACTAGAGCCCTGGTTTCCCAATAGCCCAGAGAAGAGGACTCCTGTCAGTCTTAATCTTGTAGTGGTTTACAAGAAAAGAACTGGCAGGAGGAACTGCACAACAGTGTTATCAGCATTTAATATATAGAGTGTTAATTACCTAGGTTCCCTACTAGTGCATTCAAAGCTGTTACTGTTCCATTATTCTCTCTCTCTCAATATATAATAAAACCTAGTTCCCTAGAAAACATAATCCTCTAAGAAAGATTTAAGTGGTTTTAAACATGTAATAAGCCAAGTACATGATAAATTAATACTGAACAGAAAACTGGGCCAGGATTCGTGAAAGTGAAAATTCCAAGCGCCGAAGCTGACACAGCTGAATGGGACTGTATTTCAATTAGCAGCTAACTCAGCATTTTACAAAAATATAGATCCCATACAAGCACCTAGACTTAGCCTTCAAAACACAAAGCCTTAGAATCATGTCTTTTCTGAACTCACTGGCTTTAAGATATAGCAGATTACTGATAACTCAATCCTTTTAAAAATAATGCACACTACAAAGTAAACAGATGATAGATACTGCTTCTGACACTGCCCAAAATTAAATGTCAAAATATGTATTTTATGCCATTCATCAAATGGTTTGAATGATTCTTCACTTATGTGAAGACTGACATAGTGGAATACTCATCGCCTATTAACCTTCTGCAGGCAAGATGCAGTACAATTCTGTTGTAAACAGAGAACTGGGCTACCATCTGTCTCTATTCAGCATTTTACGAGACCTTTTAAATGGAAAGGTTTAGCTCCAGTTCCTAAACAAGTTTTCTTAGTACTTCTAGATTATGGAAAACAAATGTTTTAGTAGTTTAATCCATAAAGAAAATAATGAAGGAACTGAACTATTAACAACAATCATCAGTAAAAACTACAGCAGAAGTAATGTAGTTACCTGCAACCTTGTTTCTACAGATATGTGCTTATTGACAATATATTTGTAAATAGCAGTAGTCTTCTGTTTTGTTTTTTTTTTTTTACTTGGAAGAAAACCCCTAACACAGTGATTCACAGAGATCACTATTATTTTAGAAAAAATTGTCTGCATCATTTATATCTCAGAGGCTATATTATTAGGCAATATGCTGTGGTATAAGCAGAGCTCCTTTAAAGATCCTCTTCAGAAAAATAGTCTTAAATTTAAGAACAAACACAACTGTGAGCATGAACACACTAGAAAATGTTTACACACTAGTGGTGAATGTGTTTTAATAACATACAATGAACATGCTAAACCAGAAGGTACTAGTGGCAACAAGAGATACAAACAGGGAGGAAAAATAAAAATTAAAAAAATTATTAAGTTGTTCACTTTATGATGTTTAAGACTGACATCTTTAAAAGTAAAACTCAAAAAAAACATTTTTGTATTATAAGTAGTGTATCATCAATACAGAACACCACTATCTGTTCCACTATTCTAACAAAGATGATGACTATTTCCCCTTAAAACAGTAATTTGTAAACATCTCACAAACTCTGAGACACTAGAAGGGGTATAGATTGAGTACCGGGGCTTGCAATGAAAGAACAAACACAGCAATGAGGCATAAAATACAGCTCCAGTGGAAAAGGCATAGAAGGAGGTTGAGAGGAGTGAGTGGTCTGCATCAGCAAATCCATTTGATCATCTCCATTTCCCACACTTTGGTTTGCATTCCAGACTGGACTTGGAGCAGGCAAATCAGATTACTTTCAAACTAAACTAAACTGGAGGACTGTGCTGCCAGAGCACATCTGACACATTACAATTGCTAATGCAGGTGCCCTCCATGGGACCAGACCAGTGCTAGTCAAAGAAATACCTCTTTAAGCATATGTAAAACGAACTTAAGGTCCTGAGCACCAAGCCTTTCCTTTACAAATCTACTCCCACTGCACCACATTCTTGCTAATGTTAGATATGGCCTGATCTCATTAAGAGTAACAGACATCAAGTCACACATGAAAAAGATGGTCGGAACATTAGAAAGAAGAGTTCAATTTACATAAGGTATTCACAATCCCCATACACTGGTTGGAAGAATGTAAGCTGGTGCTATTGTGGAAAAAATGAGGCATATTACGGGGATGCGGCAGATACAAAAAAAACCATCTAATAGTTAGCACAGACAAAGCATTATATGAAAAGTTGAAAAGGCAAACCTTTCATCAGCACGTATTTATTCATTTAAAGTTTGGTTATAAAATATTAGCTAGAATTAATAATTAAACAAATATTCTCTCTAACAAGTATGAATATGTTTGATTAAACAACCTGAAAGAATATCTACCCATGGCATTTTTATTTTTTAACACCGGTTTGTCTCACCCTATATTCTGGAAAGAAAAAAAAGGAAAAAAAAAAAAAAAGAAAAAAGAGAGCTATTTCTGGAACTAAGTGATAGTTCCTAGACTGAAAGCACGGCAGCACATGGCTATGTAGTGCACATTACTGCAGAATGGATTTGCTCAGACATGCTCTCAATCAGGATAGAAACAGAAGTTAATTCAGAGTTAATGGGGAAAACAACTGGCTTTACAGGCGATACCACTCCATCAACATACTGCAGAGAAGAACTATAAAGTATTCTCATACATACCAATACATACAAAACTCAGCCACTCTTCTTGCTTAACAGATGCAGTATATTGCAACAGACCCTAAAAAAAAATCTTGGTTTCATTCCAAACAGTCAGTGAGTCAAAGAACATGGTTTCTCAACAACGTTTTATGTATTAGAAAGTTGTCTAAAATAGTACCCACAGTAGACTCATATAAAAATTTTTCTGTACATTCCAGTCATTATGTAACTATTAAGGCTTCTGTGACTGTTCTTTATTTCTGACTGTTTAGGACAATGATGCTGCTTTACCAATTGCTCCCAGTGCTGATTCATTGTAAATATCTTTGTATCAGAGACTTTGAGCTGGTACCAATATTATTTAACTTTTAGCTGCTACACATACATATAGAATTGATATAAATATGCATGTGTCAATACTAGCAGCTCTTTCAGAAGAATAATAAACCCTCAATGGAAGCTTTCAAGCAGCAAAACATGGAAAGAATTATAAACCGGTTTGTCATAAGGAGGAAGTCAGAGAAAATACAATTGTACAGCACTGCTCTTGCGATATAAGCAGATGTGTGTTTCAAAACTTAAGTTTCCTCAACCGACGCTATTTAACACACTTTCTTTTTTTCAAGAAATCACAAGAAAGGAGACAAGCCAGCACAAATCTTCAAGTCCTTGTCAACCCACTACATCTACTACAGTTCATAAACTGTGAAGTGACACGTTCTATCGCCTTTTTTTACCCCTTTCTGCAAATACTTCTCCGCCCATAAATATCGGCGAGTACACATATCCCAGACGTTAAGTCTGAAGAAAAAAGAATCACCGTTTCGTTCCCTAAAATGCGGAAATACTAGGCAAACAGGAGACCGGACACTGCTACCTCCCTCCCAGCAAACCGCTGCCGACCGCCACTGTCGTCCCTGCTCATCGCACGCCTTCGGGCACGGCCGCGGAAGCAGAACGGAGGCGGGCGGCGGCGAGACGCCCGGCAAGGACCGGGCTGCCGAGCCCACCCCGGACCGCACGGCGCCGTCACTCGGCACGCCGCTCCTAGCCGCGATCGCCGCCGCCCGCGGCCCGAGGGCCCGAGCGGCGTCGTCGCTCGGCGGCCCTGGGGAGCGGCGCAGGCGCCCGCAGCAGAGCCCCGTTACCTGCGGCGGGACAGCCCGCCCCCCCTCCCCCCGCTTCACCCGGGAGACGGCAGCGCCTCCCGCCCCTTCCTGCGGCCACCATTTTTGTTAAGGGAAAAGTTCGGCGCTCACCCCCCAAGTCCCGCCGGTTTGAGGCAGGGAAGATGAGGCCACATCTGTCACCCTAGAAAGCAAGCGCGGCCGGAGAGACGCTTCACCTAATTAAAGAAAACGCCCTCTCCCTCACCCCACAAAAAATAAAGCAAACACCACCCCAGGCAGCACCGCCGCCCTCGACCGGCGGCGGCGTGAGCGCAGTCCCCCACCTCACCGGGGACACGCGGGCGAAACCCGCCGGCAGCGCCACAGAAACGACGAAGCCAAGATGGCGGCCACCTGCTGACGGGAGGGAGACGGCCGGCCGCGGCGGACTACATCTCCCAGCAGGCCGCGCCGCACCAGCGAGCGCCAGAAACTACCACCCCCGGGAGGCCGCGACGGCCGGGCTTAGCGCTGCGCGGGGCAAGACTACAACTCCCGTCAGGCGCGGCGCGGGCGGCGGGGCTGCGAGGGCGGGCGTTGGGCGGAGCTGGTGAATAGCGGCACGGAGCGCCCGCCTCACGTAAGATGGCGGCGGTAGGAGCGGCGGAGCTCTGAGCCGGGTGCGCGGCAGGCGGACGCGCGCTGGCTCCTCCTCCCCTCGCCACCTCTATGTTGTGGCTCTTGCCGCGGGCGGGGGCTGCGGAGCTACGGTGAGGCGGACGCCCGAGCCTGCGTGCCTCGGCGCCCGCCGGTCACTGGCAGGGGCGGGCGGCGCTGGTGGCACCCGACGGCGCAGAGCGGTGCCGCTCAGGTAGAGCCCGCCGCTCCCGTCCCTTCGGCAGGAGGAGGGTGAGGCTGCTGTGGGCGGGGGCCGCTTCAGCTCTTCCCGCCTCGGCGGTGGCTGTGGCTTGGGTCTCCATGTCGGACAACCAGAGCTGGAATTCCTCCGGCTCCGAGGAGGACGCCGAGACCGAGCTCGGGCTGCCTGTTGAGCTCTGCGGGGTGCTCAGCAAGGTAAGCCTCCTCTCCCCTTCCCCGCAGCCCGCGCCCCGGGGCCTCTCGCTTCCTTTCTCCGCGCTCCGCCTCTCCCCCGCCGCTTCGTGGCTGACTGAAGGCTGTCAGCCCTGCCTGCCTGTCTTCTGCCCGTTCCGGAGGGTCAGGCCGAGGCGCCCGGCGCCGGTGGAGGGGCCTGGTGGTGGGGGCTGGGAGGCTCGGAGGGAGGCGCTGGCACGGCCGGGGCAGCCGCCACCTGACGGCGGGGAGCCTGCCAGGCAGTCGCTGCGGCGCCCGGCGCCAGCCGCCCGCGCCCCCTCCCTCAGCCGCGGGCACCAGTACATCCCCGCCGCCGGGCCCCCCGCCTCTGCGCAGCTGCCGCCCGCCCCTCCCCACCCCGGGAGAAAGCACTTCTTCGGGGGAGAGCCGCGGCCGCCGCTTCAGCCCGGCCGGGCGGCTGGGGAAGGCGTTGTTGCAGCCCGGGCCGAGGGTCCCTGCCGCCCCTTGCAACCGCCCCGAGCCCGCTGGCTGCCGGGCTTGAGGTTCCGCAGAGCCAGGCCTGGGAGGAGGCGGCCGGGTGCGCCGGGGGAGGGCGTCTCCCCCGCGCCTCAGGCTCCTGGCCGGAGCCGGCGGCGGGCCCAGGTGCGGGCTGGGGCCGCGGCGTCCCGCTTGCTTCTCGGGAGCTGGCGAAGGCAGGCGCAGCCCGTGTCGCTCCCCAGGAGCGGGCACCGGCACAGGAGTGGCACGGCCTTCAGTCCAGATATCAAAACAGGGCAATAAAATACTCCTGCAGCAAGAGATACGGGAGGCGGGGAGGAGCGGAAGGAAAATGGCCCTAAGCTTGTTTCCCCTTTTAAAAATAAACATCACTTTTTTTCTATCACTGAAAATAAGATGACTTGCAAGTGTGTGTTGGGTAATACTGGGCAATTTTGGTTTTAGGAGTGCTTTAAAGTTTACTATGCAATTCTAAGTTGGAACGCAGATTTTTTTTTTATTACAGAAAGTACTTTCAGAATAATATTGAAACATCTTTAGAATTTAAGCACTGTGTTTTGATTTTTTTGCTGCCCTGCACGATAAGGCTGGACGCAAGCCAATGTAGGAGGCACAGGTCACAGGGTACACAGATCATAAATGAGCCCTGGATGCTGAGAAAACAGCCATAACGGAGCAAGCGCTCTGCTTTTTGTGAGGGACTTGGTGAACTTCTCGTAGCCTGAAAATGTTTCTAACCCCAGAGATGAGAGGAATAGTTAGGAGAAAAGGATCTCTGCTTTCATTTGTGAGATCTTGTCATCTAATGGTGGATAGGGGAGAGAGGGGGTGAGGTGGGTGTGAGTTGTTACAGCAGTAAAAACGTGAGGTTTTGGTTTACTGTAGTTTTACCGTGTTTTTTTTTTTTTTTATTCCATTGCAAAGTGTTCCTTTGATAGATGCTTCCATCATTAGAAGGATTGTAATTTGTGGGATGTACTTGATATTTATGTTGGCAAATGAAATACTTGATTAAGTCCAGGTGCCATTTCTTACTGGTGTAGTAGGTGAAGCTGTGGCTTCTGACATTCTGTAGCTTAGATATGTACAACCTTTTTATTTTTCTGGATGTTTATGCTGAGTGTAGCTGACATTGCCTTTCCTGAGAGAATGCGGGATGTAATCCAAACAGTCAAGTATGGTGAAACCTGTTGCAGTGAATATACTTGAGGGATAATGTTACCTTTTGTTAGCTGATGCCTTAGAAATGCTTGAGACAAACTAATTAAAATGAAATGGTAGCATACCAAACTTTCTGTTAAGGAGTTACCTATTTTTAATAATTTATCGTGTATAATTAATTTCTAAAGCTATAAAAATAGGCTGCAGTTCTCTATGTGCTTAGTAGTGTTTCACTTATTCTGCCCTTTGCTAAAGAGAGAAGCTTTGAAGGAAATGGAGTAATGTGGTAAGAGAAGCTTATTTATAAATATGCTCTGCTGGTCTCTTTAAATGTTGCAGAACTCTAGGCTTTTTTTCCATTGTATTTCCTGCTAACATGAATTTTAAGGTGGATACAAAGAGAGAACTTCGGTGTGGAAGAGTCTTTCTTGAAGCACAAGAATCTAGGTGCTTGAAAAACCAGTGGTGCTGTCTTTGCCAAAACCTTGTGCCTACCCAGTATGCTTTAAGAAGTCTCCTAATTCTTGGCACATTTTAATTGTAACAGCAAATGCAAGATTGATTGCTGTATTTGTCTTGCTTAACTCTGTCAAAGAAGGAAAGGTGCTTTCCTCCCTGTCCCTTGCTCTTTTGCCCAACATAACTTTGGACTCTTGCCTTTCACATCTGGAAGGAGTTGGGAACATGAGAGATGGAAAAGAGGGAGGCAGGAAACAATATACCTCCATTACCGCTTGTGCTGCCAGTTCATGTACTGAGCGCAGCTGAGGCTTCCTTTTAAGAAATACTGAACTTAGCAATTCAGTGTATTAAGAGATCAAAAAGGGCTTAATCTTTGGAGAGCAAATCAAGGTCTTATCTATGCTTGAAAATTGTTAGGAATTTCTCAGCTATAGAATTTTTTTTTCCTTCAACCTCTTGTTATTAGTGGAGTTAACATGTTGTTAGGGGACATGTGTTAACTAGGGAAACAAGGCTGTTAGTCAACTTGCTTCTTCCCCATTTATATGCTAGAAAATGATGAATAATGGTTAGACTTAAATGCTAAAAAAGAGCTTTTTTCTCAGAGCTTTTTGTCAAAGAGCGGTAGTCATGATCGAAGAAATTCTTGCCTGATAAAATGATTTTTTGATGCTTGTGTTTCCGTTTTTAGGTAATTTACAGTTTTTGCACTGTAATTGAAGACCAAGCACCAGCGTATAGACAGAGTTACAGAGTAGTCCTGATGCTCTGTCAGTGTCGTATGAGTCTACAAAGTGCAGCTGGGAAGATGTTGCAAATACAAGATTAATAACCAGAACTTTTAGTCACTTGTTACTAGGTCTCTGTAGGGGGGAATCCAGGACTTGTTCATGGAATATCAGTTTCATACCATGTGTGAGTGTGGAGTCCCTAGAAAAATCTCAGTAGTGGAAGGATGATTTGATGTCTGCTGATGAGAAAATATCTTTTAATGACAGTGTGGTTAGGAACTAAAACCTAAAGTATTATCTATAGGCAATATTAAATTGATTACAGAACTGACTACTCTAGATCCTACAATAGCTGTATGCTGTACTGTGGGATAATGGCATGTTTGTATTTATGAAGAGAACTAGATACTTAAGTAAAATCATCTTTGTGGAAATTAACTTTTTATATAAAATAAATTATTTCATATTCCACTTAAGTTTGGCTTTTGGTCTAACTCCAGATTTTAAATCAAGTGGCTAAACTCACCTTAGTGCTTAAATGTTTGCTTTTTCTCCCTACCTCCCTTTCCTCAATTTGTGTCATCAGTATGTTTATTACCTTCATTTTAACTGGCCTTGGCAATACACTTGCAGTCAAGACAACTGTTATCTTATTGGTCATTTGAAACAGATGGGTTTTAGTACCTTTAGGAGTCTGTAAAATTATTTTGGAAGCTCTGAGTGGAATAAAATTTTCAGTTGGGAAGAACTTTTAAAAATAAGTTGCTTTTTTTTTCTCCTGGTGCTTGAAAGCCTGAGATATGCCAGCCACACTGCCTTTATTGTTATTTTTCTATTAGCTGATCTTTGGCTTTTTTTTTTTTACAGTGGACCAACTACATTCATGGGTGGCAGGATCGATGGGTAGTTCTGAAAAGCAACACACTCAGTTATTACAAGTCTGAAGATGAAACGGAGTATGGCTGCAGAGGCTCTATCTGTCTGAGCAAGGCTGTGATTACAGTAAGTGCTATTTCATTGTTGCCGTCTCTTCCTGTTTTGAGGTGTTACATATTTGTAGGCTAATGTCTGGTGAAAGCAAACAGGGGTATGGCAAATTCTATTAGGTCATCTATTATGATAGTTAGTGGTATCAGTGGATCACTGTGGTGCAGGACAAGGAGTTCCTAATAAGAAAACCAGCTGTTCTCATTTGTGGCTGCAGTAAACAGCTTTTCATCTCTTACGTTAGAGGTTTCTGTGGGTAGGGATACAGTTTACCTCTGGAGGCTGCGAAGTTTTTCCAGGGGTCAGCCTAAGATCCTAGACCAAGCTCCCAAAGGAGGTACCATCTGTCACAGTCTTTGCACTTTGCACTAGAGAGAGAGTGTAGTAGTTCTTTGACTACCTTGTGAGCGTGGCTCTGTACAACATTTCCAAAAGAAAATGTTCTGCTACCTTCTTCCTCCTCTGAACAAGTTAGTGTGTTGCTGTTTTTGTCTAATGCTAAAAGATCTGGTATTACACTGGTAAGAATAAAGAGCCTTCATGTAAATGAAATCTCATAAAGATGAATCAACCTTAGAAGATAAAGAAAAATCTGCTTTTTGTGGCTTTTAGAATTATGATGTGTATTTATTACAATGCTTCTCAAAAAGCATGCTGTAGCTTTCCTGTGTTACTGTTAAACAGTCAATCCAGTTATGTGATTTACAGAAAAAATAGCTGGACTTCTGTGTAGCACACAAGATCCTAGAGCAGTGGTGTTAAATCTTACTATTTATGTTCTTAATGCACCGAATGTGAGGTTTTTTTCAAACTGAATTAAGGATGACGAATGAGAAGCTTTCTTTCTTACTAATATTCAGCTTAGGAGCAGAATTCTATTAACCACAGACTGGTTTGAAAAAAAAAAAAAGACTGGATTGATTACATCAACTGTATGTGTTTTGGAAAGAAGCTTGTGAAGAAAAGGCAGATTTTTACATTTAGATGTCTGACAGGTATTGCAGTCATGTAAAAATTAAAACAGATGACCTCACTTATTTTAAAACTTTTTTTAAACTGATTAAAATTAAAGCGTGCTCAAGATTTGACTTAGGAATATATGGTGCGCAACGACAGTCTCTAGGAATTCTGACTTAAGTGTACTTTTGGCAGTCTGTAGTAGAACCAGCCTCTGATCAGTACTTCCAAAAAGGTCTTAAGTTCACTACTACAGGCTTAACATGTCAACCAGGCAGAGACAGGAAGGTGGTGTCAGGGTGGTAGGCCAAGGAATGTCTGGAAGCATACTGTGGTGCACATCTCAGCAGCCTGAATTCCAGTTGCGGTGGCGGAGTGAGAGATTATAGTGATGCTGCTATTGCTGCTGGAATGTTTTGGTACATTGCACTTTGTGAAGCGAAGTTGGCGAGCTTATCTTCTGGCTAGGAAGTTTGTAACACTGGAACTTCTTATAAATAGCTTTTTTCCTCTTTTATCTGGCACTTGTTACATCTGGTAACTTGGAGTTGAATTGTTGCATTTTTTTCCGTTCTTGAGCTTTGTAAGTACATTGAGAAAGAAACTACGGAGTTGAAGAAAGAGCTGCGCCCGCTTTTTGTTCTAAAAGTTAATCTGATATTTTAGTTATGCCATTTGCATTCAGACTTACGCTTTGTGAGTGGTATTTGGCAGTCTAATTGCTTGGTTGTGGTTTGAGACGGCATCTCTGAAACCTAGTAAACTCCTGTTAATTATTTCTAGCTGCAGCTAAACTGATTGTTGTGGATTAGAGGTTCAGGAGTACTATTGGATCATTTCATGTCTCTAGGATGCAGAAATTTACTTTTGAAACTGTCATACAATTGTTCTACCTCTTATTTTTCAGAAGTTACTCTTCTAAGCCAGAGTTTAGCATGAATGCTTCTGGTTTTATAGTTGTATGGTGGCAAATTGAATGTATTTTTTTAAACCTATGTATTCAATAGAAAGTTAGTTATGCCTGAAGATAAATGTTTAAAATACTCTTCCTGAGGTACATAGTTAATCTTTACTTTCATGTTCTCGTAATGTCTTACTAACTGTAGGCTTACTAGCATATACTCGATTGCATAGGAGAACACCAATAGGTAATAAAATAAATGTTGAGGTGATAATGTATGAAGACTACTTCTGCTGTTAGTGGAACTTAATCTTCACTTTGTCTTGTGATTATTTTGGTAGAGAGGGGAAGTCGGGCTTCTTGCTGGCTTAATGTTCGGTAGAACTGATTTGATGTGGATTTTTCAACAGTCTTTCATTATACTGTAAGTTTAGTTTTCCTTGATCTTGCTGATGTAGAGTCAGGCATAGTAACTACTTATCTCCTAACCTGGTATATTTCAGTAAGCCTTCCTTCAGTACAAAGCAGGACATGAGTGGTGTGAGATGGTGTTGATGGCTGCAGTGTTTCCTTGTAGGAAAGGGTGACTGGATTTTCATGAAGCTTTCTTCATGGATTCAATGGGGAAGGTAATGAATTTTTCTGTGTGTAATTAATGCTACTAGTATGTGGTGGTTTGACCCTGGCTGGATGCCAGGTGCCCTCCAAAGCTGCTCTATGACTCTCTGCCCCTCAGCTGGACAAGGGAGAGAAAATGTAACACCAGGTTTGTGAGGTTGAGACGAGAACAGGGAAATCACTCAACATTTACCGTCATGGGCAAAACAGACTCAACTTGGGCAAAATGTAATTTATTACCAATTAACTGAGAGGGAAGTAATGAGAAATAAACCCAAATCTTAAAAACACCTTCCTCCCACCCCTTCCTTCTTTCCCAGGCTTAATTTTTTTCCCGGTTTCCTCTCACTCCGAGCGGCACAGAGGGACAGGGAATGGGGATTGCGATCAGTTTGTCACACTGCTGTTTTCTGCCAGTCCTTTCTCCTCAGGGGGAGGACTCCTCACACACTTCCCCAGCTCCAATGTGGGGTCCCTCTCATGGGAAACAGTCCTTCATGTCTTCTCCAGCGTGAGTCCTTCCCACGGGCTACAGTTCTGCACGAACTGCTCCGGTGTGGGTCTCCTCCATGGTGTGCAGTCCTTCAGGAACCAACTGCTCCAGCGTGGGCTTCTCTCTCTCCACGGGCCACAGGTCCTGCCAGGAGCCTGCTCCGGTGCAGGCTTCCCACAGGTTCACAGCTTCCTTCAGGCATCCACCTACTCCGACACGGGGTCCTCCACGGGGTGTAGGCAGTCATCTGCTCCACCGCCCATGGGCTGCAGGGGGACAGCCTGCCTCACCACGGTCTTCACCACAGGCCACCAGGGAATCACTGCTCTGGTGCCTGGAGCACCTCCTCCCCCTCCTTCTTCACTGACCTTGGTGTCTGCAGAACGTTTCTCTCACATATTCTCACTCCTCTCGTTTGCTGCAATTACTGCTGCACAGTAACTTTTTTTTTTCCTCTTAAACATGTTATCACAGAGGCACAATCACCGTCACTGATTGGCTCGATCTTGGCCAGCAGTAGGTCCATCTTAAAGCCGGCTGGCACTGGCTGTATTGGGCACAGAGGAAACTTCTAGCAGCTTCTCACAGAAGCCACCCCTGTAAACACACCACACCCACCCCACCCTCCCCCACCCCCCAAAAAAACCCTTGCCACACAAACCTATTACATAGTAGTATAGAATGTTCCCATTTTGTTGTTGTTTAAGTGTAAATTTGGAAGGCTGCTGTCACTGAGTAGTCTTACTGTATGTACTTCCAGCAATGAAGATCAGCATAATGATAAGTCGTAGTATTGAGACATGAATGTTGTATTCAGAAAGCCACAGTTGCTTCTGCACTTTGTTTTATCACTCCTGTTACATTGGGCAGAGATTGATAGACAGGTAATTCTACAGGGATATTTTATAAGACACTCATCTCTCCCGTCTTTAATGAGAGGAAGACTTGTTAAATCAGCTTGTTAAAATATCTTCTTCAGTTATTTCAAGTGTAGAATCATAGTGTCATCCCTCCAAAACAGGTAGGTTTCTGTAACAATAGTCTTTAATTGAATGGAAAAGATGGGGTCTGGTTTGACTGCTTGTTATATTAACCACTGGGACTGAAAAGAGCTGATTCTTCTGGAATAGAGGATTAAAGGATGAATATTTATTGTATACTTACTGGATTACATCAAATAATGAACTGTCAAGAACTGGCTGTGTGAATTAAGTTATGGGGGAGGACGATGAAAGTCAATACACGATGCTAACTGAGTTCCTTTTAGCCAGGTAAGGAAAAACATCTCAGAAGTGTTTAATTG
Organism: Leptosomus discolor; assembly: GCF_034619465.1. Taxonomy (NCBI): domain Eukaryota; kingdom Metazoa; phylum Chordata; class Aves; order Leptosomiformes; family Leptosomidae; genus Leptosomus; species Leptosomus discolor. Next base: position 66,198,420 of record NC_141419.1, on the reverse strand, counting down.
GTTTGTAACAGGGCGGAAGCTTGGAAAGTTCTAAGTTCTGCTATGTGGTCAAGGGATGAGAAGAAATTATGGGTATTATAAAAAGTTCATATAGGCACAGATTTCTTGTATTAATCTAACCTGGACATCCTAAATTACTGCTGTAGTTGGTTATCAGTGCCTGTCATGTTTATTAAAGACACCCGTAAAGCTTTGTAATTCTCTCATTCCTGAGGTCAAACTTTCAACGGGGACTTCTGTGTACATGGTTAGGAGTGGACGTGGTGGTAGTCCTGTAGTGGTGGATCTGTGGGATCAGCTTTGGAGTTGGAAGGTCTAGGATCTGTCATTAAAAGAACAAACAGGAATGCTTTGTAGAGCTGGAAGTCAAATTTACAGGCAAACTGGCCTTTCAGCCTGTACTGTCTTTTCCTTGATTACTGTGTCTGTTCTGATAGTGCCATCACTGCTTTTGTACAGAGTGACTCCTGCTAACTCATGCAGTCACAGTGTGATATATCAAGAATAACATGGTATGGATAGAATAACTTAAGATGGAAGGGAACTCTTGAGGTCATCTGCTGTGCCCCTCTACTTCAGGCCATCTCACAGAAAGGCCAACACTAGCTTAATCCTGGTGGTAATTTATATTAATAGATTTTCAGGCCTGTGTATATATTCTTAACAACAAAGTGTTTATCTCATGAGTTCTAGGATTTTTCCAGGAAGGATCTGGCTGGTCATGATAGCTCTCTGCATGGATCCATGTGGAGGAACTTGAAAAATGGTCAGAGAAGTGTCATGCTTCATAAATTTTAAGAATGGTTAAACTCAGCCATGTGTGAACTTTCTGTTTTCTATTTTTAGTCACTAAAGGTGACTACCTGTACAGGAAGAGTTCCAACAGCTTATATTCCAACTTAACCTTCAGCTTTTCTTCAGATAGGATTCATACCTGCCACAGTGTTTTAATGCAGTGGTTGGTCTTCATCTTCCTTTCTGTAGGTATTACTGATGTAGAAAAACTTTTTGTTTTTCTAATTTGGTAGCTTAAACAAGATGCAGTAACTGTGGTGCAATGATTTGTTTTGGTTATACTGTGATCATGCATACTCATGTCAAAATCTTAATGGAAACATGCTATTGGTTATTAGTCTTTTTTTTTAAGAACACTGTCTTTTTATTGTGTTGTAAAGAGACATTTAGACAGTTCTGGGGAAATGCCTGGACCAGGATTGAGCAATAAATTTTGCATAATGGAGATTTTCAGTAAACGAAGTGTGTTGGTTTTTTTTTTTTTCCAGAAACAGTAATTAGAAAGCACTGTTGCTTGATGTTTTATATTAATATACTTGTTGCAAGCCCTTCTCCTTCAGAATGGACTTCTAAAAGGGTGGATTTCTTCAGTCTGTTGTATCTGGATCTCAGGACAGGCAGGAAGGTAGAAAACTGAAGGCTGCCTGTGAGAGACAGTTTAGGAATTGTCTTAGATTATTTTTTTTCCTAAATGGCAATAAATTGCTATTGTGAAGAACTTAATAAATATTCATGTTATAAATTAGGGCTGGTATATAAACATGTGTTAGTTACAGTTTATGAAAAGAGCAACACTATACATGAAAGAGTAAAACTGGCCGTTTCCGATTTTAAGCTTCTCATTTCCCTACCTATAGTCTGAAGAAAGAGCAAAATGGTTCTTTCCAGTAATCTGCCACTAATAATAAAAAACTCACCCCACTTTTTAAATATATAATTAGGTGAACAGGCACCCTTCCTTGCTGTAGCAGTATTTCTGGTTTATTTTTAGTATGATGCTGGCCACCATTAACAATTGGGCACTTATGAGAGGAAGTACAGATTGACATTTTTAAGAAGAGATTAACAAGTTAACAGAGGAAGCTTCATGCGTTTGTCAATTTAAACAGATACAAAAGCTTCCTGTGAGAGATTTTTTCACAGAAACTTTGCATTCTACATATATTTACGTTCTAGATTAAAGATAATGTAACTTTAGTTGATGGTGATGTCAGTGTTAGACAGATACTTTTAGTAGTATTGTTTAAAACACTTAGTGTGAAGACTAATGTCTTGCAAATAGACTTTCAAAAATCTGCCTTGACATTAGCAGTATGTTGGTGTGTTTCTTTTAAATTTTATACAATGTCAAACGTAATGGTATTTCGGAAGCAGCTGGACTGGTAGTGTATAGAAGTGGAACCATTTGGAGGACAAATGTGAGTAAACTTTGGATTTGCTCTTTTCTAGCTGCTGCTTCTAACTTTTGATCTTGCCAACAGACCTGCTTATGATAAAAGAAGAATGATGTAATTGCAGCTTTTGTCTACAGATAGGTTTGCTTCAGTCTGCTAGTTAAGTTGAATGGAAAGTGATAGCTTTTAGTTGATGAAAGCTTTTATTAAAAAAGCTAAGCTATAAATTCATGCCCTGGGCAGAAATACCATAGCAGCAAATTTGTATTAATTGGTAGTTGCTTGGGAAAATACTGTTTCCAACTATCTGAGGTAGGAAGACAATCTGGTTTAGTATGAAGTGATGAACATTTAATTAATTAATTTTATGTAATTTGATAAAGTGATTCCTCAGCCTTAATCATTGCTAAAAAGGTGACCTGAGTAAACTAGGACATATACTAGACAGAGGAAGGTGTGGTTGGGAATGCTTACTCATATGTGAAAGGCCTGAGGTAATGAGAAAGGAAAATGCAAAAGAGCAACAGGAGTGTAAGGGAGAGAAAAGGAGCTGATGCATAGGAGATAATCATAGACCCATAAAATGGTTTGGGTTGGAAGGGACCTTAAAGATCACCTGGTTCCAACGTCCCTTGCTATGGGCACAGACACCTCCCACCAGACCACGTTGCTCAAAGCCCCATCCAGCCTGGCCTTGAACATTGCCAGGGAGGGGGCAGCCACAGCTTCCCTGGGCAACCTGTGCCAGTGCCTCACCCCCCCACAGTAAAGAATTTCTTCTTAATATCTAACAAAAATCTCCCCTCTTTCGGTTTGAAACTGTTACCCCTCATCCTATCACTACACTCCCGGACAAAGAGTCCCTCCCCATCTTTCCTCTAGGCCCCCTGAGGTACTGGAAGGCTGCTATAAGATCTCCCCAGAGCCTTCTCTTCAGGCTGACTCCAACTCTCTCAGCCTGTCCTCATAGGGGAGATGCTGCAGCCCCCTGATTGTCTTCATGGCCCTCCTCTGGACATGTTTGAGAAGGTCGGTGTGTGTCTTATGCTGGGGGCCCCAAACACTGGGCCAGTGCTGGTGCAGCAGGCAGAAATTGCTTGGAACGTAGGGTTCTCCTGGACAATTATTTTTAGCATTCACATCCTCCGTACAAATTTATGTATGTCTTAGAGTTATCTGAACCAGCAGCGGATGGGTTGATAGTCAAAATGAAGATGTCAGAACATTGCCCTGTATTTATCAAAGTGCTATAGGGTGCTAGTATCCTTGGCAGAGTGGAGAAATGGAATATTTCTTCCTTAGCATGTATTGAGGAGATTGAGAAGTGGAACAGTAATTCATTCAGATCAGTTCAGGTGAGACCGTTCTTCATATTATGATGAAAATTCCATAATGATTAAGATGTGAAGAAACCAAGTAATGTGTATTAACCAAATATTTTAGGATTACTTAATATTGCTTGGATATAATCACGTGTTATGACATACCACTTGAAATTAGGGCTGCAATCCAGCAGTACTTCTGTCAACTTTTTAGTATCAATCAGAGTATGATTCCCCCACTTGACTCTTTTATTAAGGGAATTAATTAAGTTTTAACAGTGTTCATGATTTGGCATCCACTTCAGGATCATAATTCCTGTCCGTGGTTTATATTGGAGCATTTTCATCCTGTGGAGCATTTCTCGCAGATGCTCTACCAAGCTTTGAATAATTCGAGTGTTTGCATTTGGTATTGAAGGTATAATTGCATAAACAAGTTTTTCTGTGGTATTTGCAATCCTTATTCTGCTTAATCTGAATTTCTGTGCATCTTCATAAGATTGATTTATTGTTGATTTATTGTTCATGGATACAGTTGTTTCTTATGTCACCCACATAGAAACATAGAACAGTTTCGGTTGGAAGAGACCTTCAAGAACATGCAGTCCAGCCTTTGTCTTAGCTCTACCAACACCACTAAACCGTGTCCCTAAGTACAACATCAACCCGTCTCTTAAACACCTCCAGGGATGGTGACCACCACCTCCCTGGGCAGGCTGTCCCAATGCCTGGCAAACCTGTCAGTAATGAAATCCTTCCTAATATCCAGCCTGAACCTCCCCTGGTGCAGCTTAAGGCCATTTCTCCTTGTTCTGTTGCTTGTTACTAGGGAGAACAGACTGACCCCACCTCGCTACAGCCTCCTTTCAGGTAGCTGTAGAGTGATAAGGTCTCCCCTCAGCCTTCTCTTCTCCAGGCTAAACAGCGCCAGATCCGTCAGCAGAGACGTGCTCCAGATCCTTTATTAGCTTGGTAGCCCGCCTCTGTACCCTCTCCAGCACCTCAATGTCCTTCTTGTAGAGAGAGGCCCAAAACTGGACACAGTACTTGAGGTGCAGCCTCACAAAAGCTGAATACAGGGGAATGATCACCTCTCTGCTCCTGCTGACAACACTACAGGCCAGGATGCCATTGGCCTTCTTAGCCACCTGAGCACACTGCTGGCTGATGTTCAGCCCACTTCTGGGTTTCTAGTGTTACTTAACAGTCCTGCTAGGCAGCCTGCTGTTGATTATCTGATCTGTCTTGTGATAGCCATTAATGACATTTTTAACATCTCTGTTGGGGATTTGCACAATACCAGACCTCACTTTCCGATACACATTCGTAGAATGCTAAGTAAAAAGGTCAGAATACTGTTGGGTTTTTTTAATCTACCAATATGCAGCTGCACCAGGCCATATCCTGTTCTGGCTAGTTTATTAACCTTTCACTTCTGTTCATACACTCAGAATAATTCTTCACAGATAACTACTTGAGTGTTGTTTCTCCTTCTTCCAGTTCATCTTTATGCCTCCTCCTTTAGGCATACACTTCAGTTGCTGCTTTTGCCATGTTCCTTATGAATTCTGATTAATGTGGATTAGATCAAATATTCTGGCTGGCTTCAGCCACTTCTTAGTCTGTTTGGTGTGTCTTTCCACTCAATTGAAGTCCACCGTTCCTCAGTTAAAAGGATTAGTTGGAACAGAATTTGCTACCCCGTGTCTCCAGGCCCTTAACCCAGATTGTGTTGTGACTAGTGTTTAATAAATTCTTAGATCTTTTCAAGTTGCTGTCTTTTAAGAAGAAAAGTTGCACTTTTTCTTAAGCTCTCTTAGAACTAAATGCGTATGCATATATAGATAGATATATACACACAAATATATATATATAATAAAGGAATTAGTGTCATGGTCCACTGAGTGGACTCCTGATGGTTCATTTGCTGTGATCTCAAAGTGCAACATTAAGGTGATCACGCCAAAGGGATTTGCTACAATCAAAGAGTGAAACTTTATCGTTTGCCTGTAAAGCGGCGTGCGATAGGTAGAGGGTGAAAGGAAAGGGGAAAGTAAAGTGGAAAGAGGAAAGAGATCGATAGCTACCACTGCAGGTCCAAGGCGTCCCTATGGTCCCAGGTCCAGGCAGCGTCCTGCTGGTCCTAACGATCGTCGTGATCCTTGGTGGGGAAAGCTTCCAAAGTTCGGGTACTGAGGAGCCCCTTTTATGCCAAGTAGCACCCCTTGCTCCTCCTCTGCATCTCTGCCTCTTCTTGGCTCTATCGATGCTGATCAGTTTTTCTTGGTAATGGTTCTCAGGCTCGTCCCTGGCACCAGAGAACGGCACAGCACTCTTTAGCCAAAACAGAGCTGTCTTGCCTCTGCAAGGCTCCCTCCTTCGGCTGTTATCTCCCCCCACAAGGTTTCTAGAAGGGAGAAGCGGACAGCAACATCTCTTATCCTTATGCTGTTTCCTGGCAGGTGAACAAGTTGCTCAGCTCTCGTCCTTGCTCTGTCCAGGGCATAATGACCTCACAAGCCTGGCATTCCATTCCCAGGATCAGCAACTGCTTCTCAGGCAGGCCGCTGCAGGCTCATGTCAAGATGTTAGCCTAACTTTCGGGGTACTTTATGGTCCATATTCCTGATGGCAAGGTTGAGACAATACTGGTTTTGGACCGACTCTTACAATTAGAGGTAGCTGTAATGGGAGAGTTTAGACTGACAAATCAGGTCAATTTTGAACTTTAGAATGAAAGCTTTTAGGCTGACATTAACTAGCAACATGCCTTGTAATTAGTTCTTACACTTTGTTAATTATCACTGTACTTGTCAGAACATTAGTTCTCACACGCATTATCACTATCTATTCAAAGCAGTCAGCCTTATATCTGACTTGGATCCTGAATTAGCTGTAAGTATGCAGCATGATGTAGGCAGTACTGTATAGCTAGCTTGATATCTTTGTACTTGGTGGTCCTAGTTGCTGAGGTCAAGGTAACCTGACCGAAGAGCTCTTCAGTAAGGGGTGGGGGGAGGTGGATTACAGGACAGGGACAAAATTTAACTAGACAACTTCTTCTGCCACCCCCCACCCCCCTTAGGATTTTTTATAACCATCTTTTACAAAATGATTGAGGCTGCTTGTCCTGGACTACATGTAGTGATGCTGGAGAGATATTACTTTCTCAGGCTGCAGCAGGTGGCTTGCCCTGTTGCTCAGTTGTTTGGGTTTTTTCCCTTGTGTAGCTGCTGCTACTTAGAGCAAAAGCAACCTTCCCAGCTCTGGAGGTTACACTTCTTCCACTGACCAGTAACCGACCATTAATGAGTTGTTTATGGTTCTGAGGCCTCTGCTTTTAGTCTGTCTGTATTTTCAAGGCCTCTGTTATCTCATGCTTAAATTGTACAAGGCCAGTGACAAGTGGTGTTCCTCAGGGATTGGTACGGAGACCAGTGCAATTTAACATCTTTGTCAGTGACATGGAGAGTGGTATTGAGTGCACCTTCAGCAAGTTTGCTGATGACACCAACTTGTGTGGTGAGGTCGACAGCTGGAGGGAAGGGAGGCCATCCAGAGGGACCTTGACAGGCTGGAGAAGTGGTTCCAGGCCAGCCTCATGAAGTTTAACAAGGCCAAGTGCAAGGTCCTGCACCTGGGTCAGGGCAATCTCAAGCACAGATACAGGCTGGGTGATAAGTGGATTGGGAGCAGTCCTGAGGAGAAGGACTTGGGGGTGTTGGTGGATGATAGGATGAACACAAGCCAACAGCGTGCACCTACATCCCAGGAAGCCGATTGCATCCTTGGCTGCATCAAAAGAAGCGTGGCCGGCATGTCAAGGGCGGTGATTCTGCTCTCTTGAGACCCCACCTGGAATACTGCATCCAGCTCTGCAGCCCCCAACACAAGAAAGACATGGAGCTGCTGGAACGAGTCCAGAGGAGGGCTACCAAGGTGGTCAGAGGGTTGGAAAACCTTTCCTACGAGGACAGGCTGGGAGAGTTGGGCTTGTTCAGCCTGGAAAAGAGAAGGCTCCGGGGAGACCTTATAGTGGCCTTCCAGTACCTGAACAGGGCCTACAGGAAAGGTGGGGAGGGACTTTTTACAAGGGCCTGCAGTGATAGGATGAGGGGTAATGGTTGGAACCTGGGAAAGGGCAGGTTTAGACTAGATCCAAGGAAGTAATAGTTCAGCTTGAGGGGGTGAGACACTGGAACAGCTTGCCTGAGGAAGCTGTGGCTGCCCCCTCCCTGGCAGTGTTCAAGACCAAGTTGGATGGAGCCTTGAGCAACCTGGTCTGGTGGAAGGTGTCTGTGCCCATGGCAGGGTGGTTGGAACCAGGTGATCTTTGAGGTCCCTTGCAACCAAACCATTCTATGATTCTATAACAAAAGACATCTGGTACCAAGGTCTAGTTCACAGAGCCAGTTTTTATAAGTTGATAATATGAGCCTTACAGATCAGGACTGGGGCCTTGCATAGTTAGCATAAGGCCTGTTCTAGTAATACTGCATTTATAGAAATGCTTATACAGTCATACTGTATTAAGTTGCTTATGTTTGGATTCAAAACAAGCTAATCTTAAGTTTTAGTCTGCTGCTTTCACAGGTAGAGCAGGCCTCTGCTTTAGCTGCAGCTCCACTGCTTTTGTAGGATTGAAACTTTCCATTCCCATCACCGTGAGTCTTAAGTCCAGTGTGCTCTACACTCTTTGCCAGCCTAACATAGGGCTTCAAAACATGGCTGTTCTCTTAGGGCAGAGTATCTTCTCTGGATGTTGCCTCATTGTTTTCTGATGAAATCCATATTGTACTGTTGCTGGTGGTATACATACAGCTTTTGAGTCTTCTGTGGCACACTGCAGTAGATAGTGTGAGGTACAACAAAGCTAATTAATACATGAATGCTGATTTTAGGGGTGCAGCCATGTATCTGTGATTCCTGCTCCTGTATTTAATTGTTCTATAAAAATTAACTTCAAAAAAAAGTGACAATGGGGTTTCTGCATTCTCTAAAGTGGGTATGAAGTTGCTTTGCTTCCTGCCTGATTAATAACTCTAGCTTTGAGCTGTGTATGATGGGATTCCTAATGAGTTTAATTTGCTGATTGCAAATGAATTCTAAGCTGATGGTTTTTCCAGGTGTTATAATTCTGATTTTTTTTTTTCCATGGATGATGCATGATGTCAGTGGATAATGCAATTATTTTGCTCCTAGTGGATAACTGAGAAGCATCACATGCATTTTTCTGCGGAGGTTTGGTTCCTGCCAAAGCAACGTGTACATGTCATAGAATCATAGAATCATTAGGTTGGAAGAGACTTCTGAGATCATCAAGTCCAACCGCTGACCTAATAGCCACATGCCCACTAAACCATGTCCTGAAGTGCCACATCTACATGTTTTGGACTCCTCCAGGGATGGTGACTCCAGCACTTCCCTGGGCAGCCTGTTCCGATGTTTTGACCACTCTTTCGGTAATGAAATTTTTCCTGATGTCCAATCTAAAGCTCCCCTGGCACAACTTGGGGCCATTTCCTCTTGTCCTATCACTTGTTACTTGTGAGAAGAGACCGACCCCCACGTCGCTACAACCTACTTTCAGATAGTTGTAGAGAGTGAGAAGGTCTCCCCTCAGCCTCCTCTTCCCCAGGCTGAACAACCCCAGTTCCCTCAGCCGCTCCATTTCCAGTATCTCATATACTGGATTTATTAACTGCTTGTTAGCTCTAAAGGCAAGTGGTTATGACTTTGATAAAGTTTACAGTTACTCAGACTGTATTCAGACAGGACGTGCCCATTAGTTATATCCTGATTTCTCATGGTGCTTATCTAAATCTGGTAGTACCGCATCACCAATCCATGGAGCTTTTACATAGGATGTCCACAGTCATGAGTAGATCACTTTAGTCAATGGCTGTGTGCATATGCTGTTTTACAACTACTTCAGTATTGCCCTCATTTATTCTAGTAACACAGTGCCATTCCAAAGTCTAGTCATTGACCAAAGTCTAGCTGATACTTCAAGTGCACATTTGTAATACTCTAGATCTTGCTATTACAAGTCATTGTTTTTTCAGGAGGGAGCTGGGAATAGCATGTGTCAGAGGGGTGTTTACGTGTAAAACAATACAGCATGACTTGATACTATATAGTAATTCCACACTATTTTATCCAGTTATTTCCCTGTTAATACTGGTTAACAAATCGGGTACTGCAAGACTATAGGATAGTTGATTACCCACAAAAAAATGGGAAATTATTTTTATATGATCACTGCTGCATCTGATCCTCTCTGCTGGATGTGCGGAAAACCAGATTGACCAGGTTTGCTCTTGAGAACTATAGGTTTCAAATTTTAAATGTGGTTTCACTGCTGAAGTAACATGTACAATATATGCTTGTTCCAGACTTAAAAAGGCCGTTCTCTGAGAGCGCTTCTTTTCGAAGGATTAAACCAAGCTAATTTTAAAGTTTGCATCGCATGCTAACAAGCTAATATTAAGGTCTGCTTAGCATGCTTCTGCTTTCATGGATGCAGTGGGCTTCTACTTTAGCTAGGTTTTGGAAAGGTATGATTATTATTTAAAAGCAAAAACAGCATTGGAAGGCATTTTGAAAGGCAGATATCTTTAGTGTTAGGAAGACCTGGAGCCACCTCTGTAGCCCCCTACCATGCTAACAAAACCTTCCTAGACACCAAACCACAACAGGATCTACTTGGATTTTGTTTTGGGGCGGTGGGGAAGTATTACAAATAAAGTGAATTAGAAACTGCAACATCTCTTGTGTTTTTAGTACATTTTAAATAAAATGTATTGTAAACAATGAAGTATAATGCTTTCTCTAAAAGTTGCAGCAAGCACCAGATTTAGAATTTTAGGATACTGCTTAGAAATCCCCTTACTTTTCCCATCTTGATTTGAATATCGAGAATTCCAATTAGTGAATATTAGTAGGAGAGACTAATGATTGTATTGGGAAAATAAGTCTCAAATGGAATAAATGATCAAATATAAAATAAAATCTGTGTTGCCAATGCTGCTAGCACGCTTCTGTAAAATTCCAGACCTAAGATACTCATTAACCAATGATCTGTTAGTGGTTAGAAACAAGGACAGTGTGTTGTAGTCCAAGATGTCTGCAAGACAGGATTTATTATGGTACCCATTGTATATAATCTTTGAATCATAACCAAAGTTGGTATGAGCCAGGAGCCTACGAGCCAAGGGCATGTTCCTTGACCATACATGGTCAATTTGAGGAGTGGTCGAGACCTCCGACTCATGGACTACCTACCCAAATTATAACACCTACTCAAAAGGGAACAATAGAACGCTATGACAGAGGCTGCGCGATAATTTGCATCAGAAGCGAGAAAAGAGGAACCAATCATCGAGAGGATGAAATTGAATATGCATTGTACAGACTGAATATGTATGAATTTAATAGATAAATATTTGTTGATTGCAATGTGCAGGCGGACATCTTTGGGAAGGATCCCATGTCCCCAGTGCACACGATGAGCATCGTTAATAAAGGACGTCTCTACTTATCTAACTTTGTGTAGGTAAGTTTTTCTTACCCACTGCAAATTTGCAACAACTCCACCCTGAGAGTTATATCTAGGATAGTTAGTGATATTAAAAAATACCTTTGCAAAATTAATGGCTTTAGTAACTTTATTTTTTATACTTCTAAGGCCAAGTGTCTTCAAAAATAACTTGTAGAGACAAAAGGATCTTGATGGACTTTTATAATGACACTGGGTGTACATGGCAAGGGTGGGGGGCTGCTGGGTGGCCTGTCTGAGGAAAGGCCAGCTTGCCTCGAATAGGACACAGACAGTTCCAGCTGGCTCCAGTGTGTCCACCACAGAGCATAGCTGAGCCCCTCAACCACTGTGGTGGCACCTCAAGGTAAACATAGTTAAAGGGCAAAAATACTGCTCAGCAGTATGTGAGAAAGACGAGGGAAGAAAAGGTGTGAGAAGCAGCCCTGCAAGCACTGAAGTGAGAGCAGGAGGAGGTGCTCCAGGTGCTGAGCAGACTGCGGAGGAGAGCACTGTGCAGCAGGCGTTTCCCTCCAGCCTGTGGAGAGGACCACACCAGGCCGGGCGTCCACGCTGCAGACTGTGGAGGACCCTGCCACTGTGGCTGGGTAGGCCCTGAAGGAGGCTGCAGCCTGTGGAGAGCCCACGCTGGAGTGTGTTTATTCTGAAGGACTACAGCCATGGAGAAGAACCATGCTGGAGCAGGGAAAGAGTGTGAAGAAGGAGCAGCAAAGTTAAAGTGTTATGAACTGACCGTGACCCTCATTCCCCATCCCCCTGTGCCTGAGTTTTTAGTTTTGTTTTTTTTTTTCCTCACCATCCAACTCTAATTGGCAATAAATTAAATTAATTTTCACCAAGCATGTCTGTTTTGCCCATGATGGCAGTGGGTAAGTGATCTCCCTGTCTTTATCTTGACTCACGAGCTTTTAATCTTACTCCCCCTGTACAGCTGAGGAGGGGGGAGTGAGAGAGAGTGGCTGGGTGGGGGTCTGGAAGCCAACCAGGGTCAAGCCACCACAGTAATCTAGAGTCGTTATAAACATAGCTCGTGATTAATATACATGTTTGAAAGAATATGAAAGGACAAGGATTGTTCCTAAGCAGAGGGAGGAGTTTGCTGCATGTACTCAGTCTTTGGGAAAGGAAGAAATCTCTAAAGGAAAGTATGATGGTGATGCTTGTTCAGAGGATATAATGTTGAGGATGGACAGACCATTTGGAATAGCAGTGTTCAGACTGTATTCTGAAAAACAAGCAGTGACTCCAGAAAGACGTATGCTAACTAAATACTTCTTAGTATTTAATAGGGCACAGAAGATCATGGTTTTAGACCTATCTTGTCTGATAAAACTCTAGGAAGCATAATACTCTTTGACAAAACACATACTTTGATTCACCTGACGGAGAGGATTTTTCCATTGGTGATTTTAAGCACTATTCACCATATAGAATACAACTTTAAAATCATCTCTGTGGTACTTCATACCACCATCCTTCCTGTTCAGCTAGTTCATAAGTTAGCATGTTTTTAGCTGTTTTAAATTTTGTAGGGAGTGGACATAATTCCTCTACAGTTTGGATCTGTCATGGATTAAATGCTTTAAAAAAATTATTTTAAGATGTGCTCTTTTTGAAACTTGGCTGAGATTTTTCACATGCTTTTTTTTATTAGCTGAATAATCACAACCTTTGCCAATTCCAAACTAGTTTTACATGGACGCGAAATGCAGTTTTCCTGTGTACTTTTAAAATGTATTCCTTCAATCATACAGCACAAATCTTAAACAAACGTTTTTATCTTTGGGTTTTTGTTAGCACCTCAACGTAAGTACATACAGAAAGTATTCATAAAACTTTTCTTTTCTGGCATCAGATGGGTTCTTTTTTCATTTGCCTCCACAGTCAAAATACACACTTCAGTGTTAGCTTCACTTCCCAATAACTGCAGTCTTTTTCTTACTTTGATACATGCTGCTTACCGAAAATGGTGAAGAGATTTTTTTTTTTTTGTTAATTTGATCTTGTTACCGGTTCACATTGCTTTAACTGTCTTCCCGTTTTTCTGTTGCATCAGATAAGCTACTTTTTAAGGTCCTCAGCATCACATTTCTCTAGCTCATCGTATAAAATGTTACACTTTCTCTCTGTTTAACATGTGATAGTGTTTTTGTCCATTGCTCCCTAAATTATGAAATACACATTTCTTGTTTTGTCCAGTTTGCTGTCTCCTGTTGTGAGGAAGTTACCTCATTTATGTGTGAACACGGTCCTCTTGAACTTCTGGCTGTTTCAAAAGTAATACCATGTTATAGATGCAATTAAGTATATTTTGCTAATTGCTTGTGCCCCTCTATCATTTCTTGTTCTATACATACTGTCCCCGAATGATCTTGTGGATTTCCTTTTGGAAATTAGAGGTGATAGAGGGGCTTTTTGGCATCTCGATGGATAGGTACAGGTCCAGAACCTATTGAATCACCTGTGAGAACATACAGGCAGATCTGTAGATTTTGCGAGGTGGTAACTGCTCTGAACTTTTTTTTTTTTGTGGAGGAAGTGGTAGTTTGTTCAGATAGTGTGTAACTGGAGGAGGATTTCAGGAAGTTGCAGAATGATGCAGAAAGGAAGCTTTTTCCTGAATTCCATGGGGATGATGGAAAAACTAATCCACAAACTAGTGGATAATTTGTATCTTGCATTGTAGGAAAGTGACGCCATTCATGTGTGAAAAGATTGTGTATTCAGTTCTGAGCTGGCAAATACTGGTTATGATAGCCTGGCTTGCATCTGGTTTTCCGGGATATAACTTTTCGTATCCACTTTTGTAAGAGATATTTATTTGCAATTGGTGGAGACTGCTATCTTTAGAAGTTTTTTCAGGCGTGTGAATATGAAGAAGCTTGTAGAGTTGCAAAGTGGTACTCCAGTACTGTCCCATCAGATGAAGGAAAGGGCAAAATGCCCCAACTTGTCTTCTGAGTGGAAGAGAAGTGATCTTGGTATGGTGTCACTATGCACATATTAGCGGAAAAAAAAAAAAAAAGAAATTCAGTAAAATCTGTAAGCGTGGGTTACAGCATTTGCATCAGTGGAATATATGCAAAACACTTTACATAGGAAGAATAATCTTAAGTCAGTTTTACTGATAGAAGGCATTGTTTGTTTTTTTAAAAGCTGAGAATTAGCATTTTTAATAGCTTTAGATACTCTGATACAAGGTATATAATTTTAGGCCATTTTCAAAGAAAAATTTCCAGTTTGATTACAAAAATTTTAATTAATTTTCTCAATTTTCCGTTAAGTACCTTTTGACTGACCTAATCCTCAAGCCTACCTGGAAAAAAGAACGAGAAGTTCTGTTAACTTGCATTGAGCTTCACTAAGACAAGACGGGGTGGGGAAACATCAGGTTCATGTTTTAGCTTAAAGCTGCTACTAAAGTCTTTGATAATGATTGAAAGCTAACTGATCAGCAGAGGAATTCAGATTATTTGGGCTTTTTCCCTTAAGAGAATTTTGTAAAACTTGTAAAGTAAACCAAAATGCATCACTTTACAGAATGCCTTTTCTAAAGCAATGATTTTTCACAATTTTGCAATAGTTTTGTTAGAGGGAATAAACGAGGTAGTACTTAGTATTTGCTTTTATTGTAAAATTACTCTTCTATGAACATAGTCCTTTTCCAAGATTTTATGGCTGTGATAACTCAATCCACAGAAAAGTAAATAATGTGATGTTCTAACAGGATGAATGAGCATTAGCATTAGAGGTTTTATGGAATGTAGCTTAAATGTGACTGGAATTTAGAAATTCAAGAACTGTATTCAGTAGCTGAATGGGTTTTCACATTTAGCCATGGGCAAAATCAACATGCAGCTATGCTAGATTTTTCTTAATCTTGTATGAAAAAAAATTACTTATTTGCATGACAAGAAAAAACTACTACTATGTCAAAGCTTCAGGGGTAAATAGCTTTGTACTGCTGAATTAGTTAAATACAATGCCTGTCTTCACGCAGTTAATATATGTTATTGCAGTGTCTAACACTGGTGTATTTGTAAACTACAGTTATCTTCATAGCCGTATATGGTATTGTTTTGTAAATAACTGTGAATTGTGAAGCTAGGCTAGGTAACATCCTCTGTCACACTTAGCTAGTGACATTTGTGCCAGAGAGAACTAAAGAATGGCAGTTCTCATTTTCTGTAAGCCTCTATTGTTTGTCTTGTGTCCTAGTGCCCTGCTTGGTATTTTCTTAATAAGAAAAACCTTCAAAATTTTTAAGTTCACCGTAGGGAAGTTTTGGTTCTGCAATGGCAATAGCAGCACAAGTACACTTTAATAGTTGTGATATGCAGGCTCGAGTTGGATCTATGAACTGCCCTAGCTTTCCTCTGTAGGGAAAAGAAGTAGTACCATTTAGAGTAGTGAGAGAGCAAGCAAAAGTTTCTTTGTTCAGGTGTTGGGTTTTTTTCTCATGGAGTGCTCATGAAGTTTATAAAGTATATAAAAAGACTTAAGCTTCCCTGTGTGATTTGCTTTAAGTGAACCAATGTTTTTCAAGCAGATACTGCTCTGAAGCTTATTTCATGAATACCTCCGTTTTGAGGGCTGTATAGCAGGCAGGATTCTGTGGCAATGCAGTCAGCTATGACTCATGAGACCTGAGCTGGCTATGGACTTCCTCAGCAACTGTAGCCAAGTAAATGTTTCTCTGTGTAAACTGTTCTTGCTTGTTTAGAAGTTAAGAGCTAGTATCAAGTTGATTTTATAGAGAAAGATCTGGGACACTTGAATACTTGCGAGTGCCTTTATTTTGGCAGGATTCTCTGCAGGTGCCTCAGAAGAAGGCTTAGGAGGCATACAGAAAGGGTGTTTGGGGTGGCCTATTCCTTGCAGCAGATTCTTGCATGAAGTTATGATTTAGCTGTTTGGTTTGTTTGGGTTTTATTTATATGCTGGCTCTAGAAGGAGCCCTTGGTGTGCACACAATGTGCCTCTGCCACAGACTCTTAATGTCTGCCCAGCTCACCTTTGAAAATGCGATAAAGGTTTTCAGGTGCTCCCATTCACAGTGTCACGTCAGCCTGGGTTTTGTTCCCCAGTGCCCCCTCAATGTATGTACATAACCTGCTGGAGGCTGCTGCAGGGCAGGGGTGTTAGGAAAAAGCAGCCAAAGTTCTCCAATGTGCTTTAGGTCCTGAAGGTGGATAGTGAACTTGCTTCCTGGTTCCCTGCATGACTAATATACTCCTCTTTCTTGCCTTACCTTGGTTGTGAAAGGGCTGTAGAACATATCCTGGCCTCAGCACAGGTCCTTAGCGTGTTACAGATGAAAATCCCTGTTTATCCTCCAGCATCTTGTCAGGCGGCTGGCTAAGAACTGTACCATTTTATAAGCTCCTCTGAGCATAAGGAGGAAAGTGAACACTAGGCTAGAAACAGTGAACCTCAGAAAAAAAGGAGATTTAAATGAAATGAGGTGAGATCTGCAAGAAGAAAGTGAAGGGAAGAGAAATGGAAATACTTCCAGCAAGTGTAAGGAGAGGCTCAGACTAGTCTGAGGAGGATCTTAAAGGAATAAAGGACAGACCTGAGAAGTGGTGAATAATACTTAATGGTCTCTGCTAGATGCAGCTGCAGAAAAGAATAAAAGCATTTTTAGCAAGAGGGAAACCAGAGGCAGATTGTCCATAGCTTAGTGGGGAGGAGAATATAACAGATGATACCCAAAAGTTATGTACTGAAGTCTGCCAAGTTATCACTGAAGATAAAATGTGAACTCATTCATGGTTGAGAAGAGGGTTAATCAACATGAACATGATTTTTTCTGTGTTAAGAAAAGAACAGGTGACTTGTGGTTTTTTTCATTTTTATTTGCTTTTGGTAAAATGCATAGTAGTGTACTTGCCTTTCATGTTCAGTTAATACAGTGTTGTTAAGGTGGAGCCTGTCTTTAAAAAAAAGCAGAGGAAAAGCAGGGGAAATAATGGGTCTGATTTCAGTTGCCAAAAAAAAAAAAAAAAGAAAATAGGCAATGAATAAGTACTATAAGATGGCAAATAGGTTATGTGCATCTTTCAAGAGCAAATCATGTATCACCTGCCTAACTTACTTTTGAAGCAGTATTTAGCTTTCTTAGTTGATATTTTTTATCTTTAGGCAACTTGTCTAACAGGACTGCCTCATCAGCTGGGTTTTTTGTAACACGGAACTGCACAGTGAGCTGAGTATAACCCTAGACCTGATGTTTAGATGGCCTGGTCTCTTAACTATAGGTAATGCAGAAGTATGCATGCAATTAATGGCCCAGAAAAGTGTTCAAAGGTTTTAGCTAGACCTCAAGGGAAACATACTACAGAATCACAGAATGGCAGGGGTTGGAAGGGATCTTTGAGGATCATCTAGTCCAACCCCCCTGCTAAAGCAGGTTCGTCTAGAGCAGGTTGTCCAGGACTGCATCCAGACGGGTTTTGAATATCTCCAGAGAAGGAGACTCCACAGCCTCCCTGGGCAGGCTGTTCCAGTGTTCTGTCACCCTCAGAGTAAAGAGGTTCCTCCTCATGTTCAGGCAGAACTTCCTGTGCTCCAGTTTGTGCCCGTTGCCCCTAGTCCTGTTGCTGGGCACCAGTGAAAAGAGCCTGGCCCCATCCCCTGGACACCCGCCCTTTAGATATTTGTGTTGATAAGGTCCCCTCTCTGCCTTCTTCAGGCTAAAGACCCCCAGGTCTCTCAGCCTTTCCTCGTAGGAGATATGCTCCAGTCCCCTCATTGTCTTAGTAGCCCTCCACTGGACTGTCTCTAGTAGTTCCCTGTCCCTCTTGAACTGGGGGGCCCAGAACTGGACACAGTACTGCAGATGTGGCCTCACCGGGGCATTTCCCTTCTCTGTCTTAGCAACAAGCTATAGATTTTCAAATATATTAAAAGTTGCTATGCAAAGAAAGGGAATACATAAACCTGCCTCTGAAAAGGGCAAGAGGTGATGGTTAAATCACATTAGAATATATTTAGCTTAGAGATACGGGGGGGCGGAACAAGGATGGTTGTGCACTGGAGTAAGTTGTGTCTGGAAGTGTGGAATCAGTAGTACTGCAGGCTTTTAAAATCAATTTTGGCAAATCTTTCGTATTGTGTAACATGTAATTGCTTTTAACCTCTCTCAAAGGACTTCAGAGAGATTGAGCAGAGGAATCCTTTCACAGCAGGAAAAACTTGATAGCCAATTCTTGTACACTTGATTTTTGGGTGTTTTTTGAGAGAATCTTCCGTTGTTGTAGATGCATGTCCCTCACCACTGTTTGGAAGATGGGTGGCTGGGAACAGGCATGTAAGTCTGATTCATTGATGTGGCAGGTTTGCTGCCCTAAAGCATATAAACATCTTTCTCATATATAGTAGTAATAATGTGGCAAATACAGATTGAGGAAGAAGGGCCTGAACTAGAAGACTTGATGTCCTTTATTGGGTTTGCCTGGCAAGGTTTTTGTAGCAAGGGGGCTACAGAGTACAGAGGTGATTTCTGTGAGAAGATGCCAGAAGCTGCCCCCATATCTGACACAGCCAATTCTGTCTAGCTCCAAGATGGACCTGCTGGTGGTCAAAGTGAAGATGGTAGTGCCTCTGTGATAACACACTTAAGAAAGGGCAAAAACTGCTGCACAGCAGCAGCTGGTAGACAGGAGTGAGAATATGGGAGAGAAACAACCACGCAGAGACCAAGGTCAGTGAAGAAGGAGGGGGAGGAGGTGCTCCAGGTGCCGAAGCAGAGATTCCCCTACAGCTTGTGGTGAAGACCATGGTGAGGCAGGCTGTCCCCTGCAGCCCATGGAGGTCCACAGTGGAGAAGATATCCACCTGCAGTTGCTGGAGAACCCCACACTGGAGCAGGTGCATGTGTCCAAAGAAGGCTGTGACCCCATGTGGGACCCATGCCGGAGCAGTTAGTGAAGAACTGTAGCCTGTGGGAAGAACCCATGTTGGAGAAGTTCATGGAGGTCTGTCTCTCCTGGGAGGGACCACTGGAACAGAGGAAGAGTGTGAGGAGGAAGGAGCAGCAGAAATGTGTCATGAACTGACCGCAACCTGTCCCCTGCACTGCTGGGGGGAGGAGGTAGAGAACATAGGGAGTGAAGTTGAACCTAGGAAGAAGGGGTGGGGTGGGGAGGTGTTTTGTTCTTATTGCTTGTTATCTTACTCTGATTTAGATGGGCAATAAATACATTGATTTCCCCAAGTTGAGTCTGGTTTGCCTGTGATGGTAAATGCTGAGAGATCTCCCTGTCCTTATCTTGACCCAGGAGCCTTTTGTCATATTTTCTCTCCCCTGTCCAGCTGAGGAGGGGAGTGATGAAGCGTCTTTGGTGGGCACCTGCTGGCTAGCCAGGGTCAGGCCACCACATGTTCCTTCTTACATCTCTATGTTTTGTGATTCAGTGAAGGCAAGGAAGTGTATAGAACCAGTTTTGAAAGTTAAGCTGAATTAAGTTGAGATGGTCAGGTGTTAAGTAATTAGTAACTGCAGTTGTTTGGCTTGATTGCTGGTTTTGTTAGTTGCTGATTGGTTTTTTTTTCCTGTGGGAAGTTTAAATGTCTTTATAATGAACTTAGGTTTGGATGCTTGACCAAATATATGCAGCTTTAAAAAAAAAAAAAAAGTGAAGCTTCATGTGCTTCTGTTATACTGTTCCTAGCTCATTTTTCCTTTGGTAGTTTGGCTTCTGTTGTCTTTTCTTCCTCGTTAGTATATTTAAATGGGAAAGATTCTGTGTTACATGTAAGTGGCTT
This sequence comes from Leptosomus discolor, assembly GCF_034619465.1. NCBI lineage: Eukaryota > Metazoa > Chordata > Aves > Leptosomiformes > Leptosomidae > Leptosomus > Leptosomus discolor. The sequence goes on along the minus strand of NC_141419.1, from coordinate 66,178,582 downwards.
CTAATTTCCAGATCCTTTGAAAATAAGTCTCACTGACACTGGGCTGTTGTGCATGACAACAAATGAGACTTTCTCCTAGATTTTCTTTTGTGGAGTGTTTCATGAGTGATCCTTTAGTTGTCTGCAAGATGAATGTATTCGCAGAGTGTTTTTTATATTGTAAAGGATATTACTAGCATGTGTAGACTTCTCTTTAGTGTCCAGAATCAATATTTGTGGTTCTTCAGGTCGTGTCATTTGCCTTAACCTTATAGCCTGTTAGCTTCCTATGGTTATTTGCATGTGTAACTTTTCTTTGTGTTTGAATTCAAGAAGGTATTCAGCTATACCTTTGTTAATGTTTCTTTAAGAGTAGTTTCAAGGGGGTGGGAGGGGAGAATGTTGTGCTTATTTGAATGTTTGCTAAAGGTAGCTTTGAACTGACAGTGTCAGGGCACATGGCAGATTAAATCTTTTTGTTTCCCTTTACTTATCAGCTTCATTGTAATGCTAGTAAAAGCTTTTTTGTGTTTAAGGCACATGACCTGAAAGTTAGATGCATTTGAGTGGTGATACTGGAAATGATTGCATGTTGGTCCCAATTGTCTGACAGTTCTGTCCTACACAGTGAAAATAGTTGAGGCAGAGGGTGCCACAGCTCCCTTTAGTTCCCTATCTTCCTTCTCGTTTTGCTATAGTTTGCTTTTATGTTTTTATGCTGATGCTTTTTGCTATGAGATATGTATTCCTTCCATCTAAAATCAATACTGATAGCAATAACCTTTTTTTTTTTTCCTGCTTTGAAATTAAAAAAAAAGGTATATTTTCCCGGTTCTGTCCAGTAGTTATTTTGCTGAAGGATGAAGTATGGTCAATGTATGAAGTATGAAGTTTTAGTCAATGTTTGTGTGGACCTTTTTTGTGACAATTTTGTTTGATAAGAATGTATTAAACAGGCTTTTCTATTTCAGAAGACTGACATAGTCGTTATGAGAATATATGTTCATTGAGACAGCTACATAAAACAGAATTTAGAATCTAGGATGAATTCAAGACGGTATAGACCAGGTTTTCTAATTACAGTGTATTAGAGTGTCACAAGACTGTGAAGTATTGTTGATCATGTTGCTAATTTTATCTACTCTTACACTCTTTTCTGTCACAGCCCCATGACTTTGATGAATGCAGATTTGATATTAGCGTAAACGATAGTGTATGGTACCTCCGAGCTGAGGACCCAGACCACAGACAACAGTGGGTAGATGCAATAGAACAACACAAGGTATGTTTTTTTTCTAATTTCCTTTCTCACTCCCTCATTAGATCTGGTGGTGCTTGCAGAGAGTTGTAAGCTTCCCTGTACAGTCATTAAAGTACTCAAGGTATTTATGACAGCTGCAAGATTGAAGCTGTGTGTTACGTATGTTACAAATGAATTGATTTGCTTGTTCTTCATAGATAAGAGAACTGGGAGCGAACAACTGTGAACCTTTCTTGAGCTCTCCAGCTTGAGAAAGAAAAAGCTTGCATTACATTTGAGTGACTTTTTAATGGTTTTGTCCATCCTCTCTCACTGATTATTGAATTGATTCTTATCTGTCCTAGATGTTAAACTTGTTAGTCTTAGAGTCAGTTCTCCTAGGTTATCATCTGGTTTTGGTCTCCTCTCTTTAATCATTTGGCTGCTTTTACTGTATCTGATTACTGACTTTTGTCTCCTTGTCTATTAAGGCCCTACTCTTTGTCAGCATTCTGGTTCAGCTTTCCTGATCTATTCCTTATGTCTTCCAGTGCACTCAGTTATTTTCATTTTACCTAAAGGTCTTGAAGGTCAGGTATTTTAAAAGTACATACCACACAAAACGTCCATTATGTTTTCGGGTACAAGATAAACTCAACCCCTCAGGGCAGTGCCTAACTACAATACCTAGCACAATACAACTTCTGCATCTGGGTTATACAGGTGTTACAGGAGTACAAATTAAAATTGGTGTTTATGTAGGTATGTATTTTTACCTTGAGCTTCTTGAGGTATTGCTAATAGGAAGTGTCACCTTCTGTTGGGCAATCCTTAAATCCTTAAAGTAAGCAGTACATGCTCTTAAATGTAAAGTGCTGCGTTTCGATAATGGTTCTCTTAAAAAAAAGTCATCTCAAGTACAGTATTAATCCATTTATAGCTTGGCATTTTGCTTTCACATTTCAACAAAGGTAGCGTTAAAACATGTAACCTCAAGTTGCAAAACCAGGATTCTTTTCTGTAGTGTAGTGAAAAAATACAAATTTAGCCATGGAGTATTCTTGAGATGAAAATACTGCGTCTTGTTACTGTTGCAATACCTGAGAGAAATGTCTCAAGAGGATACACTGAGCAAGTTGCTGGATTACACATCCGTAGAGATGACATCTAAAAACTTTTACAGGCATGAGGGTCTTCAGGTACGGGGTTGTTGGGACATGGAAGTTGATAATCCTGGTCTAAAATTCAGACTAGATTTGATGAATGATTTAGCTGGTGAAATGCAGAACTTATCCTGAAGTCCAGATAAGCAGAAATGCAGGCTGGGTCATTGCAATGCTACCATGCAGGAACGAATGAGGAAAAAAATGCAAATCCTGGCTTAAAATCTGCTCTGCACAACCTCAAAGGGAAATTTTTTCATGTGTTCTTTTCCCTCTTCTAACACTGTCCTTAACTGTTGCTGAGTTCTGAGGTGGCAGTTTTATGGAGCCACCTATTTATAATATGAAAGTATGAAGTGTCATAGTTTAGAGTTTGCCATTGTATTTGTAAGTTTGGAATTGTTTAAAGAAAAAAAAAATCCACACTGAATTTTCTGCTCTTGTGTTACTGCCAAGCCCCTATCTTGAGGCATCTGTTAGCTTTTCTTTTCCTGTCTGGTATTACTGGTAAACTTAAATTATTTTACTCAACCTTGTTTTCAGATTGTTACTGATTGTTGACGAGCATGAATCTAACATTCCAAAAGTGACCTCCCTCTGTGAAAAAGCCTGATGAATTATGCAGTTTTCCACTTAAAAAAAAAAAAAAAAAAAATCTTCTTTAATATTGATTTTGGTTTAGACAGTTTAAACTTCCATGCTTTGCAAGAATTTGGTGGTTCTTTAATAAGCAAAAAAAAAAAAAAAGTAGTAACTTGTACCAGATACCTGTCTTCACATTTAAAGGAGTAGAATGAGAGCTTTCTGGGATAATTCCACTACCCAATTTTTTCAGTATTTACTTAGGGTTAGTATTGGGATAGGGGTAATGAGTACTTTTTAAATTTTTTTGTTAATGTTATGTTTCTGCTTATTGCTAAAGGAAGTCAGCCATGTGTTCTGGCTGAAGAAACTGAAGAAAAGCATATCTACAAGTAGGAAGTGGAAATAAAATTATTTCTGTATATGCTAAACTGACAAGAAATAGTTCAGTTTGTATCTTGCTGTCCTAGTGTAGTAACTGGACTTGACGGTTTAGAATATGATGGCTTTTTCAGTATGTGCAGTTTGCATTTTCATGGCTATTTGATGTTTTTCGGTTTCTTGCATACTCCTTGTTACTCTGTAGGGTTTACAGTATTCAAGACAGAGCAGTTGTTTTTATTCTTAAATGGAGAGGAAACATTATGGCACCTCACTTCTAAATAAACTGTCAAACCATGTAATATATTAAAGCAATACTTTATTTAAAAGCATTGTTTTTGTAGTATGCAACTAAACACCATGATCAAGACAAGGCAAGGAGAACAGCAAAAGGTGATGCAGTCTTGTAACAATAGCTTGGACTCGGGTTAAAATTATGGAATTGAATCTCAGAAAATCATGAGTTACTAGCATTTTTTTCCAGTGCAGTATTCTGTTGTCTTCATAATACAGTAGCAACTTCATGTGATGATGTTGTAGGTGCTGAGGTGCATCTGTTCTTACTAGCTGTTCCTACTAAAATACATCGGAAACTCAGACCGGAGACCTTGGAAAAGTGCTGTATGCACATAAATAGGTGTTTGATGTAAATAAACATAAAACAGGAATGTCCAAATCCAGTTTTCAATCTAGATTTTGAAAGAACATGTCTCCAAATGTCTTGTTTCTCTATTTTCCATATTGAATGGTTAGTTCTATATCCTATAATTTATATGCAACTTTGTAGGAAAAATATACTGGAAAAACATACTGCTTCCTAATAACATCGATAGGATCTGAAAAACAGATTTTCTTAGCCTGGAAGTTAGTCTCCTATTTTTCATTTGAATTTGTACGAACAACACTTCAGTGATCCTTAGTTTTAAGTGTCTTTTCACCCTCCTTTAATTTTCTTCAGCTTTTATGGAAGTTTTATGTCTCTACACTTGATTGACAGTAGAAGAAGATGGGCTTTTATGAGAAAAAATACCACATTTCACCAAGAAGTTCAGATTTTTGTCTGCTTACTCTGAAATTTTCTGAAGGAACTTCACTGGTCAGGTTGTCAAAACTCAAGCAAAAGTTCCTTGACAAGCTGTTGTTACCAGATAAAAATTGGTTTTGTTTGAGAACTAGGTTCTTGAACTGACACACAGTAATTCGAATAAAATTCAGAGAGGAAATTATTTCCTTTACTAAGCAGTCATTTTGATTAACTTTAGTCTACTGCTATAAAAAGTACTTTTTTGTTTGTTTTTGAAGCTCTTTGTTGCTTACTGAGTGAGTGGGTAGTTCTGGTAGGCTGCTTAAGCTGTTTGCTAACAAAAGTATGTCTGTGAGACTTACCGTAGTATGTCACAAGGTTGTTTCTTTAGAGTATGAAAGATGGACTGAAACTTTGTGACTGTGTTTCATTGTGCTCCAGAGAAAACACTGATTTAAAATTAATTTTATATTAAATTTTAGTATGGGCAGGCTTAGAAAAACTCTGTGCTTAGCAACACCAATGAGTAGCTGCTAGTCAGAAATGTAAAACATCTAATGGTCAAGCATAAAACCTGTTAGAATTTGCTGGTTTTTTTCTTATTGTTGTATTAGCCTTTTCATGTATTGAGGTTCCTAAGTGCTTACTAGATTAAATGTTTAAAGTACCTCTTCTGAAATGCCTAGTAATCTCTATGAACTGGAGGAGGAAAAAGTGAAAACAGCAGTAAAGACCATTAGTGAGGTAAATGAGGAGATAGTTCATGTGTAACCAGAAGTCCTTTCTTCTACTTAAATGTTTCATTAAATGTACTGAACGGATATTTATCTGTAAAATATCTGGTTGTAAGGGTGTGTATCATTAGGAAGTTTCTCTGTTCTCCTACCCTAAGAGGTAGTGAGGTCTAGGATGACTGATGACCTTTTCTTAGATGGATCTAATGGCAGCTGGATCTAGTGGCAATGTATATTGCTGAAGAACTCGAGACCACACTAGGTTTCCACGTATCTTCAGGTTAAAAACTGTTATGCACGAGCACCAAGGTATTGATGCTTTTGAAAAGTTGTTCTCTTCTTAAACAGTAAGTTGAAGGACCAACTCCAGGTCTCCACTGTGGTTCAAAAAGGGAGTATGGAATATCTAACCTAAGATTAGAGAAACTGGCTTAAATATTTAGTCTTATGCTGTGAGGAAAATGTCTGAGTTTACCTGTAGAGAACATGGACTCCTACAGCATAATATTCTAACAAATAAAGTGAATGTGTGCTATATAGTATGAATAAACAAGATACACTTTCCATTTCAGTGAAAAAGTAGTTATTTTCACATATTAAACTTAGCCAAAGTTTTAGTTCTTTACCATCTACTCTGGCAGAGTAGATATGTTAACTTACAAACTTGCATTACTTCCCAAAAGTATAGATGAGGGGACTGAATTGCTGTTTGCTGTGGAACCATCTGGATAATTAAATTTGTTTTGAGCGAATTAACTTGAATTCCTGAGATCCAGATAATGATTTCTTGTATTGTTAATCTAACACCCAAGTTGAAAACTTGCTGAGAATTTGTTTAGAAATTAATGTTTCATGAGAAACTCTGCATCAGCTTAGGTTTGTCCCATTTTGTTCCATCTTAGTTTTAATTTTTTCCACACAGATTCTGCATGTGTTCATTATTGACTTTGTGACTCTTCAGCAAAAATAAATTGACAGTGTTTTAAGTCTTGGATTTTATCAAGTGTTTATGAAACTGAAATACTGTTTCAAGTCTTGCTGAACTTCTTACAATACCTGTCTTTGGTCAGTCAAACTGGAAAAGGTTGTTCTCCAGAGGGTGTTATCTAGATATCCAACAAGTTTGTCATGTAAGGAGTAGGTAGATTCCATTTTTCATTTTGAAGTGATAATGTACAAGCTGTTTATAGCTAGAGCAGGAGGCATGAATTTCAAAGTTGGACTGTGAAAGGCATCAAGTGGCTACCTTGAAGGAGTGACTACTGCATTGTTTTTACTGTTGATTAGACACTGGGAGGAGTCAGCTAGTTAGAATAGGGTTATACAGAAACATCAGGAAGAGTAATATTTATAAAATGTCTCTTTTCTAGCAATTTTTTCCCCAGATAGCTTGCAGGGAAGGTGTGTGACAGCCTCGGGGGTCAAGATAGTTTAGTTTGTAAGTAGTTCTAATTTTGTGTAATTCGTAATATCCTACAACTTGTTTGTGCTTCACATCCCCGTTTTTTGCATTGTTTAAACGCAAATCTAGTTAAAGTGGTGAAAAAACCAAAAAGATGGATTTGGCAGCTAGTAAAGTCAAATTTGGGCATAAGTATTAAACCAGTTGATTCACTTCCTTTATTAAACACTGGTCATTTCTAAACAAGTAAACTAGAATCGGGACATTTAGTTTTGCGAATGTTTTCTGAATATGGATCCTGATTCATAGATTAATTTAGAAAACTGCAGAGCAAACTTTGAACAGCATAATTTTGTTTGTAGTTAATAAGGGCACTTTTTGCAGTGTTGTTGAGAGGAAAAAAACCAACAAACCCAAACCATTTTCAGCTTAAAATTTTCATGCAATGCTTTTTAACCACAGAAAATGTCATTCTTTTTTTCCACATAACCTAAAAAAAGTTAAGTTACCTTATGCACAAAGTATTAAGAGTCATTAATTTTACCCTTAAGGTCATCTGCATGTTGTGTTTTCTCTTGTCAATGTACTGTTCTAAAGGAGTGACTGAACCTGCTGGTAGACATTGAAAAATATTACTACTAACAGCAATTGTGATGTTAAAGCAGAAAAGGCAGCCAGTAGGTGTTTAAGGAGAGGATAAGGGATAGAGGTGGGCTTTTGCTATTCTAACATGAATATAACAGCATACAAAAGCAAAACTCCCAATGGCTTAAAACAGAGCATCATAGTGTTGTGCACTTGAGAAGCATGTTAAAAATAACAAAATAACCCACAGAGTACTCATAAAGGAGCCCCCTCAAACTGTTGTAGTTGTTCCAGTTCGAAAAGGTTGAATTAATGTCAGATTGCTTAAATTTGTTGGTAATACAAATCAGCTTCTTGGTAAACAGGATTGAAGGACATCAGGTGAAATATTGAAGTACAATATTAAAGTATTTCTTAAAATTAAACTTGGCCTTCTGTCTTTGTGTTGTTTCTCTTATGAACTCAACTGTAAGAGGTTATGCAGGAGTGACTTTTTTCAAACTCAGAGGAAACCTTAAATTTCACTTCCAACTTGATGTTAAGCACCCAGAGTATCTCAATTCCCTGTGTTTTGTTTTGTGATTGACTTCACCTTCAGACTGAGACCCAAGTGCATCTACCCATTCCTTCAACCTAATAGCTGCCTTAAGAAATTTCACATTAACAGTATTTAAAGTCAAGCGTTTATTTGAATACTGTGTGTAAATATTGATGTATGAGATTATTTATACTTAGCTGTGTTAGAAAAGATTGGAAAAGGCTGATGAAGGTAACCTTCTCTTACTACCATTTTATTAGCAGTGAATGCCAGAGGAAAAAAAAATTTCTGACGAGTTAATCTGGTCAGAAATCAATATCAGAGTTTTATTTTGTGGAAAATAGAGCTCGGGTTATCAACAGGAAGGGAGAGTGCAGAAGGGTACTACATATTTAAGTTGTCCACAGGCTTTCAGCAATTGTGAGGAGAGCTACAACATTCTGTGAAGAAAGGGTCACTTTCTCCTTTTCTACATTTCTAATCCTGCCCTAAGATTGAAGTAATTTACTGACAATGCCAATAAAGGCGTGCAAATGAGTAACTCCAAATCTGTGTGTGTTTGGGCTGAAACTAACATTAGTAAGATAATTCAGAACTAATAGGAAAGTATATGCAGAGTAGGGATGCTGTAGAAGCATTTTGATTCAGCATACTGATGTAACCAACTTTTTAAATAGAAATTAAATGAGAAGTATTAATTTTTGCCATCAGTAAATAGTTTTGTATGTTAAGGTGAATTTTACTTTGGCTGATTTTTGTGGAGCCTCTGAAGTAAGTAGTTTGAATGTTTATGTAGGCCATGTTTAAGTACATGATGAAACACTGTGCCTAACAGTGTTCAGAAGTCTACATTGATACTACAACCTTTATAAATCTAAATTTTTTGCTACCAGTTTACTGTATTGCTTACAACTAGGTACTGTCAAGTAATTTCTAGGAAATTATATCTGTTCTAATGTGGTGAGTGAGTGCTAATTATAAATACAATTTTGTTGATTATTTTAAAATTAAAACTTCCCAATAGCGTAGTTTCGGGTATGTCATACAAGAGGGAGCAACTGAAACACTGTCTGTTACCATTTCTCTATCCACTTTCTCTCCTGGAGTTCAGGTGTTTCAGTAAAGTATGATTTTTAAATTATTTGCTTCCTCAGCAGTGGTTCTGAGGTCTGAAAAGGAAAAAAGAACGTGACTCCCTAATGTGTTAATTTTTTTTGGCCTTTCATCTTAACACCAGTTCTGTCTCTGCTTCCTCTCTATACCCGTTCACAAATAAGACTGGCTTAAGTGGAAGCACCAGTGCAGATGAAGGACAGCGCAGGAGGTATGGGAGTAGGTAAATATTGCTTAACTTTGTTTTTATTTCTCAAGTTCACAGTGAGGATTGTGGGAGAGTGATGAGGAGGCCTCAGTTTTCCTCTGTTGATATCAGTGGCCTAAGTGTTAGAACAAGTTTCTTAAGTAGTGTCAGCTATTGTTCCCAATCAAATTGATTTGGGTTGCCTTGTTCTGTTGTCTAATGCTCTGCGGCACATCAACAAAGTCTAAATTTTTCTGTTCAATGCTGACACTTTGGAATGTGTACAGTACTTTATTAGTTTCTGTGATAATCACTCCAGAAGCTAGTGGCCCACTGTCACTGTGGCGTTGTGAGGCACTGACTTGCAGCAGCAGTGCAACTTGCCCAGGAGGAGGCTGGAGGATGGTTGGATATCTGTGTTAAACTGTAAAAGGTTGTTATCTGTTTAACAGATTTAAATGTGTAGGCAAGTCGCTGCTGAGTGGTAGAGACATGTGCTTAAAGGTATTGCAAAACCACTGTGTGCTGGTTTGAAACTAGAAAACCGTGAACTGTTGCTCAAGCTTATGCAGAAACTTAGATCTGCTCTTGTTGCTGTTCCATCACTGTTGTATGTTGACATGAAATATGTAATTTAAGTTCTTGTGTATTCACACTTGACATCCCCCTTCAAAGCTGAATTTGAAGTGTTTGCAAAAATACTACCTGATAACTGAACAAGAAAATAGGTCCAAGCATAGTCTTCTGAACTCTGCAGTAATAAGTGTATTTATTTTGGATTTTGTCCTAAATCTCAGACTAAACTGGGAAGTACACAGGAGAAGGATGTAGCTGTCTGAAGTCTGAGCACCTTGTCTAACTTTTCAAGTTCATTTGTCCTTTAACTGTGAATACTGACTTTCCGTTTTTCCTCTTCAGTGATGTCTGACTAGCATAGTATCAGAGGAGAAATAAACCGAAGAGCCCTCCTGAAGGAGGAGTCATAAAGTTCATCCTAATTCTTTCCCTAATACAAACTGAAGTCATCCTTATTAGATACCAAGTTTCATTGTAAGTTGGACTGGTAAGTGTTGAAACAATGAGGGGTTGTGTGATCATTTTAGCCTGTTTGTGCTGTTAAAGGGATTTCTTCTTGCCATCCTCATGGAACATGAGATTTCCTTTATAGAGTAGTCTTACAGTCAGTCTGAAGAGGAGATTATTCCCTTAATCTTTGCAACACTTAAGATTTCTTGTCTTTCTGTGGGACAGAACAGCTCCACATTCCTCAATTGTTCATGTGGACATCTTTTACAACTCTCTGATACCTTGTATGGCTCTCCTCCAAACTCAGTCCTCATCTTTCTTTGAGGTACAGCACCAAAACTGGCCTCGATATTCCTACTGAGTAGTTTACAGATGTTGTGTAGAACTAGGATAATTTTGTGGGTCTTGTAGACTACCTTGTTTTGCAATACCATGATTTTTTTTATTTATTCAGCTTGAGAACCACTACATCTGATTCATCTCTAGAACTGTCTGCAAATTGTTACTTGTCCTGTACTTGTGCAGTATATTTCCTATAACCAAGTAAAACTTGAACTTCATTTTTCTCCAGTGTACACAAGTGTTAAGTTTTTTCTGCTCTTCTGTCTACTTCAGCCTTTCCAGCTTTGCCATCTTGCATTTTGGTTTCTTTCCAGAAGTAATTTTTTGTGCTGCTGGGGCTGGGTTCAGTTTCTTAAGTGATTGTGCTTCTTCTAGTACTTTCTAAATTATGGAGACTGGGTGAAGAAAGGCTAGATTGTGTAGTGGTATCTTGGTTGATAGCAGAGTTGCTTGTTACTCTGTTGCGTGCTGCTTATCTGAGTGTAAAGCTGTATACATGTGTGCACTTAAGATAATCTTAAATCTTTGTATCTCTCAAAGCTGTGGTCACTGTCTGCCATATGTTCCTAATTAAAGTTTTCTCTGCCATCTAGACAGAGCATTAACAGGTAATCTTCATAATCTTAGTGGAGGTCTTGAACTCTAATTTTCTCAAACCCCTACCCTCAAAAGGTAGTGAACTTAATGGTTGAGGTGGTTTACTCCTTTCACTTAGCTACCTAAATATATTAATCGACTCAAGATTCAAATAAAGATTAAAGTAACTTTTTGATTACAGTATAGCCAGATTGGTGAACCAGGGTGTTCTGAACAATCTAAGGAATGCCTGAAAATTACAGACCGAAATGCAAATCAGCAGAGCATTGCCTTGTGGTTGCAATACCATGTGAAAGAAAACACTGTGAAAAGTGCTAACTTGGTATCAAATAATATGAAAGGCTTATGAGACTACTGCTAAGCTGTTAGGAGTATGCCAGTCAATATTTTTGTAATGCTATTTAATGAAGGGTGATGTACATGGCTAAAGTAAACTTGATGCCAAGTCTAATGCTGAGTCTTGAGGTGACCGAAACTAAGCTAGGCAGACTCAACATGCAGCTGGCTGTGCAGTAAATAACTGGTCTTATTTCTATAAACAAGTGGAATTCCAGTAGTAAAGTCAGTAGTTTATTTTGTGAAAAAAACTGTGGTAGATAATTTTAATAGTATATACTTTCATTTTAATAGAAATGAGGGTAATGTCAATGTTCGTAACCAGCAGAATGACACATGGTAGTTCTAGGAGTCAAGCTCCTGATAACAGAGTAGCAGCATGTTTTTCCATGGTCTCCCTGAAAACAATATTGTTCATTGAGAGAGACCTGTGTCGAGCTTGATTTCGGTGGTAAATGCCCCTTCAAATCAGGATAAGCTCTTGGTATGAAGAACAGAAAGTAGAGTTGCAATGTGGAAGTAGTGAGTGGTTAAACAGTTAAAAGTTGACACTTGCAAAATAGATCTGCATGCTGTTTGCTCAAAATTATTACTCATCAGCTCAAACAGTACTGTGCATTAACAGTGCAGTAGGAAAATCTTGGCTACTCTGTATGCCTCCATCTACCACGTGGTCTTTTTTCTGTCTAAAAAGACTTTAAGGGGTGTTTTTTCTTCAGTGAACTTTCTTTACAGTGAAACTCATTGAGTTGATATTAACAGACCAAAGTTACACCCTAGCTGTAGGGAGTAGATGCTGCCCAGCACATGGGTGGGGTGCACAAGTAGCAGTTAAACATATTCAGTAACATTCAACAGAGGTAAATGTTTGGCTCTTTTGAGAGAGTCACGCACACACCCCCCACACCCCCCTGCCCTGTGCCCCTCCTTAAAAAGAGAATAACTGCAGGACCTAAGATGACTCTAAAGAGCTGGAGGAATTCTTTTAAAAACACAAGACCTAGGGCAGCTTTTCCTTTTTCAATTCAATGTCCATGTGCCGTTATTGGAAGCTCTTAAGGTAACTCTTACAATTTCTACTGTAGGACAACAAAAAGATCCTTTTCTCTCTCTGAAAACAGATAATGCTTGAAAATAGGCATTTGCTATCACTTTACTGTCATCTAAGTAAATGGACTTACTGCAGAGGAATCAAAATTCTGGTGTCTTGAGCATACCTGTTCGAATGGGAAGGCAGGAAGAAAGGTTTAATATTTAACTGCTAGATTGATTGGTATGAACATGGACATCAGAAAATGTTAGGGGGAGGGAGGAATAAAGAGAGAGGTGTCCCATCTTCTTTCCCCCCACCCTGTAATCAGAAATAACTTGTGGAGATGTGTGTATTACCTTAAAATTGCTAGTTTAAGCAAGGAAATACAGCTGAGGCTGCTCAGCTTCTAAGAACTGTTTGCCCCTGTTGTATGTTATGATGCTGGTAGTGAAATTTGTAGATGATGTAGAGAAGCCATGCTTTCAGGGAAAGATTGGATGGATTGCTAAAGTTGTTAGTCCTTTACTGGAAATAACGAAAGTTTCTTTCTTTGAAATTGAATAAAGTATGCTCTTTCAAGGAGGAAAACTAAGCTTGGGTATGTCTTACACTTTCCATTATTTTAGCACTGTGATCAGCAGGAACTCTTAATACATATGATATTGCTTGTCATTTAATGTTACTAAATTTGCAAAGTGCACTTATTGCTGGAAACTGTATCTTTCCTGAAAGAAGACTTTAGGGGAAAGCCAGTGAATCAGCAGTTTCAGTTGACTACACAAGCGTATGCTGCAGCAAACCTGTATGCTGTCACTTCTAAACTGTTGAAACTTCCCTTTTAAGACAGAAAAAAATAATTTTGTCTGTCCTTGCACCCTTTTGCCACTCTCGAGCCCGCATTTGAACAGGAGCTGTAAGCTGCAGCTTTATTAATAAGTAATTACAGTTAAGACTGTTTAAAGATGGACTAAAGCTTTCAGTCCATTCCAGCCCAACACACTCGATTAATTATAAACAATGCAGATTGTTTCACTTTGACCAGCCCAATCTTTCTTTGTCTGTGTGTTCCAGTTATGTTTCATAACAATCACTTTGGCTTTGAAAATAGATACTAAAATTCTCTGAAGAATGCATCCTTATGGGGTGGAGGCCTGGGTATCTAACTGCACATGCTCTGAGCAGGAGGTGGTACTAGAGAATATCTTGCAACCTGGTCATTCTTTCTCTATGATAAACCCGCATTTCTTATATTGCAATTCGGTTCTTCCTTGCTCATGTCATAATATTTTCTACTTCACAGCAAAAGAATTCCTCATTCCTGTCTTGAAATGATCCATTTGTAACAAAGTGAAGTTTTATTGCCTCACTTTGCTAGTTTTCAGGCTTTGTAACTAAAAGATCCAGTTAAACTCTGTCTCCTTAAAGTTTTGCTTTGTTCTTGCACTGTTTGAAAGTGCAGCTTCCACTTATTTACATTCTTGTTTCTACCTGACTCCAAATATGTTAAAAGAGGTTAAGCAGAAAATAAAATATGTATTTCATGTGTTTAGTGATATTTGTAGGTTTGAGGAAATGTGTTGGGTAAACCTGCCATTTTGAAATATAAAAAGAAAGTGGAAGATAAGCAACAACAGCTATTTAGACTACACTTCCCATAATCTAATTGAACAACACATAGGACTTAAGGTTTGTGCAAGTGTATTGGTATTCAGAGACTTACTGGGGTGGTTTGTGTTTTAATTCCTGAAAAGAGGCCGTCATGCCTGCTAGATGCATGACTTTAACAGATCAAGAGTGTTCAGCTGACAGTACCAGTCATACATAGCCTCTCTTCTTGGAGTATCCAGGTAATGCACTTGGAGTAAAAACATTCTCCATTATGTGTTTGGGCTTGGTCATGTGAAAAGGAAGTCTGCAATATGTGACCTGAGGCTGCAATTAGAAGCAAAACTCGTGCATCCCCTCGCTGGAAAGGTTTTCTGCCAGCCTCATTGATTTGTAGTGTCTCAATATAGAATGCTTCAAGAAAGGTCTTATCTCTTTATAGTTCTGCGATACACAGGAAATCTGCAGTTTTCCTTTACTGTCCTGGACTGTGGGTCAGTTTTGAGTCTGGAGTGCTTTTGAATGTAAATACTATAGCTTCAGTTCTCTGCCATGTTTATGGCTGCTACTTTATCACACCTGAACTCGACTGTATGCAGATCTGTCAGAGTGTCACTGCCATGCAGAAAGTGTAGGGAATACCTTGCCTACAGTCAGGTGGGAGTCTCCCTTCCCTCACTTAGCAGTGGAGTGAAGTCAGCTTTTGCTGTTACCTGCTTTGAATTGCAACACATTAAGAATATGACCATTCTCCTTAAGTCTTATGTCACTCCCCCATACACACACACTGGTATCAGCAGGCGATAGGATCAGTGGTTCGAGCTGATGTGAGCTCTTAACACATGGGTTGCTTTCTCATGATGAATGCTTCAGGGATGTACTGCTGTAAGGGAGTCAGTAATGGGATTGGACTTTAGCAGTATATCGAGAATATATGGGTCTACAAAATAATTTATTCTGAGGACATACATATTTAATGTGTTTCTGCACTGTTTCGTAGTACAGTGTGCAGTTAAGGCACAAGTTCTTGCAGAAAATGCTCGTACAGCTTGTACAAAACACAGTGGTGCTGTCATGAAACAAGACAGTTTACTTACTAGAAGCCTGAGTTAGCATAGGCTGCTAAACTGCTTGTTTTTATCAGTAGTACACTATTCTCTAGCTAACGCTTATTGCAGAGAGGTTTTTGTGTTGGTGCCAATACTACAGTGGCATAATTTATCTTGTTCATACTTTTTTGCTGCTCTGGAAAGCAGTAAGAACAAAGGTGACACACAGGTTAACGTACAACCTAGTGATAGCCAACAGTATTAATCCTCCATAAAACTGGTGATAACGCTTATTGTCAAAGTCCTGAGCATTTTAGAGCCTAGATCTTTTGGTTTGCTTTCTTCTTGTGCACTAGAAGCAGCTTTTTGAGAATGTTTTTCCATCAGTTCCCAGGTTTTCCTTCAGGGGCAGGGTAGGTCAGCTCATTGTTGAGACCTGTGCTGTGCTTGAAGTTGTTTTTCCTGTTGTCTTGCACAGAGGGTGTTTGCTTTCAGCAAATAAAAGCAATCTGTTTCTTTTCTCATGAATGAATAATAATAGTGTGGGGGGTGTTTTGTATTGGCAGATTAAGTTGAATTTAGTATTTTTGCTGATAGGTTTACTGATGTTGTGTGTAATATCAGATAACATTGTAATTACCAAAGATTGCCTTTCTGAGAGTTGCGTTGCATAAAACAGTTTACAAGCTCCTGAATAGGGTAAGATACTTTATTTTAAATAAGTAGTCTGTATCATTACTGCATGACTTTTTATGGGTTTGGAAGGGGTTAATTGGAACTTTGTTTCTTCTGGTGCTTCTCAAAGTGCAGGTGCATACAGGGAAAACTAGTTTTGTGAGAACCTATTTAATGTATACTCTGTACATGAAGAAATCCTGTGCCTGATCATCTGGTTGGTATACAAAACTCCTTTTCATGATGAGCTGTCTGTTTGACAGCTGCAGACTAATGGCAGAGCAGTTGAATGTGAAAGAAGAGTCTTGTACTTGAATGTAGTACTTGAGACAGAGGTGCCCAGTTTTCTTATGTCGTATATGAAGTGTTCTACTTTAAAGCTAAATATATTGAGCCAAGCTACTTCATGTTAGATGAACTTGTAAGAAATCTGTGCCTATACATTTGTCAGTGTTTAATTTGGTGCTAATTACTTTGGACAATCTTAATTGGAAATTAACACGTGGTTAGTTGGTTCACTGTTTCGAACTAGCTGAGATGTGTAACTTCAGAATAATTTCATGAATCTCTATTAAAAAATCGAATTCACTGTTCTTTCAGCAATAGATGTCATTGTTACTTCTTGCATACTGTGCAGAAAACTTTATCCTCACTTAGCAATGTGTCTCAAATGTAATTACAAAGGCTAAAGGTAAAACTGTTCTGGTTGTAATTGTCTGCCAAGGGCAGGAGGTTTATATGCCCAGGGACTGAAACAGAAACGGGGTAAGGGTTACTGTTGGGCTTTGACCAACAGTAACCTTTAGACGTGTCTATTTCCTTTGTGCTGGTTCTCTCTAGTGGTCACACAGAATATTGACTTGAGGAAGTTAAACCCATCAACGGGTATCTTTTCAAATGCTTGTACATGAATAAACTTAACGCAGAAGTAATATGGGGTGTGTGAAACTTAATTTGCCCAGTCCTGGCCTGTTAGAACGCAATGTGTTTTGGTGTCTTGTGATGGGAGGGCATGCTGTCATGGTTCAGGTAGGTGATTCAGTAAGCTTTTGGAAATTAGCTGAATTTTTATGCTTTTGGATATCCAGATGTGCCTTTTACTTGAAATTCAGAGCTCTTAGCATAATCTAAATTTGCTTCTAAATTTTTTTGAGGTGGCAACTGCACTATATGCATATATTTGCCTTTCTGTATTTGGGACTAGGTCTTATGTCTAAACAGTTGAAGTGTTAAGGTAATTTATCACTTCAGCATTTTGCTTTTATCAAGTTAGACTTGTTCTTGACCCACAAACTAACATGAGAATTACAGAATTGTAATCCAAATCATGTTTTCATTTAACTTTTTAAAAATGTTTGTATGATTGTATATCAGGTGTTTGACTTGCACCTGATCTTGCAAATGTTTCTTACCACATAAGATCTTTTCTGCTTGTCATGCAGAACTGTTCTTTTTATGTTTATATTGTTATCCTTTCAGAACTTTGTAATTTATACTTCCTATCGATACTTTCTATCAAGTGTGTTGATCTTTTGTAAAAAAAAAAAATCACCCTTGGACAGAATTATTGCCTAGTTAGTTTGAGCTTGAGACATGGAATCTTTATGTTGACAAATTGATGTATGGTTTGAAACAGGCATAAAGCTTCTACCAATGGCAGGATTCTGTGTGCATAGAGTTTTTAAACCAGGCTGGGCTTCATTTCTAAACAAATGTAATTTTGACACACATAGGACTGTTTTTATGAAACTTCAACCCTGTACAACCTCAGGAATCTGAAGCTATATCAGGAATGTGACAAAGAGATGCATTGCCTGGGGAGTCCCATATTTCATACAAACTTTTTTATTCAACTGTGTAATGGGTGCAGTGAGCCTCCCTTGGTTTTGAGGGAAGTGGATGTTGAGACCTGGTAAAAAACAAGGGCTACAGCAAGAAGGAAATAACTAGAATAGTGAGTAGATTTTGAAAGTATAGAAAAAATGTGTTAGTTTGATAAGGTGTGAGATACAAAACAAGCACTGTGGTGAAAGTAAACTCTTTTCCCCTTCCTTTTCCTGAATTACTGTTGTAAGATTGCAGTTTAAACTGGATGTTCTCCATGGTTTTCCTTTGGGTGCAAGATGAATTTTTCTTAAATCCTCTGTCAAGCATAGTATGGACTTTTCCAGCTTTGACAGTTCCAACTTCCTTCATCCTCCAGTGCTTGCTACATATTGCATACTCAGGGGTACACCAAGCGTTTAATGGAGGTTTCTATTCTCATGGCTAGTTGAATGTCTGAGGATTGGGTGGAGAGAAAAAAATGTGTTCCTGTATGTAGCAGTGACAATATAACTGTTAACTGTACTAGGTGAACGAGAGACTTGATGATCTTTGTGGGTTTTGCAGAAGCATTTGCTTTGATAGTTCTTCTGCTTATTGATAAGCCTGCTGAGGGATTTGTTCTGTGTTGCTGTGAAGCTTTTTGTAGTCTTTTTCTTGCTGTGCAAATAAGAACCTTGCCTGCACCTGTACTTTGAATTCTAGGGTCTCTTGATATAAAAATGTTTCTTCTGAATAAGCAAAGCATAGGCTTCCGAAACCCGAAACTGGCTCGGACTTGCAACAAGTAACTTTCTGCAAAGGTGGAAAAAACCACATTTGCTCTTTGACAATGGTCTCTCCTTTGAAATCTGATTATGGTCTTCAGCCCAAAATTCTTCAGCATAACACTGATTGTGGATATAGTTTTCCTCTTCTACACAGAGGTGACATCGATATAATACTTCACTGCCTTAAATAAGTTAAAAAATCCTCCAGACAACCTGAGTGGACTAAGAGGCAATCATTCCTTCCCTGCCACTTTGAAGGATAAGTAAGATAAACCTCGATGTCTCAACTGTAAACACCACGTGTAGTTTAGCCCTGTTTAGACACTGGATAGGAGCTGGGTGGTTCCTGCATGCTCTGTCCCAGCACGCATGGGCTTCCCCTCCACCAAGTGGGGCTTTGTGGAAGAGCTGTCTGCAGCGAGTTCTGGGGCTCTGAAGTGGGTTTCCCTGCTGCGTGCTGCTCGTCTGCCCACTGGCACTTGTGCATCGCTCCTGGCAACTCTCCCTTTCCAATTTTATACATAGTGATGGTGTAATAATATTTACTATAACTATTAAATGCACTTTTGCTATTATGTAATTTTGTGTAACTGTTAAAAAGAATTATATGGCAAGTGCTTTCAGTCAGGATTAGAATTGTTCTTGTTTTTAAAGGCACAGTTGTGCAAGGACTGTCCTTAAACCAAGATCAAGCAGTGTGTATTTGAACAAACTAATTCTTTAAAAATCTGACTATTCCCTCTAGCTTTCAGAGTGTTAAAGCAGATTTCAGTGTATTGGAAATTGAGGCCAGAACGTCAGTGCTTTTCCTGACAGTGTCTAATAGCAGAATGGAGATTTCTAGTTCTTGTGTAGCTCTGCAGATCTTACTTGTCTCTCTCCTGACAGCCCAGATTCATAGGAGAGACAAATGTAGCCCTCTCACAGTCTTGCTATAGCCTCATGGCCCAGCAGTACAAGCTGCTTTAGTTTTATTACTAAGTCAGTATACAGAGGGCTGCAGTTATTGTCAGCTTGGGTTTTGGTACTTTTGCTCAGGGAAGTTTTATTCTCTAAAATCACAGTTTGGCATAGTGGTTCCCAAGCCTGAGAAGCACGATAGTAAAGGTGTTCTGTTGCTTACCTTCTCTGTGGGCTCTTGGGTATCCTTCTGCTGTGTCCTGGCTGTTCTTCATTCTGCTTTTGGAGTGCCTGCCTCTCCCTATTCAGTTTTTGTGGTATCTTAGCATTTAAAGATGTGGAATAGTGTTCGGCGAATAGTTTTCCTGTGTATATTAACAGTCAACAGAATTAATGGAAAACCAGTACATAACCATGAAATTAAACATGAGAGTGAACTATGTGGATAAAGATTATCAAAGGCCAGTCATTTGCCTTTAGTTGCCTCTTTGTCAACCTGCGTTCTCTTCTCTCTGCAATGATTTGTATTGATGCTGCTTCTCAGCCCTTTCCCTTTTTTTTTTTTAGAAAGCAGTACGTTGTGATAGGGCTTATCAGCCTATGTGCTACTCCAGCTCGCGCAGCAGTTAGAGGCTTATTGTCTGCAGGTGACACATGGTGACTTACCAAAAGTATGTGGAGCTTGAGAAGTAAAGACCCAAAAGATAATTGTAATTTAGATTGGACAAATGAGTATAGCAGTTACAATAATCTTAGGGCTGTATTGCTATAGTTTCTATTGTTTTCAGTTGTCTTCTTACACCTGCTTTTCAACTCAGAATTCCTATTTCCTCTTGTGCACATAATATGCTTATTTACTATAGAATTGCAGAATTTATCACTGTTGGAGGAAAAATATGTGTACATTTCTTTACCTGGATTTGCAGCTGCAAAGAAAGGTCATGTTAGAAGCTTTTTTGCTTCCTTAGTCTTCTGCAGTGTGCTTGGGAGGGCTGTAGGCAGGAGAATCATCATCCAGCTGTTGTGACCTGGATTTTGAAATTCCCACCTCTGCCTCCCTGCTTTTTGAAACCTTAAATTGCCATTGTCAGTGGCTATGGAACAATTGAAAAATCAGACCTACAGACACATGTTAATTGTATCTTTAACTTCAATCCTCAGAAATGCATCCTGGACTACCCTGCCTGTAGTGTCTGTGGTGCTCTTACTGTCTGCAGTCATCCCTAGGTAACCCTTCCTTGTCTTATCGTAGCAGGACCCCTTCTTTTTTTCAAGTATGTGTTGAAGCATTTGCAGCAAGTCTAAAAATCACCCTTGGGACGTAGATGTTGTACAGAGCTTGTGTGCTTTGTCTTCAGCAAGTCTTTCATAATAACTTCCAGCTCTTTCGTTTTGCGTTCTTAATTTTTTCTTAATTCTTGTTTTTCCATAAGATATTGTGGCTTGATCTCTTGGATGTTTTAGTAGCATTTTTCACAAACACTGCAGAGAACGTGATTAGAGTCACTGTGTGCTAATGTCTGTTTTGTCGTCTCCTAGGGTGAGCCGTATGCTTTAGAGGGAGGAGCTGCCTGCTGGTTGTGTTACGTAAAATAATAAATGATTTATAATGCTAGATGAAAATACCTGTCTTAGTGGACAATTATTCATTGAAATGCTTGACAGGCACTAAATTGAGACATGGAAGAATAACTCTCTTTATATATATTTTTTTTTTTTAATGTGGGGGAGCTTTCCCGTGAGTCTGTGCTTTACTCGAGAGTATTATTGACCCAGTTCAGGAAATCCTTAACTAGCGGATCAGTGTGAGCCATAATGGAGGTCTGCAATATGATTCTGCAAATACTTGGCTATTTTACTGAAAGCAGCTTTTCTGACGTACTGCCTTGTTGCTGATACCAACACCTGCTCCAGTAAAGAATCACATGAAGCTTTGGATCATGTGGCTCTTTCCTCTGATCTATCATAATGAAAGGATTAATGGATTTTGTGCACCACCTTAGAAAGCTGAAGGTGTTTCAATGTACTAACAAGTGCCAGGATAAGTGTAGCTTTGAAGCTATGATGTATGCATGGAATTTCAAAGGACTGCATCTATACAGTAAGCATGGTAATCTAGCATTAGTGCTTGATGGTATGAATTGATACAACTTCTGCAAGTTATATTGTTTTCAAGCAGAGACTTTCAAGCATCTATCATATGGACTCTACCTGCTTTTCCAAATTTTATTTTGGAAAATTAAAAATTGTGTAAACAGAAGCAGCTTGTGTCAACATTCATCTTCTCAAAGTAATTGAGTATTTCTGCAGTGAATAGTTAATGATGATCTGCTTTGCAAGACATAAATGCGGCAGTGACCTGCTCTCGTTTAGATGTTGCGGTAGTAGAATGGTGGGGCTTTGCACGATGCATGCTTTCATTGTTTGTCTTAAGCTGCTTGCATGTGTCTGCTGTGAGCTGGATGGCTTGTCTCTGCAACAGTTATAAAGGAATACTTACTTTTGTTTCAATTTTCATTTTTCCCCCTTTTCCCCAATTAAAACATAATTATCTGAGGCAGTTTTGTGAACATGATCTGTAAATGCACGTGCTTTGGATTCATGTTGTTTGCTGTTCGGTCTGATGAATTTGCTCCTTGGTTGCAAATAGTTAAAACTGTCTAAATGCTTTTTATGTAGCACCTTTCTATTGGTAGGGTTTGCAAGCTGATAGCTGTATACAGCTGATAGCTGTACGTGCTGTCTCTTGTATGCAGTTCTGAAGCATGGATCAACTGTTTAGCAGAACTATTAGTCAGAAACATAAATGACAGTCAATAAATATACTGCTGAAAAGGTACCTTTAAAAAATCAAGCTTATGTATTGATACAGAAAGAAGTTGGTTTTTTTTTTCACTCTCAACATTTATTTTGTGAACTAAATTAACTGAGCATTGACTGTATGGGTAATATTGGAAGAAAAGGATTTAATTCAAATGTAGAATATAAGTCACCAGATTTTCTACTTCTAAGGTACGTCTGTTTGTGTAAGTTTTAGAGTAGTACTATAAGATGTGACTTTGATTAAATCTTCAAGTAGAGAAATTCAGAAAGTTCACTTCCTAAGCTTAAATGCAGGGTTTGCATATGTGTGTCTTTCTCACTTGAGAAAGCAATCAGAAGACATTTGCTGTCCTTAATTAAAATGCTCTGACCTCAATGCAATGGATATTTTGGCTACATTGGAAAATGGATCTGTTCATGAAGTCCTATTCTATTGAAATGAAATTTTACATTCTTTCTAGTGTGTACAATTCACAGAGAAAACCCAATGAGTCCCTACTGTCAAACTGACTGTAGTAAAAGCACATTCAGTCATCTTAATATTTGCAGCATATGATTAAATAAGCAGTGAAGTTGCTTTAGATTTGCGTCTAGAGGAAATCTTAAATGTTTTGTGCTTCAAAGTGTTGTGTGACTCTTACAAAATGGTCTTTTGAGGTTTATGCTCATTAAACACTTCTGAAACAAAATAATTGTATATCCAAAACTCTTACTTGTCCTTTTATCCCCTTACCTACATTCATTTTTACTTGTCAAGCCTTTGGAGGACTTAAAGTTCATACGAAGAGTCAAAAGCCCTTATTTGAATATTTAAAAAAACAAAACAAAACAAACTAATCAAAGCTTCATTATTTGATTTGTGTTATACTAAAAATTGCAACCCAGTGAATTAAGGTATAACCTTTGCACTGAATTGCATTGCAATTCAAAATGTGTCAGATATCCCGAATAAAATTACCAAAGCCAGGTATACTGATTAACACTTGAACTGATAATCTAAAAAAGCCCCACGTATGCAGTGTGAATGTTTTTAACAAAAAGCCTATTCCAAGAGAAATTTTAAAGCCAAGCTTTGAAACAAATAGTAGGACTAATTCTTTAAAAATTGAGCGTTTAGCACTTTGGTTGCTAACTTACGTAGCTATTTTTCTAGGACTCTTGCTCGCTGTAAAATAGCTTTAAATGCAGAAATTACTAAATTATTGATATATCCTTGTAGCATGACTAAAGAAACTGTCTTGTGTTCTATCATTTCACTCTAAGCTGTCATTAAACGTAAATGTCTATTTCTGCTGGTTCAGATAAGTTGTGGTATTTCTAATTTTTTGCTAAATGAAGTAAAGAACTTAAGATGTACCCTATTAAATCTTTTGAATTAACAAGTGCCTTTTGATGATCCCTTAGCTGCCTTCACTTATTTTGGAGTACCTTTTTCTTACTTGCATTTCTTAGTCATGCTAATTTTTCTACCCCAGTTCTGCTTTTGATCCTCATCCTGTTTCTTTTTTATTTCCTCAATGCTTTTTTGTCTTCCACCTCCTTCTTTAAATGGGCCACATAGAAATTGACTCCTGTCTCCTCCTTGCTTGGTTTTGCTGGATAATCTCATTCATTCATGTTCATTTGGAATTATGTTGACAACTCTTAGCAATCACATTTTTCTTTTCAGTCATACCTTCATTTCTCTAAAACTTTGTTTCTCCTCCACTGCTCCTTTGTAACCCAAACATAGGTACTTTGTTCTGCACATTGCAGTATTGTCCAAACCCTCCTGTTTTAAGCAACACTTGAAAAAACTTTTCATGCTTTCTCCTTGCTTTTGATACTCTTTAAATTCATTTGCATCTTAGCAGCACACTCCTGCCTTCTCAAAGCCTATGCAGTTTCCAATTTTTCCAAAGAAAGTACAACAGCTAAAATGTCGTTGTTGCTTCTTGTTTGTTCTGTATCATTTCTTTTGTCTCCCCTTCTCCCTGCTCCATTTGAATTTCTATGCTACTGCAGAATTTCTTACTTGTGTCAAAAGTCCTTCATAGTGTTGTCGCTGTCTACTTGATTAAACCCCCTCTATTAACAGTATTTCAAACGTTACTCTGAACCATCTGTTTATTTATTACATTGACTTTCAGGGGTTTTATTCTCCTTTGCCATGCACAGGCCATTTACATTAATGTTTAGGGAAATATTTTTCTTCTAGTTCCTCAGTACCTGCTTCTGTTTGATTGGTGAGGAACTTTGTCAAACTTGGTATTTGTGGGTCTTTTTAATGTTGTTTTAGTCAGGAGATGTTTGGGGTTTTTTTCATTATTTAATTAGTTAATATTGTTTCTTCTCCCTCTTGCTTCTAGTATCTCCCCATGTTTTATGTAGACTTTTGTTCTTGTATAAAGAGTTTTGCTAAAGAAGCCTGGAACAAGCAAAAAAAAAAAAAATTATAGCAGTAGTAGTCCTGTTTTCTATGATCTCTGTTGTTGCTTTTAAAAATAAAATGGTACTATTTAAATGATTGGAAGGATTGACTGAGCCTGGTTTGTCTTCAGACTGAACCACGTTAATCCCATGAGGAATTGTGCAGCACTGTAAGTTTTTGAATGCTGTGTGAAAATTGCTTGGTAGTGATTACATAAACCAAAATAATAGAACATTGTCCCTTTTTTGAACCCTTATATAGTTGCCTTGTTCTTTTGGAGGCACATAATAATTTGTAGATAACTAATTTTTTACAGATCTTTATGGTAACAAAAAATAGATTCATAGTAACTTTACAGATGCTGCATCAACATCTTCAATATGTAGGCACAATTTGAGTGAAACCCCTGCTGCTTCCTGACAAGAAGCAAATGGACTGGTTTCAGAGGAAATTACATTAATCTTGCTTTCATGATTTCTTATTTATTAAAAACCTCAGCACTCTAGTTTTGTGTGTGGTTTGTTTTTTAGACTGAATCTGGCTATGGATCAGAGTCAAGTTTACGACGCCATGGCTCCATGGTGTCTCTTGTTTCTGGAGCAAGTGGGTACTCGGCAACATCCACCTCTTCGTTCAAGGTTAGTTAAGAAAATTGTCTTAGTATTGATGGATAAATAACATGTGCACCTGGAAAGAAATAACTTACGTGAAGACTCATTCACACAATTTTAGAAAAAAATACAGATTATTTGGTTTACTGTGTTATTAATTCATTGCATGATGATGAACAGATCATACAGGAAACTCTCGTGTGTCTGTGCAGTTGTCCCTTTTAAACCATGGCGTCATCATCCAATGGCAAGAAGATGTGGGAGCATTTGCTAACCTTTCCAAGTTTACTCCTCAGAATATCAGGGCCTCTAAATGAAAAGGAATGCTGATTCTGTGATTTAATTAATAAATTTGAGTAATACTGATTGAAAAATAATGGCTTTCCTTGTCTCATGCATATAAATATTTAACATATTAACTTGGGTGAGCTGTACTTCTAGGAGAGCAAAAGAGGAGCAACACAAGAAAGGGGAGAGAAGATTGGAATGAAGATCTTAAACTAGAGCCAACTGTTTTCAAATAGGCATAAAGTTGGTGGCATGCAAAATAGTATTTTTAATAAGCTTTTGTTGAATGCTCTAAAGTAGCAGATGTGGTCAAGAGGAAAAATGGAAAGCAGTAGACAAAATGAGTAGGGAACACTTGTATACAGTTTCTTTCATTCTTCTAACTTTAACCATATTTCACAGCTGTTGATATCTAAAATGTCCATAACATACTTGAATTTGTTCTTCACAGCTGCACAAATCCATTTTTTTTTTTAATTTATGCATTGAGCTATTGCTGAGTATGTAGAAGCATTTCAGGCTTTTTTCCCTTTTTCAGAAGGGCCATAGCTTACGCGAGAAGCTTGCAGAAATGGAAACCTTTAGAGACATCTTGTGCAGACAAGTTGATACATTACAGAAATACTTTGATGCCTGTGCAGATGCAGTTTCCAAAGATGAACTCCAGAGGGATAAAGGTAAAACTGTAACTGAAAACTCTTATCTCCATGGAATTTACCTTTTTACACGGTAACAGTCCTTGGAATAGTTAGTCTGTAGCATTTGATGCTATATAAATAAAATACGTATCTTAAATTTACTCCTTGTTGTAGGGATCAATCATAGATATTTCTGCAGAAACAGTGTTAACTATTTTCACTTCGGAAGTTGGATTCCCATAAAAATCTGCTTAACAATATGCTAACCTGTAGCTGTACAAAAGAAATGCTCTTTTAAGCATTTGATTTCATAGAACAATAATTGTTTGCCCTCATAAGATGAAATCACTTTAGTTTATCACTGTGTTTCTTGCCTTTTATTTTGAAAAACCAGTAGGATATCACTTTTGATAGAAACATTTAAAACATTTTAAAGAATTCTTTAAAAAAGGCAAAGGTACTGCCATTATGAATGCTCCTGAAATGTATTGGCTGGAGTAGAGCACTGAGAGCACACTTGAGGCCCAGTAGACTCAGGTGTGGATGTCTACATGTCTCTGAATTGCTCTTAGAACACAGCTTGTCATATCCATGCGCTTTCCTGAGGCATTTATATTAATTCCTGGGTTTGTTCTGGCAACGTGAAACGTTTAGTAGTAAGAAGATGGTAGATAAGCACAATTCCACTTCTTTGCGAACTTTCTAGTGTGGTAGATAGTTACTGAATTGTGGCTCCCTGCTTATCCAGTTACAGCACCAAAATAATGTTGTTCTTACCATAGAATTGAGTGTTAAACACTGAGCAAATGTTAGTGCCCTTATGATTTCTGACAGTAATGATAGTGGTCTTGGGCCAGAAAAAAAAACTGTGGGAGGTATTTGTGACTGTTGTTATAGGAAAAAAAATCTTAAATACTGCTTAGGCATGAAGATGCTCTTCTTTCTTGCACACTAGAGAATTGGAAAAGCTTTCTCACTCCCATAACACACTCTCTCTCTCAAATTCAGTGGTAGAAGATGATGAAGATGATTTCCCTACAATGCGTTCTGATGGAGATTTTTTACATAACAGTAACAGCAGTAAGGAAAAACGTAAGTGGATCCCAAATTTTTTACTGAAAATTCGTATGAATGGTGTGATAAGCCTGATACAAGATGGGTATTTATGCTCTTTTCTAAGCAGAAGATGGCAAGAATAGTTATTTAAATGCATGTGACAGGAAGTTCTTATTCATGTTATCACTCATTAGCTGCTTTTCATGATTTTCTGTGTTATTCTTAATTCACACAAATACTAATGCAACCTTGTCAAGCTAGAACTTCCTATTCTGTGTCCAAAGCCATTTTCACTACAGAATTCTGTTGAAACAGCTACATCATTCAGATACTGGGAACTGAGATTTGCAACAGGTAATTACAGTTTTTCTTGCAAGTGTTACCTGCTTTAGGAGCGTGGTGGAGCACAATGCTTTTCCAGTTAGGTATGTCCCAGTATGTTTTTTCCAAGTTCTATGGCTACATAATGGTTAAGTCAACACTATTGCTGATTCTCACTCATCAAAGTTTTAGCACTTTTTTAACTGTATTTCAGTTGTTATGATGAAGAGAATTCTGATTTTTATTCTTACCTTAAATTATATAGTTACTGTACTCGATGCATCCATGCAGTAAATGTGAAGAAGTCGTGCAAGTCTTGCTATTCTAGAAATCTGATACTTCTGGCCTGTCAGCAGTTGTGTATGCATTTAAATTCTGTATGCATTCTTCTTAGACTTCCTCTTGCTCCCTGACTGAAATATTTTACATTCTCAAGATATTGACAATTTCGTTAGTCCTAAGGTATTTCTTAGGCTTTGATTCACACCACTTTGAAGTTGCACTGCCTCCAGTTTCAAACTGATGGAATCTCCCAAAGTACTGACCAAAAAGTGTTTTTAAAAATATAAACACTTTCATCAAGAACCTGTAAAATACATGGGGCAAGATAAGCCTTTTTTGTGTTTTCTGTTTTCTTTTCAAATGACTGTTGTGATACACCTTCCCTTGCTGTAGTTAAGTGCTCTTTTTAGAGTGTAGCCAAAACTGTTACGAGGAAAGAGGAGAAGAAATGGAAGAAGCTTTCAGGATACTTCCAGAATTCATCACAAGAGTAGATTTTTTCAATTAAGTGCTTGTTCTCCTGAGGATTAATCATAATGCTGATTTCAGAGGTTAAGTAGCATGAAACTCTGAACTTCTGAATAAATCTATCTTTCCTGTTATCACCAAAGTTAAGCAAGCTTGCAAAGCTCACCTGTAAGCAAGCGTCCAGTTCCATTAACCCTATTGTATATATAAAAGTGTACCTTTTTTTGAGGACTGTTAAGTCAGAACAAATTTCTTTCAGAAAACCGAAAAAGCCTTCTTTAAAGTGAGAATTTAATTCTACTGCATGATTAATTTTGAAAGAGATGTCTTTGTCAAACTTAATTCTTGTAGGAGCATGTAGGAGTTTCAGCTCCTACATTTACATTTACAATTTACCTTCAGAACGTTTTTTCGTATCTACATTCTGGTGTATCTGCTATATATACACATATGATATGAGGCATTTCATTAGGAAGGTCTGTATTTTTAGTACATCTGGTCATCTCAGGATATTTAAATGCAAAGTAAGTGACTTCATTTTTTTCATCTTGTGTTTAACAGGAATAAATGTTTAACAGAGTGAAATGTTCTGTATCAAGTCTTTGGGAACTTACCTGCTAAGAAATTGCTATGTATTATGGGTACCCAGATATAAACTCACTTTCTATAGCTCACTACAGAAGATAATTTCTGCAACCCCTTGCTTTTTGCAGAACTTCTAATTCCAGTTGTTTCCTGATTCCATTAAATTTACTTTCTGACAATTATTTCTATGAAAAGCTTTATCTCCATTTTAGTTTTTCTGTGCCTCCGTTTTGATTTCTGAAAGCTAAATTCATTAAGAATTTAGTAGCAGAGTGCTGCAAAGCTTGGTTAGAAATGAAAAATCAGAGTCTCTGCCCTAATGTGGAATCATAAGTCATAAGTGATGCAGTGGGGGAAGCAGGTATCTCAGGTTGAGACAGCAATGCCATGGGCAGAAAACTATTCAGACTAACCGATAACAAAAGATTTATCTTCAGCTTCACCCTTTTCTAAAGCTTAGTCTTAGCTGTTAAGATTCTTTCATTTCTCAAATTACAAGTTTCCTTCTCGAAGTCTCTATCCAGTCCTGGAAGGACTGGAATAGTCTTATTTAACTGTAGCTGAGAAGTTGTTGGTCATTTATTCTGAGGCTGTTCTCCAGGAAGTGAGAAGCATGGGTTCAACCTCATACTTGGCCTACTATGATAAGAAGGAGTGTTTGAACCTACTGTTCAAACCACTAGTGCACCAATATAATGCTCAGATAATTAGATTTAAGACTGACTTAAGGGACCATACCCACGTTGTCATTTAAAATTTATTCCCTCCTGCATGTTCCCTGGGTGGGAGGAGAAAGTTTACTATAGAGATTTGTGTATTACTCTGAAGAAGACGTTTCAGATAGAGAGGCTTTTTTCAGTGTTCTCTAGGATCTTTGAGTGAAGAGCTAGAAAGAGTACTATGAAGGTATTTAAATTTATTGGTCGTTTTCCAATTTAAAAATCTGGTAACTGAAACAATGATCATTTGTATAAAACACCAAGGGAGAGTCTGGCTGATACATGTTTACCCGTTGGGATCTTACATTCTACCAATGTAGAATCTTGATCAGGAAGTGTTCCCATCCATACGCTCAGGAAAATGAGTGTATTTGGATTTAAATTACGTAAGAATAGCAAGAGCAGGTGAAACCTACTTAAGGAACCTCTTGAAGACTGAAGGTGTTTTTTTACTGGAGCTATAAAGATGGAAATGGTACAGAGGCTGATGGAGAGAAATTGGATGTAAAACACAGTAGGATTTATGCTGGAGTTTTGTGCTTTGAATAGAGGAAGAATATTCACCATTGTATTGCTGAAATAATGGGGTGGTTCATAGAGGAAAACTAATCATATTGATCCTACTGCTGTCCACGGAAGATGAACAACAGTAGGTGTCAATAAATGGGTCAGGCACCGGAAGAGTTCTTTTTTACTTAGAATTAATTTAGTGACATAAGACATTAAAGTGGCATAAAATGGAGAAGGTAAAGGAACTTCTTTCTGCTCACTGTCTTTAGAATAATTATCTGTTTCACTGGAATACAGATTTGATCAAACACATGACGTTTGGGGTATCTGGGAAAGTGTTACAAACAGGATCTTAGCAGGGAAAACTGGCCTAACAGCCTTAGAGGTGTAGGAGAGAATGGCTGAAGAGCTGTTGAAGGCTAAAGCATGGTGTCAAGAATCCTTTATATCAAAGACAAGAGAAAATAAGTCTGAGATAAAGCAAAATGCTTAAAAGACAGAATAATTAAAAAGAAGCCACTTGGAAGATGTTGAGATTGAAGTTAAAATAGGAGGAATATCATCCTGCTGCTTTTTCTTAGTTGGTTGCATGCAGTTTGATCACCAAGCTAGAAGAGCAGTTGCAATGGTAAGAACACTTTCCTATTAGCCTTTTCCTTGAACCATATAGATCTCCTGATGCCAGATTTCATTTTGAAACACCCAGTTTGTAGCTGACATGAAAAAATGCTTAAAAAAGGAATAATGTTCAGGCTCTCCAAATAGAAAATCACCTGACAAATACTTTTAATGTGCTGAAGCTCAGCTGTTACTGAGACTAGGCTTGAGGTCATCTTTTGACATGTTTCAGGAAGGCAAATGTCTCCTGTGATGAGAAATGAATCAAAATACTCCCATCCATCCTAAGGAATCTGTTGTGTGACCATCTCTTCGAAGAAACAGGTTTTGCATCTTTCTGCAACAAGTTTGTTTTTGCCCAGAATTATAATGGCTGAAAGGACCTGTGGACTCTGACTTTAAAACTGCAAGCTCTGCATGTATCACTGCAACTTGGAAACTGGTCATTAAAGAATGACCTAGAATATATGATGACTGAAACTGTAGGGAAGTATTAATGAGCTGTAGCTGAGACCTAAAGATGTTCAGGAACAAAAGTTGGCTTTTTTCCAGGAAATGAGGCTGCGTCTCCTTCGTGATCTACCACAAAGGTTTCTGGAATGATTTGATAGTATTGCAGCCAGTGGTAGTTTCTTCAGCATGTCTAGCATGTTGCATAATTAAGAGGGAAAAATCACAGCATTATAGCTGTGCTGGTAAGCCTGCACTTGAACCAACTGGAAAAATTATTAGTATAAACTGTATTTTTCAATTGTAAAGTGTTACGGGTGAGGCTCTTGTGTAATTTTCATGATTCTTAGTGAATCCACTGCATTGCCTGCTTGCCAGCTTCTACCACTGTAATTCTCAGCCTTCTCCGTGTTCCCACTGCAGCTGTTAGGGGGAGGGAGAACTGCTCTGCTCATTATTGTTTCTGAAACAGATTTTTCTTTCTCTTAACGTTCCTTTTTTTCTCCAGCCCCCATCATCTTTACCTTTTAAGGAGTATTGTTGATTAACATGAAACAAAAAATAAGCTGTATTTTACCATAGTATGTGTGCTTATTGAGGTATTTGAAGTAGTGTGTAGTCTGTAATCATCTGTTTGAAAAATAGTTTGACTCCTTCTGAAAGGAGGGCATATAATGCCTCTAGAGTCTTAAACCATTGCTTAAGACATGTGATGATTGCTTTTTGATCCCAAAGTATAGATACTGTGCTCTACCATTAGAGACCAGCAATTGCATTTCTCTTCCCCACAAGAACTGAACTGCTTGAAAGCTCTGCTTTACCCTTGTAGACTGGTATTGGATAAACTTACACAAATATTTATTTGTACTTTTTAAACTGTAACAGTGGCATGTTGACAAACTGACAGACTGGGGGGGGGGGGAAGTGGTATCCAGCTGAGGTGGTAAGTCATTAGCTTGCCCCGTGGCATAGCAGGAGTTACTTTAACTTGCTGGGCTCGGTCAGCTTCAATGTGAATGTTACTTCTGCTGTCTAATATTTTCTGACATTAATGTGTAGTGTTTGATTTGTTATTATGTCAACCTACATACAAGTTTGACACATAATAGGTACTTTTTTGTCACACGTTTTAAATGGCTTGTTTAAATAGCCTTAGCAACAGATGGCTTGGTTGACAGCATGAAGTAGTTGTTGGAACTGCAAAACCCACAGTACCGGGATAATTCAACACATTTGATACTTTCATCTTATATCACACCTTTTTACTTTGAGGCTTTTAAATGTATAATTACCTGGTTAAAGCAACCTTTAATGTTACATTTTGGGTTTGATTGCATTTTGAAATTGTTCCTTTCTTAGTGCTTTATCAGATATGTTTTAAGGTTGTGCTGTGTTAATTAGGCCCCACTTCAAGCTGTCAAACTGCTATTGTTACAAAGTATTACCACTCCCTCCACCCACATGATTTGCAGAGTGCAGAGTAATACAGCATTACAAGCAGACTTGAAATACAGTATAGCAAGATGAAGCTGAAGGGATGTGTTCCTTCTTTTGAATCACTTATCCTGTGGATAGATGAAAATTATTAGCGCTCTTGATTTTTATTTTTAAATTAACTTTCTAGCCAGTCTGTTTTCTTCAAACAGTTGTAATATAAAGCATACATGTAAAATGCTTGTTTGAGTTAAAGGCAGCTATCAGTGAACGATTCATGTTTGGTTTTTAGTGTTTCCACATGTGACACCCAAAGGAATTAATGGCATAGACTTTAAAGGAGAAGCTATAACTTTCAAGGCAACTACTGCTGGAATCCTTGCTACGCTTTCTCATTGTATTGAACTCATGGTAAAACGTGAAGAAAGCTGGCAAAAAAGGCTAGATAAGGTAAGATCATTTTTCTTCTACTTTTGTTGGGAAAAAAATGGTTCTTTAGCTTGAAATTGATGTTTCAAATGAGCTTTCGTTAACTTTTTTATTCCAGGTATTGCTTTTATTTTTATGTACAGCATTTATTAATTTTAGGTGCGTTCATTATTACTCCTATAAAATGTTAAAGCCTTGTCCTGACTGGTGATACAGTAACATTATTCATCATAGTCTTTCTTTTCCCAGCCCTTGTTTGGATAGATATTAAAAATATAGGACTACTATAGAGAACCTGGCAGTATTCCATAGTAATAAGTGTATTGCTTGCAGACTTCTAATAGAGACCTAATTCTCCATGCTTGCAAAATGGTGTGCACATCTCTGGAATGTTTTAATTGTGGTAAGAGATGGTATCAGTACTGAGAACAACCAATTTAATTTTAAATGTCTCTTTAAGATACAGTTATTTCACTTTCCTTTAGGAGATTGAAGTGATTAAGTCATGTTTTGTGCTAATTGGTTAATTTTTTTAGCTGTGTAGTATTAGAGTATCTTATTCTAATGACAGTGATAGTTCATGCTAAGCCTACTCAACCACTATAGCAACTCAAAAGGAGCAGAGTCTTCTCTCATGAGACGTGCTGGATGCATGGCTAGGTTTTACTTCAGGCTTTGATTTCTAGAGTGCTACCATCACTGCCTGGTGTCTGGTGTAGTCCTCTAGCTGTTGTTGTCTCTTGGTTTTCATTTAAAGTGTTTCCATGTGGTGCATATCACACTTCAAATCTGTCTCCGTATGTTTTAGTGGTACACGATTCAAAGAAGGAATGCATTCAGACAAAATACATACATGTTTGAATCCTTGCCCCAGTCTTTTGGGTCATCTTTGTCCATATGTCAAAGGCTGGCCCTGTCTAACTGTATTGCAACATCTGTCAACACTTAACTTGTTACTGCTTCATTTAAGTGGTTGGAGGAATTACAGTAGATCCAAGAGTTGAAGCTTGTTCATAGGATCATAGGATAATTCAGGTTGGACTGGAGACCTCAAGAGGTCTGTGTCTCCAACCTGCTGCTTTTAAAGGAAGGGCAGTTTAAGATCAGACTAGGTTGCTCAGGACTTGATAAAGTCTGGTTTCAAATCTCTGAGGCTGGAGACTGCACAACTTTTCTGGGCAGCCTGTGGTGCTGCTCAACTGTTGCTACAGTGAAAAGGTTTTTCCTTATATCCAGTTGAATTAGCTCTTATTCCAGTATCTACGTATTGTTTTTCAACCTTCTACTATAGACTGCTGTGAAGAGTCTGGGTCAGTGCCTTTATGACTTTATTGGAGGTATTGGAAGGCCACTCTTAGCTCCACCTGCAAAAGCCTTCTCTTCTCCAGACTGAGCAAACACGGTTTGCTCTTTTTGATCAGCTTTGCTTGGTGTTTAAATGAAGTGGATTTTTCTTGTCCCTAGATTAGATTGTATTAATACAGAATAATACACTGATACAGAATTTAGATTAGGTTTTTGTCACTTTTTTTCTTTTTCTGTGGACTTTGTTTTTATCTGCAAGTGATTAACATTCAAATCTCAATTTCACTTTGGGTCTCATGTGCCCGGTACCTCATATAGCATGAATAAATACATTCTAAAGGGGGTCACAAGCTTCTTAGGACTCGTTTTCCCGGAAGCTAAAATAGTAAAGTTGCTCTGCTTTGGTAAACTTGCAGCGTTTTGTCAATGAAATTTCCGGAGTTTACAGCATATTCATGGTAAAGTACTTTAATTCTAATATAATTACTTTTTATTTGTATTCCTCTAATTGCTAGCCTTTTGGAAGAGGAGACTTTTATTGAATTAAATAATGTAGAATTGTGGTGAGCTAGCCTTGGCTAACAGCTGCATGCCCAGCTGCTCACCACCCATCCAGCAGAATTAGAGGGAAAAAATAGGATGAGAAAGCTAATGGGTTAAGAGAAAGACAAGGAGATTGCTTACTGGTTCTTGTCATGGTAGAACGTTCTTGACACGGGGAAAATCAGGTTGTTACTGATTTAGAGTAGATCCAGTTAATGGGAAACGAAAAGACAGACACTGAAACAGCGTTCTTCTCCCATTTCCCAAGCTCAACTTCACTCCACTGCAGGCCCCTCTGCCCACTGCTTGCTATCCCCAGGCAGTGTGGGGTGAGGACTGAGGCGGTTGCAGTCAGTCCAAAACGCTTAATCTCTGCCACTCATTCCTCCCCACACTATTTCTCTGCTGTAGTGCAGGTCGTCTCCATAGGTGGCAGTCTTCTGGGAAAAATCTGATGCAGTGTGGGTCCTCCATGGGACATGGTTCCTTCAGGAAACGCCCCTCTGCTCCAGCATGGCGTCCTCCGTGGACTGCAGTGTGGATATATTCTCTGCCCTGGAGCTGCTCCTTCTCCTCTTCTGGCCTTGGCATCTCCTCTGTTTTCTCACTTTTTGCTCCACCTTCCTCTTTCCCCTGGGGGTGTCTTTTTTCTCTTAAATACATTTTCAGGGAGGTGCCACACACATGGTGGATGGGCTCAGCTGTGTGCTGCAGTGGGTCTGTTTTGGAGCTAGAACCAGCTGTGTCTGACGTGGGGCAGCCCCTGGCCTCCTCACACAAAGTCCACCCCTGCAGTCCCCCATGACTAACACTTTGACACCTCCACCCTTACAGATAGCGGTTGACTCTATTCAGACCTCTGCTAACACTATTCCACTTCAGTTGTAGAGCTGCTTTTGTTTTTCTTTTATCTTACTGTTTTAGTGGTTAAACGTGCCTTTATAAGAGTATCTTCTGTAACTGTGGGCCTGGGCAAAAAACATTGCTCTGTCGTCTGATAAATAGATGTGGGAGGACGATGGTGTTGATGTTTGTGCTTTTGGTGTTCTTGGATAGATGTGTAACCTGCTCTGAAAAGGAAGAAATATTGTGAGATTATATAGTTCAGAATACCTTCTCTTAAGAGCGATTACAGGGGACAGTTAGATGTAATTGGGCAGTTAGTTAGTTGTGTTTATATTCTGACAGGGCGGGGGTTGGTGTTACAGCTCTTAGAGTCTGTCCAATGCCTGTAAAAGGCCATCTAGCAGAGTTGAAAGGGGCAGCATCAAGTTTGTCCTTTGTGTGTCAGCAGATCCACACCACTGGCTTTGCTCTGTGCAGGTTTGTCACAGGAACAGGAAGATCTGTCAGTGACTAGAGTCAGTGAGTGGTTTACAAGTACTGTGAGTGCCACTGTAACCCTGTAATACTGTTCTGTAATCCAGCTTACTCTCCTCTCCAGTCTCTGCACTCCACTAGCCTTTTACTCAACAGCAGCACACCAAGATGATTGTAGTAAGAGTCCTACTACCTCACAAAATTATACAGCTTCCATCTTGTAGAGGGCTAGCATAGGCTAAGGTTGCAAGATAGATTTGTGTCTGCTGAAATTGAAGCAAATATGTTTCAAAATTGTAGCTGTCCTGAAAAAATTCTCATATTAAAAAAGCTCAAGTTCAGTAGGATATGTTGAATCTGGAGGTGATACAGTTTGGGTAGAGATGAGTACAGTGTTAGGATGTATGTTTGTCTGTAACCCCCCCTTTTTTCTTAAATAGTGTTTTCAGTTACATTCTGAAGGTTGGAAACTTATTTCTAAACCTTTGAAAACAAGAAATTATTATAAAACATCTTTTAATTTTCAAGGAGAGTGCTAAAATAATGCATGTAATTATTTTAATTTTAGAATTCTATATTTAGTTTTCTTTCTGTTACCAAAACAGTCAGATGGCCAGAATAAAATTAATACAAAAACATGTAATGTTATCTAAAGATAATTGTAGTTGCAGCTTTGCTTTCAACCTTTTACTCTTAGCTGTTGAGATCTGGAGCTTGAATTTTTATTTTTCCAGTGCAGTATATTTTTCAGAATGAGCCTCTTGAGTGTATTTTAAGATGGACTTTTCTTAAAATTGATAAACAAGGAAAGGATTTAATCTCTAGTATTTGGTACATTGCTTTATCTGTTGTCTTGTTTCCTTTGATCTTATTAATTGTTACTAATGAGCAAACTTACCTTCTGAACATTCTGAACCTTCTGTTCCTTCCAAGATTAACAGGTTTAGGTAGCTTATTTTGTTCACCTTTGACAATTGTAACTTAAATGTCTCATTACATTTCAGAGTTCTAATGCACCAGTAATTTTTCTGCTCTGCAGTCAAACAGTTTCCCAGTTTCTGCCTTATTTGATGTTGTTGCCAAGAGAAGCTGGCAGATTTGGAGAGTTGTTTTTTGACACATGAATTATCACTAATTTGCAGATTGAAGTACAGAATACTGTGGGGATTTGGTGCGAGCGGGAGGAGTTGTTGTGTTTTGGGGATTTTGAGTTTTTAATTCCAAGTGTTCTGGTAAAACTTGTATGCTTTCTCTCAATGACTTATACTCAAGTCATGCTTTATGCGCCTTCAGGACTCATGAGTTACTTTCAAAAAAGATAAACATGCAAAATTTTGTGAAACAAAACATTATTGCCTTTTTGTGATAATTTCAGAAGAGAACTAACATTCATAGATAGAGACAATACTGTCTTCATCTAAGTGCTGCTCTTTTCCCTAAGAACTTTTCCTGTGGAAAGCTACTTTATTTTACTTCAAAACCATCAAAACTGTTGCTTTACTTTTCAAACTTTTCTTTAGAAACTAGAAAATGTGTTCCAGAATGAATGTTGCCACCAAATTGCCAGTTGGTAAACTCAGCCTTTCAGTATTGCTTAAGGGTTTTCCACTGAAGCTTTAAACTTCAAATTTGGTTGCTGAATTATACTCATATCTGCAAGAAGTAGTGTGTGGTGTCCAGTGATCACCTGTAAGACTTAACTTTCTTCCACCTGAAGTGATTCTGAAAGGGGACAGAGAAACCTCTTACTGAGAGAACTGGGTTTGTTCAGCCTGGAGAAGAGAAGGCTCTGGGGAGACCTTACTGCGGCCCTCAGGCCTTCCGGTACCTGAGGGCGGCCTACAGGAAAGGTGGGGAGAGCCACTTTGTCAGGGAATGTAGTGATAGGTAAAGGGATAACGGTTTCAAACTGAAAGAGGGGAGATTTCGATTAGTTCTTAGGAAGAAATTCTTTACTGTGAGGGTGGTGAGACACTGGCACAAGTTGCCCAGAGAAGCTGTGGCTGCCCCCTCCCTGGCAGTGTTCAAGGCCAGGCTGGATGGGGCTTTGAGCAACCTGGTCTGGTGGACGGTGTCCCTGCCCGTGGCTGGGGGGGGTGGAACTAGATCTTTAAGGTCCCTTCCAACCCAAAACTATTCTATGGTTCTTGATTATTAAAGCTGAATTCTGCAAGAATTTCAGAAGTGTTCATAGCTTTTTCACTGAGAATATCTAGCAGTATATACAATTTGCTGGAGAAATGTTGGACTTAACCTGATTCTGGCATTACTACTTTTCTATTCAAAATATACAATGCTATAGACTGTCACCAGTGGCTCTGGTACAATCACACACCTATATGAGAGAATGATGTTCAGTTGTTAGTCTCTGCATGGAGTTCACAAAGTGATTCACATTGATCCTGTGCCAGCTAATTATAGATACAAACATACATGCTGTGACTCATGAGTACCTCACC
Organism: Leptosomus discolor; assembly: GCF_034619465.1. Lineage (NCBI taxonomy): Eukaryota > Metazoa > Chordata > Aves > Leptosomiformes > Leptosomidae > Leptosomus > Leptosomus discolor. The sequence goes on along the minus strand of NC_141419.1, from coordinate 66,140,228 downwards.
ATGTTCAACAAGTTAGCTTTTTACCAATCTTAATTTTCATCCTTTGTTACCAGTGCCCAAACACCTGTGTCAAGGAGATTTATATAAACTGTCAGTCAGATACAAAGTCTGACCGTCAATAAACCATGAATAGCTATCCTTAAATTAGATAGCAGTTTTTGCTTGCTGATCTGGTTTCTTCCACATGACTTAAAGAAAGTAACCTCAAGGTAGCTACCTCTCCGAGCTCTGTATTATATATGCATGTATATAGGCACATATAATGCAATAAATGTGCATGCAAATAAATTAAGATAATCAGCAGCTTTGCAATTGTTACTTGGAAAAAACCTATACCGGTCATTCCATTTATTGGCATATTGACTATTATCAGTCAATTCATTCTTACTGCATCAAATGATCGTGTAATTTTACAGGAGATAGAGAAAAGGAGAAGAATTGAAGAAGCATACAAAAATGCTGTGACAGAACTGAAGAAAAAATCTCACTTTGGAGGGCCGGACTATGAGGTACAAAGTATGCTTTTGAAATTTTTAAAAATGCTATGACTTTTAAAGATGGGTTTGTTTTTCAAAGTGGGGAAGGCGATGTGTAAATCAAGGTGTTTGGCTTGTGCAAGTGTGTTCATGTCACTTGTGATTTTCCACCTTGGAAACTGAAACTGTATGAAAAAATTCTCAGTCCTTAATTTTTTGAGAATAGAAGTCTGTCTTTGCCTCCGGCTTCCATGTTCTGCTTTTTTCTTAAAGCATTTTGCTTACAGATATTTCTGCTAATTTTTGATTGTTTTTCTTGTACATTTGATACTGCTTATATGCTATAGTTTTGTCCTTTCCCTTTTTAATGGTTCAGCTGTGTAGATATATGAAGCAAACATGGAAGCCCTGACTGCAGAGTCAGTCCTAGAATCTGAAGTTTAACTTTAATTGATTTTTAACTTGTCACTCTCACTTGAAATTTAATGTTGACAAACTCAGTCATTTTAGGTTCCTTTCATCTTTTACATGGCATATTTCAGCTGCTTCCTCCCCAGTGAGATATTTAATCAAATTCTAAGGTCTTAAACCACCTTCTGAAGAATAATGTAAGCTAATGCACCTGTAATGCACTTTGCATAGTTTTTAAGAGCTTGACGCTTTAATGTAGATTAATCACACACGGTTCAACTTACAAATCATAGACTGATAAATAGTACTAATATGTTGAGATGTTTAAAAGATACTTGAGCGTAGATTCTCTGTTGACTGAGGCATATACTATAGAAGAAAAAAGATGGATAGGAAGTTGGACTTTGCCTAGCTGGTTACGAACCCAGCGACTTCTCCCAGGTATTGCTGTGGTAAAGTGGTTCTTAATTTGCTGTTTACAATACGGTAAAAGCAGTAAACCAAATTTTCTGAAATTACCATTTTACTTAGTAGACTCGATTTTTTTAATAGTTGACTCGACCCTACTTGCTGTTTACTCTTGAGCTGTTGTTCCTGAGAATTTTCCATAGAGATCACTAGAACTTTAGTCTTCTCTTGTTATGTTTTGAGCACATATCTGAAATCCGCCCTAAGGCACTCGAATTGTTGGAAGGAGTCTAACTACACAATTATGTTAGTATGTGTACTTTACTGACACACTGTAAACATTTTTAAGAGAAAATGTATACTAATTAAAACCTAAATCTGATGTCAAAACATATTGACGCTGTTTCCTGTTTTTTTTCTTCTTTCTACAACCATCCCTAAACTGTAGTTAGAGGGAGTAACTTCCTTTACCAGGTAGGGTTTTCAGAGGAATTGTAATCTAAGACCTCAAATATTTTCACCAATATTCTACAGAAGAAATTTGCTTCTATCAGTTATATGTGTAATAGATAAAAATGTATTTCTAGTATTAAACTGAAGAGGAACTCGCACGTCTCCAAAATTTTGAACTAGTTTTGGTTTTTATGCTCTAGGAGGGTCCTAATAGTCTGATAAATGAAGAAGAATTCTTTGATGCTGTTGAAGCTGCTCTCGATAGACAGGATAAAATGGAAGAACAGGTATTAGTATTTGAAAAATGACTTAATGATGGGCACTTCTTGGGAGACCTTTCTGACTTAAACTCAGTCCTGGGGTGCATCTCCTGAAGCTCTAGATACTTTATTCTGATACTGATAAGGGGAATTATCTTCATGTTTTTACAGTTAAATATTGTTGCTTACAGTAATTTTGAGAAAGTGGCTTCACAGCTTACATAGAAAAGGATACTATAAGTATTAAGTTAATTGAATGTCTCTAGTTTCTAACTCCTAAATAAGTGTCCTGTATAAAGCTTATCTTTGTATATAACCGATGCACTGTGCAAATAAGAATAGCAAACACTACAGCTATTTCTCAAAATCTAATTATTGCGCTGAAGTTTCTTTTTACTTTAGCAGTATGTGAAATAGGAAAGACATAGTTCCGTTGGTGTTTGTTTTCATTTAAAAATTCTGTAGGCTCTGGCTACTTCTCTAACTCATTTCTTGAATACACTTCAGTGACAAGGATCAAAAAGGGATAAGGTGCATGTGAGGCCGTATATAGAACACAAGAATGTAAAGCAGTATATAAAGTGAGAGGGAATAACAAAGTGGTGCATCCTTTGTCTTAAAAATGTTTAATCTTATGAACATAGTGAATACAGTAACTTGAGTAAGGATTACAATACTTAGTAGTGTACATCGTACCCAAGAGAATTTACCTATATTGGGGTCTCTTAGCAGAGAGTAAAAGCTTTGAGTGACTGTTGTACTACTACATGGCTTGTTAATGCTGCTGATCTGTTTTCCGTAACTTAGAAATACACCTTGAAGTATAGACTAATTCAGTCTTCAGGCCCATTCACATACTCAGAATTCCAGCAGGATGACAGCTTCATGCCTGTCATGGACAGCATTAGTTGTTGTAGCCACTGTGTAGATTGAGGGTGACTCACTTTCATAGTCCACCCAGTAGCAGCTGACTACTAATAATGAAAACTATTTTGTTGCAGTCCCAAACTGAAAAGGTTAGATTACACTGGCCAACATCGTTACCTTCTGGAGATGCATATTCTGCTGTGGGGACTCATAGATTTGTCCAGAAGGTAAGATAGTTTTCATTATCTCCTCTGAATAGTGGGCTGACCTATGTATAATATTTTGTATGGGTAGGTAAGATTTTTATTTTAGGTGTTTCTAGTAACTTTCAAGGGTTTACTTATTTTCAAATTAAGTAGCTGGAATTGGAGAAGGACTGTTTTCTGTCAGTTCAAAAAATACTGATTTGAGTATCTATTTAGAATACTCTTGACTTGTATTAAGCTTGTCAGATAATAAAGGAACAATCCCAAGTTGCTAACCTCAGTGTTTTTAAGATACCTTCGCCAAAATTCATTTAATTGATTTTATTAAAAAAAAACAACCAACCAAACAAAAAACCACAACAAAAAACCCCAAACACATTCATTTATGTCAGAATCGGTAGACTTTTTTTTTTCAATGTTACTGGAAACACTGTTGCTCCTCTCAAGGCTATGCTGGGAACATAATATGTAATAGGTGCATGAAATCAGCATTTGCTGCTGTGCTTGCTGCTTATGGTGCTTTTGTTTTCCTTTTCTTCATTATCTTGTGCTTGCAAGTTGGTACTGAATGCTCTGTTGTGCCTTTGTTCTGATTACTTGGTTTTTTCTTTGTCTGTCTCTGGTAGCCCTATAGTCGCTCTTCCTCCATGTCTTCCATTGATCTAGTCAGTGCCTCTGACGATGTTCACAGATTCAGCGCCCAGGTACTGTATTAATGTGTAGAGTGGGGGTTGCATATCTTTGCTGTATTTCATCCTCTTCTCTAGAACCTGGGTTTTTTTTTGTCACTGCTTGCTTTAAACTAGTACGTTGAGACAAACAAAGGACTTCTCTATTCCTGTACTAAATGGTTGTCTTTTTACATCCAGCTTGCATGCAGAGGCCCAGATCTTGTGAAGCTGTTGGATTTAATTCAGTAGCTTTAATAAAAGTGCCTACAATTTGAAAATGTTGCATTTCTGATCATAATGAAAGTAGAATAACATCTGGTTTGTGTGGGTTGGAGATAGTCTTTGCTTCAAATTAAATAGTTTTTCTCGCTTTTAAATCAAAGGTCTGATTTTTGTCATTAACATTTGATTGTAATGACATTAAGATACTAAATGTTAAGGTTGACTATTACCATTTCTTTACCTATTACCATTTTACTAGTAGTAAACTAGTTTTATTACTGAAAGGTCATAAAGTATGTTTGTGGTATCAGAATTTTTACTGAAGAATTTCAATAGGTTCACTTATCCTTCAGAAAGTAAGTCTGACATCCTGAATATGTCAACATAGTCATAGTGACATACTCCAGTAATGTACAAAATTACTCTAGGTGCTTGCTCTGAAGGTCATAGTTTAGAATAGAATTAGATAGGTGAGTTCATGTGTTTGCTCTTCAGTCTCAAAAGAAGTTGTTCATACATGACATTCATGCGATTAACTTCCTTCTGCTGTGCTTCATATGTGATTGTGAATATGGAGATTCCTTCTGGGATCTGTTATTTTGGAGTTTTTGAAATTATTAACTTTTTTGAATAGAAGGAATGGATTTTTCTTTTGATTAACAGAGACTGGAGTCATACCACCTGCAGACCTTACTACCAACATTATGAGCAGCACCCTGACACTTAAGAACTTGCTTATTGTACTGAAATCCCGACACTTGACCTTTTGCAGTCAGTTAATTTCTGAAATTTGAATTTAGTGCAAGGGAAAAAGTATGCAGGTCATATTCCACAACACTGATAGGCTCATCTGCTGGTACTCCAGTAGTCAAGTTAGTTTTTCAAGTCTGTTTTTGTTTGGGAGGAAGGGGGAAATCAAGTAATAGAAAGGAAGTTTGATTCCAAAGATAGCAACTGGTTGTCTGTCGGGCTACACTGGGTACATGGGCAGTTCAACACAAGGGAACCTCACAGTTGCTAAAATAGCAGGCCTCTTTGTTTTCACCTCTTTTATGCCTGTGATAACATTTGTGCATTCATATGATAAACCTGAGTATCAGAGCACTAGTGTGGCTGAAAAAATAACAATTTTAAAACGTATCTGAGGTAGACCAGGTCCTTATCACAGTAACGCAAATTGAGGTTAAGGATCAGGATCAAACGGACTGGAGTCAAGACATTGCTCTTTTCAGATGCTGCGTGGATATTACTACATAAAAGTTACTACTGTGTGCCTTCGAATGCAATTTCAACTTAATGGACTCACTGCAGAAAGGATGATCCGCTTAACTGATAGGAAACGGCTCTCCACACACACACACACAGACGCCCCAAATATTTTCCCTAGAACAAATTTTAGCTAGGTCAAGTCAGTCCACCTGCTCTGGAGCTTCATTGCTGCTGAGCAAGCAGGTGAAATACAAGCGAGAGCATGAAGAGAAAAAGAGCCCACCTTTTGGTGGCAACATGCTCTGGACCTTATTAATGTGAAATTGGATGCTGTCCCCAGGCTGAGGATTTGGTTTTTGGAAAGGCAAGCTGATATCTTGATTCTGAATAAATATGACTTGGTTGGTTCTAGACCTCATTCATATGAAGGGAATTTTGGTATCAGTGAAAGGTCGAGTAGAAACTTGGAAGCCTCAGTTTTTAAGATTGAGAAGTATAAAACATGTATTCTGATGGGAGCTGGTTCTTCAGTGTGTCTCTAGAAAGGCAGTGATTTGTCTTTGCCAGATGAATGGGAGGTTGTGGGCTTAAAATGCTGTACATGTTTTGCAGATCACTTTCTTTAAAGGACTGTCAGATTTTGAAATAAGTTGAGCTGTTCTGAGGGCCGGAGAAGTAAAGAACTTCCCACTTAATGTTCAGGCCAAGGCTGCACGGCATACAGGTTACAAGTGTTTTTGAAGACTGTTCCTGTAGCCTGCCAGGAACCCAGAGGTGATAGTGTGGCCTCTCCAATGGGAAAGAAGCTGTGAATCTTTACTCTGTGCCTCTGAAATAAGTGCAGGTTGACAGACAGTGAGCAGGGTGTAGATTACAGTTTGGACAGGTAGTGTACACAGGGCAGTTGTAGGTACTGCAATTCCTTGGTAAAGCAGAAGTAAAAAGCTGTTTATAATGCAGTCCTGTGGATGCTTCCTGCTTTTCTTTCCTTGTGTTACCCTCATGCCTCTGCATTTAGCATAAAGCAAAAAGCAGCAAAAGGTGAAACAAATGTATAAAAGCTAGCTTTATCCTTAAGACTAGGAGCTAGGGGAGAAGAGACCTAGGAACCTGAAGGTGTTGCAGGTAAAAGCTGGGAGCATGGTGAGGATTCTTTTCTGAAAGCAGTGTGACCTAGAGCTAGTAAACCGAATTATTTAAATAGCCCACATTCTTACCTGGTTCAGATTGTACTGTCACTGTTTCACTGGAAAAAAAGAATCTTTTATAGGGAACCTGCAAGTAACTGGCAGGAAAAGATGGCCTGTCTAAAAGTGGAAACACAAATCTGATGGGTGTTTTTAGTTCATTATAACTCAAAACCGAAACAATACAAAACAAAAACTCAAAGAAAACCCTAAAACCTGGACTGATAACTTTTCCTTCTGTAGAAAGTCTATAGTTAAAATAAGACAAACTAGAATTTCCATCCAATGGATTTTATTTTGTTGTCATACTTTGAGGATTTTGACTTGATTCAATTACCTTTTTTCTTCCTGGTCTTAATTGTGTTGCCCACAGAGTCCATAGTACAAACAAAATTACTGCTTTAAATTGAAAGTAAAAAACATCTTTCAATTCTGTATCATATAAGAGAAAGATCATTTAGTATTCTCTAATTTTGCTTTCTACTTATTGTACTACTTGCTCAAATATATGTTTTATATGTTATTTTATATGGACACTAGGCTTTGTATTTTTGTAAGTTGTGCAAAACCACTTACGGGTTCAGGCTATTAATCTTGCAGTTGTGCATTTCGTAAACAAATCTTTGTGTTGTCAATTGATTAAGCTTTGCCTGTCGTGCTTTTCCTTTTGAATTTAAAAAAACTTATTTCTAGTAATTCAGTAAAATAGTGTCAATCACATAGACTTATTTGCTGTGACAAGTTTTAGTTGTCACCTACCTTTTGGGTGGAAAAAGTTATTAAAGTGCTTCCAGTACTTGTAAACATCATGCAGCAATGGGTGCCTTATATATTTGCTTCTATTTTTATTTGGGGGAGAGTGGGATTTGGAAAGAGTGGAGGAACCAGGGAACCAGAGTTAAGATTGTAGATTTAAAATTAAAAATTCCATTTCCTGTCCCAGCACCTGTTTTCATGCATGTTACATGGAATAAAAAAATTAGATATTCACATAGCTTGATTAAAATGTATCAGACATTTGGCCTTTAAGAAAACACACAACTATTTAGGTAAATAATTTTTAAATTGGTTTTATAATACTAGAGTCTCTGTATCATCATAACTTTTTAAATGTACGTAATTCTGTTCTTTTTTTCTAGCTGGCAACTGTGCAAAGACACCAGTGAAACACAATAGGCATGCTTTGCTCATGACTGTTTACTTCACTGCTTTTCCAATATGACTTTAGATATGCATTCACTTTTTTAGAGCTTGTCTCTTCCTTCCCATCCCCCTACCTTTGTTTCGCTTTTTAAATGCTCTTCAGTGAATATCATACAGCGCATTGTAATTTTCTTTAGGGGTACCTGAAGTAAGTTCCTATATGCTGCAATAAAACTGTCTTAAGTAGAAATAGTGAGTTTTGGCAGTTTAGAGGTCCGAAGGAAGGATAGAAAGTGCCCATAAAGAATGAAGTTGGAAGCTGAATCAAGGTTTTGTCTTTTATCCTGAAGGCCAGAAGTGTCTACTTGCTCTTAACCTGTAATAGAAAGCTCTGTTGCCCAAATTCAGCTCCTACACAGGATTTGACTTGTGGCTTCCAGTACTGTACAGTCTTTGCCCAGAAGATGGAAGGAATGAGTTAAAAATGTGTAATTTTTTTTTCCTTTAAAGGTGGAAGAGATGGTACAAAACCATATGACATATTCCTTGCAAGATGTAGGAGGAGATGCCAATTGGCAGCTAGTGGTAGAAGAAGGAGAAATGAAGGTAAACATTTGGGGGTTTGTTGAACTGCTGTGAAGACAGATACTTTCAGTGTGGTGGACCTGGCAGTGCTAGGTTTACTGTTGGAGTCAATGATCTTAACGGGCTTTTCCAACCTAAATGATTCTATGATTCTCTGGGAATACTATCCCTCAGCCAGTTATGCTGTTAAACCATCTCTCTGAGAATAGCATTGTTTAAGTTAGGAATGGATTCCGTAAGAGCTGTGGCTTCTAATGTACTAATTCATACAAAATCCTATGTAACTCTTGTGGTAGCTTTGTCGTTGCAGATTCCTTTCTCATGCTCTCTTACTTAAAACTTGGTATCAAAATGGGTAAATTCGATGTATGAAAATGTTAAGAGTAGCAAGTTACTCTGCTCTGTTGCTTGCTGTACTGTGCTTGTATGGATCTTTGTGCATAGTGATAAATAAGGTAGCTTAATCACTTCTGGAGTAGAGATTTTAAAATACTGGTATTTTAATGTGAGTTGCAATGTAAGAATGTCTGCACTGGTAGTTAGCAGAGTACTCTGACACGGCAAATTATTCATGTGTTAGTCTTCTAAGTGGGTTTTTTAAAAAATTGATGAAATTTTAAACAATTAAAACATGAAGAATTTTGACAATTTCTATTCTACATTTGTGTCTTTGTATTTGGCTATAGGTGTACAGAAGAGAGGTGGAAGAGAATGGAATAGTTTTAGATCCTTTGAAAGCAACCCACGCTGTTAAAGGGGTAACAGGGCATGAAGTTTGCCACTACTTCTGGAATGTTGATGTTCGTAATGACTGGGAAAGTAAGGAACTGGTTCTTAAGCTTTGCATGTTTATCAGCAAGGACATTGTTTAAGGCATTGACCTGATATCTGTACTTGTTTACTAATGGATTTTTTTCCCCCCTCCTCTTTTAGCAACAATTGAAAATTTCCATGTTGTGGAAAATTTAGCTGATAACGCAATCATCATTTACCAGACACATAAGGTAATGACGCTTCAGCCATACACATACCTTACTGAGAAGGTCTGGGGCCTATGTGTTCTAATCTTACTCTGAATGCGTTAATGGCTTAACAACTTAAAGTACTGTTCAGAACAGTTCAGAACAAGTTCTCTATTAAACTGCAATTTTGTCAATTTTTCAAGCTTGTCTTGATAGCATAATTGGTTGTGCATGTGTCTGATAGAGCTTGTAATAACAAATGAGGACTGTTCTTAATGTCTAAATACACCGCTGCAGCAAGGCAAGAGTCCTCTAAAACAAATGGAAGCAATAAATCAACACTGACTACAAGGAAGAAACCTATACCACTATGTCATACGTTTTGTTGCAATAATGCAAGCTATTGTTGACAGCAGTTAGTTAGCATACCCATTTGCATTATGAGGTAGTGTAATTGGTGGTACAACATTTGTTCTTGTAAATTCATTATGTTCTCCTCTGCCCCAACCTATTTTGGTGTAACTTTATGAAAGTCTTCATTTGAATTACAACCCAACAACTGTAACTTAAAGGTTCGAAAAAATGAGAATGAAATTTACAGATTCATCTTTAATCTTGCATGATTCCAAGTGTTACTATACTCAAATGTTAAGCCAAATATTTCTCTTTGACAATTTTACTAGTAATGCAGTTACATTGAAACTTCTGTAGCAGAGAACTCGTGATTTTGAGTAAGACAGTTGTGTAAACTGTATAGTGTTGTGGTAAAAGGTAGACTTCTTTCCCCTATGAAGTGTTGGGAAAACGGTTTTTGTATATTTTTTTATTTTATCAGACATTTTGCTGCTAAAACTCTTAAATAATCTGAGTTTACCGTATCTGTCTTACTGAAGTAGTAGCTTTTTGAAATAGTATTTAAGCATTTCTCTCTCTCTGGAGACCTATTGACTGTAAATGCGTCTATACTTAACCACCAGTTCAGTTTGTAGCTTACAAGTATTAACTAAAATGTAAACCCGAGGTTGAGGGAACAGGAGGGAAACTGCTTCTTCCTGTTTGTCTACTGAAAAAGTCGTTGCAGCTTGGCGTTCTGCATTTCAAAGGCCTTAAAAAATTTCAGGCAGAAGTTTAAAATTAAGCATAGCCGTATAAGCTGATATGCATCTGTACAGCAGCTGTGTTCTGTTTCAGTTTTGAAAATGAAATTACTAACCTGAAGAAACTTCTACCTAAATAACATAACTAGCCTGGTTTGCCTTGCTGGCCTTTTCCATTATATAAGGATAGTAAGTACTTAATTTGCAAAACTGGAACAGCTTATGCTCAGAGCTGTGTTATGTTCACTGCAGAGAGTGTGGCCAGCTTCTCAAAGGGATGTGCTGTATTTGTCTGCCATCAGAAAGATACCAGCATTCAGTGAGAATGATCCTGAAACATGGATTGTGTGCAATTTCTCTGTGGAACATGACAGTGCTCCTGTAAGTACTATTTTAATTCTGTCAAGTTCTGCTTTTAAGATAACATTTTTCTATTACGTGGTAATGCGTATGCAGTACTGGTGTGAGGGAGGTGGGGGGATTATGAAAAAATACAGTTTATTTAAACCAGGTGATAAAATAACCTGATAAAGACATTCTGAGCCTAAAGCTTTCTTGCTGTATTGTGACAGTTGGCAAATCTAAGGCCCTGCAGCAGAAAGGAAGCAAAATTTCTGGAGATGTGAAAACATTTCAAAGAACTGAGGTTATTTTGTATGGAATCAAATCAATAACCTTTCAGTATTGTCAGATACAGGAGTAGGCTTTTGTAGTTGTAGATAGGAATCTGTTAAACCTCCATCTTACACAGTTCTGCCTTGGTTCTCTTAGTAGCAATGATCAGGGTTTTTTTTCGAGTATTTCTGTGCTGATTGCTATGCCATAGCCTGCTTACGTGGGAAAAGTTAGTAACTGATATTTATAAATGCTGATACATTATTCTTTAAATGTTTTTTTACTCATTTGTCATAATTGAAGCAATTCGCTTGTAATATGTATTAAGCAAGCAGGCATTTTAGTTTAACCCTTTCCCTACTCACTATGTACCTTTAATTTCACTCACCTTAATGTTACATCCAGGCAGTGCTAGAATGCAGACTCTTGGAAACACAGCTTCTGGCGTGTCTTAGACTTCATAGTAAATTAAAATGTTAGCAGTCAAGTATGCTGAAACAAATTTAGTCTGAGGCTTACAAACGTTTCTCTTTTTTTGGCAGCTGAACAACCGCTGTGTCCGTGCCAAAATAAATATTGCTATGATTTGTCAGACGTTAGTAAGCCCACCAGAGGGGAACAAGGAAATAAGCAGGGACAACATCCTATGCAAGATTACATATGTAGCTAATGGTAAGTCTAAAATTTTTCAGTATGACATTCATGATATATGCTAATTCTGGGGAGCTGAATACTGGCCAAAAAAAGCTCAATGCAATTTTCAGTTAAGTTTGTATATAACATCACACTTGCAGTCTTCGTGTTCAAAAAGACGAATTAATGTGCTCCATGAATCAGTGAATGGGGTCGTTCATTGTGTGGCATTCTGGGAGGAATAAATGGAAGTGGTGTGTAGCTCAGTCCAAGCAGAGAACCTTGGGGTGGAGGATGTCTGCAACTGGGATGACTTGGCATAGCTTTTAGTTTCAGTAATAGTATGTTTTTTTCAAGTATTTTTTTCAAGTACAATCAAGCTGTAGTTTTTTCCCCCCAGTTAATCTTGTTAGGCTGAAAAGCTGCTAATAGTAAAGGTGCCATTGTTAATCTCAGGGTTGAGAAGGAGCAGATACATTTTGTATGAGAATACTTGCAAGCTGTATCATGTAGTCTACTTTTTTATTTTTTAATTGATACAGTCCTTGGTATTGACTGAAAAGTTATCAAAGCCCAACTGTATTGTTACAGTACCCAGCATCTAGCAGCATATTGCAGCATTGGAGCTGCATACTCCTACCTCCTCTCCTGCAGCTATAAAACACTTCAAGAGTAGCTTACCTGCGTATTACTGTTAACCACCTATTACATGACTTACTAAAAAGTCAAAGTCTGAAAAATTGGTTCAGTAAGTCTTTGCCACATAGGAGTGAAGTAATTGGTATAAATCCTGTACAAATAATACTATATGGTGTTAAACTCTGGGGTAAGCTGCTTTGTTTCCTTTTTAGAAGATTTCCAATTACCTAAATACATTTTTATTGATAAATTCTGAACCATGATTATATGGGAAGTGGCAACTTTTTCAGCAAAATATGTGCCCTGTGAATTGAATTATGTTTTCAAATTAGTTTGAATTTATTTTTAAAGCACTTAAAACAAATGTGTAAGACGTTAGCAATGTAGCAACTCTTCAGACAAATGCAGCAGTTATTGAAAAGTTAAGACTGACTTCTGTTTTCTATGAAATAAGAAGTAACTCTTCTATTATTTCATGGAAATCCTTAGAGAATATCGTTTTCCATTTGGGTATTCCCCAAGGACGTGCAACCCATCATGTTTAATGTTTTCAAAATAGTGGCATTGTAGAACTGGACTGAGCTTGAGCATTAAGAGTAGAAAGTGCTACAATACAAGCTGTCAGGGCATAAAAAGAATTGCTGATCATTATTCTTTCCTCTTACTTCAGAAAGAGTTGCAGGAATAACGAACTTACATTTCCTTTTCTAGCCTTTAGTGGATTTGCTATATTTCAGTGTCTATCTTACTGTCTGCTTGCAGTGAACCCAGGAGGATGGGCACCAGCATCAGTGTTACGGGCAGTGGCAAAACGAGAATATCCAAAATTCTTGAAGCGTTTTACATCATATGTGCAAGAGAAGACAGCAGGAAAGCCTATTTTATTCTAGTATTAGCAGGTATACATGCGTTTTCTTCATTCTTGATTCACAGTTGTAAATCTCAGGCCAAACAGAAGTACGCAAACTAGAAAGGGCTTATCGTGATTAGCATTAATTCAGAGCTTAGTTTTAATGTATGTATGCAATATACTTTTTAAAACATTCATATAATTTGTGTGTATTATAGCATGAAAAATACAAGCAGCACAAGTTAAAGAGTTTTTGTAGACTTACTAGTTCATCTTGCAAGATTTTGCATACATGTCTAATTTATGTAGAACTGTAAAAGGATGAAGTACTGTTTCTTAGCTATCACAGGCATTTTACAATTGTTCTGCAAAGAATACATACTGAAGTTTCTCTAGAGCCTCATGAGGTTTTTATATCTTAAATTCTACTTAATAATTGCATATTTGATAGAATATTATGAAGGTCAAAGTATTTTGTATTGACAGAGTAGTTTTGATATAGGATTTTTATTAATGGAACATTCCTGACAGACCAGTGTCAATTACTGGAGTATTTAAAAGGCTGTGACTTAAATTTTTAGCCTTTCTGATGAGCCTAAGAAAGAAAAGGGATTTTTACAGAAGTCCATGGATTTATTTTAATGGTATAGGTCATTGGGCTAATCTAAAATTATTTTAACATTTAAATGAAAATACGACATTAGAAGATGATTTCTTGATCACTTTCCAGGCTGTCTGAATCTGTCAGACATAAGCCTTAGTGCTAAGTAAACCTTCACTTTTTGTAAGTGTAGACTCTTGCTGTACTCATTGTGTGTAACTGTAGTGTCAAGTGATGGAATTCCGTTACATCAGTAATACTAGAACTACCTGAAAATGAGGTTTTTATCTCTTTTTCTATGCCTGACATAGTCTACCTCTATTTTTAGGTTCTATGTGTTATGTCAGACTCCAAAAGTCGTAGTCATTTGATCCTTCTGTAACAGGTAGCCCTGTAATTATTCATATTTTTAATTGTATATTGTTAGAGAACTAGTGTAGGTGAGCCATTAGGAACGTGGCTGTCATGAGCCAACAGTTCAAACGTGATCGTAGCAATGCTGATGCTATTTCAGGTGTTTAACAAGTTCTTTTTTTCCTATTAGTGTCCAAACTTCTCAGTGCTGCATTTTTGTCTTTGCTTACCTGCAGTGATCAGAACAAGACTGGGTGAGCATTCCACGTTGGAGAGGTGACCATGCATAGAGCACTCCATGCTGGAACGAAGGATCTACAGTCTTTTTATGGCCCAAGTTCTAGGCTTTGTATACTGAAGTGAAGAAGTGTTGCAACACCATGAGGCTGAATATTTAACACTATTTCTCTCCTGCTAACTTTCCTTGCTCAGTCAGCGTGTAATTATAAATACATGTACTGATAACATGTATATGACTCTTATTTTTATTTGCTTGCTTTAGAAGAGGAAGAGCGCCTGCAACTTTGAATCACCAGTTGGGGTTGCTGCTTTGATTTTCAACAAGTTGCAGAATTTTGCTGTCAACCTTACTAAGATCCCGCGCAGTTTTTGTGCATGTCTGGAAAGCACAGAAGACAAATTCACGTATAGCATACTGTATGTGCTTTATATGCACAAAAATCAATGTGATATTTTGCGGGGGGAGGGAGGGACTTCAGTAAAGCCTAGGTGACTTATTGGCAGGTTTTGTTTTGCTTTGTATAATCATAGTTCATTGCTGCTGGTTTCTAGAACGAATCATCTTATTACATAAAATGTCAGTTAATAACTGAGGGCTGTCAATATCCTTATGACTTTGCCTTTTCTATTATCTTACTCTTATGATGATCTTTGGTTCTGAAGGAGTAAGAGTGTGAAAAGCTTTATTTTTTCCAGATATCTTTATACTTCTATTGTATTTTTTAGTTACGTGCTACAGAATTTTTGTTATTAAACATGATCCAGAAGTATCTAGGAAAATTCTATATGAGAGGGCAAGAGACTGCCTGAAAGCTAGAAGTCAGCTGTCCATGCTGTATGTGGACTACTTTCTTGCATGATAGCCAGGGCTTTCCTGAAGCTGTGAGAAGGTACACTATAATATTTATTGAAGTAATTTGGAGAACATAAGACAACATTCCCAGTCTAGAATGAGGATGAGTACATTATTCTGCATGTGTGTTCCTCATCTTAATAAAGCCATGCTATGAGGTTCATGTAGAAAATTATTTGCCTGTTGATCAAAAACCATCAGAGCTATAAGGATGCATAGTTCTTACTGGAAAGTTCCCTTTAGTTGCTGTGAGAATTTAAATGTCAGATATTTGGGACATGCTCATTAGGAGAGGACTGTGGCAGACTGGTACTGACTTCCAGGTCTTTTATCCGTGTCCTGTAGTTGGAAACTCTTCAGAGGCTGCTTGGTGACTCACTAACCTGTGTATCTTGAGAAAAAGGTTTCAGATCTAATTTTTCAAAAGAAAGCTGAAAGTCTTATTTGATATAGTGTGGTAGGTGCCTGAAAATAAATATAATACAGTAACTTAATGGAGATTTGGTAAATGATTAAATGTTACCTGCACAGTGTTGAAAAACTTCAACTGTTCGTCTTCTCTGTAGAGATGAAATCATACATAACACGTGATTACACATGCATGCAGATTTCATGCTCCATAACTCTTCCCTTTTTATTTGCCTTTCTCTAATGGTGTGCATGGAATATGCCTTATTACAGAGTTACTCTGTTAATTTGAATATGTAGAAAAGTGCCTATATGGTAGTGCTAGTAAGGCAAATAAGATGAAAATTTGTACATGTTTACTACATCACCAGTGAGCATTTTATATAGTGATGTTAAAAAAAAAATCTTATACCTCAAATGTATTTCATCTTTTTACAGTCAACCAAGCAATGGTTCATTCCACCATAGCCACTGATGGGAACTTTAAAAAAAAAAAAAAAAAAATCCAGAATATAAAGAATTTAACTCCTTATTTGCCGTTTCTGGTAATTGTTGGAACACAGGCGAGTTTATTAATTTAATTGGATAGCTTTATTTTACAAAGGTATGGAAAGTTTACAAAGCAGTATATAAACTTATATCATTAGTTGCATTTGCACTAAATGTGATGTACTTTTGCGATTTATTCTGTAAATAAAATTACACTACAGATACTATTTGTAAAGAATACATTTTACTTTTAGATAAAGGCACTGGTACTTCACTACAGCTAGCCCTGCCCAATCAGAGTTGTAAGAGGCTTCTTAAAGAATATGGAAAGAGTTGCAAGATTGAGGAATTGGTATTAATTGACCTCTTTAAAAACAAATTTAAAAAAAAGGCAGTTCTCTGTAGCCCTGTCAGATTGTCCTTGTGCAAGTAGCCATTAGATCCTTTCTTCTAGAAGGGATCTTGCTTCTATGGTTTTACAAAACTTGCCCTGTCTCTTGAGCCTGTCTCTGTTCTCAGTCACTGCCACCTGTCTGTGCGCTCAGAGTTCACTTCTTCCCGTTCGTAGGTTGGTAGTACTTACTTACACAGCAGTGGTCGTCTTTGCAGAAGCAGCTCCTGACTCTAGAATGGGTGTTTTTACAAGCTGAGCCAATTTGAAGGGCTGAGAACACAGCTATCTTCTCCATCAGATATTGTTTCTGTATATCTGTGTCCGTTTGGAGAATTTGGACATTGCCAAACCAGATCTGAAGTAAATGACTTGATAGAACTTGTATTGGGAATGAGGATGAGGTGGTCATTGTTATGCTGTGTGAGAACCTAAGCATCTTACTTTGACAAATTTATCTGTGAAAAATCTGATGCACTTTGGAAAATAAAATAATAAAAATTACTTAATTGGGCTGAGCTGGCTTATCTGAAGTTGTGCAGATTCTCTTTAACCAGATTGTCCACCTGTATTTTTGTCAAGTTGTACAGATAACGCTGTATTTGAATTCCCACTGTTCATCTACAGACTTAAAACATGAATCATATTTTTGAGTACTTCTGAGTGTGTAGAGTGTAACTGTTTGTTCTATAATAGCTTTATGATCCTAATGATAAGTTTTAAAAATTAAAAGAAGTTAGCTCTTCCATGTTACAATCACAAATTTAAACCCAGTATTTAAAAGTGAAAAGTATTAAAAAATATGAAGAAAAACCCTGGTTTGTAGTTATTTTTAACTTTCAGTCTTTTAAAGAAACCTATTTAAAACATTTTACCTATTAACCAACCTTTGGATCATGGATAAAGTTATATACAGTATTATAAATGTATGGAAAACATTTAACAGGGGAGCAGTTTGCTTGTGTTACTGAGGCTACTGAGATGAAAACTTGAAAGCCACATCAGTTTACATATCGAAAAGCTCATTTTGTGCTAGCATATCAGAGGCATACAATCATAGAACATAGTCTTAATATAGAGCACCTCCAAAGTATTTCAGCTCTTGTCTTTGTTAGCACAGAACCAACATCATTACAGGAGTTTCCATGGGAAGAATAGAGATACGGGACTGAAAAGTGCCACAGGGCAAACGTGTGGCTTCTCCTAAAGTATGAAGAATTTTTAAGAACTGAGATCAAGTTCTGTAGAGCAAACTTACAGAAGAAAACTTTCCTTAAGCTCAGCTGCCTCAGGCCTTGGGTAATACACGGCAACAGAGTCCTGAGGTAAACCCTGCCCTTGAAAAACACAGCTATTGTAGCTGGCAAAAAGAAATCCCCCTAAAATAAAATTTAAAAAATACAGTCACGTTCTTGGTCCCATAAGTTATGCCTGTAATTTAAAAAATACGTACTTTCCAGTGAGGAGAGGTTGAGCATTTCTGTAGCTGTCTGTATAACTACAATATAATTTGACCTTAGATAAAATGAATGATAATTAGTTAGGGTTATGCCATGCAATTTACCAGTATTGTTGATTACCCTTACTAATAGTATTGCTATTATCCTTAGTCTTCAGCTACAAAAGCAGTTTCATAGGAGGAGAAAAATGTATTTCATTAGATAAAAGAAAGGGATACTCTGAGCATTAGATGCTGAAAGTGTCCATTTTAAGTTTTTATGTTCCACATTAACATAAGGAAAAACTTTTTCACTGTGAGGGTGACAGAACACTGGAAGAGGCTGCCCAGAGAGGCTGTGGAGGCTCCTTCTCTGGAGACATTCAAAACCTGCCTGGACTTGTTCCTGTGTGATCTACTCTAGGTGGTCCTGCTCTGGCAGGGGGGTTGGACTAGATGATCTTGAGGTCCCTTCCAACCCCTAACATTCTGTGATTTTTCTTCAGCTGTAACCCGTGGTACAGTAAGCTTTTTTTCTCTGTACACCTGCCTCTTCTATGCATAGACTACAGCTAGAATAAGGAAGGCTGGTAATGTGGATTGCTGTAATTTTTAAGGTTTAAACTCATTCTCCTTAAAAAGAACTATTTTAAGTGATCATTTTTATTTTTGAGAACTTTGACCAAGCAATAGTCAGACCTGTTGGCATCTAAAGTGTAAAAACTTCTTTTCAATTAGGAACTCTCCATTCAGTCTCCACTTGCTTGAGCTGGTCTGCCTGAAATTTCAAGTGGGATTTTCCTGTCTATCACAATTACCTTAACATCAACACTCTGTGATTTGTTTGCCCCTCCACTTAAACATGGAGGGCAGTTACCCAGGGAGTTCCTTTCAGATGCACCAGGAAGGACCTGCGTACTGTTTTCTGTGTGTCTGTACTTAGGAGTACCTACCCCTTGAACAGCTGGCTTACAGCTCTAAACTTCTCTGACCCATTGGACTTTGGTTCTAAAATTCCGGAAGTCTGTAGCAAGCGATTCCTCGCCAGTGTTACCATGGCAGGGTATGACAACAGCCCTGAGGATTCCCACCTGCCAAGGTGTGACAGCAACCGAATCACAGAGCAGCCCAGCAAGTTCAGCTCCCGGGTACAGGCAGAGCATGGGACCTACCTACCCCTCACCCCCTGGGAAGTTACACCCTCTTGACAGCATCCTAAAGAATTCCAGTCTCTTGGGATATGTGCTGTCCGGTGAGGGTGAGTCATGCCCGAGTACAAACAAAAGAATTGTAGGTGTGTCCCTACCCTCCAGAAAACACTCCCAGTCTAGGTGACTGCACAGGTCACCTCGTTGCTCATCCCCTGTTGGAAATCACTGCTGTGTGTTCAGCGTCTCATGGCGTTTCCCAGCTGCTGTTTCAGTGCTCAGCTGTCCCCACACCCCCTGCACAGAGCCTGCATCAGTGGAACACTTGAGATGCTGCCCTCAGTGAGCACGGCCCCAGTTCTCCGGGCTTATCCTGTCCAAACTCCAGTGTTGGAAAATGTAGCTGTTAACTTACAAGGCTTTTTTTGAAGGTTTTTGTGGGAGTGGTCTTTGCCTGCAGTTATTAGGGTTGTGTGGTGCCAAAGGGTGGCAGTATCTCCAATGGAGGTCAGTGTATTTCAGTAATGGGTAAAATGCTTAGCTTCTGTAAGGAATCTGAGAAATGTAAGTAAGTAAGCTGCTTTACCCTGGTTGTTTTTCCAACCTTTTTTTTTGTTTCAACCTAATTCTCAAACCTAATTCAAATATTGAAACATAGGGAGCGTAAGTAACCATCCTACTATCAAGAGAGGTGCTAAACAAAATTATCACTAGTTCAGTTAGCATCTGTACGATGCTCTTAATTGTTTAATGTGTCTGTTTTCAAAATTGCTGTCAGGTCTAATAGTAAAAAATGCCACGCAAGTTACTGCTTTCTCATTAACTCAAGACTGCTGTGCCCAACTTAAGTGAAAAAGATGGAATAGAATTAAAAGATCTGAAGACATATTGCAATTGTAATACCGCTAAATTGTTTTCCAATTTAACATTGGTTATATCAGAAACAGGTTCACAAAAGTATCTTGGGTCCTGGCTGTTTCCATTACATAAGCTATTACTTCAGCATTCTGTTGTAAATAGGTGTATGCTTGTATACCGTTAAACAGCACCTCCTGCGTTAAAGGGTATTAACTTCATGCATTACTTAAAAAAGGATGACAGAGTACAATACATGAATGGTGCTTTTAAAAAAAAAAACCAAAAACCAAGCAAGCAGCACCGGGATATGTGTACACAACAAGAACAAATTCAAGTCTGATATTTTTGGATGGCATGGCAATATGCTTTCTAACAGGTATCTCCCCAACAGGAGAAGGAAAACTACCAATGTTAGCATTTACTGATGTTTTGAATAGTATTAATTTAAGAAGTACCCAGTTTTGCTCACATCCCCAAGTGAAGGAAAAAACACTCTGTAACTGGAATTGCCAAAACACCGGTACATAGTCCTTTATTGCCCTTTCCCAGCTTTGATTTGCCCTCAAAAGGCATTTTAGAAAAACACCCTCTTCAGCACCACTAACTGAACCAACACCTTAAGTGCCCAGCTTTTCAATCACATTAGCCTTTTAGGGTCAATTTTTTCCAGGTGCACTAGAGGCTTCAGTTGCTCAGCAAAGTTCCTCATGTCATCAGAAACGACGTCCTGTCCTGCCGGCGCTACCACATTGAGCTCCACCAGGTAGGAGAGGGAGAGTGGCTCAATGCTCTCTGTGTTTCCTGGCATTAGGATGCGGAAGATCTTGTACACCACGATTTTCATGATGCCCTTGCGGAACACGTGCCCTTTGGCCACAAACTCGTGGTCCATGCGGAAGCCCATCTCCACCAGAAAGTCCGTCAGGTTGTCCGAAGTAGCAATGTCCACGCAGTTGCGCACCAGCGCGTGGCGGTTCTTGTCGCCTATTTCTGGCTGGCCCAGGTAGCGCAAATGCCAGGGCATCCCGCTCTTGTCCATCGACCGCCGCGCCCGCAGCACGAAGGGGCTGGCCTGCTGCCCCTTCAGCAGGAACACCATCTCGTGGTCCAGAAAGGTCTCCGGCTCCATGTTGTCGCACAGGCCGCGCAGGCGGTGCAGCAGGCTCTCCAGGCTCTGGTCCAAAACGCTTCCTGCGGCGGGCGGAGACAGCGCCTCAGTCACCCTTCCCCTCCCCGGTCAGCGGGGCCTTCCTCACAGCGCGGCCCACCGCAGGCCCCCCCTCAGCCCGCTTTGCGTCTGCCTCCCGCCCCGACCCCCCTCAGGCCCAGCTCCCCGGGGGCCGCCCCTCGGCCCAGGCGCCAGCAGCCGGCAGGCCCGCGGCCCGCCGGGCGCTCTCCGCGGCGGCAGGAGGGAGCCCACCTGCCCCTTACCTTGCAGCAGGTACTCCATCATGTTGATGGTGCCGCCCGTGACGGGCATCATGGTAACGGGGGGCGCCTCCATGGCGCAGGCCGCGGCGCTCGGAGACGGGCGGGGGGCTGAGGGCGAGCGGCGGCGGCGGCGGGAGCGGCGCGAAGGCGATGGGGGCGGCAGCGCCCCCTGGCGGCCTGGCGGCGCCGCGCTGGCCCCGCCCGCTGAGGCCCGGAGGTCTCGGCCGGGCCTCCCGCCGCGGGCCGCCCCGGGGCCGGCGGGTTACGCGAGGCTGCGGGCGGGGGGCCCGCGGGGACGCCTCGCCTCAGCGGGGGTGGCCTCGGCGGCGGGAGCGGGAGGGAGGCCGGCGGGCGGGGCCGGCCCTGTGGGGTCACCGCCGCCTCAGCCGAGCTGTGGGCAGCGGACGGGCTATCGGGGCAGCGGGAGCCGCCCCCGCCGTAGTCGTCCCTGCAGCGCCTCCCCTCTGTTTTCTTGCGCAGTGAAATTTTGTGTAAAACCTTCAGAAACACCGCGTTTTGTCCCTTTGCTGACTGCCGGTCGGTCGGTCCGCGTCGGTCCGCTGGTCTGCGAAAGGGTGCAGGGGCGGAGGGGGCAGGGCGCCGAAATGGCCGGTTTTCGGGCACCTGCGGCCGTTCGGGTAAGAAAGCGCTGTCGGGGGTGCAAGGGGAAGGGCACGTCGGATCGGAGAGGCTGGAATCCAGCCTGTCGTGTTCCTCCTCCGGGCCGGCAGGTTTTGCACTGTGTCTAGGCAGAAAAGCCTCCGTTTTCAAGAAGCAGCAGAAATGCCTGGTATGTATCTGTTAAATTTGGTCCTGCAGACCCCAAAACTAGAGTTACAAATTCGTTTTTTTCCTGAGCTGTTTTTATAACAAGCGCTCATGCCGTGTGGAAAGTAAGAACAGGTCTTACCAGGAGCACCTGAGGGAACTGGGGCTTTTTCCTAGAGGAGGCTGAGGGGAGACCTTATCGCTCTCTACAACTGCCTGAAAGGAGGCTGTAGTGAGGTGGGGGTCCGTCTTTTCTCCCAATTAACTAGTGATAGGACGAGAAGAAATGGCCTCAAGCTGTGTCAGGGGAGGTTTAGACTGGACATTACGAAAAATTTCTGTACTGAAAGAGTGGTCAAACATTGGAACAGGCCGCCCAGGGAAGTGGTGGAGTCACCATCCCTGGAGGTGTTAAGAAAAACATGTAGATGTGGCAGGTGTAGACATGGTTTAGTGGGCATGGGGGTGTTGGGTTGACGGTTGGAATTGACCTCAGAGGTTTATTCCAACCTAATGATTCTATGATTCTAAACAGTATGTCTGTCTTTCCTTTATCGGTATCCCTACCTGTGTAGAGGTGTCCCCATCTCCCCCAAATAAATTATATAAATATTAGCATGAGCCAGACACCTGCAGATGAGCAGTGGCATAGGTGTACTTTCCCAGGGCAGTAATAATTTCTTTCAGCCATGATGTATCAGAGCTAGCTTGGAGTACAGCCACGCAGCTGAACTGGCATGACTTCAGGGTCACAGTGCAACCTAGGAGACTGTTGCTGGAGCTGCCACAGGGCCTACACACTGCGTGTACTTCCCTGCTTGTGGGCGAGGCCTGAAATAAAGGAAGAAAATAGTCTGCAGAAGGTTTTGTTAATGGTTTAAAAGGTTCTTTACGCTTCTAAGAGTAGCACCTAGGTTTTGTCTTGCATACAGATCGGCTTTACTTAATGTGGTTGTAATGCGGTTAGAATGAAATAATATATATTGAGAAAGATACCTAGGAAAAGTGAAAACAAGTAAAAAATGCACCTCAGTGTTTCACCAGGAATAGTTTCTGAGGTTCACTTCCTTCTATGGTGATACAGATTATCTCTTCTGCCTAGCTGAGGTGCATGGTAGCACATAGTTAGTATGAATGCCTAAGAGGATGACTGCTTTTCTGGTTTGAAATCAAATTCTTTTAAATTCCCCAGTTACAGCCACCTCAAGTAGCTCTGCCCGTAGTCTGAGGAGCTGTGCAATAGTGCAACACAGAAAACAAACATCACCCCAAACTGGGCAAACCCCTTGTAGACATGCACAAAATAGGTGAGCAAAAGTGGCTTCCCCTGCCCCCAAAACATCTCCAAATCCCCTCACCAGTCATGTAAAAGACAGCAACGACCCAGTTCTGAAGCTGCTGAGCTGCTTGTCCCTGTGGGCTTGGAGGCTCTATAGTGCACCTCCATACCTTAAAGGTTATCTGAAGAAGAACATTTTTCAGCAGTTGTTGAAGACAAGACGCAGCAGACACAAAAGACAGTTTGTCAGGCAGATGGAGGAGGTGGAGAGACACAAGAGATAGAAATGGAGGGTAAACATGTTATTCCCCGCCACCTGCCTAAGCTCTGTTCAACGCCCTTTAAAACCTTTCTTCTACATCCGGCTGTGTCGGGGAAACAAGATGCCCGTGCAGGGCCAGGCCTTTCTCTCAGCCCTGTGCCACCACCTTTCACGTGCACAGAGCAGAGCCCTGCCTGCAGAGCTCCTGTAGGGAAGCGTCTGGTGAAATGCGTGATCCAGCCACAATTGCACATGGAAATAACAAAAGAAACAGTAGGGAGGGTCAGTTAGACATAAACTGGAGGTAAAGGGTTTTTTCTTCCCTGTTACTAAAACATTATTATTTTTCTCACTCATCTTACAGGCTTTGGGTCCATATCCCCATTTTGTCACTGTTATTAATCAAAATTGCTTTCAGGCTAAGCGAGCAGCACTCTCCATTCAGTGGTGGTGAATTAATAGCAAAAAGCCTTCCACCCCACAACCTGTGTGCAAGCTTGTTGAAATTAATTATGCCAGTTATGTAATAGGCAATTTATATAATCGGTTCACTGCATAATTTACATTTTTTAAAGTTGTTGACAGACTTTCAAGGCTAGGATTACTCATTAAGTGATTTTCTGTCTTAACAGGTAACTCAAAGATGTTGCGTTGTTCTTAGCCATTTCACTGCAAGCAATGATGTGTCAACAGCTGAGGGACTATCTTAAATAATGGGACAACATAAGCTTACAGCACAAAGACAGAGAGAGAAGACAACAAACATCAGGTAATTGATGAATTATTACCAGTCTCAGGATAATACACATTATGATTTATTCTTCTCCACCTTGTGAAGCAGGAAGATTTTTCAAGTGAGAGAGTTCAGTGAGCTGGCCAGCCTGGTGGCTTCTAGACTTGGCCCTGCTCCTAAACTGGTATCACCAAAGCAAAAACTAAAGTTGTGTGGTTTTCTGTTATGTGACTCTGTTCCCTGGTTTTAAATGACAGATTTAAGGTGCTTTGTTAAATACTAAAAGACATTACTGTGAGAACATTTCTTTAGTAAGTGTCCAACTCTTTAGACTTGCTTACCCAGAAACAATTTTCAAATGGTAAAGCCAAGATTATTCATCAAAAAGTGCAATTCTGTTTAGCCAGAAACTGCCAACAGTGGTCTCTCTCCGTATGCCTGATAGACCTGCCCATTTTTTTCACTAATGAAGCATTCTTTTAGAGCAAATATTCCCAAAAGTTGAACTACTTTTAGCTGGTTTAGTGTTGTTAAGCTGGGCCAGCTCACGGAGAGCTATGCCAGCTCTCACATACGAGAGAAGGGGAATGAGCTGCACTGCTGTGTGTACTATTACACCAGTACTTGGCTTGTTTCAAGTACCTTTTTAAAAAAAGTTTTATCCTTGGCAGCATGGTTCCACCCAAGCACAGTGTAGAAAGCAGGCTTGATTGGGTTCGGGCTATGGGCGGAACGCTGATGGAGCAATCAGTGCTGGGCAAAAGAAGGTAGCAACATTACCCACTTGGTTCCAGGGTGAAGTAAGGTTTTCAGGGCAACTTTAGATGGTGACTGCCTCTTGGAAGACCGTGTGTCTGAGATGATGGTGGGTTGATGATGATGCAGCCTGTGGCGTACACGTACTGTAGGATTGCTTTCCATTTGTTCTTGGAGACCAGCGTTTCATTACAGGGGAAGCGAGAAGCAATTTGGCAAACCATGTTGTGGCACGAGGCGCAGAGCTGGAAGCTACAGACCTATGTGACTAGTCTTGCTCTGAGCTTGGTAAACTTGCCTAAGTCTGGTCTTTCACCCAGTGGTCCTAGGAGAGACTGGTCATTGGCGTAATTTTTACAGCACGGTTCTTTCATCCTGGTGTTCTAGCAGGTGAAAGTGGACGGACCTTGTGCAATTCTTCTCCAGGAGAATGAAGTAGGTAAGGAAGAAATTCTTCACTGTGAGGGTGGTGAGGCACTGGCACAGGTTGCCCAGAGAAGCTGTGGCTGCCCCCTCCCTGGCAGTGTTCAAGGCCAGGCTGGATGGGGCTTTGAGCAACCTGGTCTGGTGGGAGGTGTCCCTGCCCATGGCAGGGGGGTTGGAACTAGGTGATGTTTAAGGTCCCTTCCAACCCAAACCATTCTATGGTTCTACTAGCTAGTCTTTACTTGGCTGTTGGATCTCAGCAGATACGGATGCCAAGATCCAGATTTTCCTCTTTGTACAGGCTCTGGCTGGGGTGGAATCAATTGTCTTCATGGCAGCCTGTATCGGGCTGTGTTTTGGGTTTGTGATTAACAGTGCTGGTAACGCACGAGTGTTTTGGCTACTGCTGAGCAGCATTTGCCAGCATCAAGGTTTTATTTTTGTGCCTCTTTCTCCCCTGCACCCCCTGCAAGTGAACAGGCTGGGGGTGGGTGAGAGGCTGGGAGGGGACAGAGCTAGGAAAGTTGACGACGACTGACCAAAGGGATATTCTTTACCATATGGCATCATGCCCAGCCCTAAAAGCTCAGGGAGAGAATCAGAAAGGGGGGATATCGGTGGTTATGGCATTTGTCTTTCCAAGTAACCGTTTAGAGTGCCGAGGCTCTGGCTACCGATGGGAAGTAATGAATAAATTCCTTATTTTGCTTTGCGTCTGCAGCTTCATTTTACCTATTAAACAGCCTTTATCTCAGTCATGTGTGTTTTCTTGCTTTTACCCTTCCGATTCTCTCCCCTGCCCTGATGGGGTGGGAGTGAGCAAGCAGCTGGGACCGCGGTAGCCTGACTCCTAGCAGGAATGCTGCTGGGTTCCGTAACTGGGAAGAACCTAAGAAAGCTGGGGCTAAAGCCCCTGGTATCCACTGGGTAGATTAAAAAGCAGACTGAACATAAACCGCTGGTGAAGATCGGACACTAAGTCATTTTGCCTTGTGTAGTGGACTCCAAAAGCCCTAGAGCACTGTAGAGAGAAGGTTGGCTTCAGAGGCAGACCACCCCTGAGCCTGGGGCCAGCCAGTGAGCCTGGGAGCAGGCAGACAAGGTACAGAACTGTCAGCGCCGGGAGCTTCACGGGATGCACAGCACTGTAACTGCCTTGGGTGAAAGGCAAGATGCCTCTGCTAGGAATGCAAGCTTCCCATGAGGCAACAGAGAGGATCTGTGGAGCAGAGAAATTGTTGCTGTAACACAGACACCGCCTGAAGCCCAAACCACACTGTCTTCCCTGTTTCAGCAGATGTCATGCTGCAGTGTAAACCTTCCCAAGCCAAAGGGAGAGAGGGATGAGGACACAACCTCAAAAATGGTAAGCCATGTCCCAAAAGAGATGGAGGTGATAATGTATCTTAAAAGCACCAAGTAGTAAGAGCTCTCACTCCGCCCCAAAAGGCAGCTGAAAGGAGCAGGAGAACGGACCATCTACCACAGCTTTTGTCAAGCTGTACTCGCCTTACGAGCAGAGTTCATGACAAGGATAAAGAGTGTCCAAACACTGCTGTACATCGACACTCCTGGAGCCCAGACATACCTGCTTTCTCCACTGAGAAAGCAAGCGAGCTCTCAGCTGTGCTCTATTCAGGGAACTGCTGTGCCTGCTCAGCTGCACCTGCACGGAGGCCCTTGCTGGATACCCCCCCCCCGCACCTCCAAGGCTGCGTCCGCTACAGGCTCCTGGTAGCACAGCTCCGATCGGCACAAAGGCGGTCTGCACCCCTGTGCTGCATGCGCAGAAGCTGCTCCTCCTGTCAGGAAGGTTAGGTAAGGCACGCTTCACCTGGCAAGGTCTCACCCTGGTGGAGGGAAATCATAAACTGGGGGTAAAGTGGATGACAGCTGTGGATGTACTTGGAGACAGCTGGGGCAGCAGAGCTTCCAGGCCTCACAGCTCTGAAAATTTCATGCCAGACAGTGGGAAGGGGACTGGTGCATAGTGGAGGTAAATTCAGGACACAGAAAAGAAAGGAGGTAATAAGAGATACAGAGAGAAGCAAACTAGTTATCAGAATCAAATATGCTCTTTTTGCTATTTTTTTTCCTAGGGTTTTAAAATATTTGGAAAACTGTTACCAAGTGTAATAGTATAGCATTTAAGTCAGAGCAGCTCTAGAAGCTTGATTCCAGACAAGGCTGTACTGGAACAGTTCTTGCTACACAAATTTGGTGGTGATGTTGAAACTGCAGTAGCGTATGCAGGGAAACAAGAGTTCTTCAATTCCCTAAACCGTCGTAACAAAACACATGTGAAATAGTGACCTCTGCTTCTGGTATAAAACCTGTAGCTGTGGAAAATGCTGAGGAAGAATGCAGACTGCAGTGCGTATCTGATCATAGACTCATGGACATTACCAAGACCAAGCGTGGGAGTTGGAATACAGGTGAGGAAAAGAGGGGGAAATTTCCGTGAGTTCCCAGGATCTGTAGTGGGGTAATGACTAAAAGCTTAGCCACTTTGCTGTTAACATGCACTGTGATATTAAAAGACCTGATAAGAATTTCAACTAGTTCTTGATGTGGTACTGATGGGGTTTTTTACTGTTCCAGCTTAACCTGTCCTGAAAGAATATACAGTACTGTGTACTTTAATAAAATTACATTTTCCTGGTGAAAGCAGTGTTTAAAGTTCAGGTAGCAAGTTAACAAATTAAAAAGCACCTTTGAAACTTTGGTTTTGGTGGACATGTGAGAAACTGCCACAAGCGTAATTCAGCAGTTTTCTGGAAGATAGGAGAAATGCCCAAATAGGCCCCAGCAGAAGGTATTGCTAACGCCGCAGTGAGTGCGTTCTCTCACTTGGGCAAGCTGCGTAATCGAGGAGAATAAGTGAGCACAGGCTTCTGCAAACAAGGTGAAACGTTCTGGTGTCATAGCCCCACTGTGTTTAGTACTGTACACCAGTCATGTTTTCCTTAACCCTCTTATTTTATGTTGCTGCTAAGTAAGTTTAAAATACCACAATTAAGCCAATACTTTTTCCATTGTTTTACTGAAACTGAAAAAGTCGTTCTGTACCAAAATGTACACAATTTAGTAATAATACAAAATGTTAATTCTGCAAGACAGAATGTCAGTTAAATCCACCAAAACGAACGCTGAACCACCATTTATTGCCAGAATAGTGTTACTTTAAATAAGATCACTTAATGAACATAGAAACAAGGTAGTTCCAACTCTCCTTAAATAAAAGGGCAGCAATTAGCAACAATACTGCAGGAAGATAAACATTCACGATATTTATATGCTATTGTAACATATCTGGCATGTAGTATGTCTTCATGCTTGCACATTAGCTTTATGAACTCATTACAACATTAATGTGTTGATGTACTACAAAACAGCCCATCATGATTGATACCAAATTTGCACATTAGAAGAGCACCTCTGCTAGTCACCCCTTTAGGAATGCCACTGCGTTCCTGCAGGAAACCCAGTCCAATCTACTGACTGCCCCCCCCAAAAACCAAACCAACCAACCCAACCCGAACCAAAAAAAACCCCATCATCAAGCGTATTAACAGTTTTTCTCCTGTGATTAGCTACGCAGGGCGATGAGTTTTGCAATATTCCCAAAGGTGAATCAAACCAGAATATACCTGGGTTTTCAGTATTACATGAAGAACACCTGAGACTGCTTCACTGGTCCAAGTACAGTATTTTAATACAAAAACTGCTTGTTGCAATGACATGTCATCTCACTGAATTACCTTAATTAGTACTTTTCACTGAAAAAAGGGCAAGATTTCTTCTTAAAATAAATACTCCCCCCCTGAAAAAGACAAGTTTAAAAGCAATTACAACATAAACAGCCCTAGTGTTAAAGAACAGTGTGATCTTCTGGCTTCATTTTATCTCAGCTTAAGTAGTGGATACACACCTATTCCTGGGGAATAAGTATCAAACACTTACAAAAATAAAATAATAATTAGGAATATACAAACACACTGTACCTTAAGAGACATCTTTTAAAAGAAGTGTAAACATCTGTTCTTCACTCCTGTTGTTTGAATGCACTCCTATCAAAAAAAGTTTGATAAACTGCATTTGCTTAAATTATAACCTGTCTGACATACAGCAGTTTTTGGAGTCACCAGTTTCAAAATGTAATTTTGCTACCAGAACAAAGTAACAAAACAGCTGAAGACACCATTTTTCCCTACTTCAGTAGAGATTATATTTAGCAATTCAAAACTTTATAGGTCACAATTTTTCCATAAAGCAGTAACCTAAATTGTGGAGTTAAAACATTGAGTGCTGCTTAGCTGAAGCAGCAGCAAATTAAGTAATATATAATAGACAGATGTTTCTATAAAACTAGTATGATTCAATAACATTTTCTTATAGCCTAAGACCTAAGTTTTTACATGTGAACAAAATTAAAACTGGGAGTTCATGGAAAGTGATTAGGCTTGCCATCACTTTAAAAAACATGCTTGTCTAACCAGAAAATAAAGATGGCAAGGACCAGTGCATTCAAGCCAAGTTTAGACCAACTTTTTTTTTTTTTTAAATGTATGAAGTACATTACATCACTTTTCAGCTTGGTAGTTACCAGGAGCTTACCAGTTAAAATAATCTCAACCTGTGAAAAATAATGTGTAAGAGTAAGAATTCCAAAGCCATGTTCAAGACATCTAACAGGACTTCCGAAGTCCTCTCCAACCACTGAGGAAGGTCAAAGGCCTAAGTAGTCTCACAAGTCCGTTGATCTCTCAGTTTATCTTACACAGACATCTTACAGAGTTGAAGGTGATTTTCATTCTAAACTTCACAGATTTTGGTTTTTTTCCCCTGTGTACCTGGTCAGTTGCCAGAACAATTCTTCATGTCAAAGCTGTTTCAGTATTCAAGCTGCCTTCTTCGTGCAGGTTCCTTGAAGATCTTGTAGATTTATTTTTGACCTGATAAAACCATCAAGATAACTACATTAGATAGTTAAAATGTTACACTGGTATTATATGTTGCAATTATTCATGTAATTATTGGATCTCCTGTACTTGGAAGAAGGGCAAAACAGCAGAGAAAGACAAGAAGTTACCCATTTCTTACCTGTTATGGATCATGTGGCTTTTGACTAAATGCCCAGCTGCAAGAGCTGCCATTAGTGATAATTCCCCTGCCATCACTGTAGCGCAAACAATTTTAGCAAGCTGACGGGCATTTTCACCAGGGTTATCTTGGCTTGCACCTTGAACTCCTAACATCTGGAAAGAAAAATATGCAGTATTATGCTATGAAATCTAAGTAAATGTGCGCTAAATTCAGTACTGAATTAAGTTTTTCCAAATGATATCAAATCAACTAGCCTTAAGTCTCTTTAATATTAAAGACCTGAAGCTTTAGAAACTAGATACATAAAAACAATGAATTAGATAATCCTAAAATCCAAGTCAAATCCACTGAGTTTCAAGAACCCCCATTCCCACAACATTACTCGGATACAATATAAACAACATGAAAGTGAGCTTTGATTTAAGAAGATAAGTTGCTTTAAACTCTCTGATTTATACCTGCAAACAGGCCTGCTGTGGGAGCAAGTTGGTGCCTCCGCCAACAGTTCCTATTTCTATAGAAGGCATTGTGCAGCTGATGTACAGGTCTTCATTGGTGGAACCAGTTCGCTCCATCAAAGTGATGCAATTAGAGCTGCCCACGTTCTGCGCAGCATCCTTCAGATCAGGAAGGAGAAACAAACCACAAAAAAACCCGCTCAACTAAGTGCTTGGTTAAGAATTTCCGAACTAAAGAAAACCTGAATTGGTGTAAAACAAACCTACCTGGCCGCAGGCAATGTAGATAGCTGTCACAATGTTTGCTGCATGTGCATTATAGCCACCTATGCTACCAGCCATCGCAGAACCCACCAAATTTTTGTTTATATTGACTTCAACTAGGTCTTCTGTAGTTGTCTTCAGTACCTAGACAAAGTGGTACACTTTTACTACACCAGTTCTCAGGCAGAAAAATAAATACTCTATTTATGGTTAATAAGCCCTGGCCTGTTGTTTGCTTCCGAACGGAATTTGACTCCATCATCGTCCTAGATACCTACTTGATCTTTGTTCAAAAGGAGCCCTTTCAAATGCAGGCTGCGTTGTCCAAGTAGCAATGGAAAGTCAGGGCAAAGGGCTTGGACTTGCACAGGCCTTTAAGAAAAGCTCACCAGCTACCCTCTCCTTTTCAAATTCTTACTTGTCTTCACAATGAAACAAACAAAATCAACTTGGCAGAAATACCTCATTAATTCACCTTGACACGATAGCAACTAGCAACATTCCTCCCACGTTGCTCCAGACACTAAACCCTCCCCAGTTTTGCTCTGGATAAGAATACAGAGCTAAACCAAAGACTTCAAACACCAAACCACTGTGCTACATTGGTAAATAAACATTGTGTACAGTAATATCACAGTAAGTGGCACGTTTATACTATACCAACTGTATTTTGGAACATTCAGATAAGAGATTTACACTGAATTTAGCATAAAAATGATCAAAGAGAACAGAAAAAAAAAAAGATAGTGCTGTGAGCAAAATTTAAGATATTCCAATGTAGCTACTAACAGCAGAGATCTGCACAAAGTCTACAACTGACAGAAATATAAAATTTATTTATTGGGAGTTAAATATAAGCAGATGTAGTGATGTACATAGTCGGGGAAAAACATCCCAAATTTACCTAAAAACTATCCATGCCCATTACCAAAAGATTGGCTCCCCATTACTATTTTGGAATGAAATCTTGAGGTTATAATAGATACTGCCACTGAACCAGCTGTAAAGATGTCAACAATCTGAAAATTAGGAAACTGCTAGGAAGCAAACCCAAAAGACATGAATTATGTCAATGTTTAAATCCAGCCTGCACACACACTGTGAATACCGTCCAACTCTGTACCCAGAATTTTAGAAATTTTAGAACTGAAAAAGATCTAGATAAGGATGTTCAAAGACATGCTAGAATAGTCTTTTTACTCATTCCTCATAGAAAAACTAGTACTTTTCACTCTGAAAATAAGGAATTCTGCCAGGAATACTAGTGCTAAAAGTTACATAGCTTCACAAAAGGGACTGGCCAGATTACTGGGGGAGAACAAGCAAACTGACCAATGAATTCATGAAACACAAAAGCACCAGTTTAGAAAATCCTGAACAAGCTGATGGAAGACTATGCTGAGTACGGTCTAGTAAATTCCTCCCTGAATATTGCCTCTCGTGGTGGCAACCAAGCAGCAGGCAATGGATTTGGACTGACACACACAGCCAGTCTTCTGAGCTCACATGGAAGAGAATCCGAGATGGCTCTTAGGCTGCAGGACAAGTTTGCCAGGGGTTAGCTCTGGCACTGCTTATAAAGGTTACCCTTCATCATGCAAGACACTAGAACATCTTTGGAATTAAGTGAAGGACCCGATAATCTGTTTTCATTGTAGTAGGAGGCATACAGACCTTGAAGAGAATGCCATGTTTGTGCGAGAGACAACAAATAAGTGAAATGATCAAAATGACTGGGCTTAATGACTGGCAAAACCCCATGTGTAAAAATCTGTCAAACTGTGGCATAATTTTTCAAAGATAAGAAGTGAAAATCCTAATGCCTTCAACTAGACATGTATCATTAAATATATGCATATTATGTCAGAAGAGACAATGAAAGGAAAAAATATCTAGTGTCTCAGGAAAAACAGCTTATCCTACAGCAGTATTTGAAAATACAGGTGGGAATTATCCTTACCTGGAAAATATCTTACAGTTAGTATTTGTGATGCAAGATAGGTATCAGTTTTGTACAATGTATGCACTTCATTATAAACAAGTAAAAGAAAACAGACCCTTACTTCTCTAACAACCTTGGCTGGAATGACTGCTTCACAGACAACAGACTTCCCTCTTCCTTCTATCCAGTTTATAGCAGCAGGTTTTTTGTCTGTACAATAGTTACCACTAATAGCTATAACCTGAAGATCAGGAAACTCTTCATTCAACTTTGCCAGTGCTTTTTCAGTACCCTGTTACAAAAGAAACAGAAGGCTAGTATATCATTATGGTTGCAAAACAAGCTACTTGAGGACAGTGGAACAGCAAGATTAGATTAAGTCTAATCAGATCATAATTTACAGCTGAAGAAAACATAATTTCAGGAAGGAACCTGAAACAGGAAAAAAAAAACCAAAACGATTATCACTCTTTTTCTAACCACTTTGGGAATTATACGGGGAATAACTGGTTCTTCCCTGTACATACGGACTCTCTGGATACACTCTAGGTGCACAGGCATATGGTTACCGTACTGAAGATGCAACATGAACCAAGTCAAACACTACAGGCATGAAATGAACTCACTTGGGATGTAGCAGAAAGAGCTTCTCTACACCAGGAAATCGGACAAAAGGTCTGCTATATTTAGTACCTGTCTATGACCAGACCCATTTACGTAATGGTTCTGATAGACTTAAGTTTTAAATAGCATAGGCAAAGAATATCAATCTCAAACAGCACAAGGCATCTCAACAATCTATGGGTCACATCTCAAGTTCTTCCACACATTTGCATAAAAACAAACAAAACTAGAGAACACCTCTCTGCTGCCTTTACAAGGAAGTAACAAATACAGTAACTGATTAATTACTGCTAGATAAAATCTTTGGCCCAAAGCAACAGAGTAACGATCTTAACTTCCATATTATCATTAATACTTTCTTTATATTTTAATTAATTTTTTAATTATTGTTGAAAGTTACTTTTTTTCCTTCATCATTCTCATCCTATTCTTGTTTACACTTGCAAGGTCAAACACTTTTATTATTTTGTAGCTCTGCAAACAGTGCTATTCCATATCTTTCTGTCTTCACATGCCGGGTGGTCACAGATCAGCAGGCTACAATTTATTTATTTTTAAAAGAAATAAACATTTATTAAAAAGTCTTGAGGGATTAGTCCTTACTTTTGAAATCATATTCATTCCCATTGCATCCCCTGTTCCAGACTGAAAACGGATATAAAGGTTACGACCAGCCAAACTGATGAGAAGTTTTTGCAGGCGGGCAAACCTGCAAGAAAATTTAACTATTACTTACAATCCTCAAGGGAAAAGATTAAATCAGTTTTAAGTGGCAAAAAGACAGTAAATCATTGCAGATAGTGCTGTTAACTACAGTGTTCCTCCTCCCTCAGCACAGGAAAAGACCTTCAGTACCATGCGCATAGTTCTCTCGAGTAAATACTTTTAAAACGTTCACTGTAAAAGTGTTCATTGCCTTGTTTTCTATCCCTGGACTTGATGAAATAAAATATCCTGAAATGCTAACATAAATTTAATTCATTTGTATTCCCTAAAACACCTGACTACCAGGTATAAACTAAAAATGAAGCCTTTCGAAGTTCTTTTACAGCAAGGCAAAACCCATGCTATATTCAACAACAGCACAAGCTCCACAAGTTAAACAAAAACTGGGAAATACTGCATTTAAACAGCAGCACGAGTTGATCAGGTATGTCCTTGCCTGACACTTGTATGATAGGTAAGAAACAAAACTGATAAGGGAATCTCTCTCTGTATCTTCCTAAAGAAAGCAGGTAATTGTTAGTCTTAGAAAAAAATCTAGGGCTTGAAATAGACTTATTCTTAACACTGTTTTATATTTTTTAGCATTTCAGTTCTAGCATTAGTTTATCCTGTATTCTCTGCAACCTCACAAATTGATTACTAACGTTAGCAATACCATGTGAAAGGCTAGATTCTGAACTTTCAGTTTTGCATAGTACTACTAAAAATCCAAATAAGCTTTTATGTTTATTTTTAAAAGCTTAGATAAAATAAATGATGTATCAAGTATTATGCAATGGAAATGTATTTGTTGCTAAGATACAGTTGTTTACCACTTATCATTAGAAAATATTTATTACTAGCCTTGGTCCAGAGAGTGACTTTTGTTAAGAGTCACAGTACATGGGACAGACAATTTAAGAATGTGACTTCCTGTATTGCGGTACGCAAAAAACCCCACCACTTAGGAGCTTTCTACCATCCATACAAGTCTTATGTCAGGAAATAAGGCTGGAATAGCCATTGTACTAACCTGCTTGTGCTGTCAAAAGCTTCCTTCATTATTTTAAAGCCTTCAGGGCTTTCAAGCCAACCTTTCACTTCTGCAGCCTGGCAAGCAGTGGGCAGCCTTACAACAGGTCCTCGAGTCATCCCGTCTGCTAGAATGCGGCTACTTGCTCCTCCACCAAGCTAAAAATCAAAGTTCAGTAAGATTAGTGAAACTGAATTCTAGTTTTTAGGAAGTCAAAACCATGCCTTGTATCACCCCAAATATGTTTTCTAATAGAAAAATTTTTTCAAGCTGGTCAAACAATACTTACACATATTGCTCTACATCCTCTGTTTGTGCTTGCTACAAGACATCCTTCAGTTGTTGCCATTGGCACCTGAAACTCTTTGTTATCCAAAAACAGTGGTCCTGCTACGCCTACAGGAATAGGCATATATCCAATCACATTTTCACAGCAAGCTCCCATAACCTTAAGAAAACAATACAAAAGGTATCATTAAGGTTACACTACAGTGGTAAGGTACAGCATGTTACATACTACGCCTGTCACTACAACAAAGTATCTTAGCCACAAACCCACAACCCTACCCATAAAGCAACCAATTCCCACCTCAAAAAGTTAACAGCTACAGCTATCAACAGCTAATACTGCTAAAAGTCTACTATTTGGCAGATGTATTGGATCTTACTAAGTTTTAAACACTATTTTAAAAAACCTAATACTGTTAAATGAATTTTAAATAAACTTCCATTTTAACTTGGGCTCAAGGTAATATTATCATTCAGCTGAACTCAGGCTGAGTATTAGTAGAATTCTGCATTTTTGAGTTAAAGCAGCAGCATTCTTTGGTTGGAAATACTTTTTCGGTAAGTTACAAAGTTTAAGAACATCAACAGCAATAAAAGATAGTGCCTTACATTTGCTTTTTTTTTAAAAAAAAAAACAACTTTTTTTTCCTCCTTCTACATCAGTTTTGACCAAACTCATTGATAATTCATATACACCACTTTGATTATGTATTTCCTGAGAATGATTTTACCGTGAGTTTTGCTTGTCTGCTTTTTACTTACCAAAGAATAATTATAATTCCTATAAGGAAGATATTGCAAAGATGAAGGTTCAGGGAGTTTCTTAGATAACATCTGTCTGCGAATGGACACGCCTCGCTCCTGAGTTTCCATCAGGGTTTCCAGTTTGTATGCAGGAATATGCTTAGCATTAACTAAGCTGATAACCTCAGCATCAGTAAGGAATTTTGCTCCTTTCTGGAAGTGTAAAGGGTGGGGAGAGAAAGTACAGATTTCTTGGTGAAAATCCTTTTCAATGTTTCCAAACAAGAAAGGCTAACAACTTTACTTTGTCATTATCAGAGTACGTCTAAAGGAAACAACTGCTAGCGTCAACTTTTATAGTAGGCCAGGATACGATCAAAAACTTTTTACTCAGAAATGCACTTAATACACGTACATGATGAAGCTTCAATGAATGACTTGGTACATCACGAATGGTAGAGCTGCTCCTTCCTCCCCCCTCCCCTGACTGGAGAAGTGACTTCTGAAAGTGTTTTTGTTTAGTCGT
The DNA here is from genome assembly GCF_034619465.1 of Leptosomus discolor. Classification (NCBI taxonomy): domain Eukaryota; kingdom Metazoa; phylum Chordata; class Aves; order Leptosomiformes; family Leptosomidae; genus Leptosomus; species Leptosomus discolor. The sequence continues at coordinate 66,103,209 of NC_141419.1, read as the reverse complement.
GACCCCACACCCAAGTTATTAAAGCCATGTAATTTTCTTAAGAATGACATTATAATCAACAGGATCATTTAAAAGCTGGAAAATTAACTGTTAAGAATTCTTAAATCAGATGTTGCAGTAGAAGTTAAAAAAAAAAAAAAAAGATCAAGTTGTTCTTCCATACCTCTGCATTTCCAAGTATACGAACACATTCCTCAATAGAACGTGGTTCTCTAGGTAACTCTATTTCTTCCTCTTTTCCATTACGAAATGAAGAGGTTTCCACAGGGTTGCAACTGCCAACTACAAATGTAGCCTTGGTTGATGACTCTGATAATACAGGTTTTATGACTTCGTCTGCATAAAGACAATTAAAATGAACTTCAGTTTACAAAATTCTTAAGTTTTGATTCCACATAAAACACGTTAACAGAGATTTCACTATTTGTCAAATGTGACTATTCAATAATAGGTTCAAACTTTAAAATGCTAAAATTACCATTTCCATCTTTGGGAACTAAACCTTCTTCTACTGTGTTAGATTTCTGATTATTTTTCAGATGTCCAGATTGCTTCCTGCAACAATTCTCGGGGACCTTTTTCTGGACCATCACTGGAGATGTTATGGGATTCTTCAGTGAGAGTGTGGATTCAGTCTCTGCTTGCTCAAAGAAAATGTATTTGACAGCAAGGAGAAGGGCTAATCCAAGAGTGATTACTTGTTCAATATCCATACTGGCCATTCTAAAACAGACAAATCAAAAAGTAAATACACATATAAAATTTGCTGCTTATAACACCATTCTGACATCCCTTTCTTTTAATAGTTTCATCATAATTTGTACAGTTATAGAAATTCCAGTCAAAAGACATTTTCTGCCAGGTCATTCAAGTATGCTAGGTTAGGGTAGAGAAATTATTCTTTGTATTATTAACAACATAAGAATTTTCAGTTGCCATTACATAGTTACTAAATCTTAGCTAAAAAGCAGTCCCAGTAAGAGAAATGACAGTAAAATATTCACTATCTAACGCTACATCAAATTGATTTAACATCTATCTTCCAATGATAAAGTAGAAAGTTTCAGTTATCAACCTTTACCAGTAATGACTACTACGAGCAAGCTGAACTGAGTGGAGAAAAAAAAAAAAAAAAAACCTAAAATCAGACAGTTATGGGTTCCCAGAAGTAATATGGAGCCACAGGTGCCACTAACTTCACCTGAGCTGAAGGAAAAGCCATAGTGACATGGCTTTTGCACTTGTGTGTGAATGGTCAGAAGCTCCGCATAGATCATCACTTTAATGCAGTAAAAAATTTATTTTCCAGTGTGCTCTGAAAGGTGTCAGTGCTAGTGGGAAAAGGTAGTGTTTTGTTGCATAAAGGACAGCTAGCTCCTGATCCCATTCTTGATTCCTTCAAGGAGACTAGACGAACAGCGTAACAGTGAATTATTTCTAATGAAATGTCATCTCTGGTTCCAAGAAATCCTACACTGGTCAGATCTGCAAGTTTACAAGCATTGTACCCGAGTACCATAGCTTGGCAGCACTGGAGAATACATCCTAAAATCAAGGAAACACACTTCTCTTCTGTGGAGTTGCTTACCGAGAAAGGTAGAACTGCCATAATGAAACATTAGGTTCGATTCTCTTCGGTGCATTCTCATCCAATCCCAGTGAATTTTCTACAGTACTGTTCTGAGCAGCTGGTTCCGCTATCCAACGACTGTGGGCATGAACAAGAACCAAACCCAGTGACTGTATTAAAAACACAAAACAAATATTATTTTTTCAACTGTAACTAGGTATCTAACCTACCAGATTAAACATTTTCTTTTTTTCTTTGTTTGGTTTCTGCATTTGTTTATTTTTGTTCGTTTTCCACACCTCAAAAGTCTAAAGCTAAAAGCTGATTTTCCACACCTCTCATCAACACCCTTTTTGGCCTATCCTAACACTCCTAGCTTCAAATCTGTCCCACCACAGAGAATCACAGAATCGTTTAGGTTGGAAAAGACCTTTAACGTCATTTGAGTCCAACCATTTGCACTGCACAAAACTATCCTTCCTCTTGCTCAAGTAATAAGCAAAGGATACTGCAGGGGAAAGAGGGAGGGAATTAGTACACATGAAGAAGTCCTGAGCGTTTGGCACAGAAGTGGCATAAGCAGGAAGACTTTAGGTGTAGATACAAGGGATGTTATTAAAAATTACCACGGTAGACTAGATTAATGGGATGCAAATACAAGTCTGTAGAAAACACAGCTTGATACATTGCACCAAGACACCTTACTGATTGCATAACCACAGGTGAAAAGCAGCCACAAACCATAATCATTTTGACCCGCTGTGTTACAGGATTTGGTTTATTTTCTTCTTCTTCCAGAACACGAGCAAAATGGCTAAGCTGCCATATAGGGCGCCCTTCACGAGACTCTCTCGAAAGCTGCAAAAATACCAAAATTTGAAAATAGGTCTCATTTACTACATAATAGAAGAACCAGCAAGTGAGCTTCAACATTTTTTATTTGATCATTAAGAAATTACCAACAAAACAGTTAGCCTCCAAGCTACTGTTTAGCCTCCATTAAGACTTTAACTAGTGAAAACCCCTTGACAGCCAGTAATTTACAATATAATTTGTTTACTCTGCTTTAGACCAGAACTCATACTATTGAGTGTGACACATTTATAGTGGCATTAAAGTATTACTGTTATCAGCCAAGCCATAACTCTTTTGGCGCATTCCCTCTGTTCACTTTGAAAGGAAGACAAACATGCTGGTGTATAACTGCATGAAGAAATGTATAGCCTACAAGAAGCGCAAGGTCTGAATACTAAGCTTGATCCTGTATTGAAGTCAGTCTTACCTCTAATACCAAGGACACACAAGCTGGAAAGAAGGTCATGAAGACAAAGTAGTTGGCAAGAACAGACATACATCCAAAGCAGCACATAATTTCAAGCTGTCGTACACCTACATAAAAGAGAAGACTTTTTTTATGTTTCAGTATGCAGTGGGCTTTCTATATCCTTGAAGAAGTGTTGCAGAAACAGATTATAGAGAAGTGTCTAGATTAATAAAAAACAAGCTTGTTAAGGCCTAGCCATTGTGTATTAGCTTATTCTAAGCACAGTACATATATATGGTATGGTATTTACAGAAAACTTCTAAAGTGTAATCCTAAATAAATACAAGTAATTACACTTCTCCAAGATTTTAAAGCTTCACAATGAAAGCTTGAAACAAGTATTCAGGCAATAAGAAACAGCATACACCTCACCTACTCTTTCATAAGCCTGGTATCCAGAAGTTAATTAGCCACGTTGCACATGCATTGCAGAACTGCCCTAGTAAAAATGAAAGAGCTAACAATATAAATAATTTAAAATATTAAAAAAATCAACTATACTACACCAACACAAGTGGGTTTTTTCCTAGATGTAAACAGGAAAACAGCTTATTAATAGACAATACCCTGTAAAGATCCAAAACAATTTGAAAAGCAAGTGCTCTGAGAGATGCCTTTAAGGTATGCAAGACAGTTTAAAAAATAAACAAACAAAAAACCATGCACACACAAAACCCAACATACCAAAACAACATGCAAACAAAACCCTACTTTAGTCCTAACTATGGAACTTCGATTTATTTTACAAAGAAATTAGTTATTTACTTGTGAAAATCCTTTGCTCTTTTTAAGGAAAGACAACTGCTACTCCACACAGAACTGATGAAGATCAACAGATAGGGTGGGAAAAAAAAAACCCACACAGGAAAAGATTGGTTCTTTTTAACTGAACGAGAAAAAACTTTCCTCGCCTGGAGTAACTTTTAGAAACACATTTTTTGCAAGAATATGAAATAAGTGTGCATGTACTGAAAGTGTTAACTCCTTTTTAAGAATGCCCAAGAGAAAATTTTAGCAGCTACTTTAAGATGTTAACAGGAATGATGGGAATTACAGAAGGTCTTAGTTCTCTAAAAGCAGCTGCACAGAAGTCCGTTCCTACTGCACAATGCTCAAGGAAAGCAGTTATCTGTATTTCAAACTTCTCTTCAACACGTACATAATATTCATTTACAGGAAATTAATACACTGCAGGAAACTAGTAATATAGGCTAATTAGGACAGTAAATAAATAGCTAAATAAATAGATTAAGTCACTGCACTCTCATGGGTAACAGCTACGATTTGAAACTCTCAATATCTCAACGTCTTTCAAAGTCTTTTTTAACTGGAAAGATTTGGACCCTTAGACTGTGTCACTCACCTGACATAGTACCAACACCAATCACGAGACACTCCACAAGTGCATCCAGTGTAAAAGTAGGGCCTAGAATTGCCATTCCACGTGAAATATTTTCTCTGACTTCATCCTAAAAATAAAAACTTCTGCACATTAACATAAAGACACAAATAAAATTAAGGGAGTACATATAACATGATTCTTACATGATTAGTAAATTGAGTAGTATTATGGTGATAAGGCCTTCTAAAACATATATTGAAAATTAACTATGAGAGAATACATTCTTTAATTGCTTTATTTCCCATAAGTTACTATACTTTGACGGTCTTTATTTACACAAGATTATTTAATTTTGATTAATTTCTCTACCTTCAGCTCATCAGTGTTCCAAGCTCCTACAACACCGATGGGCACAGACTTTAATTACAGTACATTCAGAAGTACATGATTTCGACACCTTAAGACATAAAATAGAAGCCACTTACGTGTTCTTGCAACCACGCATCTGTACCCTAACTTTTATTATTTTAATGTTTAACTCTCTAGACTCAGCTGACAGAAAAGAGGACATAAAAGAGACCAAAACCTTTCCCTGGGGTGAAAGTGATTTTCTCCAGAAGCCAGGCATGGCAAACTCTAAAGGGTCTGCCGCTGGTTTTTCGGGGAGGGGGAGAGAAACTTTAGGGAAAACCTATTTGTGAAATACTTTCTTGAAAATGAATAAAAAAAATTCTGTACTCGCATTTATTATAAAATAATATATAATACGCCGTAATAATATTGTGTATAGAGAGACTGTGCAATATACTCTAATATACAACATATTAAAATATAATATACAGTATTTTTGTCACAATTAGTATGCTCAATTACCGTGCACAGCATTTTGTAGGTATAAATTGATTTCACTAAATATGCTTTTACTTCAGAACTTAGAATACTGGGAAAAAACCATTACAGTGTATGACAAGCAAGATGTCCTGTCGATCCTGCCTGTTGTGCTAACTGCATTAGAGCATGAATGTCTATGTCTACACATATGCTATGTTTGTTCTGCTAAGATTTTTGCCTAAAAATACACTTTTTCCAGTATCAGCATTGTAACATTAGATGTCTCTTTATATACTGTTCCTGAGCCCTTGAAATTAACTTCTTTCTATCAATAACTGTTCTAGGGAAGACTTTGGTCGCGGAACTCTAGCCTCCTTAATAGAGCTATAAGCATTGCTGGTTTAAAGTTCTGAACCTATGAAGCACTCATACACGCAATTAACTTAGCTCACATGATTAGGCACACTAATTTTACAGTGTTATTATTCACTTGGAACACTGATCTGGGTTGGAGACAACAGAACACAGAATCTGGATAAAACTGACCCTTTTTATACATCACCAATACAGTATTCACCTTTATGTCTCTCCACCTGAATTATTCATAGAATCATAGAATGGTTTGGGTTGGAAAGGACCTTGAAGATCATCTAGTTCTAACCCCCCTGCCATGGAATAATGTCCCTCTTTGAATATTAAATTCCAAAGCTCCATTTAAAAAAAAACAACCAAAACAATCAAACAAACAAACCCCAAACAACCAACCAAAAAAACCCAAACACCCTGACCTGTGAGTTGGAACTGAGTGCAAATTTGGCTAATGCACTTGCTCTTGACAGATCAATCAGAAGCAGGAAGAATGGTAAAGCTTCACTGAAAAAAAAAAGGCATACGTTAAAATTAAAGGTTTATTGTACAGACAAAAAAACCCCGAAAAATCAAGCAGGAAATCCAGAATAACAATTCATTACTTACTTTAAACCTGTCAGTTCTTTATCCAAGAAGTGAATTACCACTGTACTAAAAACAAAACTTGAGAAGATTGTGAAGAGGCCAGCAATACCTTTTTAAAAAAAAAAATTAAAAAAAATTTGAAATTTGTTTTACCTATATTGGGAGGGAAAAAAGTGAAAAAAGAAAAACTATACTTTTAGATCAATCCTGAAGCAAACAAATTAAAATTCTCATCTCTCAGACTGTATTAACAGCAGTTGAGATACAAAATGAAGTAGATGCTATTTTTATATAGATATTTAAATCTAAAATTTGGACTGCATTCAAAGTAAGACTCTAAGAAATAAAAGCCATACATCTTCCCATTCATTATCAGCAAAAATGAAAACTGGCTAAAAAATTGCACTTTGATCTATGCAGAACATACATTCTGCTATTTAGCAAATAATATAATGCTGTTCTATATGTAAGTATTAAAAGGCTAATATTTAGTACCAATTCATGTTAAAAAAAACACAATTAAAATGCTTACAGCAAATACAAAAATCAAATACAGTACCTAAAATGTATTTGGATCCAAGCTGCCTTAGGTTTTGAAACTGGAAATATATATAAAGGATTGCTATACAGCGCGTGATTGTCAGGATGATGATATCACTGCTCAGAACATCCTGTTTGAAATACAAAGCGATTTAGTTAGCTCTTACATTAAGCAGTAATTTGTTGTTAAGTTTCAGGAATAAAAAAATCCATTGTGAAGCTGCACTAAAGATGAAGTTTCAGCATATACTAAGTATCACTGCTAGTCTGTCTTAAAAAATTAAAATATTGGAAACAGTATTAATGTACAATCCTTGATCACTAGATACTGTGCCACTGAAACTGGATTTAATGAAAACCACCTGTAGCGCATCACTGCTTGCACACAGCTTTAATAACCACAATGGGAAAAGAAGGCAATAAAGAAGTTTCTGCATAGCTACTTTCCTCCCAAGTCATCACAAACTGATCTTACTCTACAGAAAACTCCAGATCTACTGATTAACATGAATATACTATACTATAACATGAATTTAAATCCTTACTTCTTCAAGTTTAGGGCACTCATAATTCCAGCCACAGATTTTATCATTCCCAGTGAACATCTTCATGGACATCATACAGATGGTGAGAGTCACTGTCCCCACAATGACTTCCCACGGATGAGAAGCTACAAAAAGGCCATGCATTCGAAAGAGTCTGGACAACATTTTCAAGACCGCTTTTCTATTCTGAATGAACCTGCAACAAAAAAAAGTTTTTCATGTAAACGAGGGAAAAAAGATAGAGCTCTATAAATTTCTGCAAGTCATCCCTCAGAAAAAGAAAACAAAACCAGTTAAGTAACAGAAGAGTAAGGCGAAGATTAGTTTCGTTTCAACCTTCCATGTAAAACAGAATTCTTTCTAATCTTCTGAAATAAAATATGATGTGCTCCTGCCTTCTCAATCTTTTTTTTTTTAATACACATCTCCCTTGTTTCTTCAAGACTAGTAAGTCTCCACCACTCTCACAACATCTCTTAGTATCATCCTGTCACACAATTTTGATACCACTTTGACTCCAACTTCCTGTTTTTACCACCTATGTAAGCACTCACTAAATTTGATTACTTCTTTCTACTCACTCTTCCTCTCAAAAATATTCATTAGCTTTATTTTAACTAAATAAATTACCAACTAACCATTGTGGCAATGCTTAAACTCAACAGCAGGAATTGCAATGTTGTCTTCCTCTGACTGTGTCTTCTCTACTTTATGCTCAATATTCTTCAGTGATTCAAGTGAATCACATTCAAAACAGTTCCTTCTTCATCTCAAGCACACATCCTTCTCACATATAGTATTCTGTGACAGTTATTCTGTACCTATAACTAATTCCCAGGTTACTGATACATTTCATCATCCCCTTTGCTTTCAATAGATAACAAACATTCAACAGAAACTCTCACCTCTCTCTTTCACATAACTGAGAATGTGGACGTTCTGTATGTTCTTCAGTTACAAACACCTAGTCTGTTTGCTCTGTGTTGTACCTTTAGACAAGTTCATCAAGGAGATTGGCTTACATTTTATAGCATAGAAACAAAATGCCATAAAATTCTTAAATGCATTAGTACTGGGACTTTGCTTTTCTCATTGCACAAACCTAGCATCTTATAAAACTCTGTGATGAATGTTAACTATATACCTGTATCATAAAGTTCAAAAGATGCTTAAATAATAGCCTGGCTAACAGAGACAATCTATATAATTCAGTATTTACATGTACAAACCTAGCACTGTAAAGGTTTCCATAGAGGACTGGGGGCTCTACACACCGTCACTTCAAAGTGGATTGAAAAAAAGATCTTTCTAACATTATTTCTTTTGCTTTGACATCAAAAATTAAGCTGTCATTCAATGGAGAAAAGAATAGACAGGGCAAGTCTATCTGCTTAGTGTTCCTGGAGACACCAAAATCATCTTGGTTTCCTATCAATGCCGATCTTGATCATATAAGCACCAACAGCACCAATATAATTTTCTTTATCCTTCCACAGTGAAGGTGTGGCAGGATTTTCGTGGCTCATGGAACCAAATGGGGAAAATCACTGAGAGGACTGCCTTCCGTAAAAACAAATTATTTCATTTCCTGATAGAAAGCTTTTTTTTTTCCCAAACAAAACAAACCCAAACCAACAAAATCACTCCTTTTCCAGTCAACATCATCCTTTGTTTCTCCCTGTGTAATATAATCTACATTCTGTTTTGTAAAATTATATTCCTGCAAAACTGTTCCAAAGCATTACTACAGTTCTTCTACAACAGAATGGAAGATCTTTTAATTAAGAAAACTAAAATAAGACATAGCCAGAGGAATATCTTAGTGCCAAAGATTTTGAAACAACGCAAAAAAAAAAAACCACGAGAAAAGCCATAGCAATGTCATATGAAAATACGAATACTGTTTAATACCACACTGTTTCAAGAAAATCAGATTACTTACTCCATGACTATATAGACTCCTACCAGTCCTAAATCTAGTAATACAACTCCTAAATTCTGACAGTTGGAATTATTATCTAGGCAATTAACTGTTAGTAGGGCTAGAAAGATTTCAAAATATTTCTTCAGATATTATTTTTCACATTTCTAAACAAAACTAGTAAGTGTAAAATGGCTTTGCCCAAACCAATTAGGGAAAAACACATTAATATCACTATGAAAATAATTACCCATAATATCTATTATTAGACAATGCTTTATAATTAACTGCTGCTATAAAACACAGGATGCCTCACTGCTGGTCTTGGGGTTAACTGAGTGGCAGTAACATCTTACCTAAAAGGAGTCTTTAAAGCATTCATGTTTATTTAACCTCCCTGAAGTGCATGGGGGGGTTTGCTATGCAGTTTACATTTCTAGAAAATATTAATGAACATTTCATACACTCATTCTGCATTACTGAGTGCTGTAAAAAAAAATTCAGTGCATGTGATCAGCTCATATTTCTAATTCTGTTTAAAATACTTGTATAGCTAGATTGACTTACAGCTTGAAATCGGCAAGACATATGTTAAATATAAAGCTGAAGTTTATCATAAATATAATTTTGCTAAATATCAAAATGGTGGTTCAAAAGGGATGCTTTATAAATCCTATCCATTTCCTGCTTGCCTTTGTTTTCAATCAAAAATTTCCAGGAGAGTATTAAGTACAGCAATCTATTCTGGAAATCGAAACAAAATACAAACAAAAACAACCACAACCCCTTCAAAATCTCAACCAGACTGTAAAAAGCGAACCAGACTGGTTGTATGTAATGCTTCAGAGCATTAACCTGCCATGCAACTACATGACTATTCACTTAAACACCGAATGTTTGTCATATAGCTCTCACTAACCTCAAAGCAGCCATCTGCAACACCATCTATGAGATCAGCACCGATTCCCCATCTCTTGCTGGCTGACTCAGCAATAGCTACAGCATTATAAAGGACCCAGTGGCAGAAACAGCTGACCGAAAACCTGTGCCGAGCTCACCTGAAAAGCACATGCCACCGCACAGACCCTGTCGAACTGCCCGGGAGCGCTCAGCGTTTTTAGGAAGGGAAGCCACCTCCGCGCAGGCCCACCACCGTAGCGCCTCAGGCCCCGTGCCGAAGGCGGCGGGCAGAGCCCGCCGGCGCCACACGGGCCGGGCCGCCCGCAGCCGCTGGAAGCCGGCACGGGGAAGGCCGCTTCCGCCTGCAGCCAGGGGCGCGGCAGGTGCGGCGGGCGGCTCTCCGCCGCCAACCCCGCGGGGCTGCGCCCTCCGACGTCAAACAACACCGGAACAGCGGCTCCGACCCGATCCGCCCGCCGGCCGGCCAAGGCGGCGGGTAAGGTGGGCCGGAACGCGGGGCGGCCGCCGCTCCCCGAGGGCAACGACAGCGACAGGGCCCTCCCCAGCGCCGCCGTTATCCGGCCGATCTCTAGAGAAGCCGCTCGGGGCCCGGAGCCACCGCCCGTCCCCCGGCCAGGGAGGATCCGTGTCGCAAAGGCACGCTGCCCGCCCCGCGCCTGACCGAGGCGCGGCCCCCCTGCCCTGCCCTGCCTTGCCCTGCCCGGCCCCGCCGGCCCCCACTCACCGCCCCGGCGCTGCACCACCGCACGCAGGTGACACCCTCTACCTTCCCGCCGCGCCGCGGACTGAACCGACCGCTCCGCTCCGAGCAAGGACACCCGGGGCACGACACGCCAGCCGCCGCCATCGCCCGATCGCGCAGCCAATGGCGAAGGCCCGGCACGCCCAGCCCGCGACGCGTCACTCGCTGCGTCGCCGGGGCGAACGCCGTACAGCTCGAGTCTCGATCAGGAGCGGGGAACACGCCATCTCGCCATGGGCTGCCCGCCAATGGGCCGCAGCGCTCCCCTCTCCGTATTTCCTGATTGGGCAGCAGGATGCTGCTCGTTTGCATATGCTGATCGACCGACAGGCCCGCCGCGCCCCCGGCGCCCAGAGCGGTGCCGGCCGCCCCGAGCCGCGCAGCCGGCCACAGGGAATCCCGCGCTGCCTCCGCTCCTGTTGGCGGGCCGGGGCGGGCGGCCCTGTCAGGCGCCCCTGTCAGGCGCTTAGAGTCGTGGTACCTGTGCGGCTCTTGCTAACGCTGACCGACTGCCTGGGTGCCCGTTACCGAGGCGTTAACAGCGTGGTAATGCGCAGCTCTCCCGTTTGGGCGAAGCAGCGGTGCCCCCGACATTCAGAAAAGCACGCGCCGTATTTACATTCGTGGCTTTCGGCCAAAGAGGAAATAACTGTTTTTTGCTCCTGAAGCACGGGAGGCTCTTTAGTCTCTTCGGGCGCTGAGTCGAGCACGACGCTGTTCGTGGTTGTGACACAGGGCTGCAGTTCTGCACGGCTGTCTCATGCTACTGGGTCTGAGCAACGGCGTGCTGACATGTTTAAATACAAACAAAATAGAATCTGCAAGGATTTCGTTGTGGATTATCTATCCTCCGGCTTTTCCAAAACTGCTCCTTACATGTGTCATTTCATTTATAAAAACTCCTGGTAGCTCCACATGGTACTGTGCTGTGAAGCGTTAATGTGATTCTCAAAAAAGGGTACACTGATGGAAAGGTTTCCTAAGAACTCCACACAAAGTAGTTGTTGTCAGTGATGAAATAGTTCGTGCCAGCTCAGTCTTTTAACATGTAAATACGCCTTTCATTCTCACCTTCAATGTGATGCTTACAAATCCTAATAATGTACTACTGTGTATCCATCTTCCCTGCCAGCTTCTTTTTTAACTTACGTTTTCTTGAGTATCTCACCTTTATTACCTGAAGAGAGTAAAGTATTACCAGTGAGATTTCTGGAGTAATTTGATAATATGTGCAGAAATTGCTATAACTGCATATGGATATGAGTAAGCCAAAGCCAAACAGCAACTTGCGCACAGTTGCACAGGTATAATTGATACATAATTTAAGATGACCTTTAGTATCTTGCTCTGCTGTCCACACTTTTTCCATAGCAGTGGGTGATCAGTATGATGTGGCAAGTAGTAAAACCTCTAGTTTTATCACCAAGTTCACTGGAAGCAGGAGCCGCTGTGAAGATTGGGAATTTGCAGTCTGTGCAAGCATATGACATCAGGCTTTCTGGAATCAGTTTTCCCTATCTGTAGCTCCCGTGGTGGCCTGCCTGCAGCCTGGCTTCCTGCTGACAGAGGCCATGGGAGCAGCGCTGGGCCCACTGCTGCAGAGGCAGAAGGCCAAGCCGAGGCAGAGAGGGTCTGCCCGAGGAAAACGTGACTGTGATCACCATGCTCACTGGGTTATGTACAAGAGCACCACTGCGAACGCTGTGAAAATACTGGCAACTAATAATTTGGTTATCTTGAACACGTTCCCACTCTTGAACACGTGAACCATTCATTGTGCTCAGGACAGCAGAGTGAGATAGCTGCTTAAACGCGGCCATGGAAGTACACAAATCAGGCAAAGAGAGCGGTTGTAGATAACACGCGGGTTAGCGTATGTTAAGTGATTCATGGCTCTGCTGAAGGATGTGCGTGACAGGGCCAGAACCAGGAGGCCAACGCCAGCGAGGAGGCACTAACCCCCGCCGAAGGATGGCATTGCTGCCCCAAGCAGGCCAAGGCTGGTCGTGCTGAGGGAGCCTCATCCCAATGGTGCTGAAGGGAAAGCTGCCTTTAACTTCTACCAGCAGCCACTCCAATCTTAGCCGTGATCGAGGGGCTGTGCTTGCTAACGACTGGCTCTCCTCTCCTGCTCACCTGCTCCCCAAGCTTGACCCGTCTGGCCGGTGCCACCCGAGCGGGAACGAGTGGCCGCTGGACTCAGGCCTCCACAAGATGGCCGCCGCCACCGGGGGGAGCCGCGCGCACGCTGGGGGGAGGGGCGGCCGCCGGCGGCGCCCGCGGGAGCGGAGGGGGAGCGGAGCCATGGAGGAGCGGGGTGGCGGCGGGCACGACGATAGCGACGAGAGCTTGGTGGAGGGCTCTGTGACGGAGAGTGATGCGGGGGAAGAGGAGCTCCGTAAGAGGAGGTGGTAACGCGGTCTTGCTGTGAGGCGAGCGCGGCGGCAGGTGTGGGGCGGGGAGGGCCCGCGGCGGCGGCGGCGGGCTGAGGGCGCCGCTCCCGGGCTCCCCTGAGGAGAGGCGGGCCGCTACCCCCCGCCGGCCCGGCCCTGGCGTTGAGCTGGGGAAACAGCAGCCGCACAGAGGAGCCATCGCCTCCTGCGTCAGACGTGTGCAAAACAGCTCTTCTCGATTATTTAATAAATGTGTATTTTTAGGGTTTTTCTTTTTTTTTCTTTTTTTTTTTTTTTTTTTGTTTTCCCTCTCTTCAGTTTTCAGCTCTGCAAATGACCCCACTTGTTTTACACACACATTGTGGGCCTCCAAGTTTGTGCCTCCAGACCCTGCTGAATAGCATTTTAGTCACTGGGAAGCAAAACATATCAGAACCCAACTCAGAGAAAATAAAGAAAACCCTATTAAATGTTATTGTTGCTCATGTTATTTCTCCCCAACTCTAACTTGATACCATTTCTATTCATTTTTCTCTTGAATATTTTAAGAAATGGCAAAGAATTGAAACGACCATGCAGCTGCACTTCTTTGTACTGGCTTTGTGGCCCACTGGTGCTTGGAAAGACGTAAAGCGGTGATGTACCTCTCTACCTAAGGTTTTCTACACAGAGTATCGGGTATATCTTCACAGTTTGGTTGTCCTTTAATGGTGGTGTAGATGTTGGAGGTGTGCTTGCCCAGCGTGCAGTTAGCAGTGCCCTGACAGCGGAGGCTACAATGGGTGCCTTGGCTGCCTGCAACTGCCCTTTGAGTTTACAGGGCAGAAAAGCAGAGGGTACAACTGTTTAATGGCCTTTTTGTTTGTTTGGTTTTGCAAAGGTTGGCTTTTCTTAATGAGGACATGGCTTTAACAACTGAAATAAGAATTAATGAAGGTAGGACTGATTGTTTTTTCAGTCTGTGTTGTTTTTTTTCTGTGAACTGTTGCTGTGGATGTTGCCTGAGTCAATGTTATTTAAACTTAAGTGTTGCATGAAGTTCATTCTTACAAACTGTAAGTGCTCTCTTGTTATGTCCATTGTTCTAGCTCATATTTTATTAGAATGTTCAGCATATTTTTTAATATTTGAAAACTAGGATTGCGCTTAGTTTCTCCATTCTTCCTATGTACGATAACTGAGAATGCCTGGCTTGGAGAGTGTTTGAACTATATATAGATAGGGATATCCTTTTATTTAGATATGTGTGTGGTGTTTGAGCAGAATAAAATAAATGGAATCTAAACAAATAATAATCATGTAAGTGGGATCTGTATATGTAATAGTCATATGTAACTATAGTTGCATATAGTATTTTTAAAAAACTTTAATATTGTTAATATATCCATTCCCTTTAAATCTAACATGCAAAATTTGGGTAGGGATATTTAAATGTATTATATTAAGTGTATTATTAAGTTACTTTAAACGTAAATGCATGCACGCTCATCTAAAGCCTTAAAATCTTCCTTAATAATTCCCTTAGAGCAGGTTGTGCGAGCAAGCATGTTGTAGTTACATAATAGGTTTTTTTACTGGCACCTCCTTGGCATTTTTATGTCATCCATTTAACTTGTATCCTGTATGTTTTACTCCAGCAATACAGAGACTACCTGTTCTTCAAGTGGCACAAGGTATTCTGTTCCTGACTTTTTTTTTTGTCTTTCTGCTACTTTGACCTGAGTGGACTATTCTTTTTTTATCAACCTACTCTTGAGTTAATCTAAATCTTATCTACAGCCTGTTGAAATCTGCAGAAACTTTTCGCGTGGCTGATGCGGAACCTTTCATAGTTGCTCCATAGTTTTGGCTAAGGAAGGAAGCATCATCCTGTTTTGAACTTACCTGTGGTTATCCACTGGAATTAAAATGTGGCAACATTCTACATAGATGGTTTAAGCCATGTTTATTTAACTCATTGTTCAGTTTGTGGAGTGAGGATCTGTCTGAGGGTTGGGTGGGGTTTTCTTGTCTCTGTAAATGTAATAGATTATGACATTTTTTAGCATTCTGTCTGTGGCATTTTATATTCTCCAAGTTGGAATTAGTATTTCGTTATTCGTGTATTTGTGCTTACATGTGTAGTAGCAATTTGGTGATGAGATACATAACATAAAGGTTAATTTGATGAGTATTTTATTAATGTTAGCAACAACATTTTAGTTTTGAAACCTAAGGGTCCAGCCTTTAGGGTTTCTCTTTTTTTCTCAGAGAGGAGTTCTTCCTTTGCATAAGTCATTAAAGAAAGTATTCCATATATGAGTACAAATGTTTTTAGTCAAATGGATCAGGCAGCTTACCAAAATTGCAGTTGTTAGTTTAAAAAATAAGAGGAAAGAGTTAATCTCCAACAGGAACTCCAGAGAGGGTTCCAGAATGCTAAGTGAAATAAATTTTCGCCCCAGCTCGTTGTATTCCTTTCCTATATTGTAGTTTCAAAATCTAGTTAGATAGACTCTTTAACCACTTAAGTCCATTGCATGCCAGAAGCTTTGGTACGTAAACCTCAATTACTGAGTTACGTAGAAACTTACGGAGTTATGGGAAGTTACGTAGAAAGTAAGGCAATGAAAACTTCCTTTAATAACTGAATTTTTCTTCTACCCCTCCCTCCCCTAGGAGCTCCCTCTCCAGAAATCTGTTACATACAGAAATTTTATGACCACACATACAATCAGAGGAAAAACCAGGTAAATTCAGTAGGTATAGAAATGATACATCTTCTGCTACGCATATCTAACTATTAATTATTAATAAACTCACTGGGCCTCCCATTCTTTATATGCAAAAGAGCCTGGTGGCTTGCAGCTGAAATGAATTTTGCAGCAAGACAGCTGTCGTGTGTGTAGCACGTTCTCTCCAGGAATGTTTCAGAGTCTCTTCCCTTCTATTTCATGAGGATATAACCCTTCAAATCTAAACAAAAAGCCTGTAACAAAGATGAAGAAGTCATAGAGCACAGACTTTTTAGTGTGTTCCCTTCAGGAGCTAAAAGAGAACAATCTGGGTTAATCATGCCAGAATACACCCTTGGTTACTCATTATGAGATTAGCTGTGATCCAATGATTGGACAATTGTTTCTTTAAAAAAGAAAGAGATAATAATCTGAAATGTGGAATAAAATATCTGCTTGCATGATGATGGGGTAATTATTCTGCTCCGTGGATAATTCTGCATTCCCTAATCTGCTAATTAGCCTGTCTTTTAACACATTTGCCACAGTTGGTAGCTAGCCCATAAACTTCTGTTCAGTTGAGCAATCAGTTTTCCACCTGCATATCACACGCTCATGAAACAATTAGAAACAAACAGGTTTCTACCCTTTAACTGAGATTGTTTTAAAACCTGTGAATCTTACACTGTCTTTAGCATGGTGGCTTCACCTGTCCAAAGACATAATCTTGTCATATACATACATATCTATGTCTCCTTATTCCAGTATAACAGGGTCTTTTAAAAGAACTAAACCGCTTCCTGGATGACAAAGAAAAAAAGACACTCCTTCTACTGAAGTTAATATTTTTACAGAGCATTACAGGATTGCAAATAAATTTGTCTCAACTGGCAGCGCGGGAAACTGAACAAAATCTGAAAGATACTGTTATTTTAAAGGCTTTTCTCTATAAGTTTATTTTGCTGCTTGCATGTCCCAGGGTTGTCTTGGCTGAAGTTTGCCACAGTTTCTGAGGACAGAGGGAATGCAGGAAGTATCCATTTACTCCTTCCCTTTCTCCTCTGGGAGCCAATCTGACTATCTGCTGTCTAACATAAGTCTTTGACTTCACGGCTCTCATCAGAGTAGCCAGTCTGCAGTCCCAGTAAGGGATTCTTCCAAGTCTAAGGACAAATCCCCTGTCTGTAAAAGGAAAAGTCAGAAAAGCAAAGAAACCAAATAGTTTGGGTAACTCTCACTTTTTTTTTTTTGACACCTATACAGCATGCTGCTGGCAGCTTGGTCATGCATAGCATGAGGACAGTATAGAATTTAAGTCTTTACTGAATGCTCTAAGGATGCTGTCTGTCATCCTTGATACTTGCATGTGTAGATTGCACCAGTGTGGCTCTTCAACCACTCTGAGAGCCAACACAGAACATGGTTACATAGAAGCTTGCCTTCTACTGCATCCTCAGAAATAATCTGTGAATACAGCATCTTAATGCGGTGTGATACAAAGGTCGTGCAGCCCAGAGTGGCTGTGAATTTTTTTCAGGAAATGTAATATCTGTTGCAGTTGTTCCAAAGAGTCTTGGCTTTCTTTGTACTTCATGTAGTTGGAGGAGGCTTAGGATATGCAGTCCTATCTTTGATTCTACTGTGTAAGAGATGCAAGTAAGTCTTTTCTTCCACCAGAGATGCAGCAGATAAACAGACAGGTTTTGTAGGACTCAGGTTCTTTCCAACTGACAAGTTAAGTTGTTGCCATTATCTATTAATGCCTTGTTCCATGTCATGTTCAGGCAGGCCTCGTGATTGTAAGTTTGTGCTTTCACCTTTTTCAGACTTTTTTTTCCTTGCACAGTTTGGCAGCTGAAGTTGTTAGATGGCATTTACAGCTTTTAAGTATTTGTCTTGTTTTGGAATGCATCTGGAGTCCCCTCAGATTGTTGGCTGTGTAAGTGCTCAAATGAGAAAAATTGGTTGAGTTTTGCAGGAGTTTCTGTACCAAAAGCAAGAGAGCAGGACAGAAGGCTGTTCTCAGTACTTGCAGTCAGTGGCCACAAATACTATTTGTGTTGCTTTTATGATTTGAGAAGACCTCTCAACCAATCAGTGGTACACTGATTTTGCTTACAATCTGTTTTTTTAACAAAATAGCTCTTCCTTCTTCTGAGATGTAATGGTAGTTCACTGAGCTTTAAGCATCTATCTGAGCAATGTTAGCCAGTCAGAGGGCTTTAGTAGTTGTTCTGCTGTTCTCCTGACCTCACTTTGTCTCTGTGTAAATATCCAGGCTGATTCGTACAAAAGGTGTGTGTAGCAAGGTCAGTAACTTTCTGCCGGCTATCCCATTGCCATCTTTTGGAACTACATCACTTAATAATTGTTGCACAAACTGTTTCTAAAGAATCTATTCTGTTCCAGGGAACATTTTAGCAGTCCTTCCTACTGGGTGATCTCCACCTGTTGCTCTTCAGGTCGTTGCTAAAATGGTTGTTCTTATTGATTTGCTAATACCTTGTGCAAGTCAAATAAGTCATCATTTGGTGTCCACACTGAGATACTCTTTCCCAGAGTTTTCCTAGTGCTGTGAAGGTTCTCTACTGTATGTCAATGATTTGTTTAAAATTGCAGACAGTACGGTGATAGTCTACTAGTAATCCCCAATCTTCAGCTCATCTGGAAGAGAACTGTTCTACAGTTCACTGCCTATCTTAATCATTCCTAGGTTGCCTTAGACTTTACATAGAGGCTTCTTTGCCCACACTAGAGAAGATCTCCCCCTTAAGTACAGTCAGAGGTACAAAAAGCGGATCCAGGCTCCTTTTACTGAAGAGTTTGAGTTCAGCTCTTGCTCTTGACATTAGCTGTCTCCTTACCCACGTGCCCTTTCCAGTGTCTGCATGTGGCGGCCCTGCCACTTAGAGCTTGCTGATATGTCACCTAAGTTCCCTAATTCTGCCTTTTCCAGGGATATTGAGAGTTTATACTAAACTCCGCAGTCTTTGGAGCAGCACCCTGTCTTATTTAATTAAGAGGGAATTGTTACGAAAAAGATTAAAACTGGGAGTTAAAATAAAAATACCTTGTGTTTTGATCTTTTGATGTATAAAACACCTATGGTTTAAAGCAATCATATCTTGCTTGCATAGATGCGTTTTCCTTCTGGATGAGTGTTGTCTTTCATAGTCTTGATTTGTTTTTCAATGTTTTTTCGAATAGCACAAATAAAAAGATTTAAGTGGAATGGCTTTTGTATCTTATTAGTAATGTATGTAAAGATTGGAACTAGAAATTCCATTTCAAAACTCAATTACAGAAGGAAGAAGTTAAGCATGTAGTAAAGCAGAGAAAATAAATAATGAAGTACTTTGTTTACTAACTTGTTACTTTTTTTTTCCATTCAGATATCTCAAGAGGCATACACATCTGACCAGTCTCAGTCCCTACTGCAGTGAGTATAATACATCACACAGGAATTTCAGTCGGGCATACTGTAGTTAAACAATTCAATTATACCTCCATTTGTATGTTATTTTATTCTAGTGTTCTGTTGTTAATGTTTTCTTGTTGGCACAGTGAAAGATTCATACTTATGTCAGAGGTAATTCTGTGTCCATTAGGTGTCAAACTGTATCAGTATTTGCTTTTATTGATAGTACTTTTAATGGTATAAGGGCATAAGCAACATGAATTGACAGTAAACCACTCAAGGAAAACCATCAGGCAAATAAACAAAAATGTGTAATAAGTAGTATTAGACCTTTTGTTCTTAGAAGTTATGGAAGGATTTCAGTAGAAGATGGATTTATAATAGAAATACAGAAAGAAGTAACAAAAAAATAGGAAGGGCCATTTTTTCATTTAGAGAATGAATGTACAAACATAGCTAGCTCAACTTAGGAAATCTGGAAGCCTCAGTTACTGCAGTTGTTTCCACAAATAATTGTAAGTACAAAACTGCATAAATTCGAAGTACTGTAGAATTTTTTTTAAGAAGAGCAGATCACAATTCTTTCTGACTAAGAACTTTTTACTGTATTATTTCGTTCTAGGGATTGGATAAACTGTCCATCACTTACTGAAATAATTTCTAAACCTTTTTTTTCACTAAATGCTGCAGTAGAGGAACAGCAAAATAATTCTGAAGGTATGTTGTATTTTGTACAAAACTGAAAGTTGCTTTAGCAGTGGCAGAATCATTTGAGAAGCTGAAGATGAGTATCCATGTAGGTTTATTTAGAGTCTGACTTTAAATCTGCGGCCTTTAAAACAGTTAGTTAGTTTTCGTAGTTGCCTTGGATTACAAGTCATGTTTCTGTAATTATTCTGTTAGGATTGTTTGAAGAAATAACTGTTTTCCCAAGCCAGTGGCATATTTCCAGCTTAAAACTATTTAATTGCTTTGGAATTTTCTGACAAAAATAAAAGGCCACATAGCACTCGGATGTCAAAAGACATCTGTAAGACAGAGGAAACAAAAATGCTACCAGTCATTCCTCAGATCTGTCTGTCACCTGCTGCTACTTCAGTTGAACTTCCATTCCTCTGTACCCCCAGCAGTGCAGAACTGCCCTATCTGTTTTGTCTCTCTGTTTGAGCTAATTTTTGCTAACTCAATAGAAAACCATTCACTTTATTTCTGATTAGGAAATGCCCAGGGAGTCACATGAATGTTGAAACACGCTGATGGGAGCAGGGGTGGTGGGACCAGCCCTTTTCAGCGGCAGTAAATTATTGGATTGTTTTAGCTGTATTGTGTAATTGTATTGTAATTACAGAGGTCAGAGGATAGTGCTCATCCTGTGGAGTGGGTGGCAGTTCCATCTGCTGATAGACTTTGGAAGCCCAGGCTTCTAAACTATAGTGAAGAGATGGGACAAAACAGCCCTAGCAGAGCCTAACTAGAGACCTTGTCAATTCCACTTAGGGAAAATGACTGTAGTAGTTTTTAAGAATGTTTGAAACTTTAGCCTTAATCAGGCAGTGAGGCCGTTTTATTAGAGATGATGAGAACTTTCAGAAGTGGGATTCAGTGATAGTACAACTGAAATATTTGTTTACTCTCCTAAATTTAGATAACAAAATGAATGGATTTCAGAAAGATTCGGAAGAAGAGGTTAGTGTATTTTTATAACTGATTGTATATAAAATGTGATTTAATTTAATTAGCATTAGAGAGTATTTTACCGAAAAATACCTGGTTCTTTCATTTTAAAAAGCAGGCACATAGCTGTCGAAATTGACACTGGGTGCATTAAGTGAAAAGAACTTAAAAGCTAACCTTTATTTTCTGCGTTTTGGGTAGGAACTGCAGTTACTAGACTTGCAGGGCACAAGAGTAGAAGCATAGCAATAAAAGTGAAGTAGGAAAGGTGTCATCGTGACACAGAATCTACAAGAGCTGTTACTTAAGCTCCAGTAATGAAGACTTTTAGTAGCTTAAAACGTGTTTCCCACCAGTGAAAATTATGGGAGAGGCATTAAGAAGGTCTTTGAGGAGGAACAGAGTATCTGTAACTGCCCTATTTGGGAGTAATAACTGACTTGTAGCCAAAAGTAGGTAGTACCAGTCTGTTTGATACATCTCATTGGTAATCCTAAAGCTCCTCATGAGTGACAGGTTTCACTGATGATGAGGTAAAAGTGAGGGAATAGCTTTGGAGCTGCCTTTTCCCCTATTTATCGTCTTCTTTCTCAGCAATACTGAATCAAGGATGATTCCACTCGAGTGTGAGCCTATCTACTTGGGTGTTGCAAGGTACTGCCTCTTTTCTTTGCCATGCATTTCTGCTACTTCCTTTTGGCCAACACTAGTGCTTGTTTGACCCCAAGCATGAAGTAAGATTTGGGGAGCAACTGTTAGATGCCGTTCAGTCTTTTTCTAGTTGGCTTAGTTTTCAGTCAGGTTATCTTTTCAGTCTGGCTCCCCAGAAGATTAAGCAAGTGCTAGCGCAGCACAAGAAAGGATGTGGAAATGCACAGCTGAAGACAAGTGGAAGGACAGGGACTGTACCAACACTAATTTAGATAAGCTTAATGCAATCTGAATGTTACGAGTGTAGCTCACAAATAATACCGATTATTTTGGTAATTACGTGCTTGTAAGCCCTGTTTTTGCATGTAAAAGAAAGAAAACCTTGGAGGGAAGAAGGAATTCCCTGACAGCTTCCAGAAAACACAGTAGCAAAAATTCAACAATGTATCCATGTGAACCATCCAACCCAGAAATATCTTGGGCAAGTGTTGAAGGTTCTGCAACCACTGACGTAAACACGCAGTGGTCAAATGTTCCTTTGATTCCTCTCAGCTTCCCCTCTCCCCTTTTTCCTTCCAGCACTCCCTCCAGTCTTAGTTTGCCATCAGCGTAAGTCCAAGCAGCAGCGAAGGACTTGAACAGATTTCTCTCCAGAGGAAGTGCTGACAGCATTTCATGAAGAGGCTCTTGGTCTTTGCCTCTCTATTGTCTGTCCATATGCTATCATCTGTGAATGTGATGTTACTTGTGTCTGCTCTGCTACCTCTGCGTTGTTATTTCCTTCTGTTGCCCGTCTGAGGTACAATGCCCTCTTTGTGGTTTTTGATTTCTAGTCTCAGTTCATCCCTGACTGATTCATCACTTTCAGGTCTATGTATGCTGGACAAAGAAACTGTGATTGAAATTTGCTCTGTTTCTGCAGCAAAAAAGTAACTGCTGTTACCAACTCTTATTGCAATGTCATGGATCCTACTTGGAGTACTGCATCCGGCTCTGGAGTCCTCAGCTCAGGAAAGACATGGACCTGCTCGAGCGGGTCCATAGGAGGGCCACAAAAATGATCAGTTGGAGCACCTCCCCTGTGAGGACAGGCTGAGAGAGTTGGGGTTGTTCAGCCTGGAGAAGAGAAGGCTCTGGGGAGACCTTATTATGGCCTTTCAATACTTAAAGGAGGCCTATAAGAAAGATGGGGACAAACTTTTTAGCAGGGCCTGTTGTGACAGGACAAGGAATAACGGTTTTAAACTAAAGGAGAATAGATTCAGACTAGGTATAAGGAAGAATGTTTTTTACAATGAGGATGGTAAAACACTGGCACAGGTTGCCCAGGGAGGTGGTAGAAGCCCCATTCTTGGAAACATTCAAGGCCAGGTTGGACGGGGCTCACAGCAACCTGATGTAATTAGAGATGTCCCTGCTCACTGCAGCGGGCCTGGACTAGATGACCTTTAAAATTCCCTTCCAACCCAGACCATTCTATGATTCTAATATCTTTTGTCTGAGGGCAGGCCAAGAGAGCTAGAGTGTTCAACCTGGAAAAGACAAGGCTCGAGGTGTTCTTACCAATGTACACGAACACCTGACAGGAAGATGAGGGAGCCAGACTTCTCAGTAGTGCCCACTGATAAGATGAGAGGCAATGGACACAAATTAAAAAGAAAGAAATCCCATTTGAACACGAAACCCCACTTTTTAACTGTGAGGCTAGTCAGACACTGGAACAGGTTGCTCAGAGAGATTGTGCATTCTGCACCTGTGGAAATACTCAGAATCTGACGGTACATGTTCCTGGGCAACTTACTGCAGCTGACACTGCTTGAGCAGTAAGGTTGGACTAGATGATCTCGAGAGGTTCCTTCAACCTCAGCCGTACAGTGATTCTCTGTGCATCCCTCATGTTCCAGTATATTAAAGTAATCTTCAGCTCAGCATTCTCACAAAAGCTATGTCGATCATTCTGAAGCCTTAACTCTTTTGCAGTGATTCTCTTATATGTATGTATTGAAAGGCTGAACTTTCTGCTGTTTTTTGACTCAGAGCTAGCAGATACAGGAGTCCGCTTAACACTTCCACTCCACTCTTACTATTTATGCTTCAGTATTAGTCAGTCCAGTTTTATCTTGTAACACTTGCAAGCCACACAGTCTGTGACACCAAATAGCTACCAATTTCTTGATAACTTTTTAATTGTTCTCAAACGCATGCAAAAAAAATTCTTGCATGTCGAGATTCACCAGGGTGATATGAATGCACTGCCATCTGGTGGAACTGACAGGCCAGATTTAAGCTTGCTCATGTAGTGGACAGGGAGAGGTAGGCATGTAGGCTTGGCTAAGCCTGGCTCACTGACTGGCCTTTGGTGCAGTGAGTTTATTAACACACGGTTTTTATGTCCACGTAAGTTGATTTTTTTTTTACATGAGACCTCTGCTTGACTTCGCTTTCCACCTGCTTCCTCTGGTGCAGGGTTCTGAATCAGCTGAGTCTGGAGTTGTCTGTGGCCATGCTTAGCTGTTACCCAGTGTGTGCTTACTGGGTAAAATGGGGAGATGAGTTTCTGGGCTGATGCTAGAAGGTCAGCAGATTTTGCACCTGGATTAAAGAGTACCTTGATTTGGGTTTGTACTAGGAATAATTGAGATATGAGGATAGTGGGTTTTAAATCGAGGCTTTCAAAGTACTGTGTTCATGCTCAGTGGAAGAGATTCACAGATGCCATGAGACAGTTGGCATTCAAACCCTAAAAAGCATTAACAGCCTTATGCCGAAGAGATACCTTTTTCTCTTTGGCATTCTTACATAGGAACTCCTTTTTTAAATGAGTTTCTTGAAGCATAGCTCTTCTGGTGCAGGATGGACCAACCTGCGTTTACCACAATGTTGGTATTTTACTGCTGAGCTTCTGACTGAGGATCCTGCTACTCCTTCAAATGAAAATTCTGTGTATTCAGGCCATATTTACCAGACTAGGGTCCACAGGAGAGAGAAGTCCCTGTTTTGGATAAGTTCCCAGTTGGGTTAGCCTTACTCCTTCAGCAGCTCCTCTATTCCTTTTCAACAGACAATTGAAGGTACAGGAAACTTGGGCACTGGGGCTTTAAGTGTTTTTATGGATAAGTGGCAGCTGAGAAAGGGTTTCAGGGAGAGAAAGTTTTGACTTTTACTATGTTTTGCAGATTTTAATTACTTGTAGAGCAAGTCTCACAGGATTTTGCCAAGAGAAATGAATGCTAAAGAAATTTAGGCGCCTGTAGTTGGATGGGGGTTTTGTGAACAGCAGTCACATTTAAGTGTTGGATTTTATTTGGCATTTGGGTTTTTAGGATCTTGCAAAATCAGTCATTTATGCTTGCCTGATACTTTTACATTAATACAAATGTAAGTTTCACCTGCCCTTCAACTGCATCCAGGTGGATTTTGAATATCTCCGGAAAAGGAGACTCCACAGCCTCTCTGGGCAGCCTGTTCCAGTGCTCTGCCATCCTCAGAGTAACGTTTTCCTCATGTTGAGGCAGAACATCCTGTGCTCCAATTTGTACCCATTACCCCTTGTCCTGTCTCTGGGCATCACTGAAAAGAGCCTGGCCCCATCCTCTTGACACAATAGGCTGCCCAGAGAGGCTGTGGAGTCTTATTCTCTGGAGACATTCAAAACCCGCCTGGACACGTTCTTGTGTGACCTATTCTAGGTGGTCCTGCTCTGGCAGGGGGGTTGGACTAGGTGATCTTTCGAGGTCCCTTCCAACTCCTAACATTCTGTGATTCTGTGTGACACCCAGCCTTTAGATATTTATAAGCATTGATAAGGTCCCCTCTCAGTCTTCTCTTGTCCAGGCTAAACAGCCCTGGGTCTCTCAGCCTTTGCTTGTAGGAGAGATGCTCCAGTCCCCTAATCATCTTGGTAGCCCTCGTCTGGACTCTCTCCAATAGTTCCCTGTCCCTCTTGAACTGGGGAGCCCAGAACTGGACACAGTACTGCAGATGTGGCCTCACCAGGGCAGAGCAGAGGGGGAGGATAACTTCCCTCGACCTGCTGGCCGCACTCTTCTTAATGCACCCCAGGACGCTGTTGGCCTTCTTGGCCACAAGGGCACATGGCTGGCTGATGGCTAACTTGCTGTCTACCAGGACTCCCAGGTCCTTCCCTGCAGAGCTGCTCTCCAGCAGGTCGACCTCCAGCCTGTACGGGTGCATGGGGTTGTTCCTCACCTGGTGCAGGACCCTACACTCGCCCTTATTGAACCTCATTAGATTCCTTCCTGCCCAGCTCTCCAGCCTGTCCAGGTCTTGCTGAATGGCAGCACGGCCTGCTGGCGGGTCAGCCGCTCCTCCCAGTTTTGTATCGTCAGCAAACTTGTGAGGGTGCACTCTGTCCCCTCATCCAGGTCACTGATGAATATGCTGAATAAGACTGGACCCAGTAATGACCCCTGGGGAACACCACTAGCCACAGGCCTCCAGCCACACTCAGCACCACTGATCATAACCCTCTGAGCTCTGTCCTTCAGCCAGTTCTCAATCCACTTCACTGTCCACTTGTCTGTCCCACACTTCCTAAGCTTACCTGTGAGGATGTGGTGGGAGACAGTTGCAAAAGCCTTGCTGAAGTCGAGGTAGACAACATCCACTGCTCTCCCCTCATCCACCCAGCCAGTCATGCCACCATAGAAAGCTATCAGCTCGGTCAAGCTTGATTTCCCCTTGGTGAATCCATGCTGACTAATCCTGATAATCCTCTTTTCCTCCACATGCTAAGAGATAACAGCCAGAATGAGCTGTTCCATCGCCTTTCCAGGGATAGAGGTGAGGCTGACTGGCCTGTAGTTTCCTAGGCCCTCCTTCTTGCCCTTTTTGAAGACTGGAGTGACATTGGCTTTCCTCCTAGCAACAGCATCTGCCAGCTCCCTCAGCACTCACAGTGCATCCCATCAAGGCCCATGGATTTGTGAGTGTCCAGTCAGGGTACAAGATCCCTAACCCAATCCTCCTTAACCAAGGGGCAGTCTTCCTTTCCTCAGAAATATACATACACGCTGGTTAAACCACAGTTCTTCACACGGAAAGTAGTGCCAGTGGGGTTTTTTACCGATTGTTTAAAGTCTGCACAAATTAGGGAAGCCATCTAAAAAGAAACTGCAATTCATTACATCAAAGTAAGAAGTAGTCAGTTCTTAAAAAGGAGCGATTAGCTGCACAGGTACAAGATAGGAAACAGCAGAGTGGGGAATAATTTTTCAACAAAGAATGAGGGGTTTATAATGGCTTACAAACTGAACATGAGTCAGTGCTGTCAAGATTTCTGCCCTTTCAGTTTTATCATGTGTGAGCTTTATCAAAATTATGTTACCAGTGGTTAGAGGATTCCTGCACTGCCTGGTATTGCCGCTTGCTGGCAGCAAGAGTCTAAAAATGTACTGAAAGACATTAAGATCCAGTATTGCCAAGGAACAGCACTACTGTATACAAGTACAGGAAATATGTGTTTTAGGTTTGCTGAGGAATCTGATTTTCTCCCACAGAAGCGTTTGAAACAGGGATAGGAAAATAAGTGAAAGCGGTTTTAAGTGGTGTAAGAATGGGTGCACCTGTTGAAAGCAGCTCAAAGTGATTAGAAAAACAGTAGCAGTATTGCTGTTCCAAGAACAGTTTCGGTTTTGTGGTTCTGTACTCAGTGTGGAAACTCAAATGTACAGCCTCCAAACAGGTTTGTGAGGCACAAAAGCTCCATACCTGTGTGGGATCCACATAAGTATAACCAAACCCTCATATATTCTGTTTTACTAACTATGCTTTTTATGTTATTGTGAATATGTTCACTTTCATTATTTCTGGGTGACAGAAATTTTTAATGCCTTTCTTTTCAAGTCCTTTAACACCCTCAGGTCTTTGGCAATGGCTTAATATCTTTGACTTCATAACAGATTTAGTCTCTCTTACTCTGGATTATCACTGCTAGGGAAGTCAACAGCTGAAGCTGAAGCTGCTTTTGAAACAGACTTCAGTCTAACCTTTGTTAAGAAATGGTATGATTTCTCAGGGAAGGCTTTAAGTCTTGTAGTTTATGAAAAAATTGGAAATAAAATGTATGTATATATATGGATGACTTCTAAAGTGAATGTTAGTTACATGCTTTTTAGAAAGAGTTGTTCCATTCCTTTTTGTAAATAATTTTTTTTTTATGCTTAGATTTCACAGAAATTAAGTAATGAAGATGTGTTCCCAGAAATAAGCCTCTGTCTAGATGCCCTTCTGAAGGATATAGTAGTGGTTCCGAAGGAACAGACAGCACAAGATACATTTCTGCATGTTCTAGAAGATTGCCAGAGAACCTGCATGACCATTACTGTCACAGATGACAGAGTAAAAGAATGTTCCCCTAATAATGATACAGATCTTTCATCAACACCCCCAGGGAAGATTTTAATGGAAACATTCACTGAAAAGGGTATAGAGACTGGTGAATTTGACAGCAGTGATTTGTTGAGATCCCTCAGTGATTCTGAGAGTATTAAAATGATAAACCCATTGCCTGACAAGTTAGGGTGTCAGGGTCGTGCTGTTTGCATTGATCCATCAGCAGATGAGAGCAGTGATGCCCTGCCAGTACAGCTTGTGACAGCTCTGAATGCCTTGTCAGGATCTGTAGTAAAAACTGTCACTTCTGTAGTGCGAAATGAAACACAGCTTAACACCAAGGGAGAGCAGTTAAATTCAGAACCCAGTATTCTCCAGTTAGATGATGACTGTACACAAATAACAAACATGATTGAGCCTCAACTTGCTACAATTCAGGTGGAAGAAATAAAAGGCTTGATAGGATCTAACTTGCAGAGGACAACAAATGAGCAAGTATATACACAGTTTATTTAATCAATATTTGAAAAATAATGTTTAGCATAAAATATTTTCTAGAATGGCCAAATTACTTGAATCTTAGTAAAGAATAAACTGCCATCAATAACTTACATATTGAATACATTTCAATTATTTTTAAGAGTCCAGTAGTGTTTTTCTGTGTTGATATATCCATGTTATGAAAATGACTTAGCTTGCTGGGATGGGAAAGCCTAATAGAGTTAATTTGCTGACTGATGTGGAAATATATAATCAGTATGGAAGTTTCAAAAACTCCTGGTCCCCCTATACATCTTCTGTGGCTTGCATTCTCCAAGGAAGTTCCAAAACACTGTTCTGTTATTTCATTGTAGCACACTGGCATATAGCAGCCAATTTCAACTCTAGGTTCCTACCCGCTCTGGTTCTGGTTTTTCTCCGACTGTAGTATGCTGTTTTCTGCTATCATAGTTCTCACCACTGTAGCATACGGATGCTTTGCAAATATTAGAAAGAAATTATAGCTATGTCTTCCCTGTAGACTAGAGAGATTACTTACGGGGTTTTTTTACATGTATGTTTAGAAATTCATTTATTTTGTTCAGTTCTGCCTATGAAAGACTTACTGAAAAAACTGAAGCATGATTTTGTGTTCATGTCTTCCCTAGAAGAAGGCAGTATGTATAGACACAGCATGTGATCCTTCTCTCTGCTTCCTTCTATTACCCTGTGCTGTTCTGTCCACAGTGTTGTGTCCTGTGCTGTAAAGTTTATCTGGAATTTGGATTCAATAACAGAAAGGCAAAAATCTGGAGAGGAGCATGAAGGGAAAGCAACACTATAATCTCTTCCTATTTAGGTTATAGTAAGGGAAAGAGGAGGACACGTAGGAGACCCGTGTTTGGGCTGTAGAGTATAGTAGACATCCCTTGTAAAACCTGGGATCAGATTTTGTACTCTGTGTTGTCTTTGAATAATCTGGTGCTGCAAATCAGTGATCATCCAGGTATAAGTAGCTATTTAAGGTGATTTTACGGCCAGTTTGCTTCCCCACAATGGCATAAAGCATCCTAAGACTACGAGTTAATTTTGTCTTTTGGTGGTAGTATTAACTCAATATAACTAAGTAATAAAATGTGTCACAAAGATGGCTAATTTCAAGGTGCTGAAAGGTCTCTAGGCTAATTGTCTCAGAACTTTGCTGACTTACAAAGCTATTTCAGTGAAGTGTTGATTTCTGAAATTTGTAGGACAGCTGTGTGAAGCTTAGTCTGTAGATTTACTCAATATTGCAGTTAAGATTATGAAGCAGGGTCCTGTGGGAATGGGGATCTATAACCTCTTGTTGATTAATAATTGATTTTAGCTTTTTTTTTTTTGTGCCTCTATCTGCTGTACTTGAAGGCAGAAAGTAGGGATGCAATTTAATGAGGAAAAAATCCCAGTTAATTTTTTAGTAACTGTTGTGTTCTAACAGTATGTTGTTCACCTTGGTCTTTTCTCATCCTTGTTTCTTCAGAGAGTATCCTTGTTGTCGTGAGATAAGTACCTGAAAGAGGAGAGCCTGTACTGTCCTGTAGATGCAGTCAGGATGCTGGGTAGCCCATTTATTTTAATATATAGTCCATTATAGTGCAAGTGGCTTTTTTTCTCTTTGAAATGTTTTCTTCTTCTTCTTCTCTAACCCTCTTCCCATAGCAGATGTGATGCCATGTTTCCATTGCATTGATAGTTTCGTGAACTGAAGTACTTGGTTTTCCCCAGCTGCTGTGTTAACATGCATCATGTCTTCACCTGGAGGGACCGCTGCTAGAAATGCAGTTCACCTCTTCAGTAGCCTCTCTGCTGAATGTGTCAATTAAAAAAAGTAATTGGCGAATCCTCCATTTCAATCTGTGTCCCAAGAAAAGACTAACAAGTTCTCCCACACCACTGTGAAAGAACATCTGTGCGTGTGTGCTGAGGGTGTGTCCTAAGAGCTTTCAGCATTACTCAAGTGTGTAGTAAGCTAATGTGAGCAACTTGAGTGATACTCAGCAGCGTGTCACACTCGCTTGACTAAAACAGTGAATAAACTCAAGTAACTCAAATTAACTGCCATGTGGTGACATATATTTAGAGTGGCATTTCTCTCCCTTACTGTTAGAGATAATATAGACCGATCATTTAGGCTTCCCTTTGCACAGCTTAGGACGAGGTGAATCACTGTCACCTCTGAAAGTAGCTCTTGCTCTTCACCAATGGTAGGGGTAGTGAGGATACCTAATGTCATCTAGTTGCCTGGCTTTTAGAAGGCTGAAGTTAAGTGAAGTGAATCTCATCTGTCGTGGCTGTAACTCAGGGGTGGTATGTCTTCAGAAATAACTTCTCAGCTGGGAGAACCTCAGGTGAAACATGGTTCTTGATCTTTCGCACATTTCTAGGCTTGTGCAAGAGTGAGGTAAGATGGGCTAGCTTAGGACATCTTTAACATCACTTTATTTTTAGGACAGGAGCTCATGTCCATAGGAAACAGAGATGAGTCTGTTAAGTCATTTCATATGTCCAACCAAACAAACAACTTTAATGTTGTAACCACTTTTGTTTGCTGTCAGCGAGCTTAGATTTATTGTTTAAGTTATGATTCTGAGTATCCTAATTCCCTTGGCTAATTCTGCCAGGGACACATGGTGTAGCATGCTACTTTAGTCTCCTATGGCAACCTCTGTCTTTCATATTTGTAGATTTCCAGTCACTTCAGCAATGCCTCCATTGTCTGTAAGCACACATATAATTTGTAAGACAATGTTCTTGGAGCTCTTACATATACAGCCCTTGTTTTAACGACATCCTTACCAGTTGCTTGTAATATTTCTTTTTTTTGTCACAGCCTGTGGATGGTCAGCAGAGAGAGGAAGAAGTAATTTCAGATTACTGTGGTGCTGCCTCTAGAGAAAATCAAACTGGAGAGGGAAGTTCGCATTCAGTGGAGGCTGCAGCATGTGCAGAAACAGCTCAGACAACATCAAGGAAAGCGATGCAGTTAAGGGGGACCTCCCCAAGGAAGTGCAGAGATCATGTTTCCAGTCATCACCAAATACTAGAAGAGACACAGCAGAGGATGTCTCACAGAGACAATACATCAAGAAACAAAGCTAAGGATTTTGAGTATGACAAAATCATGCATAATATTCTTAAATTCTTTCTTTAAATTAATGTTACAAATACAATGCCTATAGAGGACTCATTCCTCATGTGACTGACTTTAAGTGATCAAAAGGTAAAGGTTTTACCTTTTTTTAAAGATCTGGAAGTTAGTTTCTCTCCTGATTTACTCTTTATTCAGTACTACCTAAGCTATCCAAGATACTTGTGTGCTATTACAGACTTCCTTTTAAAATAAAGTATGTTCACATTCTTAGCCCTAATATTGATTTGTATAGAGAAGAGAATATTTTTGCTGATTCTAAACCAATCTCTTGTCAGTAAAATTCAGAAATCTACTTCTAAAGACAAGCAGGATCTAGAAACCAGCGTGTGCCAAGATGTAGCTCTGAATGAGAATACAAAAGCTAAGCAGAGAAGAAGGAGCAAGAGAATTGAAAACAAACTGAGTAAGATACTATCTGATGTTTATCATACTTTTTTTTTTTGTTTTAACAACTATACTGAATCTCGTATAATTCATAACCTTTCCAATATATTGTGGTGTGGATTTATTTTAAAAAGTTGGTATAAACATTAATTTTAATAATTAAAATTATTGATCATTTCCCTTACTTGTTTAATCCAATATATTAGCAACCTAACAGTTGACTTGTGTGCATAAACTCCTTAAGAATCATGGGACTTCTTTCAGGATGCAATTTTTATCACAGTGTTACAGATGAAAAAGATATGGTGTATTCTGAAATGCAGAAGAA
The DNA here is from genome assembly GCF_034619465.1 of Leptosomus discolor. NCBI lineage: Eukaryota > Metazoa > Chordata > Aves > Leptosomiformes > Leptosomidae > Leptosomus > Leptosomus discolor. Next base: position 66,070,933 of record NC_141419.1, on the reverse strand, counting down.
GAATGTTTTCATGCAGAGTGAAAATGTAGATCCTAATATGCATTTCTATATCCTTCTGTAATCTACTATTCTGTGTGCAACATCATTCTGAGGGCAGTGCCATCCCCAAGAATTGACCTATACAAAACAGTTTATTCTGTTTTGAATGCCTGCTGTTGTTATCCTGTCTTTTTTAAATATAGGATTATAGGATTATAGTGCCTTCACTACCACAGTCACAGAGCACTCTGAATATTTTTCCTTGCAGTGTGCTTTGTCAGAAAGATTACTAGTTTTCTATTTTACATCCTTTGAAGATGCATGCAGAGAAATTCTTTGCCGTGCAGAAGTGTGTAGAATACAGAATTTCGTCACAAGTTCTCACTCTAGCACCTTTAGGATTGGGGTCTTAAAAGTTGCACTTTTTTTTGTTGTTTGTTTGTTTAAACCCACTCAGTCTGGATTTATCTGTGCACTTACAATTATTTAAACAGGTTACAAAGTTTGGAAGTATTTGAAGTGTAACATCTACATTATAGATCTTACCAATGTGAATAATTCTACCCTCAATTAACAAACCTTCTCTTTTGCAGGCTTTTAATTATTCCCAGTGGAAGCACCGTTTTTGTGAGGCTTAAAGTTGTATGACTAACTGCTTATCTATTTCAAATTGACTTACTAGTTTCCACTCAAAAAAACAAGCTGTTGTTTTTTTAGCATGATTTCTGCAGAAAGAGTTGCACTGCCTGTAGAGGTAGCTTTTTGTTAATCTAGTCTAGCAAGTTTGTCTCCCTTGTGCATCAGACTTGGCAATCAAGAGTCTGTGAGTTTGGTAATTCACTGAAAAAATAGCCGCATGAAAAGTTTCTGTTTGGATCAGAAAGCATCGCTTGTTTTGCACAAGGTCAGACACCAGGAATGTGCTAGGGAAGGCAAGGTAGAAGTGATGGGAAATATGTCCTCCTGAGTAAGAAGTTAAATTGGGTTAAGTGTAACATAAAACTGCGCCTTGTTCCGTGTATGTCTATGCAGTTTAATCCCTCCTAACTGCTTGCATAGTTTAGACCAACTTTGACTGGGAGCTGCAATATCTTAAATGATTAAGGTCTTGCAAGGCTGGACAGATAGAGGAGAGGCTCAAGGCTGAACACTATCCATGTGCTCAGCTGAGCGAAGGTCCTGAGTTAACCCGTATCTATTAGATTCTAAAAACCTACACAGACTCCAGAACTTAAGAAGATTGGAACTTAGTCTGAGCTCACGGTATATCACTGTGAACGAAACAGCAGAGACATCAGGCTTTGTGAGTTACAGCTCTAGGAGATGTATGTGGTTTAAGGTCATACTTAAAATGTCTATTTTTGACACCCAAGTGGAGTTTTAGCGCCAGTGAGCCACATCTGCTACAGCTTGTGGAGAGGAGCAGTGTATATAGCCTGCTATCCTAAGGTTTTTCATTAGTAAATCAATTATTGGCCTAGGCCATGCATTGTGCTTTCATGCAGGCAATCCTCCTTCTCCAGACCCCTCACCAGCTTCATTGCCCTTCTCTGGACACGCTCCAGCACCTCAATGTCCTTCTTGTAGTGAGGGGCCCAAAACTGCACACAGTATTCGGGGTGCAGCCTCACCAGTGCCCAGTACAGGGGCACGATCACCTCCCTGCTCCTGCTGGCCACACTATTGCTGATACAGGCCAGGATGCTATTTGCCTTCTTGGCCACCTGGGCACACTGCCGGCTCACGTTCAGCCGCCTGTCAACCAGCACCCCCAGGTCCTTTTCTGCCGGGCAGCTTTCCAGCCACTCCTCCCCAAGCCTGTAGTGCTGCATGGGGTTGTTGTGACCCAACTGGCCTCCACCCATCGATCCAGCCTGTCCAGGTCCCTCTGCAGAGCCTTCCTACCCTTGAGCAGATCAACACTCCCAATTTAGTGTCAACTGCAAACTTACTGAGGGAGCACTCAATCCCCTCATCTAGATCATCAATAAAGATATTAAACAGAACTGACCCCAGTGCTGAGCCCTGGGAGACACCACCTGTGACCGGCCGCCAACTGGATTTACCTCCATTCACCACAACACTTTGGGCCTGGCCATCCAGCCAGTTTTTTACCCAGTGAGGAACACACCCATCCAAGCCATGAGCAGCCAGTTTCTCCAGGAGGATGCTGTGGGAAACAGTGTCAAAGACTTCACTAGAGTCTAGGTACACAACATCTGCAGCCTTTCCTTTGTCCACTAAAATAATGAACTAAAAATTTTAAAATAGTACCTTTTACATTTTAAGTTTTACATTTAGGCCTCACATTCCCAAGCAACTGTTCACCTTTCACTCATTGCAGAAATAGCTGAGCTGGTTTGAAGTAATGGAGAAAAGTAATCAGCAGGGAGCTAACAGTCCCAATCACTATCCTAGTGTGAATACGCTTTGCTCACAAAGCAGACGTTTTAAAACATAAATGAGTAAAAAAGAACTGCTGATAAATTTTACCTTTAAGAAAAGAGAAATTATTGAATAACTGACTAGCTATTGAAGTGTTCATCTTGTAATGAATTGCAACCTAGATTAGCAGTTTTATTATCCAGCAGGAAACAATGCACTTTGCAAAAATGTGATTAAAAAGGAAAAATTCTAAACACACTTTTACAAAGTCATATTCTTGTGTATTCAGTTTCAGTTGAGCTTTGTTATGGAATTGACTATGGCATCTTTTATTGAATGATATTATTATTAAATTGGTAATGTGTTTTTTGAGATACTTGTTTCTATTAGATTGTGTATTGAGCATTTTTTATCCAGAAACTTTATTACTAGAACTAATGCAAAGTGAAGCCAAAATAAGAGAGGAAAGATACTTTTCTGTTCAACAGATCAGATCTTTTACATTATTTTTCAGGGCAAGAAGCCTTTGGTAGGAATTCTGTATATCGTGTTGGCCCCATTTCACTTTCAACAATCAATAGGAGGAATATTTATGGTGAGACCTTGCTGCATAGAGCTGTTGCTCATCACGCTGTGGACCTTGTACGTAAAATAATAAAAGCCGGTGGAAATATAAATGTTCAGGATTATGCTGGTAAGTTGCAGTTGTATTAAATAACTATTTTCAAAACAAGTATCTACCTATAACTAATAAAAGTGCATATTTTGAGTTTCTGCAGTGGGCCAGACTGTAAGTTTGTGACTAGTCAGTAGATTATTAAATTTTTATTTTTTTAACTTTGTAATTGTTCATGAGAAAATATACAGACCTATGTATAAAAGTATCTTAAAAAAGAAAATTTTGTGGAAAAAGTAAGCACTTAAAAATTACAAAGTGATACAATTAAGTTTACTTAGCCATTATTCAGCAATCCTGTGCATGCTTATCACAAAACAGCCCCTTGATTAAATAATCAATGTAATGTGTAAAGAATTTTTTTGGTCCATTTCAGTGGCCAATTTGAGATGCCAAAGTTTAGATTTTCCAGTTTAATTTTTCAGTGAGTCTGATTTGCACCTTGCATCTTAGAGGAAGTCGTAGCTTCATAATTTAGCACTGCTTTGATTTTGTGAAGTTGCGAGTACTTGATATTTTGCATTTTTACTTCATCTTGGGCACAAAAAAAGGAAGAATGACAAATAGTGGCCAGCTGTGAATATTTTGACTGAAGCAATTCACCTTATCCAGCTTCATGTGTGATACTCTGTGGCAAAAGACGTTGCGGCACCCTAAAGTATCAATTGGTTGTTTCAAATGTAAGACTGTTGTTCCTTATTTTGCAGTTCCCCGTCTCATCCATTACACTCTGATAAACTTCCATAACAGAAAATGGTTTCACAGACAGCTGGCTCATTTGGTAGAAAACTTTGATTCGTTCTTAGAGTGTTTCCGTCCTGTGCAGTGGCTAGGATTTCACAACTCTTCTGTGGGAACTGTCTTCAGCAGTTAAAGGCTATTGCATAATACAGGCGTATAACAGACCAAAATTAAGGTAGAAAGTCTCTGTCTTCTGGAATATATTGACAGATAGATTTGGTGGGCAGCAAATTTAAGACTTTACAACATAGGACTCTAGCATTTGAGCTAACAAAGTGGCTCATGATGAACTTGTGCTAGAGGTAGATGAGGAAAGATTTTGTTGGTGGGTTTCAAAGCCACCTGCTGACAACAGAGGAACGTTGATAGTGGGGATTCAGCTGCAGCCTCTGTGGGCAAGTGTACTAAAGTGAACTGGTTCCAGTTTTTGGCCTCACAGCTGCTTCCTTTTTTTGCCTTTGCATGTTTTGCCAGGCTATTGTTTTTCATCCCCCAGACTCTCACTGCTGTTTCTTGGTGTGAAAGGAGCACAACTGCACAAAACGTGTTTTAGTTGAACTCCTTGAAGAGATGAGAGGGTGACCTAGCCCAACTTCTTTCTTTTTTAGGGAGGGAGGTGTAATCAGAAAGTAGAGTTGCCAGACCTGTGCCATTTTTAAATGCACTTTCATCTCACGCTTTTTGGGAGTAATTTTTCTGGTTATTATATTCTGTCTCTGTGCCTTTTGTCCTCCTTTAAGCCCTCCATATCTTAGTCCAGTATTATTCCTTATTCCTGTGCTACAGTACTTTGCTTCAGTACCTTGCTGAATTCTTGAATTCTTTTGTGTTTTTTTTTTTTTTCTCCTTTTTATTTCCTGGATGTCAGCAGATAGGATATGGACAACATGGTAGAGATACTGTCTGTGCTATCAGTTTGAGTTTTGATTCACAGTGCCTTGAGGGCGCTGAAAAACTGTTGCAATGAAACTTGTGTTTCTCCTTGGTCTGGAGCATGCACAGTGTCCATCCACAGTTGCTAAACTCTCATGATTATCAGTTGACCATGTTGCAGGTTCAATTTTTCAGGAGCTTGTTGGTATATCAGATAGAGCATCCTTTTTACTGAGAGAGAAATAGGTACTTTCCCCTGAGTGAACCTTTTTTATCCTCCCCTTAATGGATTTCAAGCTTTTGCTCCAGAGTATGGAGTTACTAGAGTTTCTTAATGAAATAGGCTCTATAAAATGCAAGTAAAATGTTTCACAGATGATACTGTTAGAAACCATTCGTCTTGAAGCACTGTCAACATTAGACAATGGAGTTAAAACCTAGTTGACTTTCAAGCATTTGGGAACAAAGACTAATAGCACAAAATTTTTTTGCACAACCTGATGCAAGATCCTGTGCCCATGATAAACACAATTCTATAAAAATATACGATATTCTGGGTTAGGTGGTGTATAAGAGAGCCTCAAGCGTTCTTTTTCCAATGAAATTAAGATAATTTTGCTTAATGGTAGCAGAACAGTCTTAATAAGCCTAATTCACATATTAATTCACATATTTAGGGTGTGAATTAGGCCCAGACAACCTTCTGATAATGGGAGATGGTTGAAGAGTAAGGCTGTCCATCAAAATGGTCTTCTGGAGGGCATGCTGGTTTGAGAGGTGGAAGATAGGCAGTGGAAGATCCTCTGTCTTTTTCCCTTAGTTTTCTCAGCCTGTGAAAAACAATCACATCATGAATGTTTAAGAAACTGATGCAAGGATATGCTAAATCCAGTTCAAAGACTTATATTCCATCTTTTATTTTTCCTCCACACTGCCTTCATGGAGTAGAATTGCTTTGTGGGTCATGAAGCTCATATCTTGGTTTATTCCATATAGCTGGGAATGGGCATGGATTTTCAGTAAGAATTTTTCATTCCTTTGTTTGAACACTCAAACTGTTCTTGGATGATCTTAGAAAACATTTTTGTTTGGCAGTAAAGACTCCAGGTCTTTAATTTTTCTCTTCTTTCTTACTTATGTTCTTCAGTATGGCTGTGTAAATTATCATGAAAAATTATCTTGTTCTTAAAATACCATATAGTTTTATTTGGGGAGAAATTACTAAGATATGGATGGAATAACTTATTCTTTTCTTTCGTAACAGAACTATCAAATGTAAAACTAATATCATTACAGCAGCACCTGGTTCTTCAGTAGGTGCAAATTTTGACAGAAAAATGAGGTCTCCCAACACTTATGACTCTTTCATAAATATTTCTTCATAGAATTTATTGTAAAATGCATCATTTTTTACATTTTTAGTATACTCTCTGAAATATTTATCAAATAGACAACTTAAAACTGACATAAAATTTTATATATTATTTTACCCAAATGTGAAATACAGGTTTTCCTTTTTCATAGGCTGGACTGCACTACATACAGCAAGTGTGGAAGGCTTTTATGGGATAGCAAATGAGCTTTTGAAAGCAGGAGGTGATGTTAATGCTAGAGGAAATGAACAAATAACACCATTGCAATTTGCAGTTGAAGGAGGCCATTATGAGGTATATTCCAAATTGAACACAAATTACGGTCTAGGAATAGAAGTTATTGTTGTTGGGTCCAGAAGGTCACATAATCTTTTTACATGTGGCTGTTTTTTTCAGATTATGGGTAAATTCAGGAGCTTGCAAGTCCATTCTGCCCAATTTCTGTTCAAACCATTCCGTGCTTTACAAGATTTGTCCAAAAGCAGAAATTAATTGAATTTTCTAACAGCTTGCGACAATGGCTGAAGTACTGAGGAACAGGTTGCTACAGTTTAGTGCTACTTGTTTCACTTGTTTTATAATCACCTTTCAGAATAATTTATGATGTGAGCAGTCTTCTGGAGTTTTAATGACTTTTTTTCATGGTTTAGTAAATGTGTGTATCGTGTGCAGCCACAGCCATGCACAGACATTTTTTGTGTATTAATGCATAGCATGGAGACTTACACAGACACAGCTTTGTATTTTGTATGGTGTCCTGGTTTTGGCTGGAACAGAGTTAATTTTCTTTTTAGTAGCTGATACAGTGCTGTGTTGTTGTTTTAGGGTGAGAATAATGTTGGTAACACACTGATGTTTTAGTTGTTACTGAGTAGTTCTTATCCTAAGTTGAGGATTTTTCAGTCTCCCATGCTCTGCCAGCAAGCGGGTGTACAAGAAGCTGGGAGGGAGAAAGGCCAGGACAGCTGACCTGAACTAGCCAAAGGGATATTGCATACCATAGGACATCAGTCTCAGTATATAAACTGGGAGGAGTTGGCTGTGGTGGGTGGATTGCTGCTCGGGTATTGGTCAGCGGGTGGTGAGCGATTGCATTGTGCATCACTTGTCTTTTCTTGGGTTTGATTTCTCTCTCTTTTGTAATACTCCTTTTCATTACGGTTGTTATTATTGTAATATTTTATTATTGTTGTTGTTATTTTATTTTAGTCTAGTTACTAAGCTGTTCTTATCTCAACCCATGAGTTTTTTTCAGTTTTCCATCCCACAGGAAAGGGGGAGGAGTGAGCGAGTGGCTGCATGGTGTTTAGTTGCTGGCTGGGGTTAAACCACGACATATGATCTTAAACAGAAAGTCAGCTGAATAGTCAATGTGAATTAATTATAAGTTTTGTTGCCAAATGCTGTGGTTTCGTAAGCCTGTGTCTGAACTTAGATCCTCTTTCAGTCTGGCAGTCGTTGCCTCTGCCTGTCTGTTTGTGCATGTTCCTAAGGTGGCCCAGATTTATGTAGGAGTTCTGCATGTCGCTTTTGTCTGCTTGCTGTTTCTTTCTCTAGAAGTGCACATATGCTACCTAGTATTTATTAATTACCAAGATTTAAAAAAAAAAATTTGTGGAGTGTAGTAAGTTTTGTCCCTAAATATTTGTTCTCTTTCTGTTTCACAACTGAGGTAAGTCTTAATCTGTTTCTCCCCAAGTCTCCCTGGAGCAAAGAGGAAGGGTGGAATTTTGATTAATAATTTTCTCTGAGACTTGAGTCCCAGGCTTGGTTTTCAGCTTATGGAACGCAGACTCTCACAGGTACATGAAATATTTCTGAGTTTTGTGAAGGTACCTAAGACACCATGTCCATGGTTATGGATGAAGGACTCTGCATCTCCGCAAGTAACATTTAGGGGTCAGGCACTTGAATGATACTGGAAGAACACAGATCTCAGCTAGGTCACTAAGGGCACACCAACACATTCAACACAAAGCAGTGGTAGAGTTATGTGAGCTGGTATATCCACAGGGCATGGTACTACCTGGTGGCGCTGTTACTTAGGAGCAGAATAGTTGTATCACTTCAGTGGTTTGTAAGACTTAATTTCTGTTGCTTCTCATCAGCAACAAGATCGTTATAGTGATTCAGTAAGAAGACTTTTGGTAACATGGTGTTTGGAGCTGGTTCTTTCAAAGCTGCCTTCTCAGCATTAAGGTGTGTTGTAGGTGGGAAACACATCTTTTGACTGCTTTAGCCCTCTGCACCTGCAGTATGGCAAAATTAGTTTCTTAATTCAGAAAAATGCGAAGTCTATGAAAGACATTCTAATAGTACAGTTAAGGTGTAGAGTATACAAGTGTGATGTGCAGCTAAAGTTCTCATTAAGGAGGAATAGTTCTTAGCATTACTCATTGAAAAAATCAATAGATTTGGGACAACTTGTGAAACCCAAGAGAGCCTGCGGACTGAACCCTTTTTTATTTACTCCCATTGTTAGGAGAATGTATGAATTGAGAAAATTTCACTAGCAATTTTCTCAGTAGCAATCTGGTTACAAGTAATGAGAGACGTTACACGCCCATGTGAAGGCTGTGAGTCAAGCTCAGTCTGAAACAATAACAGATGCTGAAGAGAGTAGAGTGGAGGTGCAAGTAAAACCACACTAGTGCTGGAGTAAGATTGCAGGGTTACTCCCAGAAAGGAAATAATTGGACTGTGAATTTCCCATGGCTTAAAAAAGTAGTTTGCAAAGGTAGATGGAACATTTTGCAAAAGTGATAATTTCTTGAATAAGCAGAATCAGGCTTTATATTTGTACAGAAATCATGATGTTGGTGAGACCATCTGAGTGGGTTTCATTTAACAGATGTATGCTGTACATCTGAAATAGCTGTCAAAGCTTCCTTTTGCAGTCACCGGAGTCACAGCAGACATACCCAGAACACAATTTATTTTCTCCTAAAATAGATATCCTAAATAGATAAGCTGACTCATACCCTAAAATCACCTGTTATTTTCCACCAGTTAAGAGCTATGGGGGGATGAATCCTACTCTACATTTTGGAGACCTTGGCTTAAGGTCATCAGGTTAATGACTAGAATGAAGTTACAAAAATAAAATAATAAGACTATAGGATAATGATGCATCTAAGGGAATGCTTGGGCTATAATAACTACAACAGAGAGGGATTATTTGTCATAGGCCTTAGATTTGATTTGGCTCATGTTGTCAAGTGCAAGAGAGAGAAGCCCGTATAAGGAAGGAATATAGAAAATATTGTCAGAAAATAAACAAACTGAAAAACTTATTTTTGTAGATGGCAGAGTTATTACTTTGGTATGGAGCTGATCCCTTATTAAAAAATGAGATGGGAAGGTGTGCGTTAGAAGAAGCTTCTGACCAGTCTATGAGGAAACTGCTTAATCGCTATGTAGCAAAATCCAGAAGAGATTCAGTATCAGGTAGGAGAGAATTATTCTGACATATCACCACTAAATGGAGAAATTCAGAACATCTGTTGCATTGTATTTCCTTGATTACTGCTAGTAATTCCATGGGCTTTGATGTCTGATGCCTGAGTACCAGTGAGCACTCCTTATACAGCACAGTTGCTGTAAATTGGCAAAGTATAAAAGATAATTATGTCAGTCTTTTTCTTGGGCTGGAGCTACCTTTAAATTTGAAATGAAGATGGGAAGCACAGTAGTTGTTGCCTATCTAAACGTAAGATGGGGCACGGCTGGACTTGCTGATGGTTAAGGGATGACTTAGAGCTAAGGATAAAATTTAGTTCTAAACTGTTAGAGAGGCTGAATTTTGAAGAATCCATAGGATAGAAATTGGAGGATCTAGGATTAGATCTAGACCTTAGGGGTTGCCAAGCCTTAACTGCTTATCCTTAACTGCCAGTGTTAGGACTGGGACTACGGTGATATTACTGTAGATGACAGCCAATAAGTTTGCAAGGGTTTGGTAGGTGAACAGTTTGACTAAGGTAAGAGTTGGATATTGTGCACTCTTAGGAAGTAAGTTGAGAAGAAGGTTCAGAAGAGGCTGCTTGGTCAGGGGCAGGTACAAAGAAGTGCCACAAGACTTGATTAGTTAGAATTAGGACTGTTGGACACCAGTGGGCCAGTGTGGGTTGTGGCATGTTTAGTGTCTGGAAGGAGACCCCAGCCCTCAAACTATTCTCCATTATTGCTCTTCCATGTGGGTGGCGATGAAGCCACAATGCATAGTCCAAGGACAATCAAAAAAGACTTCAGGGCCTTGGAACACTTGGTAAGGGAATCTGGCGCACAAGTAATTTTTTCCTCTGTCCTTCCAGTTGTGGGCAGTGACATTAGAAGAAACAGACAGACCCGGTCTGTTAATACCTGGCTTCATGGCTGGTGTCCACCACAATTTTGGGCTTTCATTAATGGGATGGTCTACCTGGCACCAGGCCTGCCAGTGTCAGATGAGATTCACCTATCTCAAAGGGGGAAGAGGGTCTTCGCTCATGAGCTAGCAGGGCTTATTGACAGAGTTTTAAACTAAAATTGAAAGGGGAAGGTGATAATACCAAGCTTGCCCGTGATGAGCTTTGGGATGATACACCAAGGTTAGAGGGTCGGAGTGCTAGCGAGGGCCCTTGGCCTGTTGCTCTGAGATGTGATGGGTACACTGGAGAACACTTGAAGTCTCATGGAGATGAGCCAGGGGTTCCTGAGGAGCCTACAGGGAAACACCAGGGAAATACCTCAAAGGGATTAAGGTCTGTTCTTCTAAAAATGTGACATGGCCAACAGCCCAGCTGAAGTGCCTCTATGCCAATGCACACAGCATGGGCAACAAACAGGAGGAGCTGGAAGCCGCTGTGCTGCTAGAAAGCTGCGACCTAGGTGCCATTACTGAAACTTGGTGGGATGAATCCTGTGACTGGAGTGCAGCCATTGACGGCTACAGGCTCTTCAGAAGGGACTGGCGAGGAAGGGTGGGTGGAGGGGTTGCCCTCTGCATGAAGGAGTCGATAGAGTGTGAAGAGCTGTCTCTGAAGAACAGCCACGAGTGAGTTGAAGGCTTGTGGGTAAGAATTACAGACCAAGGCACAAAGGGAACCTTCTGGTTGGTGTCTACTACAGGCCATCTGATCAAGGGGTGCATATTGATGAAGCCACCTTACTCTGGCTGCAGGAGACTTCACACTTGCAAGCTCTTGTCGTGCTGGGGGACTTCAGCCGACCTGACATCTGCTGGAAAAGTAGCACAGTGAGCTGTAGGCAATCCAGGAGATTCCTGGAATGCATTGAGGATAACTTCTTAAGTCACGTAATGACAGCCCTACCAGACGGGATGCGATACTGGACCTGATGGTCACCAACACAAGTGAGCTAATTACAGACATCAAGATTGGAGGCAGCCTGGGCTGCAGTGATCATGCACTGGTGGAGTTTACAGTCCTGAAGGATATGGATCAGGCAAAGAGTAAAGTCAGGACCCTGAATTTTAGGAAATTCCAGCTCTTCAAGGAGTTAGTCAATAGGACCCCTGGGAAACCACCCTCAGGGACAAGGGCACGGAACAGAGCTGGCAGATCTTTCAGGGCACTTTCCATATGGTGCAAGAGCTCTCAATCCCCAGGTGTAAGAAATTAGGGAAGGCAGGCAGGAGACGGGCATGGCTGAGTCAAGACCTGCTGGTCAAACTAAAGGGCAAGAAGGAAGTGCACAGGCAGTGGAAGCAGGGACAGGTATCCTGGGAAGAGTACAGGGATGCTGCCTGATTGTGTGGGGATGGAGTCAGGAAGGCCAAGGGATGACTGGAGCTGAACCTGGCCAGGGACACAAAGAGTAATAAGAAGGGCTTCTGCAGGTACGTCAACCAGAAAAGGAAGGTCAAAGAAAGTGTACCCCCACTGATGAACATGGCAAACTAGCAACAGTGGACGAGGGGAAGGCTAAGATACTTAACAACATTTTTTGCCTCAGTGCACTGTCAGTCTCTCTTCCCACACCACTTGAGTGGGTGGACTGCAAGACAGGGACTGGGGGAGCAAAGTGCCTCCCGCTGTAAGAGAAGATCAGATTCGTGACCACCTGAACATACTTAAGTCTATGAGACCTGAGGAGATGCATCGATGAGTCCTGGGGGAATTGGCTGATGTAGTTGCCAAGCCACGCTCCATGATATTTGAAAAGTCATGGCAGTCAGGTGAAGTCCCCAGTGACTGGAAAAAGGGAAACATTGCACCTGTCTTTAAAAAGGATAGAAAGGAGGACCCTGGGATCTACCGACCTGTCAGCTACACCTCTGGGTCTGAGAAGATTGTGGAACAGATCCTCCTAGAAGCTATGCTAAGGCACATGGGGGACAGGGAGGTGGTTTGAGACAGCCAGCATGGCTTCACCAGTGACAAGTACTGCCTGACCAACTTAGTGGCCTTCTATGGTGGAGTGACTACAGCAGTGGACAATGGAGGAGCTATGGGTGATGTCTGTTTGAACTTCTGTAAGTCCTTTGACATGGTCCCCCACAACATTCTTCCCTCTATATTGGAGTGATGTGGATTTGATGCATGGAGATGAGGAATTGGTTGGATGGTCACATTCACAGGGTAGTGGTCAACGAGTCAATGTCCAGATGGAGATCAATGACAAGTGGTGTCCCTCAGGGGTTTGTATTGGGACCAGTGCTGTTTAGTATCTTCATCAATGACATAGGGGGATCCAGGGAACCCTCAGCAGATTTGCAGATGACACTGAGCTGAGTGGTGTGGTTGACATGCCTGAGGGACAGGATGTCACGCAGAGGGACCTGGACAAGCTCGAGAAGTGGGCACATGCGAATCTCATGAGGTTCAACAAGGCCAGATGCAAGGTCCTGCACCTCGGCTGGGACAACCCCTGGTATCAATACAGGCTGGGGGATGAATGATTGAAAGCAGCCCTGCTGAGAAGAATCTGGGGGTGTTGGTGGTTGAAAAGCTTGACATGAGCCAGCAGTGTGCACTTGCAGCCGAGAAAGCCAATCGCATCCTGGGCTGCATCAAAGGAAGCATGGCCAGCAGGTCGAGGGAGGTGATTCTTCCCTTCTGCTCTGCTCCAGCGAGACCCCACCTGCAGTACTCTGTGCAGCTCTGGAGTCCTCCTCACAGGAAAGGCATGGACCTGCTCGATGGGTCCAGAGGAGGGTCACAAAGATGATCAGGGGGCTGGAGCACCTCCCCTGTGAGGACAGGCTGAGAGAGCTGGGGTTGTTCAGCCTGGAGAAGAGAAGGCTCTGGGGAGACCTTATTGCGGCCTTTCAGTACTTAAGGGGGGCCTATAAGAAAGATCATAGCATCATAGAATCATTAGGTTGGAAAAGACCTCTAAGATCGTCAAGTCCAAGATGGGGGCAAACAAAACTTTTAGCAGGGCCTGTTGTGACAGGACAAGGAGTAATGGTTTTAAGCTAAAAGAGAGTAGATTCAGACTAGATGTAAGGAAGAAATTTTTTACAATGAGGGTGGTGAAACACTGGCACAGGATGCCCAGAGTGGTGGTAGAAGCCCCATACCTGGAAACATTCAAGGCCGGGTTGGACGGGTCTCTGAGCAACCTGATCTAATTAGAGATGTCCCTGCTTACTGCAGGGGGGATGGACTAGATGACCTTTAAAGGTCCCTTCCAACCCAAACTGTTCTACAATTCTGTAAGTTTAGAGTCAGGGCAGTAGGAGTAGGCAGGAGCTGCTGGCTTCAAACGTGAGTGAAACCAAGGTTAATGCTATTGTAAGAGATGACCGTAACAGGAGCTGTTGCATTTGGGAGGCCCTGTGATCAGAGGTTAGAGCTGCAGCCACCAGAGGTCACCTAGCTTTACAAAGATTGGTGGCCTAAAACTATGTTCAAAATTATGGTTTGGATTAGGGTTTGGCTTAATTAGTGCTTAATAGCTGGGCTGTTGGTCTTAATTTAGGTCTAAGACTGGCAGGATCCAGTGGACTAACAGTGATCTGAAGGCTAGGGTTAACATCTGGCATGCCAGATTCCCTGAAGGGGTGGAGAAAGAGTTGCCATGCTGTGAAATGCTCGTTAAATTTAAGGCTGGTTCCAGTGTGAATTGTTGGGTGAATCTTAGGGCTTATGTTGGGTTTCATATTGCAGTACAAAATAACAAAGGGTGGTGAGCTACATTTTTTTCAACGTGGTTTGGCTAGTCTAGGTTTAAGAACATGTTGGCCAGAAGTAAATGCATAGAGTTGTATGGATTAAGTATATGAATATATAGATTAAGGTCTTGGTAGCTGCTGTACAATTTTTATGCCATTTTGTCAGCACAGGGGGTAGCTGGAAAGCTAAAGCAAACCACCAATAAGGCACTGAATTTATGCTGGGGAATATCCTGCCTATTTTTACACCAATGACTTGGCTTTAGCTAGTCCATCCCTTTCCCTGTCCAAATATGCTATATAGGGAAAGATGTGAGCTAGGCTGTCATCGCACCAGACTTCAGAGAAATCTCTCAGGGATTGGGCGAGCCTGTTAGAAGTGAGGGAAATGTAGTAGCTTCTCTAGGTTTCAAAAAGAATTGCTCAGTTCACTAATCTTTAAAGAAATTTGGAAGCATAAAGTCATACTTCACTCTCACCTGTCCTGGTTTGCACAAGATGCCATCTGCAGCGAAGATCAGACTCCAAGATTTTAATATATATTTTATATATTGAAATGTTTTAGATTCTAATAAAACCCTTGTGGCTTGATAATTTTTCTGGATAGCTAAATGTGGTAAGTACTGTTACACACAGGATTGTCATCTCAAGATGGTATATGTGTAAAGCAAAGAATTATGATCTCTTTTCAATTCTGGTTTCTTTCTGTCTTTCATTTTCATTTCAGGTAGAGATGATTCAAAAAATATGTTAAATACTCGAAGTCTAGATGCTACAAACCTGAACCAGGTACATCTTTACAAAGAATGCTGATGCTAATTTGATGCTGAACTGTTAAGGGCTTGCTGGCAGTCTTCAGTGACAGCTTTCTGAAATGGGTTTCAAAACCAGCACAAAATGTTCTAGGTGCTTCATAGCCAGCAGGGACTGAAACAGAGTGATACTCAATGTTACACCAGTTCTTTGGCAAGCAGTTGCTGATCCTTAATGGTACTTACGATAAGCTGCAGCCTCATGAAGATGTAAGACGAGGCAGTCAGCTGCCTTTCATGGACAGTGGTTCTTGATGAGTTTTTGCAAGTGCTGTGGAGGTAATTTACTACAAGGATGGTACATCAGTGCCTTTTTGTACTTGCAGAAACCTGACTGAAATTGCAAGATGTTGCCTGGTTGTAGCAGTAGGATAGCTGCTTCTTGCCTCTGTGTAGTAGGTTGTGTTGGGTTTTGATAGGAAAGGGTTAGGGAGCCACTGTCTTGCACAGGGGTTGCACAGTTATGCTGTGAGACCTCAGTAAGAAGCAGGAGCCAGTGCCTCACATGAAGACAAGACACCATGATGAGTCACTTGGGTTCTAGTTTGTTTGCATATAGCACAACAGCTTTTGGCATTGAGAGCTCTACTCTTCCCCCTCTCGTTTTCTCCCCTTTGCAAGATAATAACTGGTAAAATCTGAAACATACAATGTGGCATGCACAGACACTTTGTTCTTGCTTCCTAAAGTTTTCTGTGATTGTGGTAACTGTCCTTGTTACTCGCAGTAGTGCAGTCTATGGTGTCCCTAGAAATGTTATGCTATGGCAGCATCTGTGGTTTACAGTCTTAGGTTACACTTTAAAACATTAGTTGATTGATGAAGGATATTGTCCAAGTAGAAGTTGTTGTAAGCATTTAATTGGGAAAACCTATTACTGTGGCTGTGTAACTGATGGTCTCAGTAGTTGTCTGAGTTGTTGCAGTGTTTGTGTTCTCGATCTATCTCCAGATACGAAGTAATCAACAGGATAATTCTAGTTAGTTGTCGGCCTTTGTAGCAGTTTTGTGATGAGATTGCCATGAGTTAATTCTGTGTGGTTTTGCTGTGTTATTTCCCTTTCTTTATAGTTTCCTAGAACTGTTGCAGGCAAATTTGCCAGAAATGTGTAACTGTAGCTGTGGTACACGACCACAGAAGTAATGTAGCTTTTATTTTTTAAAGGCAGAGCATTAATTCGAAACCGGTTCTATTTTAGAAATAAATAAAACTGTAAAGCGCTTCAGTAAGATTTATCATTGGATTTCATGCATCAGCTTTTACACTTTTATACGGTTATTTCTTAGTTCCTTAATTTCTTTGTCCTGCTGTCTTAAAAAGCTGCACGCGCAGAGGAAATCAGTTAATTATATAATAGCACATTTCTCTCTCTCTCTCTAAATATATATATAATATATATTTATATATATAGATAAAAAGCAATTTATCAGAAAATTATATTACGTATACGGCCTGTTTTGTAGATAGAATTAGATGCAGATGGCACAGTTCAACATGATAATACTAAAGCATCAAGGGAAGTTTTGCTAAAAATGAGCAAACCAGAAAAACAAATATGGTGAAATATAAAAAAATAAATTTCTGCAGGATTCTGAAGGCAGAAAACCAAATGAAAAAAACCCACAAGATCAAAAAAGACAAATAGATCTGCTATTCTTATAGCAGAGGCTACAGCCAAGAGTAACACTTTTCACAAATAATGTCTCATGTTAGATGGACCTCACGTTTAAGTCCACTTAAAACTAAGCAACAGTTAAATTACAGAAAACGTGTTTCCCTGATGCTGGAACTAAGGAAGTGGGGCACACTGTTGCTGTTTCTAATCATAGTTGTTGCATCACAGTTAATGTTGTAGGAAAACTGAGCTAAGTGAGAGAGAATTGCAACAGAAACATAAATTCAACAGTGAAAATCCATTTGCAGAAGAAAAGGGCAGAACTGGTGGAAGCCTAGCAAATTCTCTTGTAACAGGGGAGGAGATCACCAGTTTGCATTGCCCCACATCAGTGGTGGTTTCTGGAGAAAAAGTGTCTGTGCAGCATTCTCAGACTACTACTTTAAAAGAACTTGATTCTTGGTCAATACTTACTTGCTTTGACTTCCTCTCACAATGTTTTAACGTTACAACAGGAAGTGAAGCGTTATGACAGTTATCAACATAGTCTCAAGCAGAATAACATAGCAGCTTGAGTGACAGGAATCTAAATACCGATACGAGATACCTTCGGAATGAATTAGTTCTTTGCAAAACTTGACAGATCAAGTTAAATCTGATGTTGATGGAAACAAAATTAATAGATCGGTTCTAAGTTTAAAGCTCTCTGCCTTTGTTCGAACAGATTTTCTTACAGACAGATGAGTCAGAACTAGCGTGTGCAGATCTCACGGATTCAGGTAGCACAGACATACTGCAACAGACTATTGTGAATGAAGTGCAAAACATTTGTACTAATATATCTGAAGATGGACCCAGCTGCACTCAACAGACACTTCAGGTCAATGCAGAAACACTGTTAACACATGAGCTTTTAGCAGCTACTAATGGAGAAAGTGTTTCTGCGAGTTCTTATGATTCTACCGGTGGTGTACTAAGCACCATTGAACAAAAGGCTCCACAACCAGAGGAAAGAGGGAGAATCCTGCTTAACACAGAAGAAGGTGTTGAAGGATGTCACATTGAAACTGAAAATGCTCATAGTTTAGAGATTGAGCCTATAGCTTTACAACTCCATGAAAAGGACAGACTTCAGATTAAACAAAAGAGAGAGGATCTTCAGGAGGCGAACTCAAAAGCAGATTTGCCTTTTGGTGTTACTGCAGACAAGTCTCCTTATTCATTTCAAATTGTGGAAAATAAGCAGAAAGAAACCTCCCAGAAAACAGGTGCCATTTTTTGTTTTAAAATAATTATTTTATGAGTTTGTTCTAAGCGTTCTGTCTATGTTATTTAAAAAACCCAGCTGTTGGTCTCCAGAGAATGTATTTTGCCATAAATAAATAGCAGACACATGGGATGTGTTGTGGTAACGTCCACTATGCCAGATTACTAGTTAGTAATTTTTGCTTTATGTTTTGGGGGTTGTTTTTTTATTTACCAAAATGTGACCACAATGGTCATTACAGTAATTAAAATGAAATCCTTAAGGACCTTATTTTTTGTAATACCTCAGAATCAATAAAGGCCATGTTTTCACAAAAGAGTATTTTAATTGTTTTGGATTCAATCTTAGTACATTAATATGTGGTGAATAGTGGATAAAGGTTTTATTATGTTGAAGTATTTTCAAAAATTGAATTACTGCAGGCATTTTTTAACCCAGACTAGGTGGTCATTTTGACTTTCATTTTAATGTCAGTTATGATTTCTGAAATTACTGAGTATTATGCCATAGATACTCTTAAGTTCTTTTGTTAAACCAACAGATGAAAGACTGTTTGCTGGAGTAAGTGGAACAGAAGGCACTGAAAAAAATGGAGAAGAAAGAAAAGCAAAAACCAATGTGCTTTCGCAGTTTACTCAAACAGAAGAAGTCCAAACTAAAAGAGTAAGATTACACCTTCAGGAGACAAGCCAAAAGGCAGCCTCCTATTCCAGTAGCAGCAAAAATGAGCTTTCATTTAATCAGCCACAGTTCAGTCAAGCATCAGAACAGCAAACATCCAAGAAATCAGGTGAAAAGTTAATAATATTTTATAAAAACAGTGGAGTTTTTTTCCAGACATACATGAAGAAGGCTTTTTATAACACATGAGGGAAAGTTTGGAAAAATATGTATAGCGTGTTGAGCCAATACTCTAGTGAGTTCCAAATACTTGAAATATTTCCAGAACTTTTGTACTCTGTTTTACAACATGCACGTACTCTGTTTTATGTTATGCAGGATCATAACCGAGAGCTTAAAAAAAACATTAAATTGTACTTAGTTAACTGTGTTACACAAATGATAGTTTGAAGTAACACTAAATTGGTCCTCAGTTAACTATTTTATGTGTCACAGATACGAGAAGAAAACCTTGCTTTCCATATATTTGGCACACATGCATCCACTTGTATTTTATAGACTGTATCCTCACCAGGCAGAAATCAGCATAGGCTCTGATTGTAATGGTGCATTTGGTTTTAGCTGTGGTACAGAAACAAACCAACTTATATGTGATACAAAATTCAGAGCTTCCAAACCCCTTTGCTTTCTAACACTCCTCACCGAGGTGGGAGCCTAGGTGCGGCTGGGGAAGGATTCAGAGATGAAAACTCAATAACAACAGAGTGTTATTAAGCAGGCATCCTTTATTGCAGCGCTGGGCAGCATTGGGGATGTTCCACCGGTTCATATACACAAAAATCATACATATTCATCAGATTTCCTGAGAAGGGCAGCCTTGTGGTGATGAGTTCCCAGAATTCATTTACATGGTCCAAGCATGCGCAGTAAATTTAGGGTTAGGGTCTTTTCATCTTCCGGTGGTTGCTCATCGTCTTCCTCACGCTAGTTGAATCTTCCTTCTTGAGCACAAGCCAGGGCCCCTTTTCTGATGCAGCCTCCTCTTGTAACAAGCAGCGTGTAGATGTTTGCTGGACATTTCCTTAACGTCTGGCACCTGTAGATAGCTTTGTCTCCTTGGTGTCAGGCAAGATGTTATCTGTTTACCAACTTTGCTCAGCAAATCGCTAAAACCATCCTTATGGGGGAAGAAAAACTCAGGAAAATAAAGATGCAAGCAAAACTAAACAGATCACAGTGAGGCCTAAGCCAGGGATTGTCAGAGTTTAGCTCTTTCATATGAGGATAGAATCTAGTGTCCTCCAGTAGTTGCATTCTCTTCTGCCTGCATGTACAGCTTTCTATTTAGCAGTTTCATCCCATGTCCAAGACTTGCATTAATGTTGTAGCCTTACCGTCAAAATAGAGCCCTGGTCCAACTGATTACTCATTATAACCCTCAAGGATTTTTCCCTTACTGCTTTTTTTGGTAAATCTAGCAGTCATCTTGTGTACATTGGTTCTTTCTGGCACCAGAGAATCGTAGCATTCAAGACTTACTGAAAGCGAAACGTAGTTCAGGTGGAATCCTTCCTCTTTTAAAACTTTTAAATGTAATATATCTGGACCACTGATACAAAAATATTTATCCTTGTATCATCTGTCATTCTCCTTAATTTATATTGAAATGAAAAGAACTGTGTCATTAGCTTCTTGTGTAGCTTTGCCTTGATATGGAATAGAGCATTTGTCTTTTCTGATTATCTTAGATAATTCTGACACTTCTCTCTAGTAATTAGGAGTCTGGGAATTATTTTTTCTGGTTTTGATAGATTTTGAAAACCACCTTCTTAGGACCTTAACTGTCTGTGACTATGTCTTTGTGTTCTTTTGTTTTCCACAGCACTTTTCTACAACTCCTTATTTATGTTTGCTACCATTCACTTCTCATTTTTTCACTTCTCATTTACTGTTGCTCTCTAATTCCCTTCCTAAGCCAGGTTACTTTTTGAATTGGTGCAGCTTTTCATCTTGAGTGTGTGATACGTTGTGAAATACTTCTAGCTATTATTCATGTTTTTCTGCTGACATTTTTTCTTCAGACTGTGTCTTATTTATAGTTGTTTCCAGCTCTGTGAAACTTTCCCTTTCAAATAACTGCTGTGTCAGTATAAATGTGTCCTTTGTATATAAATGCATAGGAAAAGGTGTTTTTTGTATGTATAGTTTTATAAAAGTGAATGTGAATGCATGTGGATTTATGTGTGGATATAACGTTTGATTTATTTTTTCAAAGTGTGTGCAGCAAAAAAATTTAATTTCTTGATCTGCAGTTATATGTTTCTGGGGTCTGTTGGTAAAACTTTGATTGCCTTTGTGTGGGATGTAAATGAATGCTAGCATTAATTATATCATACGTACTTCAAAATTCGGTGGGATTCATGCTCATACATCCATTAAATGCTTTTAATGCCAGTGTATGTAACAATGTATATACTTAATACGTATAACAAATATACACGCCCATTCATACACGCCCACAAAATATGGACAAATACATCTGCATACAGGTGATCAACATACTCATTTACCTCTTTTTGTTGTTTGCTTAGTACCCTTCTTCTCTTTGTCGACTTTCTCTGGATGCTTACTAGTCTTATAAGTTGAATTAAGGAGTCATCACCCAATTTCCACGATGTCCTGTAATGCATGACAAAAAACATTCAGGAAACTGTGTGAAGTTCCTGCTAATCCTTTTCTCTTTGATAGTCACAGTCTTCTTATCCTCTTCTGCTTTCAGCTGTACAGAATACTCTTTCCCTGTCCCATCTCAGATAGTTGCTAGTTTTCAACCCATCTTAAATTGTTGAGTTTCTGGACTGCAAGCTCATGTTTTGTTTTGGAAGTTGAAGGGAGAGGGAAAGGAGTAGGTACTTCTTGTTACTTACTGCTCTCCACTCTTTGGCAGTGTCAGTACTTAGCTTTCCTGTCTCCAGATTGGTTCCTCCTGTTGTAGGAACGCTTTTTTACTTCGTTCTGGAAAAAAATCCATGGCGTATCTGATATATGGCATCATCCACTGCTAATTATTGGAAGAATAAACATTGAATGTGAAAAGGCTTCCTTTCCCTGCAGTTATTCTTTTTTGTAGCACCTGTATTCCTGCTCAATCTTTATAATAAAACCTTTGTGCCTTAATGTACTTTTTTATTTTTTTCTCTATATTTTTTGCCTTCTAGTATACAGTTATGATTTTAAAAAAGCTTTATCTCAAATATGTGTCTTACATTTTGGTCTCCTCTGAAATAGCTTTTCACACCTTACTCTTTACCCAAAAAGAGATTCCTCAGGTAATATTTTATTCAGCTAAAATTTAATTATTTTGTTCATCCCAGGAAAATATTGCTGTTTGAGAGGTGATGTGGGAAAGTATAACCCTTCGTATAGTTGAAGGCATTAATTGCTTTGGAGACTGGGACAATGGCATTGAGATTGTAGCAGAAAAAAAGTGGAAGATAGGATAATGTTTTCTGACTTGTGGGGTTTTCAGATTTTTTACTGTCTCATGCCTTTTCTTCATTAACTGGCTTTTGTATCTCATCTGATCATTCCTGTGTCCCAGTGGTCTTCCTTATATTATTCTATTCTTGAATAAAAGTCTTCTCTTCCTAAATGATGCAGTGCCACTCTCATCTTCAGTCGGTCACTTACTAGGCTCTCAACTTTCCTATTCTGTGTATACAGAAGGGAGGTGCAAACAGCTTGCTGCTTTTCTTACAGTTCAGTCTGTGGAAAGAGTTACTCATAGACCAGTGTTGAAGTATTTAAATGTCTTTTTGAAGGAGGCTATCCTTGAAGTTGTTGAGCTATGGCAACCTAATCTAGTCTGATTGCTGGTTACTGTAATCTCTCCATCTTATCTTTGTACGTGTGCTGACTGGATTTTGGGTTTGCCAAGTTCCTGATCTTTCCTGCTTATGACCCACCTGGTGATGCATTCCACAGCGAACCGGTATTTTGTGATTCACATACCAATGTCCCATTATGCTTTTGCAAATGTTTCTTAACAACCATGAAGAAAACTTTGGTGCATGATAACTTAACTGGAAAACTTTCCAATTATTTCTGTTCGCTTGCAGCCAGTATCGCTAAGGGTCACTAGGTTAATGGGCTGTTGTGTGCCTTTTTTTCCTCCTGTGTTTCTAAAGAGTCCCTAGGACATTCTGCCATGAATCAAAGGGGAAGAAAAGGAAGAACCAGAGAGAAGATGATTGCTTTGGGAGTTCAGACCCAGAAGCTTTTAGACAAAACACAGAACATTGTCTTACAGAAAAGTAGGTTTTAGACTGGAGGACTATTTCAGTAACATGACGCTTCTGTGTGCTCTAGAATCTCAGGTTTTATTTAAAAAAGAAAGTTTTAGCTCTTTTGATTGCCAGTATATTGTGGGCCAATCACCCCTAATGCAAAGAGGACTGCCTGAATGCTTTATGACAGGTTAGAATAGCCTACAGTGGGCTCCGTGCTGCCATAGTCTGGCTGCAGCAGTGCCTGAACAAGCTAGTTTAAAATTAATAGGGATATATCCTCACTATATATCTGTCTTTAATGTAGTTGCAGTATGTCTTTCATGTTCTTCCAAACAGTCTTGGATGACAAGCTCAGTAGTTTACTTTTAAGGAAACCTTGGAAAAGCAGATTTCCCAGAAGGCAGGAGGAGCCTGAAGAACAGCAGCTGTCAAGTCATGGAAGATGTTTGATAGAAGTGGATACTGATAACTGAAAATATTTGAGAAGACAGTTTGCCTGATGAGAGGAGGAAGTGTTTGGGATGTAGCAACTAATTGTTCATAGGAATAGTTAAAAAAAACCATGGATAAGAGTTGCAAAATGCTTATTCAAAACCTTATACTTTCCTTTTTTTGGACAAATTACAGATTTTCAAGAAATCAGAGAAAGGACACAGTAAACTTTAAAAAAATCTGGTAGCATGGTATTGTAACAGCAGGAACAAGAGTTTAAAAAAAAGCCAACACGCATGGTAGAGCTTTTGAAGATTTATACATCCTGTCTTTTTGGTATCAGTTTGGGGGAGGGGGTTGTCCTTACTCTATATGCAGACTCAGTACTTCTTTATTACATTTTTGCTTTGTGTCTTTGGCGATTTGGTATGTCTGTTACCTGAAGCCTCAGAATTAGGACCTGTCTGATGATCACATGATAAAATTTAAAATGGATGTTGTTTGCTTTGTGAACCAATAAGAGAAGGATTGAATCAAGTTTGTTTACAATTATGGGTCCAATCCTGCACAGGTTTAATTAAAAGGCAGTTCAGCTATGTCACGAGACATTAATCAAAGATTTGTAATCAGTCTACAGGACTTTTTCACATCACAGCTGTAAAAATACCTTATGTAGAAGCCTATCTCTTCTCTGATACAGAATTAGGAACGGAAAATAGATTATTCACTTTTATATAGTTTCTTAAATATCTCTAGGTGCATACTTTATATATTTAGCAGGTATGCCTGGTAACTTCAAAGCAGTCCATGGAGAAATGTACCATACTCTCTACCTCTATACAATATAAAACTTCAACCTTCTTGCCTTTTTTGTTGATCCCTAATTCGTTGTACCATTGTTAAGTCATCTAAATTTGAACTGTAAATTCTTTGCATAGGCTCTGTTTGTTATCTGAGCTGTTATGCAGTACCTTCTAACCTTTTGATGTAGTCAATTAATGTTATTGAATAATTACAGCAACAGTGTTGCACACATTTGCATTAATTCAAATGAGTTAAGGAAGCTTAATTCTTTGTTTATAATGAAACATTTTTTATGGTTCCTAATGAACAACCAATATGCATTTAGAATCCTCCCTGTCTACCAGAAAAGAAGCTGTAATTTTACGTGGGGCCTGTAATACAACAGCTGGGAGAAAGGCGAAAAAGAAGAGAAATGCAAAAGGAGAAACGCAGCTGCATATTGCAGCTAGGAGAGGAGATTTGTCTTTGGTGAAAACTCTAATATCATCTGGAATTTGTGTCAATGAACAGGACTATGCAGGTTTGAAAGTTACTCTTTTATGGACTTGTATTATGATACAGTTCTATACAATTTATAGTATATATGGTTATATATAATTTGTGTAATTTTAATATAATTGTGCATTCTGGATTTATGATATAATTGTGAGGAGGAAAGGAAGTCATTCAACAAGTGCAAGCACAACCACTGAATCCATGGATTTTGTGTCTCAGCATGGAGCTAATGCAGCGTTTTCCTCAGCAGGTTCATTAATCGGGTCTTACTCTGCTGAAGAGCACATTTTCAGAGATATGTACAGAACATGGGCTTGAAAGTTCTAGCAGGAGAACTAATGCTTGCACACGTGAATATGTACATGTGTGAAGCACATTCACACAAATCTTATTTCCTTAGTAAATAACGACAAAAATCAGATGACAAGATTATTTTTTCTTTTTTCTACCTAAATGTGTAACACATTTCTGGTTTTATAGTCTTAGAATGGATGGTATTCTATTCTGGATGCCTGGCAGACTTGATATTTTAAAATGCCACTGGGATTAGAAATCAGACTGTATTAATGTTATGCTTCTGAGTTTTTAGAGTATTTCTGCTCTATTGTTTTCTTTTCTTATTTTTAGTAGTGTAGTAGAAAAATAACAGTGTTTTTCTGCTTAAAATTGGATACATTTTTCTCTAAGTAAACTGAATTACACTGGAAATAATTTACCGTGGCATTTCAAGATGATTGTTTGTTTATCTTAAAGAGAGTAGTGTGTTGCTTATAGTACAGCAAAAGCAGCAAAATGTATAGTTGCTCATGAGTGATCTGCGTGGATCTTTCCAAATCAGATGCATGCTGTATGTGTCTTCTTGCTTTTAATAGGTTGGACTGCAATTCATGAGGCTTCGGCTGGGGGATTTACTGAAGTGATCTTAGAATTACTGAAAGCCGGTGCTAATGTTAACAGCAGAGGTCTGGGTGGTATTTTGCCGATACATGATGCTGTTGCTGGCAATTATTTAGAGGTACGTTTTTCTTTTAGATTAGATTTCCTGAGCCTGATTTCCAGCAGAGGGTCAGCAAAGCAAAATCCTGGTTTAAATAAGGGAAGTCAAAGTTACTAATACAATTTTAAGTGTAGATTTGCGTTTAGGAAATAGAACAATATTCTCTAAAGTGAACAAAATTAGAGAAAGAAATACTTTTCATTAGTGACAATTGAAATTGTACAGCTAGTTGACTGTTTCAGTCTAGCGGACAAATCAGAAAAATTCAGAAGCTCACCGTGGTTCTCTCCCACATACTGGGCTTTTTGAAAATAATGCTGAAATGGAGCATTCTGACTTTAATCATCTAGTCCAACTCCCTTGCCATGGGCAGGGCTATCTTTCACTAATGAGCTTGCCCAAAGCGCTATCAAACTTGACTTTGAACCCTTCCAGTGATGGGGTATCCACAACTTCTCTGAGCAACCAGTTCCACTGTCTCACTACCATTATTGTAAAAAAAATATTTTTTATAAAGGAAGAAACCCTAAGCCTGCTGTTTAAATCAGCCATTTTTTTGTCAATAGCTGGTCTGTTCCAACCCAAACCATTCTATGGTTCTATAGAATAGAATAAACTATTACAGTTGGAGGGGACCTACAACAATCATCTAGTCCAACTGCCTGACCACTTCAGGCTGACCAAAAGTTACAGCATGTTGTTAAGGGCTTGGCCCAAATGCCTCTTAAGCACTGATGGGCTTGTGCCATCGACCACCTCTCTAGGAAGCCCATTCCAGTGTTTGACCACCCTCTTGGTAAACAAATGCTTCCTAATGTCCAGTCTGAACTTCCCTGGGTTCAGCTTTGAATCATTCCCACGTGTCCTATGACTGCATCCCAGGGAGAAGAGATCAGAAGCTCCCTCTCCACATTCCTTCCTCAGAGAGCTGCAGAGAGCATCAAGGTTGCCCCTCAGCCTCCTTTTCTCCAAACCCAGAGTCCTCAGCCGCTCCTCACAGGACATGCCTTCTAGCCCTTCCACCAGCTTTGTTGCCCTCCTCTGGATGCAGTCAAGGACCTTAACATCCTTCTTAAATTGTGGGGCCCAGAGCTGCAGACAAATAAAAAAAGTTGGTTTGGCACAGTGAGTTCCAGGGAACTGAGCATAAAAAGGTGATGCCAGATTGTCTCAAACATACCACTTCTATTCCTGTCAGAAGAGCTGATATCTCATCACATTTATGTTTTCTGTGAGCAAAGATAAAATGAAGGGGATGATTTCACAGGCCTGGTACCAAACTATCAGTAGGGTTCTTGAAAATATATAAGCTATTTTTCAGTTTTGTGGGGGAAAACCAATGGTGAAGATTCTGAACTTCTGGAGAGTATTCTCTTTCTGATACTTTCTGGTACTAACAGCACTCTGAATGTAAGAAAGAAGAAGAAATGCTAAAGATGAGAAATCATACATATGAAAATTCTTTAACATCCAAGCTCTCACCTCATCAGCACTTCCATATGATCTGAATTTTAGGGGGTGGATGATTCCTCTGATGCCACTAATCTCATTTCCATATTTTACAATTAAATTAACTTGCAAGTGATTTGGAATTAGGAAAAAAATCGTCAGTGCATATAATAAAAAGACGAAAACCACTATTAAATACTTAAAGAAAAAAGGCCACTTTTATGCCTTTGTTTGTAATAAAATTGACTAATTCCTTTTAATTTAGATACATGAAGCTTTGTAATTGGTTTCTGTAACAATAGCATAAAGATGGTAAAATTAATGACAAGTTGTGAATTATTTGTGTATTTTAATAGAAAAATTAGAACTGTAAGATACACATATGTGTTGATAATAACCAATTAAACTTGTTAGTTTAATTGGGATTGCAATGACAGGTTTTAGAGTATCTTATTTGTACCTTTATTTGTAATTTATGATAGATACAACACTTGTAGTTATAAAAGTCCACAACAAGAATTATCACAATACAAATAATATACAATAGGCAGCCAGGATTCTACTACAGCATGGAGCGAACCCCTGTGAGAGGGATGATTCAGGGAAGAGTGCTGTGGATAAAGCTTGTGATGATGAAATGAAAGAACTGCTGAAGTCTTACAGTGCCATGGACTCTGTACTTCCTGTTGAGACTAGTGCGGTTACAGGTATGTTGGTTTTGTAATGTGAATCATGGGATTAGACTGTAAGGAAAAGCTATATGTTAGAGTGCTGCTGATATGCAGAGCTGCATATTGCCTGGCACTGATATTTTAACTCTATTAACCATTGAATTTCATGTATTTATTTACAGAAAATAGGATGCATGAGTTTTGGGAATGAGGTATAAGAACATATTTGGCTCTTGAGATTTTTGTTATTATCCATATTTCCCTTCACAGAAGTCTTGTGTTTTTGAAAATGGTAGCTTTAAAGACTTAGTTCCTTATGCTACCTGAATTTGATCTAATTTGCATATACAAGATATTTTTTTATTGTGTGATCTGCCATTGCATCTTTGTAACCTTTGTTAGCTAATCTATGCTCCTGCAAATTCATTTTAAATTCTGGTAATTTTTTCTTAATTGTGGAGAGAGGAAATATCCCTCTGGGTCAAGAAGATCAAAACATCATTTTTGCGACTGCTTTAAGAATGATGATGCAGCTTTGGAGCCACAACATGAGCAATACAGCATGGTAAGTATAGATAGAGTTTTGTTAAACTGCTTCATAGTGTAGTACTGCATAGTGTCATTTAGTGACTGAATAACATCAAAGTATCATTTAAATAATTAACCCTTTAGAATATGTGTAGAAAACAGCATCATGCAGAGACTTAGAGTATATAACCTGTCGTTTACAGTGTGTAACTGTATGTATTATCACGTCTCTGTGTTCATGATTCTTGTGTGCTTACATTTATTGTGCAAAGAGTAGTACATCCTTATATAAATTTCTTATTGCCTATATGAATAGAAAAAGGTCAGAAATCCTGAGGCTTTTCATCACATTTCTAAAATGGCTCTTTGAAAGAGTAATGATTTTTCTTCATGATCATGACAGTATTTAGAAATTGTTTAATCTTAATTTAGCCAGGAAGACTTTTGCACAAGTTGTATGTTAGGCGACCTCTTGCTGGTATCTGTAGGCTTTGTCTACATTGTCTATGTGATGCTGTTATGGTGAAATTCACTGTTGAATCTCTGCAGTACACTCAGAGGTGGGACTCTGAGCATAGTTTGAGTGCCTGGGCAAAACCAGGCTGTGACAGCCTCTTGCAGAGCATACCTTTAGGCACCATGTATATCGATCTTACCAGTGCCCCTGTTGCCTTTACACAGTAATTCGATGCCTGGAATGACTTGAGTCCACCCATACTTATCCTGCAGGCCATGCACCGTGGCCTGTGTTTTGTATGGTGCACTTGGCTCTACTTCTTTCTGTGTTTGTCAACAGGAGTCTGTGGCTGCTATACAAGATGCAGAAAATAAGCAAAAAGAACTGTTGCTATTTGAATTGAGAACTTCCAAAGATGCAGGTAGACATAAATCAAAGTTGTTTCACTATTTTTTTTTAAATATCTTTGGTAATATAATTGTTTTTAAAAGTGTTGTACGTAATATATTTGAATATCTCCTCTGGAAAATACAGCTTCAGAGAATAAGATTTTAATAACAGCTCCCAGGTAAGTACACTTCCTGAAGTACTTCCAGTTTACACAGGAATGAATGTGATGACAAAAGATGGAAGCATACTGCTTGGAGGCATGTGTTTCAAGTCAACCTAATCATATAAAAAGGGATCATTAGATAAGAATGCAAACTGTTGGTCACATTATTCAGTTACAAGTACATGAGCCTGTCCATGATCAAGAACAGCTATGTCTATATGTAAAGTAACAGGTAAAGTAACAGATGCAGCATTTTCGTTCTAGTGCAGCTGGACTTTCAGGAGCCTAAAATCATTTATTAGGGAAAAAAGAGAAATCTTTAAGGCAGACACTGTGGATGATGGGCAGTTTCAGTAATGCTGGTGCCCAGAGGTGTAATTTGTCTTAGGCTGTCAAATCTCAGTTCAGATTAATCTCAAGAGCCTGCTAAATGACACTCACTTCCTAGGAGATCATGATGCTGGTGCTGTGTAGCAGTTTGAGTCTATTGTGAGTGTGCCGTGACTTTTCAAGTGGCAAAGCTTGCTGCAGGAATGCCTTTGACCAAAGTCTTTCCCTAGCTGCCCTTGCCATCTAGGCAGGGCTGTTTACTCTGGAGCAGCTCATGCCTGTGAAAGTTTTGCTTCCTGATGGAGAGGATTTTTTAAAATTCATTTTCCTGAATATAGGGTGGAGCTTTCAAATTATATTTAAAATAGTCAATTTATCCCTTTAAAAATACATGTGAAATATGTAGATTTATAGCTTCCAACACAAATTTATGATGTATGAACTGTTAATTAAAATCAATGTTTTCTTGAAAAATGTTGAACAAACAGGTAGATGATACAATGGGCAGAAGCCTATAGACAGAGATTGGTGCAATTTCATAAATGAGCAAAATAAAACTATCAAACTTTTCGTGTTTAGGAGTGTGAGAGAAATGAACATGGTGATCTGTTACCACTATTGACAAAAGCGTTAGTAATCTAGCACCTTTTAAACTAAATCATAGTTATTACTTGTGAAAAGGCACAAGACTGAACAAAAATGTGGAAGTACATTGACAAGCTTATAATGTAGAATAAAATCCTCAAGGTATTTGCATGCAATACAGCCTACTGTAAATAATAGATTCAAATTACCTATTAAGCTGCCTTGATAAGAGCAGTATTTTCGTATTTTTCTGTTTTAATAAATAAGTAAATACTGGTAGATCCTATGGAACATGTTTGGGGAAACATTTTGTAAATACCATTTTTAATCCTGTTACTTTCCCATTTTTCATGATTATGGAAAGCTCCTATTTCCTGTTTTAGTATTTTAGGAATTAGATTGCATGTTTGGCGTATTATCCCAGTGGTATCTGCTGGTCTTCTGAGCTCTCCCTTATATGGCTAAGAAACAGGGCATATAAAGAAGAATTTATAATTGCTTTTCTTACTTTAGAGAAATGTAACAAAAAAGGACAACTTACAATTTATTTTATTTTATAAGCTATGATACATATGTTTTTACCATTATGTGTAACTTTGAACAGTCTAGCCTCATTAAACTGTTTTATAAGACTTCAAACATAATGATTTTAGCCAGCTTTGTAAGATTGTGTAACTTCTGCAGGTAGCCTCATATATAATTGTCATGTTGTGTAGCTCCTTGCAACACAAAGAGCTTCAAAAGTTTTAGCGCTTATCATCCAATGGACAGTTCTTTAATCTGTCCTGTTCTCATAGTAATTTCCTAGACAAGGCACTTACACTTCAAAATTTTCCACTACTTGGGCGACTTCCTTTTAAGTTAAACTTATATTTAATTCTTTCTATGACGAATTTTATTTGAAGTACTCTAATTGCAAACAGCTATCAGTATGCATGACAGTATAAGACACTGCTGTAACAATATTTTCTTACTTTGGCTGTGTATTTGCTACATTAAAAATGTTATTACTATAATTATTTTCTACTGCTTATTGCCATCATCATTTTGATTGTATCAAAATATTGGACAGATGTGTATATCCAAAGACTGTCTCAGATGCAGAATACGTTGAATGAAATGCTTGCAAAACAGAAAACAGAAAGGGATACCCTTGCTAAAAAATACAGGTAAGTAGAATACAGTGATTGTATTTATAGGGAGCTATTCTTTGTAGCAGTAATGATAGAGGTTGTTAGAAGGTTAGTAGTGTGAAAATAAAACTGTGTGGTTTTCATTCAGATTTTGTGGAAGCATAATCCATATTGGGTGCAGTTACCTCCAGTAAGGATTTACATCAAGAAATAATTTCAGGGTTTAGCTAACACATACCGATCAGTTACTGTGCACATAGGGAGCAGTGAAATCAGGTTGTAAACATACAAAAGGTGTGGAAAAATATGTAAGCAGAAATTAGGAGATGGAGGTACCAAGCAATTAGATTACTTTTGCAGCATCTTGGAGGAAAGCAGTGGCAACTCAGGCACTACTTTCAGTGTCTCTGCCTCTGGTTTTGTTTCTTTAGCACCCCTACATTGGGAGTGTTCAACAAACAGCCCACAAGAACCATTCAGAGCAATGGCATGAAGCATGCTTGCAGACGTTCCTTTTTTGTGAGAACACCTCAAATGTGAGCCGGGAGTGCTCAACTCAGTGTGAGCATGTGGTCTGTGAATTGTCAGCTTCCTGCTGCTAGATGTCACAAGGACTCTTATTACTTTCTTCTAAGGTCATATGGTGAGTGCTCAGCTAACTATGTAGCATCATGTTCAATGGATTCTTCTAGGCCATCTGATGAGGATGTCTACATATCGTTTTGTGCAAGCATTATTCATTTGGTCATGTAAAAGCAACAGTGTACAGCTTTCAGGTAGTTCCATGGCAAAACATATAGGCCAATTGAGCAAAGAAACTGAAACATTTCTGTCACAGACCATTTTGCCAGCTATAAAATATGAGAGATATAGATTATAGAAAGAATAAAAAAAAAATAAAAGAGTGTTTTATGTGAAGAGGAGTTAGGGTTCCAGATCATCCTTGTGAACAAAATAGTGACTGAGTTAAGAAACAAGAACAGTAAAATTAATATCTACAGAAACTTACCTGCCTTCTAATATTGAGAGTGAAACTGGATTCCAGAGTGAAGTGATAAATATTTCTGGGTATTTCAGATACCCTACAGCTAATACAACAGCTATCGATCAACAGTAATGAGATACACGCTAAATTACATTAAATTTCCTTTTTATTATTTATATGGTGAACATTTTATTTTTAACTAATTAGCATATAAGTTTTGTCACACAATGCATAAATGTACAAAAGGTCAGGAGACAGAACTACTACATTTTCCATCTCTCTGTTGTTCACTTAGTTGGCCCAGGAAGAGATAGTACTAACACTTTTCCATTTCTCTCTGTTCCTTTGAAGATACTAAGATGTATCTCTCACCTAAGAAAAATGTGCAAAAAAAGCATCATATTTGTTAGTGGCTGTAAGTTACTTTGCCTTTGTCATTTTAGTCAAGCAGTCTTTGCCTCTTCAGTTGCAGCTTCTTTTGTACCTGTATAGCAACAAAGCAACAGAACTTCCCTGAAGAAACACTGCTAGAAAAGTGTGTGGAGCCTCACTGGCCTGTGTAGGAGTTTGTAGTTGTCAAGGCTTACTCATATAAGTGATCGACTATATGCTGATGTTGATTGTATCATGGATTCTAAAAACGTGATAGAAAGGGATGTCACAGTACAGGCAGCAATACTGTCACACTGTGGTTTAGCTGTCCTTGTTCTGCACCAACTAGTCTTGCTGTACCTCTTTCCTGATCCCCTCAACAGTCTCTCTCTTCTGAGACTGGGATGGTGTTACTTGCGTGGCACCTCTGCTGTGGGTGGAGTTAAAAGCAAACCATGCTTCTATTCCTTTTCCCACACATTGTGGACTTCCCAGTGTGGTGCCAGAGTGGTGGTGCAATCCATTGTCCCACAAAGGGGAATTAGGGGAAAAGGGTATTATGCTGGTCTGGTGGCTCTTGTGCCAAAATGGGCAAAACAAAGAATACCCTTCCAGCAGAAAGGAGATAAAGTCCCCCAGGGAAGTGGTCTCTCAGGGAGCAGGGTCTGATGAAAGGGGAGACAGTCCCATACTAACACACAACATCCTAAACTGCTCTGTCCTCTTTTCTTAATGGTCGTGTGGTATTATTACATTTGTGGCTTCACAAAATGTTTTGTTGTGTACAGCCACAAAAAATTTCTAATAGTATCATCCTTCAGTAGCTCATCATGAGCTAATTTTAAAAGGCTCCAAATTAGAGCTGCAATTCAAATTCAATGAACTATTGTGATTTGTGGTGATAAAAGAGCAGCCATTGACAATACAGACCCAGTTTCAATTCTATGGATTAAGGGTAGTATAGGAGGACAAGGCTATCACTGAAGTTTTGATGCTTTGCATCCTACTTCTAGACAGGATTCTACAGTTTGTTGTACATAAGCCTGGGATTTGAACTATAAACTTTATACGTGATAAAAAGATTGTTCAAATTTTAGGTGTTGGCAGTGCTTTGAAACATGTTCCTGTTCTTAGTGGGTTATGGCTATTAAACTGCTCTTATTTTGTGATTACAGTAGCTCTGGTGTCATTTTTTTTTTTTTTTTTTCTATAGGGCTTCAGTGGAATCTTTTAAAAAAGGAGCACTGAGGAAACAATTAGTTAACCTTGCTTCTAGGCAAAAAAGTCTGTTGACTGTTGCCCAAAACCAGGAAGAATTAGTCCGGAAAATACAAAATTACAGAAAAACAAAGCAAGTGTGCAGTGCATCGTATTCAGAGAAGCATATCTCAAACTTACTTATTTCCTGTGAAAATGATAAAAGACAAAGTTTAACTGATGATGAAATCACGTGTCCTGAGGTAGTTACATTTAGTATGGGGCTTGGTGCCAGCATGCCTAATGGAAACAGAGTAGAAGCACATCTCTCTTTAGAAAACAGATTTTCAGCTCGGGAATGCAGCCAACATCCACACATCTGCTTGGATGACGCAGGAGTGAATAAAGAAGCAATTAGAAGCAAAGAGGCTTCTGGTCATGCTTTGGCATCTGAAAACAGAGTAAGAGGCTATCCCTTTGACAGCAGGTCAAAGCTGACAAACGCTGTAGAACTGCCTTCAGAACCTGCTGTTTCCACTGCTAAAACGAAGTGCTCACAGCAAAAAGGCGTTGATTGTGTAGCAATTGTGGAACAAGGAAACAAGTGTTTAAATCCCACTTCAGTGACCAACGTATTAAATATTGTAGAACTCCGAAGCACTGCTGTCAATAACAATGTTCATCAGCCAGGCAGTGACTGCCAGCAGGTTATTACAGATGAAGATCTACACAGATATGTAAATAAGAAAGAAGCTTTCCAGCAGCAGCAGCAGCAAGTAGTTTTGTCAACATCTACAAAGAACTTCCCTCTGCAGCAAATGATCTTTCAAAATAGCGAGAACTCATTTAGCGCCAATTCGGTGCTTACAAATCTTACCTCAAATGCAGATTATCCAGTAAACCTCAGTGAGAAGTCTTCCCAGAGCTATGAGGAATGTGAACAAAACCAAAGAAGGTATGGAAGAAGAAATAGGAAAAAGCGTCAATTGATAGATCTACTTGAATTGGGAAGGATTAAGCCAGGAGAAAACGTTTTAGAATTCAAACTGCAGGTAATTGTTAGAGATATAATAATGTTAGTATTAGCATATAATGAAAAAAAAAACAACTAAAATGGGGAAACAGCGGTTCTCATGGTTTAGTCTGCGTTTTCTGCGCTTGGTGTTGAAAATTTTTACTCATTGGTTACAAATAGACTTTTATGAGTTTTAAAGGAAAATGCTATGGGTGATGTCTACTGTCAGCCCATTATTTTAACACCCAGAATGTTGCATATGTAAAATTTGTGCTTCACATTGCATTATCAGTTTGTTAACGTTTCCTATTGGTAGAACCAGAGTGGAATTGTCGGTTGGCCTACGTTGTGTAGTACCTGATTTTCATATTGGAAGAAGAGGGAACGTTAAGGATTCTGTGAGTTAGTGTGATCCTTGGAAGCAACTATCAAGTCCCTCAAGTAAAGAAATGTGATAGCAAATATTTCATAGTGCTGTGATAGACATGGATATATGCAAAATTAGTTGCTTACATGCCAGCTGGTTCTATAGTTGACATCCTAGTGTAAACCGTATTTGGGAAAAAAAAAAAAAAGAAAAGAAGAAAAATAAAC
The DNA here is from genome assembly GCF_034619465.1 of Leptosomus discolor. NCBI lineage: Eukaryota > Metazoa > Chordata > Aves > Leptosomiformes > Leptosomidae > Leptosomus > Leptosomus discolor. Next base: position 66,035,586 of record NC_141419.1, on the reverse strand, counting down.
CTTTTAATACAAAAGCATGTCCTGGTGCCTCCAAATACAGAGCAGATTTGCAAGGCAGCTGCCAGGGGACTGGTATTGAGCAAATGATGGAATTATTGACTGAGTTCCCAGCTGCGATCTGGTTAATTCCAGGGCAACATATTGATTAAAACATGAAAGGTTCTTTTCAGCCAACTCACCAGGTGTAGTTAATGTAGAAAAGATTCTTTTTTCCGTATCTATAATCTGCTAAGGAAGGCCTTTCTGCTGAGAGCGGCCATTTCATGGCGTCTTGTGTTTTATAACATAAGGCAGTGTGAGTAAGTCACAAGGCTCTATGTTGGGCCATGTCATAGATATGTACACATGCTTCTGTTCTTTAAAGGATGTGTAATATTCCTCTGAACCTCAAGATGACTAAATGGAAGGATGAAGAATTCAGTATGCTTACTGTCATTTCTCAAGACTGTTACCTGTGATACCAGTTTGATGCATGTGGACCTTAAGGAATTACAACCCTGTATTGAAATGTTGATGTAGAGAAGTCCGTGATTTTTACTAGAATGAAAGTGACACTCATTTATGTCTTGGAAGATAGTGCTATAGAGACTGAAGTTTAGAAGCCAGTGTCCCTTGTGTTGCAAAGAGGAGATGATAATAAAGTCTCTTTCCTTTTCATTATAGAGATGTACTTAATAACAACATACAGCTTGTACATAGTCCTTACTTAAGGTTAGCTTTGGGCAGGCAGAATGCAGTTTTTGAATGCTGTAGACCTAAGGTATGAAACCATGAACTGGATTGAGTGTTCATCAAAATATTTGGGTTAAACATCTTAATTTAGATTCTTATAGACACCCCAAGCCAGTGGGTGTGGTAGGAGATGGTTTAATATTTGCTGGTGGATCAACTTTGCTGTAGTTTTTTTTAACCTTATGTGTCCTAAGCAACTTTACTGAGTTCTAACATAGTTTATCAACTAATTTTTGCATTGTTTAGCTGTGTTAGCCTGAGACCCATATAACAAAATCATAATGTACTGAACTATAAACAACTAAAAGCCATGCTTCTGGAGGTGCATGTGTTTGCAGAACTGGGCCGTATTAGCATTAACAAAGAGGCAGTAAAAATATTTTTTTTTATGCTTAATTTTGCATAAAATAAGGCTGTCAGATTCCTGCTAAAACATGTAAGTGATGTCCCTTGACATAAGTGAAGTTTCTATGCAAATACGTTTCGTCTTTGAATCATTGCTGGAGTTTCACTGTGACATGCATTTGTTCCACACGTGTAAGGCAGATTGCACTTGAGTAACAGTGTCTTGTTGCACAGACTTGCCTCCTGTGACTTCCTGGATTCACTGTTGCAAATTAATTTGTTCACAGCCTTATTATTGGTCTAAGAGGAACTAAGATGCAAATACAGTTCCAATAAACACCCATAGGGAGATTTGTCCTCTGACAGTGGTGTCTGTGTGGCCAAACCAGCTTACTCTGGTGGAATAAATCCTCTTATTTTACATACCACAGCTTATGAAGGTGGCATTGAATCTGAAAGACAGAATTAGCTGCAACTTTTCAGCTGTATTGTTCTTTAGCATTTTTTAATGTTTTAAGCATGTTAATTCAGATTTGTTAATTTATGAGTTGAAAATTGTTTCTTAATTTTTCTTTTTTAGGAATTTAGTCATAAAGCCACACTCTTAAACAATGGCAAGATCAGAACTAGTAAGAGACAAATACTACAGAATCCAGTTGAGTGGGTTAAAGACCTACTAGGAAGTGATATTTCTGTGTCATGGAAGTATGTGTGGAATAAGGTAGGCCTGATTTTACTCCCCAAAATAGCAACAATAAATGGCAATAACAAATTTCACTAATCCGGATCTCCTTACTGTTCTTAAAGCAAAAGATGGTACAAGCCTAAACTGTAAAAAGTCTTCTTACTCTTAATGAAGAAGCAGCAAAGAAAGAGCTACATAGCTGTAGCTGTACAGTGATGAACTAGTCACAACTGTTGAGAGAATGTGGAATGCCTACTCTGTAAGCTAACAGTGCTTTGAAATAGTAGTTTTAAAGATGATTAAGAGACTAACAGAAAGAGCTGAAAGATAGTTACAATGGAAAGGAGCAAGCTTATTGAAGTGTCAGGGACAAATGTTGCAAAAATGCTGGCAGAGTTTAGAGGGCCTTTCAGATGGATTGTATTATGCTTTTTTTCATTTAGAATTCAAATTACCATAAATTCTGCTTGATCTTGACAGACGATTAGACTGTTAAGTGCATAAACTCAGTTTTATAAGAAAAGTGAAATTTTTACACCTATCAGAAAAAAACACTAATTAAAATGACCAGTTATCCATTTAAATTTGTTTGTACAGGTTACATACCTTGGGACACAGTTGTCAAAATTGCTTGTTGAAGAAGAGTCAGTTTCTAGTGACCTGGAATTACCATCACAAGAAAGAGAGCCTTCGGGTATGTACCACTTCAAATCTAATATTAATTATGAGTGAAAGCAGCAGAAAGAGATTTCTGAAGAGCTTAAATTAAAAAATTCCTCTATTGCTTTCTGACTTTCTTCCGGGCTACATGCTTATCACAGATCTTGGGCCTGAAAAATGATTAGTGCCAGAACTTACACGTGATCTCTAAAGAAGTGTGTTTCTTATATAAATTGATTGTGTGAAGAGAATAATTACTAATGACTTGTTTACTATGTAAAAAATACTGATGTAAGATTTTACATTAACAATATTTAATACATAGTGAAGTTTTTAATAAGCTAATTTAATACTTTTTTATTCTGTTGGAAACTCAGATACACTAGCATAACTTTAAATCTCACGTACAGCTTAAAATCACATTAAATAATTTGTGTTGTTAGAAATTCCATGCTGGGATTGTTGCCCAAGCAACAGTAATAACTAGGGGGATGTTTTATTCTCTAACGATAAACAGTCATTAGAAACAGAGTGCATTGATGTGACAAAATGCAACATAGAACAATTTTTTCAGAACTACCCAGTAGACTTAAGAAATTCAGCCTAATTTTGATAAGTAATGGGTTCCCAGGGAAACCCAAGTCCCTTTGACAGCCAGTTGCACTTGGAGTCCAAAAAGCTTTTGGGGTTTTGTGATCGGTTCTGTTAATTTGATGAGATGCTGCACCTCATGCGAACTGGGATACCAGGTTTGGCCTGTTCTTAACATACTGAAAGTAAATGAAAAGATAATAATTTAAAATAACTAATCTGATATTCAGGCTACCACGTTCTACTGGTATTTGCTTCAGGCTAAGAGCATCCAGATGATGAGTTTACATCACCCTGCTTCAGTAACTTAAGTTTATACCAGGTGTAAGTGACTTAAAAATGGATTGTCTCCTAACTTTTTAATAGGCTTTTGAATATTTCACTAGTTCTAGCGAATTATTCCTCTTATGGAAAATTTTTGATAAACATTGTTACTTCTATAATAGAGAAATCCATTTATTCAGAAAATACTCTCAACAAACAAAAATCAGCCTAAAGACAGTAAGTTGTTTTTATCCACTGTTTTTCACAAATAGCCCAGGGTAAGCTGGGAAAGAGTGTTTAAAGTTTTATTGTCATGTGTAATTTAAGATCATGGTAAAGCCTAACCATTAGCCCTGGGTGAGAAATTGAGGGTGGGAAAGCCAAAGTGTTCTCGGTTTCAGTTCCTTTTCAGATACTATATGGCCAGACATATAGCAGGAAATTAAACAGTACCTTAAATTGTTCCAGAAAAGGATTAACCTGCACTGTTGTGAGAAGAGTTGTGGGCACTGGACAGCTCCCAAATAATTTCCAGGCCCGGTTCAGGAGCTGGCTGGTTGCAAGGACTGTTCCCAGTGGGCACTTTGCCTGCAGACAGCCTGCTCGAAAGCATAGGAAAGTTTGCTTTCGGATGTGATGTGAGCTGTTCTGTGCTGCTTGCCTGGGGATGTTCCCAGGCACTCTTTTATCTTTCTAATATACTTACAGCCTGTGTGTATTTTATAGTGGAAGTTTATCCTGCTTTTGTAAAGACTCAACCTTCTTTTTTTTCTTGCTGTATTAATGAATTGAATTTTTTGCTGTGTATCCCAGAGCATCATTAAAAAAGAAGACTGAGGCCTGATAATTTAAGCATTTTTGGAGGACAATGCCATTATTTCAAATACCTCTCCTCCACACTCCTTCCAGCTTCCTATATCTTAGCTCAGTGTTCATTGAGCTACTACTGTATGAAGAGAATAGGGAAGTGGGAGGAAAAATGGTACAGGCAGTGGCTGGATCTAGCCATCTTTTAACGGAAAGGAGCAGCTACGACTGAACTTTGTGTAGAGGCCAGTTTAGGAAGCATGTCCTAAGAACCTCTACCAAATCCAGATCCCTAGGCAAGACAGGTGAAGGAGTTGCTGTTCTGTGGCTGCCAGCAGCTTTTCAGCTTTGTTGAGATTAACATGCTTCAGGGTTTGTATAGCCTCAAAGTTTTAGGTACCTGAAGAATGTTAATGCAAAAAAAATGGAAGAGCACGTGAAGTAAAGCAGTCCCAGACCAATGGAGGTATTTGACAGAAGCTTTAAAGATGGTAGTTTTGGAATTTGTCATCTAAATCCTAACTAAATTTCACTTTATGTCCTTTCTTTGAGTTTGTGCTTTAGTCTCTTATAGGGCCGTGCTAGCAGAAAGCAGGAATTACTGTATTCAAGTCTGAGTAAGAGCTAAACATTAAGAAAATAAACAGTACTTTTTGGCTATCTGTATGTAGGAAAGCAAAAGAAACAGTTGATTATATGGCTTGGAATTTATTCTTGTGAGCTTTCTGATACATGTAATGATGACATAATGTTTGCTAAAAATGACCAAGAATAACAAGGATTCAGAAGCAGATATTAGCTGAAGAGCAGATGTGAGTTGCAGAGCAGATGTTGGTGTTAGATATTTCACACTGAAATTCCAGCAAAGTGGCTTAAAATAAAAGCATATCCAGTTGTTACAGTAAGCGTGGTGTGTACATTCATTTTGCAGATTCCTGTTTCAGGAAGATGGTCTTTGGAAAATGGCATGATGAGTGCAAGTCTTGTGCTCTGGCACAGTTATTTCTGCCTTTAATAACCATTAGCTGCCTGGAAAGATTAGAACAACTTTTGTTTGCCTTTAGTTCATAAAAGACCCCAAAGTTGTGTGGAATAAAGTGTGTTTTCAAGGGAATCCAGATGAGTTCTTCATGGCTGAACCATGGGAGCTGTTTCAAAAGGTTTATGTTAGTGTTACTTTGGGTATCTAGCATGAAGTGAGCAGCTGAGCTCAATAAAGTTGCATGAAAGCAAATGAAAATGAGAGTAGTTTTGCTGTGATTATATATGATGTCATATGTTTTTGTTTTCCTTGAGACAAGCAGTGAAGCACACATACTTAATAGGCTACTTTTCAAGTTAAATTTGTGTGGCATCTAGTGTAATATTGCCAAGGAAGACATATATTTTAAAAAAAGAGAATGCCTCAGTCATTTTACAGCAGCTACAGCTGGGCTGGTAAAGGAGCAGAGGAACGTCTGCCCTTAGATGTGTTAAGTGGTGTAAGGCTAAGTGAAAATTTCAGCATTTATCTTTAAGAAAAATAAAAAGTGTAACTGCTCTGTTCATTAAACCACCAGTGTTAAATGATTCTGTTTGTCCTTAGAACAAAGTTGTCTTGATCTTTATGCTCTCAGGAAATAACTTTATCATGAGGGACCCCAGCAACCACAACAAGCACCGTCAGTGTCCTGGTACTGTCTCCGTTGCTCAGCCTCTTGGGAGCTTTGACCTGAGCAAAATGCAGCCAAACCCCCCGTCCTTGCCACAAACAGAAGCTGTGAAAACATTGCTATGTGCTGAAAGAGAAGCAACTGCTACCAGGGAATTTAAGAGTAAGATTTTTTTTACCTGCCTAAAAAACCTGATGGTGGGTGCAAGGGCTATACAAGAGATACAAAAGGAAAAAGGAAGTAGGTGGCATGGAATGGATTTGTGTGGGAGAGGGAAAGAGTGATGGGGAAAAATGATGACTCTGCTGATGGGTTGGATTGATGTAAATGACCCAATAATGAAGTTTTTCAGAGCTCAGTGTGTTCGACTATCCTGTGTCCAAATTGGAAACATTTTGATATTTTGATGTAGTTAAAAGAATAGCTTTGTATCATTTTACGTACTCAGTTAAATGTGTCCACAAAATAATAGCATAGACAAATGTCTTCTGGATTGAGGTGGAGAAATATGATACAAAAGCATTGCTGAATAATCTCATGTAATCTAATTTTAAGGGAAAAGTGGAAATGTTCCTGAAGATGCTCTGATCTTTGTGGAGTTGGCTGAGCTTGTAACTTTGTGTTTTCACTATTACGTTTTTATGTTGATTGGACATGAAACCCTATCTGTAATATTCATACAATTTGAACAGTGCTTCCTGCACTTTGGCCTAGTATTTTTGCCTCTACCACCTTTGATTACACCGCAGAGGGATGACCCTGATTGACAATAGTGCAAAGTCCAAGTGGTCAGCACAAACCCCCAGTGAGCCCAGTGTCAGGTAACGCTTTGCACTGAAGTGGGTAATAGTGCTGAGTCAGATCTGCTGTGGGAGGCAGAAGCAAATCAGAGGTGAAGTACCTAATCAGTGTTAGTCATTGTAAACTGAAAGTGTATCCACATTATAAAGCAATTCTTTATGCTTCTGCAAGTCTATATACAGGCCCTGCAGCTACAGTGCAATGGATGAAGTAAAGCCTGGAGCTGAGAATCCTGTGCAGAAAATGCTTTGTTATCCTACTTCCTCTTTTTTTTTTTTTTTTTTTTTTTTTTTAAGTAGAAGTCAAAAGACTTAATATCTTAAATGCCAGGGCAGAATATTTAGAGGGAAGTGATCTTTACAGTTACAAAAAATAGATTCCATGGTAGATTGTATTCACATTTATGTATTAAAAAACTCAGGCTGAACTGTCCTTTGGTATAAATTGGGAAGTTACACACATTATGGCTCATAAGACTTATGTTTCTCTCCTGAACACATGAACAGCCACATTCATGTTTTCTCCAATATGGTTACTGGTTATAGTTCTGCTTACCATGATAATGGTCATGTAGTGTGTATGGTCCTTGTTCACCCTGTTACCTGAGAGCTCAATCCTATGTGGAAACTGTTATAGCAAGAGCGTAGACTTGTTTTGTAGCAAAGGTAACTGCTAACAGACAGTGAGGATTATGAAAAATTAAAGATTCGTAATACAATAAAAATTAATAAGTTGAAAATTTACATAAATGTTGTTCCATATATACATTTTTGTTCAATTACCCTGTTAATTGAAGGAGGAAACTGCTTAACATGCAGTGTAACCTTTGAAAAATTTAACCAGCAGCCCAGCTTCCACATCTCTAGCTTATAGAGCCAAACGGCTTTGTATACAGTTCTGAGGAGAAGCTTTTCAGGTTTCATAGTCTGACCAAAAATGTTTTTGAAAGCAAACTATGAAAAGCAAACTGCTACTTCAGAAAGAAATTCCTTTAAAATCAAGTGTCTCAGGGTGAGTATTTCATTGAGTCTGTTCAGTGAAGCTTTGGAAGTACCATGAAAAGCCCATAAATGGATTTGCTGTATTTGTTTGCCCTCTACATTTGTTTCCAAAGAACTGGTCAGATACACAGTGCCATTGCTGCTTTACTTCATGCTAAATAAATTCTGAATGTAAAGCTCAGCTGTATAAACTAGCTTTTAACTAGTTTATTTTGTGAGCTTTGCTAGTCCTGGAAAATGATAGAAGAGTAATTAATTTCAGTTTTCTTGCTAGGCAAACTTTTCTTTTTGTCTTGTGCACCAGTACAAAGTCGTGATGCTTAAGCTGCTGACTTGGCAGGAGAATATTTAAATCCAAATTAATTGTTCCAGTAGAATGAAACCAAGCTGTTAAGTATTTCAGTGCCTCCTAGACAGATGTGAAATTGGGCAACTAGTAAACACTGCATGTGTGTATTTACAAGAATTTTCCATAAGACTTTAAATTGTGCACTCCTCAGAAGAGGGATCTTGTATGTGTCTTTGAGTGGGTTGAAGATAGTACTTTGGTATTAGGCCAAACAAGAAGTTTACCCCATTGTAGTGCATTGTTCCTGCAATATGTTTAAAGCTCCATGTAACTATAATGCAAAGAAATGTTACCCATTCTTGAAAGCTTACAATGTATTTTGTGCTGTGTAGTACTTCAGTTCAGAGCCTCAGATTCTGCTTAGACTCAAACAATGATGTCAGAAACTACTTTCGCTGGGAAACTCTACTGTTCTTACCTTCATGTTTTTAGAGGAAAGCTGAAAAAGATGATGAATGTCATTTAGTGATTGAAAAGTCAAGATGTAAACTGAAAACCCCAAGTTTAATTTTATTTATTTTTTTAACAAAATGGCATGACTTAAAGGACCTTAGTTCAGTATATCTGAATTTTTTGGACTGGGTGTTACTGAAGTAGTGGCTTATCATCACCATCAGTAATGGTGATAATAGTATGGAAGAGAAGCACTTGGAAGTGTTTAAAAAAACCCAAAACAAACACAAACAAACCACAAAAAAAAACCCAACCAAAACCAAAAACCCCGCAAAAACAAATCCCTAGCATCTAATATGTGTGTTTTCCTTGTTATCTATGGAAGAATGTTCATCAAACACACAATGTCCCCATTTATGTGGCATTAAGACAGGGAGATGAACTATATATTCTTTGTATTTTGTACTTTGGGAGCAAATTGAGATTGTAGACAAATGCTTCCATCTGTAATCTTTTTCCATCTCAGAGGTACCTCAAGGTGCAGCTATTACACTGTTTTCTCTTCTTTATGGCTTGCAGACAAAATATTTAGAAGTATTTTCCAGTACTTTTCCAGTAATTTTCCATTTGCTTTAGGTACTTATGTCACAAAGAAGTGCAACATAGTTCTGTCAGCAGAATTTACAAAGCTGTATTTTCCAGTAACTTTGCATATCATGACTGAAGTGTAGGCTTCCTTCATCTGCATGCTCTTCCTTTCCAAAATCGTCTGCCTGCTCTTACTTGACTATCAACAAGGTAGAAAGTAGAATGTCGCATGACTGAGTCAGAGCTGAGCTATGTGCCCAGCAAGAACCAAACAAAATTCACTTTTTAGGAGGTCAAAAAGGAAAAAAAAAAAGGAGCAGCTCTTAAAGACTGTGTGCCATGGAAGCCAATTCTAAGAATTTAATGTCTGTATTTCTTATCTGTCAGTCAGGTTTTTCTGAAACTGGCAAATGACTTCAAAAGTAACTTGGTGACAGTGTAATTGCACAGAACCATAGAGTAATGTAGGTTAGGTGAGGCCTCTGGTCTTTAATCCAACCTCCTGTTCAAGGTAGGACTAGCTTCCAAGTTAGCTAAGGTTGCTCAGTGCCTTGTCCAGTCAAATTCTGAGTATGTTCAAGGATGGACATTCCACAATGAGTCTATACAACATATTCATGTGCTTAACCATGCTCATGGTGAGTTTTTTTCCCCATATATCTAGTTGGAATCTGGCTTGTTAAAACTTGTAACCCATTGCCTCTTTTTGTTGTGTACAGAGACCTTGTTTCCTTAAGAATGCTGGCTAAAAAGAAAGTAAACTGACTCCTAGTCAAGAGCTTTAAACACTGGCTTTCTCGCCTTTTTACTTGGTGAAACAAGTTGTAAAAGAAATCCTTTTATAACTGGCCCATCTTCTTAATTCATCAGCTGCACTATAACATTGTCATCTGCTTTGGTGGTCCCATGGAAACTGAGAGAAAGACTAAGACAAGCAGAACCATTGTAGATAATCTTCCTAGAACACATCTATCTTTTCTTACCTTATTTATGAAAGTAATAAATGAAAGGCAGTGTGACAAACAGCAGGCTTCAAGAGGCAGTGACTTCAGCTACTGCTTTGCTTGAAACAGAGAAGACAGACTTTTTTGACGCTGCACTCTGGTAATGTCAAATGAAAGCCTTTAGGAGACTACCTGATGATCTTACCTTGGTGGGCATTCAGATTGTATCACACTTCTATCTTACTTCTTTTAAGGAGTGACTTTTAAGAAAGTTGGTACAAAGCTTCTAAACAAAAGAATTCAGTCTTTAAGTCACCACATGACAATGGTGAGCAGGCTCTAGGAGTTGTTTTGAGACTGTACCTAAAACCCACCAAGTGACTCACAGCTCCTGTAGATTTTGCCAGTGCGTGAAAAACATGAGCTATTGGTTTTTCTATCACATAGATTTTTTGACCTGAGCTGAAAATTGATTTATACTTTGTCTTCTGTTCCTTCCAGTCTGCATCTCGCTGTGCTATAGACTGCAAGAATTTTAAAGTGTTCTGTTTTTAATTATCCAAGGTTGGCCCTGGAACTGCTTCTTGTCCACTGTCCTGGCACATTAAATTCAGGTTTTCTAAAATGGTTAGAAATAATTTTACAGAACCATCTATTTTCCTTCCAAATATGTGTACAACTGAATCATTATATAATCAAGTATAGAATAATAACCCAGAATAATAAGTTTAAAAATAAAGAAGTATATGGTGGGAGCCTGCACCCTGCTAGTCATACCAGGAAATAGTCTTCTATGAACCACTTTAAAGCAATCTTAGTGCTTTTTAATAAAGAATAAACTCCAGCTCGGTAATTTGATATTTAAATAGAGTGATTGACTTTATTGAGAAATTGAAAGGCCATGTGGACAGCTGTATAAAAATATTTGTGGGAGAAAAATGGAATCAGCCTTTATGTTTTATTTTAGAAGTACTTATTTTATTATATTTCATTTCTTTGTACATTCAATCTTGAATGTAGATTCTTTTATGGGAGGCTGTATACATTTCCAAATTGGTATTTGTGTGTATGTCAATCTTATCTCTCTCAACTTTTGAAGAAAAAATCGTGTTACAGCTATACTAAAGAAGGTAAGAGCCACTGAGATGTAAATTGTTCTCGTTTCCCTGTTTATTGTAACATTGACAGATTTCTGCAATAGATTGGAGGTTTTTAGTTCCCCACATTGCTAAATAAAAACCTTACAATATCTTAATATGCCAGTCTAAGGACCCTGAAGAATAATAATTCAGAATGTTTAATATTATATAAAGTATTTGTTACTGGCTAACACGCATATATCCACACATATCTAGGAGAAGTGAAAAAATAGTTACTGTATAAGATTATGATGTAGGCAAAAGTTTTAATGAGGAATAATATATTGTATTTGTATCACTTATCTAGGCAGTGCTTGCAAGAAAGCTATAAAGTATTATTAATAATGTACATTTTTCAGACATGTAGAAACAGAAAGATTTACTATTAACTCTCTCTCTTGAAAAAGTATAACATCTCAGGTCTGTGTTGTGGGAACAATACTTTTTGCCACATGAAACATAAAATAATTAATGAGATATCAGCATAAACCTTGAAGCTGATGCTTTAGAATAAAAGGCATGAATTCTTGATGTTTAATCATACCTGCAAGTCCTTTTTCCATGCAGATACAGAGTGTAAGAAGAAAGGCCACTGTTATGAAATACTTTCAAAGAAGAATAATTCTAGATACCTAGTCATTTTTTCTGCTTTATGATATTGCTTTTGCCAATCTCACTGGAGGACAAAAAGAAGGAATGAACTTCTGAGGAGTACTATTCTTTATTGAGTGCAGGAAGAAATGTTACTTTCTCAAATCTAGTGTTTTGTCTAGAAGCAACAGAATAATGAATTGTGAAAGTATGAATTAAGTTCCACATTGTTGCTATACAAATTCTAGTTACAGGCAAATGATGAACTGAACCTACAGATCATCCATGGTGAGTCATGTCTGATATGTGAAGGGAAGAACTGTAGGCTAAGGGACTATCAGAAGGTGCTCTAAGTCCTTCTGGCACTGTTACAGCTGTGCTATGAAGTATGTGGTCATTATTGTCCATTAGGTAGCTTCCAAACTGAAATGATTTATTTATTTCATAAGAGGTTATAAATAACCTTTGATTTTTTTTTTTCACTACCAATGCAAAAAAGGCAGCATGCATAATTTAGGATTACTCGATAAATTAATTCTTGGGGAAAACTACTTTCACAGTTGGGATGGGGTAGACACAGAGGATCACAAAGCAATTAGCAAAAATCCCTGTTGTCCTATATCTGTTAGGAGATGGACACCTTAAATTCAGGTGTCTGACTGGCATGGTATGTCTGTTTGAAAAAGATCACTCCTTACTGACTGGTTTGTCAAGGCAGAGACATTGGACTCCAGCATTCACAGAAGGAAAAAAGAATTAAGATCTCTATCACGTGAAGTGAATCAAGAGCTGTGGAGAGACCTGGAGAAAAGCAAAGGCATTTTGAGGTGAAAAAAAATTAAAATAAATCACCAGGAAAGCCTTACATTTCATCAGAGTAAGATCTAGTCTTACAATGCCGATCTGTCTGCAGACATCTCTTTTTCTAAGATACCAGGTCTTGATCAGCTGAAAGAAAAGTTATTTTCAAAATTACCACTAGCATGGGCAGAATTCATGTGTCTCAATTCAATAGCAGCCTTTTAAAGAGTCAGAGGATGCAAGAATGCTGTCATTTCCAAGGCCTTACTCGAGCTGAACAGAAAATGCCTATTGGGACTCCTGGATTGTGACTGGTCTTCTCTTAATTTCTTGAGAGGAGTGTGGATAAGGCCCAAGAAACTTGAAAGCTCTTAACACAGATTTTTGTTCTAAATAGTCCCTTGTGGCACTCTAGATCAAATGCTCTCACCTTGAAGTGTGTTGTTCTTAGATCTTCTCTGTGCTTACACATCTGTAGCCCACGTCTAGACTAGCTGCAGTGAAACAAATCCATTCGAGTCAGAAGAATAACATCTCCTTTGACGTTGCCACAGATACTGCAGATCGGTTTGTCTTTCCCAGATGTATCAGTAATCTTTACTTGTTTTACAGAAGTGTTGAAACTGGGTTTACTGATACCTGTAAATTGACTCAAATATGTTGCTTAAACTGCAAGAGCATTTCAATTCCCTGTACAAATAATTTACACAAGTAAAATAGTTATAAAATTCTTAACTGAATCTCTGGATAGTTACTGCACTTCCTTGCTTGGTAAAAACGAGGAGGATACTGGTGGGATAGACATTTTTTAAAACTGATCTTTCAGGGGCTATTTAATGATCACAGAATGGTGACTGTGCACAGAAGTAGCAATCCTTGGTAACTAACCTTTATGCAACTGGACATTCTGGTCTGACCAGAACTATAGTTGCACCACTAATGGGAATTCTCCTTAAACAGAATTTTCAGGTTCTTAGCAGCCACAAAGACAAAGTCTTGTAAAGCTGTAACAAAACGGAAACATGAGTTGAAACACATTTAGAATGGTTTCAAAACTATAAGGCTAAAATAGATGCCAACAGAGACAGAAAAGCAAGCAGGATGGAAAAAGTACCAAGAGATGAAGTGTGTTTTCCCCAGATTTATGGAAAGAAAACTCATTCTGATATTGATACTGAATGGTGCTTTATCTTGTAGTTCATGAAGATGACAGAAAACTGAGAGCACCTAAGAGAACAGCAGGGTAGGAAAGCAGAGAAAGAGTCTGCCTGTGTGCGTCTTACCTGAATAAGCTTTCTTCTGCAGCCAAGGCACTAAGATGAGTTTTGGATAGCAGTGTGGTAGCCTTTCTCCACTGCTTACCGCCTGTAAGCTGCTGGTCTTTTGTAAGGGGATGACAGTTAACAGACAGAAAAAGGGAGAAAGGAAACATCAAAATGGGTATTAAAAGATTAAAAATAATAATAAGCAAAGGAAGAGAGAAAAGGGAAAAATATTTGAGAAAGAAAAATTGAAACGGGAAGGACAGAATATGGAGGAAGAAACACAGGGACTAATTAATCAAATACTGATCCATCCCTACTGGGGAAAAAAATCGTTGTCTATGGATATGGGAACTTTAGTATCAAACACTGATGTCAGAACTGAGGAGGACAGCTTTGGGATGTATAAATCACTGTGCTTTTGCTAACTGTTGGCTGTTATCTAAATTACTGAATGCTGATATTTAATCTGAAAAATCTTAATCCAATACATAAAACATTAATTTGACCCAAAGGAATCAACAAAGAAAGCTGTCAACTGCTGGAAAAAAAGTTATTTCAATAGATTTATTTATTCCTATCTTTATTACACTTTCAAATTTGAGTTGAGAATTGTTTTAAAATAAGGTAGAATATTGCAGTGAGAGTGCTGAGAGGAGCATTTCCAAAGTAAGAAAGGAATGTTTTTTCTCCAACTATGATCTCTTAAAATGGGATGTTAAATGAACTTCAGACTTTGCCAAGAAATTTTCCTGTACTTACATAGGAAATGTGGACATTTCAGTACAAAAAGCTTATTTCAACAAATCAAACCAGGTTGAAGTCATGCCTGCCATGTCAGTGCAGACCCAGTATTAATGTTTCAGCTCAGTTTCTGCAAGTTTATTTTATAAAAAAGTTCCCAGACTTACTTTTAAAATTATTTTTACCTGAAGGTGTCCTTAAAACTCTTTTGTGACTTCCCATCCAAGCATTCCTGTTTATGTCTTTCGAAACATCACTTCTAGGTGAGTGTGTAAGTTGAATTCTGGTGTGACTGACCAGCGCTTCATAAGCGATAAAAGACTGCGTGAGGAGCATTGTGTGGAACTTCTCGGTGGGACTTAGGTTCAGCTTGCCCACCTTTGTCGTGGCCCAAGATACTTAAATATACCCTAGACATCAGACCGTGCTTTTTGTTCCATTACGCACTGTGCTGTGGTATTCTGAAGATGCACTGAGGGTGTAAGACACCGAATGCAATCCTGTTCTCGCTGGAGTCGGAAGTTTTGCTGTGGATGTCGTGGCTGTAGAACAACATACATCCGCACACACAAGACTCTGTATTTGTGTTTCTGAACATGGACCTCTTGTTTCTAATAGCAATTTGCCACTTCAGTACTTTGGGTGGTGAGCTCCTGGAAATCAGGAAATGACAGGGAAATCCTCACCAAGACACAGAATTAAAAGGTCTAATATCTACAAGATACACCAATTGTTTTAGCATTGGGAGTTATCGATGTTGTCGGTTCCGTGAATATATTCTGCATGTTGGAATCAGTGTAGGTGACACAACTGGAGAACTGTGGTAACACAAACTCTTGGGATGGCACTTGGCAGCCCAGAAATCAATACAAGCTAAATGACCAACTGGTGTCACTTCAAGCATTTTTTCTCTGCATTTTGACAAAGATTTATCTTGACTGATCTAATCATCCTGAAATGCCTATCCTATTTTGCTTCTCGAGACACTTGAATGATGTCCAAACACTGGTTTTTGTTGTTGTTTTGTTTTGTTTTTTTTTTTGTAAAAAAAAAAAACAGAGTCCATCCCTACTTTTATGATAGCCCTCCCTCTCTCGATAACATCTGCTATATATGGCAGTTCTGCCCTCACTGGCAGTTTCTCACTGTGTTGGGCTGGTTGTGGCAGCTCAGCAGCTGTGGTATTTTGTGTAAGGGTACTGAAGGTACAAAGTGTGGATGAAAGATGAACGAAAGCAAATGGCTCTGAAAACTACAGTTCCAAGTGCCTTTTGGAGTCTGTGCTGTTATGGAGAAAATGTCTTGTAACATTTCTTACTTCTGGATCTTTACTGGTGATACTTTGTTGCTGATTTTAACAGTGCGTATTCTAAGTTCTCTTGCGCTGATTCAAGTGCCTTAAGTTTATGCATTGCAATAGTTGCTTCGGTACAGCAGATATTTTAATACTGTGAATACCTGTTGTCAGTCCTGCGATTTCTTGTATACAGGTGGACACCTTTCTTTTTATGTAGTCCTTTCAGGACTGTAGGAGGGGCATTCCCTGTGAGAAGGATTCCTTAATTTGGGGGAAATACACTGAACTTAACCCTTTGTGGATATAATATGTGAAATTCAAGCAATGCTGAAGGACAACTGCATGTTCATGTTACCTAACTGGAAAGGGCCAGCAGGGTTGACTTCTCACCCTAAGCACCACAGAGTGTAGTACGGCCCTTGTCTTACTGAAGTCTGTGTGCAAGTGAAAGATAATGGTAGGATGGACGGGGTCTTACACTACAGGATTCCTAGGACATATTACAGAGTCCTAGGGATCAGACAGCCTTACGTGGTTGTTACAAACTGTTAACACCTCTTTAGATGTTAGTGCCAGCATTTGCTTTCCATTGCTGTAATGTGCACTCTGTGATCATTCGCATTCATTTTCAACAGGCTCTTCTGTCCAGTTCAACTCAGTGGAAAGTCTGACACAGTTTCTTCAGTTCCGTGAGATAGTAATGGTATGTAAAGAGGAGTTTCTACCATGCCCTGTAATGGAAAAGCACTGGAGTTTCTACAAAGGATGTAAAGATTTTGGATTCTGAAGACCTCTTGAGTGCTAACATTTTTTTCTTCATCATCACTTAAAAGTAAACATTTGAGCTTTTAGAACTAGGTGCTTTGTTACTGTCATTTTGATAAATGATTTGCCCAGCACTTGGAATGGACTGAAAGTTTGTTTGGGTGAACAAGGAGCAGGGGTGTACTTCGTAGCAGGTAAGGATAACTGTCAATACTGAATTTTGCACTGTAAGATTAAGAAGTGGCAAAGTAGACGAGGACTGTTACACACTGGTACTCATTGTGAATTATATTCCAGGTTGATAACTTTGTACGAAATTCCACTGATTTCAGTGGCTGCCCACGCTTGATGGTGCTGGACAGAACCAGATAGGTGTCAGCACCAATAGTCACTTCCTACATCTAAACCTGGAACTGCTCTGCCTGAGCATGTGCTATCAGAAATGGCTGCCCACGTTTGTGTAATAACACAAGCTGTTGGGTGAGGTGAGAAATCAAGATGAGCGGCTTTGAAAATCACCAGCAGCTTTGCTTAACGTGGCATGGGTATATACAGTCATTGGAGAAGGGGGTGGTTGCTGGGAGAGGTTAAAAGAGGAATCTTGGCTGTTGGAAGTGCTCAGGGAAATTCCATTCATGTTCCAGCCAAGTCTTTCTGATAAGCAGAAAATGTGGTGGCATATGGCAGGAAATGCAGTTAGCCTGTTTGTGGAACGCAGTTTTACCCACCTAACAGCATCTTAGATATTCACTCCGATCTCTGGAGGATTTCTGTTTGTTTTAAGTTTACAATGTGTGAATCTGCCTCGGTAGCATATTTATAGCACATTGGACTGTCATGAGAGTTATCTGCATTCAAATGGCATTCTTGCTCTTTCGTTCTCTGGATTATAAGAAGAGATGAAATAATAGCACCTGCTACTCCTAACTCCAGTGAATGGGATGAGAAATATCTCCTGTCAATACATAACAACCTCAGCTAGCTATTTGGAGTGCGAAGAGCCGTTCTGCAGAGATTTGATTAAACAGAAGGTGGTTTAGGGAAGAGAGAGTGGGTCTGATGTGCAGAGAGCTAATACTGTGCCCTAGGATGCATGAGCAATTATAGCCCGATTGGCTGTAAGGATAAGGAAATGCAGACTGCCTGGAAGCCAAAAAAAGTTACAAGGCTACTGAGTGACAGGTATTTCATAAAGGTCACTTTCCACACAGAAAGAACATGGAGTGGTCTCACAGCTGCAGCAGCAAAACAAACCTGAAGGCATATCGGTTTAAAGGAAATGTTCATTCAGATACTACAGTTCCACTGAAAAGTGAAAGACCTCTGACTGTTAAAATGACTACTGAATTACATGTTTATTTGACATTTTTTCTTTGTTACAAGTTGTCTAATAAAGTATAAAAACTGGGAGGATTTGACAGTAATGCTTTTAGTCCATCGTATTAACATGATTAGATGACCTAAGGCAATCGTAAGGTACAGTGACAAAAAATCTGATTGATTCAAGCTGGGCAAAGAGGTAGAAATGCAAAGTGTTACATGAAAACCAGTGCCTCTTACTGACACTATATGTAAAAATAAGCTACCAGGGTTTTTTTTCAGTATTCATACTGTATATAAGCATTGTGAGAAAGGTATTAGCTTGACAACATACATTCTAATATAACTTAACAGATACAGGATTCCACTTCCCAAATCCTCTTACAACTGTGAATTTTCCCTGTTATCCCTACTGGAATCTTTTTGGTAATATGTAGATGCATTAAGAGATGGCAAAAAGTTATACCGTTAAGAACAGGGTGTTTTGTTTTCTCTGTTTATGCTTTCTAAGTGTACTTCCGCATAAAAATGTAAGCTGCTATCACAGCTCGAAGACAGGCAGCTATGAGTGATCCTAATGACAGCAGAGCAATAAAGCTTCCGCTCAGAAGCAGCACACAGCAACGGTTAGTCCTCCCAGCCCCTGCTGCTCCTTTCATGATTCAGTTCTTTCATTTAGTAAACCCCTTCTCCACTCCTAGGTGGTGAGTTAGCACATATTTTGTGTGGTGCAGGCTAAAGTTAAAAGGACATAAAATGCAAAGAATACAAAACCCATGGCATTCTGCCTGCTGTTAATATTCAGATGGGAAATAAGAGGGGGAAGAGATGATGCAGTGAACAAAAGCCACAAATTCAGATCTGTATTTCCACGGGTTTATTTATTTGTTTGTTGCCAAGGTAGAGTTAAAAAAATCAATGGGAAGACTTAATACCAGTGAGGAAGAAAGTGAGGCACAAAACAAAAGAATGAGAGGAAAATAAGCAGCTGGAAGGCAGACAATGCAACACAAGATTCATAGATTTTAAGGCCAGCAGGGACCAATGTGATAAGCTGACCTCCTGAATAATACAAGGCAGAGGTTATGAAAAGGTATATAAACGAGGGAGGCACAGGAAAAGGGAAAAGAAATGAAGACGTGGCTAGAGCTAAATACAGTTTAGGCAGAGGATCAGCACAAAACGTTGCACATTCCTGCCAGGCAAAGCTGAACTATAACCAGCAAGAGCAGTTAAGGTAAGAGAAACGTGGGGATGAAGGCCGGCTTCGGAAAGGTGTTTGCTGCAAGGCACAAATACACCTTGGGGTTTTGATGGTGGAAATGCAGCTAAGGAGGGGGGGATACCAGAACAGTGTTTCCAGCCATAGGAATTTCGATAAATTTTTGGAGCAGTTGTGGTTGGCAAGTGTTTTGTCATTATGACACAGAGGCAAAGGCGCTTTTTTCTAGTTTTCAAACCTTAATGTTAACCAGAGAAAAACACCCTGTTCCGAGTTATCAGGAGAATGAACAACTGTGTATGTGAGATCTGGGCCCTTTTTCTGGTCAGCAGTAGTCAAGTAACCAGTCAGGTAGGAAATCGTATAGATGAACTGGAGTTTGAAGTTTCTGGCCATTTCAAGAAAATAGCTTAAACATGACACAGGACGGGAGTAAGACATTTCAAAGATGGAACAATATTCAAAGAACTCTGAAGTTTTTCATGTACATATATATGGCTTTTTGGGTTGGGGTTTGTTTTTTGTTGTTGGGGCGTTGTTGTTGCTGAGGCTTTGGCTTCCTCCCTGGGAGGAACGTTTTACCGCTTACATCAATACTGTGACAGCAGGGTAGCCCGCAGGTGAGTCGCCCAGCAGCCGCGTCCGTCTTGCGGAAGGAGCTCAGCCGCACGGTTACAGGTAACTCGTTACGGCGGCTTAAGCGATTCGCCGGCCCCAGCCGCGCTGTCCCCGCCGTGGGCTCTGCGCCGCGGCCGCGGGCACACGCCCTCCGTTCTGGCGGCGCCTTCCGAATTTCCCACCGAACCCGCGCACCGGGCGCGCAGGCCCTCTGAGGGCAGAGCCGAGCAGCCCGGCTGGACCTTAACACGCCGCCCTTTGCCTGCAGGTCATCGGGGAACTGCAAGGTCGCCGTGCGAGGGCGGGTTTTTTCACTACGAGAGGTTTAAAGCCAGACCGCAGCTTGTCAGCCCAAACCAGCAGCCTCTGCCCCACCGCCGCTCACCCCGGGGGAGCCGCTGCAGGCCTGTGCTTCCCCAAGGCAGCCGACCGAGGGCCGCCGCCGTCCCGAGGGGTAGGGTGAGGAGCCCCGGCCGGCGCAGGGGACCCCGGCCCCGCAGGCCGATGCGCCTCGGCCGCGCCCGCACCCGGTCCGGCGGCACCGGGGCCCGTCCCGGCCCCGTCTTGTCGCTCCCCCCGAGCGGGCTCCCTACCGGCCGCAGCGTTTGTGAAGCCGCAGCGTAGACCTCTGCTTCGCCCGCGGCCCCTCCTCGGGGGCAGCGGCGGGGCAGGTCCGCGCCGCCTGTGCAGGGGGCAGCGGGGAGGCGACGGGCTCCCGCCGAGCCCAGGTGCCGGCTCCTGGGAGGGGAAGGGGCGGCCGCGCCCGCTCCTGCTCCCTCCTCCTCCTGCCACCCCCCCCACCCCCCCCTCCGAGCAGGGGAGCGCGCACCGCCCGCAGCGGCCGGGGCAGAACGGCCGCGCTCCGCTCCGGTGAGTGCGCTGCCGGCGGCCATGGCCCGGGACGGCGGCAGCCGGGGATCCCGGCCCGGCTCGGTTCGTCTTGGCCCTGCCCGGCCTGGCCCGCGGAGCAGGGCCCTAACTTTTTGCGCGGAGCGGCGCTCTGGGGCCGCGGCAACTCCCGGCGGCTCCTCCATAGGCGCAAACTTGGAGACTCGGCGCGGCGGCGGAGTTTGCCGGGTAGGGAGGAGAGGAGGAGGAGGAAGGGGAAGGGGCGGCAGCTGCGTGGCTCCGCGGGCGCGCATCGGGGCGGGGCGGCGCTGCGCGGGGGCGGGAGGGCCGGGCCAGGCCGGGCGCGGCGCTGGTGGCGGGAGGAGGAAGAGAGTCGGAGGGCCGGTGCCGGCGGGCTGCCGGGGAGCTCCGGTAAGAAGGTGCCGTGCGTCTTAAAAGTTTGTTGCGGGGGGATTTTGCGCCTCGGCAACAGCAAGAAGCTGCAGTTGCAGGCTGCCGGTGTTTGAAGTCGGGGCGCCCACCCGCCCGCAGCCCGGCTGGCAGGAGGGGTGCCCAAGCTGCTGCGGCCACATGAGCTGTTGGAGGAGCAACAGTTACACCGACTGAACGAGTGGTTTGGTAACAGGAACCGGGCTTGTTGTGATGTTGGCTGAAGTCTCTCGTGTTTTGTTTTTTTTTTTTTTTTTTTTTTTGTCTCTCAGTAAATTGCTGAAAATGTACGTGTCAGTTCGTGGCTGTGTTTAATTTGCCAAGTGCACGTACTCTTTTCCTTAGTATAGAAAGATGCTGGTTTTGCTTGCAAGGAAGCAAAAAGTGACAGAACAGCAAGGATCTGTCAGAAAAATTTTTGGTGTTTTTTTTTTTTTTCCTCGAGGAGAAATGCTAGCAGCTTCTCTCTTCTTACAGAACGATCAGACTTACTGAATCAGAGTAAGGCTTGCGGAAGGAGACTTTAAGGGGAACTTCCCTTGAGGTTAACTTGTTCACCGCCTGCGGATCTGCTCCATGGAACATCCTCTGACTTGTGCCAAAAGATCTAGTCCATAAACCAGCCTGTTTCATTTTGAGGTAGGCAAATTTCCTTAATAGTAACCTTTTAAAGTAAATAAACTTCCTTAATAATATTTTTTTTTTTTTTTGTCTTTGACAGCCTGGGAGAGAAATAGCTGAGGGGTAGGTATGGTAGCTAAACTTGTGACTGGAGTGGAGGCGGTGAACAGGAAAGAGCTGCTTGCTCTCTTTCCGACCCAGAACTATAACAGTCGAGTGACACTAGAAGGCAAAAGATTTAAAACAAGTAAGACACAGAGGATTTTTACACAATACTCAGATCAGCTGTAGAGTGTTTTGTGTGTCCCATTCCCTGTCATGTCCTGCCCCCACAGCCTACTGGATGTCAGAAAACTTATGTGGGTTCAAAAGGAACTGAATGGAAGAAATGGAAATTTCATGAGAAGCAGAAAGTTGTAACCCCTGGCTTTGGAAACTGCTGAGCTGTAAGGGAACGGAAACCAAGGGAACGTAGAGAACATGTTGGAGAGTACTTGTTCTCCTTCTGCTCTTCATCCTCTTTCCAAGCATCTGCTTTTGTTACTCTGAGACAACATCCTGGGCTGGATGGGCCCTATGGATGTGATATGATGTGCCTATTCTTCCATGCATGTAGCTTTTCTGAGGTGGTCATAGAAAGGGAAGTGAAATGTTACTGTATTTGTGCACCTGTGGTTTTTGGTCTTGCATATCTCATACTGATGGGTTTTGGTCCAGTTCTTGTGCATCTTTCTATATGCTGTCCAGCTGTAAAGGCATTTAAAGATCACTAACAACCCTGGCTAATGCTTTTTGACAGATGATTCATATAAATGAGCAATTTTTAAGGACTACAACTATTTAAAAAGCAGTATTGATGATAAGGGATACATTCAGGATTGAATTGCTTCTGTTGGCCCAACCCTTGTGCTGGGATTACACTGGGGATGCATGAAAGGGGACCAGACACTCAAAACTGCTTGTGTACCAGGTTCTCCAGAGTTTGTGGATCATAACCTATACTGTACATGCTATTTTCTGGCCTAATATATGCAAATAATCCTAGTCAGCCAACAAGCTGTCTTTGATCATCTTAAAAATGCCTTAATGGCAGAGACTTGATCTCTGAAATTCTTCAGAAGTAGTCCAGGTGAGCTGGGAAGAATTAACCAAAGGTAAAAATAAAAAGCCACAGAGTTGAATCTGTGTGCTATCATTAGGTATAAAGAAACTGGTGAGTGCTGATGTTCGGGATTCAGGGAAGCCTGGAAAATGTTGAAACATTGAGAACAAATAGGTAAGTCCAGAGATTGCTGATTGCATGGATCTTGTCAGCCTGGCAACTGTTTAGCCTGTCCAGATTTTGCTGAGGGCCTCAGCAGGCATCCACAATGTACAGTGTGATTTCAAGAAGCTTTATGTCCACTAACAGGACAGAAACAGAGCATTTTCAGGCTTCAGCAGAAAGATTTCAGGAAAGGGCAATGCAGGGATTTTGGAAACATGTTAGCTGTTCGTCAGAGCTAGAAGAGCACCAGAGCTGATGTACCTGCTTGGCCACTAGTCTTGGTGGTTACTGTGTACCTATGTGACAAAGTGACTTCAGGTAGCAAGTGGGTTAGAAGCATGGGCTGTCCTGATATGTGCTGATGAAGCGAGTTTGGTCTCTGTGGTGGGTTGACCCTGGCCGAAATGCCAGGTGCCCACCAAAGCCACTCTGTCACTCCCCCTCCTTAACTGGACAGGAGAGAGGAGAGAAAAAAAAAATAACAACAGCTTGGGGGGTTGAGATGAGGACAGGGAGATCACTCAGCATTTACCGTCACGGGCAAAACAGACTCCATTAAAGGAAAAAGGTAATTTATTGCCAATTAACTCAGAGAGGAGTAATGAGAAATAAAACCAAATCTTAAAACACCTTCCCCCCACCTCTCCCTCCTTTTCCTGGGCTTAACTTTGATCCCGATTTTCCTCCCTCCTCCCCCCCAGTGGCACAAGGGGGAAAACAGGGAACGGGGGTTGGAGTCAGTTCATCACACTGTTGTTTTCTGCCGCTTCTTCCTCCTCAGGGGGAGGACTCCTCACACGTTTCCTCTGCTCCAATGTGGGGTCCCCCTCACGGGAGAAAGTCCTCCATGACTTCTTCAGCGTGAGTCTTCCCACGGGTTCAGTTCTTCATGAACTGCTCCAGCGTGGGTCTCCTCCATGGGGTGCAGTCCTTCAGGAACCAACTGCTCCAGCGTGAGCCCCCCTCACGGGGTCTCTGGCAGCAAACCTGCTCCAGTGTGGGCTTCTCTCTCTCCACGGGCCACAGCTCCTGCCAGGAGCCTGCTCCGGTGCAGGCTTCCCATGGGGTCACAGCTTCCTTCAGGCATCCACCTACTCCGGCGTGGGGGCCCTCCCCGGGGTGTAGGCAGTCATCTGCTCCACCGCCCATGGGCTGCAGGGGGACAGCCTGCTTCACCGTGGTCTTCACCACAGGCCACAGGGGAATCGCTGCTCCGGCGCCTGGAGCATCTCCTCCCCCTCCTTCTGCACTGACCTGGGTGTCTGCAGGACGTTTCTCTCACATATTCTCACTCCTCTCACTCGCTGCAATTACTGCTGCACAACAAGGGTTTTTTTCACTCTCTTAAATACGTTATCACAGAGGCGAAAAACGCTGTCGCTGATGGGCTCGGCCTTGGCCAGCGGCAGGTCCGTCTTAAAGCCGGCTGGCATTGGCTGTATCCGACATAGGGGAAACTTGTAGCAACTTCATACAGAAGCCACTCCTGTAACCCCCCCATTACCAAAACCTTGCCATGCAGACCCGTTACAGTCTCACTACAGGTGATGCTTAAGAGGACTCTAGCAGGAGCTTATAGCATTTGCGTAGCTGTTACAGTTACAGAAAGACATCAGGAGTCTATGGTGACTCCAGCTTTTGAAGTCTCCAAGGAAATATCAATAAAGGTACTGAGAGGCACAGCAGATGAGTCACAAACCGCTAATTTCTGCAACATAATCTGCAGGGCACCGAATCCAGCAAGGGAGATAAGTGTTGCATAACTCTGTCAACAAGTCAAGCCTCGTCAGTCCTCTCGCTGAAAAACTTAAAAAAGAAGAAGGCTTCATGGGATTTGCAATGTGACCAAGTGTGACGTGCAGATCCCTGTGCTTTGAGTACAAGAGGGACAACTGTGAAGAAAGAGGAGTTCTTTAATTGCATCACGTGCAGACAGACGTGTCATTAAGCAGATGACAGGGTACACACCAGCCTGTTGGAGACCAAGCATCATCATGGTCTGTTGTATTGTCTAACTGCAATGTGGCTTGCATAGTGCATCAGGAAACGAGCTGCTGGCCCGGGCAGAATTCCCTGGTGCTGATCAAAGACCTTTTCCTTTTGGATTGACGTTGCAGAGTGCAGCTGGCCTGTGTGTGGTTTTGTGGCACATTGTTGTTTGATGGGGGGGGTGGGGTGGGGTGTCTTTCTGCATGCTTGCATTTCAGGCAAGGACAGGTTGGCACCCTGAATCTTATGCGAAAGATGCACAGCTGTCTGCAGACCTTTTCTGATATTGTATGTGCTGGGAGCTTTTGTCTCCCAGGAAATTCCCATAATCTCTATATTTCTATGACCTTAATTTTTTTATCAATTAATAATATTTGATACCATTGCCCAGTGTACACACACACACACAGCCCCCCACTGAAAAGGGGTGAAGTTGACCCAGCTACTGTCATGCCACATTGCATCTGATGCATACAAGGAGTGCCAAATATTAAGCGAGGAATTCAGAAACTGTTCCAGCTGTATGAATTCAATGTGCTGGGCCCATCGTGCTAAGGCAGGACTGCAGGATCCCATGGATCTGCGGCACCCAGATCTCTCTTTGGAGCTCATGAGACTCAGCCTGTTCCTGCCACACTGGAGAGCAGAGCACGAATAATAAGTTCCATAGTACAGAAATGTGTTGTTTATAAATCCGTATGAGCTGGAGGCCTGATGATGAAGAGGAGGCTGGTGTATACAATACTTTGGTCAAAATGTGGATGCAGAGGAGGAGAATGCTATTATGTGCCTTAGGAGTACTGCTGCTGTTCTTCCCTCGAGAGAAAATACTGTGGTATCTGTTTGTGGTGCATGTAAATAATACAATGTTTAATTTCTTAAATTTCTTTGTAACCATTGCACCCACAAAGCTTAGGCATAATAGCACAAAAATGTATTTCTTGCCATATAACACACATTGTATACTGTATGATATACTTAATGTATAGGTGAACGTGCAATGCAGATCATTGTGTCTAAACACTTTCAGAAAGTATCACCAGGACTGTGGGGATCGTACCAGTAGCCCAAATTTTTGGCCTTGGCTTGGTGGCAGAGGTGTTTTATCTGTGGAGGGAGTAAGGCCTGCAAGATCTGAAGTCTTGGTACCTGAAGTACTGTGAGTCTTGAACTTGGTAAGGCTTTTGACAGACTCACACATCTGAATGCTTTCCTGCCTCTGCCCAAGTCCTCTTTACCCTGCCATTTAGGGAAATTAGGTTGCTTTGATATGATCTATTCTTTTTACTGTGTTTTTTTCCCCCTATCTTCTTGGCACTTAGAAATGCTGTGCAAGTAAATAAAAATATATGCTTATTATATAGATAGTGGCTTCCACAGCTTATCACACAAAGACTCCATACTCTCTATTTTTCAGCTAAAATTTTACACCTTCATAATCTGTGGAAGCAATAATGTCATCCCTGCTATTTCTGTACATCTGCCTTCATACGTGCTTGAAACACCGATAAAGGTGAAGGCTGCAGGCATCAGCAGGATGGAGCAGGCGCCAGGACTTTGTTCAGCCACCAAGCTGGCCATGCCCGTGTCGATCTTCTGGGACAGAGCATCCTGAAGAGCTCTACAAGGGGAAGAGACAACAGCAAAGTCCGGGAGGTAGGTCTGTGGCTCTCCTTGAAGTGATCTTGCTGATGCGAACATGCTGTGACTTTGGTGGTGAGGGCTTTGATGTGGGGGGAATTGGCTCGGAGGGGGTGATTTACAGCAGGGTCTCACAGACAAGAGTCTGCAAGCAGCTTGGTGGAGGGGTGAAGGAAATTGAGAAATATTTTGAGCTGTTAAAGGGAGCTTTTCTGCAGTGTGGTGCAGTTTCTCCTGCCTCCCTGTCTGGCAGGAAACTTCCACCCACTTTTATGGTGCTTCTTCTTGCCAATGTACACAAGTTCTGGCCCTCTGGGCCTGATTTTTATGTTATGCGGTAGTTAGGAGGTAAACATTAACCCTCTCTACACTGTGGTAGTAGTATTATTTTAAACTCCCATAAGAGTTGGAACAAAGCTGTTCAACTCTAGATTGTCCCGAATTAGAAGTGAGTAAACTCTTTATTGGGGCTTGTGGGTCTGGTTTTTTAAATAATTAATTAATTAAAAAAAAAATACCTTGGCTACTGCCTTTGTGGTACATTAAGTGCTTGGCAAACATGGATACCATCCCATCTCTTACAGTCAGAGACTTTAAATACTTAACATATATGTATAGGCATTCAGGCTTGAGAATTCCCTTACCCAGCTGTCCCTGGGCTTTCTAAACACTTCCTTGCTTTAACAGGGCTGCGAATCCTCTGACTGACAGGACAGAATAGTTTGGGATGTACTGAGGGATTTGCCAAGAGATTTTTCTTTTCAGGCCTCCACCTGAACAGCTTCTGTCAAAAGTTATTGTAAGGCAGATTGGATTAGTTTGGGATGCAGGTTCACTTCTGTCTTGTGCTGCTGTCTTCTTGCATGACCCTGCAGAAGTCTCCTGCCTCTTTTCCTGGCCAGAGAGCAGAGACACAGACTTTCCTTTCCTTGACATACCCGTGGGACGTGTACGTGCAGGATTTAATGTTAGATATTTTTTAGATATCATCCCAATTATGGGGATCACTGATGTACTGCAGGCAACTAGAAAAGAGCATCCAATATTTTCTAAAGAACTGAGCAGCAGACAGGCAAACAAAACAACGCAGCAGGTTGTGTTAGGAAACACAGATCTATGTATCCTGTGCAATGAGGAGCCTTCATGTTTGGCACTGGGACAAAGTCATATGTGATATGCATAACTGCCAAATCTTTGCTGGGCCTGTGTTTCCCATGTATGTGATAAGACGCTGTCTTTCCTCTTCCAGAAGCACAAACCAGGCTGTGGTAAACTCTGGATTTTTGTTGTTGTTTTTCCTTGGGGCGCTGTGCTGTTTTAAGTCTTCAGGGTCTTAAAATTGGCAGGCTTATCATTTAATTAGGCTTGGGTCTAAAAGTAGTGGCGTATTTTTCCACGTCTCGCAATTAGAAGTCCATGAGGCAGCATGCAAGTAATTGTAGTTACTTAGTTCTTTAGCTGTCAGTTGTTTAGAGGAAATCTAAGTATTACATCAGGCAGGCCAAAACAAGGGGGTGAGCTGGTAGTGGGTGCCACTATGTTACAGGAGCATAGGCTGAGGCTCCAGTGCAGGGAAAGTGGGTGTAAAGCCAGACAAACTCGATAGAAGTTTCTAAGGAAAAGTGTAGACACTGGTTTTGCCTCAGATGCCTTTGAGGGACAGGGAGTAGCAAGTGAGAGAGAGCACCTGTTCGGCTGCTCTGTTTGGTTTTATTGTTATTGTTAATGCCACCTGCATGAAAAGCAATTATGCTCATTGATCCCTCTCTCCATTCTCCTCTTTCATCATTTCCCAACCTCTGTTCTGGTACTTCTACTCAGCGCTCATTCCCTTTTTATTTTTTTAACCTAAGTGATAGGCAAGGAGCTTGGTTCATGCTGTGCATCAGCAGAAGGGCTTCAGCATGGGAGAGAGAACAATGTGGTCGGCAGGAGCATTCCTGCTCTCCGTTTCCTCTCCTTCCACAGACTTGCATTCAGACTTTGTCACTTAACTCTTGCTCTGTGGCAAGCACAAAAGCAAGTTGCCCCACGACAGCATTCATAGTGAGTACTACGTATTTCAGATCTACCAAGGAGGGAGCACTGCATACTCAAGCCTGAATTTTCCAAGAATCCCTCTTCTGGTAGCAGCCAATGTATCTTACCACTCCATACTCTGGGTTAACCACTCCCAAGTTGATGTGACAACAGGTAAAGAGGTGGTTTCCACCAACTGGCATGACACCAAAAACCATTTGTGGCATCTGTAGCCAACTGCAGGGAGTCACAGACCTCTGATGGGTAATGCTAAAGTAGAAAAGTGGTAGTATAAATTCGATAGTGCTACATGTTAAGAGAGATCATGGCTTTTGTTTTTCTGTAGCTCAACATAGTTGGTGGTTGATCTTGGACTTTTGCTTACCTGCTGAACAGGTCCTTCAGGGGGGCCAGTGGACATGGGCTGATGCATACTTTTTGTTCCTCAGGAAAGTTGTGATGTTGTTGCAGGCAGACAGGTTACAGGCTTCCTCAGGTAGCCCTGCCTGTGGGTCCTGCTACTGAACCTGTTGCTTTCAGCACTGTCTGGAGCGACTTTCCCTCTCCATGGAGCCAGCCCGCTCTGAGCAGAGATCCCTCCAGCCACCGTGGACAAAACTCAACCTTCAAAGCAGGATTTTCATCCTTCTGCCTGTGGGAAGGCTTCTGGCGCATCTTCGTCCCACCAGGCTCTGGCCTTCCTGTGATGGACCCGGGTGGTTCATGACAGCTCTGCCCTGCATGCAGCATCTGTTCTGCCTTTAATCACTGAAAGTCCTCATGTTTAGTGGAGCAGAAAAGACACCATGAGGAAAAGGAATGAAGTACTGGGGAGTTGCAAAATTCCTTGTAGTCTCAAACAAAGTGGTCGATGAGCTGTTAATAAATCAGAGTGATCTGAATACAGACAAACTGGGAACACCTCTGCAGTGCATAGGAAAGGTTGGAAGAAGACCACAGATTTTGATGAGGCCAAGGACACATTTGCTGGTTTTGGACTAGTCAAAGCAAACTCTTAATTGGGTACTTTTTAGTTACAGCTGATTTCTATCAAAAGTAGCTTGTCTGAACCTTCACTGTTTTTTGTGGTTGAGTTTGCTCCACAGGAGTTTTTGCCAGATGGGGAGAAGGAGAATAGAGTAGATGTTAAAATGTAAATACCCACAGGTCTCTGCTTTTGAGTTTAAGAAACTTACCTTGAAAAACGCATGTTACTTTACAGAAACAGCGTTTTGGAAACGGCTTTATTCCCAAGAAGGCTGTTTCCAATAGCCATAGTTGAGTCGTTGACGAAATAGGAACAGAGGCTTCTGGAGGGGCTGGAGCTGCTTATTCAGTGCCAGGTGGATCTGCTATCTTTCTACTGCAAGGCAGTCAGTTTTAAATTCTCTGATTTGTACTGCTGATGCAGGATGTGAGGGACAGTTGACTCTGGGGCTTGCAAGTGAGACTTGCTGTGCAGAGCATGAGGAATGTGAGAGCTGGTAATTTTGTTCCTGCTCAAGGTGAAGGGACTTGCAGACTCCTCCTGTGCAGGAATGACATTGGCATCACTGACTTGCAGAGACTAGCAGTTGTTGTTACTCCAGGCACATGGGCTTTATGGAAACAGCAGAAATAATACTGTGAGGAGCAACAGTAAAGCCCTGGGCTCTGTCAGGTCTTAATGAAGTGGAAACATGCCTTCAGAGAGGCAGCGTGAACCCAAAGCCTGCCCGTTTCTCTGAACTGCTTAAGGGAACCTGTCTGTTTCTCTGGATTGCTCGAATCCCCCCTTAACCCTTTAGAGAGAGGCAGCCTCAAAAAGGGCTGAAGCTGCTGTAACCCTGGTGGATACAGGCTGTTGGAGGTCAGCCAGAATGGGAGCTTGGTTCTCTGGGCCAGCTCAGGCTTGTGCTGACCAGCACAGCTTCCAGGCTTGCTTTTCTCCATTGCTCCCGAGCGCTGCTCTGGGGTGAAGAGTTGCTGGTGTGTTACTGGCAGAGGATCAGGGTTGGGTGCAGTGCTGCTGCCCCCAGAACGCTTCACACTGGAGGTGCAGCAAGGCTGCACCATTGCAGGCAGAGCCGGGAGAGCTTGCAGTGCTGGCACAAAAGCTGAGCTCTTGTCCTGGCTTCTGTTTGTTAGGGGAGTGACTTTCCTAGAGATGCTTCATCCAGCCCGTCTCACAGGCTATGCTCTGGGACAAGTTGATGGTCCTTTGCCGTTCTTTGTATCTTTCTAGCAGCTGTGGAGGGACCTCAGATGCTTAGTTTGACAGACATTGGGCAAGGTGAGTCTCACATGCATGGTACAGTGACCAGGGTACAGAGCAAGTTCTTTTCTGGTTTTCTTCAAGGCCAAATCCAGAAGCACTCTGGGTGATTTAACCACATTGAGTTCTGCTCCCTGGCATAAAATATTCCTAGATGTTGTGGGACAACGCCAAGCAGTCCAGTGGAAATGTCCCTGCTCACTGCAGGTGGGTTGGACTAGATGACCTTTAAAGGTCCTTTCCAACCCAAACCAGTCTATGATTCTATGAAATAACACATAATGGTGTGGTTATGTGGTTTCTCAGTAGGAGTGGTGCTTTAAACTTGGTTTTACTCTGAAGGAATGGATGTACACCTTGTAAAAAATGTTATTCCCAAGAAGTTAATTTACATGCTTACAGGAGGCTCTTCAGAGCAGAAATTTAGATGACTAGGTCTCATAATGTACAGGCTCAGACGGTTAATGTCTGACTATTCTGTTCTTCCTCCAACACAGAGCATCAGCAACTCCTATTTTTCTTTCAAGGGCATGGGCTCACAGGGAGGTGGGCACAACTTCTCCCTGCTCCTTGTGTATGTGTGATCTACTTCCCTCCAGGGAAGAGATGCTTGGCCAGTAGGAGGTATCCTATGCTCTCCCAGATCTGCAGTTCACCAGGTGAACCATGACAGTTTATTTGTCTGCATAGCACAGAAGAGCTGCAGTAGTTTAAAAGGCCTGCTTTTGCAGTGATTTGGTAAATACAGTGAAACTTCAGGTAGGCACACTCAAAGCTAATTTAAATCAAGTTTACACTGACTGGTGTTGTTTCCGCAGCACCTTAGATGTTCAATGTTATGGAACTATAAATAATACGAATAAAATAATATAGGAGAGTTACATGCTTCATTTGCAAATGGCCTTGCTACCTCTGTGCTGGTGCACAGTGGCCTTAGCCATTGTGTTCAGATCAGGATGCAACAAAACTTGCATGGTATTCAGGTGAAACTGCAGAAGAGCTTTTTAGGCAGACAGATCATCACTCCCTCTTAGGCTTTACCTTGGAGGCCAGGATTGCCACTGCTACAAATTTTTACAAAAGAGAACATCTTTGTTATTATGAGAAATGCAAATGAAGAAGCAAATGTTGCTCTAATCCAGCTTAATTTTGGCGAAACAAAAAAGCTAAACTGCAAAAAAGTGAAAACGTGGATTGTTGCCACCTCTGATACTTTGTTCACATTCAGAATTAGATTTCTTTTAGAACTTTTTTCAGTTCAGTTTAAATAAAAAATCCTGAAATAGGAAATGTTTCTTTTGAGTTTGAAAGAAATATATTGACTCGAGGCAACACTAATGTTTTTCGGGGGTGAAATGCAAAAGCACCTGGTTGTTCACATGGCTTACAGAGTGGGATGTTCAGAGTTTTCAGACCAGGTTGCATGTGGCATTAGCAGCACACCTGCCTTGCTTCACACTTCTCAGAGACCACCTTTCAAATTTCAGTATCACAGGAGGCACACTAGAGCCTTGCTGTCAGTCAGCAGAGTTGTAATTAATGCCCATGGTTCATGAGTGGAAGCTTTTAGCTGGACTGCTCCCCAGCCATTATGCTGTGCTTCTACCTGAACGCCGAGTGCCTGGGATTTTCTCCTCTTCTCAACAACTTCGCCCATTCTTATTACATGATTGAATCTTGTATGGTGTCTTTGGCTTTATGAATAAAGAAACCTTTGACACAGCAATCTTTGCAGCTGAGGGCATGATCTTTGAGATGCTAAGAGTTGTAGTTGGTGATTGAGGAATGGATGCTTTGCCTTTGCCTGTCTTCTCTGAATGTGAGCAGCAGTTGTGAAGGGAGAGCCACTTCCCAGATTTTTATAAATTTTTTTTTGTATCTTGTATTATGGTGCTAGCAACAAGGGAAATGCAGATTTCTCCAATAGAAATCGTCAGATGAGTTGCCGTGGATTAAACTTTGATGTAACAAATTGATGATGGGTCTGTTAATAAGACTGATACAAAGGCAGGTGTTTATTCTTGGCCAACATGGAGAGAGTAAAATCTGGGAGGTTTAGCCAAAGCTGGTGCAGAGTGAGGACAGGAGGATTTTCCTGGGAGCCAGCATTCATGAAAGGGCTGTATCCTCCTTGTGGAGGGTCTGAATAGAAGTCCTGTGCCAAGTGAAGACCTGGAGCTCCTGCTGTCCCTGAGTGCTTGGCTGTGCAGGAGTTGGGGTGACTCCTGGAGGGATGGCGTGGGATGGAGAAGGGCAGGCACAGGAGAAAGTCACCGGCCAGCAGCTGTGCTCTTGAGCCGAATCCTGTCCCATCCTCTGCTCAGCACCCAAGAGCAGAGTCCCAGAGCCCAGGCTGTACCGGGGTCAGCATGGGACAGAGAGGGGGAGGAGTGGTGTGCTGCGGTTTTCCTTCCAATAGAGAGGGGCCCGGTTGGATACACGCATGACATGCTGCAGTCTTCGCTCATGACAGATCTAGGCTAGCCACACCCAAAAGGTGTGCTTAGGGAAGTCTACAGGGTAAGTGTCTGGTGGTGTGTAGAAATGTTATGAGTTAGCAGAGGTAGAATCAGAATTGTTTTACACTTTTTCAGAAAGCAGGCTTTCATTCACCTTTAATTGTCCTTTCCTTTGATTTCACCTTGCGAGCATTTAACATTTCAAGCAATTACAGTCTTTCAGTAGAAATTCAACATTTCTATGTTGTTATAGTAATCTGTATTGTAAAAGCCAAGAGAAATAGCCACTGGTTCAATTTGCTTCTCTGGCCCTTATAGGTGTACTTTACTTCTACCTTCGTGACAAGGTTCTGGTATGAGCTTGGGTGATTTACCTAAGCAGGTTGCCTATGGATGGTATATAGGTGCAAACATTGCTTTTCATGTTTGTGATGTGCCCACTGTAGGGGTTTGCACACTTTTGGAGTGTTTTTGCAGCATCACTGGCTGTTAATTTATGCTTACAGATTGCCAGAATAAGATTCAGTAGTTTGCAATCAGGAGCAACAATTTTTCTCAGGAAGGTAAACTGCACATCTGGCTGAAAGCAACTGAAAGTGACTATTGAGGCAACAGGTCTTTACATATATACCCCTGTGATCGGATCATACTTCACTTCCCCAAACCTTTGCTGTGTTCCTAAAATACATATATCAATCTCTATAGACAAATATGTGTTATTTCCTCTGTTCTTATTTCCATGTTCTCTCTCTCTTCCCCAGTTGCTGCAAGTCAATAGAAACCAAGGTCTACTTCTGGTGTATGTCCTTATGTGCATTTTCTAGCATCCTTTTGCCTTCAGCTTGGCCTTCCTTCCCAGCACTTCCTTTAGCTGGCCATAGCTTGGTTCATAACTTTCAACACTTTAGTACACTGGGGAGAAAGCTTATCCCCTGGTTTTATGGGTTTTATGAGTGTTGTGTGAGTCCCAGGAGCCTCCCAAATGATGAGATGTATGCACTGGGTTGAAGCACGGAGAAAGGAATGGAACTCCACTGCCCACTTAGAGTGCAGTGTGTTTTGTGGTCCTTCTGCAAGCCTGGCATCATTGCCTTAGGCAGATGTGGACAACTGAGCCTGGCTGGAGAGCACCTTGGAGGCAAGGACCGAGAGTTTCAATTTAAGAGCGGCATGGCTCAGCCTTTGCCCAGTCTTGTCGGGAGGTTTTTTTTATGCTGACTAAGGCCAACACAGCATTCAGCCAGTGGAAGGACTTGGTATGCGGCTGAACTTTTTCAGGAGGATGTAAAATTCTCCCACCACCTTGTTCCTATTTTCGTGTCATTGCGCAGCTTGCGCGGTTGCAGAAAGCAAATGATTTCAAGTGTTTGAACACGTAAAGCTGACCAAAACGGCTTCTTGCAAGGAGGAAAATACAAAAAAAGGCAATGAAGTATACCAGTGGAAAACTCGGGTGTTTTCTGGGTTGGATACAAATATTACCATCATGGATCTAACTAGGAAACCCTTTTCTGGTCTAGCAGTAGATAAAAGCAGATTCAGAGAACAGAGCAATGGTCGCAGGAAACGTTTTTATTGGTAGAAGTTTGCTGTCAGGAGTCTTGGCAGTGGGTTATTGCCTGATGTCATGGTTCCAGGGACTTTGGCTTTCCATCCCTATTTATGTATTGGTGAAGGTAACTCTGGAAGCTCCCATCATCTAGCTGATTGCCTAATTCCTTCTTGAATCCTGCTGAGCTCATGGTCTTTAAAGTACCTTATGACAAGCTATAATTGTGTGTTGTGTAAAAACATGTGTTTTGTTACACAACACAAATATGTTTCCTTTGTATTTGTTGCATGTCTGGTTTTTTTGAATATACCTTGCTTTACAGGTACAAAGGGTAAACAAAAACACCTGTTTACCTTCCCTGAGTCCTTCAGCACTTTGCATCCCAGCCAGTAAGTGCCCTGAACAGGTTAGATGCTCTGTGTGTGTGTATGTAGACCAGCTGTGTGATATGTATTGTTTGCAAGATGAGATCCGTCTCCTTTAATTTCCTCAGGATTCTTCTTGCATGTAGAAGAGAAGGTGCAAATGTTTTATGAAACAAGGCAAGATGGCAATGCCAAGCTCCCTTCCTAGTATAAAGTCTTTGGGCAAAAGATGGAACATTGGTCCTGTGTATAGTATGGTAGCACCCAAGGAAAAGATACTGGTGAGCAAGATAACCAGAGATAGCATCTGGTCAGTGCTACCCCAGGCAGGTGCTTCAGGCAGCTATGAGTGCCTGTTCCCATCTGCCACATGTCATTCGTTCCCTGCTCATCCAGAGAAGACTGTGTGTACAGTACACTGTTATGTCTGAGTGGGGTTTGAGTACTACGTGTGGTAAGTAGTAGGAGTTTTGAACTGGAATCAAAACCTAATGAGGTTTGTGGTGGCCCTTCTGTCCCAAGGGATTTCAATCCCTGGTCTTGCACTGTTCCTGAAGAAATCCCAGTCTTTTGCGGAAACTAACTTTATCCTGGTTAGAGGCAAATGATTTGTGCCTAAACAGCAAAGCTGTTGCCCTTGTGTTGATACACCAAACCTGGCTGTGGAATGTGTTGGAGTTAACCACAAGAGAGTGCGGATTTATTGTGATAAGGATGGAGTAGGAGGGACAGCAGGATATTAGTAGTGGTGAACTGCACTGCAGGAGAGATGTTAGAGTGCTTAGGAGTTGCTGGGGTCACACAAGGCCTGGTTCTGTCTGGACCACTGTGGTGATGGTGATACAGTGTGTGTTGTAACGAAAAACAAAATCAAAAACCAACAAACAAACAGGTGGGGCTGTGGATGTAATTGCTGACTCCTGATGCTCTTAACTGACCAGGTGCTGGCCAGGATCAGGGGGAGATCCTCCATAAACAAAGGCTTTGGTGGAGTAACTGAGATATCTCACCAGTGTTCCTTAATTCCTTCCTCCACAGGGAATTTGAACCAAGTCACCAGAGTCTTCTGGATTTCTATGACCTCTTTAGATGGCACAATAGGGTCTAGTGGTTGGTAGTGCTGCAAGCCACAGGAATGTTGAGGGAGCTGAGTGTGGATCCTTTGCTCATCAGCTGCAAAGAGGGAGTTCTCAGTACTGTCCAGGTGATTTATTGCACATCCTGGTCTAACTCCAGACCACACCAGGCTCCAGTGGTCTAGACTGGCAGTTTCATGCAGGGAAGGGTGGCACAATGGCTTTTTTGTTGGTTTCCCTAGAAACAGAATGTTTGGCCCTGGGTGGAAGCTGGCCAGGGCTACCATAGATATAGGGGTTTTGGAGCAGCAGAGGATATGCTTTTTTTTTGCCCTCCTTTTTCTTTGTCCAGGCTCTCTTTTTGCCTTTTTTGAAGGAGGTAGAGAAAGGAAGGGAAGATTCACTCCCTAGATGAGGATCCCTGTTCAGCTGGGAGTGGTAGTGTTGTCCTTGGTAGCCATGGAAACCATTGGGCAGAGGCACAAGGTGGGCTTCACAGCGAGATCACACCACACAGATCTCCCTCCAAAGAGAAAATCCGGGCAGGTTAGCTGTGTTCCCCTCTGCAGGACTTCTGTCACATGGCTGGAAACCTGGCTTTGGTTAAGAGTGCCTTTTGAGAGCAACTTTCCTCCAGGAACATAGATACAGGAAGGACGTAGGTAAAGGGGACACCTGGATTAGACATTGAGCTAGGATTACTTTGGAGAAGAAGTGAAGGAAAGCACCTGATGGCTAAGGGGGAAGGCAGGATTTTCAGCTTCATGGGGAGATAGATCTGTTTTTTTCTCTTTGTTTGTTAGTGTACCTGGAGGCTGTAAAACCTGCAGAGAGCTGCTGAGCTCTGGCTTCTACGAAATAGGTACGTGTTTGCTTACCCTTCTCCCTTCCCTGCTCTATACCTGGCACCCCCAGATGAAACAAGGAGGTGCCATTTCCTTCTCCTTTCTGTTGGTCCCAGAAGAGAAATATCAAGGAGAAAGATGCACATGGAAAGGGGAAAGTCAGAGAGAGCAGACTAATGAAGCAGCTCTGCCTTGACAGGCTGCATTTTAACTAAAGCTACAGCTTGCCAGACCTGGCATTGGTGGGAACGCTAAAGATGCCTAAGTTAGTCGTGCAGTAAGTTTTGTATGCACACCTCAATACTTGATTTTACATGCATATGCGGGATCTGCAGACATCTGAGCTGCTTCTGGTAGCCCCACCATTTCATTCACTCTGAAGCATTCTGGAACAGCTTCTTCTCAAAAGAAAATATTGGGAAGTGTTCAATTTAGAGTCAAAGTAGGGCTTAGTTTAAGCTAAGTAGAGCAAAGTTTAATGCTGCACCTGGATGTAGACTCTGGTATAATTTTAATTCAGGGATAGCAACAATGCTGCTTGCACTCAGCTGGTAAAGCAAAGCTATATGGAAAGAGGATCACTGTATTTAGGTTTTATTGTCGTAATACCTCAGTTGTTAAGCTGCTACACAGGAATGTTATTAAATACCCTGCTGTGTAAAAAGAGGCCATGTGTGTGTTTTTGCATTTGCGTCTGAGGTTGTGTTGCATGGCAGAGAACAGGGTAGGTGCTGTATTGCTCACTACTACCCCTCCTGCCTTCAAAAGATTATATTATATACTCATTCCCCTGCATGGAAGTGCTATGTCTTCATCCATTTCTTTCTTCAGGGCAGGTTATCAGTATTTTCCAGAAGAAATCTGGACAGAGGGAGGACTTTGGGCTTGTCAGGCCCTTTTGGGAGAGGATGGAAAGAGAATTCATTTCCCCTTGAACATCTTCATGGGCTAGCCCCAGTGTTAAGAGACAATTAGGATGCTCTGACTGACTTCTAAAGCTTTCAGTTTAATGCTTTATTTTTTTTCAAATACTAACGTCTACAATTAAGCACACATTCTTTGCAGACTCACAGGAGATCCCCTTGCTGCTTCCATTGAATTCCTTGGAGTTACTCAGGAAAATAAACAATCATTCCTACTCACTTAGAGGACAGTCATTTTCTGCCAATGCAGGAGTTGTTGTACTTCAGTTTGTGACTAATAAGAAATTAAAAAAAGGTTTGGAAAACAAACAGTGGGAGTCTTGTTCCAACACAATTATTTAGCTGGAAATCATCTGAAATCTGAGCTGCTATATTGCCTTCAGTCAGCTAATTCAGGGGAATAAAATCTTTGCCAGTTACTGTGGTAAAATCCGTCTCTGAATTAACATGATGTTTAGAAAGAAACTGCAGATTTCCAGTGCCCTGTCCTGCTAAGGTGGTGTTTATGCTGTAGACAGACTGGTGTGCACATGTCTTTGTTAGATGCTGGAATTGTCTCTGATGCTTTGTTCCTGATTTAAAATACCATCATGTCTCTGTTATCTTGCAGAATGAAGAGACACAAGCGTCCCTACAAATGTCCCTCACGAAGGAAGATCCTGATACTGTGTGTTACGGGGTGGCTAATTGCACTGCTGAAGCTCTTCCATGTCGAAAGACACTTTTTTCCCTCTAAGGGCATTTATTTGGTTGAGCACTCCTTGAGCACTTCTTCTTATGTTAGAAACAGGTATTCCTACCTTAGAAATGAGTTCCAGTATGAAATTAATTGTTCATCTATATATGAACAAGATCCCCATGAAATTGGCAAGACTTTAGAGATAAGAAGAAAAGAGATAATTGATTTAGCTGATGAAGATGTCATAGCAATGACAAGTGCTTGCCATGTCTATCGTTCACTTAGGAAATACCACCTAAAACCTGTTTCTCCAGAGGAGGAGAGTTTTCCAGTTGCCTATTCTTTGGTTGTTCACAAAGATGCAGTAATGGTAGAAAGGCTCATACATTCACTGTACAGTCATCAAAATATTTACTGCATCCATTATGACCAAAAAGCAGCAAAAAGTTTCAAATCTGCTATGAACAATCTAGCTAAATGTTTCCCCAATATTTTCATTGCATCAAAATTGGAGACGGTGGACTACGCACATATTTCACGGCTGCAAGCAGACTTCAATTGTTTGTCTGATTTGATGGACTCTTCAGTTCCCTGGAAGTATGTTATTAATTTGTGTGGCCATGATTTCCCTTTGAGATCAAATTTTGAGTTGATCGCTGAACTGAAGAAACTCGGTGGAGGAAACATGCTGGAAACTATAAAGCCAAGCAGCAGCAAAAGGGAACGGTTTACTTATCATTATGAACTTATGAAAGTGCCTTATGAATACATGCAAATGCCTGTAAAAACGAACATTTCCAAGAATCCACCACCTCATAATATCGAGGTATTTGTAGGCAGTGCCTATTTTGTTTTAAGTCGAGCATTTATTCAATATACCCTTAAAAGCTCTCTTGCAAAAGATTTTTTTGAGTGGTCAAGGGATACGTACTCTCCGGATGAACATTTCTGGGCTACTCTTGTACGTGTTCCTGGAGTCCCTGGGGAAGTTCCAAGGTCAGCCCAGGACATAACAGACTTACAAAGCAAAACTCGTCTGGTGAAATGGAATTATCTTGAAGAACATTTGTATCCTCCCTGCACTGGTACTCACCTTCGCAGTGTCTGCATCTATGGGGCTGCAGAATTAAGATGGCTTCTGAATTATGGGCACTGGTTTGCCAACAAGTTTGACTCCAAAGTAGACCCTGTCCTGGTAAAATGCTTGGCAGAAAAACTGGCAGAACAACAGAAAGAGTGGGTAAATTTGTCCTCTGATAAATACTTTCTGCACATAAATTCTTGGAATGCCTTGGTATAGCACACTGTCTTGCCTGGTGTCAGTACTGTGTACTGTTATAGCACAGCGCCTGCAGTTCCCCTGCCTTGACCTGCTGCAGGATGTTAGTGAGCCAAATGTCCATTCTGCATAACGTTCAGGTCCCTGGAGAGCCAGGTGCCTGGCCATTTATTTATGAAAAGTCATGCCTCTCTAACTGTTTTGTAACTTGCCACAATAAACCTGTAATTGTTCTTCAGGGTGATTCTGAGAGGATGTTTGGTTTTGGAGGCTCTGGCACTGTCTGTTTCAATGGAGTATTTCAGAAACATGTTTTACAACAAGTGTGTTTGCCTATTTCCTAAGAAACTCCAATGCGTCTCTCCCTGTCCCTTTTTCCTTCACTTTTGGTTTTTTTAAAGGTATGAAACAAAGACCTCTGTATCTACTACCTCAGGAAAATTGGAAGTGCGCAGCTCATGGACAAAACCAAGACATTATCATGACACCAAATGAGCCATGTGGCCTCACCTGAAGTCCCAAACTTCCCATCTATGGGAGCAAACAAAGATCTTTGCAATGTGAATATGACTGGATGATACTGCATAGCCAATAGCATCGTTCTCTTCTCCCAGCTCATCTGTTCATTGCTTTTCCTCCTGTGAAGCATATGTTCAGGTGTCATGCCATGCCTATGAAATCAATGGTGGTTGATTGAAACAGTTATGCACTGTTATTCTCCAAAGGTAGTGTACGAGTGTGCCCTGAGGGCAGTCGCTGCAGACCCTTAGAGTAGGTATCCATGCCAAAAGAGGTCTTTCTTCATTTCTGTCTTTTCCCGTAGAAATAATCCTCCTGTGATATCCCAGTCCTCTTGAGACAGTGTGTCTACACACAGTGGATAACAAATGCTATTTCTAATTAGGGTTCAGCAATGTGGTGCTATCTTGAAATGCAAAGCACACGAAGTTGAGCTGTAATCATAAGAATAGCCATATTGCAGAAATGAAGACCCTGTGTAGAAGTGTCTTTCTGTGCAAGTGTTGTGGCCTTGTGCCACCATGATTCCAGGCTGACAGATGCCTGAGCAAGCCCTGGTTCAGCTGTAGAGCAACTGTTCTCCAACAGCCTCTGCTTCCCATGGCCCTGCCAGGCCTCCTGGTAGCGAAGCGGCCTGGAAGCCTCCTCGCAGCTGGGCTCCCCATGCTGCTGTGTGAGGGAAGTGTTTGTGGGTACAGGGGTCTCTGAGAAACCCTTGCAACTCAGAAATGCCTCTTGGCATTTTGGGGATTTCTTGGGAACGTTGCTCTGCCACAAGTTCGGATTTCGTGGTTCCAGTGGCTCCTGGGGTCTAGTTTGCTCCATGTTGCTGTCTTCTTTCTACCCATCTGGCTTTTATTAAGTGGCCTCTTCCCACAAGTGACTTTGGGATATCTGGTTTTACCAATCCACAAATTGCCAGTAATGACCATATCTTGTACCCATGAGAAATCTTTGGTTTTTATTTGAACTGAAAGAACCAAGTCATTTTTTGGCCTCAGTTTTTGTTTATGAATTTAGTCATGGTCAAGTCCTCTGTGGCTTAAGACTGGGTTTGAGAGTCAGGAGTCATGGGTCTTTTTCCGCATTTGTGACACTGATTTCCTATGAGACCTCAGACAAGTCATCTGAGTTTTCTGTTTCAGCTCTTCCAGCTGTAAAATGAGAACAACGATGTTCTATTATGTTGCTAAGCACTTCAAAATCTATGGGTGTTGTGAGTTGGTTGCACAGTACTAATTGCTTATCAAACTATTTATGGAGTCTGTGGATGCACAAGTCAAGTATTTTCTTTGATGTACTGTTTCTGAAATAAATGGGGATTATTTTTAAAGTGTGTTTTACTTACCTCAGTGACTTATCATGTCTGCCCAGGGCTGTCCTGACTTGATGTGATTTATAGACAGTGTAGAAAATGAAGTATTGATAGTAT
Organism: Leptosomus discolor; assembly: GCF_034619465.1. Lineage (NCBI taxonomy): Eukaryota > Metazoa > Chordata > Aves > Leptosomiformes > Leptosomidae > Leptosomus > Leptosomus discolor. Next base: position 65,993,817 of record NC_141419.1, on the reverse strand, counting down.
TTACAGATTCATACATCAGTACTTCCATATAAAGTAGAGAGTTCCCATGTGGAAAAAGGTTAATAAAAGAGGATGTTACAATCCCAGAAGGCCAAGCCACAGCCTTCTGTAACATAAATTGTTGTTTAATGATATATTTAATTTTTTTTTGTTTAGTTAAACTGGCTTTATGTATGTATATACACACATCCCCATTTGTGTTTGAGTGGTTTCTTCTACCATAAATTTACAAAAATAATCCACCAGCACATTAAACTTAAAGTAAGTTATTTTAATCAACATGTAACTTTTGTGCCACTTTAACTGAATTGGGTTGACTGATACCTGTAATTTAACTGGTTTAACTAGCTCACATTTCCTAGGTATTCACAGAATCACAGAATGTTAGGGGTTGGAAGGGACCTCGAAAGATCATCTAGTCCAACACCCCTGCCAGAGCAGGACCACCTAGAGTAGGTCACACAGGAATGCGTCCAGGAGGGGTTTGAATGTCTCCAGAGAAGGAGACTCCACAGCCTCTCTGGGCAGCCTGTTCCAGTGCTCTGTCACCCTCACAGTGATAAAGTTTTTCCTTATGTTACTGTGGAACCTCCTGTGCTCCAGCTTGCACCCGTTGCCCCTTGTCCTGTCATTGGCCATCACTGAGAAGAGCCTGGCTCCATCCTCCTGACACTCGCCCTTTATGTATTTATAAACATTAATAGGTATTGAAGAAGTAGATGGCACAGCGTGAGGCAGCATCAGCCATTTCAGCAGTACGTTTGCTAACTGGGCAAGTACAAGTTGTACAGGCATAGTTGAAACATTATGAAGTGCTGATTTTCTAATGAATTACAGGTATTTCTGGTTTTTGAATGTAACTTTAAAGTCTATTCAAGCTTGTAGAAAGGCAGTTCAAAAAATCATAGGATCACTTAGGCTGGAAGATCATCTGGCCCAACCTCCTGCTCATGACGGGCTCGACACTAAATTTTGCTTTGTCCCAGGGAGTCTTGCAGATGTCTAAGGAAGATCCTGCAGCCTTCTAGGGCAACATTTTCCAATGTTTCCAGGAAAAAGAGCACCCAAAATATAAGTTCATTAACTTTTGAGTCATTTTCTCTCTGTTTTTTGACTTTGCATTCAGCAGTGTAGATGCCATACCAATGCCTGTATCATAGTTAAGTGATTAGATTATGGCGATGGGTAACAAATTCATTATTTGCCTTTGACTTCACCGTCTTTGTTCTTTACACAGGTAGGTGTCTCCTTGCTGAAAATGCACCTAAGGCATGATCCACAAACACCTTTCTTTCTGTGAGAAAAGTGGCAGAACCTAGTTTATGGCAAAGCAAATATGAAGCTTTATTTGGGCTGGATCTTAGATTATAGGCAGTTACCTGCCATTCTGCTCTTGCTGGGATACTTATTTTGCCTTAGTAAAGCTCAGACATCCCTTTCCTCTTCTTCTCTTCCCCTTCCTCATTTCTCCTGAAAAAGATTCCTCTTCTGAGTTATTTCACAAATTTGAAAAGCATGTACATTTGCACATACTAGATGATTCCCTCTGTCTTTTTTCTGTTGAAGAAGCCCCATGCTGGACTATCAGTTAACATGATTTTCCCGTTCAGGAAGGGTGTGTGGGCAGTGTGCTAGTGCTGCTCCTGGCTGTCAGCACTGGTGTATGGGTCCAGCCCACTTTTGTTAGTGGCTGAAAACAGCAAAAATGCTGAAGGTGTTCTAACATGGAAAAGTTAAGTGAGGAAGAAAAGGAAATAATGAGCTTTAACAGAAGAGATGCAGAGGCAACATTTGTACAACTTGTCTTGCTAACGAATTTATTAGGCTGGACGTGAAGTCAGGAGGACAGTAAATACAAACATAAATGCCTCACTATGTATTTTCTTTGACATTGGAATAAAAGGATGTGAAAGAAGAGACTAGAAGTTAGACCCCTAATCTGTAATTGTAATTAAAACAGACTTCGCCTGTTGAGCATTTCCGTGGCTGCTATGTCATTACTGTGGCATTTGAATCAGAATGTATAAACATGAGAAAACCAGTATTTGGGCAGCAAATGCAGAGTATATGTGGCACACTAGATTTTTAGTTCAGGTATAATATCTGTTTCTATTTGGTGTTTTTTACAGAACTTGCAGTGTTCTTGGTGATGATAATTTCCACTCACTTTGAAATGATACTTCAGAACAATGTGATCTGTTAGTAAGATGCGGTAAATCTGTACTGAAAGTATGCCAACACTGTTCCATATTTCAAGCTGATAGTTCAACACTCTATACTGATCCTATTTTTTCAGAACTACCAGGCTTTTAGATTTTTCTATGGCTAAGGTATACTAATTTTATAGTACCAATCCTTCTTAGAAAAGGGAGAAAGCAAAAGCCATGAGACTTTGGATGAAGCGTTTTCTCGAGTGAGACAGGGTATTGGCTTTGTGTGCCAAGGTTTTGGTAGCAGGGGGGCTACAGCGGTGGCTTCTGTGAGAAGCTGTTAGAAGCTTCTCCTGTGTCTGACAGATCCAATGTCAGTTGGCTCCAAGACAGACCCACCACTGGCCAAGGCCAAGCCCATCAGCGATGCTGCTAGTGCCTCTGTGACAATATATTTAAGCACAGGAAATTATTGTGCAAGAGGAATTGTGGCAGGAGAGAGGAGTAAGAATATGTGAGACAAACAACTGGAGACACCAAGGTCAGTGTAGAATGAGGTGGGCGCCGGAGCAGAGATTCCCCTGTAGCCTGTGGTGAAGACTATGGTGAGGCAGGCTGTCTCCCTGGAGCCCCTGGAGAGCCTCAGTGGAGTCGATACCCACCTGCAGCCCCTGGAGGACCCCATGCCAGAACAGGTGGATGTGCCTGAAGGAGGCTGTGACCCTGTGGGAAGCCCAGGCCAGAGCAGGCTCCTGGCAGGACCTGCGAGCCTGTGTGGGACCTACGCTGGAGCCGTCTGTTCCCAAAGGACTGCACCCTGTGGAAGGGACCCATGCTGGAGCAGGGGAACAGTGTGAGGGGTCCTTCCCCTGAGGAGGAAGGAGCAGCAGAAACAACATGTGATGAACTGACTGCAATCCCCGTTCCCTGTCCCCCTGTGCTGCTTCCTGGGGAGGAGGGAGAGAAGATCGGGAGCGAAGTTGAGCCTGCTAAGAAGGGAGGGGGGGAAGGAAGGTGTTCTTAAGATTTGGTTTTATTTCTCATTATCCTACTCTGATATGATTGGTAATAAACGAATTTCCCCAAGTCGAGTCTGTTTTGCTCATGATGGTAACTGGTGAGTGATCTCCCTGTCCTTATCTTAACCCACAAGCCTTTTGTTGTATTTTCTCTCCCCTGTCCAGCTGAAGTAGGGAGTGACTTTGGTGGGCATCTGGCATCCAGCCAGGGTCAACCCACCACAGACAGGAGGGAGCCAGATGGTATATTGTAAAGGGAGGCAGGGACAATACATTTTCTTGCTACAGAGCTGACATGTATGTGTCTTAGCAGAGATTTGCTTAAGTGGAAATGCTTGCATATAGCCTAGATGCTGCTGCCATCTCTGATTGAGGTAAGCTAGTTTTGAGTTAGTACATTTTAAAAACAAAGATCATTTAGGAAATAAATGCCTGGAGCCAGCATCAGTTTCTCTTCTCGTAAAAAAAATATGTGCTCTGAAAAATCTTGAAAATTTACTGCAGCTTGACTGGGGGCTTACAAAAGGACTCAGGAGACTGCTAGTTGCATTAGAGAGGGCAGCAGAAGGAGCTTCTGATTTTTTTGCTCAAGGCTGGTCGATGGTTTTTAATGATGCTTTCTGTGTTATTTGTAGAAACCAATTTAAAGATGTGCTAATTCAAAAAACTAGTGACTGACTTCCACCTTGCATCTGGAGTGTTTGCTATAACACATGCAAGTTTATTTAAAAGACTCTTCGCTGGGCTGCAATTAGAGACTTCATTGTGATTTAATTAAAGGCATCAGCCTTCTATTGCTGAGCCTCTTTTCTCTGCCTGAGTTTGTTCTCTGAGTTGAAAAGGGTGGCATATCTAGGCTTTACCTGGGGCAATGAGAAGATTAGAGAGTATACAGAGATTCCACAGGTGGCACTGCCACCATAGCATAACATCTGGGAAACAAGAATAACTGCATTTTATACTGTACAGGTTTGAGTCACCGTTTATTCATAAACATAACAGGAATTCAAATTCATACAGCTGGAAATAACTACATGCAAGTATTTTAACACTAAATTGCTGGGGTCCATAGGAAGTAGGATGAAAATACAGGTGATATGTGCATTTTTATCTGACACATGGAAAAATAGCTGTAGATGAATTGTAAGACCTTTCAGTTCCCAGAAAAGTAGAAGTCCTCCTCCTACAGAGGTTTGAAATGGCAGAATTGAAGACATCAGCTTATTTTCTCCAAGAAATGTTATGCTTGCTTTTGTTTCCTACAATCATTTCTTAGCTTTTGATACGGAAGTCCCAGCTCCTTTATTGCCTTAAGATACACATATCAATTAAATTTAATCACTTACTTCTCATTTACTCTAAGCTACTTTGGAGTCCACAATGTGCTTTCTGTCCTGTAGCAGGTCTAAGGGCTCTTAATATAATCAGCATGTGGCATGGCTGAATTTCCATTTAATTTGCTTTAGTGGGATATGTGTACATGCTCAGCTACCCTGGGCCTGAACTGGTACAACAGTTGTGAGCTTCCGTCACTAGAAGATTACTCATATTTTACTCTGCTTGTATTTCAAGGAAAAATTATCAAAGGTATCCTTTTTTCCTATGCCAAACTTACTTCCTTCTCTTGTCTTGAAATTCTGCTTGGTACAGGATATATATTAAAAATCTGGGTCAAGAATATACATCCAAAGGAGTGAAAGGAGTAAAATGATGTACATCACCAAAAAAGGAAAAAAAATCATATTTGGAAAAGTCATTTCAAGTAATTGAAAAAAGAGATGATGCTGGGACTGAATAGGGATAAAATACTTCCAGCTGTTACTGCGGCCAGTTGGAGAGTCACTTCTCTGACTTTTGTATTGCTAATAATGTTCTTAAAAATGCCTTCTTATTTCCAAGCTTTTGCTCAACTGGCATGTAAATGCCTGCAATTGGTAAAGTTTCATCCCTGTTCTTTGCAGAACAGAGTTGTACCCTGTGAAAACATGAGCAGGTTTAGATGGTTTATTTCTTTGCCAGGCCTCAGATTCCAGACTTCCTATAAGGTAGAGCAGACCCAGAAAAGCTGGCTCTGGCTGTCAGTATGCAAGTGATCAGACAACACAGCTTCCCAAGGATGGAGCTGCCTCCAGAAACCGGGCTGAAGCAGGAGTCAGCCCACTCAGCCAGCAGAGCAAACACTGCCTCTGTTTCTTTTCATTAGAGCACATCAGCATAATTATTTTCAAGACCAGCCAGCTAATTGTATTATCTGTGTTGTTTTCATTGGCTGAAGAATCTCAGAATTCTCTCTTACAGCTTTCTTAGATTAAGATTTATTTAGAACATGTACATGTATTTCTGAAACAGACGCAGTATGTCTTCTTGTACTGCATGCCTTGTCCTCATTTGAAACCAAGGCAGCCAAATCAGGTTCTGAAGTCAAAAAGCCATAAAGAGCCGAAGATGGAGATCTGAGTCATCCTGAAATTAAGTAGCTGTAGCATTTTGCTTCTCTATGGTCATTAAGTGGATAGTTTTATATTCAGTTTCAGAAACCTGAGGCATTTCATAAATCAGAATAGCAAGAAGTGGAGATATTAAAGAGAAATTTACCTGGAGCACTTACCTAGAAGTTTTTGTTTCAGTCTATGTGAAGTTAGCTGCTTTCATTTTGGTTGCTGGACAGATGCACACACCACACAGCTGCTGCTTGCGCTGTGGCACCGTTGCCACCTTCCCCAGTGGCGTGGAGGCTGCGCTCTCCCCCTGGTGAGGCACTGATCACTGCAGTCACCAGGCGAGGGGGCAGAAGAGGTGGCCTCTGTTCCACCACTCTAGAAACAGCCTAGCAGCATTTAAAGGCTGTTGGAGCAGATAAACATGACAGACAATAAGCTTCAATATTGCAGTCTTGGGCAAGAGTGGCGACAAGGGCTGGGCTTCAGGGGGTCCCTACAAGAAAAAATACTCAGACAGAGGCATGCAGAGATGTTCCCTGCAGGTGACCAGATGCAGAAACTGGAGGTTTGAGTTGCATTAAGGAAATGTGTTGCACACCATGACCTAGTTTAACCTTCAGCAGGAACTCACTTGTTTAGTCCAAGAGTATTTGGACACCATTTCATCAAAACTGAGTTTTCTCTGCTGTAATAATTCTACTTTTTTGTTTGGTTGGAGTTTTTTGAGAGATTTTTTTCAAATCTACTTTACATTTCTTAACAGCTGAACTGCTGAGTTCTGCATGGTGTTCAAGTCCAGCTGAGGGGTACAATGACATGAACTTGATTTGGCAAGGGTTTCAGCTGCCTTAGAGGCTTTCCAAAATTGCTGGGTTAGGTGATGGTAGAGTGAAGCTTGGGTGTTGCTCACAGACAGTTTAAAATTAAACTGAATTGTTTCCTATTAAACAAGTGGCACTTTGCATAGTGTCTGAGAGAGATGGCTCTGAACATCCTTTCTCCTGGTGGCTGGTGCCTTTTCTTCCAATGGAGGCATGATGAGGTAGGAAACCTTTGTGCTCCAGGAAGCACAGTGACTGCTGGGCTATAAGGGGAGAGAATCCACGTTCTCTTTTGAGTGATGTTAATTGAGCTGAATGTCTAAGGTTGTGTTAGCTGGCAAGACTGGTGAGAAGATCATGTTTGTCCATTCAATCAAGGCATAGGGATGAGGCAAGTGCCTCCTCAGACAGTTCGGTTAAGATTTGGCTGGTTTTGCACAGAGTCAGACAGTGCTGCAGTCCTGGAGTGCTATCAGTCGAAGGGTAGGACACCCAGTAGCTTCTCCTGCCTCCAAGGTTGGGGTGGGGGTGGTGTTTGAAGAGCGGAATGCCAAATCTGGGCAGGTTCCCACCCTGCGGAATCCACCCCTGGCTAATTGCATTGCTTCACAACAAACTGGTCCTGAAGTTTTTCTAAGAGTCAATTCATTCTCCTTTCCTCTGGCAGCTGGGTAAATGCTCCTGCAAAATCCTTCTATTTCTGTTTTCTATTGAGTCTATAGTTGTGATCAACCATTTGACCATGGTCTTCATTTTTGTGATACATACAGAAAAGCAAATCCACATGAGTCTTCTTGCTGAGGAGTCCTGGAAGGCACAACCAGACCATTGTTCATCGCTGGAGTTGACCCCGTTGGTGCAAATGAACCATGTGCTGAATGTTTAATGGAAACTGGGTTATGGATGAGTGACTTGGCCAGAAAAAAGTAAAATAACTCCCACAGGGAAGGGTAAGCAGCCAAAAAGAAGTTGTATCAGTGCTTCTGGTAAATGGAGTTACCTGCCTTTTTTTACCCCCTAGCAAAAAAGGAAGTTGATCTTGGGCCATAAATTCAGCTACTGCTGTATTGCTTAATGTAGCAGACAGAAATATAATGGAGGTCTAGTGGCTGGAACATGATGCCAGATATTAGCAATAAAATTCAAATTATAACTCTTTTTCAGCAAAGGTATTTGCCTTTGGAACAAATTGCCAAGGAGTATGGTTGATCCTGTGTCATTTGAAGCTATTGATAGTTTAGCTATAACTTCAAGGCTTGATGTGGGAATTACTCTGATTTTTCGCCGTTTGTACTATACAGAAGGCAAGCTGCATTTGATCATGGCTGCAGATAAAATCATAGAATCAACTTAGGAAAAAATACAGCTGAATTCAAGTGGGAGTGGGAGTTGCTCATATTGACCGTAACAAACATAAAAGGCGCTTGCATTACTTAGCACCAGTGATGGTGGTCTACATGTAGAAGTGGCTAGTTTTACTTTTTCTGCTTTTGTTGAAACAGCTGAAGCCCTACTAGTAGGAGAAGTTACATCTGTTTAACAGTGCTTTTGCTTATGTATTTATTCTTGTTAGGAAGGAGAATAAGCAGTAAAGGGAAAGATCAGCTGTTCAGCACACAGAGAAGCAGCTACATCAGTAACAAGTCATAAGCCTAATCAAAGATATTAAACCAGTACAGGTACTTCAATGTAAAGGTCCGATGATGTAGGATCAGGGAATCTGGTGTGGAGCCAGTGATGCAAAGTGGTAACTGTGGGCTGTGGGACTTGAAGTATTGGGGCTTGGGTTTCAGCCACAGCTAATGATGCTCCCAGCTTGGGTAGGTGAGAAAAGTCTGCAGCTGTCAGTTATGATTGCTGGTCCTGCAGCAATAGCATGTTGTACATGAGATTTCGTGCTACAGCCTTCTGTACCAGTACACCTGATCAGAGTCTTGGTTTACAAGCTAAAAGAAAGTTAACAGCCAGTGAGGCAAACTCAGTCTAAAAGCCAGGCTGAAGTTTTTAGCAGGTCATATGCTGCTGAAAAGCAACATCTACAACTGAAGTTAATGAAGAGCTGCCGCTGCTGCACAGTCACACCTTGAATGCTCCTTGGTGTGAGGTGAGCACTTTCTCTCCCAGCACAATCCCACTTCAAACTTCGAAGTGTTTCTCCTTGCTTTCTGTTGCCTTCACAGGAACCATGTTCCTGCCACCAGGTTGCTTTAAAAGCTGTAGACAGGGCTTACTCAAAGGCTTTCTGAAAAGCCTAATTCTTGACAGATGCAAAGCAACTTTTCCTGTTCCAGAAACTTTTTTTCCATTTCCTGAAACAAAGTTTTAAAATCCAGTTCGCTAGGCCCTGTGGGGTCTGCCTCATAGAAAGATTAAAGTTTAATTACATATTAGGAGGAATGATAAATGGTTGAAGCATGAATGAGCTGCGGAAGTAAAATGCATTTTCTGCTGGTGATTCTGACTGTTGTCTCAGGAGCATGCACCTGTGCTCTTGGTGTGAAAGGACTGATCCCTTCCTGCTGTGGCTGCAGCGACTCAGCTTGTTTTTTCGCATTTTCCAGGGTGAGAAATGGCCTCTATGGCAAATTAGTTTTGCACTTCTGCTGGCAAATATCTTCAATATTCAACGGCCCTGAAATGGGTTTTGATGTGTTAGGGTAACAAGAGTGTTAACAAGTGGACTGTGGTTCTGCAGCTGCATTGGGCTGGTCAACTAGTTTTTCACTGTGGACAAACCACATTACCCTACATTTATTCAATGTTTGTTTCATAATTAAATTGGCTAAAAAAATTCTGTTTGTAGATACTTCTCTGGGAGGAGGGCTGCTTTATGAAGTTTTCCGGGCCTGGTGGCAGAGCTGGAGGACTTGCTGCTGCAGGGGGGTTGTGGGAGGGAGACGGGGAGGGATGTTGCCCCAGGTACAGCTGTGCCAGGCTCAAGCAAAGGAAGTGGGGATGTCTGCAGCCCCCACTTACTGCTGGGAGGGCAGGGAGGCCTGTGAGGCCAGCTGGGGAGGCTGGGGTTTGCAAGGGATGTGTGGGATCTCTGGTGCCATGGGGAAAAGTGAGGGCCGGGGAGAGGCAGAGAAGGAAGTGTCTGTGTAGGGTTGGTGGTGAGCTCCTTGCAGAGTATATATGAGTTCTGGATGGCTGGAAGGCTTTTTTCTTTTTCTTTTTTTCTTTTCAATATGCGTTTTGCTGTTTTAGCTTTTGTCAGTGTTTTTCCATTATTACTTTTATTGCTTTGAAAAATGCAGATTATCTAAGATAACCTCCAATTCAAGATCCAGGCCAATGCCTTAATCATGTGCCTGGGGCCTTACCTTCTTCCTGGATCTGTATGTAACGAAACAGCTATTTCTGAGGGCCCGAATATAGCTGAAATAGTGCCAATGTGGGTGTGCTGGCTTTATTGTGTTCAAGTGAGCCATTGTTCAAGTGGTACTTCTTTGTCTCTGTCCCCTTCCATGTCTGTATGAAGGTACAAATTCAAGCAGTCCCTGAATTTGGTTGTTTTGATATTGCAAGTAACCCAGTGTGAGAGCAAAGAATTAGTAATACTATAAGAAAGAAGAGACAAGACATCACAGGTGCAGAATATCTCTGCAAAAAAAGTTTAGAAGTATGAAAAAATTAGTTTTGCTTGGATTCTGCTATGATGAAGCCATTTAAATAATGTCAGTTGGATGCTAATTGTATTTAGATTTGAACAAGGCTCTGAGCTTGATATTGAATTACTATGAGGCTTTGAGGAAGTTACTAGTAAACTTGTCAGAAAATATCTGCTGAAACTGTTCTTCTACAGAATACTGGACTTTTGATTAAGTTGTTTCTTCTGTGATCATATTGACTTTCCTTTGAAAAAAGTTAAGTTTTAAAGATTCCCCTTGGTTTTGTTGTTACTTGACTATGAAAACTCATGTTTTCAGGTGAAACATTTTCCCAGCTTCTCAGTGAAAATACATCTAGTTGCTGTGAATTTGTAATAGGCAGCATACTATTGGAAATGAGTAGTTTCTGTTTTCAAAATGTGTTGAAGAACAGAAGTGTTAGTGAAAGTTATGCAAACAAAGCTCAGGAAGGGTTTGACTAAATATTAATAACTTGATGGCATGTAAATACTCTTCAAATCCTCTCAAAAATATATTTATCCTTTTGCTGGCTTCTTTTCTCATCTTTTCCTTCTGGCTTGTCCTATGTGGCACTCTTTTCTGTGTTTGTGGCTGAGTAAATTCTACTCTGCAGCCTGTCTGTGACACCACTTGTCCTGATAAACTGAAAAAGAATGAATAACAAGGTGTATACTGCCTTTGACCAAGGGAAAGGAAAACCTCCTTGTCATAGTCTTCATTTAGCCCTGTGGTCTAAAATAAGCAAGAAAGCAGTATGAACAGTAGCTAAGGCTTTGGACTTGGCCAGCCACCCAGCACACACAGAACCAGAGCATTCAGAATACGTACTGAAATTCTGAGACTTGATGTCATCTTTAGTATTAAAAGTGTAAATTATTCTTGCAAAGCAACCTAGCAGTAAATAACAAACAAGTGTGGTACCTCCTGCTTACACCCTGTGGCTCTGTGTATGTGTGTGTATGACCTTGTTACCTCACCACCATGAATAAACATTTGACTCACTGCCTGGCACACAGATTTTTCAATCAGCCCATGTATGGTGAATAATGCAACAGCTACGAATGTGGTATTTATTTCTAGAAGCTGAAAACTGGTTTTGGTTCAATAATTTATGAAAATTAATCATGCTGCCTCCATCAGCTTTGGGAATGTCTGCAGTATGCATCAGCCCAGAAAGTCACTCTGAGGATTCTGGTCTTTATACTGCTTTATACTGGCTTCCTCCCACAGTACTAAATAAAAACCCCCTGTGCTTAGTATATTCTGTCAGTTAATACAGGTAGGTAAAAATAGATGAATATGTTTGTGTGTGATCTCATAGGTATTGATTGGGGGCTTCATGTCCTTATTTGACCTGTCTATTGTTTATTTTGTGCTTCTTTCCTTTCTAGCCCACACAGTTGTCTTGCAATGACCAAGACACCCACAGAGCACTTCTTGTGCTGCTTGTGAGGACAGAGCAGCTGAGCAGCAGCCTTTAATAAGGCTGAGCTTGGCTAGAATAAACATGAATTTATGCTTTACAATCTGGGGGCAGCAGAACTTGGGAGCATGAGGTCTGTTGGGAAATGCAAGTAAGAGAGCAAATGCGTTAAATCCTGCTACAACTGTAATCCACAGGCAGGTCCTAAAGGCTATCTTTAGAGAGCTAATGAAGTTATGGCCTAAGCAGTTTCCTAATGGAGAGTTGCTTGTTGTCTTTCTGTATTAGCTTATTCTCTAATTACTTGTATGTACTTCTTATAGAAATTATCCATGGTTTTATAGGCTAGAAGGTACAACTCCTTCTCCTCTCCCCAAGGATGTACTTACTGATTGAGGAACCCATTCTGTTCCCCTGTGTGTTGTAATGACAGGGGGCTGTCACCCTTCTGCCTCTGAGCCGGCTGCGCCTTATATTTCTTCAGACTTTCCTTCCCTTGGCAGCCAGTAGTAAGAATGAAACTTAAGGAATTACAAAAACGAAGAGGGAGGAGACTTATGAAACACCTGCATTTGTCCAATACACTTGGAGGAGCAGGAACATCATTATGTTTCCTAAGGGTTGCAATGCACCGTGGTTGTAACTGGAACACAATCTTTTTACCCGAGTAGTGGAGGAAGGATGCTCTATAGTCCATTGGAAAAATGAGGAGCAATTTAGGAGAGATAATAGAGAAATAACGAGGCTGTGGTTTAGAATTTGTTGAAAAAAGGACTGCCTGAAGAAACACAATGCTAGTATCGTAGCGCCAAAAAGATAATGAGCTTTTTACAGAGCAAGGGATTCTGAGACATCCTGATTTTCAATGCCAAAGCAACCCCTTTGGTCCAAAGCTATCTCTTCCTTTCCAGTACAGGTTATGTGTCTATTTGCTAACAGCATCAGAACTCCCTGTTCTGTGAACACCTTGATTGTGGTGCTCCAGGGTAAGAGCTATCATTTAATCCCAGCCCTTTCATGAGGCCTAGACATAGCAGTTACCATAAAACAATATCGAGATTAATACATGCTAACCATTAGAGGCAGAACAGCAGAGTAGTTTAGCACATATGAATAAACCTTGCAGGGAGCCTAGATCAATTTAATGTTAGGTTAATAAATAATGACCAGAAAATGTCTGAGGTGAATGATAGGCCTGAGCCTGGGCTTTCCACAAGCAGTAGGAAGCAGCAGCTTGCAGGTTCCCAGCAAACATAATTTTTATCTTACTGAGATGATGTGATCATATACGGTTACCTGACATAAAGTAATATATATTATTAAATAAGGTAATAAGAAACTGGTCTGGCACCATAATTGTATTCCCCCATCTTTGAATGTAAAAGTTCGGATCTGCACATAACCAAACCCTTGTTGAAGCTTAGATAAATTTAGTAACATTTTCACTCCAAAAGGGGAGTTCCTTAGTGTTCTTTATAATCTTTCCTCTTGATTTTAAAGATCTGTTTTCTTATTTTTATGTTTGTTGGTATTTTCATTCCATTTTGTCATAGCCATCATTTGCATATGTTTCCTACCCCTGTAGCAAATTGATTTGTCATGTTATATCCATATTGGGGTAAATTCCTTGACCTCTTGTGATTTCCCAGCTAATGTCTGTGAACAGTACTGCTTTTTATCATGTAAGAAACAATATGTGCCTAGAAATCTTAAACAGGAGTATAGTGCTCTCTTTAAAATTAACGTAACACTTATCTTATTGAATGGACATTTTACTGTTTAATGTGTGGTATGTGTTTGCTGATTACAAGTGCCCTGTCATGCTGCAAAGTTAGCTGCTACAAAGTAGGCAGTGACAGTGATCACTGGCTCAGGAAGCAGTGCAAGTGGGCTGAAAATGGATCCTGGAAAAATTACTGCGCCAAATGCAGGCGAAGTGATACGGATAAACAGTACGGAGAAGTGAAAAATATCAGAAAGTTTTAATTCCTGAAAATTGCTTACTTGAGTTTTGTGTATAACGCTCCTGTGAATTTCACATGAGGCAGTAGCTGTGACAGACAGCATTTGTGGAAGTTTGCGTAACCATAAGCAGCAAACAGTAGAATTTGCAGTAAGGGGGAAAAAAAAATGCTATTATTTTGTTGGCTTCTGTAGCAGCAGTAGGACAAATGCATCATGGAGCAGTTTACTGAATTACCAAGCCTAGTGCTCCACTTCACTTTTCATCTTAGACAGCCCTGATACGAAAAGCTATTAGGAAAACTGCCTGAAAAAAGCCGTGTCATATTTTGTACAGAACCACTTGAGGAAAAGGTACCTACCACACCTTCCCAAAGCGTATGGTAAAGACCTGACATAGCTGCTGAAAGATTGTTTTAGGCTTTGCAAGAAGACAAGAAGTGAAGGTCACTTCTGTACTCTGTGTTGTAGAGACAATTTTATTCTTTGTCAATGGTTCATGAGAGCTCTGGGAGGAGCTTTGATATCTAAATCTTATCTAGTCATCTCTTCAGTGACCTTCAAAACAGTGCGTCAGTGATAGCCAGTGACAGAAGCAATGCAGAAACACAGCCTTACTTTTAACAAAAACACTCCCTTTGCTTTTGTGAGTGGCAGTGCTTCATAAGGTTTGAAAAATGGTGGGATCGGACACCCGTGGCACCACTCCTGAGCAGTGAACATGTGACTTGTGCAAAGTACCCACATGGTTTTCACGATTCATGAAGGTTTGTAACTGCAAGTTTGTGGCAAAGGCAAAAAAAGTTCTTGTAACAGCTTCTCTGCAAGGTGGGGGGGATAAGGTGGCCATGTGTGTGTCAGTCACCTTGGTGATTCATATGGGATTGTCCTTTTGGTGGGGTTTTTAAACAAAATTGAAATTCTGCCATTTGGGCTGTGTTTCATTGTGCAGTACATGCCCTAACCACTCCAATCGGTCATCAGAGCTGCTTTGAGGAAAACTATATGGCTCACCTGAAGTATCAATGTATATATCCACTATCCATCCAGCTACTCAGAGCTGCGTTTATGGGTGTTGTCAAATGGAGGAAAAGTGTGGCTGAGTTTGTTCAGGCTGCTCAAATTTGGAGAAACTTCTTGTGCCAGGTCCTGTGCTGCACTGCCATGGCTCTGGCTGGCTGTGGGTTTGCCCTGGCTGGGCCAGGTGCTGGGAGACCTCAGTCTGCTGCCCTGGCAGATCTCCTTGCTTCTGGTGACAAGCCTCTGTAATTCATATAAAGTTTGTTTTCTCCTTTTCCACCACAGTTAGAGCATTGATCTTAACCTCTCTTAATTTTTTAGTCTCTGGGGTTTACATTAGGGCTTACCGTGAGCTCCCATGTGAAAAAGATATATGATACTTACTAAGCATAAGTGCTATGTCTTTGATTTTCTCACCTGAACAGCTCTGCTGCATCTTCTTTAGTAGGAGAGACGTGCAACATCTCACAGAAAACAGGTACAACCTACTGAAGTCCCAACCACTATTGTTGTGGAAGTTGGTTATTCCTAGGACACATTTAGTTCAAATAGTGATACAGTACGAGACTCACAGTCCGGGGTGCAATGGTTTCAGGAGAGTGAGACTGGTGCAGTCTGCCTTAGTCAGTGGGAAAATCACTGTGATAGTGGACATTTTGCGTAGGCAAGCCCTGGGAGCTGGGACCAAGATGTGATCTCATTTGCATTAGCTGTTGCGCAAACATTGAGCTCCAGCTTTTAATATCCATTTGTTTCATACAAAAGCTATTAAGATATTGTGTAGAGTGTTTTCAGGACACTTTTATTTGCAGAGGTAACTAGAGACCTAGGAAAATCTTCCTATTCTGCGTAATCCAACTCACAGTAACTAGGGATTCTAACAAATGAACCAGAAAGAAATTATTAATTTCATGAAAAATAATGTTAAAATTAGAACAGAGTGCTGTAATATGGGCCAGCTAGTCATACACCTTTATAATCACTAAGAAGATTTATGTCAAACAACATGAGAATTTAATTCTGTACATTTGCAACAACTCCCCTCTTTCCCAACACAGACACATGTTCACTGGTTGAGGATGAATTATACTTCACAATTTTCATAGAGATAGCTCTTAAAAGCAATCTCGTGTCCTGTTGCCAGTGATTGTGAGTAAGTGACATACTGTATGATGCACCAAGTAGAAAGTATGACCACTGGTGACAGTCAAAATGCTAGGAAGGTGCTGCCTGGATGAGCTAACCATGACCCATTAACACTGGCCCATTAAAAGAAACACAAATGATCGGAAATAAGGCTGTGCTTAACTGGATAACCAGGGGAATATGAAGAATATTTTATAGCTGGGAGAGATGAGTGAGATTCAAGCAAACCACTGTCTGCAAGTAAACAACTGGAGGCTCAGAAGGGCATTGTTCTGGGAAGGACCAGGGCAGTCAAAGGTAGCAAATTAGCAAAACTGGTAACAGAAATGGGTAGGAACTTGTCGGAGGATGATTGGTGCCTCTGTAGAAATTGAGGAAGCCAAATTTTCCGCTATACAGTTGAGTTAATAGGGATTTTCATACATAAATTGGTGTCCAGCAGCCTGTGGTTTTGTCCCTTGTAAGCCCTAGCAATGAGTCATGTTTGCTGCTACCCAGGAACCTGATTTGTTGGCAAAGGTTTCCTCACTTGTACTGAAGACCATTGTGTTTGCTTCTGGAAAGTGGAACAGAAGATCATGTTTCAACGGGCACTAATTCCCTGGTCCCTGGTGAAAATGGCTCGGGCTCCACAAGGTGTCTGAGAATATCATGTGACCAGAACTTCTACAGACAACTCCATACAGAAAAACCCTTGAGGATTTGGCAAGAAGCAGTCTTTCTATGGGTGGCTGAAAAAATCCTGTAGAAAAAAGTATCAGACTATCCTACTGTAAAATTTAGAAGCAGTTTTTTCCTAATATTCACAGAAATGTCACCATTGTCTGGGACAGAGCATTGGCTCTAGCAAAAAAATCCCTCAATGTGTTGTCAGTGATCAAAGCACTTCTTTTTCTGGGTGTATTTTATGCCTCCTTCACCTGTCAAATTCGGCTTTAAATAGAGGCAATGTTCTGTAGGAGCCACAGCAGGGAAGACAGGCAAGGTGATACTAACGTTAAAGATGCTGTCTTCTGGAGGGATGTATCTGCTTCTAGCAGTGGATCCTTGAGCAACTACTATTCTGCTGCTGTTCCTCTGAAGAGGACAGGGAGGATGGCTTAGACACTGCAAACCTGCAGAGTGAAGGGATTGATTCTCGTATTCCTCATGAGACTTCAGGATACTCAGCTCCTTTAATGTGCTGCTGATTGCTCACATCTTCAAATACTGCCCTTTCAATTCTCTAAATATATGAAGGTTCTCAAGAAGACATCAGGAGTAGCTACAGTATTGCAGGATGCAGTCTTCTGTGCCCAGCTAGTGTTTTCCTTCCAGACGAGTGGCTTTTGCTTGGAGCTCACAGCAGCACTGGGCAAGGCACTAAACTGTGTTTTACAGGGTAAGGAGTGCTCGTTAAGACAGTAGAAAAATAGAAAAGAGGAAGCAAAAGGGCTTTGATTTTAACTTAGTGAGTTAATATTATTGCAGGCATGTAAGTGTCATGCACATGAGAAGGTGATAAAAAAACTTAGAAGCTGGGCAGCAAAATCACAGAAAATCCTGAGCCTGTGTTGAGAGAAGTGCTCTCAGCTGTGTGCGTAGCACTGAAGAGACTTAAGGATGGTGAAGAGATGCTGTCTTGACAGGTGAAAATGTTTTGTTTTGAAGCCATGTTCAGGTGGATGCACATGGTTGAAAACTGTATCCTTTGGGCTGAGAAGGCAGCAGGGTTGCTCCTGAGCTGTGAATGATAAGGTCACAGGCTGTACACTGAGAATTGGAAGGCTGCTCAAGTCCCTGACAAGCCCCAGGGATGCTGCAAGCACCAACGCTAAAATCTGAGGAAAGAGATAAGAACAGGAGTTTGCAATGCAGCCTGAGGAGGAAAAATTGATATAAATGTCAGGTATGTTTCCAAAGAAATCCCTTAATGGAAAACCCCCTTTTTGCTTTCAGAATTAATAGCCTTCAGGGAAAAAAATGAAGTTTGCAAAGACTAGCTTTTTTGCAGGATCTCCTTCAACAGCGGAGCAAGTCTGATACACTCTGGGTGGAGAAAGTGAGGGAGGCTGCAGTGTCTGCCCTCTGTGAACAGCTCTGTGATTTTTTTTCTTCTGTGTTACTGAGAATGCTCACTGAGGAAACCTGCTAGGAAGAGAGCTCTAACAATTCTGGGGAAAACAGGAAACTTTCTTTCAGTGAGCAAGTTTTTTGCACAGCAGAAAGTTCTGCTAGTCCCCTTGGCTTGGTCGACTCTGCCATTTGGCAAGCTGTCACCGATGTGTGCTGAGCAGGGCATAAGAGGCTCTTTTGTGCCAACTACTGTAAGGAGATCTTCAGGTTTCTGCTACAGCTGACACTGGATTCAAAGCAAGTTAAGTTTCTGCAGCAAGGCTTTTTGCATCCAGTCACTCACTGGAGGCGGAATTTAGTGGGGCTGCCCCTGGTCGCTCTCTGTGCCAGAAACAGCAACTGTAGCATCCCTGTGCAAGCATGTGTATGTGCATAAACACACATATATATGTCTCTGTGTATTTACATAGGTGTACATGTATGAACACACACTTTTATACAAATACAGACATAAAATACATATTCTAAATGAAAGGCTTTGTATTTGCTTTCCTGATCCACAGGTAATTACGCTGTTGTACCTCTCAAAAAGAAAATACTGCAAATGGCACGTACAATTTGTGTCTTTCTCTTTGGCCTCTGCTTAAGATCTGTCTTGTTGCTGTCTGTACTTAGGTAGATGCTTTCATGAGTACAAAGTGCATATTAATTACATCATCTGGCCAATTTCTTTCCATTTTATTGATGTGGCCATTAAAGCATTTTATGGCATTTTGCTCAGATATGAATGAACTCACCCTTTCTATTTTTCCCTTACTCCTACTGGCTTTATTAGGACATTGCTTAGATTTGATCTTTAAGATCTCCCTTTGACACCTCCCAGAGTTTTCCCTGGGCATTTTGAAAGCATATGTTAAAATGAGAAGAATGATGGGTGTAAATTTGATCACATAACCTTGACTGTGGCAGCAGCATTTGGCCCAGTTACTAGACAGAGCGTATCACTTCATGTCCTTCCGGGTTGTTCAGCACAGCCTGGCCCAGCAGGGAGATCTCAGGACTTTTGCTGCTCTCCCATCCATCCTTTCAGGATTCAAAAATATCCCTGTGCTAGGGCTAGGACATGGAAAAAACACAGGCTGCATGAAATGTGGGGAGGCTTTCTGGCAGCTGGGAGATCAGCATTCAGAATCTGCTCCTTTGTGCTTTTGCTCATCCTGTACGACTTTTATCCACAGTGCTTTGCCTCTGCTCCTTTTTGCTTTGGTCTGCTCTAGTGTGTCAAAAATACTCAATTATTTCCTCTGCTTCTTTCTTCACATCTGCTTTCATTGTGTCCCAGATAGCAGAGGACTCCTTTCTCATGTCTTTAAAATAAAACATTTCTTCCACGAAGTCCTGATCATCTTCTCAGACGATAAAAGTAAGTCTCCCAGAACCTTCAGAAGTTTGTCATTACCTGGCACAACACCTATAAGCTCTTGTTGCTGATTATATCCTCTTTTCCTAGTGTTTGTTCCTGCCACTCATTCAGTAATAGTTTAATGTAAAGTCTTGTGGGTCTTGTGGATGTGAGCAGACTTTATGTGCCCATTAGCTGACGAGAAATGGGTGACTAAGATTGTATTTTGCAGCAAAGAAGCCTACAGTAGCTCTTTTCACTCTGTTGGATCTGCTGTTTTCATAGTGCTGAAGATAAGAAGAAGTTAATTCTTTGGAAAAGGATCCGAGGAGCACAAAATGCAGCTGTTGGACTGTAAGTTCATTGATGCATAAATACCTACAAAATACCTTGCAAAATTCATCATCTCCTAATGTGTACCAGAAGGTGAAAGATCACAAAACATTATTTTCAGTGCTTTGAACAGATTTGCTGTTTGAACTGTGTGCGTGTGTGCGTATGGGTAGCAGTAATACTAGGAACTGAGCAGAATCAAGAATGAACTATCTGATTATAATGCTACTACATATGAGAAAATCTAGAAAGGGAAAATCAATAGATTAGATTATCACTGAGGCATTTGTAGCTTGTGTCCTATTAAAAGCCCAGGCTGTCTATCTGACAGAACATGAAACTTAGCTTCTGCGTGAATGTGAGCAGTTCTGTCCATAGAGATGTAACTACAGGTTGCAATCGATCCACTGTGAGTAGGGCAGACAAATGGTTTTCCAGAAAATGTTTCACAGACCTGTCTGTGAATGCTGCATAGGAAACAATTTTTCCATAGTCCATTTGGATCTCTACAGAAAAGAATCACCAGGTATCTCAAGGGTTTGGAGCCCCAGTCTTGGTGCACTGCTTGATGTTAGAGTTTGTGCCAGCTGTTTGCAAGACCCAAGAGAGTACCGGAACAAGGCATGGAAGAAGAAAATTAGGATATATAAATTTTCAGCCTCCAGAAGTTTGTCTGATTGCATAGTCATAAACTTCTGAAATACATTTTGACTCTTTATCATGAACAAAGTTTGTCATCATACTCACCCTCAGGCAATTGTCAATGGGGAAAATACTAATTACTTGCAATCCTTGAATATACTGTTTTTTATTAAGGGCTGCAGTTGCAGCAAGCTCCATGCTCAAAGGAGTTCTGCATTTAGCTGCCTCCCTGAGGTCCTGTCTGACTTCTCCTGAAAGCTGTCCTACTAACATGAATTGGTGAAAGGAACAAGTACAACAGAATCTGTCTCACTCAATTACTGTATTCAGTGGGAGGCCATTAAAGTGAGCAGACTGCGTCTGTTGGATGTGACCCTTTGCTGGCAGACCTTTCCATTTAGTATCACCCTGGTTCATGTTTATCACAGCTTTGTAGGAAGCACACAACAGGTGGAAATCAGACAGAAAGAGGAGTGAGGATTTTACACACTTCAGCTTGTGGCTCAGGGCTTATGCAATGACAAAATCAGTCAGACCAAAGCGGTGCAATACTGGAACCTCATACTGTATAGCACCACCTGCATCACCGACCCGGGAGTGTGAGGAAACAGGGCTAGCTGTAACCAAGTCAAGGAAAGAAATGGCTCAAGGCAGCAAAATGGCAATGGCCTCATTTTAGCCTGTGCCAAATATTTGAGAAGCTGGGCTGGGGGTGTTCCTTCTGCCGAGACAAGGGGTTGAAGTGTGCAGAACTTGCTCCTCCTGGTGGCAGCACGCCTCTTCCCAAAATCTCTCACAGCTAATGGTAAAGGAGCACCAAGATTAACTCTCTACAATCCTTTTTCCACTACTTTTTCCCTTCCTGGATGCACAGCAACATGACCTTAGTCCAGCCCTCGCCCTTGTTGCTTATGTGGCCAGAGAAGCCTTGAGATAGCTCTGCAGCAAGAGTGTGCAGCTGAACCCCCAGCACTGGTTCTCCCAGGCATGGGCTGGGGTAAGTTTGTTTTCTCTGAAGGAAAAAAAAAACCCTGAAATATAGCTCTGTTGTGCTTGGACAACATGGAGTAATTTTAAGACTCTCTTCTCTATCTATGTAACTGCTGGCCAGAGGCAGAAACAGAAATCTTCACAGTCCCTAGGCTATCGTGTAATCAGAAGGGCTGAATCTGCCTGTTATTATGAATATTTTGTTTTGCGGAAGTGTCCAAAGCACTTGGCAATGCCTTCTCCATTCCAGCCCCACTGGCATTAGCACAGCATGCTCAAAGCAAGTCCATAGCCCAGGAGATGACTGCATCCAGGAAAACAGAGCTATGCTTGCTTTAAAACTGTTTAGAGATACTCTATATTACACTGCAGTGCAAAACAGGGCAATCAGCTCTACCACTGCCAACAAACAATACCCATCCACTAAATCGCGACCCATTTAGCTCAGTGGCCAAATAAGACAAACCAAAACACTTGGATCCTGTTTAGACAGCTGGTCCCTTGCAGGCTGATATGTCCCTGTGTCTTGTTGCCTTCTCTACATGGAACGTAGGCATTCACTTTAGGAAGATGGCCTTCTACATACCTAGAATTAAGGTATGGTTTAAGTGTTTCTGCAAAGCAGAGTAAAGCCTACCTTGACATCCAACAGACGGTTCAGAAGAGGTGGGGACAGAAAGCGGAATATGTGCAGGGCAGAAACTGCAGCTGGTTTTTCTTAGTAATTAGGGAAGCATATTTCTGTGACTCTAGCTACAAAAGCCACAAAGTTAGATTACATTAAAAGGCTTCACATCATATAAAACCAGTGGCCAGATTAAACCAAAATGTGTTTGATGTAGCTTCTGTACTGTCTCGTAGAGAAGAGAGGGCTTGCTAACAATCAGGAACAAAAAGGAATGAGGAAAGACAGCAGTCTGGAACAGTTTCATTTTATTGGTAGAAATGTCCTGGATGCAAATTAGGTTCCTTCTCAAATAATTTACAAGTAACCTTATTTTACCTCCCCTCAGGTGAGCACTGCAAGCTCCACAATGCACTGTGGACAGATATCATCACATGTTTTGTGATCTACAAGTACCTGCGCTTCCATCTCATCAGATTATGCACCGGTTTCGTTATGTCTAACCCTAATACTCAGTAGGTCTTGAGAGGCTTTCCCCACCTCCAATGCTTTGCCCTTCTCTTTCATTACTACTTTTCTTACAGTAGTGCAATACACAGTAGTGTCTGGCTTGGCTTGGTTCTCAGTATTTTCTGCACTGATATCAATGCAGCAATACCATTATATGGCGGCCTCCAGTGAGCAGAACAGCATCTCCTATTATGATCAGTATCACATAGACTCTAGTGAGAAGAATTATGTTAGGGTGATCTTTCACTGCTTTTTGTTTTGTTTTGTTTTTAAATTTCCTACTCACTGCTGATTGAAGTGTTAACATACCACATAACCAAAGTGCAGGCAAATTGGTTCAGAAGGGTGGGGAAAGAAAGCAGAATATGTGCAGGGCAGAAACTGCAGCTGGTTTTTCTTAGTAATTAGGGAAGCATATTTCTGTTACTCTAGCTACAAAAGCCACAAAGTTAGATTACATTAAAAGGTTTCACACCATATAAAATACTGAATTGCTTCTGGAGGGTTCTCCTTGGACTAACCAAAGAGCCTAATGCTCCTTACTTCGGCAGCAGTGTTTGTTGCCAAAAATTAAATGGTGTGACTCTTCTGCTGGCTTCGACTTCAGCCAGGTGGGAACCAGTCATACGTGCTTTGTGAGGCACAGTGCTGTGGAGCAGACAAGCAAAATCCTTACAAGGCATGTGATTCTCCTGCTGCTTCCACCATTTCTTGCCATCTTTTCTGCAGTCCTCCTGCAAAAGGAGGTTATAGTTTCTTCACGGATGCATTGACAAAACCAGAAGACACCACATGTCCTAACCTGATCCAGAAGCTCAGGCTGTTCGGTGCACTGTGTCTGATAAACCAATCTCCAGTGGACCCTGATTAACTGTAACAAAGAGCAGAGATGTAATAAATCTAAGTGTAGGGCACAGTTCACCTGGTAGTCATGAAGATGACCATCCTTGAAAATTATGGGGTGATTAGGGATTTGAGCCCTCAAGACCCCAGTGTAAGACACTACGGAGGGTAACAAAAAATTATGGACTCAAAAAGTACATGGTGACAGATCCTGCAAGGAAAATTAATGAAAGCCTGCTTTGAGCCACCTCACCGGTGCAGCGCTGAGTCAAACTGGCCTTAAGGGCCAACTGCTAGTCCCAGTTGCATGAGAGGTCCTTCAGGAGTGGTATGGCAGCTTGTGCTTGCCCATACTACCTGCTTCATTGTGTACCTTTCACATCAGGCGGGTGGGGGGAGGAGCATGAGGAGATGCAGTAGGGCTCCTCTAAACTCCTCTTCCCAGCACAAACTCCTGGAGGCGTCTCAGAGGTTTTCTAGGCATTAGGTCAACCATATGGCCACATGCGGGGGCAAAGTAAAAAAATGCCCTACAGCATTCTTACCTTACTCCTAAGGCTGCAGGCAAATGTGAGCATTAGACAACATGTAACTTGATTAGGGAAGCAAGTTTCACGTTTCTGCAGCAATGCAGATAAAACTGAACACCACCCCTCCACACCCCCACACCCCCCCCTTCACCCACAGTTTTTGCTTTCTGAAGAAAGGCAGGTATATCTTCCTGAGGGCAGCAATATAAAAAGGAAGGAATTTTCATCATTCATCAGATTTCCTCTCCTCAGAAGTTGCTTGCTCAGGTCTCTGCTTCCCCCAGGTCTTTCCCAGCCCTGGAGGAGAAGCTGCCCTATAAGCTTGTGGGTTTTATGGTGTGCTTTGGTATTGATTAACAAAGCTCATTAACCCTGCTGTAAACTATAAATCCCAGGCAGCTCAGCAGAACAGAACAGGGACTCTCCTGGACTGGCGTCTTTGACAGCCAAGCAGGGCGGATGACACCAAGCCTGTTTGGGGTTTTTGTCTCTCACCATTTTAGTTCGTGAGGTCTGACAATCTGATCAGACAATCATTTTCATCAACTATTGGTAAAAGAAAAAACAAGAGTCAAGCTTAATATGATGAGCAGCCACTGTAGTTAAGAAGCAGCTCATTTGGTGGAGAAAAGCTTTTCCAGTAGTGTTTTTTTTCCTAAGGGAGGAAATACTCAAATATGTTCACACTTAACTGATCTTCACTTACTCTAAAATAATAGACAACAAGAATTTACCCATCTTTTATCAGGTCTCTTCATTTTCTCTCTGATGTCTGTGTCCCTCATCATAAGGAGACAGGCGCAGAATTTTCCCAGTGCTGAGTATCTCTGCAAATGCTGCTTTTCATCTCCAATCTCTGGGTGAGGATCTGGGAACCAGATCTTGAACTTTAATTACTGTTACCTTATGCATGATACTTGATCTCTGTGTGCCTCTAGCCTAACTATCTCTATGGCTAAATGAAATGAAAAAAACCCAGTTCTCATAAAGTACAGCTCCTCACCTGCTTTTCTACCTAACTTCTTGCCTACAGTAAAGCACAGCAGCTGTGGGAAAAGATCAGCTTGGAAAGGTAGACATCTATTACTTGAACTAAAAGGGGGACCAATTAGCTGTGAGTAACAGGGTGCTATAGCTGCTAAGATCAGGCAACACAGGGACACAAGATCAAATACAAAGTCAGGATATAGCACTTTGCAATTAGAAATTTGGTGGTGGTTGTGGGGATTGTGAAGTGGACCTGGTGAGTTTAGTGATGAGGGTTTCATTAAACTTGATGGAAACAAGATCTAGACCACAAGGGCAAGAAGCAAGCAGGAGAACGAAAGGGGTTAAAATCAGCTTTAAAATACACATGAAACAGATGAAATCAAAATTTCCTCTGAAATATTTGCTCCTTGATGACAGGACTGTGAGGTTTAAGGGCCCCATCATGGCAGAGAAGAGCAGCTATGTGTTCTGCAGCAACAGCCAGCTGTTCCACTCCTGCAAAGACAGTGGCCACGGGTGCCTTGCCCTGATATGCAGTCAGCGTATCTGGGGCCGGCACTGTAAGATGCACCATGGCCAAAGCTTGCAAGGCACTCGAGGTACCTGGCTGCAAAGGTCCTCCATCCCCTACCTCATTTCAGGGATCAATATTTATAAAGAACAGACAGGGACAGAACTGCACCATTGGGGAACGCCCTCTGCATGTGAACGTTTAGAGACTTTTCCCTCAGCTCTTCACTGCATGAGTTTGGGAAGGGGATGCTGCTAATACCAGGCAAACCAGGGTTTGAGGCAGAAAGATGGGGTAAGGCTGTGCCTCTTCTAGGGTGTCACACAGAGTATCGATGGACAAAGCCATAGATACTTATTGTTTGTGTGTAAGGATTCACATTTGTGTCCAAGTGAAAAAACGATCCTGTGATTTCAACAGGGTATTTTGAATGTTGCCTTTACAAGCAACGTTTATGTTGGGCTGGGACTTTGTCAAAGCATGCTTTAAGCTCCAGTGGAAACTTCTGTTTTGATAAGTTGCCATCAATATGCACAAGTTATTTTAGCATTAGAGCTTAAATGTACTTCTCTTTGAAAGGGATATTTATATTCAGTGCTACAGCTCATTGCAATTGGTTGGAAGATTCTTTCTACTGTAGATGAAACACCTTTCTACTTTTTCACTTCATCTTATATTCATCTGGCATTTCTCAGAGCTCCAGGCTGGGAATTTTTAATTTGACATTTGAAATATGAAATCTTAAATGAACTTTTTAGAGGTCAAAGTCAACTGGCTTTTTTTTAAGCCAAGCCATCAGAAATAAGAAGTGATAAGTTACCATTTAGTTTTGTTGGTGGAACACTAGTGGCTGGATAACCCTATGGGAGAGATTGGGTAAAGAACAAGATGAAGCCAGTGTCTGGAAGGCAGTATTACTTTTAGGAGGGGCCTAGCAAAGAAAACCAGAGAAGGGTTGGTATAAAGTCATAGTGGGAGATACGAATAAAGCCTTGTGGTCTACATGTAATGCCTTTTGCTCTTATCTTAGAAACACGGATGGGAGATGTCAGCATGCCTGCTTTTTAGTGTAAAAGAAAGTAGACAAAGACAGTGCTTATGATTCTTGAACTGTGAATTGCCTCGCTTTATTTTTAAACAACTCTAACTCTGCAGTGCATTTTGCTTCATACTGCCAGCCTTCTCTTTTATTGCTTTAGCTGTATCTTTTTTGGCCTGGGATTCACCATTTTTCCATTTGTTGGAATGCCATTTTTCTTTACTCACAAACTGTGTTTTGTTTACTCACATATACTATGTTCCACTGAAACAAAGAAGAAAAAAACCCACACACTTGAAAACTACTCCTACTGGTGGTAACAAAGCATGCCCATACAGACTAAGCACGCAGTTGTGGCACTGCTTTCTGCTCTGTGTCATGTTATTCAGGTCTTCTCTCCACCCCAAAGCACACATGTCTTTCTGTGTGCTATTGAAACCAAAGGTGACTGCTTGTGACTGCCATTTTCCCTCTACAGGGAAGGTTATCTGAGGTCATTCAGTTAGATTTTTTTCCTTCTTATTTCTGTCTCCTGTGTTATTTGCCTGACATGACTAGAAGTAGATGAGAGGAATTACTTTACAATTATATAGCATGTTGTGAAAGAAATGCATACGGTCCTCTCAAGGGGTTTGCTGTCTTATATAACACTGTGCTATGTACCATAAATACATAGATGCTTTTGACCTTATTAGTAGCTTACCTTTGTGTTCAGTCAAATCAAATCCTCCTTAAGCATCTGCAGAAGTGATGCATAAATTGTTAAATATTTGGGTTTCCAAGCATCTTTCCAAATGTACTGAATATTTCATCTGTCTTCTCATGTTATTGTTATTTGCCTTTCATTGGGCTCAGCAGAATATATCTAGTCCAGATTTACAGCAGCTTAATATTAAAGCATCTCTGTGCCAATGCTGTGATTTGCCGACTTTATAAATTATTAAAGCATCTGGGTGCAGGAATATACTTCAGAGAAAGCTTTGCAGGCCTTTGGCGTCAGCAGTACTATGACAAGATAATCTGGGAGCTTTGGTATCTTGAGGAGCGCAGCTTGCTTGGGGAACCCAAATGTGCCTGTTATCTGAAGTACAGTGAGCAGAAGCCCTGAAGGATATACAGGAATGGGGTATGGAAACAATGTGAGATTTCCAGATTCATGTACCAATACTTGCAGAGTGCTGAAGGAGAGGAGTCCATAAACCATTCAGGAGAGAGAGTTGCTACTTCCAAACTCTCAGCCCCGGCAGTGACAGGCTCACTGGAGTCTGCTGCCATGCCCAGATGCATGGGGGCTGTGTGGTCACCATCTGTAGAGCAGGCAGGGCTAAGGGGAGCTGAGAGCCTCCAGATCCTGATGAGATGAAAGAGTCCTCCCAAAGTGTGGAGGTGTCCAAGGTGAGGAAGGAGACGCAGCAGCATTCAGGGAAGGCGACACAAAGGGCAGCTCCCTAGCTGAGAGGCAGTGTGCTTATAGCACTTCTGGGGGTGGTATAAGGTCTTGTGTTATTTAATCTGCTGTTTGCAGCAGATGTCTGTGGAAAAACGAGTCATCGCCAGCATCCAAGCAAAGAGTAAGGCCCCTCAACAGATCACAGCTGTTCTGGGGAGATTTGGCTTTAAATCAGGATGGAGCAGCTTGTGCCAGGCAGCAACCTGCTGCTGGCCTGGCAGCAGTTTTGCTTTTGCAGTGTCTCCCTAGCTGATTTCTAGCCAGTGGGGTCCTGTGCCAGGTGTTGCAAATACCAAAAGAGACCCAGCAGTAGGTCTTCAGCTAGGCTGTGGCCGGGCCTTCCAGTTAATTTGAAACTGTTTTGTCTGGTAAGGTATATGAAGGGACATTACAGGCACCTAAGCAAAAATTGATACAGATCCTAAGAGTCAGACTCTGGGGTAGAAAATATTGAACGTTCTATTTTCTGTTTCATATTTTGAAACATGATCCCATTAGTACACTGATTAAATGCCACATTAGATATTTAATTTCAATATTAAAATTTTAATTTAATCTAGATTAACTATGGAAGCTATTTAACTTCTATATTTAGTACCTCTTCCCTGCCACATAACCCAGAAGGATTTGTAGATGTGATGTGCAAGTTGAATTTTCATCTCGCTCTTGTACAATTGGACTACGTTTTTGAATGATGCATGTAGTCAAGAAATAAATCAGTGCAATGGAAAGGGAATAGATTTTCCCCTTTTATATTTAAAAAAATAATGAAGTTAGATGAGGTTTTAATAGAAGAGGCTGCATAACAGGAGGCCTGGAGAAAGTGATATGAAGAAGAGAGCGTGTCTGTTCACTGTAGGGTTATGAAAAAGGAGAAGGGAATGCAAGTGAGAGATGTGCAATGTGCAATCAGACCAAAAAAGCTGGAAAGCCAGCTAGCTGCAGAGAGAATGTTTTTATACTTTGGGGAGAAACTTCTCAGTTTAAGCAGTAGCCAGAGAGTTATGGAAATCACTCAGCCACGTACAGAGGCAGACTTGCCATCCTGTGCCTTTTCATAGTAAGCCTGTTTTAGTACATCCTTTTTGTTGCTCATTTCCTCAAAAGTGATACTGGAAAGCACTTCACTACTCAGCTGTTCAAACAGTGAGCTCTACTTGTCCTGTGTCCAGAAGGCAACTACTGTCTTAGTGTAGACCATCACAATAGCATTAAGAGGTGCATTTGGTGGCTAACACTAAAAGGCGAGGTTCCTGGGTCTATCCTCAACTTCTTTGTGACTTGAAGTCACAAAGGGCCTATGACATCATGAGGAATAGAAGCTACATGCTGGTAAGCCTCCCCTTGATTCCTGGGAAGATGATGGAACAAGTAGTCCTGGAAACAACTTCCAGGCACATGAAGGACAAGAAAGTCATCAGGAGTAGTCAGCATGGATTCATCAAGGGAGTATTCACAAATTGAAACACAGAAGCTCCTGTCTGAATGTTAGGAAACACATTTTTACTGTGACAGGGACTGAGCACTGGCACAGATTGCCCAGAAAGGTTGTGGAGTCTCCATCCTTGGAGATGCTCAGAAGCCTGGGTGTGGTCATGGGCAATCAGCTCTAGGTGGTCCTACTTGTGTGCAGGGGTTGGACAAGATGACCTCGAGAGGTCCCGTCCAACCCCTACCATGCTGTCATTCTGTGATTCTGTGAATCATGGTATGATCTGTCATAGGCAAATGACTTAGCTTGTCAGTGTCCAAAGTATTTATTTTCAAAGTACCACTTTGCAAAAGTACTATATTGGTGC
Source organism: Leptosomus discolor (assembly GCF_034619465.1). NCBI lineage: Eukaryota > Metazoa > Chordata > Aves > Leptosomiformes > Leptosomidae > Leptosomus > Leptosomus discolor. Next base: position 65,964,484 of record NC_141419.1, on the reverse strand, counting down.
ACTGGTGAAGTGTCGTGAGACTACGAGTACAAAGTTGCTGATAATAATTTTTGTGCAGCTTTATTAGTATAAGACCAAGGTCTCAGTGTGAGATTAACCCCTGCCAACTTTTACACTGCTGTGCTTCTGTTCCTTGTGTGTCATCTTTGAGGAGCATTAGGCAGTGTTTGTAACTTTCTATGAATGGGTGTAGTGGATGTCTAGTAGATGTAGTCCTTTTGAATAAATTGCCTTATAAATTTGCCCAAGCTTGTGCAGGACTGTCTTGATGGCCCTGTCAGTCTCCTCCTGCCTATGTTCTTCTGCAATTTCCTTGAGGAGAGAGAAGGGTCCTTGCACCCCTCCTCCCAATGCATTCGTATCTCAGGTTGGTGTCTTCTGTTGACAGAGGTGACATGCCCCTTCTGGGAAGTACATCCATGGATGTGACAGCCAGACAGAATGAACTGGGGGACAGATATTTTTAGAATCCAGTATTTCAGTGCTCTACCATAGGATGGGAGGAAATGGTAGACAGTCAGCATTCAAAGCCAAGTCAGAGACAAGAAGCTGGGTATCAGGAGCTGGGAACTACATAATACGTTTGGGGCCTCACTGTTGACCTGTCTTCTTCTGAACATTACTGTGAACTAAGTGCACTGGTTCACTATTTCAAACATGGGGAAACTGTGTGCTGGGAGATTTTCAGAAGCATCTGGAGGATTTATGATCAGAACACAAGGTCTTCTGGAACTCAATAGGGTTTCTGTCCCTAGATGTTTCAGCTGGCTTTTAAACTCACTCCTGTAAACTGTAAATGGCCAGGGTAAAAGGAATTATCTTCTTGGCAGTTGTGGTAGAAGGTCAGTGATCGTGCCACTGAGAGGGAGAAGCTACATCGATCGATTGCGTGCAGAAACCTCTGAACACTTTGAGGCCTTTGCAGCTGCATTACTGCAGATTGCATCTCAGGAACTCATTCAGTGCCAACCGACTGACCCTGTTAATTATTCAAGAAGTTACATGACTAGCGAGGACCGTATTTCTTTGATTGCTGTTACATGTGAATTCCCCAAAGTCAGCCTCTCTCGAGATAGAAAAACCTGTCTCTTCCTTATGAGGATGTGTGCTATTGTCAGGTCAATGCGCATTGTGAGTAGGGCTCAGAGTGGATATTGTATATCCCGTTAGATGGAGAAATACAACTTCTTGGCTTAGAATTTATCTCCTGGCAATCTCAGATGACTGACTGATTGCAGCCAAGATAATCACAGACAACTGCTGGCAATGTTGAGGACCTTATGTCAGAACAGCTGACCCAAAATTATTGTGTCTGTTGTAGCAAAGGCAAAAGTTGCCTGGCCAAAACCACCTGCCATCAATTTAAAGCTGCATGGAGCTTATAACTGATTTGGAGCTACATTTTCCTCTCTGTTCTCTCTGTTTTCTAAACTAGTTTCATTCATTCAATTTCTCTTCGTCAAAAGTATATCCAGAAGTAGTTCTTGAACACAGACAGTAACTAGGAGCGCTTCCTGAGCCTGGATAAATCCAGTGTGACCACAATGACCTTTTGTCCACAGTTCAATTGAATAAACTCCATGAGGTGAGTCATAATAAAGATTCAAGTCCATTTGAAATAGAGATAATACTCAATTACTGCAAAATACTTAACAGAGACCTTCCTTTCTTAGTCCTTAGAAATGAACAAATTTCACTATTTCAGAGTAACTATTATTCAGACAGTGGGACAGGCTGACCTCTGTTGAGTCATGACTCATGTTTTGAGGACATTAAAAAATTAATTTTGAAACTGCAGAGACAGATGAGTAACGAGTCTTTAAAGACCCCATGCCACATTTCTAGGGAAATGAATTCTCTCTTCATAAGGCGGATTCTGTCTGTTATTTAGTAAAAACAAGGCAGTAAAGCCCTGTAATACATGATAGAAAACAGATTGGCATAATCAAACTTGTCTAACAATGAGATCAGGGTAAGGGTTTAACAACCAACTCATAAAAAGGGCTGAAAGTAGGGGGGGGTCAAAGAAATTCTAGGTGTGGGGGGAAAAGGGAGGGCTGCTGGCTTGCTTTTACCAGTGAGAACAATTAAGTGTTTGAACAACACAATGCGATCTTTTTCTCTCCTTAAGCAATTTTTTATTCCCATTTGTGAGCTTCACACTGAGATGGGAAATGTTTTGAAATTATATGCTATAATTGAGTGAGGTATTTTTGGTTTGCTAGCTACTTGTGGAATCTTGTATCGTAAAAGAGATTTTTGAATCTGTGAATTTGACCAAAGTTTCTGCTAATAGTTTAAAATGAGAGATTAAAAGCAGTCTCCTTTTTGCTGGGTCTTGCGCAAAATTTTCTCTGGTATGGTCATCTGACAGAAACAGACCAATTCTTTACAAAATTAAGGCGTATTTCCTTTTGTGTAAGTCAAATCAAAGCCTAAAAGAAAGCATATCTGGGCTTTACATTTTTTTTAATGCTAAAATCTCTTGAGATACTCTACTTAATAATTTAAGTATTTTTCTAATACTTTAAGTACTTTCCCAGTATTGTTCATATATTTCCTATAAAGAAATAATTGATAAATGAAATTGGTAACCCCAATGTTAACTTGAAAGAAAGTTGACATTTCACATTAGCTCAAAATAGGACGAAGTTTGTTTGTACAATCATTATATTTAGGATTGGGGCTTTTACCACAATAAAGGTTGTTCTCTTCACTGATTCTGTAAGACCAAGGCTTAATGGTTGTCTCACAGCATGTATAGTAAGTCTTAAGCACCATAGCAAAGAATGATGTTTCATTGCTCAGATGAGACTGGTTGCTAGGAACTATTTAGAGCATCTTAAATATAGGTCATGATGTTTGCAGCTAAAGGTAAATTAATTCTGAGCAGTTTGAAAATCAGTAGTGTTCAGATGCCGAAAGACAGTCAAGCATTAGAGATTTCATCTAGGCTCTGTCTTCTAGGCATTTTCTTCTAGTCTTAGAGGAAAAGATCTCAGCATAAATATCTGAAAAAACATGAAGAATGCTGGCACTGTCCCAACATGTTCATCATTGTCTTAATTTGGCAGGGTAGTCTAGGATAGCCTGACGTCTCATGTTCTATAGGAGGAGCACAGTCAGGATTTTCTCATGCTGCTGATCCGTTTTTTATCCCACTGCCTCCATTCCTCTTCCCCAATTCCTACACGCCTTGTCTCCCAATACCTCAGTGCATATATAGTCCCCTCACTTCCTTTAGATGTCTCCGGTACCCTTCTTGTATTCCCCTCCCAGGTATATACAGCATATCCAGTTGCTGACTCTGTCTTTAGGGTTAGATTATGTGGAACAAGAGAAGAACTTGTGTTGGTGCTTCTTGTAGCCTGCACATCTGAATTCCCATTGTCTCTTCCAAATACAGTGAAACACAGCTGCCTTATATTCTCAAAGCTAGGGAATCTTCTTCCTGTCCTTATTTTCTGGAGCATCAGGAAGCTTGTTTCAGGTCTTATCTCATGTCATCTGATATTGCTGCATATTGTAGCAGCTGTATAGAAATACTGGGAGGACACGCAGAAAGTACGAAAACAAGAAATCCCTATCTATGTGGCATAAACAAGGGCAAATTCTATGGCCTGTGTAGATGAAATAAAATAACTTAAACAGTGCAGGAACTATTTTTGTATAGCTAGATTTAATGTATTTACATCTCCAGGTGTCCACATCTTTCTGAGAATCCTGGAAGGTTAATTAGTCTTTCTAAGGATGGCCTAACAACTTTTCAAATAGTTCTAAAGTGATTCTATGAGCAGAGGAATTAGAGAGGACTGGTTTCCTCCAGATTTCTGTCCCTTTCCCTCTCCAGCTCTCCTCACGTCCCCAGGACCCTACCCCCCAGGGCAGTGTTAGGTCCTTCCCATGCTCCTAGACCTTCTTGCCACCCCTAGCACCTTCACTTTCTCCCAGAGCAACTTCAGCTTCTTCTCTTCCCACTGCACCCCACTGTAACTTCTTTTAATTCTCATGTCCCTTTCTAATTTGCCTATGGCTAGTTTGAAAACTGCTGCACAAACAGGCAATACCTACATACATAACAGATTTGCCTGTGTTTTTCTCTGTTAATTTTTGGGGGATGTGTAAGAACTTCACAGAACTATGCCCCTTTTACAACTTGGATCAAATTAGCATATAGGTTTAAAATAGGGTTGGAAGTGAATGTTAAGGGGACACTGAGGCAAACAGGCTATATTAAGTGGAGGTTTCCAAAAGCACAAGGGAATTTAGGAACATTCTTTGTGGGGGACTGTAAGTATGAAGTCCAGACTTTTATCAGCTTGAAATGGTGGCTAGGGGGATTATTTTACTTTATATTTAGACATGTTTATTCCAGTGAAAGCAAGTTGCATGGATGCTGTTGGGGCAATAAAAGTCTTGCCAGTACAATATATTTTATTCAGAAACAGGCAATATTTTATATTTTGCCGTATAAATCTTCTACAGTAGGAGAGCCTACCAGTATCTCTGCAGTAGCAAACCTTATCTGGTGTATGGCTGTGCTCCTAAATATTTTCAGTATTTCTAGACCATGCCCTGGTTTTAGTATCACCTTGGGCCTTTGTGAAAGCATCAAAGATCAATTGCTGCGGCATCTAAGTTTCAATTTTAAGTTCAAAAATTTCACTGAGATAAGCCTTGTATCATATGTAATGATGAGTTTTCAGTGGCAGCAGCTCTCAGACGGGTGTGGGGGATTTAGAGAGAATAAATTGCTGGGGAGTTGCTAAGGCTGGAGCAAGGGAGGTGGCCAGGAAAATATCTGAGCTGCATTTCTTGCACTTGCCAATTCCCTACCTTCAAAAATGTCCTCAGTATCACAGTGTCATATGGGGATTCCAGGAGGGATTCCCTGCTCATTAGCATCTGTCTTGTAAGGTTAAACTCATAATGTGCAACTATGGTTATAAGAAAAAGTAATCTTTTCTTTTAACATATTATATATAAAATTTAAGATTTCTTTTAGATTACATATCAGCATGCACTCTGCACAAAAAGGCAGCTTAGGATTTTCAAAGAATTTTTGCATTGTCATTAATTTAGAGTTAAACTGACGGCAAAAGTGAGCATTTGATGCTGTCCTTAAAGCCCCGAATGCAGCAGCTATGTGGGACTTCCTTGCTTATGGGAATGATTTCAAATGCCAAAAGCTGAAGGCCCCCAGACCAGCAGGCAAAAAAAAATCCTTTTGTTGTTGTTTTATACCACAATATCTTTAAGCCATTCTTCTTGTGACTAGAAGGGCCCATATATGCTTTTGCTCTTGGTGGGCAATAGTGCTTTGTATTTATTCACTCTGTCTCACTGACATGTTTGAATGCTGCCTGGTGGGTGTCCACCACGGTGCTGTTCATCAAGAGTCCTCCGGTCAGACCAACCAGTTAAACTCCCTTGATATTGATATAAGAGAAACTGTCCAGCCCAGCCCAGCCCTGTTCCTTCATTTTGCACAGTACCTCTTTCCTGGGAACTACATGAATGGCTAGTAAGCCTAATGGGAAACAGTAAAAGCTATTAGGTTGCAAGCCAACATCTGACAATGGGAGCAGTAATAGATTATTTATTGTCTGTTGGTTTCAGACTATGTTTGTGGTAGTATCTTGGCATTGATCTTAGTATACGCTTGCAAAATGCATTAGCAAAGGCCCCAGTGTTTAAACATCCATTACAGAGCAATGAAACATTTCACCAATTAAGGCAAACCTTGGTCAAAGCATATCTTCGGAAAGAGCCTCGAGCAGGTCTGGATCAATGCCTTCCAGGAGAAAGGGATCTGTGCAACAAAGGGCTTGCAGGTTTGTGTTTGCTGGAAAATGAGAGCTTGAGCATAACACCACCCTCTGACAGCACTTGTGTTGCGTCTCTTTGAGCTGCATTTGTCAACACGTGTGACATTTTCAGGTTTTCTGCTCTAATGCAGAAAAGTAGATCTCAAATCTGAACACAGAATCAATTGAACTTGCCAGAAATTTTTATCAGGAAATTTTTACCTCCTGTGTATTTCACTAACAACAGCATGAGATTTAACTCAATAGTTTAGAAGAATGATACTTCTAAAAGGCCTTTTATCCACAATCATCTTCAGACTGCTCTGTTTAAAGTTATTCAAAATTTTCGGTCTCTCTGGATACTATTAATTTATTTTCAGTGAATTCAACTATAGCTCCCACGTTCAGGGATTTACACACCAGACTGATTTGTCCCTGTCTGTGGATCTGGTATGGAAGGAAGGATTTTATCGCTGATAAGGAGATAAAACAGGACTGCACATTATTTTTGTAAAGATTTGTAACATTCATTATTGCATTTTTATTGAAGTATCTTAAAACATTCTTAGTTATACCACCCGACTAAATTTGATGGGCTGTTCCCCAGTAAAAACTGAGAGACATCTTAGTCCAGGCAAATAGCACAATATATTTGTTTTTGACATCTATTAGATGTGTTATAGCTGAATATTATTTACTATGGGTCATAACAGTAGGATTTCTGCTGTCCCCTAGTGGCTAGTTAATTTTCTGAGTTTAGTACATCCATTACTATTTCCATTATCCTATCAGAAATTATAAAGTGGCTCGCAGTTTGATTTACACCTGCAAACACACACAAACTTTAAAAAACTCAGTTAAAATATTTTCCAGCATAAAAGCTGACCACCTGGTAGAAGCCTTATGAAATAATCAGCAAATGTATCTGTACTGTATAGCTTTAATTTTCCAGGAACATGAGAGAGACTGTGTGGTGACATTTCCCAGAAGCTTATGGTGAAAGGTAAAAGCAATGAAACCTGGAAACAGCTAGAGAAAGCCGATTTAGTTCTTACTGAAGTAGTTAGTAGTGTTTTGACACTGTGGTAAATTTGCTTAACTTGTTGATAGAGTGAGATACACCAGACAATATTTTTAGATGGCAGGAGTGGCACAGAGTGACTCCCTCTCCTCTGCATCCTGATGTCAAACCGAGTTTCTGCACCCAGATCCCATCACCTGCTGATTTAAAGCATTTTTTGCAGCAGCAGAGCTGAACAGATGGTAGCATTGCCTGACGTGTGGCACGAAGACTGCAATAACTTTATGAGATGAGGTTGAAAGGAGATTTATGACCAAGCCTCGCTACTGGTCCTGATCCATATGACTAGTCCCCCTGCTACTGTAGTGAGAGCAAGGCCCTGCCCAGCTTCAGCAGACTGAAAATTGGGATAGTGTGTGAAGTCTGTAAAGTGACTGCAGAACAGAAATTGTGGTTGAAATGTAGTTTGTATACTAAAATTCATTTCAAAATGCTAGTGTAGAATGACCAACTCTTTCTATAAGACTCTACAGCGTGAATCTAAAGGAGCATAAAGTGGCCCTCCTGACTCAGCATGTTTTATCTCCATCAGCTAATTCCCAGAATAAAGAATACTCCACTGCTTAAAGCCTTTTTTTTTTGTAATTTCTACCCTGCATAAACATGCTTTGAAGTTCCTCAAACGTGTAGTAGCAGAAAGCATCCATAATGCTCTGCTACACTTCCTCCAGTCAGGGAATAGTTTACACAACTTGAAATATGCTGTGTTGGAGCTTCAGCTGATGGCAGGCATAGTCTGTTGGGGCAGCTTTTTGTATTAAGCTTATGGAGCAGAGCTTGGATCCAGCAGTATGGGTCTCTCATGAGCTCTGCTCTGTGTAGCTTCAACTACAATCATTGTTGCCAAACTCAGCATTTCAACACAAGCCTGACAATGTTTGGTGTTTTCCATGAAGCCTTCGGCTACTGGCATCATGTTGCATTTGACTGCTGGCCAGCACGGGAGAGAGGGGAGCGCTGCCATCCTTGGCTGAGGAGCATGGGGATTCAGGGCAGGGGTGGCTCTACCTTGGTGAGGACTGACATGTGCCAAAGAAGACTGACTGGACTTTGAGTCCCTTGGGAGTGCACCTCCTTCCAGGCTGTGAAAGGACCTGTTAGCTCAGACTTAGTGCTGGACTCACACTGCTCCCACATGTTGGAATGGTGGCTCCACATTGGGTATCTTAGCCTGTGTCCAAAGTTTGGAACAAGAGGAGGAGGGTGTGCTTATTTTTCCTTCTTAACTGCTTTGATAGAGTAAGCTGTGCTTTGGGGAATGAGACTGCGTTGGTGGAAAGGCAGAAAGGTGTTCAATATGCAAAGATATGCAAAGAATCTTGCCAGCAGCACAGCAGAGAGAGCAAACAGGTTAAAGATGGAAAATGGAAAACAGTTTTGCAGGTTTTGGCTATTTGCTTGGGGCTGGAACATGTGGCATACAAGGAGGGGTGAGACATTTAGATCTGTTCAGCCTGAAGAAAAGCAGTCAAAGAGGACACCTTTTTCCTCTCTTCAGCTAATGAATGGGATACTATTAATAGAGAAGACAGAGACAGACTTTTCTTGGAAATGCACAGCGATGGGACAAGAGGCAATAGACACAACTTAGCTACAGGAAATTCTAATTAGATGTAATGAAAAAAATTTCGATAGGGGGGTGGTCAAGCACAGTAACAGGCTGCCAAAAGAGGTTTTAGGCTCCATCCTTGGAGATACACAAAACTTAACAAAGCCTTGCACAGCGTGATCTGCTTGGACAAGCTTTGAGCAGAGGTTGGACTAGATGACTCTTCGTGGTCACTTCCAACAAAAATTTTGCTATTTCTATTACATTTGGTTGCTATTTAGCTAGTCAGTATTTCTGGATCTGGCTTTGAGTCTATGTGCAAACTCTGATATAAGGAGCTAATAAGCAGGATGCTGTCAGGACACAATAATGACTAACAATTAAAAATGCAGATTTTTTTGAAAGGGCTGGGCTGGCACTGATTTCCTTCAGATGCACAAGTATTCAGATTACAGTAGGGTTATGGAAGTAGTGGTGGTAGTGTAGTTGGGTATCTTGAAGGGAGCTTTTTTGTATAGCTTGCAAATACTTGTGTCATACACGTTACTTTTTCTTGTACATAAATCTGCAGCTCGCCACACTATTTACACTTTTAGTAGAAAAGCCTTAGCTGGAATTTTCAAGGGAACTTAATTATATTCAAGTTCAATGGAAGTTGCACCTGAATGTCTGTGAAGATTCACTGAAAACAGGGCCAGTTTTGCAAAGATGTTCTAGTGTAAAGGATAGTACCTGGCATAAAAGAGACGTCTCAAGATCTCTCACATCAGTGGAAGTCCTGTTAATTTTAATGAAAGTCCTGTTTACTTACTAGACCAATATATAAGTTGATGTGAATTGGTGATAATTGGTGTAAATTGGCGTCAATTGGTGTAAATTGGCATAAAATGCCCATTCAGGAGGGGAGAGGTGGGGGCCATAATTTGGGCAGGCATGGTATCTTTCCAGTACTTCCACACTGTCTGGGTGCAGAAGGTCCCAAGAAGTTTGTACAGGTGCAGTTGTTCCCTTTAGTGTTGTGCATTGCAGTACTGGAGCTGTAGTGCTTGCAAATGAATGTTACATATAATATTTAACAGCTGTCTGCTGCAAATTTTCTTTTATACAATTCCCATTTTTTCAGTAGGTTCTTTGATACAGAGAAGAGTTAATTTTTTTTTTTTATTACTTCTTAGTACCTAAAATGAACTTTGTGCAGGGTGGCTATAATGTTTTCCATCTGTTAGCCACATCAATAATAAACAACAAAATAATTTTGTTCTTTAACTTCCCCACAATGGCACAGAAAAAAAAAAAACCAACAAAATTTGGTCATTTATCTACTGCTGTCTTGGTGATCCAGAGCCAAATGCAGTCCTTATTTTTAAGTCAATGGAGCGACTACATGAATGAATTTAAGCATATTGCACAGAACAATCTTATTTTATTTGCACATCCACACAGGGTGTTAGGAGCAATAGAACAGAATAACAGACGCTTCTAAATTCTTTTTTTCACCAAATCCTCAACCAAGCAGTGAAACTATTTTTTTTACAACACTAAACCCCAATGCAACTAATATATTCATAATGGATTTTTATGATCCACTCTTGTATCCCCAAAGGCTCATTTGCAGACCTTAATGCAATTTTCCAAAAGCTGAAAAATGTAATTCAGAGCAGCTTCCTGTTCTAAAATCACATTGATTCACTAATTCACTGTTTATAGCTTCTTATTGCAGACAAGGCAGTTTTTTGCAGATAGGACCTTTCTCGGTAAGTAAAATACAAACCAGACAAAGAACCCAATTCTTTAGCTGAAATCAGCAGGGAAGTGTTTAACCATAACTGCAATGGGCCTCAAGTACATTTTAAAATCGAAGTGTATGCTTAAATATTCTCTCAGAGTAAAAAGGCTTTTCTAAACTAGTGCCAAAACCAGTCGAGAACGGCTTATCTACCAAGAAACTAAAGAAGAGAAATTACAACACACCTAAATTAAAACACATTTAACTCTTTAGTGAATTTTTTTATTTAGGGGAACAGGAGCCAGGAATTTCTGTTACACATACAAAAAAAAAACAGAAGCAAAAAAATGTAATGAATACAAGAAAGAAGTGACCATGAGAACACCAGACCATCTGTTTATCTCCTCCAAAAATGCTCAGCCATGAGGCACTAAACATTCATGAACTACATGCACATATTGCAAAAGTTTGTTCTAATGCTTGGGCCTGGTGAAATCTCCTTGGCCAAAAATTGTGATTTAACCCATTTTAAAGGCAATCGTGAACTAAACTTCTCAGACTTTTTGTAAAAAATAAAGCTGCTGGTGTTTGAAAGTTTGGAGTTAAAAATTACCGTTTTCTTTAAACAAAACTAATGCTTGTGACTTTTCATCTTTAGGTGAAACTACATAGAGTTCATCCTTCAGAACCTGCATACTGCTGGCAAAAGAAAGTCTGGGGGCTCTGTCCCCCACCAAATGCAGAATTTGGATCCAATCCTGCCCCCTCATTTACTTGAGTAGTCCAGTGACTTTGGTAGAATTGGTACATTATTCAAGCACTTCTTGCAACACCATAAGATAAACATTACTTTCCTTTTTACATCTGAAAGACCAAGTCTCAGAGAGATCAGAAGGTTTAGGCAGTGCCATCCAACGTCTAGCTGCCCCCTTGTCTGCTGACTGAGCCTGACAGCACCTGAGATTTTGACATTCAAGTTCCTCTCATGCCTGAAGGACTTCTCCCAGGCACATCCAGAGGCTCTCGGTTCCTGCTGCAGCACAGATCAGCTTGCACCTCAAGTCTAAGCCCTTCAGGATTCACAAACCTGCTGTTTCCTCACCCGGCCTTTTTAAGGACTGTTTCTCACATGTGTCCAGAGACACCTGCTGCATTGGCTTCCACATAAAATGCTGGTTCTTCCTGCTGGAGCAACAGTGAGACAACACCTTTGTCTTCTTCATGGCTTGAGGCAGGAGGTTTGGTCTCAGTTCCCGCATGTGTCCAGCAGCTTTGCTCTGACTACCAAGCCACAGGTTCTTTGGCTTGAAGCATAACTTGGGGAAAATGGACTAGCTCTCCACATGAAGCCATGCCACTGGCAAAAAAGTAATAAGATGGAGAGTGATGTAGGGTGAGAGCAGGAGCAGGACTACAGCCAGGTGGTTTGGGATCTTCTCTGGGAATAGGTATCCATGCTCCAAAGCCTACCTGCACAGGTTTAAAAACCGAGTCTCTAATTTCCAGTTTATTTCCCTACCCTTTAGTTTTAGGCTTTGTCACAAGTGTTGTTTGATTTAAAATGGGATACAAAACTAGCTTTTCTCCTGAAAAACAGCCTGTAGTAGGTGTCTAGGGTGCCTTTTGGACTGATGTGTGTTTTAGTATCCTCAGGCAAAAGTGAGACTAGGAGCTGAGTCTTCTGCAGCCTGTAACTCATCTAAGCAGTAGCCATTTGGCATTGAAAGGAAGGGCATCTCGGTCCCAGCAGCTGTATTGGAGGCACCAATAGGACCCATAGCACAGCAAAGGCAGTGAAGGCTCTATGTGGGTAATTTTGAGACCCACTCTTTTGGATGGTGTCACATTTTCAGGCTATTTTCAGTGGCTCCCTGACCTGCATGCTGCCTCTTGTGCCTTCCAGTCGAAGATGCCAGTTCCCAGAGGGATTTATTTGGGAACTGAACTGGGAACTGAGGATTCCTCTGCAGAGGTGAGTGGTTATAGCTTTGATGCTGTGAGACTGAGTATCCCACTCCCATTACAGATCTGGACTTAAATTTCTTGTTTAGAATAAGGCACAATGGTTTGACTCTGGAGAAGAAAAGTGAAGAATAAAACCACTGAGTCTCATTCCCTTAAGTTTTCCTTTCTGGGGGAGACAGAAGTGATTCCATCCATGTGGATGCAGGAGGTCCCCTTCACCCCAAGCACGCACCTTCACAAGGTAATGGCACAAGACATCTCTTCAGGGGAGTTCGGCAGTGCGGGCCCTTCAACATGCAGTTGAGGAACCCGATAAAATTAGTGGTTATTTCAATCATAAATGATGCCTACCGGTAACTTACCAGGGAAAGGCTGGCGGTCCCCTGAGCCTGTGAGAAGATGCAAAAGGCTTGAGAATACCGCCATCTCCTGGAAATGCCTCATATAGCTTTGCTTTTCTAAGTTGCCAGAACGCGGTTTTTTTCACCTAAAACCACTGTCATTCAAATCGATAGTTTATTTAATGTATGTCCTATTGCTACCAAACAGTAGTTTGGCTAAGGTATTTCCATGCTTTGGCAATAATCGAACACCACCCATGTAGGGTTTTTTTCCAGTGTACCCCATATAATGGTGAACAAAATGTGATACATGCATGGGGCAGATTTTCAGTGTAAAAGACGAGGACACGCTGTATTTGCCAAAGGGGCATGCCGCCATTCATGCTAAATGAAACCCTTTGGGCTAGTAACCTGCAATCCAAGCTAAACTAACTTTTACATTTTATCTAAAGCCTTCATCTGAAAGCTGATTTTTCTCAAAGTAACAAGAAAAAAAGGGGAAGGGGAAGGGGAAGGGGAGGAGGGAGGAGGAGAGGAGGGGGGAGGAGAGGAGGGGGGAGGAGAGGGGAAAAGAAGAAAAAAGAGGAGAGGAGAGGAGAGGAGAGGAGAGGAGAGGAGAGGAGAGGAGAGGAGAGGAGAGGAGAGGAGAGGAGAGAGGAGAGAGGAGAGAGGAGAGAGGAGAGAGGAGAGAGGAGAGAGGAGAGAGGAGAGAGGAGAGAGGAGAGAGGAGAGAGGAGAGAGGAGAGAGGAGAGAGGAGAGAGGAGAGAGGAGAGAGGAGAGAGGAGAGAGGAGAGAGGAGAGAGGAGAGAGGAGAGAGGAGAGAGGAGAGAGGAGAGAGGAGAGAGGAGAGAGAAGAGAGAAGAGAGAAGAGAGAAGAGAAAAGAAAGAAGAGAAAAGAAAGAAGAGAAGAAAAGAGAAAAGAAAGAAGAAAAGAGAAGAGAAAAGAAAGAAGAAAAGAGAAAAGAGAAGTGGAAAAGTGTATTGGGTTTGCATGGTAAGGCTTTGGAAGCAGAGGGTGGCTATAGGGGTGGTTTCTGTGAGAAGCTGCTAGAAGCTTCCCCCATGTCTGACGCAGCCAATGCCAGCCGGCTCCAAGATGGACTCACCACTGGCCAAGGCCAAGCCCATCAGCAACAGTGGGAGTGCCTCTGTGGTAACATGTTTAAGAAAGGGAGGAAAAAAAAAACCCTGTGTACCTGCAGCCAGGAGAGAGGAGTGAGAGTGTGCAAGAGAGAAACCACTCTGCAGACACCAAGGTCAGTGAAGGAGGAGGGAGAGGAGATGCTCCAGGTGGTGGAGCAGAGACTCCCCTGCAGCCCATGGTGAAGAGGATGCTGAAGCAGGTTGTCTCCTGGAACCCATGGAGGTCCACGGTGGAGCAGATATCCATTTGCAGCCCGTGGAGGAGCCAACACTGTAGGAGGAGAATATGCCAAAGAAACCAAAGCTGGAGCAGGCTCCTGGCAGGACCTGTGACCCTGCAGGGGACCCAGGCTGCAGCATTTTGTTCCTGAAGTACTGCACCCCATTGAAAGGACTCACGATAGGGCAGCTCATGAAGAACTGCAGCTCATGGGTGGAACTTCATGCTGGGGCAGGGGAAGAGTGTGAGGAGAAAGGAGCAGCAGAAACAATGTGTGATGGACTGACTGCAACCCCCATTCCCTATCCACCTGTGCCGCTGAGCAGAAGGAGATAGAGAAGTCGGGAGTGAAGTTGAGCCTGGGAAGATGGGAAGAGTGGGGGGGGAGGTCTTTTAAGATTTGTTCTTATTTCTCATTATCCTACTCTGATTGATTTGATTGGAATCAATTAAATTAATTTCCCCGAGATGAGTCTGTTTTGCCCATGACAGTAACTGCTGAGTGATCTCCCTGTCCTTATCTCCACCCAAAAGCCTTTTGTCTTATTTTCTCTCCCTTGCCCAGCTGAAGAGGAGAGTGACAGAGCAGCTTTGGTGGGCACCCGGCCAGCCATGGCCAAACCACCACATTAAGCTGATGGCACCTCAGAGATCTCCCAGGATTGTCCCAGTGTAGCGTAATACTTATCATTCCCTTATTGCTTCTTTATACATGCTGCTTTATACGTGCTGCTCATGTCACAGCCTAGCACAGTCCCATAGTCAATGCATCACACTGCTGAACCACCCAACATCCAGAGGCACATTTCTTCTCTTAGCAACTTTCTCTTACAGCTACAACAGGTTCAATGTGAGCTAAAACTTTGGAGTATTAATCACATCAAATGGTAAAATCACCTAACAAGTAACAAGAGATTATAACTTCATGTAGTTTGGAGTCTTAGCTGAAGGTAAGATGGAAACTATTTAAGTTTCCTGTTAGGAATAGATTCAGGATTTTAACAAAGTGTTTCTTGACATAAATACAGACATAATAGGTGTTTTCTCTATCTACTCAAACTGATGCATGGAAATTTATCATAAGAGAGAAATTGCAGTGGCTGCCTGGCTGCAGAACAGTTGGTAAACAGCGGAAAGTGACCTGTGTGGCCTCTGTGCCCTGGCACCCAGATGACAAAATGGTCTGCTCTGTATGTCATCTCATGTGTCATTTGTCATTCTCCTGACCAAGCATTCCGATGGCAGTGTGTCCAGGTCAGGCTTAGGGAAGCCTGAAATAGGGACACCAGCAACCTCAATGTACATCATGATATTCAGGGAGCAAACCAGTGCTATCGTGTGTTGCCTGTTATTGGTATCATCTTCCATCATTTTTCATTAGGAACCACTGAGACAGTCTGTTCTCAATTAGGGAACTTTCAGTGTGAGTGATGATGCATAGAGAGAAGTACAGTACAGATTCCTAGAGGACAAGCAAGCAGAAGGGTGTGATAAGTGATGCTGGCCATTCTGGTCTCCAAAGGCTCTTGGTTTCATGAATTCTCTTGCAGGGTATGTATGGCTGGGTTGCTCTGAGATAGGGAGGCAGGGAAAAAAGCAGAATGAAGGTGGAAACTACCTCCTTCTTGTATGCACTAAACAAAGGTAGTTTATCTAAGGGAACTGAGCACTCAGACAGACAAGACCTCTCCCTGGAGCTCCCTCCTGTCCCCAGGCAATCGAGTAGGATGGAAGACGATTGATCTTCTGACCAGTGCAAAAATAGATCATCTTGGCAACAAATGGCAAAGAACCTGGCTTGTTGTCTCTTGGGTATTGAAAGGCAGCCCCAGACAAAGGTACTGTGTAACACATGCCTCAGTACACCAGTAAAGCTGGCAGTAGAAATGGAGAAGAGTGCTTTCTGCTTGATGGCTGACCCACAGACTGTGAAGCCACAAGGCTGCCCAGTGAGAAACATGAGCTGAACAGGCCTGTATCCGCAGCACCTGCTGGGGATGGAAAGGAGCAATCAACAGGAGAAATGTGAAAAAGTAATTTCCTCCTTTCTGTGGCACTTTTAATTTCTTGCTCCCTCCCTACCTCATTACTTACGTACAACGTAAAGCGCCTATATAATCCTGGAGGGTGTTCACAATTCATTGTGTATTTTTTGAGGTTTTGGTGGAGAGGGCCATAATGGACCATTGTTACCTTTCCAAGACGTGATTAACATTTTCATTTGTGAAACTGGTCGGATTTACATTGCAGGATCCTTCCTCTCTGCCAGTCAAACTGCTTTAGGGGCAGTAGGAAGAGAGCAATGTCTGGTGCAGGATACAGCTGGGACAGACCGAGAGTGAGCTCTGGCTGGAGAGCACAGTGTGAGCTCCAACATAAAGGTAAAGAAACTTGGACAGATTTGATGTTTCTTGTTTAGAAGAGAGGGACCAGTGAGCTGTATCTCAGCAAATTCCCCTGAAAGGGGAGGAGGAAGGAACTAAGGGTACAGACAGTAGCAGAGGTTCAGGCTCAGGCACTACAGAGCCAAGTAAGAACCTAAGAGCCCCACCTCAAACCAGATCTCCCATGAACCCAGGAACATCAGCCCAGCACAAGCGTCAAGTTTAAGTATACTGGCATTTCTTAGCTTCTTGGTAGGTATCAACCTCCCTTAGGTGGAAAGGTCAAATATTTCCTTTTATGTAAAACATTGAAGCACAGCAAAACCCTCTATGGAAATTGTCTGCATCAGTGTCTACATTTAGCCTGCACCCAGGGCTAAACTGTAACAGTTACTCTATCACCCAATGAACCCTCACCAACCAGGGAGGGGAATCAGGAAAAAGGAGAGAAGACCCACAGGTGAAAGTACAACAGATTTAATGAAAACACCACCAGTACAAACAGAACATACTTAGCCAAATGAATATGCTGTTGTCAGGCTGTACTGCAGAGTAGTCCTCAGGAGGAGCAGGAGGAACCCCAGCAGGAATAACCTTACAGGAGCTCCCTCTCCTCAGTAAGCCTTCCCCCTTCATAATGTGCATGACATTATGGTATGGGCTATGCCTGTCGCTAACTCAGGTCAGCTGCCCTGTCTGGCTTGAACCTGCCTAGTATGGCTGGCCTACGGTTCATCCCAGCCAAACCAGGACAATCAGATGTTTAGATACTTTTGCTGAGCCTTATGTTCATGTATTTTGAGATATAAAAGGTACTATACATGGCACTGAGGTATCTGTTTCTACGAAACAGCTGCGTGATGCACATGATAACCTGTTCCCTAGACCCTCCTAATCTAGGTGGTACCTGGCTGACTTTAATGAGGTTAGGAAGGAAAATTACGTTTGTTTAGTAATTTTTCTTCAGAAGATTTTACAGTAACAAAAAACAGTGTCTGCCTCTCTTTCCCTCTGCATTGTTTTTCACCTACAATCGCTCTTTCACTGCTGGTGCCCTAAGAGCCTGCCAGGGCACCTGCCTGGGTTTAGACCTCAGTTTGTAGTGTTAAAGACAACTTTACTATTAAGTTTGCTCCATAAATATCAACTAAGATAATATTGACCTACTTTAAAAGATCATGTTCGGACATGGAGTTCAGCAAGAGTAATATTTTGTATTAATATTTACCTTTCATTTTTTTAATTTGGGGATTAATTTTGGTCAACATTGAACTTCCCAAGTTAAATTTAAGCATATCGCAGAGCTTATAAATTATCAGGTATCTGTTTTGTAACACACTTCGTTTTGGTTAAGAAAACAATTATATTCTTGAATCAGTCTAGACAGCCCACTGTGAGTTTCAAATGAGCTCTAGATGCAGTATTAAACAGTAAACTAGAATTTTTATTGACTGTGTTTTACACTTGCATTCATTTTAAAATCTATGCAGTATCTCAGGAACCTAAAAAGTCCTTGGAAAAATCTAAAATCTACAAGCAGAAGCAAAGTTTGACTTTTTTTTGGCAATCTTTACAAAAGCTTTTTAGATGTCTCCAGGTCTTCCCTGGTGAAAGAAAAAAAAAAAAAAAAAGGCTGTTTTTTTCTCACTGGTCCACTTCAATACTGGTTTGGATGGCTGAATTCTGTCTATCTAAATTCTGGCCTACAATTCTAGCTGGACAGGACTTCTTGTGTTCACAGTGGCCTGATGCTCCAGCTCCAGCAGCAGGAGGAGGATATTGGGCTTCCCACTGCGTATTCATCCCCATTCAAGAGAAATACAGTATCAGAGTGGTCTGTTCCTCATTCATTATAGTACACAAGTGGTGTTGTAAGAGGAGACATTTTCACTGGGACTAATGAGCAGAGTCTTAATTGCAGTGGAACTAAGACAACAATATTTCAATTGCAGCATAACTAATTGAGGTAAAATGAGGATATTCTCCTCAGGTCATCCTGGGCCTTTTGAAATTATCAGATATGTGGATGCCAGTGCTTCACAACTGTGCAATGGGGTTGTTTGTGCCATTCAATCTACGGTAATTCTTTTTGATTTCAAGTATAGCCTAACTAGCGTATACAAATGCAAAATTTCTAGTAATTTTTTTACCCTTTCCGGAATTGTCTGAGCCTCTCAGAGATACAAGTGATGGCACACTATTTTTTCCCATTCAAAATTCTTATTTGCGAGTCTTTTTCTTCTGAATTGGAATGAGAAGCCAAACACTCTTCTGGTCAAAGCATTTTGAGACTGAGGTATGATTTTATCATTATAAACAAATTTAAAACTCTTTAGTTGCAATGAGATGAAAACAATGTTCATAAGCCAAAACCTTGTATCAGAGAGGACACATCTGGCGGTCCAACAGAGGTGAAGCCTCACGGCTTCACACTCCCAGGTCCAACCAGGAGCAAGGCTGAGCATGTAGTCCCAATAGGCACACACAGAGACACATGTATACAATACACATATACATATACACATAGCTGGCCACAGTAATGAAAATGGGCAGAAAACATGCCACTCACATAAACACAAGCTGCACCAATGGCCTCATCCTGTTCCCTTCTCTGGCTCATCAGGATGAAGATCTGTTGGAGGGAAACACAGCCATACATACAAACAAAATATAGGTTGTTCCAGTAACTGACTGAAACCCTCACTATGTGGTCCTGGATCCTCAGTTTCCACAGTTGCTAGCATGCAAAACCCCAGTGCCTGCAGCCCCACACAGACATAAGCACACTATGGATCCCCCAGAAAGTGTCACCTGGATCCTCCTGTCTCCAGTTGCCTCACACAGATACACGCATATACAGATGCAAACAAGACTCTCAGTCGACCACAGCCCCCACAGTCTGGCCTGGAACCCTGCTCCCCCCAGTAGCCAGCTCCTTCTGTGGGCTCACTCAGAGATGCAGGCACCCCCGGCTCCCATGCCACCCCTGCTTGCCATTGAGTCCAGCGTGATCTTTGCTAGTGCTCACAGACTTGCTCGCACACCTGCACTCATGCCAGTCCCTGGCACTGTGAATGGATGGCTGCTGTAACACATGGTCCCTGCTCCAGTTGCTGGCACTCGGACACCCATGTCCAACGTGCACACAGAGTAGAGAGTCCCTCACTCAGGAGATTGCTTAGAAATAGATTTTAGTGAGAATACAGGACAGACTGTCATGACCAGGCACAGGGGATGGCCAGACAAGCATGCTGAGCACCAGCATGTTTACATGTCACCACCCCTTTCATCCCCTTATCCTATTTCCCACACTCATTCCTCCTCAAACCACTTTGATCCTTCGCTTTCCCCACCTTTGTTTTTTCTCCTAAATATCCTTCAATAAGTCTTAAACAATTCCCAAATGCTCTTTCCTGTATCCCTGTGGTGGGTTAACCCCTGCAGGCAGTTGAGCCCCACACAGCTGTTCGCTTGATCCCCCCCCTCCCTACCCCCTTATGGGACGGTGGAAAGAGTCAGAAGGGTAAAAAGGAGATAACTTGTGGGCTGAGGTAAAGATGGGTTAATCAGTAAAACAAGATAAGGAATTCATGCACTTCTTCCCAGCTGGCAGGCAGCTGTTCAGCCATCTCCAGGAAAGCAGGTTTCCATTACACATAACGGTGACTTGGGAAGACAAACACATAGCCCTGAATAACCCTCCTTTCCTTCTTCTTCCCCCAGCTTTTTATTGCTGACATCTATGGTCTGGTATATCCATGTGGTCAGCTGGGGTCAGCTGTCCCAGCTGGGTCCCCTCCCAACTTCTTTTT
Organism: Leptosomus discolor; assembly: GCF_034619465.1. Classification (NCBI taxonomy): domain Eukaryota; kingdom Metazoa; phylum Chordata; class Aves; order Leptosomiformes; family Leptosomidae; genus Leptosomus; species Leptosomus discolor. Next base: position 65,944,455 of record NC_141419.1, on the reverse strand, counting down.
CACCCCCAGCCCACTCACTGGTGCAGTGGGGTGAAAAGCAGAAAAGGCCTTGGACTTTGTGTAAGTCCTGCTCAGCAGTAGTGAAAATATCTCTGCAGTATCAACACTGTTTTCAGCACAAATCCAAAATATAACCCCATACCAGCTACTATGAAGACATTTGACTATGCCAGCCAAAACCAGTACAATCCTGTGAGTCGTGTAGCCCTAGGCAGTAACCTGAAAGGTGCCTGACTCACCACTCACGGTGGTGGGTGTCACCCCCAGCCCAAGGGGCTGATGGCCCTCCTGGGACAGTGCTGAGAGGTGATGGGGCAGGGGCTCCCTTTCTCTGACAGGGTTGCTAGTGTTCTCCTGCCTGGTACTGTGCTTCTGTGCTCCTGGTGTGTGGGTGGAGATGTGCCTTTTATCACATAACCTAACAGTACATACAGTAAATATCAAACAAATAAAAGCTCTAGGAAAATAAAACAGTTTTTTAACTTTATCTCAATATTGTGGAAGGAAAAAACCCTATGGGTTCTGTCAAAAAAAATTGTTAAAACCATCAAAGTATTACTGACAAATATCTCAGTTTCAACAAATATGCACTTATCAGTTACAAAATGTTATGTGTATTTTTCTATCAGCCAGTTCCGCAAAGCAGCATCTCCTTCTTGCTTTGAATTCTGCTTGGAACTTATCTGGGTAATATCTTTCACTGAAGTATTTTGCCTATTTTGTAACTGATAGTTTGAATTAAAGGCAAATTGACAAATATGCAAAAAATAACATTTCTCAGCAAAAATAAAATCTTGCTGAAGAACCATTACTTTTCTATCTGGATAAAATAACTGTTATTTGTACAAAGAGTATAACATAAAGAATTAAAACAAATACACCTACTGGTCCTGCAGGAACATACACAGATACTTAGTCATTTAACATTACTCACTCTGAACAAGTAGAATATTAAACACAGATAGTAAATCTCTACTTGCTCCTAGTAATGAAGAAGGAAGTTGATTTTGTTTGGCTTTCCCTGAACACTGACTACAGAACAAATATCCCTAAAGATTATCCTTGTTTTAAGAAGAAAAAAATTAATTCCTTTGTTTGTAGATAAATTGAGGTTTAGAGTTCCTGATCACAAATGCTTCAAAGCAGGACAGTTTCTTGCAGACCACTGCTCTCAGGAAGCTGAAAAGCCGTCCTTAGCAGGTGGTGAGATTTGCCTTTTCCCAGGTGAGGAGGTTCTATTCAAATATTCCTTAAGTGTTTTTCCTTAAAAAATGAAGACCTGAATTAAAGTTACAGGTACTATAGCATTTTAAGTTAAGGCATGTTCAGACTGATATTTGGAAATATCAAAGGATGTGTGTAATTTGAAGAGAATGGAACATGAATATCAAATTGAGACTGGAATTCAAGTTGTTGCTTTCAAGGCTGGATCACTGAGCCCACAGCCCCTACCTGTGAAGACATTACTGCTTCTCAGGAAACTCCACAGGGCATCCCAGGCTGAAGTATCCCTCCATTGCTGTGCTACAGACAATTCCAGACGCACTAAGCTGACTTAGCAAATGGCTTGCAAAGGTGTCATGTGTAACGTTGTGTCAAAAGAAGTTGCTCTGCAATATGGCAGAAAACTTAAAAACTGATGTTATTCTTGCAAGCAGAAGATATAGGAGCAACAGAATGATCAGTGGACCTCAGATAAAGCAAACATCAGCGAACTTAGGAAATGGCAGAGAGGAGCTCTTTGGGAGCGATAGTAAGAGGAACAGGTGCTGCATTTTGGAAGGAGAAATTAATTGCACACCTATAACATAAGGACTAATTGGGCAGCTAGCAGTCCTGAGAAAAGTACCTGAGTACTACGGTACATTGTAAACTGAATACGGGCCAGCAACGCTACATTACTGACAGGGAAGCAGGTTTTTTTACAGGACCATAAGGTAATTCAGGTGGGACCTCTGGAGGTTTCTAGCCCAACTTCCTGATTGAAGCAAGGTCACCCATGAAGTCAGGCCAAGTTGCTCTGGTCCTTACGCAGTCCTACCATGAAAACCTCCATCCATGGAGAGTTCACAGCTTCTCTGGTTAACCTGTTCCAAAGCTTGACTGTCTTCATAATCGAAAAAGTCTTTGCTTATATCCTGTCAGAATCTTTCTTGTTTCAATTTTCCAGGATGCATTAACAGAAGTAATGATGACTATGGTAATTATTTTGCTGTAGTCGCACTGGTGGAGTCTCAGTTTTATAGTTTGTAGTTTTCATATTTTTTCCAGTTTGGTGTACTGCACTTAAAAGTACACTGACAAATTGCAGTGTCGAGAGAAGAACAATAAAGTGTGAAAAGAGGGTCGGAAACATGATCCTTGAGGCAAGCATGAAAGGACAGAGTGGTTAGTGAAGAAAAGAGAAACAAATGCACAGCACTGCACATAAGAATGTTCTGTTAGTCTGTAAGGGGATTGTGATCAATCATGCTTCTGGGCACAATGACAAGAGACAAAAAATAATTGATTTACATTCATATTAAATTTGGTTAGAAACCAAAGGAAGTTTTTTAAAACTACCTGGCTGATTTTGTGGATTCTTCTTCACTAGAGGTTAAAGGAGGAAGTTTAGAGAAGTATCTGCCAGAGTTGTGTCTAGGCTTAGTCCGCCCTCAGTACAAAGGATGGACTGGAGCTCCTGCTACTCCCATGTGTATTGGCTTTGTGTGGAAAGGTTTTGGTAGCACAGGGTGGCTATAGGGGTGGCTTTTGTGAGAAACTGTTAGATGCTTCCCCTACATCCAATAGAGCCAACACCAGCCGGCTCCAAGATGGACTCACCGCTGGCCAAGGCTGAGCCCATCAGCTATGGTGGTAGTGCCTCTGGGATAACATATTTAAGAAAGGGGCGGCGGGGGGTGGGGGCAGTTGGAGCTGGAGGGAGAGGAGTGTAAATACGTGAGACAACTCTGCAGACACCAAGCTCCGTGAAGAAGGAGGGGGAGGAGGTGCTCCAGGAGCCAGAGCAGAGATTCCCCTGCAGCTGATGGTAAAGATCATGGTGAGTCAAGCTGTCTCCCTGCAGCCCATGGAGGTCCATGGTGGAGCAGATATCCACCTGGAGGACCCCACGCTGGAGCAGGTGGATGTATCCAAAGAAGGCTGTGACCCTGTGGGAAGCCTGCACAGGAGCAGGCTCCTGGCAGGACCTATGGACCCATGAAGAGTGGAGCCCATGCTGGAGCAGGTTTTCTGGCAGTACCTGTGACCCCGCGGGGGACCCACGCTGGAGCAGTCTGTTCCTGAAGGACTGCACACAGTGGAAGGGACCCACGCTGGAGCAGTTCATGAAGAACTGTAGCCTGTGGGAAGGACTCACATTGGAGAAGTTCATGGAGGACTGTCTCGTGTGGGAGGGACCCCATGCTGGAGCAGGGGAACAGTGTGAGGAGTCCTCCCTCTGAGGAGGAAGGAGCAGCAGAGATGTGTGATGAACTGACTGCAACCTCCATTCCCCATCCTCCTGTGCTGGTCAGGGGGAGGAGGTAAGAGAACTCAAGAGGGAAGTTGAGCCCAGTCAGAAGGGAGGGGTGGAAGGAAGCTGTTTTTAAAATTTGGTTTTAGTTCTCATTATCCTACTCTGATTTGATTGGTAATAAATTAAACTAATTTCCCCAAATCAAGTCTATTTTGCCCATGATGGTAACCGGTCAGTGATCTCCCTGGCCTTGTCGCAACCCACAAGCCTTTCATTATATTTTCTCCCCCTTGTGCAGCTGAGGAGGAGAGTGGCAAAGTTGCTTTCATGGGCACCTGGCATCCAGCCACGGTCAACTGTGTTTCTGACAGAAGGCTTGCTGCTATTAGGTGGAGAAGGAAAAAAGATGTAAATAATAACACTAGGTTGTCAGACAGCCTCTCTGTCCTTCTTACACCCCCTCAAAGGTCTTAAATGCTTGTCTCTGTAACTTTGCTACTCCCTGTCCATTATTAGGGCTGTGGTGGGTTTCTTCTTGCCCACTGGTGTTTTTCTGGCCCTTATTGGGAGTTTCACTTCTGCAAAACAGTACTGCCCTACCTGTTCTCTGGGAGGGCTGATGGAGATTCCCCAGGTTTCCAAACACAACTTTAGAAGTTCTTCCTACCATCTCCCCAGCTAGTCCTCCTTCCTCTTCCTCACACAGAATGCTTTTCCATAGTGACTACAAGAAATGACGACTTGATATTTGTATTCCTTCACTTCAGAAACACACTGCAGCAGCTGCTCTTCTCACACGGACAATTCATTTGGAGTGGGAGAGCGTAAACATGGTCACACAGCAATGAGTGCCAATGCCACCACTGTATTGTGCATCAGGATGTACAGACACACCCTCCCCAGCCACAGGGTAATCAGCATATAGAAACAAGTGGTACATAGGAAGAGGTGCAAGTGAATTTTAAAAGCAATTTTTACCTTGAATTTTGGGAGTGAAAAAGCAGAAGCGAATTTCTTTCTGAAAATGTGACTATCCAGTTGGTAAGGTCACTGCTTTTCAAGTGAAAAAACACTTGAGCAAATATAGTGCTAAGTACTAATCAGAACAATTACTAAATTTGTGGTTTGTAGTAATAAATACACAAAGATATCTGAGGATGAAGGAAAGTGTTTGCTGTTTTCTAACATTTTGACATTAAAAATGTGTTCAGGTAGAGCAACTGTTTTCATTCTTTCCTACATTGCAGAACTCTGCTTTTCAATGTTCTCTTCTATACAGTAAAATTAAGTCTAAGGACAGCAAAATTGCTTTTTTTTAGTTATCCTTCTGAAATCCTTTAAAAGTTGTCACAAATGCACAGGGATACATATCCACATTAAAAATCACGGTATTAGACAAGTGAAAAGATAAGGCTGTGAGCCATTTGTAAAAGCATAGTACAGGCAACATTCCTGTCACATGCACAACAACCTATGGTTCTTTTGGATGTGTTGAAACTATGGGATGAAATTCTGGCTTCAGGATTACTCTTTCTGTGTGGTATTTTAAGGCAAAGTCTGTCCTCCCATTTTCTCCTCTGCCATAAAATGTTAATCCTGCCATAGACAGGGAATGGTCTTAACTATGGAAGATGGTTCCTGTCCAGAGAATTGACGGTCTCATGATAAGAAAGGAAACACGAGGTGTATTGGCTGACAGAAGAAGCACGAGGTAACAGGGACACCATAGTGACCAGCCTGACAATGAGCAGTTCAAGCACACCAGTGGTCTGCATCTGCGCATCTGCCATCAAGTGTTTGCAGCTATCATAGACAAAAAAATTTTTAAGAAAGGATTTGAAGGCAGCTATGGAGAGCCGCTTTGGTATTTATTGAAAAAATCTCTAAAGTACAAGGCAAGTGTGTATATTTCTGCCAGAAGCTAGGGTAAAAGTGCAGTAGAAATTTGTTTTGTTTAAAAACACGAAAGGGGAAACCCCCTTGTACTTACCTTATACTCACCACTTCGTAAAGGTATTCTCCTGGGTAATTACTATAGATTAGTTAAGTCCACACCAAGAACTGTTCTTGTCACTACACAATGAGATAAGATAAATTGAGCTTGCTTACCTTAACTCTTTCTGCTCTTTACCTTTTAGGTAATATCTTGTATATTTGACTTAAGTTTTGCAAATGTTTCCATCTGTGTCTCGTCCCTCTTTCTTCCCATGTGTGCCCTGCACAGAGCCTCTCTAACTCCCGAAGACTGTGACTAGTGAATGCCTGGCTGACTTTTGCTGCACAGAGCAGGCGGGACTGCTGCAGCATTTCACTTCACACTAGTGAAGCTGTGAGGGGCCTTAAGCCTCAGGTCCAGTAGGAGCAGTAAGTCACAGGGCCAGCAAGGGGACAGAGGCCACGAGGCCAGGTTTCAAATTAACTGCATAATAAAGGCATTGTACAGGCAGATGGGGGGCCGGGGGGGTAAGGAATATGCATCCTGCAGAGGCTAGACTACTGATTGAAGACAGTTTTAACAGTGGAAGATGTGGAGGGTGAAACAATAAAGAATATACACGTTTGAGCAAGCAAATTTGGGCAGCCTTAGAATGGTAAAGCTGTTTTTCAGCCTTTGTGAATTGTCTTCTCTTGGGTTGCTCTGTGATGGTAGAGTCCTTCTAGAGAACTTTCTACATCTACAATTCCACATGGCATCTTCTTCGAACACACTTAGAGGTCTTTCATTACTAATGCCCTTTTGCTACGGACAGCAAAGCTGACGTGGTTAAAGGCCTGCACACTGTACGCACATTAACATGTCTGCCTGTGTGGCAATCACACATCTGACTGCAATATCAACATGGCACAACAGGAGGTCTACGTTGGTGGTTTACAATGCAGCTCCACTTGTGCGAGGTCAGAAGATCTCCATGACTCCTTAAAACAATGTAAGGAGGAATTATCCAGATTTTATTCTTACCTTCCCATATATTTACAAGAGAAAGCTTTCTATTTGGCTCATTTACAGCACCATTGGTTTATTTATAAATGCTCTGTATTTGGGGAATAAGAAGATCTTGTCAAGAAATGGAAGATGCAGATGAAAGAAGCTTATGAAATAATCCCAAAATGCTCCAAAAATCTTCACCTGCTGGAAAATTATATTTTATTATATCCACACAAAAATGTTTCCCTACCAGAAGACAGAACATGGAGTCTTTGGGAGAGTAGGGGCTAGGCAAAAGAAGTTCAGAGTGGGAAAACAAAACTCATACAGTACTTGGAGGGAAAATCCTGGAGATTTCAGGCTATAAAATTGAAAATTGAAAAGGAGGTGTTAACTTAGGAACTGATATTTCTGTTACATGCTATTTGATAATGAAACTTCTGATGACATAGAAAAATCCTTTTGTATGCGGAATAAGCTGATCACAAAGTGAGATGTTTCTAGCTTTTCTACAGGAATAAAAGAAGAGAGAAACAAACTTTGTTTTGTGATTGCGGATGTATTTGGCTTACAAGGTGAGGTTTTGGTAGTGGGGGCCCTGCAGGAGTGGCTACTCTGAGAAGCTGCTAGAAGCTTCCCCCATGTTGAACAGAGCCAGTTCTAGCTGGCTTCAAGATAGACCCACCGCTAGTCAAAGCTGAGCTAAACAGCAATGGTGCTGGCCCCCTGTGATAATGCGTTTAATAAAGGGTAAAAACTGCTGCGCAATAGCAGCTGGGAGAGAGGAGTGAGAAAATGTGAGAGACTACACAGACACCAAGCTCTGTGAAGAATGAGGGGGAGGAGGTGCTCCAGGTGCCAGAACAAAGGTTCCTCTGCAGCCCATGGTGAAGACCATGGTGACACAGATTGTCCCCCTGCAGTCCATGGAGGTCCACAGTGAAGCAGATATCCACCCCGGAACCCCTGGAGGACTCCATGCCGCAGCATGCTGGAGCAGTTTGTGAAGAACTGCAGCCCATGGGAAGGACCCACGTTGGAGAAGTTCATGGAAGACTGTCTCCCGAGGATGGGACCCCATGCTGGAGCAGGGGAAGAGTGTAGGGAGGAAGGGAGCGGCAGAGACAATGCATGATGGACTGATTGCAATCCCCATTCCCTGTCCCCCTGTGCCACTCACAGGGAGGAGGTAGAGAAGTCACGAGTGAAGCTGAGCCCAGGAAGAAGGGAGGGGTGGGGGAAGGCGGTTTTAGATTTGTTCTTCTAATTATCCTACTGTAATTCGATTGTAAATAAATTAGCTTCCCCGAGACAAGCCTGTTTTGCCTGTGACGTAATTGGTGAGTGATCTCTCTGTTCTCATCTCAATCCATGAGTCTTTCATCGTATTTTCTGTCCCCTGCCCAGTTGAGGAGGGGAGTGATACAGTGGCTTTGGTGGGCACCTGGCATCCAGCCAGGGTCAACCCACCACAGTGGAACACACAGATTTTTGCTAGTAAGTCACACTGATGGACCAAATATCTCAACAACAGAGATGACAAGATGACATAACTTTTACTGGAGCGAACATGGCTCTGTGAAGGACGCCAAGGCTGTATTTGTCCATCCTGTGAAGGGCGTTGGGAGAGGTTAAAGAAGAGAAAGCTGGAGGATAGATGTACCTGACATAGCTGCTTGATGTGCTCTAAAAGAACGAGTCAGTAAAAGGAACTGCAAGATGCACATTTCTTTCTTTACACATTTCTTCCTTATTACCTCACCTAACAACACCCCAAATTTAAGATTGCCCTCTTCTAGGAGTGAAATACAGTGAGATGGTCAGTGGCTGTGATTTTTCGTGTTTTGTATCCTTGGTTTGTTATGCTTTAGCCTGTTATGTAGATCTTGCAAAGAGCAGGCAGTCCCTTCTAGATGGGTTAGGCACTCCTTAGTCATCAGCAATAAATGACTAGCTCCTTCTTGGCTACCAAATCTTGCTGGCCCTACCTGTGCACTTCAACAGGTGTGTAGCCACCAGAGCTCCCCCAGCAATGTCTGCCACCAGTTCTTTATTTGTCAAACTGATGTCTCCCCCTGTAAACCACAGTATTTTGCCTGTTAAATTCTTGATTTTCGTTAATGATAAGTCCCAGTTACTAGCTGTAACATCTTCTAACAAGTATATTTTGATGAGTTTTTTTATGACGAGGGTGGTGAGACACTGGAACAGGTTGCCCAGAGAAATTGTGGATGCCTCATCTTCAGAAGTGTTCAAGGTCGAGTTCCATTGGGCTTTGAGCCACCTGATCTACTGAGAGATGTCCCTGCTCCTGGCAGGGGGGTTGGACTAGATAATCTGTAAAGGTCCCTTTCAACTCAAACCACTCTATGATTCTATGTTTCTAAGTAAATCATATGTCACTGGAATGTATGTCTGCAGTACAAGTCACAGAACCTGTGCCAAACGCATGGTCAGATGCATACGTTTTAGCTGCACAGAATGCTTGTGTTTAGCACGCTACATAGCATGCTCATCATTTAGCATACGATATTCACAAACATAACACCATGAGAACTCCTTACCTTTCCTTTTATTCTTTCTTTACTGGAAAAACCTTTAACCTAGAAGTTCACCTAGTCAGGCTGTGGGCATCTTCCTCACTGGAGATTTAAGAAAAATCAGCTTAGACAAACATCTCCCAGTCTTGGTCTTGCCTCACTGCAATATGGGCCAGACAATTTGCTGAGCTTCCTTCCAATCTGACATTTCTTGGAAAGCATCAGTTGCTCTAAGACAGAAGGGGGACAGAAGATGTCAAAGTACAGGGCAAGATGCTAGACCTTCCACTTCTACATTTTTTCTTTGATCCAGAGGTTTTATGAAGTATTTAGTTGTGGGAGCATTTCCTTTTCCTTTACACTACAATGGCTGTGATGGGGTATGGTCTTTACTGTAAACATTGTCATGGCAACCCAAAATGCTGAAGGAGAGCTAAAACCCCTTGTGCCAGGTGGGAATGTGTGCGTGTGTATAATCTATTGCACACACATTCTGGGCATCATCCCAGTTCTATGTAATGCAATCCGTAAGATTCCCCAGTGCATATATTTAATGTTATTGGTGTGAGTGGTCACATTAGTAAGGTTGAACATGCTTTTAAAAATTTGCAATGTAAGCATGGTATAGGAGAGAAGGAATGGATACACAAGCTCACAGTGAGATTGATACGATTACCAGAAAAAGCACTAGCCATGACCATGCACCTTTTGTTAAGATTTCTGTAAGCCCCACAACCTAAGTTAAAGAGAAAGCAGAAAGTGGGTATTTATTCGTGGGTTTTGCATGGAGGTTCTTCCAGACATAAAAGATGGCATGAAAGAAGTAATAACAATTAAAAAAAAATTAGATGCAATTTTATTTCTAAACAATATTGGAGGTGACCTGTGAAGTCAATAATTGATTGGAGGATTTCTATCTGAATTTATTCTTTTGCCTTAAGATCATATCTGTCTTTATATTTCCTTTCCTGAAAGACTTTATGACCAGGACTTTAACAGCACATCCATACCCTAAGCAACTAAGGAGAGAAATATTTTTATTAAATTACATCATGTAGGTTAAAATCTCCTTATCTCGTTTACAATACCTACTAAATAACCATGACAAAAAATGGATTAAAAAAATTTCACAAAAAAAGGGCCTAAAGGTTCTTTCATGAAACCATGAAACTGGTTTCAGCAAAAATTAAGATAGAAATGCACAACCAGTTTCTAGATTCTTTCCTTCATTTGTCATGAAAGCAAAAAATACAGGAAGTGGAGTTACTAATTTTAAGAATTTCCTGACAGGGTTAAATTCTAATCTCACTCCATTAACATGTCTTGTTTTCTACTACTTCATACTGCAGAACAATTTTCAATATGTAACACTGTGTAAATAATTTTTTCTGTCTTTTTTTGAAAGGCAAGTGCAAAATATAATTAGTATTATGCTAATTAGAAGAACAAAAATTAAGGTAGCACAAACCTTGGTCCTATTACATACAGCTGTATAAGTTGATCTTTGAGCTCACAAGGCTTCTTGATGGAATAAGTGTGTATGAGCTAAAGAATATTCCCTTATTAATCCCTATTTCAACAGCCAACAGAGATTTGTCAAAGCTTGGTCACGAATGGATTTTTAAGGTAATCACTGTATTTAAAAAGTTCTGGTCCTGCTGCCTCCCAAAAGCCCTCTTGTAATCTGGTAGTTTCAGTAAAGTTATATTATCTTGGACACGCATGTGATCATTATTAATGCACTGAATCCCTGGTCCTCTGGCCCCTGGAGTGACAAACCTGTCCTTGGCAGACAGCACTGAGAAGTCCATGGAATGACCGCTGTCCCCCACATTGGGCAGTGACCCCATTCTGTGCCTCTGTCCCACCAATGTCACCACAGCTGTGTATCTAATACTCCCCCAGCTCAGAGCAAAGGATCACATGCTATAAACCAAGGGTATGTTGCACAGCCTGAGTCAAGAGCGAGTGCTGTCCTCACATAAGAGCCCTTCTTTCATTCTGTTGTTCTCCAGCTCCCTGGCATGCAGGTCTTCTCAGGGGTGGGTGCTTGGGTGCCATGGCCAGCGATGGTCAGCGCTGGGCAACAGGCCTGGCAGATTTCCTTTGGAAAACATGCTCCAGTGCCAGTAATGCAGTTCAGTCACCCCCCAGTTTAGTGAACAGGGGTGGTGGTGAGGCCTCGGGCTGGCCCACAGTGCAGGCATCTCTCAGAGATGGGGAGGCAGCCCCTACGGGCCGGGGCCATGAGGCCACCCTTCTTGCACAGGGAATGTCTCATCCCTCAGCTGCCCAGCACCAGGAGACTACGCGTGGCCTGGCTCCTTCCTCCTTGTGGATACCATTCATCTCCAAGGCAGCCCTGGGCTCCTTCCGTGTGCCAGGGCCACACGGCAGGTACCACCCCCACCCCCCTACGGTGAGCTGTGGCACGGGCACCACCGCAGCCACCGAGGCTGACCACGGAACAGCGATGGCACAGGTACCACACTGGCCGCCATGACGGGGGGCGCTGGTGCAGGTACCGCCACACTAACTGCCGTGGCGGTGAGCAGGGGCACAGGTACCACACAAACCGCCGTGGCGGGGGGCGATGGCGCAGGTTACCACGCTACCCGCCATCTCGGGGTCGGGGGGTGGGTGGCGCAGGGTCCACGGCAGCCGCCATGCCGGGCGGCGCGGGGCGAGCGGCGGCTCCAGGCGTAGCAGCGGGAGTGCGTCAGCGGCGAGGGGCGGGGAGGCCGCCGGGGGGGATGATATCAGGCGCCGGGCAGCAGGACCGGGCGAAGCCAGAGGTGAACTGGAGAGCACGCTGAGTGCTGTCAGGGAGCCCGACCGCTTCCGTTCGTCCCTGTGCAGCTGCTGCCGCGGTAGGCTGCCCGGCAGGCTGAGGTGAGGCGTGGCGGGGTGCGAGGGGTAGCGTGCTGAGGCGTCCCGCTTCTCCGCGCAGCCTAGTCAGGCCTGGCCGGGCGGTGGGAGGGAGGACTCGGCGGCCGACTGCGAAGGCCGGGGGAAGGGAAGCTGTCCCGGCCTGGCCCGCCGCGCCGGTGCGCGCGGGGCGTGCTGCCCAGCGGGGGGCAGGTGGGCGGGCTGGAGGGGCGCTGCGCCGCGGCCCCTCGTCCGCGCCCGCGGCAGGCCCCGCCGCCAGGTGCCCGCCCGCATCCCCGCCGCCGCCCTGCGCGGGTGCGCGCTCCCTCGCGGGGGGCAGCGCCCGGTCCCCGTCGCCCTCCGCGGCCATCGCAGCGCCGGGCAGGCCGGCGTAGCCCCGCCGAGCCCCGCCGCCGTGGGGGCCGCCGGGGCCGCGGGAGGGGGTCGCAGGCGGCTCTGTCAGGCGGTGGGGCTGGCCAGGCTCTCCCGCGGCGGGGGGCGGCCCAGCCTCCCCTCGGCCGTGCCCGCCGCCCCTCGCCTCGCTTGGCCTCCGCGGGCTGGGGGCCGTGGCCCGTATGGTATTAAGTTTGGCGTGAGTTTTGGCCCTGGCCACCCTGCTTTGGCTAGGGCCAGCCGTCTTTTGTTGGGGCATCTATTGTAGCGTTGCAATGTATATACTATAGCCATATGCATCTATAACATCTATTACATGTACGTATACCATTACACATCTGTATGAAAACAATTATTGCAATAGTACAATAGATGACTCTCACAAAAGATGGCTCTTGCGTGTGCAGATACATGCAAATACACGTGGGCATGCACAGTCAGGTGCACACTCCTGTTTTCCTATACGTGATGTGTGAGGCTTTTCAAATTTTATTTTAAGGTAGGGTTGATTGCTCCCCCTTCAAACAAGAAGCAGCATCTTGCCTAAGATAGCTGTTGACATAGCATTGCTATCCTGCTTATGGAGTGTTAAATCCAGCCTGAGAAAGTGGGTTACTTGGAGCTAGAGCAAAGCTTTTACTAGCATTAATGGAAAACAAATATACTAGCTTGCTAATTTTATAAAGGTATTAAGGTCCTATTTAGAGAAACCACTGAAGAGTGATCTCTAAGCTCTTCTCGGCTGTGGAGTTCTCAGTATTAATGATGAGAAATTTGGAAAACTAACCTGTGGTGGGGACACTGTCCAGCTTATACTTGGGGTTTTTTGCACGTACATGCAGGAGAGAGGAGGGAATTTTTTATTCTTTCCACTTAAGTGCAGATACTGGTTTTGTGTGTTGGGCTGCACCATTTGTCGTAGTCTGGTATACAACCCACCATTTTTTAAAGGGAATAATTATTGTGTCAGTGATCAGTGTAATAAAATTAGTGCTGCCTCACAGGAGGATCTATAAAAGATTGCTTCAGATCAGAGTGATTGTGGTCTCACTTCTCCTTCAAAGTCTTCCTATAGGAACTGAGTGCATCTTCTTTCTGTTTCCCTAACAGCACCGCCACCTTTCTTGTTTAATTGACCTCTGCTTGATTTAGTTACTGAAGAACTTCTTGCTTCTTGTCTTAATGGTGATAGTAAGAAAACATTTTAGCACCAGCTTCATAGAAGCAAAACATTAGGATGGAAAGTCGTTTATACAATAAATGTTTAAATTCAGGTGTTGTTAACCTCAATGATATCTCAATTTCAACACTCTTTTATGAATGAAAATCTGCTGAGGACTCTGAAATAGCAGATGGGTGTTTAAGTTGCTTCACCATTCCATTCCCCTTACCCCAGTCTGACCTTACTTAGCATCTGCTCTGTAGCAGGAAGCAAGTATTTTACAGTGCCTTTCTTTGCTGTTGTGGAAGATGAGTAAATTTCCAGTATACTTTCCCCAGTAATGCATGATCAAGACACACCGTACCAAGTTTTTTTGGAGTGTTCTGTAAGTAGCTCCTATACAAAGAGGCATTACTGTGAGAAGTGACTTAGAAAGTACTCTTAATTTTTTCTGTATACATATTAAGGTAGATAAAGTCTCTTCACTTGAGCAATTAAAGCCAGTTTTGTTTGTGTGATGGGGTGTTTTTTGCACCTATTAGTATTGTAAAGATAATACAACTCAGAATGAACTTAAAACTCTCCTTACAAGGTACGGGAGTGAGATTGATACCAACACTTATTATACCTAAGAATGTAAACAAGTAAAGGGCAGTCATTGCTAGACCACTCTCCACACAGGAGAGGTGCCTGAGGACTGGAGGAAAGCAAGTGTCACTCCAGCCTTCAAAAAGGGCAAGAAGGAGGATCCGGAGAACTACAGACTGGTCAGCCTCACCTTCATCCCTGGAAAGGTGATGGAACAACTTGTCCTTGGTACTGTCTCAAGGCATATCAGGGATAAGAGGGTCATTAGGAGTCAGCCTTGTTTTAACAAGAGGAAGTCACATTTGACCAACCTGATAGCCTTTTATGAAGACATAACCAGGTGGATAGGTGATGGTAGTGCAGTGGATGTGGTTTATCTTGATTTCAGTAAAGCATTTGTCACTGCCTCCCACAGCATCCTTGCAGCTAAACTGAGGAAGTGTGGTCTAGATGATCAGGTAGTGAGGTGCATTGCGAACTGGTTGAAGGAAAGAAGTCAGAGTTGTTGTCAATGACACAGACTCCACTTGGAGGCCTGTATCTAGTGGAGTCCCTCAGGGCTCGGTACGGGGACCAGTACTATTCAATATAGTCATCCATGACCTGGACGAGGGAACAGAGTGCACTGTCAGCAAGTTTGCTGATGACACAAAACTGGGAGGAGTGGCTGACACGCCAGAAGGCCGTGCTGCCATTCAGGGGGACCTGGACAGGCTGGAGAGCTGGGTGGGGAGAAATTCAATGAAATACAACAGGGGCAAGTGTAGAGTCTTGCATCTGGGAAAGACCAACCCCACGTACCAGTATGGGCTGGGAACTGAGCTGTTAGAGAGTAGTGTAGGGGAAAGGGACCTGGGGGTCCTGGTGGACAGCGGGGTGGCCATGAGCCAGCGATGTGCCCTCGTGGCCAAGAAGGCCAGTGGCATCCTGGGCTGTATTAGAAGGGGTGTGGTCAGTAGGTGGAGAGAGGTTCTCCTCCCCCTCTGCTCTGCCCTGGTGAGACCCCATCTGGAATAGTGTGTCCAGTTCTAGGCCCTTCAGTTCAAGAAGGACACGGAACTGCTTAAAAGAGTCCAGCACAGAGCCACAGAGATGATGAAGGGGATGGAACATCTCCCTTCTGATGAAAGGCTGGAGGAGCTGGGTCTCTTTAGCTTGGAGAAGAGGAGACTGAGGGGTGACCTCATCGATGTTTGTAAATGTGTAAAGGGCAAATGTGAGGAGAATGGAGCCAGGCTCTTCTTGGTGATGGCCAGTGACAGGACAAGGGGCAACGGGTGCAAGCTGGAGCATGGGAGGTTCCACAGTAACATAAGGAAAAACTTTTTCCCTATGAGGGTGACAGAGCACTGGAACAGGCTGCCCAGAGAGGCTGTGGAGTCTCCTTCTCTGGAGACATTCAAAACCCGCCTGGACGCGTTCTTGTGTGACCTACCTCCAGGTGGTCCTGCTTTGACGTGGGGATTGGACTAGATGATCTTTCAAGGTCCCTTCCAACCCCTAACATTCTGTGATTCTGTGACTTTTACATTGCTATTCCTCAAATATTTCGCTATGCTAGCTTCTCATTTCCTCACAGATACATTCTTCCAGACTCCTGAGCTTATAACAGAGTCATCAAATTGTATCAGCTTTACATTGCAGAAAGCCATAGTCATCCTTTGATCTGTAAAATGCAGAGTTTGGGGCAGCTGTGGTAGAGGTGGACACTTTTCTTTGGAACTGCTTTCATCAATGAATGTGTCTTGGGTAATCACTCTGTGAACTGTTTAAAAACAAACCCCCTTTTTCATACAATGGAAATGGATTTTAAAAAAAATCAATCAAGCAAAATTCAACTCTCCTCTCAAACTTTTGCTTCCAGCTGTTACAGTATGGATTAAACAATCCTGAGTGGAAAAGCCTGCTTTAATGTGTTTCCTCTACCACATTGTTTTAAATGACTGAAATGGCGTATGCAGTGTCTTCATAGCTTTTTGCTGGCATTCTTGCAGTTTTGTCTGCTATTGCTGACTTTTTTTTTTTAACAATGGGATGTGACAGCATATATTTATTTAATTGTTATAAATTTAGTTGGTGTTCTCCAGTGAGTCTGAGATTTCAAATAAGCTTTTAAATACCTCCTTAAAACATGTAAAAGAATCCTGTCCCAAATGAGTGACAAGCTTTCAAATCCTCTCTAAAATCTTGCTAAAATTAGTGATAATTGTCAGGACTAAGATATCTCTTTCTTTGTTTTCAAAGTTAACTGGAAAACCTACTAGTGCTTTAAATGATACATCTATATGTACTAAATGATTCCTCAATTGAAAATCTGGGGAGAAGCATTTGTTTGAATTGTGTCCTGAACCGTGTGTTGTACAGCTATTCAAAGTAGTGGTTTAGATTTTTTGATTTTTTTCTCAGATCTGAATTGTTTTTCCCTTGGTTCTGTACTTTGTTTTGTAGTAAAAAATCTTATGATTTTATTATTACTGTAGAACAGGGGACCTGTGTATCACAGTTCCAGTGTCTCTCCCTTCTGCTTATGGTTGGAAATTGTTTATGGGCCAGGATGGATTGAATTTACCGTTACTCTTTCTTCTAGGCTTCATCAAAAGATGTAAAGTATGGGTGGTTAAATAGGTTTCTTTAATTCTGTGGATTACTGAAGAGGAAGAATAATTGGTAAAGGTGTGGTCTTGGACAAACCAGTAGCTCCTGAGGCAGTGCTAGAAGAATACACCCTCTTCAGAAGTTCAAGCGTAGCAGTGGTGGTGAGCCTGCTGCTTGCACGGCCTTTCCCAAGCACCTAGTATCGGTGAACTTCGAGTGGTATGGAATGCTGCATTAACCCTAACTGACTTTATATTTCTAATACATCAGGTGAAAAAAATGTGAAATGTGTTTAGGTTAGCAAATGTGCTGCTAGAACACTGATATTTTATCTGTGTTGAATAGCGTTTCTCACACCTGTTGTAGAATTAGCCAGCAATAATTATAACTTTAGGGAATATGAATGGTTTGTGAGTTGATAGTAATAAAATAGTTGGGGATGTTAACAGTAACAATGTAAATGTTATTACAATGCAGCACAGGCAACTTAAAAGGATTTAAAATGTTGGAGCATTTTATTTCTCTTGGTACTGCAGCATTGAGATTTTGTGTTGTCAACCTTTACTCTGAAGCTGCAGAAAGTTTTCTGAAGAAGCAGGAGGTAAAAACCTGGTTCCTGCAACTGAGGCTTAAAGCTGAACACTAATTTAGGATTATTATCGTGAGTTAGCAGTGCTAATACTGTTGCAGTTTTTTTATACAGTATGATATAGAGATACATTCAGAGGTACGATTAATTTGCTTATCTTTGTTTTAAACCCATGCCTAACAAGCAAGTAGTGTCTGTATGTCTAGAGAAGATTGGTTATTGAAGCTTTTAATGAATTTTTTCGAAAATTCAAATGCGTCTATAACAAGATAACCTATGTACTAGAAAGTGTAGCTTAGAACTTTGAATCTTACAAATGTGTACTACAGTGAGAAGCAGGGTAAAATAAGTATATTCACAGAAGTGTGTAAGTTCTTGGAAGGATGTCGGGATGGTTGATGATGGAGATAAGGACAGGATGACAGGAGGGAGGAGATTGTGTGTGAATTCCTTTCTGCTATTAGAGACATTCTTGCTAACACTCTCAGACATAGAACTTCAATCCTGTGGTAACATGTTTACTGGTAGCTAGTGAATGCATGTTAACAAATGTTTTTTATAACGTAGCTGTGATAGGTTGAACTAAAACAGCAGTGGCTATATGCAGATAATTGCAGGAAACAAAAATGAACCATCTGCAACTACAAGGCTGCGGAAAGCAAGGTGAACACAGAGCTGCTCAGGAATGTGCTCTGTCTGCTGAGGATTTTGCTAAATATTAATTCTGATAGCAGTAGGTATGGACAGTGGGGAGAAGCAATTCATTTTGGGGAAGCTGGTGTGCCCTGAGCTGCTACTCGTTTGTTTGGTCCTGTTGGAAAGCTTAGAAAAGAGGGATGTAAGTCAGTTGATGCCTGAACAGATTCTTGAGGGCTTTGAGCAATGAAATACTCTTTTGATGTTTTATTATTCTTTTGTTTTGGGAACAGGAGTTCTACATAAACAAGAAATACCAGACCTTGCTACTTTTTTTTTTTTTTTTTTCCTTCTAGCTGGAACAGCCTACAAGATGCCTGACTCTTTCCTAGCTTCTCAGTCATATTGATACTAGGTTTGAATTTGTGGTTCTGAATGCGTATTTTTCAGAGAATAGAGATTGCTTCTGGTTTTATAGTTTTAGTTAATATGTGCCTTTTTCATCCTTCTGAAGACGGGATGAGGAAGACAAACTTATTCACTGCTGAGTCCAGCTGTGAGCTAGATTGGGCTAGTCTGGGTGTGTGGCCTTTGTAAAGGTGAGGAAGTGTTGGTGCTGTTTTGCATGGACATATGGAAATGCTTATGCCTACCAATGTATTTGTGAGAATGGTGTCTGTCACCTGGGATGGTAGCTTGAAATATCTCTTCACAAAATGACTGGGCTCAGACCAACACTCAGTAATGACTTCCTCATCATGTCTGTGGCTCAAGCATGGTGTCTGAAAGCCCTGATTACTTCCTTTGAACATTGTTTTTGATGTCTGTGGTATTCTTGTTATCAGACTTTGACCCTACCTTTCCCTTGAGAAAGGCAAGGTAAAGTTCTTTCTAGTTGTCTGTGTCCCTAGCTCTTCTGGTGCTCTTTGATCATATCCTGTTTTGCTAAGTCCACAAACAGCATTGCCTGTGAAGTTCATCATTTTGTGGTACATTGTCAAGCCTGCAGCTGTGTGCAGCTGAAAGAATTTGCTAATCTAGAATACTGAGCTCAAATAGCAGGTAATATTCAGAATTTGCTTTTATTAAACACCATATTTTTAGCCATCTGTCATCTTCTGAACATAACTGTAATAATGTTTGGAGATAGCTCCTATTCCCTTTCTGGAAAAATGCAAATCTTAATCTACAGTAAGGTTTAAATTCTTACTGCTCGAAACATTACACTTGCCATAGTGCTGATTTCCCTATTTTGATCCTCAAGCTATTGCAAATGGGCTGTAGGGCCTTACAGTCAGACTCTGAAACTTCTCAATTCTGTGTGCTTGCTGGTCGGCAAGAAAATTTTAGAGCTGTCTGATGGGGATCAGTTGTTGCAGTCTTGTTTGCTTTCCCCACTTCACTTCTGTGACTTACTCCTACTCCTGGGAAGATCCCATGTTAATTGCTACCCTTCTTGCTGTGTTTTGATTTGCATCACCCTCAAAACCAAGGCAATTGTCGCTTTCTTAGTTATGGTCTCCTGCTGCAAATGACTTTAACCCCCCCCCTCCAAACACCTACAGATAATTAAAAAAAAGACAAAAAGAGCTTGAATACTACTTAACACTTGAATTTTCTACAAGTCCTCTGCTGAAAGCCATGACATCCACAGATATCATGCGGCATAGTTGTAGCTCAGGCAACTGTTTTAGTAACTCCTTGGGTATGGAGGGTATGATTGCAAAGCTTAATGACCTGCTGCTGACTGTTAGTAACCATGGTCACCATCATATTTGAATTTCCATGTAGAATATTCTCAAAGCAGCCATCAAGATAGTTGCTGTGTGGCTGATGAGCAGTAACTCATTAGTCTGTGTTAACATGTGTCTGCGACTGGCTGACCTAATCTGTGCAGCTTTAAAGTCTTCCCAAGTTGTGGGGGTAGGGGAGAGGACAAGCATTTTAAGAACAGATGCAAATGTGTACATGGGGTTACTGCAACACCAGTCTCACTGCAGTGTTAGGCTAGTTACTTTATGCTTGATAGTCCACCAGCTACCTAACCAGATTCAATGGGGTTTTTGGAAGCATGGTCAAATGAAGAGCTTTCTGTATTCTTCTTACCTCTGAAATCACTAGATGTATTTATGAGGTGGCCCTTCCAAACTGGAGGGGTAATGTTAGACGAAGGTATGAAGGTTTGAAAACTGAACAAGTTGCTGAGAGACATGGGTGTGGAGTGGGAGTAGGAGATAGTCTTCTGATAGCAAGTGGCAAAAAAAAAAGCTGCTTAAAATGGAGGCATATCTTATTGCCTTGTTGAAGAGGCGCCTGGGGAAGGAGGAGGCAAACCTAGAGACACAGAATTGTGGAAAATGAGCAGGCAAAACAGCTGTTCTAAACTGCTTGGGCATGGAAGGGAGAAAGAGCAGTGACCAGAGAGGAAGGGTGGGTCATTAGGGATAACTGTGTGGGGTTTGGTGTTATTTTAAGATACTAAGCAGGTTTGTGTTTTGTAGGAGAGACAGAGGAAAATAGGAGATTAGAAAGAAGAATGAGTGCTGAGCATAAGGAGAGATGAGGTATAGGTCAGAGAGGTTGATCCAGGAAGTAATAGTCCCACTTAGTCCTATTGTTCTGTCTTTTAGGTGATCGTTATTTTCAAACACAACTGGAAGGGATTTCATTTTGTGCACGGATGTATTAATCTTGAATCTGAGAAGCTGAGAGGGAAGGCTTGAAATGTTTCTTTAACTTAAACTATTTTTTAATATTTATTAATTGTGGCTATTTTGAGCTCAAATGCAGAATTTCAATTTAGTGAATCTCTGGCATGCTTTCTTGATAGGAAACGCTTGTGCATATTAATTTCCTAAAACTCTCTACTGAATAAAGTGCTCCTCCAGAAACCAGATTATAATCTTATTAAAATGTGAGACTGTGTGAAAAACCGAAAATAACAGGTTAGTAGTTTGTATACCCAAGAACTTAATCTTTGATTAAATAGGCTACCTAATCAAATACCTAATTTTAATCATTTGAGCAAAATGCCTGTGATGTTACACTGGTGCTTAATCAGGCATAGGCTTAAGAACCTTACTTATCTAAGATGGGTTTGAGAGTGAAGTTGTATAATATATTCTCCTAATACTACTCTGTCACTTCAGTTTTGATAACTGGTAAGTTTTCTGTCCTGTTTTCATTAAGGCCATATCATTTTGTAGTTGTTAGCAGAGTTCATGTTTTCTGTAAATCTAACCACCAGTTGATTAAAAGTACTCTTTAACATTGTTGCTGATATGTTAATTGAGAGTATCAAGTTTTATGTTAGTACATTTTTGTTGTAGTTTAGTCTTTTAGAACTACCAAATGTTAATATTTTTTTTATTACGTTAGAACATCCTGGGTATATTTAACTGTAGAATGAACTTTCAGATATTTTTTAAGACTGTATTTTGTTTCAGTGAAATTAATGTATGTTTTCCAGACTTAACATTTTTTTTAATTGAAAAGAAATCACATGCAAATACTTTTTTTTTTAAATGTGGAGCACTCTTTCTTTTTTCTTTCTTGTTCGTGTTTCATTTGACAAGGGACTGTTTGAACCCACACATAGACCTTTTGACCATAATTCTTGCTGATCTCCACTGCAATTGTGTTTTGTACCAGGACTGGAGAGTTGGATTCTTTATGTAGACTTCATAATTCTGTGTTATACAAGAAAATTAAAGTTAAGTTGTGGTGGCTGGTTAATGAATGGAAAGGATTGGTTATTTTTGTTTGTTTGCATTCAAATGAACAGTTTTGATTTGTGTCTCTGATAGAAAACCAGAGCTGCGTAAGCCTCTTCAAGCAGATTACGGATAATGTGGTTGGCATATTAATCCAGAGCTCTTGGTGGATGTTGACAACAATTTCTAGATCACTGTCCTGTGTTTCCTTAAGAACTTTCTATTTGGGATTTTATAGTGTATGAGTAGATATTATTTAGTGGTTTATGTCTCTTTCTTTTTAAAAAAAAAAAAAAAAAAAAATTCTCTTTCCTTTTAGGAAAAAATAAAACCCTAAGCCAGAACAAGTTTATCTGAGTGGGCGAGAACTTGTATTTAAGATTGACGTGTCTGTATTCTTTAGAAATGTGAACAAAAGCCACGCTGCGGGAGATGGTATTTATATGACTTAGTACTATGGTGCAAGTAATGGTTTGATGACCACTTAGGAATATACAAAAGCAAGCTTTTTAAATTAAAGCCCAAGAAAACCTACCTTTAAATATGTAGTTATTTGACTGAGGAGGGTTGAGTTGTCTGTTTTGTGTGACAGATCAAATAGTGTATTATTGTTGCTTGTTCAAGCCTGTAGGGTTTTCAAGAAATCTTGATGTATAGTCTGTGTTTGGAAAAAAAGCTCTCTTTCCTCAAATGTCTTCCTCTTCTTGCAGTTGACATACATTACATCACAGATTAAAATGAATAGAGTCTTAAGAGATGGAAGTATTCATAAAACATAAAAGCTTTATTACAATAGTGGTCTAAATGGACAGGTTTTCTCTATGTATTTCAAACTACAAGACTCATAATAAACCAGATAGGTGCTCGCTCTACATATTTGAATGTTTAATTATCTTACCATAGGTTTAAAATTCACTTACACTAGAAAAGGAGGAACAACCTTTTCACATATCTACATGTTTCAGAATGTATTTGGATAGAAAAAAGAACAAAACAGCATTTAAATAAAGTATTCGATGTTGAATAAAAAAGAAAGAAAAGCAATGAAAATACTTTGTGTATGTGACAGCTGGTAGTCTAAGCCTAGCAACATTATGTAAGTTGTCTGTTAATAGAATTAGCGTTAGTAGAACTTAACAATTTTAGAAGGGGCAGCTGTGAGCTGCTTTTTGTAGTTGAAAGTAGAATACTAAAAATACTGCTTTTTAAATGTTTTTATTTTTCTCTCAACTTCTGTGTAGTTTCATGGCTTTCACCAAACAAGCAATTGGACGTTGCAAGGTGGGAAACTAACATAGCAAAATGGAAATGATGTTCCTGCTGCTCTGGGAAGATAATTGCTGGTTTGATGCATCAAGGGATCTGGTTCTGGAGTGTGGATCGGGACTTCTGCAGTCCTGACTTGGTTTTCTCTGGGACATCAGCAGCTAGTGTGTATATGGAGATATAGATTTAGTTTGTTATTTATGTCTCTTCTGATGATGCTACCCCAGGTGTGGCTTATGGCTCGTCTGGGAGATGATGGTAAGATTCTATTTTTAAGGTAGAACTTGGTTCAAGGTACATGATGATTCATAAGAAATGCATGTCAGTCCTTGAGGACTTCTGTGATCCAATACTCAGCACTTGTTTAAATAGATGAAAGCTTGGGTCAGGCACTACTGCAGTTTACTTTTTGTCTGAGTAGGCCAATACTTCATCACAGGACTGGTGTGTGTCCTGCAGCCTGGTTAGTTGTCCTGGTTTAGCAGGAAAGTTCTGCAGGTCATAGCTTGAGCACCCCAGTGTCTGTTCTCTAAACTTCAAATTTTAATGAAAAACCACCTCACCCTAATTAAATTCTAATTACTTACTGTTAAACGCAAATTTAAATCTGAAGGTTGTTCACCTGCTATGTAGCTGTTGATTTAGTTTTACACATATTTGTTATACCTGACATGTTTGTCTGTCCCAGTTATTTTATGTTGAAAAGCCCTTGGTGGATTGATTGGGATTTTTATTTTTTTTAAGGAAAATGAGCCATGGAGTTAGTTTGGGCTGTATAAGTAATTGTCTGCTTCTGCTACTTGTCAGGTTTTGATGCAGTTTGTGTTCAAGTGTCTCGTGATCTTGGTAAAGTATTTCTTGTACTGAACTCTCCGAAGTAACGATTATTTGCGTTTTGTAGATGAGGAGTTCAGGCAGATCGAGTAATGTTTGTGCTCACATGAAGTCTGTGCTAGAGTTGGAAATTCATCCTGATTCTTCTAAATCCTTGGCTGGAAGCCTAACCACTTAGACTTCAGTTCCCTTAAGATAAAGGCACCCAAACCCAGTTTTGAGCTGTATTCAGGCCCTTTGACATGATGTAAGAAACAATGTAGCTTTTGGCTTCTTACCTTTCTGCTGTTCCATGGTGTTCGGTGTTGAAAGCCTGCAAGGGGATGAACGGATCTCCCCATACCTGCTGAAATCCATGTGTGAGCTGGAAGCTGCATGTACTGTGCAACTCTCCTTCATGCCCTTCTAAGATGAATAGCGGTTGCAGCTATAACTTAAATCAATTTGCAACGTTGCCTGCTTACTCTACGTTTGATTTTTTTTTTTTTTTTTTTTTTTAATTTTAATGCTTAGAGTAATAAAGGTTCTGTGAATAAGGAACTGCCTCAGTTGCACAGGAATTTGTTCACTCATCCTGTTAAATGTGGGTTTTGTTGATGTTCCTTGAATTGATCTGTTACCCTCTGGTGCTGCAGCTGTTCCTAGAAAAGGACATGCCATTTCTCGTGTAGTAGCGTGCATAATGTTGTCAAGGAGGAAAGTCATACAGTTCCATATTAAAGCAAATGTTGCTTATGTGAGTTTATTATGTACAATCTTCAATACTATTATGTGAAATGATATGGTTAGGATGAGTGTGAGATTTATTTTCCTTCACTTGGAACATGAAAAGCATAATTTGCCTCCTATAAAAAATAAAATAAATTTTATTCCCCCTTCCAAACATACACTTCTAATACACCTTTTGGACAAGCAGTTGTGATGAGTTTGGTTGCTTAAGGGTACATTGCATGTGCCTCGTCGACCTTACTGTTTGCTAACCAATTGGAGTGGTACCTCATGAGCAGAGCACGGTCCTGCAATGTGTGACAAGGATTTGACCTGACAGTTTTATGGTCATGCAACACATGGAGGCTTAGGACAACAGAAAGGGGTGTGAAGGACTGCATGTCAGAGATGTGCGCTGTTCCTGCTGCCTCTGTGGAGAAAAATGTGTAATGCTCTTCTCAAGGAACAGTGAAAAGCTATTGTGTCCTTCTCTCTTTCTCTCTCCTGCTGTATTTGAGCCTGGCTAGCTGTGTAGCCATCTGTATTTTTACTTTAAAGACACTGATAAACCAATTGTGTGGTTTTGAGGGAAATGTATTAATTTATTACTATTGGAAGCCATTTGGTTTGCCTTTAGTAGGTTATTTTGCCTTTCAAAGTGAAGATGCTTGCGTTTTGGACTGTTGGAGCTACTTTCACATGCTCTGCTGTAGATTGGCATTGGACATTCTCCTTTCATCGCCTCTTTAATGCTTTTAATGTAATTTGATAACTTTCTATGTATAACTTCTGAATTCTTCAGGAATCTAGTGAACTTGCATCTTGTGAAATATTTCTGATCTCATTAACACTGAGACAAATTACATCACACAAGTGTTTGAGAGCTTGTCACTTTACATGGCTAATCTGCTACACAGTACAGGTGATAGATAGTTATTTAGCAGGGATGCTGAGTAGGTTTTCTTTGGTTCAGTCTTGAAGATTGCTCTGTATCATTGTGGGGTTTTTTTCCTGCATAACCTGTTCTGTGTAAATGATATAAGATGGAAAGTCAAAAGTGACTAATGTAAGTGCACTGGGAGTGGATAAAATTGAAGTATGCTATATGAAAGTGTTAAGTAACCTAAACAGCTAAACAGAAAGGTCTTTGATTTTGAGGGTAATTCAATTAATTTATTAATTAGCAGAAAAGACTTTTGTCCTTTTTCCTTTTAAGCAAAGATAAGGTTGTGGCTTTTATTTTCGTAGTGCTGTAGTGGTTGGAACTCAGATAATCTACTGAATTTCTTATTGCGTGTTTTCTGCTTTGGTCCTGCATTTTTTTATTCAAAAAAAAATGTCAGGAATTGTTACCTAGAGGCTTTCAGTTATGGCTTGTGGCTTTGCTTGTCTACTTGTTGTGTAATAACAAAAGCTCCACTCAATTTGTCTGTTACTCTCAGAGTTATCCAAGCACTTAGGTATTTCTTTAGTAGTGGAGGGTGGTTTCCCCTTTCTGCCAGCATACAGAAAATTAAATTTTGTGGTTTTCATGTGTCTGTATTCTCTTAAAACAGAATTTACCTGGCCATTTGGAGCTAACCAGTTGCTAAAGCGTCACCCTGTTGCAGAAGCAGTGGCAGAGTAATCTCACACTTCCCCTCTCTTCCTGTTCCTCTTGCAACATACTTAGATTAGGCTGGTCCATTACACATACTACAGTATTGCTGGTGTGTTTCAGAGCTGTAATACCATGAACTTATCTCTGCTGGAGGTGAAGAGACCAGTGGTGGATGAATTGCTTCCCTGGCATCAGCTCCTCTGGCTGCTGTGTATTGCTGCTTCATTCAAAGGCACACATGGCTCACCTTTGGCTCTTAAAAGTCCTTTCTCTTGCAAACAGGAGCAAATGGACTTAGCTGGTGTCAGGTCACTCTTGCCTGCTTCTGCCCTGTTAGTGGAGGATGCACCTGGAAGGTGGGAAGAAACAGGTGGAGAATTAAGAGATGCAGCTAAGAATCTGAAAGGGGCAGTGAGCAATAGCAGGAGAAATGTGAGAGACTGGAAGAGAAGGCAAGAAAAAATCTGAGTAACAGATAAGGGGAAGAAATGAGCTGAATTTGGAAGGAAAAGGCTGTGGGGAATGTGTACGCATATCTAAAAAATAGCATTCATGGAAAGCATTAGTGTTTTAATCTGCAGAAGCATTGAAGCTAGCAGTTGTAAATGCCAGTGAAGTCACATCCAAATTTGTTTTTCAATTTTAACAGAAAAATATCTCTTTTATAGAAGGAGCAGCCTCATCTATTCAAGCAACTTATAGTAATATGTTACTGCTTTAAAAAGCTTTTAAAATGCAGACTTTTTGGTGTCTCCTGGGTAGGTCAAGATAAAAAGTTCTTTTGCATTTGATTTACCTGTGTCAGTGGAACACCGAATGGTGAATTTAAAGGGAGGGGACTGATGATAAAGGCAAAAAAATCATTGGAGACTAGGATTTAAAATATTTTTTTTAAAAAAGACTCTGTAGTAGAGACTAGGAGTCGTAAATACCCTGTGAAAAGCTTTGTGGTTTTGAGAGTTGGGTGATGAGTTCCTGGGAGCTGAGTGAGACAGATCAAGAGATCCCTGTGTTCCTCCAGAGCAGAGTCTCATGAACTTGTGGTAGATCATGATTGTGAGAGTTTCAGTTAAAGGAGCTGAGGGGTCTGTTTCTATGTATAGTTTTGTAGACCTGGAAGAGCCTTAGCTGAAGAGCACACAGTGGATTCCAGGTGCTCTTGTTCATCGTAATTTGATACCACTTTGACAAGGAAAAATTGATTCTAAAAGCTTTCAAGGAGCTATTGCCACTATGGTTGGTCTTCAGGGCTTCGGCTTTTGTCTTGTCGCCTCTTTAAAGCCTCTCAAATCTATTACATGCTCTTGTTTTTAACAACCTGAAATGTTTTTGAAAACAACCAGCTGGTAGGCACGCTAACTGTCCAGTTGTTGAGAGAAGTTCTGAACATTGCTTTGGTTTCTTCAGAGATGCATCTAACTGTAGTCTCCAAAATAAATTAACTCCTCTTTCTTGTTTAACTTTTGGGCTGTTTACTTTTTGTTTTACTGGCCAGTTACTGCTTAATCTGTGGCCTCAAAAACATCAGCTGTGAGGGAGATAACTGAGCCTGCCACCTCAAGGCAACATGTGTCTGTTGTATGTGTGCCACAACTGGGGGGCGTTCTACATTGGAAATCTGCCATATTTAGGTCTAGAGGGATCTGTGGGCTAAACCCATCCTCTTCTGCTTATAAACACTGATTGGGTTCATGTTTTGTGTTACAAACTGAGTGTTAATAGGCACCATCCTGATTAAATGCCTTTTCTCCTTTCTGGCTTGGATATAGAGGGCTCTAGAGACCAGCAGAGAGTGGGTATTCAGCAGTCTTAGTTACGTGTTTAGTAGGAACGTGTGATGAACTGTGCACTGTATCGTTCAAACCACCTACAGTAATAATGTTGCTTATCTTTCAAGAGGATGCCATTCCCTGTGGATATGTTGAACAGCTGCAGTCATGAGGACTTGGAGACCTCAGGAGAGAAATACTTGTTTGGCCTTCGGTATGGGGATCCAAACTGTCCTGAATTCTTCTCTCTGCCAGAACATGGCAATGTAAGAACCTGCAAATACTTTAGTCCCAGTTATCTTCATATACATGTAGATTTGAAAGATTTACAATATCCAGTCCATAACTGTTGAATTACATAATTATTTCAGCAAAGCGTTTGTATTTTCCAGATTCTTGTTTGTTAAGCTCTACTTTTTTTCATTCTGTAACTGGGTTTAAATCTGGGTGTCAGTGACTATTTGCTGCTTCTAGGCAATGGATCTGTATGCATTGATTAATTGTTAAAAAACCTTAGAATTTCAGCTGGTAAGTCAAATGCTATCCTAAAAAGGGCTAATCCATGCAGTCATAAAAATCTGTCATCATAACTACGAGGTTAATGATTTACTGAAGCTAACTGGCTCTTCTGGTGTCTCAGTCCTGCAGTATGCTTCATGGTTGGCTTAAATTCTTGATCAGCAAATTTTGCTAATCTCAGAAGTGATTCTTTTCTTTTTATCTGAAATACTGCCTCCTGTTGTTGAGTATTCTAGTAGAAACTGGCTGTGACACTTTGTTTTAAACACTTACCCATTGTGTGGTAAGTTGGTCATTGTTGATTCTGTCTAGATGAACATTTATATTGGAACTAGTATCAATAAAAGCAGTGTTAATGAAAAGGATTCTCTGTGGGAACAAAAGGTCAGTGCTGCAGATTCCTTGGCAGAAGCAAAGTCTAGAGTATTTTCCTGCATTTCTGCAGGTGCTGTATATATGCCTAAATATTTGTTTGTATTAACATCCTTGTTTGTGGCATAGCATATCCTAGTCTTCTTAAATTGGGTAAGCAAGTCTATTTACCACACCGTTAATGTCTGTCTAGTTTTTGTGCATTGATTAAATATTGAAAACATGAGAATTTAAGTATCAAAATGCATTTCCACAGAAGTACTCAGATCCTCAAAGGTGGGTTGATTTGACCCCTCTGATGTTGTTCCTGAGGGGAAATAAAGAAGTTAACTTTGGAATTTCTAAAATGTGTGCAATTTAAGGGAAAAAAACCCTTTTGAATTCAGCCTTCCCACTGTAGCATGTTAAGGCTTATGTTAACAAACAGCAGTTTTGCTGTGCCAGTTTGTTTCTGCGCTTGACTGCCTGCCTCGTTCTTCTGTTGGCTTTGACAGCTTGTATAGCTCAGATGGTTGAAGAGAACATACTGCTGGCTCTTTGTGCAACTTCAATTGTGCACATAAATGCAAACTGCTGACAGCAGAGAGCTGTACCAGTATAAATTACTGTTGCTAAATCTGCCAGAGCTTGAGAGTCAGAACTCTTTATAATGTAGTCTGTCTTTAGAAAGAAGTGTCTAAAGTAAGGGACAGGGTCTGGTGCTTGTCCTTTACAGTTAACTGTTAAGCACTTGGTTTTCAACATTTGTCTTGCTTGCCCTGCTAAACACGCTCTGTATATTTTACTGATGTTTTTAGCAAGAGTCTCTTGAAGTATTGTACACTCTTGTTTCAGATTCCTATTAGACTATCAACTGTGGGCTTCGTTCCTCTGTATGGTGAAGATCTGACACACAAAGTTCTTGCTTTGTTTGCACCGCAGGACTCGCTCACAGGTTTCATTTTCAGATTTTAATCTATGTGTTGCTGTTTCTTTTTCTGTGACAAATGCATGTAACCAGGCCCTTGGTCATTCCATGCTAGTGTAGCTCATAACTTTGCCACCTTTGCATTTGTTGTTCACTGTGTTCTTGTTCCCATACTATTATTTTTGTTGTGGATTCTTATGCAGAAGTGATAGAACTTTGCATGCTAATCAGAGTAGAACTGGACCCATTGAATTCAGAAGATATGTAGCAAAACAACATGGTGCTCGAGTACAACATGATCTCTTGATCTCTTTACACCTCACCTCTCCAAAAGGAATTTATTGAGCGTTCATAGAATCCATTAATTTGCCTATGAGTTTAAGTGCTCTTCTTGAGCAGTGATTGATCAGCATCAAGTGTAAACTTGTCTTTAGCTTTAGGTCCTAACATAGCTCTGGCTAAGATGACATCTTGCTGGTTTTTTGGTTGTGGGTTGTTGTTTTGGTTTTTTCCCTCCCTTCACTTCCAGTTCTCCATGTTTCCTTCTATTTCCATTTAATACCATGTATATTATTGCCAAGTTTACCACAAATGCCCGTAGATCAGACTCTTCTTGATTGCTAATCACATGGCCATCAGCCTTTTTACATTCAACTGAGTTGCTAAAACTTGCACAGTTTCAATATCAATATCCGTTAGCAACCCAAAACTAAAATACATGTAGAATGAGACTCCTTGGGCTTGGCAGGACCAGCTTTTAGTGGAAGGAGGTGCTAGAGCACGGTGATGAAGGATAGTGCTTATGGCTGACAAACTGTTCCTATATGTCATACTGCATAAAATCTGTGTTTGGTTTTACTGTTCTCAGCTTTCAAACAAGTTTTGGACTAGGGAGAATTGCATACAGGGGGGTGCTACAGCACCACATTTGTTGTGCTAGGGTAATAAGAGCTGCATTAATATAGTGCCAACTAGAAGATGCTTAACTTGGTTACTACAGTGTTGTTCCTAATTGTTTAGCACCTTTAATGAATATTTTTCTTTTGGAATGGTGAGAATCACTAACTAATTATTTCCCCTTGTTTCTTTCAAGCTGTAGCCCTGTATCTTGCTCACCGGTGGTGGTCAATTGATGACATTTTGAGAACATCTGTCCATGCTAGACAGGGGCTTCATCAGGTAAAGCGCTCCAGCATTCACCTAGCAATTGTTCTTATCCTTCAAGATAATGGCAAGTAATGGCAAATAGCTAGTGTGTGAGATGTTACGTTTTTTCCATTTAATTCAGAAATAAGTTGGCTGTCTCAAGTCAAAAGCAAGGTCAATGGGAACAGAGGAATAGGTACTAGGGGGAAGGGTGCTTGGTTGTGAAGGTAGAGTCTAGAGCAAGTGTGGCCCTTGAACAGTAGCTTCATATGTAAGCTGTTTAGATATTAATGGTGTTAAGAGTTTTTTATTTACTCTTTAGAACATTTTGTGTCTGGTTGTGTTGAAACGTCTTAGTAGAGTGGTGCATTGTACCATAGAAGTACCTATTGATCTTGTCAGGAGATTAGTAAGTTAAAAATATTGTTGGGAACCTGTTTGATAGAGGTGAGTTGGAGCTGGTGGCTTGCAGTGGCAAAACATGAGGTTTGGGAAAGTAAGTTGTCCGGTATCTGCTTTGTTATACATCATTGACCTTTGTTACCATTACTGACACCTGTGTAGCATCGAGTTTTGTTTTTTTCCAAAACTGGAAGTTTGTATTTTTCCAGGAATGTAATTTATATCTGCTCATGGAATCTGGGCACTCATCTTTGATTTTTGTATTTTTTAATTTACTCCAGAGAATTTGGCATGTAGCCTTGTATTCCATGTGCTTCTTAATGGTAGGAAGATGATTAAATCAGGAAAGCTTTTACAGGTAGGGCAGTTGAGACTCAGGGCATTGGGAAAGGAACATGGTTCTAAGGTAGGATAGTGGTGAACTTAATTTTCGTTATGTAAAAGGAACCCTGCAGGACAGAGAAAAGGATATTGAGTTCCTTGTTTCATGCCACAGAAACTGTTGTAACTGGTTCTTCCACTGCATCATGTCCTGTTTTCTGCCACTCTATCAGCAGTGATTGAGTGTGCCAAGTCCTGCTACCCTGTGAGGCTCATCATGTCTCCTTTGTAGGACTCCAGTTACCTGCTAGCCTGGAAAGGCTGAGGCTGGTGTACTTCTGTTGTGTTCGGTGAATGTTTCTTAAATCCAGAAATAGTTTTAAGTTAAAATCAAAACGTTCCCCCCACCACCCCACTCCCAGCATTTCTCTCAGCTTTTACCCATTGGATTAGGAGTGACGTTGAAGTTGTGAAATATCCTCTGTCTATGGTAGTGCTTTATACTTAACCTATTGCTATGGCTTCTGGGCATCTCCTTGACCTCAAACTGCAGAGCTTCATCCTGCTTTAGCACTTACAGCTTCTCTTGACTCTGTCTGCAGCTATGTTAACTGGCGACTTTGAAAAATAAGGTCCCTGATGTGTGAGTATTAACTAATCCGACCACCATTCTAAAATGTTCTTCTGTTTCGTTAGGTGAATTCTGTTGGAGAGAGGATTGTCCTCTATGTTCTGAATCGAATTGTCTATCGGACGCAAGAAATGGAAAGAAATGAGGTCCCGTTTCTCTGTCATACTATCAATGCCTATGCTAAGATCATGTGGAAAAAAGGAGAGGCTATTGGATTCTATTCAGTTAAACCTACAGGTAAAACACTTGAGTATTGTGGGATTTGCAGGGGTGGAGGGGAGAAGATATGGAGCTTGTTTGAAGAATATTGTATTTAGTAGACTTCACAAGCATTGGAGGCCTAATGAGGTGGTGTTTTCCTGAAATCATAAGAGGTCAGATTGCTGTTAAAATTTCTAGCTTAAATGCTTACATGCTTTAGCAATCTAAGAAAGTTCTTATATTTTTTTCATATTCTACAAAATACATTTAAAGCTGTAGAAATGAGGTATACCTGAAAGTTGTGGTTTTTCTGCAGAACGATTGTTTATGGTTGGATTGGGCTGTGCTTGGGTTTTTGGTGGGGTTTTTTGGGGTTTGTTTTGTTTTGGGTTAACTTAGCTCTAGAATACAGAGGTCCTGTTTATCTGAATATTTGTAGAATCAGGTGTCATTATCAAACATTTTATAGCATGACAGAATAGAAACTTTGCTCACAGGCGTAAGATTGAGATATACCTGATGATAACAAAAAGACATCCCCTTTCCTTTCACAGATACATTCCCTTAGAGATAACAATTGACCTGGGAGGTTTATGTTGTTGATGTTACAGACTTTGTGTCATTTTACTCGTTTTCTAAAAAGTTATGATTACCCTTTACTTATTTTGGGATTTATTGTGGTTTTGATTTTTTTGCTGAGTAAAATTTAGTATTTGGGTAGGCTGATTAGCGCATTGATAGCACTTTGTAGGTTATCAATATTTGGATCAAGGAGAAACAGTCTGACATGTTTGTTTTGTCTCTAAAGGGCGTTAACTAATTTAGGATTAATGATGATACTGGAGGCTTGCTAGAGACTCCCCCCATCTAACATACATATATGCCTTTGCAAACTGTTAAAATAATAAACTGTCTGGATCACTGACCTATTGGTGGTCTGGCAATCAAGACAGGAAAGCAATCAGCTAATTTGTTATCTTCTTGTGGTTTTTTTTTTTTTTTTTTTAAGAAATTATGCATTGCATAACTTGTGTAAGTCTCAGCATTATTTTCAATGTCAAAATTGCTGTAGGGTGGTGGTTGCAAAATATTCCCATTGCAGTGGTGTTTGTTGTGGCCTTATAAAGCTGGAAGTCAGAGTAATGGTTCTATTTTTAGTCTAGAATGGGGGCACTTTGTGGCACTGAAGTTTTATTGTACTCATGCTTGCTTATTGTTTCTCATGATACCCTCTTGTTTACTTGTCCTGAGTTAGCAAACACTGAAGGCTAGTATTTCTAGGCATTGTCAATATTTCACCCATGTTTGATTGTGTGCTGTATCCTCTGAATGAAGTCTGTGTGGAGAAAGACTGCTCTAGAAAGAGTGGTGGAGCTTGATGGGTATCCCAAAGGGTACCAAAGTAACGTAGACTCTCTGCCCACATTTTGCTTGCTTGGAAAATGAAGGTAAGTATGTTCGTTGGTCGCAAAAGTATAAGATTGGAAAGGCTAACTATGTTGTATAGATAACTGTGTGCTTCTTTGGCCTTGTTAGAGGAAGAGGCAATTTTTTGGCAGAGTTCACACTGACTTAAAAAATGAGGGCCTGAAAATGGATTGAGTGGTTGATGGGCTATCTTAATGCCATTATATGGTATCCCTTTGTCACCACTGAGTCCAAAGCTACCATTTGAATCATCTGATACTGAAGTACCTATGTGTTGGGACAGTCTGTTTCATCTTTGTTTTTATGGATGTATTGTTTATGGGAGAATTCCAATGTCAAGTGTCACAGGTTTTTTTTTGTGGTTTCATTTAAAAATTTGGAATTATTGTTTCAGTCTTTAAACAAGAACTGAATTATAGTTTTTGTATTTGTCCTGGGGAGTGAAGTAATTACATAAAAGTGCAATTCAAGAATTTTATTGTCTCCTTTCTTCTCCTCCCTCTTTCAGCTTCACTTTTAGTGTAGTTATCCTATAGAATTGTATAATGAGATTTCAAAGTGAGCCTTTCTTCTTTCTCTGCTATTTTCTGGTACTACTGGCTTTTTCTAATGTATTAATCTATTGATATATCTTGGCAACATTATGATGATTGCCCAAAGAGCCAATAAGTGGCTTATAGCAATTATTTATTTTTAATTAACATTATAAATTATTTTTGTAACTTTTAATATAATTTTGTATGATTTGCAATTATACAGTTTGGCACCATTTTTATAAGATATAAAAAAGTGTTTATTTGAATATACCAAAATCCATACTGCAGCTGAGGTACTGATGGATACTTTTCCCCCTCCTGTTATTTCAGGAAGTGTTTGTAGCTCTTACCATGGTCAGAAGTATAAGCTGCCAGTGATAGACACAATGTTTGTAAGAAAGAAACATCGTGGAAAAGACTGTGGGCTAATGATGTTGGAAGACTTTGTGGATTCTTTTTCTGAAGATTATCTTGGCCTAAGATACCCACTGTCACCCTTTGTGTACACAGGCAAGCTCTTTAATTTATCCTTCTGATCTTCTTTTTTTCTCTCTTTGTCTCCAAATGAGTGCTGTTATTCAAGCTCCATGTTTATAGCTGCATCCTCAGTTTCTGAATTAAATGTTCTTATCTTCAGTGAAGGCTAAAAATCCTGATTTGTTTTAAGATGGTGAAGGGGTTCATGATTAGATTTTTAATCCTCTACAAGAGATTAGGTTATTGGACCTCTGTTGGCTTTCTGCTACTGTGAAGATTACCACTGTGTTGCCTGCCAAGCCTCTAGAATGGGCTGAGGTGTTTTTGTATGTGATCTAATGTCTGTCTTTGTAGCACCTTCTTCTTGCTCACACTTAAGCCTCACAAGGTCATTTAATTCATACTTTCTCAGAACTTCTGGTTAAATGGACATACTAGGGTATGTTTTAACTTGGGTATAGGAAGGCACAGTTCTAATGTCCAAGGAAAACACCTGTGGCTCTTCCATTAGCAACCAAAGAGCGTTATGTCGTGTGGGAAATGACACGCATTCTGGAAACGATGTTGACTAGGGCTGTGTTCAGGCAAGAAGAACGTTTTCTTTGTCCAGTTTCTCAAGGCTTGTCCTACTCTTAGGTCATCTGCCTTTTATGAACATTTTCATCTGACCGCCTTAGCCACTAGAAATTTTCTGCTTTTCCAAGTACTACTGTCTGGTTTTGGATCTGTCTAGACCTGGTTTGTTAGGCTTCAACCTGCAAACTGTCTTGAGCAGGATTTAATGACTAATCCATTTCCCTGGACAAGGAGTGATGTGGCAGGGATCTCGTCTGCAGAGAATATGCATCAATAGCGAATCAGGTGAAAAATGGCAGTTCTCCTAGTAGCTCCTTTGTATGATTTGCAATTATACAGTTTGGCACCATTTTTATAAGATATAAAAAAGTGTACAGAATAATGTCAAAGCATGTCTCTCCACATATATGTTTAATATGTGTATTGGGAGGAAAGAGGTGGAGGGACGGCAGAGAAGAAGGTATTCCAGAAGTGAACAGTGAGTGGATGAGAAACCATGCAATGGTGTAAGCATTCCCAAAGACTGCTTTTCACGAGTGCCTATAATAACATGTGGTGACAAAAATGACTTGACTGTATCCTCTGCCTAAGAGTTCTTCCATCCTGGATTGGGCCTTGTGATTGATAGGGACAGTGACCAGTGAAGTTCTAAAACTCTCAAGTGAGTGCTTAGAGAATAAGAAAATCCTGTCTTTCTTTGTTTGCAGCTTAAGATAATAATGGAAAGTGTTTAAACCTGAAGAAAGAATTTATTGAGAAGGATGAGCAGGATAAAGCATGTTTATTTTATTATTATTGTGTTTATTTCAAACTCTACTGTTTTGTTGAACAGTTTTTTCTGTGGTGGTTTACATGTACAATGGAAGGTTGCAAATTAATTTGATTTCGGATAAATTTTAAAGACTGAGGTACAGTTGAGTATATAGTATATATAATTCAGTGCTTTTTCTTACGTTTGTTCAGCTTGTGAGCAGTATCTTGAGAAGTACCCTGGGGATCAGGACCTTTTGTGGGAAGTGCAGGGAGCAGGACATTGGTTCCAGAGAAGATCTATTATGTCTATATGGCAAATGGAGCAGTGCAAAATTGCAGGTACAAATGCTTCGTTTTGTTGTTTTCTGACACTTTGTAAAAGTTGAACAAACACTGTACAAGTACAACAGTGATAGCTGTCAACACTGCCCATGGAAACTAGCAGAAAGACTTTTATTTGTCCTGAGATCTGTGAGATCGTATTTGGAATGGTTAACTGTTATGTAAAGGTACTATAATTTTCTGTTTCCCTGTTTCATCTTTTAAATCTTAACAGAGGCCTCACAGAAAGAAAATAAGAGTGTCAAGGCTGAGGATCATTTTCATCAGTCTGCAGCAGTGTCTGAAGGAAGCGGACAGAAGACTGAGTTAGAAACAAAGCTAAGTGTGGGTACAGAGACTGGTATCTCTCAAGTGCTTTGTTACTAAAAAGTGAAGCATGAGAAATGCTTTTTGTCCATCTCATAATTGAATTGTCTCAAGTCCATACTATATATAAAAGACAAATGCTTCTGTTACTTTTTTGTAATATCCACATATTATGCTTTCCAATGATGTAACATTGATGACTAAGCTGGGGTTAAAAATACCTTTTTTGTTTTTTGTCTTACAGGAGGGGGTGTGATGTCTCCGTGAATGTAGAGGGTCTGTGCCACAGCTATCAGGGTCTATAGTTTGAGCTATTTGCTAGCAGATTAGAGAAGGGAGAGTATTTCAACTGGTTCTGAGATTAAACTGTCTAGAAAGGCTGTTGAACAGTAGAGTCATCTTAAGAGTGGAGAGGATGAGGAAAAGTCTTTGTAGAAGTGCATGTTCACGTCACAGTTCACTACAATAGGAATTGTTTAGTTTGCATTCAGAGTTACTCATTATCTATATAGGACTGCAGCTTTCTTTACGTGTATTTGAAATATCAGTGTAGATTTCAGCTACGTATGGATATGTGTTTGTAAATATATTTGTGTCTTAGAGGAACAGCTTCTTAATATTTGATCTCATTTGTGTTCTGAGGCCACACAGAATATACTTGAGAATAACTTGCTGTGCCCAATACATTGAGCACAGATTTGTGTGCTTCAGGACTGTCTGTAGTGTTGGCATGACCGTGCCCTCATAGAAGTCAGTGCTCTAATTAAAAAGAGGAAATAATGGCTGAATTGATACATTTCAAGTCTAAAGTTTAAATATTAATAGCTGAGAGTAAGTCAAATGTCTTTCCTAGTTGACAAAATTAGCATTTCCCAAAGCAAAACTGACAGCGAAGTAGTAATGGTTTTGGTGTCTAAATGACCAGAAGCAGCAACTCTAGCATCATCACTGAGTTCTAGGTTCGGATCCTAATAATGATCGTATCAGCAAAATTATCTAAAAAACCGCATGTTTCGGTTGGAGAGCTGTATGGATATACTTGGAGAAAATAGCAGAGGGATAGTAGTTCTTAGTGTCCCAACTCCTCATAGCTTGATAGGATTACTGGCAGCTCTCTTCTTGGCACCTGCACTATCTATAGGCAGTTCTACAGTGCTTTGAAAACTGTTGGACCACCAAACAAAATAAATTACCTACCTTCCCCCAAACCAGGAAAAAACATTCCCTAACTTCCGTTTTCACCTTTCATGGAGTGCTCCCTATTTTGTGTGTTTTGATGCTAGAATAATTTGTCATTAGTCTACAAATGATTATGTATTCAAAACTCACGTGAAACTATTTCAAGCAGCGAATGTAGATATGGCCACTTTTTGCTGTCCTCCTTGGGGTAGTACTGGACGTGAGGCTGGAAAGGTGGCGGGACACCTGAGTGCTGGTTCTTGCCAGTTCTAGATGACTTCCAGCAGCTAAGAAAGAGTAATGTGTATAACTTTGTTTTAATATGTGCAACTTGTAGCCACTTCATCTGTGCTTGACCACCGAGTCCTTGGCTAACTTGCAGGAAAAAATGGAAGTATTGGGATGGTGGGGAGGAACAAGAGGCAAAATTGCTCTAGGGAAAGAGAACTCTGAAAGTCTTTTGTGCTGACTGTGCATGTAACTTCCATTACTGCTGAATCACTATCGTGGTTTAACCCTGGCTGGCAACTAAGCAGCACACAGCTGTTCCCTCATTGTCCCCTGGTGGGATGGGGGAGAGACTTGGAAATGTAAGAGTGAGAAAACTTGTGAGTTGAGATAAAGACAGTTTAATGGATAAAGCAAAAGCTGTGCACGCAAGCAGAGCAAAACAAGGAATTCATTCACCACTTCCCATTGGCAGGCAGGTATTCAGCCATCTCCAGGACAGCAGGGCTCCATCACGTGTAATGGTTACTTGGGAAGACAAACACCATCACTCCAAACATCCCCCCCTTCTTCTTCCCTCAGATTTATTTGCTGAGCATGATGTCATATGGTATGGAATATGCCTGTGGTCAGCTGGGGTCAGCTGTCCTAGCTGTGTCCCCTCCCAACTGCTTGTTCCCCCCCAGCCTCGTTGCTGGTGGAGTGGGGTGAGAAGCAGAAAAGGTGTGGACTCTATGTAACACACTGCTCAGCAATAGTGTAAACGTCCTTGTGTTAACAACGCTGTTTTCATCACAAATCCAAAATACAGACCCATACCGGCTACTATTGTTGTCCCACAAGTGGGGTCTGGTACCCGCTGTGCAAAATGCCAATATACACACAGAGTCAAGGTATTTTATTTCATTGATGCGCATCAATGGTGTCCCAAGTCAGCACACCTGGCCTCAGTTTCCCACAATTATACACTTAACTAATACATATTCATCACTATTCCCTTTGATTGGTTCTTCTTCCTCACTTCTGATGCAAACTAGTGCACAGTCTCCGCTGCCGCCTTCTGTTGTCCTTTTTGAGTAGCTGGTATAACTTGGATAGGTGGTCAAGTAGTCGGTGGTCGCTATCTCCCCTTGCCAGAATTACCTTTTGCCTACTTATTCTCTAATCTTGGCAGTCTAGAGCAGTCTTCATGGTTTGCTGGCCAAACCACAATCCATCACCCTTTCTGACAGAGCCACATTATCTAATATCTAGTTCCTAAATCTAGTCTTGAATCATATCTAGTTACTGTTTCAACAAAATTGGATCAAGACCATACAAAGGACTCTTAGCAGCTTCCCGGTTGCTTCAATCACATTTTACATTTTTTTAATATCAATGACAACACTATGGAGAAAATTAACTCTATCCCAGCCAAAATCAGCACAACACTAAGTTCTGTTTTTTCTTATGTCTTTCTTTGTATGGGCTGCTGTATTCTGTTGCATGCCATGATAAAAATAGGACTACAAAATAGAATGCAAATATAAAACCAAACTTGCCTGTTAAACTTTGTTAGCTACTGTAGTATAGTCCCTTGGGTTTATACAGAAAGGGGAAACAGCCAAAAAAAGACTTCAGTATTTAATTATGTGGACACCTGTTATAAACAGAATAGTTAGGAAAAAACTAGGTGGTGTGTTTATAATGACAGGTTGCTTTTAAGTCTTGTCTTCTATTTTGAGGCTAGAAATAACATTCAAAAAAAAATATTCATCCTTGTGATAAAGATAATTTAAAAAAAAAAATTTGTTGAGAGATAAGATACATACATGCAAGTATCTTAAATTAAGAATGGTTGTAGCTAGTTTTCTATAGGCTCATTACTATGAAATAGTGCTTTCAAAAGATAGCTGGGGAGCTGTAGTTATTTCAATCATTGCAAATTTTTTTGGAATAACATTAACTTTGCTTTTGCTTCACAGACTGACTCTCAAAGTAAAGAGTTGATAGATGAACAAGCAAGCACATCTGAAGGTAAAAATAACCTTGATGATCAGTGTTGTGATTACTGTGGATTAATAGGTCAGCAGGCTCTTTTACTGCTTTCAATCTTAGCGTATTTATCTGCAAAGCATATGAAATAAATGTGCCTTCCTCTAAGGTGGTGAGGCTCAACTCACGAACCTTTTAGAGGACTTTGGATAAACTTGTTACAAGTTGTGTATTTGCTCAACCCCCTTCCTGAATGGGGAATAAGCAGGAGGTCTGTGTGCGGTTGCAGGGCCGTGAGGCAAAAGCCCAGCTAGAACTCAGGCTGGCCACTGGTGTGAGAGACAACAAAATATGTTTCTAAAAATACATTAACAACAGAGAGCCAAGGAGAATTTCCATCCTCTATTGGATGTGGAGGGGAACATTGTCACCAAGGATGAGGGAAAGGCTGAGGTACTTAATGCCTTCTTTGCCTTAGTCTTTAATAGGCAGACAAGCAATCTGCAAGGTAATCAGACCCCTGAGATGGAAGATGGGGTCCAAGAGCAGAATAAACCCCTCATAATTCAGGAGGAAGCAGTTAAAGACCTGCTTTGCCACATCCACAAGTCTGTGGGGCCAGATGGGATCCACCTGAGAGTACTGAGGGAGCTGGCAAAGGAGCTGGCCAAACCACTGTCATTTATCAGCAGTCCTGGTAACAGGGGAGATCCCAGATGACTGGAGGCTTGCCAATGTGATGCCCATCTACAAGAAGGGCTGGAAGGAGGATCTGGGGAACTACAGGCCAGTCTGCCTGACCTCGGTGCCAGGGAAGGTTATGGAGCGGTTCATCTTGAGGGTGCTCACGTGGCATGTGTAGGACAACCAGGGGACTCAAGCCCAGCCAGCATGGGTTCATGAAGGGCAGATCCTGCTTAACCAACCTGATCTCCTATGATCAGGTGACCTGCCTAGTCAATGCGGGGAAGGCTGTGGATGTCATCACCATGGACTTCAGTAAAGCCTTGACACCATCTCCCACAGCATTCTTCTAGGAAAGCTGGTGGCTCATGGCCTAGACAGGTGCACTCTAAGCTGGGTTAAAAACTAGCTGGACAGCTGAGCAGAGAGAATGGTGGTGAACGGAGTTCAATCCAGCTGGTGGCCGGTTACAAGTGGTGTCCCCCAGGGCTCAGTATTGGGACCGGTCTTGTTTAACGTCTTTATCAATGATCTGGATGAGGGGATTGAGTTTAGAAGTAGTGTGGCCAGCAGGAGCAGGGAAGTGATTGTGCCCCTGTACTTGGCACTGGTGAGGCTGCAGCTCGAATACTGTGTGCGGTTTTGGGCCCCTCACTACAGGAAAGACACTGAGGTGCTGGAGTGTGTCCAGAGAAGGGCAATAAAACTGTTAAGGGGTCTGGAGAACAGGTCTGATGAGGAGCGGCTGAGGAAACTGGGGCTGTTCAGCCTGGAGAAGAAGAGGCTGAGGGAAGACCTTATTGCTTTCTACAACTACCTGAAAGGAGGTTGTAGTGAGGTGGGGGTCAGTCTCTTCTCCCAGGTAACAAGCAATAGGACAAGAAGAAATGGCCTCAGGTTGCTCCAGGGGAGGTTTAGATTGGACATTAGGAAAAATTTCTGTACTGAAAGAGTGGTCAAACATTGGAACAGGCTGCCCAGGGAAGTGGTGGAGTCACCGTCCCTGGAGGTGGTCAAAAAATATGTAGATGTAGCATCTGTAGACGTGGTTTAGTGGGCATGGTGGTTATTAGGCCAATGGTTGGACTTGATAATCTTAGAGGTCTCTTCCAACCTAATGGTTGTATGATCTCATTGTGATTACTGAGACATGGTGGGACAGCTTGGATGATTGGAATGCTGTCATGCATGGCAATGTAATCTTTAGGAAAGACAGGCTAACTAAGTGAGGTGGGGGAGTTGCTCTTTATGTGAGAGCACCTGGAGTGTATTGAGCTCTGCCTATGGAGGGATGATGAGCGAGTTGAGATCTTATGGGTGAGAATTAGGGGGCAGGCTAATATGGGAGACATTGTTGTGGGCATTTACTATAGGCCACTTCATCAGGATGAGGAGGTAGATGAAGCTTTCTACAGACAGCTGGAAGCATGCTGGCTTACACTCACAGGCCTGGGTTCTCATGGGGGACTTCAACCACCCTGATATTTGCTGGGAAAGCAACACAGCCAAGCACCCACTGTCCAAGAAGTTCCTGTAAGACACTGATGGTAGCTCTTTGACTCGGATGGTGGAGGAACCAATGAGGAGAGGTGTGCTGCTGGACCTTGTACTAACAAACAAAGAAGGACTGGTCAGGGATGTGAAGGCTGGGGGCAGCCTTGGCTGTAGTGACCACAAGATGGTGGAGTTCAGGATCCTGCTTGGAAAAAGCAGGACAATCAGTAGGACTGCAGCCTTGGACTTCAGGAGAGCTAACTTTGGCAACTTCAAAGACCTACTTGGAGGAATCCCATGGGCTAGGGTTCTAGGAGGTAGGGGGGCCCAAGAGAGCTTGTTGCTCTTCAAGCACCACTTCCTCCAAGACCAAAACTGATGCATCTATGTGAGGAAGAAAGCGAGGCAGAAGGCCTGCTTGGATGAGCAAGGATCTTCTGAAAACACTCAAAGGGAAGAAGGAAGTTTATATGTGGAAAAAGGGACTGGCCACTTGGGAGG
The DNA here is from genome assembly GCF_034619465.1 of Leptosomus discolor. Classification (NCBI taxonomy): domain Eukaryota; kingdom Metazoa; phylum Chordata; class Aves; order Leptosomiformes; family Leptosomidae; genus Leptosomus; species Leptosomus discolor. The sequence goes on along the minus strand of NC_141419.1, from coordinate 65,901,831 downwards.
AGTATAGGAATATTGTGAGAGTATGCAGGGATGCAACGAGGAAGGCTAAGGTCATTTGGGATTAAGTCTGGCTAGAGATGTCAAAGACTTTTGATTTGAAGAGATTTTTTTTTTGAATTGAATTGAAGAGATTCTTCAAATACTTGAGTAGCACAAAGAAGACCAGGGAGAATACAGACCCCCTGCTGAATGAGGCAGGTGCCCTGGTGATGGAAGATACTGAGAAGCCAGAGTTACTGGATGCCTTCTTTGCCTCAGTCTTTACTGCTAAGGCTGGCCCTCAGGAATCCCAGACCTTGAAGGTAAGAGAGGAAGTCTGGAGGAAGGAAGACTGCCCCTTGGTCAAGGAGGATGGGGTTAGGGATCTCGTACCCTGACTGGACACTCACAAATCCATGGGCCCTGATGGGATGCACCCATGCGTGCTAAGGGAGCTGGCAGATGCTATTGCTAGGCCACTCTCCATCCTCTGTGAAAGGTCATGGAGGACAGGAGAGGTGCCTGAGGACTGGAGGAAAGCCAATGTCACTCCAGTCTTCAAAAAGGACAGGAAAGAGGGCCTAGGAAACTACAGGCCAGTCAGCCTCACCTCTATCCCTGGAAAGGTGGTGGAACAGCTCATTCTGGCTGTTATCTCTAAGCATGTGGAGGAAAAGATCAGGATTAGTCAGCATGGATTCACCAAGGGGAAATCAAGCTTGACCGAGCTGACAGCCTTCTATGGTGGCATGACTGGCTGGGTGGAAGAGGGGAGAGCAGTGGATATTGTCTGCCTCGACTTTAGGAAGGCTTTTGACACTATCTCCCATCACATCCTCATAGGTAAGCTTAGGAAGTGTGGGATAGACAAGTGGACAGTGAAGTGGATTGAGAACTGGCTGAAGGACAGAGCTCAGAGGGTTATGATCAGTGATGCTGAGTCTGGTTGTAGGCCTGAGGCTAGCGGTGTTCCCCAGGGGTCACTACTAGGTCCAGTCTTATTCAGCATATTCATCAACAACCTGGATGAGGGGACAGAGTGCACCCTCAGCAAGTTTGCTGATGACAAAAACTGGGAGGAGTGGCTGACACACCAGCAGGTTGTGCTGCCATTCAGTGAGACCTGGACAGGCTGGAGAGCTGGGCAGGGAGGAGCCTAAGGAGGTTCAATAAGAGCAAGTGTAAGGTCCCGCACCTGGGGAGGAATAACCCCATGCACCAGTACAGGTTGGGGGTCGACCTGCTGGAGAGCAGCTCTGTGGAGAAAGACCTGGGAGTCCTGGTAGGCATCAAGTTGACCATGAGCCAGCCATGTGCCCTTGTGGTCAAGAAGACCAGTGGTATCCTGGGGTGCATTAAGAAGAGTGTGGCCAGCAGGTCGAGGGAAGTTACCCTCCCCCTCTACTCTGCCCTGGTGAGGCCACATCTGCAGTACTGTGTCCAGTTCTGGGCCCCCCAGTTCAAGAGGGACAGGGAACTACTGGAGAGAGTCCAGTGGAGGGCTACTAAGATGAAGGGGCTGGAGCATCTCTCTTATGAGGAAAAGCTGAGAGACCTGGGGCTCTTTAGGCTGGAGAAGAGAAGGCAGAGAGGGGACCTTATCAACACAAATATCTAAAGGGCAGGTGTCGAGAGGATGGGGCCAGTCTCTTCTCAGTGGTGCCCAGCAACAGGACAAGGGGCAACGGGCACAAACTGGAGCACAGGAAGTTCTGCCTGAACATGAGGAGGAACCTCTTTACTCTGAGGGTGACAGAGCACTGGAACAGGCTGCCCAGGGAGGCTGTGGAGTCTCCTCTGGAGATATTCAAAACCCGTCTGGACATGATTCCGTGCAACCTGCTCTAGGTGAACCTGCTTTAGCGAGGTCCTTTCCAAGTCCTACCATTTTGTGATTCTATGGTAAAGATCTTATGTATGTGTATTCAGAATAAAAGCACCACAATGAAATGCTGTTCTACTTGCACTCCGTTTCTTTAATGAAATATTGGGGGGAAAAATTATATGGAGATCTTAGACTGCATTTGTTCACTTTCATTTGCTGTTCTGTGTTGCATGTTTGTTTTGTTTTGGTTTTTTTCCTAAGACCCTAACACAACTCCTGTTTCAACTTGGATGCGAGGCAGTCATTTAAAACGTCCCAGGATAGGAAAAAAAAGCCAGGAGGCTCCATTTGAAACTTTCCAAGAAGATGAGGAAAATGCTGTTCGTGTGTTAGAAAGCAGGTAGAGGAGCCTGTATTTTACTTATTTCTTATTTTGTTGCTTGGGCAGTCCCAACCTACATCAGTGTCTCACAGGTTGCTGCTTGTGATTTCTTCTGCTTTCTTCCTACTTTACTTGCTTGATTTTAAAATCGCTAAAAATAAAGCTTGATGTGAGAAAGAAAATTGAGACATCACCTGAAGAGTGATTGTACCAAAATGTGGTATCCCTGAAAGCTCAGCAGGTACTGGAAATAACACTAAGAAAACAGTGAGGGCTGAGGGTGTTCTCTTATAACTGAGTCTGCATGAAGGTAAAAACATTGGTATTCATACAGCATAGTTTCTTGTGGTAATGTAACTGGACTTGTATCCACAATGCTACATGTGGTCTTTGGAGATGTGTTCCTTCCTGACCTCTTGTTATGGTGGTGTATTGCAGTAAAATAAAGTCTGACTGTTTAGTTCGGGAGCTGGTTACTGCTTGTCACTTAATAACAAAAGAGTTATAGATAGCCACCCATTTTCAAAGTAAAGCCTTTTGTTTAGACAAATTCTGATTTAAAACCAACAGATCCAAACTTACATCCTGAAAAATAAAAAAGTCATTTCCAGTTTAAAGGATGTTACCCTGTTAACGATTGTCCAGTGGGATGTGAAGAATTGTACTACTTATGTGCCATAACAATTCATATGAGACAGGGCCTGAAGTACTAATTTGCACTGATTTCCATTCAGAAAGCAGAACTGTGGCTATTTTAAACAAATAAAGTAATTGCTCATTCCTCTCCCTTCGTGTGTTCATAGACACACACTGCCCCCACCCCCACCCCTTGTGTGTGTCTCTCCCTCTCTTATTCTCTTCCACATAAACCCACTGCAACCTGAAAAACCTCTTGAAAAACTGAAGGTAACCTAATTATTTTCTAGGAAATCTGTCAAACTTGTTCCATTAGGTTTCTTTTAAACAAAATTAGTTTTGTTGTTGATTTTTTTTTTTTTTTTTTTTCTTCATGTGAAGCTGAGGTCTTCATCTAGATACAGTCTAATTTCTGTATTTAAGTTGTGGAACTGTAGAGATAAGGCACTGCTGTCCTGCACTGTCAGTGCGCTTCCCTGAGCTGGTTCAGACAGGCCAAATGGCATGGTTTGATGCTGCCACAGGTTGAGAAATACTTTGCTCTGTTACTACTACTAATTGGCTAGAGGACTAGCCTGTTCCCGAATTTTGGATTTGGATTTTGCAAAATGAAGTCCATGAGATGCCACTGCTCCTTTGAACAAGATCTGTAACATGGTGTTTGTGAGCAGAACTAAGGGGAATCCTGATGGCAACAGGGCATGATACCATCTTGGTTCCCTGCTTCTGTGCATTTTAGCAAATGCAGCAGAGTCTTCTGTCAGGGACTTTCTCCTATGTAGTGCCTTCATCTCAAGACTGGAACCTGGGATAAAACCCTCCAGCACTGCCTTTACTATGAGATTGTGAAGCAGCCTCCTGCAATTCTATTGCATGTTTTTTTTTCTTTGCTTGTATGTAGTACTTCCAGTTCATCTAAGTTTTACCATCTCAAAAATGGGAACTGAATATTTGAGGTAGTGTTACTATCCATCAGGTGCATCAGAGCTTCATTTTTAGCTATATGCTAATTTAATCTCTAGTTTATTGAATCTTCTTCAGCCATGATGTGTTTATTGCCTTGAAGTCTTTTCTGGTCATGGTATTTGTCATATATGTATATTCAATGATTATACAAACATATTTGCTTTTATAACTCCATAATTTTAAACTGTTTCTACAGTAGGGGTGGGAGAAGTTTCTTCCTTTCTCACCTCTTTGTGGCTTCTAGATATGTAATGGATTACTGCTTTCTAATTTTAAAATAATAAACAAATTTCTAACTTTTATTCCCATAAAATGAAAGTGAGATAGATGTCTTCATTTTGTAATTACCAAAGCAATTTTTCCTAGTTGATTTTTTTTTTTTTTCCTAATGAGGAGTTAGCCATTTTTAGATGTATTTACTTTTCTGGATTCTGATTTCGTATGGCAAGCATGTGATACAGCACTTTATAATTGGTCATGAAAGAATTTCCCTGCTGAGATTACCAAAATTATGTATTAATATAAAAGATTAAAGGATATATCTAAATACCTGCTGCAGGCTGGAACTTTCTGGCTACACACCTGAAAGCTCTGAAGACTTTGTAGAAGCAGCTGAGAAGACTGCTGTTGAGGAGGATAAGACTGTTGAAAATGAGGAGCAGCGTGTAATAGAAGTGGAGATACATGTATCACCTCCTGAGAAACAGAGTGAGAAGGTGAGCTGGATGTGATGGCGATAGCAGATAAGTTTGGAATATAACTGCAGTTTCTGTTAAACATGGTCCTTGCTGCCATGTTCCATATGACTTTCAGCATTTTGATTTTCGTACTAATGCTTCGTTGAGAAGTATATCTGAGAAGCTGAGGCTAGTATAGGATTAGTTTCAGGCAATATTCCATTATACTTATTTTGAACAATGAAGTTCATAGGATCTTCAGTAAGGTGAATTTCTAGCTTGTCTACCAACCTAATTTTCTTAATTGGTTTCTTGTACTCAGGCGCTCCAGAGAACTGGAGTAAGGTAAAGATCTGATCCAGTATCTCTAATTTATTTTTTTGAAAAATTTCTTCAAAGAAGCCAATAGCTGATATGCTTCAGTGACTACTGTTGGCTCTTTCTACTTCTCCACTCTCCGCTTAAAGGTTGCCTGCTTTGATGATTAAATCCAACTTTAATCTACAACTTGTTAACAGCTTATGTTTAAATCTGTGAGTACCCTTTGTGCTAGCAATGCCTCCAGGGTTTTGTGTTCTTACTGATCAGTGAGAAAGTGGATGTTACACTATGTTGGGTTCAAGGAATGACTGCAGCATGTATGCTTGTGAGATGCGTAAAATCTGCTTGGCTTGGCTCCTAACAGTGTACACTATGGTTAGAAATTTAGTGCAAGTGACAACGCCAAGCTAATACGTTGGTTAAGTTAGCTACTCTGCACTAAGCTCTGCCTTCTTAATACACATTTCTAGGTACCCAAGCTATCTGCTTCTTAGTTTAAGCTTCAAATTGAGATCACATATACACCCACTAGTGCTGGGGAACAATGGCTGGGCAAAATCCTGACTTAGAAACATTATTTTTTTCAGGAAACTCTAGCAGAACCTCTTAATGGGGAGGTAACAGAAGAAACTGCTAAGACCTCACTTACTGATAAAGAGGAAACAGCAAGTGAAGTTCTAAGTGATGAATCAAAATTGCAGTGTGAGAGTCAAGGAGAAGAATCCTTAACGCTGTTTGTTCCATTAATCCTTGAGTCTCCGGCAAAACCTTCAGAAGACACTGTCTCAGAGGTGAGAGAATTGAAACAAAATGTGAAGTCATCTTTCCTTCAGAGTGTACATATCTTGCGTTTTTTCTTTTGTTAAGTAACAGATAGCAAGTAGCCCCTACCACTTTATGAAGTTCTTGGAAGAAGGTATTATGAGGCCGGATTATGTAAATCCATAAACAGAATATGCTAACATTTCAGTTTTAATATGCAGAAGTGGGGCATGTATACGTGTGATACCAAAAAGAAAGATTCATTGCTGCGGTTTCCCTTGGCCCTAATGAAACAGCTCTTTCTCACTAAAATATTAGTTGGATACGAGTGAAAAGACACGTTCTTGTTTTGTCTAGTAATTCTGTCCTGATTAAGTGTACAAGCAATTAATTACTGGTAAAATACCCTTCTAGAACGTAGACTTTACTGTGTTTAGTTTATAATGTAAAAGCAGATTGTTATATAGTAGCAAAATTATAATCCTACACCTCTAAAGTAAAAAACGTGTGGGGTTTTTTCCCCTGGGATTAATTTCAGAATGTTTTTACTGTAGTTGAATAATCCTTTGAATAATTTGAATTTGAAAATAGGAGAGCAACTCCAGATATCAAATGCAGTTTGCAAAATAGTCTTATGCAAAAAGGAGGAAAGGACTGGTTTTTGACTTTACATAGAGCATTAAAAACTGCTGAATGCCAGAATATTCTCTGAGGTTGCTAGCTAGGGGCAGTTGTTCAGGCTCTTGTATCTTCAAGTGATTGCCCTTTGGTTGTTTTGGCACCCTTCCCCTCCCCCCACAGGTTTTAAATGCAAATGATTCAGAAATGCTGACTGAAGAAAGTAGATTAGTGGAGGAGAACAACACTGAAGAACAGCAAGAATCTGAAAAGGCCACCACTGAAAATGCAGCTGCTTTGGCATTGAAGGAGGAGCACTCTGACAATGGCCTGCCCAACTCTACGGTAACTGAAGCAGCAGAGGAATCTGTTTCTGAAAATGTGTCGCCTAAACCAGCTTCCTTATTGGAAGATCAAAATGAGGAAGCAGGGCACAACTCACAAGAGGCCCCTGTTGCCTTGAGTCAGAGCTCTTTGATAGTGGTTGAACTTGAGGGTGTTTCTTCTCAGCAGCCTTCTGGACAGGAAGGACAGAAGAACCAGTTGGAAGAACACTCAGAAGAGTCTGCTGAGCAGATGGATCAGTACATGCAGACAGCAGTGGAGCGGGCTGCTGACAGCAGCTCTGAGGAAGCAGAAATCGAGGTACCCATTGTAGATCGGAGAAGCTTGCGAAGAAAGGCCAAAGGCTACAAAGGTCCACCCAAGAAAAAAGGAAAGCCAGCTTAAAAATGAAATACTGATTGTTAAATCAGCTATTTATAAGAAAGTTATTATTTTGTGTAAAACACCAGGGTGTAATTAAACCATATGGGACATAGAATGTGAGTTTAAAAATCTGTGTTGGATTTCCTCTTAGGATTCATCACCTTTCCTCAGGTTTTCTTGAATTTTTAACCACTAAACATTGAGCTTCATCAGAGTAAACATCCAGTCTCCTCCTTTTATAAAGGATACATGCTGAATAAATACCAGTGTGCTAGCAGAGGGAAGTTGTTTGCGTATTTGTGGTGGCAGTTGTGGAAGAAAAATGCAGCATGAAATCCTGGCCCTATCAAAGTCCCTTAAATTCCCGTAGACTTCCATAATGCCAGACATCACTGGATTTTCTTTACTAACTTTTGTGTTCTCTACTGTGGAGAAAAGCAAAACAAGAAAAACCTTTCCTTGCTCCTTGTTCCCTCCCCATAGATTTCTCAGATGAGATTAAAAGAATGTAAGATTCTGTAATTCTAGGTCACAAAAACAAAAGAAGGTAAACTCAGTAGGTCACAACAACATAAGCAGCATCTATCTTTCATGAGAATCACTTGAAACAGCTGAGTCAGTAGAAACACGGTCAGCCCAGCATCTTCCATAGTGCACTCTGATAACCAGCTTCTTTACGTGAAGATTAAGAGATGCCTACACAGTAAACTATTTGTTGTAGTTTTGAAGGTGAGCATCATGGTAAGCCTAAGTTTTTGCAGAGTATATGGAGTAGAGACTCCAGTGTATATATAAGGAATAATTTGAACTGCCTTCCTAACTACTTGCATGTGTTGAGTGATACTTGATTACTTGTTACATTACAGGAAAAGGATATGGCATCTCATTTTGGTCTTAATGGAAGCAATGCTTTGTGTTTTCCAAAGACTTGGCTGGTGCTGTGGGGTAACTATTAAAATGTTGTGTATGCCAGGTGTGTGACTCCTGTAAGTGGTGGCATTTCAGGTGGTTGTGACATTCATTAGTGTGAATATTAGTGGGTGTTTCAGCAAATGCTTGATTGCCAAACTTCTTTGCCTTTAGGAGTTAGCAGGTGATGGCTTGTAAATACTTCCAAGTCCCACTTTCTTTTTCTAACTTGTGTGCAATCCCTGGGATGATAGCCTCCAAGTTCATACCTTTTCTGGAAAGCAGTGACCAAACTGCTGTATGCAAACAGAAATAAAACCAGGCTTTTCATACCTCTTTCCCTTCAGAGGTTCTCCTGGCAAACTGTATATTTAACTCAATTTGTCACACATACACTAAGTTAGTCCTTACTTTGCTATGTGTTTCTTTCAATAAATGGAGCTCCTCTTGTAATGGGTTAAAAACTCAGGAATAAGAAAGAACAGTGGTTCTAAGAACAGGAAGTCACATCACTATTTGTCCTGCTATATGCCTTTTATAATACAAGTGACCTAGTCTCCCACAGTGTCTCAAAAATAGAGGTAACTAGAAATTGCTGTTCAGGACTTCTGAGTACATGGTTCACTTGAATAGTTGCAATGGTGTCTTAACTTTCATCCCTCTATGAAGGTAATGTAAGAATCTGTTTGGGGATTTTTTGCTTATTCAAGTTTAACTGTATTTATAAGATATTATAACTGTGTAAGATACATTCATACTATTTCTTTCAGCTGATGAAGTACCATGCTCCTTTTTAGTCTGTCAAGAGCAGCTTATTGGGGACGGGGGCGGGGGGGAGCTGTTTAAGAAATGTGTATTTCCTAAACTTTAGATTCAGGGTGCATGGGATTACTGAGTTAAATTTGAGTTTCTTGAATTACTGCACGTAGCTCTAACTTCCTATCAATGTACATACAGGTATTCCTTGTGAAACCCATGGCTGATAAATGTTCAAGATCTTTCATGATCATTTGTAAACATACTCAAGCGAACCTTAAGCATTTCTAAAACTAATCAAGCATTTTCTATAATTCATTTCTATAAACCATGAGACAAAACTTCTTCTGTTATCTTCTGTATGGCTTCTCTTTTGCTGCTAAGATTTATTGTGTTAAAAAAAAAAAAAAGTGGCTAGAAAATACATCTATTGCATTGCTAAGAATTTGGGATTTGTGGGGGCTGGTGGCTTAAAAAACGGTGGTTGTATACAGTATATCGTGACTTGTCTTCCATGTTTAGAGCAAGCTTTACTAAAGATTAATCTGCTGAATACTTCAATTGATACAATGTATCCACTTTCAAAAAGTTAAGGATTCTTTTGATTATGACAAGTTTGAGTCCCAGTTATTTCAATTACTTCTAGGTGGATTTTTGATGTGTATGTGTATTGCTTGTATTCCCTGTGAGGTCGGAAAACAGTGTTCATGAGAAGGTAATGTCACTCATCTGGCTTTACTCTTTATGGCTAAGTTGGAACTGATTTTGATTAGTGTCTTCCTTAAGACTCTGCAGATTGAATACATAAATATTACAAGATTATTAAGATTAGGTCAGTCTTACTGAGAACAACCAGATTTCTGATCTCACTGCAGTGAGGCAGTTTCAAATACTGAACTTAAATTCATATCTTTAAGTATACTTTTGAGAAGATACCTCGGTAAATCTGGGGTACCTGAGGTAGTAGCTGATGACTAGACTCTTACGTACAGAATGTGGGCAGTTGCAGGGCAATTAGCAATTCTGATAACCAGTAATGTGTTGAAAACTGGACATTGTTCTAATTGTGATCGCAGCAGTACCCTGAACTAAAGGGCACGGTTTATTACTATAACAGCTTCTTTGGCATCAGGCACCTTGCAGTAAATATGGACTAGCAAATTCAAAATATAGACTTTAAAAAGTAGTTTTTATTGCTAAACTGATTGTCCCATCGGAACAGTAGTTTAATAGTCTATACCTTCTGTTACATTAATGCAAGGGAACAGATCTGACCACTGTATTGCCTAAAGCGTTTTACCTGGAAAAACCAGCAGTTTTTAGGCTTGGAAGATTTTTTTTTTTTTTTTTTGATCTGTTAACTGTCTGTCTTATTACCATCAAACTCTTAAAGAATTTTAAGATCTTACTACACCAGCAACGGATGATGAAAACATCTTTATACAAGTTTGTACCAAATGCTGTTACAATGTGCTGTGGAACTTACATGTGAACAGTGAAAGCAAGCAGTATTACTTTTGAGCTTTATTTAGGCTAGGAATAGAGTTTAAAGAACATTAATTTGTGACTTCAGCCTTGCACTTAAATGGTAAATGGTTTTGTATTTGAATCCAACATTTGTTCAAATGTCTGTCTTGTACTGCTTGTTAATTTTTAACAGGATTTGCTTTGCTTCTCCCATGTTCTCTTTTAGTCTGTTTTCATTTCATGCAGAAATCTTGTTTGCTAGTTCATATACAAATCATGTTTCATAGCCCTTTACATGAAGATGAAAACATGTCTTATTTCAAAAGTGCTACTTGAGATGGTCTGACCTTGGTTTGTTGCTTTTTTTATACCATTTCATTTGTAGATGCCAGTAATCAAATCAACGATTTCCAATGTCATCAATACTACTAAGTTAAACATAGCAAAAACAGGCCTGAGTTTCAGCCTCTCTGCTTCAAGTGACCACCTTAAAATTGATTACACTGCTAAATTTATTTTCACAAATGTAGTGTTAGATGTTTTCTAAACTAGTGATACCCTGTTTATAAATCTTACTAAAGACGTGTTGCTATTCTAGAGTATTGTACTTAAGTCTTGTTAGTTTTTCCTTTTTTTTAGAAATGTCTTAGCTGCTTTTGAAATGTTTTGAAGTAGTAAATAAACTTATATTTTGTGATTATTTTTTTTCTTGGTTTTTAGTATTTGAGTCCTTTCTGCTATATGGGAGGCACGTTTTAAAGTGGTTCAGTTCACTACAACTAGCATAATTTTACAATCTGCTACTAAGAAGCTTTAAAAGCTCAAAGATTAGTAATTGAAAAATCTTTTATTGATTAAAAAATTTCCTGTACTTAATTAGCTTACGCATCAGACTTTTATTAAAAAAGCTGTAGAACAGGCTACAGCATGCATTCTGCTGTTTATACCAAGATGCAAGATGATGTAAACTTAGCAGTTATTAACATAGTTTGCTACAGACAAGCCAACTAGAAATGCTGCAACGCACTACCTAGAGTGTGGTACATTAAAATGTCTTAAGTGCGACAATTGTGTTATTCAGCCATCAAGTCATGTAGTTATACTACAAAATATAGTAATGTTCTTGAGACAGCTGTAGAAAATTAAAGTATTCTGTTCATGTTATTTAACGTGCAGTAAAGGTTAAAGCAACAAGAACTTAAATGGAGGCTTATCTGTTTTGACAAAATGCCTTCTCTCTGAACAAATGACTTACTGTTTTGTGACCCTCTCTTAGTTTCAAATCCATGTGTCACTACACAAAGAAGTAAAAATCATAGTAAGTTACTGAGTCTAGACTAGGGCAATGTGTGAAACTAACAAAATGGCCTGTAAGAGGAGAAGACTTTGGTATAATTGAAGTACTGCCTCTATCAGATAGCACAAGAGAAGTCAGAAAGCTGGTACAAAAGCAGCTAGCTTGACTTCCTGGCCAGAGTTCCCAATCTGAAACATGATCTGGTCCTGAAGATGATTAAGGGATTGGAGCATCTGTCCTACAAGAGGCTGACAGCTGCAAGAGCCTGGAGAAGAGAAAGCTTGGGAGGATCTTACCTTGTGTACAAATACCTAGTGGAGAGGTTATAAGATGACTGAGCAGGACTTTGCAGTAGTGCCCAGTGACAGGACAAGAGGCAGTGGGCACAAACTAGAATGTAGGAAATACTGTTTTAACATACAACATCTTAAACTGTAAGAGCGGTCAAAGTGGATCAGGTTGCCCAGAGTGGTGGCGGAGTCTCCATCATTGGAGATACTGGAAACGTGCCTGGACATGGCCCTCCGATCCGTGCTGTAGTTGACTCTGCTTTAGGCAGGGGCCTTGCACTACACAGTCTCAAGAGGTCCCTTCCAACCTTACCTACTTCGTGATTCTGTAAGCTGTTACTCAACCTGCTTATTGCATGTGTGACCACCTCCAGCCTTAAACTTTCACTAATGCAAAAAACCCCAAAGCAAACCTATTCACATTCTGGCTTCTGAAATATCTGAAGAGTTTTGTTTGAAAGTTTCCTTCTTACAATGTCCAGGGTTAAGAGTGCCCTCATAAACTGGAGAAAGCTTATAAGGATTTGACTTGGAATCTGTGTTAAGAGCTCCTTGGCTTGAAGTACTGTTTAAAAGTAGGAATATAAAATGGTGAGTGTGTTTATGTGTAGTGATAGATTGTGCTGTTTGTTTACCACCGAACTCTTGAGTGGAAGATTACTGATGTAGTCATATACAGGATCACTGAAAGCTTGCAGTTTAGAAGGAGCTTTTTTATTTTGAGGATGCCAGCTAAATATATATTGATTAGTTGATGCTTCTGACCTTTTGTTTTTCTTGAATATTTCTTGAAGTCACCAAACTAGCTACAAGTAGTTGTAGTATCAAGGTTGTCACGCCATTCTTAAATTTCACATCTTAAACACCCTACAACTTCATAAATTTAAACTTCTGAAACTGTTCTCCTCTTGCCTGGAACAAGGGCTAGACTATCTAGCCCTTATTCTTTTCATCAGTGCAGCAGTCACAGAGGCAAAGGGGAGAAAGGCACGAGGTAATGGCAGGGTAGGAGGGGAGGATAGCTGCCCCCCTAATTATCTTCCCCCACTGCATCCCCATGCTGCTAGTGTTCTCAAGCCCCTCCTTCTGCAGGGGCAAGTATCAAACTGAGTGTTTAATTTCTGATGTCAGTCTGCAGTAAGATTCTAGCTGCATTCTTCCTGCTCTGCTTTCCCAGAAACAATACAAGTTAGTATGTTCTTCTGTAGGCCACCCTGGGAGACAGTGGCTGTATTTCCCACCACTAGGAACATGAGCTGAATTAAGTATTTATATGTAGGTCAGGAAACTGCTATTGTAAAAACAAAACGAAGGTTTAGATCAAATCCATACCACATTAGCAAAACATGAAAATTGAAGCACTTTATTTGGACAGTGTTCAGCTGAGCAAACTTAATAAATATAAAAACCCCAAGCAGTTATTTCTGGCACGTTTAAGTTCCTCACCGGCTTGAGGGATCAATGTTCTTCAACGGTTGAAGGTTCCAGAGATCTTGCAAACTTGTTGAAACTACGCTGATTTTGCAGGAGCCAATGACCAACGCTTAGTATCAAACACCACTTAAACAAGTAGAACTGCATTAATACAGCCATCGTTTTCTGGATTGTTTGTTACTTGTGCATATTTCCCTAAAGAGAAAAGGGATTTAAATATCTATAAAAGCTTGAAGTAGTTCATATAATGAATCAGATTCTTCTACATTTACAAGTTCAATCTGCAAGTCTCTTTAAAGCGTAGGGAATTCCTGTTCCAAAACGGAAATGCATTTTGAAATCTAAGTTACGTTCTGCTGAGCTGCAAACTTAGGTTCTCAGGCTGCTTTTATAAATGGATCATTTAGACTTCCGGGTAGAGTTAAAAAAAAATTTAAGAATTGTATGTTCTGCTATTGTCCAAGTCAAACCCTCTGTTAAAAGAAGTCAGCCTGATCCACAGAACTTCCACTGAAAACATAATACGGTTGTTCATACACATGGTTAAGTCTTTATAGACTTGTAGCATTGCTTAATGTGAGACACAGGCAAGCAAGTTGAGTCTTTGTTCTGAACTTCACCTAATTTGATTTTGGAAATGTGAACAGAAAGACTCAGATTAAAAGTTAAAGTTTGCACTTCTAAAGTTGCCTACTAGTTGCTTCTGCTACAGCCCAAACCTAACATTTAACAACAGATAATTATGACTACAGCACGTGGTCTTAACAATAGATCAGGCAACGAAGACTTTAAAGATTGTTCTGCAGTATAGCTAGCTTAACTACTTACCCCAGATAACTTTGCCACCTTGTGTCACGAGGCCAAGCTCACTGACGTTCACCTCAATGACGGTACCCTTGGTAATTACACCCAGTGTTGTATACAAAGGAGAAGAAGGATTCTTTTTTACACCAAGGATAGGTAGGCAAAAAGTAGCTTTAAGTTCAGGATGTGTCACATGTGCCTTCTTGAAACGCAAGCCCTGTTGCACAAGAAGTGTTAGAATGAGTTAATATTTGCTTTAAGCCCCCACAATTAATCTAGTTTAACACATTCAGCATTATGTCCTCAGCTTTGCGTGTTTTGAAAGATTGAGAAGAATGAAACAACTTAGAATACAGAATGCTATCTGCCTACTGTAGAATGCCAGATTTGTTTAAAAACGTGATTACTGACAGGATAAAGCTTTCCATGTGTATTTTCAGGATATCAGTTTTTAATAGCAGTAGAAGAATAATACTTGCTATCTCGGATGGTTTCTGTTCCATGAAGAAATGAGGCATTTATGATAAGGCATTTAACAGTGCTACTGGTTTTTAAGACTAGAAATTTTTCCTTTTTTCTTTTAAAACTGAAAAAACCTTTCACATATTGTAAAGTATTAGACACCCATCTCTTACAGTTACCTGTGCTTTGTAAGGGTACTTTACCATTAAGTACCATAAACTTTTCTGTGCTAATAAAAACCTATCTGAGGCTTCCATGTCAGACCATCAAAACAGTAATGCAGTACGATCCAACAGGCAGCCTGTGTAGCAGTTCTGTTGATCCTGTGAGGTAGCAGGAACAGGTATTTGTAGGAAAACTACACTGTCTTAGTAAATCTCATTTTTCCTCCTGTGCACTGCCAGGCTGCTAGAGCCCAGGCACTGTTCCTGCAGCTGTGTAAGAAAAGGTAAGGATGGAGGCACAGCATTTCCCTTGCATACTGTCACGACTGTGCTTCAGACTTAACAAGCCAGAAGGAGGGAGTTCTGGAGTCCTAGAGCAGAGTTGGCCTCTCAAGCTGACAGCGGCTTGAAAAACAAAGACTCCAGCTTTAAGAGCTATTCAAGTGCCTTTGCTGAAGATCTTCCAATGCTAATTGGACAGCTTGTATCTTCAACTTACTGGCATCATCTGAGTTATGGGAGTAAAAGCAGAGATAGATACTTTGACTGTGACCGCAGGGGCATCTCCCCACCCTCAGGCTATTCTGCATTTAGATTTCTGCAAGGAAACTAATAGAAATGCTCTATGTCAGCAGTGATCAAGTGCATTACCACAGATGAAAGTTTCCTTCCACAGGAAGTCAAAGCAGTAAGTCAAGAGAATTATTACTTAAACATTCTTTAAGGCTCAAGAACATTACCATTGGTCGAATGAATCGTTCGTATTTAGGAGGCTTCCTAGTAAAGCCATCTCCAACAAAACAAACTTTCGTAACCATTCTCTTCCAGGCCTTCTTCTTTCTCTTTCCTGTACGAATTACTTTTAAAACTTCTGTTTCTCCTTGCGCACGGACCTTTGGCACAGGAACCTCCCATTTCCCCTGGAAGGGGGGGGGTAAAAAAAAAGTCAGTCTTACATGCCACATTATTAAATGAAAGGGGACAATCAAAGGATAAAATAAAATTTCTCTAAAGAGTAGTGGTACACCATACTTTTTGTACAACTCACAGCTACTTATTTTAATTAGCATTTAAAGTTATGAAAATCAAGCATATGTTTACTTTGTCCTAGACTGCTCAGTTACTCAAGGTTTCAGGTTTTGTACAATATCAATATTTAGACTTTGCTTGTAGGCTGGAAGTCACCTGAGCATCAGCAACACAAAGTGGTCACTATAACAAGTAATAGTACCTGAATTTTAATAGTTACTTACGGCTTTTTCTTTTCTTTTCTGTTTGATCATGTTAGAGAGAACCTTAGCCCGGGACTGGCCCTCTCTGTCCAGCAGGTATGCTGGTACAGCTCCTTTGGGTGTTTTTTCATCATTCTTTTTCTTTGTATTTCTCTTCTCATGCATTTTAATGCTACAAGGAAAGGAAAACACTATTAAGAGTAGAAAAAAAAAAGGCTCATTTTTAGATATATCTTTTTAACTTAGCTTGTGCGTGCTCAAAATGTTCTTTTAAGAGATATTTGTAAAGAAGTACATATTTATATTTAAGGAATAATTCTAAACAATTTTCAAGGTAAATTAATAATTTCACTTAATGTAACAACCGACAGACCACAAGAAATGCATCTTATTAAGGAATTTCTGAATGACTTAAAACAAGCAGCCAAGCACTTTGAGAGATCGTGGCCCTTCTCTCTGACAAAAAATAACATACTACTACTTTTCTGAGATTTGATGGCAATGCTTACAAATCTGAGGAACATGTGTGTGTAAAAGGGGTCATGTTTCATTGATTTTGAAGCAATTTAGGGGAAAAAAAAAAAGACCCCAGAACCAGTTAATAAACCCAATACCTTTACAAGTAGCAAAGGAAAGTAACTGTCTACACTTGGAAAACAACATCGTAGATAGATATTAAGTTCATTAGCAATAATCAATATTGTTAACAGCTTTGATTTCCATTTCCGAACAACAGAGAGAATTTTCAGAAAAATGCTTTTGTTTATCTATCCTTGATATTGTAATTTATCCCAGAAGACATGCCTCATGTTCTGCACAAACACTGTATATTACTGTACTTTATCTATGAACACCGTTTAAAACATGCCTGCTGACTCTTATTACACTAATACAGCAGTTGATGTAAAAGCTCTAGGTAAATACATTCATATTTTTGCATAATTACATTAGTCACTGCTACTGCTAATTATCACTTATTTGAAGGAATGCTTATAGGAGGAGAACTATTAACATCCATTGAGAAGACAGGAAATGAGAAGTGTCTTCACTGTGGTGAAACCCACTTTCTGCTAAACCTGAACGCTACTTAAAAGTACAACGTATGACCCAAGTGACAGTGTCTTTGCAAAATAAGAGCATCTTTACAAAAATACAGTACCATTTACCCAGGCTGGTACAAGATACCACAGACCTAAACAGTGAACAGATAAGGAGGAGAATGTTTTTGCAAGTACATGGCACTGTTTATCCAGAGGAGCCATGTGTTTAGTAAATAATAAGACTAAGACAGGGAGATCTCGACAGATACACGATACTATTCAGCAGGCCTTGTAAAACAAAAGGTGCCATATATCTCAGCAATTAGAGGCTCAACAGGAACCAAGGACAAGACTACAAAGCTCTGTTACATAAGATAACCCAAAAGAAAAATCATTAAAAAATTTCCCTCGAAAAAGTCAAAGGATGTCTGAACTTTTCAACTTTAGGAAACAGTGCGCAGGCTTAATAGCCTTATTAATATTAACTTCTCTGCCCAGGAGATGCATAATGATATGATGATGAAAGATATGATGCAAAGGGGGGCACGTGTTAAGGGGTAAAAATGTAGTATATGTAGTAGACGGATCGGGAAGTCTGCGCCTTCCTAGTACCTCAGCCAATGGGGAACGGGAGAGGGTCCTATGCGGCCAAGAAATCAGGACAAAAAGGGGGCTGCGACCCCAGCAACTTCGAGAGACCCCACGGGATATGCCCAGTGGACTCTCCCTTTATTCGAATAAAGTTTATTTTTACAGGACTCCTCTCTCTCTTTTATGAACACTGACCACTGGCGCCAGGATCTTCCGCACACAAGGAAAAAAGTAGTTCTTTGTCCCGATATTAAGGCCTCGTCTCATCAAACGCCAGGATGACTGGACAGGCGTCTGAGAAGCGGCAGGTACTCACGTCTTTTTCATCTGTATCTTCTCGGCATGCCGCTGCTTGTGGTAGAGCTTGGCCTTCAGCCCGATCATCTTCTTGGCCTTGCGGGACCGCTCGTGAGCCTCGCGGCCCTCCTTCTTCCTCCTCCTCTCGTGGTAGTCCAGGCGGTAGCCATAGCGCTTGCGGTGCAACTCGATGTACTCGTTCTGCGGCTGTGGGCACAAGGTGGCGCGGTGAGCGGGCACCGGCGGCCGAGGACCAGGCGGCCGGGGCCGGCCCCGCACTCTCACCGAGGCCCGGCGCCGCTGGAACACGCGACGGGGGCCCGAGCAGGCACGGCCCGACGACGGCCCCCTCGGTGCGGGGCGACGGGGCCCTCTCGGCTGCCTTCACCCCTCCCCCGCCTCGCCCCCTGCCCCGCCGCCCCCCATCCCGCCCCGCCACCCCAGCTCCCACCATGGCGGCGTCCCCGCGGCGTCCCCCCGCGCTCCGCCAGGCCCTCCTCCCAGCAGCCTCCTCCGCGGCGAGAAGGGCGGGCCTACTGAGAAGCGGGCCCGGCTGGAAACGCTCCCCCACGGCTCTCCGGTTCCTCCTGGCAGAGAGGCGGCAGCCCACGTCCCCCGAGGGCTATGCGCCCGACTCGGAGAAGCCGCGAAGAGGGGAGAAACAGAGCGAGAGAGGCCGGAGCGGCGCTTTTGGCCGCCTGGCTCTGTCAGGGTCGGGGCGGGTGGGCGGAACGCGGGGCCGCTAGGTGTGAGGCCCGGGGGACAGGAAGAGCCGGCGCGCCTTCTGGCGGTGTGGCGGCTGTCCCGGCCGGGGCCGGGTCAGGGCCCGCGCCGCAAGCCCAGGCCTGGCCTTGTGGAAGCTCTTCGTCCGGAGGCAGGCGGTAACGCGGGAGCCGGCGGAGCGCCGTGCTAGCCGTTCGTAACGCGGCAGGCAGGGCACTGTCGGTTTGCGGAGCGACACAGGCCGCCTGGCTTGGCTCGGCCCGGCTCGGCGGCTTGTCAGGGGCAGCGTGAGGGCAGCGCTCCTGCCGTGTTCCCCCGGTCAGCGACGTGCAGCGGCGGCTGGAGAAGGCGGGTGTGTGGCTGGTAAGACGAGGGGGTGGAAGCGAGCCTGTACGGAAGCGTCTTTCCGTTTATTGTGAAGCTCTGCCACCGGAGCGGGGTGTTGGTGTCTCCTTAAGTAAGTAGCACCCGCTGCTTTTGAAGCTTCTGCACTCGGGCTTTGCGTCGCAGTGGTTTTGGTGGTGCTTAAAAACTCATAGTATTTAGTGTTTTCTGTTATTTCTGTCTCGCGTGCACACTTTTCCCTGCCCCCCTTCCTCCTTCAGGATAGGAAGAGCTATGTACATCTCACTGATCGGTCGTCGGTGCTCTGGAGCTTATCTGAGCGTGAGTATGAACTCTGATGTGAATTATTCTGTTTCACGGTTGGCAGGCTTACTTGAGAAATATATTTGGTGTTTGTGGGCATGCGTGTATGCTGACTTTTTAAGGCTTAATAACTTTATTTTTACAGATCTGATACAAATTTAACTTGCAAAGCAATAAACTGATCTAACTTAAAAAGCAGTTAAGTTTCATGATTGATTTATGTGGAAGTAATATAGTTATCTGTTTCCTGTCATAAACATCATGTACAGTGTTTGCATATCTTGGCAGGGAACAGCTTTAGAGACAGGAGCCAGAATGTTGGGAATTATGAGGAAATTTTCGGCGACCACATTGAAGTCATCGAGTTTGTACAGTGAGGTAAATTTTTTCCCAAATTTTGATACTTTCACTGTAGCAAAAGAAATACTCAGGTTACCGTGAGTAAACTTCTTTTTGTTTGTTTGTTTTTCCTTTAAAAATTGGTATCCAAACAGGTTGCATAATTTCATATTGGAATTGATTTTACATAAGTCAGAACGTGTAAGTTGAATTTGTAATTTTCCTGTAAACTTTTTTAGTCATCTGTGATTTTGATTACCTAACATTTGTCATTGTTAAATTTATATTATTTACACAAATAATTAGACATCTTTAAAATATTGTGGCTACCAGCATCATGTTTTGATGCTGTCATAGATTTTTACTGGAATTCCCAAATAATACTGGGATTGGACTTGGTTTAAACGTCGGTGCTGCCATCTTCATGTTTCTGCTTCCAAGTAGATGGTATTTTGAGTTTATATAAGTGTTAAAACCAGTATTAGTTCCTGTAGGTATTTCTTTTTAGTTTCGTTTTCTACAACTAGCAAAAATACAGCTACAAAGTAATTACTTATCATGATAATGATAAATATTCTGTATGGGTTTTTTCTCCTTTTAAGTGTGTGTATTTCAGGAAGACAAAAATGAGAGTCATAAGTGTGACGCAGCAAAACTGCAGTCTAAGAAACTACCATTCTCCACCAGGTACAAGTTTAAATTATTTTCTTAATGTTAGGGATTATTCCAAAAATGAATAAGAATACTTTATAAATTGTGTTTTATTGTATTCTTTTGGTCATTATTTGTAGAATTTGTTGTATGAAGCACAAACAGCAGTTAGGTTCAGGGACTGTGAAGAAGTGTTTTATATTGCTGTTCTTTTCTCAGTATATGTGTGGTGTAAAGTCTTCAGAAAATAAGAAAAGGAAAAGATGCAGATAGAAAAGAAGTCAGGTCAATTGTGAAGTGTGCTGGAACCCCTGTCCAGTTGCCTGAAGTATTAATTGGTTATCAAGCAACTGATGATATCCAGCCTGTGGATAAAACAGAGTAAAAATAATAAGATACTTGGAAAACAAAATTTCAATTAGGTGTAATTTTTGATTTTTTGAGTAGCTACCTTGAGATTGAATGGAAATCGATTGATATAAGGTAGCGTTAGGAGTCAGGGCTGCTTTTTCTACATCAAGATGGAGACAGGAAGAAAATATTGTCAACTGGTGCATAACCAACTTATTTTTTATAAACACAATTGTTAATGGATTCAGCACTGTGTATCTTAGCAGAAGTCTTTAGCCTGCAGTCACGTACCTAAGAAGAAAACTTACTCTTAGTTGCTGATGTCAACACAGTCTCTCTTGCTACGTATTACTGTTTCTGTGTGGTTGTCTATGCAATGTCCTTGCTGTCTCCTGTGTTTAGGCTCTGCTTTGCTGTGCTGCATCCCTCAGCATGTCACATGGAGGCAGAGCTTCATTCCATACACAGGAAGATCACAGAATCACAGAATGGTTTGGGTTGGAAGGGACCTTAAACATCACCTAGTTCCAACCCCCCTGCCACGGGCAGGGACACCTTCCACCAGACCAGGTTGCTCAGAGTCCCATCCAGCCTGGCCTTGAACACTGCCAGGGAGGGGGCAGCCACAGCTTCTCTGGGCAACCTGTGCCAGTGTCTCACCACTCTCACAGGAAAGAATTTCTTCCTAAGAACTAATCAAAATCTCCCCTCTTTCAGTTTGAAACCATTACCCCTCGTCCTATCACTACACTCCCTGATGAAGAGTCCCTCCCCACCTTTCCTCTAGGCCCCGTTGAAGTACTGGAAGGCCACAATAAGGTCTCCCCGGAGCCTTCTCTTCTCCAGGCTGAACAACCCCAACTCTCTCAGCCTGTCCTCACAGGGGAGGTGCTCCAGCCCCCTGATCATCTTTGCGACCCTCCTCTGGACCCACTCAAGCAGGTTCATGTCTGTCCTACACTGGGTGTCCCAGAACTGAACACAGCACTGCAGGTGGGGACTCACTAGAGCAGAGCAGAGGGGGAGACTCACCTCCCTCGACCTGCTGGCCACGCTTCTTTTGATGCAGCCCAGGATGCAGTTGGCTTTCTGGGCTGCAGGTGCACACTGCTGGCTCATATTCAGTTTTGCATCCACCAGCACGCCCAAGTCCTTCTCCCTGGGACTGCTCTCAATCCACTCATCTCCCAGCCTGTATCTGTGCTTGGAATTGCCCTGACCCAGGTGCAGGACCTTGCACTTGGCCTTGGTGAACTTCATGAGGTTTGCACAGGCCCACCTCTCCAGCCTGTCCAGGTCCCTCTGGATGGCCTCCCTTCCCTCCAGCGTGTCCACCGCACCACGCAGCTTGGTGTCGTCAGCAAACTTGCTGAGGGTGCACCCGGTGCCACTGTCCGTGTCACCAACAAAGATGTTAAACAGCACTGGTCCCAGTACCGATCCTTGAGGAACACCACTCATTACTGGTCTCCACTTGGTCATCAAGCTGTTGACCATGACTCTTTGGGTGTGAAGATATCGTGACTTAGACAAGCAAGAGATCTCAAAGAGACTAATGTGTTATTTTGCAAGTTATTGTAGAAACTGTGGGGAAAAAGGCAGTGTTAGTTGGAGTTCTTGCGTGGTGGGTGTTGGTGAATTTGCAGCCTGTTACCTTGCTTCTCCTAAGATCAGTCTTTGTCCTCATTGAGACGTTAACCTATAAGACGCCTCTTTAACGTCTCTGGTAAAAGGGATGATCTGTAGATGGCGAAGGAATGTAAGTTTAAATGTTGTTGAATTCTGTTTGGCCTATCAAAGATAAACTAAGGTACTAGGAAAGTGAGTTCCTGAAACACAACTGATGTGGCTTGAGTAACTGAATTATGGATTTGTTTCATAAAAATTTAGCTTGGCAGCTTATTTTCCAACTAAATAGGGTGTGAGAGAGGAAATACCTTTCAAGACAATATGCATTTAAAACTCCTAAGTCCCATGTTTTCTTAACCTAGGTCAATCTGTGTTTTCTCCCAGAGAATTAGGCTGCCTAGTTTCAGTTTAAAGGAGAAGTTACTTTTGAAATTTGTTATCTAATAGCCAGTTCAGATGAACATCAGCATTACAGTTGTCTTGAACTGTGGCATGTTTTGTTATTGCTTCTGCAGAGTAAGATTTTACTGTGCTGATGATACTTTTCTGTGTTGGCTTTTTCCTATTGTTTCTAAATTACAGCTGTTTTGAAGAGTTTGTCTTTTTTTGAGAGAGAGATTTATTGAAAATTAAGTACATATCTTTAGAAAATTGAGGTGGTAGAGGTTACAGATTGTCATAAGTTTTTTAGGAGTTTTGTTAAAGTGTTTAATGTTGTTAAAATCTATCATGCCTACATTGGGACCAGTTTTACAAATTGTTGTTTTGTTTTGTGTGTCTCCAGGAGATGTTAAGTCTCTGCGTTCTGTCATTAATCCTCATATATCCAGGTATGTAATGCTAGCTTAGTTTTCAGATGTAACTGACAGTCAGGGGAGTTGGTGTGACAAAAAGTCATGGGTTGTTGCTATGCTCATCATGTGCATAGTTCATCTGCATGTTCTAAATTAAAATTAGTACTTCCTTACTTTTACCCTTCTGGTGGTTGTTGGTGGCAGAGAGGTCTTGGGCTGCCTGTTGTTTACATCATCAGGAGCAGAACAGGGCTGTTGGGGAAGCTCCAAA
Organism: Leptosomus discolor; assembly: GCF_034619465.1. Classification (NCBI taxonomy): domain Eukaryota; kingdom Metazoa; phylum Chordata; class Aves; order Leptosomiformes; family Leptosomidae; genus Leptosomus; species Leptosomus discolor. The sequence goes on along the minus strand of NC_141419.1, from coordinate 65,878,808 downwards.
TCTGGTGGTTGCTGAGAGCTGAAAGAGGGGGAAGGGATATCTTGGCAGGCACCGCTGTGGGCAGGTTATGCGCTGTGTTGTATATATTAGATGAGGGCCTTAGCAATGAGGGGCTGAGCTGCCAAAGGGGGTGAAGTTCCCTTGGAACACTACTTCTGTGCCAAGGGTGAATTCAGCTAGCATTAAAGGTGCTGATAAATATGGGGCTGACCGCAAGCCTGTGATGTGCAGAGCTAGTGAAGCAGTTTTGGAAGCTGCTGGTGAAGTACTTCAGAAAGGAAGACTTGGCTGAACAGAGTCAAGGACCATTTCAAGGGAGCTCGGATGCTATGTTTGGGGCATAAAGGGTATATACCCAATGGATTGTTTCAGGCACCAGAGGTTAGGGATTGGGATGGACAAGAGGGTGGAGGGGCTGCTTCTGTCTGTGGGGAGGGCAGATGGGTGAGGATGAGGCTGAGAAGTGGCCTCCCCCTGAAGGGAAGCATGGAAACCTGTTCCAAAACTCTTGAGTACTACTGATCTGGAGAAAATCTACCATTTCAATACTAACGTGCTTCGGTATCAGAATGTACACTGTATCAGATATCCAACAGAGGAAAGATGTTATTAATCTGGTATGCTATTCTCAGTGAATATGAATTGTTCATAAAATAACAACATCACTGAATAAAAAAATTACCACAATAAAAGCAATGTTTTCACTTTATGCAGAATCCGAAACATTGGCATTATGGCCCACATTGATGCAGGGAAAACGACAACAACAGAGAGAATGCTGTATTATTCTGGATACATAAGAACACTTGGAGGTTAGAAATGGTTTTTGTATTTGAGTGAGTTTGAGAGATTTAATAGTACAAAATTACATGCAGTGCAGTTAGAGGTTGCTGGTGGAGTACTTACCGTAGAAGCCAGTTCTTCCAAAGTTGTGCTGCAATATAGAGAAATTTTAATGCACATTCCATTATGTTCTAAGGCAGTTGTACTTTGAGAGATCGTAGGTTCGTATTTTTCTTTTACTGCGTTGATTTGTTTAACATTTAATGAGCAGTTCCCCGTGTTTCGCCTGTTGCTGACTGGCCGTTCTGGTAAAGCTGTTTCTTCGGTTCTCTTTTGACCTACAAAGAAACCAGATTAACAAGAAGTAACCATTTCTTTTGAAAGTTATAGCACAGGAAGAATTCCTTGCTTCAACAACTCTCATAGAACTCTTCAAGATTGAAAGGGTCACAGCAGCCCCCATTTGGGCTACTTTTTGACTTTTTAAATTTAATTCCCTCTTCTCTACTGTGTATGAGAATGGTAGAAGATGTTGAGCATGGTGGCTTGCTTGTTTAAAATGTGGAACTGCTGCTCTTTTTATTAAAATTTAAAATTAAAAAAAAAAACAACACAAGCAAAACCCAACCTCATACTTGTTTGTTTTGGTTTGGTTTTTTTGTTGTTGTTGCTTGTTTTTTTAACTTCAGTTTAGTTTTAACTTCGTTACCTTTTAATTACTAAATTTTAAAATGTCAGTCACATTCCATACAATGAGTGCAGCCAGGTTTTTTAAAACTGTAATTTGTTCATGATTTTGGACTTTGCTTTAGTAACACCAGGTTTCTCATGGTGTTACTAGGATTAAGAACAACAGAAAGGCTGTTGGAATTGCTTGTCTTTGACTTACAGAGCATTTGTTCACTGGAACGGGAGTATGGGTAAATTATCATTTTCTGAAAAGGCTAGTTTTCATAGTTTATACATATATAAAAGGGATAGTATTTCCAGATCTCTCTGAGCATCTGAATTCCGAGACAATTTTGGCTTTTGAATTATTTACCTACCCAACTATAATCCTGCTTCCTGTTCACAGATGTTGATGATGGGGACACAGTGACAGATTTTATGGTACAGGAGCGAGAACGTGGTATTACCATTCAGTCTGCTGCTGTTACATTTGACTGGAAGGACTACAGAATCAATCTGATTGACACCCCAGGTACTACACTTTAGCAGTACTCACATTATTAGAGAAGAGTAGATAAGGTGGGGTGTCATAGAACAAAGTCTGAGTTTTAGATATGGTGCAATATTTGATTGGTTTAATTGGGGCAGTAAAAAGGCCTATACTGAGCTCTCTTCAGCTTTGGCTAATTACTGATTGCTGGTACTTAATCTAGCTTGTTTAAAGTGAGCTCACGTGTTTCCACGCTAAATTGCCCTCAGTTCTGGGGTTGCAACGTAACAGTCTTGTGTGTTTCAAGGGCTGATGGGTACATTTCTCTGCAAGTGAAAACAGGGTTGTTTTGACATGATTTTAAAAAACCCCTAAAAATAGTTGTAATGACCTGTTGATGTTGCCTGTTTGAATTATGATGGTGTAAAAGGGAGGTTGTTTTTTAGGTCATGTGGACTTTACAGTGGAAGTTGAGCGTTGCTTGAGAGTCCTGGATGGAGCAGTAGCGGTGTTTGATGCTTCAGCTGGTGTTGAGGTAAAAATAACTGCTAGAAATTTTTATTTTTTGTCTAGTGACTTAAATCAGACTGAAATAGTAATAATAGTATAGAGATGTTGCTCTGTATTACCTCTTTTGATGCTTTGATCAAAATTCAGCTTCAGGAAGCCCAGCATTTAATTTCAAGTCCTCTAGTGTGCAGGCATGTCCATGATAATAAGGGGTAAATAAGTGGGATTCCATTTAAAGTCTGGGAATTTTTTGTTGTTTCGCTGCTGTCCTTTAGGAATGTTGATTGAGGTGAATGCTTCTGGCTAGCTCCACCAGTGGAAAGAAATAAATATCTGTTCATTTCTCACTTTCAGTTTTCATGTAGAAAATGAGTCATTTTCATCCACAATTCCTCCCTCCCCAATGTCCTGTTTAACATGCCTTTTGGGGCATAGTGCAGAAGAGGTGGAGGCAGGCTGGAATTTGACTTTATAGCATGAGATGTTTGAGTAGTTCAATCCTGTAGAAAAGTTACATGTTGTGAAATCACTGTGTTCCAGGGGACATACCTTTTTCCTGGATGAGGGATGAGAGAAGTCTTGATTGGTCAATCACATTATTTAACTTGCTATTGGAGAGCATTTAGGAGCCATCATATATGAACCTGAACTGAGTTAACAGCCCCCACCCCCAACAACAAAACAATTAGATCTGCTTGTGGTTTGTTTGTTTTTTTTCTAAAACTGTGTAGGAAGTTCTTGCGTTATTTCCATGTACTGCTAAGAGACTATTTCTGAATCTGAACTGATTTTCTTGTATACCTGTTTTAACTTTCAAATAAAAATGTGTATCATCATAAATGGCTCAGCAGTACACAAATTACTAGCAAAACCACAGTACTTTTAGTGTTGTATATGTAGCCACAGAAATGCTTGCCTGTCTGTGCTTTAAGTAACTTGGCAATGAAGTCTTAAGTCTCTACTGATTTTTTTTTCCGTATATATCCCCTATAATGCTTAGTTTCTCTCCATGTTCCCACACATGCCTGTGTGTACTTAGTGAAGGAGGGTGAATGACAACAGCTGGGAGATGAGATGAGACAAAGCTGCTTGTGGAGTTCATCTGTGCTGATACAGGATTGTCACAACACAGGCAGCACAGTTCCCTTCTGTACTCTGACCTCAGTCCCCCAACGGTGTTGGGGAGAGTATAGTTCAGCTATCAGCAGTAATATTTCCATTTTGTCTTTTGCTTTAGGCCCAAACTCTCACAGTGTGGAGACAAGCAGACAAACATCAGATACCACGAATTTGCTTTTTGAACAAGATGGACAAAACCAGGGCAAGGTATTTAGACAGTTATTTTAATCTCATGGCTAAAAACCTTGTAAAAGAGTGTATGTAACTGAGTTAAAGTTTTTCTGTTAAGCATGGAGCAAGCCAATTATGTTAATACTGTATACATCTTTGATTATACAGATGCATATTTTTATTTTAGGAGTAATTCTTGCAGTAAATAAGGAATGGTAAACCTATTTTACTATAACATTAAGTTTTGTGTAACTTAGTATTTGTTGTTTTAATATAGTTTTACATATGCTGTTGAGAGTATCAGACAAAAGTTGAAGACAAAACCTTTGCTTTTACAGGTAAGCTTAGAAATTAAATGCTTATTTACTTCCTTTTGAATGGAACTCCTTTCTTAATTTTTTGCAGCTGTCTAAAATCTCCACTGTATTTGCAGTTGCCCATTGGGGAAGCCAAGACCTTCAGAGGACTGGTTGATGTTGTGACTAAAGAACAAATAATTTGGAAACCTACTTCTGAATTGGATGATGGAAAAAATTTTGAGCAAAAACCACTGCTGGAGTCTGATGATCCCAACCTGTTCCAGGAAGTCCAGGATGCAAGAAATACCTTAATAGAACAAGTAAAGTTCTAAAGTAAATACGTAATATATTTAAAGCCGTTATTTAGAACAGTAGGAAAAAATTGGCTGAAAGGCACCCCTGGTGGTGTCTGCTGCAGTGACCTGCTCAAAGCAGGGCGACCTTCAGCATTAGGTCAGGTTGCTCAGGCCTTCTTCAGTTGAGTTTTCAAGTCTCTAAGGATGGTGATTACAATCTGTCTAGGCAGCCTGTCCCACTGTTTGATTGTCCTTGTAGTGAAACATTATTTCTTCTGGTCCAGCGGGAATTTACCATGTTGCAACCTGTGACAGTGCTGCTTGTTCTTTCCTTCTGTAGCTCTGAGAAGAATCTGTCTCTCTTTTCCCTGAAGCAGGCCCACCACCACCACCATCATTTCAAGTAGTAAGAGACAGCATTTGCATTGTGCCTTAGCCTCTCCCAGTGAGACAGACACAACTCTTGGGGCCTGCAGCTGCATTCCAGCCACCTTAGTGGTTTTCCACTGGACTTGCCACAGTTCGTCAGTCTCTTTTGTGCTGGGGAAACTAAGAGCAGGCAGGCAGCGTTTTAGATGCAGCTTCACCAGTGCAGGGTAGTTGGTACTAACCTCTTGCCCTGATCCACTGGCTATGCTGTGGTTGATGCAGCCCGGTATGCAGTTAGCCTTTGTCACTGGAAGGCAATGCTGCCTGGCTTGTCCAGCAGGACCCTCTGGTTGACTTCTGCAGAGCTGTTTCCTAGCTAGTTGTTCCCCACTCTGTATCAGCACATGGATTTCTGCTGTCACAGGTGCAAGATTCTGCATTTTTCCTTATTGAACTAATTTCAAATTTTCTTCGCTTCCTTTCCGTCTGTCAAAGATGTTTAATGCACATCGAAAACATTAATACGTGACGCAAAACACGCTGAATATAGAGAGCTGGCCCCCCTGGCTGTACAGTACATGCATAATATGGAAAATACTCCCTGCTTTATAAATAAGGAACTGAAGAAAGCAGACACCAGCTTTTGCATTCAGTTGGCTAACATGGCATCTTGTGCTGTCCTAGATGCCAAAAGATACTTGGGACATTCACATGAGGCCTGGCAGATGTGACCCAGAACCTGCAGGATAGCCATGCCCTTTTGGAGTGGCAGCTAGAAGCTGGGTGGGATGTTGCAGGCTTGTCAAAATATCACTAACTATTGTGTTAGAGGCAGCTGAGGACCACCATAAGTCTTGTTCCAGATCCATCCAAAACATCCCTGGGAGACATGAGAAAAGAACAGTATCAATATTTCTTTAACATAAATTGTCAAACTGTGAAGCTAAGAAAGGTAATAGAAACTTGATCTACTTCATAACCAGGTTTCCACAGTTGACAGTTTAGAAGGGGTGAAGAATGGAAGAATTAATGGACATAAAAGAATAATTTGCCTGTTGAGCAGTGCAGAACATATGATAGATAGAGTTTGTCGAGAGTGTTCTTCTTCCCCCATCAGCTGGCATTTTAAGGTCCCGCATTGTTTTTTGTCATTGATAAAATTATTTTGGAAGAGTTGGTTGTACTTGAGAGGCTCTAAGCAAGTCTTCTGCCCAAGTAAAAAGGGGGTTTTATTGCATTGGATTTGCTTATCTATAACTTAACAGTGTAGCAGTGATTACATTCGAATGCATACTTACATAAGCAAAAATATGGGAGATTAGCAACTGTGTTTCAGGTATTGATCAATTTTGCTGGAAGGGCTGCCCTCCATACAACTTTTGAGTAACACTCTGCAAGTGCATAAACAGATGATGCTATACGCTTTCAGTTTCCTTTGAAACATCAAAATCAGAGATCCATTTTATGCTGCTCTGAGTTCAGTAAAACACGTGCACAATCTGGTGTTCAAAATAATGGTGTTTTAAATGGGAGTGATATTACTCAGCCTCTTATCTTAAGAAATGTGTTGTACGATAGAAAACTTTGTAAGAACAGTGTTGGGTTTCTTTTCCTTTGGTTTCTGGGCTCTTCATGAAGCAGGAAGGCGTGGACCAGTAGCATGGTAATTGAGATAACTTTGTATTCAAAAATATTTTTTGATATGCTTTCTACCCTAGTAACACTCCTTATCAGAAACACTGTGAAATTTAGTACTTAGAATATCAGCCATCTTGCACACTTAGCTTTCAATTAATTAAATGAACGCTTTCCTTTATCTCTCATGTGTTTAACTGTTAGCTTGATTAGACTTCTGATTGCTTATCAGTGATTCATTTCAGTATTTGGTCAATGGCTGTCATAGCCACTAGAGGGGCAAAGTGCCTTCCTGCATGTAGAGTGTCCCGGGTCTATGACAGCACAAGAGATGAGGTTCAAAGGGTAGTTAACTTAATCGTTAGGCTAAGTGGTACAGTTTGAAAACACTGTTGAGCTCCTGTACCTACAAAGGTCAAAATTCCCTGAAGGCTTGTCTGTTTTTTTTTCCAGCTGTGTATCTGCTGGCTTGCAAAGGTTACTTGCTGCTTCCTTCAGACTTCAACTTGTTTGCAGATCTGAAATAAATTCAGTTATACCCTTCATGGCTGCTGCTGTACAGCAGCAGGTTTTTTCAGTTTCAGGGAGAAGCACACGCATTTTCTCTTCTGCTGGTGTTGTGTCTGACAGCAGCTTTATAAGTTGATTTTTATTTTTTCCCCCTGTCCTTTCTTGAAACCTTTGTTTCCATAATATTCTGTGGTTTATGATCTCTGATGTCTTTAAAGGCTTTGTTCCTGCTCTGTTTAGCTATATATCCTACATAACTAAGATTTGGGACTTGTCTGTGAAACTGCTATATGCCGAATAATAAAGAACTATTCTGTTGAAGGTTGCAGAACTGGATGATGAATTTGCTGAACTGGTTCTAGGAGAATATAGTGAAAATTTTGACTTAATACCAGCTGACAAGGTAATTTTTACATTTCGTTATTTATAAACAAGTTTTTACTAGCTGATATTCTGAAGGGTGGGGTTTGGCACATGCAGATTTTCTTCCTTTGGCATTTTGCAGATGTGCGTATTTTATCAACAAAAAACCCCACACCAGCTTTTGTAGTGAATTTACAGTGCTGTGTATTTAGGACAAAGTATATTCAAGCTTAGTATGAATCTTTTTTGTTAATGCACTAGCTATGATTCTCAGCCACACTAGACACAATTTTAAAAGTAGGGTACCTTTGTGCAGGAAGGTGAGTTTTGTTTTGGTTTGATTTTGAAAGTTAGGCTGCTGTGAAAGCGTTTAGGGGAAGATGAATGTAATTTCAAGGTAGAGTCAGTGCAGTTTGTGTCCAAGCTGCTCATTCTTACTAACAAAAGTAGCATCACAACCACTATGAATTGGTTAGGTCTTCAGACACTGCATGTTGAAAGTGGGGAGGTACAACATTCTGAATTAAAACGACTGTTAGAAAGAGAGAAGAACAGCTGAAGCTGTGCATGAGATATTTAGAAATCTTAAAAGCAGTGTCTTCTGTTTTGGAATCTAAACATTTGGGTTTGTGATTTGGATCTCACTGAAAGCAGTGAAAGGAGTTTGGATGAGTGATATTTGCCAACATACTTTTTAGCTTTTGGGAATTTGTGAGCAATATCTGATAGCTGGAATGCAATTTAAGGCTAAATCGTAGTTCACATGTTAACAGAAGGTAATTCTTTTTTGCAGTTACAGTCTGCTCTCCGCAGAATCACGCTAGCTCAGAAAGCGGTACCTGTACTCTGTGGCAGTGCACTGAAGAACAAAGGAGTGCAGCCATTACTGGATGCTATTACTATGTACTTGCCTGCACCTAATGAGCGTTCATATGAGTTTCTGTAAGTACAGGGAGAAAAGGAGGGTCAGGAAAAAGGAAAAATAAGTAGGAAAGCATAAAAGGAGAAAATGAAAAATAGTAACAAAGCATTCATATCTTTAAAAATGTGATATGTGGTCGTGAAAATACACTTGAGTACTGAACCTGCTTCGGTTGGTGCCACTGAAATGTATGCATTAATCTCCAGTTGTCAAACTTCAGAGTTCTAATGTCTATTTTCAGTCTGAGGAGATTGCCATTTTACAAAGCTGAGGTCTATGGATCATCTTTAGTGTTGGCTGAGTCACATGATATCTTACGTGTCCTACTGGATCTGGAACTGCTTAGGTTAATATTTTTCAGTATAAACTGATTTTTAAAAATCTGCCTGTATTAATATTACAGTAAGAAACATACCGCTTCTTAAATGAGTGGAAATTTAGGTAAATGTGAGTTTGAGTGGATGAATCCTACAAGTATGCTTTTTGTTGTGCTTTTTGTTTTGCAGACAATGGTACAAGGATGACCTGTGCGCCCTAGCGTTCAAAGTTCTCCATGACAAATGTCGTGGACCACTAGTTTTCATTCGCGTTTACTCAGGTTCACTGAAACCTCAATCAGCTGTATATAATATTAACAAAAGTTGCACGTGAGTAAGGTAGAGGTGTTGATCAGTGTGTCGTTGGAATGTCTGTTAAAAGGCCTGAGTAATACAAGAATTTCATTTTCAGGGAGAGAATGAGCCGGCTGCTCCTGCCTTTTGCTGATCAGCAAATTGAGATACCATCACTAATGCCTGGCAACATTGGCCTTACTGTTGGGTTAAAACAGGTAATGGAAAATATTGATTCTGTAAAGGGGCCTGTTTCACTAAGTGTGCTTTCTACTTTTATGGTATTGTATCTCAGATGTGTTCTTCATTATTGTGACACATGTAAACTTCCTTTATTTTAAGTACACGTACTTCCTCCTAAAATGAAATATTGCAATGTACAGGTGTCAGTAATTAACCTAGGAGATGCAGTGCTGATTACATGGCAAGTACTGAAAACCCAAGGTGTGTTTTAGTAGGGTTCTGAGCCTGGATTTATGTTGTAACTCTTAAAATACACGGTAATGCCATAGAGAGACCTCCTGTGGGGAAGAAGAGTGATGTTCCAAATGTTACCCAAAAGCAACAATTTAACTTTGTTTCATGCTGGCTTCTATTGTTTAACTGATTCAGTGTTTTATTGTCTGAACAAGCTGCATAGATCTCATTTGCACAGATTTTCTAAAATGTAACCAACTTCGGCTTGCATAAGCAAATTTTCATTTACCAGTGATGGTTTTTTGTGGCTTTATATCTTGACTGGTAAGTTAGATTTAAAATGCAGTGAACTGGACAAAGACATGTTAGTCTAAATTTGAGCACAGGCACTGTCCTCTTTCAGATAATTTTAGTTATTTCAAGAGAGAAGTTACAGTAATTGTAAGTGGAGTTTAGCATAAGTGATTTTGAGGAAGAGAAATGGTCAGGGTTTGTGGTTTTTTTGTTGTGTTTTTTTTTCCATATCCCCTCCTCTCCTGCTCCTGTATCTTGTTGGTCACGGGGTGTTGATCTATAGAGTGCCACTGGAGATACCATAGTGTCATCAAAGGCTTCAGCAGTAGCTGCAGCACGCCGAGCTGGAAGGGATGCTGGGGGAGAGAAGAGGTCTGCCAGTGACATAGAGAGCCTTCTGCTAGCAGGGGTGGAGATCCCTGACCCCGTCTTCTTCTGTACAATTGAACCTCCTTCCATGGCCAAACAACAAGGTACGACAGAGCTACCTAGGAATATGATAAGGTATTCTACAAATGGGATATTCAAGCATAACCATATTCTCCTATGTAAGGAACAATGCTCGGCCCCAGTCCATGCACACCTGGTTGACATGAGTGAGTTGCACAAACTTGTCCGTCGGGGATCTAATAAGGCCCTTTTTGGTGTTTTGCACAGACGATATATTTTAGATTGTGGTTGTCAGTATCCTTTGCCATTACTACATTAAGCAGTACTAGTACTAGTACTTTTCTAGTTTTTGTGTCTAGAAAAGGAGTAGTTCTTCATTTTGAAAGAAGAGATGGAGGCACTTTCATTTCCTATTGTCAGGCTTATTACTTTTGCTGCAGTCACGCTGGTGTGCTGTACATAGTGTCCTGAGTACAAATAACCTTGACAAATGGTGGGGGTTTTTTAGTCAGCACTTGCAGTTTTACTCGATGGTGTAAAGTCTGCACTTACTGAGGCTTCTGTGTGTCTAGTTAGGGTCCACCCATGCAGTGTGACCTGTAGTCTGACTGCCTTTCCCGAGAATCTGTACCAGGGAACTTGGGTCCATTTGACTCTTTTTGGAAATACATACTTTAAACTCTGTATCTTCTTTCCAACGAAGCAGAGCTTGGGTGGGGGTGAAAAGGAGGAAGAACAAGTACCAGTGTAGTATGATGGAATGGAGCAAGGTAGAATGCAGATTTGGAGCACCATGTCTGCAGGCTGAGCCACTGCGTTGTGAAGTGTTCCTGTTTTTTGGGTGTTCTGGTTTGTGGGGGTTTTCTGGGTTTCGGTTGTTTTTTTCAAAGATTGTAAGGTAGATAAATGCAGCCTCCATTGTGAGTTTATCATTCTGTAGCTGCTTTCCTCAACAGTTAAAGATAATGGGGAATCAGAAAAAATAATTTGCATTTGAACCTTTTCATGTTGAACTCATCTTGAATATTTAGGCAAGTCATGTATGAGTTAGTTGACATTTTTTTCTTATTTGTAAAAAGGGAGCAGTACTTTTTACTGACTTGACGAAGCCCTTATGGGTTCCATTCTGTCTTAATACAAGTAAAAAATATCACACTGAAAATGGTATTTTTGGTAATTAAATAAGCACTCTGTAGGATGCAGTTAATTTGTTGGAGAGAATCAGAAGTTGCAAGTTGCTTGTAATTTGAATCGACTTTGTTTGCCAAAATCTGTGCTTCTCTAGATTCCTTTTGATTCCTTCTGAGAATAAGATTTGACCTGATGAGGCAAGTGATGTTTAGACATTCATTGTGGTTCTCAAATTACTGAAGTTTTTTTAGATATAATGTTTGATATTTATGTACAGAATTGGATAACGCATTGAGCTGCCTTCAGCGTGAAGATCCAAGTTTAAAAGTGAAGCTAGATCCTGACACAGGACAAGTAAGATGAATCTTCTATTGCTTGCTCAAGCTTAATTTTAGAAGTGTCAAACTTCAGTTAGTTCATTTACATATTGAGATTTTCTTGAATAAAAAGGACTCTCTAAATGTTTGTATCATGTATGTACAAAATTCTGTGCATTAGACTAAAATGGAGCCTTGTGCACTTAAGCTTTACAGAGAAGAGGAAGTCATCGTGTGTTCTGCATGTTTTTGAAAGTTCTGTGTTTAAAAAAGCTTGAATTACACGGTCTTCAAGATAATGTAAGATGACCTTCTTTATAGTGGTCACGGTAGTGGTAATTACCCTCTTGCTTATACGGTGTTTATGTCAGATGACATAAAGCAGTCCTGTTTTCTCTCTAGGCTCCTTATAATCTGAAATACTTCTAAGAGACTGTTCAGAGCATGCAAGTCCTTGCTTAAACAGGTTCTATTAAAACCTGAGTTTTGCACGTTTTTCCTCTTCTCTTTTAACTCTCTTCTTACTAGACTATTCTTTGTGGCATGGGGGAACTACACATCGAGATCATTCATGACCGAATCAAACGTGAATATGGAATTGAGACTTATTTGGGACCTCTTCAAATAGCATACAGAGAAACCATCCTAAATACTGCCCAAGCTACAGGTAAAATGAGTGAATGGAAGGAACAGCTTGTTTCTGATTTTGTAGCTTGATTTACTTTAAATGATCTTATAAGTAACTTTCTGATGAATTTGTATTGGGTTTTTTTCCAAATGGTTGGTTTGCCTTTTTTTTTTTTCCCCTCCTGCAGATATATTGGACAAAACAGTAGGAGATAAACGACACTTTGTAACTGCAGAGTTAGAGGTGAGGCCCAGGTTAGGGGAGAGAGCAATGACAAAACCCATCATCGAGTATGCTGCAAGTGTCATTGAAGTGCTACCCAAAGAACTCCAAGGAGCTATAGAAAATGGAATCACAAATTCATGCATTCAAGGTAAAGGAAGTGCTGTGACAGTTATACTGGTCAAACATTTCCGTAAGAAGCAATTTAATATGTTTCTAGGAGGAAAAACTTCCTCGGTAGCTTGAAAACTAAAAGATAGTACATATTAACACACATTAGGAGCAAAGGAAAATTCTGAAATTGCCTTAACTACAAAAATTGCCAAGCACTCCTTTCCCTATGTCAGGAATGGAAGTCAGCAAGCCTTTGGTTTTAAGGTTGATTTCTCCTCAGTCACTCAACAGTGAGCTTGGGGTTCTTTGGGTTTGCTTTTTGATCTGCTATCAGAGGTAACATGTATACTTAATGACATCATGTAAACCACAGCAATGTGACAAGTAGCTTCGGAGTCCAACATGTATATACCACACTTCTATTAGAGTTACTGCCATGTTTTTTGGATTTTCAGATACATTAAATCCATGAAAGTACACAATAAAAAGCCTTACCTAATTGCAAAGCATAGGCTTTCTAAAGGACTAAAAGCATTATATTTTATTAAAAATAGGAAGTGTTTAATAACTCTCCCTTACGTGAAATTAACAGGCAGTGGATTGATAAATGAGAATTACTCTAGAAGCAGCAGCATGAGGTGGTTTTTTTCATGCTGCTATGTTGAGTTGGAAAGCATCTTTCATTTCTGGCTGTGGAATGCATCTTGACTTGCATCTTCACACTGCTTGAAGCCACTTCAGAACTGTGCTGTCTCCAGCCTAAAATTCATGCCATTAAGTGCTTTAAAAAAAATAAAAATCTGGCCATGCTCTCTGTAGGAAGAAAGCTATGTGTTTCTGCTCAGATGTGGTTAGGGTCTCCTATCCAGTCTAATACAGTTTTTGGTCTGGGCTGGAGGGAGATAACCTACCTAGGAACTAGACGTGGTTCATCCCTCATGGAATTGAGTTAATTAACTCTGCAGTTTTGGTAGTAGGTACTCAAAACCCGCCTGGGCATAGTCCTGTGTAACCTGCTGTAGGTGACCCTGCTTTAGCAGAGGGGTTGGACTGGATGATCTCCAGGGGTCCCTTCCAACCCCTGCCATTCTGTGATTCTGTGAAAGAGCAAAGTGAGAATCTCTAAATTAATCCCGAAACTTTTTTGCCTGTGTCTTAATATTCTGAAAACCAAATGTGCCTTTTTTTTTTCCCTTGCCCCTCCCCCCTGCCCTAGGACCCTTGCTTGGATTCCCAGTTCAGGATATAGATGTGACAGTACAATCACTGACGGTGCATCCCGACACCTCCCACACGATGGTATCGGCCTGTGTCTCCCGTTGCATGCAAAAGGTACAGTGAAACTGTAAGTTGCCATAGAACACATTAGCATGATATACTCCTTGGAAAATATCTCTGACAGTGTAATGCCCTCGCTGGGGACTTTATAGCTCTTGGAAGTAGAGAATGTGAGAGGCAGTAGCTTGAGTTATGCAAGTACTTAACTATGTCAATTTACTAGGGAAAAAAAAAAAAGTCAACGTAACTCCCCTTCCCTTCTATGTAGGCTTTGAAAAAAGCTGGAATACAAATACTGGAGCCCCTGATGAACCTAGAAATCACAGTAAGCGAAGATCATCTCAGTGCAGCACTCGCTGACCTTGCACAGCGGAGAGGTAGTATTCAGGAAATCCAGAGTCGTCAAGATAACAGAGTTGTGATTGCTGCTGTTCCACTAGCAGAAATGATGGTATGTGATTATGAATGGTAAAATGCCTATCTGGTCTTTGTTTATATGCTTAAAAATAATTATGCTTCAGTTCACTTTTCCTGTTATGGATGAATAAGTTTGGAATGGATTTTTTTAATTGTATTTTAATTATTGAAGGTCTGAAACAAGCGCCCACAAATCTTGTAGTGTTTTTATGCCTGACTCAGATTGTTAAATCAGCATGCTCTTCAACTGTAAGTCAGAGTAAAGTAAATACTACTAAAAACGTTTTGCAGAGAGTAGTTTTTTTAAAAGTGTATTATTAGGTTGACTCATGCATGTACTCCACTTTTAATACAGTAATATTAAAAAAATAAAACTTACTAGTCTGTTGCAGTATACTTCTGACTTTCTCTGTGACCTGAGGAGCTTTCTGTGCTAACTTACCTTCCCTTTATCCCTAACCAAGTGACATGTGTTCTCCATTTTGTCCAGGGCTACTCAACAGTTCTCCGTTCTCTAACATCAGGCTCAGCAACCTTCACCTTGGAGCTTGCCAGTTATCAAGCCCTGAACAGTCAAGAGCAAAGCGCGCTTCTTCAGAGGAGAATGGGGTTGGTGTGATTGCTTTACTCTGTAGAACAGTAAAGGTATTTTCTATCCTCCCTGTTAAGTATTTTCAGAGGCCTGTTTATGTAAACCAGTATGTTCTTCTGGGACCACCTGGTTGTGGTAAATGAATTAGCAGCTGCATGAGCAGACTGTGCTCTTACCTGTGCAAGAGAAGGTTCAAGAGACGGTGCTCTTTTGGCAGCTGAACCAGCGATGCAACCACAATTTGCTGCTTTGCAAATTCTTATCTTACAGATCTCTGCAATGAGATGTGATGCAAATCCTCATCACAGAAATGAGCAGTGAGTGCACCTTAATGTGCCATTAGGACTGTTTATAAATAAAATAACTGTACAACTTTAGCAGTCTGTATCTTGATTTGTTTTCAGCCGAATAAGAGAATATAGTTAATACGCATTTTAAACTGTACAACTGTAAGTATTACTTCCTCTATTGTTAGAAACCAATTTGAACCACGGTTCAGGACTGGGTGTAACTTCTACCCAAGTGTGCTGTGGAGTGGATGCTTCTGCAAATTGAGCAATGTCTGTGCAAAAAATACGAGAAAGGCAGAGTTCTCAGAGGACAGTGATCCCTACCTACCACCTTGGAGTATGTTAAGGGAGGATTTTTTTTGACCTTTAGGAATGAGTGATTTAAGCTGACATGGTTCCGATGTGCTTGCTCTGTGTTACAAGTCAGCCCTGATTTGTAATTATCTGGTTACACAGAAATGCAAATAATAAAATACTTTGAAATAAAAGGATAGTTTGATCTTAATTTTTCCCTCAACTTTTGAATGTAAGGAAACTGGAATTGCTAACTGCATAGTATCAAGTTTCAGGATTTCACAGTGAAGAATCCCTATTGCTAATGAAAGCCAAACCCCATAATTTTTACTCCTTCAACAATGTCAAATAACTTTATTTTAAAAGCAAGAAGTTTAAGTCTTGGTTCAAATATCAGACTGCATGTACATACATTCATACCCCAGAGGCACTTCAGGTTGTTGCCTAGAAGTCCTTGCAGCAGTTACTGCCCTCCAGCTTCATGGGCACAGTATCCAACAAACAGAGGTTGGGCCATTATGCCACGGCTGTTAAAATAAAGTGGAATGTGTATAATTATAATCAAACACCTGCTGGTTGCAGAGGTAGGAAGAGAGATACTGGCACTCTATTTTAATCTTTGTGTAAACAAAACTACTTCCAAGAAAGAACAAATGGCCTATTTAGAGAGTGAAAAAGGGCCCCACTCTACAGTTGATTGTACTGCAGTTAAGTACAGTTCTCTGTTTCAACTGCAGTATTAGAAAACAGGTTGAAAAGCTGACATTCAGGGGCTAGTTGTCTTGATGTTCTGCAAAACCTATTGCTTTTTTATTGAAGAGAAGTCATAAGAATGTGAAAATATGAATCAGTGGACATCTGCACACTCGCCCCAACCCCAGTGTTTCCTTCATATGCAGCTCTAACTGTCATTTTCATTCATTTTTGGGAGGTAGCCAGTTTTAGTAAAGAGGACCTTTTCCAGCTACTACACTAACATGAATTAGTCTGTTCTCATGTGGCTTTAAAACAAACCAAAGAAAAAAACCCTTTAGCTTATGATGTTGCAGTAACAGTATAAAAAGATGTTTCAGAGTTAAAAGTAGTTGTGGTCAAAATTCTGCTTCCTGGATATTTAAGAGCTAGTTAATACTGCTACAGTGAGTTGTAGAATAATATATACGGGTGTTTAATTTGCACTTAAGAGCTTCAATGGAAGAAACTGGATAATGAAATAGCTGAACTATCACTTGCCCCCAAGCCAGACTTCCTCTTTGTAGAAGACAGGGTTGTTGTCTAGGTCTC
This sequence comes from Leptosomus discolor, assembly GCF_034619465.1. Lineage (NCBI taxonomy): Eukaryota > Metazoa > Chordata > Aves > Leptosomiformes > Leptosomidae > Leptosomus > Leptosomus discolor. Next base: position 65,862,393 of record NC_141419.1, on the reverse strand, counting down.
TGAAATATATGCCCACCTGTTTGTTTTTCTTCTCTCATCACCATTTCTCTGCAATTTGGGCTGCTGTATCCTCCTACAGGAAGCTGAGTTTATATCTGAATAGCAGCTACTGCTTTCATAGTACTACGTCAACAGCAATGGCCTCAGACGTGGATAGGCAGAGCTACTTGTTCTTCCAGTGGCGTTGATCTGGCTGTTACAAAGTTCTGCCTATGCATTCCCTCACTCCCTGGTACCCAAGCTGCAGAGGAAGGCAGAGCTGTTCTACTCTGAAAGGCTCCTCAGCCTGCTACAACTGCCACGTATGAAAACATTAGTAGGGACGTAGTCCTTCGCCCACGCTCTAAGAATTTGCAACAACCTGACCAATTAAATCAGCTCATTGTGAGTTCACACGATGCTAAGGAAGCCCTGTACACATGCAAGGCAACATAACTGGAGCTCCAAGGAACACTCATTTCATCAGTGGAAAGTGAATAGTTTCTCTCGCGTTTTTCTGGTTCAAAGCCTATGTAAAAGGTATCGTTTTTAGAAGGACAAGTCCTTTCATTAAGGTAGTCTGTTTATAACAGGAATTGTTCACCATAAGTTTTTATGCCAGCAAAACGGTTTTCACACCTGAAAGTGGTTTAAGGAAAAAGTGTGCAACAAGTACAGGGAATAGTCCTTCATCTGGCCCTGCAGTTTGAATCTCTCCTGCTAGCACTACCCGAGCAGCTACAGTCCCATGGGTCAGCTCCCTGTACAGCAATACAAGTGCCAGCATTAAGGAAGAAGACTGAGGTGGAGCAATAGTTCATCAGGCCCAGGAATAGCACGGCTTAGTTCAGTGTAAAACCCTAATCCTAGAAGTACAGCCACTGTACGCTTCACTGTTCAGTTGTATCAGTGTCTTCTCTGAGCCCTATCAAGAGCTGCACCATTCTGTTAAGTGACAGGACTTAAGTTTTTTTAAAGCCCTTCAGTCTTGTTTTTAACATGTAATTGCTAACTGGCTCAGATAATATCTATTTTTCTCATGGCTGAGATAATACAATTCACATAGAATTATTTTCCTATAGCATTCTTTAAAGCCAGCTTGAAATAAACCAAACAAGACCCTTACGAGTCTTTCAGTCACTTTTAACTTGATTAATTACAGAGCTAGTTTATACTGTGAGCTAAATGTCACAACAGATAGTCATGCTGAGACATCTACAGGAAAGTAAGCAGAGTGCTTGAGTTTTGAGTGCCAACTGTAACTGCCATTGTATCTCATTCTCTAAAAAGCTGATTTGTATCTACCTTGAAATACTCATTCACACTGTTGGGATTTTCAATGATTTGTCATAAACTTTTGCAGAGAAATTAAACAGCACGTTGCATTTGTGCTGCAGTCCAACTTTACAGCAGCACTTGGGAAAACCTAAAAGGCTCTCTGACTATATACTTTTAAAAGTGGAGTCAAACTTGGACTTAAGACCTGGAAATCACTCATATCTACAACTGTGAATATACAAAGACAGCTACTAGACTACACAACCAGTAACTTGTCTAGGTAGTCTTTAGGAAAGAACTGCAGAGAAGAATATGTTATGAACTGACTTTGTTTACAGTAGCCATAAATAAAATGTAATTCATCAAGGACTCCTTATCCACCCCTTTTAGTCTTTACACTAAGGCAATACCCAAAAGAATAGCTCACTCAAGCTCACCTATCACTCCACTTGATTGCCTGCTGCATGTCTCTATTTATTATATATAATAAATAAATAAGAAAACCTTTTTTTAAAAGTCTATTTTTTCTTCTGTCTGTGTCCTCCTCCTGTATATTCTTTAGTATCCTTTTTGTCTGAAATAAGACAATCATGGTGTTGGCTTTTCCTTCAGAGGAAAGAGGCATAGATGAGTTCCAATATTTCACTGAAAAAAATTAATGAGTTCTGAAAACGTTAGTGGCAAAACTGTCTGGAACTCTTGTCTTAATGTATCTGTTCTTCCTCTTCTGAGGATAAAAAAAACCCCATGGGATGACATTTACATAGTCAGATTAGACTGCTAGCTCTCCTCCCTTCATTTCTGGGCCAGCAATTTCGGCCTGTACTTGAACTCCCATTGGTTAGAAGGCATGAGAACCAAGCTTCACTACAGCTATTAATCTTACCGGAGCATGCGGCATCGATGATTCCTCAGTCTTTCATAGGCGTCCTGCAAGTTGGTCACAGTCCTGCTGCTCCACAGTCTTTCCCCTACAGCACTTGCTCGAGGCCTGTAAAGATACACTGAGGTTTAAAGAAGGTAGAGTCTATAACCAAGAATGGATTAAAGTTTTTAGTATCAGAAGTATCAATTTTTACAGCTGCTCAGGTTCAGTACACACTATAACCACTAAAACACAATCCTGTTGGATTAATTAATGCTCCTTGTACCTGGCTTTCTAAAATCTAAAGACAAAGCAGTTCATACCATAATCTTGGTGTGACGTTAGTTGCATCCACAAATTCCCCCCACAGGCAGGCTTCTCCACCTATTAAAAGCTTTTTCTGTTTTTCAGATCCTGAATTCAAAGCAGAAAGTTAGAATTTCTATTTGCCCAGAAGACAGGCACATACCAAAATTTCGTTTTCCAATACTCAGAGGGGATTGCTGTTGTTTGGTTTATCACATAAAACATCTATCCTGAGCACTAACTTAACGTTTTGGTAGTCTTGTTACTGAATGCGAGAACCACCAGGCCACTGGCGCAGAGAACCCATTTCCCTTCTCTATCAGAAAGGATTTTAACATTTAACCTCTGAAGACATTCCTCAGAAATTTCAGTCCTGATTGAAACTGTTCATTCTGTCACACATAGAACATTCCTTGAAAAAGCTACAGAAGTCAGGTGTTCCCCTAATCAGCTCTGACCTTGCACAAAATGGAAGCCCCGGGCAGCACAGAGGATGTTTGTATCAGCTTTAGCCAGAGGGAAAGAACATGCCTTTTTCTAGAACAGCCTAACGCTCTAGAAGCTTGCTAACATACAAATTCCACGTCTGTCTACCAATAGCCATTTTTGCACAACTCTGCCCATAATGCATCTGTCCACCTAGCCCAGCTTCCTGTCTCACACAAGCATCAGTGCCATGTGCTTGAGTAAGGCAACACTTTTCCCTGTGAGAAGTGGAAAGCTGCATTTTTTTATTTGAGAATTTTCCAGAGTTCTAGCTGACATTAGAGTCTTTTGATTACAGTGAATCTGATCATGGTGATGACATGACCACTCTAAATAGCCTTATTTTTTACATTTACACCTTCCTGTGAACCAAAGACTTTCATGCGCAGCACATGCATATAAAAGAGTAACAAACCAGGGAAGTTAAGCGGTTCAACGCTGTAGTATTTCTTCCAGTCTTGCCCATAACTGATGTAGTCTAAGTACCAGGGAGCTGCCAGGATAGCAGTGAACCCAGCTCCAGTGACACGGCTCAGTTCATGAGCGTAGTTGTTACCCATCCACACTTGAACGACAGTGTCTGGTTTCAGCTAAAAGGGGGAAAAACAAAACAAACAAACAAACCAACCAACCCCAAAACGTTGAAGACAATCCTAATTCTGTTACCATGAAAAAGGATCATGGATTTCAAAACTGAGAGGGTGGTGTTTTGTTTTGAAGAGGAATATTTTGGAAGTTACCTTGTGGGGAAAAATAATGACAAATTCTAAAACTGATTAACTCTTTGCTGGTTTTAAACAGCGTTCACACTAGACTGAAGCCTAGGTTATCCTGTAGGCAGTTAATGCCCTAAGAGGGTTCCTACCTGCACCAGTTCTGATCATCTCTGAAAAGCTGATCACCTGGTTTTACTAAGACCAGATGCACAGTTACGTGAGAAAAAAAAAAAAAATACGGAAACTCATAGAAACTTCCCTACCCTTTACTCTGATGCTCTAAAGGATATTATCTGTGTTCACCTTTAGAGAGCACTTCAATGCTAGTGTTCCTGTTCCACCTGTTTTACATGTTCAATAAATGATAATTTCAAGGCAGGCACACACATGGGGAAACTTGCTAAGGTCGGCAGACTTGCTTTAACTCCGTAACTACTTAATAGTCTACTTTGGAAGTCTCCCACAATATTGTGCTGTTACGCAGGAGTATCTTATTTATTCTCCCATCTTACCTGTGCTTTGTTATCAAACACTTCCTGCCAGACCATGTATCCTTTGTTATACGAGGAAACAATGTCCAAAATCCTAGAATTTAGAAAGAAGATTATGTTTGTGAACTTTAATGAGATCAGTACAGGCACACAAAGTAGCAATATTTTCTGCCCTAAGGCACATCCGGCCTCTCTCCCAGCACTGCATAGGGAACTAAGAAAAAACAGTTTTTCTGGGTTTGGCCTTCAGTGCTCTGTCTCGAAGAGCCTGTTCTCCCATGTATAAGGACATGCATGTGCAGTTAACACAAACTGATCTACTACCAGCGACTCATACAGGTGTCTAAATCCATGTTATTTAAGAACAAGATAAATACATGGCTGCAAAAATCTTAGGACTTTTCCTCCCCGCCCTGTGCAATGATTACACATTATAGCAGATACCTAGTTTAAGATGCCCCATATATTGAGAGTGTGCGTAGAACTAGCCTACATATCCTTGCTGGGTCCCAGATGTTTCAGCTATTCAGTGTATTGAATAAAAGAAAGTGGGTAGTCCCCAATACATGACAATTGTTGAAAACAAAATCAGCTCTAAATTAGCTTCAGTATCTGCACCTCAACACCACCCTCAGATAGTCGCTGTGAAAAGCTGAGCAAGAATTAAAAAAAACAACATACTTCTGAATATAATAAGATTCCAGTTTAGTATAGTCAATGCCAAATCCTTGCTTCTTCATGAACTCTTTCACTTCAGGGTTAGATTTCCTTAAATAATAACAACAAAATGAGTTTTTAAAAAATTAATAATTTTCTTCTGTTTTAAACCAGATTTCCCAACCATTTCCACCTATGCACAGCACACTAGCTGATACCTTAGGCACGCCATAGCGTGGAATGCACAAGAGAGCAGAAGCAGCAGGCTAACATGATTTAGGTACTTCGAAACAGTTTCATCCTGATTTGAAATAAAGCCAACAGCCCTCCTTTGGAGCCCCTGTTCTGAAGCAGTCTCTGGCAGGCTGCCTCAAGCTCCTAAGAGCTCTGGGGTTCCTGGCTTCCCTGCAACTTTGTGGAAAGGTTGCCAGCAGGTCTGGAAAGTGAGCAGCCATAGTACCAGGGGATCTGCAGGAGTGACATCAAGAATTTGGGAAAATACCCCAAAAAGCAAATAAAAGAAATAAAATTTCTGACAAATGCTTTATCACAGAAGTGTTGGTTTGCTGAGTGTCCTGAGTGTTCAGATTTGATGTTTCAAGAGAACACACAAATACTAATGTGATGAATTTGAATACTCAACCCATTAGATCTGCTCCAAATTCTGTATTATTAGTTACTCCAGCAGAGATACTCCAAAATATTAAAAATCCACAACCAATTGAAGAACTCATGCCGTACTTTTAATACAAGTACGCAAGAGTTAGCATTGGAATACTTAACATTAGCAGATTTTCTGGAAGGCAGACCTCAGCGGAAAGAACTGCTTTTCCTTTAACAAGTATTTAAACATTAATTATCTTATATAGTACTTTTCTACCATACTATTTCTCCTTCCTGTCAGGTTAATTTTCATAAAGAAATCCTTTAGAGTACCTGAACATTCGTGAAACTACTAGTCAAAGCAAAATTCTGCACAACTTCACTTGCTTGTTGAGGATCACAAACACTCTGCCTGTAAATAGTTACAGGAGTGGAGAACTTCGAGTTAAGCAGTGAAAACTGTCTCACACAACTGAGTTCCATAAGTGATGGATTTAGGCAAGTTTAAAAGGCACTAGATACTTATTCTTTGAACTGTCACCATACCAACAATCGAAGTTCACTTCATCTCCTCCCAAATGAATGTATTCATCTGGAAATACACTGCTGATCTCTTTGAAGAATTTAGTCATGAAGTCGTAAGTTGTATTCAAAATGGGATTTACAGGTCCAAAGGACCCAGTTGGCTGTTCTCCACTGTAACAAGGGGTAAGAAGATCTTTTTGACCTAATAGAAGGAATTGATAGAAGATATTCAGTTCCATGTTGGTATCCTAACTTCGCTAGAAGGAAGAGGCAGTTACCTATATTAAAAAGGTTAATATTCATTACTTAAGTGCTCATCTATTCTAAGCATAACCAAGTAGAGGTCGGATGAAATAAAACAACTTGCCCAAGGTTAAAGAACCCTCTAACTGGAAATCAGGACTCTGACTTTTATATTTGTGAATTAACACACACTAATTTATGGAACATGTCACTGTACCTGGAAAACAGATTCTGGATGACTACTTGAGTAAAAGAAGCCTTAATGCATTTAAGAAAGCCAAATATAATGTGTGTGCTCCAAAGGCCTCTCTTCTCTTTTTATTCCTCTGCTTTGTTAACACCTAAATAGGTGGCAGGTTTATGGCTCAAGGTAGATGTCCTAACTCTCAGTCTGCTAGGAATTTACCTCTACACAAGAAAGGAAGACCAGACACAGATCAAAACTAATCACTGGTTCCTGAGTCAAGATATCTGAAGCAATATGAGCCAGGCTAACAAAATAGAAAAAAGTTATTACACGTAGGTTGGAGACTCTCAAGTCTAGTTTATGTGGTAAACTGTGGTTGCAGCAGCAGCACCTTCCTAGCTGTGTTTCCTACTCCAAACACATTTCCCCCAAACAAGGCCCTAGTGGTAGATTGCTTCAACTACCCTCCTTACATGCCTTAAGACTTCTGTCCAATATCTTCAATTCAAATGCAAACAAAATAGCTACCCAGGTTCATAGGCAAAGCCAGCACTGGCTCCTGTGCACCACATTAAAAAAAGCTATTATATAAGAAGCTACCAGGAACCATTGAATTCAGGCAAGAGAGCTCCCAATATGAAGGTAGACCACCTCACATTTCACTAAGCAAGCCACTGGCTTTTATTAGTGCTTTGTGACAGCAAAGACCACATGAGATGAAGGATTCAGAAAGAGTGTTTAGCAAATTTAGGTTTTGCCTTGCTCTTTTCCTCATTTCAAATTAGTGAGAAAGCACCTGATATATCTTCCAACATGGCCACACCCCCCCAAGCATAAGACTTGCCCCATGGCTAAAGCTAAAGCTAAAGCTATGAAGTGCTACAAAAATCTTTACTATTTCCAGTTTGGCCAAAATGATCTCATGTTACTTGCAGTGAAATCACAGCCAGTGCACCTTGAATCAAGGCACAAGTTTCCCTGGTCCTTGAGTACATGTAAACACTGCTAATTTCAGGATTCAAGCATCCTCTATCAGGAGAAGTATTACACCAAACCCCAGAAGACAGAGAGTGAAGAAGCATCCAACTTTTCCGTGTTTTGTACACTGGCAGATTACCACTTTACTAATAGATAGAAACATCAACTGCTTTGAGAGAACCTTCCCAAAGCAGAAATCTCTACTCTAGAGACAGCAACTCATTATTTCTAGCCACTGCCTTATTACTCTAAACTCAAGTGTACTGGATGGGGGGATAACAACGACATGAAGTCTAAGGCAGACAGAATATATCTGCCTTCGCACACACATCCAGCACACTTTAGTTCCTCTAACACATAAAGGTCACGATGATCACTGAGTACGCACCCCTTGCTTACCTCTTATCACGAGTCTTTCAAAGCACTTTAAAGGCCGCTTTTTAACAAATTCACTTGCTTGCTACACCCTACTTACCACAATCTTTTAACCATTAATACTTTGTTAGACATACCTTTTCCCCAAGACTGCGTGTGTCCTGGTGTATCAAACTCTGGGATAACTCTAATGCCTCTTAACCGGGCATACTCAACCACCAGATTGACGTCAGTAGGAGTATAGACGTGGCTATAGGAGTATGCTCCCTGTAAAGTATTCAAATTTAGAGTCAGTTTACAAAACATTATACTAGCAGCTTACAACATTGGGATAAAAGTGTTATAATTTAGACTGGAGAGCCGTTTTACAAGTTGGCCTTTTTTGGTTTATCACATGTGCAACAGCACTGACAGAACTTTTCAGTTGACTAGAGGGAAAAAAAAGCACCAAACACAAGAATTAACCATTTTTTCCACACTACAACAAATCTCCTGAGGACCGTCCTTTCCTCCTTAGCTCACAGTTACTGAAGAAAACAGAAAAGCTAGTTTCAATTTAACAAGATTTTCAAAAGATACATTTTTCAATTCTTCTGTACAGAGGTAAGTTAGTTTTCCCTTCCATCTCTGCATCATTAGTTCTGAAACTAGGGCCCTTGTGCCCATGACATGCAAGACTAGTGGATAAATTCTGCCAAGTCAGAAAGAATGGTGTCATCTTCCAGCACTTCTGCTTGTCAGTTTTGTTACAATGCCCAACTTAGCATCAAGGCAAGTTTGTTTTCTGACGCTGAATTTGAGCGTTACTCCACTCCCACAAAGCCAACCGACTCCTACAGTTTGGTGAAACAGATGCTTGCCAAAGAGCAAGAAAAGCATCATGACTCCTCATGATTAATGGCACCTTAAGCTTCCATTTATCTGGGAATGGCTTCCACAGCTAATAATGACAAACAAGAAGCCTTTCAAAAAGAAGGCTATCGAGACAAAGGCCATCTCCCTTTCTCCAGCTGTCAATGGGGAACAGGACAGAACTCCACAGCTATTACTAGGAAAAATAATCCGACTGCACCATGCAGCATCTACAGCTTTTGAATTATAATACTTTTCTTTCATGGCATCTGCTCAAGCACTGCCTATATAATTTTCATGAGGGTCAGATTGTAGCAAGCATTTTAAAACAGAATCACAAATCTTGTGCTTAGGCTCAGTCTACTCAATTATTCATGCTTGATTTGGCCATTACTGTACTGTGACTGAGCAAAAACCTCATGATGGCTTTCATTAATTAGCAAAATCTGCTGTGAATCAGAAAATAGATACACTGCACTGTATTTGTTTTAGAAAACAGCCTCTCACGTCTGGACCTTTTACAGACATGTTGTGTTTTGTAACCTTAACTAGATCTCAGGCAGGGCAAAAGTACTACTGCAGTGGTTCCAAACCTAGAGCTGACAGGAAGCTCTCTTACATTTGTTCAAGTGGCAGGAAGTCTACCAGTTAAACAAACACACCAACAGAAATCCAGGCAGTGTTCACCACAATGGGTTATTTGCACACCATCATTGCTGGAAGGTCTGCAAATACTGAGGATCACTGTCACCAGCAAACTTGCACAGAAGAGTTAGGAAGGTCATCTACCATGCATCCACCAAGGAAGACTTGAACATGGTCCACACAGACACTCAGGCAGGATCCTAAATGTGGACTTGCTGGTTACTGGTCCTCTGGTACTGTTTCACAATCAGCCAGGCAGCTGTACTCAACCATCAGTAGGCTCTGCACTTTATTTTCATGAAATATGTGCCAGGTTTCTGCCCCCCGCCCCCAGCTCCAATGATGTTTACTCACCTTGTCACTTAACTCAGGGAAATAAATACTCTGGTAAGGAAATGACTGATCATCTACTATATGCCAGTGGAGAACATTGAACTTGTTAAAAGCCATGGCATCCTGTAACAAATAATGCAATTTGTTTAGTTAAGCGCTTCACTCTCACAGAAAACCTATGCAAAAAAGGTATTCTTGTCCCAGTACATCCTGCATGCCTAAAGCAACAACTAAAAACTGAACCAAAATACAACACCAAACAAAAAGTGTACCCTGTTCCACAGAATCCTAGAAGCATATATCACGACACCCGCCTGTTTATACTACTGCTCAATTCCTCTGCTATCTATTTGCACCACTCCTGTCAACAAGCTCTTGATCTGATCATGCTACACTGGCTGGTAGAAGGGGAACTCCTGTAAAGGCTTATGAATTTCTTCCGCTTCAGAACATACGTGGTAAATTCTCTATTCACTATCAACTATTTCAGCTTATGGAAAAGCTTACACTTTTCTACCTAAATACTTTGGACTCGATAACTAAACAGCCTAAGAGTGCTTCCTACTGATTTAGCATGTACCTACTTGGTAGTGACCTCTGCAGAATCCATTTCAAATGCACGCAAAATAAATGACGTATTTTCCCTGCAGAAGATAGTGTTCCCCTTATGTTTTCAGTCACCACAGTGTCAGTACCTCCCTTTTTTTGGACTTGAAGACAATCAAGATAAATGTTAACACACTCACTTTAGAATTATGACTTCAGATGGACAGTTACACACACACCTTGAGTAATGCAAGTTTGTTAGAATCACTAGAAGTGCTGTGTGCTGCAAGCAGGCAGAACAAATGTTCTCTACATTGTTTGTGACTTAGTAATTGCAATCCAGTGGCTTCCAATCCCTTGCCACAATACATTTATTTCTACCCCTTCCCCTTACTTTTTTCACTGAGCTGTGTTTAAAGAAGTGACAAAATCTCTTCAGGAACTCCCACCAAATCCAAAGGAAGATTTATACCTTTTCCATTCCCCAAAACTATTTATCTGTTTTGTTAGACAGCAGAAGTTTTAATTACCATGTGTCTTCATGCATTTCTATCAAATACCATTTTCCCACATAGAAAATTGTATCTCCTGGCCTTCTCCTCAGCCACTCCTTCCTCAAGGACAATGCCCTTCCTGGAAATACAGTACAGCAGCAGAACACAAACACGAAATGTACTTGATCTGCTGCCTTAAGCATCTCATTATCATACGTCAGTGAAGGGATTACTGCTGTTTTTTATTAGGTTAGCCTGGATTCAAGCAGGCACAGAGGTGACTTGTTCTTAAACCAGCAAAATGGTACAAAATGTAGCTCTGGGAAAGTATCTGAGCCACAGACATCATTTAAGAAAATAAAACAGAATAGCAACAGTTGCAGAAACACAAAAATGGTTAGAAATGTAAGCCTCAAAAGTCAAGATACTCTTTGGACATTGCTGTCTCTTTCAGAAAAGACAACAAAAATTGACAAGAGTAACTACTTGAATCTTCAAAGCACCCTTGGCTGCAAAAGAAATACTACATAAATACTACTCGCTGAACAGGGACTGATCTTAAAGGTAAATGCAAGGGCTAAACACCCACAGAGGAGCAAGTTCTGAGCACAGTTTAAGGATGATCTCGGAAATGAAGACTGGTTTTACCTGCACTCTCTTCCTGCCCATCTTAAGCCTGCTCTGCAAAGTTCTACAACATGGAAGGGAAATTTCTAATACCATTTCATCTTGGAAACACAAAACAGAGACAAGGCAGGAAACTGCATGTTCCTCCGCTCAAAGGCTCCTCCATTTCAACGCACCAAATAAGCCCTGCTACAAGGATTTCAACAGCAGAAAAAGGGAGTACAAAACAGAAACACTCATAGTTGTAGCTGCTATGATTACACGAATTCATACCCTCCCACCAAGACAGGATTATACAATTCTAAGTGTGCTTACTTAAGCTTTTTGGAGAAACATTTTGTTTGCCTGTTTTTTTTCTTTTTGAAGGGACATGGTGAAAGAAACCAGTAGCTTCCAATTAACTTTCCAATTCCCCTCCTTGCTCTGTACTACTTAATTACCTAGCTTGCTCTTAGCAGCCTAAGAAAGGACTACCAAAGCTTGGTAACTGAAAAGACTGGAATTTTCCTGCAACCACTGGCACTGAAGCTAGGACTTGAAAGGTCTCCTGTGAATTGCTTGGTGACAGTCAGATATCTCAAAACATGCTTCCAAGAAATATGTGAGCTGGTTTAGACAACAGAAAACACAGAAAACCCAAGGTACCACAAATCCCAGCCTCCTTTACAGATTCACTAAGTGTTGTGTCTGCCCACTCAATTCCTCTCAGGTGTACGTTCCGACCTTCACCTGGCAAACTTCACTCTGTCCTTTTAGAAGTCAGACAAAGGAGACGGGTTCTCCTTTCATACAAAGGAGGCAAAACACAACAACAAAAAAACTTCACTATTAATGATACAAAACTGCCCACTTACCAGGTTTGTAAGAATAGTTTTCAATGGTAAATAATGCCTTGAAGTGTCTAATAAGATTCCTCTATGAGCAAATCTCGGGAAGTCGTCAATTTCAGATTCATTGACAAGAAACTACAAGAATGAGATTTAAAAATTAGAATTCCCATTTTATATTCATCATTTCAAACAGGAAATACTTACTTTGCAGTCTGTTAACAGCTTTCCAAGGATCATTATCTGAAAAAATACTTAATGAAACTAGTAGATCTTCTGTTTCTAGAAGAACACCTAATAAAGAATGTGGTTGTCTGTTATCATGACTGTGGTTTCAGTTAATGGCTATACTTACAGTTCCATAGTCATCTTCATGAACCAACTGGCTGAAGGTTTCCAAACCTGGAAAAAAAATCCAACAACGGGATATGGAGTACAACCCAGCACTTGTCTTTAAAGTTTTAGTGAAAAATGGGACCATAACTATTCACAGGTGTTCACATAGCTAGAAAGAATGCTTTCTAGCTGAGTTTCATTCTCTTTAGCACAGTCTCCTTAATTGTCTAAGCACCACAGTTAAAGAAATTCTGAAGAGAGAACCATTCAAACTCTCCATTATACACAAATACTGAATATCAGCACCACAGCTCAGCTATACCATATTAATCCTTGAATAGCATGGAAGTTACTGACTGTAAGGTAGGAATTTCTGGTGTTGTCATGCATCTATTCCTGTCATTTCTGGAACTGGTGAAGTTTCTAATTCAGCATGAAAATTCTGCTAATTTAGACTAACGTTCCAGTAAGAACGAAAGACCGAAACTTCAGCATTATGGTCTTCTTGTTCAGTTATTAGGTGCAGTCAGAGAATAATCTGTTCACACAGTAGATCAGAGAGCTTTTTTAGCATCCAGGATTTGGTTGGCTTGGCTGACTTCAGGCACAGCAAGACTGCACATACAGTGTGCCACTGGATCTGAGATGCTGAGCATCTGGGCTGAGGGTCTGACCAATACACACATGGGTGTCCTTCTGGCCTCTATGCCCAAGCTTTTGCTTCCCATGAAGGACTGAATGAGGGCAAGGCTCGGTGGTCAGCTGGTTTTTAGTCTGCCAGGGAGTTTGCAAAAGACCAGATATAAGAACAAATAGCTTTATAGGAAAAGTATCAGCTTACCTCTTAAAGCACCCCATACCTCATCTGCTTTCAGTATAGCCACAGGCTCAGTTACAGTTAAATGATCTAAAGAAAGGAAAAGAGAAAGAAAAGAAAAAAAAGTTATTCCTCAAGAAAGCATGGATTGACATGACATTGTTAACAGACATTAAACAGATCCTTCAAGTGCCGTGTCTCCCTCTGTTTTTTAAATTCTATATTTTAAATTGCTTTTAAACAGCGATACTGTGCAGCTATTTTTCATTTGCGTGCTCCTGAAGTAATGCAAGCTACTTATCAGACAGTCAACAGTTAATCAGTAAGATGGTAATGCAAATACGGTGATTAATAATGGCAATGTTAAATACTGCACATGGGCCAGAATTCCAGCAGAGTTTAACCCAACTGGTTTAAAACTTATCAGATGATATTTTTGCATTTAAGACATGGGTGGTAAGTGCTGGGCAACTAAGCCAGACCTAACTGCAAAATTTTATTTCTCCTTTTACCTTGCTTTTATATAGATTATGCTTACATATTTTTTAGAGATATAGCTTGCCAAGTAATATTATTAGGTGCTTACTATAAAGGCCTACAGACAAACAAACAGACCAGATCCCACCATCTAATGAGCATATTATGGGGGCAGTGAGATGAAGTAATATAAGTAAAATGAAGAGTGGTATCCAAAGGTATCTGTAACAATCCTCCCTTGAGTACTGAATTACAGTACAAAGTACTGAAACAACAACAAAAAAATTTGTTTTTCCATTTAAGATGATTCAGTAAATTTTAGTGAAGAAATCAGTATCTTTTAAACATTAAATTTTACACAAAAAAATCACATACATACATATGTATGAAAATATACTATATCTATAAATCTATAGATTTATATTATTATTAAACATCGAAGCAATAATAAACTGACCAGAGCCACACATTTGAAGCAGTAGAGAAAAGAATCAGAGAGGGAAATCGCTGTACAATGACTTATTGGATCTGCCTCAGTATGAAAGAACAGTTGGTTATAAGTTATACAGTTCAAACATTTCTCTCAACTACCAGAGAAAAGACGTTCAGTGACATCAAGAAAGTACCTCAAGCTTCCATTTTAACCTAAACACAGATTGCATATACTAGAAGTTCTGGATAAGAAAGAGAACCTAGAAGACTACTGCAAACTCCACAGGTATTTCTGTGGTAAACCGTAGTTCAGTCAGAGACTTACTTCCAAGACAGCAGGCTTTTTTCTGGACCTGTATCATACCTTAAATGAATGCAGAACGACAAGATTTATATGGCTATTTGGAACCTTTCACACAGGCAGGCAAGAAGCCAGCAGGGAGAAGGGCAGACAACTTTGATTACATATCCAATACTCTTGCTACAGGATAGTCACTGACTGACCCACACTATCTCTATCAAGAAAAGGAGCCAAACTGCTCAACCCAGCAAGTATTTCAGCATTTGTTCCCTGAACAAGCTATCCCATTAAAAACAGAAAATTAAAACCTTGCTGAAGTCTGGAGAGCTCAGCTTACTAGACGAGGAAAACTCAGTATTATTTGTAACAGGAAACCCCTTTCCAACAGTAGAGGGAAAAACTCTGCCTTTTCTGAAGAGCACAACCTAAGACTCACATGATCTGACAGATTCTGTGACAGAAGAGAAGAACCAGCTTTGGTTAAAATCTGAAGTTCACAAACCAGTTCAAAGTTCAACTAGTAGTAAAGCAGTATAACTTGACTGTGGCAGAAAAATTCTAAAGCATTAGCAATTTTGCTGCTATACCTCATTTGCATTGAAATTAGTGATAAACTTACACACAAAAATTGCACTATTTGGCTCATTGTACCAAAGAGACTGACTAAACTTAAAATCAGTACATTCTATCAAAAGTCAAGTGGAATTAATCCTGCTGCAGATGTATGCCTTAAGATTAAAAGGCTTTTTTCTAAGGATTTGTATCCTGGATACCAAACAACTGCCTTGCCTAGTACAGAAGATCATCTCAAGACAGAACTAGATGAATTGAGGATGTTGAATTCTGTGCTAACCTGCCCAGACAAAAAGCAGTACTATTAACTCATCCTTATTTCTGTTAAGAAAATTCTCTGGTGATTCTAAAGTACTTCTCCACTCTGGACTTCAGTCATAGAACTAAAGCAGCATAGCAGAACAAATCCAATATAACCATCATGTTTTTAAAACCTTTCTTGTATCTACTGACAGAAAGAAAGTGGATTGATAATACTGCAAGATGGATAACAAGAAGTTCAATGAACACTTGCTGTTTTTCCTGAAAAAACAGAAATACCAGGTACATAAGCCAGTGTAGCTAGCTTCAACTCAAATGCAGTTATTTCTAAGGTGAGCAAGTGAATAAGCAAAGCCAGCCTTCACTCAATACCCTATACTGAAAGAAAGGATGATCTCTTGACTATGCATAGATCTCACCATACATAATGGGGTACAGCATAGTGTAATACCTCAGATTCTTCATGATAGTTACTAGAAAGGCCAGCAGCAGGTAAATGAGTTGAATGCCAGCTAAGCTGCAGAAATTACAGGTTACACTTCTAAACAGCTTCCTGATTCACTGTGGGCTGAGACTTGCCACAATATTAAGAGCAAGAATTATCTTCTGATGGCCACTGTTGTGAAACGTCCTCACGTGCCTCAGTAAGCCTACGATTTCCAGTTCCTTTGAAAAAAGAACAAAATCTGCTGACTTCTCGATCGGACACGCGATTGGCAAAGAAGGGCTAACGATGCAGTGTCAGCCGTGGAAGGAGAGAGGAGGGCGGTGCCCGGCCGTGCGCGGTACTCACAGGCCTCGCTGGAGGAGAGGTGCGGGTAGTTGTGACAGCCGGGGTCCGAGGACTCGATCACCACCTGCAGCTGCGACAGCTCGGGCTCCGCTCGGGCGCCGAGAGGCCCGCGGCCCCGCTCCCGCCGGCGGGACTGCCCGAACATGTACTCGTAGTACCTGCCGGGGAAGCACAGACGCCAGCGGGGCCCTGAGGTAAGCCGCTCCCGCCACCAGGCCGCTGCTGGCAGCCCCGCCGCGGCCCCGGCCTCCCTGCCCCTCACCTGCGGAAGGCGTCCTCCAGCAGACCGCAGGCCGGCCCCGCCGAGGAGCCGGCGCCGTGCACCAGCTGGAAGCGGCCGGGGTCCAGCTGCAGCTGGCGGCGGGACGTGCGGAGCCGCTGCGGCAGGGGCCACAGCGAGTCCTCGGGGACGGAGCCCGAGGCCGGCTCCCACTCGGCCGGCTCCGGCTCGGTCCGCGGGGCGCCGTGGCGAAGGCTGGTGCTCACCAGCACGGCGGGCACGAGGAAGAGTCCCACCAGCAACCCAGCCAGCCCCATCGCTCTGCCCATAGCGCTGCCCGCCTCTGTCAACCCGCGGAAACCCGTTCCCAGGCCAGCCCAGCCCCGCCTCCGCCATCACGGGGCGGGCCTCGCCACCGCGTCTCAGCGCCCGCCCGCCCCCTCGCGGCGGCGGCGGCCCCCCCGGCGGCCCCCCCGGCGGCCCCCCCGGCGGCCCCCCCGGCGGCCCCCCCGGCGGCCCCCCCGGCGGCCCCCCCGGCGGCCCCCCCGGCGGCCCCCTGGGCTGCGCGGCCAGGGCAGGCCCAGGGAGGCGGACCCGCCGGGGCGGGAGGTCGATGCCCGCTGCCTTCGAGGGGTTTGTTTCTGCGGCTGTCATCGAGTGGTCCTGCCCGTGACACCGCCCGAAGGAATAACGAGGGGGCGTTGCTGGGTGGGAAGTTTTCAGCGGTTTAATTTCTGTACGGAAAGGGCTTGATTTGGGTTACATTTTTATAAAGGGAAAGCTAACGCGTTGCTTGTACTGCTACAAACCAAGTTCAGTCTCAGCAGAAATTACTTTTTAACAGACCTTCCTGAGGCTGTCTTATAAGCTATATTGTGAATAAGCAGGAGGCAGACTGGCGGCAAATTATTTCAAGATTTAACCAGACAAACCAGCTGTTTTGACAGATCCCAATACAAGTTTCAGAAAGTTGTTGTGAAGCGTTCAGAAGGCAGATCAAGTGTTTGAAAGCTGGAAGGCGCAGTGGGGAGGAATTAGTGTTTTAAGCCACCTCTAACTGAATGGTTAATGCAAACACTGAAGCGTCATCACTGCTGCTTTGGCTGAAGCACCAGTTAAACCCGTCGCAGTGAGGGAGCTGATGCCTGCATGCTGAGCTGGTCAGCCATGGCTCCCTTGGTGATCTTCCTTGTGTGGAAGATTAATGCTGTAGTCACATGCTCCGGGATACAAAATAGACTGTTTTGTGTAAAATAAAAAAATTTTTTAAAGAGTGTCTCCATAACGAAGGTTACATCTGTTTGCAAAGGACACAGACCTCTTGCCATAGAATTACCAAGAAGCAAACCCCCTCTTCTTCAGTAGGGTTTGTCCTGCTCTTTTGGCTTATGTCGCTTAGCAGGTTTGGAGGAGCAGCTCTTCCTACTGTCCGGGAGGGTCCCCGGGAGATGCTGGCACCTCACCCAATGCGTGAATCACTGCAGGGCTGGGATGCACAGCAGTTTTGGAAGATGTGAGTCCTGACTGCCAGGTGTTCCCAGTGCTGCTCCCATTCATGCAGTCAGATTTATGTGATTGCACACTCAGCAGGTCCGGGGAGCTGATCTAATCTCTCCCCCCTCCAGAAAAAGTGATGGCACACTGAAAAGAGGGGGAATAAACAGCAGGAGGAGGGGAAGGTTGGGACTATGCCAGGCCTGTTTAAACTGTGAACTGCACTTGAAGAGAATGAGTCACAAAACATCCTGGTTTTGTTGTTCTCTGTGCCCATCCATGCAATTGCTGTGTAAGGTTTGATGGAAGCTGTTTGATGCAGGCTATCCATAGCGGCATGTTGTTCAATCTTGTCATGCTATAAGTAAAAAGCAAGTCTTTATGATGCGGTACCGAACAGGCACACAGTACGTAATGCTCACACATCTCTCCTGCCCACAGCATGCTCTGAGATACGTGGAAGTGGCAGTGCAGTCTTTTCTGGCCCTTTCAGAGACATTTGTTACACTTTGCTGTTCAAGTGGTGGCAGAGGTTTCAGGTTGCTCGTTACATACGCCCTTCCCTTTGCCTGGTGTGATTGTCTCTTCAGCCGTGCTGACTCAACTGTTTGTGTTGCCTACCTCTGGTCATATTTTTAGGCATATTTAGAAAATCTGGATTATTTTGTAGGTTTCTTTGGCACAACTGAGAGATCAGTAAACTTTGTTGGGGAAGCAGAGGGCAAGGATGAGTAACTGAAGTTGCTGGGGCACTGTAAGGTACTAAACTAAGTCTGCTGTTTACAGATTAGCATTAACCAGCCCAGCCATCCCAAAGGGCTGGTGGCTATAAATGCACTGAGCAATTTTACTTTAGTTTGGTTTTCAATGATTGTAGCTTCTGTAGAGCGAGGCTGTTCTATATCAATTAAGTACATCTATTGATTAGTCACCTAATAAATATTCACCTATTTATTTGTTATTGTCACTCTTTAAATAAGCTATTCTGTGCACAGAAAACTAACTAAATAAATTTTGCATTTTTTTTTCTTCTCTGGGTAAATTTTCTGTTGACCAATAAAGAGAGCAGGTAGTCTTTCCTTGCGTAAGTCCATCAATATAGTTTCTTTATTTTACTTGTTTTTATCTTGGACAAACTTGTAGGAACTTAGTATCTCTGAGACATCTACCTCTCTGCCAGTTTTGCTTGAAATTGGCCACTGGGATTTAAAAGTTACTGGGTGGAAGGGTGGTGTAAACAGATATGAACATGCTATCCGCATTTTCTGGGGAAACCTGACTGTTGTGTCTTTAATAACCATAAGCAATCTGAGTTTGCATTGGTATTTTTAGACACTATTATGTTTGAAGTGCTGTAAAGTAACCGAGTTTTATACTGCATCTGGGGACTCATTTTAAGCTCACAGGGAAGAAGTAGAGGATAAGCAGGGAACTGTAGAATTGAAGAGTATTTGCAGGTTGCAAATATGTCCTCCAGTATGTCAGCTTCTTCAGCAGCCTGCTGATTTCAGTGAGGTTTCCACTGAGCATAGTAGATGGATGAAACTGCAGATCTGGAACTCTAATTGTTTCCAGCATGCACATGAGGAGAGAAGACATCAGTGTGATTCATGCTCTTTAAAAAAAAATGATAAAAGCCTTAGTCGATTCAAGGAGCATATCAGGGGGAAATTTAGAAGTAATAAAGAGCTGGGCTAGTACTGCAGAGATGCAGAATGGAGCCTGATGTTACACAGCAACAGGCTGATGAGTGTCTGTGCTTTTCCTCTCTACTTTCTCGGTAGGGAATAAACACAAGATCCGGAAGACTGGATCCCAAGCACACACAGCTGACGATTTCAGTTCCTTAAAGACAGCTAAGAAGGCAGAAAGAAAATATTGTGTATATGGCATAAATCAGTTGTCAATGTGAAGCAACTTCCTTTAGTTTAATTGATCTGCCAAATAAAACCTTTATTCAGAAGGGTACAGGGAGAATAGCCACACTTAAATTGTTATTAATTAGCCAAGGAAATGAAAGGCTCCCTGGCCAGACAGCGTGCTTTAGTTACCTTGTCTCTTATGACCCTCATAACCACACCCCATTGCAGCCCCAAGAGCTTCTTTCCATTTCCCCTTCCCCCAAAAAACACGGTATGCCTCCTCTGCCGTGTGAATGACAAACCCTGGTGTCAGTGATGGAAACACTTCTGCATGCACTGAGAGAACCAATTGTTCCTTATGTTCTCAGGGTTTTGTGGTGTGTTATTCCCTATTAGTCTGTGGGAAAGGGTCTGGGAGACAAGGGCTTTCTTAGTGGAAGTTATTAGCAGAACATGTAAGTGGGAAGATGTGGCATGGGCATTTCCTTTGCCTAAAGAATAGGCACTCTGGGATTTAATTCTTGAGTAACTTTTCTGTCTTTTACAGAATTACTTGTTGTCTCTAACTTGCCTTTTTTAGAAAGTCAGATGCGGATGTTGGCAGTGGAGGAGATGAGACATAGTAAACAGAATAAATGTGGATGAAGCATCAGTCTGGGAAGGAAGGAATCTTTTGCCGCTATCTGTAGAAATAAGGAAATGGGGCCATAACAGTTGTGAACAGTGATGGAGAAAACACCGCAGTGGAGACATTTTAACCTTGTTAGTGTAAGAAGGCTTTGACAATAGAAATAGATTTCGGGTAGGGGGTACACCTTGTTTTAGATACACATTACAGTGGGTTAAAGAAGTGTCACAATTTGGGGGAGAATCATGCTATTTTGTTTTTCTTTTTGAAATTTGTAGGTGGGCTGATACATCAAGTCATAGCTGACTTTAATAATTCATTAATAACAGATATGGTTATGCTTCCAGACTGTACTATGATTAGCAAATACTGTTTTAAAGTATCTCTGAATTGTTTATGACTTTATACCTCTAATTCATAGAACAATTTGGGAAAGCAATAAGAGTATTTCTCAAAGATCACTGTGCTCCACTATCAACTCAAAGTCTTGAATGTGGAAATCTATAATTCTTTATCCTTAGCCTGTTCTGTAAGTTTGATGTCATGCTTCTGAGAGGAATGGAATTTGATCCTCCTTTATTGTAGACTTTTTGCTTAGGTTGAAGGATCTAAGGTAAGAATCGGAGGAAAGGCAAATTAGGTAAGAATTAGAATTAGGCAAGAATCAAAGGAAAGGCAAACAAGGCTGATATCATGGCGGGAATCTGTTACAGACCACCCAACCAGGATAAAGAGGTGGATGCAATATTTTATAAGCAGTTGGGAGAAGTTTCACGATCGCTACCCCTTGTTCTTGTGGGGGACTTTAATTTTCCAGGTATCTGCTGGAAATACAATACAGCAGAGAGAGAGCAGTCCCAGAGGTTCCTGGTGTGTGTGGAAGATAACTTCCTGACACAGCTGGTGAGAGAGCCAAGCAGGGAAGGTGCCCTTCTGGACCTGCTCCTTGTGAACAGAGAACAACTTGTGGGGGAAGTAAAGGCTGGAGGCCATCTAGGGCATAGTGATCATGAAATGATAGAGTTTTCAATCCTTGGGGAAGTAAGGAGGGGGGTCAGTAAAACTGCCGTCTTGGAGTTCCAGAGGGCAGACTTTGGCCTGTTGAGGAGACTGGGTGACAAAGTCCCTTGGGAGGCAGCCCTGAAGGGTAAAGCTGCCCAGGAAGGCTGGACATACTTCAAGAAGGAAGTCTTAAAGGTGCAGGAGCAGGCTGTCCCCCTGTGCCGAAAAATGAGTTGGCGGGGAAGAAGACCGGCCTGGCTGATAGGGACCATTGGCATAAACTTAGGAAAAAAAAAAGGAGAGTTTGTGACCTTTGGAAGAGGGGGCAGGTCTCTCATGAGGACTATAAAGAAGTAGTCAGGCTATGCAGGGGGAAAATTAGGAGAGCCAAAGCCCAATTAGAACTTAAACTAGCTACAGCTGTTAAGGACGATAACAAATGTTTCTATAAATACTTTAACAACAAAAGGAGGGCTAGGGAGAATCTTCCTCCTTTACTAGGTAGAGGAGGAAACACAGTGAGAAAGGATGAGGAAAAGGCTGAGGTGCTCAATGCCTTCTTTTCCTCAATCTTTAGCAGTAGTTCCCTAGACACCCAGTGCCTTGAGCTGGAAGACAGGGAGGGAGGGCAGAATGTGGCCTTCACAATTAAAGAGGAAGTGGTCAGTGACCTACTACACCACTTAGATGCACACAAGTCTATGGGTCCGGACGGGCTACATCCAAGAGTACTGAAGGAGTTGGCGGATGTGCTCACCAAGCCTCTTTCCATCATCTACCAGAAGTCCTGGCTAACTGGGGAGGTCCCAGTTGACTGGAGAACAGCAAATGTGACACTCATCTACAAGAAAGGACAAAATGAGGATCTAGGAAACTACAGACCTGTCAACCTGACCTCAGTGCCAGGGGAGGTCACAGAGCAGATCATCTTGAGTGCTATCATGAGTCATTTACAGAACAACCAGGTGATCAGGCCCAATCAGCATGGGTTTGTGAAAGGCCGGTCCTGCTTAACAAACCTGATCATCTTCTATGACAAGATGACTGGCCTGATGGAGGAGGGAAAGGCTGTGGAAATTGTTTACCTCGACCTCTGTGAAGCATTTGACACTGTTTCCCAGGGAATTCTGGCTCCTCATGGCTTGGATGAGCGTACACTCTGCTGAGTGAAACACTGGCTGGACAGCTGGGCCCGGAGAGTGGTGATCAATGGAGTTAAATCCAGCTGGCAGCCAGTCACAAGTCATGTTCCACTGAGGTCAGTCCTAGGGCCACTTCTGTTTAACATATTTATCAGTGATCTTGATGAAGGGATAGAATGCACCCTTAGTAAGTTTGCAGATGACACCAAGTTAGGTGGGAGTGTTGGTCTGCTTGAGGGTAGGAAGGCTCTGCAGAGGGAAATGGACAGGCTGGATTGATGGGCTGAGGTCAATTGTGTGAGGTCCAACAAGGCCAAGTGCTGGGTCCTGCACTTGGGTCACAACAATCCCAGGCAGCGCTACAGGCTTGGGGAGGAGTGGCTGGAAAGCTGCCCAGCAGAAAAGGACGTGGGGATGCTGGTTGACAGCCGGCTGAACATGAGCCGGCAGTGTGCCCAGGTGGCCAAGAAGGCCAACAGCATCCTGGCCTGTATCAGCAATAGTGTGGCCAGCAGGAGCAGGGAGGTGATCGTGCCGCTGTACTGGGCACTGGTGAGGCCGCACCTCGAATACTGTGTGCGGTTTTGGGCACCTCAATACCAGAAAGACATCGAGGTGCTGGAGAGAGTGCAGAGAAGGGCAATGAAGCTGGTGAAAGGCCTAGAGAATAAGTCTTATGAAGAGTGGCTGAGGGAACTGAGGCTATTTAGTCTTAAGAAAAGGAGGCTGAGAGAAGACCCTATTGCTCTCTACAACTACCTAAGTGGACATTGTAGAGAAGTAGGTGCTGGTCTCTTCTCACAGGTAATTAATGATAGAACAAGAGGGAATGGACTCAAGCTGCACCAGAGTAAGTTTAGGCAAGACATTAGGAAAAATGTTTTCACTAAAAGGGTTGTCAGACATTGGAATGGGCTGCCGAGGGAGGTGGTTGAGTCACCATCCCTTAATGTGTTTAAAGGTTGTTAGGATGTGGTGCTTGGAGATACGGTTTAGGGGTGTACTTGGCAGAGTAGGGTTGATGGTTGGACTTGGTGATCTCAAAGGTCTTTTCCAACCCGAATGATTCTATGATTGTAAACTGTGTAGAACAGGAATGTACTTTTATCTATACTTGTAAAGACTTACACAACTTTATAGCTTATACATACCTTGTAAATGTGTACTAGAAGTACTCTTTTGCATTTTTGTGGAAATTTTTAGAAATTTAGAAGTGCAAACATGAATCATTATTCAGATGAGGAACCTGCATCTCCTGGTTTTATCAGAGATGGCTTTTCCATTCTCTAAGGCAAAATTTTAAGTATCAATTAGTTATGGTCTAACCCTTTTTCCTGGCAGGTCTGAAGAAGGGGGAAAATGGTGCTACAGGGAAAAATAAAACATGATACGAATACAGCTGAGCTTGACCTCTACAACAGAATTGTACAGATTCCTTGACACACACATCCTTGTGTTAAATAGGAGGAAAACCAAACACAGTTTTGGACATTAAGGAGTCTCAAAGGTTCATCTTGCTAACCAAAATGGTGGAATAGGACTGGACAGCAGTATCTTTTATAGGAGGAAGTGGTAAAGGTGGCTCTCAGTTCTGCCAATTATGCTGTGGCTACAGCAGTCACTTCAAAGTGACTGGAGATTTCTCAGCAGTGTTCCCAGATGTGAAAAGAAATTTACCATATAGTCTCTGCAGTTGACTCCCCTTCTTATTTGAGAAATAATAGAGCAGCAGAGAGGAAATAGTAGCTTATTATCACTGAGTAATATTCTGTGGCCACTGTAGTCTGGCCAGCATATGGGGACGTTATTGCCCAGTAAACTACGGTATGAATTGACACCAGACTGGGAATTCCACTTTGGTGTGTCTTGAAGACATTTTAAGAGTATGTTAAAGGCACGTCCATTGATTTTTGAAAGAAATTTATCACAGTTAGCAAGAAGTGTGACTTTCCCATCATTTGGAAACCAAGTGATACTTTACTTACTGCATTTCCAAGCTAATTTAAATTCATAGGTAACTGAATTGAATTACAGGTAGATGTTTTCACTATGGTTGTAAGCAGTTCAGCTGTTCCTCTATGGGAGCAGTGGAACATATCCTTTAAGTATGAGTAGTACATATAATTTGCAGACAAGCCTGAATCTATACATGCAGTAGCTTACTCTCTAGGTAAATGGCATAGGGTACCTCAGCTGAAGGGCCTGCTACAAGGAGATGTTGTGACTGAGTATGGTAGGATGATAATTTCATACTACAAGTAGCTGCTCACATTAATTTCCTATAGGGAAATGTGAAGATTCTGCAGTTTGGAAATAGAATAAACTTCTAGCAGGGAGTCACTTGCTGCACTGTAAATTCCTAATCTAGCTTATACGCAGTCTTCTGTATGGTGATTTTAAGTCCAGATTTTGCCAGATTTTGTCTCTTTTATACTGGCCACTTTTTACAGATTTATTTTCCAGGGCATCTTTTCTCTATCAGGGGTATCCAGGCACCTATTAGATCTAGAAGGCTGGAAACCCCCAACAGTCTAGAAATCCTTTGTGTGACAACAGAGTGCTTGAATTATGGGCCTAGGACGAGCAGACTTCAAGTATGTTTGTTGGCTGAGGAGAATTTAAAAATGGAAGAAGATTATACAGGAGCTGTGTGTAAGCTACACACTGAAAATGCTGGTACTGATGTTGACATACATAAGTAATTAGGATTGAGAACTAACCAAAACAGGATGTTTAACTGATGTAACATGGCGAAAACTCACAGGCCAAAACTGCTTCAAACAATAGCAAGGACAGTTTCTGAATGGATACACATGCCAGATGTATGATTAATTTAAGTATGTGCAAGGTACAAAGCAAACAGCGGACATAGCATGTACCATACAAACATGTTGTTTTGTAAGGGGAATCATGGTTTAGGCTGCCAGCCTCACTGTATGCTGTTGTCTGATTAGTGTTTCAGTGGTTGCTATGTTGTTTGAATACAAGAAAGTCTGACTGATTCTGGTAGATTCAAGTAGATTCTGGTAGAGTCAAGTCTGTGGCTTCAGTATTTAAGCCCCTAGAAGGGATGAAAAACATGTTGGAAGAAAGTGCCAGCATATGCCAGATGCAGGAACATTCTAGTCTATTGGCTGGCTATAAAACTAATTTTTTTTTCATTGATTTGTCTTTTTGCTTCACAGCTGTCTGGGAATTCTGAGGTCTGGAGCAATGCTAACTCTGGGTTTGGGGACTTCAGGCTGATGGAGTCTCCTGTTGTGGTGGAGAACTGCTGCTCCTAAATACATTGCTCTGAGGTCTTTATTTTCATCAACCCTGGTTCTTTGGTCTGTAGTGATTGCAATGAGATAATCAGAGGGAGAAAAGGCTGAAGTCAGTAAGGGCTCTTGTCCAGTCTGCTTTGAGTAATGCTTTGTGCCTGATCATTACCTGCTGCTTTCTGCATACACGATTTGGCAGGGTAGGACATAGTAGAGCTACCTTGGATTAGCAGTGAGGTAGTAAGCAAATGAGTCACTATTTTGAGCACGGAGGAATAAGGACTAGTCAAGCAGAAGGAGAATTTCTAATGCTTCTAGGACTACTTCCCTGAAGATCTCCAGATCTTTTACCACTATAGCTCAAATACTCAAGTAGTTCTGGCCTTCTGCTAAATAAGATTGTCCTTAAAAATACCTCCAGTTGTTCTTCTTGACTTTTCTTCTGGGCAAGCTTCCTTGCAATTATGCACTACAATCTCCAACTGTTTATCTGTCTGGCTTCCTGCAACTGCGTTCCCCCAGTCATGGAATTATATGCTATTAAAAGGTCTTTTACTGCAAAACTTCTAATCATATTAGAGCTTTTTGGTACATATATAGAGAGGGTGCAACTCAGATGGGGAGAGGTGACTCAGACAGGACCACTAGTTTGTCTGTGCAAGATAGCTATGATAGCAGTACAAGACAGTAATTTCCTCAAAAATTTCCTGATGTTAAGCATTCAGGGCATCCTGCCTCTTTACTGCTTCCTTAGAGGAAATAAAATTCAGGATCCCAGCATAGCTCTAACTGGTAACATGAGAAGCCAGCATAACACATAGACCAGGTGCTGAGCTTGCTAGTTAGATGCTCTGTCTCCTGGAAGTAGACCAAGCCTGGCAGCACAGCAGCATTTTTTCAGAGAGGTGACGTCAGGCTTCTAAGATCTCAAGAGAGAACAGCACATCCACCTGAGCAGGCTGGTGAATCAGGAAGAGGTGTGGTACAGGAAGGCATCTGCTAATGTATTACAAACCAAAGGCAGACCCATACAAACATAACTACTGTACATTTGTTTGACCTTAATTTACTGTCAGAGAATTTTAGTCATTTATCTGTTGCATCATTGTAATAAATTACACATTGAAGACACAGACCCTGCTACATCCCTTGCTTTATACTAGACTAAACTGCCTATGTGTACAAGCTCTAAAAGCGATGTCTCCTAGAGAAGCACCTTATCAGCACTGAATATGAATGTGATAGATTAATTGAAATGGTCCAGAAACACCTAGTAGGAGTCTTCACACAACATCTGAGGCACAGAACCCTTGCAAGTTTTGTATGTTGCAGACTTCTTTAATAATCAAAGAGGATCGGGTCTATACAGAGAGGTTTTGTTGTTTTTTGGGTTTTTTGTTGGTTTTTTGTTGTTTTTTTTTAATTAAACCTAGCAGTATTACAGGGAGATGGCAAAAACTTTTCCTCCCTTCTGAAGCCTTGTCTTCGGCAGTAGGTGGTGCTATGCTCTCACTGAATCAGCGTTTGGCGCTCATTCCTGGGCTCATCACTCTGAAAGTAGCACTATAGGCATGATGGAAACAGCAATTAGTCTCGTCTGCATCTTTTGTTAGCTGATTACAAACAGCCCCGGGATTCCGCGTGCATAGTTTTTTGCTAGGTTCCTCCATGCTGTGCATATATGGCAAAGTAAATATTATTGCATTTTGTCACTGAAGAAATCCATGCAAATCAGATGTCTACTTCATGATTAATTGTATTCTGAGTATCTATCATTAAAATTCACTGATTACAGATTGCAGGATAATAGTTAATTGTGTATTTGTTGCAGCTTCTGAGACAGGGCAAAATTCAGTGCACAAGGGTAAGCCCGTGCTCTTTAAGGACACTAAAATAATTTTCCAATAGCAAAAAAGCTAAACCGGATATGTTTAGAGGGCAAAGAAACAAAATAATTTCTAAGGACCTGAGTGGATCTCGTTTTTTCCTGCCTTCCTCCTCACTGTCACTGAAAATGTTAAACTTAGGATGAATTCAGTTGCTGGGGCCTTAGAAAAGTTTTGATCTCTTTCTCCTAATGATTTTACTATGTACTAAGTCCCTGCTAAATGAACATACGCGCAGTGGTTTCAAGTGGAGTCCCAGATCTCTAGAGAGGGTTACGCTGAGTCTGTTGTGATGAGATGTCGAGGAGAGGATGCCAGGCCTACAGGTAGAACTTCATTTCAGAGAGACTTTGACAAACTTAAGGGTTGGAGTAACAGAAAACTCATGAACTTCAGTGACAAGAAGTATGCAGGGGTAGAATAGCCCTGTGCATCAGTCTAGGCTGGTAACTTCTTAGGTGCAGCAATGGAACAAGCTCTCTGGAGAGGCCACAGTGTTTCATCCATAGGGGTTTTTGAGCTTGGCCAGGTAAAGCTGTGGCTGACCTATTCTGGTGTCAGTGTTAGTCCACTCTGCGCAGAAGTCCTTTCCTGCCAATACTCTTTGATCAATGCTGCTGTGGCTTAGTGCCAGCTGCAGTAGATCTATATTATACACTACAGTTAAATTAAGTGTATGCACTGATTGGTGAGGTAAATGTATGTGACATTGAAGTTATTAGGCACAGTATCCAAATGATATTGTCTTCTGTCCTCCTTGGATACCCCTAACTAGGTTCAGCTTTCTATGCCACCTGGCCATGCTGTGCTTCTCCCTGCTGCAGCTGGAGACAGAGACCCTCCAGCTTCATTGTGACTGTGCCTTGGTGTGCAGAGGTAGGTAGGGTGCCGGAAAAGCTGACCTGGACATGGAGCAGAGCTACCGCTGCAGTTATGTGGTCCTGGTAAGGGGAGTAAGTCTTGCAGAGAGGGCAGAAGAGAAGAAAAAGGGGGCGTGTGTCACACAGTGCTCCAGGTTTTCCATTGAGGTAAAGACCCATAAGTCAAGTTCTGGCTCAAAAGCAGTCAGATCACCTAGCAAGAAAAGGGTTAGCAAAAGATGAAAGACACAGATGCTCTGAAAATGTTTGACATGCTTGAGTTATGATATCTATTTGGTATCTGTATGTCCAAAAGCTTAGATAGTGTTGCCCACCACTAATGTGTTCTAGTGTGTTGTCAAACTAGATCTGGTGCATTATTCACTGCTGGCAAATTGTTACTGATTTTCCATTGTTTTAAAACAGGACTGTGATCCTGAAAAGCAGCAAGCTGCATGTAGAGTAGTCTGTTAAGAAGAAAATAATCTAACCCCCTTTTTTTTTCAATTTCAAATACAGACTCCTTACTGCAGGATGGAGTGGATGGGGGATATGGAGAAGGAGGAATGAATTAGCCTCCTTAGGCTCATTTCATTTTTATCACAAACTTTGATTACAGAAGAGGCATGCTTTATGAAGCAGTAAAAAGTCCAGTGGATACAAACTCTTCCACTGGTCCTTTAAAAAATGAAACAAGAACATGTGTTAGGATTACAGCATGTACGCAAACAGGACCCAGAGTACATACAAGGCAGACACCATTTCTAGTCCAGAAAATCAAAGATAGACAGATATCCTTTTTTTTTTTTCCCTTGGATTTCATGAGAGCTGCAAAAGGAATACCCTATGTTTTAGACAATAATTTAGGTAACAGTATATTGAAAAATCCCCATAGGGGCAATCTTTGAGGATACTGTTTTGTTTTTAACAACACTCATCTTTCTCTTGGACAATAGAGTGTTGCAGTGAAAGCTTGCAGATGCTTTCAATAAAAATGGATAGTGGGACACAGGTGAATGCATTACTCTAAAAACTGAGGATGAGGCCAGTTCTACCTGCTATATAATTTGCAGCTGTTCTGATTTAGCTTGGGATTGTTCTGTCTCTGTAATTTGGTTAGCATGTTTTTGGCTTGCATGGTGTATTTGGAGAGCTGTGTCTCCTTTGCAAAGTATTTGGAGACCTCCTAACATGAACACTACTATTAGTATTTATAGACCTTATGTTCTTAGCTTTGGAAAAAAATCTATTTTGAGCATAAAGGTGTAAATCTTGTGATGTTTGTAACAAGCTGCTTGTTTTGAATTCTCTTCCTATTACGTGTTGCTGTAGTTAGTCAAGTTTAATTTCATTCTGTTAGAGACAGTGTAGACTTATTCTAAGTGACAGATTTGATCCCTAGAGATGTCAGGATATTTAGCAGCACAAAGAGGCTGTGTTCAATAGCAGGAGTCATGCAGAGTCTCAGGATCAATTTATCCATATATTTCTTCAGAAAGGAACAATTCACTTACATTCCCAACACAGAAACATTGCAGAGAATGTACAGGATATTTTTCTTCCAGCACTGCACAAGTGTATTGTTTCCCTCTTCTTTGTGGTGTTTGTACACAGGGTTATTTTTGTGTACTCTGTCCTCTGAGCAATCTATTGTACAAGCAGAATCAGACATGCTGTCTGCCCAGATTGCTTTCCATTTACTACGAGAAAACAAAGAGTTTGAAAGAGAAAGGGAAGGGAATGCATTTAGCGATCAGGCTGATACATACAGTGAGAAATACTAATTACCTCCTTAGCCTTATCACAGCTATCTTGGTCACTACAAACAAACCTTTTGAGAGGGGATGGACATGAGAACTCTCCTGGCTTTGGCCACAGACTACACTGAGAAGCCAGAGCCAAGGGGTCTTGTGTTCATCAAGGATAATCTCCCGTGCTGTGCTACTCAATCTGTAATTCTAGATATCCTGGTCTTCTAGTTGGCAGTACATTAAACCAAAGTTTTCTGGCTGGTTTAAGGGGCCTGCTGAAACGCTAATCAATAAGGCAGCTGGTGGAGCTGTCTTTTGAGAAGAGGGCAAACGGCTGTAGCAGGACAGGCCTTAACCTGAGAAGTGCAGTATGTTATTGATGATCATCTTAACTTGATTTCTGAGGAACCGTCAGTGATGGAGGAGTAACCATCATATTTTTCATGGACAGTATGATGAATATTTTCCCATTTCTTGAGTTCTCTCTAAACCTTGGGTCACATTTAGAGTCTATGCTTGTTTTCAGGTAAATACAAGTTATGGGGTCATGGTATTGAGAGGACTGAAATTAATTTTACTCTCCCAGCTATTATGTATCTCAAACAATTTGGAAATGTTTTCTAGGTTTTTACTGGATATAGTGTAAATGTTTTAAATGTTACCTCTGAAGAGAGGTAGTCAAATTAATCATTTAACTGGGAAATTGACCCTAGAATCATAGACTGTAGCCTTCAGGTTTCTCTGAGACACTGTTTTTAAATGGCTGTGCTCCTGCTCAGGATTTACTAAAAAAGAAGGTATGGTGTGAGAAATAGTACATAATTTGAAACAGGACCCACAATGAATTGAGCAGAGCAACTTTTAGGTTTTCAGTGCCAGTATGGGAAATGTTACAGGACAGAAAAGAGCCTAGGGTTAATGTTACTTCTTCGAAACAGAACTTATGAGATCACGTTATGATGCCATTTTGAATGTGATTGTAAAGTAAATTTACTATAGTAATTCTAAATTTTTTTTCAGCGATAAAATCAGAAATGTCACACTGATAAGTCAAATATTCTAAAAATCACTGTGTTTCATTTGGTAATCTTCACATTTCTGTATAGCTTGTACTTCACTAAACCAAATCCTGCATTTTATGAAATGTACTTTCATTACAAGGAAAATTAGTGGCTACTGTGCAACGTTCACATTAGTGCCTACTTTCTAGTAGCATTCTTACTGTTGCTTCATTTCTACCTTGCTGTGCTCAAACCTAGCCGTGTCTCTTCCGACATCTTTGTGAAACACCATTTTTATGACATAGTGTCTGCTGCTTTTCCTTTCCTTTTTGCACTCACCTACATGCCTTTTCTTCCCATTCTCTACATCATATTTTTACTATTGCACTAGAAACCTCACTTTTGGGGGGTACCCAAACAAGGTTTTAGGTGTCATATGGCTCCTTGAAACTGTTGCTTTAATTTCAAATAATTTTTGAAAACACATTTCTGTTCCTTACAGAGAAAAAACCCAAGAAAAGTCCCACAGCCCAATTTCAAATTGGAGGAATTAAAGGATATTAGTTTTCAGTGTCCTCACAATTTTTAGCTAACTGCTCAATATGTTTTTTGATATGGTTATAGTTGCCAGCAACTTTTGTACTAATGGTTTCCATTTCATTTCCATTAGTTGCCTGCTCTGTTTTTTGTAAATATTACCTGCAATTATGTGCCATTTAATGCTGGAAGAATAAGTAACTGTACATTTAAAATGCAGTCAACTGAAGTTTTAGTCTGAAATTGAATTTTTAAGTGCATCTCTTTAAACATGATAGCACTGATGATTCTGTCACATGACTTGCCATTAACTATATCACAAACATTTCCTGTAGCTTAACTCGCTATCCCTGTCCCTTTCCCTGTTGAAATAAATGGACTTCCAGCAACAGTTTTGACAATACTCTTGTCTACAAGTAATAAAACATCTGGAAATTAGGCTAGATGGATAAAACAGTTCTATGTAATAATATGTATCTGGCATTCGTACAACCTCTGTATAATGCATGTTTTTTATGGACCAGATGTGGTATTTATGTGTTATGAGGAACAGAGGCATGTTCAGTCATGCTTTTTATTGCATTTAAATGCAAGGTATATTTTAATAACTCTCGAAGGGAATTGTCTCCTATTGATTAGAAACTGTCAGTGTGTTAGACATAAACCTGAAAAAGCAAATGAATCTGTCAGAAAACTGTAGATGTAATTTAAGTTGACATTAAGCTCTATACTTATTGTGAGCTGGCTTAAAAAAAAAAAAAAAAGAAGAAAAAGGCAACTAATAAATTTCTACTTATTCCTCCAGTGAAGGTGATCTATGAATCCTTTGATCTAAGAGTTGTTTATTTCTTCTCTAGGACTGTGTTCTGTTACATTTACAGGTCTATGAAATAATTATTCTTTTACGTTTATTCTTCAGCCTTTCACATTTTCTCATTGAGACAACAGCTTTGCATAAAAGCCAGCTGCACAGTCTCATTTTTAGATCTTGCACAGCATTTTCACATAAGGTATATTGAACATCTATTGGGTGGAAACCACTGAACCCTGTCCACCTTGCTTTTGTCATTGTTACTTTCCAAACAGCCCTGAAAAGCATGTAACTGACCTGCTGTCTCCTCTACACCTTTTCTTTGTCTAAGGTTTTTACTATTTTCAGTCTGAACTGTCACTGCTTCTTCAAGAATGGCACCTATGACTTTCCTTCATTTATGGTTCCCATTTCTGTTGAGCCCATTGAACTCTGTCTACATGAGATGATCCCACAATATTCTGCATTTGCTATGATCCTTCTGTTCCATGCCCCTTTCCGTGACTATTACCTGTAGAAGAGCTGTCAATGTCAAACCTCTCTTACACCTTCTTTAGTTATTTTTTTTACTCTGCAATGTCTCTTCAAACAAATAAATCTTCTACATGTGTATTTCCAAATGTATGTTATAGGTTGTTTTAACACAAGTGCACTGAGGCCAGCCTTGACAGGTGTCAGTACCAGAATACCACTGTAGTTCTTCTAGTGCATCCCTCCTTCCCTCAACTTTTATTGAAAGGGAGGAAAAGCCTACAGGGGTGCTGGCTTGGAAGCTGTGAAATTTTTATTTATGTTTTTTAACTTTGTAAGAGGACTCCAACTAATGCAATTACTTGCTTAGTTATCTTCTGCAGTAGTGAAGGCCAGAAATGTTGAAGCCATCCTTGAGCCTGAACTGATATTTAAGCCTGCTACCCTCCTTACAATTTATGCTTGTGTGTCACTGACTTCTCACAATCTCTACAGCACTGACAGACTTTTTCCTTCCTGGCTCTGCTGAAATTCTTATTCATTCTTGAATCATTTCCTTTCTCAACTATTTCAGGTCTTTCTTTTATAGCTCTTCTAAATCCCCATATTCTTCAGGAGACCTAGAATACTGTGCTTAGATTACTTTTTCGTGTATATTCTCCACCTATGCCTCCAGCCAGGCATCTCTGAATTCAGGTTCAACATCAAGGTTCTGCTTTTCAGAATTCTCACTGGATTTGTATCTCCTTTTCTGATTTTGATTCTGTAATGAACAGAGTGGGTACACACATGCTTTGTTCAGAAACAAGATTGAGGAAGGCAAAAGGAAACCATGGCTTAGAGAAAGAAAGATTCAAACAGTGTTTCTGTCAACCCCTCAATTCTAGTAATAAGTAAACTCTCACATATGGAATTTACTCATAATCTATAGCTCTGACAGAGAGGGACTAAGGCACTAGTATGTCTCAGCCTTAATGACTAATTTAGATATGAAGGACAACATGAAGTCGTTCCATTAGGAAAAAAAAAAAATCATTCTAAGCCAAAATATTAGAGTGCTCTCAAAGCCAAAATTGGAAAAAAAAATTTTAAATTTGTGCACCCCTGTTTTCAAGTGAACTCAACTTGCTTGGGCCTGACATCTTTATTGGCCAGTTGGGTTATCTGAATATGCAAGACATACAGCAGGCACTGCAGGAAACCAGCATGGTCAAACAGGGACCATCTGGTTGAGCTCAAACACAAGAAGGAAGTGTACTGTAAGTGGAAGACAGGCTATGCTACTAAGGAGGGGTATAGGAGCATCGCTTGGGCACACAAGGATGGAATTAGCAAGACCAAAGTTTATCTGGTATTGAAGCAGATATGGCATGTGAAAGACAACAAGAAGGACTTCTGCAGGTATGCTGGCAGCAAAAGAAAGACCAGAGAAAATATGGACCTGCTGCTGAATCAGGCAGGCGATCTACTAATGAAGGTCATGGAAGAGGCCGAGGTACCAAATGCTTTATTTATTTTAGTCTTTACTAGCAGAATCTCCTGCTAAGCCTTCCAGGTTCTTCCAGTCTGTTCAATCTTTTTATCAGTGATCTGTATGCAGGAGTTGAATGCGCCATTAGTAAGTTTGCTGATGATACTGAACTGGGAGGTGCTGTTGACCCTTCCAAGGGATGAGAGGCCTTGCAAAGGGATCTAGATAGACAGGAGCATTAGGCAATCATCAATGGCATGAAATTTAACAAGAACAAATGTTGCATTCTGCACCTGGGACAGGGTAATGCTGGAGACAAGAATAAATTGGGAGAGGCATGGCTGGAGAGCAGCCCTGCAGAAAGGGCTCTGGGGGTGCTGGTCGGCAGCAGACTCAATAGGAGCCAGCAGTGTGCCCTGGCAGCCAAGAGGGCAAACCACATCCCGGGGTGCACCAAACAGGGCATAACCAGCCAGTCAGAAGACGTGATTATCTCGCTATATTCAGTGTTGGTGCGGCCTCACCTGGAGTACTGTGCAGTTCTGGGCCCCACAATTTAAGAAGGTTGTTAAGGTCCTTGAATGTGTCTGGAGGAGGGCTGCAAAGCTGGTGGAAGGGCTGGAAGGCACGTCATGTGAGGGGCGTCTGAAGACTCTGGGTTTCTCTTGTTTGGAGAAAAGGAGGCTGAGGTGCCACCTCATTGCTCTCTGCAGCTCCCTGACGAGAGGAAGCTGCTGATCTCTTCTTCCTGGGATGCAGTGACAGGATGTCTGGGAATGGTTCAAAGCTGCACCAGGGGAGGTTCAGACTGCATATTAAGAAACATTTCCTTACCAAGAGGGTGGTCAAACACTGGAACAGGGTTCCTAGATGGGTGCTCGATGCCCCGAGCCCGTCGGTGTTTAAGAGGCATTTGGACAACGCCCTTGATAATACGGTTTAAATTCTGGTCAGCCCAGAAGTGGTCAGGAAGTTGGACCAGATGATCATTGAAGGTCCTTTCCAACTGAACTAATCTATTCTATTCTGTTCTGTTCTTCTCTAATAAGGTTTCTTTGACTACTAGTGAAGATTGGAGGAGAGAGATACTACCTACAGTAGAGGAGGATCAAATTAGGAAATAATTAAATAAAGCAGACATATACAAACCCACGGAACTTGCAACCATGGAACAAACAGGAACAAGTTCAACAACAAGTGTGAAGTCCTGCACTTGAGGCAGAAAACCCCCACGTATTGGTACAAGCCGGGCATTGACTGGTGAGAGAGCAGCTTTGCAGAAAAGGACTTGGTCAGGTGGACAGCAGGTTGAACCTAAGTCAGCAGTGTGACCCTGCAGCAATGAAGGTGAACAGCATCCTGGGCAGTATAAGCAAGATCATCACCAGGGGGTTGAGAGAAGTTAATATCCTCCATTCCTGGAGATTTTTCAGAGTTTGCCGGGAGATTTTCAAAAGGGCCAGGAGCAATCTGATTTAACTGCAAAAGTAACCTGCCTTGAGCAAGAGGTTGGACTAGAGACAACCAAAGACCCTTTCCAGCCAATATTCTATGATTTTGACAAAACAAAGAAAATAATCTGATATTCTTTAGTCATCTGAGGAATCTCAGCTCTCGAAATTCATTTAATCACTTAATGGGGAAATGCAGAGTAAATTCTACAGAATTTATGGAGTTGTTAGAAGTGCTGTGTATATAAGAAAGACTAGGTTTGAAATATTCTTAACTTTCTGTATATTCATAAAATGAATGAATGATCGATCCTTTAATACATAACCAATGTAGTTATTGACACACACAACTCCCCAAGCCCCTAATCTTTACTGTGAATGTTTAATTCATTCTGATAATTTCATTTAGAAGTACAGTGTGGAGCTGAAAGTTGTGATCTGAAAGCTATGACTTCGGAGAGTCTCAAAGAAAGATATGACTAAACACTGATTCATGATCCAAAGAGCTACCACAATATGACTAAAAGGCACTTGTAAGCAGTACTGCTCAGTATACTGACTAAGACATGTTGAAAAGAATTTAAAGATTTATTGTAAAATATTTTGGACAAAAGTTTTTTTTAAGTGATAAAGAAAACCTTACAAAATATCAAGTTTCAAGAAAACCCTCAATACCTTTAAAGTGAATTGTGGATTTTAAGAGCTGCAGAATGGTTTTGATTGTGGTTAAACAGTAATATTTTCTTTGTATAGACCCCAGTAACGGACGTTGGTTTTTTGGGTGGGTTTTTTTTTTGGCAGTCTGTAAGCAATGTCTTTTGCTCAGTGAGCTCTAGGCTTCTGTACTGTATTTGCAGTTTAATTTGTGAGAATAAGTAGTCAGATCATGTTATTTAACTTCTGCTTCTTGTGGTCATTAGTTTGTCATATTACCTTGGATGCTTTGTTTAAATGTTCTTCATAGTACTGCTATGAATAAATGTTATCAGAAATATACTATAGTAATCTGTAATGCCTTCTATTATTATAATTTTCAACACTGTGTTTGGTCAGCTGAAGAGTGCCTAGAAAATCAGCTTTGTTCAAGTAAATTGTGTGAATAGGGGGGATATGCAGTCAAATGGCACCCTGCGCTTAGAACAGCCTCAACCAATGCTGATAGTGCAAAATGGCTTCAAAGCAAACCCCTGGATGAAGGAGAAGTAGCACACATGTACTACCATTTTTCTGCTCTCCCTCCCCAAGGGCTATTGAATGTAAACACCGTGAAAAGCAGCTTGGAGGTGTTTTTTTGCTTGGCTGTAGCTGGAACTGGAGAAAGGGAAACAAAGACAGGAAGACAGTTTAAAGCCATATCTGTCTACTGATTTCAGTTCTGCCAAGAGATGGTGTGCCCAGATGTCAATATTTTAAGAAGATTGACTAATATCATTAGATTTTGTCATATGTAGATTTGTTATCTTTTTAAAATAATCAGACCAAAAGTCTGAAGTAATAACTATATATATTTTTATAAAGCTTAAGTTGATTTTCTGATGAAAAATGAGATTTGGGTTTTTTTACTATCTTATGGTTTCTTGACACTTTATATTTGTTGTGCAGAATGATATAACATAGAATCTACCAATGTCTAGTTTACAGGTTTTGCTATTCAGAAGGAAATGGGAAAAAATGATATAACATAGAATCTACTAATGTCCAGTTTACAGGCTTTGCTATTCAGAAGGAAATAGGAAAATACTTTGGTCCTGAAAGAGGTGAAAAAAGTCAGAAAACAGGCTTTCAGAGAGGAGCTTGATACTACATATATGTGATGGCATAATGTTTTAATTTTTCAGTTCAGAAGTCAGAATGATTTGAAGTCAGAATGGTTTGAAGTCATTTAGAGTTGTGTCTTCCAACAAAAGAAACAAGTAGAGAATGACATGGTTTGCTGAAGGTGCCTGATTCTGTTGCTGGCAAAGGCAAAGGGTAACTT
Organism: Leptosomus discolor; assembly: GCF_034619465.1. Classification (NCBI taxonomy): domain Eukaryota; kingdom Metazoa; phylum Chordata; class Aves; order Leptosomiformes; family Leptosomidae; genus Leptosomus; species Leptosomus discolor. The sequence continues at coordinate 65,824,562 of NC_141419.1, read as the reverse complement.
GTCTCCACTGAAAGCATGATTGGATGCCCAATAAAATTACTGTGTAACAGCATGATTGGCAGTTCCTGCTTAGGAAGCCAAGGAATAAAATAGCAGAGGCGTTGACGTTCACTGGCGAAACTCCCATTGACTTCAGAGGAGCTGGGTTTTAGTCTTGAATGAATAATGCTGAGAAAATGTGCTTCAGAAACTTTTGAGTTAATCTGTTGGTTCAGATCAGGGTAGACGGACAACTATGCCTGCAGGCATTAACAGGTCTGACCTATCTTTTCATGGTTGTGGGATTTACTGAAATAAGTGGATCAGATAGGGGGTGTATACCAAAACCTATCAGGGTGGAATCTGTGCAATCCTTCCAAAATCAGTCCATTACCAGGGCGTGACTGAGTGTATTTTGGCTGTGCAATTGGCAGGCTCCCCTCTCTGCAGCTCCTTTTACCTTTAAGCACTGCTAAGCTAGGAGGGCAGCTAAGAGAAATGTGTGTTGTTAACCATTAGGACACAGCCTGAATGCACTATGCCAAGATGGAGCAAGACAGGAATGTGCAAAGAGAAATAAATATATGCAGAAAACAAGAAAGGAAGAAATACCTTTGTCATTAGTTCCTTAAGAGTGTGTTTATCTGTAAAGAAAAAGTAATTGTACCATAAGTAATAATAAAAGAGGGAAGAGGGATATATTTAAAGAGGAAAAGGTGGAGTTAGTTTTACATTTGTGAGGCTGGGTAGTATAAATGCATGTCTATTTCACTATACATAGTTGTCTAGCTCTGTAATGATTAGTGAGACAAAACCACATCTCTGATCATCTGTCTACTGTCTTCAACAAAGCCAGGATTCACCTGATGCCTTTTCAGATGTCCAATGTTTGTTCATGATAAGGGATTACCCAAACAGTGAGTTTATCATCATTTCTCACGAGCTTTGGGCAGCTGCCTTGCCTGGTGCCATGTGCTTGTCTCCAAGCCAGGGACAGGGAGGGTGTTCACATCCTGCCCTGGCTACAGAGATGCTGACTTGGGGCAGGCATCTGCCACCTCACTGCAAGGGAGAGTGGGGAAAGGTGGCTGCAGAACTCAGCCCAGACTTGACAACTGTCATGGTTTAAAAAGAGGTGTCTGGAGCATTATATCCAGCCAGTAAAGGGTTGAACGTGATGGTAATTCCATGGTAGTATATGTGGTGCTGTAACTGTAACAGTAGAAGAAGAATGAAGGTTTGAAGAGATTTCCTCTTCTTTACAAACATCATTATAGTGATAAATTATTGAAGGATCTTTTTCTTTTGGTCCCTTAAAACAATGGACTGGATTTTTCTGAGCTTATTTCTCATACAGGACTACATCAGTGTATGCTGAAATATTCAGAATATTTAGGATATATGAAAAGGAAAAAATTGGCAAGTCCAGGCGTCTAAAGATTAGTCCTTGTTTAAATTTACTCTGAAGATCACGGACAAAATTTTAGGATTTATATTTGGAAGCGCTGGGAGCCCTCCTTTAAATGTATTTTCTTTTCTACAGTCTGTTTGTTGAGGTGCATTAGCATGAAAAAGCTAAACCACATCGCATTACTCAATGCATGTTTTAGAAGTTCACACATTAATGTTTTTTGGTAGAAAGTAAGATGTAGGAACTCTGGAAAACTTAAAACTCTTTTGCTCTCAGGCAACACCGCTCTCTTGCAGACACACATCTTCACTTGATGTGCTCAGAGAAGCAACATAAAATTTTATTTATTGATTTTATAAAAACTGTATGAAATCTGCTGGGTTAATCGTAAAAGCGAATTCTATGTTTTTTCTTGTTTCTTTGGGTTTTTTAAAAATATTCTTTTTTAATTTTAATTTGACTGTGATCATGGAAAATCAATAGCATCTGATGAAACCACTTATGATTTTTGTCAGATATTTTGTACCTCAAAGATTTCTCCCCATTTAACATATTGCAGTCTTGAAGACCCCCAGCAGAAGGAAAGCTTCTTGAAATCATAGAATGCATTGGGTTGGAAGGGACCTCTAAAGGTCATCTAGTCCAACCCCCCTACAATAAGCAGGGACATCTCTAACTAGGTCAGGTTGCCCAGAGCCCCATCAAGCCTGACCTTGAATGTCCCAGGGGTGGGGCTTCCACCACCTCTCTAGGCAACCTGTTCCTGTGATCCACCACCCACACATTAAAGAACTTTTTCCTAATGTCCAACCTAAATCTGCCCTTTTTAGCTTAAAACCACTACCACTCATCCTATCACTACAAACCCTTGTGAACAGTTTTTCCCCTGCCTTCTTATAGGCCCCTTTCGGGTATTGGAAGGTCACCATGACGTCCCCCAGGACCCTTCTCTTCTCCAGGCTGAACAACCCCAACTCTCTCAGCCTGTCTTCATAGGAGAGGTGCTCCAGCCCTCTGATCATTTTGATGGCCCTCCTCTGGACACGCTCCACAGGTCCACATCCTTCTTGAGTTGAGGGCTCCAGAGCTGGACCACGGTACTCCAGGTAGGATCTCACCAGGGCAGAGTAGAGGGGCAGAATCGCCTCTCTCAATCTGCTGGCCACGCTTCTTTTGATACAGCCAAGGATGCGATTGGCCTTCTGGGCTGCAATGGTGCATTGGTGGCTCATGTCCAGCTGTTCATCCACCAGTACTCCCAAATCTTTTTCTACAGGGCTGCTCTCTAGCATGTCTTCTCCCTAGCCTGGGTGCAGGACCCTGCACTTGACCTCAGGAGCTCCAGCCTGTCCAGGTCCCTCTGGATGGCATCCTCTCCCTCTGGTGTATCAACTGCACCACCCAGCTTGGTGTCATCAGCAAACTTGCTGAGGGTACACTCAGTGCCACTGTCAATATCATTAATGAAGATATTAAACAACACTGGTCCCAGTATGGATCCCTGAGGGGCACCACTTGTCACCGTTTTCCATCTGGACATCAAGTCATTGACAACTACTCTCTGGAGTACTTGAGCAGAATAGAATAGAATGTATTTCTGAAGTATCTTAGTTACTGAAGCTCAGGTAATCCTCTAGGCAAACTTTAGGATTCTGTTTGCATATGCATGCAGCTTTCATTTGCATGAAAATCTGGCAGTTGTAATAACACTTATTGAGGTTTTTAGGCATTTTCAAGCTTCATATGAACACTGAACATGTAAAAATTCTTGAAAAATTTTTGAAGCCAGATTTCCAAATCTGATGAATTTTCATATAATTGGTCCCCCATAAATTTCGTATTTTTTTCCTTCTAGCTGAGAAAATGAGACTACACATGTACAAACACAAGTTCTGGCTGGGCTTGTGCATACCATAGGCTGGGTGTGTGTGTCTCTGTGTGTGTGTGCCGTAAGCGTACTGGCATTTCACACAAGCTACTGAACACTTAGAAATACCTGCTTAGATATTTTGGTGAACTATTACTTTTGAACTACAAAATCCACTTATGTATGCTTGACAACTGCTATTGGAGGAACACTGTCGTAAGGCTGCCAGCCTCTGCTCCCATCTGTTTATTGTGATATTACAAAGCTTGCAAGTATTTTTCTATCCAGAATACTTGTGATGTGTGCAGTCTATCACAATAAGCAATGCATTTCAAAGATGTCTAGAGAATGTACTAGTGGGAATCTTTTGATCTTTTAGCCAGCACAGAATGTGATTGCTTCTACAGCTGAATGTGCATTACTCCTGTAGGGAAAACATGACGTTTCTTCCAATCAATTATTTGGATGTGGTAAGTCATGAGGCTTTGTTATTCTATTCGTGAAAAATTCTAAGTTTACATACAGATGAAAACAGATTCTGAAAAGGAAATTGCCAGTTAACTAAAACTTTAAATATAGTTCTTTAAGAATGCCCAAGTGATCAGTTAGCTATCTTCCAACTATGCACTTCAAATTCTTTCTAATTTAATGCATTACCTCTTTTACATCTTAACACACGACCTGTTACAAAAGACAGCTTCTGTCTTTTGTATTTCCAAACTACTGTCTTTTCTTCAAGCCAAAATATACATATATTGACATGCCAAGTGGCTCCTTCTCCAGGTAGGAAAGTAAAAACATGTTCAGACATGCCCTGGAGGATAGGAAATCGCCAGAAAATGTTTAGCTCAAATAAAGCATCGACAGCTTCATTTTTACTACTTTCAGCTGCAATCAGATCTCTTAATTAAACTCCATTAACCTAAAATAAAGCAGAGGTTTGAAGATGCAAATCAATAACCAGAGTAAATGCCACATTGACTGTATTAAGAAAGTTTTGAAGCTTTGCCTGCACTACACATTCTTCCAAGTTTAAGCCCTTCTACTTAACTTGGGCTTAACTAAATCGTCCAATTAACATTTAGAGCAGAGTGGTAACAGGCCTTTTTGGAATACTAGTTCACCTAAGAAATCTGGTTTCCCCTCACTGTTGCACATGAAACTTGCAAGGTTTTGCCTATTATGATGTGACATTTCTTCACTTATAAGACGTAAGTGCACCAGCACTGCACCAACAGTGAATTTGTCTACAAAGGCTTACATATAAAAAAGATTAAAAAAATTCAAACCAACACTATGAAGGATTTAAACCTTTGTATAATACACGGGCTCTGTGGCAGAATCCAATTCACTGGTTTCCTTTGTACACAAGAACAACGATGTCTCAAATAAAGGCTTCCAGAGAGTACATAAACAAGTCTTTTAAAAGAAGCAAATGTGTCCTTTTAAGTCCTTCTCATTAAACAGACATAGGCTGATGAGGCTACTGAGGCTACTTGTGCATATAAGAATGCCTGGGAAACAACCCCTGCTGTAGGCAATATGTTCAAAAGTTAGATCTAAACCACAGAAATACCAACTCCATAGGACACATTCATTCTGTTAAAATGTCTGGAATCAGATTACTTAGTCCTCACAATCATCAAGCTTCACAGAGTAAGACTAGGTAACAGACTATTTGAACCTTCTCATGTTCTGCCAAGAGCCTTCAAAAGTGTTCCTTTCTTAAGTGTTTTTAAGTATCTGCAAAAATTCTATTTAAGAACATCCAGAATTAATGTGGCCTCAAAACTACTAATAATGCTGTTCCAGATGTTTGTGGTGAATTGTTCAGCAGGAAAATTAATAAAGCCATACTTACACAAACAAGCTTGCTTTAAAATACTTGTCTGGATCTGTCCTAAACCTGTAAAAACCAGGAAATTCTGTACTCTCTGTCTCTTTAAAGCAGTGGTCCCCAACAAACCATGTAAGCTTCCAAATTTCTCATGCATTCTTACCAAATTTTTTTGAAACAATATAAACTTTACAGTTTACTTTGGTTCTGTGGACCACTTCCCATGACTTCATGGCCTGTAGTTTGGAAACTAGTCCTCTAAGATATATATACAAGATGATGGAAAGCACAACTACAGGACGTCTGTCAGCTGTCACTTTAATTTGGTACAGTGGATGATAGTAGCAGAGATCTGGACTTCTGGCAGGTAAGCAACCTGGACTTACACCCAAGGTCCTGATATACCTATATATCCACATGGACAGATTAGCTCAACGTCCCCTGAGCACTGAAAAACAGAAGCAGCAAAAAAGGTTTTCGCTCATGTTTGCTCTTACCCACCTGAAGAAATCCAAAGTTCTCTCCCAAGTATGTGATGCAGTCAGGACATTTCAGCTCCTATGCATTGCCTTCTTTTTTTCTGGCATCTGCCACTGTATGGCTTGACTCTTCAGCAGGCCTGAAGAGATGAAGAGCTAGTTCCCTTCTGACTTGAGGGTGAAATAGCATCTAAGTGAGGGGAACAGTGTAACAAGTCCCCAAGCTAAAATGTAAAATTTTTTGAGACATGCCTGTGTTTTCAGACTTGAGTGACTCAAAGTTGTGCCACCAAAGAAGTACGTGTATTCCCATCTCGTGTAAAAATCCTGTCCTTAAATACATTGAATATAAGTCCTTAAATAGTCCTTAAGTATTAAAAGGCCTTAAATATCTTATATTTAAATGTGTAGTGCTACACATGAATGTAAGAATAGCCACTTAGATGTGTATTCCCATCCTTACAAAGCCAAAGCTATTCGTTTGCATGAATACATTTTTGTCTTCCTGCTTTCAATACTAATATAAAAGATGAAGATAAGCCAAAAATCTCCATCATTTAGGGGTCTCCCTAGATGACACACTGTCCTGTGTTTACATTACCTAGTTCCTTCTTGAAGACTAAACATTTTAATGAACAATATAAGGTACAAGCTTATTCTCAGAGACTCATCAGCATTGGTCAGTTCCAAGCTTAGGTCTGTAAGGGGTCAGGTGGAACTGGCCTGTGGTCCCTGCAGAACTGGAAGACGTGGGGAACTCACAAACCCTTAGGCCAGGTTTCTGTTGCAGCATGTTACAGGCTTTTCAGTACAGACGGCAAAACCTGAAATAAGAAGCCAGCTTAGCTGTCACCACTGGGGGCCACTGCTACTTAGCAAGAGAGAAGCAAAGGGAAGTTGCTGCAAGGCCTGGAGCCTGCACTGACTTGAGACAGCTCCTGGACAGAAGCAAGAAACAGCCCCTGTGTGGAGTCAGTGTTCAGATATGGGAATAGCCAGCAAAGATATGCACAGGGAATTGAAACCTCCTGACAATGAACATATGAATGAGATGATAAGACTTTTGCTGAATGTCACCATGAGTGATGGCAGAAGTGTCCCCAACCACTCTTTGCAGCGGTATTCCCAGTCCTGTACTGGTCCACGTTATCTGTGGGAAGTGGCTTGCATACCAGTAATAATTGGGACTTCCTGCTAATCAAATCTCATCAAAAGTGAGTCATCATCACTGTTGTCTTCGTCGACCAGGAGTGACTTTTCTTACTAAGCCGGACAACAGGCAATATGGAATAGGCAAAAATAAAGTCAGGTAGCAGAGCCTTTTTGGGGAGTAATTAGAGAACAAGACAAACTGGAAAATTATAAGATGAACAGAGGATTTATGTACAGAAAAGAAGTGGATGCCTTTTCCTTATAGTCTGAGATATGTTTTTTTCTCAATACTATTCTGTATAAGCACATACTGCTGGAATAATGCAGAACTGTGAATTCTGGACTAGATGCAATAGTCAGGCATTTCCAAGGTTTACCCTAAGGATTAAGAAATCTCAGGTGAAAATCTTTCTCCACCCCAGACATTATCCATATTGATAATGTTATTTTACAGTCAAATTGACCCTTCTGGAAATCATTTGTACAAAACATATTCAGCTTTAAATAGAAATCAAGGCCTGATTTCTCCTATCTTTTACACATAAGATGATGGCATAACTCACTGACTTTAAATGGGCTAGTGTTCATGTACTTTACAACTGACAAGGGACTCACACCTCACAACCATTTGTCACACTGATGCAATATAAATGTTTTGGAGAGGATCAGTTACATGTCACATACACCAACATTTGCCCCTTAGCGCTGCTAGCTTCTAAAGAGCAGTGGGTATTTTCTTGTCGGTCTGAGCTGCCATGCCATGCAGGAATGACATCTAAGGGCCAGCCTGACTGAACGTAATCCCTTTGAAAAATAAACATACATAGAGGTGAGGAAAAGACAACAGGGCAAAAAGGGGTGTCTCCCCCCAGAACTAGTGGGTAAGCTGGCGTAATTGTTGCCAAGAATTGTTGAAAGTTGACCTCCCAACAAACACTTTAAATACGTACATCTTTGGCACTAAACAAGCACTGTACCACACTGGCCTGTATCAACCCAAATCTCTGTTTGCAGGCCAGGGTGGAGAAGCCCATCAAAGGCAGATGATAAGAAAAGCAGGTGTGGGTCACTCAGGGGTATTCCTGGCCCCATCCCCCTGGGAGGGCTCTGGCACTGGTACTGCTATTGTACAGTGTTAATTAGATCATTCTAATTAATTCATTCAAAGTGTAAATTAGGAAGGAATGAAGATAAATTACACTAATACGTTTAACCCCATGCTGTTTATTTAGCAGTTGAACAAAATAATGTGGTTAAAAAGAGTCTAACAAGGCAAAAGCCCAAGACACAGCTGTTTAATAGCATTAAAAATGAGATCTCAGCCTGTGCTGCGGGCACATACTGCTTGTTTGCATTTTAAAGGGTTGCCAAGATAGCTGTACTGGCAAACCCTGCTAGTGTAGATGCAGCTGATACTAACAAAACAAAACAAAAATGTATTTCCGTCTCCCGAATGAAATAACCTGCACTGGCAAATGGATTATTTTGATAGTACAGCTCTGCTGGAACTCTTGATGGTGTTGCTAGGCTAGTCTGGAAGATGCTTTAGTAACATAGGTATGCCTGCAAAATGTTTAAGTATCAATAAAGCCATATTATAAAGTTTGTTATACATTCAAGGATCCAAGAACTTATCTCAACACAAGCCAAACCAATTTAAATCAAGTGTGAGGTGAAACTCATTTAGTTGTAACAGCAGTGTTTCTCTGCATAGCAAGATGGATTTGAGTTGGACAAAGAAGTTTTTGCTACCCCAGTTTTTTCGGAGTCAGATGTGGCACTTACAATTTCAGAGATGCAAACTGAAAGTATTTGGTGGTTTATAGGCTTTCTGTTTTTGAACACCACACTTCCATTCCACAATCATTCTTTCAGACTTATTAAAAAAAAAAAAAAAACCCAACAAAGGCAACTCTAAGAGATTATCAATTTCACCTGACTCTAGAAGCCGGGGCTTTGAGAAAAGGGCCAATTATGTTTCGATTTGTGATAAAATCACGATATTTAGCAACACTTCAAAGATCCTATCTATCCTGGCATACGAATACCAGGAGAAACATGTTCAAACTAGTTCAGTGGGCATGTTAAACTATGTCCTGGGATAGGCTAGGCCAGCTTTGTTTTCAGCAGTGTCAAAATACAGATTGGCCCATCTACAAAACTGGCTTAACCAGAACTGTGTTTAAATGTGACCTGACTTAGTTCTTAGACCAACATAAACGAGGCCAAAGATTTGCTTTGGACCAGGTTAATTTCTTGAGTGTTTTTTCCATGCTAGCCACACAAGCATTCTTATTCCAAATGTGTTATAAATTGTATTCAGCCAGAGCTACCTACTTTTAACTCCTGTGCAGAAAGAAGCAGATGCACTTTAGATGCTCTGTCACCTGAGCATACATAGGCGCTCCTGTGAGCAAGTTCAAGAGAACCACTGTTGCAGTTTGTAAGCGTTCCAGGTGTGGAATTACAGGCAGAGCACCATGGAGTTGCTTTTTCTTCTCCTTCTTTCTCTGCTCTCACCAGTAGCACTGCTTTACACAGTGCATATGCGCCAAGTCACATGCACACAGAAGAGGCTGTCTGGGTCTGGCTGTGTAGTTGTTTCCCCAACAGATGATGTATAGCTTCATCCAATCATTCTGCCCTGATTAACTTCAACAGGTTCCTTGTTTTATCAGTACTTCATCTGGTCACTCTCTTGCAGGATTATTGCCTCATTCTGTTCACGCAGAGTATTGCCCAAATCTGTGCTGTGGGCAGCTCTGTAAGCCCTGTACATTGCCCTCTTTACAGATCTCATTTTTCACTTACCATTCCTCTTAGTCATACTCAAAATCAGTTTTGCAGTTCAGATGTTGCCAAGCAATAGATCAGGTAACATTATTGTAGCATTTCTGTTTTTCACTCATCACGATAATTCTGTCTGTTTGAAGTTTGTCCTGACACTGTATGAAGTAATGCGTCCTTGTGTTTTTAGTTGCATAGGATGATATAATCTGACTTTCTGACACCAAACTATGGAAGATTTACCACAATAGAATTAGGTCTAAGGTCACAGGATTTGGGTGGAATCTCTGCAGGTTTTGTTGGGGCAAAATGGGCGAAAAAAGGATCAAGGCATTTTATGGGAAATGTTATGATGAAAGGAAAAACCCAGACTCATAACATGGACAATCCAATGTGCAACCAAGGTCAAACATTGACAGTCTAATCCAAAATCCTCCAGAGATACATGACTCAAGTGAGCATTGGTGTTGGTGAATACCCCTTGCGTAAGGTCATTTACAATTTCCAACAGCTTCTCATACCTAAACAGCTTTGAAGCATACTTTATTACATAGAGATGTGCAGCATTTTTAGACCTTGCAGTCTGCAATACTTCATGTTGTAATCAAACAATATTGCAAAAAGAAATAATCTACGAAACAAATTACTCTTTCATCTGTCCCTGTTCAGCCAAGCTCTCCAGGCTTGCTTATGGCCCCAGCCTCTCTGGAATTTCAGATGCGGCCTGCCGTACACTAAGCGTGTGCTTATCTGCAAACTCTGGAGTCCAGCAACCAGAATACAAGTAACCCTCTGCATTGTAGTGAACTGCTTGCAGGGCTTCTTTTAACAGGAGAATTTTGGGTGACATTTCATTATAAGGAATGAACTAATTCTCCAAACTATTATATGCAACTAAGAGTTTCCTGCTGGAGAGTAAAATAATTGTTATCTTCCCTGAAGCCCCTTTAGACTAATACCATTTTTTAAAATGGTATTAGTAAATAGTAAATTTGCAGTATGTACCACGTTTAGTATGGCATCCTCTTATTTTTCTTGTAGAGAGCTGCACAATACCATTATGTAAACACTGCCGCTATGTCTAGAAGATGTTTAGTTTTGAAATCGGTCTTTTGCACAAGCGCGTTTTTCTCATACTTTGTTAATTGTGAAACAATTAAAACCAGGCTTAGCTTCGCCCGGCCGTAGCACTCCACCGCGCAGCTCGGAAGCGGGAGCTCTCGGAAGGCCTCGTGCGAGCGCAATGAGAGCGCAGTGGTGCGCTGCAGCGCTGCAGCTACGCGGCGCCGATGGACGGCAGCGCCCCGCGGGCAGCGGCAGCACCCGGCAGCGGTGCTCGGCGCCCCCGCCATGCCTGGGGCCCCGGCCTCCCTCGGGCCCTCCCGGCCGCTCCGCGGGGCGCTGCGGAGGGGCGCCCCACTGACTGCTTTGTCGGCTCCTCCCCGGGCTCGGCCGCCGCGGCGGGCCATGCGGGCCAGGGGCACCGCAGCCCCTCAGTGCCCGCAGCCCCTCGGGCCCCTTCGCGCCGTTCCGCAGCCTCCGAGCCTCCTCCGGGCTCTTCCCCCCGCCCCGGGCAGTTGTTTCGCTGTCCGCAAAGCGGGGTGAGCACCCTCGTTCGCTCCGAGCGCTGCGGGCGCTGGCAGCCCGCTCCCCCGGGGAACGCCCGCTCGCCCCGGTAGAAGCGCTCGCCTGACGGCGCAGGGGCAGCCGCCAGGAGCGCGCAGGCCGGAGCTAGTGCGCACCAAGGGGGGCGGCCCGGCGAAACTCGCGGGGCCACCGCGCCGCTTCTGCCCGTTTCGGCCCCCCCGGCGCGGCGCGGTACTCCCGCTGCGCGGCCCGCGGGCAGGGGAGGAACGTCCTGCAGCCCCCGTCGGGGCGGCGCGGGGGCACCTTTGCACCTTTCCTGCTGCCGGCCAGGACAGCGACTCCTGTGAGCGCGCTGCCCTCCTCCTACCGTCCCTCCCCCGCCTGTCACTCACCCGCTTTGCATAAACGCTCCCCCCGCCCCCAGCCCATATACCCCTTCTCCCCGCAGCCGCCGGGGCAGTGCTGCGGCCGGCGGTGCCAGGAGGAGCAGCCGCCCCCTTCTTCCGTCTCTCTTTCCTACCTCCCGCCCTCCTCCCGCGGCCCGCCTCCCGCCAGCGGCACCACCTCCGCCCGGCGCTACGCGGCTCCCGGCCGCGCAGCCTGCCCGACCGCCTCTCCGCGGAGCCGCAGAGCCGGCAGCCGCGCTCCCCTCCCATGCGCGGCGCTGCGCCGCCCGCGGAGGCACAGGGACGTCGGCGCTCGCCCAGGAGCCGCTGCTGTAAGTCGGTGGTCGCCGACCTGTTGCAGCGCCGGCCGCGCTGGGGAGGCGGGTGGGCAGCGCGGGTCCGCGGAGGGGCGGGGGCGGCCCCGCCGGGCGGCGGGGGCCGAGCTGGGAGGCAGAGCTGCCGCAGGCTCGCGGCGGGCGCTCCGCGGGTCTGCGCTGCCTCCTGCGCGGCCGAGTCCGCTCTAGCCGGGCTGCCCTGCTGATTGCCGGCACAGCCGGAGCCCGGTCGTCGTCCGCTTTGCCCGGAGTGCCGGGGACCATCGACCCTTCTGCAGGCAGAGGGGGCACTGGGCGGCCCGTGGGTCGACGTCCGCGGTAGCTGTTGACTTCGGTATGCGGCTGTCCTCGGAAAGTGCCGGCTCCTGTTAGGGAGGCTGCAGACCTACCCGGTGGGCTTCAGCCTCCTCCTCGGAGCCCCAGGAGGTCCGGAGCATCCCTCAGCGGGCGTGAGGCAGCGCAGGGGAATCGGCGAGCGCTGCGCTGCTCTTCCTGCACTGGTGCAGAAACTTTTGCACGTGGTTCTTGCTTTATAGAAGAAACCAAAAGCATTTTCACTGCTCGTACTGTTTCTTTATCAAGCTGGGAAGAAACCCACTAAGCGTCTTTTCAGAGGCGGAGTTCTTCAGGCGTTATGATGGAGTGAACTGGGGGGGAATTTAGAGTTGAGTTTCTTTGTCTGCATGTGGTGAGCAGTAGTGCATTCTTAGCAGGAGCAGCGTGTTCTGCTTTCCATCTCGCTGCAGGTCCTAGGAAGCCACTGAGTTTGTGCTAGAGGACTTTAGGTCGGGTCAGGGTTGGCTCCGCGAAAAGGATTGTATCGCTGCAGATTTAGCAACTGAAAGCGGCGTCAGTTAAATCGATGGGATTGTTTAGCAGATTTCCTCTCCTTCAGCTGGTTCACCGATTCTGAACAAAAACTCAACCACCACCAGGTAATTACAGAGTCGTATTAAAATGAGCCTACATCAGGGATGTGTCAGTAATTTGAAAATACTTAATTTTTCATTTGATTTAGGCTGAGACCTGCGTGCTGCAGAGCTGTTAGAAGTAAGGTAGGGAGTCTGTTGTTTAATCTTAAAGTAGTGTTTACTACTGGGCTGCTGTGACAAGTAGCCTGTTGAAGTGCAAATATAAATCAAAGTCTTGGTTCAACCTCTGTTCCTAGATAAAATCTACATCTGTAATTTACTGACCACTTCTTGACTTTTACATACAAATATTGTTATTTCTAAGGAAAAAAATGCCTCAAGGGAGTTGACGCGTATTCAAGATGAACATTTGCTCACTGACTGTAAATTACCTCCGCTGAAGTATTTGAGGCTTGCATAATTTCCAACACCAAATATAGAAATCAGAGATGTCATTTATACATTTTAATATTCTTGTAAGATTCTGGACTGAGCTAATTGTCAGAAACTGCAAAAGGACATGTTTACAGAAACACTGCCTGTTAGTAAATTATGATAATTGCTTGTAAGGGTGTTTTCATACTTATTAGTCGATGTATGAACACATCTCAGTAACCACAGTGGAGGAAAAAGATATGTATAGATAGGTGTCTTTGTTCTGTTTGAGGAAATACGTTAGCTTATCTTCAATGTGAATTGGCATACTTTGAATTCTTCTCAATAGATGACATTATGATGATAAAGCAATGCTACTGGAACAGTTAAAGACCAGCATAAGTGAAATCTGCAAGTGCTTTGTAAGAAATGTCATTGCTCACTGAAAGACCAAGTCTTCTGTTTTAGTGGGGTGAAATGCTGCGTGCCGTATTCAGTAGCTGTTTGAGAGTGGCTTTTACCGTTCTTATTTTTTTTTTTTACAGCAGTGTTTGTTGCTGTGGCTGTGGGTGGGCTTGGGTAACACGCGGTGATCTGTTCTTCCCCGTCTGTAGCTCACTAGCCTCCAATGTATGGATAACTGCAGGGTGGGTTTTTTATGTTTGCCTCTATTTTGTTGTGGTTATGGGCTCATTCTGAATGATGCTGAGCCAGTGGCGCTTGCAGGAGTACAGAGCCCACTGAAAGATCTGAACATACACATTCGCAGCCTCTGACGTGAACTTTACCTGCCCTATTTCTGAACCCTGTGTGCATGATAAAAGAAAGTTTTCAGTATACTCTGAATCCCCCCAATATGTGGGGGGAAAAGGAGAGGAACTGTGTTTCCATGGAGTTCCTGACATGCCCAGACTGTGGTGTCTACAGGTTCACTTAATTGGGATGGAGAGTAGGGGGGCCATGAGCATCTTCAGATCCTGGTGACTGTATTGTCTCTGATCAGTGAGTATTTATCTCCTGTCCTGCTCCTTGACAAGGAAACCTTGCAGCAGGAGTAGGTCCTCAGTGTGGGGAAAGCCAGTCTGTAGAGATTCAGTGAATGCTTTGCACTGCATAATAGTAGCATTTAAAATGGTACAGTCCCTGGAAAAGTTTGAAAAAATTGCAGGGGGTGCATTGCTATTGAAGGGTTCACCTTGCCATCTGTGTCTCCAAACTGTTTGTGTACTAATAGTTCAAGCCATGACCCTTTCTGTAATCCTTCAGTTCCAGCAAGTTTCAACCTGTATATGGGCAGTATAATCTTTTTGGCTATAGATTAAGTGGGTAATTTTAGTCTGAGATTAGTGCTCAGGATCCTTGAATGCCATCTGAGTCTTTATTTGCCAGACAATACAATTGCATTAAAGGTAATTTAATTTTCCATCTAGAAGGATTTGTGTTGTGAAGACATACCAGCCTCCTTAAGTTGTTCCATGCTAAGTGTTAATGCATTTAGTAGGTTGGTCTAGGGAGCATTGGTAAAATACCTTTCCAAACTTCTGCATGGTAGAGTGAGACAGATGCTCTGCCTTGTGACTCTGATGGGAAGGAATCCCCTCTGTTTTGGAGGATTTTGGATTGAGCACTGTGTATTGAGCTTTGTTGCTTGTTGTTTTCAATCCAAGTTAAGTTTCATCAGGGAAGTCATGCTTCAAATTAAAGGAAATGGGCTATGGTAGTTCTACAGTAAGGTGTCTCTTTGTTCCTTAATTGGTTCGATGGGCATTTTTTGCTGTGACTGAAGGGAAATGTGTATCACAAACTTGCTGTTGGATGTGATGAATCAGTTACACTGTACATTAGCACAGCTAGCAAGGAGAATGGTACTGGCTATGCTGCGGTTAGTCTGCAGGTGTTGCATATTCCATGTAGACAGATCACTTGCTCTGAAATGGAGTCCGTTGCCTAAATTAATCATATATGGTTCTGATTTTCTTGAAGGTTTTGGTCATATGAATCTGGAAAAATACATGTGTGTATTAAAGAATGTGCTTTTTTGAGGCTTGTAAAGCTATGTCATCTTGAAGCATGAAATGTGGGAATAGAGTTGTACAGAACTGTTCCTGTACTGCTTAAACATGCTCAGGAGTATGAAAATGTTTGAGTCAGTGAGAGAGGGAAGTATATCCACATTAAAAACCTCCACAAGTGGCCCCAGGTCATGCTCTGATTTGAGCATTGGGCACTTTGCAGGTAGGCTTTGGCACTGTTCCTTATTTGAAGGCACAGTAAAAGGTACTCTGAGCATGCGAATGTCATAGTAATTAGGGAAGTTTGGTTCTTGTCTTTCTCCAGGTTTCCTTTGCAGTTTGGAGAGAGAGAAGTGACATTATTACAGTAGTGGTCATAGCCACAGCTTGCACAGGGCTTCTTATGTTTCATCTCCTCTTACTTACAGTGTGGCTTTTTGGCCATTAGCTTTATATGGCTGCCAGTATTCCTCCTTTTCCCTATACTCCATAATATTTTGGCTTGACTTTTAGTTAAATCTGGAAACTTGTTCCTGTAATCATATGTAGACCTGCATATCATAGCAGGTAATAGTAACATTCACCTCCAAACAGGGACCGAACAGCATTGTGTTTGTTAGTAACAGAGTAGGATAGCATATGTTTTTTGTTTTATGCCTCCTTCAGACCTCAAAAGAACCAATGGCTTGTGCTCCAAATACCTGGCTGTTAAGGTAGCTTCAGACGCGATGCCTCAGTGACTTCAGCTAATAGTCAAAACACAGTTTTCTGCTGACTCAGTATATGCTGTATCACTGTAGCAGGCGGCTGCTGTCAGAGTTCAAGATGTAATCTCTAAAATTCACTCGTCATGTATTTTTACGGTTTCACAAGTCTAAATTTAAAATGAAAACCTACCAACGATCATGAAGTTCCCTTTTTTCATTTTCTGCTGTTTCATATGGAATCATTATACCAAAGGGAAGCTTCCTAATGGGATTAGTAGGTTTTTGTTCCATGTGCAGCTTTTGACATTCCTTAGGTATTCTGTCTGGTAGCCCTTCCTGCTATGATTCAGTACAGGAGAATGTTTCAAGCATGTGCATGTGTATGTATATAATGAATCAGCTGGTCTAGGTTGGGGAAGGGTGAGAAAATCAGTCCTGGTTCCTTTTCTCCTCTGACTTATTTGCTTTACTGTATTGCTATGAAAGTTGGAGATCAGGTTTCCCAAGATAAACCTGCTCTTGGGCAACAAATTTAAAGTATGTCATTTATGAAACTCGTCTTACAAAAAAATAAACACATGCCAAAGGTAGATGCAATTCTCTGTCCACTCGTCTATAAATTAAGGCTTTTTTTCCCCTGTCTTATAGTGAATAATACACTTTTTGATATGTAAAAATAATAATGAATTTAACTGTCTCATTAATCTTAATAATTTTTTTCTTTGTTTATAGGTGTGAAAGAAAATGTCAGTCAGCATGCATGAAAATCGCAAATCTAGGGCCAGTACTGGCTCTATAAACATATACTTGTTCCACAAGTCATCCTATGCTGATAGTGTCCTTACTCACCTGAACCTTCTGCGTCAGCAGCGTCTCTTTACAGATGTACTTCTCCATGCTGGGAACAGGTCATTCCCCTGCCACAGAGCCGTTCTAGCTGCTTGTAGCCGCTATTTCGAAGCAATGTTCAGTGGAGGACTGAAAGAGAGCCAGGACAGTGAAGTCAACTTTCATAATTCAATTCACCCGGAAGTCTTGGAGCTTCTTCTGGACTATGCGTATTCCTCCAGGGTTATCATCAATGAGGAGAATGCGGAGTCGCTGCTGGAGGCTGGCGACATGCTGGAGTTTCAGGACATTCGGGATGCTTGTGCTGAATTTCTGGAGAAAAACCTTCATCCCACCAACTGTCTTGGCATGCTGCTGCTATCGGATGCTCACCAGTGCACCAAGCTGTATGAACTCTCTTGGAGGATGTGCCTTAGCAACTTCCAGAGTATCAGTAAAAGCGAAGACTTCCTCCAGCTACCAAAAGACATGGTAGTGCAGCTCCTTTCCAGTGAAGAATTAGAAACCGAAGACGAAAGGCTGGTGTATGAGTCGGCTATCAACTGGGTCAGCTATGACCTGAGTAAGCGTCACTGTTTTCTGCCTGAGCTATTACAGACAGTGAGACTGGCCCTCTTGCCAGCCATATACCTTATGGAGAACGTGGCCATGGAAGAACTTATCACCAAGCAAAGGAAAAGCAAAGAGATTGTAGAAGAATCAATAAGATGCAAGTTAAAGATCTTACAGAATGACGGAGTGGTCACTAGTTTGTGTGCCAGACCCCGTAAAACTGGCCATTCGCTTTTTCTTTTGGGTGGCCAGACCTTTATGTGTGACAAGCTGTACCTGGTGGACCAAAAGGCAAAGGAGATCATTCCAAAAGCCGACATACCAAGTCCACGGAAAGAGTTCAGCGCTTGTGCCATAGGCTGCAAAGTGTATATCACCGGGGGACGAGGGTCAGAAAATGGGGTCTCCAAAGACGTGTGGGTGTATGACACCCTTCACGAGGAGTGGTCGAAGGCTGCTCCCATGCTTGTAGCTAGGTTTGGGCATGGATCTGCTGAACTTAAGCACTGTTTGTATGTAGTAGGAGGACACACCGCAGCAACTGGTTGCCTTCCAGCTTCCCCTTCAGTATCTTTAAAGCAAGTAGAACAATACGACCCTGTGACCAACAAATGGACCATGGTTGCCCCACTGCGAGAGGGTGTCAGCAATGCAGCTGTAGTCAGTGCAAAGCTTAAGCTGTTTGCTTTTGGAGGTACCAGTGTTAGCCATGACAAGCTGCCCAAAGTTCAGTGCTACGATCAGTGTGAAAACAGATGGACAGTACCAGCCACCTGCCCCCAGCCCTGGCGCTACACAGCTGCAGCTGTTCTGGGTAACCAGATTTTTATTATGGGTGGAGATACCGAATTCTCTGCATGCTCCGCTTATAAATTCAACAGTGAGGCTTACCAGTGGACTAAGGTGGGAGATGTGACAGCTAAGCGAATGAGCTGCCACGCAGTGGCGTCTGGAAACAAATTGTACGTGGTTGGAGGCTACTTTGGTATTCAGAGGTGCAAAACGTTGGACTGCTACGATCCCACGTTAGATGTGTGGAACAGCATAACGACCGTGCCCTATTCATTAATTCCCACGGCATTTGTCAGCACATGGAAGCACCTCCCCTCCTAATTGTGTGTATGTTGCAATTACAAATTATCAGGTAAGAAATAGCACCTTTGAATTCCACTGTAATAATGCTTTTCACAAAGCTTTTCAGCAGCAGCTCTGAGGAGGGTGAGTATATTCAATGCAATTTTACAGCTGGAGCAACCAAGGCGCATACATTCATGGGCTGTTGTAAGCCAGGCACCACGTCTGTCACAAAGCCAGATGCTGGAAGTAGTTTGCCACGTATCTTGCACCCACTTCTCTTTGCGGGGCCTTTTCCAGCACGATTTAGCTGTAAAGGACTGAGCAAAAACAAACTTTTAAACTTGTGGAGAAATGCCGATAATCTTTTGGAAACTGAATCCTGCTCTGCACTTAAATACTAAATGCATGCTAGACAAGGGTTCAGTGACGTTTTCCTGATGACAGAAGCTGGGTTGCTCTATATATCCAGTAATAGTGCCCAAAAAAGATACTGTGCATTCTGATCTGAAGCCTGATAGTCAATTCGCTTGAATTTCCAGGCAGACAGTATGCTCTCTTCATGCAGACAGCCTTTGGGGAAACTTGCTGTCTTACGAAAGGTGTTTTACAGGCACTTCAGGCCTAACTTTCCATCTTGCCTAGACAGCATGGTTGCACCTGCATGGACTAAGGTTGTATTTGCTCCATTGATTACTTTAAAATACAGATTTTTCAAAATAGTTATGGTCATACATGTTGGACTAGATACGGTGTTAGGAAGACGTGTAATTAATATTGCTGGCTGAAATAATTACCAGTCTATAGCACACACTGTTCCAAGACAATTTAATTATACATAATGGGCCAAGCTCTTACCAGGTGCAACTTCAGCATTGTATCTTCTCACAAGCCAGTCTGAATTTGGCATTGCTTCTTTGGTTGTTGTGAATTTCTGATTTTTAGGAGGAGGGGAGAAAAGGTTCGTTAAAAAAACCCACTAAAAATCTGAGTACTTACACATATTGCTGATATTTTTCAAATGTGTTTTTTCATGCTAACTACTAACTGTTATTCAGCTGTTACTAATTTTTCCTTATTTTTATCTTTTCTAGAGTTACATCACTTAAAATAAGTCACTGACATTTTCCAGAACTATTAATCTGTGTATTTTGCAACAAGTCAGGCACACTCCCATCAGTGTTGTATTGCTTTTTTACCCCATTCCCCTGTTGAGACTTTAGTGCAGAATCACAGTTACCACCAGCCAACCAACCAAATATAGTGGCATGCTTAATCCTAAATAATCCATCCCTGTGAGTGGTAATTTCTTTTTGGATTTGAACAGTATATAGTGTAACCATGAAAGCAGGCAGGTTACAAGGAACAAGGCAAAGAAATAGAGTTGCAGTAATTAAACAAGCTATGCATTTCTATATAAGTTACCTAGAAGTCCAGATTGATGTAGATTGTCCAGAAAATGGGAAGAACAGCTTGTGTATAAAGACTTCCCTAGTTTCTTTTGTTTGGGACAGATAATTTTTTTTTTCTGGTGTCTTTTGCAGCTGGAGACATTTGCCTGACTCTTGCAGTAAATGTGAAACTCAAGTGTCTTTGAAGCAGTGTAGATAGAAGTATATACCTAGAAATGCGGGGTATTTGTGAAATTCCTTTCTCTGTGTTGCACTGAGGATTCATCTTGTAGTTGTCTTTCAGATGACTGGGAGCTTTGATTGCATAAAGAATACAAGGTTGGGCCCTTGCAAAGCAGCAGGTCAGTGTGGAAATGTATGAAATTGGGCTGCCTTGTGCCGTCAGCTGCTCTTGTTTCAGGTGGTTGGTTGTCTCAAAGACACCGCCGTCTCTCCTCCCCTTTCTTCATTTTTCACAGACTTGCTCTTGGGAAAGCAGGGCAGACCCTTGGGACTTAACAGATTCTGGGTGCTGGGAGTAATTGCACCCCCAACAGCACGCAAATGGAAGCCCTGATTTCTATGCAGTGGCTTCCTCCCTAGCTGGGAACAACATCTTGACGTCTTCAGTTAACTTCTGTTATTACTGACTTATGTACTGACTTTCAGCAGTTCTCAGTGTTATCAGAGCAGCAGTATTGAATGCCCGGACGCAGCTGTATGCCAAGAAAAATATTGACTTATTCTTCTGAGACTGACTTAATTGTTCTGAAGCTTACAGTACATGAGGGAGTGTTTTATTTTGAAAGAGTCCTCAGAATGTAACGGTGCAAAAAGCTTTCCTTTGCTCTGAAGTATCTTGATAAAGCCATTATTTTAGCTTAACTAACACACAAGATAACTGGCTTAACTAACACACCAGATAACTGGCTGAACGCAGCCATAGACTGAAATCTCTCCAATGCTATGTGCTCATCCAGCAAGCAGGTTTTTTTTCCTACTGACTCCTGCTGCTTTGTCAGTGTGTGGGAGGGACAAAAAGGAAATTACTTCTGATTACCCTCTGTTTTCATGGTGCTGTGTGGCCCCAGTCTGACAGCTTTTAGGAAGTTTTCAGTCTGCTTTGTCTCATTCCTCAAACCTGGGGCTTTTGAGTAGGTTGGGGATTTTTTTTTTTCCCCTTCTGTTTTGGAACTGTTTTTTGTTTTTTGTTTTTTTTTTTTTAAAGTTCATCCTATGGCAGGGAACATTGTTTTGGCATCAGTGTTGATAGTCTGTTTCAGTGAGAACAGTGTGCTACGCTGAAGAATGTCTAGAAAAGACTAATCAGCACTAAGTGCAGAGACCTGTTTTTTAGACATAGTGAAGATAGTGTGCTTCAAGCCCACAGTTGCAAAGAGGCTTGATGCTCTGGGCTGTTATGTAGGCTGTAGTGTTTCCTCTTGAGTGTTCCCTGTTGTTCTTAGACATCACAACTAGAGAGAGATGCTCAAATGAACACTGGAGCTCCTTTGCATTGTAATGATGTAGGATTGTAGCAGTTCTGTCAGAAATGACTGTGATTAGCTGACAATAGCTTGGAAGTTGGCATTTTAATACAGCTTCCTGGTGAAAAAGCAAAGCACAAGCTCAGCATCCAAAGGCTGAATTTCTCATTGAATAATCACTTTTTATAACGAACTCTAGGATGGAATTATTGATCCATGGTGTATTGTTGTGTGAAAAGAAATGAAGTGACCTCTGCTCTTAATGAATAGTAGATACGTTTTAAGTATGGGGATTATAGGTCCCTTTCTGTACTGTGAATAAATTAAATTCAGAATTCTTCATGGTGAATGGAGGCATTGGGGTGAGGCATCTTCACCTCCCCTTCTGCTTTACTTCAAGCGGGTTTGCATTGGCCCAGGGATGGAAAAAACTCTTTGCACTAAGTGTACATGTGGGATTTTGTGGAAGAGAAGTTGCACAAGTTTATGTTCACTTAAAACAAATCTACAAACCTTTAAGATTTGGGGGAGGCATAGAAATGTGGAAGTATGCAGAATGCAGAGACTGCCATGTTGAACTGTATTGGGCCAGTTTGATTTAGGTTTAAAATAACTGAATTTATAGCCAAAAGATTAAAGAATCTTTCTGGGGTCAGTAGGATGGTTTGCAGAGTAAGGCTAGTAGAATAATAAAGGCAGAATCTGACCCTAAATAATTATATTCTTGGCTGGCTTATTTATCAGGAGTTGGCTATCACACAGGAGCACTGAGGTGGTGGTGGGGCGGGGAAACCCATGAACTGGATTGTGTCCTAAGCCTAGCTTTTAGATTTTCTTTGACATCTAACAAAAACCTTATCGTACATTGTCTCAGCAAAACCCTTTAAGTCTTTTTTTTCTCTTCTCTCCCCCCCTGCCTTCCCATGCTTTTAGTTTGCTCCTTTATTTGGAGAAGAGAATTGGAACCTCAGATCTGGAGAAACGGTTTTAATGAAGAAAAATCGTTCACAGTCTCTTGCATTTGAAGAAAATCATCTGCACCTTGTAAATTATCTAACCTAGACATGAAGGAATGGGAGGAAAAAAACTGTCTTCAGTGCTTCAGCATGTGCTTTAAACATGAATGGAGAACCTGATTTGGTCCTTGTGCTAGTAATTGTGCATTAATGCCAATATTAATCAGTCCTTCAAAGGAGAAAAAGAAGAGACAGAACTTCTCTGAGCTGTGCAGCACACAGCACTTGATTTCCATGGACTCCGCTGTTTGTATGTGAAATTTGAAATGGTTGTCACCTCTCTTTGTGGTGGTTTGAAGTGCCAGCGCCAGCTGCAGGGGAAGCAGGCCAGGCCTGAAACAGCGAGATGCTGCTGTGAAGGAAGATGCAGCGGTATTGCTGTTGAACTCTGCTAACCGGATTGTGATTGTCTGTGGGCAGTGCCTACAGCATCTCTTAGATCATGCATTGCATTGTCCTGTGTGCAGTGAGTGACCCTCTGCTTGATAAGGAACTGCCCTGGGGTGAAATGTTTTTGCAACAGTGGGGAATGAAAATGACATCCCCCAAGTGCTCCTTGTTCCCTTTCCTCCCTGTATTTATAAGTAATTCAACTGTCCCATTCCTGTTATGTTACTTGTTGTAGATATAGTTATTTATTGTTCAGTGCTTGCATGCTGAAACAATGCCTGTGATTTGTCTTCATGTTGCAAGGGCTTGTGTGAATTGTTGTATGTTTTGCACATTTTGTGATCGCTGACTTGCTCTGCTGCACAAAGAAAGAAGACTGTTTGATAACAGTTGGAGGTGGGAGGGAGGAGTGGCTTCCCAGTCAGAAATGGAAGGATTACAACGCAGGATCTTAAATTACACATGTAGTAAAGGAAGAAGCCATGGAAGTCACTGTCTCAGGCCACCAGCTCCCCCGGTTGCATGTGGTGTGTCTTGTAGATGGTGTCCTTGCTACATTTCATTTGTTGATCATGCCTTTCAATTTCTAATCTGGAAATAGCCCAAATCTCTTGCAGTGCTCTCTTTGTGCAGCTTCCTGATTGCAACGCAAATACTGTGGAAGAGCTTCTGGATACCAAGCCCAGATGAAGTCATTGTCCAAAGTTATTTATTTATTTATTGGGTTGGAGGAGGGGTACCTACAATATAGCCACATTGACCTGAATGAGTGGAGTATGGGGATTCAAGAGTAAAAACAAAAAAACCTCAAGATAGGTTAGTGATGAAGTCTTAAAAGAAAAAAAAAGAAAAAGAAGAGCAGTAATTTTGCACTGACTGGATGGCCTCATCCATCTGGATTTCAGATGATCATCTGAGTGGCCAAGTGTCAAAGACCCAAGTGCTCTAGCAGAAATTCTTATGGGGATAGAAAATGAATTTCAAACCTCTTAATCTTAAAAATAGCCCTCAAACTCTGCTGCCTTTTATTTTCCTTAGCCGGGTGTGTCTTTAAACACTTGGTTGCTCAGAAGCGTCAAATACAATCCTGAGAAACCATACTTTGATTTTATTTTTTTTAAATTTGTTTCTTATCAGTCTGGTCTTGAGACGGAGATGAAGCTATTCTTTTTCTTATGGATTTCAGAAGCTTATGTTTCACAGGTGCTTTCTTTGCCAGATCCTGTCATGAAGCATGTAGTGTATTGTGTTTTTTCCTATATGTTTCTTGAGCCCAGCTTAACTGGCACATTCAGTAACATGGTTGGTGTGTGCTGCGCAGCAGCAGGCATGCATGCAAAACAAAAATAGTCACATTGGTGATGCTTGCCTTTCTGTGTGTAACTGTGATGTAGCTGTATTTGTGAAAGCTTTGTCATCTGAAAATGTTTACAGATCGTTGGAAGTTTCTCTGTGCTGCCTTATATTTGACTTGCTGTTTGGAGTAGACCCTTACATTTCAGAAATAGAGTATTTGGAGTTCTGTGTATACTGAGAGAACACTGATTATTTAGCAAAGGCATTAGCAGGTTTTTTTAAAGGGTGAGGCCCACTAGATATGACCAGTTATAGTTCCTCAGGTTAAACTAATTTCTTGAAATGATAGATTAAAAAGCTGTTTAAACACACAGCTCCCCCCCACCCCCCCGATTGTTTTCTGTTAGGTGACTTTTAAGCAATAGGAAAACATCTTAGATAGAGTAGGTCTCCTTTCTGTACGCCTGTACTTGCACAGGTTGCCCTGTTGAAGCAAACAGCCTTGGATTGCTGTTGCCTTTCATCTTCTGGATCGCTCCTAGGAGTGCAAAGGGAGCCGTAAAATCGGGCTTCCTGTGCTTTGCATGTCCTCTCCCTAGGCGCTAGTGACTACACAAGGTACAAGGAAGTGAGAACCGGGTCCCAAGGGGCCCCCTTGTTTGAATAAGGGCATAGAGGTTTGAGACCTGTTTTGTCCGTCAGGCTGATTAGAGTCCAGATGTGAAGCTGCACTGCATCTGACTACTTAGCTTATGAAATCTGTTTTGTAGCACTGTGCATCTTCCAAGAGTGGGATGAATTTTCTGCAGCTGTTTCCAAAGTTGTGGTCTGCTTTCAAGTCCTCGAGTAATTCTTGTGTGTAGGCTGAAGGAAGCTGAAGTCAGGGTGGGCCTCTGGCTCTGCAGGGAATATGCTAGGCTCTTGCTCTTTGAATTGATGTGGGAATCCTGGCTAGCTACTTGACCATTCCAGTCCTGCAAAACACCCCACACTTTGAAGCAAACGCAGTTCACAGCAGAGTGCACACAAAAACCCTGGCATAAGATGGGAAGGTTCCTCTTATTTTACAGGCTGGTTGCTGTAGAAACATGTAACAAAGGACAGCCTTCCTCTTCTGGTATGATTGTGCAGCCCCTTTTCTCTAGGTCTGACACCTGTCTGAATAAGAGTGATTAGAGCAGAATAATGTTCCCTTTCCAGGCTATTGAAGATGTGGTTCATGTGCTAAAAGAAAACTGTGCAAGTGAAGAAGTAAAATTGTCTATGTTGTGTCTTTTTCTTTGCTACTACATCTTAAGGTTTTGTAAAACTTGCGTTTTTTTTCTACAGTGTGAAACTGAAAGCCAATAAATTATTAGATATTTTCTTTCCGTGGAACATTTCTTTCAAGTGTTGTATCTTCCTCCCCTCCCCAAATGCTTTGAATCCCTTATAATGTCCTTTTCATGTCCTCTTAATAAAAGCACATCCACAACATGCAGTTTACTGCTTTGGTTTAAGCTTCTGCTTCAGTTGCACTTCCCTTCCCTTTGTTCTGTTCTGCTGCTGTTGCTATGATCTCTATCTCGAAGTTCAGCAGTTAAAACTCAAGAGCCTCAAAACATTTAAGAACAGGAAATGCAAGTCTGTTGGTGCTTGCAGTATATTTTAGCTAGTGCCTGATGCGACTTGGAAGCGGCATTAGGCATCCTGAATCCTTCCTAATTATTCTCAAGGCAAAAAATGCTGTTTCTGTGTAAAGCATTCCAGTTGTTCTATATAATGCACACATATACCAAACTATTTGATATTTTAAGCTTACTTACATTTTTATGTTTATACAGGGTGGGGGTTTTTCTTTGTTTGATTGATTTTTTTAAAATGCTATTGATTTTCTGTGTTGGCTTAGCACCTTTCTGGCCTTAAGGTGTTGCTGACCACTGTCCAGGTCTAAAATACCATCATGCATGGGCATTCATGCACACACCCTGGAGGTTCAGTTCCTCAGGTCTGCCAAGTACTGACCTGCTGTCCTGCCTAGAAGAGGATTTTTCTGAAGCGTGCATCCATTGCTTTGGAGCAAAGGAACAGGACCTTTCTCCCTTGCTTGGGTTGTTTCATTGCCCACCATCTCATCCTTGTGCCTATACAGTTCTGAAGGAGGAAGTAAGAGAGAAGGAGGTGTCCAAAGGTCACAGCACAGTGCAGCAAGGATGCTGAGGCTTCAGTTGCCATTGCTAGCCCAGTCTGTACAGTGTGACTTGTGTAACTGAGCACTTGGGTTCCTGGCCCTGGAAATTAAATTGGAGTGCTTGTTTAGCAGAGGTAGAGAAAGGCAAAGTAGGAGCAGGAGGTATTCCTTTCAGCAAGAATTAATTTTTCTGAAATCTTCTAAGCTACTTTGCTAAAATTCCTGCAGCTGCCCCCTGAAAGTCATAGATTTCTTTGGGGTGTTTATTTGCCCAAAAGAGTTAGGGCCACAGTATTAAGTGACTTTCAGGCCTCGGCACTGCTCGGTTAACCTGTGTTTGAGGCATTTGCAATCAGTCTTGGCTGGGGGAGTGCGACACTTCAAGAATCTTGAAATATGAAGGATACTGGGAGAAATCAGTCTTCCCACAGAATGGGATAAGTTTAAATCAGTTAAAATGCTTATTGCAAACTCTTTACTGGACAGTAACCTGTTTTTTTTGTTGTTGTTGTTTTTTAAATTTAGATTTCACCAGGGCCTGGGATGCTAACAGCAGCACTGGGCCTGAACAGACTGCTCTAGAGTGACTCACTGGTGTAATTTTAGGGCATCAGGTTATTTACTGGAGGATTTTTATCTGGTCATGGATTCAAATTCCTTTGTTTGGCTCTGAATGTGGAAGACTTCTTATACTGGAGGTCTGATTTTTATGGTGAGAATTTAAAAAAGATAATTATGTTTAAACAGCTAATAATCTGTAAAATAGACATCTGCAAGGTGGCTTTATTCATGATAAGTATGAATACTAAATGCCTTGAATGATTAGAAAGAAATTGTCTCATTAGCATTGAGTATGGCTCCATCAAGCATACCTGGGTGACCAGCCCTGACTGGGAAGGTCTGAAAGGCTCTGTCTATACTAGTAAATTAAACATACCTGGGAACTATCTCTGGCACTGAAGCCACATGGCACGAAACAGCCATGAGCTCTTCAAGCAGCCCCTCATCCTCACAAGACCAGAGTGGCTGCACAAGTGCTGCTTGGGGTGGCTGCTGGAGTTCTCTGGCTCCTGAACCCTGCCTGGAAACCCTCCAGAGTCTGGAGTGCAAGTTTGCATGGGCCAAAACCATGGCAGGGCCACTTAACTTAACAGAACTGACCATCGCCTTACAGTGCCTGGGAACATTCTTGGGCGTGATTTAATATATTGCTGTCGTCTCAGCCAGGTTGTCCAAGTAACATCACGTTTAAATCCTGGGTGACTGGGTGGAAGTTGTCTTACCCAGCATTAGTGACCTAAATGCTGTTCAAGGTGGAGGAAGGAATGCTGTCTCTGAGTCACCCGGACCTTGATAAGTGGAAAAGATGGGTCCAGAAGAGGTGGAGATGTGCCGCTTCTTCAGATGCCATGACACAAAGCTTTGGAAGTGCGGAGAGAAGAAGGCAGGAGTGCCCACACATAGGTGAAGTGCAGTTGATGTTCCTGAAGGTAGGAGGTGGCAGTGCGCAGTGGGCTTTGCAGCAGCAGCATGCTGTCTTCTCCTGGATTAAAGAAAAAGAAAATGGAGCAGAGCTGTCACAGAGACAGCTGAAGTGTCCACATGGAAACATGTATGTGTGCCCATACCCCTGGTTAGCCAATACCAAATGAGACAAATTTAAGTCTCTCTTGTTTTAAAGGATTGCTGGTCCCCAGCTTTACTGTCATACCGTCACTTTTGGCCCTCACACCTCTGTAAAACCTGCATAATTTACTCCTGTCTGCAGTGTGAAAGGCTGTGATCTGAAATGGTAATCTGGACTATCATCTGTGTACGAGAATGCACATGAACCATACAGAAACTTAAGTATCATAGGAAAATTATATCTTTATTCAAATCTTTATGTGTGGTGTAGCTTGAAGCAAAGTACAAACTCCCTCAGTGGTAAGATATGCACGTACAGAACAGGACCATCTGTCCAGTATGTGTCTTTAATAATTGTCTGTGAATTTTAAACTGTCACTATTTGTTAGAGACTGTACAGTTAAATATGAGAATTACCCTTAAAACTGAAAATGTACTTAGGGCATGACTGTGAATTAAAACGAGTGGTTAAATAAATTACGAATAACTTTCATAATCATGTTTAGGCTGTGCTTCTGGCCTGACAATGCTCTGATGGTTTCAGGAAGCCAGACTATGTGTCCTTTTTGTGTGTGTGTGTGTGTCTAGTTACCCTAGAAACCATAATCTTTATCTCTGAAGCGATGGGGAGCTATGAAGGAGGCAAAGCCACTGGAATTTCTGCCAGGACGCCTCCTAATCCTACTCTTACGTTATTAGACATTTAGTAAATTACTTAGCTCTTGTGTATTAGATGAAGTTCATTAAATATTTTGTAATCACTGTGTGGAATTTGTGGGTCACAGCCTGTGCTCTGATTCAGAGGTAAAGTTTATGGTTATCTGTGTTACTTAATTACAATTATATATTTATATAAGCCAGAGTCACAAATGCAAACTACATTTTTAAAAATCTGCTGCTCTTTCCATGAGCTTTCAACATATCGCTTTTCGTCCCCAAAACAGGTTTGTGAGGGAGTGAAAATATTTAGTTTCAGCCTCAGTCCAGGAAACCAGGGCATGGGGGATTTGTCAAAGGATGCAATAGGAGTCACAGCGGAGCCTCCCCGGGGCTCCCGACACCTTCTCCTGGAGCTGCTGCATGAACTGCACTGGTCAACAAAATGTTAGGCTGCTTTTTGGCTGTGAAAACTTGTTATCTCATTCACATTGTTAATTGGCTTGAGAAGGGGTTAAACTGTTTACAGAGGTGTTGTCTCCTAGGTCTAATAGAACTAGGGAGGACTTGCCACAAGGTAAACACAAGCGAGCTGGCTTTCTATGTAGACAATAGTTCTTTCAGGCAGAAGGTTACTCTTTACCTAAAGAGTGCTGATAGGAAGCAGACAGGTTTAGGGAGCTGCTGGTAGCAGAGTATTTACACAGACTCAAAATGTTACCCTGCTGCTCGGCATCCCTCCCAGTATGGAGAGGTACTGACCAAAAGGAAGGTGCGGTTTGGATTTTTTATCTTAAAGGCAAAAGGCTTTATTTTCCATTCCAAAAATAGAAACATCTTGTCTTACAAATACTGGAGAGAGTATTTTAAAACCTGGGGATCGCTGTAAAGGGACTCAGGCAATGCAGATTTTCTCCTAGGGTGAATAGCTGGCTGGAGTGGCTTGGGTTAGTGTTTGGGAAACAGCTGGGCGAGAGGAGGTCAGTGGGTTGGTAGAAGTGTCCCTGGGCACACAGGGTAGCAGTCCAGCTTTGTTTTCCATGCCAACTTAGCCCTTACTTTCCTTCACTTGTATATTTGCTCTTTCAGCCCATTCCTGCTTAAACTCCTCCTAGACCCGTCACCCCAGCCCATACAGTTAGATGGTGGGAGCAGCGAATCTTGCAGACCTTAGGAGGAAGGGAGGTGAAAAACTTTAGCATACCTGTTGCCCTTGAACGTGGTCCAGGAGCTGTATCCCACAGCCTGATGATCCTGCAGAGGATCTGCCTTTGTCTTGCTCTACCTGAATAGCAGAGATTTAGCCCCTTTTCGTTGGGGGCTTTAGCTGTTTGCAACCTTCTTTGGCACAGGCCTGTATCTAGCTGTTTCTGGTTAACTTTGCAAAACCCTGAAAATACTCATGTCATAAGGTAAGATCTGATGTGTTGTGTTAGCTAGTGTTTTGTTAGTTTTAAAAGGGTTAGTCATCAGTGCTGATGTATGTCCTCTTCTGTTTAGCTGAAACATGCCTTTCATCTTTGTTCCTGCAAATGAGGTTCTGGAACAGTTGGGCGTATGCAGACGCTCTTGCAGGGACCGCCTCGCCCTGTTCACAGGCGTCCAAACACCCTCTCTGTTACTGCTAGTGTTTTATGTCAGGATTTATTAGCTATTTTGCATTTTCAGCAAATTGATTTGAATTGATAAAAACAGTTCCCTTCTTCCCACCTCCCACCCAGCTGAAAATACCACCCCTTTAGTCACAGAGTAGGTAAGTCTGTCTTTCCTCACCTGATGTTTTTTGCAGATGTTTTTTGCCAGTCTCCTTGTGATGGACACTTGGTTTGCTTGGTTTTCTATACAAAAGTGGAACTTTTTTTTGAGGTATGACTTGGCAGTGGCCAGGAAAACCACCTGCTTGTGTCCCCCTGGCTGCAGCATTGCAGCGAGGCGGGCACTGTGGGATGGAGGGAGATCTGCTTGGGTGAAAGGCAGCTGCTTGTGGGAGATGCTCTAGGTGTGTAGCCCAGGAAGCAGGGATGGAGACATTGGTAGCACAAGTGGTGACTGTGGCACCTTGAGAAATACAGGAGCTTTTTTCTAGTTGGAGCAGATCTAATGTAAAGCCTTGGACATGCTGAAGGAAGGAAGTTTCTTGGGGACCCAGAGGAGATTTTGTGGGGTTTCTTCACCACTCACAGTTGCTGGCCTATCAGGCAAGTCTGCAAGAAAAAAGATATGTTTTTTTGTCTCACACTCTTCCTCCAAGAAAACATGGTATTTGTGTCCAAGCACCTCCACTTTGTTCACCTCGTGCAGTGCATTTGGATGTTCCTATTTAAAAGTTATTTTATTTGATGCTGTAATAAAATATTACTATATTGATCAAAATCCTATGGGGCATCTACAATCTGTCTCGCTTTCAGGAAAGGGTAGGGCATGATCACCTCATGCCTCGTTCAGGGTTGTGTCGAGCTGCCGTTTGGTGTTTCTTGCCTGGTACCATGGACAGAAAATGGGGAGAAACGGCCTTGCTGTAATTGCTGCCCTGGTGGACAAATGGCTCAGAGCTGATTGGAACCCCACAAACTGGGAATGTGGCCCTGGCTCCTGACTCTGTGCTGAGGCTCAACTGCAGATAACTACAAATGCAGCTGCCAATAAGCTAAGGCACATTTTCTCACTCCTTGCAGCTAGTTTGGTCCTTGGAGGAACAATTAATTTCTTTCTCCTGCTCTAATACATTTCAAAGTTGCAAGGAGGAAAAATATTTATGGTTAAAAAAGTGTTAAAAACTGTGATATGGGCTTTGTAAATTCAGAGCTAAACTAGCTGGCTGTTTAGACAATTGTACAGTCAAGCCCTATAACAAGAATATTTAAATAAAAAGGTGTAAGAGTAATTTTTAACTTAGCTGGAATAGCAAACAATG
Source organism: Leptosomus discolor (assembly GCF_034619465.1). NCBI lineage: Eukaryota > Metazoa > Chordata > Aves > Leptosomiformes > Leptosomidae > Leptosomus > Leptosomus discolor. Next base: position 65,793,315 of record NC_141419.1, on the reverse strand, counting down.
GATTCATTTTGATCTCTAAAATAGATAAAGACTTTTTTCCCTATTTTTGTTGAGTTATTCTGGTTAAAAGCTGGCCTATAAAATGCTTTACCTTTCCCCCTGTCATCTCAGACACAACCTTTACACTGCGAGCATGTCTATGTGTTCTTAACTTCACACAGCCTGAGTGTTCAGTGGATTCCTTCAGAGACCACAATGTTAGCATGTGTCAGTTGCAGGATTGAGGTACATGCTAATAGGAAAGCATTTCATGACGGAGCACTGCAGGGTGCTGATATAAATGGTCGAAGGATGGCCAAACTGTTTATTTTTTCTATTGAACACATCAAAAAGGTTATTCCAATGACAAACAGAGATTACCTACTCCTGAGGTGCTTTAACACCACAATAGACAGAATGCAACCAAGATGGCTTGTAAAATCGTAATACCTAGCATAGAAACAATACAATACTAATAATTTTAGATTGTCATTGTTAGAATTTATTTAACATGTTTTCTAGCTATGCTATATTAGTTTCTATGCAGGATAAAATGCAGAAATTAAATTTTCCCAGTCTAAACAGTGATGTGTACATTAGAAAATAAAGTACTTTCCAGCACGTTGCCAAGAACTACTTTTTCTTCCCTGAATAAATAGGAAGAGACTAGCTATTTAGTGATCTTGACAGCCCAGTCTGAGAGTTCACAATATTTGTGAAGAATTAGACAAAGTCTTAAATGTATTTCTTTCCATTCTTGTGGGCATGACAACTACTGATCCACCCATTCTCTGGTGCTGTTGAACACCAGCAGCACCTCTGATGGAGGCGTGCTCAGTGAATGCCCTGTTAGCACTGAGCATATCTTGGGATCACGTGCATAGACTAGGGCTACCATCAAGCTGGGGCAGACAGCTGTTACTCTAGTTTAGCACCCTGCATGGATTAATCACCTTATAAAAGGCATTAGAGCAGCTACAAGAAACCCTTCAACAGGCATATGTGTCATAATTAACCTTCCTGAGAAGTTTCTCTTTGCTTCTCCCACAGCAGCCTGTGACCAGTCTCAGAGTTACTCTGTCTGCCAGCTGCCACGTCTCAGGGAAGCACTCTGCCTCCACCTCATTTATCACCTGCATCTGCAGCAAGGGACAGACAATCTCAACCCAGGACCTGTGTGTATGCAGGACCTGAAAAATGGTGCATATGGTAATTTTATAGTTTTATTAGTATGAAGAGCTGAAAATGAGTTTCTATCCAGTCACCAAATCCCAGATGGTCTGAGGTTGGAAGAGGCCTCTGCAGATGTGCAGTCCAACCTCCACGTCAGCTCCCAGATGAGTCAGCCACAGCAGGTTGCTCAGGGCCATGTCCAGTCAGGTTTGAATATGTCCAAGGTTGGAGATGCAGCAACCTCTCTGGGCAACCTGTGCCAGTATCTAACCCCCTCACAGTTTGCTTATGTTTAAGTGGAATTTCTTATATTTCAGTTTGTGCCCATTGCCTCTTGTGCTGTCACTGGGCACTGCTCTGAAGAGTCTGGATATGTTTCCTCACTCTCCTGTCAGGTCATTGGCTACATCTTTTCAACTCAGCTGTGTTTTACAAATAGAGAAATGTTTCTCTTTTTTAAATTGTCTGCTGAAATGGCATTATAGTAGAAAGAATGTTTTATTGAAGTTGTTTACAATGAATGTATATGGTTTATCTAAGCTAGTAGAGGTGAGATATGAGCCATCTAACCAAGATTGGGTACTAAATTAAAATAAGAATTATATATTATAATATAGATACTGAATTTAGTGTCTCTTTTGGAAGAGGAGGTATCTATTAAATTGCAAACTCCATGTATTGTGTCTTCTTTCACCAGGACTTTTACTATATGAACCCTGAAGATATTAACCGTGTATACTGAGCTTCAGAGATATAGTCCACCACCAGAGATATAGCTCCACCACTTAAAATATATTTTCAGAATGTAATAAAATAAGGATCAGTCTTTTTATGATGAGGCAGACACCCAGAAATCAGTGTTATATTATAGACAGGCTATATCTTTCCAATGGACAAAGTAGCTAATCTCTGAGGCGGGGGCATTGTCTAGCAAATACATTAAAACATTTAAGGTTTGGAAGGAAAATATTTCTTGTTATTAGCTGGTAAGTGTCCCTTTCTGCCAGTAGCTGAGATCTCAATTCTGTATCTTTTTGGTAACATAGTGCTCCCAAAGGAATTATTAGGAAAAGGGTCTGTGAAACAGAGCAGGACTTGCATATACCTATAGCCAACAAAGTACAAAACTTGCTAATAGTGCATTGTTATGGCACTGATACATTGTAGGCAGAGAAGGTGTTGCTGCAAGTTCTAAAATGATGGAATGAGAGGCTTTGTTAGGAGGAATAAGTTTATTAGCAAGTGAGTAAATAGTGTATTGAGTTTGACATAAAGAGTAGAAGAGATAGTTTATTCACCAGCCTAATGTGTAGAGATGAAGTGCAAATCATCAAGAAAGGCATCAGCCCTTATGAAAATAGTGATTTCAGAGCTAAACCTTCCTGTTGTGTTTCAGATCTCTGTACCTCTGCTTTGGACTCACTCTCAAAAACCCACATGCACAGTGTTGTGCAGCTGGAGGGTGTCAACAATGGTGCTGTAGGGATTTTTAAGATCAAAAGATTGTTTTTATTTAACTGGATAGTTGTAGCCAAATACCTTATATTTCTGTAAGGATCTGGAAGGAAAAAGTGCTGCTCAGCTTCCACATGTTATTAGCTAAACTGTCAAACCAAAGCTACAAAAACAGTTTGCCATGAAGGCAGGATAGGCTGTTAAATAGTTAACTGCTGATTTACTGATAAATTAAAAATTGGATTTGTTAACATGTGTTATAGAAAGTTGCTTGTGTTTTGTCTTGCCTGTGCTCCTGGCATTCAGTGCATACTTCCAGCAATACTCCTGTAAAAAAAAAGATCTTGGAAAAGTGTGGAGTTTGCCTTGACTGTTGTCATTGTCCCAAAGCATTCTCTCAAACATGTCTACTTGGTTAAGAAGATCTCCAGAACAGGGAGAATTTTCTAGGGAACAGCCTTTGCATATTTGAGACTTAGATTTATCTTTGTTCCCCTCCTCCATGAATTGTAGCCACAACTTTCCACCTATTGTTTTTCTCCCTACACTGTTTAAAATAATTATTTTCAACCAAAAAATTTGAATGTTATTTCTTCAGGATATCCACTATTCAAAAAACATGCTTAAAATAGCCTTAGATGTTCACTTTTTTCTCTTTGCATTAAAAAATGTGATCACAGTTATATAGGCCGTAGCTACAAAGGGATTAATGAGCTGTAGAGAATTTCTAGATGTATCTGATCGGTGTACATCCAATTCCACTTTCCTCTGATCATACACAATCTTTCTGCAGGCTTCCCAACAGGGTGCCTTTTGTTCAAAAGCTGTGCTGGAGGTATTCAAGAGCTGGAATCTCTCTGCTTCCAGTGCAACAATCTCCAACTTGCTGGCAATGTTGGATTCGGTATTTAAATTAATTTTGAAATTGGTCTTTATTAGCTTGAGAAACTTGAAAACCTCTTATACTGCTATTTCTCCCCAAAATACATTTTCAAATCTACAGGAGTGTCTGCACACCATGAAAATGTAGCATTATGCAAACCCGTGTTCTCTGGTCAGGACTCATTCCTGACTGTAAAGCCAATGAGATTCAAGGTCTAAATGTTATTGCTAAAAATCGTAAATGTACATCCAGTAGAATCAAGTGAAAACTGTTCATTTGTGATTATGAAGACTAAAACAGTAGAAGAAACTGACTGTTCTTATTACATAATCTCTAAAGCATAAGAAGTCTCTCCCATCTGGAGACAACCATAACTCTATATAATTTAATCGAATTATCTTGTTTGTGTTGTACTGCTGTCTTTAAGTGTTAATTGTTGACAGCATTACAGAGAACACATCTCAGGTGCTCCTGCTTGTGTTTCCAGGGAGATGGAATTACTTAGGACACACCAAGTGATGGCTGAGTATAGCTGGGAACTGAAATTCAGAGCTTAAGAGACCCTCCCAAGGAAACACATTAGTTACATGTATAGCTAACTTGAAAAGTTACACTGATACATAAGCAAACAAAAGCTTAAAGAAGCCTTTTCCTTTTGTTTGGATCACTTTCTTTTAAGTCTCAAAGGCAATTTTCCAGAGTAGCCTAGAAAAATAGCCCCCTTTTTGCAAGACAGGGAATTTTTCTTTGCCTGATGCCTTGTGCCTGTTTTTTTCTCAATGCTGAAGACATGCTTACATACTTTGAATAGGCTCGTGTTTTGCATCAAGTTTATGATGGAGTATTGAATGGCCTTAGCTAAAGAGCGGTTAGTACCGTTTGACTGTACTGGCTGTCAGCAAGGAGTTTGGGCTGGATGTGACTGCTGCTGCAGGACATCATGGGGTTGCACAGAGAGGATGCTCTGTGACCTCTGTATGCTTTGCCCCGTCAGTGATGGATGGGTGAGGTTTCATAACTTTTTGACTGTTTTGGCCATGAGAAGGTGATGGGGAACTGCGATGTGCTCCAAAAGGAAGATAGGACTTCGCTAGGCGCTGCCGGGAAATACACTTTTTGGGACAATTTAGGAGCAAAGCGAAAAGGCTGTTTGTTTCCCAGAGGAGAAAGAAAGGCCTCAGAAAGTGGTGGGATGAGGAAACATTTATGAAAGGTGGCCTTTATCAGCAGCTTTCACTTCTTGATTGATGCTAGGCCTTGGAGTGACTTACACAAACAGAGCAAGCTGCATGGCATTGCGCTTTGCTGACTTGAACCACAGCAGGGTTTGCCTTTTGCAGGTTGTGATCAGTTTTTGATCAGTGAATTAAGACATATCATTCCTGTTGGAAAGTATGCAACGACGAGGTGAAACATCCCATTACAAGAACAGAACATCCTAATCAATCAATAATGTATATAAATCCATAATATTTAGGAGAATGTGAATTTGCCCTGGCAGAAAGTATGCCTAGACCTGTTGTTAACAGTTAAGCACAACAGATCAGTGGTTTAATTTACTGGCAAATGTGTAGCCCATGGTTCCTAGTTTGCTCAGCCGTGGGAAAAGGCCAGGTTGTCAGTCCTTCTTCTTTCCAGAGCAGAAGTGATGACAGCTGAAGATTTACTTGTCTGTCACACTTCCCTGCTATGGATGAGAAAGGAGTCCAAAGGGAGGATTAAATAAGCAGAATGACTGAAAGAAGGTATGCGGGGAGGGCTGAGGAGGCTGAGGTAGAGCTTTCCAAAAGCTAACCTGGCTGGTAGAGAAAGAAACTTCCAAACAGCCACAACTATAGAGAGGACAGGGAGGTGTTCAAGCCAGCACAGACAGGAGACTGTGCCTGCTGGAAGAGCAAATGACTATGAGATGGCAGCAGCCAGGAACAAGGCAGAGGGCCCTCTGAAGACCAGGAGTGTAGTTTTGAGCTGAACTCAGAACTGTGAGTGCAACCAGTGTAGGGTTCACCACCATAGAACTGCCTTTGTCTCTGAAGTCTTTTTATGCAGCGTCTGTTCCAAAACACTCAGGAAGGTTTAAGCATATGAAAAAAAGGCAACTGATTCAGGTACACAATGCAAGGGGTTAAAGGTGCTTTTGTATCAGATTTTATCTTAGTTTCGTGCATATCTGCTAAGCTATTACTGTAGTCGAAGGCCGTGTTCATAAACGTGCATTGTTGTGCGTGACTCTTGTAGTGCATGGTGTTTTGTCAACTCATAGAGTGCTACAGGTACCAGGCTGGAGGCTGTGTTGCTTCCCCAGCAATTCCACAGGAATGTTAAGACTGCCTGGGCAGGAGCCTGGACTTTTGTGGAAAGAGAGAGCTGAGGGGTGTGTGGAGGAATAAGTAAGAACAATGTTTTTTAGAAAACTGCAAAATTAGCTTCCTTTGAATCAAAGACCCATTAAATTGCCTTTATGCTCACATTTCCTCAACTTCTCTAAACCAAAGTATGCAGCCTGTGTGTATATGTGCATGTATAAATACAGGTGTATACCTACAAAGCACCCCTTGCCCTCATGCTTGGTTGTCCTTTGAAACACCCACATGTGCTCAGCACACCACTCGAATTTGCTCAGTCCTATGCTTATAAAGATGGTGTAAGAAGCTGCATAGGATAGAGCAGACATTCGCATTGGAAGTGAATAAATCTTTCTAATCCTGAGGTAGAGAAGTATTATAAAATTAAATATTACATTATGCAGTAAACTACTACAAACCTTCAGAGTCCCACATTTATGAGGAAGGATGCTGGAGAATTTTGTTAACAACAAACTGGAGAATTGACAAGTCCCTATGATATACTGTGGCTAGATGGCCACTTTTTCTGTTCATGGCCTGGGCTGACAGAAAGTTGTGTGGGAGTAGATAACATTATTCTAAATCTGAGCATAACATTATTCTAAATCTGAGGAATCAAGCCTTGTAGAGGGTCAGAGTATATTAACTGAAGCAGTAGCAGCTTGTGCTTGGACTTTACTGACCTGTGCATGGTGCTGCTTGTTGGCTTGGGGCAGAAAGAGGACTCACTTCTGTCTGACTAAACAACAGCCTGCAGACCATTCAGCACTGGATCTGCAAGAACTTACCTTTAAAAAATTAGACGCATTAGCAAAACGTTTTAAGATCTTGGCTTTCGAAAGTCTGATTTTGCAGATTGTTAGGATCTACAAACAGCCCAGAAGCCCTCGGGCTGATATACTTATTTTGTGTCCTAGAAACTGAATAGTTTCTAGTGCATTTGTTCTTGCAACAGGTCTGTGAAGGAAGGCTGCATGCTGCGCATTGGCAAAGAAGGATAGAGAGTCTTGTGTATGGGAGGTAATTTTACTGAGCAATCACCTCAGTTGAAGGAGTCACAGGAATATAACCATGTAAGCTGTAATTTGTACTGTCTTATGCTGTGATAACAAGGGGTTACAAAGGAAGTTTGTGCCGTGGGATGAAAACAAATCCTGATCTTCCAGACGCTTAACCAGCATCCAGACTGCTGGACCACCCTTATTCTGAAAATTAATGAACGTAATGGCTAGAATGAAACATAGGAAGGTTTGTTCAAAGTGAAATAATGTTGACATCTGAAGATATCACATATGTACTTTTTCCTTGATCGGTCTAACAGTCAAAGTTGTGCTGATATTGCAACTGTGCCAATCTGTCCCTTACTGTCCTTCCACTTCTCCTGTACAGTGTGTCCCTAGATATACTGTATGCTCAGGGTCCCCTGCAGCATTTACAGAGTGACCTGATGTGCAGCTAGCGCGTGTCAGAGCCCAGGTGTGCCAGCATCATAGCCCATTGCCCACCCCAGCTTGGGCGCAGGAGTTTGGTAAGCTCAGCTGTGCCCATAAAGCTGTTAGGAGACATGCGCCTTCCTTCTCACCCTCAGCTGTATCAAAGGAAACAAGACATTTCAAAACACAGGCACACATGAGAGTAGATAAATTTAAATCTTTGCTTTTGATTAGAGCCTAACCAATAATTTTAGCCTTGTATTCTCACTCTGGCTTGATTTTTTTGGGTTTGTTTTTTTGTTTTTTTAATGTGTGTTCTGAAAGGGCTTAAGAAACAGTCTTTAATTAACCAGTAAATAGAGTCTGTTGCCACTGAGGAGGAGATTTGGAAGATCCCTTTAATTACTGGAACCAGATTTAGGTTTGATTGCAAATACCAGTTTGCTCCCTGTTCAAGAGAAGTGAGGTGCTGGCAAAGTGTCACAAAAAGCTTTCATTTGCATTGTCTTTCCACTCCAACTGAGGCTGCTATTACATAAAGGGAGGACTTGTTTAAATCCACATATCCATGTAGTTCTGTTGTTTGAACTGGAATTTCAGTGAGGTGAAATTGAATTCACATAATGGCTCATGAAATTTAAAGCGGTCTTCTTATGGGTGTTTTCTCCTTGTTACGCAATTAATGCCTTGCAGTGTGTCTTTACAATCCAATTGTACAAGCTTGAAGTTGACCAAGAACCTTGTTAAGTTAAATGGATGCTCTAGTTCAAGGTTTATAAGTAGTTCCAAGAACTTCCTAACTGACAATATTTTTCTAGGACTCCAGATGGTGATCTGCTTGTCTTGTCTTCCAAGAAAGCACTGAAGGCTGTCAATGTATTGCTATTTTCTTCCCGTGCTTTGGCCTCCCTGCTTAGGTGTATAAAATCATGTTAATCCTGCTTCTCTCAATGCTCCTCCTTTTTGTAACCATCTGTTTTAAATTTTGCTTACCTGTTTAGTGTAAAACAAGTCTTCTCCGCCTGACTGCATAAGGAAGTCACAAGTCATTAACAGTTTATGTTAAAGTACCTGGTGGGAATATACACTCTGCCTACATTGTTTTCCTAAGGTGGAAAAAAAATGTATTGAATGCTGCAAACTAAGAATGATGATTGAGTTAGGGAGATACCTGTCCCCAAAATAATTTACAGTTGCCTGGAGAAAGTCCAAACTGGTGTAAAATACTTCCATTTGAAACATCGGATCCCTTCCAGCAGCGCCTTCACTGGGGTTGCTTGCTCTCAAAGCCAAAAGCTGTTAGAACAGGTTTGACCAGTTACTGCAATTCAGTGAACACTTTAAGTAGTTATATACTAGCATTGCTGGATTAATCTGTGTGAAAATACCCCTATTGCTCTACTCACCACCACAATATGCTAGGATGAACCTTTACTTCTGTTTCAAGAGTTATTGAGCAGCATTGTTGCCTGAGGTTAGCCCAGTCACTGCATCAGCAGCAGTAGTGCCCAAATCCCCAACTCTACAAGCATGGAATTGAAGAAGATCTAAAGGAGCAGGAGGAAAACATTTAACTGGAACAGCTCTGGAAGAACACAATAAGGTGCTGTGGCTCTTTCTTCAGGGGAATGCTCTCTCTCCTACTCTTTCTGTCTCTATTGCTCCAGGGTATATGTCAGCCAGCTCTGCTTTTGGATATAATTTGAAAAGAGCCAGTAAATAATGAGCTGTGGAGGAGATGGCTTTCAGCTCTTAGTAATGGCCAAATTATGGAAGGAAAAGAAAGAATCGATGGGTATGGTTGGGCAGGAAGGGAACACAGTGGGGCATTTGGTAGTAAAAGGTGGTGAACAGCACAAACAGAAAAGAGCCAGGCTGACTGGCTTTACATCATAGCTGGGATTAACAGCTGCAGTATCTCTAGCTATTATTAAACACAACAGAAGCAAAACGTAATTTCTTATTATTGTAATACCGTATGTTAGGATATCCCACTCCACACAATGAGATCTGCCTGGTGCGTGCAGATGTTCCAGTGCAGCCCAAAAGATAATTCCTGCACCCCGAGCAGCATGTCCAGTATGGGAAACAAACAATGAGTGTCATCAGATGTCAGAATGTAAGGAAACAGTGGGAAGACCGAGCAGAGATAAATTCTGCTGTTATGCTGCAGAGGAGGAGTTGTGGACACCAGGCCAGGGCTGTTGATTCTTAAATGTTCTTTTGAAGGTCTACTGCCACATTTCCAGTTCTTCTAGTCTCCTTAGCAGGACATGAAGGGAATATCCTATTTTTCTTACTTCTCTAAAATGTGCTCAGAACCGGCTAGAGTGAAAGCAGGTCAGAGAATATATCAGCCTCTGATTTGGCCCACCAGCCAGATTGCTGCAACAATGTCTGTCACTGATTTTGTCTCTGAGATCTCTACAACAGCTCTTGACATTTTAATATGTTATTCCAGGCTTCATATTGCAAGTGTTGATGTGAACTTTGCTTTCAAAGGAATTATGATCAAGTTTTCACTGGTGGAATTAAAAATACTAACAGCCGAAGCTGATTTTTTTTAGATAAAACAATAGTAGGAAGGTTGGTGGCTTAGGCTCAGGGCTCATAGATCTCTGGCTAGAATTAACTGAAGGCCATTGTTTCCCATATGTGAGCTGAAATCTGATTTCCCAGTAGGCTGGTGTCAATATTGCAGAACTGCATGAGAGTTCTCAAACTCTGGGTATGTGAAGAAGTCACTGGAGATAACAGGTTACACTACATCAGCTGGTCTGCAAGTTCCCACGCCTGCTGCTCCTCCATGGTAAGGGTGAGGTGGTTTGAAATTGTGTGATCTTTGATGAAAAATGGATGGACCAGTTTGCATTTGTCAAGTGATATTGTGGGATGAAAACACACATGAAGGGGCAGTTTCTGTGGGAAAAATTCGATGACTGCTAGCTTGCTAATCAATGGTTACGTGTTTTGTGTCCTTCACAGTGCCTACAGGAGTATAAAGCAGAGTGTTAATGGCTATGGCAGCTGTGCTGTGTTGCATTGCTCTCTCATGCGAAGGCATCCACAGTAGTGGGACCTAAAGCGGTTACTGCTTAAGATATACCTTCTCTTGTCTAGAGGGAAGATGAATACTTTTAGGGCTATTAATCCAGTTTACTTGAGAATACCATAAAAACAGCAGTCACCATGATGCCTGCTTCTGTCTCATTAGTATATTGTCTGCTGATGGCCTTTAAACATAAACTCCATATGGAGAAAAAGACAAAGAATTCCTCAGCACTTTGAATCTTTTAAAAAATTGCAACTATTTCCATTTAAAAAATTTGCTTTTGCTCAGCCCTATCTTAGTAGTCATCAGGCTGGCTAGATAAGTTATTAGTCTTTCATCTATATAATATACTTTTGGCCTGAAGCAAAGCTTGAGTTGCTTAGTAATGTTAGGAGAACCGCACTAAAATAAACATCCACTTCTGATATAATTTCTCCAAGGCTTTCCTTTGTGTGCAAAATATTCAAAGTCCAGCTGAAAGTTGGGGTAACTTCAGGCAGTGGCTTTTGCTCTCCTGTTAGGAGAAGACAATTACAAAGATTATCACTTGAAGGGACAAGGCGCTGATCCTCCTTTCGTTTCCACCAGCCTGGATCAGGACAAGGATTTAGTTCCTGTGAGGGAAGAATGTGGGTGAAAAGGTACTCATAAAGCTGCAGCAGCATTTTGATGCCGATTTGCACTGTTAAACACTAGCAATCTGCTGTTGCCTGTGACTGGCTTTCTAGAATTAGCAAGGGTGCTCTGAGCACAGCAACAATCAAGACTTCACTTGCACCAGGGCCAGGCTTTTAAAGGGATATTTGACAAAAGAGTCCTTCCCTGCTCATCCTGTGTTGCCTTTTGAAAATCCAGTTCTGTTCTGCTTTGCTTACATGTTTCTCAAGCACAGATCTTTATGGTGGAGTTACATTTCACTTCCTATCTTACTTCCATCCTGTCAAATACAGTTTCAAATAACTGGAGCCACTTGTCTTTCATGATCAAAGTGATAAAGAGACTTGTGTTCTCAAGCTTTCTTGGCAACATGTCAAGAACAAACCCTTCTTGAGCATAATATGTAATAATACAATATGTTACATGGACTCCGTTTGAAGAAAGGGTAACTGCATGGATTTTAGGAAGGTCTTGAGAGATATAGTGTAAGGAATACAGGGAAAACTAAATTCAGACACAAAGATACTTAGATTTGGGATAGGAAAACCACAGACATTCATAGACTGTCAGGTCAGATAGGACCATATGATGTCATCATTTGACTGACTATATAATTTAGGCCGTAGAATGTCACTTAGTATTTCTTACAGTGAGAATTACTTGTGCCCTTCATGAGCTTTCCTGATTAGTGGTAATTGCTTAGTAATTTATTTAAATTCAGTGGCAATCAAATAAAATGCAGACTAAATTTACCAGTTGTTTTCCTGATTTCATATGCTGTGGGGTCAGTGACCTGCAAACCCCTTTATGATCCCTGTGTTGTGAGAAGAACTCAAGGGCTGAAGTCATGGTGCCCTCTGAGTCTCAAGAAAATCTACAGGTCAATAACCTTTTATTTCTGACCTTTTAACTGGCTCTAGTGGGCCATGAAGACCTAAATGCCAGCTCTTTGAGATTCCTGGGAAGCTTCAAGCCTCTTGAATCTAATTCTCTCTGAGAGTTTTGCTCTCATATATTCAGGTCACTGATATTGCAAAAGCAACTCACAGCCATGTGTGAGGGGGAAGCTTTGGGGCATCCAGTGTTGTGCAGCTAGTGCTACATGATGAATTTGGGGCAGTCATGTAGCTCAGGAATTACAATTCTGCCTGGGAGTAACTCAGCTATGTCTCACCTAACTGTCTTTCCAGGGAGAGGAGCACTGATGCAGATATATCGTGTGTTTTATCTGGATGAGGCCAATCAATCCACCAGTCACAGAGAAGCTTCTCTCCCACTCTGCTGTGTTCTCCATTATAATCTCCACTACTTTCTTTTTAGTCATCCTATCTTTCCCCTTCTTTCTAAGAACAGCTTGTCTAATGATACTGAAATCAATTGTCTGTTCTCCTAACTGTTGTATTAGTTTCTACTCCGCAGGCTTCCAAAAAATGTTGTAAATTGCCTCAGGGCCATTTTGAAGACAACTTCAAGACATGTTGACTTTGAGGTGTGGAGGGTGAAACTGTGATTTTGTTCAACTCCAGCAGTGTGCAACCACTCTACCGGTGGGAAAGAGAGAAAGAAAACATGAAAGAATAAACGTGTTACCCTTTTTTTGGCCAAATATAAAAAACTGTCTTGAACTGTCTTGAAATCAAATAGGACCTATACTTAGGGTCTCCTCCACTCTAGATAGCAGAATACAAGTCAGGAGTTACTGAAAAGGATGAAACCACAAATTGACCTTTATGAGACTTTTCTCTTGTTCACTTTTTTGAACGCATGCATACAGATGCACATAGACACATATCCATACTGAATGGGGAAATGCTGTCATACAGTTATATTCTTTCATTCTGCTTTTTCCTCCACCATCGGTTAAAGCAACCATTATCTTACTGTGGGGTAATGATCTCCCTCTGTCTCCAAAAGAAGGGAAGATCCTATGGAAATGGCAGCACTCGTCTACACCGATTGCTCCTGGTGACTTCCCAAGTGAGAGTGTGTGGGGATGTCACACTGGGGCCACTTTGGGGACCTCCCTCAAGACCAACTCTAGCAGGTACAGAGGCCATGAGCCTTGCTGACATTGCAGCTGAAGTTTGCTGTGCAAAGCACAGAGGGGCCAATGCACTTGTGTGCACTCAGGTGGATCACAGGTACTTTCTAAGTGCCTGCAGCAGCATTGGTGTAGAGGGAATAGCAGAGTTATGGCTGTTTTTTCAGAGCATATCAGCTGCTAGCCTACACCCCTTTGTTGGCTGTTCTGGAAGGCCTCCTTCTCTTTCAATATAAATATGTGTGAGATACTATGCTGTCAACCTTGTATTCATGAGGACTTTCCTTTAAAATTGAGAAGTTAAATCCCATTTGAATGTTTAAAAGCTGACATCCTGCTCATCTTTGTACTTTAAGTAAGGTGGTACATGTGTTGAGCTGAGTTCTGGAAGATCAGAAAAAGTTATTTTTACCACTTGAGGAGGACGTGGGATGTCTGTCATTGGATGTTTTTCAGAACAGGTTAGACAAACATCTGTCAGGAATAGTTTAGGTAGAGCTGAGCTTGCCTTGAGGCAGGGGTCAGATGAGGTGACCCCTTGCAATCCCTTCCAGCCCCATTTTGTACAATCCTATGCCTCCTTACTGGAATGCAGTCAGTGTCCAGTTTGCGCAGAACAATTCACATGTTCAGTGTGGCAGAGGAGCCTGAATTCCCCAAGCACTGGTCACCTGTATGGGTTTCAGTGCACTGTGGGACTTGCTGCTCGATGCTGTTTTGCCAGGAGGTTCATTCAGTGTGGTTACTGCCTTCAGAGCAGTCATTCTTGACAGCTTGTAAGGAAAAAGACAGTCGGCTTCACTAGAGCTGTTAGGACCCTGGGGTCAGAATGACAATTCCACATACTGCAAAATCGCCTGCTGTGGTTATTTGGAGACTCGCTGGTCGCAAGGTTCAAGCAGACCAAGTTTCTAGGGTCGCAGTTCTGGGTTCTGGGTCACTGGAGAATGTAGTAGAGTAATTAATTGATCTTTTCAGGTTTGGCTATCTGGGTCACTGGAGAACAGTTAGTTTCTAGGGAGTGTTTCAGGGCCATGGGATCTTAAAGCAACTATGGCCCTTTTGTGATGGTCCATCGCACTAAAAGCCTGGAGGAGCCTTAGCTATGACAGCTCAACCCTATCTCTCCTCCCTGTTCTGAACTGGGGACATGCTAGGACAGGCTGGTGTGGGCAGCAGTGTGTCTAGTGCTGTCCAGACTTATGGTTGCAGTTCTTGGGCCAACTCCAGGATCAGAGGATGACAGGACACTTGCCATCTTCCTCCACCCTCTCCTTATAGGTGCACAGAGCACCACAACTAGTTCCCTTGAGGAAGAAATCTATTTTGTTTTCAAGGTTGTATCAAGGGCTGAATCTTCTTAGGAATACTCTTGAAATAATCTGGATCTTTTCAAGAGAACCACACAAGTGTCAAAGCAAGATAATCACTGGGTACCATTTAGTTTTGAATTTTAATATACTATGATTTTTTAAATGCAGGTAGATTTATCTTATACTGGCCCAGCCTACTGGTTACATAGAGAGAGCCTAAACCAAAGCCTGCTGGAACGTATAGCCATCTTTCCATAGTCTTTGGTGGGATGCTAGGAATATTGCTGCCTGAGACAGACTGCTGCTACATAGGAAAAAGCCAGGGCTTTAACTTCAAGAGCTTGCATACACAGTCAATGAGACTTTATTTGCATGATAAGCTAAATGGTATCAGCAAAGTATAAGGATAAATTTCTGCCTGTCTCAGAGAAAGTTCTTACTGAAGTTGAGTTGGGAAATTTTCCTGTCATGAGAAACATTATTGTAAAATGCTGATTTGTTGAAAAGGAGACTTTCTTGAGAAACGTATCAGCTCTGATGAAGCTATGGCTAGGAAAGGCTTCTCACAGAAGACTGGGACTTCAGGAATGGGTGACAGAGAAAAGGAGGAGGATGAAACAGGGAGCACATACATCTGACTCTACTGCATCAGACTAAGCATCCTGTTTTCTGCCAGGTTGGAACTAGATGCCCATGGAAAGAGTTTAAGAACAGAGGATGTATATGGTGATCCTTCTTTACATGCTTCCCATTGAAAGGCAATGGGGAGAGAGAGAATTTGAACACACTCAAGCCAGACAGCAGCCCAGTGTTAAGGGGTCCCACTTGCAGGTCCCAAGTCCAGCCTCAGATCAGGTATAACAAAATCTGCAGTCTGGGCCTCCCAGTAGATGACTGCCCTGAATAGTGTCACTGGCAGCTTGTACGTGCATCTCTAGCCTTTCATCAAACGTTCATTCTAATTTAAAAAGAAAACATTTTCCAAAACCATGCAGTTTCCCAGGAAATAGGATTTGCATGCTGTGGCCAGTTCTGGGCTTGTTCCACTGCTGCTGTCACATGCTGTCTGCTAGAGTCAGAAGTTATCTTTCCCACTCTGGTGGCAGGGAGCTTTGTACAGCAGTGCTGTCTCCACTATATCCCTCTTTGCTCTTCCCATCAGACCATCAGATAAGTTTCTTCCGCATTGCTCATGGGTGTGGTGGTACCATATCAAAAGAGACTATTAGTGCTTTTGCTACAAAGGCAGTGCAGCGGTGTGATCTACCTGGGTAAGAAAACAGTACCTGTTAATAATGGGCAAATGTTAAGAACAACATCTCTCACAGTCTGGGCAAATGAATTGCACAGCTCTTTGATAAGTAGGAACATACCAGGACTGGGAAATCTGGATTTCTCTTCCAAGCTCTGAGGCAAGTCTACTTGTGTTGCTACCTACCTCTCAGTGCTGACCCACTGAACTGTCTGTTTCCCATCTCAGAGTTTGGTACCAAAACTCTGGTAAGGGGATCAGATAAGAAATTTCATTGGCCTGGTGACACATGCTGTGTGTGATGGCAAGAAACCAAAGCTTTTGTAAGAACAATTTTGTGTGAAATTATAGCAACATCATTTTACTGTGGTGGGCTACTTTTCTGTTATCTTTGAGTATATATTTTCCTCATTAACATCTTTGTGCTACATTTTATATAACTGAAAGACAAAACAAGAAAAAACGTATCTATTTTTCTGTCCTAAATAGCAATTGTTTTTTGCTAATTTACACTAAAACCTGATGTGTATTCAGCAGCAGAAAAACAGTTTGGAGTGCAAAATAGAGAGAGGAGGTGTTGCTAATCATGCAACAGCATGGATCAATATGACTTTGATTTCAAGCTGGCTTTAGAGTAACAACTTGAAACACATTATTGATGGTCCTGGAAATAAAGATTTATAGTCTCCAAATGCAATTTTCTTTTTCTGATATCAAATAATACAACAAAGAACTGTAATGGGAAAAGTTACAATCAGAAGTATTCTTGGCATGTTTCTGCACGTGTTTCTTTTCTTGATAAAATGCTTTTGTTACCCAGGAGACTTCTCCCTCACTCCAGAAATGTAATACTTGGGTTTAACATAAAGTGACAGGCAAAGTGTCATGACGAAAACACAGGCTCAGCAATACAAGAAAAGCCATGAGAAATGCATGTTCTTACATGAGAGATCTTACATATGATATACATGTTCACACTGTATGGATGACTTGTCAGAGCATTGCAGGCCTGGAGAGAGCAGGGGGGGTTTAAAACAGGATTGAGAGAGGTGATGCTTGGGTATGGCGCTTTGGTGGTTTAATATGTCAAGGTGGGGAAAATAACCCCAAGTTAAATCCCACAAATTTTATTTGCCATGTGGGAGAGAAGAGTAGGAATAGCATATTCATGGAAGGGGGTGATGTGGAGTAGGAGAAAAGGAAATTACTTGCTAAGGTCTCTGAGCCATGGTTCCTTCTGCTTTGATCGCAGTGGCTAAGGAGATTACTGTCGCTGCCTTTCCAGCCACCTTCTTGCCAAATGGTGCCACATTGCACAGCCCTGCCTACTAATTTAAACTACTGTCCACTTGGGTTCAAGTTGTTGGGAAATCTGTGTGATCTTCTGCCTTTTCTGAAGGGATAAAGTTTGAGTGAGGGCTTGCAGACAGTAGGGGTTTTAACCCATCTCAACTACTGCCGTTGAAACCAACATAAAATGCAAGTAAAAGCCTAACACCCTCAGGCTGCCAAAAAAATTAAAGCTGGCCCTTTTCTAATCAAAAAGATAAATAGAATTCTATCATTTTCCTCATGGCTTTGAGTAATCAACATTGGCACACTGGAGGTCTACACACTGCTGAACTGTCTGTTTTATTTTGCACAGGTAAACTTGAGAAATTCCAATGCAAATTAGTTACTCATGGACTCTCTCGCAAGACTCACACTGTAGTCACCAGAAGTTACTTTGAATGACGAACTATTTCTGTTGTTCTTGTGAAAAGCCGATGTGTTACACAGCCTGCCCTTTCTTCCAAATCATCTAACACAGTTTAATATGCCATCCCGAAAATTTATTTTTAGTGACAAAGATAGTAACTTGTCATTATCAGTGGAATGCAGGAAGTGCAATGACTAATCCTTTAGTCAGTGGTTCTTCTACAAATTCTTCAGACCTGTAACAATTTCCCATTATGTCATTCTCATGAAGACAGATGTGGCTGAGAGATAAGCCTCGGGGAAGAGACTAAAGTTGCAGAACAACCTTAAATGCACAGGGTAACCTGTAGACGTTGCCTCTTACAGTTTTTCTGATTTATAATAATGAATCTTATGCATTAGATCCCGTATCCTTAAGACGTGAAGAATGAAAGGAATGAAAACGTCATTTGTTTCATATGGTGAGCTATGTACTTTTAAGTGGGTTCTGCCGCTTAGTGAAACAAGTTTTCTTTGACGGATTGCTCCGCTACTGTATTTGATTTCAATTTCCCACTGAATAGCACCAAGTGAAATCTGTTATGCTTTAAGTTGCAATTTGACTTTCTCCAGCACTGTCCTCATATCAATCATCCCAAGACTTTTCTCAGCTAGATATTTAAAAATGAAATGAATACAGGGCTCATATTTCAATCAGTTACAGGCCAAACCCTGGGCCAGTACCCTTCTGCCTTTCATAAGCACCAAGGAGAAATGGAGACTAAGAATTAAACAATTTCAGCATAGGGACCCAACTTTTTTGTGCATCATAGAGATACCCTGCTTGCCTTCAGTGAGATATCTTGTGAGACATCTGACTGCATTTACCTCATTACAGCTGAGATCATCCTATCTTCAAAACAGGAACCTATTGTCTGGAGGAACTTGTAGATTGCCAGACTTCTTGTTTGTTCTCTTCAGATTTGTTTGTGCATCATTTTGAAGAAAGTTCAGATAACTTTTGACTAGTAGAAAGCAGGTGGAAACCATCTCCATTTCAATGAACCCAGCCTGGTGACTGCTGAAAAGGCCTGTCTTCTTGCAGCAACAGGTATGCAGAAGTGAGTGATCGCACAAGGCATGGGTTGTTCTTGGCTGCTGTCTGGGTTTGTTCACAATGGGAAATGGACAGGGAATAGCTGTGAGGCAGATGTAGTGGAGTCATCCCTGCAGGTTTCCTCGGTCAATGATGGGAACAAAACCTGAGGGAGATGCATAAACCTGTAGTCATCAGCTGACACAGTGAGAAAGGGTCAATCAAAAGTGCAGAGGTAAGGGGATGATATTTTCCGAAGCTCAGACAGACTCTAAATGCTGCACCTCATCACAGTAATCCTGGGGTGGAACATCCCACAACCCACATGATTGCTCTCTGCTTGCCCTCTGACTTCTAGTCACCCATGGTGTGTCCAGACTGGGCTTCCCTCCCGCTCCTGGGCTACGTAAGAAGTGCTCCAGAAGGCTCTCTTGCTCACGTTAGTGGATATGTGCCTTCCCTGAGAGAAGAAAATATCTCTTAATATGAGTATGCAAATGCAGAAAAGGGCACTAGAGAGAAGGTGATCTCATATGAAGAGTCAATATTACTGCAGTTGGGCTAGTCAAAGTGGAATTGGAAGTTTCATTTAGCAGTATTCCTTCTTCCAAAATCTGCCCAAAACTCAGTTCACAAGCCTACTGAAGCAAATGATTAAACATCCTTTGCCATTTGGTGACAACCACAATGAAGATCTTAATTTTTCTTGTGATAGAACACTTAATTTATCATTCCAAAGTGCCTTGAAATAGCCAAGGTAGAACAAAAGACCTTTGGGTTTTTTTAAAGGCATTTTGCTCCCCATTTTCGTCACCATTTACCTATGACAGACTTAACAATTTTTTATCTATGGAATACTGTAAAGCTGCCACTGGGATCTTTTAAAATGTTTCCTGCAAGTGGCTTATCTGCTCAGCAATTGTTATCTTCAGCCATGTTTCTTTTCCTATGCTCTTTCCATTACCATATATTTTTATTTTACTGTATCTTGCCCCTTCAGTGTTAGTATAAGAGTTGCTTACTTTGGAAGGGTTTCCTGGCTATCCTGTACGCAGAATGAGCCGATATAAAACTTACGTTCCGTAGGTCCCTTGTTCTTCTTCTGGCCCTGTCACTTCATTGTCTGTTGAGCGAGATTATTTCCCTAATATATGTTTTATCCACTTGATTGCTTCCCCTGAACTTTCTTGGACAAATTTGTTCTGTCTATATTGTCTCCTACTATGTTTTGTCATTTAAATGTAAGAACCTTCCTTTCTTGTATTTATCTAGTAAAGGCCTTCTATCTTGAGATACTCTTTTTCTTGTTTGTGGAGTTCTGTGTGTAAGAAGGCAGACTCATGCATTAATCCCTAATAATCTTGGTTCTACAAAGGGCTAATTGAGAGTCAAAGGTTGGTAACAATTGTGCTCTGGCATTAATAGCAGTGTACTGTCTCAGCTCCTTCTGATGTCAAAGAAATTTGTTGGAATGTCTCCGTCAATTCCTGCCACAACAGAGGAGTCTTACTGGGCATTTTTTACATGGTGGAGGTTTTTCTGGGTTTTGGTTGGTTTGTTTTTTTTCAGTGCAGCTTTTCATACTTACAGCTCATATTACCTGTCAGTAAACATGTGATTCAGTAGGATTATGGGTTATACAAGTAAAAGAAAGGGAAGTTTACCCCTAATGATAATTTTGTTTGTTTTTTCTGATACACGATTCTTTTACATTTAACAATGTAAGTTTTGTAATGCGTGGGTTATGTGCACAGGAAAACACTATTATGTTGAGAGTTATTCAGTTTAGAATGCTGTTCTGTTTAATTCTGTTCTGTCTTTAGCTTGTCTGTCCCACATATTTTGGGTCACACAACTTTTGGTCAAAACGGTCTAAAAAAGAGCAAACTGGTTTTGATGACTAGGTCACATTCTGGTTCCATTAGAAGCAATAGGAGTTTTGCCACTGATTCCCTGGCATTAACTGAGCTATCTACTTGAGGAGGTAAGGCAGTTGATCAAAATATAGCTCCTCTTTTATACCATTTCTGCCTAAAGAATGACAAAAATTGTTTCATTCTCTTCTTATGTATTTTGTTTTCTCTGGTAATCAGATCAAGATATCACAGTACTTATGAAGCAACACTAACTCATGCGGACTCTGAAATCCCCACAGTCCCTTGCTGGTCCATGTTCTTAACTTGCACCCTTTGCTCTCCTAGAAAACGTCCTAGAGACAACGAGAGTATCCTGCCCAGAACTAGGAGAACAAATGGATGTGCTCAAAAAGAGGCAGCCCATTGTGTGGCTGCACTTAAGTTTAAGAGTTTGTGCCTTTCAACTGTTTTTTATTCAGCAGTGGATGTGACTGTTATATATAGGAGAGGGCTGGGGGAAATCTGGGGCAGAAGCACTCACATGGGACTTCCATATTTCTGTAGCCACAGGCAGGGGCATTGTGCCACCTGAGACTGCTGCTGGTATTGCAAGCATAGTAAATTTGATGTGTTTAGGAGGTGAGATTTCTGTGCATGCACAAATGCACGGTGTAACACATCTGTTAGAGGCCCAGTGCTTTCTGGATGTACTGCAGTTTGTGTATACAAACTGCATGTTCAAATGGATTTTCGTGTGGGGCTTCAGGGCATTGGCTGAGTAAGACATTCTGTTCTGGTGGGTCTGAGGAATGTGCAGGGGTTCTGCTCAGAGGCACTGTATTTGGTTTTCAATCTGTTTTAGGTTGCCATTAGCCAGTTCTGAATTAATCTGGTCATAGCACCTGAGTGGGTTTTGTCGTTTTGGTGCAATTTTTTTGTACAGAACACAGTGTATCATGTGAATGCGACTTTATAGTACAGCTTGAAGGTAGATGTAAAAGCACTTTGTCTCAAAAAGTCAGTGTTCAAACTACATGCTTGGCAATGTTCTGGAAAAATCTGTATAATCTCCCCTCTTACCAAACAGATTTCCTAAGAACTGATCTGATCTGAGGCCTCTAGCAGTAGTTAAACTGATTATTCTGCCATCTCCTACATGTTTGTGTAGCTGTGCTGGCTCGTGTTATGGATATGGGAGGGATGATAAACCACAGGAGGGCAGATAAGAAAAATCTTTCCCATCTGAGGATGTCATTCTGCATGTTTTTTTCAACAACAAAGTTAGCTTAAGAAATCTCTCTTCCTCCTCAGCCATTCATTCATTCATTTTTTCCCACCCTCCTCTGCATCCACCACCCTTTCAGTGGTGCTGATAGAAGTGCTCATGGGACTTGCTGCAAACCAGGCTGCAGACAGGAGTGCATGGCGTGACATAGGGCACACAAGGCTGTGGCGTAGCAGAGAAACGGGCAGCTCTTGGGAGGGACAAAAGAGAACTTCTAAACAAGTTTTGATAAGAATAAAATTTGTTACGAACTACATCCTTCGGCACTGCTAATATAGCCATTCTCAAGTGTATGTGGCCACATAAGCCATGAAAACATACAGCTTTGCCCAAGAAGAGCACAGTATGCAAGAGAGACATTTTGAATGGACAACAGAAATTAAGCAAGATGGAGAAGATGGCAAGGCAGAACAGTGAACACTGACTAGTTGTCTGTTTGCTTGGCATGGCTAGAGCTTGGGATTTATGTGAAAAAAGGAGTACCTGGGAGCAATCTGACTCACTAGAAAGCCATGTCTGGTGTCTTGCTTAAACACAGAGAGTCATGGCAGAAGGATTGAAAGGAGTCAGTGAATTGGTGTGATTGGAAGGGTAAGAGAGCTGTTGTGGTCTATCAGGCAGCATTAACTAGTCCAAATGGGACTTGCTATATGACGGGTGCTGTACTGAAGACCATGACGATCCTGAAATATTTGCATGATAAAATGCAAGATCCAGTGCAAATGTGATGGGCCACAGAGAGCCTCGAAGATGAAAAGTTTAAACTGCTCCGATGGCTGTCCTGGTAACAAAATGTTTACCCTAATGAATTAAATTTAAATGTACCCTCTTCAGAGAGTTCATATGCAAACATCTGAGGTGTGAGCATGCTGGCCTCTCAAACTAGCTGTTAGAGGTATCTTGGGCAATAGCCTCTCCAGCTTACTCAGAGTTTGGCAGGCAACTTTTTTTCTCATGGATACCTGAACTATATTTAGATAATGCAGCTGGCACATTTCTGAAGGCCCAATAATGAGTTAGGAATGCTCATCTCAAGCATGTGTGTTTGTTCCTTCTTCAAGGCAAGCAAAACTGTCAGGGATCAACAGAGAGATTTGTGAGCCTCACTGGAAGTGGTGGGTTTCCCCAGCATTGTTCTCAGCAGGGGTGGTGTAGGAAGGGACATGCTCCTCCTTGTGTGAGCCCTGAGGGGAAGACTTTTGCAGAGTGACTATGGAAACCAGTTATTTAGTACTTGCTTTTTGGTAAAATATTCAATATCCACTCTGGAATGCATATGCAGACTGTTCCTGGGGATTTAGAAGTCTGAAAGATGATAACAAGGAATAAAAAAGCCACCCCATTTTGGCAAAGGCAGCATGAATTCAACTCTGAGGGATAGGGGGTTACCTACACGCTTTATAGAAAGTTTTGGGTCAAGACTTCTTGTCAGCAGTTGAAAAAAGGCCTCACTCTCCATTCTCACTGAATGGCTTTTCTTCCCCATAAGCAATTCACTCAAAGTTTAAACATGCGGATTTCCAGTTAAGCGTATGATGGCAAAACCTCTCCTTTATAGATTCAGGCACACATATGTTTGTAAACTGAATGTCTGGTAAGGTATTATTGGATTGTTAGCTAAACTATTTTGATGACTCCAATCCTGAGCAGGAGATCAGGATCTCACTATGTTTGTGCTGTCCAAGAACAGGATGAAAAGGCAGTCCCTGTCTCCAAAAAGTATGTGCACACTGGATGCTAGACAGCCAGCAGAGGCATATAGATGAATAAACGAGCACAACTGAGATCTTGTGGAAGCACACTTGGAATGAGAGACAGAAGACTCAGCCCCTCTGCATCCTAATCCCCAGGCTGAGATTTTTGTTTGCATCTTGACAAGGAAGACTTCTCCAAAGAGCATGAAGAAGGAGCTCTGTGGCTGTGCATAGGGCATCTTGAAAGAGCAAGGGCACCAGAGGAGAGCAGGAAGGTGGTGGTTATAGGGCTGCAGTCAGGTTATAAGGATATTATGGGGAGGGAACATCATGTGAGACGGAGGCTGGTGCCAGGTTCTCCAGGATCCGAGCCCACTTTCATGCAAACAGCTGGCAAAACTGCCAGCAAGCTGAACAGGACCCAGCCGGAGTGGCAGAGGCCTGGGAACAATATGCATCCTTGAAACTTCTTGTTGGAGCTGCCGGGCATCTGGTAGGCAGCATGTCACATTGGTTGCCTGAGAGGCAGAAGCTGGCAGTCTTGTTGGTGCACCTCGTTCCTGTTTCCAAATGCCTGGGTGGCTGGGCCAATTGCCAGTACCATCTAGTGTCCAGGTGACTCCACACCAGCTATGGTGTGTACACACTGCTTCTTGGCAAGTGTCGTTGTGGAACTGGGGCTGGAGTTGGGGTTGTAGGAGGATAGTGGGGAAGGATCTTGCAGATGCTGTAGGGAGCACAGAAGAGAGAGGGATAGCTGAGGCAGTCACTGCAGGAAGCAGCGGACTTGGGGAGGAACTGAGGGAGTTATGGTGTGGTCTACCCTGGGGGCAGTAGAGTGGGGATTGTAGGTGGGGTAGGCTGACTGCAGTCTGAGTGTGACCTGTGTTTGAGATCTCTGGTATTGCGTAGGAAAATTTAGTAAATCGAGGACATCGAAACAAAGGGGGAAGAGACATGGGCAAGATGTGTATAAAATGGAGATGTGATGATGAAGGATATGAGAACATTGTGGAGTGTGGGAAGTATAAACGGAAAAGCATATATTATGGAAAAGATCACATGTTGGGAAATAAGGCCGTTTGTGGCCTACTCCTTACCTTGAATTGGTGATTCTTCAAGCATTGTCCATACAGACTATATCCAGCCTTGCACTGGATGCTGCCTCTAGAATAAAGTAGGGTTTCTTTCCTTATTTTGAAGTAACAGTATGCAGACTAATAGCCACAGCACAAGCCACAGGCTTTCAGAGGGTGGATAAAGTATGCCAGTCAGAACTAATCCAATTATCATTTAATTTTCAAATATTTGTTTTAATTTTCCGTAATGGTATGGGCCCCCAGTCCCAGCTCCTTCTTTTTCATTTGTGCTATATCAGAAAATCTGAATTCCCATGCTGGCAGCTGGAAGTATCAGGACACTTGAAAAGAGAGAGCCTGTCCTTACAGATTTTCAGTTGCAGATATAACAGATTTCTGTGCATATGTCCCTGAAAACATGAACAATATATGTGTTTTTTAATATTCAGTAATTTTAGTTATGTTAGTACTTTTTGAGGAAATGTGGCTTGAGAGACTTTGCTTGCTTCTTCAGCTGAGGAATGGAATGGCAACTAGAAGATCACAGAGGAATTGTTTCCAGAGGTATCTTCCGTGCCTGTCACTGATATGTGGTGCAACAGCACTGCAAGGAATTTGAGTGCATTGCCACTGCCTTCACAACTGGTTATGCCCTTGTTTACTGCTGACGTTGATCAGGAGTTTTGCTTCAGAATGACTTAGAATATGAGACACCAGTAGTTAAAACTAAGGTTAGGAAAAATGTTTTTCTACAAAGAAGCATCAGTGCTGGTTAAGACTGCAAGTCCTGCAAAGAAGGATGAGAACAGGGTCTGATTCAAGGGTGTGTTTGATGCTGAACAGACCCCACACAAGGTTTGTTTTCACACAAACTTTGTGAGTGATGCTAAACTACCATTTACTCTCTCTGAGCATTAGTTTCCTGCCTCAAATTCCTAACTTTGTACATGCCCCGGGAGGATGAACCTACCAAAGGCTGTGAAGTTCTTTACTGTGCTACAGGCAGCCATAAAACATATGATTCCCTTGGATTACTTTTTGTCAAATAGGGTAAATCAAGCAAAGAAGCTGAGGATGGAGCATTGCTATCAGAAGCCCTGTTCTTCAGCAGAGAAAACCCCTTGATTCCAAGCCCCAGACATGACTGAAATTCTCTGCTGTCTTTGACTCTGGCAGAATTATAACAGCAGAAGACTTGTCTGTCTCTTCTACTCTGCTCCAGGTAATCATGTAATTTTAATTCCCCTCCTTGCATGTTCATGTAATAGGAGCTGTGGCCTTCAAGAACATACCGTGAAGTGCCCAGGTGAGAAAAACCACTGTGATTGACTTTTTGCAGACACTTAGTTTGCAAAGGGACATTTTTAGATACAGTAAGATACAGTAGAGACCTGTTCTCCCAGCTAAGAATTGCACTTTGAAATCAAAGGTGTTAAACTGGCTTGTCATCTGTCATAACAAGAATATTACTCTTTTTTTAACACCCAGACTCATGGTAAACCTACATAATCCTGAAATGTAACTTTTAACTGTGATTTATGATTATGATTAGATTTGTTGTATCAAGTTGCTGTTGTAAACCCCCATCTTTTCCTAGGAAGGTGGGGCTGTAAATATCCTGGGAATAGGAGAACTGGAATGATATTGCATTGTTTGTTCTAAAAGTTTTTTCATTTCAAAGATGATTAGAAGAAATAACACCAACTCCCAACCCCCCAAAACGAAAAAAACCCAGCTGTCACATAACAAAATCCCATGTAAAGTTTAGTTATCTAATGGCAGTAGATTAAAAAACAAACAAACAAACAAACAAACACCAAAAAAAAAACCCCGAAAAACCCAAGCTAAGCACAAAACATCCTGTAGGAGCCAGAAAAAAAAAGGCACAGATTCAAGTTTTAACTGTGAGAACAAAAAACATTTTCAGGGTGACTGTCAGCTTCCCCAGATGTGAAATGCATAGACTCTAAATTGTAACAACACTGGGAAAGCAGACAGATCTTCCACCCTGTCCCCTCATTCATATGAGGCATTATGATAAAATGAGAATGCTAAAGATATTTTTGCAAAATAAATTTATCAGCGCCTCAAACCGTGGCTTGCAGCTGCCAAAGGTCTGGATTGTATCCAGAAGATTACAGGAAGTCATGCAAAAGAAAAACGAATGTTTTTCCATCATAAACCCTCATAGTGTTGTTTTTATTTCAGGGCTGCCATCTTGCTGTCACCCTGGGATAGAGGCTTGCAACTGAGTGTGCATACATGTGTGTAGCAACTCACTAAAGCCTTTACTGACAGAAAAGCATCACTAAGTGCTCCTGGTTTTGATATGTAGAGCACCAAGGGAGTGAGCTCCATGCTTGCAGCTGAGCAAAAAAACTCATTGCCTTTCCCCTAGCCTGGATCCAGTGCATAGGTCACCCTATTCCCATCAAGCTTGCTGGACACCGCTTCCTCTCCTATAACCAATATTCCCTTTCTGATTTCCCATGCTTACAAGGCAGTTTGAAGCAGGTCATGACGATAAAATTTTGACTGCTCATCAACAGGCTTAGAGTTATTTTGTGTGCAGAGAAGCACTGGGGAGGCATTGCATAGCATGGACCGTCTGCAGAGATAATTTGAGGAATAAAGATCTGTCTTGCTTCTCTAGGGAAGAGACAGGAAGGACATGCCTTGGCTGGGTGGAGAAGAGGTGTTCCTGGGGAGAGAGCCCCCTCCACACGGGACTGGGAGGGAGGACAGGCTCTCTGCAGGAAGGCTGTGCAGGTCTTCCAAGAGCACTCTTTGCAGGGATGTACCTTGACATCCATCGTGCCACAGTAAATCTACAGCCCTATCCACTGGGAGGAATCAGGAGTTCAGTCAGGGTTCAAGAGTTGCCATCGGTCAGCCAGGGCTCTCCTGGCGTTTTCAGCAGGACTTTTGAAGTGTTTGACTCTGAAGTGCTCTAATCACAGGAAAAGGACAACAGGAAACCTCACCTCGGGAGAGCTGGTCAGAGGGAAGGGCTGGCCTAGCAGAAGTAAACAAAAATATTTTAATTGCCTGTGAGAATACCAAACGGAAAAGTGGGAGGGAGAGCTGGTAGTTTACTCCTCATTGAGACTGCTGAAATGCCCCTAGGAATTCGGAAGAGCAAGGTGGGGATGTTGGTGTCCTGCGCCATTTCCATGTTTATCTTTTGAGTAATCTTTTGTTGAACAGCAGACTCCTGTGCACTCCAGGAATATGCAAGCTGAGCACCAAAATTACAGTTCTGTCTAGTCCTTTTGTCATTGCACTGAGAAACAGCCCAAGGGCCTGACAAAATCAGTTCCAGTGTCTTCACACAAATACTCAAATATGTCACTTTTTTTTTTTTTTTTTTTTGAGAGACAGATACGGCATATCTGACTGGGACCAGAATTCAGTGGGTATGTTAAAAGTAAGGACCATGTTTGTGTAAGAAAAAAGCTAACAAGCCTGCTTTTGCATGGGGTAATGCCGTAGATGTGTTTGCACACTGAGTGCTTAAAAGCACAATGTGTTCAATATAAGATAAATAACATGACCCTGCCTCGAGGAGTAGGGACTACAGCTTGGTTTTCTGCTGGAAGGTGTTTTTCTGTCGGGGTTTTGTTATAAGAACAGCTCCTTTAACATCAAAAAAGCTCCTGAGAACCCAACAGCACAGTCCAGAATGATGAGCCGTTTTCATCAGTTTGAGCTGTTTAAGCTTGAGCATTTTCTTCAGTTTAAATTTCTGGGACTACTGAGCAGGAGATGGATCCAAAAATGAAACAGAGTGATGCTCCTCCCTAGCTCTATGAAACCTCTATCAGGGCCAAAGTTTTAAGTGAACGTATTATATTAAAAAACAGCTTTCATCTCTTACAGAGGCTCTATTGGGCTTCAGAAAGGGTTTTGGAGTCGTCTGAATTTTTACTTCTTACCCATGACTACAGCTCCTCAGATGGCTTGTTGTGGAGCTAGCAGTCTCTAATCACATCGGGTCGGGCCAGAACCGCTCCGACATTGATAGATACTTATTTTTGCTCTAAATCCTAACGTGAGCTGGAAAACGAGAACCCTGCCTAAAAGGTTATCAGATCTAAAGCACTTTTACTGGGATGAGGAGGAAATACAGCAGTGGTAAACAAATATAAGAACCTATTGTGACTGCGGCTTAGAATCACCAGGAGACCAATTAACACCTTTTTGTTAGGATTAACCATTATGATGTTTGCAGCAAGAGCCTTAAATTGGTACTTTCTTGTAGTTCAAAGAGTGACTACATTGCAGTTACAAGGGAAGTGGAGATCAAAGCTCCCAGAACAAATAATTACATGAAGGTAAATTCCATCTGATGTAGGAAGCAGCAGAAGCCTCCAAAGAATAGCAAACAGTCTGGCAGGGAGCAGCTTGTAGGAGTGTGAGCAACACAAAAGGCAAGCTTTCAAAGAGAGAAACGCCTCTTCTCAAAATGATGGAGTGAATTGGCCGCTCTGAAACCATTTCGTTATACGGGGCTGCTCTTCGCTGTGTCAGCAGCTCCATTATGAAGCTTTTATTTTCTGAGGTTCATCACTCAGCTGAACCAGTGCTAATACGTAGCATAGAAAGCTTGTGTGGGCTGTCTCTGCTCGGCTGGGAATTTTAAAGGTAATTAAGGAGGAAAAAGCCCATTGTGCTATATTTGATGACTGTTTTATTTTCTTGGTGTTGGTTTTGTGCCCAGGAGAGGGGGTTAAAGGGTGGGAATAATGGAATTCCCCTAGTTGCCGCCATGTTCCTCTTGAGGCCCTTCAGTGGTAGTTTGCCAATGAGAAACTTGCATTTAAATAAATAACTCTGGAATTAATTGAAGTCTCAGCTTTGATGTAGTGTGTGCTTAGATGATATTGTCTCTAGTTTAGACCTCGAGCTTAAAGAAGAGGGGACTTTCTTTTTCTTACCTAAAACACCAAAGAAGGGCTCGAGGCCATGAGTAAGTGGTTATGGTGTTTTAGCGGTTTTTTGAACGAATCATTGTTTTATTTATTTCTTTATTTTTGCTGAAAAGCACTAATAAAATGGGTAAATGACAGCTGAAGAAGCCATAAATTTGCATTGCTTCAACAAATAATGGGTTATGTAAGAAGAAACCCCTCCAACCAAACAAAACAGAAGCAAAATTTCAAAAAATCTCGAATTTTCTATTTTGTCACTTTCAAAGCTTAATATTTCTTTGTTATTTATTTTTTTCCCAACTTGAAAGGTGCCAAAATTTGCCAAAATTAAAGACGCACCTTTAAATAAAGAGTTAAAGTGAAGGAATGTGTATAGTGCAAACAAAGAAAAAGTGTCCTGCTTTGGTTGACATATGAATGGAAACTATACAGCAGAAATGTACCTGTCCTGAAAATGAAATAAATTATCAAAATATCTATAAATGACACTGCAATTACTCTCCTTCCAATTAGAAGCTGGGAACATTTAATTCCATAAGAAGCCTCCTCCTTATTCTCCTAGGTTATAAAAGATGTATTCCTTCGAAGACTGGGTGTCATGGAATAATAAGCACTTCGGTATGGGGTTGACTCACCTGTTTTCTCTCAGCTTGTGCTCAGCTGACCACCTGTATTCCTGTCAGCCTCCTGAGGCAGATAAAATGTTTGTTATACAATTAAATATTTATTGTGTCCTGAGGGTATTCTGGATGAGATCTGCATGGGGTTAAGAGAAGGTGTGTTTCAGCTGAACTGGGCCAAAAAGCTGCACTGACCTTCTGAGCACAGCTTGATTCAGTCTTTTTTTAATTTAACTTAAACTGACAGGAATTAGTATAAATACAACTATGCACAGTGTGTTTTTAATGGTAAGAAGTTTGAAGCCATGTAATTAACCTAGTTTAAATAAGATACTAGTTATGGTACTGAAACTTATTTTTTTCCCCAATATGTTTGTTAAAAGAAACGGATTTGAAACAAGATATTTTTCCTCCCCTTTCATGGGCAATGCAGGGATTAGCTGCCACCTTCTCCATCTAAAAGTAGGCAGCAAAGCCCACTGATTTTAAACCTATAACATCAATATGAGAACAAGAAAAACTATTCCTACAAAAGCAATAATATTTCTAGGTGAGTTCCCTCCCTCCCTTCCTCCCTGTTCCGCCCCAGTTTGTCTTTTTGCCTACTGGGAAAAATCTACTACAGTATTGACTGTCAAGTCAGTGTGCATCAGAGTAATTTAACTTTTAGAATGAAATCAACACTTTTCAGGCCATTTCACCCTTTGTGTGCCTCTTTGAGTCACTGGCATGCTGGGCAGGTGCCTCTACCAGCTGAAGACAGGCTTCCCAAGCCCACAGGGCTGCACAGGGCTGCTGCTGAACAGAAGAGCTGTGTGCTCCAGTGTGAGGGATGCTGTGTGTCCCCCTGCTAGGGAAGAACAGGAGGTTTTGTCCCTTGTGCGGCACCGTAGTGTTTGAAGGAGCGCATGAGTTCTGCAGGCTGGCCCTGGCAGCCCCTCTGCCCCATCAGGCACCTTCTTCCTTGGGCAGCACAGCAGCATGGTACTTCAAACCCAGCCTGTACACCTGCCTCCCACCCAAAAGAGCTTGTGATGTTCATTAGGTGAAGATAAGAGGAATTTTGACAAGCCTGCATGAAAGCTCTTGATTTTTTTCCCGTAAAGACAAGCCAAACAAACGAGACGATTCACTACCCCTTGGTGCATGTGCTGGAAGGTGTCCATGCCAGGGAGGCAGTGGGTCACCACTAGGACATGCTGTCCATCCCTGGGAGCCAGGCCAGGCACCATGGCCATGCGCCATCCCTTCCTGAAGCTGGGGGGGGCCACAAGGGGAAGGTGGGTGAGCCTTTCCCTCTTCCCTGCATGCAAGGCTGCTTTTAAACACAGCAAATCTGGTGTTTAGGTCAGGTCGATGTTTTGACACTGTCTGACAAAAGCCAGGAAGCGCACACTTTGCACTGACCCTGAGCACCTCGCTAACTCCCACGTGTTTGTTTTCACAACAACACGAGCTAAGGGCTGGATTTAACTTATGAATTTCCTGGCTTTTGTCAGTTTGCCTTACAGCCATAATTTGGTTTGAACATAGTTCTTTCCGTATTTAATATTAATGCTGGAAGTGCTATTTACAATAGCCATCTTCTAATGAGTGGGAAAGAACACAAAGCCTTTCTGGAGGGAGAACATAAAGTGTTTGAAATTGGTAAAAGACATGGGGGATGTTGGCAGAGGATCACTTATAATAAATGATCGTTTTGTTTTTACTCATTAAGAGGTCAGTTCCATAAAAAAGAACACTTCTTACTCTTTTAGATGCTCTTATCACAAAAAGGGCTATTCTTTTATTTACTGCCTTGCAGAGGCAGAAAGGGAATTATTTGTATCAAAGAAATAATATGAAGCATGTCTTCAAAGACCCTGTAAAAATAAAGAGTACATTTGTTGGAACATGTAAAGGAGGAACTCTTGCTTGGTTCACTTTGATGAATTTGACTGTAACATCTCTTGATGGTTCTTTTTTTTTTCTTTTTTTTTTTTTTTTTTCACTGTGAGGATTGAGTGTAAAAGCTTGCAATCCCCTTGGAAGTTAATGTGAGATTCCTTCTTACATGAGCGGGGCAAAATTCATGCTTCCCTTGGAACCAGTAGCATTAGTCACTGGAGATGACTTCCCAGCAATGTCTTATCACAGAACTCAAGCTGCACCTAAACAGCATTTTATATGCTGTAATTGAGACACAGGCTTATCTCATCCCTCATTCTGTGGCCATTCGCTGCTGTTCCAAATGTGGTTGTCCAGGAATTCAAAAAATTAAAGGGAGCAGGCATAAAAATGCTGAGAGACGACAATTCAGAAGGTTTCTGAATTATGGTTTCTCAGATAGAGTCCTGAATGCCACAGTTGATGAGTCACACACGCTGTGGCCTTCCTCTGTGCTTCTGAACTAGGTCGTGGCGTGTTTTATCAACCGCGGCGCATCCACTTCCTTACAGTCTTTTCTCTCATGTGATGCGTCCATAGGGTGCAGTAGGACCCATGTGTTAGACCTGCTTCCTGTGCAATTTTTCCACCTTGTGATTGAGTTAGCTCTCTTTTATTTTTTTTCTCTTTTTCTAAGTTTTAAATAGGAGAAGATCCTTCCAGCCTTTGCTGGGATGGATTTAATAGAGCTGCTTTGCAGAGAGATGATTTCTCCCCTCTCTTCCCAGTCAATCAAGAGGAGTTGCCTAGAAAGCTTAGAGAAAGAGCCCCCTGCAACTGGCTTAGGTTCTGATGCTAAATGACTTGCTTTAGTGCAGCCATCCAAATCCCTGGTCTCTTCTGTGGTTGTAGTGCGCCGTGTAAACTCAAGTCATGTTTCCTCTGGCACAGACCTTACATTATTTTACAATATAATGAGTATTAATACAGAACATTACATGACAAACAGAGTCCACATGGCATGTCCTCATGCTCTGCTTCTGCCATTATTGGTGCTTGATTGTTTCAACACAGCTATAATTCACCGTTATTGAGGCCATCAGCCAGCCTCAGGGGTGCAGAGGAGTACCGTGCTGAACGGACCCTGCCAGGGAACATTGTGCCTGGGGGCTGGCAGAGCCTGTTTCCCGGAGGAGGAAGGTTTTGTTCTCCCAAGCAGACATCCTGACCCATTGTGGAAGGCTGGCAGGGCAGCGAGCTGACACAGGGCTTGACACTGCCTGCAGAGATTGTGCTCAGACCCTACAGATATAGAAATTGTCATTTGCTTGTTAGCCTCCTGCTGGCAGAAGCTCTATTTGCCTTTGTTTTGAGCTAAAGGCTCCCTTTCCCTCTCTCAGCCCTTGAAGGTTTCTCTGTAAGAACAAAATAAGGGATTTCTCCATAGAAGAAAGGGGGTTTTGGACAATGGATAGAGTTACAAAGCAGTGAAGGACATGCTTCCTCTGCGTGACAAGCAGCTGGAGTGAGAAGCCTTTGAGTGTGCAAATAGAAATCATTGTGCTGGGTGTTTGTGGAGTTACTTATTCATTAGATCCCTTTTCACTAAGTTAATGAACTTATGCAGCCTGATCCTGCTTCTAATTTAGCTGGTGTCAGTCACAGTTCTGCAGAGTTTGGGACAGATCACTGGATTTCTGAACTAATCCCACTCAGGCCACTGAATTTTATTTGCATACCGGTGCTTGGCTGGGGTGAATATCTTTCAGAGTTAGCTTCAGAAAGGTGCTCAGGCTTGATTCAAAAGCGTGGGGAGAAGAGAATCTACCCTTCCTTTAGTAGCTTGTTCCAGAGGTTAGCAAACCATGTTGTTAGACTATTTTGAGTATATCTGCCTTCACCTTTTATCTATTCTTCTTGCTGTGCCTTTCCCAACTAGATAACTGGTAGAGTTTTTCACAACTGTGCTTTTTATTTCTTATTACTTTCATGATTCTTTGGTGCCTCTCCTCCAGTTTTCCAACATCCCCTTAAAAACAAGAGTGTAGAACATGGATATTGCTCTGAGCAGCGCTTCATACTCAAGGAAAATTGCTTCTTTAAAAAAAAATAATAAAAAAAAATTAGTAGCCTCTGTTTATAGGATTGCAATAAAACTGTTTGCTCTTAAGATAAGCAAAACCTATTTATTTCTGAAAGTTTGTATGTTTGACACTTGTGATTACCTCAGTGATGAAAGCTGGGAGTCTGAACACTCTCCTCCTTCCTATCCCAATTGCTGCCTGCTAAACCAGGGACTGTCAGAGGTCAGAGGATGGTGAGTTAATCAAGAAGATCAAAAAACCTCTTGTTTTCTCCATTTTCACAGAGAAATAAAGTGGGTTTCAACATTCAGAATTTTTTGTAGTATTAAAATAACCTAGATGCTTAGACACCTCTGCACAAAAGGCTTGTGTGATTGCAAAGTGCTGTCAGTTTCAAGAAGGAATAAAATTTGTCACCCTTATTAGTCTAATTTTCCTTACAGTTCAGGCATGTTCACCTAGGGATTTCTACTTGGCTGAGTAACTTTCAAATTTTTTAAAATACACTTATAGGATCATAGGATCACTCCTAATGTATAGACATACTGAAATGTTTGGCTTTGAAGACCCAGCATTCACATTATGTGTGTTTTGTGACTGATCTGTATATATCAACCTATATGTGGGTATGTGTATATATTTTTACACTTCTGAGAAGCTCCAGTCTGGTCCAGTGAGCTAAAAGTCCATTGGTGCTTAAAGAGTACAAGGTGTGCTTTCAGAGTGTATCTTCTGGCTTAGTTTCATGCAAAAGGAATCTGGTTTTATGCCACCTGCAGCACAAATCAAAATACTGGTAGTAGGGACTACCACCAGACTGGTTTCAGAAGTGTGTCTCCCATCTGAAGTAAAATGTTAACATAGGCACTCTCTTCTTCTCTTGATGATGATGTAACTTTGAAAATGAGCATCAGAATGCACGGTTAAAATAAAACTGCTTTCTTTTCCTGATGAATTACAGTGCCTTGTTTTGGAGACTGCCAGGAGCCCTGCATCTGTTTTGCAAAGTATGTGGATCATGGCAGTGGAAGATTAATATTTGCTTCTGCAAACTTCAGACAACAGTTGGGATTTGTTGTAGTACATGGTAGCTAACCACATGTAAGAAGGTCTTCAGGCTTGGCTCCTGACAGATAAACTAGAGTGAGCGGCAGCAAAATTTGGTTTAATTATCACTTTAAATACAAGTAACTAAAATACAACTTTGAAAGAGCTTCTCTAAAGTCAACTGGGAAGCCTCCAGCAAAGCTGGTGAATTCCCTTAAGAATCTAGCTCATTTATTCTGTTACTGTGGAATACTGCATATTGATATAACCATACAGTCCCTCACAGAACACAGTGGGATGCTTTACCATGGCTCAAACCACAGCATGGGCTCGCTGATGAGCCAGGAGTCAAAGGGACCTCCTGTTAAAGGAGTTTCAGTAGAAGAACCCTATTTATAGTCATTACAAGCAAATTGTCGTTTTCTTTTTAAAGTCCTCAAAGAAGAAAATGAGGGCATCACACAAGAATTTGGGTCTACTACAATCAGGGTATAGTCTTCATATTCTTAGTTACAGCTCTCTGGACTTCACTACCTGTACAGCAGATATATTTGGATCAGCAATTTTGATACAAGCTTCGATGTTGGGGTTTTTTTTGTCTAGAACAATAGTGTAAGAATACAACGATATAATCTTGGCATAAACGGTTAGCTTTCCAGGGTCTAGTTTTTCTGCAATATGTTGTCTTCAGGGTAACTCACAAATTCATCATCATTGGCATTAGCGCAACTAACTGGGCTTAATTTTGTTATTCTGTATTCTAATTTTAAGTGCTACACTGTTTCCTCTCCTCTTAGGCTGACATTAATCACTTCAGGAAACACTATGCTTTGTAGCCGGAGGCCCTCAGTCTTGCAAGTGTTCAGCCAGCAGTGATCTGATAAGCTTAGTGCTGAAAGTACTTTGTGAAAAGAGATTTCATTTATCTTGAATATTGGGTAACAAACTGTCTAGATTTCCTTTTTAATACATCATTTCTATACAACTTAGACATCAGACAGAATATCCAGACCAGAAATGTGAAAAGGTGCAGTTGAATGAAGCACACTACTGAGCTTTTAATCTTTTTTGCTTGCAAAATGCAAAGGAAATACTATATAATCAGGTTATCATGTTTGACTCACACCAGCCGTCCAGTTTGTACATGAAGTTGTCCAAACAATGCATTAATATGTGAGACCTTTAGTTTGAAGTTCTATATACCAGCATAATATTGGAACAAAACTCAGTTATTAGTTATGGTATCAAAGCAGGGATAAATGTGGGGCTTTTTAAAAAAAAAAAAAAAAGAAAAGAAAAGAAAAGGAAAAAAGGCAGCATGGCTTGAATTCAAGCATGGCTTTATTTCAGATAAAAGTAACAAGGCCGAAGGAAAAATGAAATGGAAAACAGATTATTGAAAAACACAAGCAGCCTTTGCCAACCAGTCATATGAAAATATATGAATTTTGATGATTTGTGTTGCCAAACCTTGAAGCTATTTAAAAGGCTCAGACTTTGAGGTAGTGGGTACTTGTTTAACGAGTTCCAAATCAGGCACCTTAAGCTGTTGTTCTTTTAATTTAAATAACCAACCCCTGTTTTGTTTTCTTTTTAATTCACTTTCACATTAAATGTACTCATTGGCAGATACCTGACTCATTTCTGGATCCCTGTCTTTGCCCAACAGAACTTGTATTGGGTATGGGTGGAAGAGCTGTTTTATGACTCAACCTAGAGAAGTGGGGAGCTCAGAGCTATAATCCTGCCTCAGTCAGAGATGTTCCCATGAAGCCTAGTTTCATTAATTAAGTAGACTAGTCTTTAAATGGGATTAATTACATGGGTCTAACTTCTAAAGCTTGCTGAATGTGAGAAATAATATGGTGGGTTACGGGAAATGCATCAGTGGGCAGTAGTTTAGGATGTTCATGAACCTTTCTCTGGGCTACAAAGCAACTCACATGTGAGAAGTGTTAACACAGCACTGTGCAGCTCCTTTTATGTCTTAGTTTACAAATGAATGGGCTGGCTTGTTCTGGCCTTTACTTTCTGCCTAGGGCCTGAAACATCGTATTTGTGTATCAGTAGGAATAGTAGGAAACATATTCATTGTGGATTTGGCAGCAGTATAGGTGGAAATAATGAAAATACAAATATAAGGCACAAAACGACAGCTATGTGGTGAACTTTTGAAACAAAACCTGAACTTGAGGTTTGTGGAAAGGATGAATTTGGCAGACTTTTTACTTCTTTATTAACACAAGTTATTCTATAAATAACTTATAAGTTATTCTGGATTTATTTACTGGAAATTTGTTCTGAAAGGCATTTAGGTAACCAGGCCATCTCATTAAGGCAAGCATAAATCCCAGTGTGCTACTAAGTGTCTTTGGGGTGTTTAACATCTCTCGTACCATGTTATCAGACTTAACTTATTTTACTGTATATACTCCCTGTGGTGTCCTATCCTCGACTTGGATTATAGCAATTTACTATTTGTCATTGTTGAATTAGTATTCGCTTCCTGTTTTGACTGTACTAATGTATAAACTGTGAATCAAGAGGAACGTTAACCGAAGAGCATCATGAATCTGACCATCACGTTCTTACTTAGGCTTTCTATTGTAGACTTCAGTGCTGGTTGCAGCAGATGATTGCAAGCTACAGTTCAGTCTTCCGATGATAGTAAAAAAAGTGGAACCTGATGGTAGTACATTAGGCTAGAGAGATGAGGAGGAAACTGAAACAGTCTGTTGGGATTTTCCAAGCGAAACACCTTACTTGGGAATAAGAATTTTGTAATTAGCAGCAATTGTTATTGACTTTGGACAATGTAGAAAAAGTGCGAGAATCTTCATGTTTATTGATCTCTGCTTCTAGTTTGTCCTACAGTAAGACTTGTGGTTGTAGATTCCAGTTTGTTCTTAAAAGACCTCTCTTTCCATGCAGTATTTAGACAAACAGGTCACATTCCCTAGGTGGTACATTTAAGTGTTTCTGCAGTACAAACACGGCTAGGCGTACAGTTTACAAATCTTGCTCTCAGCTGGGCCAGCTGAGGGATTACTAGCCTACCGATGCTGAAAGAGCTGTGTATTGAAGAGTTTTAATAAAAGCTTTCTTCACTTTGTAAGGCAATCTCTGTGCAATTGGTTCATGATCTTGCAAAGCAGGCAGCTGGCTGACAGTATTTCATTGAGCCTTAATGGAGAAAAGCCAGGTCTGAAGAAAATTAGTGTAGTAGTCTCAAATATTTTAATAAGGTATAGACTTTCTATGAGCTCAGTCTTATTATTTGGTTTAAAACTTGTTTTTAAAAAGAAATGTAAAAGAAAACACACAACAGTCTGGGAAAAATCTCTTGAGTGAAGCAGGCTGTAATCTTGTTTTAGTCTAAACTCAAATGTGGCATAGTTTAGGAAGTTATTTACTGAGGCCAAAGAGCCAAAAAAGAAAAAGAACATGGAATATGCAACTAGTGCTAGTCTTTGTTATTGATTTCTTTAAAGAAATAAAAATACATGTTTTGTTAAAGAAAAAAATGCTACATCATTTAAAGACCAGACTTGCTCTGAGGGTTATGCTCTTCTTTTGAATTAATAAAACCTGACCAGTCTTTATTTGATTTACATGAAGCTGAAATTGGGCAATGGTTCTTTACCTGTATTTATCTTGACATTTTACTGCTTCTGTTTCAGACCTGAAAAATTATTTTTTATTTAATGTTTGTCCATTTTCTTCCCCCAACAGTAGCAGTTAGGCTAATATGTTATTGCTGCTTCTTGTAAATCTTGCTGGACTTTGTAAACGATTTGCTTTAGGAATATAATATTATAATAAAATGAAGTATTGTTTTGGACCAATATGCTCAGGTTTAATGTTTTCATTATTTGATTTGAAGTAGCAGAAACAGATTTGCGACAAACCAAATCTTGTCTGTCAATGAAGCTGTTAGTTTGCAGTGAACAAAGTACCATCCCAAAACATTGAACATTGAGACCCATTTAATTGCCCTGGGGAAAAGTGCTTTCCTCAGGATCACCATGCCATACTTCATTTTGTTCAGTGTGTAAGAAAGATACGAAGAGAAAGACTGGACTACTTCTTAATTCAAGGGCTTAGCTGAACTGCAGTCTAGACACATTTTTGTATATATTGAACCATTAGAAAACTTCTCAGCTTGCAAGTCAATGAATACCAGGAATACATTCTGAATCCTATTGGTTCCGGCCTGTATTTATTTCTAAGTATAAAATCTGTGTGAGCCAAAAAATTTCTTCATAAACTAAAGAGTGGTTTTCTCAGCAGGAAATTTTTTGGCTCACACAGTCTGGCACCACTGGAAGTTAGTGGCTGGCATGTCTCCTTGTGATACACAGATGAGGCACAGACAGCAGAGGGTCAGTCTTTCTCAGGAAGGAAGATGACTAAAATATTGTGTGCTTGAGATTGCTGGTCAGGGCAAAGAAATACAGTACTTGAAAGAATGATGGGAAGGGTGATTTACTTTGAGCATATAAAGAGCAGCACGCATGTAAATTACAAGCCAATTTAAATTTCCTAATCTGTTTATGTACTCTTCTAGAGCCCAACTCTCCTTGTTGCCAGCCAAAGGCAGTGTGAGTAACACCTCGCAGAATTTTTCATCTTGGGAAGGATTTCATCATCATAGAACAGAATCATCATAGAATGGTTTGGGTTGGAAGGGACCTTGAAGATCACCTGGTTCCAACCCCACTGCCATGGGCAGGGACAACTTCCACTACACCAGGTTGCTCAAAGCCCCATCCAACCTGGCCTTGAACACTGCCAGGGAGGGGGGAACCACAGCTTCCCTGGGCAACCTGTGTCAGTGTCTCAGCACCCTCACAGGAAAGAACTTCTTCCTAATATCTCATCAAAATCTCTCCTCTTTCAGTTTGAAATGGTTACCCCTCGTCCTATTACTACACATCCTGATAAAGAGTCTCTCCCCACCTTTCCTGTAGGCCCCCTTGAAGTACTGGAAGGCTGCTGTAGGGTCTCCCCAGAGCCTTCTCTTCTCCAGGCTGAACAAATACTACTCTCTCCACTTGTCCTCACAGGGGAGGTGCTCCAGCCCCCTGAACATCTTCGTGGCCTCCTCTGGCCCCACTCGAGCAGGTCCATGTCTTTCTTATGCTGGGGGCCCCAGACCTGAACGCAGTGCTGCAGGTGGGGTCTCACCAGAGCGGAGTAGAGGGGGAGAATCCCCTCCCTTGACCTGCTGGCCACACTTCTTTTGATACAGCGCAGGATGCAGTTGGCTTTTTGGGCTGTGAGCGCACATTGCCTGTTTGTATTCCATTTTCAATCCACCGGCACCCCCAAGTCGTTTTCTGCAGGGCTGCTCTAAATCCACTCATCACTCACCCTGTATCTGTGCTTGGGATTGCTCTGATCCAGGTGCAGGACCTTGCACTTGGCCTTGCTGAACTTCATGAGGCTTGCACAGGCCCACCTCTCCAGCCTGTCGAGGTCCCTCTGGATGGCCTCCCTTCCCTCCAGCATGTCAGCCACACCACACAGTTCGTTGTTGTCAACAAACTTGCTGAGGGTGCACTCAATCCTACTGTCCATGACACCAACAAAGATGTTAAACACACCAGTCCCAATACTGACACCTGAGGAACGCCACCTGTCACTGGTCTCCACTCTGACATTGAGCTGTTGACTGTGACTCTTTGCGTGTGACCATCCAGCCAGTTCCCGAGTGGTCCATCCATCAAATCCATGTCTCTCCAGTTTAGAGACAAGGATGTCACCTGGGACAGCGTCAAATGCTTTGCATGAGTCCAGGCATATGACGTCAGTTGCTCTTCCCTTACTCACCATTGCTGTAACCCCATCGTAGAAGTCCATCAAATTTGTCAGGCAGGATTTGCCCCTGGTGAAGCCATGTTGGCTGTCACCAATCACCTCCTTATTCTCCATGTGCTCTAGCATAGTTTCCAGGAGGATCTGCTCTGTGATTTTTCTGGGCACAGAGGTGAGACTGACTGCCATGTAATTCCCAGGGTCTTCCTTCTTTCCCTTTTTACATATGGGGGTTATGTTTCCTCTTTTCCAGTTGGCAGGAACTTCATCGGACTGCCGTGACTTCTCAAATATGATGGATACCATGACTTCTCAAATATGATGGATAGTGGCCTAGCAATTTTGTCTGCCAGTCCTTCAGGATGCGCGGATGTATCTCATCAGATCCCATGGACTTGTGCACTTCACCTTCAGATTCCTTGCTCTGTGGCTTTACAAAATTTGAAAATAATAGTAGTCTCTGAGTTACGTTGTTATCAAATTTTGTGGCCTACAATCTAGGCTATCAGTTAGTACTTACGGTTGCAAGTATCTTTGTAAGAGAGTGATCAGGACAACTATTGGAGCCTAAATGGCCTTTGTACATGGGTCAGTTAGTCTTGGTTTTAATGAGCTGCTTTCTTACATGTCTTGTAGTTCTAGCACGTACTTTTGTAATAAAATTGGGTGCATTTCATCTTGCTGTCTTGAATAGTCTATTGGGTCCTTAACTAGGAAACATTTCGTCAGGAACAATGTCTTAAGTATACATACAACTCCCATTGCCTTTCTCAGTCTATCTTTATATTTCTGTAGGGTATCATGATGCCTGTTTTTCCCATGCAGCCAAGAAGCAAGGAGTAAGTGACTTGCCCAAGATTGTCCATGGTGGTTTTAAGTGATGGACATATAAATTTGAAGTGCTGGGCAGATCCCTGAGTCACTGGACAGTTTTCACCTTTACTGCTGCTTTTTATTGTTAACAGTAACTCAGCTCTGCTACAATTTGCCATGTTGGCGTTGTATTATAAGCAAGAGAATAACTACACCTTTTAATGCTCTGAACCAGTCCCTTTAATCCTTTAAGCCTATTCAAACTAGGCTCAATGGACAAGGTGCTAGAAAAAGCTCTGGGAGTCAGCAATCTGCCTATGGGAAGAGCGTGTCCCTCTGCAACAGTGAAACTAGAAATGGTCACTGTGAACCCTGGAATAAGATGTTTCACCTCTTAGCACTCTCATGGTGCTTGTATTTACATTGCTCAGGGTAGAAGCCAGGTATCCAGTGCTGTAAGTTGGCCTGCCTATGTGTATTAGGTTATATCTAGGTTCTATAGACTCTAAGTTGACTATACTATGACTTCATTCTGTTATTTGTGTTTGTCCTGGTTTTGACTGAGATAGAGTTAATTTTCTTCCTAGTAGCTGACCCAGTGCTGTGTTATGGATATACAGTGTTGATAACACACTGATGTTTTAGTTGTTGCTGAGTGGCACTTCCACTAAGTCAAAAGACTTTTCAGCTTCTCACACCACTCCACCAATGAGGACACTGGGGCTCCACAAGACACTGGGAGGGGACACAACCAGAACAGCTGACCCCACCTGACCACAGGGATATTCCATGCCACATGACATCATGCTGAACAGTAAAACTGGGGGGAGTTGGCCAGGGGGTAGCGGCCTGCTGCTCAGGGACTGGCTGGGCATCGCTCACTGGGTGGTGAGTAATTGCATTGTGTATCACTTGTTTTACGTATTCTTTTATCATTATTATTATTTCCTCTTGCTTTTCTGTCCTATTAAACTGTCTTTGTCTCAACCCATGAGTTTTACCTTTTTTTCCAATTCTCTTCCCCATCCCACTGGAGGGGAGTGAGTGAGTGGCTGTGTGGTGTTTAGCTGCCTACGGGGTCAAACCACAATGGTATTGTTATACGCTGTTGTTTGCAGTGAATAGGGAAGATACTACCTGGTCTTTTCAAACATCTCATCACTTGAGTCAAAAACATTCCAGAAAGTCCTTGCCCCCAATGGCAAAGGAAGAGCTAGTTCAGAATGCAGAAGTATAAGGAAGATTTCCCTCAACAAAAGACCATTTGGATTTTTAGCAATATGTTTCCAGAATGTTGGAATACAGTTCTATGATATTGCTGAATGTAGTTTAGGCTTCAACTAAATGCTGGCAGGCATGGGTATTCTCTCACAGCAAATAAAAAGAGCTGCTTCGTTTAAAACATTGAACTATCAGACCAGACCATTGCCAGCAAAACCTGGTCAAGATGACGGCTTTCCCCTAAAAAATGAAGTTGGATGCAAAGTTTGTATACAGAAAGAGCTTTTCCAAGGTTGCCAGGTCTTGTCTGCAGAAAATGCAGAAATGAGGCAGGTAGGAGTTTGTCCAGATTTCAGGAGACAATAGTATTTTGAATTATGCCGGTTATGCCAAGTAGAAGCAGCAAGCTTCATGGAAGTTAGTTTTAATTCATCTATGTTAGTACTTGGCATTTCATAAAATTTTAGTTTATTATCCATGGTTTGCCTGATTTTTTTGACAGTGGCTACATATTCCCCAAACTAAATAACTTGAAAGAGAAAAACACAAATTTTTCTTGGACAGCATACTTAAAGCAGGGGAAAAAATGTTTCTTTGAAGTTTAGGGGATGTCTGAAATTTTGGTGGTGTGGATGAAGTACTGAACTTTTAATTCTTCTATATACACAAAGGCCGTCCTTTGCAAACCTGCCTAGAATAAGGATGCTGGAATGGTGGACTCTAACCTACATTCAGACCAGGCATAAACTTTATTTGGACATTGACATGGTATCATCTAATGTATCCCTGGAGGAGATCCTCCATTTCTTAGCTGTCTGTAGGGGATCAGCAGTAGGCTACTGATGGCACATAGTACTTGGCTGCTGTAATGGATGGCTTCTGGATGAGCAAATTTTAATTAAAAAAAATTAACTGCTCTAGATTACTGTTCAGCTTCTACTCTGATTGAGGTC
Organism: Leptosomus discolor; assembly: GCF_034619465.1. Lineage (NCBI taxonomy): Eukaryota > Metazoa > Chordata > Aves > Leptosomiformes > Leptosomidae > Leptosomus > Leptosomus discolor. Next base: position 65,749,693 of record NC_141419.1, on the reverse strand, counting down.
AGTGGTGCTGCTCACTTGGCATTCAATGTGAATCTTCTCTAGTCAAGAAAACTACAGCGATTGAGAGCTCACAATTTGGGAGAAAGATTTGTTAAGAATTCACGCTCCAGAGATCCAAGTTCTTGCTAATTTTGCAGATAATATTGCCTTTCAGTTGCAGAGACTGGAGCACTGTTCACTATCAACTCAGACATTTGAATGTTCCAGTTACGAAGTTTGCCTGGGTGTTGTGAAAGTCCTTATTAAATTCTTGGCTGAGGGTGGTGTCGTCTTTAATGAGCTGAGTCTGCTCAGACTGTCTAGACCAAGACTATTTCCATAGGATGACATGGCTCTGCACTTTGATCTGTATTCAGAGTGTCACTTCTTTTTAATATGGCACAGAGTTAAAATGTATTTCTGTTGCATCAGTGTACCACAAAGTACTTTGGGTTCCTTCCCACTGTCTATGTTTACGTGTGTCATAATCCTTGAAACTAATGAAGCCTGATTTCCCAAAGGATTTGTGTTGTGTGTGCCCTAAACACTGCTAACCCTCTCTTTGTGGCATCTCATCTTCTTCCCATGGCCTTGATGTTGCTCTCTGCAGTGCCGTTTCCTCAACCCAGTGCCTTTCCAGTTCCCCTTACACTGGTCCGGATAAATATCGGTGTACATCACTGCTGACTGGAAGCTGTGCATGTGCAGATCAGCTGACCAGCACTTGTGTGCTTATGGGCCAACCAGATGAAGCTTCTCTGGTTTGATGAGGGAAAGATGGCTTTAATTCACCCTGTCAAAAGGTGATTTAATCAGTCTTCTAGCCAAATTTGAATTCTCATAACATTTCTTGGAGATTTTAATTTCCGAGCCTTCAACCACATTTGACAGGCAGGCAAAAGATGGAGAAAATTGAAGAAACTGTTACAGGTGAAGGAGAGAGACAGACAGATGGACAATTAGAGGGACTGACTAGATCTCACTTCCTCAGGAAACAGTGGAGTGAAGCAGCTGAAAAATACTTGTGTGTGTTCCTTGAACAAGTTCCTGAAGGCCATTAAAGTTGTATGATGGGAGTGGGATGGGCCAGTGAAGGGTGGACTCCTGCTATTTCAAACACTGTTCAAACACCATGGAGTGCTATGGGGTCATGCCAAAGAATTTGGAAATCAGAGAGTGGTCTGCTCTGAGCACACGAGTAATGGATGCTAGCAAAAAGAGAGGTAGAATGTTTCAGATAATTCTTAGTTACTTTCTCTAATTTCTGTCTTTTGAGTTATTGGAGAAACTTGAGAAGTGTGTTTTTTCCTAAGTAAAATTTAAGAAATATGACTTCAGATAGACTGCAGAAAAGACAATGAAAGCATAAGACATAGCTGTACAGTGAGGTGCGTGGTAGAGCTGCTTGTTATTGTGCAGCACATACAGGCATGTTAATTCTGATCCCAAAACCTGTACTGACGTGTCATCATGACACTAGGTAATTACTGTGGCATCCTAGGCTATTGCACCCAGTCTGAGTGTTTGGCTGGCATCATCCATGGCACACTGCAGATCAGGGAAGTTCTGATTGATCCTGGAGACTCAGAATTACCCCCATTAAAGCAACTGGCATTTGCCTCAGCAAAAGACAGTGCCTAACCGTGAAGGTGCTTGAACATCAGACTTGACTGAGAAGCTGAAATTTGATAAGAAGAAACCTGAAGCAGAAAGGCCTGTGGCTTCTGCAGCTGCTCTTTTTCTCTGGAGTTTCTGGCTCATTCCTCTCTTTTCAGTCTTTCCCCAAGGTGATAATGTTGTGCAGCAGATTGAAGCCCTGCCCTGAATTGCATCTGCCTTTGTCTATTGGGCTGAACGACAGCAAGTCAAACTTGAAACCAATGTAAATATTATCTGAAGATATGGTTTCACTCTTAACCTGGAGCCTTGTCTACCTCTATATGCAATATGCAGCTGTAGCTGGGTAATAAAAATTTTCCCTGCAACAGACCGCCTATGCCTATACCACAGAGGCTCCTAATGACTTCAGCTATCCTTCCAGACTTCTAAGAGATTTTCACAGTAAATGTATACTGAAATCTACTCTCAAGATCTTGCTTTTTTCCTTTGTTTCTTTTTTTTTCCCCTCACCTACTAAGTTGCATTGTCAGGATAAGTAATAGTTTAGTCTGCTCATTTAGTTATCTGCAAGGACAAAAATTGAATGCCTGCAGTCTTGGAGCAATATGATTTTTATGGAGACAGAAACATATCCTCTACCTTTATACTGTACTAAGATCTAGACTAATTTTGTGACAAAATGTTGTTCTGCACAAACCATATGTCAGGCTGGTTTTGGAGTAACTTTGAAATGCCTCTTGAGAAATGTGCTAGTATTGCCATGTTTTGTATTTAAATGCATCAGAATCGATCCTACTGGAATTGAGGTTATTAAAACAAAACAAAAAAACCCAAAACCAACACAAAACCAAACCAAACACCCTCCCCCCTGTCCCCCAACCCAAAACCTTATATAATTGCAAGACTGCAGAAACTTGCTTTCAAGGAAAAGGTCAGATACTGTTGCAAACAACACTTTCTTGTATTCTTTAAGACAGTGATTTATCAGGTAAAAGAATGTAAAAGCTGATAGACCAATATAGGTCTCACACTGATCAGCTCATCAGTGGCATCCTCATTATTGCTAATGTCATTTCAAACTCATGCCATGAAATTTTTATTTTACAATGGTTTTTTATCATACTAGATAACATACAATTTATTGCATACACCTTTGTGTTTAAGATGTCAGTGCAAGTGTAATTAGATGGATTGTAATTTCCCATGTAGTTAAAAATGCCATTTTCTTCTCCTGGGTAAACGTAAAATCCTGATTTTTTTGTAGTCTGCAAGATTTAAAGTCTTTCAGTTAGGAAACACTGAAACTTACTAATTTTTTACGTAAGTTATCTTTCCCCAAGGAAGATATTTATTTTTTCCTCCAAAAATTTGTTTAATCTGAAATGCTGAATGTCTCCTTAGAATAGCATAACTCATGCAGCCAGTTGGGTTTTTAAATGTGATGATTTATAGATTTTATTTATTTATACGTGTTTTTGAGTCACAGGTTAATAAACATTATTCCCATCAATGCAGCACCTGACTAACTCCAACTGTAAAAAACAACTACAATGTATTTCTTCTTTTCCTGCCAAAAAAAGACCAGCTTATAAACCTATGGGAGATTTGATATTAATATACCATTGTAAGCATGTTTACCTGAATTGGATGGGGATGTGTATTTATTCTAAAGATAGCGATGTAACATTAGGTGGTAAAAAGCAATCCTGATTTATGATGTTTTAATTGCCAAATTTTGTCTCAAGAGTAGAGTTTATGTGAGTCCAGAGAGTAGCATAACACTCTCTAGCTACAAGCAATGCCCAGAACAGCAAAGAATTGCATCACAGCAAAAAAAAATGGTGGTGGCTACAGATACACAGGTCCGTGAGAACTGCAGGCTGTTACAGATGAAACTGATGTCACAGATGACAGCCAACTCCATTGCCATGCTAGCCTCATGCACCACCAGCAACCACGACAGAGCTGAGCTTTACACTAGTTTTTGTATTGCATAGTACTTACCTAAATATGTCTGGCCTGCTGTGTCCAGGATGAAGGCTGGTGGAGTGGGAGCCTACCAGGAGCCCAGTGGTTGTCAGCCTGGTGTGCTGACGACCTGATGAGGATGGAGAACAGGTTTGGGGAAATGCGATGGGAGAACCATTTCAGAGAAGCTGAAAGCCCTTCTCCAATTCATTAATCCTGATTTTATGGCTCCTACTCCCTTAAGGCAACAGACAGTGCCATGCACTTATCTGAAGTTAGTGAAATGTAAGACCTTTTAAATATTAACATTTCTTGTTGCCTCTGAGTAGGTTAACCACCTGGTACATCATATAGCTGTTGTTTAAAGTAGTTTTAGTCACTTACTTTTTCTATTTTAAAATTTTTGTTTTGCTGAACTCCTCTTCACAGGCTGATAAGACTTTAAGGGACTAAAAACTACACAGCTACCCCGCTGCAAGGGTTGTGTGCCCTAGACTGTGCTAGTGGTTATACTTCATATGTCAATCTGTGCAGCTTTAAATCAGACAGTTAACCACAGTAAATCGGCACAAGGGCACTGGAGTCCCAGATTATGTTGCAGTGTCAGACCAGGTTCACTTCTTTCTATCTGTACCTTTCCTGGATGTTTTCAAAACACCCAGTTGTCTCACGGTGTTCTTCTTTTGTCACAGAGGCAAGGGGGTCCAGCCACTCCCAAATTATGGGGCAGCTGGACACTAGCAAAGAGCAAACTGAGGTCATATAAAGAGTGTCTGAGTGTCTTACAAAAGTTTGTATAGTTCATTCTCCAGTTTCATTGGCTTCATTTTAGTTAATTCCCTATTATAGAACAATGCCATGTGGGCATCGCTTCCAAAACATTTCAGTTAGAAGTGAAATATGAACAATTCCATCTACTAATTAAATCAAACCCAAGCTGCTGCAGTAAAGAGCTACATGACCCTGCTGTATCAGGTTCTTTTAGGTGTAGGTGGAAGAAATTTTCTTTAGACGTAACTTCAGTCTATCTTTGGTACTGGCATCACTATAAAGCAAAAATTTGGAACATGGATTGTAACTGCTGTATCTCCTACAAGAAACACCATCCAGCTGTTTTAACTATTATTTCATGTACACACCTTGCCTTAATCATTGTTAGCATGTTAGTGGTGAGAACTGTGTAAGCTCCATTCAGATTGGGAATAAACCTGTGTAATGAGCTAAATAACATTGTTCATAATGCAGAGGCACTAGCTCATCTGTTGCTTCTCAGGTTTTTCTCAGTATATGAAGTTATTTGCTCTTGCACACACAGCTATCATTTTAAAATGGAATCCTTGGTTCTTAAAAGTCATCATGAGGACAGAGGTTTTTCTTGGACATAAGCTTTTGATTTGCTGAAGATCATATAAGAAGAGCAGAGTGTTGAAGAGAAGTCCCCAGCCTTTTGCTCTTAAAAGAGTCCAGGTGGCTGTGTGGTTATGGAAAACAGTACCAAAAATCAGAGGTGTGCAGCACAGCATGGGTTTGAAGTACTGGAGGTGGTCTGGAGAGACTCTCATCAGTGCCTAACTTTTCTTCCATGCCTCAGTGACTTACACCAGCATAACTGGGATTTTCTGGTTAAAAACAGGCTTCCCTTCGTAGTGAGAGGTATAAATGCAAAACCGCTCATGGAAAGACCAATAAAAAGGACAAATAACTAAACTAACGTCACTGCACTCTGAAAGTGCATGTCAATGGAGCCTTTCAGAGCACCACATGAAACCACAGACAAGTCTTTCTGAAACATCACAGGCAGTGCTTTCCTAAGAGCCTGGGAAACCCTTGCTGCCCCTCTAGTACCGTTTACTCCCTTCAGGGAAAATAAAACCTGGCATTTCTAATGCCACAGGACATTAACACCTTTTGATAAAATGCCCACCAATTCTTCAGGCAATTTGAGGATCTACCACAATTGGTCAAAAGTATTTATTCATTCTGAATGGTGTCTGTAACTTTGTTGGGTAAGTGGCTTTTTCTGTGGCCTCAAGATCTGGTCCTAATGAAGTAAGTGAGTTGGGAGTATTGAATGAGAAGCCTGTAAGTGAAACCATTGCTTTCTTTTATGGCATTTCACTGCTCTTGCTCTGTAATGACTGTTGAAGGGGTGTGTCGCAGCCTAAAGCATCATTTGCTCTTTCTCATGATAGCTCCAAAAAAAGTGTGTATATCCTTGCTTACAGGAACCTGTCCTCTTAATGTGGGCTTGATGATTCCTGTCCATGTTTCAAATTTCTGCTTTGCTTAATGTAAACATACTAAAGGCATCTAACCTTACTTATGGCTAAAATCATTGCGGTAGTTAAAGGTGAAAGTCAGACCTTTGAGCTTAGTACAACAAAGCCTTCTCTAAAGGACCAAAGATACGGGGGGGGGGGGGGGCTGGGTGTTGGGTTTGTGTTTGTTTTGTTCTCATCTACATTCTCTCTATGCTTTGATTTTATTGAAAATTTAAAAATAAAACTGCTTTCAATTAACAGTTTACAGCTCAAATTAAAACAGCAGGGAAGAGAAAGGCAAGTGGAGTTTCAGTGTATTCTTACAATGTCAGTTTACCAACAACAACAAAAAAATAAACTCAAAAATGCCTTGGAATATAGAGTCAGTCACAGCTTAACGATTTAACAGAACATGAATGCTGAGATGTTTAGATTCAGATTTAACTCTTGATTGTAGGAGGATGTCCAGAGACTTAGTTCTTGGCTATGGGTCTTGTCTTTGGCATATATAAAATAGAAATACATACCTTTTATGCTTTTAGAATCTCTTATAGGATTTTTTGGCTTTCCAATAAATTTTTTGTGTCTTTTGTCATTGGAAGAAAAACTATATTCTTGGAAAGCCAGTTGCCTGGGGAAGATCATGTATCTAACTGCGCTGTAATTTGATTTATGACAAGAGAATTTGATGTTTTCCAGGCACACTTTGAAATCTCCTTTCTGTTCATTACTTTTGACCTTAAAGCTCTTCCAAGACAATGGTACAAGTTCGTAACCAAATGAGTTTAAGAACACCAGGGACAGCTAGACAAGGCAAAAGCAACTCATGCAACTGGGGATTTCTGTCAAAGGTGTTCATAATCAATTTACTTCCCAGCACTTCTTTGGGCATAGATCTGTTTTCTGAGCTTCTGAATAAGAACTGTATTTTAAGACAAAATTAAGGTATATGATGAACAGTTGCAGGGTAGTATATTGAAGCTGGCTGTTGAATTGATACACAGGCTAGATTAGCCGATACCTCTTTTTAATGTCAATTACCTAAATGGATAGTACCCATTTAAAGGCTATCTCTGCTGGAATGCTGAAGAGAGGGTCTATTCTGTGTTGGATTTAGGTGAAATTTTCTTTTTACTTGTTAATGCAGATGATGTAGCTGCCAAGCCTCTGCATCTTGGCTTTTTAAAATATTGTATGGTGAATGCAGGGGACTGAGTCAGAAGGATGCATTTGCTTTTCATGTGGCCTTGAAGTAAGGTAAAGGCACAAGTTGCAAAGAGATGTCAGAAGGTTTAACAATAAGGAGACCAACCCTTTAGAAGTCTATTACTGTTTGTAATAAACAAACAAGGCAAAGAAGTCTTCTAGTGCTGTCTACGGGGTAAGTCAACAGAATTTACTTTTTTTAAAAAAGGGTCTTCTTTTCCTATGAGGTGCCAAACAACATCACTCCTTATGAAGAATATCTTTATCCTACTGCCTTTTAGAATAGTACTCCAAATTTTGTTTCTGATCAGTTTGTTTCATCTAGAAAAATCCAAAAGCTGAGCAATACAATTGTAGGAAATATCATATGCATTTTCTTTACATAATTGAATCACATTCTTGTGCCCAGATATTAACAGTATTCAACATCAACGAGCAGTAAAGTTATTAAGAAAATCGATGCTAGGATTTTCCTGCTGTATCTCTCCAAAACATCAGTTGATCACCTAAGCTAAGACAGCAGGAATCCAACAGCAGGATTAATTGAATTACTAATTGAAATTGTCATACTTAAGTCTTATATTAGAATTATTTTTGTTGTTGTGAAAGGGAAGCAAACTAAAAGCTGAGCATTACAAATCTGAGGACTTCCAGACTTTTTTCCCACATAAAGAGGTCCAAGCCCTTTGGAACTATGATTGGCTGGGGTCATTGGTACTTTCTGCAAAACCGAAAATTCAGATAAAGCTGAAATGAAGACAAATACAGAGTGAACTTCCACTGTGTTATACAATGTGAGTGGGATTCTGGGGTTTACAGATACTTGAGAAGATAAGATTATTTCCAAGTGCCTGGACGCATTTTTATGCTAAGGTTTTTTTCTGAACACTGTAGCAGAGTGAGAGCCATCATGCAGCATGATGCATCAGCCTGCACCAGGCTGCATGCATAAGACCCGGCACACATACATGTGCATCCTCATCCCCCTCCCCTAGCAACGTAGTTTCTGTAAGTGTATATGGAGGTGCTTCAGGCTGGAGCCTGGTATTCTCCAAAATGTGACCCTCTCCGTACAGCCAAGGAAGCAGGGTGCTACAATATGTTGTGGTGTGTGTAGGCAGGAAGTGTAGGTACGGGATGAGTCTCTGAGACGGAAGGCAGAATTTGATCCCCTTTTAACAAGACTTATAGAGGTCACCACCGCAGTTGTTTCTGGAGCAGGACTGGGAGGGCAGGGGTACATGAAATGGCTGATTTACAGGTGTGTTTGTGCAAAAGGTACAGAATAAGCAGACTGAGAATGACTATCAGAAGGCCTTCTCTAGTTGTGCTGCAAGAGAGAATATTAAAAATGTTTTCAGTAGATGATTAATGTGGGGGAAAAAAAGATGGAAAAAATAGATGTGGGTTAAGAAGTAGACACAGGAAAACGGGCTCTTAACAGCAGGTCATTAACAGCCCACAGTGATGCTGAGGACACTTTAATAAACTGATTCAGGGAGGATTACTGCTATTAAGAATAATGATCAGTGGCAGCAGTGTGTTTTGTATGAATAATGGGAGCTATATCCACCAGCAACAATCTCTGATGGAGCTATTTTATGCCTGCTGATACACAGGACATTTTTGCTTGATCAGAGCATAGCATGTGGTTTGATACATGTATTTTCATCATTACAACAAAAAAACCCAAATCAATAACCCAATAAAACTATTAGAGTTCTACAAATCAGTGTTACAGAAAGGATGGGCACCCAATGTCAGAAAATGCTTGAGATGTGGCAGAAAATTTAGAGTTCTAAAAAGGCTCATGTTTATTCTATCGATCTACCTCTGTGTGCTCAGAGTCATAGCCAGGAATTTCTGCACAAAATTTTTTCTGTTTTCCTGTGAGGCCCAGCACATGAGAGTGAGCTGAATTATGCATTTTCTTGCAGGCTCTCTGCAGGCACGCTTTTGTCCCAGGCTGCTGCCTGGGGTCCAGTGCAAAGTGCCCTGAGGCCTGGGGCTGCCCCCATGTCATGGAGAACCACTTCAAATGATGGAGCAGTAATTTTACAGTAAGTAGAGTTTCACTGATTGGGAAGTGATCCTTGAGATATGTATTGCTATGAGAGAAGAAATTGCTTTACTGGTTTAATGTAGATGTGGTACAGGCTCAGTTATGTTACGAACTTTGGGAATTTTTGTTGCTGATGATCCAACAAAGGGTAAGCCCTTTCTTCCCTTTCAAAAGACATTTTAACTCTGAATCTAAAGATGTGTTTGACTGGCAGTTAGGAGGGACTATATTTAATATGGGGTCACTGAAGCTTGTAAGAAATACAATGCGTAATACAATTTTTGCAGAGTAGATCCACGCATTAAGAGGAATTTTCATTGCTCATAAAAAAAGATATTAGTCTTCATGAAAAATAAAATGAAAGTATGGGACAAAGAAAAGGAAAAAGTGTGGAACAATTCCCATCTGTCCTTCTCATGGTGTGCTTGGGTTCTTATGACAGGCACCATGTTCCAGCAGCTAAGCCTTTGTCTAGCAAAGCTTCTACCCAAAAGAAATTTCCATGCGAAATGTGAAGAGGGAACAAAACGGCTTTATATTTAATTTATATGCATTTATATTCCAAAGGTCTTTCTGCAGGATCGCTTTTTCAATAAACCTGTACAGAGACAACAAACTATATAAACAGTAACAAGTAATTGGCCTCTGGCATCTTGCATGAACAGTGAGGATCTGACTTTTGCTCAAAGAAAATGTGCAAACCTGTCAATGCGAAACATTGACAAAAGTTAAGCAGGGACTGTTGTGTATCCAGAGGACTGTCTTGCACTTACAGGCATTGTTACTTTTCAGTTTCACTTGAATTTCACTAGCCTAACTCTGCTGCCACTGGGAATTATGCTCACTGATTTCAAAACTGGATGAGTTAAGGCAGTGGTCTGGAAATCCCATCTCTGTCTCTGATAGAAGTCTAGTCCCTGCTTGGATGGAGAGAGCTTTTCCTTTCTTAGCTCCATCAGAAAGATAAGAGCCCTGCCACAGCACCCCCTGGAGCCCAGGCTGTCCTGGAGTTCAGCATGGCAATTGATGGTACCCTCTGTATAAGACGTGACAGATTTAAACCAGACATCTGAAAAGCTTTACAGTACAGTCACTTTACTGAGGTCTGAAAGGTACTGTTCCTACCTCTAATCCACTTTTGTCATCACCAGACACATGCAGCACCATTAAAGCTTGGAGTCTATGCTTGTCTGTGGAGAAGTAGAGGTACAGGATTGGACACAAGACTACACATTAGGACACAAGAATGCCATTGAAAACCCTATGGAAGCTAGATAGCATACTAAGTTGGTATTAATTTATGACAATCTCAGCTGGAAATGCAGTTTCTCTGTAACGACTGTCTCATTTTAATAATTTTTTTTGTTCTGGTGTGATGCACTCTGAAGTCCTCCAGCATGTCTTTGTCCTGCAAGTAACCATGCTCCAGAAACATCCAGCTTTTAGAAATGAAATGTCATGAGCACTAAGATACACTAGCTACGACAAGATTTGGCCTCAGTTGCTTGTAAGTATGTCCCAGTTTCAAGGGAGCATGTTTTTGTCTGAAATGTTGATGTAAATGTACCTCGTTTTGCCTGTTATTTTGCCTGATGATTGTATTTTTCCATGCATGTCACCACGTGCTGTTGCTGTGACCCCTGACCACTCGTGTTTTGCTCTCCTTCACACACATCCTCTTACCACAGCAACCTTGGAGGTGGCTGTATATGGAGACGATTTTAGCTACTTATGGTGGAGACGATACACCTGAAATAACAACATGCAAATTGCCATGCCATCAAATAAACAATGTAGGAAAAAAGGGGGGGTTTAATGCAGAAGCTTATTTTGGTTTAGAAATTGTCTGGGCTGTTGATAGATCCCTTCTGCCATCTCTTCTGTATTACCTGACATGTTATGGTATAGCCTGTTGACTCTACTTACAGCTTCACGTTCCAAAGCGTTCTTAAATGGAAAATAATTCAGAGTTAAAAGCAGTCAAATCTCTGTCTTATCTTGTTTTCCAGTTTGTTGGATAAGAAAATAGTTAATTTGGTGAAGTAAACTGTTCTGGGTCATAATAGTGTCCCTCTTATAACACAAAATGAATGCCATTAGTCATGAGAAAAAGTTGTGATGTAACTTACTTTTATGTGCTCAAGGAATTCACTATTCAATGCTTACTGCAGGTTACTTATGGAAGTACATTGAAACAGATTTATTCTTTTGGTCAAAGCATGCAAATCATGTCTGAATAACTAGAGCCAATACAAGTCCATGGCTTGTTACCAGTAAAATGTCCTGGTTACTTAGAAAATGCTTTCGGCAGTTTGAGATGAAAAGCCAGGAGTCACTTGGATAACTTATTGAATAGCTTTTTTACCTCTCCTGTCTTTGTCTGAAAAGATACTGTTAATTATTTGGTAAAAGCTGGTATCTGAATTTATCCCATGTTTTTTCTGGGGTTATGGCAGTAAGGCCCTGAGGGAGTAGCACTCTAAATCACAGAACAGATGGGACTGTCATTGCCAGGTAGCTGTGCTGGAAGCTCAGTCTGCGAGAGAGATTCTCGTGTAGGGTAGTATGAAGTCACGGGTCTGCTAGTGTCAAAAGCTGATTTTCCTCATCTGTCTAAGAGTAATTTCACACTGAGTGAATGTTTCTTTCTGCTACCAGAGAGGACACAAAGGAAACTGCCTGCAAAAATGTAAAGAGAAAATGTAGCAATTTGTGACATATGACAAAGCCTACCAAAAAATCAGGTGTGTAACTCTCTTCTTGCCAAGTGAGGATGGTTAGCAGTCCCGATATGACAACCAGCCTACCACGGCTGCTGGAATGCCTTCAGCTTCACTGGTGGTGTGGTAGATGCCACGCTGCTACCTTGGTGCTACAGTGCCAATTAAATTGCACACCAAGCAGGGTTGTTTCCTGCATTGTGGCTATGGTACTACGAGGTTCAGCTAGAAAAGATGGAGACTGGTTTAGTTACATAGTGAAATATCCTGCCCATGCACGTTAAACATGGAGCCTGCTAGTTTTCCCTGTATCTCACACTGACAAATCCTACACTTGATGAAATAAATAGGAGTTTTGGCACTGACATCAAAGACTAGAAGCAAAAAATGCATTGCAAAAAAAAGAGAAAAAAAAATAAGATAATTTTTGGACAGACTAAATATCTCTGGCCTGGAAGAAAGAATAGTCTTTGGCTACACTAGAAAAGGTGGTTGTAAATCATACTTGCTCTCTGTTGCTGCTGGCTAGGGACAGATCAGACCTTGAAATAAATAAAAGTAAGTCCAAGGCAGCTCTTGGATTTTTCCCAGCTGTTCGTGGCCTCAACTAGAGACCGCTGGGTGTCCGAGTCTTTTCACCAGGCTCAGAATACCATGAGCTTCCAGCAGTGAGCCAGCATGCCTTATTCTGTCCCTGTCTTTGGAGGAGCGAAACTCTTTTGTGGTGGTAATGACTAGGTCTTTTGTGGGAGGGAGCAGGCTGAGGGCTGAGGTAGGCATGAAGTACAAGAGCTATGGCTGAAGAGGAGGAATGAGGAGGAGTCAGTGGTGGGCTGGGAGGGGAAGGGGACAATGGTGTGTCCTGTCTCTTTCTCAACAAGCCTTCCCTCATCTGAGCTAATCCTAAAATCCATAACTTCCAGACTCTTTCCACCCCTCTCTCTTCAGCAATAGCTTTTTCTGCTTCCCTCTCCACTCCCTGCAACTGCAACCCGCTTACCCTCCTGGGCTCTGTGGATGAACGCAGTGTGATAGGCCCAGCACACCAAGCAAGCCAGACTCATCGTTCCTCCTATAACCTGCGCACAGGGGCAGCAAGTGCCCTCAGGAATGTCTCATTTCTTTGCCTACAACCCCACAGCAGTGGTCTCTACTCCCTGCCCTCCAGCCCCAGTACATATGGCTCTCCAGAGTCCTGGCAGGGGCAAAATCACGGAACCATAGAATGGTTTGAGTTGGAAGGGACCTTGAAGATCACCTGGTTCCAACCCCACTGCCATGGGCAGGGACAACTTCCACTACACCAGGTTGCTCAAAGTCCCATCCAACCTGGCCTTGAACACCGCCAGGGAGGGGGCAGCCACAGCTTCCCTGGGCAACCTGTGTCAGTGTCTCAGCACCCTCACAGGAAAGAACTTCTTCCTAATATCTCATCAAAATCTCTCCTCTTTCAGTTTGAAACGATTACCCCTCGTCCTATTACTACACACCCTGATAAAGAGTCTCTCCCCACCTTTCCTGTAGGCCCCCTTGAAGTACTAGAAGGCTGCTGTAGGGTCTCCCCAGAGCCTTCTCTTCTCCAGGCTGAACAAATACTACTCTCTCCACTTGTCCTCACAGGGGAGGTGCTCCAGCCCCCTGAACATCTTCGTGGCCTCCTCTGGCCCCACTCGAGCAGGTCCATGTCTTTCTTATGCTGGGGGCCCCAGACCTGAACGCAGTGCTGCAGGTGGGGTCTCACCAGAGCGGAGTAGAGGGGGAGAATCCCCTCCCTTGACCTGCTGGCCACACTTCTTTTGATACAGCGCAGGATGCAGTTGGCTTTTTGGGCTGTGAGCGCACATTGCCTGTTTGTATTCCATTTTCAATCCACCGGCACCCCCAAGTCGTTTTCTGCAGGGCTGCTCTAAATCCACTCATCACTCACTCTGTATCTGTGCTTGGGATTGCTCTGATCCAGGTGCAGGACCTTGCACTTGGCCTTGCTGAACTTCATGAGGCTTGCACAGGCCCACCTCTCCAGCCTGTCGAGGTCCCTCTGGATGGCCTCCCTTCCCTCCAGCATGTCAGCCACACCACACAGTTTGTTGTTGTCAACAAACTTGTTGAGGGTGCACTCAATCCTACTGTCCATGACACCAACAAAGATGTTAAACACACCAGTCCCAATACTGACACCTGAGGAACGCCACCTGTCACTGGTCTCCACTCTGACATTGAGCTGTTGACTGTGACTCTTTGCGTGTGACCATCCAGCCAGTTCCTGAGTGGTCCATCCATCAAATCCATGTCTCTCCAGTTTAGAGACAAGGATGTCACCTGGGACAGCGTCAAATGCTTTGCATGAGTCCAGGCATATGACGTCAGTTGCTCTTCCCTTACTCACCATTGCTGTAACCCCATCGTAGAAGTCCACCAAATTTGTCAGGCAGGATTTGCCCCTGGTGAAGCCATGTTGGCTGTCACCAATCACCTCCTTATTCTCCATGTGCTCTAGCATAGTTTCCAGGAGGATCTGCTCTGTGATTTTTCTGGGCACAGAGGTGAGACTGACTGCCATGTAATTCCCAGGGTCTTCCTTCTTTCCCTTTTTACATATGGGGGTTATGTTTCCTCTTTTCCAGTTGGCAGGAACTTCGTCGGACTGCCGTGACTTCTCAAATATGATGGATAGTGGCCTAGCAATTTTGTCTGCCAGTCCTTCAGGACACGTGGATGCATCTCATCAGATCCCATGGACTTGTGCACCTTCAGGCTCCTTAGGTGGTCTCAAACCTGATCCTCTCCTACAGTGGGCGGCTCTTCATTCTGCCAGTCCCTGCCTGTTCCGTCTTTGACTTGGGCGGTGTGGCTGGAGCACTGGCCGTTGAACACTGAGACAAAAAAGTCATTGAATACCTCAGCCTTCTCCATATCCTGGATAGCCAGGTCTCCTGTTTCCTTCCAGAGAGGGTCCACATTATCCTTAACCTTCCTTTTGTCACTGACATACCTATAGAACCTTTTCTTGTTACCCTTGATTTCCCTGGCCAGGATTAATTCTATCAGGGCCGTGGCTTTCCTAACCTAATCCCTGGCTGCTCGGACAATTTCTCTGTATTCCTCCCAGGGTATCTTTCCTTGCTTCCACCCTCTAGATTTCTCTTTTTTTTTTTTTTTTTTTAAACTCATATCTGAAGGACCTCTCAAAGACCTTGGAGCTCAAAACTCTGAAGCTGAAATTGTCTTATCCACTGAGACTGGAGTACACGAACTCCAGCAATACCCTCCCCATCCAGTATCGAAATTCTTTTATGGAAGGAGGTGATGTTTCACAGATGACTCCAGGCTGTCCTGAGGCAGTAGCATGTATTTTCACAAAACTGTGATCATAAACATGTTAAAAAAACTTAGGCAAGGCATAAACCGCAGGAGCACATTACCTGTAGAGAGTGTGTGCTGGATCTTTTTCATATTGCAAAGAGAAGCGTTTTTGTTACAGACATGCAAAACAATTTTTATTTTTTTTTTTTTTTTTACTTTCTGCAAAGCATACAGGAGGGTGCTAAAGGGGAAGGATTATGTGTCATAATAAGTTTGAATGATTTTGCCTCCTGTTTTGCGATCTAACAGTCAGGATGTCTCGGTCAATGAGCATGGATATACTAGGGTCATCCTTTGGAGAAATATTCTCTCTTACTTTATATTACTCAATTTGAATTTTGCAAAGAAAATTTTTAGAAAGCTGGCATCTATATACTTTCAAAGACAGTATACCGAGACCAGAGATGGCTTATACAGAAACCCAGTGCTGCTCTCTTGTGAAGTGTGAATTACCAGAGCTAACAGTAACAGCAACCTCAAGGAACTGTATTTTCGACATACCTGAGAAAGTGTGAAACATATATGAAATGTGTGAAAGAGCTTAAAGCACAAGTGCGCAAGACTGGCCTGGACCCAGCATTAGCATCTCATTAGCAGAACCATTGCTGGCTTTTAGTGTGTGTGACAAAGTGGGAAGGAAAAGAAGGGGGACACCCTGCACAACAGAGGGATAAAAGGAGAAGAAGGTGTAAAGGTGGGCTGGATGCACTCTATATGTCTTGGGACTCCTTTCTGGTGAGAGAGAGAGGAGAGATCTGTGCTTGCAGACCTCCTCTGCTGCTGATCAGAAACATCATCTGCAAACCCAGCCGGTGGTACAAGGCATGTGCTCACAGTGCGTGCCAGCCAGCCTGTGATGGTGACGGCAGTGTCCAGATGTCCTGCAGGTGGCTGTGAGAGAGGACAGTGAGCCAAAACACCCATTCATTCCTTGTCCTTCAGAGATATTCTCACAGTCTCATCCAAATGTATGAATCAGAAGGGCAAAATACACACTGTGTTTTCTGTCTGGAAGTGCAGTCTTTGTGTCTCCAAAACACTTCTCTGGCACTGGTGTCTATTGGCTGCTTGCTGAATTGGGGTGAGCTTCCAAGTTCCCAGGTGACTTTCAAGGGAGGTAGATCCAGGTACAGATAGGAAAGCAGGGCTATAAATACTAGAGAGCAAATGTTATGTTTACTGGAAACTGCTTTGGTCTCCTTCCTGTCATGCCATCCTTACGTCTTGATACAAGAAAATATATTGAATGGCCCTGGTTTCAAATTGGGTGGGAGCAAGTCTGAAATATCATCATTATCAACAGTTCAAAAAATCTTTTTAAAACTGTCAGGCTTCTATGCCCTTATTTGTGTAACAAGTTTCCTCAGTAAATACATGTCAGATCGAAATAAATGTAATGAGAGGAAATAATTAACAGGATCTAGGAAGATTTATTGTTTATAGGAATTACTGTTTCTGTGGAGAAGGGTGGATCCAGTTAATAAGATGCTTTCAAGTGCAACCACATTACGAACTTTTCTTCTGACTGCCCTTAAATTGAATTTTATTAAGCTGAAATACACATATTTTTTTCTCCTTTGCACTGCAGAAGAGACACATTGAGATTGAAATAGGACATATGCAGCTAAGGAAATTAGCTTCTTAATACCAGATGCTCCCATAAAATTATGGGGTCCATAAATTAATTACCTGTTCAGCTGGACAAATGGGATTCTATAAAGTAGATGCTGTCTAGCATTTAAAGAAAAATACTACCCATGTTTAGGAAGAGGGGGAGGCATTGTTTGACTAAGCAAAATACCATGACTGAAGTTTTTTGATATGTAACCTCAAATTCTGACATGGCTTTCAATGTATTTTGGCCTTATTGCTAAAAGTGACTTAGTGTTTCACCTCATCCATATCCTCTGAACTATGTAAACAAAAGCAACAATTCCAGATTTGTTTTGACCAAAATAAGTTTGACCAAAGTATACACAATTTCAGAACATTCTCACAAATGCATGCTTTGTTTTGACACTTTAAAATACAGACATATTTAATTGAAAATGTCTTATAATTTTTTTTTTTTTTTTATTAAGACCTTCAAGGGAAGCAGTGTTTCATTTTTGTGTCATCTCTGAAAGCAGTTTCTGACCTAAATGTGTCTATCAAATCATGGATCAATGTAAGATTCACATTCATCTTTTCTGATGAAAAAGACTCTTCAGTCTTCTTGGTTAAATGAGAATAAATCTGGAAACCACACTCATGACATCTATCGTGAAGTCTTTATCAAACAACTTGTTAACTATTTTCTTTGTGTTTGGACCCTTCTCTCTTTCCTGTTGCTTTTTTTTTGCTTCATTATCTCTTCAATGTGAGGTCTCTACCTTACTCACTTACACTGCGTGGAAAGGCTCTCCCATCTGTATGTGTCTCTAACTCTCTTTAAAGCCACTGAGTTTGGCTCACTCCTGCTGTGGTAAGAACCAGGTTGACACAAAGAGTTGTTATTGGCATTCAGATTATTCCAACTGGATCAGAGAAGGTCACCAAAGGCATAAATGGAGGCTATGGGGTTGTATCTGCTTGTTGGTTGATTTCAGATAGTATGAGAATAACCTCTTAAAAGTCACTGCTTTTTGTTATTTTTGTTTCTCTTTTTATACCTTAAGATGTTTTAAAAATATCTTAAGTTAAAGGATTTTCTTTTGGCTAAAGAGCAAGACTATGACAGAAGTCTGGCTTCTGGCAGTGATGCTGTAGCAGATCTCCCGTGCTGCTTTGAGGGAATGGTTTAAAGACCTCTTTCTATTTTTTAGTTTCTTGTGGAGTTAATTTCAGGAAAGAAATAATAATTCAGTTAGATTTTTCACTCTGTAAAATATCTTGATGCCTATAAATGCAGTGCTGAACTTAAAAAAGGGAAAAAGAAACAGATATGTATATATATTACCTAATATGGCTCTTGGCTATAGACCTGCTCTCCTAAATTCGAAGACTTTTCACTTCTTGAAGTGTTATAGAGCAGATGTCATTGTATTTCTCGTTACTATTCTTGACTGCAGGAAGCAATTTTTATAAATCTGTCACCTTTATCTTGAATAATACTTTAAATATAGCTTTTTACAGTTTCTTCTGTGACTTCCAAATCACTTTTGTATGTGGAAGCCCAGGCACATTGTTCTGTTTTGAAGGCCAACAGTTCTCAGGCATTGCACATTGGAGAAACACAGTACTGGGGGAAAAGCATCAGGATAGATAGTGTGACAGTCTATATAAATGTTCATAGTTTCTGACAGCTCCATTTTCTCCTGCCATCTGTGTCCTCGGTCTTTCTGGAAATCATGGTGCATCAGCAGTTCTCTTTTATTACCCAAAGCTAAATCAATTTAGAAAGATATTCAATATGGCAGCAATTTCTTGAGTTTGCACAGAAAAACTAGAATGTTTAACACTCAAATAAAAGAAGTTATACACTGTGAACTTATAATTACTAGACTGTGCATATTTAGTATCAGAAAATAATTTCCATATTTCTGAGACTTCAAGTCTTTTTGCCAAACTACTCTGAGCCTTTTAAATGGGTTTTCAGGTTAAATAATTTTGAAATTCTGACTGTTTTATCCTAGGAGAAGAAAATGTAGAACCATGTTTAAGCCTTGCAGCATTCTGAGAAAATCCTTGGGACTCCTTGCAAAATCCTGGGGGACCAACCTCTGCCACGCTGTTTCCTGCTATGCTAGGCTGTGCCAACAGCACCTCCTGCCTAGCCGCAGGCTTATCCCATCATTTGGCACCATGGATTTTCACAAGTCAGGAAGGTCAGAAAGACATATAGCAGTCGACAGTGCACATTTACTGGGATATGCAGACCGTTGTTTATTCAATATACAAGTGTTTGAGGTGTAGGGAGCTAGAAATGTCTTTTGTGGTTAAATCCTACGTATAATACTGCAAGTTCTTGTGTATTTTGTGCAGGGATTTTACGTTTGGAGTAGGTCAGGATTTGTATGCATTCAAATCAGTGGGAGATTTCTTCACTGGTTTCAGTGGGGCTACCTCAAACAAGCTTCCTCAAACAAGCTGCAAGCCAGGATCTACAAAGCTGTTTCAAATACTCCCAAGCTTTCTTCTAAATGGTATCTGTACTTATTTAATCTCTGTGGTTTTATAATCTTCCCATTGCACTCCACCTTCTTCTCAAGTGATCATGTTTTTCCTGTTTTGGTTCTGTAAAGATGGATCCTATTTCTCTTCATTTAGTTAAAAATAATATAAAATGCCCTCTGGCACAGTGTTCTTAGACGATCTACAGACAAATTCTTTGCTAGCATTCCTCTCTTTGTTTTCATTTCATTTTTGTTGATGTCAGTATACTGTCAGAGGCACCTGAAAAAATGCAACATTGATGGTGAACTCCAGTACTTCAAAAAACATGGATGACAGATCCTTTGGGTTTATAAATCAACATAACTCCACTGACTTTTGCTACCTGAACAGATGATTGAGGAACAGGAATGCAAAGTTAACATTTCGGGTTTTGTGTTCTTTGTTTGGTTGGGTTTTTTCTGGTTTATGAAATACAGTGAAATATAAATAAGAAAAATGTACATTTGTGGATCATTTTTCCAACAGAATGATTTTTTCTCTTTTCTTTATGATTTTCATACAGCTTTTAATCATAATCTGAAAATTATTTACTTCTAGGTACTGTTAATTTTTGTTAGACCTGCCCACCAAAGATGTTTCAAAACTTATTTTAACCACATAAGATGAGAATAAACTATAGTCCCTCCTCCCACTTATTTACACCTTTTATATCTGTTTTCAGCTACAGCTGATAACACACCCTTATGATAGAAGTTGGATGCTGTAGCACATGTATACCACCAGCCTGGCTCTGATGAGGTTATATGTACCACATGCTAGGGTATATGTTGATGTGAATCATCTGTCTGTTCCCATGGGTGATTTGGCTATCCAAAAGATGCTTGCTTCTCTTACCCCAGTGACAAGGAGATGGGTGTGGGAAAGTAAAGGCTGCAAGCCCTTCTCTAGTTATGGTAGGTGAAAACTGGCCCCAGGGAGTCAAGTGGGAAGATCCTATGGACTTTATGAGGCTAGGTGATAATTCAGTGTTTGTAGATTAATTTGGGATTTCAGAGCACTGTAATTTTCCACGGTGCCCATGGGAGGTTTGGTGGCCTATGCACAGTGAATATGTGGGTTCTCTCCACTCCTTGGCAGTGGCACTCCTTGTTCTTGCTAACTTTTCCCGGGTCCTCCTGTTTCTGGAGGCCAGAATCCTGCTCTGGTGAACATTGTAAATGTCTCAATACTTGTCTTAGAGTGGAGTTTGGAGCCCTCTTCATGGTAATTTCAGACAGAATACTTTGAAATGGCTTTGTTCACTTTAGTGACTCTGGTGAGCTCTAATCTTATAAAGACACATAACATATGTGGCATGACTGCCTAATAATATTTGCTATGAGGCTTTGCAGCAGACATTGAACTGTAATTTGAGGCAATACTTGAGTAAATTAAATAAAAGTATTGCCCTTACTGAAGGCTATGTCCTAATGCTGATGAATAGTTGTGTAGCTGCTTGTTTTTGTTAACCTTTTGACATCCAGATACAATATCGTCCATCAAGGAACAAGCAATGTGCATCCTACTCACAGCTTACAGCCTTGAGATTGCATTTTGCAGAGCATTGACTCTTACAGGCTTGAGGGTTATGGTGGATAATCAACAGAGCATGAACTTACAATGTGAGAGTGCATGGAAGGAAGCTTGTTCCTTGCATGTGTGATCAGAATGACAGAATGTAGGAAGAGGGAAGCTGAACAGACCTTAGGCATTAGTCAGGACTTTTGGGAAGTGCTCTGTCAATCTTTTTAAAAACCAGGCAGACAACTGGAAATGAACTCCATGAATAATAGTGTCCAGGAAAAGCTTTTGCCTTGAGGGGTATTTATATGTGCTGATGGCTACATCATTATTGAAATAGTGAGATGACTTTGTTGTTTCAGATTATCTCCCATGGCCTGTGAGCACTATTCATGGCCATGGACTATTCTCCAACTCTTTATCCACTATCATCTAGATGCAGGAAGACAAGTCATTTAGCAACCACAGTGTCCTTGCATTTCTTCCCCTTACGTGAGGGCAGAAGGTGGCACTTATGGCACACTT
The DNA here is from genome assembly GCF_034619465.1 of Leptosomus discolor. Classification (NCBI taxonomy): domain Eukaryota; kingdom Metazoa; phylum Chordata; class Aves; order Leptosomiformes; family Leptosomidae; genus Leptosomus; species Leptosomus discolor. The sequence goes on along the minus strand of NC_141419.1, from coordinate 65,728,334 downwards.
GCAGATTTTGAGTACTCAGTAAAACCAAGGAGTCACTCTGCATTGCTGATTATATGCCCTGTACATTCAGCCAGGCGGTGCAGTACAGCCAGAGGCTACCTGTGCCGCAGCAAGGAAAGTCAGTGCATGAGATCTAAAAGTATGGGAGGGAGTATTTGTGATTGCAGAGGGCTCTTTAATCTAGCAGATAAGAGATTCAGTCAGAGGCTGAGGCTAGCTTAGAAATTACTATGATTATCTAAAGAACAATGCACTTAGGGATGCTGTGGATTTTGTATCACTTGATGTTTTCAAATCAAAGCTGGATATCTTTCCATAGAACAATATTCTAACACAACCAGGAGACACTTGATTTGACAAAAGAGCTGTTTAATGACATTCTATGGTCTGTGTTTTTGCACAAAGTCAAGCTGGATGATTACAGTAGTTCTTAAAATCTGGGACTCTAATGAGGTGCTTTGTCTTCACAGTCAATTATTTTAGTTGTTCATGCATTAGAAGAAAATAATATATCCTTGAGACACCTCAAAGGAAATTATATCCTTTCTTTGCTATCTAATTTTGATATGCAGTGTGCAAAATTTGAGCCATGTTTTTCCATCTGTATTATAAGACCATGCCAATAGCAACTGCCAAAAGTAACAACTTTCTATTCTGCCAGCATTTACTTGATCGTGAATTGTTTATGGCTGGGGTTTGCTTCTGGTTGATTTGCAGCAGCAGCAGCAGCAATGATATGTCTTTATCCAAAGAAATAATAAAGTTTCATGCTTGATTGCATTTCCTTTACATTAGAGCACATTCAATGAAGCCCCTCTACTAAGTTCAGCAGAATTACCCTTGTGCAAAATGGACATCCACATTGACATAGTGCACCTTGTATTTTTAAATTATTTTTACACATAGCTAAATAGACTGTCTTACTTTGATGCCGAAAGAAAGACGGCACTTGGTTGAAGTGTAGTTTAAGGGCTATTGCTTTGATGGAATGGTCTGTTTTGCAGTAGAGCTCATACTTGCACTCATTATTTTGTGTAAAGAAGTCTCAGCAACTCTACTTCTAGAAGAGCTATTTGGGATCTGATGTCTGAATTAGCTGCTCTTTGACACAAATGTTTCCTCATCGACTTCTGCTCTGATTCAGACTTATCCAGAGACAGAAGCCAAAGAAGTGCCTGAGAGACACAGTAAAAGGAGATTTAGGCATTATAATGGCTCTTCTCTGCTACTTACCTGCCCAAGCAGAAAATGGAAAATCTTTTTCCTTTCGTGCACTATTCCTGCCCTTTCCCTGCCCCATTAGCGATCCCAGCTACCCTCCCTCTCCAGCCCATTATCCATAAATGACTGAAGACTCATCCTTCTTTTTGCCTTTTTGTAACAAAGCACTAATACCTCCCCCTCTGTCTTATCTTGATCTTGAATATGTCTGATGCCGTGTTGACATTGTAGTCTTGTACAGAAAAGAATCTAGCATTGCTCTCCAGAGTGATAAACTGCGGAAGCGATGCATGCCCCATCAGAACTGTAAGCACGTGAGGAAGATCCTATTTGGTATTTGGCCAAGATTTTGCTTTCTGTATGTTCAGACTCGGGGATAAAGTACAGGAGACAATTCCAGAAGGAACAGGAAATGATATTTAAGATCGAAGACTTGTTGTTTTAAGCTCCCATCTTCTCCAAAAAACTTGTGGATAAACCAGTACATGTTAACCAGAAATCTCATAGGAACAACTTTCAAGCTTTCAGAATATGTAAATATGTATACATCCTGATTTACAGAAGATTTTTTGGAAACCTTCTGGCATATTTGAAAATCAGCATGCTTCAAAGAGGTTTTGAGTCTACAGAATTTCAAAAGGTAATTTACTATTGTTCTATTTTTCTTTCAGTTAATTGAGAATAATATCCTTTTTACATATTTTTAAACCAGAAATTACTTTTTTCGTACATAATTATACCACTGGTAACAAATGCCATGATTTCATTAGAATTCTGTATAAAGTTCATAAAGTACAAATACTCCAAGCAGACCGAGGGGGTAACAACGGTATGTTTTGGTGACATGATCCATAGATTTTATTAGATTCTTTTTGGAACTTCTTCTTACACATCTTGCTACATGACAGTGGTCAGGGTTTTCTTTGGACCGTCACACCAGGTTGTTGTGTGCACTTGTGTGAAGTCTTTCATGGACTATTGAAAAAAGTACACAGAGGCTCTTCCTGTTCTTGTCCTTACAATTCAGGCTGCTTCTGTCCTTAACTAGATCTGGAGAGTGAGATCATACTTTGAAAACAGAGAAACAAATTACAGCGCTCTCTGTTTTTAAAAGGAAATTGCCGTGAGAATGTTGCACAAGCCATTGTTTCACAACTTGGACATAGATAAATTAGTGTTTGTTACATTTATTTTGTAAAAGATTCTACAAAACATCTCTAACTCAAGTGATGGTGGGTTTTTTCCACCTCCTTGACCTAACAAATTGCTCTGCTGAGAAAATTTTTCAACAGCTGGATTTCTCATTAATCAGTGGTAAATTAAGAAAATCACCTAGGACTGGTTATCAGATGGATTTTGCAGTATGTTGGAAAGGTTACATCAGCTTCCAGACACTCCAGACGTCCCCAGCTAGGGATCTCCTGGGGAGAAGAAGGGCATGGAGAAGAGATTGATGGCACCATTTTTTGTCGAACGTCATTTCTGAGGAGTCTGTATGGTAGCAATACACTTATGGCTATATTTATGGCTATTTAGCTGTGAATTTAAATCCTATGCTAGCACCTGAGTAGCTGTACCATGCGCATTTCATAATCTTGTGCTTGTGGGAAAAATCTAGTTGCTCACCCAGTCCCACAAAGCACACTGTGAGATGAGCCACCAACATGCACTCGCAGCCTAGAAAGCCAATTGCATCCTGGGCTCCGTCAAAAGAATTGTGGCCAGCAGGTCAAGGGAGGTGATTCTTGCCCTCTACTCTGCTCTGATGAGACCCCACCTTGTGTTCAGCTGGTTTAGTTCAGTACTGCATCCAGCTCTGGAACCCTCAGCACAAGAAAGACATGGACATGCTCGAGCAGGTCCAGAGGAGGCCACGAAGATGATCAGGGGGCTGGAGCACCTCCCCTGTGAGGACAAGAGGAGAGAGTTGGGGTTGTTCAGCCTGGAGAAGAGAAGGCTCTGGGGAGACCTTAGAGCAGCCTTCCAGTACTTCAAGGGGGCCTACAGGAAAGGTTGGGAGGGACTCTTTATCAGGGAGTGTAGTAATAGGACGAGGGGTAATCGTTTCAAACTGAAAGAGGAGAGATTTTGATGAGATATTAGGAAGAAGTTCTTTCCTGTGAGGGTGCTGAGACACTGACACAGGTTGCCTAGGGAAGCTGTGGCTGCCCCCTCCCTGGCAGTGTTCAAGGCCAGGTTGGATGGGGCTTTGAGCAACCTGGTGTAGTGGAAGTTGTCCCTGCCCATGGCAGTGGGGTTGGAACCAGGTGATCTTTAAGGCCCCTTCCAACTCAAACCATTCTATGGTTCCATGATTCTATGATTCTATGACGTGTCTCTCATCAGTTTTTACAAAATGTAAGTGCACAGTTCTTTCCATTAAACCTACAATGAGAGCTTTCATGCTGAATCAAAGTACCTGAAATATATTGTCTAGCAGCCCTTTTTTAGAAATTCCTGTGCTTGTATCAGAATTGTTTTAAATATTGTACAATGCCTTTGGTTTATCCTTTTTCCTATAAGCTTTAAGTGTGGATGGCCTAATTTTCCAAGCACTTTGTTTCTTTTCAGTAACTGTAATGCTTGTGTATCAACTTTTAGCCAGGTTTCCCGAGGAACTGATTTTTCTGTGGTAACACGGTCTGTCTCTCTGGTTGTGTATCAGTTCCCTCTCCCCTGGTAACTCTGCAACCTGCTGGCTGAATTTAACTGGGTTTGAAGGAGATGATAGAAATCTTAACATGAAATATGTCCCAATGGGTTTTCTGAAAATCAAGAGCTGGAGAGAGGAAATAGACCTGAATTAGTGCCTCAGAGAAAAAAAGCAAGTATAACTCAGCTGTTTGACAATCTGTTTGGAAGCAGTCAGCCAGTCCTCCTGCATGCAGGAAACGACTGGCTGCTGCACATCAGTGACATGAAGGAATAGGGTAACCAAGGTCACTACATTGGGAAGGTAGAAAAGGACATGAATCTGTAGGAAACCCAACTCTTACTAGTTTTGCTGTTTGCTGAAGAATGAGCTGGTTTTATCTGGTGTTGTGTACTTCCACCTGCCAAACAGTGACTGCCTGTCGAACTTAAATTCACCCCGTGTAGGAAATTTCTGCAATTTAAGTTTAAAACTAATCAGTGTAGTAATCAGCACTAGATTTCATGGCTGGAAACTTTACTCCTTTTGTTATCTTAAGACTTGCTTTTTTTTAAAAAAAAAAACAACACACAAAAAAAGCGCAAAAAAGTGAAAGGACTTACTGGGACGGTGCATCAGTTGACTGAGGGGTTCTTCACCACTTCATGTCTTGGAGATCTGAGTGACTCTGTAAAAGATACAGACTTTGGGTTTCTGGCTTTCAACCTGTTTTTGATCTGCAGATCCCTGAACATTTTGCCAGTGGAGATGTAGTGAAGAATTTATGCTTACTGATGATAGGTTTGCTTTTATCACTTATCTTTGTAAGGCCTCTTAGAAGTGGTCTGTGGATCTGCAGAAGTCTGTGCACAAAAGTCTGCAAATCTGTGCTTATGTCAGCAGCCAATGTTAGGGCACAGCAGAGCTACTGAGTGAGGTGGTGTCGGCAGTGTTACCTGGGAGCTCTGAAGAGGACTGCAGCAGTCCTTACTACCTCTTGCATTTATTTTAGTTCTTTATCTCCAAATCCATAGTTGCTGTAATCCTTGAACAACTCGTTCCTTCCTATTTGTCTATTGAGAATCAAAGAGCATTTGAAGAAATGTCAAATTTCACTAACTGTCAAGGCTCTGGGTGCAGGAAGTCCTGGAGCAAGACCACTGGAGGAACTGAGTTTCAAGGAAAAATAGAGAGACATAGTCAGGCTCCTTGTTTGGGATAAGTGGCTGATAAGGCATTTGCTCCTCACTGAAGGCAGTTTGGAATAGGTTTGTTCCAGTGCTGCTCTGGCAGCTGTAGCCAGCAGTGGTGCGTTGAGGTGACTTGCAGCATAGCAGAGCCCAAGGACAGACAGGACACTGTGGGCAGCATGGTAGCAGGGCAGCAGAGACAGGGCAGGCTCTGCTGCCTGCCTTGCAAGTGCAGCCCACCCTCCTGTGCTATCTAGATAGGGCAGTCAGCAGCTGAACAGGGAAAAATGACCCCACTGCTGGCAGCAGTGCTATTTTGGGCTTGCGTTGGTCAGCAGCCTCTTGTCACGTGCCTGGCTGTCAGATCTGGGGCAGGGCAGGAGCTGATGTTGTGTCTGGCAGGTGAGCATGCCTGGAGAGAAAGGGCAGAGGACACAGATACCCCTCATGCACATCTCCTCAGGGAAACTGGAGTGCAACCCACAAGCTGACAACCTCCAGTTTGGCCCTGGACGTAGTGCACAAGTTTGAATAAATAAATCCTGTTCCCTGAGGAAAAGCTCAAATCTTTGCATGGGTCTTTGTGACAGCAGAGAAAGCTATTGGAAAGAAAAATAGTGCTGCATAATTTGCTTGTTCATCCAAGTTCAATAAACCCCTTTGTGTACAGTTATTGCCTCTATGCAAAATAAACATCTCTGACAATGAAACAAGTTATTGGAGACTAATCTACTTTCTTTGGTGGTTCCTTAGCAACTACATCTGTGAATTAGTTGCCAAGCAGCCTGGTTCAATGCTTTGTAATGAAGCAAGCAGAAGAAAGGGGGAAAAAAAGGTGAAATAAAAAGGTGCAAGACTGAATTGTGAAGTTCAGTGTAGACTAATAAGCAAATATTTGTTGTTTGTTTTGTAAGGTCATCACCCATTAGTTTTTCTCAGCTTTTCTTAAAATATATGTATTTGTGATTGAAAGCTTTGCTGTGATCTCCTGGCAGTGCGTGCAGGGTTGCGCTGGCTGGTGCAGGTGTTGGGCTGTGAGCTTCACCTGTATAGGCAGCGGTGGCAACACAAAGAGGAGAGAGCTGGAACACAGAGCACTCCTCTGAGATGCTGGCCATGGCAGCACATGCTGGAGGTGCCACCAGACGTTATCAATGTTTTCTCTGTGTACTGGTGACAGGCAGCATTTGCATCGACACTAACAAAAATGGGCTGGAGGCAAAGGCCCTACCTTTATCTACGGTGAAAACATTCCGTTCATATCCATGATCTCCTGAGTGGAATGGAGGTTATTTTTGTGGCAGGTGAGGGAAAGAGGTGATGCAGGGCTCAGTCACTGGAGGTGCAGTGGGGATCAAGATCTGGGCAGGGGACACAGGAGCATAACTGGGGTTGACACATTATGGGGTTAAACTGAGCGAGTTCATAAAAAGAAGGGGAGTTCACAAAAAGAAAGGGAGTATAAAAGGAAAAGGGTTGCTGGCCACTGGTTTGATTCTGATACATCCATCGAGACCACCTGGCTGAGGCAGTGCCACAAGGATATGCTGGGTGGCTTCAGGGTGGGTGATCAGAGCTTTTCCTGCCTGCGAGGGGCCGTGGTGGGAGTCTGCTGGCAGGGTGGACAGCATCTTTAACCACATTGGGCCCCAGGGTTTGCACGGACATGCCTGCCACAGACAAGAACCCAGACCACCGATGGAGGGAGGAAGTGGGAAAGCTATTGGGCACTTGGTAATCTGTCCTCATCTGCTGGGGCCAGCCGTATGGCCACAGTGACACCGTATGCCTGGGGTCTGGGTCTTAACATAAATTGGTTTATGTCAATGTCTTCCTCAGGGCATTAGGGTCCATAGTCCAGATGGCGGAGTGCCCTTGGTACAGAAACCATATGGTAGTGTATAGGAAAGGTTCAGAAGGGGAGAAGAAATACATTGCACTGTTCATTTCTCATAACAATAGGGTCAGTGACATTTATGTCACCATTAGTTGACAGCATGAATGACACCAAAGTCATGGGTGGGCATAATTAATGATGGCAAAGCATAGGTAAAGCACACATACACTGCAAAAATTGGGCTACATTACGATACTTAAATTGAATCTGAATTTTAAAGATTTAAGCCCGAAAGGCTTCAACAAGTCAAAGGTTTTAACAGTTTTCAAGGCAGGGCACAGCACCCAGGAACTGTGGAGTGATCAGTGTTATTGCAATGTACAGCACTTTGAACATTGACAGGTCTTGGAGACCCGAGGTACTAGATGCAAGGCAGCACTGGATACAGCAAAGTCTCTGTGGTTACACAAAGACAGACAGAGACAGTGTGGGTCTGTCAGTTAGGAATGGGAGGCCACAGGAAGCAGGGTAGGAATTGCCTCAGAAACTGTCAGCCTAGTACTGTATTTTTCTTTTCTTGTCCTAAGCTCCAAGACATTGAATAGAGTGTTTTAAAACTCAGTCTGCAAAATGTGTTTTCGTTTTACGCCCCCCACCCCCTCCCCGCCAAAAAGAAGGCATTTTTGTTATCTGACCTCACAGAGCTGCATCCTTTCACTGCTGCTGCTTTTTAATGATCATTTAAAAATGATTAACAATGCCTGGAGCCATGACAGCCTGACTTCCTCTGCTGAACTTCTGCATGTCTGGGTTTGCAGGAGGGAGTTCCTGATGAGCGAGTTTCCTATAAAACAAGGACACTTGGGTCATTGTTTAGAAAAACTAACCGCATAGAAGAGGTGTAAGTCATGGACTAGGACAGATGCTCTGGCAGAGGGATTTTTACTTGTTTGGTGTTTCTTTTTTTAGCACCGGAAACAGATTTGTTTGCAATTTCTAAAGGCATCAGAACAACAGTGACTGGCTGTCACTGGCTGCATGAATCTAATCTTCAGTTCTAACTTGTTAAAAAAAAAGAAAAAAGTAAAGTGATGGGAAAGACTTATTTAAAATCAGGTGGGATTACTGAAAGATTTCAAGCAGGGAGAGGCATGACAAAAGCTCACTTATACTGTGGGGAAGTGGAGACTTCATAGAGTTTAGTTTCTGAAACAGTGTCCTCAATATTTTGTTAACTACTGTCTCAGAAACAAACACTCCAGTGTTTACTGTCTGGTCCTGCAAGTAGAGACTCATTTTCAACTGATTGCAGGACTCCAGCACTGTGTGAATCCCTTGTGATCCCTGGTCATGTCAGGGTTTCTTAAAGCTTATTTCAAGGAGTATGTTAAGGTTTGGTCATTCAGGCTTGTTTCTAAATGAATTTGCTCATCATTAAAAGGAATGTGACTACTATCGGTATATTTTTATTTTGAAAGGAAAAATGTTTTTATATTCAGGTAGGAAAGAGGAGGAAATAGTCACTGGACATTTTCGACTACTTCTAACTCTCCTTTCTAGCTGATATTTGCCTTCCTCTACTGGAGCACTAAATAATGGAGAATTTAATGCTCAGATGTCTCTAGGAGCACACAGGCAAGTGTATTAGGCACTATCTGTCATGTGTATTGGCATGGTACACTTCTGGACAGGCAGTTATTTCTATAAAACCCTAGGTTTTCCCTTGGGTGGCAGGGCAGATGGAAGGAGGGAGGCCTACCTTCTTGGTTCCAAGGGAACAAGCTGATGGAAACAGGTCATATCCAACAGAGGAAGTGGTACTGATGTGCTGGGTTTCAGTTATGTAGCCAGTGCCTTTTGAGACATATGAGGCTATATCTCATCTGGCTGGCTTGTACCACAGCAGAAGACCATGTGTCTCCTTTAGATTTCCTGTATTATCTCTATGATGACCACAGAATAATAGAATCATTCATGTTGGAAAAGACCATTAAGATCATTGAGTTCAACTGTTAACTTAACACTGCCAAGTCCACTGTTAAACCACCTCCCTAAGCACCAGGACTACACATCTTTTAAATACCTCCAGGGGTGTCACTTCCCTAAGCAGCCTGCTCTTGTGCTTGATAATCCTTTTGGTGAAAAAATTTTTCCTAACATCCAGTCTAAACCTCCCCTGGTGCAACTTGAGGCCATTTCCTCTTGTCCTATCACTTGTTACTTGGGAGAAGAGACCGACCCCTCACCTCACTACGACCTCTTTTCAGGCAGTTGTGGAGAGAGATAAGGTCTCCCCTCAGCCTCCTCTTCTCCAGACTAAACACCTGCAGTTCCCTCAGCTGCTTCTCATAAGACCTGTTCTCCAGACCCTTCACCAGTTTTGCTGCCCTCCTCTGGATACACTCCAGCACCTCAATGCCTTCCTTGTATGAGGGGCCCAAAACTGCACACAGTATTCGAGTTATGGCCTTACCAGTGCTGAGAACAAAGGGAAAATCACCTCATTGATGTATATGTCTTAGATTTCAAGCAGCCTTAGGTTCTTTTAAGCAACTGAATCTTGATCACTGTTTCTAAAGTTCAACCTCAAGCTTGCCTTAAGGCCACCAAATATGGATGTATGGCTTGATTAGCATGTGTAAGCCACCCACTTCACTCAGATGGGAAGAGCAGGTATTGGCCATTTCAGGTTTTAGTAAGTGACCTCAGTACATAATACCTTTGAAAATCAGACCACAGTTTTTACTTAGGTGCTTACACCCCTGAGTCTGAAATCCGTATTCAAGGCTCAGAATGTCAGATTTTAAGATTTTGACATGCTAAAAAAATCTTCGCATGAAATACTTTTATTTCTTTTCTTTTCAAAGCAGCTGTCCCATCATTTCATCTTCTTTGATAGGATCTGTTATGCCAAATTGTAGATGTTCATTGAATTTAGGACTTAACGTACACAAGGATTTCCTCTGAAATCAAAGGGAGGAAATGAAAATCTGTGTTGATTTTGTGTCTAAATAGAATTAGACTGCCTTACGGTATGGTCTGTCTCAAACTGAACTTTGTCTCTCAAATGATTGTGTTGACCACTAACTTTAGTCATTACCCAAGTAGCAAGGTCCCCTGGTATATAAATTAATACCCTGCTGTGTCATATGCCAAGGTGCGCTTTATGAAACCTGAATGCAGAGTCCCTGAGAGAGGTGGCTGCTGGTGAAATCTGAATCAGATGGGCCTATTTATATTATTTAATTGAATTATATAATTCAAATACAGAAGCCTTTTTTGCATGTCTGGGTTTTGTGAGAGGGTTGCTGGAATGAAAACTGAATGCCATCACATCAGTTTTGTGTCTACATCTGTCAGTGCTACTTTTAGTTCATGGTACAGATAAAATTCTGTGTGTCCTATCATAAAGCTTTACATTATAGAATCATAGAATCATTAGGCTGGAAAAGACCTCTAAGATCATCAAGTCCAACTGTCAACCCAACACAACCATGCCTACTAAACTGTGTCCCAAAGTGCCACATCTACACGTTTTTTGAATACCTCCAGCGTTGGTGACTCCACCACTTCCCTGGGCAGCCTGTTCCAGTGCTTGACCACTCTTTCAGTAGAGCAATAAAACAGGTAGAAGAGCTTATGGGACTGATGATCCAGAATTTAAACATGCTACATAATGAATGTTTGCCAAGCACTGTTTGTGTTCATTAGATTTAATATCTTTGTTAATCTGGAGTTCATTACAATCATTGATTTCAAAACAAAACTAGTAGCACCTGTGAAACTGCACAGAGGTCAGCAATACATTCTGAGCAAGGAGTATCTACTGAAGCAAGCAGTAAACAGGGAATTGAGTTTTGGAGACCATTACACCTCATTCATGATGACAAAGGCAAGTTTCTCATGTAAAATCAATCTGTTGGTGACAAACTTAAAACAGAAAATCTACTACTACTAAAGATGGAATGGAAAGCAGCCAATTCGGCAGAAACAGATCTCTCGGCAGGTTTCAGCAGAATATTTTTACAGTTGAGACAGAGCATACCAGTGAAAAATATGAATCAGTTGCAGCTTCCATTCCCTTTAAGGCTGACTCAGAGCTTCATCACGTACACCCTTCAGCTGCATACTTCATTTGCTGCTGGGCTTAAGCTCTTCTAGCAGATTAGAAAAGCCGATGTGCTTCCTAATTTCTTATTTGTGTAAGAATCTCCCTTTTATCAATAAAGAGATAAAATGTGTTCGTTATAATACAAGAAAGTATTTATCACCGAACGAGTAATTGTCATCATGATAAATATAATAGCCACTGCAAAGATACCCCTCAGCAAGGGCTATTGTAGCTAAACAAAGTCTATAAATGTGAAAGTCTTTAAAACATCATTTTCCTTGCTGATAACAATGGTTGAAACTTGTGACTTTGGCTCATTCATGACAGGGATATAGTTCTATACCTTTCTTTCTTTTTCTGAAGCATTTCATAGCTTAGATAACAGCAGCTGAGGCTCACCTGTGTGGCTTGTAGCCAGCACAAGTGAGAGGAGCTGGCCAAAAAGGAAATATTCCCAGCTCTTCTGTGCACCTGGTAAATAAATTCCCAGGAGATAAATACTAGAAATTGAGCTGTTCGGTAATTTCCCTATAAAAGTTTTTTTTAAATCAAAAAAAGTTTTGTTGAGACCAAAACTTTGTGTGAGGTTACATTCCTCTGTTGACAGGCAAGTTTTCTGTAAGAGAAATGCATTTTTCTCATATCCACATGGCACATGAAACTCTTTCTCCCACAAACCACACAAGTGGCTTGATTATGGGGCTAAAATGTATTTAGTGGTGGTGTTCTTGCTGTAGCTGCTGCTAGAGGTGTTCCATTTTATATAAATACAATTCTTCTGGGTTGGGGACTTGATCTCTCTCAATCCATATGACTGTTGTCAAGTAATTTTCCCCAGTCCAGTGAACACCACCTTCTTTTTTACAAAAGCCCACAACCTGCTTTCAACGGTCTTGGCTTACTTCCAAAGGAAGCAGGAAAATTGGACTTCTTCATGGTGTTCACTCACTGACTCACTGCCACAGGACATGGGGACTGTTTCACAAGCATTCAAAATTTAACTGTAGAGCATTAAGATGATGGCTGAGATATCCCGATGACATGCCTTTCAGTGGTTTGTAGCAGGAACCCACAGCACACATGTAGGATTTCTCTGAGAAGTTAGGGAGGTACTGTCTCTTCTTTCTTTTAAGCATCACCTGTGCCCTGTCTGTGGTGTGATTTATCCCACCAGCTGGACAGACTAAGTCCTAGACCCATGATAAGCATGGAGACATAGTTAGCCTTGATGAGATACAGGAGATGGCCGAGTTCGAGGAGCAGGGTCCAAAGAGAAGTGGATTAGAGTGAAGGCCCGTTACCCACAGGCAGATGGCCTGGGACTACCATCCCCCAGGAGATTGGGGGTGGAATAAGGCACTGTCCTGCAGGAAGCAGGTCACAGATTTCACACGGAACGGATCCTCACCTGTTTTTAAGCAGAATTAGAGTCCTGCAGCAAAGGTACAACAGTCCAGTGGGTGCTGGGAATAATTTGGTCCTGCAGCCAGGACACTGGCTTACAAACTCGGCTACATGCATCTTGTTCCGTCTCATTGCCTATCCTAGATTCATGTCTGAAATCAATCAACTGCATCTCTTTTGTCTGTGAATTTTGCCTGAGCAGGCTTTTCTCAGGATTTTTCCAACTTTTCTCTAAATGATCCAGATGCGAAGCCTTTTCTTCTGACAGAACCAGAAAATGCAGAAGGGTGTGAAATGTGAAGAGTTAGCAGAAAATGCCAAAACCTTTCCACTCCAAGGCTGACTGACAATTTCTGTAGATTTGTATTGTGTATTAACCTTTCCTTTTAATGCTTTAGCAAAATCAGTTAAGAGGAAAAATCAATAATGTTTTTGATATAAAATGTCGTTTTGCTTCTGGGCAGAACAGCTGTCACACATGCTTTCAGAGCAGAAAAAATGGATTACGTTTATAGGAGGATATGTGTGCAGTGTAGCATATTGTCCTTATCCAACAAATGAAGCTTTTCCCATGGGATATGTAACTGATTCTCAGTGACACCATCACTTCTGCTTATACATCTGTTCTGCTTTTAACTGCAGTATAACCCAATCATTCTGGACAGATCTTCCTTTCAGATATATATTTCCTCTAAACCTATCAAGTCACAGGCACGACAACATCTGAATCTACACCAAGGCCTATTAATTAGAGACCTGCTTGCTCCCTGCTGAAAGCCGTCACGCTGGCAATGGTGCAGTAGCCAGCCCCTTCCCCCGGCGGCTGCTGGCAGCACTGAGCCTGATGGGCTGCTCTCCCTTGCCATCACCAACAGTAGCCAGTCAGACGGGGAAGTGCTTGCTTTGGTCCACTCTTTTAGTTAGCAACTTTCTGTTTTCACTTGGAGCCTTCAGACTGGCATCAGACACGACATAGTTTTCAAATCTGCTTTTTAAAAAAATACCTAGCCTTACACCTGTCCAATTTAGATGGCAGTGCCTGAGATTTGGAGTCTAAACTTGATTTAGGTAGCGACGGGTGAAGTATGAGCAGAGCATGCTCATGGCAGAGTTTAAAAATCTCACTATCTGTTCCGCCAGATTGAAAAGTATGTTTAAAGACCTGATCCTTGTTCATCTGATTTTATGCTACTGCTAGATAGACCAGAGGCACTTCAGAGAATCAGGCAACAGTAAATACCTGACTTCAGAAAGCTGGGTTTCTCAAGGACACACTGTGTTAATGTATGTAGAGCCATGGTACTGACTGATAGAAGCAATGGTACATGTTGTGGTATTCAGATTTCTTTATGGCAGACACTTGCTATTGAAAACAAATATTTCTCGTCTGCGTAGATCTGTGACCTGTTTGCCAAGAATCTGAAGTGGTTGAATATGGGTTTTTTCAATTTCTTAATGCTATACAAAGGAAGCAAGACAAAAGGAATTTCTACATAAAAAATTAATCAGAGGCATGGAATATGTTGCACAAGTTAAAACGATCTCCTATGGAATGTGAATAATCACAACTAAAAATTAAGGGTTGAAATGCATACGTAGTTCATTGAAATGCAATTGTTGTTAAGAGTACTGCTCCTATTAAAGATTTTTCTCCTCTGTGGAAAGGTGTACACTGCAAATGAGCAATGGATTTCTCCAATGGTTCAGTATGAAATTTTCTTTTTCTAAAGTACGAAACTCATACTTGTCAACTAAAATGAGTCTTAGTTTGCCCAGTTTTAGATGCCTACAGTGTAGATGTCTTCATCTGAGCTAGCCACCCTGGGTTCCCTTTACAGTCAGAAGAATGCAATAAATATCTGTCCCAGGATAGCAAGAAACCTTGCATCTCACCAAACATGACACGTTAGAGGATGTCTCATCTAAATCTAAACTGTCTGAGAACTGGCACCATCCACTAAGAGTTGGCTGTATCATGACAAGATAAAAGGCACATCCGCATGCATGCAGGCAGGTAAATACAGGCTCTCATTCTAGTTATAGACAGGGATGGGTGGACTTCAAACTCTCTGATATGGGTGTCAGAGAGCATTCACACAGCTGCTTACTGGACTCTGCAGATATACCCCAGTGGTGGTCTGGTTCAGTAGCAGGGGAGTTCTCTCAGCACTGGCTTCACAGTCTTGCTTCTGCGACTACAAAAAAGTACAAGTATGGCTATAAATCAGGGCCTTCAGTTTTCAGGGTTGTTTCTTCAGTTTGTTTTCAGAGCAACAAAATGTACATGCCCTTTGAAAGGATTAAAGTTGCAGTATTATAAATGCCGTCAGAAATCTAGGCAATTCTGTTTGGAGAAAGAATCTCCCTTTGCCGTGCATGACGAACAAGCAATCTCAAGGTACAGAAGACTCCATAAAAAGGACGTGGAACAAGCTTCCCACTGAGATGAAGCAACAGGTTACCAAATTCTTTGAAACAAAGAGAAGATCATGTAAAATAACAAGTGATCTCATCAAGTAGTGGGAGGGAGGCCTGAAAGTTTTCAGCATTTCATAGGCTCAAGGTCTGGTCTGTATTTGGTTGACTTATTACAAAATACTCAGCTCTAAGCACAGAAAGAAGTGTGTTGGCTTTGCAAAAGCATATCCCTATTGTTCAACAATTAAAAATTTCAAGAAAGAATGATACTTTCACGATTTTCAATCAGTCTTCAGAATGCTGCCCGAACATTCTTTTTGTTTATAGCTCTTTTTTGTAACAGGAGGTAGTAAGTATTTTAGAAAGCATTGATTATTTCACATGTTGACAATGTATATAGTGCTTTTAAAAGTGAGGAGTTTAGAGCAGTGAATAATAACTTATCCCAGCATGAGTGAGAAATAAAGCTGCCCAATACTGTCACTTTGACGTATATCTCCACAGAAACTCAATAGTATAAATTCTACTAACATTTCTATAACACATTTTGGGTGTGGTATTGCACAGTCTTATTTCAAGTGTTTGTTTCTGGCTTAATGCTTAAGCAAACTGATATTAATATACTGCAAGTCTGAAGGAGCAAATACATGTCCTACCAAGGCCCATGGGAATTTTGTCATTTGTTTCTGTGGATGCAGAATTTCATGTTAGCTGAAGCCTAACTGTCCTGTTTTAATGGGTTTAGGCTAGAAGTTACTAGGTTTTTAGATAGCTAAAAAGTGATGGCCTTTAACAGCCTTTCAAGCGAATTGTTAGAGGTTAAAAAACCCTAAATGTTTTTAAGGTAGCACTTATTTATGTTTCAATAAGTTTGAAATGGTTCCCAGTTACACATCTAAACAATTTGTCTGAGCCCCTAGTACCTTTAAGAACAGCAAGCAGAAGGAAAATCAGGGAAAACTAATAAGCATTTGAAGTTTCTGTGACTTGTGTTATAGGAGATGCTTCTGAAAACGTCCACTTGGTGAAGGTAAATTCCTGCTTCGTGTTTGGTCAGTTCATCCTTTTGAAAGGTGTACTGTCAAAGGAATACTTTCTCTCACTTAGATTACCCGGATTGCTTATGCTCAGGGCTTATCTGTAATGAGCTAATGCATTATGTTAAAAACTGCTAAGACACATGTTAACAAGATGTTGCCCTCAGCATGGACAAGAATGGTTGTACTCAAGCATGTTATCTGGGCTGGCTTAACTCCACAGTCCTTTACATCTGTGAAGTACTGATGGTTATGTATGTCTTCAATGAGAAAATGTTTCCAGGCACATAGAGGAAAATCAGTTTATTATTAATAGTTGCACTCTCTGTTTGCTCTTATCTTTGCATCTGCTTGATAATCTGAGAGGCTGAATATTGTAGATACCAGCATACAAATGATCACTGTGTACCTCTTTCTTATCTTAGCATTCCTACAGCAAAAGACGTTTTTAATTGAAGGGAGCACTTATTCTGCCAGGTGTGTGACCATGGGAGTAGCATTACTACATTTTCAGACAGCCTCCTGAGGGCTGTTAGAGGCTTAGTGTGACACACTGGAACGTGTCTTTAAACTCAGGTACTGAATCGATGCTTTCATGACTATAGCTACCCGAAACAAGCAATTTTCCAAACTCAGGCTATACCAAAGTTTGGAGGTGCTTGGAAGCTGTGATTCAGACCCATAGGGACTGAGTGCTAAGCTGAATGAATCCAACTGTATTACACTGGTCTGAGCACAAGGCTGCTAGTCTCAAGTACTTCTGCATGGTGTGCTCTGGCACAGAGAGCATGTCTGAGAACAGTTCTAAGGTTTGCAGTTCCTACAGCGTGATTGTGGGTTACTGAGATGACAGCTGCAGGGGAAGTCGGGTTGTTGAAAAAGGTTTATAGGTCTCTTTTGTCCTTACCTGAAGACCCTGATAAGAGCACCCCAAGAGGGGTAGGTCAGTATGCGTGCAAGTATTACAGAAACCTTTCTGTCTTGCAACAGTAATGCAAAGCATGGTCCCAGGACAGACTCAAACAGGATTGCCAATAATGGTACCTGTTTGTCATTGCACAGCGGAGGTTCCTCAGGGCCTGCTGTGGGTCATTCTGTATGGAGATGTACTGGCACCACCATACCTGCTCCTGGGAGCATGCAGTGCAAAACTCTTTCTGTATGAGGTAGATGAGATAAGCAGGTGGTAATGGTAATGAATCTGATACTGCATATATGATATGTAGCCATTGCTTCCTAGTGATCATGATGCACAAAATACCAGGTCAGGTTTTTGTGTCTTTTAAGGCAGCTGACTAGTGCTGGTGATATGATCTGCAATGATACAGCCCTTGTGAAAGAGTTGGGTGAGCACATGCTGCCTGAGCAGATTCTCAAAGGAATACTGATGGAATTGCTTTGAGTATCTAAGATACAAGTGATGTAATGGATATAAGAGGGAAGCACTTCTTTCATTAGACCAGAGGCTGTAGCTTGAAAAAAATGGGCATCATCTTAAGCTCAGTGATGGGGTCCTTAACAACTTTCAGCCATCAGACCAGTGGAAGGCATATTTAATGAGACAAAAGAGAAAGTTACATGGAAGTGTTCTTCACTCTCTGCTCAGAAACTAATTTAATTAATAAAATCCAAGAACTTCTTCAATGTCCTAGTTCCTTGTAGACAAGCAATAATTGTTTATAAATTTGTCCAACAACCAGCTCACAAGCTTCAAAGGGAGCTCATTACCAGGCTAAAAAGTCTTCAAATTACTTTCCCATCCATTTGAATCGTAATCAGTTTGTAATGAAGTTCAAATCTCATCCTTTAGATCACTAGAGAAGCCTAAAGTGGATGAGCTGTGATAAAATTATTCAAAAATGGTGTGATTATCTTTTGATTATTCTTCCTCAGAACAGCTCACCCAATGACTTAACGAGTTTTTGATTAAAAAAAAAGGCAATGAATGATATAAATAATTAATTTGTCAATAAGTACTAACTTATCTGATATTCTGATTCACAGCCGAGTAGTATTCTGTTAGCATTCCTCAAAGTGAACACAACCCTTCTTTTATTGAACTTCTATATGAATCAATGATGAAACACTGTATTTTTAAAAGCGGCATTATCTGAGTAGTAGTTTGATGCTATCTGTAAAACCAGAATTACCTAGTGAGAAAACAAGTGAGCTCTGTTTTTTTTTTTTGTGAGTTATCTTTGAAGATGCCAGAACGTCCATTATCATGTTGGTGAGCTGGACTTAATCCTTCCTGTTTGTAAGTTGGACTTGAAGTCTCTTTCTCAGTCATGCTGGAAATCACAAATCCACATGCTGATCTGTAGGATAAATAATGACAAATACATGATTACTTAATTAGGGGTTTGAGTTTTTGTTAAGTGAGACAGGAACCTGACCCAGTATATCTGTAACAGCAACAGGTTACTTCCAGAAACAATTTCCTCCTTCCTGTTTTCATCTTTTTGCAGAATTTTGAGGTGAATTTAGTGTTGGGGCTCAGAAATAGGGGCAAAAGGGAGTCAGCTTCTACATCATCACAATCTGTTGAAATTTAATACTTACTTTCATTGGACAGTCTCTAGCAGAAATAAGTGTTTTTTCAGGAAATGTTTCTATGAACTAGAGGCACACAATTCCTGACAAGGGCAGTGTAGCTTTATCTAGTGCCAGAAGAAAAGCAGGAATCTTTTTTTTACTTCTGCTAGCTTGTATAATCAGAAAAGAGCTATCAATTTTAATGGGAAACAACCTAGCCAATAAGCTTGACCTCTAAGTAAATTGGTGATGGTGAAGCAAGTAGATCAAAAGTTCACCTGAAATAATGTTTGCAAAATACAGTAACATAAATTGTTTTACCTTTTTTATAGTAACAAATGATAATGTCAACAAGACATGCAAGTCTCATCAGAAATTACTGTTGTGAATTGTCAAGGCTGCTACAGATAAAATAAATATGGCTTGTTTTACTTCTTAAGCAGGCAATGCAGGTGGGGAAATGAGTAGCATCTCTCTCTTCCCTATTCATTTCCTTTAAAATGCTTAGGGAAGGAGACAGTATCAGCCAGAAGAGAGAAGAAATCTGTTTCAGAACAACAGAAATGTCTTACTGTAGCATGCACATAAAATGTCTCAGTTTGATTTTTGGAAGTGAAAGACTTCTCAGTAATTCCCGACCACCCAAGAAGAACATTCTAGATGTAAGATGCAGAAAATTTAAAGTTTTATAGGGGCAAAAGAGTCATCAAGGGTCTAATGTCCTTGAAAGTAAGTGAGAATTAATACTGGCATTTCTGACTTTGAAATCTCTATTTCATTACTTTGGACCTTGGAATAGAGAGGTGGAGTATAAAGATTTGCTTTTGGTTTCGGTTTAAAATAAGACATTCATTAAAATAATCTTTAGAAATTGGTGGAATAAACCAGTTCAAAAATTTTTAGCCAGATGCAAACTCAAGGCTGTGGGTAGGCAAGATTCCTTCCCGCTGTTTTACCAGTAGGGAAAAATAGGCATTTTCACACAGCAAGCAAGCAATTAGATGACCTGTTGCTGGAATTTTGCTTGCATATAACAGTGGGCAGGGTGGCAACGTAGGTCTGAGCGGGTGAGAGACTCTTCAAGATGTGGGTCTGTAAAAAACATGGCTTGGTTTATAGAAACACATTCTTCCTACGTTCAAACATTTTTGCTGGGGGGGTTGGGTGCAGTGGGATTCTGAGGTAACATATCTTTGACTTTTGGTTCAGAAAAATCAAAACTGGGCCACAAAAATTCTAGAAACTCAGGATGAGTAAGGGGACTGTGGCACTGTTCTTATAAAGCACAGGAATATGATTGACTCATACAAATATACTCAGGACCTGGCTGTGGCACAGATCCCTCATATGACCTTGGCAAACGACCTAATCTCTGTGCCGTGGTGACTTAGTCTTTATGTTCAGCGACTTCGTTCAGTGTTTGCAAAATGAGAATAACAGTACTGCCTTTGTCTTGTCTGTTCATATTGAAAATTCTTTGGTACAGGAATCATCTCTGTGTGTTTAGCAAGGTTCTTGGCATGCACCTCTAGGTGCTATTTTAATAACAGTACATAATTGCTGCTAGTTTTATCCCTAAACTTTTTGGAACAGAGTCGGATTTAGGAAATCCTTTCTTTTAACCCCATCCTCACCTTGGGAGGTCCAAAGCCTAAAGGGGGTCTCAGCCAAAGTCACCCTTGTTTTGCAACACAAAACAAATAACTTGCCTTTGATATTCTGGCATGACCTGGCATTCAACTCCCTTATGGGCAGAAATCCCACCAAATGATCCTGCTGAATTTGATCGTGCCATCTCTGAAGCCAGCATATTGCATTGGCTTATCTTCCAGGGACTGGATTTGCAGGGTTTGTGGCTAACAATAAATTTTATTAACTGCCTCCATGGAGAAAATCAAAACATCTCTGCAGTAATGAAGTTGGAACAGAGCATGAGAGGCACTGGAGACACTGCTGTATCTTGAGAGACAACATTAGAAAGAAGGTGGAAGAGTCCCCACTGGTAGTTTGTTTTACATATTATTGGGGTTCACTACAAATGCCCATGGTCATTAAACTCATGTGAATCGATGCTGCCTCTGTAGAGCTGCAGGGGTGAGAACAAGTGCCAAACTGACTACAGGTTTTTCAGACACATGGGTCCTGTTAGAAGTGTGATGCGGCAAAGATGTTTTGCTGTTATCAGGTAAGAAATTGTTCTTCGAGAGAGAGAAGAACAAATATTTAACATGCTGCAGCATCTGTGTTTGCAGTTTGCCTGAGGTTTTGGCCCTGTTGAAGGCCATGTCAAAATTCCCACTTAGTACAACCAGCCTTTGCACTAGCTTTCTAGCTAGCTAGCAGTGAGATAGCACCTTAGATGACTAACAGCCAGTGAGAAATGCAGTGCAATTCTGTGCAATGTGCTAACAGATCCTGTTCCTCTGCACTCTCTCCAGGGCAAATGGGCAGCTGCATTTTGCGGTGGCTGTCAAAGTAGTTTGCTGATTGCTGATTATTAGACAATTGCAGTAACGAAACTCAGTGTAATAAGGAGGAAGAGAGTAATTGATGCTAGAGGTGGGGCATTTTTTATACATTTATCAATGCAAACCAAAAATATTAGGACTGTGATTCTGTTTTCTTACTGTGTCATGCTTAAGAATCATTTGAGTTTGATCCTGGAGCCATGGTAAATTGTTGCACGTCTGTGGGCACACTGAGGCATGCCTAAATAATTTCCAGGTCTATTTGGCAGGAGATTCAGAATCTCCCCTTTTTCACTGTAATACCCTCTTTGTGTCTGGGATCCCCTAAGTACACAGGGAAAACAAGGTTTCTAAGAGGAAGTCTTCAGCCAGACAGTTTGACAGGGTTTTCCAGTTTAACAGTTGTTCATTCTTCTTAGCCAGCATTCCTTCCTTAACTGTCAATCCTCTGTTCTGTTACCTGATGGAAAAGGCTGATGACAGAATGAGCAAAAGGCGGGGAGGTAAGCTGTTTCAAAGGAATTTTCTGTTTTACGCTGGATGGAGGCTTAATAAACACGTACTAGTCTAGTATAAAGAAGATGGTTTCTGAATCTAATCCAGTTTGCACAGTGCTATTATACGTGCCATGACGTTAAACATCAAAATCACTTAATATCACATGATGCTTATTTTAACCATCTTCCTGAAGCTCTCTTTTTCTAAGATTGAAGTAACTTAGTGAAATATTAAATGAGATATTCCATGCACATAAAGCAAGCAGCTAAAAGCCTGGCTGAGTGGAAGAGAAAAAAAGAGATAGCAGTCATACTGCTTTATTTTGCAGTTGAAGCTGCTTAACATCAGGGATGCGGTGAGTAGGAAGGGACAGGATAAGAATGATGCTTCCTGGGGATAAATGCCAAACTCCTGCTCAACCCTTCCTGAAATAAAATCCTGGGAGGTTACAGAGAAGGAAATGTCCATTGTTTCTTGGCAGCTTCTCAGATGCCTTATTTGAGCAAAGTTTAATTTTGACACTGGAGCAGCCTGGAGGTTCACTGAACAAGCCTTCTGGTTCAGCGCAGAGGTCATTGGAGAGTCAGGCTTTCCACATTTGGGCCTGATGCTCTAGTTTTTGCTTCCAGCTGCTGTGAAAAGTCTGTAACAGGTGTCAGGAGCTGTGTAATTTTTCCCATGAAGGAAAAACCTGATGGTAGGTGCAGTGTTAGATCTCTGTCTGATTTCAACAGACCCACCTGGAAAATAAAGTGTGCCTCAACAAATCCCATGATTTACCAGCCCTTTCCGTCTCTTCACCCTGCCCTTCTTTCTTTGCATGGTTATCTCCAAGCCTGGGATCAGGTAGGAGGGGAAAGGTGGGGATGATCCTCCTCTTGAATCACTGACATAGGAAACAGCCAGTTACAACCTAGTCTACAAAACAGTTTGTGAGCTACCTCATCTGCCTGAAGTGAAGCCATTTGAAAGCAGTGTGTCTAGTCTAAGTTAATCACTGGCTTTAAAAGATACCAGTGTAAATACCAATCAAACTTGTGGATAAAGGAGCACAGGAGAATTCCCATGTGCCACTTCCTAAATGTGACTGCCTTTCTGCAACTGCATTTTTCTCCTTGTTTTACCAGTTCGTTGCTTCAAGAGCTATGCCAAGGGCTTGACAAATGTTTAAAAAATGCCTCTTATAATGAGGAAGGAAGTCAGGAGATTATATACGAACCTGGGAATCTCTTGTGCTAGGACAAAAGTGCACTGCAAAAAATCAGCCTTTATTAAGCATTGTACGGGCTGGGTGATCTGCAGCAGAGAGAGAAGGGTTTGTTGAAATATTCCCCCCTTCCACACTGAGATCATGTACATGTTTCTTTAATGGCTGGCATGTGCCTATTAATGGATTTGCTATGCCAGAATGGCATCCCGTGCCTCCCATTCTGTGAACTGGTACTCCCCAGTTTGCACAGGGGGCTGCACTGCCACTTGCTCCGTTTGGTCTTGCAGGAGGGGAGGTGAGCCTCCACTGACGGCAGATGTGAGGGTTGATGTTTGCCTTGTCAGTACACGGTGTGCCCTTGTGAAATCCTCTGCAAACTGAGCCTGCTGCTTTTGTCTCGCATAGGCAATACATACATGTTCAGAAGGTTGCATTTCATCACAAGCTACTCAGAGGTTTGTGCCCCAGAACTGGCAGTCCCTCAGAGCTGGCTGTTACAGCAAACAGTCTTCCCTTGCTGTTAATTGTGGAGAGTTTTCTTATGGCCATAACCATAATACTTGAAAAAATTCCCAGCCATATTCTTTTAAGGGAAGTTGTTTTGACTGTTTCCTCTGGACAATCTTCAACCACTTGGATGAGTTCTTTCAGACACAGTTAGGGGGTCAGAATTGGGTTTGGTCATGTCTTCCACTTAGGTATATCAATGGTGCCTTGGCTTTTTTCAAGGGTGGGTTTCAGAGGATGGTAATCTACAACTGGAGATCTGAATGCCTTCATCTCTGTATCTGCAAGTAGTGGGGCTGGTCACTAGTCCTGGCTGGACTGAGGTTTGTATTGGACTGTGCTTATGGTAGAGGTTGTCTCTGGAGACTCTGCTTTCCGGTTGAGTGTTCTGTATGTCTTGGACCATAGTACATCTTCCACAAACTAATGTCTGTAGGCTATTTCATGGTTGAGGTTGCCCTGCCCTCAGCTGATAACTCCCAAGCATATCTGTTTAGACCTCTTATTCCCTATAGCTTGTTCCCAGTGCATCTTCAAGATCCAGCACAAAGCCATGAAGTCCAGCCAATGTATTTCACTCTGACCACCCCAATGCTGGTGTTTGATCATGTGGTACTCTCAAGAAATTACTTTAGCTTAGCCTTACTGCACTTGCCCCCTCTCTCGATGTAGTCAGGGTTATGCTTATACCTGTCAAAGGATACTATGTTCTGTAACTATTATGGCTTTGACAGCAGTTGCTGTATGTCAGGAGAGCTAACAATACTGGCTAGCAGGCAGACCACAGCCTCTTGGAGTTACTGCCTGCCAGAACCTTCTCACCCCATGTTTCTTTCTCTTTTCTTGGGCTTGCCATGGCAGTCATCCCTTGTCTTCCCTCAAGAAATGGTGTATGTGTGGTCACTTTTCACCGAGATCAGTTCTTCTCAAGTATTCATTCCAGGCTGCATTCACTTTTCTTTTCCTAAGATAAGTGTGTACCTGCTGGGGAAAAAGTGGGTTTTCATAAATTTTCTAAATAAAGATAATCCGAATTCCTATCTGGATAATAAAATGTTAATAGTACACAGAAAAGAATTCAAACAGCTCAGAAATCTAAACATAATTACTTATGAACATGGAGCATTTATTGCTGTCAAAATTAATCACTTTTCAACTTCCAGCTGTTAAAATTCTTCTGGCAGATCTCCAAGCAATTCTCCTTCAGTTACTTTTCCCTCAATTAAATATTAGTGCAGTTCTCAGGGTCTTGTTACATAAGCAGCAATTTCAAATGCCACTTCTCCGTTCTCTTAACCATAATGTGTCAGAAATCTATTCTGCTGCAAGGTCTTTTCTCAACTCAGATTTTACTTGAAGTTCATACCAATGAAGGAGGAACAATAATTTCAGGTGTATCTAGGCCTTGGTTGCGAAGTTTAGGTGCAAATTTGGCAAGACTGGCCAGAAATGAGCTTTGGGGCTGGATGCTGCCACATGCTGAGCAGGTTGTTGAGGCAAATGGAAACTGAGTGCACTTGGTGTTTTCCAAAACATTTAGTGCTTTAGCAGAAACAGGATGCTCAGAGAGCTGCAATGGGGGTGGGAGAGTGTCTCCAGATGCACCTCTCTCTCCAATAATACTAAGAACAAAATATCTAAAATGTTGGTGATATCAGTTGTACCACAGTATGTGCTTGCAAGGACTGTTTTGAACCTCCATAAAAATGCTATATTGTAGAAATGTGAGCTCTGAGTTGTTTTTATGTATTTCTTTTGGGCACTTTGGAACAGTAGGGACCCAGCCAACTGCTTTGGAAATATGGGGTGAGGCAAAAGGCACACCAGAGGCCTGATGGTATGTATTTAAATGCAGCCCAAGCAATT
This sequence comes from Leptosomus discolor, assembly GCF_034619465.1. NCBI lineage: Eukaryota > Metazoa > Chordata > Aves > Leptosomiformes > Leptosomidae > Leptosomus > Leptosomus discolor. The sequence goes on along the minus strand of NC_141419.1, from coordinate 65,703,400 downwards.
CGAATTTTGCTTGTGCGATGACAGATTATTTCTTGATCTGTATCTCTGCACCTTGAGTCAGGAATCCATAGCACAATGATTTTTCATGTCTGAGCCATGACTGCTTACACAAGGCTGTCAGGAGTTTACCAGCCTTAAAAACAGGATTGAAATACTGAGAAAAAGAACCATACAAGACTGGACGGTACTGTTTACTTACTTTACTACAATCACCTAAGATCACCTTTTTTCAAGTGCAGCTTTTTTGTGTTTATTTAAAGGAGGGTAAACTTAACGATGCAAGCAAAGAAAAATTATTCTTGTAAAATCTAATTGTGGTTCTGCAAACATGCAACCATGCCTCGATGAGAGGCCATGGTTTTAGCTGGAATAAGTGTCATGTGCTCCAGCTTTTAAAAATGTATTAATTCTGCCTCTTTTCCAGAAGCAACAAAGATAGATAATCCCTATTTTAGCAGTTAAAAAGCATCTATGTTTGCATACTGGATATTTGTGCAGCGTCTCAATTCAGGGAAGCCAAAGTATCACACAGGATATTAAAATATGGCTTCATTGTACAGGTGGAAGTTTGCACTAAATGTCTGGTTCTGAGTGGCATAAAACAAAAGTATCTGAATTCAGATCCAGTTGAACTGTTAAAGTGAGCTACACGTGTTCAGCCAACTTTATGCAGTATAAAGCCTCTAAATTTCTTGGGAGCAATATTTTTTAATGCCAAAATGTTAGAGGGTTTTTTTTTCATCCGTTGTTCCTTCATCAGTCCCTTTGTTCACACGTTGCTGCATCTGCACCTCCTGTGCCAGTGACTGCATTGTGTGCAATGTCAGGTCTGTCAGGGGAGATTATAGATGTAAGGTGGATGGAAGCCATGCTGAGCAGTGCGTGTACATATTTTTGATTGCTAGCCACACCCTTTGCTTTTCAGCCCACTGCCTTCAATTGGCTCTTCCCTCTTCCCTTTTCCTGATCACCTTCTTCTCAAGAGAGCCATTGCAAGCAAGTGAACAAATGTAGTATGAGTGGAAGCAAACTGCAGTCATGGGATAGCCATACCATGTGGAAAGCAAATCACTTATTTTCACGAAACTTAGAGACTCGGTATTTGTGAGAGCTCTGCTGTTGTGTTGAATTTGTTTGAAACTGGTCAGAGCATTTGCCTAGGAGAGAGCACTGTTAGAAACACAAACCATTGCTTCATCTCTAAATTCAGTAAAGGGTAATGCAAACCTTTCATGTAGATGGTGGGAAGAAACAGCCTGAATAAAATCAAAGGTTTCCAAACATTACCTCGACAATAGTATCTGACCTAGTATCATCACGGAATCTCAGAATGCCCTTTTTCCTGCAGAAATAATCTTTGGTACAGGAATTCATTGTCACACAAACCAATTGACCTCCCAGCGTAAAAAACCCTTTGCAGACAGTGTAGGAATTTAAGCATTTATTTCCAGGTGTAAGCATCTGTATATGCACATGCAAATGTGGACTAATACCACCCCATGGATGTACTTGGGCATATATATTTGAGAATTTGTGTATACAAAAATTTTGGAATAGTTGGGTTCACCAATTTTAATTTAAAAGCACAGAGAAGCAGAAACCATTTACTTTGAACTGAAATAGTTTCTGACACCTAATTTAATTTTAAAATTATGTTATTGATTTAATTGAAAATAAAAAGGAATAAAATTCAAAATAAACAAAAATAATCCATCCTAGACTGAAACAGGAATATTGGTTAGGGATGATCAATAATCTGGTCTTTTAAAGGAAAGGAGAAGTCTTTTTACCAGGTTCTCAGATGAAAAAAAATTTTACAGAAAAGTATACTTGATCATGAAAAATACATGCTGTCCAAGTACCAGCCACAAACTTTTGACTTTCATCTGCATGTGGATAGCTTTGTAATTACTTTAGTTTTTTTCAAAAAATCTCAAACAAAACAACTACTGCTTTTCCTGACAATATACTCCTTTTTGTCACAGTTCTTTGCAGAAAGTAAAAAAATAACTTATTTGTGCTGATTTAGTTAAATAGGTGCAAGTATAGTGTAGACAGTTTCTGTAAGAGCTAATGTTTTGAAAACAAGCTTTTCTTGTTGCAGAAGGGAAAAATGCCTTTCCTGAGGGGTAGAAATGGAATACAGTTTGTTAGAGGGAACAAGAGAATGCTTTGCAAAGCAAAATTTGCTGATCTGGCATGCAAAATTGCAGTTTGTTGTTATGTATAATATAGGCAACCGTAGGGCTGTAAAAAGATAAGAAAGACCTCAGTGTCATGCAAGGGCTTGACAGTGTGTAACTAAAAGTTGCAGGAAAGAGGGCTCTAAACTTTGCCACACAATGTGAGGTGGGAGTAGTAGCTGTTAGTTCCTTGGCTTCTGTTATTTTTGATTTCCGATGGGGAAAGATGAGAAGTGGTGTCAAAATACTTTTCACCCACCTTCCTCTTTGCATTGGATTCCCAAGTGCAGAATAAACTTGCTGTCAGCTAAGGTAATGGAAGAGCAGGTCTGTATCCCCTGCTGGGTGTTTTTATCTGTGGAGTGAAGGGTTTGGGGAGCTGAGGAATTGCTTCAATGCTGTCAGCTGCCTCCTCAGGCATTCTTGCACAGTGCTGTGCTTCCAGGGCACTAGTCATGGAAGGGTGACAGTAAATACAATCACATGAGAGTATCTGTGTGGGCAAGCAGCAGGAAAGGGAGTTCCTGAGGATATTTTTGAAAAATGCCAGATATTTCATAAAAGCCTGAAGGAATATGTGAACCTTTTGATCAGCACATTGTTCTCCCTCCCTCCTCACTCCCCCTGGGGAGGGGAAGAGCATGTTCTCTAAGCCAAGGGGTTTGTATCTGGTGCTGCCCTGTGCTCATTCATGGTTGGACTCCTGCATGACCAAAAGAGCTGTTCTGCATGGCTTGAAGGTGACACTGAGGTGCTTGCCATGAGCAGCAGGGGCACCAGGCTGTGCTCAATGGCCAGCCCTAGAGCTGCTTCACAGGAGTCTGGAGGTAAAGTACTCCTTGGAACCATCATCAAGAACATCCCTCCAGGCATAGCAGGGCAGGGGTGTCTCCCTCTGCTCTGTGCACTGACAGCCCATCTGGGTGACATCCACAATGTACTGCTTTCATAGTATGTCTTGGAGGCCTACTGGGAAAAGAAAGTGAAATGATGGTGAGCTAGGAGAGCACAAGGAGAGGCTGAATTAAGAATTAAGCTATCACGGGGCATAGTGGAAGTAGGGAATTACATAAAGTAAGAAAAGCATTAGTTAAAAGAGGAATTGCTATGTTGAGACCTTTTTTTTCCCCCTTAGGCATTGAACTGCTTTAAAAATGGCATGTTTCAGCTCTCAAGACTGTTAATAAATAGCCATAGTTACAGCACTATCCGTGTGCCTCTGCTTTAGCAACTTGCACTTATGTCTGGGCCATAAAAATTCAGTGTTGCTTGGCAGAAAATTGTCCCAATGAATGTTGGCTCAGCATGTGGGCAGAGCTGATGGTTTTTAGAAAGCAAAGATAACTGTAGCACTATTGGTGCCTCCAGAATGAAGCTCAGATATAAGAAAATAAACGTAGTTGCACTTTATGCTTAATTTACATTGTGGGAAGGGGGACCACGCCTTGCTAGCTTTTGCTTGCCACTAAAGAACATAGATTTGTTAGGAATCTTAAACACACAGGGTCTTACCCTGTTCTAGCATTCTCACATCACCCTGGGAAACATGACAGAATTTGGTGGTGTTCATGGTTTAGGCCATGGAGAAAAACAAAAGAGGCTGATTCCCTGTGTAGCCAGTCAAAGCCTGTGTCAGTGGTATTGGATCTTGCCCTGAGAAGGTCTTGGATCTGGCCCTGCCTGTTTATGTCACTTGGAAATTCCTTAAATTGCTTTCCTACCATCTCTGGTAAACAGCAGTCCCAGCACAGTGCTGATACCATGGGTATTCCAAGCCTCTGGGTTTCCTCAGCAAACAAAACAGTTATTAGTTTTTGCTGCATTCCTCCTACCAGCAAAACCACCAGTGTGCTGGGGAAAAACTTACTGGCCCACTGAACACAGGAAAGACCTAAACTTCAGGCTAGTGTGCATTTGACTGTTTTCTCTGTTTTAACTGGTCTGTGGATTTTCCTTTCTCCCCTTAAGTTTAATACAGGTAAGCCCGAAGCTGTCTGTGGAAATGCACCTGAGAAATTGGAAAGCTGAAAGAACCTGCTGGGATGATACATGTTTGGCCAGGTTCTCATTTACAGTGGCATGTACCTGTGTACTTCGGATATGTCTCAGCTTCTTGTTGCCACCACCCCTCTGCACCAGCTGTTGCAGTGAGTGTGGATGTTGCTGGTGGTGTTGCAATGAAACCAAGTATTGCTGTATGCTGTGACTGCCCCACTCACTCTTTCAGTGTCCTTGCAGCCAGTTCACTAATGACAACCCTGCAATGTCCCTTCAGGCCTCATTGATGTATGTGTTGAAGCAACAGCCATGCTCTTCTCCAGCCTAATGATGTTCTTGTTTTGCATTATTGCAGCGTCTGTGTTTTCATGGAAATAGGCACCTCATTAAGTGAAATCCTGCTTAGGCCACAGATGCATGTACAAGTTTGGCAAGTCTGGCTGTAAACACATGACGCTACTTTTGAAAGCCATTTAGTCCCAATAGTGGCAACTTACCCCCATAGTCAGTAGAAATTACATTTCCCACGCTTTCAGGTATCTCTCTTTTGATGCATGACTTGCTGATGCTTTTCACATTCATGTGTACTCCCTGCCCATTTGTAAACACAAGCTGAAGTGTATTTTTCTCAAGGTTTACCTTTTGGGAGGCCTCTGTTGACAAATCTAGAGCTCAGCTCTGTTACCTCATTTGGGCTGTGTGGTTCTCTAAGCAGACCTGCTGATTCCAGCTGAAACCAAAAGATTTTAAAAGCAATCCTGTTCCAGAAGACTAAGAACAGTTGTTCTTCAAGATATTTTCAAGAGCAATTTTAGCTCGATATGCTCCAAATGCAGGCTGGTTTATGCACAGACGATAGGTAAAGTGTATTGTTCCCACTTGGAATTACCGCACATCTAAGATGCCAGTGTTATGAGCACTAGTATCATGGGCATCCAGGCAGTGAGCTCTGGGCAGACATTCGCAACATGTAGGGAGCACACTGCTGTTACAGTAAAGTCTCCCTGCAAACAATGATCAAGGAAATAATTTGGGCTCCTGTAGAGCCACCAACTTTGTGCAAAGTGAAAACTGAGAGGTAGCTGTATGTGGACTGTAGTGGATATAGGTGTCCTGTGAGAGACTTTCTGCCTCACTCAGAGGCTCCTTCCTGAGCCAGAGGTGGCAGGTCCCTAAATTCCACAGTAAAGCCAAACTTCCCCAATAGATGCAAGCTTTTTTGCTAACTGCAGACTGGGATGTGAACAGCATGAAAAGATTTCAGTGTAATTGCTTTAGGCCTATTTCCAGAGCCCTGGCTTGGGACAGAGACAGGAAAAAATCCCGTCAGGCAAAAATCCAGGATGAAATAACATCCAAAAAAGACTTTTGACAGGAGACCGGGATAGTCCCAATGGTCCTGGCCTGTTCCAGTGACAAAGGGATGCCGGGTCACCTTTGGCTGATGTAACAGTGTTACTTTACTTGAAATATTTTTGTCTGGTGTTATCAAACATCTCTACCCTCATCAAGGGTAGAATCATGTTGTATGCAAAGAATATTTGCAAACACCTCCACGCTGGATGATCTAAGATGACCAGTAGTGCTAACAAGGAACTATTATTATTCCCTTTAACAAAGAGGAAACTCACGGACAGAGCGTTTAAGCTTGATCCTGACTGTCACATTAGAGTTGATAAACAATGCAAATTAGAATAATAAAGCAATAAACTAAAGACTGGCAAACTGTCACAATGAGACCGTATTGTATTGTGTTTTGTAGATGCTTGGATATGGAATTGTTATACTACCTGGAGCTTGTAACCTCACACTAGCTTTGTGTCAAATGATTAGAGGCTAACTGAATACAGCACTATCTTTTACATATGGTTAGCAGGGAGAATCTAGGCAACTGTAGACTAGTAAACCTGACTTGAGATCTGAATAAAGTAGATAGTGTAATGAAGAATGTGACTATGAGGATATGGTATATATGAGAAAAGTCAGTATCACTTTTACAAAGGAAAGGCATACTTTGCAAGCCATTAGGGTTCTTTGGAGTCAGAAGCCCACAATATTGAATAAGTGGATTTTCAAAAGCTCAAAGTTCCTAAACTGCCATGGCAGAAAAAAAGAAAAAAAAAAAAAAAGGTTCCTCTCAGGATTAAATGATTGATTAAAATACAGGAGGAAAAAAGGCTGGTTTTCCCAGTGGAAATGGAAGTCACAAAGGAATCCTGCAGGGTCTGGATGAGGTCTGTGCTATTCACCATGCTTATAGGATCTGAAAGGAGGCCAAACAGTGAGGTGACAAAATTAGAAGATAATACCAAAATGTTCAGATTAGCTGAAAAGGAACCTTAAAGAACTGTGGAAGTATCTGAGGTATAAGAGTGACCAGACAGTAAAGTGACAGATGAAATCCCATGCTGAACACACAAAGTACTGCCAAAGAGGAAAATAACTTTGGACCAGTGGTTTATAACAAAAGAAGTACTTTTTCATGCCACATATAATTGTATTATGGAATTGGTTGTTACAGGGATCTGTGGAGGCCAAAGGTTTAAATAGGTTAAAATAGTGGCTGAAAAAGTTAAAGGAAGAAAGGAGTAAGAGGAGGGTGTCTCATGACTTTGGAAGTCCCAAGCACATGGTGATGATATACTGGTTTACACGGGGCATGATGTGGGTAGTCACTGTGTCTCTGTCCTTCCATGTTCCGGGAAATAATGCCTATTGCCAGAGACGGCACAAAAAGAATTAGGAAGATGTTCCAGATTCAGACTTGTGATTTAACAAGGTCACAAATAAATCAGTGAATTGTCTGTAGCTTGGAAAGGAGATGAGAATACTCCCCTAACAGGCCCCACCTCAGATGCAGGCTGGAGCATCCCTTCTACTTCACTATACTCACAGTGATGCTATTCAGATCTTGTTATATTAGCCCAATGTCTGAACCTCCTCTGAGTTTGAACACAGTCCTAAAAGCTAAACAAAATCAAATGGGTATCAAATTGTGTCCCTACTGTAAAAATAGAGTTAACAGGTATTAGTCCCTTGACTAACCAAGATATATACTGTGGAAAGGAATCTTCACATCCCTCTGGGGTTTTTTTTCAATATGAGGAAAAATGATGTGTTTAATATGCTTTTTTGTTAGCCTTTAATATGCTACTCCTGACAAATACCTTCATGTCACCGTTTATTTAAGAGAATCCTACACTGGAATCTGTCTCAAGGGGAGGATCACTAAGGTACATCCTGTGGTTATATTCTCCTCCACAATAAAGTATGAGAGTTTGTACAATTGTGCTTCCAGACTGATAGTCCAGTTCTCAGAAGTGACTAAGTATTTACTGTTGAACTAAAGAGTCAGCGAATGTCAGAGAGAATAGTAGAAGGGCAAATCTTCGCACTGTATAACCCAAGAGATTCAATCAGGAGAGAATGGAGAAACAGCGTGTCTTCAAGAGCATGTTGACCACAGCTGTAAAATCTCTTCAGTAAATGGAAGGCCTTATTTTCCAGTGTGACTAATCAGTTTTGTGCCGGTGCAAATCTGTTGGCTTCACGGGAAACTCTATTTATGGATTCAAGCTAAATTTTTCAGGCTGAACTTTTTTTTTTCCTGGCAGCACTCATGAAGTAGGGGAGGGTTGATCCGTCTTTCTATTCAACAGATAGCAGTCAGAGTGCTTGTCTGTGATACAGGAACCTGGAATTCAAATCTCGATGTTCCCTTGCCTTTAAGAGGGTGCCCCCACCCCAGGATCTGCAGGGTCTTTCTTCAAACCTCTTCTGTTTCACTCCCAGTCTCCTCCGTGCATATTTTTTCACTCTGTAGAAAATGTCCCTTGAAATCAACATGGAAGTCCATATCCTACCTCCCAAGGAGCATACAGTTTATCATGAAATTACAGAGTAATTTTCTTTCCCTTTGGCTTCTGAGTATTTAATATTTTATAACAATATGGAACACCAGTAGGATAAATTCAGAGCAATTGTATGTATGTATCATGTCGCCTACCCTTCTGAATACCATATAAAACATTATTCAGGGAATGTTCAGAAGTGAATTCCCTGCCCTCTGAGTTATTGATTAATTAGAGAAACTTGTTCCACCTCACTGATTTAGTAGATGGAGCCTGAGACTAGCCTTCAATTTTCATTACTTTTCACTAAATATCTTGAATGGGATCTGTTTTGTTGTTTTACTTTTTCTTGTTGAACTAAACCTTAAAACATTTCACTTACACCTGGACTGATCTGTAACTTCTTTTTTGATTTGACTAACATTTATTTAAATATTAAATCTTGACTGATATTTATTTAAATCTGTATGAAACTGAGACACAAATTCTTTATCTGCTTACTGGTACCAGGCTTTTGATAAGATAAAATGGCTACCTGTACCACCATTCAGTAAGTTGCCTTATCAATGTCACTTCCCATAAAATTTGCCATTGGAACTGTTTAACAAAGCAGAGCGTTTCTTTTTCTTTATATATAGCTTTTAATTCTACTTCAGCTAATAGGCAGTACTTCAAATGAAACCTTTTGGTACAGTAAAGCAAATGGGAGCTATGCATAACTCTGCTTTACTGTGTTCAACATTATTTAATAACTTTCAGTAGGTGTCTTTGCTGCACTAAAATCTATTTTCATGCTAGTGGTTTTGCCTTCTACAAGTTGGCTGCATTATTTTTTTTCCCAAAGGAGTGAAGTTAATCTAGTTACTTCAATCCAAGCAGCCATAGCTGCTGTATATGTGCAGGTCTTTATATGATATAACTCTTCTTACTCCACTGCACATTGCCAGTTGCCAGAATAGGTCACAGCCTTGGGAATCTTGTTGCACTCATGGCTGCTGCCAGACTCTCGTTTAATGCACGCATCCAGCCCAAAGGTTGCAGCCATTACTTTCAAGGGCAACACTTCCGTACTTTTTCATGGTCTCATCACTTTGACAGTAGCAGCAGTATTGGTGCCTCCTCTAGGGAAGTTCATTGAGCAGCTGCTGCTCTGGCACAACTTTCTGCCAGCCTCCTGAGTGGCATAGGCTGCTGTATGCATCTCATACCTTAATCCAAGTTTCTGTAATGGCTTCCTCATTGCTTTCCAAAGCAGGTCTTTGTATTGCAGAGGAACTTGCTAATCAGAGTGACTTAGCTGAGTGCTGATGAAATTGGTACTTCTGCTGTTCCTGTGGCCATTGCTGCTGCAAATGTTTGTGTTCAGTCCACATGTTTTAGAACCGCTTGATTAACCTATTTTTCAAAATACTGATTTTCAGGTAAAAATACTGAAATCTCTGTGACTGTGAAGAATACATACTTGTAATAGTAACCATCATATAAACTTTGATTATACTAATTGGTGATGAGATGCTCAGATTACTGAGGTCCCACTGTTAGAGACAGTGATCTTTTTCTCGTATCCCCTTCCCTGCTGGAAATTTTCACCCTGACTGTCCCCGAATCTGAATTCTCGTGGACTAATGGCAGGGTGTTCTTAAAGGAAAGTCCCACTTTTGCCATTTGTACACCTGGTAGGTCATTGGACCCCAGAGCTCAGATTTGTATCAATTTACTTCCCATTGTAAGACCATGCCAAACTATTGCAATGATGGGAACTACAGAAATTAGACATTTCAGAAGAATACTTTCCAGATACAGTAACCAAGAGCATTGTCACTCATGCAGGGTGACGCAGATGTTAAGTGTCACCCTGAAATGACAAGAAGAATTCATAATCTACACCAGGCAATCACAACACAATGGTCATGACACTGGATTCACAAGCACAAAGGGATGCTGTCCCTGACAGTTTACCATGGTGGTGACCTGGTCTTATGGACGTGACCCTGGCACCCATCGCCATAGCTGAGCCAAGCAGAACAAAGGCTGGCTTTGAAAATCAGCATTTTTATGCATGCAAACCATATTTGACTTCTACTTCAGCAGGTAAAATAGGCATTAATTCTACGATTGCAAATCTGCATGGCAGTAGGCACTTATAAATCTCCCTAAAGACTGCTAATTGTTTATCTGGATATCAGTGACACTCTGAATACCACACAAGTTTTTTAAGAGCCATAGCCTGCAACTGGTATAGACTTCAGTTTTCAGGCTCTTAAGAAAAGAATTGTGTCACAGTCCTTTGTGCTTTAATTTATTACCGGCCTAGTGAGAATCTGATACTTATCTTCCAGCTGTGATTGAGTTTGTGGGCCTAATTTTAAGCCAGAGGTTAACAACAGATGTACACTTTGTTTGTTTCTTCAGGGCATAAATAATCTAAGGCACACAGACACAAAGCAGAATCTCTGACTCCCCCCTCCCATTGTTGTAACTCACTTGAAATCAGCAATATATTCCTGATTAATATGAAGAGACTCTGTTTCCAGTAAGTGAAATGAATTAACTCCCCTGTTCACGCACTTTAGGAGCTGTATGAGGTCAAATACTGAGCTAGGCACCCTGGTTTTCCCCCTCTTCCTTTCATGTTTCTTGACCACAGCTGAAGAACAACAGCATCACTGATTCACCAGATTCCCTGGGAGTAACGCAGTACGCCAGCGGCAGAGCGAGCTGACACCTACCTGAAAGCATTTTGTATTAATACAGGGAAAAGTGTTATTGCCTGAAATCAGGCTTAATGTGCCATTTGAGAGCCTAATGGTTTTTCCCTAGCCTCTGTGCATTGATGTCTGCTCGTGCTCTGGCTTGCTTTCATCTTGCTGGTGGATTTTCCTCCTGACATTAGGAGTATCAAACTCAAGAGAAAAAGACTCCTCAAGGTTTTCAGGCTGCCCTTTCCCATCAGAGGCATGCGCTGGCGATGGCTGAGACAGAGCGGGACTGAGCCAAGACAAATGAATGCTGGTATTGTTATTTTTGACAATCTTTTCATAGCTGTCTGAAAGAAGAAAAAATATAAAGTTTAAATTTTAATTGTTTCCAACAAAAGCTGCTAAGGAGAGTTTCTTGGCTTGGCACTTGAGGACATGTACAAGATTTTGACAAGCAGTACAAGCTATTTTGAAACCTGTTGGGATTTTTTTTGTTTTTCTTTTTCCCCTCAGATATTGATTGACAAAAAATAGCTGTCGCATGAGAAAGAGGAGTGATCAGAGAACGGGGGGGAGCTGCTGTCAAAGGACAGAGTGGGAACCAGGAACTCTCTAGCTGTACTTAGGCACTAATCCCCTCTCTGGTGTTGGCACATCCCTCTGGTTTAACATGAGGATCTTCTATAATGGGGCTGTACAATAGGAATAGTCATACTTAATGAGCTAGGCTTGGGTAATTGATGTGCTTTGCTTGCTTGTAGAGACATAGTTCAGTCATCAGCCTGAGTGTGCCCGTGAGGATGGCTGCACTTGCAAATCTATGGGGCGGGGCAGGTAGTAACTCCCCACCGTGTGCTGTGGGGATGATTCCTTGTCCTCACTTTTGGTTTGAGTTCGTTGCTGAGGCTCTGCAGAAAATGTGCAGATCTGCCTGTGTGTAGGATGTGCTACATTAGAGCCACATGTCCTTGTGATCCACACAGGCTCACTCTATTTGCCACCCATGGAGACCTTCCTCCTCTGCAGGGGATGGGGGGCCCAGTTTGAATGGGTGAGATACAAGACCTCATCTATAAACATCTGGTGGCATCTTCATGGCAGCCTTCAACAAGTATATTGAAGCCTGAATAGCCATAGAACAGGACTCTGGATTTCTTAAAAGGGATCAGAGAAGATATTCAGAGCAAGACAAGTGGGGCAAGGCAGGTTGGCAAAGTGCTATGGGAAAGTGAGAATTGCTACCGTGGCTGCCCTTTGAGGCAATGACTCTTTACTCTGCCCACCTGCCTCCCCTGTGACCTTCTATGTTTTGTACAATGTTTATGTTCTGAAATAATTAAAATTTCAACAGGTCTTTAGAAGGAGATGCTTGATGTTTTTTCTCTCGCAGGAATTTTTTTTCCCATAAGCATCACATGACTTCTGTGTCAAATCTGAAAGCAAAGTGAGGATTTTTGCCTTCTTTTGAAACTGGAGGGATAGAGGCCACATCACTATTCCCCTTGGCAAGTAAAAAAAAAAAAAGCAGGGAGCTCACTTGGCCTAGTTTTCAATCCTCTTATGAAACACACACGACAGTGACATAATTCATCTAATTCTCCACCCGATTTTGGGTCCTCATTGCCTCTTCTCAAAGAAATGCAAGCATTGAATAAGTGAAGATTAATAATAATAAAAACAGGGCTCAGGACAGAGCATGTGCTTCGTAGATTACATCAGTTCTAACTGGAGAAGCAAAACTTAGTGGCCTGACACACTGCTATCCATAAAAGTCCCTTGTAGCTACCTCCATGGTAGTCACCATTCTTAATATCATGTAGGGGTGTTTCTCCTTATATCCTCCGTCTCATCCCATTCTCAGCCAACTGTGTAAGCAAGTCCTTCTATTGAAAAAATAATGGTGAGGATTGCTCATGGCTTTTAAATTAAACACACACTTAAGCTTTTGCATGACCTTGCAGTGCATACCACCTTGCAAGATCAACTCTCTAGCTGCTCTGTTGTTTCCTCACATTATGAGTCTAGTGTGGGCTGCTGGAAAACTAAACAGCTCTGCATGTGATTCACTGACAGTGTGATTTGCATAAGTGCCTGATTAAAAATAATAAACCCTTTCCTTTCAAATATCACCCCTTGTCCGTTCAATGCAACAAGAACCTAAGCTGACATCCTTGACTTTGCCTCATACTGAGGTTTTAATAAGTCTGGAGATGTGTAAGTATCAGATTACCTCTCAGTGAGAACCAAACAGCTATTTCCTGAGGGCACTTGACCTACTTCCAACCATAGTAAGTAATGTAGTCTTCAGATGACAAAACTAAGTCTTATTCTTTATGCATTAACAGTCCTGTTATGGTCAGGGTTTATCCTGTTTTACCCAGTTACACTAATGACTCCAGATTCTGAGAACTTCTCAGGACGTCTGTGACAATTACTGAGAAAGGTGCTTTTGTTTAGAAACTAGTTTTCCTAGAATCCATGAAAGCATTTTTTGGAATGGAAATGTCTGCAATGTAGAACAAATGGATAAAGTTGGAGCTTGTTTTTCTTATTAAGGTCTGTGCTTAATCCTGACTACTCCATTGTAAAGTGTGTTTACTACAAGGCCTGTGCTGAAATAATTTTACACCTAGGAGATTATATTCCTTAGGCTACTGACCAGTTCAGCATTTGCATCATATAGGTGCATCTGATTTGATGAGAGGAAGGCAGGGTTTATCTCCGCAGAGAGATAACACTGTCTCCCGACCGGAGCCCCAGCTCTGCCTCACACCACACCTGATGCCTGGAAATTATAAAAGACTAAAGATACCTGCCGTAAGCAGCTCCCAGTGATCTTGATGCACTAGTTTTTCTTGATTTGTGGTTGAGTGTCTCAAACAGCATTCAGCAGATACAGTAACAGAGTCCAAGAATAAACAAAAGGTCTTACTGACAGTGCACTGCTGTGGTAGGCCCTGAAGATGGGTCTCAAGTTATCTGGGATTCTGTTATTTCTCAGTCAGCAACTGCATCCAGCCTGACTCTGCAGGATTTTGTGTAGGTGTTTCACCACACAGCTTGTTGCATGTCCACAGAGCGTTCTTTCCCGTGCAGGGAATAAACAAGAGTAACAATGTTCTTGCTGTGATGCTCGCTGTGGCTTTCTTCACAGCACCTGCTTGGGTGGAAGTAGTTCACTGTCTCCTTCATTCATCCTAGGGACAGAATCCACTTCCCACCATGCTTGAGGGACTCATCTGTTTAAGTGCATAGAAAGACTCTGACTGCCTTGTGGACTTAGTATCAGGTCCTACGTTATTAATTTTACTTGAATTAGGGGGAGGGAGCAGGAGGCTGCAGGTTTTTGATTGTTGTTGCAAGTTCCTTGGGTTGGTGAATCTGACTTGGCTGTGGAAGGTATTTTAATGGAGTGGTGGTGCAGTGTGCTCTGGGGGACAAAGTTTTGGTTCGTGTGTATATGTATTTATCATAAAAAAGCTTAGCTCACACAGTTTCCTCCAGGTTTCTCTTTCCATGATATAGTCTGAGATTTCTCCCTAGTTTCCTTCTCCAGACGTAAGTTTGTTGAGACATTACCTCTTTCATTAATTGTTTGGTCCAGCATCCTTATAAGCAATGAACTACTTCCTCTTTGTTAGTAGTTAGATACTTGCCTGTGAATGGAGAAATCCATCCTGCTAGGGAGTACATAGCTTCATCAGCTGCAGGGACAATTAGCACTAGACCATTTATCTTGGCATGACAACACTGATGGCTGAAGGCAGACAATGTGCAGCCAGCGCTTCTTCATACAGGGCTTAGGCGCTGGAACTGACAGGTGCTGGAACTGACAGGTGCTGTAGCTGACCAGGTTCTGTAGCTGATCTTCACAAACAGCAGAGTCTTAATTCTTTTTACAGCACTCCAGAATTTTTATACTTAATGCACAGGGATTCACTTGTCTTTGGCCAGCTTTGACATCAGCAATTTCTGTGAAAACTACTTGTATGTTGGGAAAAATGCAAGAAAATGCAATTGTGATGTCAAGAACTACTACCCTCCCCTCCAGGCAGCCTTCCAGCTCCCTCCTGCCAAAGGTCAGCTTTCTTCACCTGGGACCTTCCCCAGCACAGGTGATTCCTCTAGTGCCACAGGGCATCTTGCATTAACTCTTCTCACTTGCTCACAGGGAGACTCAGTAGGCAGCACTCATCCATCTGTAGAATTATGGGGTCCTTAAGTTCTGCTTTCTGTGGAGCAATATATTGAACCAATAACGCTTGTATGTGCCTCTTTCTCTGTGGACCTACAGATCACTTGCTTATAAGAAATACTGTGCCCTGAGAAATGACACAGGGGCAAAGAAAGGACCCAGAGGGCCCATGAGGGTGCTGTGTGATAACTGGTTGGGATGGCTTGGAGCAAGACGGGTTATGTTAGCCTTCCCCTCTGAGGACAGAGGCTCTTTTGGCTGTGCTTCTGCCTTTAGTTTCAAGTTAAGATTAATACTTGGTTGCAGAGGTTTCTATTTCTGACCCCAGCAGAGTTTTGAATTGTCATTCAAATCAGTTTCCCCAGTGCAAGATCCTCTTGGGAGTGGAGTGAAACAGCAGTCTTCTCTGTTCTGAGAGGCTTGGAGGGATTTGGGCCATTCAATGTTTTGCAGGAGCAATTCAGCTCCCCAGAAGATCAAATTTCACTGTAGAAAAATTCAAAAGTAAAGGAGTCTCTGGCTTGAGATTCTACAGAGTGAATGGATACATAACGAATGCAGTATTTCTAGCAAATGGTCTGGGCATGGGCAGATGGCAGATTGTAACTGAGATCTGCCATACCACTTTCTGCCACTGCAGCTGGCCACTTGCATGCTCTTACTCCACCCACAGTGGCCTTAAATTTTCTTTCTCCCCTCATTTGAATTTCACTCATTTTTATTGCAAAATAACTGTATAAACACTTTGAAAACTTTCATACTCTAAAATACACAGTGAGTGTTTGACATAGGTTCCTTTTAGCTGTCTATAGGCAATTGGCCAAGACTGTTCTGTGCATTACTGGTTGTTCATTGTCAGTGCAGGATGTTGGATACTGATGGCACATGGTACAATTTTTGCAGTCGGGTTGGCTGCCTCTGTAATCAACACTCTCTTGTGGATTCTGCAAACATTTATAACCCAAGCTAAGTCATGAGCCTTTCTGGAAATACTCTTGTGAATTAGATCTTGTTAGTCTAAACAGCACAGAAAGCAAACAGAGAAGACTGTGAAAACCATCAAAGCAAACTTGTGGTAACACAGGCAGTTTGGATGAATGTTAATGAAAATGTCTTTTTTTATATGATTTTAGCTCTAATTCACACTTCAGCCACATTCAACAGTAATGTTTGACCTACCTGTCAAACAGAAACATCTTTGGAATTTCTTTTGTTTCGTGAAATAGAAAAAGAAATTTCCTTTGAAACTTAGCCGTGTGATTTGTTGCTGTTAGCTAAATTCATTGTGTACCCAAATTAATTTATTCTGCAAGTTTACGAAACCTACTGGCACACACTGTGTATTGAACTGGAAAGTTACAATTCTTCTACAGCTGTTGTGAGAAAATGAAAAAACATTTCTGATGGACAAATATGTTTGGAGATTGGAGTGTATTTCTGTTACTGATCTGTGGCTTATTCACAAAAGATTTCATACAAAGCTGAAATCCCCTTCTGTGCAGTGAAATTACTAGGAAGGATTTTGCAAGGAAGTTGAAGTAGTAGCAGGGATTTTTTTCTGTAAGCTGATGGGTCCCAATGAAATGATCGTTGTACAAAGATTTGAGAATAGATGCTGATCTTTCAGCTTTTACATTTTTGTCATTGGAGGAATTAATCTGAATAACGATGGAAGCATTGAAATAATATTTGAAAAAAATATTAGGTTGTCTCCAGTGTCATGATTATGAACTATCTACACCCAAGTAATGTAAAATGCATCACAGCCATGTATCAAGAGCTCCTAAGGTTTTTTAATATGTAAAAGTTGTAGCAAAATTAGATTGCTTTCTGTGGGGCTAATTCCAAGTTTACTGCTAGAGTGTATGGAAACTCTTGACTTAATTATGAAATCAATTCAGATGGATTTCCACTGTTTCTCCAAGGCGCTGGCTGATGAACTGTGATTTGCTGCAACTGAAAAGGTACGGGCTTGCTCTACTGCAGTCTTACAGTAAATCTT
Source organism: Leptosomus discolor (assembly GCF_034619465.1). Taxonomy (NCBI): domain Eukaryota; kingdom Metazoa; phylum Chordata; class Aves; order Leptosomiformes; family Leptosomidae; genus Leptosomus; species Leptosomus discolor. The sequence continues at coordinate 65,686,472 of NC_141419.1, read as the reverse complement.
GGCCTGATCAGACAGCAAACAGATCAGATGGGAACCATCCAGGCCTGAAATGGGGTGATAGGGCAGAGCAAGATAGGAGTTATTTCAGCTCTCTGCTACAGAAATATGCAGGGTGCACAACTTGCTGGGGTGATGCCTACAGCTTGGTCTTACAAACTAGTGCAGCATCCACTCTATTTTATGAGGGATGGGTAGGAAAAGGGCATGGGCTGTAATTTGGACATCTGATGTAAAAGTTTCTTTGGGTGTCTGAATCAACTGTGGCAGAAGGTCTGTTGCACAGAGGATTCATATGATGTGGCAAAGGGAAGCAGAATGCCTGCTAAAGCTCAGTGCTGATCAGTTGTGGCTCCAGAAAGATTGCAGTGATGGAAGCTGTAAGGCCAGTGTGAAGGGAAAGGCCAATGAAGGTGGACTAGTGAAGATGGAGTTCAGGTGTAAATAGCTGCAAATACAGCCAATGTTGAAAGGCCAGCTGCAGGCAGCCTGCAAACTAGTCTATGGTCTTCCGAGGCTGTGAATTTCAGCTCAGGAAAATCCTTGTATATGGAGGCAAGCTTTCTCTTTTGGGATTGGCACTTTCCTCTGGGCACGACAAAGTACTTGGAAATTGAAAAGTAAAGATGTTTCAGGAAACCTTTCTCCTCCAAGAAGATTACAAGGCATTTCTTGAGATAAATGGCAAGCTATATGCACTCTGGACACATAGAAGAATAACACTTGATTTGCAGGATGAACAAAATATTTTTTTTTGCCAGCAAGTGTTTGTTTATGTCAGTAAAACAAGCAGTCAGAGCTCACAGTTTAATTGATTTCAAGGCCGCCTTTTGCATGTATGGAAACTGGAGTCTTGAACACTCTCCCTTATGTGAGGTAATCCATGAAGTAACTCCACACAGGTGTTACTTAAGTTGTTCCAGTGTGTGGCTGGAGACACTGTCATTTCCCAAAAGCTACCTGCCTATTGGGCCAAGTACTGGGGAGAGTGTGTGTGCTTACTTCTTTTATATGGGTTTGTACCTCTGTTGATACTCTGTTTACTCTGAAGATGAATGAAAATCCTTTTTAGTTTCCAAGCACTGTGATAATGATGCTATAGTGTCCCTAGTCATACCACACTCTGTTCAGAAAATAGCAGGTAGTAGGACAGTATATAAGGTCTCTGCTCAGATAGAGCATAGGATGGGAGCTGACAGGTGTCTGACAGGGAATGGCAGAGGAAAAGCAAAGGTTGCTTCACTATAAGGATGGTGTTACCCAGCAGCGTCAAAGGATCAACTTGCAGAGAGGTTTGTTGAGATCAGTTTCCGCCATTCTCAGTGCAGTACCTCTGCAAGGAGAGGGCTCCATCATGCTGGCGAAAGCCTGGGGTTCAGGCAACCTTCATACAGTTGAAAGTGGAAAATATTTTCCTACTATCTGCTGGTCTTGCTCCTACCTGAATACTACTCATGACCTGCATTGATTTAGGTTGCTAGATGTTACTCAGGAAAGATTCTGCGCAGAAAATTATTCACTTGCCATATAGTAATTGAGGTCTGACAGCAGCTAATATTCTTATTTATGTGTGTAACCGCGTGGATACACGGCTCAGGAACACCAGGAAAACGCACTGAGCCAAGATGTCTTGAAATGTTTAAGGCCACTGTGGATGGAAATGCTCACTTCACTTGTCTGTTAGATACATGCACTAAACCAGGTTAAAAGTGCTGCAACAACTCTTTAGGCTTTAGGATCAACAACAGCCACCAGTACAGAGGATAAACCCTTCCTGAATCCTTCATTATCCTCTTCCATGGAAATGCGGATTCTTTTATCAAAAGAGAGTTAGTGACAAGCCTGTGGGGTGAAACATCCATCTCTCCCACTTGCAGCACTGATGAGTAGGTGCTGAGCAGTTTTACACGTTCAGCTTTTCCCTCAGATCTGCTTCTGTGCTGAAAAAGTGGGGGTATGACCTTTTCCTTCACATAGTTCACTGATTTCCACCTTGATAATACAAGTCTTTCCTCTGCACTTTGACACCAAATTAAACTTTAATTCCAATAAAAGTGGAAGGACTGCTGAGTGGGGGTTCTGCTGAACACTCAATGAGATCTTCTGGGACTTAATTACACTGCAAGTTTCTTGTCATTGCAAGTCATTAAATCCTCTCCCCTTCCCTGGTCTATTTCCAGCTAAAGGCAGATCCTTGTCCCCAAGTGGCTTCTATCTTTCCTAGCTAATAACTGCAGCTTTCCTGCTCCTTTTGCTTTCTTACAGGGAAGGCCTCTCTTGCTGATAGCAGCTTGATTTGCATGCTGTCAGAAAAGCTTTTCCTCCTGCCATGGAGGACAGTAAAACAAACCAGTCAATTAGTCATATACAGTTCATTTTGATTAGTTATTAATATAAGTAAACAGAAACCTGCTTTGTACTTTTAAAAGGCAAAATGAGCAGCCTATTAGTACTTTGAGGCAAATAAGAACAATGAGATCAATGGCAGGCATGTCATTCATCACAGTAATTAAATGGGTTTAAATACTGTACTAATCTCAAGACTGCTCAGGAAGGCCTTTTTTTGAGTGTCACAGGGGGAAAAGCAGGCTAATGGGAGATAGTCCTTCCATCTCCAGTAAGTGAAACAGAAAGTGTTTCATCAGCTCAATTTTTTCTCCACAGCAGTTTTATTACATGCTGCCCTGTCACTGCTCTCATCTAACTGTTGAAGCACTCTGTGCTAAGAAGAAAATTATCCCAGGTCAGCAGCTTGTGCTTGCACTGCACAAATGAGCAGTGCTGCAAGGGCCCTTGGTCTTGCAAGCAGAAAGCAGTGATTCTTGCTGTATTTCCAGTTCCATTAAATCTCAAGTGACCTTTTGGAGCCATATTGGCTGCTTTGATGGAAACACCAGGCTCCTTAATCATTGAAGGTGAACTTGCATTTACTGATTCTCTTCTGGACTTCGCCTTAGACTTTGGGTCTGGGAGTTTGGTTCCTCATGCTGTGGAGATGGGAAGGACTCCAGCAATACATTTCTGAAATGAATTTTCTTCAAGTCTATTCTCTGTACAGTGTGTCTGACCACAGGAATTGCACAACCACAAGCCAGGCTTTGAAAAATCATAAGACCAGCTTGAAAATCCTAACATTCCTTTTATTTTTAAAATGTACTGAAGTCTTTTACTTGTCTTCTAGCAAACCAACTGCCTTTCATGATAACGATTACCAGACTGCTTTCCCACAGCTTTTTCTCGTAAAGAAAAACCGAAGTTCTCCCAAAATCACATGGCTTCAGGAACCTTTAAGAAAGCTGCTAAATGTACCCATGAGAAAAGACTTGGTGAGGAGCGATCCATAAACTGCAGTGCTTTATCTCTAGGAATAATCCTCTTAAGAAGTCATTTCAAACCTGCATTTATAAATACATTATGTCATCCATTTTTTAAGAAGATCCTAAAGAGGGCAGTTCATGCCATGGATACCATTCAAAGGTTTGCCTTTTCCACCAATGTAATAGGACCCAGGTTCTTCCTTAACAGTACCTAACACCCCCATGCCCCAGCCCCTCCCATTTCTGATGCTCTGTGGTAGCACTCTGGATGCTGCCATTGTATACATATCATGGAACTGATGTTTGGAGGTTTCCAGTCCATATCCCTGCTGAAAGCAGAGCAAACTACAACATTATATCAAATTGCTCAAGGTGTTTTCTTGACAAATTTTGAAATGTCCAAGGATGGAGAATGGAGATGCCATAATGTCTCTGGGCAGCCTGTCACAGTACTTAACCAGGGCCACGGTGAAGAACATTTTCCTCATGGCCAGTTGAAATTTCCTTTGCTGCAAATTGTGATCACTGTCCATTGTCCTTTGATTGTACATCTCTGAGAACAGGCATGATCTGTCTTCTGTACAACCCTCTTCTCTATAGCCCTCATTAGGTAGCTGAAGACAGTTATTAGGGTCCTTTTCTCCCCACTTCCCTTAGCCTCTCAATAATCATATGCTCCAGCGCTTAACCATCTTACTGACCTCCCTCTGGACTTACTCCTAAAACTGACCACTACTCCACATGCAGCCTCGTGAGTTACAAACAGAAGCGAATCATGGTTTCTCTTGATCTATTGGTGACACTCTTGCAGTGCTGCAAGAGCATACTGCTGATTCATATTCAACTTGTTGCCCACCAGGACCCTCAGATCCTCTTCTGCAGAGCTGTGGTGCTAGAGAGCCTCCACCCTGTACTAACACTTGGGGTTGTTCCTTCCCACATACAGGATTTTGTATTTCTTAGTTGAACTTCACAGTAACCCTTTTGGCTTATTCCTCCAATTTGAAAGGTAGCCCTGCCCTCCTGCATCTGGACTGCTCATCCAATTTTGCCAGGGCCACTGAGAATGGAGAATGCAGGCAGCAATCCTACTGCCTCTTGCAAATATACCAAATATTTAATCCCTTATTGACACATTCTTGCAATGTGTGGATCCCCAGATCTGCTGCCTATGATCACTGTCCTCCTCTGTGGAGCAAAACAGCTGAGGAAATAGTTGATACCCATAGCAATCTGTTGTACAAAGAGCAGCATCTTTCTCTAAGCTTCTGAGGATATTTTGGGACACAATCTTCCTTTCCCCAAATGCAGCTTGCTGTAGTTTTCTGTGCTGTTCAAGTGGGAAAGACTGATGAGTCTGCTCCCTGGTTTTGTTACATGCTGAAGGCACACAGTGTCCGTTCAGAAGGCAGCCAATTAAACAGCAGGCAGCTTTGCTGTGTGTTGCTGTTAAAGGACAGGCAGGAAAGGGCTACCTGCACAGCACTTCAGCAGCTTTAACAAGGTTGTTGTTTTTAATTAAGTATCTTTTTTTGTGGAAACTTTAGCACAGAATCAAATGCCTTTTCCTACGGGTTTTTGTCACCAAGGAGGGTTCATTACAAATAGCCATCAGGACTGCTATCATAGGGCTGCAAGGAAGAATACACTTCCCCCATCTGCAAAAACAAATAACCCCTAGACTATTCTTTAAGAGTCCACTACTGACATGGCTAGTGTCAGTGAGTAGTGCTTCATTCTACAAGTGGCAATAAGGTGTTGAAGGGCAGGCTCCTGGAGCGGTGAACAAAAGACTGATGTCTCCAACAGATACATTTCCCTTCTTGCCCTGATTTTGTCTCTGGAGCTGAATCTGTGCTGTGCTGCCTTAGGCTAAAACTCTGTAGGCCCCTAAATACCTGCCCAGGGGAAGTTTAGCATCACTCTGGCTTCATGTGCACATGGATGGCTTCCCTCCCTTTGGACTGGCTCACAGTCCAAGTCAAGACTGAGCCTCAGAAAGGAGCAGTCACAAATTATAGACAAGTTAGAATTAAAATCCTGATAATTATACAGTACTCCTGGATAAGAAGACAGGGAGCCAACAAACAGCTCATTTTCTCTTTCCCCTGGCTGGGCAAAATCAGCTGGGGAGGGAGAATTCAAAAGCAGATACTTATGTACATTGAGATTTTTTAATGATTTTTAGTCTCTAGCTTTAAAGCCTAAGGGAAGGCTGCCATACATGGGAAGCAATATCACAGTAAGGAAAAAGTCAACAGAATTATTTCAGTCAGAGGAGTCATTATCCTACAAAAAACAAGTGATCATTTTTAATCCCTTGTTTTCTTCCTCGTTAACACATGACTGTTTCTTAGCCTTTACCCTGTAGCTAGGAAGAGAGACAAGGAGTTGCTTGTTTAGCTGTCAGAAATACCACTCTCTGGCTAGCTAAAGAGGGTTGATCATGCATGGGAATCTGTCTCTCCCCATCCAGGGAGTGATCAAAGGCAAACTGGTTTAGTCCCCTGCACCCACATCCAGCACTGTTTGCACTCATCTTCCACAAAGATCATCACTCAGCAGCAGCTGCAAGAAAATCATTAAAAGAGCTAAACTGAAAACAATAATGTAAAAAGTGTGTTAGAGATTCCCCTTTTATATAAAAGATTAGGTTTCTTTTGTCTTCAGTAATCATTGAGCAGGACCAGCTGTCACCGTGACTATGGAAATGATCCTGCACTTTGCATTCTGGCTGTTTCATATGCCATCTCCATGGTCCCACAACGGGAGAAGACCCTCCATACTGAACTCTAGTTACCCCAATAGCAGCAATGAGCTTCAGCCTGGTCGGTGGCTACAAGAGGTGTAAGTGGGTAAGAAACATCCACCTATTTCACACCAGCACTGTTGGGCAGTGGGAATAGTAGGGTAGCAGAGGGCAACTCTGCTGCCCTGTGAAGTGTTCACCATGCAGTTCAGCAGCAGTGTTAGAAGGACAACTACCTGGGTCTCCAATGGGCTGGCACTGGTCAGAGCTTGGCTTTCCTATGCCCTTCAAGTCCTGTCAGAGCCCATCTCTTTGCATCATGGGCAGGCATGTCTCTGACTTATAGAGCCACAAGCATTCGAGAAAGAAGTGACAGCACTACAAGTGGGGATGTGGCAAGGCAGAGGGCTTATATTCATAGTGTAGTGCTCAGTGTGGCAGCCTTACTGTAGAATAAGAGTATTCAAATGGGGCACCAAGCAGCCTGATCCAGCAACAAGGCTAGCTCAATGGTTTGTAAAATCCCCTGCAGTGTTCTTTGGTTCTCTGTAAATCCTTGGGACAGGGCAAGAAAAAAAGCCCAGGAAGCCATCTGAGCACATGGTCCCCATGAGCTACACAGAGTACTGAAATGAGTCACAGTCCAAATGGCTGTGCACATGGCAGGAACTTGGGAAAGCCAGGTCTGTCTGCGCTGTGTAAGGACTTGGGGGAAGCTCTCCAACAAGGGACCTTCAACCAACTTTGTTGTTCAGCTGTTGAATCTTGAGGAGAAGAGTTACTCTGGCTCTTTACCACAGACAGCCATGCTCCCTCCCTTCTGCTGGTGTAGTCTGCCGGGGTGGCCGTACAAGTGGTACAGAATCAATGCTGAAACAGAACCTGAACAGATCAAGGTGGTGTAGACAGAAAGCAAAGAGGCGGGAAAGGGGATTTGGAAAGAAATAGAGTAGGTGAAGAAATGGAAGAAGGTACTCAAAGGATGTCTGAAATTGAGAAGATTGTGGGTCTTGAGGAACATAAAGATCTGAAAGAAGCAGGAAGAAGAGAAGCGATAATTACAGAAGTGAGAGGAAGGAGAATCTGAGGTGCCTAAAGAAAGAAAAGAAGAGAGTAGGAGAACTAAGGTGAAAATAAGAGGAAAGAAAATGGAAGCCAGCTGGGAAAGAGTGGGAGAAAATAGTTGGAGAGGAGAAGTATGGGAAGCTGCAGAGAAAAACACTGGTAGGAGAGAAAAGCCTGTAGCTGGGCTGTGGTTGTTTGGAGATATTTGAGGGAAGAAAGAGAAGGAAGAGGATGTCACAGCACGGATGCAGGGTTGTGGCTCTGGAGAGGAAAAAAACCCACCCAGATGGCAAGAGAGACAAAGAAAGCATTGTGCAGGAAGGCATGAGGAAAAGGGATAACTGAGGAAGAGGTAGCAAAAGAGAGCATGAGAGATGGAAGTAAATGTAAAGAAATGAAACTTAAAAAAAAAACCAACCCAGTAGTCATGAAGTAAATGCTGTTCAGTTTTTGTTTATCATGTCTCCATTGTCATTGTTGTCCATGCTTAGGCAGAGCTCTCAGGAACGGGATTTATTTCTTTTTAATTTTTAGTTTTCTTTTTCAATAATGTCAGCCTTCCATTTCTCCAGATTTCTCATGATGAGAACCTACTGTGCCTCTGGTTGCTTCTGGCTGTATCTCTAAACAGTTTCTTTAGAACAAGAAGTCTAGGTTTTTCAAATCATAGGAGAATATGTTCAATTAAAAATTACATATTTTCAAGAAGAATACAGTCATTAGTACTTATTATTTAATTGCAGTGCTTAGGGTGGAGGAAATGCTGAATGTATTATCTCCACTCATATGTGGCAATAAAATCTGCATGTGATTTAGAGAAACAATACAAACATTAGCTGTTCTAAACTCTTCAGGGATTGAATCCCACACTTTAAACAAACAAAAAAATGACTGTGATTGGGATCTAATATATATATATATATATATATATATATATATATAAACACATGACTTGAAATGTACTTTTTCTTTGTACTGGCAAAGCCTAGGTGGCACTGGAGTTAGTTTTTGGGTTTAGCCAAGCTTGTACTGGAAAAGACTAATCTGATCGAAATTGACGCTCTCACAAAAAAGGTATTAAATTTAAGACAAATAGGAAAATTGAAACTCAGCAGGGCTCAGGACAGCAATTAGCCAAGTGCTTAAATTCAGTTTGTCACAATTAATCTTGCTGAGAAGGACCTGATTCTAAGATGAAAGTTGCAAGTCCATGGTGGAGTTCAAAGTGAGGCTATCAATTGTTCCGATAAGCCTGGTAGTAAAGCTGCACATGTTTGTGGAGTCAGCACAGCTGAAAAAGGCTATGGTGTGGGATCCACTGTGTTACACACCAAGGTGAATCTGCAGGGGAAGGACTTCAAATAACTCAGTCATTGGTGATTTCAAGAAAGTGGTTAAAATATTTTAGTTCCAAAAGCCTGATGAAGTCTAACCTCATATTTTTTTTCTGGGTGAAACATGCCACATCCACAGGCTTTATCCTACGTGCTTTCCAGGTAGAGACTGCCACTAGTTCAAGAATCTCTCTCCTTTCTGTTGCTTAAAGCAGATGTCCTAAAATTGCATGACTGCCTTAGGGAAAGGTACCCCTGTGAGCCCCTAATGGCTAGTAAAAAGAAATTATGATTACACGTAATCTGTAAATCAATGTTAAAAGCCCCTTTTAAATCTCATGATGAATGAGATAACAGTTGTCCCAGGTGGGTGAAGCTTTGATAAATGTCATGGAACAGAATTAGGGTACAAAAATACTTTCATCATTCTCTATTATTTTCTACCTTCTTTGCATCCTTGGAAACTAGTGAGTCAGCTTGTTTAATCTCAAATCAGACCAAATTCTGCTCAGAATTAATAACTGTCTGCCTTTTTGGCAGCTTGCCTTCTGCATCTGATTGACTCTTTGACTCTGCAAATATATTTTCAGACCCACTGTTGATGACAAGTGGATTGAATTATAAATCAAAGCTGTGATCCTGGGCTGTGAGTAATCTAATCAAAGAGACAAAATGTGCAATAAAGGTGACTTTTGATGAGTGCAGATACTGATTTGGGAATTTACTCTGGTGGTAATGGTGATTACTTTTACCTGAAGTATTTCCTGCTTCTCAGTGGTTTATTATCCTGTCACATCTTTGTGGTTCAATGTGCCTTTGAATTTCCACATCCAGATATTTCCCCAACAGCATGGGGAAAGGACTTCCAGTTCTTTTCACTGTCTAGAACTGTCTCATCTTGTGACAGTTTCATCTTTGAACACTGCATGAGCTGCCACAGAATGAGAGATCAGAAAGCTTAAGCAGCAAAACAGAGCTCTGGGAAGACCCACATCTGCTTCTGTGAAAGTCAGCAGCAAAAATCCTGTTCATCAATGTCCAGTCTTAGTGACCAAGGCTGATTCATCAGTTGCGTGCAGGCATTTTCATCACATAATCAGCTATATATATTAACAATACAGTTGATTGCAAAGTATAAGTACATACCACCTACAAATTCTTCATTCTTTTTCAATCTTATTTACTTCATAAAGTCAGAAGTGATTAACTAAGTAGTGGTCAACAGCTCAAGGTGTGGATCACTGACGAGTGGTGTCCCTCAGGGGTTTGTAGTGGGACAAGTGCTGTTTAATATCTTCATCAGTAACACAGATGGTGCGATCAAGTGCAACCTCAGCAAATTTGCAGATGACACCAAGATGAGTGGTGTGGTTGACATGCCTGAGGGACAGGATTCCATCCAGAGGGACCTGGACAAGCTGGAGAAGTGGGCCCATGTGAACTTTATGAAGTTCAACAAGGCCAAGTGCAAGGTCCTGCACCTGGGTCAGGGAAATCCCCGGTTGGGGTATGAAGGGATTGATAGCAGCCCTGCAGAGAAGGACTTGGGGGTACTGGTGAATGAAAAAACTGGACATGAGCCAGCAATATGCACTCGCAGCCCAGAAGGACAACCATATCCTGGGCTGCATCAAAAGAAGTGTGGCCACCAGGTCAAGGGAGGTGATTCTCCCCCTCTACTCCACTCTGGTGAGACTCCACCTGCAGTGCTGTGTCCAGCTCTAGGGCCCCCAGCACAAGAAAGACATGGACCTGTAGGAGTGGGTCCAGAGAAGGGCCACAAAAACGGTCAGAGGAATGGCATGAGGGCAAGCTGAGAGGGTTATGGTTGTTTAGCCTGTAACTATAGGGCAAGGGGTAATGGTTTAAAATAAAGGAGAGTAGATTCAGGCTAAATAAAAGGAAAAATTTTTTACAGTGCGGGTGGTGAAACACTGGCACAGGTTGCCCAGAGAGGTGGTAGAAGCCCCCTCCCTGGAAGCATTCAAGGCCAGGTTGGACGGGGCTCTGAGCAACCTGGTCTACTTGAAGATGTCCCTGCCCATGGCAGGGAGGTTGGACTAGATGTCCTTTAAAGGTCCCTTCCAACCCAAATTATTCTATGATTTTATAAACTTGCTTACCTGTGAATATCTTGGCAGGTGTACGCTTGCTAGATCCTGCACACAGATCCTGATGGATCCTGATAGGTGTTTTATGTGGTGATAATGATCAATTTTGGTGATTTGCAAAGTATTTCACGTGCATACACATCAAAGCTGCTCAGGTGTGTGTGTTTAGCAGGGCCATTTTGAGAGGTCCCAGCCCCAAAACCCCAGTGTAATTACATTTGTAGGAAAAGATGTACATTTTTTCGTTTGCCTTTGCAGTGGCGGACCCAGTAGGAGAGAGATACATCCTTCAGCTGCTTCGCTCCATCAGGTAGATGTTCTTCTTTCAGCCATTTCTTCACTCATTTCAGCTCATGCACTGACACTTACAACCCCATGTCCCTGGTTTTTGCCTGAGCAGAGTCCAGTGAAAGCTCATGTCACTTCCTGCATCCTAGGACGATTACAATGGCCTAACCTGTGACAGTGCCTGGTTTTGCCCTTTTAGGTTCAGAGTATGCAAAGCAGCTGGGATGGAATCATCTGGCATCCAGTCTCTTCCTGCAAACAGAAGTGTTCTCTGCTTGCCCTCTGGAAAAGCGCAGAGATAAAAACACATTTCTTCTTGCATCCTTGGAGTTCTGCAAAACCATAGCATCAATTTTGAACTGTGGCACTCAGTAAGACTTTCAGTACATGCTAAAATGTTGGTAAGCCTGGGTTCTACACCTGGTCTGTGTGGCTATAGACCTTATGATCCCAGGCCTGGCCACAACCAACTTCAGATAGAGAACTCTTGGTGTTGATTTACAAAGATCTCTGCCAAGGAATTCAACCATGTGAATCTATGCCAACTTCTCTCCAACAGTGGTGTTTCTCCCATGTAACAAGATTGCATGTACTCATGTTCACGTATGGAGTAAGACCTTGTAGGATAGGATAGGATGCATAAGCAATGATTGCAATGGACCTTGATGGAGATGTGGTGGAGAAAGGAAGACCAAACTGGCTGTGAGAAGACCAATTGTTGAACGGGAGTTAGTAATGCTAAAAAAGAAATAATCCAGCTAAGATTTCTCAGTGAAAAGTGCTTTCTGAACCAAAGAATATGGGTGCAGAAGGGTTTTGAGCTGTATTTTTAGGAAGCTGAGAAGTAAAACTTCAAAGAGATATGAATGACAATTATATTATTTGCACTCATGTGTTGGGAAGTAACACTAGAACCCTTCCTTTGCTCAACAGTGAGTGCTCTCTTCTCTGACAGTGAGGACAACTATGCTGTAGAGAATGGTCAGTTTTGGCTTTCGCTACGTCCAAGAAGTCTTCCAACTTATCCTGGCAGTTGTTTCTACTAGGAGCACAGCTGAGACCAACAATAGGCATTTTAAAGGCTTCCACAATCGAAGAGATTAATGTAGAGACATTCAGCCTATGTCGACCAAATACTTTTTTAGACTGAAATGAGTATTGGCTTTATCCCTAAATGCACTTTCCCCAACCGATTCTTTTGCATTTTTTTGCCAGAACAGTCCCTCAGTTTTCTACCTTATTGATAACCTTCAGTTGGACAAGCAAACTTCAGGTTAAGTTTTGGTTGGTGTTTCAAACAAGTAGTAATAAAAAGGGATGTCAGCAGGATGGATGGGCTCACCTGAAATTAGGATCTGAGTCTCACACAGTTAAAAACCACCAAATAAGAGTGAATCCAAGCCAGAGTGTCCCTATACACTGTAGCTGTCACCTTGGTGACTACCTCCCGCAGAATGGCCAATTATTCAGTGAGTATTGAGGCTGAATCACTTTCTGGCTCCTGGAGAGTAATCCTATCAAGTCAGGAGGATGTGCAGGATTTAATATCCTGCTTGATGACCTGGGCCTTGCTACTATTTATCACAAGTTCTGACTCACACTCTTCATATATGCTTCTCCCTTTTTGTTCAGGTCTTGTGGTGACACTAAACTGCTAAGAAAAGTTATATGTCAAGAAAGTCATAACCAAAGGAAGATAAAAGAGAAAGCTTCTGGTTTTATCTTTCAAAGGTGAGACAAATACTTTCAGCAGGTATTTGTGAGGTTTCAGGTGTCCTGGGATACCTGGAACTAATTTCCCAATAGGATTCTTGTAGTTAGTCACCTTAGCAGCATGTTTGTAACCTATTTTAATTATGCTTCTATTTCAAATGGACCAAATATAAATCTAGTGTCAAAGAAAAGACTATGTCTAAATATAGCCCTGTAGGTGTGTTTTGGCTTTTTCTTGTCAGAACTTTTTGGAAGTATTAATTAGGAGTGTCAAAAGAAAGAGGCCGCTTAAGAATTCCATGGCCACCCTGTATGGGTAAACACACAGCACTTGCATGTTCATCTTCAAATTATGTGTAATAACATCCCATACTGGAACAGCAGCAACCTATTCTGTTTTACTGGCAAACATCCAGATTGCACCTTGTCAGCCAGCCCGAAGAAAATGCTATGTCTATCTGTCAGTTTTAGCAGTTTCTGACTTTGATAATTTGGGAATGTCCACTGTCAGGAGTTGTTCTTCTGATCCCTCCATGGAAGAGTGGTACTGGTGTCCATTCCTTGTGAGGCTCAGCACCTGATAATGCTAGTCTTTGGGCTGATCTTGTCCTTACTGGTGAGATTCTTACTGTGCTTTGCCTGCGCAGATCGTTTCACAGGCATTCCCTTGTTTTGAGAAAGTAATACAGTCTGCACTTATAAAATTCTTAGACTTTACAAGTTTGTCAAGACCTGACATGGAAGAAGACAGGGTTATCCTGACTGGGCAAAATGTTAAGATACAATTGCATACAATTGGAAACCAGCTTAGAACAAGAGAGTGTTTAAAAAACAAGATTTCTGCTTTTTTTTTTATTTCCTTGATGTTGCTGGATGTCTCAGCTGACAAGCCAGGCGAGTAACTGAGCAGCACTGGCCTCCTGAATACCTCCTCTCAGAGCTAATCTTCAGCTTCATCTTGGGAGCTGTACCATCATTTGCCCTTCTGAGAATTCATCTTTCTTTTCTCTCCTTTCCTCAAAGGCAGACCCACACCTTACTTTTTTCCCCCCTCTTTCAGTTAAAAACTTTCTGTTTCCTTTATTCATAGAAACATGGATTTGGGCTTGCACAGGAGGCTTTATACAATACAGCTTCAAAAATTAAATGTTCATACTTTAAACAAATGTGTTTCCTTCTTGTTGAAAAAGTCTTTCTGCTGGTCCAGCATTTTCAAAATTATGATGGTGTATAAAGCAGTATGTATCTTAAGAACATAATTGTAAGCCAATGTGTTTCATAAAAATTTCTCCCTGGACATGAATCGTACCAAGTGTGATGTCTCTAATTAACTTTCATCTTTCCATGAAAGTCATGGAATAGTAACAATAGCTTTAGGAACCAGAGTGCTCTGTCCTTCATACAAGATTTTTGCAACTCTAGGTGCTTATGGTATAACATGAGTTCATTTTAGGAACTCTTTCCCTTGTTCCTGCTAATGTAATAAGCTTTCTCTTCAGTTTATGTCAGAAGCAGATTCCACTTCCTTTATAAAACCCAGTCAGTTAAATAGCAAGCAACAAGAATGCTAGAGCAAAAGACTATCCACTGAACTGCATGTCTCTTCCTCTCTACAGAAGCTCACAGAGAATTAAATGGGGAATTATCTACTGCAGTGACTTGTCACTAGGTATGACAGCACTTAGCATTTCCTTAAGACAGCAGGAAAATATATATTTGAAATGTCAGTAAAAGCACTGAGACACCTATAAAATGATTTTACTACAAAGGTATCAGAAAATCACGGAAAATTTTCACACAACATTGGTTGCTGTTTTCCCTGAGAACTCCTTTCTCCAATGCGTAAACTAACCAAATGCATTTTCAGGCAGATGTTTGATTTTGAGAAAAATGGAAGGATGACAAAGTTCAGCTTTGCTGTTGTGATGTACATCCACTGAAGTCAGTGGAATGATTTCCATAGATCTTAAAGAGTTTTGAAATGGGGGCTTGCAGAGAGCTTACATTGTGTCCATTCCCAGTGACCATCTGCATTATGCTCTGGGCAAAACATGTCCCTGATGTTACACAACAAGAAGGTGTGTTTAGAAATGCAAAACTGTAATTTGCAGAGAACTACGAAGGATCACTCCACCTAATAAAATATCTTGAACCCACACCTATCTTAGCCCCATTATGGAGTTAATTTTCAGCCATTTGATCAAGCACCCAAACTACATGACAAGTAAATTTGCATGGTGGCTGGATATAGAACTGTGTAGATGAAGCATATCAGAAATGTGGACATACTGATTTTTGTTTGTGCTGGCATGACATGTTCACTTCAGGCTGGAATCACTCACTGCTCCGAGATTTCAAGCATGTACAAACAATGTAATCTCCTTGACTTGTTGGGACTTGGCAGACTCGGCTTTTGTTTGTACCATATTATCTGTTTGTTTATTTATAGCAGTTAGGTTTTTCTTAAGCACATCTGAAATGAGCAAATTTAATTTTACAGGGCAAAGAGGCCTGGGGCAGGGAGGGGAGAAGGGGGCTCATCTCAAAATGTTAATTAGAGTTGCTTGGATCAAATGATTGTTAAAGCAAAGTGAGCTGCTGGCAGGTGCATCTTCTCCAATTGATTTATATAAGAAATAACACTCATTAGAGCTGTCTCGTGCACTTTCAAAAGATACACATTTTTTGGAAATACGCTGCTCTGCTGAAACAAACCCTGTTTCTCAGAACTTCTGCAATATTCATAAGAAGATTTCTGAGATCTAGGGCTGTCTCACTGCCCACTTGTAGAGTCAGATGAGGTAAAATAAAAAGGTAATCCTTCTATTCAAATGACAGGGCACAGTCATTATCCACTCCCATTGTCTGGCCATGCTCAGAAAGCTTTTCTTTTCACTTAGAGTGAAACAAACCAAATCTCAAAGCTGAAGAGCTGCTGCAAAATGGAACTGGATATTTCTGATCGTCAATGTGAGAGTGCCTTGCCTTGCTCTGCTGAGGGAATTAAAAAGAACATTTATCTGAAAAATAAATTTAGTTTTCCCAGTAGCTTTAACTTGCATTGTTCAAAGATTTTTAAAACTTCAGGTTTAGTAATAAAAATGTTTGCATCTTTTCCTATTTGTCTGAGGCATATGTATGCAAAGTATTCTCTTCAGTTACTGAATATTTCAATGGGAAGACACTTTTAGGATTAGCACTCTGAGGCTGTAAAATATCACCGTAACCGTTGAAATCCGTTACTATGATCAGTTTGGCGATTTAGCTCATTACCATCAGTGGTGACACTCCTGATTTACCTTGGTTTGAGAGACAGTATGAACCATTGTTAAAAATCAGTTTTCAGCAACTGAAATAAAGACACTCTTAGGGGATGAAACACTGAAATTTTGTATGTTGTTCCTCTTTAAGCGTTTAGAAAACAGAATAATGAAGAAAGGCAAACTAACACAGTGAGAAAGGTAAATCCTGGCATTTCTTAAAGTGCAAACACTGTTTACCTAGCATCTGCTCTGTCCTTCATTTCTGTAGCTGGAAGCATAGTCTTATATCCTTGATTTCACTAGACCTAGCCTCTGTGTCCTTGCTTACCTGCAAAGCTGTACCAACTAAAGCCAAAGATCTGTTTGGCAAACTGTTGCACCCCTGGAAGTGGGAAATAGCAGATGCTTAGGAAAAAAAGGCAAGCAATGGGCACTGAGGAATGCTGCCCTTTTTGCATTGTACAAACTTACTGCAGTCTGTGGTTTAGGGGCTTCCTGAGTCAGAGGGCTTACCAAATATTATGTACATACTAGCTCCTGACTGAATTTTTGCATAAATATGTCCAATCACTTTTTGAACCCATGTGTGATTTGGGTCCTGTGGCAATGACTCACAGCTTGATAATGGCTGTTCAGCTGAAGCATAACATTCAGCTCTGGAGTCCTCCATACAAGAAACACATGGAGCTGCTGGAGCAGGTCCAGGGGAGGGTCACAAAAGTGATCAAATGGCTGGAACACCTCTCCTATGAGGGCAGACTGAGAGAGAGAGACTGGCTCATGTCCAGTTTTTTCATCCACTAGTGCCCCTAAGTCCTTCTCTGCAGGGCTGCTCTCCATCCCTTCATCTTCCAAGTATCAATAATTGCGCAGGTTGCCCTGATCCAGGTGCAGAACCTTGCACTTGGCCTTGTTGAACCTCATGAGGTTCGCATGGGCCCGCTTCTCAAGCCTATCTCAGTCCCTCTGGATGGCATCCTGTGTCTCAGGCATGTCAACAACACCACTCATCTTGGTGTCATCTGCAAATTTGCTGAGGGTGCACTTGATCCCACCATCTCTATCACCGATGAAGATATTAAGCAGCACTTGTCCCACTACCCCTGAGGTACACCATTTGTCACCGGTCTCCATCTGGATATCGAGCCATTGACCACTACCCTCTGGATGTGACCATCCAACCAATTCCTCGCCCACCAAACAGTCTACCCATCAAATCCTTATCTCCCCAATTTATAGAGAAGGATGTTGGGGGGGAACTGTGTCAAAGGCCTTACAGAAGTCCAAACAGACAGCATCTGCAGCATTTCCCTTGTCCACTGCTGTAGTCACTCCAACATAGAAGGCCTCTAGATTTATCAGGTAGGACTTGCCCTTGGGGAAGCCATGCTGGCTGTCTCGAATCACTTCCCTGTCCTCCATGTGCCTTAACGTAGCTTCTAGGAGGATCTGTTACATGATCTTCCCAGGCCCAGAGAGGAGGCTGACAGGTCAGTAATTCCCAGTGTCCTCCTTTCTACCATTTTTAAAAATGGGTGCATTATTTCCCTTTTTTACAGTCATCTGGGACTTCACCTGACTGACATAAATTTTCAAATATCATGGAGAGTGGCTTGGCAACTACATCAGCCAATTCCCCCAGGACTCATCAGTGCATCTCCTCAGGTCTCATAGACTTAGATATGTTCAGGTGGTCACGAACCTGATCTCTTACAGAGGGAGGGACTTTGTTCCTCCAGTTCCTGTCTTGCAGTCCATTAACTACAAGTGGTGTGGGAAGAGAGACTGATAGTGAACTGAGGCAAAAATGTTGTTGAGTACTTCTCAAGCCTTCCTCTTGCTCGTTGTTGCTAGTTTGCTGTGTTCTTCAGTGGAGATGCACTTTCTTTGACCTTCCTTTTCTCGTTGGCATACATGTAGAAGCCCTTCTTATTGCTCTTTGTGTCCCTGGCCAGGTTCAGCTCCAGCTGCGCCTTGGCCTTCCTGGCCCCATCCCTACATGATTAGGCAGCATCCCATAACTTTT
The DNA here is from genome assembly GCF_034619465.1 of Leptosomus discolor. Classification (NCBI taxonomy): domain Eukaryota; kingdom Metazoa; phylum Chordata; class Aves; order Leptosomiformes; family Leptosomidae; genus Leptosomus; species Leptosomus discolor. The sequence continues at coordinate 65,668,609 of NC_141419.1, read as the reverse complement.
CCCAGGATACCTGTCCCTGCCTCCACTGCCTGTGCATTTTCTTCTTTTACTTTAGTTTGACCACCAGGTCTCAACCCACCATGCTGGTCTCTTGCCTTCCTTTCCTGACTTCTTACACCTGGGGATCAAGAGCTCTTGCACTATATAGAAAGTGCCGTTAAAGATCTGCCCGCTCTGTTCTGCTCCCTTGTCCCTGAGGGCAGTTTCCCAGAGTTCCCATTGACTAACTCCTTGAAAACCTGGAATTTTGCTTTCCTAAAATTCAGGGTCTTGACTTTACTCTTCACCTGACCCATATCCCTCAGGGCTGTGAACTCCACCAGTGCATGAGCATTGCAGCCCAGACTGCTTCTCATCTTGACGTCACCATTTAACTCACTCACATTGGTGACCGTCAGGTCCAGTATGGCATCTCCTCTGGTAGGGCTTTCTATTACCTGGCTTCAGAAGTTATCCTCCATGCACTCCAAGAGTCTCCTGGATTGCCTGTCTCGTTGTGCTACTTTTCCAGTAGATGTTGAGGTGGTTGAAGTCCTCCAGCGGGTTGAGACCCTGAGAAGCCTCCTGTAGCTGGAGTAAGAAGGCTTTGTCCACAGGCTCCCCTTGAAAGATGGGGACAGTCTTTTAAGCAGGGCCTGTAACTATAGGACAAGGAGTGATGGTATTAAACTAAAGAAGAGTAGATTCAGGCTAGGTACAAGGAAGAAATTTTTTGCAATGAGGGTGGTGAAACACTGGCATAGGTTGCCTGAAGAGGTGGTAGCAGCCCCATCCCTGGAAAGATTCAAGGCCAGGTTGGACGGGACTCTAAGCAACCTTGTCTAGTTGAAGATGTCTCTTCCCATGGCAGGGGGGTTGGACTAGACGTCTTTTAAAGGTCCCTTCCAACCCAAACCTTCCTATGGTTCTGTGATCCATCAGCTGTTCCCAAACCAGTTGCAGCTGGCCGTAGACTAACAGAATGGGGTTGGGAGGGCTGCCTTGCAAATTTGGAGTCATGCTGTATATGTATCATTAGCAGACTGACAGACTTCTAAATTATATCCATTTGGCTATTTATGTCAGTGATTATGTGTGTAGGAGAACAGGTCCAGACTTGCTTCTTGTGGGTGTGAGGTGAGGAGGGGAAATTTCTGATGTCTGCAAAATGGGCCAGAGCCCCAACATAACGTATCTCAGGGAGTCTGGGCCTGTGTTTGTGAGTATCAGAGGAGAAAATAATTCCCTGTTACCTCGAAGATGTAGGTTGAGATCATTGGGGAGTAAGTATTTTGACAAATGTTGTTTGGAATGGGTTTTGTTTGTGTAGATAAAGTGTAGTAAATCATAAGTGTATGATCAAATCAGTTCAATTTATTATGTAATCCCAGTGACAAGCTTTCTTCTTTTTGCGCTAATTCATCTGGTAAAAAAACTTTGCTTGCAAGACAGCTTTTTGACTAGTAATGGTAAGGTCAAGTATTGTTGAGGAAATGCCTTCTTATATAATTTCCCTTCTGTTGTCTGTCAGTCATTGTCATTCTTTACTATGAATTAATGCCAAATAATCTCTTTAAATTTTACAAGCCTCTTTTTTAGGATGAACAGTGACTAAATCTGTTCCACACCCTTTACCGTCTGGGAAAAAGAGGAAGAGAAGGAGCACTTGCAGAATAGATAATGGAGCCCTGTGTATTGTAAAAAAGTTATTGCCCTTCTTTATTACCATAGCATTATCCAATTGAAGTACGCTTTGCAAAACAGTTTATTCAACTGGGCTCATACAAAGTACTTGTTTAGCTAAAGTGTCATATCTTCTCTATTGCCACTTCTGTACTAATGCAATTGGAAGGCTCATCCAATGACCTTGAGACACTCTCTTCCTGTTTCCTCACATAAAATATTTATACTCTATATAAATATAGTGCATCTTAATTGACCTTTCAGCATATATTATTTTAACATACTGTAACCATTATCCCTTATTTATTTATTGCAGTGTGCAGATATTTTTATCACTCATAATTCAATCATTGAAAATTGGAGTACACTTAAAGTTGTGCTTTATTTTTCAATTTGACTGATTTGATGCACTTAAAGTTTACGCAAAAACCTATGATGAAGAATTTTAGTCCTTGAAATGAGAATAGTTGGCCACCTTGGAACTGAAAAGTGGCTAACATATTTCGGTATCCTCTCCAAAACCTGTTCCAAGATTTATCTAATTTTGTTCTATACCATCTGTCAGTGCCTTGTCGTGAACTTAGCTCTCAATGCGGGGAAAGAAATGCATAGTAAGTTTCTGTCTAACAAGTTTTTTCCCCAAAAGGGAAAAACAGCTTACTAATTTTTGTATAAAATTCATCATGACATGTTGTTTTCTTTACACTTACAGACCATACAGCTGATCCTGATAAGAAAATGTTTCTGCTTCTCAGTGGATCTAAATTTCATACTGTGTGGATGTTCACATACTATATTTTTTTTTGGTTGGAAGTGATATGTGAAATCTGGAGTCAGACATGGTTCTGAACTTGAGAGAGTCCTTAAAAGAGAAACATTTGAGGTAATTCAGATCCAGTGTTTTGTTTCAGATTGTTGTGGTTTAACCTCAGCCAGCAACTAAGCACCACACAGTTGCTCACTCACTACCCCCGTGTGGGATGTGGGAGAGAATCAGAAGGGTAAAAGTAAGAAAACTTGTAGGTTGAGATAAAGACAGTTTAACAGGAAAAACAAAAGCCGCACATGCAAGCAAAGCAAAACATTCACCACTTCCCATCAGCAGGCAGGCATTCAGCCATCTCCAGGACATCAGGGCTCCATCATGCATAATGGTCACTTGGGAAGACAAACACTGTCACTCCAAACATCTCCCCTTTCATTCTTCTTCCCCCAGCTTTATATGCTGAGCATGACATCATACAGTATGGAACATGCCTGTGGTCAGTTGGCGTCAGCTGTCCTGCTGTCCCCTCCCAACTTCTTGTTCACTCCCAGCCTGAAAAGGCCTGAACTCTGTGCAAGAACAGCTCAGCAGTAATGAAAACGTTTCTGTATTATCCACACTGTTTCCAGCACAAATCCAAAAGACAGCCCCATACCAGCTACAATGAAGAAAATTAACTGCCCCGGCCAAAACCAGCACATTCTGCACCCCTTATTCCATACCATTTACATTATGTTAAGGTCCCACACCTGATGCATCCTCATTAACCACCACCTCCCTTCGCATACTTTGATATAATACACAGATATCATCCTTTAGCCTATGGACCATCCCTGTAAAATGTCTGTAAAATATCCACAAATGTCCATTGAGTAACTAATGACTTCGAGCTCCAGCTGTTATGGTGGTCCCTCAGGTCAGGATAGATGGTGTGTTGTGTGCAGTTACAGGACACCAAAGCCAGCTCAGATTGGGTAGCTTCTGCACTTGCTCTGCTTCTTGTAAGGCTTGTCCTCCATCAGTTTGGGTGGGCCCTGCTGTAATAATTCCTGTAACACGCAACTCAAATCATGGGTTACAACAATTTAAAGGTATATGCATTACAGTCTCCACCCCAGTCCCTTTGGACTAGAACATAGAGTTTAACATTGCAATGAACTCCTCCACTTGTTCCAGCTCCAACTTGGACTTACCTGCAGACTGCAGTCCCTTATGGGTGTACCTGCTCCAAGTGGAGCCTTATCTATGAGCCACAGCCTCTTCAGGGGTATACCTGCTACAGCACAAACTTATGCACACCCACAGTTGCTTTGAGGTAGGCCTGTTCCAACGTGGCCTTCTCCATAGGCCACAAGGCCTTCTGAAGTAAACCTGCTCCAGCATGACCTTACCCATGGCTGTAGTCCCTCCAGGGGTGTACCTGCTCTATCATGGACTTATCCATGACCACACACTTTGAGATGCTCCAGCATGGCCTCATGCACAGCCACTAATGCCTCAAGGTGTAACTCCTGCAGCATGGACTTATCCTTGGGCCACAATCCTTGGACCACAATCCCTTCAGAGGTATACCTGCTGTGGCACAGACATAGCTATGGCCACAAATGCTTTGAGATGTACCTGCTCGGGCATGGACTTATCCATAGGCAAAGTCCCTTTGGCTTGAGTTCATGCTGGAGTACTAGCCTGTCCAGTACAGCAGCATAGGAACAGCAGCAATGTCCTGGCCATCTGCCAGCCAGGGCACACCGCCACTGCCGTTATCAAAATGCCCCCAGGCACAGCAGAGTAAGACGATAAGCAGTACAGCAGCACAGCAAGCATGAAAGCAAAAAGCAGCCACTAATGAGCACTAGACTCTAATATACAGTAAAAGGCAAGCAAGCCCCATGGCAAGAACAGAAGGCTGCCCATTAACAGCTAAACAGCAATAACAGCTATAAATTTGGTCTAGCACATTCTAAGCAGGTCAGTTGTTATCTCAAACCCTTTGAGCCCCATGTTGGGTGCCAAAAAGGACTGTTGTGGCTTAACCCCATCTGACAGCTGCCCCACACAGCCACTTACTCACTCTCCCCTGGTGGGATGCGGGAGAGAATCAGAAGAGTAAAAGTAAAAGAGAAAAAAGAGAATACTTGTGGGTTGAGATAAAGACAGTTTAATAGGTAAAGCAAAAGCTGAGCAGGAAAGCAAAGCAAAACATGGAATTCGTTCACCACTTTGCATTGGTAGGCAGACATTCAGCCATCTCCAGGACATCAGGGCTCCATCATGCATAATGGTTACTTGGGAAGACAAACATCGTCACTCCAAACATCCCCCCTTTCCTTCTTCTTCCCCCAGGTTTATGTGCTGAACATGACATCATATGGTATGGAATATGCCTGTGGTCAGCTGGGGTCAGCTGTCCTGCTGTGCCCCCTCCCAGTTTCTTGTTCACTCCCAGCCTCCTCCCTGGTGGAGTGGTGTGACAAGAAGAAAAGACCTGGACTCTGTGCAAGCACTGCTCCACAATAGTGAAAACATCCCTGTGTTATCAACACTGTTTTCAGCACAAATCCAAAACACGTCCCATACCAGCTACCATGAAGAAAATTAATTCTACCCTAGCTAAAACCAGCACACAGATTTATCTTCTAACCTGGGGACACTGGCTCGGATTGGGATGGAACAATATTCTCTTACTACTATAACTAATGACATCTAAATTCAGATGTCTTGTAATACACTCCCTGTAGTCTTTTTTACTGTGTTTGTAGGAACAGTTTTATCTTTAGTAGATCATGTTTTTCCAGCTGTTCTGAGCACCAATCTATAGAATACAGTTATATATTTCAAGTGATGGGATTTTTATCAGAGCATAATCTTTCTGCACAGGCCTTTGCATTTTGAAAACAAATCAATGACTACGATGTCAGTATGTTTATAATTTCAGTCCTGGGAACATTTTCTTGGCATCTGGGTTTGATCTTCTAGGTGAGTCTAATTCTTATAAAGCCACAGCTGTGTGAATTAGATTTCCTAGGAAAGTCTGACGTATCTCAGAATTTCACTGGAATACAACTTCTATCTCATTTCTCACCTTTGAATTGTTCTAAAGCACAGAGCATTTTTGTAATTGAATTATGGATTTTGCAGGAGAACGTAAAGCAACACTTCCTACTACCTCAAAGGCCAAATTTTTTCCCCTTTGGAGTCCTACAGCAGAACAAAGTTCAAAGTCTGCCTTGTTATTTAAGCCCTGGAGCGTATTTATAGAGTACACAAAAAAAAGGACTTATTTCTCTGTTTTGCATATAAAGTGCTAGTCTTACCTTTAAGTACTTGCAAATCAGTATTAAAGTGAACGACAGCACTGCAAATTCAACGCTTTTTTGTCATTTGGAGTTTTATTTAGGTTTTATTTAGGGATGAGGAAGGTGGCGTACAGGGATCTACTTTTCTCAGAAACTGCCATTTCCAGCTGTATTTTTAATGACTTAAACTTCGATCCCATTTTGATAAAAAGCTGTCATTTTTAGATTAGATCAATATGCATACAGCCACTCCTTTGTTTACTAGCAGATATTTGTCTGCAGTGTGTCGGTATTGAGTATTTTATTAATTTTTATTTCTGTAAGATTTTAGTGTGAAATATCCAATATCAGTTTAAAATACATAACAAAAGCCAGGTAGTTTCATTTAGACTTATAAGGCTCCCCTCACAAGGAGCAGTATGAGGACCCTTTGCATAAATCATTCGAAGTCAGCCTGAGGGTTAACAGCCCCCAACACCACCATCAGAAAAGCAGAGCTTTTTTCTATCCATTCTCACGTTATGACGGTGACAGAGGGAGGTTGGCTGTTGAAATTCAGCCATGAAACCTTTCAAACTCAAATTAAAGCATACTGGGTTGGCATAAGATTGAGTGAGGGACAGAAGATATGGGGTGGCTTTTTTTCTGGGATAGTTTTCTGCAGAATTAGATATGTTCCTCTGTTCTGTAACTAAATCTCCTCTTATGCTTTTGGCACTTTCTGTGCAGGGATTCTTCTCATAGTTGTCAGAGGAGGGGTCTCACTGTGCTCCTGGATTTCTGTTGGTGCCTTGGTGTCCATCTCAGCTAGAATCATCGCCTAGTTGGGTAGTTCAATCCAGCTAAGCAGCTTCTGCAAAGGAGGTATTTAGTCAGGGATGAATAGGGATGTGATGGAAGGTCCAGCATCTCAGTGCAAGGCCAGAAATCACTCATGCAGACTTCGTGCCGTGCTCATGAGATCAGCTTTCCCTCAGCCAGCCAGCCATTCCAGCTTTCCTACCATCAAGGTGTGGTAACACCACTTTTTTTTGCATTACTGCAGCTTGTGTCAAAGGGCAAGCCAGCAGAATTGCATCTGCAGTTAATGAAACCAAGTTTAATGCGGCAGAATTGATTAAAGTGAGAAGTGGAAGAGTTGAGATCTCCACAGGATGCAGAGCAAAACAATCAGCTTCTGCTTTCTGATCCATGGTCCACATCTATTCTAGACAGAGCCAGCTCAATGCCAAGCAAAATAATGCCAGCTTTGCTAATTTGCTCTCTGAGGAATTAAAGATTTTTACTGCATCCCATAGTAGCATGTTTTCATTTTCTTCCAGTCGTGGTGCTTCTGGATACGTACACCCATAAATGGTTCTGAGGAGATTTTTAGTAGTGGGCTGGGTGAATCACCTCATGATGAAGTCTCTGTACACACGGCTGGTGCATCTGGCTGTTGTAAGGGGCAGCTTGTACCTCCTTTGTGACTTTGTGTTAGGACCCACCGTTATAAAGGCACCTGAATACAATGAGGCTTCTGTACAAGACCCGTTCTGGCTGGAGAAGGCATTGCATAATCCTCATGTTTCCTTGGATGGAAAGGGAGCTGTTCATCCAGCTGCACTGTGTTGTCATGTAAAGAGTTTTCCAATGAAATGCATGCAGAGTACGTAACAGCATTTTAGTCTTCAAACACTGTGTTTCATTCTTATTACAGGGACTGTAAGAACAATGAGAAATTAGCCAGTTGTGTAGAGATGGAGCCCCAGGCACTCGTAAAAATGCATCAATTTGAGCTGAACTGTGAAGGTTTACACTGGGACAAAGGGTGAAAGATTACGTCAGCTGGGCTGCCATTGATATCCAACAGGACGCTGACCTCACCTTTGTGCTTATGCTGCTGCTGACCCATATTATTCACAAATTCACAGTTCCCAAGGAAAAACCCTGTGAGCATCAAACCAGCAACATGGAAAACTCGTGAGTTCTTCCAAAGCATACCAAAAAGATGAGGAAGGCACCAGCTGTGCCCATGCTATAACGTACTGGTCAGTTAAGATGGCTTGTGCTTGAATCCTAGCTGCACTGGTTCTATGACTTCTCAAATCAGTAGGCTTGCAGCAGAGATGAACTCACCTTGCCATTTATTCTGCTGCTTTCCCCACTACTATTTGATATCTCCAAAAGAAAAACAAATGCAAACTGTCATTTGCATGCTGGCGACTCAATAGCAGACTAGTCATTACTTGAACTGTAAAACACCCAATATAGAATTTTTAATGAGGCTGGATGGGGGATAAAAAGGAACATTGGAGATGCTAGCCATCTTTAAGATACTTTGCAAGCTTTTTAGTGTTATGATTTCCTTTGACTGTAGCTGGAGTCACGCACCTAAATCCTTGCACAGTGCTTTCTAAAATTGCCGTACTTGATTTAGACTTAGCCTTCAGTGGTCTTTCTGACATTTGTTGGCACTTGTCCTAAACTTTATTTCTACAGCAAGCTTCCATGGGATGAGATAATTCCTTCCCCTTCTTCTGTGTGCTTCTTTTCTAGAAATGTGGGGGATTTTAATCTTTGGGCTGATACTGTAATGATTAATACCTGTGTAAAATCCCTCCTTGACTGACTTCTTCTAATAGTTTTGTCTCTTTAAGCTGTTCAGATCATGTCCTCCAAATCCAAGGGAGATTTCCAGCTTCACTTTGTCTTATTATAGAAGGCAGATTAGTATCTTGTAAAGCTGTTGATAGTGCAGGTCAGGAATCACTACAAAAAACAAAGGAATAGGAAAGGAAACCAGGCTGAGTTGTTTAGACACTGAGAACTTAGAACACAGTAGGAGATGCTAGAAGCAGAAGAAAAGCAAGGTACCATTTAGTAGGAAATACATATTGTGTTTTTTTCAAAAGCAGAGGGATCCCATAGTTTCAGGCAGAGCCATAAGAAATTCTGCAGTCTCTTTGACTATTGTACTGACAGGCTAAAAGACGGAGAGGAGGCAAGAAGGAAGGGAATTCTGCTTGGTTTGTTGGGTTTTTTCCTTCCCATTTTGCTAATTATTATACCAACTAAGAGATGTAGTTACTACTTAAATCTCATACTGATGTTAATAATCTATGTAAAAAGAAAGATAATTCTACCAATGCTCTCCAACTACTTTGGCTCCTGTCTGAAAGGTAGCTGCATTTAAGACCCATGAGTTTTTCAAAGAAACTCCTCAGTATAACTCTTAGTTACCAAAATAGGTAAAAGCCATCCTTTATCTGGTAGTTATAAATGTCGGTGGTCACATGCTTGGATTAGCACTTGCTAGTGAGATGGACACTACAGTAATCATCCTAGAAATATCCTGTCAGCTCTGGAGTAACTGGTAATCTCTTAGCTGTTTATATTTCGCTGCAGTAGGTTCTGCTAATAAGCAAACCACGTAAGAGGACATAGCCCATAGCAGTCTGGTTTGGCAATGGATGTAGCCAGCTAATTAGAGAAACAAGCTAATGATGTTGTTTTTAGCAGACTGGGGGAAAAGTGGAAAACGAATAGTCACACTTAAAATATTTTGATTTGTAGGGAACAGACTTGAGATGGAGTTGAAACCACATTGTTTAAAATTGCTTGATGGCAACCAGAGTTTCTTAATATTACTCTGAAGAAAAATAAATTTAAAAAAAAAAAAAGGTAAAGCAGACATCCATTTCACTTTAGACAAAGGAGGTAAGTGTTGCACCTGGAGCAATGGAAGAGTTAGTGAAGTTGACTTCCAACACAGGGAGGGTTAACAAGACACCTTATGTAGTGGCATATCTCCTGTCAAGTGTCATGAAATAACGATATCCTTGGTACGTCCCAACAAAGGCAAATACTTCTGCACATGAATGGATTGTCTTGTTTTCTGCATTTAAGTGTCTAAATCCCTAGTGATTCTAAGTTTAGGATCCTAAATAGGAGATAGGCACCTGCCAGGTTTCAGATCTGGGCCCACTGTGATCTATCCGCACTGGGTTACAATATTTATTTCAAACAGAATGGATGTGGAAAAGAGAAGGTACCTATATGGTACACATGTACATATATGTGTTTGTTGACTCCACTTTACTTCAGGCCTTGGTTGAGGCAATTGCATCTTTCTCTCTCTGATGTTTCTATACCCAAGCTTTTATTCATAGGACCAACTTTCACGGCATCAGAAAAGAATTTTAGTGAGGCATGTAAAAAAGTGAGTGAGGATGCATAGAGCAGCCAGAGAAAGAGATGAGGCAGTTACTGTCATGTTATTGCAGTTATTGTCATGGCATTGCAGTTATTGTCATGGCAGTGGCAGGTGGACAAGAAGAAACATCTGAGCATGGAGCAAAGACAAAGCCAAAACCAGTCATCTTGCCCTTGACTGACTGTTACAGTGAAGGAAGATTCAGCAGTAAGTGATGCCATCACCAATATTTTCGTCACTTCAGAGTAGTTTCAGAAAGATTTGGAGACAAATTTTCACAAGAAGAATGGCAGGTGCCTATATTTTCATCGTGCAGTTCTTTTTTGCCTTTAAATATTTCCATTTTTCTCTTGGCACAAGAATGTAAATGTCGACACAATGGGCTTGAACAAAGGTCTGTTTTGTCTAGCGTCCCGTCTCTGCTGACAGTGGTCAGTTACAGATGCCCAGTATATGTAAAAGACACATACAGGCTAAACCTTCCCCATATGCATTCTCCCAGCTTCCAGCAGCCAGTGACTCAGAGAATTCCTCCACATTCTTGGCCTTCACAGCCATTTGACTGCTGTTTACACTGTTTTGGTCCAGAGTTTGCTTGAGGGGAAATTTTGGGCCCCCGACTTTGTCCCAGTGGGCATCAGAATGAGAGAGGAAACAAGATGGGGTCTGAGCCTCTGCCCAGGTGTCTTGCCAATTAAAACCTCTGTTCTCTTGTCATTTTCAGTCGTGCAATGTTGATGCATGTTATGAGGAAGCTTAAGACTGGTTTTTTTGAGTGTGGCAAATCAAATGGAATATTTTCCATAAGGAATATGCCGTCATTATTTATTATAGCTATTGACAAATTGAAAAAAAAAAAAATAAAATTTGCACCAATATCTGTGTTAAATTTTCTGATCAACTTTTGATGGTTTATTGTTGTAACATTTTAAAACTTAATAACATGAATGGACTTCTTGAATAAATTAAGTTAAATTGTCTGCATATCTAAATATATATGTATACATACATATATACGTACGCACATGTTTGCTTATGTATATAAAGACATAGAGAATGTACTCTTTCAGCTTGGAATTTTCAGTATTTTAGTATTTAGGAGCAGTGTAATAATAAACAAAACCCAGATTCGGTTTTGAGATTTTGACCTAATTGAAATACCACCCTTTTCTCTTTTAAGAATAAAAAGATCACATCTCATTGTATGTGTGACACGCAGTACACTAACATCTAAGTTTAGGTGGTTAGCAATTCCTAGCAATGTTACCTCTGTAATTATTGTCATAAAAAAATATGATTTACTCTGCCAGTATCACCTTGGTTTCCTCCAGAAAAATGATACAGTTTTGTTTTACCTAAAATAAAATACCAGTCTTCCCTTTTGGTTTGTGATCGCTCTGTAACCGACCCTATCAGTTTGAAACAAATGGGATGGCATCTGTAGAAACTGGAACAGGAGTAATGAGATAATAGCCCATCCTCTACCATCACTTGTCTTCCTGGAAGTGGCCTTCATTCAGAAGGCTCAGTGTTCTGTGATTTAATGTGAAAGCTGTACAAGTTGGCCAGTTCCTGAAGCCCTGTGTGTTTCTCAGGCATAATTAATAGCTTTCTTTGTAGGTTCTTATTCATATGTCTTGCTTCTAATGAACTTCAGATACCCATGTCAATCTCCCTGGCTAAAGAAATACTAGAATTTCAACTACAGAGGTTCTAAAAACTTCCAGAAAAAGAGAACGAAACTGAAGGAGATTTTTTTTTTTAAAACACCATGAAGAAAGTAGATTGATGAATTTGGCACTGGAAAACTAAAGCAGGATCTTGAAACATTACTGTTAAACATTAGCCCTAGACCTATGTCCTCAAGTCTGCGATGCATAAAGTGGGAGGCATTTATTTCAAGACTCCTCACTGTGATAAGAGTCCAATAAATGGTCAAAAAGACTTGAAGGAAAATTAGACCTTAAGAATAGACCCCTGTACACAGTTTCCATCAGACAGAGATGTCTTTCTAGCCTTAGACACAACTGTTACCTGGTAGACTTACAGCTATGGCACTGACAAGGCCACTGTATTCACCATTCATATTCACGGTCATAGATTTTCTTAACCAGTAAGATTCATACCCATACTCACATTAATTTTCATATGTAGATACAGAATTAAGCTTTAAATTATGTAAGTGCAGCTGAATTCCAGATATTGAGCAATTTACCAGTAACAGTACTTTTTGGGGTCCTATATGTGCAGCTGAAATTCACAACAGTGAATTTTACTTTAAGTATTATTTGAGTTGAGCCAAAAATATTATCTAGCAAGAAATAGTTTGGCTCTTTGGGACACAATCACATTTGCAATTGGATAAATGTCATTCACCCTGATGCTCACAGATTGCGTATTAGGAAAAATTTCTTCTCTGAAAAGGTTGTCAAGCATTGGAACAGGCTGCCCAGGGAGGTGGTGGAGTCACCATCCCTGGAGGTATGTGAAAGACATGTAGATGTGGTGCTTAGGGACATGGTTTAGTGATGGACTTGGCAGAGCTAGGTTAACAGCTGAACTCGATCTTAAAGGTTTTTTCCAACCTAAATAATTCTATGATTCTATGATTGTTTGTATGGTATCTTCTATTATGCAGGGAGTCTGTGGCGGTCATCTGGGTAAAGAAAAGGCCTGTGAAAACACAGTATTTTTTTGCTTAGCAGTTTAAATAACAGCAATGTCACTTGCAATGCTTTAAATGTCCCTTTACAGCATTGTCTAACTAGTTGTCTTATTAGATGATTTTGAGGAATTCTTCTTGGAAAGCTCTAAAATCTCCATGCCATAATTGGAGGATATAAAGTTTAGGGGAGCATGGCATTTGGGCTAAGGAAGTCCCTGGATTCAGATGGACAGAAGGCAGGAGGTGTACTTGTGGGAGTGCGAAGAGTCTCTGTGCCTCAGCTCTCCCACATTTTCACAGTTGTGATGTCACTTCCTTCTCCTCGAATACCCAGCTCTTGCCACTTCTGTCCTGGGGCATATAAAGCTGAGAACAGCCTTGCCTGGAGGAGCTGCCATGGCTCATGCCTTTGTGTTGGGCTGTGTACAAATACTGGGCTGGCAGACTCCACCCTTGGCTGTTCTACACCAAAACCAACCTGTTCTTCCAGCACCTTTCTCTCTCCCTCCTGTCTCTCTGGTTGTGTTTGTCCATAGTTTCTGCTGCTTCTCTAGTCTCATAATGCATTCTCCTCTTCTGCAGATGATCTCAGCCTTTTTCTCTTCTTCTCTATTAAAAATACAGTAGCTAAAATAATTGCCTTTATCTGTGACTTTTACTTAGTCATTTCTCTTTGAATCAGCACCTTCTGGATCAGATTTCAGATTACACCTATCACTTCCAAGATCTCTGCCCAGTCTCAGCTTCTGTTACTCATTTCTCTTCTACTCCACTGTTGTTCTGCCTGTTTCAGTCCATCTTTCGATCATGCCTACCCCCATAAAGACTTACACTGTCAGCAATCAATGGCAATGAAGTCATACTTTCTCTCCTGCTCATTGAATCCGAAGGCCCAACATTTGCTCTGCCATTAGGGTGTCCAAGAGTTTGGCATAACCCAGCCAGATGAGAGAAAGAAGTCTGCCTTTGCTGATCCCCAAAGGCACTTGTAGATCTGACAATCCGTTATGCTCAACTCTTTTCGGGAGTTAACATCCTTGATTCCTCCCTTGTGGCCACCATCCAGAGTAAAACCAATAGATTCTTTGAAAAACACAGGACAGAAAGTCTGGCTATGCTGAGACCAATTGCATCCAAAGCACTGGGGCTGTGGTTGGACCACAACTCTTCGATACTAAAAAGAAAGGAAAATTATTGCAACATACGATAAGTTTTTCAGAGTGGGAGAAAATGTAGAAAGAAGTAGGAAATAGGCCAGTAATTTACTCATCAGTATTTCCCATGAGAGAAATGACGTAGAAAATTGTTTAAAATAATCTATATTGATTTACTTCTCTGATTTCTTATGTACATTTCTTGCTTCTGTTTTTATTGGATCTCTCAATTTATTGGCCTTTTAATTCATGACCACCAGCAGTGAAGGACGCCTTAGTAAAATCCATACCAAGTGGTAATGATGTTGTGCAGTAAGTAGTAAATCATAGCCTTGTTCTCTTCAAAGAAGACACTTCTCCCATCAACACATACATAAAATTAGTGGCTGCATCTTTTTGCTACTTCTGTTTTCCTGCAGGAAAAAGCTTAGATCAAAACCAGTAGCATCATAAACAGCCTGCAAAAGAGGTACTTTTGCATGCATATGTGTGCATGAATTCATGTATGTTTGTCTGTGTCTGTAAGTATACCTTTAACCATTGAGCTGATCACTGTGTTCACCACGAAAGAGCCTGAGCTCATTATTTAATTAAAATACCTCTTTTCCCCATCAAAACCACATGGATTTTATTTGCATGTGGCTTTATATCCCCCATCCTGGATGTTTCTGTAATAGTAGCCACGGAAAAGAATGTCTATCATTTTGTATCGATGACTAAGAGGTTAGCAGCCATCTAGGGGAAGAAAGAGGGGGGAATTATCTGTGTAGGCTTACACTAGACAGTTGACATACCAGCTACTTGGGTGGTATGAGGTTTCTGGGATGTATATGGCCATTTAGTGCTTTCTCTTGCCAAAACATCTGGAATCCAAAATCCAGTCGTTAGACAGCCACACATGTTAACAAAACAACTGGACAGAGAAAATAGGCTGAAAGAAAAAAAAAAAAGCCCATGATAAGGCATCATTGTTACCATTAGGAAATGAGACATTTAAGGTTGTACTTCAAAGCAAGTATTTTTATTACAGTGTAGTTGAACTGTTTGATTACTGTGCAGCAGAGCAAGACTGTAGCAGATCCTCCTGCCTCACAGTGGAAAATACATTCATTGTCCAAGGAAGCAGCATGCTAAGTAGTTTTAAAAGCAGTGCGCAGATAAGAAGAGAACCTTGCTCCTCCCTGCAGCACCTCTCCTTACGCACACAATGCACTGTGAGAGGCTGTTTTTAGGAGCACAAAGTATGATTTGTGCTTTTTGGTACTACACCATTTTGGACTTGAAAGCAAGTAAAAGATACCATCATTTTCACTGCAGGGCTACAAAAATGGGAAAAAAATATAATGCCTCTCGCATCTGCAGGGGTGATTTTACTGGACAAAGTAACTGGAAAAGATGGATTTCTCTCTCATTTGTACTGACCCATACTACACATAGTTGGATAATAGTACAGTCAGCCTTCACCACATCCTAGCAGACTGGGCTTGTTATGGCCCTGATGCATGTGCAGCATGCAGTCAACACTGGCACTTTTAAAATGCCTAGCAGACCCAGGGGCTGTGCTTCACACAGCCTTCACCTCCAAGCCTCTGCTGAAATGAGAGTGGGCTATGAGGAGATGGAGCCATAGGATACTTTTGCCCCATTGCTTTCAAAATCTCATCATTCAGCAATTATAATGTTTTAATTGTAATCTTTAAAAATGTTTGGGAGACATTCATAAACATGTTTCTGAATCCCTTTGTGTAGCTGAAACATTTTTATAAGATTTAAAACGTGGGGAAAGCTGGCACAAAGATTGTTTGAACAAGTGTGCTGGTGATTTCTTTTCCTAAGCTAAGTACGTGTAAGATTAAGAGACTTAACAACTGTGCTGGTGAGTTCTGAGTGTTGTTTGTTTGAGAACATGAACACGTTGCTTGCAAAGACAGGAACTTTGGGAGATGGAAAAACTGGGATCTGAGATTAAATGAAGTGAGATGAATTGAAAATCGTAGGTGGTGCTGTAGAGGAAACCTGAGGCAGAGCATGTTTTCTGAAGGCTAGCACAGGAGACTTGTGATGGTCTGCTTCATTTTCTCCTTCTGCTGCCAACACCCCCTGATCCGTGGATGAATCAATTAGCTTTTCTCTACTTAACATTTTTTTAAAAGGTGACTTCCTGCTTCACAGCAGGGGCAGGAGACAAAAGGAGGTGGGAAATGAGCTTCACTTATTTGTGACAGAAAACAAAAGAAAGAACCGTAGAGAAACGCGTCTTTGTCTTAAAAATAGTATTATAATACCAGTGCAAATGAAAGATAGCTTAGAACGTTAATTTTTATCCCAAGTCAGAATAGAGAAAAAAGCCACTTGCTCCAAACCCTGCACAAACTGTGCTCACGCTTCTACCCCTGTGGAGAGGGTGAGAAAGAAAACTGCATGTGAAAGTTTAGCCCAGCTGGTGCTCACGCTGCTGGGGGAGGCTCGGAGACTATCCCAACAATCCTGTGTAAGTAAGCCTGTCCAGAGAGAAAAAACAGAGTGCTCCACACTTATAAATGCACAGAGCTGGCGGGACAAAGACAAGAGCCCCTTTTTTTGAAGGCTAGAAACTTCTTCAACTTCCACATTGTCAGAATTATCAAAAGGTCACCAGCGTGTCTCACACTACTTTGGGGGGAGATGGGGACTGATCAGCTTTGGGGTGGTATGTTTATAGAATCTGACCCTCAGTTTCAAAAATCAAAGGCATTCCTCATAGCCCATGCATCAGAGAGAGATTTCCTTGGAGTCAAAAGTTTCATCGTATGGCAAGAGGACTTGTGAGGGATTGTTTTATTACAAGAAGGACAGGGAGAAAAAGTAGGTGATTTATTTAAGTAGCAGGCAGTCAGTCTCCCAGAAGAGAAAGCCTATCTTACCCCCCACATTCTCAGCTAATGAATGAGCATGGGAAATTGGAGCAAGATCAAAGTTGCTTTATGACAAAATTGCTGGCATTCCTGAAATAGCCGAGTTCCTCTATTCACACTAAGTATGAATCAAGTTCACCAACACACAAAGCACTCACAATGGGATGGTCTGCTGCATTGTTACCTTGACTCTCAGCTTATCGCCTTGCCTGACCTCTGCCTAAAGCAGTTAAGAAATTGCGGCCTCTTCACCCATTGTTCTCCTCCATATGAAGATGTTAAAGATCAAGATGTGTAGCCACAAAAAAGGGAAAACCTTCATAACACTAACTCAAGAATATGGAGTACAATCTTTAGGGTGCTGTAGACTAACAAGGTAAATGATAATAAAAGAAAAAATTAGCCCCATAGGACTTCCAAATCTAACATGTTCTCCAACACAGGCATGCCAGCAAGGTAAGCTTAACTTCTGAAAGGGACTGCTAATAGTCCTAGGTCCAATGATTTAACATAGGAAGCTGCAAGTTGATACATGACCCCCTTTAAAGGAGGACCCTGTCCAAGCTCCCAATCAGTAGTCCTATAACCTGATGTGTTGATGGGGTTCAGTCTAGGATATAGATGAATGAGTCCAAGTGCAGACTAAGGCTTTAAAACATGGCACACATGTACAGGGTAGTAGGAGAGAGATATTGCCAACTATAAGACTTTTGCATAATGCCTTCTAATGCCTTATTTTTAACAATAATTCTGAGAAGTATATTCTGTTTAAAAATAGTTGTAGTAACATTTTAATTTCCTGATGTTTTAGGGATGATCAAAGTTTTATAAAACAGAGAAAGAGAAAAAAACACACCTAACTGAAGGGCCCGTAGGGTTGCTTTCCTGTGTGCTGACAGGCTGGGGACGTGGTTCTGAGCTGGTCTGCCCCAGGTGGGCAAGGCTTGCTGGTTTCCACACTTGATCTGTACTAAGGCTTTTTGCAACAATAACACATGCCTTAATGACTCAGAAAAGAAGCAACTAATTTTAACGGGGCACTTGGTGGTGACAGCAACACAGCTGACCCAATCCTCTGGATCGCAGTGACAATAGGTTGTGTGAGCAGGACCCACCTTTCTAGCATCTGCAGAGCTTTCCCCCATACACTTAGTGCCTCCTCAGTAGGGTAATAAAACTTTGCAAATTCAGCTTGAGCAAATTTACCCCCAGCTCTTGGCTGACTGATTATCTGCAGGTAAAAAGGACTCGTTTAATGAAATAGATCATTATGTACTTAGTATTTTGAAATGTTTTCACTAGAAAAAAATCTAAGCTGCAAAGCTGCTTCAGGAGCAAACTTGTGAATTGGGACCTCAACAATTGTGGTTAGTCTCTCAAGTGCTCTATCACTTATTCCTCCTCCTGTGTCCCTTTGTCTTTAAGCTTGTCATACAAGGGAAGTTAAAGCACATTATAAACACCTTGCAATGTCATTTTATCAGTCCAAATCCAGCTGAACAAAGAGATGGCTTTAATTTTACTCTTAGGCATTGCTGACCATTACGGACAGGATACTTTCCTTACACTCCTGCCATGTTCCATGCAGTATGTAACTATTTCAAAAGTTCTGTTGTTGGGTGTGTAACTCATTAAACCTCCAAAGGTTAATGGTGGCTTTCAGTGTGTGTTGCTCTGTATTTGTGTAGGCATAAATGACAGTCTTATCACTAATGCCCTGCACCTGGCCTCAGAGTTCATCGTTAGGAAGTATTACTTATCTGCTACCCTCCAAGGTCTGGTAAATGTAACCCACACCGTTTGTACCACATTGCGGTAGGTTTCTTAATGCTGAGGCAGAGTGCTGTCAAAAATCTGCCGTGTTACAATTTTCAGCTATATTCCCATAACACATTTTTGTGGCACAGCTAATATAGATAATGATGGTCTTAATTTTCATCCTTTTATCATTATCCCATGATGAATTTATATATCTCCTATTGCCATGGGTAGTGAGGCATATGCCAGGACACTTGGAAAAATACCATCTAACTAGTGCCTTAAGTGACTTGAAGATGGCTGTGAGGTATACCTTTGAGAGACTGACAGCTCATGTAGCAAAAGCCCACAAGAGGTGATCTGATCCTGCCTTGAAAGAAAATTACCTGCTGTGTGATGCACAGCATCTGCATGAACCATGGGGAAGGTCCTGAGCACACTCTGGAAGGACTACGGGTGCTGGCAGGGCAGGTTATGGACTAGATGGGGTACTCGTTTCTACACAGCAGATTCACAAGCAATGGTGCCAAGGTACTGACCTCCTTGTTGGCTCTGAACCTCCGATGTCAACCTGCTGAGATGCATCTTTTTAGAAGGAATGCCTGAGTCTGGACATTGATAGAGTTGGCTGTAAGCAGAGAGAAATAACAGGCCGTTACTGCTCAGTGATCTGTTTTCATAGCAGCAAAGCTAATACAATGCTCGTTTTTTCTCTTCTGCTTGCAGTTTTGATCAGTAACCTGTGCAGCCTGGGAGGCTTTGAGGGAGATAAATCCCTTCTGCATTCCTGCTGTGTGCCTTGCCACACTAATGCGTGGAAACAGGGATGCCTCAGAGCAAGTAGTTAGTGGTATCAGCAGTTGCCATGTCACACTAAATTTCTCACTTTGGAAAGGGTTTGGGTGCTGAGCTGTATTTAACAGTTGAGATGATAAGGAAGCTGAGGGTCATTGATGGCAGAGGCCTACTGAAGGGATCAAAAATATGTGCTATGAGAAAGCAAGGGGACTTTTGAGTTATATCATAGGATTGCACACCTGTGTCTGCCACTGACTTTATCCTTGACTTAATCATTGAATGGCAGAATCATAGAACGGTTTGGATTGGAAGTGACCTTGATGATCATCTAGTCCAAGTCCCCTGCCATAGGCAGGGACACCTTCCACAACACCAGGTTGCTCAAAACCCCATCCAACTTCCAGGGAACACTGCCAGGGAGGGGGCAGCCACAGCTTCTCTGGGCAACCTGTTCCAGTGTCTCATCACCCTTACAGGAAAGAACCTCTTAATACCTAATCTAAATCTCCCCTCTTTCAGTTTGAAACCGCTACCCCTCATCTTATCACTACCCTCCCTGATAAAGAGTCCCTCCCCACCTTTCCTGTAGGCCCTCTTTAAGTACTGGAAGGCTGCTGTAAGGTCTCCCCAGAGCCTTCTCTTCTTCAGGCTGAACAACCCCAACTCTCTCAGCCACCTCATAGGGAAGGTGCTCCAGCCCCATCATCATCTTTGTAGCCCTCTTCTGGACCCACTCAAAGAGGTCCATGTCTTTCTTGTGCTGAGGGCCCTGGAGCTGAACACAGCACTGCAGGTGGGGTCTCACCAGAGCGGAGTAGAGGGGGAGAATCCCCTCCCTTGACCTGCCGGCTACACTTCTTTTTGGTGCAGCCCAGGATGCGATTGGCTTTCTGGGTGCGAGCGTGTGCTGCTGGCTCATACTCAGCTTTTCATCCACCAGCACCCCCAAGTCATTTTCTGCAGAGCTGCTCTCAATCCGCTCATTGCCCACCCTGTGTCTGTGCTTGGGATTGCCCCAACCCAGGTGCAGGACCTTGCGCTTGGCTTTGTTGAACTTCATGAACTTTGTATGGGCCCACTTCTCCAGCCTGTCAAGGTCCCTCTGGATGGCCTACCCTCCCTCCAGCATGTCCACTGCACCACACAGCTTGATGTTATCAGCAAACTTGCTGAGGGTGCAGTCAATCCCACTGTCCATGTCGCCGACAAGGATGTTAAACAATACCAGTCACAATCTGACCCCTGAGGAACACCACTTGTCACTGGTCTCCACTCAGAGCTGTTGACTGTGACTCTTTGAGTGTGACCATCCAGCCAGTTCCTGATCCACCGAGTGGTTCATTCATCAAATCCATGTCTCTCCAGTTTAAAGACAAGGATGTCATATGCGACAGTGTCAAAAGCCTTGCACAAGTCCAGGTAGATGACATCAGTTTCTCTTCCCTTATCCACCAATGCTGTAACATTGTAGAAGGCCTCCAAATATGTCAGGCAGGATTTGCCCTTGGTGAAGCCATGTTGGCTGTCACCAATAACCTCCTTATTCTTCATGTGCTCTAGCATAGTTTCCAGGAGGATCTGCTTCGTGATCTTTCTGGGTACAGAGGTGAGACTGACTGGCATGTAATTCTCAGTCTTCCTTTTTTTTCCTTTTCAAATATGGGGGTTACGTTTCCTCTTTTCCAATTGGCAGGAACTTCACCAGACTGCCACGACTTCTCAAATATGATGGATTGTGGCTTAGCAATTACATCCACTAGTTCCCTCAGGACCCACGGATGCATCACATCAGGTCCCATGGACTTGTGCACCTCCAGGTTCCCTAAATGATCTCGAACCTATCTCCTACAGTGGGCAGTTGTTTGTTCTGCCAGCCCCTGCCTGTTTCCTCTTCGGCTTGGGCGATGTGACTGGAGCACTTTCCAGTGAACGTAGAGGCGAAAATGCCATTGGATACCTCAGCCTTCTCCATATCCTTGGTAGGGAGGTCTCCCATTGCCTTTCTGAGAGGGCCCACATTATTCCCAGTCTTCCTTTTATCACCAACATACCTATAGAAGCTTCTCGTATTAACCTTGATGTTTCTGGCCACGTTTAATTCTATCAGGGCCTTGGTCTTCCTGACCTGTTCCCTGGGTGCTTGGGCAATGTCTCTGCATTCCTCCCAGGCTACCTGTCCTTTCTTCCACCCTCCGTGGGCTTCCTGCTTTCATTTGAGTATGTCCAGGAACTCACTGTTCATGCTGGCCTTCTGGCATTTTTGCTTGACTTCTTCTTCATTGGGATGCATCGCTCCTGAGTGGAGGAGGAGACCCTTGAATACTGACTAGCTATCCTGGTCCCCTCTTCCCTCCAGGGCTGCACCCCGTGGTACCCTACCAAGCAGTTCTCTGAAGAGACCAAAGTTTGCTCTCCTGAAGTCCAGGCTAGCATGCTTGCTGTGTGCCCATGTTGCAGCCCAAAGGATCTCAAATTCCACCATTTTGTGGTTGCTGCATCCAAGGCTGCCCTTCAGCTTCACATTCTCCACCAGCCCCTCCTCATTGATTGGTGAGGACAAGGTCTAGCATAGCACCCCTGCTCATTGGCTGATCTACCACCTGGAGAAGGAAATTGTCGTAAATGCGTTCAAGGAACCTCCTGGATTGCTTGTACCCTGCTGTGTTGTCCCTCCAACAGATATCTGGGTGGTTGAAGTCCTCCATGATGACCAGGGCTTGTGAACCTGAGGCTGCTGCTGTTTGTCTATAGAGGGCCTCATCTGTTTAGTCTTCTTGGTCAGGCAGCCTGTAACAGACCCCCACTATAACATCTCCCGCCCCTACTCTCTCTTTAATTCTGACCCATGAGCTCGTTGTTGGCTTCTCATCCATCCCTCGGCAGAGCTCCATGCACTCAAGCTGGTTATTCATGTAGAGGGCAACATCCCCTCCTCACCTTCCCTGCCTGTCTTTCCTAAAGAGCCTATATCCTTCCATCCCTACACTCCAGCCATAGGAGCCATCTCACCACATCTCTGGAATGCCATTAAGATCATAGCCCTGTAGGTTTGCACACATCTCCAACTCCTCTTGTTTATTCCCCGTGCTGCATGTGTTTGTATATAGGCATTTCAGTTGGGCCCTCAATGAAGCTGACTTAGGGGCTGGAATACCCTTGTACCTGCCCTTCAGGTAGTCTGTCATGGACCAGACATGCCACTTCAGGCTCCAGGTGTTTGTTGTTGGTATTGGCACGGGATTGGTAGAAGTGGGATGGATTAATGTTCTTCTCCCCCGACAAGCCCTCTTCACCAGCTTAGCAAGCCTATGGCTAAAGATGCTTTTTCCTTTCTCTGACAGGTGGATCCCATCAGCCCCCAACAGACCAGGTTTATCAAAGTGAGTGCCATGGTCTAAATAACCGAACCCCTGCCTGTGGCACCAGTCACGTACCCAGTTGTTGACTTGGCAGATCTGCCTGGCTCTAACTGACTTCTTATAAATCTGTCAGATTCCCTGTTTGCTGTGTCTTTTCTGTGTGAATCTTTTTGAGGAAAAAGGTCCTTCTGCGTTCCTCTATATAGCAGCCAGCCCAACAGGTCCTGATCATACCTCAGACCTCTGTGAGTCCCTGTCCTACAAACACAGAAACAAGAGTTTGGGAACTATGAGGGAGGTGATATTTGTATATTTTACATACTTCCTTCTATGTAGGCACCAACATTTTTACGTGCCTCAAGTGCTACAACAATGATTTCACAAGTCATTATCGTGAAGCCCTACAGTGAAAGGAAATGTATTGTCAGAGCAGCAGGACTTTCAAAGTCTTTGGTGCTAGAAGGAAATTCCCAGCCTGTGAAGTCTGAGTGGGATAGGCAGCAATTTTCATTTTAGAGCTGGATGACACTAATTGTTTCAGCAAAGAATAATTTTCTTTCCAGAAATAGACAAAAGCTTGAAAGAGATGTTGTGTAGCAGCTGTGGTATGTTACTCCATTATGGCAGGCATTTCCTACAGTGAAATATGTAGTGGCAGGATGCAGAATGGTCTATTTGGGAATAGCCTCGATGAGGAGACTCACATTCAGAACCTGACCTGAACAGCCCCGACATCAGAGAGAGCTTCTCAGTGCACTGCTGAACAGCCCCCTGCTGTGCACAGGGTATGAGAAGACCAAAGGCTTTGTGTACTTGTCACGGTTTGAGGCTGGGCTGGCCACTAATAAATGACAGACGCTCTTTACTAACCCCTCTCCCCTCCCAAAAGGGAAAAGGAAAAAGAGCAGGAGAGAGAGACTTACGGGTTTGGAAAAGAAAACTAAAACAACTTTAATGAAACAATAACAATAAAAGAAAAGATAATAATAAGAAAAAGGAAATAATCAAATATATACAATATGTACAAATATATACAAAATCAATACCGAACCCAACCCCCCCCACCCTGATGACAATACGTCACCACCACACTGCAGGGCTGGCACTGGGGCAGTCACAGGCTGGACTTGGCAGCAAACGGGAACGGGATACACGAGCTGGACTCAGGCACCTGATTCAGGGATGCATGGGTTGGGATCGACGACAGAAGAACAGATAGAGTCCTCCTCAGATGTCGGCCATCGAAGAAGAGAGGAAGAGACGAAGAGAGCGAGACCCTCGTGATCTCTCAGCTTTATACGGAATATGACGTATATGGGATGGAATACTCTGTTGGTCAGGTTTGGGTCACTTGTCCAGTTCGCTCCTCCCTGTAGGTGCGACCCTTTTCACTCCCAGCACCCCAACATGGAGTACAAGATTTAGCCGTTACCTTGGTCGCCATAAGAACAAGTATAAGCAAAGGCCTCTCTGCACATCATTCCTTGGTACAAACTATAAACATCAGGCCTTATCACTGCTAGAAGCAGTCACTGTCTGGAAAAAACAGACTGCTGTTTCAGAAAATGCCATTAGTTAGAGAAGACTTAACTGAAAAGTTAAAACACTAAAACAGAATTAGTTCTGATTTAGCCCAAGCCAGGACAGTACTTCAGCCAGACACATTTCCTTCTTGCAGAAGAGTAATCTGTGATTCGAAAGATGCTGTGTGTGCAATGGCATGTTGATCCTACACATAGCGGCTTCCACAAACGACTCTTGTGACAGACTACTTACAAGTGCCTTTCCTTATAATGGAAGCATATGCTTTTGAAATGACAGCTATTTCCATAGAGTATCACTCTATTGTGTCCTTCCAAATGCACCCCGAGCTATGCAGTGTAACTGCTGGGGTTCAGCTGCATTGGTGGCCTCTGATGCCCCACCAGGCCCCTGAGTGAAGCATACTGTGATCACTCTTCCACAGCAAAATACTACACAGGACTTCAAGGGCTTCTGCACAGAAGAAAACATTTTTCAAGTGCTGAAAGACACTTGGGAGGATCTGAAAAACTGCATTGCGTCAGTCTTTCAAAGAGTGGTATCACTTTCACTTTTTCAGGTTGAAATAATTCAAAGATGTAATTCAGGGTCTGGTCTGAAGCTTGCTGAGGTCAATGGAAACACTCTGTGTCACTTTTTTTTAACTTTAGTGGACTTTGCACTCCTGCCCAGATGGCATTTTCTCCTTGTAGTGCCTCTATATATGTCTCAGTGGCAATTCCACTTCACAGCCCTTTGTCTCCCTATGCTGGTCCATCTTCTGTCACAAACATGGCCCTGCACTGGAAAAGGAGGATTACCACTCTTTATATTCTGATTTAGTTTGTTGACTTCTGTTTCAATCCCTTAATTGGCTTTGCATAGGCAGACCTTTGCAACAACAATTCTACTGATGACAAAAGGGATTTGCATGGTAGGAAAACCATCAGGGCTTTCCCTGTACTTTTCTATACTTGCCTAGGGTAAGAACTGTGGACTTTGATACTACCAACAATTATGCATGTGGATAATTCCACATATGTCAAAGGTTTAATTGATTTTAATGGTGCAACTACAAGGTAAAGCTGTTCCACAAATGTTCTTCATGGGCAGAACTCCATGCACCTTAACACGTGCTGTGGAAAATGATGAGAGTCTTCCCCTACAGAGAAGTATGCAGGATGGGGGCTTTTGTTTGCTCTTGTGTTTGCAGAGATTAGGGCCTGAGGTTTTTTTTGCTTTAATATAATTTTTTTTAATAAGCTTTGGTATGCTGATGTGCAGAGCAGATATTTAGTAAATGTAAATTAGAGATAAATTTATGAATATATATGTGATTGTAAGGGACAAACTGCTGCTTGTTCAGTGCTATTTACTTATCCAGAGAGGCAAGGAGGTGGAGAAGCTGAGCTCCAGAAAACACTTGCTCTCTACCTGGGCTTGTACTGGAGCCAGCTTCAGTTCCCCCCTGGTGCTTTGCTAGGAGAACAGGGCATATCCAAACATGGGAGTATTGAGCAGGACTGTGGAGATGATGTTACTTTTCTATGGAACAGAAGGCTGTGTCTGATGGCTGCATTTCAGGACAGCACTGCAAATTAGGAAGGGACCACAAAAGATCAACAAGATGCCCTAAGGTCTGTCAGACCTTGCTTATGGTGAATGACATAGGCAGGTCTACTTAGCTTATCAAGCAGAGGGAGAAGATTAAGAGGTGACTTACTGCAGTTGATGCATACCTACATAGAAAAGCAATTTTCTGATGGGAGGGAGGTCTTTAATCTAGCAGACAAAGACATAACAAGATTCAATGGTGGGTGGCTGCTGCTGGATAAATTCAGAGATACCCATGAGAATGGTTGACTGCTGGTCCTGTTCATCTGGGAATATGAGGGATTCTCAGCTACTTCAAAGCAGCTCATTGAAGAATGTGTGGCACTGGAGAAATTACACTGTATTTCAGACACAAGATACGGACTTCGCAGAGGAACTACAAGTAAATATCCTTGGATTTTGTTGCACAAATCAAGCAGGATGTTTTTTCCTGACCTGAAATGCTTTAAATCTATGAAAACAGATAAGCATTGCAATAAGGGCATTTTTTTTTTCTTTCCATTTGATGGATCCATCAATGTGATATAGAGCACCAGACTCCACCATGTGGGATGGCAAATACTTTCTATTCTACTGGCTTCAGTAAAGACCTAGTAAAAAAACATAAACCCTTTACCATGAAAGCTGCTGACATTCTCTATTATCTCACCTAATGGAACTAGCAGGGCATTTTGCCCGCAGCTTTTTCCCACTTTGCCCAATTATTAGAAAGAGACACTGGCAGCTCTTACAGCCTTTCTCACAATTATCTTTTTTGCTTGAGGCAAAAGCTTGTAACCCTGGCTCTGTTCTCCTGTGAGACAGCTGCAAATTTGAGGACTATGGTGCAAGCTATTTTTAGATGCTGCATAATAAGTCTCACTATAAACAGGGCAGGAAATCTGCAAAGGAAAAATGCCTTTAGATTATCTCTGAAGCAATTGATTGAGAGGTGATCTAAGAATTGAGGCAAGTCTCTTCTTAATAGTTAAATTGTATTTCTTACTTTAGTGTCAATCAGGTCTGAGTCTGCTGAAATGCTTCAGAGAGATCTGCTGCTGCCTGTTACAGCTGCTTGGGTCATCTCTGTTACCAAACATCTCAGTTAGCATACTCCCCAGGTAAAGGACATACTTGTGATCCCCTATTTTATAGAAATATATATATATATGTATATATATATGTTCTGTGCTGCTTTGTACAAGGCATAGATATAGGAAATCAATTGTGGGGAAAGAACTGGGGGTGTACACTGATCCATCTTTCCTTCTGCACTCCTGCCGCTGTGTAGAAATGACAGGAAAATGTATGTTGCTTACATGAACCCAGCAGAGAAGGAGAAAGGGAAAGGAAATTTGTGCTGCTCTGTTCTGGCAGAATGCAAAAGCAGTAAAGGAGAGTGAGGGTGAGCAGGGCATTAAAGCTCGTATGTGTGTGAAGTAGCATTTCCAAGCATGTGTATTCAGCTGTGAGGCACCTGCCCCTGTAGGAATGTCTGTAGGATGTGGCATTTTTGTCTGGTTCAGTAAAAGGTAAGAGAATACATGCTTTGATTTGCAGGGAGGCAGCATTTTGTTCTCTTTGCTGTTTATCTCGAGGATGAGTTATTAAGCTGGTTATGACAGTGTTCTAAGTGTTATAAATAATGGAAAAAAAGTAATGTTGAAACAAGGAACAAGCATTTGCAAACATGTAGCAAGCTTTGCCCACAAGTACAGAAATATGCAGTGTATTGGATGTGAGGCCATCATGTGCTAGTAGCATACAGATTTCTCACTAGACTACAGTGGAGGAAAAATATTGTCTTTTAAACTCTTTTTCCTCCTGATCGGTCTCCAAATCAGGTTGAGTGGCCATGTATTGTGATTGGAGGAGCTTTTCCAGAGTGCTGAGTATGTAAAAACTCTCCTTACTGTGGAGTTCAAATAATCATTTTCAAAATGAGACCCTGGGGTAGGGAGGGGTAGAGGTGCCTCAGCAGAAGCCTCCACTGTCTGATGCCTGTTAAGAAAAACATGATTAAAGTAAATGTAGAAGACCTGGGGCTCCTTGGCTCAAAGGAAACAGTGAACAAACCATGATGCCAACAGTAAAATAAACAGGAAATCCCCTGAATAGAAAACAGTGCTCTTAATGGGTAAGGCAGACTTGCTGGAAATTTGGAGGCAAGCTGGCTAGAGGTGCTTCACTGTATATTTGTAAGCAAGACAACGAAAAAAGAATCTAGTGGGGGTTAAGGAGGTATAAGGCCTTGGAGTCATAAAGAAAATGTACTTGCTGGATGGTAAGGATCAAAAAACCAGAGGAAGTATTCAAGGATGTTTCCAGAGAAGTATTCTATGACTTGTGCACCAGCAGTTCTCATTCTCAAGCAAAGCTGGAAATTCTCATTATTATTTTAAATTATGTGCTATTTTCAGTATTTACTGTGCAACTAGGGGTACATTTGAGGAATGTGACAACTTTTTTAGCAAGTGTTTTACCAAGTGATGACAATCTCAATAGATTTACAGAAAATAAGTATTGGAAATTATTGTGCTAATTATTGCAGGTTTTATAAGCTCCCAAATACATCACCTTGCATGAAATTTTAAGATAGAATCAAAATATTCAGTACATACAAAGGGGCCAATTTATTTCCGAGTTTTTGCAAGCCTAATTTCCCTTACATTTTACCAAAAGGATAATATGAAAACACACTGTGAAGATTATCTGAGAGGAATTATTCATATTTTTTCAGTTGTTCAAAATGGTTTTATTTCTCTTTTGTTTCCATTTTCAGTGCATCTTGTAGCTAATAAAAGTAGTTTCAAAACTATTTGCTGGAACAGCAAAATTTAAGCAAGCATTGTAGACTTAAGATACAAAGTAGAAATCCAGTTCAGGATTATGACTAACTCATCTTCTATCTTCTACTTATCCAGAGCACAGAAACAAACAACGTGGCTTAGGAAACTGAGTCCTGAACATGTTCAATGTTCACATCTAATGGCTTGCTCACAGCCTGTAGGACAAGATTTGTCTTACAGAATTGTTCTGAAAGAATTTTCAAGCATTAACTAAATTCTAGAAGACTGTGATTAAAAGAGACTTTTAAATCACTTTATTAGTTACTTGTCCAGCTCTGGAAATGGCAAGATCCCTGGTAATGAATTACGCAAAATAAATATCCAAGTTTCCTTGCTGTTTAAGTTGGACCTATAACACTCAAGTTTAGACAAGTAGTATCTGCAGTCTTCCACTACATCTCTGTTGAGATCATGAATTTCTAATATTAGCTGGCATCACTGAGATGAGTCCCTTTTCTAAGACTTAGGAAATATCTCCTTAGTATTCATAGCATACGATCTGTAACTTTTGTTAGAATAACTTAGTGAAACCAAAGGTAACCTCATATTAATGACTTGGAAGGAAAATGATTTTTTAACACACTTCAGTTGGTTGCTTGGAAGTCATAGAAAAAGTTTCTGTAAGCTATTCAATAGCAAGGAAGAAATGTCTGTAAATCCAGAAGAGTAACAGATTTGTTACTGGCAGAGGCAGCATTAGGCATTGGCTACGGATGTGATCGCCTGGAATACTACAGTTAAAGAAGTTTATCAGTATTGGGAGAGATGTGGTTATTCAGTAATGGTCCTGTTGAGTCACTATTCTTTGCCTTTAGAGGTACTCGCTGTTATTTGTCCGTGCAATGGAAGAGGAATTGGAAAAATCTACCTGAAAGTGTAAATGCAATTGCGAGGGAACTGGGGAGGTGGCTGAGCAAAGTCTGAGGCAAGGTATTATTAATTAGGATTATAATATACTCCTGAAGCTCATTCTGTACATGGATAACTTCAAAATCAACAGACTGAAGCGCTCATAGTTCTTGAATTAATTTAATTTCTCCAGGATATAGGTCTTTTTATGGGTACCCCAGCTAGTTCTTGCCCCGCAATGACCAGCTTCTTTTCTTGTGGGTTTCTCTGCCAAAGTGAAGCCCCACCACTGCAGAGCCTGCTGATCCCAGCAACTGTTTCTGCAAGCTGTGCATCCTTTAAGGGCTTGCAGGTCTGGTCTGTCAGAACCAGTAAGGCCAGTGCCTCAGCCATGGCTGGAAAAACAGAGTACAATTTGCTCTGAACAAACTCTTTCAGGGCTAGATCCAAATAATAAAACACTTATAAGCAAGGCAAAGTTAATTATGAGAGGTAGTACTTTCTGGTCACAGAAAACAGACAAGCTTGGAGGCACACAAAACTTTCCGCGTATTTGCCTTCTTCTGGCACCACTTATTTTCCATGTGGAGATCCAGGTAGGTGAGGGATACCCAAGGTCAGCCCACAAAGCTTATTTTGTTTCTGAAATCTCATGCTTCCTAGCTCTTGACAGCCCTTATTTCTTTCTCTTTCCATAAACACACACACACACACAAGACCCGTGTCTCGTTAAACCTTTTGAACACAGCGAAACCAGACTGCATGAGCCTTGCCGGAGGGTGAAATTTCAAAAAGGTTGTTATTTGCCTTGTTTCATTATTAGGTACCTAAGTTAAGTACCCACCACTGCCTTCAGTTCCTACAGGAAGCTTTATCTTGTGCATTTACCAGGAATAAAATCACAAACAAACTTACGTAAATACATAGAACAAGAATAATACTGTTGTCTTGGAGTATTTTCATGATTATTTAGTGCCTCAGCACAGCTTTATCAGTCAAACAGTCCCTGAAAAGTGTGAATATCTTAAATAAAATCATGAGCATTCAGGCAGAAAATGCAAAATAAGCCAGGACTGACACAATATGGTTTCAATAGGACACAAAAGGCAGGTTTTAGCAGCAGAGTTGCAGACTCAGAGAAGAAAGCTGGAGCTGTGAGATGCTGCATCAGCATGGTCCCAGCTGCTTCACACTCTTATCAGCCTCTTCTAGAAATCGCAGTATTCATCTGTCAGGGGTTGTCCAGAGCCTGCATCACATCCGCTGAAATCAGGGCATCATCAGAAAGACCTGAGAACACTGTTTGCATTTTGATAGTGCTAAGAATTTTAGATGAATATTCCCACTCTCTCTTCTATTTTCTGCTAGCTTGTCACTACCCAATAAGGCCAAGACAGCTGCATTTTCATGGCTCTTTACATATGTGCTTTATGCCAAACTTTGAGAACCATGGGAGTGGCAGGCTACAGAAATGTGAACAGCTACTGCTAACAGAAGCAGCAGTAGCAGCAGTAAAAAGCTGCATGCCCCAGATGTGCCACTATTTGTTGTATTTGCTTTTTTCCCTTGCATTTATTTCATAAATTTTTGAGGTGTTTTTAGTAGTTGCTGCACCACAGTTACCACAGCAGAGCAGACTCATGTTAAAGCCAGTATGTTGCACAGCCCAAATTTCCCTTGCTGTGTCACGAAGAGGTGCATTACAGGTAACTGGAGAAAAACAGAGTGTGGATAACTAGAAAATGCTATGAAGCAAATCCAAAAAATAAGGCATTGCACAGATTGATTAGCATTCCCAAAACAGAGCTGGAGTCAGCCTGAAACCAGTATGTCTTGTTATTGTGCAGGTGTGTGCAGGTTCATGACCATAGATTTTGCTACTGATATGGGTCTTATTCTTCATCTAGATCATGATCTTGTAACTGAATATCTGTTAATAACTTTGAATAATTTCACTTGTACGAGCTTCTAGGTAGGAATGGCAGCCAAAGCACAAAGCTGCTTCTTTGTCATACTTCAGCTGGTCCTCTGGGACACCTGTACAGAAAAGAGCAAATTTTGTAGCAAACCCCAAGATAATAAAAACTTCCAGGGTCCACTTTTTAACATCTGCAAGTTCAAAAAATGAAGTGTCTGGGATGTGAACCCAAAGTTTTTAAAAAAGACTAAGCAGTTTTAAAGATGAGCTAGCAAGGAGCTGAGAAGCCTTTCAGAAAGTTTTTTCAGCAAGTTTTCCTGTGGGAACCAAGCTGGAATTTGAGAAATGAGGTCTGTGTGAGAAGACGAGCACAACCAGTCACACTTACCCTTCTTTCCGTATCTCCCTGTAGAGCAAATGGGAGAACATCTGGAGGTATTAACAGGCACTAGGAGCGCAGTGTTTGCATTTCTTCCTAGTAAATGAGAGATTACATTTAGGTTTGCAAGAGAAGATGGAAAATTATTAAGCAGGATGGGTGAGGAAAAAACCATATTGAGGCTGGGTGTAGGTTGACTATGGGATAATTTAAAGGAGAACACAAACCCATCCCTGTGCTGTAGAACAGAACCTAAATGAGATTATTTTTTTTCTGACACTGTTTCCCACAGCATTCTCTTGGAGAAACTGGCTACTCATGGCTTGGACGAGTGCACTCCTCACTGAGTAAAAAACTGGTTGGACAACCAGGCCCAAAGAGTTGCGGTGAATGGAATTCAATCCAGTTGTTGGCTGGTCACAAGCAGTGCTCTACAGGGCTCAGTATCTAGGCCACTTCCATTTGACATGTTTATCAATGATCTGGATGAGGGGATCAAGGGCACCTTCAGTAAGTTTGCAGATAACACCAAGTTGGGTGGAAGTGTTGATCTGCTTGAGGGTTGAAAGGATCTTCAGAGTGATCTGGACAGGCTGGATCAATGGGCTGAGGCCAACTGTATGAGCTTCAACAAGGCCAAGTGCTGGGGTCCCGTACTTGGGTCACAACAACCCCATGCAGCGCTCCAGGCTTGGGGAGGAGTGGCTGGAAAGCTGCCCGGTGGAAAATGACCTGGGAGTGTTGGTCAACAGCCAGCTGAACATGAGCCAGCAGTGTGCCCAGGTGGCCAAGAAGGCCAACAGCATCCTGGCCTGTATCAGCAATAGTATGGCCAGCAGCAATAGCGAGGTGATCGTGCCCCTGTACTTGGCACTGGTGAGGCCACACCTTGAGTACCTTGTGTGTAGTTTTGGGCCCCTCACTACAAGAAGGACATTGAGGTGCTGTAGAGGGTACAGAGAAGGGCAAGGAAACAAACAGTCTAGAGCACAAGTCCTATGAGGAGCAGCTGGAAGAACTGGACTTGTTTAGTCTGGAGAAGAGAAGGCTGAAGGAAGACCTTATCACCCTCTACAACTACCTGAAAGGAGGCTGTAGTGAGGTGGGGGGTTGGTCTCTTCTCCCAATTAACAAGTGATAGGACAGAAGGAAATGGCCTCAAGTTGGTGTGGGGGCATTTAGATTGGACATCAAGAAAAATTTTTTCACCAAAAGGATTATTAAGCACAGGAACAGGCTGCCCAGGGGGGTGGTGGTCACCATCCCTGGAGGTATTTATAAGATGTGTAGAGATGGTCCTTAGGGACATGGTTTAGTGGTGGACTTGTCAGTGTTAGGTTAACAGTTGGATGCGGTGATCTTCAAGGTCTTTTCCAACCTAAATGATTCTATGATTCCACATTAAGCAATGAACCTGCTCCCTTGTGAGAGGAAGGGCTAGAGGTTGTTTGGGCAACAGGCATTTTGTTAAGACCATTGATCACACCACCTCTCATAATCCTCTGGGGTCTGTGTGCCCTTATTCCCCCTTGCCCCTGAGATTCATCAGCAATATGGGCTGTAACCAGTCTTCTCCCTGACTGATCTGGATGACAAGGACATGCAATGCCCTCCATTCACTGTCTTGGGATCTGTCTCTGCCAGCAAGGAGTCTTGTGAAAGATGGAAACATTTTTGTCAACATTTTTTCCCCACCTACTCTGTTTTAAAACCGTGGCATATATGAGAAAATTACTAGCTAATGATACTTCAACTGAGATGTGAGAAGAGGAAAAAGAAATATGTATATTTACTTAATAAACAGACGTTCATGGTCTGGAACCATCTGGTTGTGCAGGTATTTGGTGTACCTGATCATGTGCTTTTCTTTCTATTATCCTTCTTCTCCAACCATTTACTTTTCCCTAAGCTAATGTGGGGTTTTTTTATTTCCTTATACTTTTAAGCATTTTGGCACTTCAAGTGAGGCTGCTGATCTCAGGTTCATGGCATCATCCCCAGCAACAGGATTCCTACAGAGCATTCACTCATGCTTCCTATGGTGTTGCAGACTTCTCACACCTCTGGGCTCTTGGTCCGGAGCACAGCTTCTGTACATGCCTCCATACATGAATAAATAACCTGAATTTTTACAAATTGGAGCCTACGTGGTTCTACTTCCTCCCACAAAAGTTAGAACAATGTTCATTCTCATGACTAGACATACTAAATATCATTAATTCTTTATCTTTTTGCAAACACAGTCTTAGAAGAGGTAACTTTATAATTGAACCAATAACACTTTAAGACATTTCTGAGGCTGACTATGTAGATGCTTAGGATCACTAGATTTTCTGTATCAATAGGTAAACAAATGCCCTTTGCAATCTCCATAAATTTAGAGTATTCATGTTTATAAAACGTATTAAATGTGTATGTTCCATGCAAGAAATAATGAACTTAACGTCCCCAAAGCAGCAGCAAAAAGGGCTCCAGGGTCTGCAACTGGGACTCCTGAGCCTCTCCAAAGCAGTATCCACAGTACATCACAGGCTTCAGGCTAGCTTCCGTGAGGGCTGAGCTGAGGCTTCAAAATGGTTCATTGGCACAGAAGTGACCATTACTATCTGGATATGCAACAGAAAATACCTCATGAATGCACTTTCTCTAAGAGAATTTAGTCTGAGAAGTCAGTGAAGATGCCAGTTGGAACTTACATGCTTGGTATTAAAATGCATGAAGAAAGGTATTTGTTGAGTAGGCAAGGTAAAGAGAGAATAGGTGGGCTGAATTAAGTAAGAATATGATGCTAAATAAGCTGGTGGTCTGTGTTAATAAAAAGCAGGTGGGAAGACTTCAGTGTGATATTCTAGTGCAAATTTATTTTCCTTCTCAGTTAGTGTCATTACCTCATGTTGTATTTATATAAAGTACTTCATTATGATGGAAGGTGAGGACATATAGAACAGAAAAAAATAACACATGGTAAGGGCTGTTTTCTCTTGAGGAAATATTTAGAGTCTTCCTTAGAAAGCTTACTAACTGTAAGCTCAGTTACATGGGCATAAATCTTCAGTAACACTTTTAAAATCAATGTAATTATAATGGATTTATAGGGATATAATCTGCCTTTTACAGATTATTTACCTGATAAATGCTAATGACTTGTTGGAGGTGAAGGTGCAGGGAATCTGGGATTCTACCCAAAGAATACAAAATGGGACTCTAGTGTATAAATCTTCCTTAACTTGTGAATAGTTGCCCCAGATAAATCCTTCCCAAAGAGATATACTAACAAAAATCTTTTCTGAATTTTATGTGTTAACAGTAACAAAGAAGCAAAACTCCACAGTGTTTTCAAGTTGCATCAGAGATGAATTTAACCCATGGTAAATGCAAACAAAACTTTTAATGTTTTCCCATTTCCTTACGGCAGTGGTGTGGCGGATTTGAGGCGCAAGCGTGTACACACAATTTGCTTACTGCTGTGCTGCAATGCAACTTGACATTCCTCTCACTCTGCTTAGGGCTGAAGTAGCCTCAGGCCTCCTGTTTACCTCTGATGTACAAGAGTCGTTAACTTTCATTTTATTATGATTTCCTGCGGATGACCAGAAGTCCGTTTTCCTGAACTATTAATATGAAACCGGGGAGCCTTGTGAGATTTCTACAAAGCTTGCTCCATTTTGCAATTGTGTTTATGTGCTCATCTCAGAAATTTGTGTGCTAATGACAGCGATTCCCAGTCTTATTTTAATTCAAAATCTGTATGTATGAGTAAACTAAGTGCAGAACGGCAGGAAGGGTAAGGCTAGTACCTCAATTCTTCACATTCCTTTCTAAAACAAAATTCAAAAATTACTCTTTCCAGATTAGCTGCCTAAGAGGAAACACAATTGTTTGTTTATCAATTAGTGTAATGAATGCACATTGTGGTTTTTTTAATTGGTTACCTCAAAAAAAATCTTTAGGAAAAAAAGAAGAAATCAAAGAAGAAGTAGCCTAATAAATACGGAGGAAATAATAAAATTCCAGAAACAGAAATGCAACAAACGGAGTCTGTTTTATCTCCAGTAGGCTTAAACAGTAAGGCCCTTCCAAAAATAAAAAAAATCCTCTAAGCTTAACTTTCAGCATGAAAGAAATCTTGCCTAAGCATTTTGCAGCTTCATGATAACAAAACAAATAACTAACTTCATATCTTAAACACTTCCTTTCCTTCACACTCACAGAAGCAAAACACAGGAGGATGCTCTCCCTGAAGACATACTCACCCACCGTTAATTCAACAGGCAGCTGTTTTCCAAGAGCTCCCACTGTGTATGATGGCATCCTTATCTTGCATATTGACCTGCCGATAGCCTCTGATACAGCCCCGGGCAGCACTGAGTAGGAAAAGGGTGTGTTTAGCCATCAGCCAAACCAGCCCTAAACCTGCACC
The DNA here is from genome assembly GCF_034619465.1 of Leptosomus discolor. Taxonomy (NCBI): domain Eukaryota; kingdom Metazoa; phylum Chordata; class Aves; order Leptosomiformes; family Leptosomidae; genus Leptosomus; species Leptosomus discolor. The sequence continues at coordinate 65,632,533 of NC_141419.1, read as the reverse complement.
AAGTTTTCCCTGTGCAGCCATGAAGTTGCTCCATGCTTCCCCCTCCACAACACGGTGCTTAGGATCAGGCTTTAAATGAACCCTGCGATGTTCCCACTGATTCTCAGAGGGAATTTGCTCCTGATTTCTGTTAATTTAGAATTCTGAAATGCCAGTTCTGTACTTTAAGAAACAACAAAAAAGGGAAAAGAACCAAGAGCCTTTGCCATCCCCAAAGAAGTTAAAAAGATGGTGCATTCGGTGTTCCTTCCATTTGCCATTAGGCCTAATATTTTCAAGTTTTTCTTCAGGCTTAAAAGCCCATTTTAAATGTGAAAACAGATGTTTGAGTAATGGCGGGACTTCAGGAGCAGCAATAATAAAAATCATTAAGTTTGCTAACTAGGAATTAACTGACATCTTCAAAAAGCATCCCTTAAGGACTGTCTTCACTGGGCATGGTTCCTGATGTAGAAATTGTCAGCAAGTATTTAAACAGTTTTTCCATCTCAGCAAATACTGCTGTGTAGATGCAGATAAAACTGACATAAAATATTCTTCTGATATTCTGTATCTTGCTTATATTTGTTGTTTGTCAATCACATCAGTAATGTGCACATGTCCATAACAGTACAGTAGTCGTCTACATGGTAAAGGCTTAGGGATCACTGATAAACAGAGAGTTTGGAGCTCTTTCAGTCACTGCCCTGAGTGTGAACCACCATCCCAGTGCAGCAAAAGCCTCTCTGCAACATGGCACGCTCCAGCTTGCCCTTTAAGGGACCAGTTCCCTACAGCTACCTACACTGGCGCTAAATGGGGATCAGTCTCACTCCCCCAGTATTTTATTTTACAGACAGCAGTGTGTACCATTAGCCTTGAAAGTTTGAAAGTACCAGGGATTAGTGGTGATGAGTTAAAATGAATGTGGAGTATATGGTTGTCTGTCTGTCTGCAGTAGCTTCTAGGAAGGTCATGTTGGGGAAATAATAGTAACAACAGAAACAACAACAATAATAACAATAGTAATAAATTTTATTTATTTTTAATGTAATAAATAAAAATGACAAGGAGATTTATGCATACGTCTTTTTCTTTTCCCATCTTCATGGGTTCTCTTGGAGGAAGTTGTCCTATATTGCTGGCACAAGCAAAGTTTTGAAATAATGTCAAATTCCTTTAGTGTCATTGTCAATTTCTCAACAGCTTCTGGTCTTTCTTTTAGAATTCTGTCCCTTAAAGGCTTTAATGTACCTCTTTTTAATACACTCAGGATTCTCCATTCAAGCTTCTTTAAAAATCCACATGTACTATTCAGGCCTCACTGCCAAGATATGATAATGGGCTACAATATGGCACTGGCAGATATGTGCCGAAGCCTGAATTACCTTTCCTGTTATCTCAAAATTGTAGTGATACTGGCAGCCTGAGTCCACATTTTGCCTCTAAGTGGAGAGGATTTTCTTTTTTTTTTTTTTTTAGGAGGCTTGGCACATCCATGACCAATGTCTGGAAGTTTTGTAAAGTGATTGGGAGTTTGCCTGCAACCACCAAATCTCACCCAGGCTTACTCAATTTGTAAAACATACATTCGTAGCTGAAAAAACAATCTCTATATTCTCCAGGAGGTATTTATCAGGCCTATCTTGGCAATAGCAGTACGTGGTTTATGGTCAGTTTCAGCTAACAGTGGTGTCCCATAAATAAAGGAATTTTTTTTATAGCCATGGCTTAAGGCCAAAGCCTCCTTCATTCTTTCAGCATATTTACATTCAGTTTCTGTTAGTGGCCGTGATGCATTAGCCACTTGTCTCCAGCTTCAACTGTGTTATTGAAAGAGTATTGTGCCAATACTCTCCTGGGATGCATCCATGAACAAGTTACTTTTGTGCTTATTGTCATAGTATTTCAGGACTGGGGCCTCTTTAATTAAATCCTTCAGTTTCTCAAGCGCACTCTTAAGGTTTGCATCTGTTGTTCTTTGAATGTTTTTAAGCAGTCATTCTTTAAGGCTGCTGTTTCAGACAACTACATTTAGTCATACATTTCTCTATGTAAAGCACAATTCCAAGAAAGCATCGTACCCCTTCTTTCTTTGTTCAGGCAAGTATGCAGCAATGGCCGCAGCATTATTGATATCTTTCCTAGGTTCCCTTCTCTCCCAGCCACGCCCTTTGCATGACACCCTTTATCATCTGCATTTGTTTAGCTTTAGCCTTGCAGCACCAAATCTTTCCAAAGCTGCCCAATGCCTGTGATCATGGTCTTCTGTTGTGTTATCAAAAGCTAAGTCTGGGTCCCCTGGGAGCTTTGGTTTGAATTGTCAGTCCTGTTCACCATCTATTCTCTTTTCAGGGATAATGCCCTGAAATCTAGGGAAATCTAGCCCTGAAATTTAGCTCTGAATCTAGGGAGGCAGCCCTATTTTCGCAAGATTGGCACTGTGATCTCAAATTCTTTTGTGCTTTTTTGATCTCAAGCAATTTCTGTGCTTCTGTTTAAAAACAACCTGTCCCTCTATTTCTCTACAGTATTTCTTCTGAATTTCTGGGCTATAGTTTCATAATTGACTTTTTCTGCCTGAAATCAACAATTTTGAAAATGTCAAGTGCCCTGGCCACCACTGTTATAACCAAGAAAGATATTGTCTGGCTGCCTTCCTCTCGGCTGCCACGCATCACCTGCAGACGCATGCACCAAAATGGAGATTTCTGTGCTTTCCTGTGTGCTTCCCAGAAGCTGTTGGTTATCATAGCTCCACTGTGGCATGCTGATTTGTTAAGCTAGTGAAGTGACTGAACACCAGAATGAAGAGCTCATGACTTGAGATAGCCTTCTGTGGGTCTGCACCTTGAACTCTGGTGAGTCAGTTCCATTTTCTTCCCAGGGTTTCTTTATCTTATTCAGCCTCTGGGACTGTGCTTCACTCATTGTTCATATGGAGCCTGACTGAGGGAGACTTCATTCAAAATGAGATTTCAATACCCTGACACTGGCCTCTACATAACAGTAATCTGTTTAACAACCTCTTCTTCATAGCTTCACTGTGTAGCTACCTCATCCTAGTGTGAACTCATCTTAGGACTCTAATAATGTTCATAGTAGTGGTTCACTTTTTGATAGTGGTGGTTTAATGAAATTCAAATGGCCATACATGTACTCACAAGCAGAGCTGATCTTTTGTGCCTTTTTCTTTTCTGAGCATGGTAATTTCTGGACTGAACTGCACTCCCAATATAGCGAAATACAAACAAAACTTGAAAAGCTGTTTTCTCTTAGTGTTCTTGATACTGGAAAATGCTTGTTTGAGACCAGAACATTATAGGTCTGGGAGGGGTTTTGTTAGCTAATGGCAAAGGAGTCTAACTCTGCGTTGATAAGAAGCCTTTTTAGGCAGTACTAGAAACTTTATTAGTTTTAACCTCAGTAGCTAAACTATCCTTTGTAACTAGTGGTAGAATATCTTCTGCAAAGAACTTTGGTTCAGTGCCTTCAGTTCAGGCGGGCAGTCCAAGACATCTCAAGGTATAGTCTTTGGGGATTCAGATTTGTTATAGAGTGTCATCTGTGCTTGACATATTGTTCAGGTATGGTGTGAAGGCCAGCAACAACAAAATGACTCAGCTTTCTCAGTGTTGATCATTTTAGCATACTCATTTTTTAAATGAGCTTTTGTTGGTCATTAATTAGTAAATGATTTGTGGGGTTTTTTCAGTTAGAAAAGTCAATTGTATATGAGTATCATACAAGCTACTGGACCTCTTCTAAATTGTTAACCATCTGGACTCTTTAAATTGACTTTGAAAGTAGAGAAACTCTGGAGACAATTTGCTTACTGCCAGTCAACTGGCATTTTGGAAGGTTTGTTACTTCACACTCTTCTTTTTCTATTTTAAGGCAAAATGCTCTGGGTCTTAGCTTAGGAAAAGCTCTCACTAATTTCACAGTGTGCTTTCCATCATAAAATCATCATAATTTGGCTTATTTTGAGTAATAATTTTTTTTTCTCAAATATACCTAAAAAAAATTGTGTTAAAAAACCCAGTTCTCTAAATGTCTTGGAAAACGTAGGCTATGGATCAGACTTAGGGAATTTTCCAATACATTATGGAGTGTCATCCAGTTTCTAGCCTGTGAAACAGATTTGGCACTGCGGCAAAGAAGCTGGGGGAGCACACTGTCACCTGTCTTGCCTTATCAAGGATGTCAAAATGGGCTACGGCAAAGGTCTACCATAGCAAAGGTCTACCACAGCAGTAACTGCCTTCTGCCCACCTGTCTCCTTAGCTTCCCAGACAGCAAGAGAATGAGTTGCTGAAGCAGTGATTGATTGAGTTTGCTGAGCTGTGAAGAGCTGCCACCATCTCTGCTTCCTTTCCATGCCGTAGCAGCCCTCACCATCGCATGACAAGCCAGTAGGACCTGGGCACACACCCCTTGATCATCTCACCCATGAGCCAAATGCAATTACTTTGCTTTCCAGTGAAGTATCTATATCCCTGTGGCCAAGAGGATGCTAGGAGAATTTTAACTGATCTTTCCACTAGACAACACAAGTGCCCTGATGTTGGCATCTAATCCTCAGCAGGTTGAACTTCCAGCTAAGAGTTTCACAGGAGCTGATGTGAAACACTGAGCAACTGAAAGTCATTAACTTCCCTTCTGAAAAAAAAAAAAAAAAAAATCAACTTTCTTGTATCTATGTGCCTTCAACTTCTCCCTCTAAACAGTGTTCATATTCTTAAGACTTGCTGCAGAAAATAGTTTATTCAAAGTAAATACAGGAAATTCCTTTTTGGTATTTCAGTATGTCTTGGACAAACCCACTGCTGCTATGGATTGAAGCATTTGTGCTCAGATCAGTGATCTAATAACCTCCCTTCATTAAAGAATAACCAAATACCCTTGCTCTTCTTCTGGAACCAGATGAGTGAAGCAACAACAGAGTTACACCAAAAGCTCAAGCAACTGTCCCTGATCAAAACAAAGGAACCTGCAACACATATGTGGGCATTGCGGCTTTGCTAGGTATTTTGGTAAAAGACAGGATTAGAGAGTATGCTTATCATTGTGAGAGTATCAGAAGAAACAGCTGGAATAGGCCTGGGCTGCTTCCCCAATGGGCCTATTATGTTGTTGGACCAAAAAACAAATTTAAGAGGAAGAAGACTTTTCTCTGTACTGGAAACCCAGGTTGCAGTCAAACACCAACAGGGTGGACAGGGTGAACTTTGGCCCATGATGCTGACCACAACCATCTCCAACTGCTCAGACTCCTGAATATGTTCGAATGGCTGCCTGGGGAGGGGAGGAAAGGTAAGTCAAGACGAGTGGTGTTTTGCTGTACATAGGAATTTAATTGCATTGCAATGCATTTTGGGGGTCAATGTTTGATAGTTTATGTCTACAGCACTACTTTTTAGCTGGACAGTTTCAGCTTTTCCAGCCCAAATCTTGTTTTCAGCTGTTACAAATTGGAAGCAGTAGCCTGGAATTTAATGGAGCTACACAAACACATGATCCCAATAGAAAAAAGAATCAAGCCTTTTTAAGAAATATACTGTATGCTAGGGACCTTACCGTGAACTCAGATGGCAAAATACCGGCATGTTGTTCTGTTCAAAAGTTGAAAGATTTTTTGTAAACCACCTCTATTGTACATGAGGGCTTTATTATGTACCAACGTGTATTTAATTTTTGTCTTTGGAATGGTTTGCATTAGTGTTCCTCAATGCACGTCCAATTTAGATTTAATAAGATAGCGCTTGTCTGTTAATAAAATAACAATAATTAAAAACATATTTCTTGCGATTCAAATTCTATGCAATCAGTATATTTTCTTTGCCTCTTAAAGTATGTTTTTAATGATCAGCTGGAATTACTTTTACGCAGGGAAACTGTTTTTAATAAATGAAAATTAATGATACATTTGTAAACTTTAATTTTATGAGAGAAAAGGGACTAAACAAACCCCACATAGTTTAAGCATAAGCAGCAAACTACAAGCAGATAAAAATTTCAAATGCTAAATATGAAAAATAAGTTACTGACAGTTAAAGGCAGTCCTTTTAAAATATCTCTACCTTCATCTATTTCAGTGTGTGAGATGAATTATTCTCCTTTCATATAGCCCAGTTAGAGTTCTAAAGGAGAGGAGTTTCTCCTCATTTCAGAGGCCCTTTTATTCCCAGCCCACAGAAATGAAAGGCTGAAACTTTCAGCTCTACATTTGGATCCCCACTCTGCCTGTGCGTCGGGGACCCACAAAGACTGATGCGGGACGTTGTCCTCTTTGGCCGTCCATCCCACATTCCTGCTGCAGTTTGGAAATGGTCTGTGGGTCACCTTCTCAACCTGCTGCCATTCTCCATGGGGCGTAACATCCCACCACAGGTTTCAGGCCGGTTCAAAAACAGACCAGCAGAGTATGGAGCGAGAGTCATGGATGTTATGTATCCCCCATTCTTTCTGCCAGAGAGGCCAGGAGGACAGCTGGTGGCACAAACTTCTTTAATCACCCAGCATGAATGTCCAGAGCTGCCCTGAAGAACTTTTGTTTTCACGGCTCTTGGCACAGAGACATGTTGAAAGCTCAATCAGGAATGAAGGATGTGGCTGAGATACATAACTTTTGAAGGTAATTCCAGCTAGGTCGAGCTATGGACCTGCCCTGAAATGGAGTCTAATCATCAACCCGGTTTTTCAAGGGTCAGGGAGCCAGAAATCATGGACAGAAATAGTGTATGGCCTCTTCGCTCCCTGCATAATATACCCAGTTCTCTGTTCCCAGCAGAGTGTACCCATAACTGAAGATCAAGACATTGTCTTGCAGATATTTTGAAACTAATAAGAAATGATGACTACATCAAGCAAAATACTTGCAAGGAGGTTTTGTAATGGGGGGGATCAAAGGACAGATGAAAGAGGCTTTTATTTATAAACCACTTTTATTCTTTAACCCACTGGGGGCTGTCATAATATAAAAGACAACCCTTTCTTTGACCTTTCTGTGCAGCTTTATAAAAAATAAGCACGAGAAAAGTTTATAAAAGCATTGCTTGAATTCTAGAAATAAAAAAGTCATTGTACTCATCACCATAAAGTTATAAGCACGATTAACATCATGTGCAAAATGTAAAAATAACTTAATGATTAGTTTATCTTAAAACTGTTGTGAGATACCCTATATTGTAATATGCTCACAGGAAGAGTATAAAATATGTAAAAAAATGTATGTCTTCTGCCCAAGCTACATTTTAATGCAAGCTCGTTTCTTCTACAGCATCAAATATCCAAGCTTTTTCAGACTCTCCAAAAGTACCTATATTTGCACTTTTACTGGTAGACTATGACCCTGTCTCACTCACAAGACATCCATTTTTTTATTGTTGTTCTAAACCATATGCTTTGCATTTTCATTAATACCTACAGTAGCATCATCAGTATAATTAAAATACAATTAAAAAAATATCTGCAGTCTGTTAACATTTCTTTGACTACTCACAGTTGCTAAATCCTACTATGAACGGAGAGCACTTTCTTTCTAGTGTACGTCTGATTTGCAGATTTAAATTAATCTTTCTAGGCAGCAGTAGCTACATTCACAAAGACTAACACTTTAATTGTCTGTGTCCAAAATTTTGATCCTTCAGTCTCCTCTTCAGCTGCTGCCTAACTTGAGAAGAAGCCAAATTTCCTCTGCTCCTTAATTTCTCCAAGTAAAATTGCCAGGGTGCTTACATGTTTGCCACATACTGAGTATATGTGCAGTCAGTCAGTCCTGCAGGGTAGCTCACAAGGTGTCCCACCCTTGCCCTGCCTACCAGATATCCTCCCTGCCTTGGTCAGTGTCTTTGAAACTTGCCTAATAAACTGGCTCTTGCACAAAATATCTGGGCCATGCTGCTCACGCAGAACAGAAAATGCAGCTGAGAGTGGGAGACATAAACCAAGGTCTATATTCCCACTTCATGTAGGCAGAGTAGGATTTCAGCTGAGTTCCCCAGAGCAAGAGCATTAAGCCACAAGGAAAGCTGGCAGCAGGAATGGGACTCCAGCCAAGGCTTTCCTTATGTTCGTTTGCTGAAAAGGACCAGTCTGGTCTGGGCTCCAGCCACAGCTCCCTGCTCTGAATCCAAACAGAAGGGGTTGGTTACTAATTGCTTTTGAGGCATTGGTGTCAGGCTCTGTTCCTTACCTTGCTATTTCCTGCTTAGCTTAGGAGCTCCCGGACCTCTGGGGCTGCCCCCTTATACATTTCTTTATGTGGGGGTCAGGCTTCAAATTGAAGGCTAAGAAGTCTGCAAATTATAAGTGACTTGGTAATAAATATCAATCTGCAGAAGCCAGGCTCCTTTAATAGGTACAGTACTATATCTTACTTGGCCTATTATAATAATTTCTCTCTATTTTGTTAACTTGTCCTCCTCTGCCTGAAACCCTCAGTCATGACTGTAAGCTAGGCTGTATTCTGTTTAAAGTCAGAAGCCTGTACCCCAACAGTCAAATCTCTGATCCTGACTGACTGAAGTTAAGATGTTCAGGCCTGGAGGAACAGTTGATAAGACCAGGCATTTATGCTTCAGTCTTGTAAACAGTTTTATGTAAATGACATCTTGAGTTCAATGGGGTGTCTTGCATGGGTAAAAAGACAGGCAAGCCTTATTCTGCATGCCTCTTGTAACTCAGAGAACTGAGATCATCTGCTACATTTTAGCATCTCTGAGCATCTTTGCCGTTTTGGAGATTGGAAGTGGAAATGCTGAACTGCTCCATGGTAGACAATTCTCTACCTGTATTTCTTCCAGACTGCTGCAAAAACATATTAGTGCAAATATTAATGCAATCTTGCCCTCCTGAGATTTCTAGTCCAATTTGCAAATCTGTACATTCTGACAAAGTCTGAAGAAATTTGTACTTCTCTGAGCTGGACAAATCTTCCTGAGATCCACACAGTATGTCTCCAGGCTATAAGCCACACCACACTCAGTTCATCTCACTGAACTGAACTGAACTTCTTCTAAGGGTATATCTTGAGATGTGTTAGTTAGCAATGACTGAACAGTTTTCTCTGCTGATGGGTCCATTTATTGAAGTCCTGATTTTGTGAGGGATTACATGACAGGCATGGCTCAGTTAGTGTTTCTGGGCTTAACTCTGACCAGAAGAGGTGTATGAAGGAACAGGGTTAAATTAAAGAAAGAAGGAATAAATTTAGTCACCATAGGATCCTGGAATCACCTGCTTTCAGAGACATATGTTTCTTCTTAAGCTTGAACTCTCCTTAATACCAGCTCTTCAGATCTGAAGATGATTTGTGCTGATATCAACAGGAAATTCTGTTATCATGCCAATGAATGGATTGTGACTAAAATTTAATCTGATCTCTGCTCAGCTGTAGGTGATTTTACGTTAAGTTGCATACACTCAGAATTAGAGCCTTTCTGCTTCAAGATAAAGCTCAGACAAAATTTCCATTGAAATTGGTACTATTTCCCTGAACAAGAACTATAGGACTGGGTCAGCATAGCACACAGATCCAAGAAACAATTTAATGTAACTGGAACATAGGTGATTTCCATCTTACGTTTCAGAAGAGTTAAAGTGAACTGTTTTTCATCTACCATCCCTTTAGCACCCTAAGTCTCACTCAGCTGCCAGAGACACAAATGCTCTATATCGATGTGCACAAGGACAGGCGTTGCACCGGAAAACTCGGGATCCCCATGGGACTGAACCAGAATTAATTCTTGCAAGCCTGATCAAACATTGTTTTCCCTCAACAACATGTTGATGCCTTTATTCTATTTTGAACACACCTTTCATGCTTTCTTACAATACATAATGCTGCTCATTTAGGATTGGAAAAGAAGCTGCAGATTTTTTATAGTGAATGGCTCAGGTATGAGTTAAGCAGTTGAAATGTGTAGTAAGGGCGAAATCTTTCACTCACTTCAAATTCCAGTGAGAATGAACAATGCTGTAAAAGGGCTGGTGGCTCAAAACCTGATTTTTTTATCAGCTATATCTACTGGCTTGGTAGAAAACGTCACCTTTTCCCACAGGCTTCGTTTGACAATAATATATAACAAGCATTGGACAGGTCTCATAGTGCTTGTCCACCAAGTCAGTGAGGGGAAAAGGCAGGTCTCCCGAGTGCAGGGTCCTTCCGTGCTGTGGCTGTCCCTAGCCTACTCCAGTACCGCTCTAAACCAAATGATACTTCAGGTGGTGGTCTCCTTACTGACTTTGATCAGAAGCAGACCCTTCTCAGTGGAATCCAGTGAATGGGCAAGAGCAACAGACATTAACTGAAATACAGAAAATTCCATTTCTGTGTAAGGAAAAAAAAAACTTTTTTAACTGTGAGATTGGTCAAACACTGCAACAGGTTGTCCAGCGAGGTTGTTGAGTCTCAGACCACAGAGAGAGTCAAAACCCAACTGGACATGGTCATGAGTAACCTGCTCTAATTGACTCTCCTTTGAGCCAGGGGGTTGCATGAGACAATCTCCAGAGGTCCTTGCCAACCTCAGTGATTCTGTGGTTCATAATCTGTTGTAGGCACTTACCTAACTGAACAAATTATTAATGGTTGTTCACTTTGTTTTCAGCTCTGCTTCTAAGGAAACTGCATATTTGGGAGAGACTTTTCATACAGCCACTAGGTCCACAACTGATCTCAGGATAATCAGACTCTTTGGCAGTTAGGAGTATTTTAACCTGTTGACTTTGCTTACATGAAAACAAACATGAATGGATTATTTCAGTCTAGTTATATACTCTGAGATGTATACACAGAATTTAGTGTGCGGTTAATCTTGCAAATCTCCCAAGTCTGTTGGAATGTGCACTGTCCCATCAGCCAGGCTACTTCCTGGCTTCCTGGCGTACATAACTAGGTTTCTCAATAGTTTCCAAACAAATTCTCTTCCTGTTTAGATACAAGGCCTACATCCACCAAGCAGCTGGATATTGCATTAATTTTTGATGGTGGACCTAAATACTTCTCACCACCTTGGGAGGGAACCAAATATTCAGCACAGTGCTGAGGGTCCTACTTGATTTTCCTGTGTTAGGAGGCTGGAGGAGAGGCAGGAAGAGGAGGAACTGGCCCTCACTGTGTAGCCTAGGGGTCCTGGCTCACTGTGACCATGTGCATCCCCTTGCCATGCTGCCACTGCTACATTGACACTGGCAATTACATATGGGTTGGATCATCTCCAGTTAAATTCTCAGTTAAATCCAGCAAAGATGGTGAGTCAGAGCCTCTGTATTCACGAGAGAATTTGGCTGAGCTTGAACGAAGAACTAATCTGAACCATTGTTTTTCAAACTGAACCTGAACTGAAAACTACTTCAGTGAAAACCCCAGCCTGACTACTGTATTGGTACTATTTCAAAGAGTACCTGTCTTGGCTTGAAAACTTCAGCCTACACCTGCACGGTGCAAAGCAGAGCTGAGTGAAGAGGCTCCCAGCCCTGAGGACCAGCCAGGCTGAGCAGCAAGGGAGGAAAGACTGCTAGAGCCAGGAGAAAGCAGGCTGCCGAGTCTTAGTCCAGTGTCATGTGAATGCACTCACACCTGAGGGAGCATCTTGGCCTGGCACGAGGCATATAAATGAGCCGGTATGAGTGGAGCTCTCCTGAGAATGTCTGACAGGTTCTGCACTGAGCCAAGCAAACCTGTCCTCAGAGGAGTGCTTCAGCACTAATCAACCTTACTGTCAAAAATGTTTATTTTTCGTCTTTTGAAACTGTGGTGAACTTCCCACCCTGAAGTCATGTTCCGCCTTCTACTGTTCCACTAAAGAATCATCTGCTATCAGCAGACTTTTCCTGTTTGATTTGCTTTCAGATAAAGCAGATAGAGTGTATCAAGTTTCCCACCACCAGGCATGTTTTATGGATCATTCATTCACTGAGTCATGAAGATCTTTTGAACTATTCCCCATTTTTCACATCAATTTTAAGTGGGAACACCGGATTTGGACGTACTACTACATTTGTTCATGTCGAGTTACAACAATAATGGGGCTAGCTTGAGTGGCTTAGAGATAAAATATCTGCTTTTTCTCTGTGTTCATGTTCAGTCTAATCAAACTAATGACCCTGGCTTAAAAAAATAGATTGTTACTGCTATTTAATTAACTTATTTTTATTTACAAAAGAACTCATCCAACTTCTAGACACCTGTATAAATAAAAATTGAGAAAAAGATAAATGTTCTGGCTTCATTTGTTCTGGCTCAAAAAAGTTAATTCTTCATCAAGAAAAAAACGTAAATGAGTGTTTTAGTTAGCTCTGCAAATCCGGAAATCTTAATTGGAGAAGCAAGGTCAGGGACATGGGATCTTCTGTGGCGACTTTACCTTTTAGTGCTGCTTGAAGAATTCTCTTTTCGAGTGGAAGGAATTACTTCCCTCAGAGCTTGCTTTCATCCCAAACACCATAGCATTGCAAAGGAGAAAGTGCGTGATCTGTTAATGATCAGCAGAAGGGACTGAACTGTTGGGTGACAGAGAGTCACCTGAATTTTCCATGTCACTGGAGGAAGACTGATTAATTTAGCTATTTAAGTCACTGAGACCTGGAGGGAGACTTATACTGAGAAATTTGACTTCAGTTTTCTGTTGCTGTAGTGTCTCACGGCATTTCAATCTCACAAAAACATACCACTCCTGTGAACAGGGAAGAGGTCAGCTCTGCTGCTTAATGTCTAAGAAAGCAAATATTCTACCATGTAGGTGGTGTCTATTCACTCCTTGGGAAAACAAACAAACAAACAAACAAACAAACAAACAAACCAACCCTATTAAAAAACCTTCCTGTGTTTTTTTATTGTTTGTTTTTGTGCCGGTTTTGTTGTGGGCTTTTGTTTTTGCTTCTGTTTTGTTTTTTTCCTGGCAGTACAGCAAGTCTGTTTCCCCATATTTTCCATTGTTAGGGCTTTTAAAATAAATGGGTGGTACAGGAATTTTGAATAGGAGCACATTTGTCTGTGTGTGTTACCTATTACAAAGTCCCCAGCCAGCAGCAATGATGTGCACCTCCATTCGTCATGTACATCTTGCAGAAGTCAGCTGCAGAGTGGGGAAATGACTTCTGTCTCTTTGCAGGGCTGTACATCTGCTTCTGCTCAGTGTATTTGTTACATTTCTCCTCCTGTCTCTCTTTCCTACAATATCCTGCTCTTTGTAGCTATTTTGCTACTCTGAGAGGTTAAAAGTAGGAAAATCTATATGATCACCCAGTTTATCACCCTGGCAGTCTAAATTGCTGCTTCCACCATATCTTCTCATGTTTTGTTTGTCTGGGCTTTCTCCTGCAACTGAAAGCTAGAGATGATCGTGAGGCCCCAGAAAGCAACTTTTTCCACTTTCATCTGATTCAGAAAATTAATCTGTTCTGAACAAAAAGATGGATGTGTGTAAATACATGCATGCATACATATATATACATGTATCTATCTATGTATAATGACATTTCAGGTTTCTTGCGTGTATTTGTGAAAAAAAAAAAGAGCCAAAGGCAGAGTAGTTCTTACAGATTTAATTAATAAAACGTATGTCTGACAGTTCACAAAAACATCTGTTATTTCATTTTGAGAAATGCCAAGTCTGCAGTATGAATGGCATCCTGGCCTGCTTCCAGCCTGGATAATTGCATTCTTCCTACCTGTGAATGTTACTGCCATTTCAGTTGGATGCAGCATTTCTTTCACTCTCCTTTGTCAAATTATTCTGTGCTACTGCTGTGTATTCTTAAACAGCTGCCGTGTTTCAATCCAGAGATGGCTTCCTATCTACTTACAAGCAGTACCTGAAGCTTTGACAGCTCAAGGGAGGATTCAGCCTGCAGGAATCTTCACAGGTGTAAAGGATGCCATTGACAAATATTTGCTTTGTGGCTTTGAGGCTGAAAAATTTAGAAGACATGATGATATGGCCACCTACAGTCAACCATTCAACTGATCCGGAAATTTCATTTTCAGAGATATTTAAAAACAATGGCCATGCTGACATGCCGTAAGAAGTACTGACAGAAGGACACTGTCAGGCATGCCCAGCTGCACTACCTCTGAAGTAGGGTTGGATGAGACCTCACTGCCATTGCAGATGGGCAGAAGCACCCTGTGGACCTGTGCCAGGCCACGGGCAGGCTTGTCTACTGCAGGATTTCTCATCAGGTATCTTCCAGCTGGAGCGGGGTGAAACTGAAGCAATTGCAAGAAGGGTTTTTCCAGTTTCATGCAGGGCAAAAGTTGACATGTTGGCATAAGTGGGTTTTGTTGCAGTTGTTGAAAAGATTGAGACTTGAAAAGCAAATGAGCAAACAAAAGCATAAAAGGTCTCAAATGTTCCTCATAGCTCTCTACTGTTTAGGTTCCCGTCTCCTGGTGGGCTGGTTCTGGAGTGTCTTGGCATTCTACTCTGCATAGTGCACAGGCATTATGCATCCCAAATAGCACAGACGCTCTTTCCAGGTAATGGTTTTGAGATACAAAGTGTTGGAAACAAGGAAAAACCTTTTGCAAGAAAGACTGGATGTTGCTCAGCCTTAACCCTTGACAGTGACTTTAAGTTGTGTACAGTAAGTAGTATCAAAAATTTTCAGCATTTCAGTATAATTCTGGCTGAAAGTTTCCATTGTCTCGAAGTTCTTGGGGGAAAATATTCACTGTTAGCTTAAAAAGTGAATGTGGGAAGGAACATTTCCCACCAAAAAAAAAAAAAAAAATCGAAAAAATCACCCAACGGTCTCTTTTCAAAAGGAGTCTTGATCTGGAATTCCCTAGGTTCAAATGTCCCGGCACAGCCATGATACCGAGACATGCAAAAAATTCTGACTTCATGGATCCAAACAAGAAACATGGAAGTTTTAGGAGTCCTATTGACCCCAGCTTTTAATAGCTCCCGTAACAACGTTATTTCAGAGCTGCAGACCCTGAAAGAACTGCAATGTCCTTTGCCTGCTGCACAGAAGCTCAGGCTCACTAGCATCTTTAGAGCAGTGGCCACATGAAACCTGAAATCTGCTCGGGGCTTGCTGGAGGTCTATTAGAGGTGCCTTTTCTCACAAAAACCTGCTTTGCCAAAAATTCTGAGCGGTTTTCTTTGACTTCCCCTTTCCATAGGGCTGAGTGACAGTATGCACTGCTAGAGAGACGTCAATCAGCTCCTTTTAAAGCCCACTGAAGTCTCTGGGCTTGCCATTCCTCCATCACCAGAAACGTTGGAACACAGGTGGGGTCTTTCAAAGTTTTTTCAGCCATTTTAAGCCCAGGGAGCAGAAAAAGGACAACTGCATTCCTACGGCTTACAAAAATGCATGAATTGGAAATATAAGTGTTTGAAGTGAGACTGTGAATCACAAAATTAATTTTCCTGTTAATTAGGGGTATTTTTGAAAAGTGATTATGTTTATTGCAAAATTTTATCCCAAAATCTTGTTCCATCTGAAAGAAAAAACAATTGATCTTTCTGTTTCTCAGAATGTGACATATTTCTACTCCAATGTTATTCTCTATAGCACAGAAAAATAAAAAAATGAAAAAGAAGGTAATCTAGTGGTCTTTCCTTCTTTAAATAGTTACTAGAATGGAGTAAAATGTGATAGGGATTATCTATGTAGGTTCCTTTTAGATTCCTAGCTTCAAATCCAGAAGCATGAATGACGACAAAGTGGCTCCTATTCACTTCACTAACCAAGGTGCATATATAGACAAACTGTGGGAAAGGTAAACTTTAGAAAAGTTAAGTACCTGAGAAAGGAGAGCAGCTAGCAAACAGAAAAAAATCCAATTTCACGATGAAGTGACAAGTTAGCCACTTAAATTCCATGAAATTGATTTTTTTTCCCCCACTGGAATTGTGCAGTTTTTTCTGATATACATAATAAGGGTTTGAAAGTGTGTTTTTGTTTGGTTTTAACTTTTTTTTTTCAAGTGGATGGTTTTTATTCCATAGTTTTCTGACTGAGTTATTAAGTGGGTGACCTAAATATTAACAATTATGCTCTTTCTTCAGAGTTTCGCTAGTTACTGGACGTTTCCTGTGCCTATACACAGTGCTTTCCAGAAATTAAGGCATCATGTCTGAAGCACTTGAGTGACTTGTTTTGTCTTTACACAGGCAGGTACACACGGGCACCAAGTCTTCTGCCTCTACTCTGAACTGGTCCGAGTAGATCCACGTAGCTGTGTTTGTGTTGTGTCAGCAGAGCTTTATCACAGCTGGTACCCAGACAGGCTGCTGATACCTACTTTGGCATCTCTGCTCAGCACTGCAGTGGGCATTCTGAATTCCCAAAACCTGTCAAAACTGAGATTTAGATTCATAGCCAACTAGAGCTTAAAGATAATTTTCCTTTTAAACATATCTCCAGATCTTTTTTTCCAGTCCTGTCTTTATAGTGTCCACCTCTATAGTGTTTAGGCAGGAAAAGAAAGCGTGGATTTCTAATGCGAAAATTTTGCAGACAAACTTTTCTGGCTTTCTTCATTCATCATAAATGAGAAAACGATAAAAATTCCCATCTGCCCCATCAAGCTGTGTTCTGGGCAAGCTGGATGCTTTGGACACAGAGGAAGGGCAGATGTAATCAAACAGAAGTACTTCTTTTCTTTTTGCTTTTGATATTTTCTTTACCAACACACACTTCCTCCTCAAAACCTTTTGTAATTTGAGTAAGGAAGGAGAGTCAATGGGAATATACTTGAAATAAAAGCTTCTCATTGAACACCTGAGTAAGTGCAAAGGTACACAAGGTTTGTTTATCTTGCAGTAGAGAGCGAACATTTGGAAATAACCCTTTCAGACAGCAAATATAGTTTGGTTTATATTTTACCTCCCTCCGTATGTGCAAATGTGGACATTATAAAGGCTGTTTTGTTTTGCTATTATCAATGACAACATGGTCAGTTGGGGAATAGAAGCGACCATTCTTTTATGAAGGTGGCTGTTTTCTCCCTCTTCTATGCACACTGCCATATTGTACTGAGATCTGAAACGTGCCTACTCACCCACCTGCTGCTGCACCCCAAAAATCCCTGGGTATATGGAGGACCAGTGCTGCAGAAGTAGAAAATATCACATGCAACAGTTAAGGACATGCATGAGGTAAGATGAAAGGGCTTGATCAGCTTGAATCTAGTTATAGAGCTAAGAGGAAGTCCCAGGTAAACTTATGCACGGCTGTAGATGCCCACTCAGGGATGCAATAATTTAACCCTTCACAATACAAGCTATACACGGTAAAAAGAGAAAATGTGTTGTGAAATATTCATTCTGTGAACAATAAAGTTATATTTTCTCACTTCCTAGTAAAGAAGGAGAAATAACTGCAGATGATTGCTTTTCTGTGCTTCCTGCTGAAGGACACGTTTGCTTGGTTGTCCCCTCCTGGCAGCTCCCAGCACTGCTTCCTGTGTTCTTCACTTCCCGGTAAGCTGCTTCTCCACGGGTTCCTGCTGGTGCCAGTCCAGTGCAGATGGGGGATGACTGTGCAAAGGCTGTCTGCTGTCCCAGTAACCTTACCCCTGCTGCTCGGACCCTCCCTGACCTCCGGTTTTCCCCAGCATCTTGGAAATGTAAACACTGCCTGGGCCGCCTGGTGCAGCTCCCGTCCTAGTAGAGGCAAGAGGGTGACCTGCACACAGCTTTTTGCTCATTCATTCACTTATGGGGCCTCCATTACTGCCCCATCATGTGAGTCATGGTATCAAAGTTCCTCTGGCCCCTGGCCTGCGCCTTTACTGTTTAGGTTATGCAGTAACGTTGATGTTTTGCTGGGAATATGAAGTTACTACCCTTGCAGTTTCTAATCAAGCAGACCATAGATTATACAATGAGTGTTGAGAAAGTGTTTTCTCTTAATCATTCACACTTCCCAGTACTTAAAGATAATGCACATCATTTTCAGGAACAGATTTTCCCTATTCTTACTAGTCTGTTAACAAACATTTGCTGCAGATAGTTCAACCAGTAGAAGAGCAAAGAGTCTTGCCACCTTTTTTAGATGAGGCTTTAGTCAAGAGATGCATTAGATAAATACCTTGTTTGTGGGGTGAAAATTATTACTGGATAGTGCTCTGGAGACATCTTGATTGGGGGAGTCACCATTCACAGTATTTGGTGTTACACCATGGCCAGGTCAGTGACCTTTTCAACTTGGCTGGGAATCCACTGAGGAACAGCTGTGGTGTTTATTCTCTTGAAAGGCAAAAAGGAAATTCCTTGCCTTAATGTCTAGCATTGTTAGCATCACTGCAGTAAACTTCTGGGGGATTTTGTAGAACACTTGGTGTTGTTTTTTAACTGTGAAATGCTGATTTGTTTGTCATTTATAGGGGTTACCCCAGGGTGAGCCAACACAGTTTAGTCTTGAGTTACTTTGGTCCTTGAGCCTGTAAAAATGTTGCAGACCTTTAAAACCGCAATGGGAAACAAATTATACAGAGACATATTTTACTCCCAGACACTAAAGAGGTTTGAGCAGAGGCAACTGATCACAGCATTTGAATACTGCAACTTTTTTGTTCTCATGCTAACTCTGATAAAACATTCAGTGAAGTCAATCACTGATATATCAGTGAAAAACCTACTCCAAGTAACAAAGTATTTATATAGATATACCAGAGTCTGAGAGGTCAAAATGTAAAATTGAAGAAATGTGAGATAGCAGTGAAGTCTCCAGGGTGGGAGACATCCAGAGATTTAAAGGAATTAAGAATGATGTGACTGAACTTCTAGCAATAATGTTTGCAATGGGTAGATTATCATAATGTTCAGTGACAAGCAGCTTTGGTCTGCTGAAGTCTAAAAGCTTCTCAGAATTTACTCAAATGACAGAAGTATGTTATGGCATGTAATTTGAAAAATCCTGACCAAGACTTTACTGAAATCAGTGATTATCCTGGAGACCTGAATGGCAATGTATATTTTAATTGTCACATGGAATAAAAAGATCAGGTCTGCATTGCTTTTTGCCACACCCATGCAAAGACTTGCTCCTTACCACTTGCTCCCTACCTACACCTGTTGCCACCTGGCCAGTCCCATTTGAGAATACCCACCTGGAGCACTACCTGAACTCTTGAGAGACAGACAAAAAGGCTAGTCTGAACAGTCAGAGAGCCTGAAGAGCAGCTTGGGGTAGTGGAGCAGTGCCAGGAACTGGAGCTTACTCTGGGATTCCCTCCCCTCTCACTTTCTAGACTAAGTAAGTGGGCTGTAGGATGGACTGCTTACACTGAGAGGGACAAAGCCATTTTGTCATTTCTCATTTAGGCAAATCAAAATCAAGGAAATACAGAGAAATTCCAGTTGCACGTCTCAGAAGGGAGCAAGCCCAGCTGGAGCCATAAAATCAAGCTTCCTTTCCTCTCTTACCACTCTGCTCCTTGCTTATCACCACATACAACTTTGTCTCTTGTTTCTGCATCTCCACCATTGATCTCTAAGTTTCTGTATGCCCACAATTCACAATAGTCCTGTGGACTTTGTAGCTCTGAAAGTGACATCCTTCCCAGCAATCCTGTGTAAGGTTGTTTCCAGACCCTGAAGTCTCTCTCCTGCTGGGAGACAAACATCTTTCCCCCTGTCTCAAGGAATGGGGTGGGAAAATTCTTATCCCCATGAGAAAACCGTCAGCAGAGTCTAAAACTCCACAGGCTGAAGCAAGATAAGGTTCATCAATGTGTCACAACTGCCTAATTTGTGCTGACTTGTTTCTCTTTCACTCTACCTTCAGGAAAAAGGCTGTTGCATTAAATTACTGTGTCTGTGTCACTGCTTCTGCTAATTCAGACAATTTCAAAGAAACTGTGAAATAGGGACAAAATTTCTGCTTTTCAAGAAAGAAAAGACCCTAACTAACACAGTAAGGAGGTAAGATTTGGAAATGACATGGACATAGATACCATAGTCCAAGTGAAACAGGTCTGTGAGGAACTTCTGCTGGAGTAGAGAAAGCTTGGTAGCTTGATGGTAGATTAAATTCCTTGAAGACAAAGGCAAATTAATGCAAGTTAGAAGGAAAAATCAGAATGACATCTTTCTTGGCTCTAAATTAGCCACAACCATACAGAAAAGAAAGTGTCACAGAAGGTACCTTAGCCAAACCATATGCTCTGTGAGCAGCAAAAGTGTTGGCCAACTGATAAAATGTAGCAGGAAAAGGATAGAAAACAATATTAAAAATAATATAATATAATTATATAAACCAGTGACATGTCTTGTCTGTTCCTTCCTGGTCACCCAGCTTGAAAATAATACTGCAGAAATACTAAAGATCCAGGGAAGGAAATACATGACAAAAATGGTGAGAGGAATAGAAATGTTGGGCATTTTTTACATAAGGAAAGTGTGGAAAGTGTAGAGATGCTTAGATTAGAGAGGAAAAAGAAGTGATAGCATGACAGTAGTATACAAAATAATTAATGCTATAAGGAAGGTTGCCTTTCGCACAAAACAAAAGCATGGGGACATGAAACTGAATAACAAGATATTTACAACCATTAAAACAACCTTATTTATATAATGTATGATGGGTGAGTCGGACATCTACATGAGCAATGGGAATGGAAAGATTTTCTTGGACAAGAGAAATAGAAAAGGGCTTATATCTGTGATTAGAGGCATAAACCAAATGACAGTGTTAGGTAGCAATTTACCCCTATGGGCAAATTATAGTCTTAATATCCTTTATGAACATTTTTTCTGAGAATGATTTAGGCACACTTTGAAGCAATGTGCCATAATGAATAGGCCACATCAGTTCCCGCACTAAAAGCAGCTGTGTTCTCACTGTGTGCTGTGGTGGGGAATGGCAAGACCTGCACACTACACAAGCAACATAACTAAGGCACTGGATTCATCTCAGGAACCAAGGTGCCATATCTGGGATTTCCATGGCAGAAATACCTGTAGATGTGCATAGTGAGTCCAGTGCTGTCTAGAGGCACTGGTCTTAGTGTGCCTGACCCACTTGGGGCAATAACTGATAGGCTATCCATGCAACATAGCCAGTAGGTTCAGTGTCCAAAATTTTCAGATTTATGGTGGCCTGTGATCCAAACAATCATCCAAAAACATAGAGAAAAACGTTGTTTCTGAATGGAAAAGGGAGAGACATCTGGAAAAGCTGGATGCATGGTAACCTTATCTAGACTTGGCTGCATAGAGTGTTGTGTGGGCTGAAGTACTCTACTGAGAGCAGACATCTGTGGAGATACATCCTCAGAGTTTTCTAAGTGAGTAAGGACAAAAATTTCTAGCAGATGTAGTGCAGCAAGTAATTGTTCAAGATCACTTTACCATGTCTGACGTCCTTGTATAAACTACACACACTTGTTTATATTAAAAACCTAGAAACATTTCTTGATGACGTGCTGGTGGAGTAATTTTGTTCAATAACTGGAAATGATGTCTATCTTTTGTCTTGCTCCAGACAGGAAGTTCAACAGTTGCTTGTCAATCTTATCATCTCCTTTTCTGAGGTACAGTTACATATTAATGAGAACTGCTTGAAAGTTTTTTCCCTCAACAAAATGATATTTTGGGAAAAGTTTCCATAAACCTTCTGTCTGGAACATTTATAAAATGCCAAATTAAATGGTTTCTACCTGGGTTCTCCAGAGTATTGCTGTGGTCTACAGGAGACCAATTCCAAGGCCTTGATCTGCCTGAGTTGTAGCATTTCATTCTAATTCCAACTCAAATCAAGTGGTATCTTCTGTGTCCCCAGTAGCCCACAGTGGCACAGGATGCCTGTGCACACAGTTGGCAGTTTCATTTTCACTTCAGTATGGAAATCATATTTCAAAAATAACAAATTTTGCCAAAGAAATGGAACAATAGTTCTATGGGCACTCTGGACTATCTGTCACAATTGACCGCACAGCTCAATAGCCGTATTGAACTTCTTCCTGTCTGGTCCACTCAGTTTGCTACCTGGCAGAAATCTCTTCCCAAAAGTCAGCCTTTTACAAGAGAAACATATGAGTCAGTTGCTCAGTCTTTTGGACAAGCAAGCCCAGAGATGTCCACGTGTGGTAGTGGTGATACAGCTACTGAATTTGCAAAGGTTCATAAAAAGGCTGAGGTTGGAATAGGCCTTTGGAGATCATCTAGTCCAACCCCCATGCTAAAGCAGAGACACTGAAAGCAGGTTGCACAGGACCATGTCAAGAATTTTTAGTAGGACCTGTTGCAATAGGACAGGGGTTATTTTTTTAAAACCAAAAGACGCTAGATTTAGACTAGACACAAGGAAGAAATTTTTTATGATGAGAATGGTGAAACACTGGAACAGGTTATGCAGAGAGATAATACAAGCCACATCCCTGGAAACATTCAAGGTCAGACTGGGCAGGGTTCTAAGAAACCTGGTCTGGTTGAAAATGTCCCTGCTCATTGTGGGGCAGGGAGTCAGGTGGGTGGACTAGATGACCTTTAAAGGTCCCTCTCAACCCAAACTATTCTATGATTCTGTGATTCTAAGTCAAGTTTTGAACAACTTCAAGGTTGGAAACTCACAGCTTCTCTGGGAAACCTGTTCCAGTGTTTGACAACCTTAGAGTAATTTTTTTTCTTCTGTTAAAATAGAAATTCCTGCCTTTTGTCTTGTCACTAGGCACCACTGGGACGAGTCTGGCTCCATTTCCTGCACTCCCCTCATCAGATGTTTATTGATATCGATAAGGCATCTCCTAAGCCTTTTATTCTCCAGGCTGAACATTCCTGGCTCTCCCGGTCTTCCTTTGTATATCAGAAGCTCAAGTCCCTTAACTATCTTAGCCATTTGCTGGACTTACTTCAGTAGCTCCATATCTCTTTAATTCTGGGGAGCCCAGCATCCAGCACGGTACTCCAGATATGTCTCATCAGTGCTGCATAGAAGGGAAGGATCATCTCAATCAACCCGGTGTCAATCCTTCTCCTAATACAGCCCAGGATGCTGTTGGTCTTCTTTGCTACAACAGTGCCTTAGTGGCTAGTGGGCAACTTACTGTCCACCAGAATCACCAGGGCCTTTTCTGCACAGCTGCCTCCCAGCTGGTCAGCCCCAGCATGTACTGGTATACGGGGTTATTCTTTCTCAGCTGCAGGACTTCACACTAACCCTTGTCAAATTTCACAAGGTTCCTGTCAGCCCATTGCTCCAGCCTGTCAGGGTCCCTCTGGATGGCAGCACAACCCTCTGGTATATCAGCCACTCCTCCCAGTTTTCTTCTAGCTGTACTGGTGTCCATAGTGCTTCTCAAAAGGCCAGGGGAGAAAGGTGAGGCTTTTCAGGGACTGATCAGGCAGGCTAAGACCAGCCTCACTACCCCATGTCTAAGCCATAAACCTTTGAAACTAAGGGTGAAATCTTGGCGATACTGAAATCAGAGGTGGTTTTACCATTGCCTCCTACTAGGCCAGCCTTTTAGGTTTTCTTTTCAAAACTATGCTTGCTTTTTGCTTTTGCCACAGGTATCTTAAACTCTTTTTGTTTGACAGTTGGAGAGAGGACCTTAACCACTGAGGAAAAGACACTGGGTCAAATCCCCTTCGTTGTTGGGCATTCTTGATTGTAGTACTGTTGAGCTCAATGGCTTTATTCCAGGGCCTTGTCTACTCATTGTAATTTTCATGGGGGATCTGAAGAATCATTGTCATTCCCATTTAGGCTACCCATACATTTCAAGGATGAAGGTGAACTGCTTAATTGGAAACATCTCCTAATAGCAAAAGATTTCGTGGCTTGAAAGGAAAACAGGTTTCTTCATCAATAACAAAGCAAACAATTGCTGCAATAGTGCCTACTTTCACATATACTTTAATGAATTTGTTTAGATTGTGGTCAGTGAATACGTTTCCTACAAAACAGAGAGAGCACCAAATTCAAGCTTTGCTTTGTGAAATGACTCTCCAAAATTGGAGTCTAGCTCTCTCCAGACACCTTTAGCTATCAGATAATCTGGGCAAAAGCTTTGTCTGAAATCAAGAAGAGAGAGCTGGAGCTCCTACCTCTGTTGCTCTCTCCCTCCCTGTCTACACAGAAAAAGAACGAAGTTTAATAGATAGCATATGCTGTTAGCTGAGCCTTTGTTCCTGCCCCAGCAGAGTCAACGCACTGCCAAGTCTCACTGAGTTTCAGTGTGTCTCCCCATTTTTGGCTTGAATTTCCTGCAATTTGAAGCAGTCTCACATAAAACTCTGAAGATTCATAGTACATTTAAATGGAAAATTTGAACCATAACCCATTGAGTGCATTTTTCAAATCTGTCTCCTTTCAGTGACGAAAACTTGGCAGGTTTGCCTACAGTCTGATAAGGATGGATGAGAGACGATTGAATCTTCTCCCTGTCTCCATACAAAACCCTAAACAACTGGAAAGTGACAAGTCTCATGAAATTAATGAGTAAACTGTAGAATCCTCTGCTTTTGTTTGTTGTTTCTGTTTGGTTTGGTTTTATTACTTTAAACAGTATTTCAGTATCAAAGACATTAGACCTGACGTCAAGCTTAGGATATTAAAAAGGTGTCTAGTCTGTGGTCTTAGAAAGATCTTAGGTATGTGGAAAGATATAGTGCCTTTCCCTCGATGGCTGGGTAATTCTTTAACCTACCTCCTCCAGGGGAATTTCCCAGGTGAAAAATTGTCTGATTCTTCTATATTTGGCCTGTTACAATTTGTTATTCTGTCCCTTTCTCTTTGAAAAGTCCTTTCTTTTGATTCTCTCTGATTAATTGTTGAAGAATTACACAGACTTTTAGCTTTCTGCCTCTTACTAAAGGTCAGATTTATTAAGTCACAGTGTACTGATAACACTTCATGAAATAGTGTGAAAATGTGGAGGCTAGAGATTGTAACCTGGGCTGGGATGGTCCTGAAAATCCTACAGTCTGCTTTTTATCTCTTCAGTGTAGTGGAGGAATATTTGTAACAACATGGTTTTCTGATGAGCTTTTTTTTATGTCAGATGTTTCCTACCTGTTAGAGAACAATGCTGCATGGTAAGTGCTGTTTGTAAAGTCTATTCAAGACAGGCTGAGAAAGATTTTGCTTTGAGTCTGATAAATGGAATAAATTTGAAAAGCCTCCAATAAACCTTTATCATTGTGAATTGTAGCTGGCACATCAAATGGGTGTGAACTTGCACACAGACACGTCTAATGGCTTGGGAAATGCCCTGCTAGACTAGCAGGGTTTTGCAGTCTAATGAATTAAATACTGAAGTGATCTTGAAATAATGTTAAGAAAACACAGTTGACAGAAGCTGAGAAAAGAAGAGAGATCCAAGGTTGGGGCTGGCATTCCATCCTCAAGACATCATTGCTCTGTTAAGAATAACAAAAATGCAGAAGTTTGAGTAAGGGAAGGCCAGTTTCTTTACTTTTTGGGTCCTGAACTGCTACTCTCACCATGTTTGCCTTTATAAAACCAAAATTACAAGCTAGCTGAGTGAAAGTTAGAAACTGCACCAGTTTCTAAGGACTGTTTTGAGATTCTTACATCAGCAATGATCTTGCTTATGTATGCCCATGAACCTATGGGATACAGAGACTGAATAATTTTCAGCAGGCACAAGTGTTTTGGGAAGCACATGACCTGAGCTTGGTACTCTGTATTAGTTAGGAGAGGTCATAACTTCCCGAGCTGTGTTCCACTCCAATCTCTCAGAAGAAGGTCTTGAGCACAAAAGCCACTTCTTGCTCTTCTTTCTGGGTGGCCCTGGGTCTCTCCTCTTTTTCCCTCCCTTTGAACTTGGATTGCACCACCTGCTTTGATTTCCCATCAGTGATAGGTCTGTGTACATCCTCAGCACAGTGCAGCAGAAACTGCTGCTGCAGCCAATGAATCTGCAGCACAGATCACAGGGCAGCCTTGCCTAAGGTGTTAGTTCCATACCTATTGTGATCCAAAAGTAGGTTGGGTTTCACTGCATCTTCCTCCCTAGAACAAAATCAGACTTGTGGCAGCAACATTGGTAGCCTCAGCAAGTCAGGCTTCCTTCTCTTTATGAACCAGAATGTCACCTTCACAAGATCCCCCCGGGTGTGGCCCTCCCTGGACACCTGCTTTTGGGAGCAATGTTATGTTCAAAGTATTTACCGCAGAGTAAGAATTAGAGCTTTGGTACTTGGTGAATAGAGTTGAGCCTAGCTTTGTTATTGTGGCATAAGAATGATTCATTGCCTTTGTGCCACAGCGAGCACGTGTGGGGAAACCTAATAAATATCCCTATTCAGCCAAGATAATGGGGAGAATTAAATTCGTTGGCACTCGGATCAAAGCTCATTAGCCTTGCATCTAACACTTGACAACCAGAGATAATATCAGAAAGGGGGTTTTCTTATGCCATTTTCTGCATGTGTTGCAGTGATTGTTCATGTGTAATGAGATCATATCTTAGCAAAGAATGAGAAATAGCCTTTTTGCCGGTTGTCAAGACCTATCCGAACATAAAGTTTATTTAAACACATTTTTTTGCTATGAGCTCATATTAAATCTCAGGAAGTTTATCCACCTCTAATTTAGTTATATGGTCATTACATGGAAAATCCACTTCAGATAAAGCAAAGCGTTTTCATCCTCTAGTTACACAAGTATCAGGTCACAGCAATTACATGCAAATGTCAGATACCTACTACGCCACTGCAGGGTTAACTTGTACATGTTCTGCACAAATAATGAGGAGCTTATTCTGCACAACAATGTAGTGAATGTGACATTGCATCAAGAGGATGAAGGAGGTAGACAAGCCTAGTGAATGAGCTGAGCCTCTACAAAGTCTTTGACAGAGTGCTCTCAGTCTGATAAATATCCCACATGACTCCTTCCCTGTGGATGGCCTTCGCAGGCAGCAAAAGAAGAAGCACAATACAATATCTGGTGTAAACCTCCTGCAGTGTGTTTGACTGTCCTTATCACACTGAGCTTCAAACCTTTTTTGTGAATTCCCAACCCACCTCCTGTGAGAGGATGGAGTAAATGAGCCACACTTGCTAAGCATTTTAGCCATCTAGCCTTTCCTTTCCATCCCTGCAGCCAAACCACTCGCACACACCTAATCACTTTCCTCTTCAGCTACTGCAGTCTTCCTCACAGGACTGCTTTCTCCCTTTGGTGGTCTGTGAGGACATTGCTGCCAAATCCATCTTTCTTATTCTGGCTGTGGCATCTGCCTCTCTGAATATTGGCCTGTTTCCTCAGTGGTCTCTGAAGTGGTCTAATGTCCTAATCTTGGAGATCTTCCACTGTGCAGCTCCTCTTGCTAAATCTAACCTTGTTTCTCTACCCTGTTATTTCCACTCAGTCTTGCTGGCTATTTCCCTTGTTCCACAAAAGCCCCCATCCCCTCTTTGATTGTCCTCATCAAAGCTGCTCCTACAGCCATCTCCTTCTGGCACTTTTGGCATTCAAAGCAATGAAGAAAAACAATGAAAAAATCCATCCATATGCCTTTCTATTGCTACTCCTGTTATTGTCATCTTCATTCTTTCTCTTCCCCATCTAGTCTGCCTGCCTGTGCCCTTCACTTGCTGTGTATGTAACAGACATATTCATTTGTCTGAGGAGATAGACAATATCCTCCAGTCTGCTACAGTCACTGGCCAAAGACTCCTACAGGAGAATTCCTGTCATACAGCAGTATTCTCCTATGGTACAGAGTTCCAGCATCAGACAACCATTTTGATTGTGGTGACATATGACTGGATATATGCAGGAGGTTCTTTTGAACTATTATATTAGAGTCATGTTAGCTGAAATCCCAAAAGAAATGGTAAAGCAGGCATGTTTAAAGGAAATCCAATTTTGTAATATCTGGATCAGAAAATATCTTCCTGCATACCCATAAAATTAATCTTGACTTCTTTTCTGGAGCAATTTAAAAAAACCCCAAATATGTTCAAATAAGTATTGCCATCTCAATCCACCATGTGAGTATGTTGAACTCCAGTAAAGATGGCTCTTTGACAGAAGAACTTGACAGCGCAAATGCCAACTGACCATTAGTGAAATCAGTGTGATCCACCATTCTGTTTTTATTTGTCACTGCAGCCCTGTTTAGAAAAAAGCACAAGATGTGCCAGACAGAAAGTGAGGAAATAGCAAGCTGCAGTCTGCAGCCACAGTCAAAGTCAGTGTTCTCACTGTGCTGACCATAAATCAAGGCCATCAATCACTTCTCTAATGTATTTTTCCTGGCTCCAGCCACATCCATGTTTACCAGATCAATCAAAATCTGCCTTTTGTTTCCTTTCTTCCCCCATGGTGGCTTGAAAAAAACAAAACAAAAAAGCAGCCAAAATCTATCAATTTATAAGATGTATTCTTATTCACTCCATATGATGAGATCACTCTGAGAGAGCTATTCAAGTCTCCTTGCTGAAGATCGCAAGGAAGAGGTGAGCTCAGGCCCTTTGTGATTCAGTCCATACATTTGTTGTTGTAAAATGCTTCTATTTCACCAGTTTTTCTGTGTCTGTGTCTGTATCTGTGTCTGTGTCTGTGTGCCATGGAAAAGGCTCATACAGCAAAGCATTTACACAGTACTCGTGTCACAGTCTTACCAGTGACCTCACAGAGGCAGGGAAATGAGTTTATTCCTGTTTGTGCATACAGGCACTTGCATTAGGTGTGTGATCTCTCTCACCATCTTTATGGTTAGCGTGCCTAATACATAAGCCTGTCTATAACTTGATACAGAAAAACAGCTTAAGGAAATGAAGAGAACCCTAGAGCAAGAAGCACATGAAGTCCCCTGTTTTAGCCATGGCACCCCTTCCACAAAGGCCATCACCACACAAGGACTGAAATTCAGTGGACATGTTGTAAAAAGGGTGTTGTGATCTGAAAGGTGGAGAGTCTCCCTTACTAAACAGAGGAAAGGAGCCCCACAGGGAGGGGTCAATAACACAGCCTTTCCAGAGACCTTCTTCCCTTTCCAACATCAGTCTTACATGAACTCAGCAAACCTCCTAGATCCTCACTTAAATAGAGGGCCACAAAGCCCAAGTCTGTTGCCTGCAGGACCACCATCAGCAACCTGACAGGGTCAGGCTTCTTGGAAGCATCATGAGCATAAACCTCAGCTCTTACATGATCCACACACTATTGAGAGTTTCTCTATATTTAAGCCCTGCTATTCACTGCTGCAAAATATTTGCAGCAACAAAAATATCATATTGCTCTAACATTTTTCCTCTGTAAAGGCATATTTAAATAGTTTTCAGTGTTTAATTATATACATTGAAATTAATTTTCCTTTTCAGACCTTCATGCTTCTCAAACCAGCCCTGCTGCTTTATGTTGCCTCTTCCCAACCCATCATTTTTGATATCTGACCATCTTCTGGGTGGCCTTGGTTAAGCCACTCCTTTATATGAATTTGCTTCTACATCTTGCTAAGATAGACTAACAATATTTACCAGTTTCACTGTGGCTCCTTTTCACAGAGCACTACAGAGATGTAAAGGACTATGGAAAACTTAAACGTCACTGCCTTTACACAAGTTGTATTTTTCAAATTCTGTCAGCAGTGGTGATTTTCGAGGGACTCCCAGAATGGAACCTAAACCTTTTCAAATGCGTTCAGATTATTTCTATTTTTGAGCAGCACGTATATTTTTTCCCATTAGCAGTAAGTTCTAAAACAGCTATCCACTTGTTGGCAGTTGGTAGGAGCTCAGCATTCCAATGTAAAATGATATTTTTTTGTCTGCAAATAATGCAATATTAACAAATTTGTCTTGATATTTATCTGTTGTTATGTCTGTTGTTAGATCGTAGAAAGAAAACAAAACTTGAAACACTGTAGCACCGTTGTTTTAAGATATCTGATATGGCACTGAAGACTTCCCTTCAGGAATTACCAGTTTTGAGGCAATGCAGAATCCTATAATGTAGGAAGTTCCCTTGCATGTTTTCCATCACTGGCCATTTCAAGATGCGCCTTCTTTCATGGTCCCAAGAGCTCAGTTTTCATTCCTGCTGATTGGAAATTTAGTTTTGTTATGTTGTTTCTGGTAGGTTTAACATAAAATGCAGGACCAGCTGAACCAGCTGGGAAGAAATCCATATCATATCCAACATTTAAATTTTCACAGTAAGAATATTTGGTGTTTGTCTGGATACTCACAGTATCAAGTCTCCGCATTATCAGTGCTGGACAAAAAGCATGAAGAATAACATGGTTTGTCAAATCTCATGCTTAGCACTAAGGAAGACGCCAGACAGACGTGTGAATGGACAGTAAGGTCTCAGATTAGGATAAAATGATAAAATCAGCCTTAAATATGCACAGTCAAAACACAGGCAACTCCTCTGAGCAAAAGTTCCTGCAACAATTTTTGCAATTCTAAGTTGCGCAACAACTTGCTCTAAAAATGCAAACTAGCCATTATCAGTCTGATAGTTAAAAGCCAAGATCTTATCCAAGATAAGTAAAACCCAGGCTTAGCTGAGAGCCAGTGGCTTTACAGAAAATTCTTGAACTACGATTTCAGAATTCAATATTCTTTTCAAATGCCCAACTCCCCTCTGTAAGAGTAACTACAGCTCTCTTTCTTGCCCTCTTATTTTACTGCCAAGTATCTGGGGCAGGGTCCTGCATGACTTCCAAAATGAATCAGAGTGCAAAGAAACACACATAAAAGGAAAGGGTGACAAAGCAGCAGTTTATTAGTTATAACTTGATCAGATCAGTGGGCTGGAACTGAAAAGAAATGCTGGTTTTTATCCAGATTGATAACTATTTTTATTGTAATATTGATGATTGGCAGAGACTTAGTAATAGTTGCAACGGATGTGGCCTCCGTAACACTGCACATAGGAGTCCTCTTGCCTGAGCAGGAATAGTAATTATCCACTGTTTTTCATAACCTCCAGCCTGCAATTGAGTTGTCACAGTCTCCCAGACACTGCTCCAGGCACCACAGATGGTACCAGCTGACACACTTGGGGCATATCATTATAACCATGTGTAAACCACACGATTTTAACTACTTTCTTGATATCTAACGCATGACAGCATGTCGAAGAGAGACACCTTTCAGAAGGAAATATGTGGTCCACAGAGCTGCAATATGATTGAGGAGAATGTTCAAGTGAGGACACATCTGAAAGAAATTGCTAGCATGAGTTACAGCAGGGAATGATCAGCTTCTGTAACAAAACTCTTGTTTCCAGCCTGAAGTATCCAAATTGTTTTTATATGAGGCCCAAGTCAATGTTATTGAAGACCTTTTCAGGTTATTTTTAATGCTTCACCTATTGGATTTGCTGAGGAACATTGCTTAAGCTGAGAGTGAATGCATTAACAAACACAGCTAGCAGCCCATTACAAATGATTTGCGTGCCAGGGGAATAACAGGTTTGTGCAGCTAATAAAAAGAAAACAATTGCAAATGTTCACTTGGAATTTACAACACTCTTGTTTTCAGATAATTCGGTTTGAGGCAATTGGTTTCTTAATTCTGACAGTAACATAATTCACAGCTTGAAGCTCACTCTAACTAAAATTACATCAGCCTTGTGAGAAAGAGGAAATACAATAAGTGTGATGGCATACAAACTTTTAGGAAAACATCTTCAAAGTAATTTAAGGTAGGTAGAAATTAACATCTGACAGCAGCCATGCAAGTCTGTATGAAGAGGAACTGAATGCAAAAGTGATTCCACAGAAGTGTATTTCACATTCCTTTCTGTCCTCAAACTATTTGTAAAACATATCTAATCCAGTCATTTTTTGAAATTGTTCACACTACTTTTGGCAAATTTTTTTTTCTATGCAAACATTGTATGATCTGTTCACTGCAAAAGAGAAAAAAAGATATCAAGAATGTGAAAAATATGCCGTGTTGCTTATTTGTACTACAAGTTATTGGGAGAAGTGATTGCTTGACAAAAGCATTAGCAGTTTCTGTAAAAACTGGGTCCAGATCCTGACAATACTGTGATTGAAATGATATGTAAATAAACTAGGAACATGCATTTGGTGCTTTCTGTGGACTGAAGGATTCAAGCAGAAGCAATGAGCGAAGGTGTTATACCTGTACATAAACTTAATTGATATTCAATGTCTTGCAGACCTTCAAGTGTACAAGATTAAAAGTAATGCTTGCAAATACTTCAACTCACGAGGTTTTAGAGTTTAAAAGACAGAAGGAAAGTGAACTTGGGAAGATGAGGACCTTGGCCAAGTTGGCCATCACTTCTGTGTCCCACTGGTTGCTTTTCTGGGTTTATATTGTATTTTCATTCCTATTCAGGCCAGAGTCAGTGTGACTAGTACATTCCTTTGATACCCTCCATGCCATCTGCAGAAGCAAATGCATGGCCTACTAGAATTTCATGAAAAATCAAGGCTTGTAAGAAGTGCTATAAAGGACACTGGGCAACCTTTTATGCTGTCTTACATTATGGCTAAGCCTATGTAAATTAAAGGGATTTCATGTACATAAAACCTGTGTTGGATTAGTTTATCATACAAGTCGGTTAGAAAAAAGATAGGAGTAGAAAATTAGTGTAACTGGCCGAAGCATGAATTAGACACTACATAACTGAGAAAACTCTAAGACAAATGAAAGACCTCTGATTAGATTTGACTCATTTTTTCAACATGCCAGTTTCAAGCTTCAGCTTCAGCTCTCCAGCTGGAATGTAAGAGATCTTTGAGTCAAAGAACGCCCTTAGGTCCAGGGTCCAAGTCTCCTGTCAGCCAGGAGGCCATGCCTTGGGCGGATGAGGACAGGAGGGGGTGAAGACCTGGAGAAATAACACAGAAATATTTCAGACTATTGCTCAGCAATCTCTGGCTTTTTTAGACTCATCCGAGGACCGACCATCTCAGGGCTTAGTTATTATTTCAATATTTGAGCTTTTCTGTTTGAGCCCAAACAAAAAATTCTGGTGGGCAGCCATTTTGCAGTAGAGTGTTCTGTCTCTAAATGAGGCCAATATGCTGGGATGAAGTTCAAACAAGATTGTTTTCCACTTTTTAGTCTCTATCTCAAAAAGAGACCAGAGTTTCGTGAAGAGCTGAAACAGATCTCTAAAAATTTTATTACTTTTTTTTCATTGTATGTATCTCAATGTTTGCTAGTCACGGCCAGAAGTAGCTGTGGTATGAAACGGGCTGTTATTATTTCTTGGACATAAGGAGCAAGCATACTTTAAATTTTGTTGCACTGCGTCTAAATCCGAAGAAACATTTCCTGAATTTCAGGTAACTTTTTCTTCCCTGTGTAGCACTCTGATCTTACTGTCTGTAATGATATCATTTACAGGTTTACTGTGTCCAAAGTCCTTGCTCTTCTTTAACATCTCCCATTTGTTGACTCAAGATTTGATGATTTGGGTTAAAAAGGATCAAGATCGAAATGATTTCTACTTCCAAGATTGTTAAGGCACTAGTTTTTTCAAAACTACCACACTGGTCTGTGCACTGTCTCACAAAGCTAAAACATTGTACTTGACTCACTCTGAACTTTTATTCATTGTCCATAGCGAAATCCAGATCTGAAGTTTCTCTGATTTGATTTCTGATTTTACAAAAACAAAGAAAACAAAACCAAAATCAAGACTCTTCATCTCATGTAGCAAGTAAGTCCTGGAATAAAAAAAAAAAAAAAAAATCTCTTCATTCTTGCCTGATATGATGAGCATTCATACTGATGTGAGAAGAGAGTATCCAAGACCCCAATTTGAAGCTGCAGTGGGAACTTTAGGTAGTCCAAAGTGACTTACTCAAGCTGATAGCAGGGTTTTGGCTCAGCGAAGCTCTACATATGATAGATCACTATGAGACTCTTAACGATCACATGTTCCCACATCTGAGCTTAAGTCTCCAGTGAAAGCCCATCTCTTTCAAAAGATGAAGAATAAGCAGTATTTCATTACTGTTCATGTGGAAAAAATCTGGTGCTCTGTTTTGAATCCTACTATGTCCATCATTTTAAATGGCTTTGCTTCTAGGTAAATCATTTATCCATGCCCGTACATCTGGATAATCCGATCTTTCCATAGACCTGTGAAGATAGACATGTGTATAACACTTTCTGCACTATATACCTGTTCCTTCACACTCAGACAAGACAATATATTGAAATGCAGAATGATAAGTAATGGCACAGGTTTATATGAAACATGAATTTTCTGTTCTGTATTTTATTCTGTCAGGCAGTCTTGACACAACAACATTACAGCAGGAGAGCCAGAGACTACGGTCTCCATTTCCCAGCTTTTTGTGGTAGACATGAATCTCAGTGTGATGCTGAAATCACTTTACATTTCAGGTGGGAATTTAGTGCTTGTTTTTTATTATCATTGTGTTCATATTGCATATTCTATGATTGTAGGAGCTCTGTCACAGAAACACTGTTGTGATTAGACACAAGTGCAGAAAGACTCTTTTCTGGGAAGCAGTAATTAAGTAATGAGCGCTGTTCTTGTACAGTGAGCAGGGTACAGTACGAACTTCACAGACTTTTGGTGGGATAACAAGCTGTGGAGCAGGAACTCCCAGGCCGGAGGCTCACCTCGTCAGAAGTCGTCCCACCAAGATGTATGACTAAACCAGACAGATTCACAGAATCAGAAGAGTCACAAGGAGGCAGAGAGCAGAAAAAAAAAACAGAACTGTTGGAAATGAGCCTGACATCTTCACGCAAAACAGAAAACACTGTCCAGAAAGTTCATTGTCACCAATGCAACACTGTCAAACAAGAACAGGCTTTTGCTCAGAAGGAAAAGGGAAACTTTTCTAAGCTGACTAGGAGTCAGTTTAGATATTCTGTTACCTATCTCAGTTGAGGTAGCTGGGTGATGAAGAGGTCAGGGTGAGAAGACACTCAGGCTAGTGTGATACTTCAGACAGATTTATGCACCTACTACAGCATTTAAGTATAGGACAACAGTGAGCAATTCAGCCCTTCTACGCTTCAAAACTGCCAAACCCTGACTTCTTATGCAGTCACTGAGAAAAGCAAATCTCTTGTAGGAATATATATCCTGTCACTCTCTGAAAAGCAGAGTGGCTGCATCTTGGAAAGTTTATATTAATTTTCTTTGAGATTTCAAGGTGTTAATTGTGCAAATGATTGAATTAATCCTGAGGTGGGTTTTCAGGAGGGACTTGTGCAGCATCCAGGTAAAGATCTCATTATTTGGCTCATAGTGCATAGAGGAACAAGTGTTTGGGCAAGAACTATGTTTTGTCTTTTGGCAAACTGCTTTGTCACTCTAATCCATGTTTTAAAGTGTTTTAAAGAAGAATAAATTTTCTGTCTCATGACTGAATGTTGTTTTTAGGACCCGCTGAGCTTTTGTAGGGTGTGACAGATGTCGAAGAGGGAGTCTAAACACATGAGATATTTTTGGGTAAAAGTCCCTCACTACCAATTTTTGTATTTCACATCTGTTCATTTCAAGTGTCCTGTGCTGATGTAATGAGCCCACTTTGTGTCCTGCATTGGATAGCATGCTACAAACTAGTTCCTGAAACTTGAGACTTACTGGAAATCAATCTTTCATGTCTGGATTATGCCATTTTGGTTTATCCAAACTTCGCTCCAAATGAAAAAGTAAAAGCCTATTTTGGGATGCACCTTTACCTGCAGAGAAGCAGTAAATTTAGCCATTGCTCAGCCAAGGAGGAAGGGCCTGTGTTTCATTACACAGCTTTCACTCACAGGGAAATAGTTGCTTTTATAGCTGCTTTCCCCTCTGTTTTGCAGCCAGAGGAAAAAAAAAAAAAAAGAAAAAGACAGGTGAGAGAGCATCTGGGTAGCAAGGGCTGGGGACATGCTCAGAGAAGCTGTAGATAGGCTTGTGATAGGAGCAGGGAGCACTCTTTGCTCTCATCCTGCTTCCCTGCCAGCCTGCATTGCTTAGCAGAAAGCTAGGGGATAAAGCCTGGGACGGCCTACTGAAAGCACAACTCCCACCTCATCTCCTCTCTTAGGCCATGGAAGATCTTGACCTGTTGAGAAAAAGTTTCTCTGTTCAAGAGGGTGTTGCCTCTATCCTCTGCGGAGCTGAAATAATTTGCCTGGGAAATGGTCAGTGCCTTGTGGTGCCTAGTGGGATGCTGTTTATAAAGTGGCTACTTTAATGAGCACTCCCAGGATTTCCCTACTCCATTAATGAACAGTTAATGGATCAGTTAACTCAGAGCAACCTGAGGGGGCAAAACAGGCTGGAACTGTAACTTTGCATTACACAAGACTAGCATATCTTGAAGGCTCAGCACAGGGCTATGGCTAGATTTTGGGTACAGACATGTGAACAGGTTGTAGGGGTAAAAAGAGACTGCACGAACAGAACATCAGAATGACCCCCATTAACTGCCAGTGTGTGGGCTTTTATCCCACGGTGAGACAGATAATTGCAGGTTGCTCATCTTTCAGCTGAAGAAAATCGTGTTTCTCACCTGTCTGAGGAGTAAGAGCTGGTACAGAAGCAATTACATTGGGTCAGCAGATACACTGTAAGTTCACCTTCTAATTCACCCTGCAATGACTCATTCATTTGCCCTGTATTTTTATCAAAAGCCCTTCAGTTTACTTTAGCTCCCCTGTTTCAATTCCTGCTAGTATTAAAAGCTATTTTCCATGTTAAAGTCTCAGCTGCTGCAGAGCTTCACTACTGTAGCCGTCAGCAGTGTCAGCTTGGAGCCAGCTCCAGCAAGATCAGCAGATGACATTCTGAGACCTTGGTGGGAACGGCCAGTAGACAGGTTTAGTGATTTCCAATTTTCTCATGTTTTACTTTTTATAAGGTATTTCCTTCTCCTCTTTTATAACTTTTATAACATCCTATTGATGTCTTCCTTTTTGCTTGAGGAAGAAAATGAAGTATTCTTACTCTTTCATGTCCTGATGAAAAACTTTGGAACAACCATCTACTGAACTTACTCTTGCAGACCAGACAAGACTTCTTCTTGGCATACTGCCATGAGTGTTCAGACTACCAAGCTTTGATTAGATAATGCTTAGATGGCACCCAAGATCCAACTGTTTTTAGAAATATAACACTGTAAATCGTATTAACATAACATCAGAATACAAACCCATATCTCTTTGAATAATTTTCAGGCACGGTCAACTGAAACAGAGACCATATCACCTTTGTATAATCTATTCCCAAATCTAACTACCAGCTGTAGCTGAAGGTTTGTTCAGGTACCAAAGTATTTTCTTTTCTAAAAGAAATTCAATAAACAAAAAGTAATGGAAAAGGGAAATCACAGGTGATCTGCCCATTCCACCTGGATCCAATTGCATCTAATCAATTGTTTTGGGTGGAAATTGCTGAGTTATGGGCATTTGGTATGAGATGACTAATGTCCTTTAGGTAGACTCAGGTTCTGACTCTCGGGACAGAGATCTGTTGAAGTAAGATCTGACATTTTGCCCTAGAAGTGTAAAGGAGTTTCTGAGATTACAAATGCTTTTACTTGAAATGTTCTCAGCTTCCTCAGAACAGATGGGTCTCGCTAAGAACAGAGCCAAAGTAGGCTGCTGGCATAACTCATCTTCTTTAATACAGAGCCAGGTAACTTTTCATTTTCCCCTCACTCACTAAGTTTTCTATCAGCCAGCATGGTTTCTGCAGTTGCTTGGTGTGGCTGTAGAAATTGGAGCGACTAAGAATAACTGAGAGAGCCTTATCCATTTTCTAATTTACTGACAACATCTTTTTGAACACGTGAACTCCACCAGGAGTCAAAGAGAAGCCCAAGAAATGCTTGCAGTGAAAGGGTTTTCAGTGCTGAATTGACAATTTCCTTCTCAGACTCAGCTCTTACCAGCTGCAATTTGGGGATGCAGGAGAAGAGCGTGTCCCCAGGAGCACAGGAGGGCAGAGCTTCTTCTGGCTGCCCATTGCCTTTTCCACTACAATCACAGTGAAAGACAAGATGTGAGTCAAACTGCTTCATTAAGTATGTAGCTCTTATAAAACCTCTATCCGGGCCACTGAATGCAACAGTATACAGTGCTGAGTGA
This sequence comes from Leptosomus discolor, assembly GCF_034619465.1. NCBI lineage: Eukaryota > Metazoa > Chordata > Aves > Leptosomiformes > Leptosomidae > Leptosomus > Leptosomus discolor. Next base: position 65,594,554 of record NC_141419.1, on the reverse strand, counting down.
AACTTAAAACGTTTTCTTGTACAGCTTGACTGCTTTTCAGATGTGCAGCCAAATTGTAAGTATGTCTTGAGCATACAGAATAGGCTGGAAATTGCATGCACAAAATCCTACCTCTATAAGGCTTCTACTTTCTGTTGCAAATGGAAACATCACAGTAATATCCTTCTGATGGTGTGTCTGGGTTTCAAATTTCAGTTATAGCCAGTTTTAAGAAAAAGATAACTAAGATCCATCTATTTTTTAACCCCTCTCCCTCTCACACCCTACCGCCAAAGAATTTGCTTGCAGCTTGTGAAAATCATCATTGCTTTTACATTTGTTCCAGTCATTTCACTCCTAGGGAATAGGATACTTTAGCATCGGCCAGACCCCATTCTTGCTGGAGTTCATGCTCTGTCTGCCATGTCTGCTGATGACTGGGTCTCCATGCTGTGTTTCAGCTGTTCACACAAGCCACAGTACCCTCTTCCTACCTTTTGAAGGCAGCCTGAACAGTAGTCTTCCTACATTCTGATACATTATTTTAGCAAATATTCTTTCAAAACTCTGGTAAATCACTTTGAATTCCTCAAGGCTGCTCATCCCATCTGTGGTCACACAGCCTCTTTCTACAATCCGACCTCAGCTCCCATTTCTGCCTGCTGGTTGCTGCTCCCCGCAGCAGCTGGAAGTTACTGGCCCCTCACAACCATCCCACAAGCTGATAATGTTAGGTCGTCCCTCAACATTTCAGCCTGTGCAAGCTGGATTAGCACAAACCTGTTACTTGTGTCACGCACACTGGTGTGACTGGAGGCAGAGCTGATGGCTGCAGCCTGACCAGCTGCTCCAAGGAGAGGAGGAAAAGGGAGGACCCAAGGTCTGCTGCCTTGTTAGCACGGCCTCCAGCTCATCCTGTGCTGCCCAGGGATGGGTGCCTGGATTAGAGTCTTGGCCCCTGTTCAAACACTTAGCGTGTGTGGGCTTGCGTAGAGGAGGGGAGGGTTTAAATAACAAGCAAATTAACCCTTCTTCAGTTTCTTTCCCAATAATATTATTTCACATGAGAAATAAAGAGGAGCGTAAACTGTGGCCAAATAGCAGTAAAGCCTGCTGGTTTATAAGCGCCACTCCCTCTTTGTGCAGTCCTCTCAGATTGCCCCTCACCACTACCATTTCTCATACCCTATGGAGCAATTACAACCTTTAATAATTACAGCAACTTGAATATTTTTCCCTAAGACAAACAGAAAGCAAGGATAACAGCTCACCAGTGACCTGTGTGAAAGAATTCTGTATACTGTGCAAAACATATTAGACAGCTCAGACTACAGTTGGGAGAGAACTTTCCTTTATTTTGAAGAACATTTTCATCCTCACAAAATGTACATAATGCGAGATGATTTATATTAATGGCAGCACCAAATATTTGGAAGTACAGATACATGCATATACAACAACCCTAGAATGCACCTGCCATCAAAGCAGTCCTGGGTAAATATGTTGCACAAAAGCTCCATTGCGGCTGACTGTGATATCTCAAGACTCTTCATAATTGAGAGCACACAGATTCGGGGATGCTCATCCCAGACAGTTCAGTTTCCATTTAGTAACTCTGTATACAAGCGATATCATTTAACATGTACAAATTGAGTTACAGAATCACAGAATCGTAGAACAATAGGTGTTGGAAGGGACATCCGGAGATCATCTAGTCCAACTCCCCTGCTGAAGTAGGTTCACCTACAGCAGGTTGCACAGGATCACATCCAGGCGGGTTTTGAATATCTCCAGAAAAGGAGACTCCACAGCCTCCCTGGGCAGCCTGTTCCAGTGCTCTGCCACCCTCAAAGTAAAGTTTTTCCTCATGTTCAGGCGGAACTTCCTGTGCTCCAGTTTGTGCCCGTTGCCCTTTGTTCTGTTGCTGGACACCACTGAGAAGAACCTGGCCCCATCCTCTTGACACCTGCCCTTTAGATATTTATAAGTGTTGATAAGATCCCCTCTCAGTCGTCTCTTCTCCAGGCTAAACAGACCCAGGTCTCTCAGCCTTTCCTCATAAGAGAGACATTCCAGCCCCCTAATCATCTTAGTAGCCCTCTGTTGGACTCTCTCCAGTAGCTCCCTGTCTCTCTTGGACTGGGGAGCCCAAAACTGGACACAGTACTCCAGATGTGGCCTCACCAGGGCAGAGTAGAGGAGGAGGATAAGTTCCCTCAACCTACTGGCCACACTCTTAAGGCACTCCAGGGTACCATTGGCCTTCTTGGCCACAAGGGCACATTGCTGGCTTATGGTTAACTTGCTGTCCAGCAGGACTCACAGGTCCTCTGCAGAGCTGCTCTCCAGCAGGTTGACTCCCAGCCTGTACTGGTGCATAGGGTTATTCGTCCCCAGGTGCAGAACCCTACATTTGCCTTTGTTGAACTTCATCAGGCTCCTCTCAGCCCAAGTCTTCATCCTGTCCAGGTCTCGCTGAATGGTAGCACAGCCTTCTGGTGTATCGGCCACTCCTCCCAGTTTTGTGTCATCAGCAAACTTGCTGAGGGTGCACTCTGTCCTTTCATCGAGGTCATTGATGAATATGTCAAACAAGATCGGACCTGTAGTTGCCTGGATCCTTCTTCTTGTCCCTTTTGAAGATTGAAGTGACATTGGCTTTCCTCCAGTCCTCAGGCACCTCTCCTGTTCCCCATGACCTTTCAAAGAAGATGCAGAGTGGCTTAGAAATAACATCTGCCAGCTTCCTCAGCACTTGTGGGAACATCCCATTGGGGACCATGGATTTGTGGGTGTCCAGTTTGCCTAAATGATCTCTAACCCTATCCTCCTCTGCCAAGAGAAAGTCTTCCTTTCTCCAGACTTTCTTTCTCACCTCAGGTCTGGGATTCCTGAGTACCTGCCTTAGCAGAAAAGACTGAGGCAAAGAAGACATTCAGTAACTCCACCTTCTCTGTCCTCTCGATCACCAGGGTACCCACCTCATTCAGCCTCAAGGCTCACATTTTCTCTAGTCTTCGTTTTGCTGCTGATGTACTTGAAGAAGCCCTTCTTGTTGTCCTTGACATCGCTTGCCAGATTTAATTCCAAGTGGGCCTTAGCATTCCTTGTTGCATCCCTTCATACTCTGACAGTATTCCTATATTCCTCCCAAGTGGCCAGGCCCTTTTTCCACATTCTGTAACTTCCTTCTTCCAGTTGAGCTTTTCCAGAAACATCTTGTCCATCCATGTGGGCCTCCTGCCTTCTTTAATTTTTTTCTTCCTCATAGGTATGCACCAATCTTGAGCTTGGAGGAAGTGGTGTTTGACTATTAACTAGCTCTCTTGGACTGCCTGACTTCTAAAGCCCTAACCCATGGGATTCCTGCAAGCAGGTCTTTGAAGAGGCCAAAGTTAGCTCTCCCAAAGTCCAGGGTTGTAATCCTACTTATTGCCCTGCGTCTTCCGTGGTCATTGCAACCAAGGCTGCCCCTGGCCTTCACATCTCCAACCAGTTCTTCTTTGTTTGTTAGCCCAAGGTCCAGAGGCACACCTCTCCTCATTGGTTCCTCCACCACCTGTGTCAAGAAGTTATCATCAGTGCTCTGCAGGAACCTCCTGGACTGCATATGCTTAGCTGTGCTGCCTTTCCAGCAAATATCAGGGTGGTTGAATTACCCTGTGAGAATCAGGGCCTGTGAACATGATGCTACGTTCAGCTGTCTGTAGAAGACCTCAACTTCCTCTTACTGATCAGGTGGCCTGTAGTAAACACCCACAACAGTGCCACCCATATCAGCCTGCCCCTTAATTCTTATGCATAAGGTCTCGACTCGTTCTTCATCCCCTCCGTAAGCAGAGCTTGATACATTCCAGTTGCTCTCTTATGTAAAGAGTAACTCCACCACCTTGCTTTGCTGGCCTGTCTTTCCTAAAAAGTACATAGCCATCCATGACAGGATTCCAGTCATGCGAGCTATCCCATCATGTCTCTGTAACTGCAGTGATATCGTGGCCCTGCAACCACACCCAGATCTCTAGTTCTTCCTGGTTAATCCCCATGCTGCGTGCATTGTTGTACAGGCATTTCAGAGAGGTAATTGAGCATGCAGGTTTCGCTGAAGGGGTGCAATGCACACCCATGAGGTGGTTGGCCTTGTACTTCTCATCTTGGGAGGCAGCTCAGGAACATTTGTTGCTGCTCTGGTTGGCCTGACTTATTGCCCATTTGGATGTGGTTGCACGAGCATTGCCATTCTGGACCATACCACCTGAGTCCTTCAGTTTAAAGCCCGCCTCACCAATTTGGTTAGCCTGCTGCCAAAGATTCCCTTGCTTCTTCTAGACAGGTAGATTCCATCCCTCCCTAACAGGCCACAGTCATTACAGAATGTCCCATTGCCATAAAAGCCAAAACCCTTGCGACGGCATCAGCCACGTAGCCAGAAGTTGATATGCATTATTTGTCTACTTCTGGCTGCCCTCATTTCTCCAACTGGTAAAATGAAGAAAAAGATGATCACATCCATGTTCGTGCTGATCACGTCCATGAACAACAGGTAGACCCTGCTACCCTGTGTACAGAGGCAGTGTGGACAAGAAGTGCAAGCAAAAACATGTCCATGCACAGAGTGCACAGAGGACTGTTTGTGCTCTACAGTTTCAGAGTGATGCTCATCCTCTCTAAGGATTTCTTTGTCAGCTGTTGTCCATGTAGTTACTCTTCTTCTCCTGTTTCAGGTCTTAAATATTAAACGTTGGGGAAAGCCTATAGAAAGACAAAATCTAAAATTCACAATACAGATGAGAATGCAGCCGTGCCTGGCAGGGCAAGTTTTATGTCCTGCAAATGCTGCATGGGTAGGGCACAGAACAATCACTTGAGTTAATATAAACGTACTTTGTTCCATGGGGCATTATAGTAAATTTGGTTTCTGCTCATTTATATCCTGAGGATCTGGGCCACTCGTTTCATGCTGTATTTTTATTGTATTTAGCACAATATTTTTCTGAAATGTGCAGTGAATTACACAACTTCCTGTTTTAAATTCCATGGTAACTGTTCTCCTGCTAGAAGTGGATTGCTTTTAATAGGATTGTGTCCCTTTTTGACAATATGTGGTTATGTATACTCCATTACCATCCTTATTATTCATATTCTGTATCAAGAGAATACAAGCTCACAGGGTGAAACTCAGCCTGTGATAAAGTCAGTGGCAGGCCTCCAGGGCATTCAGGAAGGCTACATTCCCATCAGGGTTTTTGCATTCCCACCACACCCTTCTGCTTGTCAAGCTAATGAAGCATCTCCTCTAATTGCACTGGAGGGGAAAGCCTGGTCTGATTATAACCCTAAAACACAGTCAGATCTTTTTTCCTCAAAGCAAGTGGGTCTGGCTATAACCTTTGAATCTCAGAGTCTCTCCTGCACTTCTAACCTCTGGCTTTAGACATGAAGCATCCATCAGGAGATGCCTCCCTCCAGGACAGCTGTGGAGCAACCAACAGCCACCCCTACCCACCATTGCCTAAACATATAGCAGGTGAACAGAGCACCCCCTGAGGAATATATGAAGGATGCAGATCTGACAGCACAGACGTCACCATCACTTTTTTTTGTTGTTCCAGTCTGCTCTTATGCTGAATAGTTCCCTTTTGACATAGGGTTAATGCCTGTCAGTGTAATTTGGCAGCCTTGCAGATTCAAAATATGCCTCAAATAATTTTTCTCCAGGGTTAATATTCTTTATTTTCCTTACTGCTTTAACGTGTTCGTTTTGGGAATTTCAAACACTTTTGCTTTGTTGGGAAATTCAAACACTTTGGGAATTGTTTGCTTTGTTGGGAATTTCAAACACTTTTGCAGCAAACTAACAGTCACTACCGCGCATAAAACTAAATGTAGATCCACTTCATTCTGAAATGTAACAAATATCAATACAAAATAACAAGCACATATGTGCATGCATATATATATATAGAGAGAGAGAGAGACATGTTTTTATGTAATACAAAAGAGTGTATTTGGTTTATCACAGAAACTTAAAACAGTAAGATTGTAACATTTAAGTGTAGCTGATTTACCTGCACAAATATATTCTATGCTAAGGAATTTTTATGTTCACGTTATGGACTTTGTTCAGGAAAATATTTTTTGAAGAATTCACTACTAAGATAAAACCTTTGCTACAGGACTTTTTCATAAGCAGATTTTTGCAGCTTTATGATACCAAATGTGCAAATTCTTGATACCTTTCCTGTGAAGGGTGTTTCTAGAAAAAAAGGGGAAAAAAGGAAGGAGCATTTCTATGTATTTTCAATTAAAATATTTTATGCTCTATATTTGATATGCCATACTTGAGATGGGTTCTTCTGCAGGGCATATACAACTCCTCTTTTATAACTGATACTACTAGTCAAACAGTAAGGTATCTTCTGCATGCCAGAGTTAATAACTGAGCTAGCAAGACCCGTTAGTAGAGAGAATACACTGCGAAGCCTTAAGATCTAAAATAAAAGTAAGGTTGGGAAGGAAATGTTCAGTAGCACTCAGTACAGCAATTAGAGACAAAGAGTTTCAGAAACATCTCAGAAGGACAGAGAGATTGCAACAGTACACCAGAAGACGTGACAGCCCCATCCTAAAATGCAGTTGTTTCAGAGATGACCCCAGGAAATGTGGCCCTGCCTTGAGGCATTAATTTGTCAAGTTTTGGCCCAATAAACTACTGTAAGTATTTCTCATGGACTGCCATGGTTCTTCTTCACAAACCTTGAGCTAAAAACGTTCAGAATTGAAGACAAAACCCCACTGTGGACCTCAGGGACCGCTCACCATCCACACTACATAGCATGGGAGCTGCTGCTCTAAGATAACACCCAGCTGCCACAACATTTGACTGACTTTCTACCTGAGTACTGTGAAAAGGAAAATGAAGCCTTATAAGTCCTATTCTCCCTGGAGATCCACAGTTATCTTGCCTGCTCTGGGCCATGGGGAATTATGCAGGAGTATTGGCAAACACCCTAACAAACTCATGGCGCCTATCTCTCCTACCCCAAGTGCAACAGAGCTAGTAGTGATATCAAAGAAGGGAAAAGCCACCACCCTGCCGTGCATCTGTGTGGGAAAGGAGGTGGCAAGGACTGGTCATTACTAGGCAAAGCTTGACATGTTTACACTGAAGCCATCAACATACTGCTCATTCCAGTATAAGCAGATCAAAGCAAAGGGCATTATTATATATTTGTGTAGACCCAACAGTGTGTTAGGCACTTAATTTGCCATCTGAGGCTGTTCCTTTTGCTGTGATATTTCAGGCAGGGATTCCCATTCATCATGTTGATCCTACTCTGGGGCTGGAGCACAAGGTCAGCTATCATTGGCTCTGTCATGCTCAAAGGCTGCAGTGCTCTGGTAATTAAGACTGTTAGATGGGAGGGCCTCTTTTCCTGCTATTTGATGTAGAGTAGGTGCAGATGAAAGATTTATAGTTTTAATTCAAATACAGGACTTGTCTTTGACAACTTAATTGTGTTTGCAGAGAAGTTCTGGACCCTTTCTCTTGCCAAGTCATTACAGAAAGGCCTCACATCTTGGATCTACCAGGAAGCTGTTTGGATTAAAGAAATAACCAAAAGGACTCTGCATTAGTTCTGATAGAACAGATAAACTTTTGCTTGTCCTTTTTCTGCTTGTAGTAAATATGTTGCTTAAGATGATAGTACATTTTCATACCTCAAGACCAAAGTAGGTATACATTTTCCTAACTTTTTTTCTGTGTCTATACTCATCTCCATAAACAGAATTTTCTTTTTTTTATAGCACACTTGTTAAAACCAATTAATAAGGCTGGTAAAATGAAAGGCTAGACTGAACAGGATACTAAATGCAGGTACTTGTTCCTTTAATAAAAATGTGATTATAAATAATAAAATGTGGTTTAATTTCAAGAGCAAAATTGCTTTTACATTTGTTTTTTTATATAAAGTCATTGCAAATCTTCACAATATTCACAAAGATTTTCCTTGTACCCATCCAGTAGGTGCTATATGCCAGGACCTCAAAGAAAATTACTTTAAAAAGTCAGGAATCACTCAAGGCACCAGACCAGTATACACAGATTTCTCAAAGATAAATATGTAGTGTTTGAGCCCACGCTGATTGTCTTGATCATCAATGTTGGCTTCTACCAGCAGCTGCCAGCAGAGGCAGGCTGTTACACTCTGCATGGACAGAGGGAGGAAGATGATGCACTTTTTTCAGCAACTTATGGAGCAATTCCCAACAGGCAGAGTGGGAAATTCCTAGTATGAGAACACCTGTCTCTTATGCCTCGCTCTGGAAGAGGTGGCAGATGGTCAGACTGGTGAAGACAATACACCTTGCACACTGTTTGTTTTAGACTAGATACAAGGAAGAATTTGTTCACCCTGGGAGTGGTGAGACACTGGAACAGGTTGCCTAAGGAAGTTGTGGATGCTCCATCCCTGGAAGTGTTCAAGACCTGATTGGATGGAGCCTTGAGCAACCTGGTCTAGTGGAAGGTGTCCCTGCCATGGCAGGGGTTTTGGAACTAGATGATCTTTGAGGTCCTTTCCAGCCCAAACCATTCTATGATTCTATGATCCACTTGTTTGGGCATGGGGTCTGGGACCTCACTCCAGCTCTGTTTGGTATAATCCTGCATCCCTACATACAAACTGGCCCTTTTACAGCAAGGAAACTCAGCTTGTTCAAAATTAAAAAAAAAAAACAAACCAAACAAAACAAAACAAAACAACTTCCTCCCCTCTTTATGCTGGGTCATGTAAGGGAACAAAGCTAGGCTGCTCTGTTTAGGTGGCTCTCATTACAGAGCATTTGAGGGTTTTACAACCATTGCTGCCATCATCCTCATAAAAGGAGCTGGAGCACAGAGACTTAAAGACTGGCATTTAAAAAGGCATTTCATCCCCTAAAGTGGCTGATAGTTTCCTGGTGAGATCATCCAGAAGTCCCTAGCAGGGCATTTTTCTCAGCATAGATGAGTATATTCAAGATCATAAAAGCCTTCAGACCATTGCTATCTAGCCCAGAGTCTAGTGAGAAGCAGAACAAGGAATTTAATCCCAATCTCATGAGATCCTGATATACAGCATTTTCTCCACATACACAACCCTCTGCCAGTGAGGTACTACTCGGGGCATGTGGTGTGCTCCCTTGCAGCTCGTCTCCAAAACGGAGAGCAGAGGTGGTGGGGAGGATGCACATACTATTGGGAAGCAACACAAGTGCTACAGGTGGGACAGTCTCTGCAGGTGGATCAAGCGAGAAGAGGACATTTCACCTCCCCAGGATCTCCAGTTCCTGCTCCATCTGAACAATGCCGCTTCCCCTCTGACCCCAGCAGCCCAGCAGCTGTGGAGAACAATAGGCCCCATTTAAAACAGTGGGAAAGAAGGACAGTTACTTGTCCCAGGCAGTTGAAAAAATTTAAAGCAATTTGATTTACACTAGAGGGGAGAAGAGATAGTTGCTGGTCGGATTGTTTTTTTCAGCCTGGTTTCCTGGTGAGCACCAGGACTGTGCAAGTTAGCTCCCACCATGGGTTATTGCCTGAGACCCCAAACCACAGACATCCCCCATGCCACAGGGCCTTCCCAGGGACTGCTCCCCTTCTACCCCAAGGCAGCCCTCATCCCAGGCAGCAGTGAGCCATTGGGTTTCATTCTGGGGGTAGGAAAGGGAAACGGCCTTCAGCATTTTCTTGAGCATCACCTAGGCCTCAAATGAGGGTTATGACCTCTTAGGTAGAGGCAGACAAAAGCTAGCCAACTGAAGAGAGCAGCTCAAGGGTACAGGTCCTTGGCCTCTTCAGCCAGAGGCCATAAAGCAGCAGCAGGTACCTTTCCTGGGGCCAGTGGAGGCCACAATGGTAGAAGAGACATCTGTGATACCAGGGGTGGCACTGTCCATCCCAGAAGATGAAAGCTGTGCCCTCTTTTTACCCATTCTGCAATTAACTCCCCATTGTAGCTTACACTACAAATAAATCTCATCACTTTACCGGATGGTGGTACCAAATTCTTCACACATGTTATAATCTAGATTCAGACCACATAGCAATGGGACAAGAGGAGTCTTTCAGTCAAGAAGTGTTTTTCCCTCACATTCAGGAGTGTACCTCCTGGCTGCCATATCATCTCTGCAGGACACAGCCTGAGGAGAAGGTTCATCCACGTTTCAGGCTCTGGGGCAACCTGATCTAGATAAAGATGTCCCTGCTTACTGCAGGGGAGTTGGAATAGATGACCTTTGGGGGTCTCTTCCGGCCCAATGCATGCTATGATTCTATGATTCTATGGTTTTGCCAGAAAAAAAAAAAAAAAGCTCTTCATTTATAGGCCTCTCTGCTCAATATAATCTGGAGCCAAGACTACCCAGCAGTGTTTACATAGGTCAAAAACATCAGATCTACATTTTCATGGTTTATTTTTTACCTCAGAACATCTTTTTAATTTATACATCCATGGATCTTCCTCACCTCCCAGCTAGGTCCAAATTCCAACTTTCCTCTGCATTTGCTTAGTGTTCCTAACAACCTGGCAGCACACACTAGTTGTACACACATGGTTAAAAGATATGGCTTTATAAAGGAGGAAGTTTTACAGCCCTCAGTTTTAGTCTCATGGTGCAATTTAATGTTAGAGCAGAGCCAGTTGTGTCACCATGTACTGATGCTCCCACTTCAGAGAGTACTGCAGAAGCAAGCAGGAGACATCCAAGAAAAGATTTAGCCCAAGTGTTTAAAAAAGGACACAGGTTCCTTTAACGAGGCAATGCTGACAGAACAAGAAGCGTATTATCAGTGTAAAGTAGAGGAATGTCTGTAGGAGATGAAGGTTTTGATGGTTTTGAAAGTTTTCTGATTGGGCTGATTTGTGCTTGGTGCAACAGAAAAGGAGGGCTGGAAAGGTAACTTCACTGCCTCTGAAAACGTGAACGATTTTTCTCTAAATACCTGAAAGAAGATTTAATAGCTTAGCATTAACCATAAATCTTCGTAAATACTGGCCAATAATAGTGACAGATTTTCCCAGCTGCATCTTAAATCCATTGCTTCTTATTATAACCTCATTAAGTGAGAAGCATGACAGCTATTCCTTTAGCACATCCCTTTGTGTTTCTGCAGTCAGTTGTCATCTATCTGTTATTCTCCACATCATTTATTGTATGTGTTACCCTCTCCTGAGCTCTAGAGGAGACCCCAGACAATTCTAGCACCGCAGATGTGTGATTTTGGCAGAAACACTCAGTCGCTGTTCCTCAGAAATAATCCTGCTTTGGCGCAGGGATGAAATGTTCCAGCAGATCTTTTCTAATTAGCTGTGAATGCTGAAGGGAGAAGTCCTTCCCCAGTGTTGCTATTGCACTGCCGGACCCAGCTCTCTGGAAGTTGGTGAGCAAGTGTCCATTGACCAAAATTATACTGAATCAGACCAAATAATTCAGAGAGTCTTTCAGAAGATGAATATATTTTCAGATTATTATTATACTTCTTGATTGCTTTTTAGCAGGGTAAACTAGCCTGTGCTGAGCTCTGAGCTGCCGTGACAAGGCTATTATCAGCTTCAAAACAGTTAATTAAAAGCTTCCTCAGACTCTCTGCACTGTCCCTCTCTTCCTGTCTAGATATCTTCTGAAAAGACACACTCTCACACTCTCCTTGTCTGGGTTTTGATCAAATACATGCCTTAAAGTGTAAGAGCTATCAACAAACCTTCAAAGGTGTTTAGCTGGGTTCTTCAACAGGAGTACCTGGAACCCTGGAATGGCTGCAAACAGCAGATAATCATGGGCTAAATGTGTGAACATTTCTGACAGTAATGTGTGCAGAGTGTCACAGCATGTCTGTCCTTGTATATATTTCTGGATTTCCCACATGCTTTAAATCAGGCCAGCCATTTGCAGCTTGGAAGTATAGAAAAGAATGTGTCAGAAGACAAAATGAAGGGATATAATAATGCTGCAGACAGGAATATATAACTACTGGACTATTTCTTAAGCAGGTCTGACTTTTATTTGTGTGGACAACCTGTATCTTTATTGGAGATATTGCAATTCTCACATTACAGAACATTATCATTCAAAATACAATTTTGATTAATACCGCTCAAAACTTAAACATTGAGATAGTTCAGTTCCTTCCAAGGAGGAAATTCAAATTCACTGGGGAAGTCACAGACAACATGTGTAAACTCTTTTGTGGATGGAAAATGATGAAACATCCCAGAGCATCATTATTCCTCACTACTTCCTGAAATCTGTTCCTCAAATCCCCCAAACTAACAACCCAGTGGATTTATGATTTACCGAGAGGTCCATGGGTTTCTCAGACCATTCACCCAGCTTTATGAGGAAGTGAGGGATTACAGGGGACTACACAAGCAGGTCAGCCAAGGGTCACGTCTTGACTTAACTGTAAGTTGGTGATGACATTTTCCAGATATTTATGGGAAGTTCATTTTGGGAGATGCTCATTTTATAGACACAAGGTGGAATTTCCTGAAGCAGGTATTTCCAGTGCATCCTTGCAGAGTGACAAACACTTCCATCTCACAAGCTTTTTCAAAGACGCTTGAAACATAAAGTAATGAGACCATGCTCTGTAGATGAGGAGAAAGCTGAGATGTGCCCTTTGTCCTCATCCATGTTGCATCCCCAGACACCATTCACACACACATCTAGTACTAGACAGGCTCCCAAAATGATGCAAGAAGGAGGTGGAAGTGGAATTCCTTCCTCTCCACACCAGTAAACTGTGGGGGTTCTTGCTAGCAAGGGATGGACAATGCCTCTGTAGAGTCAACCCTGGAGCAGGGGAGTCCAGAGCCTTAACACATTCATTAAGAAACATCTGTGATTCCAAGGCAGGCTGGTGGAATTCCTCCCAAAGCTCTGGAAAGTATTGATAAGTGCCTTCTGCTGTAAAACAGTGTCACTGTAAATTTTAAGGTTGATAGCAGCAGCAGTGCAGGCAGGAGACTGCCTGAAAGCAAATGGTGTACTTCCAACTCTAAATCTCTTGCTACTCTTTAAAATGCCAGATGGACAGTTTATGCAACTCCCTAATTGTTCTTCATAAAAACTCAGAGGTGTGCATATTGCTTTACAAGTAATTAAGAAAGGGCAGGTCTGGACCATAAATGGCTTCCAGTCTCAATCGTACACATCCCAGCAAGGGATGGAAATAACCCAGTTGTAAGTGAGGGCTGGAGAAGGTGAGGACTGGAAGTGTGAGAGATCACTCAAGACCCTTATTGTGTACACTGGTTGTCTCCATTCTCAGAAGATATTTTGACTAGAATCACAGAATCATTTAGCCTGGAAAAGACCTTTAAGATTATCAAGTCCAAACATTAACATAACACTGCCAAGTCCACCACTGTGTCACTAAGCACCTCACCTACATGTCTTTTATAAACCTTCAGGGATGGTGACTCCACCACTTCCCTGGGCAGCCTGTTCTAATGCTTGATAACCCTTTCAGTGAAGAAATTTTTCCTAATGTCCAATCTAAACATCCCCTGGGCCAATTTAAAGCCATTTCCTCACATCCTATCACTTGATACTTGGGAGAAAAGTCCAACACCCACCTCACTACAACCTCCTTTCAGGTAGTTCTAAGGGCGATAATGTCTCCCCTCAGCCTCCTTTTCTCCAGGCTAAACAACCCCAGTTCCCTCAACCGTTCCTCACAGAACTTGTGCTCTAGACCTTTCACCAGCTTTGTTGCCCTTCTCTGGACATGCTCCAGCACCTCAGTGTCTTTCTTGTAGTGAGGGGCCCAAAACTGCACACAATATTCGAGGTGCAGCCTCACCAGTGCGCAGTACAGGGGCATGATCACCTCCCTGCTCCTGCTGGCCACTCTATTTCTGATACAAGCCAAGGCAGAAGTTTAAATGGAGATGATGTTAAGCAGGTCAGCGCTGTGTGGTCATAAACTAGTTCAGTGCTAGCTGGAAAATGATGATCACGGTTGTTGCAGATGCTTGATTTCAGTGCATTCGGATATAATATTTGTTGAAAGTTAGGAATGACTTTCCCTTAAAGAATGTGTTATAGTTGCTCACTACAGCTGTTCATAAATGTTTCCAAAAATTATAACCACTCTTGACAGCCTTGCTATCATTCTCTTTTATAATGCTTAGAAAAATTGTGTAGGCAGATTTTCAGATTATCACTTCCCTTTAGTCTGCATCTACAGAGGATCTGCGTTTCTTATCTGTTGGGCAACAGTAAGTTCTTTGAATACGTTCCGCAGATTTTTGGTACACCTGAGAGCACAGTGGGCTGCAGACTCAATTGATGCTGTAAGTTATATTCTGCAATATATAGCAAGATATGGCCATTCAGATTTCTGTGATTTCAATGGCAATATTTATAGGTATATCTCTGTAATCTAAATGTAAAATCTATTGAGTGACTGACACTGAAGGGAGCCCATTCTTGCAGATCTATATAGAACAAGGAAGATTTTATACCTAACGTGAGCAGGCTGTTTTCCGTTTGCACCCATTGTCTTGCCCAGGAGCATCTTGCAGTTAGCAATACTCAACAAGATAGCAAAGCACAGAGTCTACCATTCAGCACAGTGAGCACCAATACATAGAGAAGGAAATGCTGCTATATGATGCTGTTAGCTGTTCTAAAGAGGACAGCAGGATTGTATTCTTACTCTCTTTAGGAGAACTTTTAATTTTATTTTTTCCTTTTCACATGTATTTGGTCATCTGGTGCCCACACAACTTTATAAGTGATAAAAGAAGCCAAATGTTTTTATTTTTAATAACATTCTCTGGAGAGGGAAGTGAAGGCTTGAATTATTCTGACCTTAGCTCACTGTTGCATTGTGTTTCAACCAGTCACGAAACTCTATTATTTTGCTTCCACAAAAATATATTTTGCCAGCCACAGTTCTCTGTGTAAAAGAGCAAGTACAAATACCATTACCTGTAAACAAGATTTGTGCATCTACCACCCATACAGCGATTTGGAAAAAGTATTCCCATAGGCTTCTGCCCTGGGAGCTCAGTTGTGTTGGTAGTTCTAAAATTGATTTAAAAGCAAGAGTATAAATTTTTAAATGTGGATGTTAGCACTGGGGTGCACAAACCCTGAATCAGGGCAACAGCATTTCAGAAAAGAAAATAATCGATTAACAAAAGGGGTTTGTACAAGAGTGCCATTGGCTTAAGTTACAGTATGTGTTTAATTGAATCAGTTCTGTTGAAACATTTTAAAATCTGGAAATCACTATCATAAATTATTTGCTGTAGTCAAAGTGGTATAACCATAACAGATTTGGGACCCCTTTCCTAACACTCCTTTTTTCTTCCTTTCTCCTTTTGGGTTAAAAAAGTACAAACAGCATCTCGGAGCTATTTGCTGCCTTGTTATCTACACTGAGAAAGAAGGATACCTTCCCCCACCTTTTCTACCCACATGCACTTTCTGTCTGGATATTTTTCTGCTGTTATTTCTGATGAAGGGGTAGCACATTGGATAAAAACACCACCTGAACAAGATCTGACCAGCAGGCCACTAGCCAAAATATACTGTAGTGCCAGTGTAAAGGTCTGTGACCCACTTAGATACCCAGTGCTTTGCAAAGGCTCTGTCTGTAAATCCTTTGTGGTACTTATGTCCCAGCTTCTCTCTTGCACAGACTCAGCATGATGTCACACTATCAACAAACTCTAAGTAGTTTGCAGAAACAAAGTTTGTGATTTCAGTGCACAGTGCTTCTAGAACACAGGATTATCCTATTCCCCAACCCTTCTGTCTGTGAGTGCCTGTATCTTAAGTTGTATGGTCTATCCACAGAGTTTAAGGTGGGAATCTCTGAAGGAGTTAACTACTACAGCACTGGAGCTCTGAGAAGGGTGGATGTGCTCAAGTCTGTCTATCAGAGGTGGATCCTGCCTGTCAACACAAGGATCATCCACTGTGGGGATCCTGTACCAGTGACAGTAGATAGGATCCCCTTGAATGCAATTTGTTCATACCTTGTGTCCACATACAGAGATCTGAACCTGATCTGAGATCCATCAGGAAATCTGACTGAGGTGATCTGGTCTTCAGATCAGTTGAAATCTGGAAAGTACAATGGATGGACGAGTCTCAAGCGCTTTTCCTCTTGTCTTAAACTAGGTGTCTAAATCAGGATAATTTTAACTTGTCTAAATTCAGGAATACAATTAGCTAGGAGTATAGAAAGTTTTAGTATCAAACGAGTCAGGTGGAATGTTTGCAGCCTTAATAATGGTGGAGAATCAACAAGAGAAATCATCTAATAATAGAGATTTTGTGTGTGCTAACACACCTCTGGGTCCAAAACAAATGGTGCTGAGGCTTAATTACCTGCTCATTTAAAGTTTGCCAGAGTTCAGATAAGTGGTTTTGAGATAAATACACTCCAAAGAACCTTTGTTGGTCCATACAACGGGCTTTTTCCAAAAGGATTATTGTACATGTACATATTCACCTGCTTGGTGGCAAAGAAACTTTGTGCATATGAATGTTCCTTTTCTGATTGAACTTTGGAAGAGTCAGCTAATATCAACAGTTTTTTCCAGACTTCTTTTGTCATGACTGACACTACATCTCATCAGGGAATCTAGTTTCAAGAGGAGATTCAAAAGGTGAAAGATTTTTTAAATGGGCTTATTTAATATGTTTTGCACTTTAGTCATGGCAGGAAATACTTCTTTCTTCATAGGCATCTGGCTCTGTGGGCTTCAGCTCTCTGAGCATAGCAAGAATCTTTTATTTGTTTCAGACTGTCAAAGTTCCTCCCATCTGGCAATCAGGGAAGTGCAGAACAAAAGGGTGTTTCCAACAAAAAACAGCTTCAGCAAAAGCCTTTTTTAAGTTTTCAACCAATTTTGGGTCTGCATCATAAAGCAAAAGGAATGGTACAATATGTGAAGAGCTGTGCAGTGTAAAGAGCTTGCTGTTGATGTGTGTTCCACAGCTGGACTTATGGCTGCATTAGCTAGTTCTGATGCGATAAAATTCTAACAACCAGGTTTCATGTGCCAGCTGATAAATGATGGGGGGCAAATTAAAAACAGTTTCATTAGCACAAAACAACACTGTATCAGGAGTCTGTCAATTAGGTGCTAGCACAGAACATTGTCATTACACAGCCTTTTGGCTATAAATGACTGTCCAGCAACTGTACTAGAAACCTTGGTCTAGTGGATTGCTAGTAGGAGGCTGATTTCAAAGTTCATTAGGCTAAAACTTGGCAGACCAATTCTCAGGCCAGATGTGCATTTTTTATTTTCCAAAATATTGTATCAATCCATTCAAGTACCTTTGATCTAGAGCTTGGCAAACAGCTCACAATTCTCAAAGTTTCATATGGCTGGTTTTATTCCAAACTTTAGGTTAACAATGGTTTCCTTAAAAATAATAATAAAAATAGGCCTTGTAAGCAGCTAGCCCTTCAAGATAGCTGTATTAGCCTCCTGCATTTCCCCCCCTTCCCCCTCCTCAAATACTGCTTGCAAATGGCAAATAACAAAAATGCATGAACATGCCTAGTAGCCTTGTTGCCATGCTTCAGTGCCAAATTGAAACCATGCCACCCTACAATAAACCTTGACCTGCAGTGTAATTACTCCATTTTTCATGGTTTCCTACTCTGTCCTGGCCATTTCAAATTGCACTGACCTGCCACCCACTATTCCAGACAAGTTACCAGCCAGGATTCCAGCTTTTAAATGAAACAGGGTTTTAACTCCAAAATGGCATGAGGAATTTAACTGCTTCAAGATGTATCATGTATTGCTAACTAAAGCCTGAAGTGCTACCTAATATATGACATCCCCATGGAAATGTCAGCAAATGCTACTGCAGTGCAGCAATAGCAGAAGCTGCCTACAGTAAACGGAATGAGGGGGAAGATAATAGGTGTACCGGTGAGCTTCGTTGCTGGAAGTTTTCAAAATAGGTCTGCAAGTACAGCTAGATTTTTACTGAATCAAGTCACAGATTTCCAGAGGATTTTGTAGACAGAACAATATAATTGTCGATATAATGAAAAAAGGCACTGGATCGTTAAAATACATGTTTAATGGGCATCTAGTCTTTTAAAGCAGCAGTGAGTAAGCCTCAATAGAGACACAGTCTCACGCTGACATCTAAACCACAGATTTTATACAGTTCTCCTGGTAATTTTGGAGGTCCCTCTTTGTGCTTAGACCTGGATTAAAGTAAAGGTGCTGTAAATGCTCTTCACAGGACCCCACTTCTTCAGATGCACAAGGGTCTAATTTTCACTTTCATTAGTGTTTAGGATATAATATCCGTTTCTAGCCCAAGCTGATACAAAGCACACCTTGAAAATACAGTTGTCTGCCTTTCTCTGAAGGCTGCCTGGAACAAGGACTTGTGCCATATAAACCATCTGGGCGTCTTAAGCACTGTAATATTTAACTCTATCTGCATACCAGTAACGGGGAGCCTGCGGCAGAGGAAAATGTCGACTGGCCCAAAACACCCTCTAATGCAGACACAGCACATGCTTAGCTGGGCTTAGTGCAGACGTGACATATGGTCTGGCCTTAACAGAGTAAGTCAGCAGTGACACTGTGGCCTGCCTGAGGAAGGCTGCTGCGCTGTCTGGGGGAGAGGGCAATACAGTCACAGGATGGTAAGAAGCCTCCTTAATCCAGAGTGTCTGGGCTGGGAAGATGAGTCTATACTGCTCCATCAGACAGAGCTCCTGGGACCTCTTCGGAGCTGATGATGCTTTTGGCTGGCATTGCTGGTATCAGAACAGCATGAGCGGGGATAACGGCTCTCTGTGCAGTGCAGCTCTCCCATCTTCTTGTGCTATCCTAAGGCAGAAAAGCATAGTTTGGAGGGAGAGGCACTTATTCCTCCTAGCTGAAGTCTGTTTGGCCCAGTAGAGACTGTTTCAGCTACAAAGAGGGGCAAGGATTTTGCA
Source organism: Leptosomus discolor (assembly GCF_034619465.1). Classification (NCBI taxonomy): domain Eukaryota; kingdom Metazoa; phylum Chordata; class Aves; order Leptosomiformes; family Leptosomidae; genus Leptosomus; species Leptosomus discolor. Next base: position 65,575,590 of record NC_141419.1, on the reverse strand, counting down.
TCCTGTCAGGCTCTTCAGCATTGTTTCTTGATGAACAGTATTAATAAGGCAGGTGTTTTACCCAGCCCAATCGGTGTTTTGTCCCTGGAGAGGTGTAATCCAGGGGTGTGGGATAAGGATGTTCTTGTAGCAAATCTTTTATTATTTAAATAGGAAACATTTTTTAGGGGGGATATGAGCAGTGTTTAAAAGCTGTAGAGCTGGACACTCCAGGGATCAGCTGTAAAGGAAGGTTAAGCCTTGTGAAGGCTTGTACCTTGGCTTTTTTATTGTAATTGCTATTGTGACTGAGGCCTTGATGTTTTATGACCCTGGACATATGGTTATGTGGTTTTGGAGAAGAGGGTCTAGCAAAGGGCAGGGGAAAGAGGGGAGGGCAGGGAGCTTGTTGTTACTGCTGCAGTGGAATGAGTATGTTCAACTTTCCCATTCTAGTGTGTCCTAACCTACAGCATATGGACACCAATTCCACAGCCTTTACAGGGAAATCACATGGGTATTGTTAAATCATTTAATCTAAACTTTGAAAGAGAAAAATAACAAGGTGATTAAGGACAACCTGAAGCTACTTGATAATGTGATTCTGAGGGGATGGAATCGCCTTTCATTATCGAGGTAGGACAAACACTAGCTGCTGAGTGCAGAGAAGAGGTAGGTGGTGGATTTTTCTGATTTTTTTCAATAGGGCAGCTGCTGATATTCTCTCCATTATAAGAGAGACAGATGCACAGAGCAAGAGGTTCAATGCCTTCTACAGATAGCTCTATTACTTCTGAGCTGAAATTGAACCATGTTAATTTTAAAACACTGCAATATAGCCATTTTATTTCCTCCAGCTGTGTGTCTTGACTTTCAGCTAGAAAGCGGGGCCAGAAAGAGAGGGCAAAAGAAGGACTGGAAAAAATAAAACCGCAGGATGCCTGTCAATACCTGCTCTTGAGTTAGGAGACTATAAACAGGACTAGAATTGAAAGAAGTTATTAAAGTATGGTACTGCCTCCCCCTGGAAATAAGCAAAATAATTGTTCTTCTCTATATTTTTGCATGGACAATTCAAGAATTCCTTTTCCACCTGAAATCCTTAAAACTATGGGGAGTAGCTAGAGTGTCCTAACAGTGCATGCAGTAGGGCCTGCTAGTCCAATTCTTTTCATCAGATGCATCAGTGGGAAAACATCTCAAAGGCACAAAAGGTAACTGGGTACTTACTTCCTACCCAGTGCCTAAATCCCCTCTGTGCCACTGGAGACCTCTCCTTAGAAAAATGACCAATGAACTCTGAAGAACCCATTTCCAGATATGAAACTGGATTTATGGTACTAGCAACTCTCAACAGCATCAAAGTACTGAATTTATAGTTCACGTTTGGATTCTTTCAGAAAGGCTCTCTTGTTAGAATTTTGTTGGAGGTTTCCTTACTAATCGATACAAAAGTTAAGATGAGAAGAAACATCAAGGAGTGATTGGCAGGTGCCCACAAGTCTGCAGGCATTTGCTTTGGTGACACTTATGGAATGCTAGAGAAGCTGAGTGTTCCCAAAATATCAGCCCACACTGCAGGCAGTCTAAGTCATTTCATCCTACACAGAAAATAAAAAGCGTCTGCTTCTTTAAATCTTTAATGAGATGTGGCACATGCTGCACCAAGGTTTTAAAAGCTGAATACACTTTGGGACCTGCTTTACATTTCTGTTCTAAGACCATCTACAGTAAATAAATGTAGTTTAATGTATTGTACTTAAATGATACTGTTGTTTATCCTGTTACTTTTTTGAGGCAGTGTTATCTCAGTCACTGCACACTGGTAGTGCACAGTTTAGGTAGCTCTACAGATGCTTCACAGTTTGGAAGTGAGTAAGCATCAGTGGCGAAATTGCCAAATTGTTTTGTGAAAGGTAGTGCTCTGGCAAAGCCAGAGCCGATACCTTCCAGCTGTACACTGATTGCAAAGTAGCAGGAAATGGCAAGCATTACTGGATGAGAATAATTCCTAGCAGTGACAGAAGGGTGGCCTCCCCAAAAGGAATGATGAGGGAGAATTGCCTCACCTTCCTGGGGCCAGAGCTATGGCATTTCTCTGAGACCTGCAAATTTCTTCCAGGCTGTCTATGATACCACAATGCCAAACCACTAGCAACTCATTGCATTCCTAGCAGCAAAGCCTGGCTCTGGCAACTCAGTGCTTTAGTAGCCAATATTGACTTATTCTCCTAAGTAAAACTGCTTGTAACAGGTGTGTGCCAGACATACTTCCGATCTGGTTAAGAAGTTAAAGAAACAAATATGGCAAAAAGTGGATTTCAGCTGCCATCCAACAAAGCATTTATGTGCTTTCAAATGTGAAAAATCTCATTGCTTTCAAAGGACTAACGTAAGTCCTTCATATTGACATTACAGTTGTTTTTTATCTCAAATGTTGTAAAAATGCTTGATCATCTACCCTAAAATCTTCTGTTTTGGAGACATCCTGAGCAGACAGTAAGGTCCCTGACTTTTGCCATATGAAGGCTGACAAGTATGCATGCCTGCAACCCCTGTCTCTGGAAGCAGGGCTGAAGAGGGTCACAGGCAGAGCACAGCCTTGCTAGGACATGCCCAGTGTGGAGTCTATGTGCTCTGTGTAACCTAAGGGCAAAGCAGGAAATCTAAATCTTGATCTGCTCTGATCACTCCTCACCTTGGACCTGCTTCATATCTTCTACTGTGGGTGGTAGTTCTGGGCCAGGCTTACAAAACCAAAAGCCTAAAGTTATACCCGACATGGGTAGGCACCAAAACAAATATCCAAAGGACTGTGCAGTCTTAGGTGTCACTGCTTCCTCTGGAGACTTACTATGGACAAGTGTGCAGCCTTTTGAATCAGAAGGTGATTGTCACTAGCCTCCAACACGCCACTGGAGAGCTTTAGGATCTGGTGCTAGCAACTGGGTTATCCTTCAGAGCTGTACACTTCCAAGGAAAGAGATAATGTGTAGAGTTGGATTCCTTGTTCATTCCTTTCTCTGTATGCATTGTACTGAAAGTGTTTTTAAAAGAAATTTTAGTTTGTGTCTCCCAGGTCTTCTTAAAGAGTTTTGTTGATGTCTAGATCTCTGTATTGTGAAGTACCTGGGATAGGAATATATCCCCTGCTTAGTAAACTTTACCTATAATGCAACACTGACCACTCTGACAGTACTGAAGGCAAGTAGGACTAAAAATGTATGGGAAGTGATTAGACAATTTGGTCTGGATACAAAGACAAACAGAACCTCTTGGCTGCTAATAAAGAAACACTGAGTCCCACAACTCAGTGTCCCATATCCTTTGGTTAGCCATACTCCAACTTGCTGCCTTATCAAAAGCTTCTGATCCAACTCACTGCCATCACAGGAGTTTGTACCTAGAATAAATACTTGCCAAATAATATTTAGTTGTTTCATGTTATGTGAAATACATTTCCTCTGAGGAAGGCCTCTGCAGTGCACCTGCAGACTGCTGACTGCCACTCCAGTCACCATGCTATGGTTGTTTGAACTGTCTTTAATCTGAACTGTGAGAGTCCTAAAAAAACCCCATTGTCACAGTAACTACTAATTATTTTAAAATAAGCCTCTCTTCACCTAAATAATAGTTAATAATTCCTTTTATTCTTCACAGATATTTTCTTTCAAACTGTTATTACTGATTATCCTGGTTTCAGCTGGGATAGGGTTAGGTTGCACCTATTTTTGATCCCTGACACTACCTGTATTACATAAACAATTTTCAAAGAGGAATTCTCCTTTATTTTGATTAGTAGTTCCACCTTTAGATCAATGACGTAATATATCCTTAGGGAGGAAACAATTTCTGAGAATAAATGAAGGCCCAGCTTTCTGGATCTTGGAAGTAGCACTAAGATCTGTTAAAACGTGAAACAGCTGTTTAAGAAGGTCCTCAGAGGCTTCTAAAAGACAAAAGATTTGACAACTGATCTTCAAGCAAAAGCATTTGTGTTAAAACATAAGTAATATTAACAAGACTTTGATGTCTTATTATCTAAAATTAGGCACTTCTTAGCTCACTAATTTCCCCTGGTTTTCATTTTGTACAATTAACCTGCAGGAAACATACCCAGTGTGTTAGCTAAACAACAACTGGATGACAAGAAATGGATTGGTGTGACATAAATCGCAAAAAATACAATTTCTTAAGAGGCCTTGTAAAGGGCAAGAAGTAGCTTTTATTCTATTCATTCAAATGCATTTGTGCAAGAGCTCTCTGGGTTATGCTAGTAACTCAAATCTGCCCTTCCAAATCAGTGAGCTTCTGGGTTTTAATCACCACAAGTAAATGAGCTATTCTAGTTACCAACAGGGAAACAGTTGCCAATCATAGTAGAGAAGAAAAAAGACCCACTGCAGGGCATGAAATTAAATTTTCCAGGTAGTAGCCAGTAATTGATACCACAATGTGACCTTTGCCTAAAGCAGCTAATTTAGAGCTGTATGGAATAGCAACTGAGGCAGGACAGAGTCTGTGACCACCAGCACGCTTGCTCCGCAAAGAAATGACTGACAGTACTCTCTGCCTCCACAGGCAGGTAGCTCTGTGGCTTTGCAACCTGCATGCAGTGAGACTCTCACCCAATGCAGACAGCACCCCAAGAATATTTTTATATACAGATCTATTTTTAATTTTTTCTTTTTTGTGATGTGGCGTTTGTAAGATAGTTTGCATACAAATGACAAGGCATTGACAATTTTCCTTGATACTAGCATGTTGTATGTCCCATTAGGCAATGGCAATATTTTCCCCAAGCTTATAGCTCAAAAATTAATGAAGAACCTGTCTGAGTAACCCTCATTGTACCCCCTTTAGAAATCAAGCATAGCTTCTTTCAGGAGGACTCTGTACATCCCTTTTAAATTGCTAAAGTCTCTGGGCTCCCACTGACTCAATAGCAAGAGAAGCTGGTGATTCCCATGTGATATCCACACTCAGCCTTGAGCTGTACCCACAAACCAAGGCACCTGAGTAAGGCACACAGCTGGCCCAGCCATCCCAGGCAAGAGAAACAGGCATTGGTGGAAGAGTATTCATCTCAGCTGCAGGCTCAGGCAGCCTCCAGAGGTGCCCATCTCACATTTGCTATTGCTCAAAGAGAGAATCAAATGTCAGCAAACTCCTGAAACAGGCACCTCAGTTAAATGACCAAAGTGAAGGAGCATCAGCCTTGGTCTACCCGCTGAATCTTTTACAAGAACTTCAGATGAGGCCCTAAATTGCCATCTGCTACTAATGAAATCAAGAGGAGCTTTATCACCAATACCACACTGTCCAGATCAGGCTACAAACTGAAACCACACATAAGGGAGTCTTTGTAAAATGACTGTCTTTCACACCTTGGAAAATGCAGCAGCTGCTTAAAATTAGTCGTTATGACCACACTATTTGAGGGCCTTCCTATGGATTTTCTCCAGCACATTTTTCTACACAAAATTAATAGGACTACGTGTGCATCTAAAAACAGGCAGGATTCACCAAATTGGTGCCTGGAACAAGCCCAGTACCACTGGGTCTTCCTCACAAAGCACCATTTATATATCAAACCCACTGCTGACACTTTTACTGGTCTGCTGTAGCAACAGTAATGCATTCTCTCAGGCCACTGAAGTTTGAAGCTGTGCACTGAATGCAAAACTAATAGACTCAAGAAATACTGAAAATGTTATCAGCTGGGAGAAATTAGATACGTATCGTTTAGAAATGCTCCTCCAACCCCAATTGTTTCCCAGATTATTTCTTCTTACAAATATACATCCATAATCAGACATGAAATTCAAGCTATTTGATTAGAAATGTCTTCTGAGTTTGGACTTATTAGAATACAAAACCAAGTACAGAAGCACAATTAGATTTAGCTCTCTCAGCCATGTCATTTGATGACTGCATAAAACTGGAAAGCCACAGCTCTCTATTCAATTTAGACGGCAATCAGATTTAATTCAGATTTCAATTAATATTCTAATTTTAGGAAGAAAAACGCAACAACAGTAAAGAGAAAAATGAACTTCAGGGACTCTCCATACAGAATGAAATGAAGGTCGAAGTTCATAAAGGCAGCGGTGAAGAGAAACCCCACGCTGTTATTATGACCACTGCATACTAAGGAAAGGCAGCCAAACAGGAGATGCCCTTTTCCCTTTTGCTTGAATTGTGCAAAAATGACTTCCCAACACCCTCTCATCTCACCTTCCTGCATATGAGACCAATGGCTGCCATAAACTTCTTCGACCTGCTGGTAGCACTGACAAAGGAAAGATGACACTTAGTTGTCCTGCTGTCATAGCTAGACCTCACTCTCAGCCTGCTGTCACTGAATTATATTACTCTAGCAGCGAGGGCTCCAGTGTCTCTGAACCACAGAAAAATTTGAGTTTTGCTGCTCCAGGAAAAGGATGAAGTGACTTCCTGGCACAGGATATGTGTGACATCTTCCCTTCTATCCCTGCACACACACACATGCACGCACACACAGCCGTTGTTTCCTTCCTGGCACTGAGGAAATCCTTTTCTGCCACATCCTCTCTGCCTGGAGCAATGCACCTTCCCCTGCTGTGACAGTCCCCAGCACCTCCCTTGCACCCACTCAGGTGCCTTCTGCACTAACTCTTCTGTCTCAAACAGCCCTGCAAGGTACCTCAGCTAAACAGCTAAATCCATGGACAAATGGCTACTGACAGCCATCAGCATGTATAATGAAGTAGGCATCTGCTTCGGTTTGGCTTTCAGGTTGGCTGCGGTCTTCTGCTTGTTCAGGAACTTCAAGCAGAGTGTGAAAGCCAACCCACAGCGGTAACTGAAAATCAGAGTGCTGAGGGACTATATACAAAGAAAGAAACATTTTCCCTGTTTTTAACAGTCGGAGAGTAATAAGGAGTTTTATGTGAAGCAAAAGATGATAGGATATGATGTGGGTAGAATGGGAATTTTATGTGAAGAAGCTGCTTGAAATGTGGAAAACACCCCAGATACTATACAAAGCTGAGATATAAAGGGCAGGGTAGCTTTTAACTTGCTTAGTTAAGCAAGTTAAGCTTAATCTTGTTAACGTGTGGTCCTAAAGTAAAAAAAAAAAAAAAATTGGACACAATGCTCTGCTATTGCCCTTGAGTGTCAGTGTGGTAGAAGTACCCTCATGCAGAGGCGATACCAAGGCACTGCCTGATGAGGCACTGAAAGCCGATGCTTTCCATCAGGCAGGCAGAGGCCAGGCTGTGGGAGATGGGGGCCAAGCTGTGCTTGGGGGCATGGGCAGATGCCTGCATCAGAAGTGAAGAGCTGGAGTCTTGCTTCAACACTAGCTCAGGCAAGGAGGCCATTAGCCCAACAATGGCCCAAGCTGATAAAGCCTTCCAAAAATTAGGAAACCCAGACTGACACAGCTAGAGAACAACAGCCCTGCACAGCTGAGCCTGCACTGTGCCATGCTGCCCTGTGCTCCTCCAGCACTTTTCCCTGCCTGCTCAGGTTTCCCCACCACCAGTCTTACCACTCCTTTCCACGGTGTAGTGGTAGACTGTGTAGCCTGTGTTGTAGCCTGTGTTGTAGCCTGTGCCTGACACATTGAAAATCATGTTCATGTCCTTTACTTCCCATTTCAGAGCTACTTGCTGTTGAATTAAAAGGGAGCTGCAAGCATTTTGCTCCTTGGAGAAGCCTGGTTATGGAGCCCAAAGACTGGGAACATGTTTACTGCCTTCATCTCCTCTTGCCAGTGCTCCTCTCACTCCCTTGCTCATTGGTTTTTTTAGTCAAGCCGTGAAATTTCAGTGTTAATCCCTATGAGGGGTAAGAACAGACAGCCTTTCTCCTCAATATGTTCATCATCATCTAAATAACTGACTCATGAAAAGAAATTCAGCAAATGCATTTTTTCTATCCTAAGGAAGTCCTCTTTCAGCTGAGTTAAAGGCAGTACACCCTTGGCCAGCCTTTGGTAGACCTGACCTTTTTGAAGTGCCTTGTCATGGAGATTGGCAGCTAGCCAGGGCAAAAGTACTGCATAGAGTCAGGCTGAGACCTTGGTGAACCAGCACAATGAGGAGTTCAATAGCCAATCAATAAGACAGCCGTCAGAATTAACGTTAAGGGAGTCTCATAAGGAACACAATTAATTTTATGATAACATCTATGAACTAACAGTTGAGCATCGTTAAGAGATGTCACTGCCCTCAGAGCTTCTGATGAAACCAATTATCTAACTGTGTGGAGGTTATTGTTCTGCCTACATCAAAAGTTGAGGGAAATAAAGTGTAAAAACACCAGTTTCTTTATAAGCAACAACATAGTCTGCGTGTGTCATAGATTGATACTTATATTTGTGTAGCCACGCGAAGATTGGTGATAGTTTTTTGAAACCTTCCTCCCTAATCACTTCTCTGCAGCACCAGCAGCGCTCTTGTTTTGTTCACTGTTACAAGTTCTATCCTGAGCTAGGAGTTACATGTTTTCAAACTGCTGTATAAGGAAGGGCAGTATTTTAAAAGCGTAAGAAATAGGCTTAATTTATCTAGTAATTATAGCTGAAATTAATATCCTATATAAAATGCCAGTAATATCTGTATGTCTGTTATTATTATTTCTTTATATGCATAAACATATGCACTTTTTACCCAGATAGTATTTTCTGAAAAGAAACAGCTCTTTTAACCTCAAAGAATATTCTGATCCACACTAGCCAGAAAAAGTTTAATTTGGACAAAGTCCAGATGCGGTTCTGAACTTCACAGCTGTCACAGCTTTCTTCAGCAAGCAAATCCAAAATACCAGGTTTTAATGATCTTTCCATACATTTTCCCCCCACAACAATATGCCTGGATCAGGGTCAGAAATTCCTGAGTTTATGGCTTCAGTTTAATCTTTTTGTATGTCTCCCATTTAGATACAGAACAAAATGGAAGGAAGTGTAAGAAACTTTCTGCTTCTCAATGTGGCAGAGTTCTTACAAATGCAACAACTTCCCTGGCATTTTTATTTTGGGATGAAATCTGACAACACAGATTTGAAATTTTGACAGGATTAGGCCCTACTCTCAATTCAGATCTGAGCTCTAAGCTACACCGACCCCACACAAAGTCTCATTCAAATGCTTCCTAATGCTGAAGAGGAACAGAAAAGCTCCCCAGTCCTATTTGAGGACATTACTCCATGCTATCTCACAGACTTTTACTGTGATATTCATTAATGCTCTAATTTCTCTGTCCAATCATCTTTTTCAGCCATTTCAGAATATCTCTGAACCTGCTTTGCTGTGAAACCTCAGGATTTCTTTTCTCATCGTAATGACAGCATAATGAATTTTTTTTTTTTCATCTTACTGATGATGGGAATTGGCAGATTCTATTAATGATGTTTTTGTATTGTGTTGGTCTTCATAATCTTTTTACCTGGTGCTGGATAAAAATGTAGCACAAGGTATGATATTTCACTTGAGGTCTTCTTGATCAGAAAGGACTCAATTCTGACCTGCAACACACAAAAAATGAATGGAAACAAGAGAAGAAGTGAAAAAGCATTTTGCACTGTTAGGAAACATTTTACAAAAAAAAAAAAAAACCAAACCAAAACCAACAAAAAAAAAACTATACCTGTATTTATTAGGACTGTAATTTGTTGGTTGTGTGTAACTTTTCACAAGAGCATGTGGAAATAGAAAGGGGTCATATATAGACAGTGAGTAGTCTCCAATTCCTAGAATACTGCAAGAACCAAAATCTGCAGGGCACTGTTTGTAGCATTTGTATTGTTCATCTGCTGAGAATCTTGAAAGCAGCCTTTTTACAAAGAATCTCTGTGGCGTCTTAATTACAAGTTTAGGAAAAAAAGCCAAAGAATATTTCTGGCAGCACCCACCCTGACAGGAAACTCAAACATCTTCAAGCATATAAGCCAATGAAGCTGCTGAAACTGAACTCATTCAGAGCAGGATTTTGTTTTGATGTGTGTGAGATGAGCCTGAGGCTGGAGGTGACTGTGTCAAGCAGAATGAAAGAGAAGAAGCAGGAGGAGGAGGGTGAGGATGAATAGAGCACCAAAACATGCTTTTTCTGAGTGTTTGGTGGGAGTTTGCATGCCCAGCCTGCTGCCTCCTTGCTCCTCCTGCACCCCTGCCGAAGCCGTTTGCCCTTGGGCATGACACCAGCCCTGAGCAGAGAAGCTGTGACTTGCCCAGCAGGAAATTAGCATTTCCTGATGCCCGTTGGGGCAGACCATGTGCACAGGGCTGGCATAAATTCTCTTCCTTTCCAGTATGTGCCAGCTACTCACAGACTGACACTGTAATTTTACTCCCTTTCAATGTTTCCTCTGCTTGACACAAGGTGCATCGTCTCCTCAAGCTGTTAATCATCAGTACAAATTCCCTCTGGCTTCCTCTGAGTCGTTTCTAAAAAGATCTTGCACTTTTTGATCTAGCTTAATATTTATTCTTCCTGATCTCATTTGCATTCATGGACATTCATACAGACTCATCAATTTTACAACCGCAATTAGCATCAGCTTAAGGTGAACTCCGCCAATCAGACAAAACAGAACCCATTTTGATCTGCCAGGCTTAAATGAGTAGAATCTACTGAACTGAAAGCAGTGACAGCAAGATAACATAACAGATTGCAAACAAAATCTTTTGCATATTGGGTAAGCTAAGATTATTGGGGACCAACACACTTGGTAAACTAAAATGTGCAGAAATCCAATTTGCCTTCCTAAGGTGAAGGATTAAAAAAAAAACAATCAAACAAAAAAACTCCAAACCCAACCAACAACTAGCCAACCACAAAAACAACTGACTTCCCCATCAGTAAGCTATTCAGTCCTTTATTCACATTCTGTAATTTGACTCAGGTATACAACATTTCATTTTCTATAGCCATTGTGTTCTTGATATTGCATTTACATGCCTAGCTTTCTGTTCTGGGTAGGTTGTTCTTCACAGCTCAAACAAATAGCTGTGAGATTTTGTTTCTAGAACAACAAATCTCTTTTCACTCCAAAAAGATTTCTACCCTGGTTACCACCAAGCATTTTCTTTCCTCACTAATAAAGCAACTAAGTAGTTTTTTTCTTCCTGAAAAAGCATGACACCTGAAGGGCGATTTGAGCTGAATTAGTGAGGAAGGACATCTGAAGGAGTATTTCAGCTGCGAAGTGAGGAAGGCTTTGCACAAGCAGGGTCCCCACACACTGCTTCCTAAACAAGAACTGGCAGCAATCTCCTTCACTGAGTCCCCATCATCTCTCTGGAAGGGACACAATTGCGATGGCCTGTGAGCCATTCCTGCTGCTAAACAACCAATAAATCTGGCAGGGGGCAAGAAGGACTGCACCCTGAAATGTAGCTCAGCTGGCACATGCTGCCCCTTTACTTAAAGGAAATTTGGAGAAACATTCAATGGCAAGGTGCTTGCTTTGGCTTTTATAGATGGAGGGGTTGAAGGTGCCGCTCCTTTTAGGAAACAGCTGAGCTTCTGTAACAAAGGAACTGGCTGAATTTAGCATTTTAAAATATTACTAGTAAAACTGCACAAAATGAGGCATTGATCCTTCTGCATATTCCATGCATGGACATCATTGAAATGCTGTCACAGCAGCCATAATGTCAGTGTCCAGAAAATCATGATTGCAAATCACTGCACAACCAGATCCTAGCAGACTCAGAAAATTAGCAGTTAATTTTTGTGTTCTCCAAATACACAAATCAGTTTCTTGTATCGTAGGGTGCAAATACTGCCCTTGACTGGGCTGAAACCAATGAGCTTGCATTTCTATAACTAATAAGTACAACCCTTGACATTTTTCTCTTCTTGGAACCAAATGCTATTCTGCTGCCTTCTGCTGCTTGCCTCTGTGGGTTCTTCTCTTCAGCCTTGAGAGACCTGGGTTGGCCTTATAGGGACAGTGATAAATATAAAATTCAGGTAAGAACAGGTTCCTTTACCTCAGTTGCTCTTTTCAACCCTAAATTGCCTCCACCCTGTCTCAGCATTCCCTGGAGCAGCATTGCCACTGACTGGCAGTCCTCGCTATTCCCCAGCTCTCATGCCTTCTTTCCCACCTTCTGCTAATGGCTGTCTTTCCAAAGCTCTTCAAAAGCAGAATAAGACATGCTTTGCAATTTGGTTTGTATATGTCTTTAATTAAATCTTCCTGTTCTCCTGAGCTAATCTCACACTTTCTGCACCCGGCAGATTAGTTCACTGTTCATTTCCACAGCTCTCTGATGAGACAAGCTCTTTTTCAGGTCTGTGATATTGCTTTCATGGCTAATTTACTTTCCTCTGTTAGAATAGGAATTTTATGAATCTACTCACATTGCAAATCCTCTCCATCATGTTCTTAAGGATTTCCAAACTTCCAAGAAATGAAACTGTTCCTCTCTCACACTCAGTTTCATAAATGCTACAATTTGCTATAGAGTATTTTATGGTGTACTTATGCAAGAGTATCTGTGGTAATATGCATTTATAGGACACCCATAATTCTATAATGTTGCAGCGTTAGCCAAAGAATGAGTCTGGGGAAAATGGGAATGGGAGTCCATTCACCTACTTCTTGGATTACTCCTCACAATTTATAAAACACTTGGTGTCCAGACCATAACTTTGATGGGAGCAGGGGGTCAGCTCTGCAGCCAATGAAAGCAGATGGAGCTTGAGAAATTCCAGTCTTTTTATCTGTGTGCAGTAGCTGGGACTCCCTTGCAAGTCAGAAACATTTGGCTTCCTCAGAAAGAGAAAAATCTTGCTCTCAAAGTGTTGCTCCATGTTGTATTTTCCAAAACAAACAAACAAAAAGGCAGCTGCAAGATTCATCCTGAATCCCTGACCTGGCATTGAGCATAGTCCCACAGTATCTCTGGCCTGGCAGGGAGTGAGACTAAGTGTTATTTAGTGATCAGAATAAGTGGCCAGAGGCAGGAAAAGATGGGGATCTCTTAAACCAGCTTTAATATAATAAGGAGCTACTCCCTCAGTCAGGCCAGGGAAAGCAGGTATACAGAGCAACTTCTCTGCTGTAGTAAGTGCTGGTGGGTTAGCTCAACTACACTCTGTGGCTGACCCATAGCACGAGGTGGAGATACAGCTCAGGTTTTGCCATCCCTTCCAAAAATTGTGACAAAAGTACCTTCTGCCTCACATTCTGCCCACGTGTTTGAGTCAGTGGGTGACCTGTCCCTGAAAGCTGATGCCTCTAGGTAAATTGATGTTTGGATACAGGACTGAGAAACCAGTGATTCATCAGGATATGGAAATTCTTCTAGTATGTTAACTATGTATTAAGAATACTTTATTCTAACAAATGTGAAAGTTTGTTCAAAATAGTGATGAGGGCTGGTGACTTTGGACAGAACTGAGGAAAGGCCAAGAAAGAAAGAAATTCACTGGCAGACCAGAGACCTGGGAAGGACATAGCATGTTTATATAGGATCCTAACCCATATCTAAAGATCTACAAGAAGATCTACATGACTCTAAACAACCTTCTCCTCAATGAGTCCCCCTGGAGCTCGTAATCTCAGTTTATGGGGGTAAGGATTCGGCACTAGTCTCTGAGCTGTCTTCACTTTGATTCCTGCCACCTGTCCCAGCTGGACTTTCACAGAGAACTTGGATTTCCAGAGGCTCAACTGGTACAAACTGAAGAGGTAAACTGGTCCCTGGTAGGAGGCTGAGGACCAAGGGCCTTCCTGGTGCTTGGAAGTGCAGTGTTGTAGAAGAACAGGGCCAACCTACTCAGTGTCCTAAGAGCTGCCTCAGATGTCAGCGATGCAGGTAAAGACCTGCAGTCCACAGCCATCTACCTGCTCTGCAGCAAGGTAAAGCAGCAGTTGTGAGGAATGCCTGGGCAGCCGAAACCAACTGAGTGCTCATGGCCCATGTGCTTTCTGCTGGCATTTCCTCTCCTCCAGCCACTGTGGTAACAGTGTATGGACTGGCTTTATATTGGAGAGGTTGACATTGGTTTGGCAGGATTTAATCCTAGGTGTGTGTTCTAAGCTAGAACAAGTATCTCTCCATCTCTGCTGCCTTGAAACATCAAGCGGTGGGAGCAGAAGTCCTTGACATAGCACTGTTTGCCATAGAAAAGCTAGGAAATATGTCAGAAGGCAGCAGGGCTAGGGTAAAACCGGACACTTTCAGCAGATGAGGGGAATGTAGTGCCTTAGACAGTGGCTCCACGGGTCCCTCCTACCTACAGTGGGGCTGGCATCAGCTTGTCCAGGTGGACACACATTCAGAGCACTGCACTTACTTACTCGCTCAGCTCTGCGAGGCCTTACTGCTGAAGAAACAGCCTTTACGGAGCTACAGGCTTCATTTTTGTGCCTAGCCACAGGCGCTCCCCCTCGGCAGTTCTTATTTATGGGCTGAAGTGCTGCTGAAACCATAAACATTCAAGGGTTCAGTTGCTTTGTTTGCCTGGGGTGAGAATGAGGTGGCAGCTTTTGCAGCCCCATTCTGGCCATTTTCTTCCTGTCAGGGTGCAAGTGCCAGCTGAGGTCTGGCACCTTGTTTTATTGTGTGAAGACCGGATAGAGATTTCTCAATTAGCTTTAAATTAACTGCCTCTTGTCATTATGAGTTCCCTGAGGATGGGTGTGAGGGTGCTCTCAAAAAGGTTGTTAGGCAGCTTGTCTGTGTGTCCACTATCTGGGCACCCACCAGGCTGCACCTGCCATTTTCTCATCCCCAGGTTTAAAGCTTTAATTAGGAACCTCCTGCCTGTCTAGTCTTCACAAGCACCATCTGGCATGCTGCAGAAAACATGCTCTGTTTTCATTACTGGCAAATCCTAGGGAAGTCATTTGTGTGTGTTAGAGGCAGGGACTGAAGAGGCAGAGAATGGGGGTAAAAACTTCCAGAACATTTCAGAGTGGAAAGAACCTAAAGGGAAAATGAATCCTGCATCCAAGCTTGGGTTTGCACTTAGGATATTTATGAATACGAAGTTTTATGCAAACAATTTCATTGTCAGGACTTCTGCATATGGACTGTGTTGCAGCATGATGGGGCATGACCATGTTTACCACTCCCCAAGCCAGAACTGGAAAATATGAGACTTCATCTTATTTATGACTTTGCTTTTCAGTGCCCATCATCACAAAGATTCAACATTTTGTCTCCTCAAAATTCACAGGCACACAAAAGATTTTGTTACAAGATAGAGCATGTCTGGTTAAACGCAAATCTTTGAACTGACTCTGCTGCAATTTTGTAGTATCCTGCACTCAGAAATGTCTGTGACTTTTTCATATTAATATGTATTTCTTGAATTTCTATCACTGTTCTTAGCAGATTTCTAAACTGTAGATCGTAATTCTAAACACACAGCTGTAGCTACTGAGACATACCTCCGATTAACAAATCTGTGAATGAAGAACAGGCACTGTACCATCCAAAATCTTGAAAGCCTATCAGAAGGGTGGTTGCCTGTGGTTGCCTGAAATACCTATCAGTCTAAGAGAGAACAACGACATTTTTGACAGCATGTCTTGGAAACTTTACAGATGGGGAACCCCACAAACTGTGAATTGTATTTGTAATGCCCCTTCCTCTGATAGTCTGCTGTTGTGACGAACTGCAATTGCTCCAGCCTTGGAGCATATGAAAAATACACAGCAGTGGGACAAAAATGTATCCCAATCAGAGCTGGCTGCTGGGATGCCAGATTTGTCCATGGCAAGCTCGGAGGCAGCAAGCCATACAATGCAAGAAAACACTCAAGTTTTCAGTGCTGCAAATTACACATGAAAAAAACCTTGAGTTTTAACAACTCACTTCTGCAACAAAAGAAGTATGAGTCCAACTAGCAAAGTAAAGAAAATACAAATAGGAGAAGTTAAGTTTAATGTGTCTGTACCAACTGTAATTTTAAGAGGTGAATAAAGGGACAAAGCCTTAGAAAAATAAGGGAATGGTGGCAAAATATGGATTCAGTTGGATTAGGTTTCTTACTGCAGGAAGTAGTTTAATAGGCATCTCTTCTTGAGGTTTGTATTGGACCGTTATCTCTGTATGGGGCTAGTGAAGACAGCTTTTGGATACGTCAGCTTTCACAAAAAGTAGCAAAAAGTGGCACAGGCAGTGCAAGTAGAAATGTTCAGGTTAAACCATAACTAAGCACCCATTTCTCTCAACCTCCCTTCTGCCCTTGTGTTTAACCCTGTTTTTCTCTAAGCTGTAATATTGCTGTAGTGTCTTGTTTTATGTTGGAATTGGCTGCATTTTCATGATGAAATTATTGTACATAGTAAAGGACTGCAGGATCGTTGGCTGAATGTATGCTCATACTAATGTTCAATTTGGTTTGAATTTTGGATGCAAATTGCAGTCAGTGTTTATTCCATGGGAACCATTGGTCTTAACCCTCAGGGTTTAAATCCCCAGGTGATAAGATAGGCCATATAACCTTTAGCACTGAGGAAACCAAAACACACTGGGCCATTATTCTTTGTGGTTGCACACACAGAGGAAGAAGCTACTCTTTCCTCATCCTTAATTTGGTTTTCCGATATCCCCTGGGGATCTGTGGGGGGCCACCGCAGGCACACATGAAAATGGCAGTGGAGCCTTAGGTCTCTAAAATTCACCTTCGGTGCCTGCTCGCCAAAGCATTTGGAGGGAGGCTTTTCAGAAGCTCGCACTGAGAGTAATCAGGAGCTGGTGGGTGCCTGCTTGCTCTGTTGAAAACCCATTCCTAATTGCAGGCAGTGAATGCTTTGGCAAATCTGCTCTCCTCCCCTGGAAACTCTCACGCTTTTGAACTCTCTGGACACAATTACAGGTCAAAGTCTTTGTGACCACTCCTGACATTATGGTTTCAATGGCATTTTGCCTGGGGGCATTAACATGTACTTCTCTCAAGTCGAGCTGAGAGGACCTTTATTACCTCGTAACTGTTGTTTTGTTAATCTACTGATGGCTCTTTAGGAAACAACAGAGAAAATGCTTATTAATGGCGAAAGCTCCATCCACTGTAAAACAGCATGCCTCCAAAGAGATCAGAAAATGATGAAATGTGGAAGGAAATGTTACTTTCCCCCTACCTATCAGCCTGAAATACCATATCACGAGTTTTGGCAGATCCTTAGAGAAGGTAAAGGTCTGCATCTCACAGACTCATGGTAAGTGTAGGGACAGCAAAATAGTTATTGAAATGAGGATTTTTGTCGTGAAATAACATCCACTGCTGTGTTTGGCCAGAATACAGCACTGCACAGATAAATCACTCTGAGTGAAAAGTGGGCAGAGAACTAGCTTTTATATCACTGATACCCTGAGAAGACATCTTAATGACTTTTTAAAAGACCTCAAAGGTACTAACGTCATCTGAAAAAAACTTTTTTTTGGAATGTGAGCCATTTTTGTAACTCAAGCAACATTACAGTGCTACTAGCTGTTCTAACAGGAACAAATTAAAGTAAAACTGCTCCTTGCCTTCTACCGCAGTATATAGTTTTCCAGAAGAATATCTGATTTATCACACCTTAACATAATGACTCAGCTGCATTTCTTTCATATACTATTCTCTTCACCCTCAAGAGAAAGAGGAAGTAATGTACTTGCTGTGCAGAGACTTCTTTCAGTTACGGCCACAGAACAATTAACATTACCTCATTAGCTTTTGTGGTTCCTTGAAAGCAGAAAAATCCAGATTTTCCTCTCTCCATCTGCCACTATTATTCAGCACAGACGGTTGGGTGAGAAGTAAGTTGCCTTAATTTGAACAAAATCTTCAGGGCAGAAATCCATGACTGTTAAAATGAATGTCCACACAATTCTGCTGCTTCCAAACCAGCTAATTTGGAAGCCAAAATTCATTTGTACTCTGGTAATAAGACGAGGGACTATTTAATTATCTCTGTTTTGTTTTTTCTTTTCTGTTTTTTTTTTTTTCTTTTTTAACAGTGGCACAAGTGAAACACTTGTGTAAAACCCTAGAATAGACAAGGCACAGCTTGTACCACAGATGGCTGGCAGGATGCATCACACTCCTCCTACCCTTGAATCCTGAGCTGCAGACCTTTGGCAGGTGGAAACAGGGGCATGCAGAGTACGTAACGGCCGCAGCTGAAAAGCCTGAGATTACGACCCTGTCTATGTTTAGGCCACATATTACAGTGAATCAGAGACCTCTGAGTATTCTGAACAGCACATTCTGGTCTGTCAGCACCAGGGCTGAAAGGGGGGGCATAGCATGTATATGTGTTGGGTGAAGGAATGGTCAGGCATCAGCCAGTGCTTACTGACCATCACAGGAGATGTAGGGTACAGCTGCACTGCACTGGGAGGTGGGACTGTAGCACTTGGATTCTTCAGTGCTAGCACTGATGTATTCTGATGGCAGAAATGACATTTAACAGACACTGACTCAGTCTTAGAAAGTCCTTCAGGATACGCTTCTGCATGGGACTTTTGCTTCTATGGCCCTTCAGCACATTAAACATCTATGAGGTCACTGTAAATGAAACAACAGAGCATTACAATATATTTTGCCCTCTGTCTCCACATTTCTTGAATTACACTGAATTCACTCCAAGTAAGGTATAGCAGCACTGTGAGTTAGGAAAACACTCAGCATATACATTCCTGGATAAATTTATTATCAACACTCTCAATGGTCTCAATGTAGGTTTCTATGTCATTGGCTAGATGTTTTCTCTGGAACATCAAGGGAAACGGTAACACTGTTCCTCAAATGAGGCATTTCACTACCAGTGAAGTTAGTGCCTTTCAAATCTTGGTATGCAACAGGGCACAGCTGTTTAAAGTAACCATTGAATGCAATGAATCCTTCCTTCCAAGCAGGTGAATACAGCAAACATCCCAGTAGCATAAATGTCCCCAGTACAGCAAGGGCCAACACCTAGCCCTTTAGGTGCCAGTTTCTGATAAGGAGTGGTCTCTTTGGGATGCACAGCTATTCTCAAGCTTACTGTGCTATACTCTTACAAAATCCACCAGAGGAGAATTTCACACCCACCCTTTTCTTCCAGTAGGTCTTTAACCATGATTAATGCTATTTAGGACCTGGTTCAGTAAAATGTATAAGCAACTACATAATTTAAAGCAGACATGTATCACTATTTTTTTTAACGATTTGGGGCAAAGTCAGACAAACAGGCCTAGCGAAAATGCTCCTTGGAAGAGGTAACAGAATAGTCACTTCAGAAAAAAATTAAACAAAGTACGATGAAAAAGCAAAAAGAAAACTGTGTTTACTTTTACCCTTTATAAAGGAAATATATCATTTCTGGATTTATAGGTAATTTGCAGAATTTTTGATTAAAGAAAGGCAGCTATTCTCATTGTTTGCAGAAGACTGAACTCCCATCTAACAGAATGCTACTATGGTGACATCTGCTAAAGAAAATATTGTAAGAGGCAGCTAGACAATTTTTTAAAAGTGAACAAAATTTAACCTTGCTGGGAGCAGGCATAACCATAGTGACTTAAATAGATTACCCCTGTTTTCAAGGCCGTGACATTGACTTAGTGAGTGAAAACTCAGACCTTCCATGCCCCCTTGCCGCTCATTCTCCATTACTCGCTTGCTGGCTGAAAGGCTAGGATAGAGTGATGTAAAAAATAATCAAATAATAGATTCAAAGAAAAAAGAAGGATTAAAAGCTTTCTCACCCCTACAATCTGTTGAGAAGCTCCCAAGGATTGCTGTAGCCATATTGGGATCCTTCTGTGACATTGTTCTTCACAACATGCCTAGGGAAGTTGCAACTGAAATGACTCAAGACCTCCTTCTGGGTCTTTCCAAACTGCAGCTTTCTGGGTATAGACAAAACCTTTTAACCACCTATCCAGTCACAAGTCTTAAAATTTCTAATAAGTGTACCAGGAGACTAGGTACCAGTTTCACCGAAGCAGCACAGCTCATGTTTATCATATTTCTTTTGTTTACCCAATTAAAATTTTGGATGTGAGTAAAAAATCAAGCAGCAGCATTGTACTGCATATGACTGAAGATGTGCAATTAGTATGTGTGTCTGGAAGCCAAGAGTCTATCATCAATTGCTATCAAAACCAGAATTCACATGGAGATGATTACAATTCAAACAGCTATTTGCCCTGACTTTTTAAAAGACCAGAATAAAGTAGCCTGGTTGGATTCCCCAGGGAACCTGGTGTTCAGCTGGGAGAGGCTTTAGCTTTGTTAACTGTCTAAGCACTGGCAAGTGTTTAAACTGGAATAATAAGGTATGAATTCCCAGGGTCACCAGGCCAATGCAGAGAGTGTATTTTTAAAATAAATGAATGCTTTATAAAGCAATTAATAAAACTCAGAGCCTAAGGTGGCATCTGTTCCATTTATTTCAAGAAAGGCATTGCAGAGTATCAGCAAATTGCCTTATTTCTTTGTTTGAGTTAATTTGAAAACGTATCTAATTGTAAAAGAGTCCCCAGAGGACTGCCATCAGGTACAGCAGTCATATGTGATTCTCCTGGGCTCGTCTTTGTATAAGTAACCATAAGATACATTTCACTGAAACTGAAAACCAAACCTGCTATATGAGGGTGACAGCCACACATTCTCACTTTCAAATAGGTTGGTATTACCAGACAAAGCAAGAACTTGTGCAGTCCTAATTTATAAAAAGAATCACTAAGTCTTTTCCATTATTATTTTTCTTTGCTTTGCTTTTTAGTTGTGCTAATCCAGTAAGTAAGCAGAGAAGAAGTATTGCTGGAGATACTCTTTGAGGGCATCTCAGTCTGGCAAGAACCATAATAACATGGACATTAAGTTTCTTAATCATCTATGTCTTTTCCTCCTGTATTTGAAACATTAATCTCTGGCTTGGTTCAACATGAGTTAGCCTGTAACTTTTTATACAACCACCTTTGGTCTGATCCTATAGATCCTCTATAAGTCAAAGGCAGCTTTAGGTTACCATGAAGCAAGCCTCATCTTTCACATGTGCTGTAAATGCCACATAGTTTGTATAAATCAAATAAACTACTGGACATTGACAGGATTTAGGTTTGTGTTGTGCTGCTGCTCTCACTATTCCAGGCTTGCAAGGAATATTTCAGTCTCAAGGACTCAGTGAGCAGTTAAAATAAACAACATTAACAAATCATTACGAATTTGTAATGGAAAGTGAAAAGCAAAATAAATACACATTTTTCATTTTAGAAAACTTTTGTTTAAATTTCCCAACATGATACAATATGATCACTTGACATTGCTCATTTCAGGCTCTGATGCAGATTGAGCTGCACTGCAGAAACTGTGCAAGTGAATTAACAACTTGCATTTATAACCTGACCTCTACACCAGAGTTTGTGAAAGGCATTACCATGAGAAGCCTGCATGTGGGATCTGAGGGCCTGCGCAAGTGAAGAACATAATATTTTCAGAATTGCTCCAAATATTGCCTGCAGGTTCTGTTTTCAAAATAGACATCGGTACCTCTCTCCTGGTAAACTCCATGTAACAAGGTACCAGAGTATCTTCTCACAACTAGTATATGGTGACAGTGTAAGAACTAAGTATAAGACGATTCACTTGAAATGGTGTTAGAGCAAATGTTTACTCTGTCCTCATGACTGAATCAGATCCTTAATAGGACATGTGTGTAACTGCTAAGTGTTGCCATGTCCAGCCAAAATTTCTGTACAATAACTGATGCTAATAACTCTGCAGCAAAAGTGCATTGTACAGAACAAACTATGCCTAAAAACACAAATCTAAGACCTTCATTTTGAGTTACTCTGTAAAGTAAAGCTATAATTTAAAAAATAAAGGGTTCTTTTTCAAAGCAATTTTGAGCAGTAAAATCCTGCTCTAGCTGAAGCACTATTCAGTGCCTCAAGACAGTCCTTTTCCTTGTTTACCCTTTGAAGATAACTTATACTAATCTTTGAAACGTGTCCACTTTAGGGATTATGATAGTTCGGAGGTGTGTGAGCCTGCTTGGAAGCTGCAGTATTTACCTGCTAGTTGTAACAGTCTTGCAGAAAGCTGAAATCACATACCCAAAGAGTAGGAAGAATTTTGATTACATTTTTTGGAGGTGAGAAAAATTACATCTAAAGTAAATAAAGGGCATGGACTTTCCATGGTTAAATCACTTTGTATCGATAGTTATTTCTCTTATAATCAATGGCTAATCCTGCCAGTGATGTTCGTAACTCATTATCAATAGTTAATTCTTTGGAAAATTGCATGTAGAGGGTCAGCTTCATTTAGCTATTTTAAAATTCTCTCCCTCTGGGTTTAATTGATCAAAGTTGCCCCTTTATTAACTCTGTGTTCGTAAGAAAGTACAGAATAGCCTCTTGTCATAAAACATAAGCGTACTTGATGTTTCTCCTCCTTAGGGAAACAGTTTATGTCTTTAGAGCACCCCGAAGCCCAACTCAGGAGAAACGAACTTGCCTCTGTGTAGTCCCAATACTAACCACAGCATCCTCTTCATTTTCCAGGGGCAGGAGTATGGGATGCTCTTCAGATGTAGCTGTCAAAGCAGAAGGCTTCTACCCTTCTCTTTCCTAATCTCAACTAGAGTCACAGTAAAGCGAAGGGCATTGTCTTGCAAAAAGAGCTATGACTTTCAATCGTTATCTTCAAAGGCAAGAGCATCTCATCACCTGCTGTCTGTTTTACCTGCCAGTTAAAGTAAGACACCTTCACTTTGATGTTTAAGGTTGGCCAGCAGCATAGCTTCTTCACAGCATTGCTCACAGTATGAGGAAATGTTTAATTCAAAGCTATTCAGTGTTTATTAATAGAACAAAGGAAAGCACACCCAAGCCTCACTTCTCCGTGTACCTAAAACATTACCATGGCATTGCTGACCCTTAAGTCGGCTTTTAAATAGTATCAGTCAGCTGACTTTGGGGATAGCAAAATGTCACTGCAGCTTAGGAGTCATTGCTTCTCATGACCTTATTCCCAGATCCCAGATGGAAATATTGTCAATCCCATCACCACAAGGAAGATGACTTTTCTGAAATTCTCCATATACTGATGCAAAATGGAAGAGCTGCTAGTAGTATATCCTTGTGTGTTTTCCAGATGATACTGCAGCTGCAAGGTTGCAATTGATCTCACAGCACGGATCAGATCATGTCACATGTGATCTGCTGTTATGCCCTGTGAGCTGCTCATTGCTCAGCAGTTTCCCAGACTGGTGACTTAGACACCCATATGAGAATTTAGGATGGCAATTTAAAGTGAAAATTTCCAGGTACATTAGTAATGCTACATAATGGTTGGAACCTTATTTATACTAGCTTCAGCAGAATAACTGTATCCAAATATGGAAACCTTTGATGAAAAACTGGTGTGGTCTCATAAAGGTGTGCCTCCACAGAGAAACAAGAGCTTGCACAGGATCTGTTGCACTCCCACAGGGTTGAGCAACGACATTATGAATGCAGAATTAAATGAGCTTGTGATTTTATGCTCTGGCTTTTCCACTAGCCACATGCTACAGCCTATGCTAAAGATTCTGGGGTATGGCATGGATTTTTGTGTTTAGAGGACATCAAGGGCCAGCAGTGCTCAGGCCTTGGGATTACCAAAGCTTCAGCTGTAGCCAGCCCTACAGATGTAAGCACAAGGATAAATTTCTTCCAGTGTTCGCTTTCTCCTGCACATATATGCAAAAGTTAATGAATCCTGATCCTACAGGATTAGCTGATCGTTGGAAAACTACAAGCATAAGGTAAAACTTTAGGTCGCAGTCTCACTGTGATTGCAACCTTTAGGAGACCAATTATCCATCCTTCCCTGTGTCCCATCTGGGAGAGAGAAATGCTATGTTACTTACTGGAATGAAGCCCGCCCTACATGTTGTAACCTCTCTAGGAAAGTTCATGCTGGGATATTTACAACACTGGTGTCACTGCAATAACTTTTCCTCTGAAATCTTCAAATTAAAGGAGAGAAATTGATATTTCATGCCCTTCAGCTTTAAACAGCAGATTTAGAAAATGAGTTCCAGTAAAATAACCTGATAGAATTTTACAGGATTTGCTACTTCTGCCATATCCTATTACGGTTATCATAAACTGATGTGTTTGACTTGCGGTGGTCCTTAGGGGGACAAAACAAGGAGAAGGTACCCTGCTGGGCTCCTCAGCACCCTGTTGGGCTCCGCACTGCTCTTGGGTACAGCATAAGGATCTCTGCTGAGCCAAGTATTCTATAATCTAAGTAATGTGCCAAAAAAAAGTATAAAATCTGCTGCTTGAAATAACAGTGGGGAATCAATACCTGCTGTACTCCTCAGCAGTAAAGAAATATTACACTTGATCTGTACTTGCTCCATTTGTACTCCCTCATTCTATTTTTCTCCAGTTCCCACTCTCAGGCCCTGAACCCTTAGAGGAGGCAGCACAGTTTTCGATGAACCTCAACTTGCCTTCTGCATTGTACAGCATATCAAGCTCTACCATTAAAAATACTGTCCAAATCTGTCTTGGCTTGTAAAAAATAATGGTAGTGCTCAAGTATGTGGACACAGCACCTCAGTTTCCAAAGTGCTGCACAACATGAGGATGAATGAATCTTTACAATAGTCACAAGATAGGTACAGCAGGTAAATATTGTTCCTTATTAAATTATGGAAATGGAAACAAAGATTTTACATGTTGTAGGGTTAAGACAAGTGGTGTCCAGCTGGTCTGCAGAACCACAGCTCTCACACTTTAATGATAAAAATGTCTTGTGACCTTGGAGGAAACCTGATTCTTCATCCAGAAATTTAGGGAATCACTTATCTGTATAAAATCACACAATACTATGATTTGACACTGTCCTGAAAATTCTGCTGTCTTGTATTGAAGACACTTGACTGTCATGTTCAGGAGAAGGATCTGATTATATTCAGAGGCCGATCAAAGACAAGACAACCTATGTCCAACTGCTGTAGCCAGTGCAACAAAGCTATGGTTGGGTTTATTCTCTCTGCTCTGTTGCTGGTATGTGAGGACCTCTCCTGGGATCTCTACAGGACAGGAAGCAGATCTCCTTCACAGCATTTGCTAGGCACTTCCTCATCATGTGGGTACAAAAAGACAGATATTTCACCAAGTGAAAATTGCACCTGAGTCATTAGGAACAGGAGTTCATTAATGTCTCTACGCCAAATCATAGTGCATCCCATCTTTATCTGCCTGCCTGCAGAGTGTTTTACATTTTAAACCTAAGAAGAAATCAATTTCACTGCAAGTAGTTTGGACAGCAGATTTTACTTTTTCAATATTATTCCATTTGTGAAAGTGCCATTTGTTGTTATTATCACTCATACTGGCTAGAAAAACTCCTCACACTTGAAAAACCAAGTAGCTGTGAGACACCCTGGGAACTTCCATGCAAATGGATAGACTGGGAGAAGTAGGACACCCTGAAATTCTCCTCTTACCATCAAGACTGCATGTGGGAGGGTGAAAATGCTGTGTGGGAATGAGCTGACACAAACAACCTTCAGTTTGGTCAAAAGGAACTCTTTCGCTAAAGGCAAAACCTCTATCACTAGCGTGTCAGATCATTAGGCTTATAGCAAACAAAATTTCTGGGTTCAAAAACGTACAAAAATACTACATAATGAAAGCTGAGTTCTGCAGATGAACGTACCTGCTCATCTAGGAGCCAGTCAGATTGTGGTATTTGTCTAACTGTAAGAGGGAAGATGGGTACAAAGAGACTGCCTGCCTCTCGGGCAGCTAATCTTCCCTTTCCTCTGATTTGTTGTTGGAGTTTATTTAATCACATTTTGATCTTTTGAAGGATTGTAAATTGCAGTAAGAGCCCTCTCAGCAGCCTAATATTTTAGGATGGCGACAGCAGGAGTAAGTCAATACCTCCTCCTTTAATCATTTAAATAGTGCCATGCTTCACAAAAATGTGTCAAAATGACAGCCAAGCCCTGCAATCCCTCCTTCCAACAAACCCTGCAAGCCAGTGACAAATTCAATACAACCCATCATTTTTGTTCAGTTTCCCTTTCAACATAAGCTGTTGCTTTCTTACTGTGGCTTCTACAAAACAAAGCCCTTGGCCAGTAATAAAAGGGAGACCCTTAGCACTGTCCCAGAAGCTCTTTCTCCAATAAAATATGCTGCATGCAGCCAGGAAAGAAATGCAGCCAGGCTGGATGATAGACAGCGCCGTTGCAGGCTATGCCAAGACCCACCATCCCCCTGCCCTTCCTCACCTCTGGCGGGTGGCAGGACAGTGGCAGAGCTGCCAGCGCCTGCCCTGGGTTGCTCATCCAAGCTCTCAGGGCACATGCCCCACCCTGCAATGTCACCCATTTCAAATCCACACTGATGCACCACAGCACTCACAAGCGTGTTTAGCAGTCTCAGTTTTCACACCATACACTGTTACCATCCTACAGCCCCTTCAGTATTTCTACTGACTCTCAGTAAGGCAGTCCACCACCTATCACCAGCTATAAAAGCTGCAAAATGGGGAAGGCAGAAGCCTTACAACCGACTGCAGCTGCAAGGCTGTTGGCTGCCCTTTGTGCACAGCCCCCAGTCCCGGCAGGTGCTAGGACTTCCTCAGCCTCCCCCAGGCTGGACCAGGGCTGGCAATGGCATGTACTCACCCCAGCAGATTGCCAGGTGTAGGAGTCAGAACAACTGTTTCGTTTAGCAGTCAGAAAACATAAGGAGCTCTAGAGCATAATTCAGAAAAAAATGAGCCAATTTTAGCATGGTAACCTCAATCCTGCATCACATTGCTGGGATAAATAAAGATCTCCATTCTTAATTCCTGAAGAAAGCACCACAGAAACAGATGCTTCAGCTTAAAGGACAGTCTCTGCCCCCCAGCAAAGCCCAGGGAAAAGAAAGGATATTAAAAAAGCTCTTTACAGTCAAATGATTCTCAAACAGGCTATTTTGGCCTGAGCCCCAGAGAGCTGTAGAACAATCTAGAACATGATCTAATCTATATCCACTGCCCATGTTGACAGAAAAACTATTTGTGGTGAGTTAAAGCGAGGCACACAAGGTGCTCCTAACGGCTTTACCAGCATCCTGCGAACAGAGAGGTCCCTCCCCATGGGAGAACATCACTGAGCAGCCACAGCTCTGCTGAGATAGAGGAGCTCCAGCTGAGGAAGCCATTACCCTTGTTTATATTGGCCCTGGTCATCTGAAAAGGGAGAGGAGCTCGGCATTTACTTTTCTTGAGTTTCTGGGGAGAAGAAATGAGAAAAAAACATGGGCAGGCAGAATAAATCTCTCCCTCAAATCTCCCAGTCATCAAATTTGACAGGACAGCCAAGGAAAGGGAGAAGTGCAATCAGGAATCACAAATCCCTGGAGCAGCGTTATAAAATGTCTGGAAAATATGTTGCCTTGGTCTGAAGTGCTCCTCCCTCCCACACTGGGTATAAAGGAGGGAAACCTGCCAGGAGCTGTCTATGCTGGAACAGGGTGGCACAGGATTCAAGCTTAGCTACTCAGTGATGGGTAAGGAGGTTTCTGACATTCCTAGAGCTGCTGGTTTTTAAACAGGCTGTTCAGGCAGCACTGCACCTGACCTTTCCACACTGAGTCTCGAGCTTTGCCACTGTGCCTTTGATCCTCCCTCATGTGCTCTCATGCAACACAGTTTCTCTCACAATCCACATATGACTAAAATGTGAAAATGTGACCCATGTCTTCACACTGCATTTCTTTGCTTGATGTAGATACTTCAGCTGATGTAGATGTTTTGACTGAAAAAAACAACCCATGATGAAGGAAATGGGAGCCGCAGAATAATAATACTTTTCATTTCTATAACCTGCCATGCCAATGGCCTTCAAAGTGCACGTGAATGAGATTCAGAGACTACACGTTCACTCTTCTGCCAGCCAGTATTATTCCATTATCAATATTCTGCATGCACCTGCCCTTGGCTTTTGTATGCGTGTGCCTGCATTGAACATCACCACTCCCTTCTCTGGGTATGGCTGTAGTCAAGCATAATTATGCAAAGCAAAACATGTCAGCTCACACAGCAGCAGCCTCTGAAAAATGAAATCCCTACACTTGCGTCTTAGCAGTAGGAAGATCACAACTCTTTGGTGTTTGATTCTGATCTCACACTTGTTTCTTGCTAATGGAATTTCCTTGACTTCAAAGCAGACACAATTTACACGGGAGTGAGATCTTTGTACAGCCTCATGACTGTAAACTGCTCTCAGGCAGTCACACATACTGGTGCAGCAGAGCAATAATCACTCCAGGACTGAGTTCTTGCACTTGTCTATAGCTGACATCCCACCGGACTCTTGTTAACAGCAGCGAGTATATGTGAATCCTTTATCTTCCAGTGTCTGACATCGCATCATAGAATCACAAAATCATAGAATGCATTGGGTTGGAAGAGACCTCTAAACGTCATCTAGTCCAACCCGCCTACAATAAGCAGGGACGTCTCTAACCAGGTCAGGTTACTCAGAGCCCCACCAAGCCTGACCTTGAATGTCTCCAGGAATGGGGACTCCACTATCTCCACTACCTCTCTGGGCAACCTGTTCCAGTGACCCACCAGCAGCACCAGTGGGATTAACCAGCCAGGCCAAATCACAGCGAAAGGTACCATCATGTCAGATTTTAAACCTGGCCTCAATGCTGCAAGCTCAGCGCTCATTTCTGGTAGTGAGCTGGAGGGAAACATGGCAACAGTCTGAGAAGGGCTTAATCATCACTGATACTAATTGCAGTTTCCAGCTTGGAAACTATGGATCTAGTTAAGCACTATTATGTGCTCATTTAAAAAAAAGCCCACATGAATTAGCAATGGCAGGAAAGATTAGAAGCTCCTCCAAATACCAGCAAAATAAAAACTGTGCACAATTTTCTCTCTATGTACATCGTTTACAGTGCTAAAAGAAGTTGATCTGCTGAAAGAGCTAACACTTTCCAAGGGAAATCTTCTATCGCTTTATCTCAGACCTATGAATAAACACAGGGCTATTAAGGAGATGGATCGGAAAAGCTGGTTTATTACTGCTTTCAGACACTGTGTTTTCTACACTGGGAGTAAGCACATGGCAAATTTTACAGAGTCGTAATACCCTTGCTCATGAGGAAGAAGGACATAAAATATCAAGCCAAATCTTTATCAGATAAATTATTCTACAAGTGAATGAATGCCTCCATGTAAATATTTGTTTGTTCTTAAAAAAAAACCCTAGCAATAGATGCTGATTAAAACAAGGCACTCGAATATCAATTGAGAAAACAATAAAGATTGAGCCTGATAGCTGGAAGTTTCCACAATGAAATTCACATTGACACCATTTGTGTAAAAAACAGCATGACAGCAACACAGCAAGCTACAGGAAAAGGATAATAAAGGACACTAAAGACTGATTGCGAGCTTCAGACTGCCATCAGGGCCAGATGAGCTTGCAGGCATCTTTTCAGATGCCACATTATGACATACAAAGACAGAAAAGCACCCCGTTTCCCAGGTCATGAAGCTACCTGTCATTTTTTGCAAAGAGCCACCAGGCAAGAGCATGCAGTGTTTCCCCAGTGCAGCTGATGCACTGCAAGCTCACACGCTGCCTTACACTGCAGTGACTTGTTCCCACTCCAAGGGCTACTTCTGAGTGTGCACGGTAAACAAGGAAATCTGTTTGCTGTCCCTGTGAGCAGCATAACAACATTTTCATGTCTTTGCAAACTAAGCAATCGTTTGAGGGGAAAGGACAGCTGGGAATTTGCTCACGGGCAGGAGATGACAGGACTGAGCTGCCAGAACTCACTGCATCCTCCACCCAGCCTCTGCCGAGAGCACTGGCAAGCCCCATGGGCTCACTGCCTCCTGCTTTGGGAGGGGGAGGGGAAATCTTTCCCCAAAGTTTTCAGGGTAGTACTGTCCGACCATCGTCGCTTGGTGAGCCTCCAGCCTGGGAGATGCACTTGTTCTCCTTGAGAGCTGCACGTTTCTCTGACACCGCAGCTGGCATTAATGTAGAAAAATGAAGAACTGATGTATTTGTTCTGGCTGAAAATCAGTAGAGAAAATGCCTGATAGTTGGGGCAGACAGCCAGCACAGTACTAGCTCCAGCGTCTTCTCCTGGCCTTTCCAAACTGGATTACGCTAAATGGCAGCAGATCATCAAATTGAACTCTATGCATACTACAGAATATGCATAAATACTGCAAGTATTAAACTGTATGCAGATTACATGGCACAGCAGGGGGAAGAAGCATAGGATCTACACAAGTGTAGAAATAGCTATTAGGCTTTTAAATTCCCACTTTCACCTTTTACACACTAACAGTCCCCTGAATACCTTGTGTAGCCAAGCTCATAAATTCAACACATTAAGCAATAGATTTTGTCAGACTTTCCAACTATCCTAAATTATCTAGGTTTGATAAACCCTAATGATATCACTTTCTCCATTTTCCCACAGTGCCTCCTGGTAAGGGAAGGGAAAACCTTAAGTTCCAACTACAACAACCTTCTCAGCTTTTAAATAAGGTTTCTGCAAGCCAAAGAGGTTAGAATTCAGCTTTCTAACATTGCTGCAAAAAGTGTCCAGAACCACAGTGCGCCAAAGACTCGGCTCTGTGCTGCTGCATAATGTAATGGGTATTTTTTTTGCACTGAGGACCCCATAAACAGCAGGAGTCCGTGGGATACCCCTACAGAGTCTGCAGAAGGCAATCGAGAAAAGTAAGACCATGTCAGCAGATAAAATTTGCATCTGTGCCTCCACTAAAAAAAAAAAAAACTAAAACAACAAAAAAAAAAACCGCACCAAACAAACAAACAAGTGAAAACAACTGGTAGTGCACAAATACAAACTACAATGACTTTTTTGCCTTGGTGTACATGCATCTGGGACTTTGACTTTTCCTCCAAAGAGGAAACAGTGTTTTGCACGTAATATAGAAAAAGAGGGTGAGGGACTGGGTTTTTTTTTTGCTTTTTAAGGCTAACAATAATCTACAATCCATGTCAGAAATGAGTGTAGTATAAACTACAGAGGATCAAAAAGTGTTTGAGTTTTGGTAACACTCCTACTTATTTCAAGGGTTTTCAACTTTTAGAAAACTGTGTGTGACCTGTGCCTTGGGGAAACAGTGTATACTAAGAGAGGGTGGACCTGTTACTTGACTACTGAGAGTTTAGCTTTGGCGTTGGAGTGGTCCAAGTGGTCTGAGTTGCCTAACATTGGACTGGATGCAACACTTTAAAGGAGGAAGGATTTGTAGGGAAGTAAACAAGCAAAATGGACACATTTTTGGACTCAAGCTTTTCTCTTCCACTCAACCTTAGTTCATCCATGGCTACAGTGATGTTTTCATGAAGCATGCAGAAAGCATGAGCAGGCATCCACCACAGAAAGGCTGCCTCTGCCTTCGAGGGACTCATCTTTGTCTGTTTCCCTCTGCTGTCTCCAGCTGCCTTCTCCTGCCCCACAGCAGTCAGAGGTGTGAGCACTCCCCCTTCCCATCAGCACAGCATCCAACAATTGGACTTGCAGTCAGTCTGAAGCAGGCACTGTGTCAATCAGAGAGTTAAAAATAGAAAGAGGTCTGGGTTGTTTTCCTCAGTAGTCTATAATACCTGTCAAAAATGAATTGGTTTGTTCTTAGGCTAATGTTTGCTGACCTGTCTTCCTGTACTGCGCAAGTAATCACTGAAACCTGTGTTTGCTGTCTTAGCCTACCTATTACAATGAACCAAGAAGCCTGTGATAAGGTTGGTATGTATTTTAGCACAGGTGTAAGCTGGGAGATGCAGGAAGGAAAGGACAAGCTGAATGCTGGAATTCATGCCTCCCTTAATTTAAATCCCAGTACAGAGGAGCTACTCGTGCAAATACTTCAAAGCATGTCAAGTGTGAGCAGCTATTCAGGACCAGCCGACACCGTGTTGTTATTGAATGAGTAACAGTTCACTATCAGGCAATATTAAAATTGGGTGGTGGGTGGCAGAAAGCCATTATTAGTTATTATTATTATTAGTTTGCATTGAATAACTCCACCTTTAACATTATGGAAATATGTTATTTTGCCCTAAGATACAAAATGCCCTTGGAGGCACATTTTACTTGTGCTACGGTCCTTTTGACTTCTCTGTCCTCCTCTTCTCTCCTCTGGCGTGTCTTTAGACATGCCTGGTGATAGGGATGTGGTAGAGTGTAATGAAAGGGAAGAAGCCATGAGGATCTAACACTCTCAGACTGTGTAATCTTGCTGTCCAATTCAGCATGCTACCACTTAGTCAATTTTTGATATGATAATTAGCCTCTGGCCCCTTTGTAGCCTGCTCTGCTTAACTCAATGGAGATTTTGAAGATTGGCACTGGTCTCTCTGTCTCTCATTACTGCTGCCACTGTCTGAAAGCTAACTTGCAATCACCACAAGTAGGAGGACCGGGTGAGTCTGGGTATGCGGAGTTAAATCAATCCAAATGTTATTTGTATCACATTAAATTTTTCCTGCCGTTTGCTCTATACAATAAGAAGAGGCTCTCAAATGAGGTAATGCACATGGAAGGCATTGATAATATATTATGACAGGTATAGTAAATTAATTTGGAGACTTCTATAAACAGTGTGAGAACACAGATTTTATTGCAGTTTCATCTGTGGAAAGATGGCAAAAATATCTCTTTTCGTAGTAATTTAAGAGACTGTAGTTGCTTCCAAAATACTTTGATGAAAACTTCAGGTTCTTAGACAAGGGAGACTCCAGTTGACTGGCCAGAGTCCAGCAGAGCCTTAGAAATTTAAACCAGCTGAAACCACGGCCCATAACATTGTGTTTACACCCTCAGCCCTGGAGAACATTTAAACAGGACAGATCCAAGTTTCTACAGCCAGTGGAAAGACTAACATTAATTTCAGAGACGAACTGAGCCATTAGCCAAACTGAGTTGTTTCATTTTAGGTGAAACAGAGGCATATATGAAAACAGGTCATATTTTCAGTTTTGAAAGCACAAATTTCAGAAGGTAAACTGATTAGCGAGGCCAGTCAGGCCAAAGAATTGTAAGGTTCTTCAACTGAGGGAGACCTATAATTTATTTTCAATAAAAGCTGCAAGGAGCTTTCTGAAATTCACTTCACAAGGAAAAGAGGAATACTTGCAGGAAGGGGCTACAGACCGAAATGGATGGAGAACCACCTTAGAAAGTCCAGCACAGCATCCATTTGGAAAGGAAGAAAGAGCTAATCAGCAAAGAACTTCCTTTTGGGGGCCAGGAAGCATAGGGCTGGTGTAAACATTGCCAGAAGTCAAACTGAGTTAGAAGTTTGCAGAGGAAATTAAATAGTAATAATAAAAGGAAATCGTAAAAAGTTATTTAGCTATTGAAATACAAAGATTTTAAAGGAGAAAAGTGACATTTTTATACTGAGAGGATTATGGCTGGCGTAGGTGTGTAAAAATGCTAAATGAAACTCAGCTTTGGTTTTCTGTAAGAATATTAAAGTCTGGAGAAAAGGACAGATACAGGATGAGTGTCAGGAAATTGAAAATACCTCCTCAGGGTACAAGCAAATGAGAGCTGGATGCACTCAGCCAGCAGGGAGCAGATTTCTCACCACAGGACACTCAGAGACCTGGCAGCCACTCCAAGTAATTTTGTCGAGCTGTGAAGGAGAGGGATCCACATGATTTGTGAACAGTAAATATAGTAACCATAATTAAGAAAGTGAACTTGCATCTAAAGGCATGTTAGCTTGATTGTAATAGTATGCAAGAGTACAGGGTGAATTTTAAAGGGAAGGAGTAATTGCTTATGCGATGATTAATGAAAAATCAAAGAAAGAACAACAGCCTGGGCCTGTCAGCTGAAGGGTACCAGGCCAGCCTAATGCCTTGCCTTGCAAGAGAACTGGTTGTTTGCTTTAAGGAAGGTAATTGCAGTCAAGTGAAGAACTTATGATATGTGAAATCATTAGCTAAAATGGAGGGGGCAAAACAGGAAAAGCACACAAACCTTAGCAAGAAGGTAAGAAATGGCTTTACAGGGAGGTGGCAACAAGTTGTGCTGAAGGAGAACTTGTAGTATTTCCCAGGGGAATAAAGATCTTTTCAGCTATTTCCATTAATGACTATGCCTGACAAAGAATGTGCGTGTTAGTGAAATCTGCTCATTAGCCACTTGAAGGAGACAACTTGGCACAGAAAGACGTATGAACATGGTACAGGTAGAAACGGATAACCTGCAAGTCTGGAATAACAGTAGTAGTGTGAAATTTAACATCAATTTCAAGATCATGCCTTTGGTGCCTAACAGGAGGATTTCTGCAGCAGTCTGGAGGTTCACCCAGCAGATTCACTACTACATTTCTGCAGGAGTCTGTGGGGAAGTGACAGAGAAGAAGAAAGAACAGAGAATTCTATTCACTTACAGCAGTTACTACGAGTCATCAGGGTGACATGGCTGTACAAAATGCAAATGTCACCCTAGACTTTGTTAGGGGAATTACTTTCAGTAGAGGTAGAGAAGTGTTCACCGCCTTGCACAGCACCCTAATCGGTGTTACTTGGAATACTGAGAACCAGACCAGCAACTAAAATCCAGGAGAGAGAAAATTATATGGAGGAAATAAGATGAAAAACCCTACTCTGTGTCAAGAGACTGGAGAGTTTGACTTGCTTAGCAAATCAACGGCTCTAGCGCACTTGAAATACTTATGTCTTGGTCAAGTAGGTAGTTCAGCCCAATGTGCATTTTGGGTTCAAAAACCAGTTATCCTTACACATATGTCTTCTTAGGGATCAGCCCTCGTCTTCTAGTCCTAGTTTCCTCAGAAATCTCTGGAGTGCTACCAGCCTGGGGGAAGGTGTATACCTGATGGTACCTATCTCCTTCTTTGCTAAGGCATCTCCTGTTTTCTGTTGACTTCCTTGCCTATCACACCTGGGAAGGGATGACGAGACACCCTTAAGATAAAAGGATGCAGTAATCAGAGAGGTTGCTTTGAAATCCGTCATCATACCTGGATTTAGATACCCAAAACATTCCACTAGGTACAGGTAAACAGAGGCCTGTGTTATAGAGGGCTAAAGGTAGGAAACATGAATCCTACATTAAGGGCTAGATCCAAGATGTGCTTTCTTATTCTAAGAAAATTAGGTAGGGAGACTTTTAGGCAGTTTTTGCTGTAATAGCTCAATGTCTAAAGTACTTATCCAGGCAACAGGTGATGTGGGCTGCATAGCCTCCTCAGTCTGGAAAACTCAAATATGTATTTTTCTATGTTTCGTAAGAGAGGGTACTAACCTGTAAGCTGCAGCTGAATGTGGGGTATGGAGATAGTCCACCTTTTGTGTTAAATCCATGTCACTGAGCATCTGAAAACTGAATATTTGTGAGACTATGGAGGGAGCAAGCAAGAAGGAATGCAGTTTTTCAAAAGGGCTTGACTGAGAGGAAGATAGGCAAGTAGAGCAAACATCATGAGTCTTGTTCCCTTAAGAAATTGGAATAAATAGTAATTAAAGGTTTGCCCTTTCCTGGAGACAAGAAGGCAACCTGCCACGTGATCTCTGTTATAAACACATGAAGAACTGGAAGACAAATACACGCGTCCTTGTGCATATGTTGAAATGAGGCTTGGATCAAAGGACTCACATGTAAAGGCACACAGCTAACGAATCCCAGACATATACAGGTGTTGAAATGGGTGCCCATCTGGCCATTATCTGGGTTAGCCGTTTGCGTAGAATGCACCTCACCTGATCAACATGGGGCATCAAGTGGAAGCTAGTTCTTCAGGTGCCCCCATGATCAGTGAAAGGAGACTGGTGGTTCATTACTTCTACCTGGTGTGCTCATCCCACACCAAGGCAGACCAGCCTGCCATCTTCACAGGTATCTCTGCTGATTACAGGTAGAGCTGGACAGCCAGCTTAGATGACATACCTTGTGTCTGAGAGCTAACACCAGGTGGGACATATTCCATCATGTGGACCTTAGCACACCAAGATTCAAGTCATGGGGACTTAGGCTCATCTGGGGTTCAGATGCTTTTGGGCATTGTACCTGGCAAAAGGCAGGATGGGGGATGAGGATCAGCTTGCCTGTGAGAGACTTCAGGCCAAACAGCTGTGGATCAAAGAGTTTAATAGCTCCACTGGCAAAGATGATAGATTTTTGCATGTTCAGCAAACCTAATCTCTTCATTTAACTTAGAAAGTTTACAAGCTCTCCTGGCGCAGTTGGTGGAGCTTGTAACATTTGTGATCAGATGAAGCCAATGGAACATATGCGTTATGAGTGCCAAGTAGTTCAGATGTTCCTTTCCCTCCTTCTTCTTTTAAAACAGCAGAAAAATAAAAGTAAACAAATACCATTAAGATTTAAAAAATAGAGTATTCAAATCACAGAAAACCTCCCAAATCAGAGATCCCACTGCAGAAATAATTCTGTCCCACTTATCTTTCTGCTTTCTGTGAGAAGTGTTTATCATCAGCATGTAGCAAGACCACAGAGATTATCATTGTTCTACAGTTGGCAACATTCACTTCAGGAATATCTTTCCTGTTTCAGGGTTTGATTTCTTAAGCTGGGTTTTTTCATTTATTTCAGTGCTTCACTTTTCATTGTCCTCTCATTGAGAAACTACTTGACAAAATAATTAGGAATGCCAGTTTGATGCAGGAGTTCACTTAGGACATAACTACTCATTTTCCTGTTTGCATTTGTGTAACAGAGCTCTGCATGTGTAGATAAAAAAAGAAAAGTTCTGCAGGTCCAGGAATAAGTCAAATATAAAGAAAGAAGCAGGTAAGCCAAGCTAACTCCTTATTGCCAAATAATTTTGGGCTCGTTGGACACATCAATGGTTTAGAAGGAGCTGAAGTACATTGACAAGAAGAATGCTAAGAGGGAGCATTAGTGGGGGTTATGCCTACTCTGCATCCAGAGGGCAGACCCAGCTGCCCCAGGGTGTGCCAGAAACAGCACAGATGCAACAGTCTTGGGGGAAGGTGCAGCTAAAACTGACCTCTGGGGCACGTGGGACCCCTGCACTCAAACAACCCCAGCAAGTGAGTCCACTGCCTACGCACATCTCTGGTACAAGCTACTCACACGCAATCTCTGCAGGTTGCCATAGAGGTGGGGTGGGATGGGATAGGGTGGGAAGCATGGCTGATCTGCAGAGCATTTTCCAAGGCAGTAGAGAGTCTTTGAGTACAGAGTTTGAGCGAAAAAGGCCCACCTCAAAACACTTCATAGGAAAAGCAATAGCAATAGCTCAGCAGCATTTAAGGTGGAAATTCTGGTCCCAGCTTCAGAGGTTTCACACTGCGGGGAGTCTGACCCAATGCCCAGGTTAGAAAGAGATTAGCCACAATCCTTTATGTGGGGGCACAAACACATCTGGCATTACAAATGTGCCATCAGAGAAGGAAGAAGAGTCTTTCACCTCTCCTTCTTCAACTTTTCACCCTGCAATACCTGTGAGGTTGTTTTAAGAAACAGAGCTCTTGTGCCAAGGTGAAGCTCTTGCTACATGAACAACACTCTGAAACACCCCTGGTATTTACAGCACGTTGCTTAACTGACCAGGGCCCAGGGCCACAGCAGTCTCACAAACACCTAATTTTTTTCAGAAGGGATAAGTATTGCCTTCTAGGAATCAAGATCTGTGAATGTTTTCTAGAAGTGCAAATGTGACTGTAAGACCAAGAAGATCATTGTAAGAAAGTCTTAGTGCTGTGACTGTTACCTTCTGTCTGGGGTAAAATGTGAGATTTTCTACATATCAGGGATGTCAGGCTCTGTGAGCCACATTGAGTCCATTACTGATCTAGGGCATTTGAATGTGGATCTATATCTGCATAGACTTTTTCCATAAAGTCCAGAAAATAGTCTAATGAGGACTTTGATTTGAGATTGCCTCCAGAAAGCTTGTTCTTTGTCTTCACTGTCTAAACTCAGTTTTGAAGTTATTCCACCATTTCTTCCTATGTGTGTGCCTATGCATGCATATGCTTATATCTATTTCTTTTCCACCTTCCCATCTTTTCATAACTAAAAATCAGGATGTGTGCCTGCATTTGATAGCTTTGATTTCACCACTGAAGAGCAGGCAAACTGCTTATTTTCATCCCTCTTTCACAATCTCCTAAGAAAGTAAGATTTTACTAACTTTCTCTTGGGTCATCTCTCCTCTGAGCTTTTGAGATCACTGCCAGTTGCAACCACATTTGACTGAGGGACAGAAAGTCTTAATTCCTAGTTTTGTTAAATCAGTAACTACTTAGAGGAGAAGATGAATTTCTTCAGTGAAGGCAAGTTTTCAGGGCACCAATTCCTCCACCAGCCAGCATATCTCACCTGAATGTCAAGCACCCCAGGTATCTGCTGGCGAGGCGCAGCAAGGAGTTGAGAAGGGAAGACTTGGGGGGGTATGTGAAGAGCAGAGGAAGGAGCTGGAGCCTTTCTGGGGACCGTGACTTGGTGTTGTTGCTCTGAGGCAAAGGTAGGCTGTTCTCATATGCCAAAATTAATTTTTAGCATACACCTACATATTGAATTCAGTAAGAAAACATGCAACAACCTAACCACACAGTAAATGGGCAAAGAAAATGGTATCAAGCTCCCTTCAAAGACAGTATTAGTGAACCTAATAGTTGTCTTTCTATTCTGCCAAACTCCTATTTTTCTCAGTATTAGTGGGAGCAGACCAAGAACGTACCACTTGGAAGTGATTTTTCTATTTCTGAATGAAGAGAAATTTTGCCTCTTTTGCATCTTCCTTCTTGGTTGGATTCACATAAAAGTGCCTGATTCCTGTGGCTAAACTTGGAATTAACCTGTATACAGGCCATCAGTCTCTCTCTTTTTGATACATTTCTTCAGTGGAAGAATAATAAAGTTCTCACTAGTTCCCTGATTTTAGATATTTTTAGAATGAAATGTAGTGCAAGTGTCTTCTGTGCCCTTCTTTTGAAACAGGAGGCAAGAGAACGTTGCTAACTGGTAGATTAGCTCCAGGTCAAGTCTTTTACAAACAGTACAACCCAATGTTAGTGAGATCAAAACTATTTTTTAGTTTCCTGTGTGGAAGTGGGTGCATTCACACCTGCTCTTTCTGGTTGACAGGCTCAAATCTTCGCTGCTGCGCATGGTAAGCTCTGATACATGTCTAGGCATCAGCTTTAGCACTAAAGCTCTGCCTGCTTCAGCACAAAGTTATTCTATTCCCCATCATTTGGACCCTGAACAAGCCTCAGTTTTATTTTCTCCCAGCATGACATTTTTCTGTGGACACATACAATCCTTCTGCACAGCCACGGAGGACACCTCATAGACAGCTGCAGCATTTTCTGCTGCGACAATTAATTCTGACAATAGGTGCCATCATTAGGCATTGAGCTGGTCCTACAAGGTAAACTTGCAAAAACAAAGTCAGTGATTTGACCACAGTCACAACATCACTGTTCTAGTTAGGCTGGGACAGAGTCATAGCCCAGCCATGCCAGGCAGGCCGGTAGCAGCTTCAAGTCAGCCAAGGCAGCTGACCTGAGTTAGCTACAAGGGTAGCCCAACCCTAATGTCAGGTCATTAGAAAGGGGGAAGGTTTGCTGAGGAAGGGGAGCTCCTCTGGGGGTCCTGCTGGGGCTCCTCCTGCTCCTCCTCTGTTTTTTCCCTGCTCCTGAGGATTGCTCTCCTGTCGATTGTGACTGCTGCATATTCATTTGGCTGAGTATAGCTTTGTATATCTCCGTTGGTACTAGTGCTCTTTCATTAAATCTGTTTTCCCTTCAGCCCACGGGTCTCCTCCTTTTCCTGATACCCCTTCCTGCCTGGTGAGGGTGGTAGAGCAATTATTATGAGTTTAGCCCTGGATATGGCCTAAATGTGTACAGTCACTATAATCCTGGTCCTCTTTCTGCAGTCTCTCTGCTCTACTACAGTTTCATTATGACTTTTAAAGTTCCTCTGTAGAAATTTTGTAACTGTCTGGTCTGAATTAGTAGTGTCTATGTAACTTGTGTGATAGCTTATTTTATTCTTAAGAGTGGATAAAATTTGCCACCTTTTTTCCTAGCCATGTCCTCACATCACGTTCCAGACAAACACCTTCCTGTAATACCTCAGGGAACCCGGCACACATGTATCTCTGGCTGTTCACTTAGGTGCTGCATCCTGCCAAGCAGGAGCATTCACGAGTCTGGCCTCAATGCTGTATGTGAGTCTCCTCAGAAAAAAACAGAAATTCTTGGTAATTTTGCTCTTAAGGAACTTCTGGGGAATTATGGCTTGCAACTTGTTTTACAGAAATGTGGCAGTGTTGTTCTTATGTTCCTGTGAATCAGGTTACCCCACCCTCATGGGACCCCAAGCATCCCACTGTTTTCATTGCAGCCTGCTCAGGACCCAGACTGAAGGCAACGGAGAAGTGCTGAAACCTCCCACAGTGTGTTTTGCTCTGGCCTGCTCTGAGGATGAAGGCAAGTGAGAAGAGATATGGTTAATCTTCACCGGGGAAGAGAAGATCCTGAGCTATCTAGCTGCCAGCTAATGCTGCCTTGGCAACAGTTTAACGGGCAATGGCCTGTACTTGAATGACTTCAAGAAGAGATGTAATCAACCATTCGCTATCTTTCTTCTTTCCATTAAGTTCAAAGTACTATATAATCGCTTCAATTTTCTTTTAGCGGTGATAAGGCTCAAGTATAAACCACAAAGCCTGAACTCTCAGTCAGACACCATGTTTTATCCTGGATTTATCTTCAGCCATCATCAGGTCCTGTCTTTTTGCCTGACCCCATACGGAAACTGGCCTCCAAAGAGGGTCAAGTATTCACTTTCATACTCCTCTGTGCTGAAATGCTTTTCCCAGCAAGATTAGACAAAGCAATTCCTTTTCATTTCAGGCCATCCCAAGTAGATGCTTTATAAAAAAAAAAAAAAAAAAAGAAAATCTACTTTAAAGCAATTATTTTTCTCATTTGCTATGTTTATAGATTGAGATTGTAGCCAGGCTATTTTTATATTCACTGTGCCAGGAACAAAGCCCAGTAATTTACTCTGCTTGTAGAAAACCTGATTTTTATCTTAAAAAGGCATTTAAAGGATATTGTCAAAGACTCCTCTCGCAGTCACTACCTGGTCAGAATCTGCAGTATGAGTCTGAGCCAGATCCGGTAAAAGTAGTTAGGGGTGCAGTTTAATTAAGTACAAACTAACCAAAATTTCCATTATTCCTGCATTTTACATTGAATGGCCATTGATGAAACATAGAAGCAATGCTGGCAACAGAGGCTCGGATTTTCCCTTCCCTGAGCCCTTGCCATGTGACCCTTTTCTTGCACACCAGATGAAGCTCCATTTCTTTGTCTTGCAGTAGCTCCAGCCACAGAGGACAGGAGAGTGCCACCAGTTTTGCTATAGCCTAGAGTGAGAGCATCAGCTGCGACAGTCTCCTTAGATGTGGGAAATGAGGGTTCATACCTCTGTGAAGAAAGTATTAAACATCTCCTTTCCTGTGTGAACGTCTTTGCCACTTGGCTTTCAGCAAGTTTGTCATTTAAAGGTGGGATCACACTTTCAGACGGTTTCTACAATAAGCCTGAAAGCATGGGGCAATGCCACCTTGCAGGGACTCAATCACATGGCGGTGATCTGCCTGCCCAGCTGCTCCTCAGCAGCCTCAGGCTGTGGCTGCTGGACCCCACAACTCCTGCCCCAGAGCTGCACAGAGCAACTGCTCTTGCACCCCAGACCCAAACAAGACCTGAGACCATGCAGGCAGGCATTTGGGCTCATCCTTCACATGGTGACCAGACAAACAAGCACCTGCTGATGTACATAGCCCATGTCCTCAGTTTGGTAGTGAACCTGCACCACTTTGAACGATGCTGCTGTCCTGGCACTCTTTGCTCCAGCCTATAAGAGGGATTTCCACATCTCTGCATCTCTGATGCAGGGGTTGTGATGCCAAAATGTGGTCCAGCTGCCCCTCTCCCTCAGCAATCCTCTCCACGCTGTCTGAACAGCAGCCAGCGTGGACATGGGCTCTGCCACATGCAGTGTGCTGCTGCTTTGGCCAGCCTCCTTGCCTGTGGGAAATATCTGGACCCCCAAGGCCGTGCCCTCACCTTTGGTTTGGAGGGCACTGTGGAGGAGCTGTCCAGACGCTTCCTATTGTAAGACGATGTTTTCAGTTCCTTATACACCAGATGTTGACTGCCTGGACTGATATTTAGGTGTGACAGATGTTTGCATCAGGTTTCTGCAGTTGCAGAAATTGCAGGAATTTGTAGTTCAGGTATCTAAAATTACAGAACTGGGGAAGATATGTTGCTTTACTTTTGCTAAAAAAATACTCCTGAGGCCTTTCCTCCAAGCATCTCAAGGTGTGCTGTCACTTTTTGGAAAGATTTGACAAGCTGAATAAAACTGCTTTTGCCCTATGCATCTACCTTCCGCCGTGCTGTGAAATCATTCCAAAATTTGTGCAGCTTCTAAATTTAAAAAGTCCACCCAACAGGAGTGGAGGTCTTGATTTTACCACCTGGAATCCTGAAGACAATTAAAGCAACACCTGTCCTGCACACATCATGGTGTGTTCACACCTGCAGAGCTCTTGTGTCCCCTGCCCATCCACTTTCAGTGGCTCAGTGAATAAGTCCAGCAGGGGAACAAATCTCTCCCTTTTGCCTGTCATGACCA
Source organism: Leptosomus discolor (assembly GCF_034619465.1). Classification (NCBI taxonomy): domain Eukaryota; kingdom Metazoa; phylum Chordata; class Aves; order Leptosomiformes; family Leptosomidae; genus Leptosomus; species Leptosomus discolor. Next base: position 65,532,926 of record NC_141419.1, on the reverse strand, counting down.
TGGACTCAGAGCCCTGAACACTAAATACAAGCCAAAACAGCAAATCTCCACCCAGCTGTGCAATACACGGCCCAGCACCTCCTCTCAACCTACTGGGGATGGAAGGGACCCGATCAGACCAAGGAACCTGTCTTGGTTGAGGCAAGAGCAAGGGACAAGAGTCCACAGGAGTGAAGGGGACCCTAACTCTTGGAGGCACCACATATATGCTTACTCATTCAGGATCTCACTCACCTGCATCTTAAAAGTACCTTTCTTTGCCTGTTCTCTGGGTAGAAGGCCACTGCATATATCCCTGATTGAGCACATTCCTTTAAATTACAGCCTAAAAGTCTTTGTGGGAAGTTTGTAACTATTTGTTCTCATGCCAATGCTGCCTTTTAACAGTGTTTTTCTTGCTTAGGTATTTTTTCTTGGCTACATTTGTAGGCTGCAACAATATTGGTAGGCTGAGCAAAGACAGAGCTGACACAAGAAGCTCAAAGGTTGAGACTGGAGTTTCAGTATGGGGAAAAAGCCCTCCAAAGTGGACATGGGATTAGTGGCTAAACTGGAAGTGCTCACTGTTAATCTTCTACTAGGTACAAAAGAAATTCACCTTTAATCCAAGGGGACCAAAAGCAGTGGACTGTAAGGAACATGCTGTTGTCATCTGGGCAGCAACTACAGTGCAGTAGAAACTTCAGGTCCATAGTCACAATCAGGTTTTTTCAACAGCATCCAGTGTGCAAGATAGACCAACCTCAAGGGAAAAACAAATGTTCTTCCAATAACAAAACAAAAAGTCTGGCTATAAATAGTTTAGCATCCCATATAATCAAAAATAAGTGTCTAAACTTAGGAAATACTTCTGATCATAATCATTCTGTGCTTCATCTTGCCAGGTTTAAGACGGAAATAATTCTCACCACCATCCTATAGAGCTAGTGAGAGGATATATTCATTATTGTTTGTGAAACATTCAGGCTTCATAATGGTAAGTACCATAGAAAAACTTTTAAAGCAGTTAACGATTTCATCCTCACAGCAGGATTTACAGGGACAAGTAATAAATAAGGTGTAAAACCTCATATTAAATAGCAAGGATGGAATAAAACACTGAATAATTGCTCACTAAAGGGACTCACCTGCCCTGTGCACTAGTAAGGCATAGGTATACGGGAAAATTAATATGTGATGCTCTTAAAACTGTTCATGCTGATAAGGTGTGAGAGCAACAGAGGTAAGAGCATACAGGCAATCTTCATTCTGGCATTGCCTGCATTTTGATTAATTGACATAGCAACCTTAATAATGTGCTTTAGCATGGTTACTTGTCTGTGCATGTGTTGTGATACAAACATAAAGGAAAAAAAGATACCCATGCATTCATCATATTATTTGTACAGCCTCACCATTGCTGCCCTTTTATTTCTCTGGAAAGCATTATACAGGGTTGCTGTATAAGGCAGCTCAGGTTTCCAATACAATATCCTGGGTTTAGGTGCTTGTCCCACAGAAAGAAACATATGCCAGATTGGGTCTCAGTGTGCTCAGCAGAGCAGAGAGGGAGAGCTGCAAAGCTGTAGATTTTATTAAAACCCTCTCACACAAATGAGACATCTGCCCACAACGTATTTTTAAAATGCTTCAAACAAGGATGAACTGTTAAATTAGCATTTTGTCACTACCCGCTGAGCCAGCAATTTTCCCAACACCAGCCCCTGTCTCTGTCTGCAGTGGACTTGCTGGCAGTGACAATGACATGTGCACGCCTTGGCTGTGAAATGACTGATTATTTTTTCCCCTGTCTGATTATGGAACTGACATTGTAAATGGGATTTCTTACGTGGGGAAGACCTTTTCAACTGCTCACTCTGGATGAAAAACCTATGAAGGAGTGAGCAATGGAGGTAAGTGAGCTCCGTTCCCTGCTGTGCCCAGGCATGGTGGCACAGATGAGCCCCAGTGCCACCTTGCTGGAGCATGGCATCTCCTCTGGCTGGCACTAGCACAGGCAGGAGTGTACATTAGGGCTGCAGGAGAGAACGATCTGATGGTTGCTGAGATTTGCAGTATCCAGGGGATACCCTGTAGCTGTGTGGTGTCTCCTGAGTACTGCCCATCTCAAGAGAGCTATTAATTTTAAAATAAAAATTAAAATGGACTATGCAATTTGGTTTTCCATTAATACAACCAACTTGTATTAAGCATAAAGAAAGCCAAAAATATAATACTTCACGCATTTTATATATATATATATACACACATACACACATACACACATACATACAAACGTATTTATATATGTCCCTGTGTGTCTCACATATAGCAAAATTGTAGCACATAGCCTGTTACGGATTTGGCACAATGTGCCCACGGTCACACAATAGGCCAAGGGCATGCCTGGGTAGAGCAGGCAGGTTCCCTGCTTCCCAGTTCAGACTTGTCCTCAGGGAAAGTAGCTTGTTATCATACTGGGAAGCTACAACTCAAGCAGCCTGCTGTAATTAAATGATGACCGTCTCCTCTGCTGCATGGAAGGACCAAGAACTTTGGCAGTGCACAAGGAGGAAAATGCTCACCGTCTCACTAGCACACACTGGACCTCAGGAAGAATGATGTGGACACAGTTGTCCAAGCACACAATGCTAGCTCAGGTTTCCAAGGCAATATCCGGAGCTTAATGTGCTGATGTCTCAAAATACAGGTCCCAGGCAACCTAGTGCAGTGGTATAGATTCAACATTATGTTTAAGGTAATTTTTAATATATGTCCTTTATGGTTGTTCTTTCCTTTTTATTTCTTTTTTTCTGTGCTGGAATAGGTATTTCATGTGGTTTCTTTGTTTCCATTCTGAATTTTATAGTTGTGGCTCCCCTTTTTTTTTTTGTTATTGTTGAGCTTCCTGTTCTGTTGCAACTTATTAAATTATTCTTTTTTTTTTTTTTTTTATTTTTTTTACAGGGCAGCTTACATGGTTTCCTCTGTCTCTCTCTGGAGATCAGGGTTTCAATAAACACATTTCATGTGGCTCTTACAGTGTTTCTCCTTTTTTATCTTCTGCACAAGAGATAAAGAAAAACAGATCTGGAAATCAAAGAACACATCCAAAGAGATAAGTAAATGTAGAAAAGAGCCTCATTCCCTCTGGAGCAACAGCATCACTTCCCAGCAAATCCTGAGAAGGTCCTCCAGGACCAACACAGGAGATGAGGCATTTATAGCCAGCATCACTCTCTCTCCTTTCTCTATGAGCTGCTAGTTGTGGGCACTCATTCAGTTTATTTCTGAGCTAGCTTTTTCAGGCTTCTCAATAATTTATGTTTCAACAGTGAAAATTGCCATCTGAAGTAGCCCCATAAATCCACTAATGACACCTCAGCTTTTGAAAGCTGAGACCACAAAATCCTCCCAGTTATACAATTTAATGCCAAACTTCTAACTTCTTGACAGCTCTCTGTGACTTACATGGACAATTTTAATTGTTTAGCCTGGCTGACTGAGCCCTGCATGAGAAAACAAAGCTGCCTTTTAGAGCTGTTCAAAGCTTTGACCAGGACTGCCGAAGATGTACCAAGATGCACTGCAAAGGTCTGTGCTTTTGCTTTTGTGGGCCTCTCCTCAGTCCTTTTTTATTATCTTCATCTTGCTAAGAAGAGCTGGCCATTGCCAATACAACATGACTTTGTGTTGTCTCCCTTTCCCTCATGCTTAGACGCAGGTGAGGCCATTCTTGGCAGCTGCCAATTTGGGTGACATAAACCTCCCTGACACAACACGATACATCATTTCTGCAACACAAAAGTTGTGAGGGAAATAAAACTTTTCCCTGGCTGATTCAATGAGTTGTATGAAAGACATATATAAAGATATGGCAGGCTTCGTATGAGATCTCCATGTTGCATATTGCATGCAGCGTCTAATAAAATATGAAACATTTAATTACAGTGAGTGATTACTCTCATTTCTTCAGAACCCCTACAGCTGTGGTAATTTGATGAGTGAAGATTTCAAAAATTATGCATGAGAGAAGAAATGATAAATCACACTGCATGAAAAAAAAACCTGCTACCTAAATAAGGGCACTGCAGTGTCTTTAAAAGAAAACTCTGAGGTTTGATCCAAAATAAAGGCATCTCCTGTAAGAAGACCAATGTGCTTCTAGACCAAGATACAACAAATGGCAGTAGTTACACCTAAAGGCTTCTCTATAGATTTAATATTTTTCAGGATTAAAACAGACTTACTGGTAAAACCCGGTGGGATGTGATCTCTGTGTTTATCAAAACTGTTATCACCTGAAAGTCTCCTACAAGGCAGCCTCACTGCATTATCTCTCCTAAACTCTGCTTATAACTTTAGACCATCAGGGTTACAACAAACATGTGCTAGTTACTGTTCTATCACCCATTAACATATTTTAAGTGAGAAGGAGGTACACTAACCAGTCTGGCTATTTTGCGGAAAAGCTGCCTCCCTCATCAGGGCTCCAAGAAGAGTATGGAGGGCTACAAGCTGGGAAGGACACAAAAGACCACTTTATGGTCCTTTGCAGAGCATCCATGCTGATGTGGCAGCTCTGAGGAGGTGGCCCCAGGAGGAGGGCCAGGAAAGGGAGTCACAGAGGGTGTTAACGCCACATTCACCTCTCTCCTTTGACAGTTTTGCTTTTCAGCCTCCCCTCTCTTGCAAGATACGACTAACTGATGATGGCTGCTGAACAGCAGCACAGTTGTTTCTTCACAAGTGACTACTCAACTTGTGTACATTAATCTACCGCTGGGTATACAGTAGTGTGGCAGGGCATGAATACAAGCAGCTACAATTCCAAATGACAGTTTGCTTATTTAAATGAGGTAAAGCTGTGCATGCTCGACTCAGCTTTGCAAGGAATGATGCAGCTGTGATGGCATTTATCCAAATGTCCTTAATGCTCATCACCTAGGTACTAGGAGATCCAACCCCTGTTTCCCAAGGGGTCTGTGGGCATCTGGAGTCTATCCCATGACTAGGCATCTGCCTTTTAACCTGGTGCCTCTGACTTATGACCACAGTGCAACAGCTGCCCAGCAGCCTCTTTCCCACTCTACGTTCCTCAGGTGCAGTCCTGGCTCTTAAGTATAAGTGCATCCTCTTCTAAAAGGCCAAATTTTCTGTCCTACAAAATATCTTTGTGAAGCCTTTGCCAGAGAGGAGCAAGCAGACACACAGATATCTGTCTTTGCAGAGACTGCGTAAAGACAGTGGTTTGTTTCCTTACAAAATAAAGCACAAGAGATCAGATGTCATTAGAAAAAATAACATACACCTTAAGCGCAAAATCCTCCGACCTGGCTATCGTCTCCTCAGAGATCCCTGGGACTCAATCGGAGTCTGACTTCTTTAGCTTGGAATGATACCCTAAGCCAAATTTGCATGTCTGTCTGTGCAGGTTACTCAGGCAGTGACAAGTACAGCAACCCTGGGGCAAAACTCTCATTGTACCTGTCAGGATCCACCAGCCATACAAAGGGGCTACCCAAATTGCTGCACCAGCCCTGGCATATTAACTGCATCTTTGCCTAAAAGGTCATAGACTACAGACATGGGTGGGCTTTCTTAGCCTGCCTTTTTCATTTGCCTCTCAAGTGGGACTTACATAGCTTAACTGATATAATTAAAAGGTAAATAGCTTTAAAAAAAAAAAAAAAAAAAAAAAAAAAAAAAGATGCCACAGTCTATTATCAGTGAAAAATACTGAAGCCATTTGCAATGTTTTTATCAGCCATCTCTGTGGGATTTTTTTACTTTTATGACACCAAAAACATTTATAAAGCATGATCTGCCAGATCATATCAAGTGTATGTTTTGATTTGTGAGTATATATCTTATCTTTATTGCACAACAAAAAAAGGCAAAGGAAAAGCATTTAACTCCACTCTTGTATTAAAGTGAGATATTTTTGCCCATGTGCCTGTGAGCGTAACACTGCGTAGACAAATCTTTTCAGGATGAGTTTCAGTGAAAATTGTCTTGTCTTTTACACAAATATAGATCAACAAGCTTTCTCAGTGTGAGTTTGACATACTAATTAGATACACACACTTCAACTTCATTGTTAATATTGCTCTATGGTAATTTGCTATTTGTCTTGTTGTAGCACTTGTAAGAGGCAATCCCGAAACAAGAGCCATTCAGTGGGCATAGCTAGCACAGACAAGCCTTATCCCAAAGACCCAGCAAACCAAATACAAAAAACAAAAGACAAAAGACATTGAAATAGGTGCTGGGTACCGAGAAACAACAAGACAGTGTTGGTCAACATCACATCACACTGGTTATGGCTCACTGGCAACCTAGTAGCTGTCATGTCCTTGCAGGACATTATGGAAAAAAAAGTTTTAAAGAGGTCTAGACCAAATTTTAGCTTGGACGGAAAGAGGTGATTCTGCAGCACAGACACAGTTCAGGAAACATTGCAGAGCTGACAGGGTTAAATTTATGTTTCTGGCTAGGTCTACTCAGCGATGAGGCAGGGAGAAACAAGAAGGCAGCCAACAGCAGAGCTGTACAGGGTACTGCAGAAAGTCGACAAGGCAGTAAAAGCATTCCCTGAAGGATGTACCTCACCGGGTAATTAGGGGATGACAAACTACAAGAGAATCACAGGAGGATGTCCTAGTTCCACCATTAGTGTTAAGACATTTTCTTAAAGTGAAAAAATTAGTTTAATGATCTCTGAGGTCATTTGTTCTGAGCGTGATCTCCTCCCGCAGCTCCATGCCAGCAGGTAATACCATCAGATACTCTCACATTGGTTTCAGGGCAATTACAAAACAGAGAATAACTTGCAGACAGAGGCTGGTTATTTATTTTTAGCATTACTACTTAGACCAGTTAGAATAGTAGAACTTACTTAACTCTCTAAGAGGCATTTTGCTTTGGCTTATTCCCAAACCAAAACATCTAAGGTACACACCTATTGGCCACCACAAAATCTTCTTTCTGAGCCTTATAATGCTCCCTTTTCATCCAAACTTTACAAGCTTTGTAAAAGCTTATCAACAAGTTTCAAGGTGTTGTGATTTTATAATTTGCGATCTTGAGTGCTTGGTATTAGCCATGGGCTTCACTGAGCAAAATTTGCCTTACCACAAGGAATGTACATACCCAGACGATTTCCTCCCACCTTTCCACCACACGCCTAGGCAGGCACCCAGTTTTTGGAGATGCTGAATTAGTCATGTGACACTGCCTGTGGCTATTAGGAAATAACTCTCACATCTGTTTTCTTGGCATCAGACGAAAAACGCTCTTACACATCTGAAACCTGGCTCTTAGGAACATTAAAGGTGTGCACAGTGTTTAAATCTAACCGCTGCTGTTGAGGCAGCTTTTGATGCTTCTCTCCCTCGGACTTCATGTTCCAGCTGTATTTTTCCTCTAGTGGAAGGAAGCCTCACTCCCAACACCAGCGCATGCTCCTATTGAGGCAGAAGGGAACATGCCATTACCTTGGGCTAGAGTCTCAAAGGGTATAAATCAGCATAACTTCTGTCTCCACTATATGTGAGACACATCAATACACACTGGTTGCAGATCTGCCCTTGCAGGTTCATACATCATCTGCTCTGCAGTTTGCTGACTTCCCAGATTAAGAACGGGAAGAAGGGAAGACATGAAGATGCTTTTAGAGGTGATGGGTGTAGCAGTCCTAGCACTGTGTAGCATGGCTATACTTTACCTGGCAGTGCTAGACAAGCTGCAAGTTGCCAGAGAGAAACTGATGTCATCCGGAAATAAAAATCTGTAGGAACTTGCCAGCTTTCTACTATATCAGAAGTAAAGGCTTGCAATTCTCTCTCAGGTTCATTCACTCTATGACATGCCAATGTTGGTAGATTTCAAAGTCTTCACTTTTTTCTGTGGGGATCAGCAGTTTCTCAGCTCAGGGTGGGATGAGTAATCAAAACTTCTTAAGCATGCCATAGCATTTACAGGTGATATAATTCATACAGAAATAATATATACATTCACGGACTTGATTTCTGAGCTTTCTGCAGACCATATGCAATGAAAGAAGAGAGTTAATGTAAAACCTCACCAATCTGATGTGATATGTTTTACAGTCAGGGCTCAGAACACATCAAAGTATGATGCAACCAGGTGAACAAATCAGATATAAATACCTAAGAATGACTACTGCAGGTCTAAGTCTTGATGAATGCCCTGTGAATGAAGCAAACTCCATAGCTGTCTCTCAACAACTCACTGCCTATTTCAGTGGCATTTGCAATATAATTTCTAATTTTAAAATACATGCAATAAGACACCAGGGTAAATTAATCCAGCACAACGGAGACATACAATGTGTTGGCCACACCTTTCCCTCAGAACCAATGCTTGGGGTTTTTTTCCCCCTGCTTACTTCACGCCAGCTCTCAGCCTTTGCATTTCCCTCATAACAGCCCTGCTTTTCCACAGCAGTAAGTGCCAGTACTGGCAAGAGAGAAAATGTTGCCCTTTCAGTAGCCCCTTTTTCCACACATTTCCCCAGTTCAAGCTGGCCAAGATGATTCATTTTAAGCACGATGTTATGCTGTCCATCCAGTAATCAATGTGAATAACAGCGAATCTCCACAGACGTAGTGCTTTTTTTTTTTTCCCTGAAGCAGAGTATGTGTGGTGACAACAGTTAAATTGTGTCAGACTGTCTCTAATAAAACTAAACAGAGTCATGGTCCCTTACAATGATTTAACCATATGTAGAGCACTAAACAGAGATTTTTGCTCTAAATGTGTCTCTCTCCAATTTTTCCAGGGGGGATTATGATTTTCTCAATCTATCCACATCATTTGGGAATTTCTCCTGCTTGGAAAGCACTGCTCTGATTCGATCCCAGCTCCCAAAGTAGCACAGAGAGGGACAGTTACTTCCTCAGGCTGGAACAAACCTGGCTTGGCTTGAGGGGCTGGAAGCTGGTTTGCAAAACCAGGAGCCAACCAGACCCAGCTCAAAGATTTATGACCCCCCTTTCAGGCAATGGCAAAGACTTGGTCCACATGGAAATGAGCAGCAATGTTTCTTCTGACAATCTGAGGCCGCAGTTTTAATCCAGCAGCATCATAACAGGCCATTCATTTTCTAGACCAGCAATCAAACACAAACACTAAGCCATTTTGCCATGTTGTCACAAGAGGGGGAAAACTGACAAATTAATTTAAAGAGCATTCATCCATATGGAAAGAAAATGCTGAGGTACAGGGCAGGCATGGATGGGTCAGAAAACGTTCAAGCCCTGTCAACACATCCCAGCACTTTTGACTCAGCTCCTGCTATGTGGAAAATCTTTGTTATAGGTTGAGGGGAGATGATTCCTGGAGCAAAGAGGCCTCTGAATCATTGAGGACCCTACCTAAGGCTCTCACAGGATCTCCTTCACCTCAGGGATATCAAGAAAATCATGCATCAACAAAGTGAGAGTAGCAGAGGAGATATCCTGAAGGCCCTACAATCACCAAATTACAGTTAGTACTTTCCAGGATCTTTTAGTCTCTTAAGTTACCCTGGTGAGGAGGGCAAACTGGTGCTAGGCTGCTTTGTTGCCATGGTACATGTTTGTAGGGCTGTGCCAAGCCCTGCTTTAGCAAACAGAAACAATCCCACAGCCAAGGGCTCTCAGCCCTGAGCAGAAACACAGCCTTGTGTCCTGGTGATCGAGGACCATGAGCTTACTCAGCTCATCACAGAACCCATGTAGACTTATAGCCCCTGATCTGAGCCTCCCCTCTTGCTTTTCAGCTAAGCTGGATGAGCCAAGGACCCCGTCTCTGTGCAGACAGGATTTTAAAGCTGCTTTTTGCTTCCTTGTGGCTAGGCTGCTGCAAAACCCCTCAGCGCACACACACCCCACACCCCACCCCCCGGACGTTCAGTATGCAGCTACAGCTTCAAGTCTGCAAGGCAAAGAAATGCCCAGGTGGCAAATCTGCAAAAGATCGTGGGGATGGGATCCAAACAGGGCTGTAGTTGCCTGTTTGCAATGTCACACCTTAGAGCTTGGGGAGGTGTAGGGAAGGATGTTTGGGCTTTCTTTTGTACCCAGGAACAGCCCCACTGCTAAAAGGGCACAGTCGTGTCTCTTACTCCTGCTTTTCTACGTATTATATGGAGGCATGCTACAGACCTCAACTCAAACAATTAATCATGTTCCTTAAACATTGTAGACAGAGGCTTGTTTCTCATTAAACCACCTGAAAGCAGATCTACTGACAGTCCCAAGAGGAAAATAAAGGAGAAAGGTATTTTTTTCCAGACACTGTTCAAAGGCAACAAAACTAAGAACTGCTGAAACAGAAACAATTATCATTAATTTTTTTTTCCACAGCCTGAGATAAATTCCCCAAATGATATCCTACTGAGGGAGAGCAGCACAGCAGAGATACTAGTCTACTATTTCACATGTTCCACATGGGATGTCAGGAGGTACCTTGAGAAGTAGCAAATTAGTGTGACAAAAATCTCACTCTCAGCTCTAGAGATGTAGATGGGCATGAACTCATTGAGGTCAAAGATACAGTTACGGGCTTACACCAGCATAATCAAGACTCTGGTCGCACAGCTGCTCTCAGTGAAATATTGTCAGACAAGCAAATACAGATGTGTTTAGACATTGATAGATAAATAGATAGAGCAATGCATCTCAATTGTCATGCCCCCTTGCTGCCAGAAGATCCAGCTGACCCAATGCTGATCTGAACTAGCAAAGCAGTGAACACTTATAGTCAGAAGTGTCAGTTCTCATCTGCAAATAGCAGGTTAAAACCCTTGCAGCTGGTGGAGGTACAGGATGCTTGATGTTGGCTACAAGCCTGCTTTTTTTTCTGATTTTTTTATTTGTTTATATGTATTCATTCTATATAAGTAAAATGCACCTGCTTTTGTGAAAGGACACAGCTGCACTTCCTCGGTCTGGACTTTGAATTCATTGTTTCCCAGAATATACCTTATCTCTGTGCTGCCTGAAAAATTGCTGCAGTCTGGCATGCCAAAGAGCTAGGCTGTGATCAGGCAGATAGCAGGGTCCTGGGAAATCCATATAGAAGAATTCCTGGTTGTTAGCTGTTTGGTGGCCCCAAGAGCTCCATTACAACTTTTCTGGGCCCTTAGGTTTCTAGCATACAGCATTCATGTCCTCCCAATGGCTCTGTGCTTGGGAAGGGTTGGCTGCATGGCCATATGATGAATATGACCAGACCTCTGAGATAGGTCATGCGTGCTGCAGAAAACTTTGTCACTGCTTGATTTAGTAAATCAGTGCTTCTTCAACTCCCAATGATAAAATGGAAATGAGCTTCCCTTGCTCCTGCAGTTGTACCTAGTTTGGCTCAGCAGCAAGACATCCAGGTAGCCCTGCAACATGAAGGGGGACTGATCACACCCCCTACTTCCTGCAGGCAGTGAGCACTGGTGGTGAGAGAAGGGTCACACCAGGAATGGCCAGGATGAGTCAGGAATGAGGCATATGCCTCCCTTCATACCCTTCTACAGCTACAGAAAGACTGAAACCATAACATCCCTTGTTTGCCTCTAACACATGGACGGTTGAACACCTCATCTCTTAACCAGTTTCCCATCTTTCTCCCTTTCTCACATCTTTAGTGCACTTAGACTTGGAGGGAAAAGGTGTGCAGCTACGTTGGCCAGACTCCCATGAATCTTTAAAGTTTGTCATTTGCTTGTTTTCCAAACAATTTTTCCTGGCTGTCAACAGGGAAGTCACACAGATCCTGAAACTAGAATATCAAAAGAAGCGGTGGCATTTAAGAAACTGAACAAATGGGTACATCCTCAGATATGACAGTTACCAGACATGCCCCCATTAGCCTTTGCTCTTTCCTTTAGAAAGGCTGAAAAAAACCCCAAACTTTTATGTTTAATGAGAAAAAGCATACTGAAAATATCAAATAATACATCATCTCAGGTCACCACAGCCCTGACATCCTGCTTTTCATAACAAGGAATACCGGAGGTGATTTGATTTTCCAATAAATTTTATTAATTGCTTTCAGTCTGTCAGAAAAGTCATTATCTCCTCTCTACTACTATTTACTAATCAGCTGCATCCATTCCTACATCCTATCCTTAAACCATCAGCTAAGAACAGCACAGTACCCAGATACTGGAGTCTTTGCTGGCATGCCCTGACGTTTAATGGCATCTCCCAATGCCAGTGTGCTAATTCCCAGTGTAGAAGGTGCACACCGTGGCAGGAGGAGTCTGAAAAATTTCTCCCCAAAAGCTGTCCTAACACTCAGCATGCAGGATGTGGCATTCCTTTTGTTGTGCAGTGGTAGATCAGGCTCTCAATCTCTGCCTTTCTGAACTGGCCCCAGCAGTAGTGGCTGAATGCTTTAACCAACTTGAGAAAGAAATGCCTCGCACACTGCCCAGCTAGTCATTAAATAATATGGTTCCATACCCTTCTGCCAGCTCTGGATGGGAGCTAAGGATGTCTGTGCTGCTCCTGGGACGCAGATGCCCACCTATCCCTGAACCGTGGCTGTGGGCAGTGGTCCCAGGCAGCCCCATCAAGGTCCAAACGCCCCTACTCTCTTTGTCACCCCCATGGGTGACACACTGTGTGGGCTGGCAACAGCTCTTGCACAACTAACACTTCTGACCCTGGTAAAAAAAGGGACACCTGCATGTCTGGCTGGTACCTTTCCCAAACACTTACAAGGGCATTTGTCCTGGGCCCACTAAAGCCAACACAAGTCTTCCCCTTCATTTCAATGGGTTTCTTAAAAATCTTAAAGGAAGCCCCATGTAACCTCAAACTATGCATCAGTGCAAGTGAAAGAACTTGAAATTCAGTCCTCTGTGTTTTAAAAATAATTAGCAGGATTTAAATGACAAAAAGGAGACACAAATTACTTTGAGTATGTATCATAACTTGTGTGCTAAACTACCTATTAAGATCACAGGTTTTCAGCAGCAAAGTCTATGTTAGCTAAGATTTTATTCTGTAGCTTTGATAAACAACTGAAAGAATGTGGACTGATGTTTATCATGTTTCAGATCCTTGGTTGCCTTAGGTATTATTTCTAGACAGCATGTAAAGCCAAGGCTTGTGTTCTTCAGTCCAAGAAGAATATTTTACGGAAAAATACTCCAGCCCATCTCCTGAACCTACTGCCTGCAGAAGATCAGCTAAATTGAAGGTGAAACAAAACAAATCATCCAGATAAGAAAAAACTCCTTTTTGGTGTTATACTTCAGGTAACAAAGTTACCCTACAGAGAGAAGTGAGTGTGTAATAAAATCCAAGGTAAAGAACAGTGACCACTAGAATTGTATTGATAGAAAATAATTCCGTGTAATTGCAGAGTATGGCATTTGAAATAAGAGTAGAAACTTGTCTGTTCACAGCAGTAAACATCTGTTATATGCCTTCTAAGTCAGAATTGGAATGAAGGAGGTGGTAAAACCCAAATGAAACACCAAGGCTCTAGTGGAGCAATGCAGACAATAAAGCTTTTATATGCTGGTAAGATGGGATGAGACAGGATACATTTAATAGTAATTCTCACAAAATCAGACCGTAATTTAAGTTGAAAGAGATAACTGTAAGTGGATGGTCCAAACTCCTTCTCAAAGCAGGGCTAGCCCCAGGCTAAGTCAGGTTGTTTAGGGTCTTGGCTAGATATAGTTTGAAAATATCCAAGGATGGAGATGCCACAGCCCACAACCTCTCTGCACAATCTGTTCCAGCACGTGTCCCTTGCCATGGTGAAGGGTCTTTTCTCTAAAAGCAGTAGGAATTCCCCTTGTTGCATCTGCTGCCTCCTGTCCTTTCACTGGGCAACACTGAGAGAAGCCTGGCTCCATCTCCTCTATATCACCTATTAGGCAGTTCAAGGCAGCATTAAGATCTCAGCTCAGCTCTCTCTTCCATGGTCTAAGCCATTGTGGTTGCCTTAGACTGTCCTTATATGGCATCCACTCCATCCTCCTCTGGACCCCCAAGCACCGGTTTGCAATAACTGTCATGTACCGGGTCCCCAGGCTGGACACAGTATCCTTGAAATAGCCTCACACATACACAATGGAGGGAAATAATTTCTTTCCTTGACCTGCTGGCTATGCTTTTGCTAACATTGCTAAATTTGCAGCTCTGCCTTCCCCACTGCAAGAGTACATTACTGACTCAGTTTAACTTGTCCACTGGGCCCCACCACTCTTTTTCTGGGTCTGCAGGTCCCTTGGGTCTGGATCTCCCAGATTCCAGCCTCTGCTGCTGTCTAGCATTACTCCAGCACAGGTGCAAGACTTGGAATTTATCTTTATTGACAAATACCCTGTCCAGTTTGGTTTCAGGAGTGACAGGAGAAGACATATCAAAAGCCTTGCTAAAGAACTCAAGTCCTAAATTCAGTAATAATGCTAGGAAAATAAATTAAGGCATAAATACAGAACATGGACGCCTACCCTGCCCTATTAAATAGTTTTGGCACCAAACAACTCCTGAGAAAGCCCTGGGAAGCTGCAAAACGCTTTCTAAGCTCTATTTCAGCACGCTAGTTTGGATGCCACAAACACTTCAGACGTAGCTGTGTGGCACTCACTACAGGTCGTTCTCCTGCCAAGGATTTTAGCATACGTGGGGCTTGAGGTTGCCACAGCTACCTTTTGTCTAGTGTCTCAGCTAGTTGATTTCTACCTAGCTAAAGGCTAGGTGTTGGCTGGTGTAGGCATATTCCTAGAACCTTCGGATACAAATGACCATTTCAACAGTTACCATTCAGTTATCATTTCATTAAGGAAGACAGACATTTAAAGACCTCAGGGAAAATAAAAACTAATTTGAAGTCCAGGAAGGTAGAATGTATGTCAAGGTGTTTTCACAAGGAATTGTATGACGGCTTTCATGCAAATATTACAAAAACATAGCAATGTTTCACTGTGTATTAATAATGAAAGGGGAAAATTATTCGTGACAGAAAAAGATGACAAATAACTGTGATATCAGCCAACAACATACAGAATCCCAGAGCCAAGGAGCAGGGACCAGGGGCAAAACGGTATGTGGGCATCTACCTAAAACTGAGAAAGCATCTAAATTGCCACTGAAATCAAGTAGCTGGTAACTAAATACATGTGTTCAAAAACTATTTATAGAATGAAAGTCTGGAGTAGTATATTAGGAAAGTATGCTCTGGATGAAAGTGTTCTACGTGTCTGAAAAAACAAGTCTACATGTACTTATAGAAATGGTACATGTTTCATTTGCTTAAAGGTTCAGGATTGGGGCAGAAACAAGAACTTGAACTAAATTCACTTGAATTTCATCACAAATCTGGGGACACTCCTGCTAGATGGTTATTTCCGAATGTTCCTAGAGACATGGTAGCTGGATCGATACCTCCAGTCTGTTTCAGTCCTTTCTGTTTAAAAGGTTACCTATGTTTAATTCAAGCATATTCATTTGATCAAAACCATTCAGCCCTTTCTGTTGATTTTCCAACTTTCTCTCAAAGATTTATTTTTTCATATTGTGGATTGGTTTGTACTTTTCTTTCTGAAAAAAGGGTTTCTAAATCAAAATAAGAACAAGCAAGCCTCTCATTAGCAACAAGAAAAACAGAAATAAATCTAGACTCATTCAAAAAGCAGGCTGTAATCTTTTCTAATTATTTCCATAACCCTAAGGAAGCCACATTTCCCAAGAGAGCATCTGAGATAATCCTTGAATATTAAGAAATGAGCGGAAAACGCAGCAGATTTAGCAGGCGAATTGGAGACAGAAAGAGAGGATTGAGCACCTGGGAAAGAGACATGCTTCAGCATTCATTAGACTGGCTGTTATTTCTCACAATCTGGAAAAAAAATCCATCACTTTTCATTCCTCAGTCACACAGACAGTTCAGAGTTTTACACTACAAATAATTCTACTTTAAAAATAAGTATTTCAAGTACCTGATTGTTACATGAGCAGCAAACTCAGGTATGAAATTTTGCCAAAAGTGCTTAGAAAATAATTTTTAAAAATAGGATCCAGGATGAGAGTTGTGCCACAAGAATATTTTAACAGCTCACAGCAAGTTAATATCCTTGTTCTTGCCCTCTACCTCTTTAGATGAAAATGCCCAATTTTGTCTTACTACTAGGAGTGGTAGAAAGACATTTTCTAATCAAGAAATCCTGGACACTTGTTCTCTTAAAACTGGAGCTGTTGGGCTGCGGCATAATTTGACTTGGAAATGCTGCACAGACTTTTCCTTTGCTGCAGAAAAATGTGTGCAGTTCTGAGAAGCTGATTTCTTTTCAATGAAATACTCTTAGAAAACACTGTGAGCACTTTTTGCATTTCTTTTTCAAGCAGCTGCAGTCCCAATGCAACCAGCTATTCACAAATCAACCACGGCTGCTCCAGAGTACTGTATTCTCACCACCTAAAGACTCAAAAGAGCAAGTTCAGGTTTTTGCATAGGATAACATATGGCTTTTTTACTCCCTCTTGGTTTTGGATGAGGCCTTGAAAACTTGGGACTGTTCACCTCCTCATGTGAAGGCAGAGGGAGAACGAAAGCAGCAGTGGAAGACCAGATGCCCACTGCCACTTCAATCTCCCTTTTTGGAGGATGCGGCTCCTATGTGTGGTCCCTATGCCCCAAAAAACTTCCCTGTGAAGCTCAGGGCACATGCTGAAGCACCGGTAGAGAGCTGGGCACTACTCCCTCACCATCAGGCAAAGAGGAAAGAGAGAAGAATTTACCGCCATTGTAAAGATCTCAAGCCTTGCTACAGCTATAAAGTAAATGCTCATTGAGCACAGGGAGAGGAAATGGGGTTGGAGTTATGTGTCAGTGTTTTCTTTTAGCTCAGCAGTACCCAACAGACTGCAAAACAGCAAGGAGGCCGAAACTTTACATACATATGCATGTATATAAGCTATCCCCTCTCTCTTTGCATGCATAAATTAACAAATGCAAATAAATGTCCCCAAAAGCTATGCTGTGTTTGAGCTTTCTAGGTTAACATTAAATGCTACTCTTTAATCTTAACTTATTTCACAGGTGAACCGGCTCTTCTGAATTCCTGAATTTTGCAGGAACAAGGAGGGAAGACTGTGTTTCTGATTCTGGCATTTTCATGTGAAACATAATGATACAGCTAGATGCTGATTTTGATAGTCTCTTTTTTCTTTCTTTTTTAATCTGTGTTTTTAGCATGTGTAGAGGCATCGCTTTTCATGTAACAATAATTAATTTTACCTGAAAAGCTGTCACACACAAAATGCGGTGGGTATCTCTCTCTTTCCTTGTTTCTCACACACACACACACACACACACCCGCGCATTAATTACAAGCAGAAAGCACAAATGATGCTACATACTCCACAGCATCTGCTCAGGCCTTAATTAATCCAACCTTCACACGGTCCCCATGGCAACGATGCTCAACAGTCTTCCCTGGCTTGGAATATTCAATAGAGCATCTTACACTATATATTTTATTCAAATTATGGCCACAGAATTACTTCTGTTAGCAATGTAGTGTCAGTGCTGATGGGAACAGAACAAGTCCTTGCTCTACTTGACCCCTCCTCACGCATTACCTCATTAAAATGTATAATGGCATTCAAGCTAAGTCACATTACAGCAGACATGCTCCTTTTTAAAGCCTAGCAAGAAGCCCATCACCACTTTTTTATGTTTAAAAGAAACTCTCAGTCTTCAGAAAATTAATAGCAATATTTTGCAGTGCTGCACCTGCAACTCCTATCATAACAGCGATTATGAATGTATCAATAGCAAAAAGGTATTTCTTTGGTGTATTTCCTGTCTCTCTAGTCCTGCTATCTTATCAGCTTAGGCTCCAACAACATGTCTTGGAAAGGTGTGATCCCCATTATTCAAATCTTAATGGAGGCTGGAGCAACAGCAGCTGTTACAGCTAATGGAAGAGCAGCTTGTTCTAGTTGTTGGCTGGGCAAGGGACGTCTATTCTCAGTTTTCGGCAGCACCCGCTCTAGCTACATTGAACAAGGCACCAGACTGAATGTCTCCACCATGATGGTGTCAGGCTGTTTTGCCAGCCAGGCAACAGGACCCCCTGCTTCCCAGGAAAGAAAAGCCCGTCTCAGCCCTGCAGTGAAGGCAGTCCTGATGGCTAAGGGCCAGGAGCAAACCACTGTCAACTCAGCCTCTTCCATAGCCAGCATGGCACTGGGAGGCTGTGCAGATAAACGCTCTCAGGGCAGCCTCAAAGAGGGAAGCATGAGCTGTCCCTGCTGTTTTCCACCTTGCAGATGGCCAGCAAGCCCCTTCCCCAGGGGCAGCTGTGAGAAGAGCTAGCAGAGGACCCCTGTACCCTCCAGGGCCAGGCTCCCTTGGTGGGACTGGTGCAGGGTGGTGCATGGGGCCAGAATCACACCTACCACTTACCATCCTGTGAACACAGAAATTATCCCTGTGTAAAAAAAACACAAACAAACAAACAAAAAAGTGACAAGTGACTCAAGAAAGGATTTGGGTATAACAGCAGGTGGGGAGGAGGCAGGAGCAGGCAGCTTCAGGCTGTGACTGTGCACCAGTGACAAGTGGATGGAGGGTATGTTGGCTTGGAAAACCTCTGAGATCAGCCTCTCATACACAGCCATATCTTTCCTCTGGGTATTAAATTGCAACTTTAAACACAGACAGCATACAAACAGAGTTGAAAAGAATTATTCTGCTATTGTATGCAGACATCCATGTTGCTCTGAAGGTATGTACAAATTAGATGTTAATCTGAGTCCGGGGATAATCTAATTATTGCTTCCTTTTGAAGTAACAGGAACAATATTTACTGAGTGAATTATGGACCTCTAAAGGTAAAACTTGCTTTGAAGGTTAAACAACACACATGTTGTTAGTTATTATAACCATACTTGACCCTTGTTGCTTTGTAAAAATTTAAATGAATTTTGTATTTTCACAGACATGCTGCATTTCAGAAGGCACTACTTCACATCCTTGTCAAATGTCTTTTAACAGTAGCTGAAATGGCAATGTAACAGAGAGCACTAAATACATGAGAAGCTGTGGTATGTATAGTGCACAGCTACCGTGCAATACAGAAGAAATCCCCATTTTAGCATAGAGAGGACACTGGTAGCATGGGGAAACCATACTCACCATCATGGGCCAGGCTTGTGGGCCAGCTCCTGCACGGTCACACCTCTGCCCTTGGGGAGAAGAGCCCTGGCCAGATGCTTGCTGCAAATGGTCCAGAGCATCCTGGTTTTGTGCTGGGGGGGGGGGGTGGTGGTGGTGGTGGTGATCATGGCATAGCCATGGCTCTAGAGGCAAGACCTAGCACTTCCAGAAAAGTTTATCAGCTCTGGCAGGACCAGATGTGCAATCTCACACTCCTTCTCTGCCAGTTGTGGATCGTGGATCCTTTGTCCATGAAAACACTTCCCATGGATGGAGATATTCCTTCCTGTTACCTGGCTGTGATTCATGTACCATATTAGAACCAGTCCATCGTATTCAACTTTGCTTTCAGCACTAGAGCTACCCAGTGATTTAATTATATACTAAATCTCAGTTAACAAAACCCCCAATCAAATAATAACAAATTATTGCTGTAATAATGTAATTTCATAGAATGCCTATATGGATTTTTTTTCATCAGCAACTCCCTGAACACTGTACAGAAGTAGTTTCCAGTTTCTTGTGCTGTTTATTTCCCCAATCTCTTCTTTTTGAGTCCATATCACTTTGTCCGACAGTTCATAATCTGAATTTGAAAAACAACACGTTGAAGTGGAGCATTCTGTCTGAGTGTTTCAAGCTTGGATTCAAGTCTGCATGTTCCAAATATCTGACGGCCTTCAGATCTCTTTTATGTTCAGGCCCATCTCTGTAATTACCCCTGAATCGCTGACAGAAGTTGCAGAAATAATAGGTTGGAAACATCTGAGCAACGTTTAGGGAAACGTTTCTGCTTATCAGAAGGCAAACGGGAAATTAAGTGGTGAGCACTAATTGAGTTACGTCTAATTGAAATTGTAGATGGAAGGACTGCATTCTGGGGAATTTCAGTTGCCCAGATGTTCTGGGCTCCCAGTTTCCCAGAAGGAAGAATATTTTGAGTTTGGTGTCTGTAAACCATGCTGTGGTCGTCATGATCAGAATATTCAAGGAGCATCTTAAGAGTCCGGGGTTTTTAGTTTGTGAGACTCCAGTAGAGTCCTGTCTGCAGGACAAGCCAATATCTTAATGTTAACCCCTTACAAATAAATTAAACTGCTTCCCCTCTTTTTGGAGGTCTCATGCAATGCTAATATATTGTCCCTGAAGGCTGTTATCCTGATCTTTTTGAAGAATTATGCTGTAAATCAAATGAGATCAGCTGGAATCAGAATCAGAAATGAAACTGTTTCCTCTGTGCAAACTGTGATTTCATGTAAAACAGCTGATGCACCCTACCCTTTGTCAATAATTACTTTGCATTGTGAAATACCCTTCAGCACTCAGCATTCATCTTACATGCCAAGAGTGGTTTCCCAAGGCTGTAATCCATGTTTCACAACTATTCAACCTCAAGATAGGTACCAGAGGGATGAGCCAGACAGAAGGGTGACCCGACAGACGCACAGGCTCCCCTAAGGCAGCTCCCAGCACAACCTGTGACATCAGCTTCAGTGGCACCGAATGGCTTGGTCCTCCCACAGCTAGGTTTTCTGGATTACCAAGGTGCCAGCACTGTCCAGCTGACAGCCATGAACCAGCCCCAGAACTGGACCCCTTCCCTCCACACCCACGATTCCTATTAACAGCCATCCAGAGGAACATACCTCATAGATCACCTGCAACATTAGCAAGCATCTCTAGTTTCTCAGGGAGTTCACTCCCCATCTGTGGATCAGCCGCAAGCAAGCTTTGCCTTCTGTACCCCTGAGTTTCACCTGATGGTAAAAATTCTGCTGTGCCAGACTTAGAAAAATATCAACCATGCCCTCTAGTCTGGAGCTTTAGATGTTTACTAAGGACTTAAAACTAAAGAAAATTATCTTGAGCAGCAACTGGAAGGTAGTCTTATGTGCTTAAAATGCACTCCACAGCATTCAACAGCAGCAACAGGATTTACTACAAGTGTCATGACTTACTGCCCAGACATTATGCATGGCTGTAGTATAGATATCAAATGAAGGTCAGCTGAGGCCAGGACATCATTTCTGTCGTGGGATAGAGTCTCCAAACCCTCTGGAAAAAAGAAGGGAATCTCACAGATACAGCTACGTGCCAGATTTTTCTGTCCATGGGGCATCTAGAAGCACTGCTAGATCTCAAAGAAAATGACTGATTTGATGCTTCAAAGGAGGCCACACCTTAGCTTTGGATCCTCAAAGTCCTCCCTTCGCCTGCAGCACTGACACTGTCCAGCCTTCATTCAGATACAAGCTGTTTTGATATTACTCAAGCATCAGGCACTTGAAGATATTTTTATGAAATCTATGCCACCTTGTCAGTTCACCTGGTGGCTACACACAGGTTTAAAATCAGACCACATCTAGTCATGTAGGACTCTGCAAACGAAAGCGACATCAGCAAAGAGGCAATTGCACTCCTTCTGATGTTTCCGTCTTCTACCGACAACTTGAGTACATCAGTCTGAAACCTTTGTCCTTACACATAGAGGACATCAGTAGCACATAGTCAACAGCATCAAAAGCTGGAGAGAAGCCCCAGAGGATAACAATGGTTACCCTCCACCAACTAAAAGCAGGAAGTGCTCAGTCAATGCTATTACTTTTGTCCTATTGGCTGCCTTTGTATCTGGATTGGGCTTGGTTTGACAAGCTTATAATTGACCTACAACAGCTTGTAGGATTCATTCAGCAATGCTAGGACAACTGTGTGAATGTAGGAAAACGGGAAAATTTTAATTTCAAGTGAGACATCACTTACTTTAACCAGGAGTGACATCAATTTCTCATGTTTCTTGCACTAGTCAAGAGGAGCATGAGTAGGTCTACAGCTTGACCTGAGCATCCTCAATGAGCTGAACACAGAGAATGCAGGCATGCTGTTTGTTTACTTGCATAGGACGGCAAGTTCTTGACATGCCATCTTCAGTTCATGGGATTCTTCATCCATGGGGGACTTTGTTGTTAGCAGTGATAACCTGGGTTAGGGAAAAGTTCACAACTCTGCATAGCTCCTGTAGGCATGGTTTGGCAGTTTCATAGAAAGCTGATAACCATGTTTCCTTGGGTCCGTTAAGAAGCCTACATAGGAGAAATTCTTTTGGTTCAGCTTGGATGCTTCACTGTCACTTTTGTAAATATCTGATCCTTGCTCCATCTGGCACTGGATTTAAAAAATACGGCATCTAAGCAGTTCTCAGATTATCAGTCTAACAAACAATAAGTAGTGCAATAATTACTGAATTTTTTCTCTACACAAAAATTTGTTCCATGGAGCACAGAAAACATCCCATGGTAGGGGACACTCTTCCTGCCTTCTCTATACTCAGAGCACCTTTTTCGTGTTTTTTTATTCTCCTCCTGGTCTCCACCCTGGATATTTCACAACCCAGTCTGAGAATTCAGCTGGTGCTGCAGATCCCCCTGTAGCAGAGCCCTTCCATGTAAGGGGTGGGAAGATCCTTATCTGAGCCTGAGACTGAACAAACAAGAAGAGGAACAAACTTCCTATCCCCAGGATAGGAAACTTACCTCTCTAGGAATTTGGAAGCCAACTACTGACCTGGAGAGAGCCGCTGACAACACTGCTCTGCATGTCAGTGAAAAACACTGATATTCCCAGACAGCGTACCTGGATCATTTCACCACTACGGCCCACAAAACACTTGCAAGATCCTCCACAACCCTCTCAGTCTTTAGTGATCTCCTGATACAAGAAGCCTAGCAGTCTATTGTATGACACACTTTTGCAGAGCAAAGGGCTGTATTAATAAGAACACTTTAGCTTAATTCCAGCAAGGTTAACCTTTGAGGTTTTTCCTTTATATTGAAGAAATGAAACACTGCTTTCACATCAGCCTGCCAAAGGAAGCCTTTATATAAAATTCAAGCCATTGAATTCAAGCTATCGTAGCAGCCTTATCTCAGAACCTGGCAGTAAGTGAGACACAAAAACCTTTTTGGATGTTAGGTCCTTATGACTAAAATTACCAAGAAAATTCACGGCTACTTCTAGGTACAGATCTTTACTAGGCAAAAAAAGTCACAAAGCAACCGGAATTCCCCAAGAAAGAGGAGACATACAACCTTACAGTATGCAAATGCCCCACAACCTATGCTGTTTCCACCTCTGTAATACAAACTAGGCACAGTGAAGGCTTTGGATAGGAAGGATTTGGGGTTGGAATTCTTTTCAAACAGAATATTCATCAGAAGATATCCAAGCAGTCATGCTATTTCCCCATTTGTCATCAAATACATACAGAAAACTGCCTCATCTGCAACTCTTCTTTGCTTTCAAAACTCAATACACATTACTTACTGAAGCACAGCCTGTTTGCACCTCTCTGAATGAACACCACTGTGAACATGATTTTACCAGCTTTATGGCACATTACTACAGAATTTGCACCTACTTGATTAAGCAGCAGTGAAAAATCTTTCTTCTTTTTTTAACCTAAATGGGTGGCACATGAATTAATGCAGCCCACAGGGCACTCTAAGTAAAATGATTCATGTTCCTTACATGCAAACATTAACAGTTGGGGGTTTTTTTAATCACTTTAGTAAACAATCTTTGGGGAGTTTTGCTGAGAGCCTAATCTGTATTTAATTTAGTCATTTGAAAAATAAATGGATGAGCTTTGTGAAAAATCTCTCAAAAATGCAGCTAAGTGTGTTGTTTACCTTAATACTCAAACAGCAGCCAAGTGAAGCATTTGCTGTATTCTGGCCTTATTCTGTAAATCACTGAATGCATAAATCCAAGGTTCTGGATCCAGCCTTGTAAGCTTGAGCCCTTCATTCATTCATTCTTTACCATTTTTATAGATTTGCTGAAAAAAGCTTTGCTGTGCGTTCCCTTAAAAGTTGTTAGATATGACAGCTTTACTATCATACAACAACACTAAGGAGACAATGCTGGACAAAGCCTAGGTATTACAGTAAAGAAATCTCCCTTTTATTAAATGATGGAAGAAAGTTTAAAAAAGAAAAAACAAAGAGAAATCCCAGCCTGGTGCAGAGGAGATTTGTGGTACAGCAACTGCTTCCTTAATTTAAGCACTGAAACAAATGACTAAATTTGATTTTGAGCTTTCAGAGGCAAGATGCCTTGAGAAGCATGGCAAGAAGAAAACACTATACATGGGATGAGTTAAAAATACAAACAATAGGCCTTGCAAACAAGCCTACTTCAAAATCATCTAATAAAGGTGAAGGGGAGAACTTCTGAATATGTTTTTCTAATTAAAAAAGACGAAAAATCATCAATATATACCCGACAGTGACTGAAAATGCAGCCTGCTAAAATGGCTGAGTCTCATTGGGGCTGCATTTAAATTCTGCTAAGTATTAAGAAATGCCTAAATAATGGACAAAGTTCAGGAGTGCATAATACATCTTGCTATAAAGAACACCTGCCAAGACCATACTGGCCTATAGTTTAAACATTTTCTACAATTAAAATGGCTAAATTTAGAGGCCACCTGTTTCCTGCCTTTGCCTTCCTCAAGTGCCAGAAGTTTTACTGTAAACACAGGTGAGCAGAATCAGATGCTGTGTGATGTTAGGGGTCTCG
Organism: Leptosomus discolor; assembly: GCF_034619465.1. NCBI lineage: Eukaryota > Metazoa > Chordata > Aves > Leptosomiformes > Leptosomidae > Leptosomus > Leptosomus discolor. The sequence continues at coordinate 65,508,185 of NC_141419.1, read as the reverse complement.
AGGAATTTGCACAACCGCTGAAGTCCCAGCCAGCCACTTTTCAACTCCCAGCCCCTCAATTAAAACTGATGAGAGAAGCAGTATCCTCTCTTCCTCTCCCAGTGGCAAGATGTGTACATGGGAATTCCCACCCTGGGCTGGGACAGCAGCTATCCAACCAGCAGCTCGGATTTGACGGTAACCAGTACCAGATGTTCCAGCAAAGGCATAATAAAACGCAGAGAAAGTAATTGTGGAGAAAACCACTCAGTTTTTCCCAATTTCTCCCTGGTCTCTGGGCAATGCACATATCCTGGGACACACCACATCCCAAGAAACTGGTCTAGCTATTCAGAAATTTGCCAAAAAACTGTCCAGATGGCAACTCTGGATTCATTGCTGACGTATAATAGAAAGGCTGTGGACTGTCCTTTCCGTAGGACCCCTAAGAGAGGTTGTATTCCCATTTTAGTTTTAGTCTAGCTGTGAAAAGTAAAGTAGGTACAACACTTACAGAAATTCTAAAAAGTTTTTTTTTCTCTTATAAAGAGTCCTATTAAAGAAGTGCTGTCTGATGAGCAGTAGTCTTGAAGGCTGGAAATAGAAACTGGAAAATACATCTGCAGGCCCAGTCTTTCCCTGATGACCTTGGCACACCAATACCAGCTGGGAATTTGGTCCAGCTTATCGTGGTCAGTCACTCAGCTGTTAGTCAAAGATATCAGCTGAACAGCTAGTCTGGTAGCCCAGTAAGATGCAACTCAGAAAACTCTGCTTTTGAATATTTCCAATAGCACACCAGTCCCTGGAAGAGAATCTTCTGCACCAGGAAACCCTTGCTTACAAAAATCTACTAACTAAAAGTCTACCCCATGCAAAAGATTTTGTACAATGCAAGGCTTAGGGTAAAATGGAAACCATACGATGCCTGGCAGTTAACCAGACAAACAGGCAGGGACAACCCTGCACTCCTCTGCCCTGTGAGCTGGGATGGTGTGATGCAGCTTTGATCCAGGAACTATGCAGCTGCATCCCTGCTGCACTGCTGCCAATCCTGTCAGCCACACTAAGTAGCACCTGGCCAGTCCAGAGGGCTGCCCACACCTGCTCGAACAGGCATGTCTTTGGTTTTGCCAGCTGAGGTGCCTGGAGCACAGCTTTGGCTGCGCTGGACCAAGGCAGGTGCATCTCTAGCACGGCAGAGTGCAAACCAGGCAAGGACGTTTTATTTTTTTCCTCTTGTTTTCAAACTTCTTTGGAGGACCTGAATATGAATCAAAGTTACAGTTTTGCAGAAAGGCACAGAACATTTATTTAATTCGGCAGAAGTGTACAAATATTTGTGAAAGATAAAAAGGCAGAAAATGACTCCTGGTTTCTTACTGCCTAACATACAAGTGATCCCATGAACCTGAAAGCAGGAAGCTAGCTGGCTCCTACATGGGAAAACAGAAGAGACTCACAAGGGTTCAGCTAAGTAAAAGCCTACTATTTTTTCCCCTTTCTTTTCTTTTGACCTGCAAGATGGTTTTATCTGGTAAATTTTAATGCACAAGGGCACTTACTGAAATGAGGTACAGTTATAATACAATAACAAACTGATCTACAGCATCTCTGCATAGAAACTGGCAGTAGTACCAAACCAATGGTAAGCTTTGGGACACAAACGAACACTTAAAATTATGCAATTATGTTGAGATCATAAAAACATCCTCTTCTGAGCAGTTCCTGAGCCAGGAGATAAGGAAAATGACCCAATAGTTAAGGCGGGGTCACAGCACATTTCAGCAAAGACTATAACCATCATTCTTACATTGCTGTCTTCTCATGTTACATCACAACTGTTAGAAGGCTACTGATCCATAGTCTGCAATCTCAAATAGAGTGCCCATCTCTCTTAGCTTGCCCTTTTAAAAAGAAGACTCAAAAGAAAATCAGCACTAGCTTTCACAGCTCTTGGTGGCATCTTCACAATTCCAAATGTTATGTCTCCCCTGCTACCCATTGCTTCTCGCAAAGCGTTTGAAATCATGTCATAAATTAAAGATTATAAATCAAAGGCTTCAAAATAACTTAATTGTTACATTTATCATGGGGAAAATCTTGCGTTGAATATTAAATACAATCCTTAAGGGCATTTGGTCATACAGAGACCAGCTATGGACATTTAGAAAAGCAAACACAATTATATTTCCAAAGTGCTACTGAGATTAGACAACAAGCCATCAGAGGTAAACAATCTTCTCCTCTATTCTGCCTCCACTTTCCGCATCCTGCAGGCTCTCAGGCTGGTGGTTCAGCAGCAGTGCATCTGCCTGTGGTGGCTGGATGAATCCCTGGTTTGGAATTCTTGTTTGGGGACACTGAGTCTGTGATGCATTCAGATCTGTAACACACAAGAGAAGGAATGTGACAATGCACACGCCTTTGCCATCGTAAAGAACAAATTCTGACTTTTTCATCAGCACCATTTTCTAGTTTGCTGCATCTGTCTAGAAGGGAAAACACTGCTGTACTACAAATTATAGTACAGCCTGGTGAGAGGTACCTTAGCCAAATTTACTGAAGTCTGTTCAAGTCTGTCCGCTGTCATCCAAGGGGTGATCACTGCCACTATTTTTACCATAAAAGAAATTTATACCCATACTTCACCAACCAGACACACAATAATGGAAAGGTACAAATGCTGTCAGAGTTGGGCTGGAGGGAAACACACAGCACATAATTAGTACCTTTATTAGTAATAATACAGGTAAAATTAACACAGTTTCCATTTGCAAGCCGTCCTTTTATGGAAGTAAAAGACCCAACTCATTAAAACCAGTTAAAAGTCTGTTTGACCAGCACTTGCAGTCTGAAATAGACAGGTAACCATCCAGCTTTTTCTGACAAGTTTATGTGTGTTTATTTTGTGTGTGCAAAATACCTACTCTGTTCTTGTCTCAATCCTTTAGCTGTGACACGGACATAATACTTGCACCGAACACCAAGAAATTCTTTCACAAGGGCCTTCAGTTGTTACCTTTCCATTTTTCTCCTGCAAACGCAGAGAATCAGGTAATTGTTTTCCAGCATTGAGCTCTGAAGGCTTTTGTGATGATCTGTGCACTACTTTAAACAAAAAAAAACACGGCTGGGTTTTCTCCCTAGTCAGCTTTCTGTACCACTTCAGGCCCTCAGGAACTACGGCTTTGTAGTTGGCTTTCCTACATCTGTATTTCTACAAAGCAATTTTTACCGTAAAAACAAGCTGCATAACAAGTGAGAGTGTATCCTCATACCGAGGGATAACGGAAGTCTGCAATGGATGGGCTGTAGTACTCTTCACTGTAATCTTGGCCCAACTGACCTCTGCTATTACATCAGGAGGGTTAACTTTTCATTCTTCTCTCTGCAAAAAGGACTCTGCAGGAAGAAGGAGAGCTTGGCACCCCTCCCACAGCACGTATAATGCCAGAAGCAAGCAAACCCTTTGGGGTCCTGTGAGTTTTGGTCATTCATGCAGAGAGCTAAAAAGACATTTCTTGCCTACTCTGGTCCCTACTCCTTCTCACACTTATGTGTAATTAAAATCTGTTGTATTCGGGGGGGGGGGTTGGGTTTTTTTGTTTTGTTTTGGGGGGGTTTTGTTTGTTTGGGTTTTGGTTGGTTGGTTGGTTTTTTGTTTTGTTTTGTTTTACACACACTGTGATGCTCTCTCTGGTGGCAATTTAAAATGACACCTGCCCATTCCCCTGACACATGCAGCTTTCACCAGTCTTGTTCACCAAGACAGGATATTAAGGCAAAACAAGCTTGCTGGCACCATGCAAAGCCTAGGCTCTCCGGCTGCTCCCTGCCACAGGGTGTGTGGAGCAGTGGGAGATGATTATGCAATAGGCATGTGGGAACACATTGCATTGCTGCCTCTGCCTTCAGCGTCTTCTCCTCTCTGATACTCACCCACTGGTGGGGACACCAAACAGGCTTTGGGGCTTCGTCTCCAAGTGTAAGCCACATGTATGTAACACCTGCTGCTGAGACTGCAGGGTCAGTGGCAGGGGCAAAGTATTTATTTACACACAAGCAGTGTTTGGTCATAGTGGGATGACACAGGATGTTAAGAAAATTAATCCTAAATTCCCTCTCTTCTATCGTTTTATATTGGATTTAAACGATCAAATTTTAGTCTTAGTGTAAATCCAGAGTAAGTCTTGACTGCAGGTGAGTTATTTGCAATACATAACACAGCCAGATTTGACTCTCTAACTTACTATCTTTGTTAAAGATGACTTTTGCATTTATTTATTTTGATAGCCATATTAGAAAAAGATTGCAATGTGCAGCAACAGAAGATACCAGAAATATCCTACATCTGCTTTTCTTTATGGAAACTGGATACTTCAGTTTTATTTATTTATTAAAAAGAGCCCTACCAGTGAAACGTCCTCAACCTCTAAACACTTGTATTTCAGAGTAATTTTACCCACATTAATATTCTTTTTAAGTTCTGTGAGTCTATTCACCTTAACAAAGTTATGTGCGTAAGAATACCAGGCAGTAAGCACTTATTTGAAAGATCTGTTTCCAAAGTTTATGAAGTACATAATTGGAGAAGCCTAATTACAAATTTGAAAAAAAAAAAAAAAAAAAAAAAACAGAAAAGAAAGAGAAACACCTTACATGAAGTTATTTTCCACCATCAAAACTAAAGAGTAATTGCTTCACCAATTAAAACAGTAGCTGTTTCCAAACCATTTGTCATTAACTGCTACCACTCTATGCAGCAGAGCTGAGCAGTGGAAACTGCCAGCATTCTGGAAAAACAAATCAGATTCTGTCACAAAAGAAATGATTTATTGCTAGTTTAGCTGCCTTTTTTTTTTTTTTTTTAAATTATGTTGGATCCAGAGAACGCACACAGCAGGATAGCACCCAGGAGGTGAGAGCCCAGATGCTGCTGGGGTGATGAGTGGCTTCTCAGGCTGAAAAGGTTGGGCTTAATCCAACTGAGGAGTGAAGGGGCTGGTTTTGGCTGCATTTAGGGTGGCACTCAACACAGGCTCAGCCTAACAAAAGAACAATGTGTCCCTGGGCCGACATACTCAGCCTGCCGGCAGGGAGGGTGCCTGCTGTCTCCCTGCCCAGTGCCATGCTGGAAACAGCCGAGGCAGGAGACCAGTTGCTATCGCAGGTGGCAGCGTGATGTGCCCCAAGAGCAGCTGCTTGGGGAGGGTGGAAGAACCGCCAGAACTGGTAATAACAGCCTCAGGGGAAGGGAAAGTGGAGAAAAAGGAGCGATCCACCAGCTAGCACCTTGTTCTTGTTATGCAGAGCAGCTACAGCTGCCAAGAAGCCTCCCCTGAGCTCCCTGGTGCAGCCCGGGGAAACCGTCTGCCCTTGGCCCCCAAGCAGGAGAATGGTGGGAGAAATGCTCCTCTTTAAATGCTCTCCCAAAACAGGGAAGAAACCTCCAGAACCAGCCTTGAAAGCATCAGCTGTCTATTAAAGAACTCTGAGCACTGAGGATGCTTAAACAACAACAACAAAAAAACCCCAAACAAAAAAACAACACACAAAACCAAACCAATTATCCATGCAGACAGAAAGGCACATGAGGGCTGGCAAAAGGGGCTGCTACTGGAAAGCAACAGCTGGGAAATTCGCCTGTGCTCCCCAAGCAGCCAGGGCACCCACGGGAACCTCCCCAGCCCCTCTCCAGGCCTGTTCTCTGCTGCGCTACGGCTGATAGTCAGAACTCAGTGCCAATCAAAAGACGGGTAAATAAGGACCACTGGCCTTTTATGAGCCTCCTTCGTTGTGACTGTAACTCACCTGCCAACATCAGCCACAAAATAAGTTTTGTATTATGGCTTTTCTCTAAATTCAGCATTAACATCCTTTCTTCTGCTCCCTTCCAACCTGCAGAGTGATGCTTGGGCCGGCTGTGTTCAGCTCAACAGCGCGCCCACCAGACCAGGACCCACATCACCAGCACCCAGCAAAAGTGCTCCTATTGCCTGCATCCCTCCTGCCTGGGCTGGGCTCTGCCCACTGCCTTGCCTCTGCACCCCTTGCACAGAAAGGCCAAGTGAAGGTGACTGTACCTGACCACAGCCTTCCTCTTGCTCATTTACACCTAAGAAACACAATTTTTCCTTCATACTTATGTAAGTGCAGAAAATATTCCCAGATTTCCAAAGCTTTAACAATGCTGAGCTGCAGCTCAGACCCTTCCATAGGGTCTTCTATGAGTCTCCCAGGTCCCTACTCCCTCCCACTTCTGCAGTAGCCAAGGGCTGTAAGCATCTCACCGCATCCCGGCCGCTGGAGTTTATGTGCAAACTGAAACACCCTTTAACTGCTTTTCAGTTATGCAAAATTTGTTTCTCCTACAACACTCCAGGTAACTCTTCCCTAAAGAGCCAGAGCCGGATCTGCAGCTGCACCATGTATACACTAGACAAAACTGAACAGCAGATCAGAAAAATCCACTCTTTCAGCGTTGGGCTGGTCAAATTCCCCAGCAAAGAAAGATGTGCTTGAGGCTGAAGACCAAGTTATAAGTGAACTCTGACAGCACTTCAACATTTTGGGGCTCGGCAGCCTGTTCAGCCACACCACATCACAAAATACCACTAAAGTCGAGCTTTTTCTTATTTTTATCTCAGCTGAGACCATTTCATTCAAGAAAACACATGCATTTCCTGTTGTCTCCCCCACCAATTTTCTCAAAAGGAATTAGAGGAACTGTTTCTAACAAATTCTGGAAAAAATCAGAAATTGTCTCATGGACATGGACAAATATTGCCAAGTCCAACAGTAAAAACAAATCAAATTTTCCCTCCTTGTTTTCCATTAGTTTGGCTCTGCTACTATGAGAATAGGTGTCAGGAAACTGCAAAGAGACACTCCCCCCAAATAAAAATACTTTTCTAGGCAACCTACATATAACAACAGCAGCAGACTGCAGGCCTGCAGCTCCTGGGGCCAGCTTTCAGGGGAGTGATTAAAGTGACCTCAATTCTCCAAATGGGGTCTGGGTCCAAACTCGGAGAAACGACAGCTCCTGGCTAAAACAAAAGGAAAAAAGGTGGCATTACGCATCCCAACTACCATACCCTACCCTTCCTGTAGCACTAAGAGACTCGGAAGGTGAAGCACAAAGCAATGGCATTTGCAGAAATCTGAGATCAATACATATCAAAACAAACACAGCCCAGGCTCCTGGGAGATGGGATACAAAAGCCAAGTAAACAACTCATTAGTCACACTGATTCTCACCTTCTATCTGTTGTCCATAGGATGTAAGCACTTCCACATCAAATAAATGCCACGAATTTTCTCCTTCACCCCTCCTTCCCAGCCCCCTCCCCAGAGGATCAGACCCGAGGATCAGAGCTCTTCAGGTAAGCCTGGAGTGCCCACAGTGATGATTATGGGAAGAACACGAAGACATTATCAAGGCACTAGGAAACATTAAAAAAAAACACCAAAAAAAACCACCTCTCAAGTCTCTGTGTTTTTAACAGAAAGCCCTAAGTTTTTCTCCTTCAGCTCTGACCCTAATTCCACAGCATCACAGGATAATTCAAGTTGGAAGGGATCTTAGGAGGCCTCTGGTCCAAACTCCTCATCAAAGCTGAGTCAGGCCTAGTTGGAGATTTTTCCTTCCCAACTGTTTTGGAAAAAAAAAAAAAAAAAGAAAAGAAAAAAAGGAGGGGAGGTTTTGGGGGGAACTGACCACACAGATTTTGCATATATACACTGAATTAATTTATTAATTAATTCAGAGATCTGTGTCACGTGTTGGCCCTCTACAAAATAAAATTTCACTACACAAAGAGAGGTTTATGCCACTTTTAGCAACAAACAACAAATATGTTAAAAATTCTCAGAATCATTACTTCTCTGAAAATAACATATAGAGTTAGGTTTGGGTTTTAACATTTATTTATAATAACTGGTACCAGTTTTTATAGCAAGTTCATCTGGACTGACAGCTGACACATCAACTTCAGGCCAAAGCTATTTGAAATGGCAGAGCTGCTGTATTTAATCCCCCCACTGGCACTCATGCATAATGCAAAGCACAAGAAGACACCTAAAAAACAGGGCTAATACTACCGGGTCTCAGATATTCACAGGAATTTAAGAGTAACAGGCTCTCATTTGCCATTACAGTTCAATAGCAAACCGGCAGCCTAACTCCCACGAGCTCCACTGAAAGTCCCCCACCGGCAAATCTCACCACACCTCTTTGTCTCTAATGATGCTCCCAGTGGTTTCCACACAGATTCATTAGTGATAGCCAACTCCCCAGGGAACTCCAGGTACCTCAGCCTCTCTCCCCTTCCTCCCAGTAAAAAGCACTATGATCGGGTTTGATTGCTTTTTTTAGTGTCTACTAAGACTTTCCCAATTTGCAATGGATTTTCCATACCACAGGTTCAGTTGTTTATGGAGCTGATGGTTGGTGAGAGAAAGGGAACACCGTTTGGCAGCACCAGACCTGCCAGGGCAGCAGAGCCCTTCACCCTGGAACAGCTAGGACACCACTGCTGCCATGTGGATTTGGACCATTTGGTATAAAAAAGGTATCTATAAGCTCTGAGGATCTGAGGACAATTCCCGGCAGTTCCACTAGTAGTCAAGATCTCAAATAGCATCAAGAAACCAGGCCTTCACACCTCAGTAAATCTGATTTCACAGTGGGAACTGAATTTGGTACCAGGTCTCAAAAAACACAGGGAAAAATATTTTGACCCTGAAGCTACCAAGGAAAGAGGAGCCTAACCCATTTCCCAGCTGACTGAATACGGCAGGAAATCAATCTGAGAATTTTAATGCTGCTATTTCCTTTTAAGCAGCCCAACCCTGTGAAAGCAGCAGCTGCATTTCTTAGGCAAACAAGCACCTTCATGAATAAGAGGTCTTTTCACAAAAAGCAGATGAGCAATTAGATCACTATAGATCCTACGTTAATTAGTCTCATCAGATTTTGGTGCAAATTTTTTTGTTAGAAGACAGACAACAGAAAGTTCAAAGTGTGATGAATAAGGTCTGCAACATAGCTGCTCTTCATGTCTGTACTTTGGACTTTTGATCATGGTAAAATTACTGGAAATGTCATTATTCTGCATGTTTCTGTTCTCTTTTTGTTTAGCTGTTGGCTTAGGTATAACGATGCAATTCAGCTTTCAGGTTTTGCCTTGTAACTCCTTAGAGAAGTTTGGTCTGGAGAATTTGGACCAAATTCTCGGCTAAGACAAAATTTACATTTATTCCACCAAAACTGCATTATCATAAAGCTCCCTAATGGTTCCAAACTCATTTATTTGATACTTATCTTACAGCTCCAGGTTTTGGAGTCATGTGATGACACAGCCACTTTTTCTTTTATTAAAGCCCAGTAAACACACTATTTCTAATACTGGTGTTATCAAAGAAGAGATTTTAAAAACATCTCAAGCTCAGACACTGCCAGTAGTACCACTTCGACACCAAGTTCACAGCATGCCCCTAGACTGAAATAATTTAAAATTTTAACCTACTTACATGGCTATGTTATCAGTTGTGTTTGCTTTAAAGCACATGGCTTCTAAACTATTTTTGGCATACTTTTTTTTAATGCATATCAATAAGGGAGACTTAAAAATAGGTCTGACTTGAAGTCACAACTTGTCTGTGCATTAAATACCCACAGTCTCACCTTGGCAGGGCATACTGCCTGCCAGATGTCTGCTTCTGCTTAATATTAATTTATTTAGGTATGAACTCCCTATTAAATTGTCTTTGTGCTAAGCTTTGAAGCTTTAGATGGTCAATTACAGACACACACATGGTCTAACAGGTATTCTGCTAACAACAAACACATGTTTTATTGACCTACTTCTTTTCCAGCTCATTAAACACAACCGCACTCAAATGATGAAGAGAAAATAACCATAAAACCTCAAGAACACCCTTCCTACAAAGGATCACAAGCAACACAACCAGCTGCTGGTGCATGGCCACTGCTCCACGCAGTGCGGGGCACCTCTCCAGGCTGGGGAGACATGCCTGCCTGCTGACAACAGCAGCGGGGAAGCATGGGGAAACTCCCGCAGCCTCCTCGTTCGGGTCTCTAATGTGGGTGTACATGAAGTGAGCTGCAACTATTTCCCCCTGGCCCATAATCTGCAGAAGACATGAGGCCATCAGGCTTAAGTCAAAACAAGCTGCGGTTAGTGGGTAACACTCCTACTTGAATGTTTGCTGGAGAAATGGAAGTCCCACGAAGTTACAGACCCAAACAGTGTTTTCAAAGACTCGCCAGACAATGAAACCAGCCCCTCTTTCTGCCGCCAGCCAGCACATCGCCACACCTCACTTGCCTGCCACTCCAGTTTGTACAGCGCAGGTAAAACTCCTTCCCTCCCGAAGAGAGAAACAGTTAGCATTAAACCTGAAAAAACAGTGTCTCTGGCACATCAATTCACTCCCTTTGAAACAAAAGGGGGCATTTACACATCTAAACTATTCTTTTGAGCTCTCTGTTACCACAGACAGACATTAGTGTGCTGATTAACTTTGCTTCATATTTTATGGATGGTTTGGGGTTGGCTTTTTTTTAAACTACAGTCTTGCTTTGAAATAACCATTAAATCAAAGACCTTGGCAAATAATGGGTTTAGTCCCCAGCTTTTGGCCAGTCTTCCAGGTGCAACACAAAGAAGCGCGCCCTGGACTGTGGCAAACATCTTACTGAGTAGCAGAAGGGCACAACTCTGACAAAAGCCAAAAGAGGGAGGTCATTTATAAAACAGTCTCAAATCTCCTCCTAAGCATGTTGGTTTTACATGGCAGTTTCCCAACAACCAACTAGATTAATCACTTCTTACTCATAAAAGCTGATGAGATCAAAACTCAAAGTAAATGGCAGAGGAATACTAAGCCAATATATGGAATTGCTGCAGAAGCAAAAAATAAGACAAAGCACCTGTTTCAAATCAATTACATGCTAATCTTACCCTTTAATAGAAGCTGCTGCTTGTTGATTACTGCAGGAAAAGGTATGGGCATTACTGTAAGAGTGAGCATTTGAGACAAGCCTCTTATCTGATAGTCACAAAGATACTTGTTCTCCCCTGAGCTCAAAACATAGTGAAATAGTTGCTTATTTTTTACTGCAGTTTGAGTATTAGCACATTTTTATCCATTTTTAGTCAGGTTGGCAGAATTATATGCACTGATGTTTTCTTCTTGCATTCATTGCAAAAAACAGCAAAAATTGAAAAGGCAGTCCCCAAGTTCTGCATTGTAAGCACAGGAAGTTTCAGGGTGTGATCAAATATTTTGCAAGGCATGCCCTTCTTAATTGTTTGCTAAATGCTCTGTGAACATATAACTGCTGTGAAAACAGTTTGCATAAAAGCTAAAAGGAAAACTGTACATCAAAGCCAGAAAAAAGGACAATTATGAAATAGGCATGTGCCTTCATCCCTTCAGCCAAGTGCTTTTCTTGAGTGCATGGAACATACTTGGGTCCACTTTCTTCTGTTCCCACTCCTCTCCATCATGGGCAACACTGGTCTTGCCCTTAAGCCCCAATTCATCACCAGCTTCTTTTGCCTTGCCTTTACTACAAGTTGTCCTTGTGTCTAGTCCCACAGCTCTGTCTCTGTGCTTTGGCCCGACTCCCTCTAGTGTCTTGCCACCCCCTCACTTCATGCACTGCAGCTCTGAATCAGTCCTATCCCACCACTCCAGACTGCAGGCTACTTCCCCACAGCAGGAAAAAAAAAAAAAAAAAAAAAAAAAGCGATGCTATGTTTTAAAACACCCTCCTGCATTCATTTTCACCTTCAGTTCAAAACTGCCTGTGTTTAACGCAGAAGCCTTTCTTAGACTTTTATCCCCTTCCTGTTGCTGCTGTGCTGTAATGGCAAGTTCCTCTGCATAGGAGACAGCTTCTCTGCAGTTTTGCTGTCAGCAACAACCATCCTGCAATTCTCAACCTCAATTAAAAAAAGAAAAAAAAAAAACAAGTCTTTTCATCCTTACCAAATATGCTAGTTTCCCTGTCTGTCATGTATTCTTTAACATGGAATATATTCAATGACTTTTAAAGGCACACCGGTTTCTTTGATTTTTCTATGATAGACCTTAAAAAAATACAGCCAAATCACAGTTATTTTTCTATCACTTATGTTCCAACTCTAGATCAAACTTCTGAGAGACACTTAAGGAATATTAGGAGGTGACTGCTGGAAGTCTTCCTATTTGATTAAACTAAAACCAACTTTCATACCAGCACCAAGACTCCACCCCCCTACTGCCCCACCAAAAATTTACACCCAAAGGAAAGTTTTCTAGAGCATCTGGGGAGGCAGAACAAGACATTCCATGAAATCTCCTCCATCAGTTTGGCTACAGCCAATATAATTTATGTGGAAGGCAATCGGGTGCTCCTGTGATGAATGCTAGTAAAGACAGGCAATCCTCCCCAGTTTCTCAATAAATATTTAACAGTAGGTGCTGCTGAGGAGGTTTCGTATTACTAAGACTTCATTACTTTTACACAACATGCTACAGGCCATTTCCTGGAATATGTAAAGTATTATACTAAATAATTAAAATGAGATTGTACTTTTCAAAATAAGCCAGACAGATACACTTGGTGATTCAGCCCCATGATTTTACAGGGTGTGTTTGCATACTCAGTATCTTGCAAAATTTGATCATCCATAAACAGCTTCTCCCAGCCATTAGGATGCATTATTTATTCATACTTGTGCATCTATTTCAGGCTCTAACTCCATTACAAAACATATACAAAATATTTTTAATGTACTAAAGCAAGGCACACAACCACCCACAGATCACATTACCTGAGGAAAACACCGACCTCCCAAGGTATCTTCCTGACATCAAACAACAATTAGCAAGACTCTTGTTTTGCAACTGCTTTTCCTGAGAGATCAACTCCTTCCCTGCAGACTTGCTGCCAAAGTCACAGCTCTGCCCAACCCTGAGCTGGAGCTGCTTTACTACAAAACAGTTGTCTGCCAAAAGACCCCCTGCCCAGGGACTTCTGCTTCAAAAGGTGTTCCTTTGCCTCCTTCTACTTGCTGAAACGTGTATCTGTTGGAACAACCTCACCTAAGCAAAGAACAGATCTGCATATAAGAGATATGGTCCAAACCATTCCAGTTTCATTGACACCAGTAATTCCACTGACTTCAAAAACCACTGCACTGAAGTTGCTGGAACCATAAATATGAGGAAAATTAGGAAGAACTGGCCATCATCCTGTTGTTGTTTAAGAAGTCTGCAAGCAATGAAAGCCCTAGTATAGTGTGCAGATTTACACCAACACCAGTGGTACCTCCAAACACAAGGACGGACAATCTCTTCACTCCATTCATTACCTTAAAGATGTGCTCTATTTTAAACTTCCCTCCTAATGAATAAGCTCTAAATGAGAAGATATTAGGAAGAATAAAATCAGGCAGGCATTACACAGGAAATTCTGTAATTACATTAGCATATAAAATAAAACCAGAACATCATTAACTGCCTTAATTAAAAGGTTATGTAATACTGTTGCATCTACGGTGGTTACGTTCAGAAACGAGAAAAAGCATTTTGACATGAGAAAATCAGTAACAGAACTACAAAACCATAGCGCTGCAGAGCTGAAAAGCAGGTGTTACTCGATATATACTAATTGCAGATGACATATAACGACATATTTTTCAATTTGGTATCACACTGCCATGTGATTTAATCCCTTTTGCCATCTGCTTTAAACAAATGGTACTGTTATTCCCAAGAGGAAAAAAATACTTCTCCTGTGATTCACTTCCACCAAATAACACACGGACACTGATGCCTTATGGCACAGCATGAAACTCAGTGTTCTGTGGTACTGAGAGGAGGCAGATTTGCTGTTATCTGTTGCAGAGTTAAAAGTAAGATTCTAATAGATTAATGCAATTTTGAAGCTGGGAGATGCAGGTGCTGATGTTACTCAACTTCATATTCTTCTATCTTTCCATTTCATTTTATTTTCATTATAACTTTTGTTGAGCACTGAAATGGGCTCTGTACTCACCTACCCAGCCATCCATGCTAAGAGTAGAAGGGATACATTGCACACAGAAAGGTCAGTTTAGAATTAATTGCATGTTCTCAATTTGGCATCTATTCAATTAAAAAAGAGTAAAAGTTTAAAGTAGCCCAAACTATTGCATCTGCTCAGAAGGCTCCCTGACAAGCCAGGATCTCCATGGTCATGTCATTCTCTACTTTTGAAAGATTTCCCTCCTTTCCTCTTCTCAAGTGAAAAAACAACAGAAAGAATTTGCTCACTGTACCGTGCAGGGCAAACAGTGAAAAAAATGGCACTATTAAAAATGTTATGAAACACACCAGAAAAACTCAAAATAGGCAGAAAATGCCATTCTGCAGGTGGTAAGGCATTGTCCTGCTGTTGGCTATGAAGGATGCTGTTTAAACAGGAGATTTATGAAGCGTGTGCTGTACAGGGCACAATTATGTTGCAGGTCAAAAGACGAGTGGGTCAGATGTACCCAGCAGGAGCTCCTACAGCAGTAATACAGAAGTTAACTCACAACGGTCACATATGCAGACCTGTGATGACTTTTTGAGAAAGCTAGTCATTACTTAACTTTAATTCAAGAGATTAAAGTGATCTTATTCAACAATGTCCTCATTAACTACCTCCAGCGGTGGCAGCAGTAGCTACACTTATTTGAATAAGGCCCTGAGTTACTGAGCTTCACCCTCTGTCAAAATCCTGTGCTGACTTAGAATGACAGGGAAACAGCTTATATGTCTTCAGATGGCTTTTTAACCCTGTAGTGCAAAGCATATGTCATCTGTTTTTTATCACACCTGTATCACCTTTATATTGTATACCTCTTCTGACTGCAACAAATTTGTCCTACACAAATCTAAGAGAAAAGTCAGACCCATACAGCCTCCCTGATGCAAACGTATGCAGGTACTTGTATACAATATCATTAGGCAATAACTGACATTAAGGCAAAATAATAGTTTGTTCTAAACTCCATCTCAGTTACCAATGGGCAACTAAAACAAGTGAATCTGATCTACAGTTTTAAGAACAGGTTCAACAGAGCAATCCCCATTAGCACAATCCACCTTAAGGAACAGGAAGGGAATTTCTTATAAAGAATAAGGAAAAAAAATGGAGTTACAGGATACTAAACATTTTTTCTGGGGTTTTTGCTTTTTCTATTGCAAATTAAATACTTTACATCTCTAGAAACCACCTTCTTTGATGAAAACAACTATAAATGGATTATTTTGCCAAAATCGAATTCATTTGCTTATACACATATACGTTAAAATTTCTGTACTTTAAAAAAGATTAAAATCATATTAGTCAAATAGAGCCCTATTTTTGCTCTCTGATTTTACATTTGGCTTTTTATGGAGATCACAGTTTTTCTATGTTCCCCATAAAAATTTGAACTATATTTTTCCCTACATTATGCACAAAGATCCTTCATGCTAACACTGCAAATGTCTGGGGAAAAAAAATCTCCCACAATCAAGTTTCAGTGCAGTTTTCCAGATCTATCACTTTTCAATTCTATTCCTGTAGCTACAACATCTGAATAAAAGAAATGAAAGGCAGTGCCAACAAACGATGCTGCTCACTTCAAAGCTTAAAAGAATTAAAATTGCACTGATTCCTGAAATCAAAGAAGTGAATCCATAGGTAAATCCTAAGGCATCACTTCAGCTAGTTAAACTGACATGTCAATTAAATGCAAGAGTAATTCTCAGTCTAGTCCGACACAAAACCTATACTTCCCCTGATTCCTAATTAGCCGAAGTACTTGTCTTCTTTCATGCAGATAATTTCATAATCATTAGTGTAAAGCATTAACACATTTTTCTTTCAGTAATATTTTCCTCCTGTTGACTGACACACCTTTTCTAGTGAGTGTACTTGTGCCAGTTTCAGCTTTGTGGGAACTTGCCCCAAGGTCTTTAGTAAAGTTCCCTCCCATACACATAAAAAAATGATATACAATCATGATGCTAGCTATGTGAAGAGACATATGCCTTACTTTAGAAAATATGAATGGAAAATTAAGCACTGGAGGAATGCAGCCATTTCCATTTCAGTATATTTATGAAGCTAAATCGCACAGTACCTAACATACGGCAGAATGCAGAATGATTAACTCCTTGAAAACGTGTTCAGGTGGTGCTTCTCATTAAATAATTTAAGGGGTTTTTGACAGGCAAGAATTCTTACAGGATGCCAAATAATTCTAGGAAAATTAATCAAAACCGAGTAATTCCTTTTGTGTACACACAAAATTTATCATAAGCAAGATCTGGCCATGGATGTATCTGGTACATGGTTTCTTCCAGTAAACCATACTCAGTATTTGTTTCTTAGATCTATTTTGACTTATTATTTAGGAATGTCTTTTGAAAGATGATTAGGAGACTTTTGCATAGACCTGGTTGAAAAATGCACAAAAACATCATGAAACATTCATCCACATTAAAGTTCCAGCTAACTTTTCAATTCTTTCTACTCTTTCGCTCATTGCATCTCTTTGGTTTTCCTTCACAGTGATCGGGGCTGACTATATCTTGCAGAGGTGTCAGGAAATGGAGACACAAGGTCAGAGATCTTCTTAAACTCTGCTAAACTCTCTGGGGAAAAAGCATGGGGAAAAGAAAAAAAAAAAAAACCAAAAAGGAAATCAGCTTCCTTGTATGAAAACATTTGTACTGCTCAGCTTGATTCACATTGCTTAGGGAAAAGTGATTTACTTCATTTCCCTGTGCAGAGCCACTTGCCGGGCTTTTAGATGCCATCTGTCTTTCAGGGGGAAGTTTAGTGTTCTTCTCATTCCCCAGTCCCTGAACAGTGACTCCTGATGCATGACAGAAGCAAGTCTGAATCATGCAGACTCATGCACTGCACAATCAGAGCATAAAATACTTGTCACCCTCTGAATCACAAATGCGACTGTGGAATGTGATGGTGCATCTCTCTGGGGGAAGGCTCCCAGCCCTGCCTGCTCTAGCAACACACTGAGGGGTGCTCTACAAGCACCACCTGCACCATCAGGATGCTGCAAGGATTTGCTGTACTGCTTTGCCAAAGACACCTTGTGACTCAGTCGAGGCAGGTTTTATGGACATGACTTAGTCAGACAGACTTACACTAACTAGCCTGTTACTCTACCACCTGAGCAGGCTTTGTATCCAGTGCTGGTCCCCAAGCTGCTGAGACTGCACTGGTGCCCTGTTACCTGGCAAAGATAAGGATGTCTACACAAGATGCAGTGACAGCAGCTTGAACACAAAGCTGATCCATTGTAGGTGAAGGGCATCTTTACATACCTTCGCTTCACCAGCTTATCTTAGAATCAGTGCAATTAAACTCGTACAAGCCAGTTTAATTAAACCAGACGCTCTCATGTGGGCTCAAAAAAAAAAAAGGATCCTGGTTAGCTTGCATCTGAATGTTTGCCAGTGCAAGCTAATCCACTTTTGAGAGGTTTAAACCCACACTGGTGTTCCTTTTCAAATTTGCACTACCTTAGCTAACCTATTACTAAAATGGCAACTTCAGTCAAACTAGAACAAGTTTCACCAGGCTAATTATTCAGTCATTTTTAGAAATATTAATCTCTTTCACTAATCAGCCTGGTTTGCTGACTGTGGTGATGAGACTAGCCTGCCGTACCTTTGATTATAAAATGCTATTTTGGCAGTCCATGTACCAGGGACTAGTAAGGCTGTAGTGGATGCCTCCTTAATACATTACAAGAAGTACATAAGGAGCAAGTTCCTTCATCAAGGACCTTTTTATTTAAAGAACTTCTACATTTGACCTAAGAAAATTAAAAACCATTGTACCTGTGGTATGCTTTCAACTTCTGAGCCTGCTGCCCACTGGTCTTTGCTGTGACCTGACCTGCATGCAGGTTGTTTGAGGACAGAGGTCATCCTACACTGCCAGCTGCAGAGAAATGTGAGCTCAGGCACTGCTGCAGAGTTGACGTGCCATGTCTCACCTGAATTTCACAACTGTGCAGGAAAACACCACCAGATTACTTAATCTATTACACCAAAAGCACATCATCGTCCCCTAAGACTTTTAGCTGTTGTGTTTTCACATGCTGCTTTACAACTCTCACAATAATGAAAGAACGAAGACACTAAGTCAGATGAAAACTAGCATTGTGCAACATGACAAATAAAACCCAGACAGTTTAGAGTTTCCCATGCACATGTTTTTAAGTCCTTCAGGGAATTTTCAGTGCAATGCAGTGCTCAGATAGGTGGCCTCTTCCACTCATTTTGGTAGCTGCTGCCAATAACTGCCACACAATCTACAATCTTTGGGGGTTCTGGTAAAATACAAGAATAAAGAAAGGTAACGCAGTAAGAGCTATTTTCACTAGCTATTTTCACTTTGACACTTGTCAAAGATTATATTCTCCCTTAGAAGTGATGTAATTTTCTTTCCACAGCTACTTAGTCTTTCAAGGTACTTTCATTTCACTCTCAATGAAGAAAGAAGAGGGTGTTTGACCACTGATTATCATTTTAAGATGGTAAATCAAAAGCTATTCTCACTAGAAATCATCAAGTAATGCACACATATTCTAAAACAGCCAATAAAATGCACTTGAAACAGCAAGAGTGACTTCAGCTCGCAAAAAAAAAAAAAAGTCGAAAAGCACTGGGAAAGGATTTGGAGAGACCAATATTCTGAGTACTGTTATGCAGACATGGACAGGAGTTTTCTGGGTTTTTTTCCAAAAGTTTTATGTATTTCTGTTCTGCTTATTTTCTCACCTACCCTGAACAAGCTTCCAAAGCGGCATGCAATTGTTTTATCAAAATCTACTGCTTGCACCGCTACCAAGCTGTCTTTGTCCCTAGGACTATTCATTCCGAGAGGTGGCAAACTGCCCATACTACTTGTTAATTAAAGTGTGAATTACCATTATTAAAGGAATCCTTGTTGCTTTTGCAGGAAAAAGACATCTGCTGGTAAGGACCAGTGGATTTCCACAGGGCACTGGTTAACGCTGGCTGATGAGAAGTGTCCATTCTGAGGTCCACCTGATTTTCACTAGTCCTTGTTACATCAGAATTTGAAATGTTCAGCCCATACACACCATCATCATAAAGGAGAGAAGAATCTGATCTGTTGAGACTGCTTAGAGACAGACACACTACAGCTTCATCTAAGTAGACTGTATTGTCACCATGTAAGCTCTTGGATTGATTTCGTCCCATTATCTGCAGAAGGGGGAAAAAAACCCAGAGAACAGCATTTTCACCTTTGTCCAGCACCAGAATCATAGAATCACAGAACATCTCGAGACCAACTCCCTGCTGCTCACACAACTACATAAAACTAAACCATATGACTAAAGCATGGTCCTGAAGAATCCTTCTACCAGGATACATAAAATTAACTGCCAGACAAGATGGGGATTCATAGCAAATAGTCACCTAATTCCCCAGAAGTTAACCTCAAAACATTAAATTGGATGTGTGTTCAGGAATAAACAGTGATAAACCAGTACATTTTGCTTTAGCTCTCCTCAAAACACAGTGAAAAGCTCAGTAATAATTGCAAAATAGCAAACAACAAAGGGCCGCTACCTGGGATGCACTGAACTCTGCTGACTCTTTTCAGGGGATTAGTATTTTGCCCCATGGCTCCATGAGGTACCACTTCACATATGTAAATCTGTGTACCCTGCAATCCAGAAATAACACTATACCTCACACAGACAGGTAATCATAGCGAACAGCACTGCAGCAAACTGGGGATGGCAAACAGCATTCAGCAAGCAGCCATGGCTCCCAGGGGTTGAAAATGCAACTCCTTCAAAGACTCCCTGTCTGCAGGTGTTTATCAAGGCCTAGCTCACAAAAAAAAGCAGAAGTAGCAGTGTGTTACTGCAGTGTTTGGCCATTGAAAACTAGCTAGGTTCAGTGTAATGGCAAAAACACTGAGCTAGGTACTCCTGGCTGACTGACAACCACTCAGCCAGCTCTGCTGCTGCAAGGACTATGGTAGTGGAAAACGCAGGATAAAGACAACCACAAGGCCTGGAATTCATCCAAAACCATGTAGTTTACTTGAAACACAAATGCAAGTAGTCCAAACAAGTCAAAATTGTATTGCAAGCTATCCTAGTAGGAAGTGCCTTCGTTGTTTGGGCTGGGCAAGTATATATGTATAAGTCATGTTCACATGGTGTTCATAAAAGCCAGACGAAAAGGGGGAGGTCAGAGGCCAATCTTTCACCCCCTCATGTAAGCACAGGTTTACATGCTGAATGGCCGCTGCCCGTTATGTGTCAGTTGCCAGATGAAAAACGAGGGAGGTGATGGCCTGAAGAAAGGCTGTACAGATTTTCTTACAAAAATGAAAACCTGGGTTAAAAAAAAAAAAAAAAAAAGCGCTTTGGGTCAGTGAGCTTTCAATATATGCAAAAGCCAGGCAAAATGTTTCGATTTCCAGGTGCTCTACAGGACAGTAATGGAAATCAAGACCGTACTCACCAAGGCAGTGACTAAAGGCCAGGTCCCACCTGGCAGGTGAGCACCCAGGCAGTTGAATTGAGTCAACCTCTATCCTTAACCCTCCACAAAAACTTAAATCATTTTTAGCATTAAAAGCTTAAGCAGCTTCAGAGCTACTTTAAATCGCATCCCATATCAATGACCATCTCCAAGGAATTAAACTGTCGGGGATAGAGCCACACATCAACCTCTTCCCCTAAGGGGCTGCTTGTTTCAGGGGAGCAGGACAGCAGGGCCTGACACGTGGGATTCATAGAAGCCTGGTGTTTCCCACTCCTGGAGCAGCCACTTATCCTCACTGGAGACAGTGCTGTTGTCCAGGAACAAGGACAGCAGCCAAAGACTTCACTAAAAGCTTTATGTGCCTCAAGCACTACAATAATTTAGCTTTCCTACAAGAGGCAGGAGATACAATATATCTTGCAAATGCAGCAAAGCAGAATAAAACACAGATTCTCACACAATCTCAATCTCCTCAATTTAATACCCATCCATCTGAGTCTGGCTTCTGTGGGACACCCAGCTTAAAATCACAGAATGGTTGAGATTGGAAGGGTCCTCTGGAGGTCATCTGGTCAAACCCCCCTGCTCAAGCAGGGTCACCCAGAGCCAGCTGCCCAGGACCATATCCAGATGGTTTCTGAGTATCTCCAGTGACAGAGACTCCACAGACTCTCTGGGCAACCTGTGCCAGTGCTTGGTCACCCTCACAGGAAAAAAGTGTTTCCTGATGTTCAGAGGGAACTTCCTGTGTTTCTGGATGTGCCCACTGACTCTGCTCTGGTCACTGGGCCTCACTGAAAAGAGCCTGACTCCATCCTCCATTTACGTTACTTGTGTACATACACATAAGAACCCCCATAAGCCTCCTCTTCTCCAGGCTGAACAGTCTCAGCCTTTTCTCATATGAGAGATGACCCAGTCCCTCAAACATCTTTGTGGTCCTCCACTGGACAACTATCCTCCCCCTCCACGCCATACCTCTATGCCTGTCTTGTACTGGGGAGCCAGAACTGAACACAGTACTCCAGGTGCGGCTGAAGTAGAGGGGAAGGATCACCTCCTTTGACCTACTAGCAACACTTTTCCAAATGTAGCCCAGGAGACCATCAGCCTTCTTTGTGGCCAGGGCACAGTGTTGGCTTGTGTTCAATTTGGTCTCCACCAGGACCCAAAGGTCCTTTTCTGCAAAGCTGCTTTCCAGCTGGGTGGCTCCCAGAATATATTGATGCACAGGGCTGTTCCATCCCACTGGCAGGACTTTGCACTTCCCCTGGTTAAACTTCATGAGGTTCAAACAAAGCCCTTGGATATGCCCAAACCTCAGCTTCCCATACGTTGACTTGTTACGTTACCAACCTACAAAACACAGATGAACCAGTCTGTTCATCAAGGAACACCGCTCTAGGCTGCAGTTGGGGATATAACTACAGCAGGGAACCACACACCTTATAGCTCCCTGTGGATGACAACGGGCTTCTTTGTTGACCATGCTTCCAGTGCCAGAGGAGCTTCTTCTGCATTTTCACACTGTCTCTTTCTCTCTCCACCATTTTCTGGCCCTCCTGAAGCCTCTCCAGGCTCTGCTGGTACTCCTGCAGCTGCAGCACCAGTCCCTGTCGGCTTCTCTCCAGCAGCTCCTCCTGGCAATCACACTCCCTCTGCCGCTGCCCCAGCCAGCCCTCCCTTGCCTCCTGCTCCCGCTGCCGCTGGTCACATTCACGCAGCCAGCGCTGCTGCTCTTGATGAAACTGCTGCTTCAGTTTGTGTATATTGGCCAGCTCCACCCTTTGTTTTTCCAGATTTCGATATTTCTCTTGTTCCAGAAGGAGGTTTAGCCGAGAACCATGGCCCCGACCGATCTTCTCATTCTCTTGTAGGAGTAACCTATGGAGCTCTCTGTGACTGTCCTGGATAGCTAGTGCTGCCTAGACACCACAACAAAATCAGACACAAATGTTTAAATATTAGCATTAATCCATTACTGTATTTTTACACAGAAGCATTATATAAAAATGCTTCAACCTCCCATAATATCAGCACTTTATGCTTTTCAGGAGGTTATTCCTCATGCAAGTAGAGAAAATTCCATTCATGCCTTTACCAAGAGATGTTTCTAGAAGTCCTTAACCATTTCAAGCACTTTTAACACAGCTTCTGGTTTATGCTTAGTATTATGTATGTATGTTTGTGTTACAGCTGTGCATACGCACTTCAGTTGCAGCTGGGGTCCTGTTTTGTCAGAGGATGTTAAGACACATAGGAAAAATAACTTTTCATGGTTAAAGAGGGCATTATGGCATTGGGAATGTTACACTCAACAAAGTATTCCTAACACAGATGTGGCTTATACAGAGAAAACTGTACTGTTTCCAGTATAGCTTGCTCCAGCCCTAAGGCTCTTCTTGCTGCCTTGAAACAGTGCAGTCCTGCTAACCTGAATCCTATAGGCAAACATAGTCATGTTGTCAGGACCATACGGCTACATGCACTGGACCGAGACATCTGTGCCGGCAGAAATCTGCAGTATAGTAATTAATTCTGTTTTGATGTTTCTATAGTTTATTTTACAACACAGAGTGCTATATTCCATCCTTCACAAGGATGTTGTGACATTGTTTGCATTAAAGATTGTGACATCCTCCAATAACACAAAAATAAATAGCTGGGATTAAAAAGAAAAAAAAAAGCAAGAAAGCCCTAGATCTGCTGAGGCATTTATTGCACAGCCTATCTTCAAGAGCTGACATGGGAATCTACTTCAGCAGACATTCCCAGAGAATTCCCATAGCCCCGTTACTCCATGCTGTCCATCCCAGAAGGAGGTTTTAACTTTATGCAATATGCAGTTCCCAGGTTTTTTGGCTCTTCCTCCAGTATTGGGTCAGTTCCAGTGATTTGTAAACAGGGCAATCCTCTGCTTGTTTCTCTGCACCTATACCGCCAATTCATAGCCTGAAAGATTAAGGCATGATCCCAAGCCTTACTTTATTGCCCCTCTGGTGTTAAGCTATCTGTTTTCCAATTTTTCGAAAATTTTGCCTGAATTACAAGCTTTTTATTTTGCTTTTTCATTGCTTCAATCCACTTAACTTCTAAGCCCAAGGTTTCCAGGACTGTTATGAAACATGCTAATGTCAAGAGGGTTTAAAAATTAAACATACTCAAATGAAACATTTTAAAATAAAACTATAAAACTGCATCTAAATAAGCAAAAATAAGTTAAAACATTCAAACTTAGCATGAAAGAGGCAAAAACTGCAGACTACGGCCCTACAGAATATATATGATAATTAATTGAGATTGAAATACCTAAAATAGGTTGAGTTTGCTATCTAAGTGGCAGAGGCACTGTTTACTAGTAGCCAGGAGAATATTCTAAACAAAACACTAAAATTTTTCAATATTTTCAATTGTAATTTCAGTTAGAGACATCATTTTACTTTCCCCCTAGATTTCTGGACTGTACACAGAGTCTTTTTTTTTTTTGGGGGGGGGGGGGGGGGGTGGGAATTGATCTCCAAGAAAGCAAGCATTATTCAGTTCTTGAAAGAAACCTACCACTGATGTAGAATAAAAACATATTAGATGACAACTTATGCAACAGTCAGTAAAGGTAAGTATCCCTTGACATAGTGTCTAAAAGGACAGGATGAAAACAAACTTTAAGAAGTAAATTATTAAGACTAATTACTCAACAAAGTTAGCAGTGGAGTAGTCACCTGTATGCTGTACAAGAGACGGGTTAAGTTCTGAATTGCTTGTACAATCTAGAAAATAAAAGAGAAGGATTATCAAAGGTTTGACCAATGTTAACTAAATAGTCACTACATTCTGTCTGGGGTTTAAATAAACTCACCTCTGTCCCTGTAGATCCTGGGAAACTCATACTTCCTCCCTAAAATAAACACATGGTTTTTTAAAAAGTAGCTTTTAACTTTAGAATTGTATCATCTAGGTAATTCTTTTTTTTTTTTTTTTTAACTAGTGGAGACATTCATATCTCCAATATATGCAGTGCTGAGTCAAACCTTTTTGTGGGTATATGAAAAAAGACAGAAGCAATAACCTACAAAGACTAATAATTCATCAACAGTGGAGTTTCCGTGGAAATCACTAGAGATTCTAAGCACAACTGTAAAAACAAAAATATTTCATCCACAATTTTAATCCTCTCGTGACTAACGCTATATAGAAAAGACATTTCCATTCATTCTGTGTTTACTTGACAGTTTTGAAATACAGTAACCAGACTTCTGTATATACAGCACAGTGGGTTTAGATTACTTATGGAAGGATGAAACAGCACAAGACTCTTCAAAAATAGAGATATTAATGTAGCAAGAAGCTAGCAGAAGTCATGTTACTGGGTTACAGCGAATGCCTTAGATGTGCTAGGAGGTGCTGAGCAAAGGCTGCATGCCCACTATACTCCGCAAAACACACCAGCATGGTTACTATTGTCCAGTGCAGTGAGGCTCAGCCACTTCACACTTTCCACCCTGCTCCCTTTTCCTAAGAAGCTTTCTAAATTTATGGGGTGAAGCCACCCATAACCCCTTCAGCATGAAGAACAGCTCCTCTGAGAAAGATAGGGTGAAACGGTGGAGAAATAAACCACAATCCCTTCTGAGGCTATGCTGAAAAGACTTCCTGCATGATTTTTCTCAATTTTTTTTCCAGAGGAGAATAGGAGGGTTTGGGGAATATTTGCTCTCTCTCTGTTTCTTCTAAATTCTCTACCGAGACTCATTTTCCACCACCAAGAGCAAAACAGCTGTTCCATTTAGCTGCAATAACTGAAAATGAAGATGAAAAAGGCCAGGCCTTGAAACACAGCTCAACAGACAAGCTAGGGGAAAAAGGAGCACCAGCTGTGCCATTTCCTCCACTCCTCTCTCTTCCTCTCTCGTATTATCTCCCTTCAGCA
The DNA here is from genome assembly GCF_034619465.1 of Leptosomus discolor. Lineage (NCBI taxonomy): Eukaryota > Metazoa > Chordata > Aves > Leptosomiformes > Leptosomidae > Leptosomus > Leptosomus discolor. Next base: position 65,482,678 of record NC_141419.1, on the reverse strand, counting down.
TTTCCCTCCAGTCCCTCTCCACATCTTCACCTTCTCTTCTGCTTCTCACTGCACCCACAAGCCACATAACTGCTTGGCTCTGCTGTGAGAAACCGAGAACTTTGCATGGATGCCTGTGTGCAGCATAAGGACAGACACACAGGAGCTCCACTTTCCCTTTCCTGGGCAGCTAAGATGAGCAGCAGGCAAGAAGGAAGAACAGGGCCGAGAGAGAGAAGGAGATGCTGGCAGGGTGAGGAAGAGTAAGTGTACAAAGGAGAGACCACAGTTGAACAAGAGTGGGGTTTCTTTCAATTTTTGAAGCCCTTTTTAATTCAATAAAGGAGGTATACAGGGGGATTGAAGGCTTAGCTAGCTTTGGCATGGCCAAGGGGTAGCAAATGGCCAGCCCAAGCACCTGAGGTCTCCTCAGTGCAGCTCCACTTCAGGTGGAGCTGGGGTACGAGCCCAAGGCAGGTTTAGTCAAGCTAGCTGGCATGACAGCCGCATTGCAGCTGCACCACTACAGCTTCAGCACAACCCAAGTCCAGCTAAGTCTGAAGCAATATACTCAGCTGTTTAACCTGTGCTGGGAGTCACCGCCACCTCCCTGCCACTATTCCCTAGTGCCTTGGTTCAGTGCAATGAACAGCAGTGGAGGCGAGGACAGTTAGATCCTGGAGATGAGGACGGTCAGATCCCAGGGCAGGCTGTGTGCACAGTGCCTCAGACAACCCACCAGCGATGTCATTACAAGGCAAAAGCAGGGGGGATGAGATGGTGACCACCTTTCACAGCTGCCCACTTGGGACCCCACGTGCTGCACAAGCAGCGCTCTTCCTTCTGATGCTTGGTCAGCATCTAACCCTCGAGCTAGGGGCTTTCACTCCGGCTGTCCAGCTCTTAGTTTCCCAGGCTAGGTGGCCTGAGCCCGGTGATGCTACCCCACAACCCCAGCACGGCACACCCAGCAACCAAAGGCAGGAAGATCCTCCGCCCTTGAAAGCCCTTGCCTTGCCTGTTTTGTTTGCTTGTTCTGCCACCTCCTGGTAAGTCTGATTCTGACACGGTAAGATGTGACATGAGTCTTGCCCAAATAATAGGTCAGACCAGAACAGTAACTTAGGGTGGAAGAGTTTGCTGCAGATTCCTCTAGTTCAGCTGCAGCTCAAAGCAGGGCTTAGCTTTAAAGTTAGATGAGGTTGTTCAGGGTCTTCTCCAGTCAAATCCGGGAAACCTCCAAGGATGGAGACCCCACAACCTCTCTGGACAACCTGTTTCTGCTTGATCACACTCACGGTGACCTTTTTTCCTTATATACAGTCAGAATTTCCCTTGCTACAACTTGTAATCTTGGATGCTCATCCTTTTGCTGTGCATCTCTGAGAAAAGCCTGGCTCTGTCTTCTCTGTAACCCCAATGGCAGTATTTTCACATGGAGCTACTAGAACTTTTAATGGGTTCTGAGCCCCTCTATCCTCTATTAGGTTTATTTCCGCTCACCTAGATTGTATGCTCCCTCCCTTGGACCTTTGTTTTCATCTCATTTTTTCCACATGTGCTCTTCTCCCTACTCCCTTCTAACACAGCAGTCTGGTAAGTAAGATGACCTAGAGCTGAACATGAGGCAAGGTTATAGGGAGATTAGTTTATTAGCAAGAGTCTTCCAGAAATAGCTAGAAAAACACACCCAAGGTTTCAGGCATACAAGCCTTCTTTCAAGATCTGATGTCAAGACAGTATGCTAATGCTAAGTATCTCCTTTTCTAGCAAACTTTGCCTTCCATTTCAAGTCATGTATCTTCTATTCTTGTCTCTCCCCTTTATTCCTTCTGTGGTCCTGCTTCTCCACTTAAGGACTCCACAGTTATAGTTCACTTTATGTCCACACAGTAATTCATACTGCTCTTACTCTAACACTCTGGTGCTACATGAAATTTGCCATTCCTAATTTTGCCCAGAACAGACTTTTGATTCTGCTTTTCCCTCAAATTTGCTTATGAATTACAGGAACTTTGGAAAATGGGCAGTTTCTCCTCTATTCTCTAATTGCTCCATTTTGTTTTAATTCAAAAATCTGAAGCAAGCTGGTGTAAGACAATCTATCCTATTTTATGTGCTTGTTCTCAAGATGAAGTTCTTCCAGTGCATAAGTCATTCTTGCATTAGCTGAGGTCTTTGTCATTGCAGGAGACTTTCATCATTCTGTGAATAGGAGGAGGGAGTAGAGGGAATACCATTGTCAGCTCCAGAGAGATGGATGTATTGAATGATGACAGCAAAGGACCAGGCTCTTAAGTGGCCCATACAAGTGGTGTGAAAACACTGTGGCTGTTATTACAACCCACCGATCTGTAAGCCCGGCAGAAAAATTGTTCTGTGTTCAGATTGTTTATGATTGTTTTTTTTTTAAATTCATTGTTAATTGAAGTGACCTCTATTAAATTGAATTATCTGGATTTGGGTGAAATGCGCCTATCCCATGCTTTGTGTTTTAGAATAGTCTTTAGATACCCCATAAAAATTTGGACAGCATTTACATTCCCAGTGCCCAGAGTACTATGTACAACACAGGTAGAAAGATCGCTTACAGTACCTTATCCTCTAGATTGGCACCTGCCACTTCCTTTTCAACACTGAGATCAACTTTAGATGATTCTTCAACTTCTTTCATTTCTGCATCTAACAAATAAAGCCCCAAGAAAATGCAAGAGAAAGGTTTCAAAGCATATTCCAACTAGAAATAGAGATTTACATAACCTGAGTTACACAATGGATTCTAGGCTGAGTAAAAACAAATTTGGAAGCCAGGATGGCACAGGTGAGACAATCCAGTTTTCCTACCATAAAAATCAATAGTTTAATTTATGAGAGTTTGGAGGTAAGTATAGCCATATCATTAAAAATGCTCTGCAGTAATGTTTTTTACAGGACTTTATTTGAGTCATAGAATACCTGGTTGGAAGGGACCTCAAGGTCCAACCTTTCTCGGCAAAAGTACAGGCTAGACAAGATGGCCCAGCACCCCATCCAGCTGAATCTTAAAAGTGTCCACTGTTGGGGAATCCACCACTTCCCTGGGGAGACTATTCCAATGGCTGATTGTTCTCATAGTGAAAAATTTTCCTCTTGTTTTCCAATCGGAATCTCCCCAGAAGTAAAATGTACCCATTACCCCTGTCTTTTCCATGTGACTCCTTGTAAAAAAGGAGTCTCCATCTTCTTTGTAGCTACCCTTTAAATACTGGAACATGGTGATAAGGTTTCCCCTAAGCCTTCTTTTCTCAAAGCTGAACAAACTAAATTCTCTCAGCCTTTCCTCATATGTGAGGCTTCCTAGTCCTTTGATCATCTTTGTGGCCCTTCTCTGGACCCTCTCCAGCCTGTCCACATCTTCTTAGTACAGCAGGGACCAAAACTGAACACAGGATTCCAGGGGTGGCCTGACAAGCACTGAGTTGGGTGGGATAATGACTTCTTTATCTCTGCTGGCGATGCCCTTGTTGATGCAACCAAGCATCCTGTTGGCTTTCTTTGCCACTGCAGCACACTGTTCACTCATATTGAGCTTGCTGATCCCATCCTGTGCTGCACTCCTGGATTATGTTTTCGCAGGTGCACTTACACTTGTCCTTGTTGAATTTCATAAAGCTCTTGTTAGCTCACTCTTCCAGCCTACCCAGGTATTCCTGCACAGTAGCTCTCCCTTCCAAAGTGTCCACTTCCCCATGTAGTTTATTATCATCAGCAAACTCCATCAGCGTACACTTGATCCCATCACCCAGATCACTTATGAAGACATTAAACAGCCTTGAGCCCAACATCATTCCCTGGGGGACCTCACTTGTGACAGGTTGCCAATTTGAAAAAGAGCTATTTACCACCACTCTCTGGCTGCACCCTGTCAGCCAGTTCCCCACTCACCACCTAGACCACTTGTCTAGACTGTATTTGCATTTTTGTTGCAAGAAATTCCTGCTACCTTTTACAGCTGAAATTACTGGAATGTCAATCCTTGTTTTCAGGCCTTCTGACAAAAATTGGCTGACTTGATAAATGGCTTATTGTCCTAGGTTACAGTGTAAGATGTGCCCAAAAAAGTATTCCATTACCATCTTCAGGAGCTGTTGAGACCAGGTGGGGCGGTGCTCCCTGCCCCCGCCTCTGGACTATCTCCTGTTACTGGACACAACAAGGCCTTATCGCCTGACCCATCGATAACTCGCTCCTGGACTATCTCCTGTTAATGGCCCATCAAGGAACTGCCTCATGACTCCCCATCCCATTGTGAGATGCTCCGCCCGGGGGGAAGGAGCCAAGCAGTCCATGCTAAATAAAAACTGAGACCTCGAACACCCTAGCAGCCTTCTTCCACTGGATTCCCAGAGGAGTTTTTTCCCCCACTGGAGTTCCAGAGGACAAGAGCTACCTACCTACCACTGGACCTTCGGAGGAAGACCAGACCCTTTTACCTGATCGCTGCTTCAACAGAACTACATCCATCGCTTCAGGAGGACTGCAGCCACCATCTTATCGGACTGCTACTGCCACCCTAACAGGGTGTCAGGTTGTATTTCTGACACTGTCAGTGTAAACCAGTGGGTTGTTGGGGTTTTTTTTCCTGCCTTGTGTTATATATATATATATATATAAAAAATATATAATATATATTATATAATATATATATATATATATATTAGTAAAGAACTGTTATTCCTATTCCCCATATCTTTGCCTGAAGGCCCCTTAATTTCAAAATTATAATAATTAGGAGGGAAGGGGGTTGCATTTTCCATTTCAAGGGAGGCTCCTGCCTTCCTCAGCAGACACCTGTCTTTCAAACCAAGACACCTATACTGGAACATACATTTGCTGCGAAGCTGAGCAACAGTGATGAGAAAACACACGGAGATAGACAAATCTGCCTCAATATTGCTGAATGCAGGTATGTGCGATGGAAAAGCTGCAGTGGTTGCAAACCATCCATTTACTTCAATGAAGTTATATGACAATTCACACTACCTGAGCATTTGCCCAAAGATAACTTTTATTACATTATTTTCTACTGATTCTGCCATAGACTGAGAAAGCTTTCAAAAAAATATCTGGTATCAATCATTTCAGCACTCTGAACACGTAAAAGCATCAAATTTTACTCACCACCAGGAGCAGATTCCAAGTTTTCATTGGCACTAAATCCATGCTTCACACTTAATTCCTCAATACTTTCCTCTGGTGATCTGCCTGTTTCACTCACTTGTGATGTTGTTACAGTAACATGAAGACTTTCAACTAGAGAGGAAAACATGCAGAATTACAGAAGCCCCTTAAATAGCTCCTTAATGCATAAATCAATGACGTAGAATCAAAGAATAACTTAGGTCACAAGGACTTTCAGAGGTCATCTAGTCCAACACCCTACTCAAAGCTGGTTGAACTAAACTGGGTTGCTCAGAACTTTGCTCAGACAAGCTTTTAACATCTCCAATGATGCAGACTTCACAGCCTCTCTGGGCAACATGTTTTCGGTTTTTGACCACTGTCACAGTATATAATTTTTCCTTTCATTTAATTGAATTGCCCATGTTCCAATTCACGCCTGTTGCCTCCCATCCTATTACCATGTGCCTCAGCAAAAAAATTTGGCTTCTCTGTATCCTTCTACTAGAAAGCTGAGGACAGCAATGAAATCCCACCAAGTCTTCTCTCAAGGCTGAAGAGACCAACCATCTCAGCCTCTCCTCAGGTGTCATATGCTCCAGCTGCCTAGTCATCTTGGTGCCCTTCATTGGATTTGTTCCAGTTTGTCAATGTCTCTTTTGTCCAGGAGAGCCCAGCACTGGTCACAGCACTCCACATTAGACTCATCAGAGGCAAGTACAGGAATGATCACGTCCATTAACCTGCTGGCAACTCCACTCCTAATGCAGCAGCCTGGGAGGCAGTTGGCCTTCTTTGCCACAAGGGCACATTGCTGCCTCATGATCAACCTGCTGTCAAGCAGGGCTTCCAGGTCCGCTTCTTCAAAGCTACTTTCTACCCAGTCAGTGTCCAGCCTGTACCAACACATCAGATTACTCCATCCCAGATGCAGGACTTTGCACTTGTCTTTGCCTAACTTCTAGGGGTTTCTCTTATCCATTTTCCCAGTTTGGAGAGGTCTCTCCAGCACACTGATCATCTCACCTCATTTGGTGACAGCCATGAATTTGCTAAGAGTGTACTCAATCCCTTGGTTAACTTCATTAATAAATATGTTGAACAGTATTGCTATCAGGATCCATAGCCTAAGGAAATCCTCTAACAGCATGTTGGCAGCTGGACATGTATCACTGTTCACAGTCCTTTCAGCCCAGTAGTCCAGACTATTTTCCACCCCATTACACAGTCCACATCTCACTGGTTCAGCTGTAAGAATACTACAGCCAGGGCAGACAGTGTTGCAGGCTTTGCAGATGTCAAGATAAACAACATGCACTGCTCTGCTCTCATGATAAAACCCTTCAGGTTGGTCAGATGCAATTTGCCCATGCTGGCTGTTCCCAGTCACCTTGTCCTTCATGTTCCTGGAAATGCCTTCCAGCAGGATTTGCTCTACCATCTCAGAGATGGCAGTGAGGCTCACTACTTTATAGTTCCCTACATCTTCCTTCTTGAAGAGGGATGTGATGTTTGCCTTCTTCAGGTCATCTGGAACCTCTCCTGATCACTCTGACCTTTCAAAGATGATAGAAAGCAGCCTCACAATGACACTGGCCAGCTCCCTGAGCAGTCTTGGATTTAGCCCATCTCATCTCACGGATTTCTGTATATCCAATTTGCTTAAGCACTCCCTAATTCTATCCTTCTCTACTGGAGCAATGCTTTACTCCTACAGAGTCTGCTATTAGCTCAGGGACTTAGTATTTCTGTTCTAGAAAATGATCCCCACAAATTGCCTTGTAAATTCCTCACAGTGTGCTGACGAGTCCTGAAATCCAAGACATCATCCTCATCAACACTAACATGAGAGTAAGTGAAAATTAAAACTGGGCAGAATAAGGTGTGTAAGTACAGGCTGCCATTTTAGCTAAAATGACATTTACTGTTGCATCACTAACTTATATTCCTTAGTCAAGTTTTATCAATTTTATCAATAAAATGCTCTCTGACTTCATAATGCTGATGGAGACCAATCTTCACTGCTTTATTAGTTGAAACATGGTAATTAGCCCAAACGTCTCAATTTAGGTGATGCTAAAATCTTGTAGTCCTTCTCAAAGAGCGTATGGCCCATGCTGGATACAGCTTAGTTTACCAGGACTCTCTTCAGCTGAGTTTAGCAAGAGTTTAGCTGAACTTCCAACTAGGCACTATCCACAGATACCATTCCTGTCCTTTCTTCAGAAGACAGCACTGTAGGTAGCACAAGGCTATCACCTCTCTGTTAAATAGTATGCAAAAAAACATGGTTCCTACAGCAATTCTGGCAGATGTTTCTGGTCAGATCTGCCAAGATCATCTGCAGTTTTGTCTGTATACGACCCTACGTGATTCTGATCTGTCATCAAATCAGCCAAGGTAGGTGAAAGTCATGGACCAGATGCAATATCATCCTACCTCCTATGATATGCTTCACAGGGCTGTACTGCAAGGAGGACAGATAAGGAAACAATCCTCAGGTGCAATCTAACACCATGTCCCTGCCTTCTTACATATGATGTTATGCACTAAACACATTCCTTATCTTATAATCTGGCAGGACAATCACGCATCTGACAAGTATAAACTTGAGAGACTTCTCTTCAATGCCAAGTTTTGACATTGCCATTTCTTAAGATTTGACAGACTCGCAGCACAAGGCAACACGGCTGTACTTTGTTACCTTGAATTGTCTGTCCATGTGAAGAGCCATCAGTCCACTCTTTCCGTGCAAACTCACCTTCTCTGAGTGCTGCTGCCAGCAGTGGAGCAGCCTGTGGAGTTTCGCCAGAATCAGGTTTGATAAGGAGGTGAGGTTCTACATGAACATCCTCAAACCCGCTCATATGTCCCAGTTCTGCATAGATACGCAACTTGTCTTCCAAATAGCCACATATCTGCTGGTCCTGGTTACTCAGTGATTCTGACAACAAAATTGGACACTGTATTAATAATTTTTATCCTACATGTTCCCCATTCACCCTTCTAATCCTTACACCACATAGGTACGGCTAACTTGAGCTAGGCCTTTTTTTTTTTTTTAAGTGGCCAGGAACCAAATTCATCCCAGTCTGTCTTAATGAAAGCTGCACTGACTCTGGCAGAGGACCAGGCCAGTGCTCTATCCTGATGAGGTGGCCTTGGCTGTGCTCTGGGGCCCTCAGCTACCTTCTGTTGCACTTACAATGATCAGTGCTGGAAAAGCACTTGGCTCAGGTAGCCAGAAGATGCACTGATTCAGTGCCTCAATGTCAAAGAACACGTACTCTCACCAGAGGATGCCCTTCCCTGTGGCTCTCTACAGGAAGGACACTGCTAGAATTTCTCTCCTCACAGCAGTGTAAGGATGTGGAAGTTAGGTGTAGGGGAACCAAGAAAGCAGAATTTATCCCTATCAGCTACACTTTCAGGTAAAAATAATACCAGCAAAGGATGAAATGCCACAAAGAAGCACAAAGCTACACAAGATTACACATTACTTAAGACGTGAGGTATTTCCACAAACATGGAGTTACCTGGCCTTGATGCTAATCTGGGAAATTCAGTGCTTATTCTGAAAGCATTCATTTTTCTTTTGCTTATTTACTCACAGTTATGCAGCAAAAATATAAAGTGTTTGGTGAAAAAATGGTCCTCTTTCAATAAATCCACACTATATCATCAGACCACCCCAGCTTTCTCTGCTGTGACTCTCCTATCAAGCCACTCTGAATCCACCAGCCAGTATGGGTGCACGATTCACTCATCCTGAACTCTCAGGATGCAAGAGCTCTTAGAGTGGCAGGAAACGTACCACACCTTGACATTTCTGAATTCTGGATGCTTTGGCCTCAGCAATACGTTTGTCCTCATCAGATTCACTCATTTTTCCTTCTTCTTCTTCCTCCGGACAACTTCAAACATGAAAGACAAACAAAAGTTTATAAAGCAAAATCTACACATCATATATTCATATTCAGTACAGTGCTGCATTCATAATAAACAGAATACAACATCAGCACCAACTTTTGCTACAATCCAGAAGCATACCATTTTTCTGCTTCTTTAAAAAGCAGTAACTGGACATAAACCAGACTGAAGGATCCTTTTAATTCTGGTAAGGTTGCATCGTGCAGCGAATGGGTGGCTGGCCCTCACATAGGTTTGCTGTGCTAAGCATAAGCTTGGGCCCCATAGGAGCAATGCTTTGCCTGCCATTCTTAAGGAGCTGACACCAAGGTAACAGGCATGATTGGGGATTTCCCCAAAATGGTTGTATGGACAACTGCAGGACTCCAGAAAGCATCCAGTGCCAAAGGGAAGCTTACAATGGCTGGTAAGGACATCTTCTGGGGAGTGGGAAGGGTCTGCTGATTCAGTGGGAAACCAGAAATAATACGGGAAGTTTGGCAGAAGTAATGGTGAGGTTTTGGGGTCTGTGAATCCTGATCTCAGAAAAAAATCCAACCTCACAGGATGGATCCAGTGCAAGGCAGAACAGAGAGCACGCTGCCTTGCATATCCAACCGACCTCCCATCTGCTTTGGACTGCCAAGATGAAAACCAAAAGCCTTTTTTCCTCTACCTTTCCACTGCATCTTGAATACACCTCATCCAGTTGTTACGTTCCTCTTTGGAATTGGTATGAACCTCATACATCTCAGGCCCTGCAGATGAAGCGCTAATCAGAAACATCCCCCTTTCTTCGTTGGCTACTTCTCTTACTATGAGCCTCTGAAGGGAGATAATGGAAGGCTTCTGGTCCTGGGGGAAACAGTCAGAACACATGCATATAATAAATTACTCTCTCATAAAACAGCATACTTTTAGAAGAGCATGATTTTTCAATTAATTTGACTAATTCTAGTCCTGGTATAGTCAGACTACATATGTTCTTACCACGTACAAGAGGCTGCAAGTTTTGAGTATTCAGACACCTTTCTAAACTATTTTTAAAAAGACATTCTGGTATTTATGAACAAATGGGCACTTACGAACACTGAGCATGTACTGAAAAGTAAACCCCAAAGGCTCAATGATACTGAGATACAGTATTCATATAATGTTTATATAGTTTGAGAACTTCTCTCCATAACCTTTCACACATTTTATGTGTGTTTACCACGACATTTGCTGTTAAAATTATTCTTTGGTTTTGTTTTACAGAACCAGAAGTTAAAATTGATTTTAGATAATTGAAAGAGCCTGCTCTACTTCCTGCCTTGATAATCAGATGAGGCATGACACAAAATATTATTCTGTTATTTTCATCCTTCTTCCTAAAAAAATTATTTAATTTTGAAAATAAACTTAATTTTCCACATAGTGGCATAATACTATTCTGAATACACTAGCAGGATCTCAGAAAATTCTAAAAAATTATGTGGGAATAGCCTATAAAAGGACTTAATTTTTGAGAAATGTACAAATAAAGTACAATGTGTATATTCAAGATCTGATAATATACTTACAACAGCTGCAAAGATGTATTTTTGATCTTTCTCTTGTAAGAACAGTAGTACATCAGTTAGAAGCAGAGCTAAGGTGTCTTAAAATGAGAAAAGGAAAATAATGGGTTTTAATTAAAGTTATTACAATTACAGTTAATTTAATATTTTATCTTTAAAAAAGGAGAAGCCCTGATCAATAAATACACCACATAATCCTACAGTAAACTGAACAGGAAGTATCTGGATTAACCTACGGTCTGCATGAAGGAAGTGCACGTCACCACTTTGTATCTCCCAGGAAAGACCACACTTTCTGCTATCTAACATCCTGCAGCACCATGCTGGTGTGCTGGCCCAGGGAAAGAAGAAATCCTCACTCCATTGTCAGTACAGCTTCACCAGGCCACTCACAGGCAACCTGGCAAAGACTATTCCACATAAATTTTGTTTTGCCTATGCTGTAACATATATTCACAGCACAATATTACACAGGCAAAAGTATTTCTGGAATAATGATGAACAGCTAGCTTTACAAAGTTGCACAGCAAATATCAGTAAGCTCCAAAAAAACCCGACCCCTACATGTGATTAACACCAAAAATCAAATTCTGGGCTTGCACATAAAAATTGGTCTCCAGCCAAAGGTAGCTTCAGGTTTTCTTTTCCACTGTGGATGTCCCACTACCACTGAAGACAGCATATGATTTTTCATCCACTATTTTCAATGGCCAGTACTGTGAACAACACAAATGTACAAGTCAAGACCCTGTGTTATGGGATGAAACTTCAAACAAATGAACTAAAAGGAGGGGACTGGAAGAAGAAATGCAGCTGATGGCTTTGTATGAACTTGTCTTCTTACCCTTATATACAGTGGATTACCCACAAGCTTCTGGAATTACTCTTCTAGCAATCAGTGGCATATTCTCAATACCATTACCTCAGACATTTGTGTTTGCAATACAGCGTAATAAAATATTTTCAGTCTTAAAAAATAATCTTCTTATGTCATTCGCAATAAAGAGTCAAAGTAATTCACTGCTCAGATGGAATACCTTTGAAACGACCAGTTGCTGTCTTCCAGTACACTAAACCTTCATGAAGAAGTATCCTCTCTTTCCTCATCAAGTCTTGCTTCCTAAAAACATGGCCATTTTTCAGCTTTGTATATGTTTTGTTTTCAGTTCTACTAAGAATTTCCAACAACTTTTGCTTTTTCTCATATTCATTCACTTTGAAATCTACGGCTGCAATGATGTCCTTAATTAGGCGAAGGGCTTTGCACAGGTCTTTATGTTCTTCTGTTCCTTCTGTATGAAACAAAAAATAAACATGATGGCAGTCAGCATATTCAAGAGAAGATATCATTCCTTACTTTCTGGGAACCATCAATATGATGCAAAGCTTAAATTGATAAATATGTCATTTTAAGTTGAACCTGGCAAACAATTTACTAGAAGTACTAGAGGCATCTACCTTTGCTTGACTTGCCTATTAAAAGACGACATGTTCTTCAGATTTATTCATTAGTCAAAACAACACATTGAATAGTTTCTGACATATTTATGAGCTGTTAGCATTTAAAAAATTTTACTGGATAAGTGAATCATACAGTATATTACTCTTCCGGCTAAGTAAAAAAAACCTCCTTGAAACAGGACTGCAAGCGCAAAGGGTTTGTATTTCGATATGCCACTTTCTACAACGCTCATTTATTGCCCATTTGGGGAGTAATGCCTGTAAGTTAGTAGTATTTCTAAAACGTTCTACAAAATTCCAGAAGTCATTCAAGCTTTGTTTGAAAAACTAGAGAGTAATTTATGAAATGTTTGCCTAACCCTACTTACAAAAGACTCCACCAGAATTAATTTCAAAGAAGGTGCAGATGCATGCCTGAATTGTTCACATCCTCTCGTCAGATCTTTTCCTAAAATAAGCATGCTTTTCTGGACTTCTATGGCTTACCTGTCTAGAATATTTGAAATCTTCACAGCCCAGCCTTGACAAAGACTGTGTACACCAGACACGCTGTTTAGGTGACATTTGCCTGAACAGTAGATATTTACGTTGCCCCGGTTCTCTACAGAGCTGTGAATTTAATCTTTTGTTATATTGTAGCAGTGCATATTCCTTACGTTAGAAATGCGCTAGGATTCCAGACATGAAGCAACACTTCAGCTTTTATTCACCTTTTGAGTATTGCAATATCCTTTCAACCAGAACAGGGTATTTGGTGATTCGCTGGGTGACAAGTAAAATGCACTCAGGGATTCCTCGGCGTCGTGCCAACAGGTTACTATTTCTCAGCTGCACAGATACAAATATATGCCTTAAATAGTAAATGCACATTAAACCACCAATTGAATAATAAGAAATACGATCTAAATGCATTAGAATAAGTTAAAACAAAATGCCTGGTTATCTGAACCATCCCCAAGGAACAGTTGCTGCCCTGAGGGATGAGGTGTACTATAACAGGAACATGTGTGTAATACACACCGGATGCCAAGCCTTTCTAAAATTTGAAAGAAAAATGTAATTTATCAGCTCTCTGGTTAAGGAGGAAAAAAACTTTGCCATTTTTATTAGCTATTAAAAGTGAGTTACTAAATATAATTTCAATCCTAAATCTAAGGAAAAGCTACATAGCTTTTTCCTAAGCATTTTGTTAATAGTGATCATATTTCCACACAAACTTACTTTAATAAAATTCTGGAACTTCTTGTTTTGTTGCAACTCTTTGAAGAGACTAACAGCTTCTTTTTGATGGCTGCAAAACTCTCCATATATTTTCTTCATTTTAGTTGCATTTTCCTCTGAAAACTGAAGAAATTAGTAAGTGAATTGTGCTCAACATTGCACGTAACAGGAAAGCATATACCTTTAATATATTTTGTACAAATATGGAAATTTTACACTACTTGTTTCTCAAGTTCTCTGAAATTTCACTAACAGGGCCTGTTGCTACAGAATGAAAATGGACTAGCTGTTTTTAGCAGCAAGAAGAGGAACATAGGCTGGAGAAAGCACAAGCAACTTCTGCTACAGTCCTGCCAACAGCTAGAACAAGTGTTACAACAGTGTTTCCTTTACCTCTTTGCAAACACAATCCCTTTGAGGATTATTTGGATTTGTCTGATCTCCACACTGCTTCTAGACAAAGTAACAGTTCAACTTCTTTATTTCAGTGGAGTGAAAACGGATTGACTGAAGGTGAAAAGCCACACTCTCCTGTTTGCAAGGAACTGAAGTGCGACCAGCAAGCAGTTAATTAGCTGTTCTATGGCCACCATAAACTCTCCGCGACCACCCCTTCTCCAGTGAGCAGCAACTCAAGATGCACCATGTCAGACCACTACAAGAAACGAACGGTAGTTTCTTTTCCACCATCAGCCAATTCTTCACACCTCCACTCAGCTGCTAAAAAAGTTAATCCATTGCTTCCATTTTTTCCAGTCCATGGTATTAGGGCAGCAGCCTTCTACTGTGAACAGGACCAAGTTCATCACTTTCCATGTCACTTGCACCATACAGGTAGAAGTTCATCCCACGTTCACCAGAGTTACCTGGCAGTAATGACTTTCTCTCATTGCTATTTTACCCTCCAATAATCTGGAGGGGACAGTCTTTGAATTTTGCAAGGCAACCATAGCCCTTTTCTTGCCCACAAAAGTTTTAAAATAAAAAAAATTGTTTAATTTGGGAACCTTGAGTACATGAAGGATTAACAGAGCTGATACCTCTACCTGCATCACAAGGATGTCTCCAATTCTGCTGATGACAAAATTATGTTCGCTCCCCGCCTCACTTGATTCCTGCCGTCTCTCTTTCATTTTGCAGAAGAATTGCCTGTGCATCTCCAGTAGCTCATCTAAGCAGGGGAATATTCTGTCCACTGTGCTGTGGTCCAGCTGCAGTTCTTCCTTCATCCCTTTCCTGAATATTTCAGACATAATTAACAGGGTATGGATGTGATGCACTTCTGTTTGCATCAGCTCTGCAGCATAAAAGAAAACAGCATAGTATAGCAACGACCTGAACACTTTGCAGAACTTCTAAGATACACTTTAGCAACATTTAAATATACAGTCATAACCACTGTTTCTGTGTAAGCCTCAAACCTAATACAGTATGTCAGCAGGAAAACTTAATTTGTCTGGCTCTGGCACAGTTCTCTAAGCTGCACCCCACTGAACAAGCTGGGGTTGCTATTGCTTGAGATGGGGATTGGATGCAGTCCCTTCCAACCTCAACTGTTCCGAAAACAGGATAGACACGCCTCTGTTAGTCACTACTCTCAATTTCCTTAGCTCTAGGACTCATTGTGATTTGTGACAAAAATGTTCTTTGAACCTTCTTATTATTCTGAGTTGAAGCATTCATTCTTCTGGACATAAAACTTGTAGGTTCCCTCTCCATTTTCTACACTAAATTGTTTTTAAATCTACATGAAATACTGACCAAAAATTACATCCTGCCTCTTGATGACATCCTTTTCTTGCTGGCTACAGAACACTGGATCCACAAGAAGACTCCAGGACTCGGCCTCAAACTCTTGTGCATCTGTGCAAAGGTCAGTCCACTGAGACAAATCCACATCATCTATGACAAAATGTACATCTCATTAACACCAGGCATATGAACATGCAGATCTATTCATGTAGTAAGGGGAACACACCACGGGGACGAACTTTAAACAAGGCTTCTGCAAACATTGGCAGTGACTTTACAACAGAGCAGCTTGCCAGATGTCAGTATCATTACCAAAGTGTTGAAATGCAAACGTGACAGCGGGGGAGAAGAATTTAAAAAACCACCCTTCTTTTCTCAGATTAAATTGTTCTTATACTTCTTTGCTTGAAGAAACTTTTTAAAATTTAAAAATAAAATCCAAGATTTACAAAAGTAAATGTCCAGTGAGAGATACCTGCACCATCTTTTGTAAGTAAATGCCATTCAGCTTTGAAATTCAGTCACACCTAGCTACATAAAAAGCCTATTTCTATTCACTTCACAAGGATATGTAGCCATTTTAGGAGGGCAGTTCATCACTGGGAGGTTAAGATTTTAGGGGCTCTTGAGGAAATAAAAAGTGATGCAGGTTTACATTTTGCAATGTACACTGTCAATGGAGATGATTAGATGAGTGCAGAAGAAAAGTACATTGCTGTTCTGGTTCTGCAATGATGCAAAATACATTTATCCCTGCTATTTTAAAACAGTAACACCATATGAAAACATTCTAAAAGTTATCAAAGAGTTAGTTTACTTGTCTCACTCAGAGTTAGTTATCTTACATGGAAGAAAAGAAAAGTTATATTTTAAGATTAAGGTGCCTGATTGTAACATTTTAGTGAGGTACACAACTGTAATTATCAAAAACAGGTGCTCTTCTTCTAGCAGACAAAGTGGCTTCCTGTACCAACTAAGGAGTTTTTCTGTTTTACACTTTCCAATACAGGTTATAAAATGCAACACCTGTGCAATACTTCTCACCATCCATCATAAAAGTATCCATCGAAGAAAAGGTCCCTAATGCTTGTAACATCTCTTCAGACCATGACTTGGACCTCCAGGTGGTAGTCTCAGAGTCTTGTTCAGAAAACTGCGTAGATCTACAGCAGAAAAAACCAAACCAAACCAAAACAAAACCAAAAATCCCACATTTATTTAATAGGTTCAATTTTTCTAGAAACGCTGAATGATGTATTTAGCGTAGTCCCCCAGCAGCTTCCCTCTACCTTTCAAAACTAGCACTGGGGACGCTTTTGGACAAGAAGTGGGACTGTTGCAAGGCTTCCCTCCTTCCAGAAGACAGTCCAATAGGCACAGAGGAAGAAGGATGCACCAGAGAGAGCACTGTCCGTGAAACATCTCCAGGAAGGGAATCTGTGAGGCAAAGCACAACACAACATTTTGACAAACAATGTAGAGTACGTCATCAACAGCACTCACACTGAGAAATGCTATCTGATCTTCACATCGACTGGATATCAAGAGTGTCCACTTGCCATGGTACGAGACCATGATGCTCTCCCATAGAATACAAAGATAAGCCTGTAGGCAAAATAGAATAGCTCCAGCATGTACATCATTGAGAAGAAAATCTCAAATCATATGTGCTCTAGCACTGCAACCTGAACGCAAGAGACCCAAATATCTGTGCATACAGTAAATGATATACTCAATAGCACAAGACAGAACTGACCGCTTCTGATTTTTATTCTCACTGAAAACAAAACATAGTAAAATTCCCACACATTGTAGTAGAAGGTGAGTTAATTCAAGAGTACTTTCTGCAAAAAATCCTACTTGTATTAGAGACAGACACATTTTCTTACAGATATTGATTATATGAAAAACAAACACACAAATGATGGAGGAAAGTTCGTGTTGTCAGTTCCATGACTTTTAACCAAGGCTTAACTTAGAAGTGCTAGGTTTACACCTCCTAACTTACTTGTTACACCAGCTTGGGGTTTGTTCTTACTATGGTACCTCTCCTGGAATTTCTGAAAAAAGAAGATTTTTGTGAAACTAATGAAATCATAGCTGATAGCACACTGAACAGTCAAGTCAGTAACTCACTTCCATATATCATCACATAAAAGGGCTTCAAAGAAGTGGTCCTAAATTATGCTCCTAATTTCTACCAATAACTAATAAATCTGAGTTTATTAGTTATTGATAGATAACAATAGTCAAACTAGAATGATATTTTTTGTACTACAATACAAAACTGCATCTGTATATTCTAAAATGAGTCACTGAGTTACAGCATTCTGCTTTCTCTATCTGATTACTGCCTGTGAAGGCCACAAGAAAAGGAGCTGACATTGAGGTATCAGAGGCAGAATCAATCCCCCTTCCAAGGCAGACTTTTGTAAAACCTGTAGCAGAGCCTGCTGTGCTTCGGCACATATTTCACTTGAGGTGGATTGGTGACATTTTTTGCACCTCAAGCTTGTTAAGATGAGTCGAGGCTCTTGTCTCCTCTTGACAAATAACCAGCCTCGGTAATTAAAACTGCCAGTTCGGCTGTCCTAATGCCCTAAAGTTGCCCAGAAATCTGTGCAAGGCTATGACGTGACAGCTATAACCAAAATAAATAAAAACATTGGACTTGTGTCCAGTTCAAGGCTTGCTTATGCTGAAGAGTCTGTATGGAAACATGTTCTCCATGCAAGCCACCATGACGCAAAACCTAGCTACACCAAAAAGACATACTCGACTAAACTGAAATATGACCTGTATCACTGTGGCACACTTCTCTGCAAGTCCCATTTTATTTCAAGAGGGCAGAAGCCTTACACATATGGTTTTGAAAATTCGGCCTTTGTCATGATAACCTCACCATGCATGTATACCTATTTAAAACAAGGCAGTACCCATCAGCTCTAGTGCTGATTTTGCCCTGTCTCCAGTGGCAGCTGAACACTGGCAGCAACTGCCTAGGCAGGCTGTGGAGTCTTCTCCTCCAGAGATTTTCCAGAACAGTCAGACAAACATCTGCCCAAAATGTTATCTAGAAGTGAGCCTGCCCGAGGGGTGATGAGATGGACTACAATGGCTCCCAAAGTCTCTTGCACCTCTGCTTTCCATTATTCCAAACATATGGGATCCCCCCTTCTACACAAGGGGCTATCTGTGGTTTTGAGAAGCCTTTCTTTTTAATCCCTTTTGCATCCCTCCAGGTACACCATTTCACAATTTCAGCTTGCAAGTCTTCAAAAATAGAAATATCTCTTTAAACTCATTTTTGACCCTCTCCTAAAAATTGTTGTTCAAGCACAATGTTTGCTCTGTTGCTCACATTAGACATTTTGACAGCCTTGCAGCCCTTTGTAAATAGACACTGGGTCTCAGCAGGCTGTGTGTACTTTCGTTTTCCTTCATGATGTTTCCAGACCCCTTGGAAAGTAGATATGCTCTAGTAAGAACAGCATGGTATAGGAGATTACCTTGGTGCACACAGGAGCACAGTCCTTGCAACTCTTATGCACAATCACGTTGCAATCTGAAAGAGAAGACACAACAGGGTGTCCAGCCTGCAGAAAATGTTACTCTGAGGCTTCATCTTCTTCCCTCCTCCAGATCCACTTACTCAAGTAGCCTTGAGGATGCTTTGGCGTTACAGACCCTGGTTAGGAAGAAGTTTTTGCCTAATGTGCCGGGGCTAGGAGATGGTCGTGCTCTCTTCTGAAGCTGTCACCTGCCATCCTTCCTTCCTCTCCCTTGCTAACCTCAGCTCATTACAGAAAGGATATACATCCAAGTCCAGGCAAGGTTTCTTTTTGAAACAAAACACTGAACCAGGATCTCAAAGCAGGATGTGGAGCACTGTAAGTTCACACGCGAAAGCCAGCAACTACTTACGAGAGCACTGCACTGACTCCTTTCCTAGGACAGCCTTTTCACACGCCATACATGGCATAACTCCTGAGAAGGTCCCATTCGTAAAATTGTGCCTGTTCAGTTTCTCTTTGTCTTTGGTATCTTTACTTTTTGTCTTCATCCCCAACAGGAGAGACAGGAAAAAAGGAAAACAAAAAGGGACATTACAAAAGATAAAGTGATTCAATCTTAAAAACACTAAAACATTCACTTTCAAGAGCAAATTATTCTAAAATATTTATTCCCTGTTCTGGAAGACTTGTAACAGTATACTGTGTCATTACATCCAACATTGCTGAAGCCCTAAAACGACGCAGGTGTTGCTTTTACTGCCAACTAAGCCATCAAGGCTTTTTATTTATAAAGCTGCAAAAAGGGAAGGGCCAGAAAATAACATTTAGGAAGTGTTACTGACTCGCTGCACACACAAACAAATATCAATGCCTATGCCTCCCTGAGGCATACATGCAAACTTATGCCTCTGTAGTTAAAGCTGTAGTTATGTAAATTGACACAACTTGTCTTTAGACCTTATAAGACATTAGAAATAACCTATTTTTAATGAGTGTTAATGAATTTAATAAATTCTGCCTATTTTTACTCCTGTTGGTGTGAGTATACACTTCTCCAAGCAGCCCTGGTAGTTATTCTTTAGGAGACCACACGGACACAGGCTAATGTATGGCTGCTGGACCAGACATACATGTTCACAGCCAGTTCTGCCACTCTTGAAGATGCCACCTCAGCCAACCATCTTCATGTCCATGTACGTTAGGATATCCTGGGGCACAGAGGAGATACTAGAGAGCCTGCAAAACTGCCAAGAGGCTAGCTGGAAAGATCCTGTAGGCCAAATTCATCTCTCAAGCTGCTAATTGATGCCATTAACCTAAATTTCAGATGTCTCAAAATTAAACCACAAATGTTCTAATCTACCTTCCACAGTATGTATGTTTGACTGTGCACGCCTCAAATCTGCAACTCTTTAAACGGTGCTTACTCATGCAAGAGTCCCATTAACTTCAAATAAGGCAAATTCAACTGATCACGTGCCAATGCAGAAGTTACAGATTCAATTACTTACTGAGAGTAACTGTAGGAACAGGCCCATACCTCTTAATTTTACTTAACAAAGTAAACTATTTCTTAAAGGCAATTCATACATTTAAAACTTTCGCCAAATTGTCATACAAGATTATTAATAACATCAAAAAATGGCATGGGAAATACTTGATACTGTTTGGCTAAGGCTATTGTTTAAAACAAAAGCTGGTTTTTAATATGAAGGCCATTTCAGGGTATCATGCATACATTTTAAAATTAAAAAATAAAGATCAAAGCTTCTTCCTATTACTTACATGGTTTTGTAACAAACAACAACTTATCTTTACATGAAAATCTAGATTCTCATCTATAATTCATTTAATTACAGTAACATAATTATACATAATAATACAGACATCAATCCCAAATTACCTTGCACTTATTCCGTGTGCTGGTCATTCTGTTCATCAGAAAGCTGAAAGTCCGACTCACTTTACATTTTTCAGACTCATTTTTTGAGGGTACAATATACTTATTCCATTCCTCCTCCTGAATCCTAAAACAAAGACCAGTGAAAAAAAATCATTCCAGTGAACAGTCCCTTAAAGCAGAATCTGGACGGTGCTTGTTTCATGTAGCATGTACAATTACATGTTTTACTGCGGGTTTAGCTGACATTATTAAAAAGACTGCAATCCCTCTTTAGAAAAAGGAGTAACATTAGCCCATGGAGTGCTCTGGATATGCAATCTGTTACAATCTTGCATAGATCATGGTTGGTACCAAAAGCCCCCTTGCTTTTATCACAGCATTTTGGACACTCCTACAGCAGGCAGGACATCCATGCAGTGTGCACATCCTGCAGCGGGGCACCACCAAGTCCCCACTTCAGGTCGTGCATGATGAGGACAGCACAGAGGAAACCGGGCTGAACTCAGCACAGGGTTTAAGGGTGGGTTTACAGATCCCGTGGGCAGGGAGCATTGCCCGAAATCACTCCTAAAAACCCCGCTGAAAGGGGTTCTGAGGCCTCTTCCCCGCTCTGCTCCCTAGATGGCATTCTTGCACAGACCTGCTCCTGGCGCCTCGAAACGCAAGGGCGACAAGTACCCCTACCTTTTCTCTCGGGATGGTTCAGGCAGACTGTACGCTCGGTCTGCAAGACATAAACAGTTACCCGGCACTCAGATTGCAAGGTCATCAGGTTTATTTGAAACACACGACCTCCACCAGTCCATAAGCTTGTCATTAAGGGCTTGCAATGCCATTTGAAAATCAGGAAAGCAAAAATGTATATACGTTAGAAGCAGCTTTTCCTAGGGTAAGACCACTGCCTACTAAGCTTTGCTTAGTTGACAGAACTTGCCAGAACTGAAATGGGTATCAGTGAATCAGTCTCTGCAGTCTGTTTTTAACAACAAAAAAATACTTAATTTTGTTTTTCTTAACAACCCAGACTCGAATGATTCACACTTCGTTTTGCTCTTAACATAATGCATTGTAAAATATCTTAATGACATTCTTCTAACATGTGCAGTTACCCACCTTAGGCAGCTTTATCTATAGAATCAAAGAATTTTAAATCACTCTATATAAAGAGGAATATTACTAGTCTACACACTGCACAGGATTTGTAATGTGTTACAAGTTTACATCCTAGAAACAGTAGAGAGAAGTCAAGGAGATACTTTTCAAAAAACTGCCTAAAAAAGCAAAAGAAAAGATAAATAATTCAGTTGGGCTGTTTTGGAAAAAAAAAAAAAAACACACACCACCCTACAACTATAGAGACCACTCTACCATTTCCAAGTTAGAAGCCATTCTGTTTTGCAGACATGCTTTGCAAAGTTACCACAGGTACAATTCAGAAAGATACTTAAACACCTGCCTAGGTCAAAGCATTAGACTATGGCTTCCTTAGATACACACTTAAACAAGCTTTGCTGAATTAGCGTGTCTTCAGACAAATATAGACTTCAGGTTAGTGAGAGCTAGAATATTTACCAAAGAAGCAACAGGAATAAAAGGGCATTTCAGTTAGCTGTCAGGCACAACCTTTGCTGCAGGATGCTTTTGGAAGAAATAAAGGCCATGTATCCACGGGAGATGAAGACAGCCTGATGCAAAACAGTGCCATGGAGTTGGCATCGAGGTACTCACTACAAGGGTGGATCCAAGACACTGATTTAGAGGGTGAAAGACCCTGAAGGAGGGATTGACCATTGTTCATAAGCACATCATCTACAGAGCAGGGACAAATCCTTTACTGTTACAGCCTGGTAATACCTTCTCAAATAAAAGCAGGTAGTTTTTTTAAACCTGAGCATACATCAGAAATCGATGGTGGTTTCCCACTTTTTTCTTGTACTTGTGCGAGAAAGACCATCCTGTTGCCATCCCGCATTCATCTGCTTTGGTTTACATTTCATTGCAAGGTCAGCTGCACCTCCCTCCTGCACAGCTAAGCCCTGAGCGAGATGTCCAAAGCACTTGCAGCTGGGCACAAGGGAAGGGGCAGGTTTTCAGTGCACAGACACCTGCACAGACCCAGACACAATCCCACTACAGCCCACAGAGATCAGGATGAACTATCTGACCTAGCTTCTTGGACCAAGGTCTTGGGCTAGTCCCATATCCAGATACAACCACACAAAGTGACAGCAGCTGTGCCGACCTCACACAGTAATCGCCACTGCCAGCTGCCAAACACCCTATTCAATGCTCCCATCCTCACAAAATGCTGGCAAGGAAGGGATGAGGCAGGAGGTGCTTGTAGCAGGGAAGCATCAGCAGGAACCTCAGCAGACCACCACACTCCCTCCCCAGCAGCACACCACATCTGCAGTGTGGGCTGCAGAACAGCCTGTTTCCAAAGCGTGGACAGGAAAGGGTTTCCACCTTCTCTGCAAGACAGGTAAAGGTCCAGCACTGACTGCCCCAGGAGGAAGGGGAGAGAGAATGAGCAGGTCCAAGCCCAAATCAGGTCAGAGCAGGTAATTGTGTCTGGATGAAGCTTAATGGGCTGTGACACCAACAGTCCCTTAGCTACAAGGTCAAAGGAATTTGTTTTCATTTTAAGCACATGCTGCAGGGCTTTGCTGATCTGCCATCCTTTACTTCTGCGACACACTTCCCGCTTTTCCTTCTGCCTTGTTTTGCCAAAGACTTCTTACCTAATATGCTGGACACAAATTATTACAAATACATTAGTGTAATAATTACTTATTACAAATACACAGCTGCATGCTGCAGGCTGCAGTACATACTCCTCCTTACAAGAGGACATGAAATCTTACAGTGAACTTGATCAACCACAAACAAGTTATTTGCAGCACTGCTTAACACAGTTTCTTAAGGAAAAAAGATGTCTGTTATCACTGTATGTCTGCCCATCAGCTTTCTCCATCTCACCTTCCCAACAGCTTTTGAATTTGTTAACTGGTTTCAAAGTTAACAATAGTATTTCCACAAATTTTGTGTGTTTTCACATTCAGTGTCACAGAATCACAGCATGGTTCAGGTTGAAAGGTTCAAAGATCTCCTAGTCTAACCCCCCTGCCATGGGCAGGGACATCTTTCACTAGATTAGGTTGCTCAAAGCCCCATCCAACCTGACCTTGAACACTTCCGATGACGGGGCACCCGCAGCTTCTCTGGGTGTCCATCCCATCTGGTTCACTGTAACTCACATGCCCTGCCTCTTGCTCAGGACTAGCGGAAAGCAGCTAAAGGTATATTGGAGGAAGAGACAAGCTGGAATAGGGCAACAGACAGGGTTACAGGGCCAAGTCTCTTGAAATAGAAGTGTGTTTTAAGTGATATGATCTATATGAAAAGCACAGTATATGTATCTCACACTTTGAATGGTTTTCAAATATAACCCATGCCCTCACTCCAAAAAGTATGAGTTGTCTTCTAAATACGAAGCTATGTGCCTACAAATAGAAACAATTTGTAAAAAAAATACAAGCTGCTTGCAGACATTTCTGTCTCCACTTGATGGAGAGCGTACATTTTGTTCCCCAGCCTGTGGAGGTGACAATAGTCCATCCATTTTTCAGAGATTCCCTGGGATCTACAGAAAGCTGGGGCCATCCACCCTCTTCTGTGTCATCCTGAGCTTCCTCACGGCCTCTGCCGGCACCCAACATGAGGCTGGGGAAGGATCTTCCAAAAAGAAGATTGCTGCCCTTGCCTGCGTTACTTTTTCTGATCAATGATCTTCCAGTTTGTGTGCCCTCCTGAGGATCAGCTGTGTATAAAGGGAGGGCATGACAGGGCAGTAGATAGGAGAAGAGCGAGGGGTGATGGTAGGGGTACCCAAAGGCAACCAAACCCTGCTTTCATGCGTATTGGCAAGCTCTGTGTTCAGGACAGGCCCAAATAAAGCCATCAGCACTGGCCCTGAAGCAGGCAGGCATGGGATGAGGCTATGCAGGTGCAAAGCCAGCACACTGACCTTCATTTGAATTCCCAACTGCGAAGTCCTGACGAATGCAAGGTCTCTCTAATAAACCTTTAGGTGATGAGTAGGAATAGGAGCGTGACCGAATCCCAGACACTATGCATTCCTACAAGAAATTGCAGCAAATTAAAAATTGTGTCATTTTGAAATCCATCAGCAACAGAAACAAAATAAATCAGTGACAGAATTTCTGAAAGACAGCTGACCACACACACATGTTTTCTTGCCTTCATTAAAGCTTTAAGTTGAAGTAGAATTTTTGACGACTGCATTTGAATTCACAGGAAGTCTGTCATAATTCCACCAGGATAATTTTTTATATATTACAGGAAATAATTTGTGGGTACAAGTTAGACTTAGAGACTAAGAGAAAGTCTATATTCTTCTCCAGTTTGGTGGCAAGCACTATCCAAACAGTGTTGTTGGCCACTATATCTGATGACTAAGCTATCTTTTTTCACCAAGGCAGCCAATAATTTTAGTACTTTAATACCTTGAGAACACTTCATGGAGACTAATGCCCTGCCTTGGTAATTATTGATGTCAGAGTTTCCAAAGAAAGGAGTTAGCCTCTTTCTCTTTTCTCTCTGCAGTTTGTGGGTTGTTTTTTTTTTTATTGTGCGTGAAAAGATCTTCCAATCCCCAAATACGTCAATGATAAAGCTTGAAAGGAAACCCCCTGATTTTTGGTATATCATTTACATTTTAACAGAGCCTACTCCTAAAGTGCTTACCTTAATGGTTTTAAAAGTAGCCCTAACAGAATTCAGTGTTTGTGCTGCATTCTTTTTCTCCCTTCATGTAATCATTTGCTGAAGGTCAGATAAAGCTCTACAGTGGCAAGAAGTCGGGCTAATAAAAACAAAGAATTCTACAAACATAAAATAACTCTATGTATACATCTGAAAATATCAGAAATGGCACTACAGTCTAATGAAAAAGAACATAGCCAGGATACTTTAGAAAACCATAATGAAGAGGAGAGATTTGCACTGGTCTATGCACAAAACCCAACTGAATTTCTCTGAGTCTAGCAACAGTTTCAAAACAGGCGGCACGCTGGTTTTATACTTTACAAAGCTGTTGCCCTTTCACATAATTACAGCTAGTTAAACATTTCCTCACTAAACATATTTTGGTTAGAAAATGCTGATTCACTGAACCTGAGATAGTTCCTTTGAAACACTTCCGATAAATTAGGCTTTTTTCAAAGCTGAAGTGAATCTCTGACAGACCCTTCTCATGGCTGCTGCCGAGCTTGGCCACAACCAGGGAGCTCTAGCTCCACAACCCTGTGTGCACTGCTTTCCAGAGGGACTAGTACTGCCAACCGGGAACTAACTTCTCCCCTTCACATTCAGATGCTTCTTACATGTTTTCAGTGATTTACTTGTAAGAGAAATAATGCAAACCAAGCTAGCATCAAATACCTTGGGCTGCAGACTGGTAGATAAATCAAATCCATCTCTGCTAGAAGTCATGGCCTCTGAGGAGCTGAGGGGAGGGCAGTGAACATGGCATCTGTCTGAAACACCTCCACTTCCACCATCTACTTCAAGGTTATCGAGACTTGAACTGAAGCAGACAACAAAGTCCTTAATTCTCATGAACTCTAGTAACAATCCACCTCAACCTTAATGCAACAAGCAAAGACACTGCTGTATACTCTGATCAATGACAACCCAAACCACCATGATTATTTCAGGTAAGTCACACTCTGAGTCCCCTCTCAGGTTTGCGGTCACCTGGTCAAGGTACTCAGTCACTCACAGAGTACAGGACTTGTCTGACCCAACCTTGTGGATCTGCAGTACAGACATTTGCATTACACAGACTCCCACCACAGTCAGCCACCTCTGGAGGATGATTTTCAAACCCATGCTCAGAATCTCCCTTAAAATGAGGTGTTCTGTTCCACACATGTACCTACCTCTCCATATAGATGATAAGGAGAACTGAGGCAAGTAGGTCAGATTTCAGTATTAAGGTATGCAGGTATATATGGATATTTTGTGTGTGTCTGTGTATTTGACATCTTTTTTCCTACATCTGTGATGGAGGATGGAAAAGAAAACTAACAAGAGAGATGGAGGGTCTGAGACAGTTTATGAGACTCACTTCAAAAGATATAAACTTAAAAACATATAGGACTATCAACAGACTGAAAATCTCTGGCTAAATCAATACTTCAAACACTCAGAGACTATTTGATTGGTGAGGGTTCCTAAGTACAGTAAGGTTTCTCAGCAGCACCAGGGTTTTCCAGGATGGGTCCCGTTAGCTGCAAGAGCAAGTTCACGGTCTCTTCATCAGAGTGACTGGAAGGAACGGTCACTGCTTGCAATAACATTCCAGCCTTACAACTTAAAACTTTAAATTATGTGTGTTATTTCTAAATAGCCAGAGTCCCCACCAGGAATAATAGCACAACAATTACTTCACACACCACTACAATTCACTTCGTCAAAGGGCAAACCTATCGATACTGTCCAAAACTACTTCCTTACTACACTTCCAGAGACCATCTTTCATAACGTTTCCTAGTAATAGCCCACGTGATGTCTCAGCAAGAAGTTAACTGCATTATCAGTTACTGTCACATTTTAAAATTGGAAAAGCAGTATGTGTCCATGTCAACAGACAAGCATACGTGTCTTACTGAGGGTAACTTACCCAGGGAATTTTTATGACATAAAAAGCTTGTTTAATGATCTGCTAAGTAACTTGTCACATCACCTCAGATACTCCAAGAAAGGTGCTGCTGGAATTCCATACTGATACTCTTACTTTATGTGTAATACTTGGATCACTTACAGTTGACATAGTAAAGTCAATCACATCTCTCTGAAACTTCATATAAGCTCTTAAAGCTCAGATATAGGTACCTGACCTAGGTCTTGAAAAAGGTGGGAAAACCTAAAAACATAAGGGAGAAAACTGTTTATGACAGAGAGGCAGAAGAAGATTATTTATAGTAATCTAGATGATATCACCGTAGCTAGCAAAAATAAAAGGTTTGTGAAAGAACAACTCTTAGTCTGACATTTGTCTTACCTGTGTTAAAAGATTCCTCTCAGTGGGACTTTATAGTTGCATAAGAAACTCAAAACAAAGGTAGAGAAAATGTTAATGCCCACTTTATTCAATAACCAAAGGCACTATGCTTCCTTACTGCTTTTACATAGATCTGATGCCCTACCTCCAACTAGTCCAAACACTCTTGAAAGATGGCAGACAGTTTCAAATTTCCTCCTGCACAAGAAGGAACTGATTTCTTGTCTCTTCTATCCAGACAAGCAATAAAACCTTTTTATCAAGGAAATTTACTAATCATAAAAAAAAAAAAAAAAATTCGTAGTTTCATCTTCAAAACTCTCTGCATTCCTGAAGCCAACCAGTTCACAGTATAACCTAAAACCGTGTGGAGGAGGGTCCTCAGACAACTGGCTCTGCTGTCAGCAAAGCTTGTGTGACAGCAAAAAAAGCAGAAAACAGTCTGAACCTATCAGAAACACGAGCTTCACTCTGCACTGTGTCTTTTGAAGCAAAAAAATATACGCAATCAGAAATAAGTTGGTCCTTCTACGGGCCAGTGCAAAGAATGGAAAGATTCCCAGACAGTTCAACATATTTTGAACTGTTTTCTTAATGGAAAATATAACTGAGAAAAACAAGGATGAAATTCTGGTTTCTGACGAAAACGCCACAATAGAAACTTGTACAATGAACAGCTGAATCTTTTTTGTTTTTTAAAGAATACATACAAGGAAAAAATGTTTGAAAGTATAAATTTGCATTTATACTTAGAGGACACCTTTTATTTGTTTAAAATTACTTCATAACTTTTATGAAAACAGATCAATAGGACAATTTAAATATCAGTGATTGAAAACAGTGCTTTTACCACAGTAATTATATTTATAACTCCAAATTCTGCTTCATCTTTCGAAATAAAAGGTTAACATAAATAATCCTTATTCTGGCCATATCATCAAGTCAATTCCATACCTTTTTTTTTTCACGTCAGTATAAAGTTGGCCCCAATCCTTAATAAATCCATAGGTCTTGAATTGAAGGTATGAATCTGCTCCACATGGATCAGAAGGTGAAACAGTATGTCCCAAAGCTGCATTTTCTCCCTTTTTCATCGGCCTTCGATTTCCTTCATTTGGAACACACATATATTGATCATTCTCCTCAAGGGAGGGAGATGAAGAGCTCTTAGCCATCGGGATTGAGTTGGTGGGATTCAGACATGTTTCACTGCTGCCATCATATCCATGAACATAGTTAGCCTTTAAATCTCCAGCCTGCAGAGAAAAAATGAGTGCTGGTAAGAGGCAGTAACACAATGTATTGTCAAGGAACACGGACCAGATTAGTTTCCCATTTTATTTACAGTTATGTTTTGCCTTTTTTTTCCCCTTTTTACAGCACATGAATTGAAGGCAAGTTATACGGCTACGAGATTTTAGACCCTGCATTACTTTTTTCCATAATTAGAGTACAAATGAACTAGTATTTGCAAGTCTAATAGATTTCTCACTCATATTTATACCTTTTGTTAAATGTATTGAGTCATATATTTATAGCTTTTATTAAAAAATATCCTTGAGTTGAGCAAAAAATATGTGTAATACATTAGTGTGTGAGACATATGGAGGAGAACTGAAACACTGTGCAATTTAATTTGGAAAAATCAGCCTACAGATCATGCACTTTTAATTTTCCAGCACCAATTTCCTAAGCTTTAAGGTAAATATACATGACCTGGAGCAGAGGTTCTCCACGGGAGCAAGGGAAAGGAATCTATTTTTTGCCATTAAGCAATTGTGGGCATGAAGCACACCTCCTCTTTGGAGTGAGGTTGGGAATTACGTTTTCTCAAGTACAGGAATCAGGATTTAGACCCTGCTAACAAATAATTCTTTGTGCAACTGAAGTTGAATTCTCCTGTCAACTGCAGAAGATATTAAAATACAGTTCACTGTCAGTCTTTTAGTTAGATGCTACTGTCATCTATTTAGATACTGAGTAAAGCTGAAAAGTCATACAGCCAGTGAAAACACTCAACCTTCAAAAAACATCTCTATAAAAGCAAGAAGAAAGGAAGGATTGCAAGTGTCTCCACTTTATAGGTCTTTCAGATTGCCAACTTCCTCCTCTCCAGCCCCACTTGAGATATGTGTTCATCCCCATGATAATGAAGTTTCTTTTACTAAAAGACAGAAAGAACTGCCATCATTTTTACAGCAGCCCACATTTGCGTTCAAAGATATGCCGCATGCAAGTCTAGAAGTACTTCTGTTGCGTTGTGCGTATAGGGTGCACAAAGGTAAAATGCTTCTCCCAGGTCTTACACAGCTGGTCCTCCCTTAAAATTTATTCTTGAAGGACCTCCTTTGGCAGCCGCTCTGGCTCCTGCTGCATGGTGCTTAAGGGAGCATTTGGCCACAATCAGCAATTTAACAAAGTTGAATGTGACTACGTATTCAGCAAAGGTTAGTAACCCAAGCTGAAGGACTCTCCAGCAATATACTGGGGTAACATCTGCACCTGTAACAGAGCTGCTCTTCTGGGGCTCTGTCCTTCCAACCTGGATATTCTTAAAATCAAGGGTTCACGGATTGCATATATAGCTCCCTGCCAGTTGCTTCCTCCTAAGTCATTATTTCATGCATCTCTCAGTAACCTTAGGTGCATTTTGCACATGCTGGTCTCTGACTGAAACTTCCATCTCAGCTGACAAAACAAACTGGACCTGCAGTGAATGCAGTGGCTGAAGTACTTCAGGGAATGAAAAAAAAAAGGGGGGGGGGGGGGGTAGATCACACTTGCAAAATCTCAGCCTTCTTCTAACATTATGATCTGATCATTTCTTACTCCTACATTCCAACCTTCACCACAGGGACAGCCCACAGCAGGTTACAAATAAATAAACCACTTCAGCCATCACTGAAACGCAGCTGCATGCCACCAGAATTTGGCAGTTGTTCAACTACACACAACCGCTAATCACAAGACTTAGACTAGGCGCCCCTGCCCAAGTTATGGTATCTGAGTGCGACCATAGAGGGATTTCAGGTGCAACATGGTGATATAAAATATAATTTGGTCTGGACACTCTGGCTCATCTCCAGTGCTGGTGACAAAGAAATCAGAAACATGAATATTAAGTCAGGACCTCCAGCATCAGAACGTTCCATGCTAGTTATAGGATATTAACTTCATCTTTTCAGCAACATCTCATTTTGTTGAGCCAATAAGCTTATTAACTTCTGAAATTAGCCAGCATCAGCAAATTTGTCTCTTTCATGAATGCACATAAAATTCAGAAAATCTGAAGTCCATATAGGCAAGTTACATTGTGTTTATGCTTCTTAGAGAGAAGTAAATACCATTCAGCTCACAAACACACAGAAAAGAGCTGCCTTAGATTTCTCCCTACAGGCTAGGAAGTTTAATTTGTATCATCAACTGAATCTGTTAACAGGGACCTCATAACTGGATTACGAAATACAGCTGAGAAAAGTAAGATAGTACTGCTTTTATTTTAGAGCTTTACTAACTGGACACACAACTGATAGATCCAGAAGATCCTACTATGATGCAAATAAGTTACTTTAACAGAAGATGATGAAACATCTGCCAAAGGTTCAAACACAGGCTTACTTGGTCTACTACCATGCAGTTTGCATATACTTCATCACTTCCACTCAGAATGGCAGAAAGTCTGGTTCCAGCAAATAAAGTAGGTGGAGCCTTGAGTTTCCTGAGAATATCAAGGGTGGAGTGTCTTTGCTCTGGAAAAAAGAAATTGTGGAAAATATGCCATTAAAACTCAAACTATTTTCTTCTCATGTATATATACTGTCATAAAAATGACAAAGTTAAAATATTAAGTACCAAATCTTAGGATTACAATTTAAGTAATATTTGTATGGCACTCAAAAATCTGCCCATTTTTGGCAGATTTAACTGCCTGACACTCGCTGTATGTTCCAAGAAGCCTATAGTTGACAAGGCTCTGAAAGGTACCACAGAATCATTCATGTAACTTAAAAATAAGTGTTCCTGTATTTTGGTTAGCAAATCCTCTATTTTCCACCTAAACTACAACTTTGTAGAGATCTGTGGTCACAGAAGTACATAGGACAAGATTTACGGGCGGGGATGAAATATGCATGATTCTGGCCTATATATCAAATATCTAACATCTGATACATTACATTAACAGAATACAGTTCAACTGCAGTCAAATAATGACTCTCCTAAAGCATTCTTCCCATTGTGAGCAAATTAAATACCAATCTCAGACGAATAATGTGGATTATTGTTCTTAAAGCAAAAAAAAAAAAGGCAACAGAACTGTAAAACGGATATAAATAAAATACCACTAACAGTGCCTTTACAGGGTGACAGCAATCAACCAAGATTTGACCCATGAACAAGACATGTGGGATGAAGACTGCATCTGATCTCCTTTGGTACCAAGATGAGAAATTATTAGTTTCACAAGAAATCATTAACAGAAGTTTAGAGTTTAGTTTTCAATAGTGTGTTCATAACTGCAAACATTATAAAAAGCTGCATGGGTTGACTGTTTATTTCATGGCTTTGAGCAGCAGAAAACCTAACCAAGTGCTACAGAAACACTGCCATTCTCTCCTGGAGGCCTATTTTTCTTAAAGTTCCTTCTGAGTATGAAAAGCATGCACCAAGCCAGAATTTGAGCTGGTAGTCAAGGCCTCATATTATCTTCACATTGTAAAAGGAGTAAAATTTGACAAAGTGGAAACTATTCTTGTTCTAGACTGTGTGAAAACAGGCTAAACAAAAAATGACAGTTGTAATGTAATTTTCCTTATTTTAAGAAGCTATAAGTCAAGCATTGCCATTGGAAGTGAAATGGGATAGACTAGCATAAGAATGATGTGATACAGAAAAGTATCACACCCAGCAAAATATCCACAATCAAAACTCTCAATAAACTTCACTACAATTTATCTGTTACTGGAAATTAAGCAAAAAATCCTTCTTAGTCTGCATCAGAAATTTATTTTCTGCAAAGGTGGGAAAGGAAAAGATATCACTAAAGACTTTCCACAGGCTATATTCCTAAAGCAATGTAACTGCTTTTGGAAGATTCATGGAATACATATAGCATGGTTTGGATTGGAAGGGACCTCTAAAGATCATCTAGTCCAACGCCCGTGCCATAGGCAGGGACATCTTTCACTAGATCATGTTGCTCAAAGCCCCATCCAAGATGCCTATGGCCATCAGATTGCAAGAAAAGTTATAATGAAGAAATGGCACTAGCCTAGAAACTATACTTTTCAAGGTCTGCGTCATTTGTTCCTTTCCAAAAAAAAAAAGTCCCAGACCACTGCCAAAACTGCAATGCTACACCACAGCTTTTATTTAATTTTAAGATACTATCTCATAAAGCCAAACAACAGTAAACTCTATACTTAGAGAAAACTGGAAATTCCCATTTAGAAATGGCAAACTATGAATTATTTGGTTTCTAGTCCTGGCAGGCCTTGTGGGATCTCATACCATTAAAACATCCTTACGCTTTTCATTTTGCTTCTCCCTCCTGCAAGAACTTTAACATGATTTTAGTGCCTGCCACCTTGAGAACTGCAAAACCTACAACCATTTACTTATGTCTGCCAAGATCCCAAAGCATTTGTTTATAAATAGTATAAAAGCATTGTTTTCTACAGCAGTTCATCAGACTTCGGTAGCTAAAATCATATGGAAATGTGATTTGGCAAAACTGGTGGTACTTTCTTGTGGTAAGTAAAGCTTTCCAAGGGCTGGTCTTAAACCAAGAACAAAAAAGAAAAAAAAAATGTTAGGCTCTCCATTGATTCTTTTATGCTTATTACCTTCCCCAGCACACGCTTCCTTTCGAATATAAACCCACTGGCTACAACTGGAAAGGGCAGTATGTGGCTCCAGTGCTAGGCTGCAAAGGTTCTACCTTGAAAAACAGCCCAGGTGTCAGGGATTCCCGAATCACAGTGTAAAATTCAGCCTATGGAGACAAGTTTCTTGAATTCAGCAACACTCCCATCACTGGAGTCTCTACAGCCAGTTAATGGCCTGTGCTATGAAGTACATGTCCTGAGCCAGAAACAACAAAATCCCCCTATTACTTCACATTTTTATGTATAGAGCAACTTCTAATACCTCATTTTACATTATTTTAAAATTATCTAAGAGGGTAACAAACTAGTAACAACTTTTGAAGAAAGCTGCTGCAAATACAACCAGATTTATCAGAATATGTTATCTGCAGGACTTTCCTTTCCTAGTACTTTACTCCTTTGGTAAATCTTCATTGATTATCACTGCTAAATGCTGTCTGTTTTTCTGGCGATGCTCCAGTAGAGAGGCAGGGGTCGGTCTGTTCTCCCTAGTAACAAGCAACAGAACAAGGGGAAACGGCCTTAAGCTGCACCAGGGGAAGTTCAGGCTGGATATTAGGAAGAATTTCTTTACTGAAAGGGTTGTCAGGCATTGGAACAGCCTGCCCAGGGACGTGGTGGAGTCACCATCCCTGGAGGTGTTTAAGAGACAGGTAGATGTCGTACTTAGGGACATGGTTTAGTGGTGTTGGTAGAGCTAGGACAAAGGTTGGGCTCTATGATCTTGAAGGTCTCTTCCAACTGAAACTGTTCTATGATTCTATGAGATGGCTAAGTAAATGTTTGTTGGGGGTTTAAATGAACAGACAAAACATAGCAGGTTATTTTGGGCTTCATGTTGCAATATGACCCCACTGTACCTCCTTACTCCCACTCTGCCCCCCAACTTCAAACATGAATGAAGGCATGACCACATCAAACAAACTTTGTAAGAAAAGAAGCATTTAAAGACTTTACTGAATGCAGGGGAGAGCATTATTACACATTGACTGTGCTAGTAACTTATTTCCACTGGACAGGCCCACACAGTTTAAAAAGTGACAAAACCGTCACAAACATCCACATCACACATTGCATTCCTAGAGCCCAACTAATCGCCTCCAGTTTGCCTCGCTGGCTACAAGTTGGTTTGGTCTTACAGGAATCATCAACATACCTTCCTCCAGGTTAACAAGGCAGCAGGTAATAGCTCACTGCACTGGGTATGAGCTGTAATATGCAGCAAAGCTGTCCTTGCCTGAAAGATGAGTACCACCAACAAAATGCATTTTCAAACCAAATGACACAAAAATCTCCCCCACACATACAAAATGCTTATTCTCATTGCAGATGTAAAACTTCAGCACAGCTGAAAGGCAGACAAGACTACCGGGGCAAACTGGCACTTCTTGCAAGAGTGAAGTGTCCCAAAGAGTTTTAGCTCTGAAAGGTGTCAGTAATGGACTTCAAGATGCTTCCTAAGGTAAAAATGACCTGAATACAACACAGCAGAGTTGGCTCTGGTACTGAAACAGCCCAGCAAGCACAGCTCACCAAGTTGATCCTCCTGACAGAGCTGAATGCTCTCTGGCTGTATACTGTGCCATGACCACAGAAAAAGAATAAAATAAAGGGATGTCTCCCTTAGCAGAGCCTGTGACACTCTCTTGTCTGCCTGGTAAACAGTTGAGAAAGATGTATGTAATATTTAGATGTAGGTGAACAAAAGCCACAGTGCTGAGAAGGATAATCTCCAAACATGAATAACTAGCCACAAGTACTCTATGGCTTCTGTAATGCTGTCATCGAAATTATACAGCAAAAGATGTACATTTTACCAGGCACAAAAGCTTATAAAGATACTTTAAAAAAAACACAGGATCATCATAGCAGTAATTCAAAACATGCTTTATGTTGGCATAAGAAAATGTACAGCCTTGAACGACATGTGTCAGAAAATGACAAGAACATTAACACTGACTGTTTTTCCACAAAACCCAAAACTTAAATCATTCTATGAGAGAGCACACAGAAAAGAGAAGTGAAATACATCAACATGACCAAGCCAAGAGCCAGGAAAGAAATTATAAATTCCCTTCCCTAGATATAATGAATAGTTTTTAGACAGCTCATCACATTTACCCCCAGCAATCTGAGCAGGGGTTAATGTATAACTTGAAGTAACAGAGCAATGAAGTCAGCAAAAAATGCACACAGCTAAGTGCATGGGTCATGCATGACTGCAGAATACCCAAAATCCAGAAGTGGTCACCTGAATTTGGAGAAACAACTCCACACGTTCGTGGCAAGGAGCCGACCAAAGTGACATGCACATCAGTAGATGTGGACCATACAACCAGTTTCAATGGAGGATCTGCATCCCTAACTCAGGTGTCTTAGTGCTTCATCCAGACAGTGCAGCTACTCATGACAGCAAAATTAAGCAAGTATGTAAGAACAGCATTACATGGAGCGTAAAGCAAGGCAGGCTTTGAAGTGGTGTTGTCATAAAGATGAACATTTAACTGCCCTAAATCTATGGAGTGGAAACCAAAGCGCTGTGTTTCCTATATACTGTGTGAAAAGGATGAGGCATCTGGATGCTAGAAATCATACCATCATGTTCAAGATGTGGTCCTAAAGTAGTCACTAAGAAACACTGAAGATAAACGCACTTGTCAGTCATTGACATTGATCTTTGTAACCTAAACGTGGAATGTGAGAAAGTGTTCTTTCCAACATGGGATTCACAGCTCTGACTTCCCTCCCTGAAGCAGGTACCATACATACTACACAAACGAATATATAAACAGAAATCAGTTGGTGTCTCATTTTATACAACAGCACAACAGATAAAGTACTTTCCCAAGATATGGGATGCTCGGCTTCAATTCCCACTTCTGCCTAAGTGGACTTCGTGCATAACTCCCACCTCCCAGCACAGTGGGACAGACTTCTCAGAGACAGATATTCTCAGCACCCCTGAAGGTTGTTAAAGCCACCAAAAAGGCTCTGAGAGTCACTGCTTCTGAACAGGTAGGACTCTGCAGCGCTATGGGAGGGGAGAAGAGATCTGCCTTATGGCCATTTCAAAATACCATTAGAGGTCTTGCAGCAAGGAACAAAACTTAGACCCCCCTCCCCAGCCCAATCACTAAGACATAGTCACATTCACATTCTTTGTTGAGCCTAATTAACCTTTAATTATGCCATGCACATGCACCGTCAGCAGGAGGGAAGGAGTCTCCAATGCATGGCTCTGAGGGTGCGCAGCCTGCCCTTGGCTCCTGCCGGCCCCAGTTCAGGGGGAGGGCAGGGGCTCCCCCACCCAGTCTGCGAGGTCCCCAGGCAAGGAGAAAATCTGGCCCTGGGGCACGCAGGGAACTTAAAACCTGAAAACACTGATGCATATGGTGCAAAGTGGGGTGTGAGATTTTCCACTTTGGACTCTCCCACCAGAGGTCTGCACAGCTCCCCAGCCTCCCAGGGGGAGCAATCCCAGACCAGAAAACTAACAGCCTGATGGTTCAGAGGGGAAGGGAGGAGGATGACATTTAATTGCCCAGATCAGCTGAAGCACCCAGAGCAGGTTACAACAATGACTTTATGACTTCTGGGGTGGGGAGGAAGAATTCCACATTGCTTCCCACCTGGCACTACCAGTCTCTTGTTCACTGAGACCTGAAGTCCTGCTTGAGGGAAATGCAGCTGCAAGGTACACGCCCCACACGTGTGTGCCAGGATCAACTGGACATGGTCAGATACCACCAGAAAAAACACAGATCACAAGTGTAGATCATGAGCCTGCTGTCCCCCTGGGCACTTCTCTCACCCCGTGGGCAGCCAGGATTTCAACTCCCCAAGCACAAGTGAACCCTTGGACTTAACCACTTGGGTGCATATGCATGTTTTAGAGAACCTTCTTGCTCCAACAACCACACACACACGGTCAGCTGTGCATACAAGCCACATGTCTTGGTATACTATCAACAGGGATGGGAAACAAGATGCAATACTGTAACATGCAAACACCAGAACTATACACAGTGCTTTACAACAGGTGAAGTATTAAAAAAACCCTAACCTGTCTAAAGGTAAAATAAATACCCACAAAAATGCCATGGAGGATGGGTACAGAGCTACAGCATTTACAGATAAAATGAGTCCTCATGAGAGATGGAAAGAGCGCGCAACTTGCAACCCTTTTCATCTTCTTTACAAATTGCATGTGCATCCATACACATTGCAGAAACTCCTGTGCACTTGGGAAATACTGGATTTCCCCATGAATAAAAGTAAAAAGTTCAGTAAGTGTTCTGCATGTTAAAATGTGCTTTCTGTATACGTTTTTCACTCTAAAACTAGGTCAAAGTCTCAGTCTGTGTAAACACGATTCTCCTGGCTCATTGACTTTAATGACACTGATGGATCTTACTTCTCTTTGGTTTTTTTCCCTTTCTGAAACACAAAAAAAGCAATTTTATGGAAGGAAGCACAAATTACATTTTTTGCCATTCTTTCTCTTCATTTCTTTGCTTTTAAATGTAGTAAAAATTTATCTTTCCTCATTAAACCTTTCAGTGATAATTCTTCCTAACATAAAGTTGCTGGTCAATGCCTTTCAACCTCCTTAAAACCCCCTTAATCATACTGACAACATTCATAAAGCTTACCTCCCAAAGACATCTCCACAAAGGAGGACAATGTCTAACTATGCAAAGACAGTAACTAACCCTGCCACCAAAGGGAGTAACTGACCCTTTCGCTTTCTTTCACAGAAAGCAAAGTATTTCCTTCTTCATTCTCGTAAGATTTTTGCATATAATTTAAAAAAAAAAAAAAATCCTGTTAGCTGCTGAGGCATATTTGAATTACCAAATTCTCCCTAAATGAAAACAACTGTAACCAGCAGAACTTTCTGCACCCACTGTTATGACATGCAGCTCCCAGAGTGTCAGAGCTGCTCCGTGAGAACTACACATGCAAATAGAAGAAAAAAAAAAAGCCTTAAGAGAGTAAAGAAATTAAAATAATTTTAAAGAACAGTACATAACTGGGAGAAAACACTTCATTCTTACTTAACAAATACCAACACCATTACCTACAAAAGAGTAACTAACACTAAGGTAGACTTTTGATAGAAAGAAAATCTACTTCATGCGAGCTGTTTATAGCCACCTGTATAAAATCAGACAAGGAAAAGGAGGCAGACCTATTAAGCAAGAGTCATTCAAAAGAAAGTTTTTTCTACCTGGTTTGGATGCCCTTCTTCGAATCCTCATTTTAGGTAACGAAGGCCAAGAGTAATTAAAAGGTGAATCAGAGTCTGAGTCCATTTTTGTGCTAAATAAACAGAGAGCAGATTCCCAAAGCTGTACTTTGTTGTTCTCGATAGCAAGTCAAGTCTAAGAGTGATGTAAAATAAGGAATGGACAAAGAAGGATCAAATTGCCCACTAAACACAGGGGAGGGAGAAGCTGTAAATGTTTGCTCTCTTCAGGCGTCCAGGCATGTAGACAGATCAGGCTGCAAACATTAAGGCAGAAAGAAGCAAGGAGGTTAAAGTATGAGAGCTTCAAGTGGAGCTGTTGCACCGTGGTCCAGAGCTATTCAAAAGGTCATTGTATGCCAATGAATCATTAACTCACCTTTCCATTTTGATGTAAATGAAAATAATAGAAGCCAAGTAAGGAATGAGAAAATATGTCTCAAAAGTAAACAAACTATTGCAAGCTTTTTCAAAGCTTTGTTTCCATGTTAAAAGTGGGGTTTACAAGAACACTCAAATTAAGGACAGGCAAAATGCTGGAATTAAAGAAGCCAAAGATTAACAGTAAGCTAAGAGACTAATCAAACTGCTGGACCCTAAAGTACTGCAGAGCAACACCCCTCCTCTCAGCACGGAGACCTTGGGATGTTGCAGCTGGAAAGGCAGTGATAACCCTCTCAAAATCTGTCACTCCCGTCTTTCTAGCTCAAATGAGCTTAAAGCTTAAGTGTTACAAAGAAAGATTACACTGTCATTTAGAGCAGCTCTCTTCCCAATAATATGTAGTCTGAATAGTATTTTCTTCACACAGTCACGACGTTAGACTGAATCGTAAGGATTTTGTAGAGCTGGCACCTTTACAGCTCTGGTCTAACTTCACAGCAATGCACAATACAGCTAGTGACTAATTTACAACAAATCCTCCATTCTTATACAGTCTCCCTGAACAACTCGTAGGCAATTAGTATTCAGCAGGATCTCATTATCCCTTCCCCCAACATCTTTACGCTACACAAACTACGGGTTTTTTTTTTAACAGGCTCAAATGTGGCTATACAAGAGCTAATACAAAAATAACATGTCCACTGTTTCTTGACCAACTCCATCAAACATTTCTTTTAGTTACCCTACAATGTATGTGTTTTTGTGTTCCACATAAAGGAGGAGAGAATGTGGATCAGCTTAAATGGCAGTTTTTGGAAGATGATGACAAGCTTGTTAACATTCCTTACTTCACTTCAATTATTTTTCAGGCTGCTGAGGTCTGCAGCGCTACTTCTGTATTATGTTTCAAGTGATTCCTCAAACCACACTTCAGTCAGAGATAACAACGTATTTGTTGAAAGAAAATAATGCAATTCAAATGCAAATTTAATTCAAAACCCATTAGAAAAATATCTATCAAGTTTTCAGGGATAAAATAATTATTATACAAGCACTTCATAAAGTGCACAAATTACATAAAACACAGTTGAAACACATCATTGTTCTGCTCTTCCTTTAACTGAAGTTCTGCCAGCTTTGTTAGTCCTGAAAAGAATAATTCACCCCAGACGCTGGAAGCCTTAGACTTTCACTTTAAATATTAGACACTCCCATAGACTTTGTTTGATTTATATATATAATTAAGAGCCCCAGGGAATTACAACAGACAATGGATGACTGAAAAAACAGAGAGGATATAAATCCACGCTTTAAGCATCCACTTCCAAATATCACCACTCACTGGAATGTCAGGTTCAAATTGCACTGATGAATCCCCTGGGCATAAGGGAATGTAGGCGCTGATGTATACCTTCCCACCTGCACACCATCCAGCACTCACCTGCCTCCAATTGTGGCTGTAGTTTAAGAGAAAAGGAAAGGATGGAGCATATTTGTTGGATAACTTGTTCACTTAGGAAATGTTTTGTCTACTGCTCCAACACAAAAGATTTCCCCTCTACGCAGCAATTTTTCCTACCCAAGTGTGCTCTCTCACTCATCAGATATTTTTAACACCAACCAGAATAGAAGTCTTAATTTCATATGTGTACAAAAGGCAGTGATCCATGGGGGAACAGCAGTTTACATTTAGAGCGAGCTGTACGTTTTACACTGGCTTTAAAATTTCTCACCTTTTGATTTTAGCAATTATTCCTTTATTCTACTTTATGAGAAACAGTAAATTTTGCTTACATCTGTGATATCTCCATTTGTGCACCTTTTCTCTAAAATGCCCAATTCTGCCTTTTTTCACTTCTACATTCAGCTAAAATATACTTACTCACTCCCACTGGTCTTCCTGTACTTCTGTTTAGCCCCAGGAGGGATAACTAGAACTGAACAAAACATTCACAATGCGGAAATGCAGCCAATGTATTTAATGGCATTAAAATATTTTACATGTCAAGACATTTACTTTCCTGAACGACCTCTGTACACCGCATAAATGTTTCCACTGACTGCTCAGTTATTGCCTGCTCCCTCACTTAAACTAGCAGTGTTCCTTTAGAACCTTCTAATGCAAATGAGTAATTAAGGATTGGTAAATAATTTTTCAAGAGCAGCCCTATTGCATAACACTCAGAGAATCCAGCTACTAAATTTCTGCTGTGATTAAAAAAACCTGATCATTTACTCCTAGCATTTATCCTCTATTTCTTGGCCAAGTTCTTAGGCTTTTCACCCACCTACTGCAATCTCCCCTGAATAGGATCTTGCACGGGAATTTGTCAATGGCAGTCTGCAAGCGCAGACAAATTATCAACCTTAACCCCTATTTCTGAAGGGTTAATTGAATATCACTCATGTTATTTGCTTCGTTCAGTCCTTGTGAAAGATGATTTTTTACCAGTTTGTAAAAGTCCTTTATGCAGTCGTGAAAGATCTCATGCTGGTTTTTTGCCACAAAGAAGGGCTTTGCCTTACAGTCTTTGGCTAAAAATATTTCCTTCACCATTCTTGCACTTTGTGGGATGATCCATCCCACTTTTCACCTGCCACTCTTCATTTCCAAAGTGGTGTCGTTTGCATGCAGCTGGCACAGAGATCTGGCAGCTTATGAGATAAAAGGTGCTTTCTAGCTAGAAAATATTAACCTTACTTTCGACCGAAAAAAATTTCTTCAGCTATGTATACCAAGGTATAGATGTGACGATAAAGAACAAATGGGGGTTTTGTGTGAGTTACCCAAGGCTAATGCTTCTGATAAATAATGTAATGCCTTAAATTTTTTTAGCCAATGCTTGCCAAAACACATCCATATTATATAAATGTTTTTCGGATATATTACAGTCTATTGTCTATTGTCTGACCATTCCCGCAGTTTGTGGCAAGACGGAAGGAAGCAGAGGAATGTCACCAGCATTCGCAAGCTTCATGGAATAGCACTGTCCCCTCCCCAGCGTGCTAAGAGGACAGCCCCATGACACTGAGCGGGTGGGCTCCCTCTCCCCAAACTGCTGAACCATGGGCTGGCAGCCTGCTCTCTCAGGCAGACCAGGAGAAGACAATCCCTCCGGGCCCAGTGCCCCCTCCCCAGATGGGGAAGAGATGTATATGGAATGGAAAGTGGGGCTACTGACCCCAGAAATAGGGCTGGAGAGGGTCATTGTTGAGCACACGTGAGAAAAGAGCTGCCTGAACATCAGCTCTGCCAAAAATGCCCTGCCTGGTTTGCTCTGGGCAGAGTCTCCCCTGACGTTAGAGACGAAGTTGATTTCCCCCCAGCTTGGTTCTGCCCCAGGACAAGCAGAACTTGCAATCATTTCCCAAAGCTGCAGAGAAGGCTCAGTCAAGGAAAGATGAAGATGGTGTAGAAAGAGCTAGATGATCTTCACCACCAGCCTCTGTGACCCACAGGCATACATGGCTTTCCTACCTTCTTCACTCCATTGTTTCTACTAATTAGACACATCTTCCCACAGGGAGGATCAGCCAACATACCTGGACAAAATATTTGCATTATTCTACATTAGATTTAACAATCATGTTGAGAACTCAGCAAATGTGCATTAAAGGCAGCTAAAAGCAAAATGCTACCAACCAGATCCCACATCCTAAGTACCCTCCAACTCTAACGCTCTTCTCACCTGCCCACAACGATGACTCAAAGGCTGTGCAGATTGCTGTCAGCAACAGCCTCACAGGTCTTGTCGGATGCCTTGTCACACATGTTATTTTTATCACCTCCTTCTCTACCGAAGATCTGAGTCCTTCTTATGAAATTTTATACTGGAATAGTCAGGAAAAATTTGCCACATCACTATTCCCTCCCTCTCCCTTTACCAAATCACTGATGAACCGATCATTGAAAAACACAGAAGCAAACCCAGATCCTTAAGATCTTGGCAGATTACCTCCCCTACTTGCTTTTATGATCTTCCCTATTGTTAAATTTCCAATGCATTCAGTTTAGGGAACTGGCTCATTTATTTCCTTGTTTTGTGAACAGACATCTGTTGAGTCCTCCCACAAGCAACACAGCAGTTTGGGATTTAAACTGTTCAGCAGTGGACACCAAAAGTTCCAGGCAGGCACTCATTGCCCATCACCACTGCCTAAAGTATGACAGGATTTGGTGGATCCTACCTCTCTCATTAGCACTCCATGGCGGGCTCCGCCTCTACCTGCAGGGGGACTGGACTGGGAAGACGAGCGAGCAGGGCAGGCGAACAGTGAGTTTCTTGCACTGCACACCTCCCATTGCAAACAAGCCTGCTTTCCACCATTTCAAGCCCAATGGAGCCACAGCTTTCAACACAGTGAAGGATCGTTAGCATTCAGCATCGCGGAGCATCTTCCTCCCACCACCAGTTTAAAGTGGCAGATTTTGCTGTCCCACAACAGCTTAGTCCTGGGTTAATTTAGGTACTAAACCTAGGCACATTCTGACATGAGATTAAATGTCCCTGACACCCCCAGATCCCAAACCTCATGCTCACACAAACCTCATGCAGGTGTTCTCCACTCTTCCATTCAATCAGCTGATGACAAAACCCACCCACACTAGAGACCCCTTTTCTGTAACAAATGTCTCCTACAGATGCTGTGTAGACAAGTACCAGAACTACTAATGAAAAATACAAAATAAAGACACAGCACTATAAATTTGGGTCAATTTTTCATTGACTTATTAGTGCAGTTTCCTGGACACTAGCCTGGAAATGAACAAAGAACAGCTGCTGCCTTCACAGACACCTTGCTGAAAGCAGCAGGCCACCCTACCCATCTCTGAAAAGACTGTCCTACACAGACCCTCAGGTTTACTGAAACACTGCGCAGTCATGGCAGGCTGCAGGATAAGCAGAGTCAATTTTTGTGTACTGCTTTCTGGATTGCTTTAAGCTACATTTCCAGCCCAAGAGTTGTTACGCTGCACTGCACTTACTTCCACATGGATATATCCTTTTACCAACTCCAGATAGGGCACATGGAATCACAGGGCTGCTGCAAACCATCCATAGAATCATAGAATCATTAGGTTGGAGGAGACCTTTAAGATCATCAAGTCTAACCGTCAACCTAATACCACCATGCTCACTAAACCATGTCCCAAAGTGCCACATCCACACATTTTTTGAACACCTCCAGGGACAGTGACTCCACCACTTCCCTGGGCAGCCTGTTCCAATGTTTGACCACTCCTTCAGTAAAGAAATTTTTCCTAATGTCCAATCTAAACCTCCCCTGGCTCAACTTGAGGCCATTTCCTCACACCCTGTCATTTGTTACTTGGGAGAAGAGATCGACGCCCACCTCACTACAATCTCCTTTCAGATAGTTGTAGAGAGCAACAAGGTCTTCCCTCAGTCTCCTCTTCTCCAGACTAAACAACCACAGGCTGAAAAGAGACCATGCCA
Source organism: Leptosomus discolor (assembly GCF_034619465.1). NCBI lineage: Eukaryota > Metazoa > Chordata > Aves > Leptosomiformes > Leptosomidae > Leptosomus > Leptosomus discolor. The sequence goes on along the minus strand of NC_141419.1, from coordinate 65,438,156 downwards.
TCTAAATTTATACCTAAATCCTTACTATTCCCCTGCAAGTATATTTCTAATCACACTGTGAATTATGAAACTAATTTTTAAGGCTGCTTTTTTAATGTTTTCTTTGAAACCAGGGTGACAATGACAGTTAGGACAGCTATAACAAGAGTAACACTTTCATGCTGAAAATATCATGTTCATGATATTCTATGAAAGATGCATTATCCTACAAAGAGCTATTAGCAATATCTACCTCTTTTGAAAAGCAACTGTTTGTAAGTGGTGGTACTTAAATCTTGTTTCTTTGATAAACTAAAGCAGCAATGTACCTTTAAAAATTTAAGAGAAACAGCTCTGCATAAACTATACTAGTACTATACTATACTAGTACTGCAAGATCCTTGGCCAATACCCACAAGATTGGGATGAAAGAGGGCTCAGAGTTTTTACACACACTGGCTAAAACATGACCTCAGTCCAATCCTGTCTCAATGTAGCTCCAAAGATCTAGCGCATTGCACATTGCGTTACCTTGGGCTTTGTCCCAAACTCTTTGTGTTGTCCTGTTCACTGTCCTGCTGTCAGGATTTCACAGCATTCTTCCAACTCAGACCTTTCTGATATCTGATTCATGGCTGATTGCAGATTTTTTTTTCCTTTTTTTACCACACCATTCACCTGATGTGGTTTAGGATAACAAGCTCAGTTTAGAGTAACAAGCTCATTAATACTACTTTCACGTGACAGCGGTCAGTATGCCCTGACTCTTGAAACAATCACTAAGCACTTCCAACACAGTACATAAAAAGATAATTTGCCTAAATGCCCTCCTTGTCCAGTATCTATTCACATCAAAAGACTAGCTGGGATATGCAGTACAAAGCTGGATGGAAAGCTCATTGCTTTTTGTCCTGTACCCTGATGAAAAGCTCCCTTGAGTTTATTTGCAAAAGCTTGAGAACTAAGGGCTAGAGTCAATAAAAATTTCTTCCTGGTTTCAGCTTCACAGAGGCCTGTGCAAGCCCCAGCAACACAGAAAGCACACATGGCCTCACATGAAAGCAAACACAAGTTTGACTTGGACCTCGCTCCTACTGAAGTTTCGCCAATGACTTTGTTGTTGAGCCTACACTTACACTGGCAGGCTGCACCGCCAAAAACTTCACCAAAGACCCATCTCGTTAAAAATCCAATTTTCCATGTTTCAGGAAAGACTTCAAGGGAAGGACTGCCTCTTAAGGAGGAAGAAAGCTGAGAAATGTGTTCATGTGTGCACTTTCAAGACTACAACTGTTCTCTTCACAATGTACTTCTGGATTATATTTCGCATTTAAAGAGTGACTTGACATTAGATATACCCCAGATTGTTTATTTGTGTTAGCATGAAATGAGACTGGGCAGAAGACAGGCAAAAGAGCTTATTTAAACATTAGGCAAAAGAGAGCCTCTTTTTTGAAGGGTTATTTTGTTCAACAAATTTGTTTTGGATTTCAGGCAGAGAAGGAGGACAAGTTCTGGGAAGCCAGACAGCACATGTTTGTAACTTGTTCATTTTTCTTTCTGTCTTCCTTTTGAGGTTAACTTGAATTACAGTGTCTCAGAAAATCAAGAGTGGAGGAAACTCCAAGAATCAAGAACAAGCTCGTTTTAGTGCCTAATGCTGCTTCTTCCAGATTTCTCCATGGCTTTTTAATTAAACTCTGTTTAAGCTCGCATCCCAGGAAGATTTTACTTCCCACATCTTTTGTAGCTCTCAACTATTCTGCAGTCTTCAATATTTAGTTGTTTGTAGACACTCCAAACAAAAAAGAATATGTTTTATCCACTAAAATAAACTACTGCCATGTTTAAATGTTGTTTAAAGGTTGTTTCTGGCAGGACTCTGACAGATCAACCCCAAGTTAAGCCTCACTTCTGCAAGTTGCAAGGAACCATGCAGAAGTTTTGCATAAGCAGCAACATAAAGCTCTCTGAAAGCTGTGGCAAAAAAGGGCACAGCGCAACTGCCACAGTCATTAGCTGCAGCAATAACTCTGCAGTTTTCTTCAGCTATTATTTTTCTCTGCAATTTTCACACCACCTACCTTTCGACTGAAAATGAGTTTTTAAAAAGCCTCCTTTACCACAAACTGACCTTCCAGAACTTCAGCACAACCATTCTGAGTACTTGCACATCTCCAATCATCCAAGTATTGCAATGCCTTTTTCTCACCTCACTCTCTATGGTCTTCCTTGTTTGATGTGAACAACTGAGACACAGGTAAGTGACATGCCCCAAGTCCTAAACAGAAGCAAAAGTCTGCAGTTCCTGGACTAGAGATGCTATAGCAGGACTACCCAACCTCTCGCAAAGCATACATAAGGGAAAGACAGGATTGAAAGCTGCCAGGAAAAGATAAATTACCACAATCAGAAAAGATGTGCATAGCCTTAATCACAGGACTCTTGTAACTGTCTCAAATAGGCAACACTTAACATTTAACTTTCACTTTTATCTATCAATAACTATAAAATTATTTCCTGTAGATCAAACATCAGAACAGGCACACTCGCCTCAAAACACTTTCAAATACAAACATTCTGCCCACCAAAAACCAAAAACAAATGCACACTAAAAAAAGAGTGAAATCTGTGACCGCAGTAAGAAGAAAACTAACCATTTTACAGACCTAACACAAATGGCACAAAGGCAGGACTCCAGACAGCAGGACCATGCTTTTTCCTATATTAAAAACCCCACCTTTTTAAGTCTTACCAACCGCTGTAAGGAATCTAATTAAAAAAGAACAAAACATCAACATTGAAACCAGCTTTTTCTGCAGATTACAGTGCAGGAAGATCGTTATGTTCTCTTCCTTAAAACTGATCTGTGGTTAAACTGGGATTTCTGTGGAACCATGAAAATCAAAGGGCAGACTCTACTAAAAATGTTTTATAGCTGCCTGGTCACATACAGTGAACTGCCAAAAATTTGGCGTCAGTATTTTTATCTCTAGAAGTGGCTTGCAGAACTATTTCACTGCTAGCAGAGCAAACAGAATAGATTAGACAGACATCACTAGGTCACTGGCACTGTAACTAGGAGAGCAGGGAAAATATTTTGAAAAATTAACATCGTCCTGTCTTCCTGAAGTTTAGGAGAAAAAAAAAAAAAAGTATTTCCTTGGAAGAAAAACTGGGGGTTTGATTTTCCTTATTGGAAAAAAGAAACTTTTGCAGCTTTATAAATGGCCTTGTGAACATTTTCTTTCCAAACCAGCTAGGCAAAACAGGAAGGAATTAGAAATGTCTAAAGACACATGCCCAGCTAACATTGTCACATGCCCAACAGTAACAGCATTCAGCTCCTAGACTCTCTCCCAAGATGTACCGGGTTGCTGACTCTGAGGATGACAATGACTGGCAATAATACTTATGCTTAATATTGAAAGGAAAAAAAAAATGCTTTTTTGTTGCTTTCCATTTTGTTTCTTTCATTCATTCTCCCCAACTCTCAATTTTTTCAGTGTGTTTTCATTCAATGAAAAAAAAAAAAAAAAATGTATTGTAAACACAAAACAGAGCTCTCACAATTTCCAGGGGAGACACAGAGAGGAGGAAGAAGACTGGCAGGTGTGACTAGCACTGAACTCAAGAGTCTCCACACAACCCCTTGTTCAGTCTAGTCTAGCATCCTGTTGTACCCCCCAGTTTCCTCCTATTCCTTCAATTCTTTAATATGGCAAACCCAAAAACCATCACCTGTAGTTTATATGGCTTCTTATGGGGCCATCCAATAATAATGTATTTCTATAAACACATTAGCAACAAAAGGAGAGCTAGGGAGAATCTCCAGCCCTTATTAGATGAGGTTGACATGGGAAGGATGAGGACCATAGTGACAAAGGAAGGATGAGGAAAAGGCTGAGGTACTTAATCATAGAACGGTTCAGGTTGGAAGTGACCTGAAAGATCATCTAGTCCAACCTGCCTTCTTTGACTTAGTGTTTAATAGTAAGACCAGATGTTCCCCAGGTACACAGCCCCCTGAGCTGGAAGACGGGGACAGGGAGCAGAATGAAGCCCCCATAATCCAAGGGGAAATGTTAGTGACTTGAGACACTACTTAGACACATACAAGTCTAAGGGACCAGACGGGATCCACCGAAGGGTACTGAGGGAGCTGGCGGAAGTGCTCACCAAGCCGCCTTCCATGATTTATCAGCAGTCCTGGCTAACCGGGGAGGTCCCAGTTGACTGGAGGTTAGCAAATGTGACACCCATCTATAAGAAGGGCCAGAAGGAGGATCTGGGGAACTACAGACCTGTCAGTCTGACCTTGCTGCCAGAGCTGGTTATGGGGCAGATCATCTTGAGTGCCATCACGCAGCACATACAGGACAACCAGGTGATCAGATGCAGTCAGCATGGGTTTACGAAACGCAGGTCCTGCTTGACTAACTGGATCTCCTTCTATGACAAGGTGACCCACTTAGTGGATGAGGGAAACACTGTGGATGTTGTGTACCTAGACTCTAGTTAAGTCTTTGACACTGTTCCCCACAGCATCTTCCTGGAGAGACTGGCTGCTCATGGCTTGGATGGGTGTGCTCCTCGCTGTGTGAAAAACTGGCTGGATGGCTGGGCCCAAAGTGTTGTGGTGAATGGAGGTAAATCCAGTTGGTAGCCAGTCGCAAGTGGTGTTCCCCAGGGCTCAGTTATCTGGGCCAATTCTGTTTCACATATTTATCAATGACCTAGACAAGGGGATCAAGTGGTCCCTCAGTAAGTTTGCAGACGACACCAAGCTGGGTGAGAGTATTGATCTGCTCAAGGGTAGGAAGGATCTACAGAGGGATCTGGACAAGCTGGACTGATGGGCCAAAGCCAACTGTATGAGCTTCAACAAGGCCAAGTGCCGGGGTCCTGCACTTGAGTCACAACAACCCCATGCAGCGCTACAGGCTTGAGGAGGAGTGGCTGGAAAGCTGCCCAGAGAAAAAGGACCTGGGGGTGCTGGTCGACAGCCGGCTGAACATGAGCCGGCAGTGTGCCCAGGTGGCCAAGTAGGCCAACAGCATCCTGGCCTGGATCAGCAATAGTGTGGCCAGCAGGAGCAGGGAGGTGATCGTGCCCCTGTACTGGGCACTGGTGAGGCCGCACCTCGAATACTGTGTGTGGTTTTGGGCCCCTCACTACAAGAAGGCCATTGAGGTGCTGGAGCGTGTCCAGAGGAGGGCAACGAAGATGGTGAGGGGTCTGGAGAACAGGTCTGATGAGGAGCAGCTGAGGGAACTGGCGTTGTTTAGCCTGGAGAAAAGGAGGCTGTAGCAAGGTGAGGGTCAGTCTCTTCTCCCAAATAACAAGCGACAGGACATGAGAAAATGGCCTTAAGTTGGCCCAGGGGAGGTTTAGATTGGACCTGGAAATTTCTTCACTGAAAGGGCTGTCAAGCTTTGGAACAGGCTGCCCGGGGAAATGGTGGAGCCACCATCCCTGGAGGTATTTAAAAGACATGTAAATGTGGTGCTTAGGGACATGGTTTAGTGGTGGACTTGGCAGTGCTAGGTTAAGGGTTGGACTTGATAATCTTAAAGGTCTTTTCCAACTTAAATGATTCTATGATTCCATGATTCCCACTCCAACATTCACAGGGGCAGGACCCTAGTGACTCTCCAGTGATCCTAGAGGAGAAGAAGACTCTTGCACAAAAAATTGAACTATAATTCTCAAAATTGAACTACAAGACTCAAATGGTGCCTAAGGCAGCCAGGTCCCAACTCAAAGATGAAGACGACAAAGAGCAAGGAGAGTTGGTACCCTTTTAGCATCCTACCGACTGTTGCAAGCACTCCTGCAAAGCTACTCCCAAAACTTCGTTGTGTGTGGGGCAAGAGCCAGAATGGTCAATACCTTTGAAAGGTGAGGCTGGGGAAGAAAACAGAGAGCAGGAACAGCAGAGCCCTTCCAGGAGCCACCCGTTCTTTAAAAGGTCCCTTCCAACCTAAAATATTCCATGATGAGATTAATTTTTAGTAAAGGTTTCTAAAAGCAAGAACCACGTGGAAAAAAAAGTGACAAGTGGGAGAATTTGTACCCATTCAAAAAGCACTCACATTCTTACTCTTAGAAGTCCTCTTTGATTTACGCATCCAAATTCCCAGTGAGATTCCAGAGTTTGCTCATTTCTATTCATTCTTCTTCACTCAATCCCCTCCACTGGTTTCCCTCTTCCTCTCCCCCACTGACAACCATTTCCATTTCTCTCTTTACCCCCTACTATGCGCTTTTCCTGCCAAAAACATTCCCATTTAACAACATTGCCAAGCAAACCATTTTTTAAAAAGTAGTTTAAAACAATCCAGGGTAATAAAACTATGGTATTTAGCCATACGGTTATATGTGTCAGGTTAGAATATATACTGAATTTTACATTCAAACAAACAAATAAAACCAGCTTAAGTTAAGTTATAGATTTCTGGATGTCACCAAACTATTTCCACCCTCCTTCGTCTCTCCCCACTTCCACCTTTTATTGCACACCCAATAGCCCACTCACTCCCCAGCCTGCACTTCAGCCCCTTCAGACCTCACACATGGTGCTGACTGGAAGGGTTTCAGCCAACTCGAGTATGCAACTGGGAGATGGGCAAGGAGAGCCCATGGTGCAGCTGGCAGCAAGTTCATGTTCCAGTCCTTACATAAAGGAAACACATTCTCAATTACAGTGACTTACTTATAAAACAAGTAAAACCAATTTTGCTGAAGCTTCTCTGCAACTTCTTAAATGTACTACAAGGTAATCAGAATTTAGGAAAGAGCCAGAGGGTTGATTCTTTTTCAGATAAGAGGTACAACAGGGAATTTTTCTTAGTTTAATATAAACTAAGCCTGTGCTCAGGACAAAAAGTATTTATATACGTGTATATGTACACATATATGTATATCTAACCATTTATATTCATATTTGTAATTCTACTTTATAAATACATAAGATGCCTAAGAAAATATATTTAAATCAAATTTTACACACCTAAATCTTGTTCCAAGTTATATGCAAATTCACCATTTTTTTTACCCAAAAGCTCCTCTAAGAATCTATACTCTACCAGTCCTAACAGTATGAAACATGGCAGAAGTCAGTTGCTTGTTGCCTGCAGAGGACTCAGGATCTGCTGCAGCTGCCTATCCAAGCATCAGAGAGGAGACTGAGCTGGTCTTAAGCCAGAGGGCCTGGCTCCTGTTCCAGCTGTCATAAGCAGCACTGTGCAAATGATGCCTTAGAAGGAAAAGGCATTTCAGGGGTCAGAAAAAGAAGTATCAGCTATAATTTCAGGGTGGAGAACGTCCACTGTCAGCTTTTAAGCTACCTTATGTTTCCTCCAGATGGTATTACTGGAGCAGAGACTGGAACAGATGTGGCTTCAGATTAGCAAACCACAATCACTCCCTAATGGCTCCACATCCTTCTATGCTGAGATATAGTTCACTGCTTTGGTCTTGCCTGATGAAAATGATTAGGTCATATGGGCACAAACATCTCATGCATATGCACTGCATTTTTGAGCAAGGCAAAGACTGCTATGCTGTCCTATGTTTAAAAGCACAGAAGTCAGGAAAACTCTGAATACTAATATCTTTGCTACTACTCCCAATTCCCTTATGCAGTTCCCATATTCCTTGGATGGGAGAGCGAGACAAACATGATTAAATGGTTGAAGCACAGGCATTTGGCATAACAATTACTAGAAAAACGGATAACTAGATGATGATTTTAGTGACAGGTTATTAAAATAGTCTATCAACTTCTTATCTTACAACTGTGTCTCTGAGTTTACATCAGCTCATTTCCCTCTATGATATACCACCCCCATTCATGCATGTATATTCCCTCCCTTTTCATAAACACAGTGCGATTCTTCATTTCGCAGCTGCCAAAGTTTGCATATGGGCTGCCTGAATGCCACCACTTGGGCTGTTCTTTCTGAGCTCAGCACTGGACCACGAGCAAGTGATGCCAGCCTGGCAGTCTCTGCCTGGCACAGCAGCTGCCACTAGCAGAGCTACTTGTCTTTTTCCACCTTGCTGTGCTTTGCACGAGCCCATGTTTGCACACATGTTCTTGGAGCTTCCCCCAAACTTGAAGATACTCACCTTTCCATTTGAGTTTCAGTCTCTAAATGTACTGTCTAGTGCAACTGGCTATATTCTCCTAACAGCCCCATAACTCACTGCTGTGGCACCTAAACATTTCTCCATCCTTCATTTAATCTTCAGTCATATATGTTGTCTCTATCAGAAATTATTTTTTATTATGGTTGTTCCTACAACAGTTAATATACTACTGAAAAATTATAGGGTATCATGATACTGTTGGATACACCATCTACCTATACTAGAGATGCTTTGGTTCCCTCTTTGACATAGGTATAACTGACCAATCTTTTGCCAGGCTAGGCTGCCAGATCAATGACCTTCACCCCTTTTAAAGAAACTGCCTTGTGTGTATTTGGCACCACAGTATACACCAATAGCTTTTGGGAAGTCAAAATGGTTAATTATTTCTTACCTATGCCCAACAAGACATGATCTTCATACTCTTCAGAAGGTACCACTGAGTCTCTGAAAGGCTAGAAACAGAAAACTTGAGCTGTATCTTTGAAGACAAATAGTTGCATTTGCACTTAGTTACAAGCTGTGCTACAGGCTTTCAGAATTCAGTGCAAACACTATCAAGCAGCACAAGTCACTTAATTTTAGCCATTTTAATAAATGCAACAGATACGGCATGCCTGCCACTCCCACACTCTAAGATATGAACATGAACCCTATGGACTCAAACTCTAAACATAACTGGAGACCTAACCTATCTCACTTTCCATTCAAACTCCAATTTTCAGCTTGCTCTTCTCATACAAAGTTTAGCTATGCCCTGACTAGCCAATACACAGCGTTTTGGAGGACAGAGCACTATATTGCTAAGATGCCTCCTTCTCTAATGCCTGAGCTGTTCACACCTGTAGAAATATCATGTGTCAGTTCATTCTTTATATACTCAACTATGGCCTTTCTACTACACCAAAACAAGACCAGAACCTTTTGCCCCCAGCAAGACTCATGAGTAGCAATATTCTGCCCCAACATGTATTTTCATAGACTCCAAAATATGTGCATGCTGCAGAGACATAATTCTAGATGACACAGGTCACAACAGCAACATGTGAATCCCAAACAAATGGTCAAGCTTCTGCATAACTGGCAATTAAAAAAATAACTTAAGTGGTCATCACTTCTATAACAATAACCAAACAAAAGTGTCAGCCCAAAAACATTCCACTAAATTCAAATGTTATTTAAAAAAATCAATAGTCATTGGCTATTGAGAAGATATCACCTTTTCCAGATTTGCCAGACTTTACCAGATTTTGTTTCTGTTAACCTAAATAGTTATTTTAGCTACACACCCCATTGAGCTAATAATCAAGCTCCTGCTTTAAAAGATGATAAAAAACCATTAAGATTTTCTGTTTTGTAAACAGATACATATAAATAAAAAGCAGAATGTAAGACTAGAGATCAAATACAACTGACTAACCACAAATATTTGACTCTCACAAATATTGGTGCCCCCCCAAAAGCCGTTAGATATCTCCACATAGAAGACAACGGGAATTGCCAGATTTTTTACAGCAAGCATTTCTCCCAGTTAAGTCCAGTTAAGGACTCACCGTCACTCACAAGGTCTCTCTCTGAGACTAACTCCTCAGATGTAAGAAATCATGCCATCTCAAGAACGGAGCTTGTGCAAGACAGGTTGGGCTCCCCCGAGACTGACAGCTGAGCTGCAAGCTCCCTGAAGACACTGAGGTTCACCATAAACACAAGAGCTTTCTGGTCCAGAATCAGAGCTTGCTTCTCCAGCCCAGCTTTCCGACCCACAATCACATAACAGGTTCCTTCGAATAATAATCATCTACATACGTAACTACTCCCACAGGATAGGAACGTGCAGGAAATGTTGTCTGGCCGGCATTAGTCACCTTATTTATTTGTTAGCTCTGGAAGGTGCTCAGATAGCCAAGCAGAGGTTGCTGCTTCCCAACCTAAATGAATATTAGCTATTTCTATAAGGAGAAATCTGTACCTTCGTATCATCCTGTGACAATTCATCAGATGCCAAGTTCACTGGACCTGTAAAAGCAAAGATTCCTGCCTTTAATAACAAGCAAATTCAGTTGGGGTCTGCTTTGGCTTCTGCTGCTGGTCTCTCCTTTTTCAAATAGGAAGGGAGACACAAGGGGCAGGCAAACAGGCAGGCGCGCCAGAACAACGGACATGGGCAGCCCACGCACCTCCCCACAGCGGCGTTCCTGTGGGCAGCGTGCGAGCTGGATGCACAACAAGTGCTATGTTATTGTCACAGTTATGTTCAGGGTAGGCAAGCATGGCGATTTGTCAGCCAGCTGCTGAACCCCCACATGCTCAGAAAATCAACAATTCTAGCACCATGCCTCACAACAACTCTGCAGAGCAGCTGGGCTCTGCAATTCTTCTGCACAGCTTCATGCACTTTCTGAAATTAGATCTTGCATTTTCACCCCAAAAAGTAAAAAATAACTTCATTTCTGTCACTTTTTTTTTTAATGGTCTCTTTCCAGGGCTGTGGGGAAACACACAGCACAGGCAAAACAAGGACAACTTGCAAGTCTTGCCCAAACACAGCCTCAAGGACTACTGTGGAACAGTAAAGAGGAGTAATCTGGCTACAAGAATGCAAGTGAACATCAGCATCACCCAGGCTTCCAGGAACGTTATTATTTAGTAAATATATTCTAAATAATAATAATTATATAGCCAGAGTTATACTGGAAAACACGTTTCATTTTCTACTGAATCTTTCAACTGAAGGTTCACATCTGTTCTCAGATTCACAAATCTCTCTCCATTCTCCAGCTTCAACAAATAAACTATGACTCAGCAGCCAGTATAGGGTGGTTTGGGGGACTTCCTTGAGGAATGTGGGATCTGGGGACCTCTGTCCTTTCTTGGCATTGCACAAAGTTGATACTCAAGTTTTTTAAAAAATTACCTGTACCAATATATCTTTGGAAAAACAATTCAAAAACAGCTGCCTATTATCTAAATCACACAATCTTCAGCAACAAGAACCCTACCTAACTGCAGATCTCTGCGAGATTAAATTCTGGGATGAAATTCTGGGATGCAATTACGGGCCCACTGCAATCAGGTCTCTGACCTCAGTAATCCCCCAAACACTGGCTGGAGTTAGGACCGGCTCCACGATGATCAGTCTTGATTGTTAATATTTAATGAATCCACCTTCTTTAATTAACATTCTGCAGCAGTCACACATATCCCTCCCCTTGCACTTTAACAGAGTGCAATCACAGCACAAAATCACTAGTGCCATCAAACAAAGCATCCCAGGCATCACCTTTCAGCTAGAAGGAACAAACTATTTATTCTGTACCTGTAACTGCAGAAATTTACTTTAAAAGCTTCAGTGGGAAGATTTTTTTTCACAGTATTGCTGTGCAATTGTCATTATTATTATTATCGAGCTTCACAGTTCTCAGAAGCAAAAAGCTGTTTGCTCTGTATCTAATATCCTGTAGAAACAAGTGGCTTACACTCCAGATAACAGTATTCAGTCAATTCATGGGCATGGAATTCCAAGGTCAGAAAACAGAAAAAAAAGCACAAACTACTGAATTAGCCAAAATACCATCTATTTCACCTTTTGGTCTGCATCCTCACTGGATAATGTATCACTCCATGTATTTGAATTTAATTAAGTTGCTACGGGAGACTCACTGCTAAGCTAGTAGCATCACCTTACACTGACCCACTGCTTTCATATGACTGCATTTCACAAGAAGCAACATACTGCTATAGCAACCTCTACTCAATAATAGCTCAAGGCTTCTGATAGCATTGTGTTTTAAAGGTCTGTTAATCTTGACTTTAGGCCCACTCAGAAGTTAGTAGTTACTACTTCTTGGAACAGCAGCAGTTTTAAAATCTGAGGGGGATTCTTTCATGACATGAATACCCCAAATTAATGTCCTGAGCTTAGCAGCCACTTTATAAAGGAGTTCACTGAATGCAACTGAGAATGTAGTAAAAAGTACTTTATCAATCATTTCATATCATTTCTGCTTCTAGCAACAATAATTTTCACTCAATCTTTAAAAAAGTGCTTTTGGTCTCCTGAATGCTGGCGAAAGGAGCGTGTAAGACAGGCTACTAGACACCAGTAACAATCATTCATGATTTTTCAGTATCTGGATTTGGTGGCGGTTAGCAAAAGTGGCCAAGGAAAAGAGGTCTCGTTTATAGAAGTATGGTTACCAATGACAGTATCAAAACCCAAGAAGATTAAAAACTTTGCTGCCCCTCAGTGTACAAACAATAGTTACAGGCTCCTCATGTCTACGGCTAGATAACACAGAGTGTAAAACATGCAAGCATGATTACTACAATTTGTTTGTACAGGTCCTTGATGCTACCAAAACATGACATACATTCCTGCTGCTGAGATGAAACATTTAAAAAAAAAAAAAAAAAACAACAAACAAACAACAGGAACAAAGTAACTCTTACGCATAAAGGCATAAAAGTATAGCTTCCACTGAAATCAAAAATAGGTAGGTGTGCTTGTGCCAATATTCATGCCAAACGTGCCTGGCATAAAGAGACGATGAGAAGCTTTACAACCAGAACGCAAAATGAGACTAGACATCCTGAACTGGTGATTCTCTCTCCGACCAATCAATATCCACTGATGTTCATTACCTGCAAGTCAGCCTGAATTAAAACTGCTTCTAGTGAAAAATATCAAAGTAATGATCACCTAGAAGTTGTATTGCCCAAGTTACTGCCACATATAGTGCTACCAATCCAGGCCATTCACCTTCTGTCTCTGAGGAGCAGCATAAAGATCACACTGGTCAGAGTACGGCACTCAGATGAATACCCAGTCAATGCATTTGTACACTGCATCATCAAAGCAATTCACAAACCTCACATGGTAAATTGCCACTTACACTTACAGTAACAGATGCATAGTTTGCAACTGCTAACAACCGCTTATCATTTCTCTGAAAATTTACCTTCTCATGGCAGAAAACTTGTTGCCTGAATGCTGCTGAAAAAGTTGGGTATAAAATTCCTTTTCCAGCACTAATAATGGCAGCCTACATGTTTAAACATGAACTACATGACGACTGTGTCCCCATTTAATCCATTCACTTGAACTTACTAGGTGATGCCACTTGGAACGGCAGTCCCATTCCTTTCCCTCGGTCTGGTCGTGATCCTGTTGGCAGTTTATGCAAGTGCTCACATTTCAGCTGGCCTCAGTAGGGCCACCTCCAGCACAGCCACTAAGCAAGACCCAGCCTCTTGCAGAGCTCACAGTTTTCAGGATATTGCTTCATCCAAATATGCAGTGCCAGCCACATAAGCAAATGGTCAACCGATGAAAACTTTTAATTAATTCCTAACAACCATATGTAAATGCCCAAAGTGTTGTACTCCTGATGCTGAAGAATGACTTTTTTTGTGATTTTCTTTTAAGCTCTAAGAGATTTTTGCTCCAAGGTACAGAGTGATGTATTTTGGTAATGAAAAAGTGTTCTCATCAGCAAGCACAGTCCCACAATCCTTACAGAGGTAAACCGCTCACCAAAATATTGAATGTCTAATTGAAACACATGGGAATCTTGCCACATTATAAAGTCTGGGCTGGATCCCAAAACTATTAATACAAAACGTTACTCTGCTCCTATCTTTATTAACATGAGTTATTTGGCTTTACTGGTATTTGCAGGCTGAGCATTCATTCAGTTAAACACTGCCCTCTCCTGGAACCTTCTGACATTTTTTGGCACTTAGAGTAAGATCAGCTAAGGCTTTTCCAGTCACTGTGAATGCAATAGTATTTTGTGAACAATTTCAATCTGACACTGGAAAACCGATGCTCTGTAGGGAGTACCATGATTTACACAACTCTCATAGTGTATGACTTGCATATTCCACTGTTGTCTACTTACAGGTCTCTAACGTCATATGAAACATATGATCTTCCCAAATAAGTAAACAGTGTATGAATCTGTGCCAACTTTCCAGAGCTTTTAAAGACTGCAACATCAGAGAATAAAAAACTGTACCTTCTACAGAGCTTGTTGTACGGCAAGGCATTTTTGGACCATCCACTGTCTCAAATTGGTTTGAATTAATACTCTATAAAAAAAATTAAAATGACAGTAACTGTATTTGATGCCCATGACATTTATCTGAAAACTTAAGAACAATATCAAAGACTAGCAAGCAAATAGGTTATAATCATTAATATAATGATTGACAGAGATTCCACAGAGTATTTTATCAGCTACCCTCCAGACAAAACCAATAGCAATTCCTCAAGAGAGAAATGGGTAAAATATATCAAACTACAGAGAAACATTACCTCCTGCTTACAATACACAAGGGATCTAAAGGATCAGACTTAGCATTTGTACATCATCGTTTATAATCTCCTGCTCTATGAGAAAAGCATCACAGCCACTTTGCACAATGTCTCTGTTCAGAAGTCTAGTTAACCTTCAAAGCATCCCTACAAAGCGAGCAATTTTGACAGACAGGAAATAGAAAAAGCCTAACCCATGACCAAACACTGACCATGCAGTAAACTCAGCCTGGAAGGTGGCAGTCACTCCCTCCCCACATCCGTGGTCCCTGGCCAAGCTGACCCCTTGGCTCAGACACACACATCAACTATATCACTCCTGCTCAAAAGGAAGAGGGGGCTAAGATCCAGTTCTTATTTTAGCAATTACCTTCAAAGATTATAAGGAAAGAGGGGGGAGGGGTGGGGCGGGGAACAGAATGTCTCCTTTTGCATAGTTTCATTTACAACTCACTTGCTCCTAGTCTTTCCCTCTACTTAGGTTGCCTCTGTATTTGCCATCTACCAGCGCAGCTGATAGAGAAATGGTGTGGTAACCTGAATACAAAATAAAAAGTCAGGGATGACTCCAGGCTGAATATTGCAGCCAAACCAATTTGAAAGTCACTCAGCTGTCCAGCTAGCTATATCCCCCACCTTGGTAGGGCTAGTTGCATTGTTCTCTGCTCATCTGTTGGTATGTGAGACACTTTCCTACTCCCACAGGTACCAGGCAGAAAGAAGTCAACTCCTTGGGAACTACTAAATCTGTCCACCACCAGGCAATAAAATTACTTAAATTATCATAAATTATCTTAATAATTTTGGATTATTACCCAGGTTTGGCCTTTTCTTTTTTATTACCCTGACACCACTTCACATGTGTCCATTAGTCCTCGGATTTCTTTTCTCTTGTAGAGGACCTCTCCCCTGCACTGGCTGTGCTACCTCCAGCAACTGAGACAGCCAAACAGATCACCTCCACACACTGCTTAGGGCTCTGTTGGAGGTGCACAACAAACCACACAACCTCACTGATGGGCGCTGCTACCACAACAGTGATTTCTGCCCCAAGGAGGTTGCAGAATTCAAGTAATTCCACACTCTTCCTCATCATCTTCACAAATCTCTCCTCTGTATTGCCTAGCACAGCCACAAAACCTGCGGGTTTATATTTTTTGAACTGCAGAGCCCCTGAAGGTTTCCAGTGAAGGCATGGCTTCTGTATGGGTACCTCCAGCTTATCAACAGCTTGTTTGTTTTAACTTTTCCATTACTCTTTTTGACCTGTAAGGAACAGTCAAGGACTAAAAGAACCCACAGACCAGGGACTGAAGAACATACTTGAGAAAGATCGTGATTTGAATAAATGCAAAAATAGTTTATGCTGCTCCCCAAGTCATCCATTTCACACACAAATTCAACACTGCATGCCACCATATGTGAGACAAGCTCCCTCTCTTTAGTCCAGGTCTTTCTGACCCAAGTCTAAAATACAAACATGGTCATTTATGCAGTCTCAGGACACAATAAACTAGATGTACAGATTTTGCTGTAGATGAGCCGAATACTCCAGTACAGCAATAAATTCTACCTCTATTTCAAAAAGACTATGTATCGTAAAATCTCTAATGTCCTCCTTATGCTTTGGATCCAACTAAGGGCTGCAAGTTCTTGTTTACAACAGAAACAAAATTAATTTTACTTTACCTTTTGGACATAACACATAGTCTGAACATGACAGTTTGATCATCACCTCACATACAGTTCAGGAGGGTATCTGGTGTATAGGAAATGAACTAAACCATGTGATCCACTCAATTATTCTGGTTTATTTCTGCTTTATTAAGAGTAGTGCAACACTGATGCTGGGCAGGAGGGGAGGGGAATAGGATTCCTACAACAGAGGTTCTAGACTGCTGCAACTAGATGAATTAGCAAAAGGGGAACCCACAAGTGAAGTGTAGTAGGCTTCTTCCTGAAAATACCAAGTGCAGAATTTTGCAGCTTTTAAGAGTCTTTGAGAGTCAGGCAAACATCTAACATACCACACTTTCTTTTTCCATTTCAAAGACTAAACTAAGAACAAGGATTTGATGAGTGCAAGAAAAAGCCAATTATATAAATAACAATGCATTCCTCATTACAGTCTTCATTTTGCTGTTGGGTTTACTATTGTTTCCATGGAAAAGCCACACACAAATTGTAGGTATTCTGCAAGCTACAAACACAGAATAACTTCTTTTTATTGGAACAAATCAAAATCTAGGCAGTGTAGTTACACAAGATTATAAATAAGGACTATACAATGCATCACACATTAAGTTTTTGTGTTAAACACAACACAGGGATCACGTTCTACATGAAAAAAACCCATGCAGAACGCAATAAAGGAAAATCAGCACACAAATAAGGAAACTTTAAGTTAAGCATGGAAAAGAAAACCTGAATTTTAAGATGAGAAAAAGAGAAAAGCCTATTTTTAGTGTGGTTTTTGTTCACTAGTTTTATACAGTCTCAATCTAAAAACATAAGTGAGCACCTACATTGCTATTAAAGAACTTGTGCTTTCAAGTGTTCTCCTTACTTCACTGAAACTGAGAGATGTCCTGAAGAGTATCACAATACTGCTCCGGACACCTTACAGCAAAATAAGACCCACTACACCAGAACTAAATTCTATAGCAAAAGTAGTCTGTACCCTGTATTTCTTTGGTAAATACTAGTCTGGTGGTTCTCTTGCTAAAAGGCTCCCAGGTACCACACTACTAGACAAAACAATGGAACTAAATTAAGTATTTCAAAGTAACAGTGTGACTACAATGGCAATGCAATTAAAGACACAGAGATTTTAGGGAAAGACATTCACTGTACAGTCCACAATGATTCAAAACCAACTTGGGAAGTAAATAAGGCTGTGACGAAGTTCACAACATCTCTTATCCTCCAGCCTCATACGCACAATGTGCTACACTTACACAAAGCAGAAGTCCACAACAACAATCCTGCAGTTAACGCTGGCCGCTAGTGACACAGGCAGCTTAAGCTAAAAAGCTAGTCAAGAAAAACAAATCCAGCCTGAAGAGTCTATATCTGGAAATTCGTGAAGAAAATCTGTGACAATGCCCTGAGCTAGACAGTTACCTACCTGGTAAAGAAGAGGTCTGTCCCAGAAGTATTTTCTGAAGAGGTTAATGTCCGACTCCAGCAAGTGCTGTGCAGTGTGGCTAAATGTCAGCGTCAGAGCTCCCGATGAATGAACAAACTGCACGCAAGCACTCTTGCTGATCTTCACTCTTGAAATGTCAAGCAAGTGACTGCCCTGGAAACTGGAACGACATGCTCTTTAAACCAAAGCGGATGCTCCGCGCACAGGTAGAATGAAAGCACAGCCACAGTGAGCTTCCTGCTAGCCTTCGGCACAGCCTGTCAGGACCCCAATGCACCTGCTGCAAAAAGCGGAAAATCTGAAACATCCACCGAAAACACACCTGCGCAAACAAATACTTACCAAAGACTCCACTGAGGCCTAAGAACACACAGCTACTTCTAGCCATCAGTGGGGAAAAAAACAATGGCAGCTATAGGTGGTTACTCACTAGTAAAATTAGCCAGAAACAGCAAGCTGTGACAATACCTATTTCTCCTTATGGCTGTACATTAGCAATAGTACCTTTTCCTGCTAATGTTGCCATATATAGCAGCAGGACACAACATGCAGCTAGCAGGTTTGTTATCCCATGACAGTGAAAAGCAGAAAGTATCTCAAGGGAATAGAGCATTGTTTGGACGTTACAAACAAATGAGACATTCATAACATAATGTACTGTACCGGTGTGGTAAGTGGGTTTTTTTCCAAACTGAAGCATGGGTAAGTTTCACATAAACTATACACTGCATGAAGCCAGAACCAAAAAAGCCACATACCAAAATAAAAATGTAACCCAATTCTTACATATTTCTATTTGCAAAGAGAAGCCAACAGTGAGAAGGCATCTGATGCTGAACATTTGGTACCCCAAGAGACGTACACGCACACACACCACGCAGCTCCTCAGGTCCGTACAGAGGAAACTCCAGACAGCTGAAACGTGCCAGAAAGCACTTGTCCTTTAAGTCATTTGTCAGTGTGGCAGCTCTCTGGCAAAACACAGTAATAGCTGCAGCACTGCTGACTCTCCCTTATTCTTTCAGATCTGAGCCTTACAAAGGTCACAAGTCTGCTGAGGTTTTGTGAAAGTCATAGAATCACAGAATCACAAGATTGGAAGAGACCTCTAAGATCATCAAGTCCAACCATCAACCTCATGCCACCATGTCCACTAAACCCTATCTCAAAGTGCCACATCAACACATTTTTCTAACACCTCCAGGGACAGTGACTCCACCACTTCCCTGGGCAGCAATCAGCCTCCTCTTCTCCAGACTAGACAACCCCAGTTCCCTCAGCTGCTGATCATCAGACCTGTTCTCCAGAACCCTCACCAGCTTCGTTGCCCTTCTCTGGACACGCTCCAGCACCTCAATATCCTTCTTGTAGTGAAGGACCCAAAACCGCACACAGTATTCGAGGTGCGGCCTCACCAGTGCCCAGTACAGGGGCACGATCACCTCCCTGCTCCTGCTGGCCACACTATTGCTGATCCAGGCCAGGATGCTCTTGGCCTTCTTGGCCACCTGGGCACACTGCCGGCTCATGTTCAGCCGGCTGTCGACCAGCACCCCCAGGTCCTTTTCCTCTGGGCAGCTTTCCAGCCGCTCATCCCCAAGCCTGTAGCGCTGCATTGGGTTGTTGTGACCCAATTCCAGGACCTGGCACTTGGCCTTGTTGAACCTCATACAATTGACCTCAGCCCAGGTCCTATGGTTCTGTTTATATCTAAATATCTCTAAATATATTTTTTAAGAGAGATCTTTACTTGTTGTTAATGTGTCAGGATTCAGCTGCAATAGTGCTGGGAGAGGTACCTGATGGTGCAACTGTTCCTCTGTCACATAACTGACTATTAATTGACTTGCAAATGTAACGACGGACGCAAAGCATAAACTTCCTTTAATTGTAATACAAGTTCACCCCTTAAAATTGGAATAATGTCAATAAACAACAGAAACCAACACAAAATAGGCAAGTCTTGAGAAAAACAACAGTACTCCCCACACCACTTAAGTGATAGGAGTTTTTCAAAGAAAGCAGCAACTGTTATACTCACTTTGTGAAGACCTCAACAAGTTTGGAGTGCCCATTTTGTAAAGCCAAATCTAATGGTGTTGCTCCATCCTCATTAGGTAATGCTAATGCTGATGAGCCTCCAGGCTGGGCTGCTAAGAACTGGGAAAGCTTAACCAAGCCCAATTTCATCACAAGGTGGAGAAGTGTTTCTTTACGTTTAGGCTCTGAAAAAACACAGCAAACAAACAAAATCCTGAGTAATAAAACCAGGCATTTTACTTGCTAGAAGGCATCAAATGAAACTTGTTATCAACTGCAGAAATATCACCACTCAGGTTGAGATCATCAAAAGTACTTTGGCAGAATCCAAACTAGGATATCCAAATACCATCTAATTTCAGCAGTCAAAGAAAACAGCTTGAATTAGACAATCTCAGTATTTCTGTCTTTCTTTGTATATAGCATAGCATTCAGCACAAAAGATGCCCTAAGATACTGCAGAAGATAGTTAAGAGGCAATTTCCCAGCTGCTTTGCATTGCCTCAGCAACACAAAACACCTGGGAAAAAGAAAGAAGAAGGAAAGAGAAAGGGGAAAGGGGGAAAGGAGGAAAGGGGTGATTTTTTCAAGGCAGGTTGCTTATCAGCATGGTAAGAGATCCTCAGCAGCACAGCAAGACATTAGCTAACACACATGTGGGTAATACATACAGGATAATTCTTGTGTTTCTCTTTTCAGAAAGGTGACCTCACCTGCCAACACTTCCTCTTCCACTTTTTAGCA
Source organism: Leptosomus discolor (assembly GCF_034619465.1). NCBI lineage: Eukaryota > Metazoa > Chordata > Aves > Leptosomiformes > Leptosomidae > Leptosomus > Leptosomus discolor. The sequence continues at coordinate 65,417,775 of NC_141419.1, read as the reverse complement.
CATAATCATCAAGCCCAATGAGATGAAGCTTAAAATAAAAGAGTATACAATGATGACTTGGTCGCTAGATGTGGATTTTCCACTCAAGCCCTTCCCTGGCCTCTATTTAAACAAGGGTTTATCTGTCCACATAAATTCTCAAACACAAAGCCTCTGAAATTCAAAGCAAATAAATAGAATTAAGCTCAAGTGCCACTCAATCTGTTCCATACACTTTTTGTATGAAGTTAAAGGGTACTTTCACAAGGGTCAAGTATTTAAGGGCAGTTACTCTACAGCTCTCAGAACAACTAGCTGAAATCTGTTAGGTGTCAGTGATTTATGACATTCCATTGAAATTTATCATCCTGATTCCACAGACTTTTTCTTCCCTGTTACCCAACCAGTTCGGAATATGTATTGAAAATTAGACACTCCAGTGCTAAAGGAAACGTGAAGCTCCTGAAGCATATGTAGGTATGTGCACACATTTGTGTAAATAATACAGTTAAAATCCACAGCAAATTGCTGTCAAATTTCCTCTCTGCATCCATATTTACAAGCTAAAACTGTCTGTTGGAAAGCAATCCCCCAGCAGAGAGAGCAGTTATGTAGCCAAAAACGTAATAAACACGTTTTTCAGAAACACGCATTGAGCAAAGGTATCATGTAGTTACACACAAATACAGTGGCTCACGGCCGACTCCTATTCAGTTTAAGTGCTCCCTCTGAAAGTGTCAGCAACACTTATTTATAGAATCATAAGAAAAAAATAACAACTTTGAAGAGTTCTCAAGAGGTCTCTAGTCCACTCCTTGCCTTAAGGCAGGATCAGCTAAACCTAAATTGCTCCTGACAGGTGTTTGTCTCATCTGTTCTAAAAACCTTCCAACGATGAGAGGTTTTCATAACCTCCATAGCAATTTACACAAGGGATAATTTTACCCTCACAATCACAAAGATTTGAAATGCCTAACCTGCCTCACCCTTTCTCAGTACAAGCCTGCTGCTTCTTGTCCCATACGAAATGGGCACGAAAAACACTTCATTCCTTTCCCCTCGCAGCTTCCTTTTACAGAATTTTAGGCTGCTGTCAGGTCTCAGTTAAGTACATCCTCTCCGGACAGCTTAACAGAAGAGTTGCCTCCTGCAAAGCTGGACCTTTTGGAACGTCCTTTCAGAGCTGGAGGCCAAAATCATTAGCCTCCTTTGAAAATGTTGGACTTGAAGTGTTATAATAATAAAAAAACTTGTATCTCCCCATCTCATAAAGCCAGAATGGCAAGGAACCTAAGGAACTTGCTTTACCGCTCCACAGAGAAAACTACTGAGTGATCTGCACTGGTGATCAGTTTTTGCTCTGAATATTTGGCGGTTACCCATCCAGACTTTTTACCTTTCCATTTCAAATGTAATCAAAACTTTAAGAGAGAGTCAAATCACAGAAAAACAGATCAAGCTTCCTTTAATAAATGAAACAAATTCCGGACATCAGAGTAAAAGGGAGCTTCAGGACACAAGACTCTAGTACTGTAACAGCCAGCAAACCTGCACGTAGCATCTGAAGCCTTTATTGCACTGCAGTTCTAACAGAAGCAGACACATTAACAAGATGCAGGAGGGAGTCTTTAACCCAGAATATCACTAAACATATACACAATATGTACCTAAGTATTTCTAGAACACACATAGAAAAAGTCACGTCATTATTTTTTAAAAAATTAATCTTCAAAATTCCCTCTTACTTGTGGCTAGCCAACACGTAATCTGGTGCATTAGCCTTCCCATGCAACACTTACTTTCTCCCTAGGTTTGGGGCAAATACGATTTCTTTGTCTCCCCATTTCAGATTCGAGGCAAAAATGTGTACAGCTGGACACAGGATCTGCTGCAGGATCCTAGGCCACAGAGGAAAGTAGTAAACTACGGGTTTTTTCCTCAAAGGTCTGCAAAATAATTCTCATTTCAGTCTTCGGAGACAAAGATCATTGCTGCATTTTAGTTACCAACATTAATCACTAATGACATCAATTATAGTGTTTACATATCTATTAAGCAAGATGGCATATATATTTCCAAGTTTTCAAGCACATGCAACATTTAAGTCCACTGAATCTAACTCAAGCATTTGCAGAACTGCTTTGCTAAAGGGCAATACAGAACTACAGAATGGCTTGGGTCAGAAGGCACCTGTAAAGATCACCTAGTCCAACCCTCCTGCCATGGGCAGGGACATCTTTCACTAGATCTGCTTGCCCAAAGCCCCATCCAACCTGACTTTGAACAATTCCAGTAACAGGACAGCCGCAACTTCTCTGGGCAATCTGTTCCAGTGTTCCACAATCCTCATCATAAAAAAAATTTCTTCCTTATATCCAATCTAAATATAGTCTCTTCCAGTTTAAAATCTTTGCTCCTTGTTCTGTTGCTACAGGCCCTGGTAAAAAGTCTTTCTCCATCTTTCTTATAAGCCCCCTTTATATATTGAAAGGCTGCAATAAGGTCTCCCCAGAGACTTCTCTTTCCAGGCTCATAGAATAGGTGCTCCAGCCCTCTGATGATTTTCATGGCCCTCCTCTGAACCTGCTCCAACAGGTCCATGTCTTCCTTGTGCTGGGGATCCCAGAGCTGCATGCAGTACTCCAGGTGGGGTCTCGAGAGCAAAACCCAGAGTGAGTGAGTGGCGGGCTAAAGTCAGCCCATAGGGAATATGGAGGCATGAGGATCTGACTCCAACACACAGCTTCAAAGCCCAACCAAGCACTACTCATCAAACATCTTGGTCTACCTGGATCTGAGACCGTCTTCTATGGAAGAACATCTAAATGAGCAGGGCTCAGACTTCCTAAAACCCATGCAGAGATGGCTGATATGCCACTTCAAAAATGGGAGACCTCAGTTCAACTTCCTCCTCAGTCAGATGAGATTTGAACTGACACACATCTTCAAACTTCCTCTGATTACTCATCTGGTGGAAGCATGGCTTGTCCACTCCATTGCAGAGTATTTGAAATGTGTCATGGTTCAGACGGAAATCCAAGGGATGTGGTGCAGAAGACCAAGAAAACAGCAGACTAACTACAACACAACAATCAGCTGGTAGAAGCCTCTGCTGTTTGGCCACAGATGAGTTTCTCATTATATCGTCATCAGATGTGAAAAACAATGCTGGGAGCCCAGGTGTCTCACTTGCTCAGAGGATGCCCTTATCATTCAGATACAGTACAAAAATGCGTGCCAGTATCTTCCCTCTCCCTAAGTATGTTTCTGAACAGAGAGTGATAACATCATCTTTGCTTTGCACTGGCCCTAGTTCTATTTCTGTACTTCAGAGAGTCTTCCCACAGCAAGGACTTTAGCAGACTTTAGGCTATGCCATGAGCCTGGACCCCAGCAGAACACCACTGGATGCCAGGCACCAGCACTCCCTTGTCTGGCATGTTTATGTGTCATCAGATAGTTCGAGTTTAGATGCCCAGGAATTGCTGTGGTCCAAAACATAGGCCCTGAACGAACATTATGTATTCCCAGGTCAAAATGCTCACTAAAAAATGAGCTTTCAGAATTATGCCTGGGTCTGGAGTACTTAAATCCTGTTAAAGCCCCACTTTAGACATCAAAGTGGGTTCTTTGGATGCTTCCAACTAGACAATTTTTTCTATATACAGTGTTAATAAGCAGCCAGCACATAAGTCCATCTGATTAAAACACATGCAAATATATCAACCAGTATTAAGCACACTAAGCAACTGATCAGGTACTAACCACACCCCAACCCTCAGATTAAAACCACAGAAACAAAAATGCAAACTTTGAACTCCATCCTATGATTAAAACTTTGGCCTGGGGCCACTGGGTTTCAACATATATTGTAACACTGTAAAAAAGACAGATAAACTTGCTCTGGACAAGATAAGATTAGGACTTTCGCACTCAGCAAAAAGGGAGACCCTAGGAAGGCTTCCCTAACAAGGGATAGCCTACCTTCTGCTCTGACACTGCTGCAAACAAAGTACCCTTCTGGCAGCCAAATCTTAAAAACAATGCAGTATGAATAAGTCTGCTACAAAAGAACCTAGTTTTAAAAACAACTAATAAACAATAATCAAACTTCACAGTCTTGAAACACCATCTACAATAACAACTTCTAGTAACTGATTTTTATCTATCCAACCTAACAATCTTTATCTAACCTTAAGCTAAATTTGTTCATGGCTAGGTTGAATGCACATGGTAGCAGAAACACCCAGCAGCTCCACTGGCTGTTTTCAGCCCCGATGCACTTAGAAACAACACTCACATTCCTCCTCATCCTTCACCTCTACAGACTATGTCTTTGCTGGGCTACCCGCCTCTCATTACTCCCACCTGGCTTGCCCAGGAGTGAGCAGAACCTGATGGCACAAAGCAATTACTAATAGCTTCACAATACTAAAATCTGAAATAGAAACAGTAAAGCTGAAAAGGTAAATACATTCTTTCTATAGAAGAAAAGTGGTTTTCACCATGAAGATGGTCAAACACTGGGACAGGCCACCCAGAGGTTACAAACCGGCCATCCCTGGAGGTGCTCAAAACCTGACCCTGAGCAACGCAATCCAGTTTTGAAGCCAGCCCTGCTCCAAGTGGAGGGCAGGACCAGGTCACCTCCAGGGACCCCTTCCATTCAAATTCTGCTGCAGTTCTATTCCAGGATCAGCAATAACAAAAATTTAAAAAAAAAAAAAAAAGATATAATGACAGATAATAAGCTTTTTAAATAGACCTGCCTAAAAAGAAAATATTTGTACTAAAAAAAAAAGAAAAAGGTGACGTTCTGAAACAACTGGGTTTTAGCATTATTCCTCTTAAGAACAATTTCCACTTCCAGTTCTCCTCTTTCACCACCTCCTCTTATAGTTCCTCATTGTCATAGAATAAATGGCATTTTCCTACACTTTTCACTTTCTTTTCCCCTTCCCTTGAAGAAGATTTCAAATGTGGCAAAATGGCGGGGGGGACATAAACAAAAAGAATTACAAAGAAAATCATCAAGAAATAAAAAACCCCATGTTGTGAAAAAACAACATAGTTAATTCAGCTGCATTCAGTGGCAAACAGGAAAATAAGGAAAAAATGAAAACACCAGGCTTCTTCAACATATTCATATTTAAATAGTATAAAATACCATTTTTCATCAAGACATAAAACAAACAGTTCCTAAGATTTGAAAGACACACTGCTGGCTGATTCATACAGGGTCAGCTACTGCAAGGCAGGAGGTGCTGTAAAAGATACGCATTACCATGATGTTGTTTTGCATTGCATCCCAATTCTCCAGCCAAAACACTCTGTTTGACTTACACAGAGCTGAGCCAAACACAGTCTGTTTTAAACATCAAATAAATCCTTTTGTTCTTCCTTGCACCTGAATCCTTTCCTATGTCCAAAACAATAAACTAAAAACAAATATTTCTCTGACAGAAATGACTAAGCCCTTTCTGGTCTATGAATTTCATTCATTTCCTGAAAGGAGACTAAAAACCTCAAACTTGTGACTCACCCCTGTGAAAAGCAGGGGGAGACATCAAAACTGGCTGACAAATTCCAGTTTTTCCTGGCTTCGTACTTTTATGCATTACTGTTCATTTTTTCATTTCTCTGTTAGGTATGAGATTGTTTGTAAAGCCATCTTCGGTGCCTCCCGCTGCTGCAAAAACACACAAGTGGTTTTGTGAATAGACAGTGGCTGTGATGGATGAGGTCAGGTACGTGGCAGCCCAACTGAGGCCAGAGCTGTGGTGACACCTCCCCTTTCCACTTACCAAATATCTTGAACATCACCCTTTTCTTTATATAATTTCCCTATTCATCGTAACTTTATCAACTAACACCCAGAGGCTGGCATCAACGCTGCAGAAGAAAAGGGGGAGATGGGGGAAGGTTAAGCTCCATCGCAAAGGTGGACTTTAAGGAGTCTTGCCCCAGCAGTTTTAGCAGCAGAAGGGTAAGAGAAGGCTCCTATCCACCAGCCCCATGCAGTAAAGGCTGCGCGTGGTGCCACCACCTACACCGTCAGGTGAAGTCTCAGTTGACTTTACTGTTCGGGTGACCCCAACAAACACGCAAAACACTACAAGAGACGGTTTCTGTTAGTGGAGGGATCTTCCTCATTCTTTTGTACTGCAAACAAGCACCCTCTTGAGCAGTTTGGTTTACGACACTTGTTTACTGAATGCCACCAGAGTTCTTAACACCAGGCAGTGACATTCTCAGCCAGAAACCAAGAAGGGCTCTCCAGCCCTGTGCCAACTCACGATTGGGGTCAGGGTCAGACCATAACTTCATACCTGGTCTCTCCAGCAGCAGAGCAGGCTCCTGAGCCCCACTGCTTATATACTGCCTTAAATAGGAAACTTAAATCTGTTGTATCTCTTCCAGTACTTGCTCTACTGTCACTTTGCACATCACCATCTTCTTCAAGTGCTTAAGCCTTTTCCCGAAAAGCCCCTTCATGGTCAGGGAGATCTCAAATGTCTCCTCTCTGCTATTATTACCACTGACCAGATGATGAGGACCGTATACTTGCTGGGGACCTGCAGGTTGAAGCATGCTTGCCAATATCCTGCCCCATGCTGCAGGTTTCTTGGTCAGCAGCAGGCACTGGAAAACACTCCTCTGCTTGCCCAGGCTAGCATCCTCCTCCCTCTGACCCATGCACCTTCCAAAGGGACAAACTCCTACTGGGCCAAAGCTTTGTTAGTTTCTCTAACCCCCTAAACTGTCTGACAAAAAAAAAATGTTACCTTTCCTCACAACTCTCACCACACCTAGAAATATTTATCCACTCTTCCCAGTGTTTTCCTAATTCCATGGAGAACAGGCACTCTGGCCCCCTCTCCCTTTCCTCCCACAGGAATAAAGAAATCTAAAATTCCATCTGAGGAAAAGACACAGACAGAATTTTCTTTAATTTAGATCAAAAACACAACACGCATCAGCCAGGTTTGAACTGGTGTGGTTTAGCAGGAATATGTTTAACACATTAAACGAGTAACAGGATTTACAAAGAAAAGGGCAGGGAGAGTGCAATAAAGTAAAAAATTACACAGAAAATGGAAGAATGTTCCCCAAAGGCAAACTATAAAGCAGCGAGGTTTGGTACTTCAGTTCACTCCAGAAGATCTATTCCTAGAAAACAATTATGAAGCATTTATGAAACAAAACAAAAATTCTCCTTCACAACAGGTAACTAAGTAAGTATAGACACTGTTTCCTTCCCTATGATCCACACCTAATTTTCATAATTCAGGCTGTAATTTAATTGCTTCTACTAATAGCCTTAAACCTAAAAGAGCACTCTTCCTCTTGAAAATAACTGTAAATAGTGGCAAAGCTGTCAACAACTGTTCTTGTTTTATTACCAGCACAGTTAAGCTACCCAGACAACCTGAACTCACTCTCCCAGCAATGCCCTTAAAACAACCCGAAACAGACACCCTCGGCCTCCTGTATGTAAGGCAGACCCCTTGCAAGGTCCACACACCTGTGCTCCTGCTCTCCCTCCAACACCCAAGAGACGTAAGCCTGTGTGTCAAGAAGAAAAAAGTTGCAGTGAAGATGCTGAATCTATGTTTGATGGTCCTCGGGGTGCCGCCAGTCCTAAAAGACTGCCCTAACCTGACGGCACTAAGAGAGGAAAGGTTACTTGGAAGCATTTTTCTCATCCAGATTAAACCACCCCATCTTTCTTTCTTCTTTTTTTTTGGTAAACCGAAAAACTGTGGGAAGATTCTTTTATTTTTTTTTTAGCAGCTCTAACAAATTACTTGGCTTAATATTTAATACTGATTATCTCCATAAATTGAATAATCCAATTTTCAGAAGGAAAATACCCTTTATGAAGGTGCAATCAACAAGAAAAACAGCTTATCCCTCCTCCTCCTCCCTACCACTCCTTCCCCCTTCTTCAAACCCACCAACAAGTAAGAGTCTAAGCACAGCACCCCTATTGGGTTCCCAGTTTCCACTAGCAGCAAACTGCTTACAGGCCAAGTGATCTCAACATCTGACCAGTCTGTGTGAGTGAGCAGCTTCTGACATGGCTTGTTATGAGTGAGGATTATCAAAAGGTTCATGCTTTCTTGTTTGTTTTGTTAAACTCAAAATAACGTGGCTAACAAGTCCTGACCTGTGCAATTGCACTAAATTCCTGAATTATTTGCAATGCTCTCTAGACAATCCAGGCTCTCTCTTTATCCAATGCTTTTTATACCTTATAAAGGGAATACAAACACTTTTTCCAAATACCAAAACTCCTATGAATAAATTATTCTTCTATCTTTCCATCAACACGTATGTCTCTAAATCCTCATAAAAAAGAATGAGGTCCAAAAGCACCATATGGTGCAATAATTTTCTACAGCAATGTGTCACTCAAAAGTAAATTTTTTCCAATAAAAATAGCCCAGCAGCTCTGAAAACTGACAGGATCTCACAAGGATGAGGTTATAACTAGTGATGGATGATAGGACCCACATCTTTCACAACACCACTACTAAAAAGAACACCCCAATACTGTCAAGTATCAAGACACCATCAGACCTCTGGGGCAAGGAGTTGCAGGGAGAGCAGGTAGGGAAAGAAGGATTTACCCTCTTTCTAAATCCTCATAAATTCCCTGTTTCTCATCCATTCTGATCTTTCAGAGCATGGGGAAGAAATAGAGTGGAAGTGATGGAAGACGAAGAACTTTCTCCTCCTCTTCTCATCTGTGCTGAGATCTGAAGCCCTCCCGCCCCAGTCCATCCCCTTCCTTTCCTTCCCCTGCATGCACAGGGCTCCCTCAGCCACATGCAACCATCAGCTGTGCTTGGCCTCTTGGCTTTGGGGACAAAAGCCCAGTTGGCTTTGCCCAAGGATCTCTCAGCATTGGTGGTACCCTGACGATGCTTCTGGGTCAGGCTTCAACTGGTTTTGATGAAAAGTTTATTCAGGTCTGTGAACAAAACTACAGCTGATTTCTTCAGACTTTGAACCAAGGTCTGCTCTGCTAAGATTCAACTGCCATTCCAGCAGTTGAGTAATGTGAGCAAATATTTACTACACACCCAAATGAATCAAGTAACAGCTTTTTTTTATTATTTTCTCTCCTGTCTAGCCAATATTTGAATGACTCTAGGTATTTGTTTTCACATTTCTTCAAAGAGCTGTATACAACAAACGGACAAAATCCATCCTTTTCCTGAGGAAGGCAGTAGCAGATTTCAAGCTATCTGTCATTAATAATTAGAAAGATTTAAGACAGGAAAAAAGCCCTCACCAAAGTAATGGGCTAACTGTTGTGTTTTCACTTACCAAAAGCTTGCATGAATCTGTCTTTCAGTTTGGCTCATACGGAAACTGCCTGTCCTCCAATTTTTAGCAATTTAAAGTACTAAGAGGAAAATAGCCAAAAGTACCAAATTTTCAATGAAAAACATGTGAAGCCATCAACACTGTTTCCAACCTCAGCTGTAAATCAGCTGGGTCTGCAAAAAAAATTATACTCTTCAAGAAAAACCTAACTAAAGTTTTCTCTTTGCAACGAAACCTGAAACCAGGAAAATTTCACCTGATTTTGTTACAAAATTTTTCAAGAGCATATCCTAACGTAAAGTTTCATGTATATTTTCATCCCAATTCTGCTACAATAGGAAAAAAACCCACAAAACTTGTTTAATTTTATTCTCCCCAAAGAATGATCATAGATATAAATACAGCATAAACACTGACGGAACCGTGATAAAAATTATGTTTACTCTGTACATCAGAATTCCTACAGTAACACATTCTTCTGTTTTATGACAGTCTCATTATTGTCTGCATAATTAAACTATCTCACTTCATTGGAATCATGCCAGCAATACTTCACTGCTACAATTCTTGCTTTTTTTAAACAGACAGCTCTTTAATCTTCTAAACGCAGAGTCTATTTATAAATGAACTGCATTCACAGTGAGTCAAGGCACAAAAAACTTCTGGAGAGACTGAGTTACAGTAACCATCATTATCTTTTTTTAAACCTTTGGGCACCAACCAAATCCCTGATTACCCCTCTCATACCTGAACAATTTTTCATCTCACTCACAAAATGAAGCACAAGGCTTGAGAACCTGGGACAAAATGGTGAGATACTCTGCTCTGAACAGTGTACCAAACCACTCTTAAAAGCTTTCCAACTTAAAATAAAATTTTACCACCTTCTGAGCAGCTTCCAAGGATGTTCCAGGTCAACGGCAATTCTTCATGAGCAACAGCCATCATCAAGTCATTATCCAGGGACTGCAGATCTTTTATCCTTAGCCCAAACTTATCCAGCAACATCTTGTGACTAGCAGCAGTAACACATTCTGCATGATCAACCAGAAAGTGAGACAACTTGCAAGACAGATTCTCTCTGTAAGTGATGGGACAGCTGCCGAGGATCACCGGTGAGTATCCCCTTGTGTACATTAACACGGAAACAGAAACTGTTTCTTGGCATCCATGGCCTGTAATTATAATGCAAATTATTCACTAACATTACCTATGTTCAGAAATCACATTAGTTTTTCCTCATTTCCCCCTGCCTCCTCTAAGAGCTGTGGTTACGCACCTAGAACTATTTTATTCTTCCGTCTAATTACCCCTATTACACATAGGGCATCCACCACCCATTTCTCGTGATCAACTTGGATTCAAATAGATTGTGAACTGCCAGTCCTCCCACTTGTACCAACATAACTAATTCTAGAACCAGTCTTTCTAGGTGAAGGTTCTTTAACCACAATGGAAAGAAGAGGTAACCACATCGGGATGAAATCCCACAAATCAAAAGCTTGAAGGTTCTTTGGTAAGAACTAAGAAAAATGAGATGCTCACGACAAGAGTGGCAGAGTAGCCTGCAACACAAACTCTGAGTGATATATCTATTTATTAATATCCATTTTGTACCTATCTAGTGTCTCCATGTAGGCAAAAACCCAGAAGCTTTTAACTAATGCATACTTCATGCTTTTGGCAGACTTGATTAAATGCTGTATCAACTCTCTAACACTTGGAACTCTTCAAGTCCAAAAGGGTTTGTCTCTCAAACCTCTTAAAACACTTTGTGCATTCTTCATCCTCCCTTGCCATCTAAGTGAAGGTGGATGTCATATACCGAAAAAAGGTGCAAGCTGTTCCTCTCACTGGAGAGCTAACCATGACATGGGTGCAAATTTAAATTTTTCAAAATATCCCTGAATAACTACAACGATATATGCAATCTAATAACTGCAGAAGGAAGCATGCACTTACTGCATCTGCAGTTGTTTTTAAAGTGCTCTGTATTCCCTTATATTGGCCACTACAAAACAGTACTAAAAACATCAGGGCTGTATTTTAACCCCACACTTTATTTACATCTGTTCATGGCTCCTGTTGTGAACAGGCAGAGGATTAAGCGTGGCCTGTAGCCTCCTGTTTTTATTCCTAGCCCAGAAGCAATCACTTAATAATGTCACTCCAGGCTTCACAAAAAAAAAAAAAAAAAAAAGACTTTGCTATCCTGGAAGTATAATATTTTCCCCATTGTAATCCATGGCAATCATTATTTACCACTTACAGGATCAAAGGAATCACCATGTAACGGCAGCAAACTTTCCCTTTTTATATTCAACAGTTATTTTCATACTCTAAATCTCCTTTAGAAAATAACAAGAGGATCACACTGCACAGGTACATCATGTCTATAGCCACCTACTCACACAAATTAAAAGGTCACAAAGCACACAATAAAGGTGACGAGCAGGGTTTATGTTACACCCATGAGCGGGACAATGCCAAGGCAGAGAACCAACTGTGAGGGGACACAAATCCCCCATTTGCAGTGAGCCACCCATGGGATGGTTTGCCTGACACCTCTGCACTGTATACAGCTCCAGCAGAGTTCCAGGCATCGCACACCTCCACCACGGGGGCTTGCAAGCCAGGCTAACTGCTGCACCCAGGGAAGGCTCACATAAAATCGTCACTTTTGCAGGTGTTAGGATGCCCAGAGGCAAACAGTTGTGGCATAGAATTAATCAATACTAAAAATTATGCCATCCCTGAAGACTGCACTTTAATGCAAGCCCAGTAACACTGTCTACACCTGATACTGTGCTGGTGTGGATTGCTACAAAAGGCAGGATCACCTATGGTAAGTGAAACTCAGCCTGGATCCTAAAGCCATCATTCAATTCCTGCATTTCCTCCATTACAGAGCCACAAAACAGAGTTACACCAAATTGTCCAGTTCTGCCCAGCTTATAAATGGGGGTGGGGTATAGCGAAGAGATGAAAAATGTAAACAGGAGTTAATGCTCACCTGGAACAATGGACTGAAGAGCATCGTCACTAATTCGCTCAGCAAACATTATGTGCCTCTTCAGGGATCCATCATAAACGAAGTAAAACTCTGCGTCCTCTGGGAGGTAAATGTCTTTGTCAAATTTTGCACATATAGTCACCTGTCCCTGAAAAATGAAAGTGCTTTCAGAAACATCCAGTAAATTTCTCATCTCCAACAAACCCATTGTCACATACTTCAGATGCAAGTTTACTATAACCTTTTCAAATCTACTACACAGAGGCTGTGATTCAATTGACAAATCTGTAGTTTTCTACTTCCATTTAGAAAATACCACTGGTTTTCTGCCTGCACAAGCAAAGGTGATTTTAAAAACTGCCTTTTAACTTACGTCTTTCAACTAAATTCTTTCATCCCGACCCACACAAATATAACTGATCTTTTATTTTAAAATAAGTTAATTAGAATAAGAGAGTAAGTGAACCCAAGTATTTCGCTATAACAAAAGCGTGCTTTGTGTTAAAAAAAAATGAAAAATTCAAAAATGCTTGAAGTGATCTTGGACTCAGTTTACAAAACAAAAGCACTGATGTAATTCTACAACTGACTATGCTGGTTTGAACGAATACTAGTTCCCAGATATCAGCCTGTGGGTTTCTTTATAGTAAATAGAAAGCAACCAGCCAAGAAAAATCTGTCATACAATAGCTTCAAAAAAAGAACAGGAAAGGGATCTGAGAAGCAGCAAACAATAACAAATGTCTGACATGTTTGAGGGAGGAAACTGAGATGAAGTTGCATTTCCTCAAAGAGGAGGACAGTGTGCTCTACCACCATCCCTGGCTGCCACACTTGTTCTAAATAAGCTAGAATTGCCCCAACACCTGGCAGCAATGGTGTTTTCTGGAAAATGCGCTGCAGAAGAACTTCTCAGCCATTCACACGTCCAAACGATGCCTGCCCTGCCTCTTATTCAAAAGTTACCACAGCTCTGACTCCGTTGGCTCCACAAACAAGTCTGGTAAAAACCTGCACCAAAGCATGACATGGTAGCACAGAAATTTCCATGGCTGAAAAACCACAGTTAGGCCCCTGACCATCCTGACAAGCATTTGCCTCCTTCCGCTGTTCATTATACAGCAAACACACACTTTACTGCAACGAGCCTCTTGCTGCACCACACAACATCACATCTTTGCCTGCCTTCCCCAAGGACATCTTTCTCGTCACTCATAACAATGCAAATCCTGCATTTGTTTTCCTCTTAAATACAGGCGGGTCTATTGAACCAGGGGGGGAAGAGGCAAAGGCTAGTTTCAGGCACAAAATCTTCCTTAGATAGGATTGTTCCTAGATGTATACAACATTAGGAGTCCAGACAGAGCAAACATGCCTGTCATTCCCAGAAACTGGTAACACATCTCCTTTTAGTATCCTGAAGTGTTAATTATGACTGCCAAGTGGCTTCTCCTGTTTCTCTCTGGATTTTGCACTGTTATATCCAGAATGTACTATTATTGTTAATTTGTCTTTTTTTTTTTTTTTTTTTTTTTACACCTTTTTATGTTAGTTGTCAATAGCCCTTTTTGTCTGTTAAGTAATACTACGGATGGCTGTTTTGGGGAGATAAGAACGGGTTAAGTCCCTGAAGACACTCCACACACTGCTGCAGTGGGTGCTTAGCTGACAGCAGCCTGGTGCACAGGAGCACAGCAGAATTTCTTCACACGGACACATGTGGTCACAACTCCCAAACCACCTTTACAACTTCTGGACCCCTAAGGCTGAGGGACTACAAAGCCAGTCAGTTTTCACATTTTCTTTGCACTGACTAGGTGAAATAAAGGAGATATTCTGTGGCAATATTGTTCATTTCATAAGCCCACTCTTGGGGGAAAAAAAAAAAAAAAAAGCTCTAATTATAGCCATTGGCTTATACTTCTCCTTTTTTCAAAAAAGTAATTTAGACTCAGTAAGGAAAGGGAAACATCTTAAGCTGATCACACTGCATAATGTACAGACATGAGGGAGAATTTCACAACTCCTTGTCTTATAATAGGTGAAGGAAAAAAGTAAGAGGGGAAAAGATGGAATGGAAAGCTTACGTGTATATGATGAAAAGCAAGTTTTTCATGACCTGGTCCTTACAACTCTCCATAAGAAGAAATTGCTTGTACTTTAAGCAAAGACTTTACAGAAAGAAGGCAAACTGGCAGCTAGCTTGTATCTGGCCAAACAATTAAATTACTCATTTGGAAATCCCAAGCAATCCAAAAAGAGGGTTAAACTCTGTATTACTAGAGAAAGTAACTTTCACAGGAGAATAATAAGCTACACCTTTTTTAAGGCTGGATAGTTACCAGACCTGGCTTCAGAAACAGTTATTTCACAAAGGACAGGCTCCTATCATCATCTCCAGCACTTCCCATTAGTCACCACATCCATCCTGTCTTCACATGTTCTTGTTTTCCTACTGCTTAATTCCATCACCTTCTCCCTCGCTGCCACTACTAAAACACGTAGCAGTTTGCTGTTCAGGCCACCACAAATGCATTTTGCTCTAGCTTCAACATACCTTTTTTCTTCTTACCTACTTGTCTCCAAATTACCCTTGGTGCAGTTTTGTCACCTCCCCTTTTCACCACCTGAAAACCTCTTACAGTTGCACCCTACTGCTGCTGGAATTCACTCCTACACTTTCAGCCCTTCCCATGCCTCCACACTTGCACAACACTTGTCCCATGCAGCCATGGCCCATGCCAGCCACGCTGCCTCTCACAGGACAACTCCTCTCACACCACACATCAGCCCTTCTGCCCCCCTCATCCTCTCCTCTGAGCTACAGCCTTCACCCTGGCTTCAGATCTACACATGGCAGAGCCTATCTTAGCCTGTGTTTGGGAAGGCATACTTACTGTACTTTGGAGACACCTTAATACCAACCTCCAAGCTTTGATCTTTATAGAGTAAGATATGCTAGACAACCTTTGGAAAAGACACAGAAAAAATTAAATAATTTGTGCTAAACAGAACGCCATGGCTGTTCTAAATGTACCAAATACTACATTTAAACCTGAATATTTAAGCACCACTTCCTTCAGCACAGTCTTCCCTTAGCACAGAATTACATCTATTTAATGCCAGGTTTGAATGTAAAGCAATACTTCCAATAAACGCATTATGGATCTATATACTGCTA
Source organism: Leptosomus discolor (assembly GCF_034619465.1). Classification (NCBI taxonomy): domain Eukaryota; kingdom Metazoa; phylum Chordata; class Aves; order Leptosomiformes; family Leptosomidae; genus Leptosomus; species Leptosomus discolor. The sequence goes on along the minus strand of NC_141419.1, from coordinate 65,402,266 downwards.
AAGAAATGGAATTCATAGGACAGTGAAACCAGAAAGAACCTCATACTATGTTTGATCAATTCCTTTCCTACATTTGCAAAATCTTTTTTTTTTTAGATTTTAATATAGTTACTGTACAGTTAATATAATTATTAGACAATATGTTGCATATGTAGCTTCCATCTGCCTACATCCTCATATATATATATGCACTAATAAAAAAAAAAAGATGCTGTAATGCAGCTAGACAATATCACAAACAGATGTAATTCTGATGGAGATAGCTGCACCCACAATCCATTTGCACTGCTGGCACAAATGTTTATTTGGCAGAACAGCCTTTCCCACTCTTATGACTTACCTTGCACTTCCCTCCAAACATTGCTGGCAGAGGCCCGTTCATTACACACATGAAAACAAAAATACCACTGAACTCTGAGGATGCTTTTATGGCTGCCGCGAGAGGTGTCCCTGTCTATGGCTATGCACACATCAAGGGTGCCTTCCTGATTCATTTCATAGCTGTGAAGCAAACTGCAGTGAGACAGCACTGTAATTAGCACGCTGTTCATTTCCTCTGTGTGAAGCCAACTTTGTTACAAGAACTATTTAATTATATTTTTTTCTTCAAATAAAGACCACCTGCAGTCCCTTCTAGAAAATTCCTGTGTAGAAAATTACTTGGAGAAAAGGATGCATGTTGTGAGCCTCCTCCAGACTCTGCAACTGGAAAAGGCAGAAGGATTCTTCCAGCTCCTGAGCCAGACCAAAATGCAGCCTTTCAGGCTGGAGAAGGAGGAAGAGGAGATGACAGAAAAGTCTGCCAGCTTATTTAGTTCTTTGCAGAGTTCTCTGCACTCTGGTTTTGGATGTATGACCTTGCCTTTAGCTGCATTTAAACATGGATCACCCACGGGCATTGACTTTACCATGCTACCACGCTATCAGCTCTGCACACAGGCAATCCACTGTTGTACTGAAAGCAGCCAATCTTACTAGCAACGACTGTACATTTCTTCCACAGCTTTGACCAACACATTGAAGAGCTTTGGGCCAAAACTTCTGCCAGGGATGATACACCCCAGCATTTGTCACATGAAGGTCTAGGGAAGGGATTGATGCAGAGAACTTCATTAGAAGAAGAAAAAGGAAAAAAATTAGGGTGTCCCATGCCATATAAGAACAGCCTGGAAAGACTAATACTCAAAGTGTTGAAAAATATATACATTGTAAATAAAACAAAATTTCAGTGCCACAACTACTTTGGTCAAACACTGGAACAGGCTTCCTAGAGAGGTGGTCAATGCCACAGGCCTGTCAGTGCTTAAGAGGCATTTGGACAATGCCCTTAACAATATGCTTTAACTTTCAGTAAGCCCTGAAGTGGTCAGGCAGTTGGACTAGATGATCGTTGGATGTCCCTTCCAACTGAAACTAGTCTAGTCTAGTCTAGTCTACTCCACCCTACCCTGGATTATTATGTTTCGTAGCAATTGTTAAAGCTTAGTGTTAGAAAAGTGAAACAGAGCTTCAGAAACGTGTACAAACTTGATCTCTATCAGCTTCTTTGCACACAAAAGAATAAGCTCACCTAGGCAGAGACCCAGAAGCCATACATTGGTTCTTTAAGAAAAGGGTTTATTTCATTAGCTTAAATCTGAGGGATAATTTCTGTCTTTCCATCATACCCATTCCCTGCAAAGGCACTTACTTCCTGGCTCCCTCAAGCAAGGCCAGTCCAGCCCAGGGAGCAGGTTGCAGCAGGAACTACCTGAATAGATCCTTTCTCTGCAGACAAATGAACTTGGAGAGCAATAGAAGTGGGAGCAACTCCAGCTTCGTCCTCCTCCTCTCTTTCTAGCAAGGCACACAGGAAGGAGGGAAATGGGCTGGATCGTGCAATGAGATTCAGTAATGTATTCCTCCATCAAAACAAAGCCTCTCTGCTTCACAAAGCCCTCCCAGAGCTTTTTGGGAGACGCTACCTCTTCTGTACCAGAGCTGCCACTTGGCAGAGCCTCAGTGCTCAATCCAGGCTCTCAGTCAAAACATAGATCCACTAGATTATCACAACAATTAAATACTGTAGGGAAACAACAGTGAAATATATTTCCAGAAGCTCCATGAGAAATTCATACTCACAGAAAACATTTGTTCAGCATCCCTCTCAGCACATCTGGGAAAAGCACTTCTCCGCTGCTTCCCACCCAATTCTGCAAGGCATAACCAAATCACCTTCTCAAGTCTGCAAAAAACATCTGACACTGCCCTATCACCAAAGCATGAAGAGACTAAAATTACGGTTATCAGCATTTAAAAGTAAGTAATTAAGCCCTAATTCATGTATCCGTACAAAAGAACACAAACAACAGAAAAAAATTATATATGCACTACCTGAAATGGGGACACTGTGCTCCTACAGAGCGATGCTTGTTCTGAGCTCGTTCCGGACACTGAAGCTGGAAACACATCCCAACTGGTGTATTTCTTCTGCATTTCTAAATATAGAGCAAATTTAGGCTTAACACTTACTCTCTAGGTACAAAAACCCAAACCAGGTAAGTCACACAGGCGCCTCATCTTTGGAAAACTGGCCAGGTGTCCTGAATACAGGGCAGCTGTGAGAGCATGGACCCAGAGGACTTCGCTGGGCGAGATTCCTGACAATCCACCAGTTGCTAGGTATCTTTCACACAATTTTCACAAGTTCAATTTGTCTAATGACAGATTAACCTCCTTCCCACTCTTTCCTCTCCCTAACAAGATTATTTATGTCCTCAGAAACTTGGAAAAATGTAACAGGGAGTTACAGGTTTATTTTTATGTGCAGTGTGCCTAAGCACACTATTCTCAGGGTCCATGTGGATCTCAGATCATTCAATCTCCATTTAATCAAAGGGGAAGGATGTCATTTCACCATCTCAGCAAATAAATACAGCCCCTGGTCACAGCTGGTTTCACAGGTAGACGCTGAGGAAGGTCCTTGCCCTTCAGTTCACACAGTGTTGATTCAGGACTTGTAAAGGAAGCAAATTTTAAAGTCAAAGGGCACTTACTGAGACCAGCCAGCCATTATCTTTCTTAGATTTATTACTGAGTTGCTCAAAACAAGTACTCAACTCGGCCAAATGACAGGGGCATACAGGAACTGGAGATCCATAAGTCTATGGGATCTGATGAGAAGCATCCCAGAGTCCTGAGAGAACTGGCTGATGTAGTCACCAAGCCACTCTCTATGACATTTGAAAAGTCATGGCAGTCAGGTGAAGTCCCCAGTGACTGGAAAAAAGGAAAGATACCCACTTTTAAAAAGGGTAGAAAGGAGGACCCTGGGAACTACTGACCTGTCAGCCTCACCTCTGGGCCTGGGAACATCATGAAACAGATCCTCCCACAAAGCTGTGCTAAGGCACATGGAGGACAGGGAGGTGATTCGAGACAGCCAGCACGGCTTCACCAAGGGCCAGTCCTGCCTGACCAGCCTAGTAGCCTTGTATGACGGAGTGACTACAGCAATGGACAAGGGAAGAGCTTTGGATGTTGTCTGTCTGGACTTCCGTAAGACCTCTGACATGGTCCCCCACAACATCCTTCTCTCTAAATTGGGGAGATATGGATTTGATGGATGGACTGTTCGGTGGATGAGGAATTGGTTGAATGGTCACATCCAGAGGGTAGTGGTCAACAGCTCGATGTCCGGATGGAGATCGGTGACAAGTGGTGTCCCTCAGGGGTCCTCAGGGGGACCAGTGCTGTTTAATATCTTCATTAATGACACAGACAGTAGGATCGAGTGAACCCTCAGCAAGTTTGCAGATGACATCAAGCTGAGTGGTGTCATCTGAGGGACAGGTTGCCATCCAGAGGGACCTGGACAAGCTTGAGAAGTGAGCCCATGTGAACATCATGAAGTTCAACAAAGCTAAGTCCAAAGTCCTGCATCTGGGTCAGGGAAATACCCAGTACCACTACAGGCTGGGGGATGAAGGGATTGAGAGGAGCCTGGCAGAAAAGGACTCGGAGGACACTGGTGGCTAAAGAATTGGACATGAGCCAACAGTGTGCACTCGCAGCCCAGAAAGCCAACTGTATCCTGGGCTGCATCAAGAGAAGTGTGGCCAGCAGGTCGAGGGAGGGGATTCTCCCCCTCTGCTCTGCTCTGGTAAGGCCCCACCTGCGGTGCTGCGTTCAGCTCTGGGGCCCCCAGCGTAAGAAAGACATGGACCTGCTTGAGCGGGTCCAGAAGAGGCCTGCAAAGATGATCATGAGGCAGGAGCACCTCCCCTGTGAGGCAGGCTGAGAGAGTTGGGGTTGTTCACCCTAGAGAAGAGAAATCTCTGGGGAGACCTTATTGCAGCATTTCAGTACTTAAAGGGGGCCTCTAAGAAAGACAGGGACAATCTTTTTAGCAGGGCCTGTAGCGACAGGACAATGATTTTAAACTAAAAGAGGATAGATTTAGACAGGATATAAGGAAGGCATTTTTTACAATGACGGTGGTGAAACACTGGCACGGGTTGCCCAGAGAGGTAGTAGAAGCCCCATCCCTGGAAACATTCAAGGCCAGGTTGGACAGGGCTCAGAGCAACCTGATCTAATTAGAGATCCCTCAAATACCACCCAGGCCTGTAACAGCAGAGAATTTCAGGTAGTCACATCAACATCTCCAATTGCAAAAAGATGCTAGAAATTGTACAGAAGATGAACATGGGAGAAATCCTTGGTCCATTGAAGCCAGGAGGCATTTTGCCACCGATTTAATGAGAGTCAAAATTAACCTTGCAATACTTGAAATAAAAACCAAAAAAGCATGCAGGAGGACTGGGGAGAGGAGGTTTCAGCTATAGGAGCATTAGAAGAGATACCAACTCAACTCTAAACACGTCAGTCCTGTGGCTGAGCAAGTCTTTGGCAGCTTTGACCTCTCTGGGATCCATACAGGAAAGTATTACCTTCTATTACCAGTGAAAACACTGCCCTGGCACTGGTGCCAAGGAGGAGATTAGGAACGTTTGTGTTTTTAACAGGATTTATAGGTCTATGCACTCTTTCAATGTAACCAAACAGGTTTTTCAGACGTATGTTTTCCTTTGGTTTCTTTAAGGCACTCGAGAGCTAACAAAGTTGGGCACATAGCAGCAGAGTCCCCTGAGCCCCATGTCCTGGGTAGAGAGCATCAAAGACCAGATTCCTCACAGCCTCGGGAGAAGAGCTCCCATCTCCAGCCACTCTCTGACCCTCTTCTGCATCCCAGCGAGGCGCTGGGGCTGGCTTCCCGTGAGGATAAGAGGGGAAGGGAGATAGCAAACCCTTATGGCTTAGGCATGGCAGCATCCAGGCAGGCAGGCCAGACTGAAGGGATGACTATGGCAGTTCCAGCTTGCTTGATCCCTACTCTGCTACAAGTCACCCCATACCCTAATAAATAACTGGCCCTTAACCTGAACCAATCTTCTTCCATTTGTATTCACTTAGGTAACACGATCTTCTGCATCAGCAACCTGCTCCAGCAAAACAGGTGCAATGGAAAAAGACCTTTAGTGGGCTTCCAGATCCAGACCATCACGCTCGCTAACACTTAAACTTCAACAATTGGTGCCTATCCTTGCATACACAGCCTGGATAAATCTATTTTCCCAACAGTCTTTTACCTTAAAAATAGTACATTCCAAAGTATGCTAAAGATGTTTTTACCAAACTGTATCAGCAACATAAGAGCTTGAGAAACAATGTTTTATCCAGCATTTTCAAGGACATTATCTGTGACTACAATGGTACAAAAAGACATCACATTTGTAACCACATTCTCTAAGAAAAGTATCTATGTCCAGGGGTAAAAAAATTGCTTCTTTGTTCCCAAAATGCAAGTCCCAGCATCTCAAAGTAAATGTGAATCCCCAAGTATTGCTAGCAATAATGGAGCTTTTTTCCTCCACGTAAGCTGCCACTAGCCACTATAAGTTAACATAAATATTTCTTCACTGTTCAAAAGACTCATTTCAGAAAATCTTTGTATTTTAAGGTGAACTGTTTAGACATATTTTACAGTGAACTGTTTAGACGTATTTTACTTGTGGTTAGACAAGAAAAGTGGCAAGTTATTTTCCCTGAGCAGCCATACAGTTCTAATGACCTTTGCTGCAACTTAGCTGTAATACAAACAATCCTACACAGAAGATGCTAAAACAGCAGTAGGGAAATTGTAAATAATTACAAACCAACCACACTCAAATCATTAATAACAAGGACAAAGTTATAAACACGCCTTTCTAACGTTCAGTGATATTTTTATAGTGGCTATCAGACAGTTCTTCTCGACAGACTGCAGTAAACATTGTCATGGACTTATTTAAGAAACCATGTGCCCTATTTGAATGGAATGTGATGGGATTCAAGGGTAAACACACAATGAAACAGCAATTACACCCAGGGAAAAAGTAACCAGAAGGCCACGCTAAATAATTCAGTGCACCCTCCATTTCTGTACAGCTGTTTTCATCCACAAGCTGAACTCTAGCCTGCTGATGACTTCAAAGCTGGATTATATTTTTGTGTTTGTTTTGAAGAAGCGGAGAGATGAAGGGTTGTGTTCTATTTTCTTGTGTTTTAATAGGAGATCAGCCTTTAACCTTGTGGGTTTTCAGTCAAGCTTATTGTCATACTCCTCCCTCAGTGACAAACCGAAGTACATCTGCTGTATTGGGTGTTTCTGAAATTGCATACAATGTCATTTTACCAAAGCTGATGCCTCAAAATAAGCTACACCTTCTGCCTCCTCACTAGCCTCAACACAGGCTCACTCTCTTCACAGTCACAGGCAGAAGAACAAGTTTTTTCTTCAGAACTGCAAGATTTTGACCCAGGAAAAGGAATTAGAATCCAACAGGATAAAAAAAAAAAAAAAAACGCAGGCATCTATTTACTCCTTATTTACTGCAAAACCAAATACAATTCCTCTAAAAAGAAGAAACCAAATAACAGGTTACGACATACACACATCTGCAAGTCTCTATGCCGCTCTGCCCTGCCAACTTGCCTCTAATGTTATCCACTTTAAAAATAAACACTTATTTCACATTGATGTGTTTCATTCAGGGCCCATGCAATACACCCAGATGCTTCCCAGGTCCTTATTTTCTATAGCATCATCTTATCACAAAAAAATTGCTCTCTTTAGTCCTGTCTCTACCCTTGCACCTTCTCAGTCAGCCTTTTGCTTTTCATTTAGCTTCTGTCAGCTCTTCCAGCTGACATTGCTTTCATCCCTGCTGCAAAACACCAATCCCCCAAAAAACATCAAGCACAAACACAGCAGGAGCTTATGGTTCACCAAGGTTGTGAGGGAAGCCTGGCACAATTTTAGGCCACAAACAAAATGCAGAGCATGAGGCAAGGAGGCAGTCAAAAAAAGCATAACGCTGTGATGCAGGTGTCACGTAAAGCTTTCACGCTGCACTGCTGTACCAGTAGTATACATGGTGACGGCAGGGCAAATGAACAGCTAGGGTACTAAAGGGATTAACTTGTAACGGAAGATCAAAAGGCATATAACTTGAACAACCAGCCATTTCAGAAATACATTAGTGCCAAACCCAGAAGTTCAGACACTTTATATGACCACAAGTAGGTGGCTGCAGGAATTCAGCCAAGAGTGAGAAACCCCCCAATGACTCTGTGAATCATAAAGATTAACAGAATGAAAGCATCCACTAATTTCTTCCTCAGCACAGGCTGGCAACACTGATCGCTCATTTAAAGGTACAGCTGGCAGCAAGACCATCTACACATCACCATGAGCAACACCCAGCCACACTAACCTGACCCATGCCAGACATCAGCACACAATCTCATTTTTGTTGAATTAGTGAGAGCACACAATACAGAGCTTATATGCCAGCTTTGTGCGTCTTATACCTGCTGTATGTCAGCAGCAGGAAGACAGACAGTATCTGATCTAGGTGCTGGTGCAGAATTAATCTACCAACGTTTTCAAACAATCTGAGCCAGAGAGCAAGTTTATAGCAAATCAGCACTTTGCATCACACGGCTGCTATTTTCTTTCAACTTGTCACCAGCAGTGTCAAAGCTGTGTTTAGTACACCATCAAACTATGACAACAGGTAAGGTGGAGAAAGTTTTCAGTCTCCGAAATGGCAAAGTAATCAATACTTGCGGAGAATGGGACATCTTCTAATTCTGGAACTGCAGGCTAGAAATAAAAATAGCATGATCGCCTTTATCAGAAAAAAGAAAAAAAAAAAAGTGAAGATTAAAAAATATAATCTTTTCAAGCATTACACAAACATGTATTAACATTCTTGCTGGTCTGTCATTAAAAGTATCATTCAGTGTTTTGCTGTCAATGGCAACACAATTTATATTGGTTCATAAAATACAGAAGAATCAAGAAGCTTGGGAATGAGTTGTTCACGTACACAGGTCAGAAAACTTCTGCAATAAGGCATTTTAATAGAATATGCTGACATGTAACTGTTAAAATAAAAAAAAAAGAAGATACCTCTTTCAGTTGACTTGATTTAAAATACATCAATCAGATTACTTGTTACTTTGATGTCCTATGTGACATCAGGGCTCTACTGGTGCAGACACTACACAAATACACGTAAGCACAAAGTCTCTGCCCAGGAAAATCCCAATCTAAGGAATGAACAGGAAAACAAAAAAAAAAATTGAGAAAAAATAATACACCATGGGAGCAAAAAAAAAATATCTGACTGCTGATGGATATGCTTTGAAGTACCTGCTCTTTTCCTTCGTATCTTTTAAAATAGACTCCATTCTTTCACATATATTTCCTCATTCTCATTCTGGCAGCAAGTCTCCATGCAGACACAGGCCAGCCTGTGCACACACTTCTGTGTGCCCTCATGCAAGCTGCCCACAACAGACCTGATCAGGCTCCACAGGGTTCAACAACAAAACACTCATGATGCCAGCCAGCACTGGATCAGGCTGGCGAATACAGATCCGTGCATTAGCAAATGCATGCTGGAAGTTCAACAAACATTTACATTTTAAACCACATTTGTCTTTTGTGTTTTGAAATCACCATCTAAACAAGACTATGGTTTCAGGCTGGTTGAACACACAAACTGGCATAGGATATGGCCAACCCTACCACAACAGCAAAAAACAAGAAAGCATAGGATGGGCAAGATGGGCTAGAAACTGACTTCTTTCCACAAAGTGCTGGCTAGAAGAGACTGAACACATGGCAAGAGCAGAAAATCCAAAAGCTGTATGCCACCATGATAAACTCTATCCCCTTCCTCCCCTCTTCCCACCTCAACTCCTTAGTTCAGCATGGAGGAACTGGGAAGGCACACACCTTGGCAAGGCTGACGATCAATTACTCACTCTGGGATCAATATGTAAGTCCTACTGCCACTTCCTACTCATATCATGCAAAAGCATGCTGGAATTGTATTATCAGTTTGAACTTCACTTCAGTCATTTAGAAAACAGAGTCATTGTTGAATTATTTCTGTTAATTCTGTTTCCCAATTCTCATGCATATGAAACTCATGCACGAAGGTAACAATTACAGCTTATTTGTCCCTCTAACTCTAACTAGGCATATAAATAATGTCCTTTAGAAGAAAACATTTAGAAATTCTTCCTGCCAAACAAGATGATTCACAACTTTTTACCTGTCTCACCAAGTTTTCAGAGTCCCTCTCCCTATGAACCTCTGAACATTTTCCAGCAGATGTGCTCAAATTACGCCCAGACACACTGCTAGAGTACAAATAAAACCCTGTTCATTCAATCACTTTTCGCATGGGCCTCAGTGCAGAACTGAAAACTTCAGAAGTGTTCAAGATTACGTGAATATCAGAGTGCACTTTACCGTTGCCTTCAGCTGGAGCAACATCAACCAACACAAAGCACTTTGGAAACCTCTCGCCTTCGAGGTAAAAACAGCCCAGACAACTAGAAATGGCGGACAGAGTACCGAATTAATCCAATCCCTGGATATGTATTAAAATCCTCTTTTCAAACTAAACTTTCTACTACCCTTTGCTTTCTGATCTTTTCAACAGGACTTTGACTCCTAATTTGAAACTTTTGTCTTTAATTTCCTCCACTGTAGAACAGCCATGTATATTCTAAAACTGGTCTGGAAGTAATTTATGCAAGTGTTCATTATGAAACTCTGTAATGATTTTTCCCCTTCCGTGCCACTGCTGTCAAGGGTGCAGATGGTACAATAGTACCAAGCTACTTCAACGGGGCAGAATGAAAGCCAGCAAAGGGGCAAGGCAGATGGCCCCTGGCAGCCTGCTAGACAGAGTTCCCTTGCTCCATTCCTTGTCCAGTGCCTTACTGGTTTATGTCTTTTTTTTTTTTTACTGGATAAGGAAATGAGCTTATTTGTGAAGTAAAACATTTTAGAATTAATTCTGTTTCACCACATTTCTCACCTACAAAAATCCAGGTAGTTAAATTGTCCACCAGTACAGCAGGCTTTCCTTTGAAGAACCTTAACGATCAGTCCAGGAATTTGCTGTTGTTGTCTGTGTCTCTTAGGCACAAAATGTGTTCCTTATTTCACTTTCTCTTCTCTGTTCTTTACTCAAATACCTTCTATGACCAAGGTACCTGTCAATAAGCAGTTGTGATTTTAACTGGGTCTCACGGAATTATGCCAGCTCATCCTTGAGGGACCACAAGACCACAGATTAAGAAAACTGTGAAGATGCTAATGAACCCAGCTGTAGTCCAGGTGTTTGCCCAAAAACTCCTGGAGGGAAGGTATACCCTTTGAAAAGGTAACAAAAGATCAAAAGAACATCAAAATTATTACTTACCAACAGAAGGAAATAAAACAGCAAGGATCGAAGGGATAATTAATTGAGGCTGTAATACAGACATGCCTTCGTAGGCATAGGCTACAGGTATATTGCATGTGATAAAAAAGCTGCCAGGCTGTCTTGCCCACACCAGCACTTAATTTCCAATTTTGCACTCCTATTCTCTCTTAAGAGAGCCAGCCTCTTGGGCTAGCAGTTAATGTGGAGGCAGCAGGGAAGCTGCACCGTCTACTCAACTTATTCAAAGCAAGCCCACCTGGAAGGCCAGCCATGGCCACCAGGCTGCACTTGCTCCTCCTCCTTCACTCCTACTGAGGCCGAGCTCCAACTGTGCAACGGTGAAGGGAAATGCTGGTGTGGATGGTGCCCAGGTTTGCTCACACATATGAACCAGCATATGAATTCAGGACACGCTGCCTCCAGTGCTCCAAACCCTCATGGGAACAGCCTTTGGCCTCAGTACCTCCCACTTCATTGCAGGATGAGGGGACGAAGGTTCTCTGGCTCCCATTTATTCTCAGAAGAGAGACAGCTGTGAATGCAAACTTGATGCACCTCCCTTTCTCTGCATGCTGCCTCATCCTAGCATCCTAGGTTAGGATCTGAGAAACCTGGACAGGAGTGTGTTTCACACCTTTCTTACATTTTAGCCACATTGCTGCACTTACATCACCTTAGATCTTCTTTGCAAATGAAGTAAAACATCTCCAGACTACAAAAGAGAATTGTGAGGAACAGTGCACTACAGAGATCACCAGGCACTGACGTTATTACAGTGATGGAAAACACAGGCTCCTAAGATAGAAAGCATTAAGACAATATCACATTGCCCAGAGCATATCACCAACCCAAACAAACAAATAACTAGACAAGCAAAGAACAGGTGTGATCATGCAAACTCTGTAAAGGCCACTAAGAGGAAACATACTGGACAGAAAAATGTCGAGGAAAAAGAAAACCTAGAAAACCTGACATGCTTGGCACTCTGCAGACCCAGCCCAGGCAAAGAACATCACCAAACTTATCGAAGGCAGGAGAGTCTCCAGGCACTTGGATGCTTCATGGCTATGAGCAGCCCACTGCTACATCCTACTCTCAGCCCTCCCCAACCCAGTCAGAGGAAAACCTGCTGAACCCTCACCGTTTACATGAACATTTAAACACATCGGTATTAAACAGTGAACACATAAGCACCCCTCCCCTCCTTGGCACCTATGCTTCACCAAAGATGCTGTAACAGTGTTAGAAACTAAAAACAACCCCAAACAAGAACAAAACAGCAGAAACACTTAAGAGGGAGAGACTTGATGTAGCAGAATACAAGAGAAGTTAAGTTTTGACCTCAAGCACTTTTAGCCAACTCCAGTGGTCATAGGCAGGAGCACATGATACCTTAGAAAGTGCATTTCAAGAAGAGCAAACAACATAAGGACCAAGTGAAAGTTCTCTTTTCCAGGAGATCTTGAGCCCCGAAGCTGGGAGCCCATGTTTCTGTCTCTTCACAGATTGTTAATCCGTTGCAAAGACAGAATCAACACATAACCTCCAGCATCATCTCCTCAGGAGATGAGGCCCCTCTGATGTCTACAGGGAACTGCTCTGCATCTCAGCATCTCTTTATTTCTCTCTGCTGCTCCCATGGGAAACATTCATCAGCCTCTCAGCAGAGAATAATTTACAAACTTCTGAGATCACTTATTTTCTGCTCATGAGAGCTGACTACTCCCACGGTGTATTTGCCCTACGGCAGTAAGATATTTCTTTGCCAATGTCAAAGATCAATGTTGGTAATCAATAACATTTCTTTAAAACAAACAAACAAAAAAAAAAAAACAAACAAAACCTAGTCACCTATTACTAAAGAACGAGGAAGAATTTTCCATGAGAGAGATTTGAGATTTGTTTTTTCATGCTAGAAGCCAGTTTCAATAGGAGGAACAGCTGCCATACATAAATTCTTTAATATCTGAAAAGTGCTTCATCAAATATTTTGCCTTTTCTCTTTCACAGATAGTCTTTCTTCCATCTACAACAAAACCAGAGGCTGCCTGAGGATGGCATAGTCTTATTCCATATACTGTGTTTCGTACGCTATGAAGAGTTTGCTGCTCTTCTTGCAGAAAAAAAATGGATAAATATAATTTTATTTGTATCAGTTAAAAAAGTATAATTTAGGTGGGCAAAAGCTGTTTAAATTCAAGTTCTGCTTACTTAAACAATGTATTATTAGCACTGAAAGAAGAGACAACATGTATGATGTTTCAGTTTATCCCCCACTAGTGAATCCTGAAAATTAGACTGGCTTATAAAGCCACTAATTTTATGATGCGGTTAACAGTATTTTTCTGTCTAGAAGCTGGAAACAGGCTCCTCAAATTAACTGAAAAGCATGTGCTTCAAATATTTAATTTTCTGTTTCATTACCATTTGTTTTTTAAACCATGACATTTATGTGTGTTGTAATTAGATTTTAATGTATTACTGCCACAAAAATTAGATATAAAGAGAAGTGTATCAAAATAATGCATTTCTGAAATGAAGTAATTTCATAAAGTATTTTTTAATTATATTTCACAAAAAACTATATTACCTAGCAAGGTCCTTGAGCTTTCTGAATGCATTCCCTCTTACATAACAAAAAAAAAACAGCCATCACTTGGCCCACAAGATTGCTCATACTACTGTAGATTTGCAAAGAAATTCAGTACTGACGTGTGACAGTCTGAAGTAACAGCACTGTATGGATGCATCCTCCAGCTGTGTAACAGCTGCTCACATACAGCAAGTCAACAAAATATCCTGTATATAATCTTTAAAAATGTGTATTATAAACACAGAACTGCAGTTATTCTCAGATAATTTGGCATGAAGTACAAGCCTCTCAGACAGACATTCTTGGAATAAAGAAGAGCGTAAAATCCACTTGATATAGATGTTAAGCATGTCTAAATACAGTGTGAAAAGCATCCTAATTTTGGTCCCAGGATACAGCAGATCTCTCTTTCTCTCAAAGAACAAAAAACTGTGCTTTCATAGGGGCTGGAAAAAAGAGATTAATTCCTACCTTTTGACCACTTCCATTTTTCCTGTGGAAAATAATGTGTTATAACTGTAACATTTTAAAGTTGCATGTGAACAGTATGCAATTGTCACGACAAAGTATTCTGTAGTTCCACCGTGCCCTTTAAAAGTGACTGGAACACATCACAGAAATACCTGAACTCACTGCAGTGCAACTATTTGTCATGCTCATTCACTCTTCCCAAGAGATGCTTTCTCTATCCCAGCTTATGGATTCAACAGATTTTAGGCAAGCTCAGCTAGCCAGAGAACTGTCTAAGGAACTGCAAAATCAGAAAGGACTTTCACGTCCAATTAAAATGCTTATTTGATTGTGTTCTCCAGCGAAGTCATGCAAATAAAGCAGAAGCAGTTGGAAGGAGTTTCCAGAACTGATGAAGTAATTGGACTCAACTAAGAGAAACAAAATGCCTTGACCCAAGTACTTTTTCAAGAGAGAGAGACCTCTTTGATTTTCCCAGACACACAGAGAATACTCAGATTAGGAGCAATATTGTGACGGGCAAGACTCTGAAGCTACAACACTTTCAGACACTATAACTCAACAGAGCAACTGCATCAACCTCAGATGATCAGTATAAGATCTGTCAAGACTTCACCAAATTTTAGATGGAGGTTGAGAGACAACCTTGAATCTTTCTCAGCCACCTTACTGTGTTCATGTAGCCCCTTGGCATTCCCTGCCGAAGCCCTGAAAGCTTTACATACACTTGTTCGTACATACACAAAATATAGGAGGCTGTTAAAAAATTACCACAGTCCCACTTTCTGGGAAACTCACCCCAGGTGCTCCCACTGCAAGTGTCTGGAAGTCCATGTTTCACCACTATCCTCAGGCTTGCTGGAACACTGGGGACCCAGAAGAAAGATACCACCTCTACCTGTTTACCCCACAAGAAGTGACCACCTAAAGGCAATCCAAACCACTCTCATTAGGTTTCCCACAAGTTAGGAGACACCTCTGGGATTTACCCACCTGGGCTGGTGAGAAGCTGCAGGCCACAATCAGCAAGTTACCAAGCTCAGGTCCAGTAGAGGCTCTCGCTTGTGCAAAGCTTAGGGCGAACATTCCCAACTAAAATCACATTCTCACATCTATCACTCTACAAGTGACTAATACACCCCAAGACCTCTCTGCCTGCACATGAGTCCCTAGTTCATAAGAGACGTATTGCTATTAGTCCCCAAATGCACGTTTTTTTTTATCATGCTCTTATTACCTGGAGTAAATAAAAGGTGGGAAAATTCAATCTTCCCATGTAACAACTGAATCCTCCTGAGTACTAACCAGCATCTCCCAGTACTCTGATGTCCACAGATTTACACAGATTTCACAAGCCTACATCTGGCTCTCAGGATAATAATCAAAATATCAAGCAGAACTGGCCTTAAGTATGATCCTTGAGGAGTATCAATTGTAATATCTTTCTCTCTACCCTAATCACTGTTCTTGCAGCATCCATATATCCTTCTCACTTTATATTAATCTCCCCTTTCTTTAACTTCCATAAGAATTTCCTGTGACACACAGTACTAAATGTTTCATTTTCAACAACTTTGATTAAGTCCATTGCACTGCCCTTGTCCAAGTGGTCAGTTATCTTATCGTGGGAAGATATCAGTTCAGTCTGACGCAGCCGCCTATGATAAAGCCATGTCAAATTTTATCCATTAGCACCACGTCCTTGACTATCCTTTCTGTCAAAATTTGTTTTTAAAACCTTGCACCACTCAACCAACATCACATGAGCAGGCTTCACAATCCCTCCCCCACCCCGCTGCCTTTAAAGATACTGCACATAATTTTTATAAGCCTGAGGTTCCCACTCCCAAGCCAACAAATACAACGAAAACTCATGATGGTGCATTATCTTATGTTCCTTCAATACACCAGGGTACAGATACATTGTACATTTCCATCCCCATCTCATCACAATAAGCAGATAACAGTTTTGTTTCTGCCTTTGTTTCACCTTTTACTACTCTTTCAAAAACCACTCAGAGCACTCCCACTATCCTCCTAGACACCAACATTCATGTACCCCTGCTACTACCATTCCGCAAACTACAGCAACAAGCCAAAAAAGACAACCATGGCTTATCAATAATAATGACTAGACTGTCCAAGTTTTAATCCTCATACTCACATCCCACTGAAGGCATCAAGTACATTAAGTTTATCTAATGCATGTCCTCACTCCTGTTATTACCTGGTTTTGAACTCTGAGCTCATCTATTTTAAGTAATCACCTCCATTTTGCAGAAAAAGTCTCATTTGATTACAACTTAAACTTACTCATTTTTTGACATAACATAGAATTTCCTGCTTTGAGGAAGTGGAGAAAATTATAATTTTGAATTTTATACAGAAAAAAAACAGCTGTAAATTACAGGAAAGAGAGAGTGAGGGGTGTCTTTTCACAGGCAGTAACTCTGTTTTTGAAAACTGCAATCGAGAAGGAGAAGAAAATAATTATTATAAAGGGGAAATAATTTTAAACTTACTTCAGAGAAGAGAGCCACAGTACTGAAAACCATCTACCCATACATGCCTGCATCAGACAGGAACATTCAGCAGCCTGCGGTTTCAGACAACCAGTGAATGGTTTTTGGTTTCATTCACCCTGCTTTTGAATGAGCCATTACCCAAAAGAAAGCGACTCTCTGGGCAGAAGCCTAGTGTTGTAGAACTTACATAAAGAGGTACTTCAGCGCAGCTCAACTCCATTGTCACAGCATCTAGAAACAGAATAAACCAGTGGAATTATTACACACCCATCAGGAGGTATTGATATCTTCACACCCCATGTATGTCTGCAAACTAATTTGACATCTTCCAGAATTAGGAGGAAAAAAAGATATTAAACTTATCACCTATCCAGCTGCCCCAGATTTTCCCAGAATGAGGAAATGCCAGTATAATGATGACCGTGTAAGGCTGGAGGAGGGGTGGCTGGTCTCAGTTAGCATGCTGTGTGCTTTTCACACAATAGACATAGTAAACAAAACAGGTCAAGCTGAACCCAGCCGCTGAGACATTCATAGTTGCAGCAAATGAAACAGTGGGAACTGCAGCATTTCTTATCTCCAGAGGCAAAAAATGGCATCTGACCTCAAGATGTAGTCGTAGCAACTTTTACTCCACATCAATATCTCAAGTGTCTGGTGCTGGTTTTTTAGCACCTTCATAGAAGATAGCCCCAAGACAGGTTGCCTTAATTACCCTAAACAGCAAGCTACTGATACAAGATACAAGTCATCACTGGAATTACTGTAATTACACTCATCATAACAACTCTGCCTTCTATTATTATATTTCATGCTCACTACATCCTCAAAATTCATACTCTAAAAATAATACTCCTGTCAAATGAGAAAAGCATACCAGAAGCAACTCCACATGTTTATAACAGCAAGGTGGGCTCAACGACTATGCACACGTCTTCTACTCACTGAAACAGGCTATAAGAAAAGAGTCTGTCTTAAAAGGAGGCTGTCTTAGCTCAGATGTGGCCTTGTTTTTACAGCTGAACAGTCTCCAAGAACAACACAGTTGTGCAGCTCATTGCTTGTTAATGCATAGGTATAGCCCGCTGTGAGTCAGATAGGATTTGAGAAGTTCCCTGCCTACAAACTGCAGAAATCAAATGCACAGTTTCAATCAAAACCAAAAATGACCCACGCACCACCCACTCCTTTTAAACCACAAGTTTGTTAATACTTATCTCCTGGTGTCCATCAATTCATCCACATTCACAAGTGACTACATTCTTGCAGTTTGACTTCAGTAGAATTTTAAAAGAGAAGGCAAAACCCTTTACCAAATCACTGGCCACAAATTTTCAGCCAAAAAACCCCCCACTTTTTCATATTGTAAGAAAAGGGTATCAAGGCAAACACTAATCCAGCCAGCCTAGTCAGCAGCGGGACTCAGACAGAAGCATTTCTTATTTTCTATGGAGGAAAGAGGTATCCCGCAGCTGACTCCAAGGCCTCTTGCTTTGACAGACAGAGACAAAGCTCTGCAGTTTCCAGCAACAGCATCCTGAGCCCAACCTTAAGAGTAGCAGCATGGGAAGCACAGTCCCGTTTGTATAGAAGAAAACACGGTTACAAGAGAATGTAAGAAATGTAACATTAATTCCACAAGGAGTATTTTAAGGTGGAGCTTTTCACAAGCGTCACCTTACAGAAAGGATGAAGCACATTAACTTCTATCCCAGATTTGTCACCAACTCACAATTACTGACATAGATTATGTACATACAGGGCATCACCTCATGGTTGGCTGACACAAGAGACATGCCAGCCAGCTGCTGTATAAAATCCCTCCACCTGCAACATTTCTACTTCTTTAAAGGAACACATCCAAACCAAACTCCACCATCTCCTCTGCAAGAAAATATAAGCACATTCAAATCATTATGCCATGCCAACAGAATAAGACCTACTCCAGGTTACTCCTGTCTTGATCTCCAGAGCCTCAAGAAACAGATCTCACTATCTTCCTCTTCTGCAAGGATGAGAAAGGCAGGTATCCAGTCTAGTCTACCTCTTCTACTGCAAGTGTGCACAAGAAAGCATAATTTAGCCCTTCCATTGGGGGATTATCATTGCATCACCAGTACAATAAAATTCTTTTGTATTGGATAATATAAACACAACTCACTGGAGCGACATTGCCATCCTGCCTTCAGTTTGCTTCACCCTTTGCTTGTGTCACACTGTGGATCCCCTTGGAGTTTGTGCGTTCAGAAATACGAAGCGCGTAGCTCAATACAGATCCTGAGTGGATAATAACCTGAAGATTTAGCAATCAACATTTTCCATGCAGCACTGACTAGAACCATGCTGAAATACAATCAGTACTTTTTGATGTGTGCTCCCCTGACAAACCAGCTTATAATGGCGTTTCCTGGATACAAAGGTGTACCTAACTGTGTTCTTTTTGCATCCTGCAGAAGAACCAATAAATGTCAACACACAGCACTAAGCAACTTCTTCTGCTTTTCTCACACTCTCAAGACTGTTGGTTGTTTAGAAGAAAGTTTTACATGAATGGCTCACGTCTTTCCTCCATCTGGGCTTACAGTAACTCAGCCTGGCTCCTGGAAGTGGCTGGGAGGGGCAGGAAGAAGAAGTGGATGCACGTAGGGAGGAAATACTCAGCTCTGGCTATGGAGTAGCTCTTGTGCAACCTCTGTTTCAGAGCGAGGGACTGAAGGAGACACTATCACATGCACCCTACTGCTCACCTCCTCTATTCGGCAAAGAGCTGCTCAGTTCCTCAAAAATCAGTGTCCCCAGTGCCCAGAAGGTGCCATGTAGACAATCACTTTTGAGTGCTGAGGAGGAGCTGTACTCTGCACAGCAACGGGAGGGTCAAGCTGCCTGAGATCATGAATACACATCATTTCACACAGCAACACCTGATCTCTTCCTCTGACATCTGTGCCTCTGACACAGAAACCAGCAGGATGGGCATCTAACAGACAAACAGGTCCAGTTTCAGGCACTGCCCACAAATACTGAGCTCACCAACATCAGCAGTAGCAGGATTCATCTATACATAGAAAAAAACCCTTTTCGGCATCCAGTTTAGCAGTAAATTTAATGGAAGCATTTATTGTGATGTGCTGCAAACTGCAGAGACTTGCAGCATACATTTCAGTCAAGTAGAGGTAAATACACAAAAAATAACAAAAAATCTTGAAAATAATTTTATTTAACTTTTTTCCCAATCTACAATCTCCCCTTAAAGCTAATGTCAAATGCTACTGCCAGTCTCCTGACCATCAGCAAGTATTTCAGGTTTTATCAAAGATGCAAGACACTTCAATAACCCCTCCAACACTTTTGCTCACCCAGTATTTTATTGAATGGTTGCCAATTATAGTATTCTCATATACAAATTTCTTTCAATATTCGAATTTTCTCATTTTATAGCATGGTTTCCCCAACTATCAAGACATCTTAGAAGGCTCACAATAACAAAATAAACTGATGGAAAATAAAAACATCAGGTATTGACTCAACTGCATTTTAATGGAAGAGACATCAGTTATCAAACTTTTTTACTCTGTACACACTAAAGAAATTAGATAAGTGAACATGTTATCTAAATCTCAGCAGAAAGGCATTTCTACTGGTTGACAAGGTGACCCTTCAGCCAACACTGTGACTACTGTTTGGCTGTCCTAGCACCTACTGTGTATTATCTGCATTTTCCTAAACACAAAAGGACACTTCCTGATGCTACAGCAACCTGGCTTACAACTCACAACTGGACTCTCTCCTCTCCCCTGTAAACAAAGCATATAATTGCAGAAGAAAGATACAGAGAAAGTGAAGACATGATGCTGCCTTATGATCCAGCAGCCATTCGTATGGAATTCACTTAACTCAGGGCTTTGCTCTGCCATAAAGAGTCTCCGTGGCTCATTAAGCAGCACCAGTTTGTCAAAACTGTCAAGCTACATAAATAAATTCCCAATGATGCTTCACGGGTGCCTTGGAATTCAATTCTTCCTTTTTTAATTACATTTCTTTTTGGTGATGGTCACACTGAAATTCACATCTATAAAACACTGAGAATTACAGTCTTACTACCACCATCAAGCCAAGCACATTAAGTCTTTATTTCTGATCAGCTGGAGCAACAGGAAAGCAAGGGTGCATCCTGCCTAGAGGCCACTGCAAGGTAGGCAGGAAGCGCCAGAGCATCATTTGTGATGCTTTAAAATCTAACATCTTTATCTAAGCAAAATGTCCTGTGCATTGTAAAAGTATAGCAGCGCACACATATTAAGAGGTCTTCTACCTAACTGTCTTCCACTGGATGACAGTGTTAGATGTCACCATTATCACTGCTTTATTATTTTTCACCATGCTATTGTCTGTAGGAGGTAGGTGCTACATCAACCCACAGGACAGCCTCTAAGATGGATGCGAATTACTGTACATACTGTGTTTATACTTCTCAGATCCTAATACTCTTCAAAACCAGTGAGATTCCAGTGTGGTGCTCACAGTCCAGCCAGTTTCCATTAATAATGTTCATCCCACTGCTTCCTCTCAACAAGCACAGCAACTGAACTAAACTGTGTTTTCTAATTTACAGATTCCATCTGAGTTACATTACATGTGTATACCTAAACATTTACTCACAGCTTCACAAGCACCAGGAACTGTGCTGCACAGTGATCAGGTCTGTGGTACGGAACATTCTTTTACATGCAGATCCTTGCCCTGGACCTGATTAAAAGACCTTGGGAGAATTACATGAAAGGAAAAAAGTAGCAAGCTGAAGTTGTCCTACATTCCCAAAGTCAGTTTTACACCCTTACAGCCAAGGCTTTTGACACCGTCTTCTATTTTTACACTTGGCTCTTCTGAACATATAGAGCACAGGGGATAGAAAAGGGGCAAAGCAAATCCTTCGCTAGCAGCTTCACAGGACATTCATTTACCACCTTCCAACAGTATTCAAACTGAGAGGTAAAATAAACCCTTGTGTATTAAATTTGCAACGAAGCGGCTTGTGCTAGTGTTGATTACTTCACCACACATTAGTTGCTCTTGAAGCAAGTGAACAGAAAAAATGCAGCCGAACACATTTAAAATAGGCCTTTTACACAATTTGGGACAAAAAGAAACCTAAATCTTCATTAAAAAAAATTATTCCATTCTTGGCTACCGTATTTCTTTAATTGGTTAAAGCCACAGCCATTTTGTGCTCCTTAGCAGGGAAAATATTTAGAGTCTCCAAAAAAGAATCCCATTTTTTAACCTTTTAAAAATAGATCTGTGTTTTAAAACACAAAAACAACTCTAGAGAAATGCCTCTTAGACAGAACCGTGCTCCTGAGGTTGGCAAAATGTATTCTTTATGCATTCCTGTATTAACATTCTTAATGTAGCATTTTCATTTCAACTAGCAATAACATAGGGCTCTAGATTTTAGAAATCTTGGAAATGTAAAACGTGCATTATATATTACTGAAAGACAAAAATAAAACCAAATGCATGCATAAGGTCACTAAAACAAAATGTTTGATATCATTGACAGACATCTGTCTCACTTCCCTTATTCCTTTTATCTGTCTCACTTCCTTATTCTCTGTCCATTTTGACAGAGAAAGTAGCTTTCTAGTGATGGAACTTTTAATGGCATTTAGAATTTACTACTCCCTAGTTCAGGTACTGTGAAGCCACTAGAGCAGAGCAAATGCAAACTCTTTTGAAAGGAGCCCATAGAGGGCAGTTGTACAGTTTACTGACAAGGTAGCAAAGAAGTGGACCAGAAACATTTGGTTCCACAAATGCATTAAAATGCATGCTCCGATGCCATCTGGGACACCACACCATCACTCAGGCTTGGCCATCCACCAAACTGCTATAACTAATGAACAAAGCTAGGCGATATACTCTGTGTTTAATGACACTTTTGTAATTTGCATTGCACCTTCAAGAACAGCTAGAACAGCAAAACAAACTTAAGACCAGGAAACAAATATTCTATACCAAAAGTCATCAGATATAATTCTGAGCTATAATTCAGCTTCCACTGAGAAGAGCAACTACTCCTCCTCACATCCTCTTCTAATTACTAATGCAGTTTAGCAAAACCCACTTGTCTTAATGAGGCCGAGCCGGAAAGATATAACTCACATAGCTCAACTAGCCCGTAGGAAAATCTGTAAATTTTTGAAAATTCTGTAATTTTTGAAGAATTTCAGCAGACAACATTGAAGAATATTCCAAAAACATTCCTGAGAAAGGAGATGAGAAGATGCTACATATGTAGTAACATTCAAGCTAATACAGATGAGAAAAAAAAAAAAAAGAGTGCTCCAGTCAAAAGTATGAAAACTCTGGGTGCAAACGAAGACTTCTGTAGCCCCAATACTAGGGCACAAACATGCATGATGACACAAATTCTGCTTGCTGTCTATATAGCACCTTAGAATCTGAAAGATTTATTTGTAGGAGACACAGAGAACATATGTTCCTGCCCCAAGATTACTGTATGTCCCAACTATAAGCGGGAAATTGAGACGTGCAGGTATCAATTGACTGATGCATGGCCATGTAGAGAGCTGGGTTTTGGCTGGCAAAGTCAAAAATTGGAACTGGATCTTCTGAGTCACATTATTAGTCACAGGCTACCCTTCCTATATCCTGGTACAAATTCTGGTTCAACTGTGTTATTCAGATCAAAAGAATGTCGGGCCATTTCACACGCCAAACTCCTCTGAAACGGCCCCACAAAGGAACTATTCTGAGGGGAGACAATGGGAACTTCTCCTGAATAACAGCAGCAGTTTCAGATCGAGAAAAGGAATACTCTTCCCTGATATTACATAACAAAATGCTGGCAGAAATGTTTAATTTACAAGTCAACAGGGAAGGCCGAGAGTTTCATGGTAGATTATTATTAAGATACATCTACACGATTACTTTCTTTGTTGCACTCAATATTCAAACACCACTTTGGAAAAAGAAGAGCACTTAAGTACCCAAATCTTTCCACCAGATTTTGTCCTGTCAATTTTTCATACCTAAGTCAGAGAATACAGTTCATTTTTTACCTATATGGAAAAATCCCTCTTACTCAAATGCCTCCTAA
This sequence comes from Leptosomus discolor, assembly GCF_034619465.1. Classification (NCBI taxonomy): domain Eukaryota; kingdom Metazoa; phylum Chordata; class Aves; order Leptosomiformes; family Leptosomidae; genus Leptosomus; species Leptosomus discolor. Next base: position 65,378,743 of record NC_141419.1, on the reverse strand, counting down.
AATCAATTTCCACGAAGTGTGGTAAAAAGCAAATTATCTCTACAAAAGAAAAAACTTGTGTCATCTGTTAGGCTTCCTATTGTATTTGCGTGCCTTATAAGACTTAGGAGAAGAACTACCTTCATTTTTGTACAGGACCAAGTACAGAGACAGGAGTTGAGTCCATAAAAACGAAGATGGATTTTAGAGACTTTTTTCTGTATAAGAACCACTGTGCAGACTGAACTCTTAATCTGCACACACCACTGTCGCAACAAAACGCTAACAAGAACTGCTTTTAAAGTTGTACAAGCCTTTCTCAGAATTCTACTGATAGCAAACAGTTTCATTTCCTTTCCATTTTTCGGTTGCTAAAGAAATTAAAGTAAGTAACTTAAAAATGTCTTTTGCTCCGGCTGAGAAAGCCACACACTTTCACGATTAAAACTGAATACCTTGTCCGCTTAGGAACAAGAACTCAAAAAAAAAAAACCCGAGAGGCTCCTAAGGCAAAATAATGAACAAACAAGGCAAATAAATAAATAAATACATGGATATATGCCAAAAAAAAAGTCCCCCCTCTCCCCACTTTTGGGACTTTGGAAGGTAACTGACAGCCACGGAGCGGCTGTCCCGCAGCCCCCCGGGGCTTGGCGTCGCGCCCCGGAGAAGGGAGCGGGCAACCCGCCGTCCCCAGCCCAGCGCCCTGGGCCCCGGCCCCGTCGCCCGCCCGCTCCGCGGGCCCGGGGGCTGCCGGACAGCAGGTGCCGCGGGCCGGGCTCCCCCCTGTGTCCCGAGGGCAGCGGCGGCCTTACTTACGCGGGGCGTCCCGGGCGAGGCTCTGCCGCCGCCGCCCGCGCTGCCGGGGAGGAGGCGCCGCTGCCCGGCCGCACCCGGGGCCGCACCCGGGGCCGCACCCGGGGCCGCACCCGGGGCCGCACCCGGGGCCGCACCCGGCTCCGCAGATGCACCGCCCCCGGGCCCCGGCAGCCCGCGGGACGAAGGAACAAAGCCGCGCTGGGGTGGCCCGGGGCAGCGGGGAGGCTGGTGCCCGGCTCCCGGGAGCAGACCTGCCCACCGGCAGCGATAGCAGCACTTGCTCGACGGGGCGGGGCGGGGCGGGGCGGGGCGGGGGGAGGGTGGGGGGTGGAAGGCGGGACCCCCGCGGGGAGCCCTGCGCGGCCCCGACGGCGCCCCGGCCGCGGGAGGGTGAGCGCCGGCCCCCAGCACCTCTCGGAGGGGAGCGGTGCCCTCTCCCGGCCGGAGCGGGGTTGCAGGCGGCAAGGTGCGAGCCCGCCGGCGGGGCAAGCGGGGCCAGGGCAGCCCCCGGGCATTCCCGCACAGCGCCCGGAGCCCTCCCCGGCCCGTCGGGCCGCGGTCCCGGAGCCCGCAGCACCCAGCCGGGCGCTGCCCGCGCAAGGGGCTGGTTGATGACGCTGCTGCCCAGTCACTCCAGGCGTGTTTGATGGGGCAAAGTACTTCGATCCCGACAGACCACACCACATTTTGGCTTTTGAGCCAAACACACACCATACGTAACTTCGGATATTGTTAAAATCGTCTTATAATGTTGATTCCTTAAGCCTCTTCTGACAACCTGTTTCACTAGCAAGGGCTAAAGATGCGGTGTTGAGTACGAGATTGGGGGTAGAGACTTACCAAGCTCCCTCTTGCTGCACTGTAACTTAACGCATGTCCTGTTTGCCGTAGATGGACAGCATACTTTTTTTGTAACAGCAGCATGTCAGCACAATGCTGTGGGGATGAAAAAAGTTTACCCAAGTGCTGTAAGCAATGCATGAAAGAATTGGAGTTTTACTGTGAAGCAGCAGCTGGAAGACTATGAAGGCATGTATTTCCTCAGAAATCTAAATATCTGGGAGACAGAGGAGAATAAAGGCAATCAGAGGAAGAGAAAACATAAAAGAGCTAGATCTGTTCCATCCAGAACTAGACCTTAAGTAGGGTTTAAGTATTAGTTTACTGAGCAATGCTACCTGTTTAAAATTTACTAAGCCAATAGTAAAAAATTGTTATCCAAGTCCTCCAAGAGTACCATCTGAGATGAATGCAGGTTCTGTCGCCATCCCTCTTTTCCATCCTGTACTCTTTTCCCCTATCCACAGGAATACTTGCAGGTTCTGTTTTTTAAACACAAAACAACTTGCAATGAGAATAGTAAACCCATGAACATCAAAAATCCATGTTGATAGTTTTTTAAAAATGTACACGGGAAACAACAACACAATTCAGACTGACGTTTTCCTTAGCTGATATTTGAAGGCCTACATGTTGCATATTCAACTAATAGGAAAGCTGTAGCCAAGTTGGTAAATACACTGAAAGCTCCTAGTTAAAAGCGCAAGATGACAACCTGACTCACATTTCATAATCAAAAATTCAAGCTTCTCAGTTACTGTCTTCTGACCAGATGTCCTTCACACAGTTAAACCCCTGTAATTCACTTGCCTTCACCCATCTAAACACATGATAGTTTCACTGGCACATTTGAAAATGAAGTATATTAGAGTGCTGCAACAGAGTGCAGGTCATGAAGGCACCTCCCTGAAGGAAAGAAAGAAGCCAGTAGAACCTCATTACCACACCTTGTGTTTCAGCAAGAGTTTCATGGCTTTACATGTTGTGTGTCCATCTCTAAAATTTAAAACTTTTCATTGGTTTGCTTTGAGTGGCTTATCATACAGTCAAATATCTGAGCAGAGTACAAGGAAGCAGGGACTCTTTGTGCTGTACTTGTCAGAACAAGCCCACAACTCTGAGATTGCAAAGATAATCCACCTTCTGGCTACGGTGCAATCAGGAGGAAAAACAAGAGATACAGAATGATGGGGTGCAGTGCCCCATGGCTTGCAATAATCTTACGGCACCCTTCCTCTACATCCAGCCCCAGCATACTTTACTGGAAGCATACATAAGGATTGCTTTACCAGTTGCTGTATTCATTTACCACTGAATATATCAAGCTATCCAATTGCATATTATCCAAGAAATGAAAACAAGCGTAAGTGCATTGGCAGCAGCTGTAGAACGTCAGGATTTCAGTTCCAAATTTTCCTAATTGAAAGAGTTACGAAAATAACTAGTTAAGAGTCAAAATTTAATTTACGTGATTTCCAACACTGTGTCGTATTACTCTAAGACACTTAGACCTCAGTTCCAGAGGAAACCACCTCTTGCACTTCCATCATACAAACGAGGATTTATGTAAGTTTTTTGTACGTGTTGGGATGATGCATGCAATGTGACAAGTTAGTTTTCCTAGACCATATTCAAATATCAAAGGAAAAAAAACCACATACACTTCAGAGGCTATCTGCAGATCGCATAGAATATCCTGGCATTAAAGTAAAGACTGTTACCTAGGACTTCATAGAATCATAGAATTATTTGGGTTGGAAGGAACATTTTACGGTCATCTAGTCCAGCCACCCTGCAGGGAGCAGGGATGTCTTTAGCTAGAGCAGGTTGCTCAGAGACCCGTCCAACCTGGCCTTGAGTGTTTCAGTGATGGGGCTTCTACCACCTCTCTGGGCAGCCTGTTCAGGCTTACATGTCACTGACTAATGTTTGCTCCATTTTTCATGGTGAGCAGAATGGTTTCTGCTTGAATACGTCCATGATTAAAACCAGCTTAAAGCAAAGAATCTGTGATGTGCCAACTACTACATTCAGAATTGGAATGTTTAAATGAATGCTTAGCTTTCAATACACACATGCAAAAAGTAAGATTACAAAATGGAAAGCATCATAGGCAAAGAGGCAGTAAGGTGTTTTGAGCTTGCTAATATTACTACTACTTACTTAGTACTTACTACAGTTTATCCTACCTCTCATCTTCTCACCCTGCCCCCCTCCACCCCCCAAGGGACACAGCTTGGAGAAACTTCTCCAACTTCTGAAATTACAGTCTTAATAAATGCTTACTAAAATGAGAAAAATGCTGAAATAATCCTTGCCTGAAGACCAAAAGTTGTGGTACAGTAAGCTCCAGAAGGCAAAGTAACTCTCATTGAAGATATTAAAAAAAAAAGACAAGCCACTTTAAGTAATTTTTGATCAGAGAATGTCATTGTAGCTAAAATTCCTATGTAGATAAGGGTTAAAATCACAAGTTACACTCAAACCTTTTTACAACATTGTGTTTTGACATCTCCTATATGCCTTTTCCTTCGTTTTTAAAGGGGATTGTAAATGAAAAATTATTGAAAACTACATACGGGGGTTTTTTTGGTTCTTTAGTTTTGCTTGCTTTTCAAGTGTAAAATGTGTGTGATCTTTACTGAAAATTTGCTCTGTAGCTACAAAATTTGTATTTTAAATCATAAACTGCTGTATCCTATAAAATCTGATGTTTTTCCATAAAATCTCTGATTTTCTTGTTTTGCAGCATTTCAGTAGTTTAGGTTACAGGGCCCAACCAAGGAATGTTGGTGAGAGGTAGACAGTGGTTATCCAGGAGCAACCTGAAAATGTTTCAGCTCGGTATCAAAACTGTAACCTTCGCACAAACTCTAAGTTCGAGTATACGCAAATCAAAATCAAATATTTGGCAAGATTTACTTGTGTTGCACAAGCGTTGTTAGAGGAATTACAGACCCTTTTTGTTTGCTTTTAAATGCAGAGATGTGAAAGAGTCTGAAGACTGATGATGGTTATTTGCTGGCAATAGCAGTGCCAAATTCACCATTGATGTGGACTTCTGCAGTATAAGGAGGGTGCTTCATCAGGCCAGGGTCAGAAAAATATTTTTAATCTATGAAAGGGTACATTTTATTTCTTTGTTTGCTTGTTTTAAGTAAGTGATGGCTCAAGCTTGCTTTAATGTGCTCAAAATTTTTCCTAAATGGTCTACTCTCTCACATTTAGTCAATTCATGAGATTTCAAACCTGAAGCAGAAATCCTTGGCAGAATGCTAAATGATCAGAAAGCATCAAGAAACCTATTCTTCATCAAAACTTTAGATTTTACATATGTAATGTTTCCATTTACTGCTGTGAGCATATGAACTGATTCATGCTGTCTCAAGTCCAGAATTCCATCAGTGATTAAACAGGAATGCAACTCTATAAGTAGGAACATATTTCATTTGAGAAGGGCTGGAGTAAGCTCATACCTTGAGATAGTAATAGAACTGAAACAACTCTCTTGTGATGGCTCATGCACTAAGTTATGGGTGAACTTGGCCTAGTACATACACAGGAAGACTATTTCTATCTTTTTTTATATCCATCCATTTCCCAGCACTTCTGCCACATCAATCAATCAATCAATCAATCAGTCAGAAATTGCTTGCTTTATTAGTCACTTCAGTATTACAGTTCCACAGGTCCTGCACCTGGGTGAGAGCAATCCCAAGCACAGATACAGGATGGGCAATGAGTGGATTGAGAGCAGTCCTGGGGAGAAGGACTCGGGGGGGGGGGCTGGTGGAGGAAAAATGGAATACAAACAGGCAATGTGCGCTTGCAGCCCAGAAAGCCAACTGCATCCTGGGCTACGTCAAAAGAAGCATGGCCAGAAGGTCGAGGGAGGTGATTCTTCCACTGCACTCTGCTCTGGTGAGACCCCACCTACAGTGCTGCGTTCAAGTCTGGGGCCCCCAGCATAAGACAGGGACCTGGTCAAGCGGGTCCAGAGGAGGGTCACGAAGATGATCGAGGGCTGAAGTGCCTCCCCCATGAAGACAGGCTGAGAGAGTTGGAGTTGTTCAGCCTGGAGAAGAGAAGGCTCCAGGGTGACCTTCTAGCGGCCTTCCAGTACTTCAAGGGGGCCTACAGGAGAGGTGGGGAGGGACTTTTCATCAGGGAGGGTAGTGATAGGATGAGGGGTAATGATTTCAAACTGAAAGAGGGGAGATTTAGATTAGGTATTGGGTAGAAGTTCTTTCCTGTGAGGGTGGTGAGACACTGGCACAGGTTGCCCAGAGAAGCTGTGGCTGCCCCCTCCCTGGCAGTGTTCAAGGCCAGGCTGGATGGGGCTTTGAGCAACCTGGTCTGGTGGAAGGTGTCCCTGCCCATGGCAGGGGGGTTGGAACTAGGTGATGTTTGAGGTGCCTTTGAACCCAAACCATTCTATGATATGATTCTATGATTTTCTGCAACAACAAAAAATAGAGTACAAATTTTGCATTCAAATACCATATTTTATCTTATTCAGAAAGACAATTTTGTTTAAAATATATATATTTATTATAGCAAGTAAACTTCAAAAACATAACCCAAGCTGTCTTATTTCATATGCTGTTGGCACCCTGATGGGAGCAGCCATAAAAACGATCTAGTTAGAAAGGGAAAAACACTGAACAGAAAAAGATGTTTGCTGAAATACTGACCAAGAAAGTGCCTGCCAGAGCATTATTGAGGAGCACATCTTTGAAGCACAGTGGGCAGCAAGAAACTGGAGACATCCTGAAATACCCTTGATATACAAAAAAACAAGTAAATGTAACAGCAATTTATCATCTGCAAAGGTGAAAAATAGTCTGGAAAAAACAGGAAAAAATCCTGAGGAAGTAGAAATTGGTAACTGCCATTGTCTGTTCTAACTGAAAGGCCAGAAAAACAGCCTGAAAAAAAAAAAAAATGGTCCAAGAAAACATCATTATCTATTTGCTGTCTCACATGGTGGTGTCCTATGCCTCCTTATGTCTGCAATACAAAAATAACTTCCTTTTTATTCAAAACAAAGCCTCTCTCTATGAGAACTTCCTTTTCTGTGAGATCTCCTAGACAGATCAGACCCTTGCTGAGAACACCTGGCTGCCTCCAAAGTCCATGATGCAGATCATCTTTGAAGCAAGACATCGCCCATTGTCATTTGGTCCTGCTTTTGGGTTCTGTTTCATTGGCCCAAATTCTGTGATCAGCTTATGTGTGTACTAATAGGTAATTAATTGTAAGTATATGTGCGGCTTTACTAGTGGTAATTTTGCAACAGCCTGTAATACTGAGATATATACTTGCTTTGTTATTGATTGCTATTAATATTGATTGATGTGACTGTTGAAATGTTTATTTTCTTTAATGGTAGTAATTTTGTAGGAACTCGTAATATGTATCTACTTAATTTACTAACCATAAGCATACCTGCTTTGTTAGTGGTTGTTTGTAGTAATCTGTAAAACAGTAAAGAAATTTAGGAAATAAAGCTTCCAAGTGCTTGGGTATTGAGGAATCCTGCAAACCCACCATTGTGATCTCTATGCACCTGCAGGATGTGTAACCCTTTCAAGTTGTGACACACCCCTGTTTCACTGGTCGTTTGGGCTCCAGGTAAGTGCCCCTTTCTATGTGACCATCAAAAAGTTCCATTTGCAATGAGTCATGTCCTCATTCACCTGGAAGTTAGTCTTTAAACTGTGTAAGACAGTGAACATACACAATCTATAAAAAAGCCACCTGGGAGATGCTGCTTATGACTTCATCACTGAAATTCTTAATGGGTTATCAAACACCAGGTGCAGCTAATAACGCTAAATAAGGGAGTGAGCACACTCCATTCCTCATCCTGTGTGTATTTCTGTATGCAGGTGTCAAAGCTTACTGCATTACAATGACAAACTTCTAAATGGTGAAACAAACATTGGGTTGTGAAATGACTTTTCAAATGGTCACTTGACAGCCCAGCATTACTTCAGAGCAAGGAAATACACTTTATGACATTGTTACACAAGTTGCAGATGATGATGGCAAACAACAAGAAAGTGTTCCATTTAGGAAGGAGAAAAGTATACCACATTATTTCAATTTACACAGAAGACTGTAGTCTACTACATTTTGTAACCACCTAAGAACAACCGTGTCTATTAAATAAAACTGTTTCAGTTTCAGAAGCCTTCCATGACCAAACACCAATTCTTTAAATGCAACCGGTTCAACTTCAGCACAACAAAAAGAACATGTCTAAGATGTAATAAGCAACAAAACAGTTTTTAATCAGAAGTACAGAGAAAGCCAGTAATACTAGCTGAAACCCAATACCTAATCAATCCAGATCTCCAAGAGCCAGAGATAATCATCATCTATTTTCACTTCATTTGATAGCGAAGATATGTAGGATAAAATAGAAGTGTATGTATCAGTTTCTTCATAAGAGTCACTTTAACATCTTTTTGTGAATTCAGACGGTGATGCAGCAAACCTACCAGATCTTAAGTTCCCTTTCAGCTGGGGAAACAGCACGATAGCTCACAAAATAGTTGAGGTTTGGGAGCTCATCTAGTAGCTATCCTTCCCCTCCACTCCCACATATTCAACTCCCTGAGCAGCAAGGCAAAGATGGGGCTGACAATTTAATAACATAACCCCGTGGTTACGTTAGCACTCTGCTCCTTCTCCCAAGTGAAATATGGAACTACTGCCTCTCACCCACATGGGAGGGAGCATCCTCTTTTTCTCAGTGTATACTAGTGACACAAACCCAAGATTTATGTGCATCCACCTGGAGCAGCAAGTCTCAAACAAGTTCAGGGTTGGCTGGGAGTTTGTCATCCCCTCAGTCACAGTTTTCCAACATAGGATGCCAGGGATCCCAGGGCCCATCATTGGTGTTGAAGACAGAAGCGAGAAAGGCATTAAATGTCTCCGCTACTTCCACGCCCCTATTTGTCAGCTGACCAACCTCATCAAGCAACAGACCAATGTTATCTCTGATTCTCCTTTTCATAACCTTGTTTCAGTTTCTCAGTTTTGAAACACTCTACATAGCTGAATCATAACACTAGACCATATATGTTTCAGTATTTTCTATTTTCTTATCATTAGTTACTTGACTTTGAACAACTCAAGCAATACAATTTAGCAAATTCTAGCAGCACAGTCTTCAAAGAGTATCTGTTGAAACACAAAGGTATTCACCCTCAAGAAGTTAGAATGTGTAAGTGATCTAGCAATAAAAGTTTCACTCACTAGCAGAATTAGTCCAGGGAAAAGAGATCAGTGTCTTTCCTGCGAAATGTTCAGTTGAAAGCTTGATAAAATCAAGTGACCAACCAGCTCATCTCTCCCTTTCTCCCATGTAATTCAGGTGGCTGACCACAGTAAAGAGAAGTGCTGAATTTACTGTTCTTTTTAAAATCCAGTCTATTTCTAGTTGCATTTAAATAGAGAAGCCTCTTTTCTGGCAACCCTCTATGCTAACTATGCTCCTGAGCCGTAACAATATTCAGGGGTAAAGAAGTGTTCCCACTTTCATAAACAGCTGCAAAAATGCTTCTGGTGAAAAGGATGTCAAAAAAGTATCAGGCACGCTTTTTGTCTGTAACTGTCTGCTCTGGGAAAAGATAATTTCTTAACTATATTTCAAAGATAAATCAACCTGGTAATTCCCAAATTACCTAGAAGTCAAGGACAATGCCATGTGCAATAAATCCTCACTTTTGTGTGTAAGCAGAATATATAAAGTATAAAGAATATCCTCTCCCCAAGCAGGACATCCAGCATTACATTCCTTCCAATCCAATGCACAATTAACTATTTTAACTGTTTCAGATCATGACATTCCACCTTGATGCTTCAAAATAGTAGATTCTGGGGTATAAGGTAATGCACTGCTGGAAAAATACATTTTCATATAAATAAATTCAATTTTCAACTGTAAAACAAAAACATGCATGCTTGGCACTGCACTAATGCTTTTTAAACATTTACCAGCACAGAGATGCCACTGCAAACGGTTACCTGAAAGAACTCTTTTTCCTACTATTTTATTCAACAAGTAGCCTATTAAAAAAGCCAAAATTTGAAGTTTTATATTAATATTATAATTAAATAAAATCAGAAATTAACAACAGGCACCACAGTGGTAATAACAGCATCCTATTCCGGCTGCTCTGTAACTTAATTATGCAGGTACTGTAGAAAAACTTGCATAATGAAAATAAATTTTACCAGATGGCAAAAAAAGAAATAATATTAATTTTCGTAACAGACAAGAGCAGACACACAAAGAACAGACAATTTTGGCCAGCAGACTAGGTGTCACCTGCACAAATACTAGCTGTCAATGCAGGAGTAGTGAAACCAGTAGAAGTCGTAATACAAATAAATATTTCTACTCAAGTAGCAGAAAATCATTTGGCCAGTCAGATGAAAGTCTTCAAAATCTCATTTTAGTAGTCTTGTTAGAAATTAAGAGCTTAAATAGCATTTGTTTTTCCATGTTTTGATCAGATTCCCATTTGTGTAGATGGTATCTTGCACCTGTTTCCAGCTCTACCGTGGCAAACTCACTTGGTAGAATAACATGAATGGTAAATATCATAATAAATCGAATTACCACAAGATCATAGAATCATAGAATAGTTTGGGTTGGAGGGGACCTTTAAAGGTCATCTAGTCCATCCCCCCTGCAGTGAGCAGGGACATCTCTAATTAGATCAGGTTGCTCTGAGCCCCGTCCAACCTGGCCTTGAATGTTTCCAGGGATGGGGCTTCTACCACCTCTCTGGGCAACCCATGCCAGTGTTTCACCACCATCATTGTAAAAAATGCCTTCCTTATATCCTGTCTAAATCTATCCTCTTTTAGTTTAAAACCATTACTACTTGTCCTGTCACTATGAGCCCTGCTAAAAAGATTGCCCCCATCTTTCTTAGAGGCCCCCTTTAAGTACTGAAAGGCCGCAGTAAGGTCTCCCCAGAGCCTTCTCTTCTCCAGGCTCAACAACTCCAACTCTCCCAGCCTGTCCTTATAGGAGAGGTGCTCCAGCCCCATGATCATCTTTGCGGCCCTCCTCTGGACCCACTTGAGCAGGTCCATGCCTTTCTTGTGCTGGCGGCCCCAGAGCTGAACACAGCACCGCAGGTGGGGCCTTACCAGAGCAGAGCAGAGGGGAAGAATCCCCTCCCTCAACCTGCTGGCCATGCTTCTCTTGATGCAGCCCAGGATACAGTTGCCTTTCTGAGCTGAGTGCACACTGTTGGCTCATAGCCAATTCTTTAGCCACCAGTGTCCTCCGAGTCCTTCTCTGCCAGGCTCCTCTCAATTCCTTCATCCCCCAGCCTGTAGGGGTACTGGGGATTTCCCTGACCCAGATGCAGGACCTTGGACTTAGCTTTGTTGAACTTCATGATGTTCACATGGGCTCACTTTTCAAGCTTGTCCAGGTCCCTCTGGATGGCAACCTGTCCCTCAGGCATGTCAACTGCACCACTCAGCTTGATGTCATCTGCAAACTTGCTGAGGGTTCACTCGATCCCACCGTCTATGTCATTAACGAAGATATTAAACAGCACTGGTCCTAGCTGTGGATGTCATCTACCTGGACTTTAGTAAGGCTTTGATACAGTCTCCTACAGCATTCTTCTAGGAAAGCTGGCAGCTCATGGCCTAGACAGGTGCACACTAAGCTGGGTTAAAAACTGTCTGGATGGCTGAACACAGAGAGTGGTGGTGAATGGAGTTCAATCCAGCTGGTGGCCGGTCACAAGCGGTGTCCCCCAGGGCTCAGTACTGGGACTGGTCTGTTTAATATCTTTATTGATGATGTGGATGACGGGATTGAGTGCTCCCTCAGTAAGTTTGCAGACGACACCAAGCTGGGGGGGAGTATTGATCTGCTCAAAGGTAGGAAGGATCGACAGAGGGACCTGGACAAGCTGGACTGATGGGCCAAAGCCAACTGTATGAGCTTCAACAAGGCCAAGTGCCGGGGTCCTGCACTTGAGTCACAACAACCCCATGCAGCGCTACAGGCTTGGGGAGGAGTGGCTGGAAAGCTGCCCAGCAGAAAAGAACCTGGGGGTGCTGGTCGACAGCCGGCTGAACATGAGCCAGCAGTGTGCCCAGGTGGCCAAGAAGGCCAACAGCATCCTGGCCTGTATCAGCAATAGTGTGGCCAGCAGGAGCAGGGAGGTGATCGTGCCCCTGTACTGGGCACTGATGAGACCACATCTTGAGTAGGGTGTCCAGTTTTGGGCACCACAGTATAGGAAAGACACTGAGGTGCTGGAGCGTGTCCAGAGAAGGGCAATGAAGCTGGTGAGGGGTCTGGAGAACAGGTCTGATGAGGGGCGGCTGAAGGAACTGGGGCTGTTCAGCCTGGAGAAGAGGAGGCTGAGGGGAGACCTTATCGCTCTCTACAACTACCTGAAAGGAGACTGTAGTGAGGCCAATGTTGGTCTCTTCTCCCAAGTAACAGGACAAGAGGAAATGGCCTCAGGTTGTGCCAGGGGAGATTTAGATTGGGTATTAGGAAAAATTTCTTCCCTGAAAGAGTGGTCAGGCTGCTCAGGGAGGTGGTGGAGTCGCCATCCCTTGAGGTGTTCAAAAGAAGTATAGAGGTGGTGCTTAGGGACATGGTTTAGTGGGGGGCTGGGTAGTGTTAGGATAATGGTTGGACCTAATGATCTTCAAGGTCTTTTCCAACCAAAATGATTCTACCTTAATTTCATTTGAATCAATTTCCCTTTAGAAGAAAAAAAAAATCTATTTTCTAGATAATTGTAATTCATAAATGTATACGCACTATTTAAAAAACTAAACACATTTTTCCATATACATAAGCATGCACTTGTTTTCTTGGAAGTCTGAAATGGAGATGATGCAGTGAGAGAAAACACAATGTAGACAAGTTTTATCAAATGCACGGGTGGTTTTATACCTATATCCAAGTATGTGAGATGGGTTATTAACCTTAAATAAGGACAGTGACACATACAAATTAGACAAACCTCAATTACTTTCTGGTAAATAAAAACTGAAAATTGTTGACTGTTTCTCTAAATCAAATAATGACTTAGTATTGGATACATAAAACAGTCTTTAAAAGTTACATAATTTTGTAATAAGACTTTAGAATTCAACTCTTCGGAAAACATTGTGTGGAAAATCTTGAAAATATCCTTCCTTCTCTGTCTTCAGTAATTCAGCCTATTCAGAAACACAGTTTGGAAGACAGAACTTCAACAGAGGGGCTTACTTTGAAAGTCACTATTATAGTATAAAAAATTACCAGGAGAGCAGGTCATGTATTTTAAGTCCACATTATTTTTGTGACAATTCGTTGTCATGGCTGTCAGTCAGTTGCTCGTATTAGTTTCAATGGTCTCTGCAAGACCATTACTTTTGTTCTCTTCTAGGTAAGTAGCTCTTTTCTTAGTAAAAGTAGCAAACAGTGTATCCATCATTCCCAAAACTTCTAGTAGTTCCTCTTGATAGTCAATCTCTTTTCCTATGGCCTCCTGAAGTTTCAAGAACTGTCTATCAACAATCGCCGACTGCCCAACCACAGGCTGATAAATGTCTGTGAAGAAAAAAGCCAGTTAAGAATCCACATACCTATAAAAGCGTGAAAATTACATTAGCTAGCTAGAGATGCTTTTAAGGAGTCTGGCACAAGTCCAACATTGTGGACAGGTAAGACAACTTTTAATGGTGTTCTGAAAACAGTGTTAATTATTGGTATGCACTCACAGTAACAGTAAGTCAAACTAACAGAAACAGAAGCTTTTACAACCTCAAATACTATTTTTTACCTCAGTGGAGAAGGAGAAGTTACTTGTACTATGTAAGAATAGAAACATCAAAGATACTTCGAGACCATGAGGAGCTTCCTGCAGCCGGTGCAAATCAGATACTAACTGCAGTCAAAGTTATCTGGCAGTATATCTTTTCGGATCATTATCTTAACACTGAGTTCATACTTATAAACAAACCCATAAAGGTTCGGTTACTTAAAAATGCAGCACTTTTTACCTTATTCCCAAGCTAGCTATGTGTCTTGCAGAATCTTTTTTGTGTTGTACTTACCAGTGATCATATCTGCAACAGTCACTAGTACAGGAGTAAATCTAGGTTCAATCACACGCCTGCAAAATTAGAAGACATCCCAATTTTACTGGTTTTGCAAACTGCACTCCTTCTCCTACCAACAAGCAGCTTTCTCATACACACATACATAAAACTTTTTCTTCATGAAAAGACAACTCAGAACAGAGGTCAGAGATGAGAGTCAAAAAAACCTACATGTGTGGTATTCACCCTCCTCCTTTCAGGAAGGCAGTGGGGGTTGGAGGACTGGCAAAAGTCTTAGGTACATGAAGACAGGAGTTTCATCAAGGATACAGAAAACAATAGACTAAGGATAAAACGTCTGGCAAAGAAGTAAAATATACTTTCTCATACTATCAGCAAAATTTTGTGCTAACAGGTAAACTACTTCAGTACTGTCCCAGACCTTGATATCAGAAAGCAGAGGGCATGTGAGATTTCAAGAGTTCCACTAGTGGTCTGTTGAGGCTCTATGGCAAAAGGTACTAAGAACTATAGGTCTCAACACAGTCAGAGAGAACTCAGGTTAAAATAATACCTTGCCACAAAGGTAAGAAGGAGATTGATTTGCTTCTCATCTCGGCCTGCAAGCGCACTCCTCAGTGTTCCTCTGCGATGTAGTTCCTGCATGACTGCAACCGTAACTTCAGGAGTATAAAGCCTGATAGGTGGCTGGACACATATAACAACAGCTTAGTACCAAAGCAACATCTTTACACACAAAACAGGGATGGTATCAGCAAAACCAAAACAGAACCCAGACAAGTTTGATTCCTTTCTAGTTACACACTGAAATAAAACTCGTTTGACATACAGAAAAAATCCACATCAGATGACAGCAGGCAACTCTGAGAAGACAAAAACCAATGCCCTACCTCCAGAACTGCATCAAGGGCCTTGGAAGACTGAAAGCTCTTCAGCAGCTTGTCATATTTCCTCAAAACACGTTTTACAGGCTTACTGACACAGAAATCTTCCTAGAATGGAAAGACAAGCTCAGAATAAGACACCCACAGACACACAATGGGTTAGATGTACTATCATGAACAAGCTTATGTCTCTGTACTTCTCTCCCTTCCCTTTCTTCAACTTGGCACACTCCAAAAAAAAAAAAAAAAGAAAAAAAAAAGAAAGAAATTTAAAAAAAAAAAAAAATAAATTTTGCAGAGTGCTTCAGTATACATTTTCTCACCCCCCTATACCTGTTTTGGCATGTAAGTTCTTCCTTTCACATAGGTTCTATATGCTGGTTGTCTCTTCTTTTGAGATTTTTCTTTCTTTTCTTCAGGTTTCCTATGTTTAACATTTAGCACCCCATTGGTCATGCCTACAACTATGGTTTCATCTTCAGGCTAAAAAGAAGAAATCACAGGTTAGGAACCTAGTGTTTTATTCCATTATCCATGCTTTACCATTGTAACGGGTCTGCGTGGCAAGGTTTTGGTAGCGGGGGGGTTACAGGGGTGGCTTCTGTGAGAAGCTGCTACAAGTTTCCCCTATGTCGGATGCAGCCAATGCCAGCCGGCTTTAAGACGGACCCGCCGCTGGCCAAGGCCGAGCCCATCAGCGACAGCGTTTTTTGCCTCTGTGATAACGTATTTAAGAGAGTGAAAAAACCCCTTGTTGTGCAGCAGTAATTGCAGCGAGTGAGAGGAGTGAGAATATGTGAGAGAAACGTCCTGCAGACACCCAGTCAGTGCAGAAGGAGGGGGAGGAGATGCTCCAGGCGCCGGAGCAGCGATTCCCCTGTGGCCTGTGGTGAAGACCACGGTGAGGCAGGCTGTCCCCCTGCAGCCCATGGGCGGTGGAGCAGATGACTGCCTACACCCCGTGGAGGGCCCCCACGCCGGAGTAGGTGGATGCCTGAAGGAAGCTGTGACCCCGCGGGAAGCCTGCATCGGAGCAGGCTCCTGGCAGGACCTGTGGCCCGTGGAGAGAGAGAAGCCCACGCTGGAGCAGGTTTGCTGCTAGAGACCCCGTGAGGGGGGCTCACGCTGGAGCAGTTGGTTCCTGAAGGACTGCACCCCATGGAGGAGACCCACGCTGGAGCAGTTCATGAAGAACTGAACTCGTGGGAAGACTCACGTTGGAGAAGTCATGGAGGACTTTCTCCCGTGAGGGGGACCCCACATTGGAGCAGAGGAAACATGTGAGGAGTCCTCCCCCTGAGGAGGAAGAAGCGGCAGAAAACAACAGTGTGATGAACTGACCCCAACCCCCATTCCCTGTTTTCCCCCTGTGCCGCTGGGGGGAGGAGGGAGGAAAATCAAGATCAAAGTTATGCCCAGGAAAGGAGGGAGGGGTGGGGGGAAGGTGTTTTAAGATTTGGGTTTATTTCTCATTACCCCTCTCTGAGTTAATTGGCAATATATTACACTTTTCCTTTAATGGAGTCTGTTTTGCCCGTGACAGTAAATGCTGAGTGATCTCCCTGTCCTTATCTCAACCCCACAAGCCTGTTGTTTTTTTTTTTTTCCTCTCCTCTCTCCTGTCCAGTTAAGGAGGGGGAGTGATAGAGTGGCTTTGGTGGGCACCTGGCATTTTGGCCAGGGTCAACCCACCACAACCATGGAGATTTTTAAATTTTTACACTTCATGATAAGGCTCTAATAACAGTATCATAGAATAACTTAAGCCAGAAGGCACCTCTATGAGGTCCCATGGTCAAACACCTTATTCAAAACAGAGACAGCTTCAAGGCTATGATCATAAGCAATATTATCCATCTAATCAACCTTTAACAAATACCTAGAGGGACTACAGCCTGACTAGCGAAGCACACTCAAATATGTATTAATATCCTTCTGTTAAGTATAAACTATGACAGGTTTTGGGTTTTTTAATGGCGTACAACTGCCTTTGGCTATTACGTGCCATACAGCAGACAGGAACACCACCGATGAGAAAGCTACCATGGAACAGCAGAATTTTGAGAAACAAGTGAAAGTTGTTCAAAATACCAGTCACATGTATAATTTCACCTACATAACAAAGGTGGCATGTATTTGGTGCTAAAGGTTATAATTTTTAATGATGCACCAGAGAAAAATACTGACTTCACATATAAAATGGTGAGTTCTGACTTGTTACTATTAACAGATAATTCTATGAAACCATTAAACATTGGCTGAATGCTGCTGGTTAGGAAAAAAAAAAAAAAAAAGAGAGAGAAAAAGTGTTAAGAATTACTACAGAAGAAATAAAAACTAAGAAGTCACATTATGCCACTGCATAAATCCATTGTTTATCCACATCTTAAATCCTATGCAAGTCACTCTCAATAAAACAGTAGCAGATTCAGAACAAAAGAAACTCCAAAGAGAATCAAAGATCGGCTTGATTTGAGACAGAGCTCTTCAGCATGGGGAAAAAAAAAAAAAGACAATTGAGGAGGGATATGATAAAAGCCTAAGGAATTTTGACAGGTATTGATGCAGATCAGCTGGTCAATGTCTCATTTAGGGGCATCAAATGAAGCTAATGAAGGTTCAAATGGAACAAAAGCAGACAATTCTTCACGTAAGTACCAGAAATGCAGAACTCCTTGTCAAGAAAACCAGCGAAGGTTACAAGTTTGTCCAAGCTCAAGGAGAGACTAAGCAGGTTTCTGCAAGATAAATTCTTTGAATTATACAGAAATTACACTCTGACGAGCTAACTGCTCATCTGAAAATGAGTTTGGAGTTTTAGAGAATATCAGGAAACTTATCATACACACTTGCCCTGTTATAGTTTTCCATACACATCTACTTACGGCTACAGTTGGAAACAGCATCTGGAATTAGACCGGCCTTTGGTTTGACCCAGTAGAGCCAGTCTTACATTCTCATACGATCATTTAAAATTCAAGGGTTTTAGTCAACAGGAAACAAAAGGTTATGGTGCAAAAGACATATACACAGCTCTAGAGATGCCAATCTGCAGGCATTGCACATTTTGCAGCTGCTGTAGAGGCTTAAAGGATATGGAGCTTTTTCGGTTCTGCATTCTTCAGCTCAAACAAAGTAATCCAAAACTCATTTAGCTCCAGCTCCCTAGAGGAAATGAAGAAAGGAAGACATCCTCTTCATACATATCCCCTCCTAGGTTCCAGAAGAGCAGGAAAACAGTAAAGTAGCCAAGGTAGTAAAGATCCCTCACAGTCCCTTTTACATGTCCTTCAGAGGCTACATAAAAGGGTGATTACATGATGACAGCATTGTTTTAAAAAGTGGTGTTAGTCTCCAAATTTCTGGCCAGCAGGCCACTTACCCATTTGAACTCAAATGTTTCAGAGAAATCAGTCTTTGTTTTCTGTTTCGAAGACAGTAAGACGGACTTGATGATCTTAGAGGTCTCTTCCAACCTAATCATTCTAAGATTCATGCCTTGGCAAACAAGTTTGTTTATGCTCATAGCTCAGGCCCTCTCCTCTTTTCTTCCTCATACCAACCTGACAGCAACAACTTTTAAGATAGGTTCATTTTATTCTAAATTCCTCAACAAATTAACTACTTTTTTCTTTTACCACACAAGAGAAATCACAAGGCTTCTGAAAGGCAAAAAATCAGTACAATAACGTCAGAAGACATCCCTTCTAAACAGAATACTTCCCCTGTGATACATACTGTCTTTGATAAACACACAATCTTGTACAGATCTAATCAGGCAACATCCAATATTTGAATGTATTAACTGTAAAACAACTTAATGCATTTTTTACTGAGGAATATATTCAGTCATCCTACTTTGCATGTACAGCATTCTTACTTAGAATTACTTAAAAGTGACTTAAAAGGTATCAGTAATTACCTTGTCTAAAAAGATTTCTAATGCACTTACCGACAATGCAAGACTGAGGATGGATGTTGCATAGTTAAAGCTGTGGACGACTTTGTAGGAGGTAGTACTGTAAATCTTCACATGCCTATACAGAAGAGTAATGATTAAAATCTCATTACTAAAGCCTTTCTGTAGACACTTCACAGGAATTTCATCACTCTCAACTTCTATAGATCATTTAAGGAAACTTGAACATTTACACAAAGCATTCTTCAAACTACCACTAATCTTCTTGATTATGACATGGCCTGCAACAGAAAGGTTCTTTTAAAAGAAGATACACAAAACTTAAGAAAGGATTACTCTTACCCAAAAAAAGATGAAAATGGGGCAAGGACAAAAGAAGAAATTGCAGACAGATGTAGCAACTACCCGACTTCAGCACTGCTTATTAGGAAACACTAAGACACCATTTCTTCAAATTTGTTCTTAAAGTTTAAATGTAAGATCTATTGACAATTTATGGAAGTAAATCCATAGATATTCTTGCATCTGTCTGCTCTTTAATCATTTGGTTGAAGGTAGGAAATACTTAACAACTGGGAAAACAAAATATTATCTTACAAGTATAAACTTTACTGTTGTGAGCACCGAATGACAAATAGCTGCACAGCTAGTGTGATCCTTCAGCTTATGCTTTGTAATCACAAAGCCTGAGGAAGCCTAGGAAGTACAGGAGGGAGTGAGGAAAGAAACAGACCGCTGTCGTTTCCGATCACTTCATATTTGTAATGTCTCAGAGACAACAGATTGAGTACCGGTACTGAGCAACTCAACGCAAACAAACAAACAAACAAAAAAGGAAAAAAAACAAGGAGGACACATGTCACCTGTGCATCTTCAGTACAAAAAGCAGTAGCACACAGACACAAAACCCAGGCTCTTTAAGGTGAATACTGATACACTTTAAGATATTTAAACTGTATTAAAGTTAAGAACAGTTACTTTACAGAGACAGCAAAGATCAGTTTAGAGATTCCGAAAAATGAATGCTTATTCAGAAGTTCATATGCATTCCCAAACGGCACATGCAACCTTTACTGACATTCAAGCTAATAAAAGGAAAAGACTAACTTATACCACAGTAGGTACCTTGGCCCAAAGACATGTTTTCAAGTAAGTTATACCTCTTAACAGTTAAAAGTGTTTAAGCCCAAAAACATGCACAGATTCACAATGATGTATAATAACTTTCAAAGGAAAAAAGTCCTGAAGAATTTAAATCACAACAAAGCCATGAAATATACTAACCTGTCCAGGGATCCTGACAATAACCTTTGACCAGAGCTGTTCAGGCATAAACAAGTTACAGTTTTATGGTGATTTTTAAGTGAAACTAGTAATTGTCCGCCTTTTAGTACATCCCAAACTTTGACATATCGACCTCCTGTAAGAAGGAAGCACACAAAACAATTTGATGTATGTACTCATTTACAGGTCACTGGAGAAGTTTTCACAGAGTGATACAGTGCCTCCTTCATAACATGGAGTTGTCTGTACCTACTCACCATCCCCATCCATTATGACTATCTCCAGGAACAAGACACATTACAAGCCTGCTCTTTCTTAGGCCATTCTGCAGGCATAGCTGAACGATCCAACATACCCCTTGCCAAAAAAAAAATTTTTAAAAAAATCTATATACCACTGGGTTACAAGACCTCTGATGCAATGGCAAGAAAAGTCTAAAAACCTTGTCACCATTAAGAGAAAGATACAGTCCCATCTTTGTACGTTCATTCCTTCACTTTAGTACTGGGCTAATTATCTTGTCATTAAAAATGTCCTTTTTTTTTTTTGACCAACTAAAAGAAAGTCAAATCAGAGACAAAAAGACCTCTACCTTCACCCTCCAGAACACGAGATTCCCAAAGAAGATCTTTGAGAAATCCAGCTGTTACACCACTGACCACTTCATTATCAACAGCAAACAACACACAAGAAAGAAGCAGACAAAGTATTTCTCAAATTAGGGCCACAGAAAAGAAATCTGATTTTATTGAAATACCTGCAGATACTAGAAGCCCACCAGAAGGGAACAGAAGGACGCTCTCCACAGGCTGGCCATGTTCTATTGTCATGACACTACTTTTTGTTCGTGCATCAAATAATTTCACAGTGTGATCATAGGAACCTGTAAACAACACCATAAATAGCTTCAGTTTCATAATTTCAATTATTTCAGGAAATAAAACAGCCACGTCCTACGATCTAAAAGGAGCTCCTGTCAAACGGAAACAGTCGTAAACCATACACTTAGAACACCTTGTGGTTTACCTTGGTTAATTTACAGCCTTAAGGCAACTAAGTCTTCTAATTCTAGCCCTTCTCATTCTAGCAACGTATCAGGCCTCAAAAGTAATTTAATTCTTAATTTTATTTCCCTTCCATTAATCAAATTTATTTATTACAAAAAGTATCAGGCAACCTGATGAAACCTAGTCTCCTGTGCCTCCTGAAGTAAGGAATACTATTATTTTTATAGCAATTTACCACAGATTACCATAGAAATCTACCGCTAGGAAAACCGAAAGCAACTGCTTTCTAATAACTCTTTTCACACAACCTTTCATTTTTGAGTCTGACAGTTTGGGGCTGTACAAACTACAATGGAATTAGTGTCCTCCTCCAGAAACCTGATAAAACACTTCAGTCAATCCCAATTTTCCTAAAACAAAGGCCAGACAGAACAGTCCTGTTAACCCAAATAGGCTAAAGCAAAAATGTTAAAAGTTAGTTCACTCAGTTTCCCTACAAATATCAGTGTCAAGCTTAGAAAACAAGCAAAAAGAAAAAAATACAGTAGGCACTGAGTAGGAAGACAGATTCTGCATGTTCAAAATATAATAAACAAGATCCTACTGCATCAAAAACTATCTTTCTGCATTTTTCTTCAATTCAATCCAAAAAAAGTGTATATAAAAAATAAAAACAAACCTGTTATAAAGACATCTGCATTCACTTTACTTGCGCAGCCGCATCTCACATAGTCAGTATGTTCACTATATGAGACGATTTCTGTAGCATTCGGAATATCCCACAAATTTGACGAATAATCATCACCACCAGAAAATACTCGGTATTTATCAAACAGGAAACCCACTACATGAACAGGTCTAGAAACCAAAGTCCACAATACCCAAAGTTAAAATACATACTTTTTTCCAGAAAAGTTAGTCTGTATGAAGAGCTTATTATTCTCTCTAACTTAAAAGTGCAGTGTTTACTGTTTGAAGGTACAAAGCCTCACTTTAGATGCATAAAATCTAAAAGAGGTTTTAATTTCCAGCCAGAAGATGGTCATGCTGATAGAGCTTATCTTAAGCTTACCTAAGCACTGATATAATCTGCCTTAAAAGTTTTACAGGTCTACTAGAGGCTCATTGAAAAGCTGTAAATTCTGCATCTGTTACTTAGAAGACTGTGTACTAGCACTGTCCTTTAGAAAAAAATATATAATAGTGAATTTTAAGTATGACTGGGCTGGACATTCTTCTTGTCCTTTAAAATCACTGTTTAAATCTGTATTATCAGCAGAGAATGACTGACAGAAAACACAGATACCCTAAATCTTTTTACAGTTAACCTAGTGGTTAGGACATAAATTAATACCTGATCTACAAACACAGACCTCAAACAGAAACACTCCTAAGGTCTGCCTGTATGCTTCCCAGTGAAAGGGGGTTTGTTGTTGTTCTAGATAGATAAAACATGTATTGGTCTTCCACAGCACATCAATCTGTTTAATCTAAGCATTACCACTGTCGTCTTCTCACTGGTACATCAGAACTCCTAACTCCTTCCCCACTCCAACCCCACTCCACCATCACATCCTTTTCCTGTTTTGTTTTTTTTTAAAGGATTCCTACTCTTCACTGTTTTCGTTTAGCCACTTTTTAGAACTCTTTTCCTGCCAGCATCAAATAAAATGTGCTTATCAGTGCCACACAGTCACAAGACTATATCTACACGACATATTAACAGACACATACCTGAATTAGCAAATGTATGTATTCTTTCATGTACTCAATTTGTATTTAGAATTTATTTTAAAAATCACTCAAATTTGAATTAAATTTTAAAATCTACTTTTCAGTAAGATCTACGTGAGATAGTTGCAAGAAACACAGACTAGTATTAACCAGACATGCAAAGAAGACATATACAAATACAGCAAACAAGCTTATGCACAAAAAGAAAAAAACAACACTGTCTTACTTTGTATGACCCTCAAACTGTCTCAGCGGTGCTCTTCCACTGATGTCAAAGAGGCGAATGCTCCCTTCCTCGCTGCCAGCAACTAGCAGGTTGCCATCATCTCTGTATGTGGCACAATAAGCAGCATCTTTGAAGCGAGAAAACGTTTTGATCGGTTCTTGAGAGTAACGACCATAAATGTGGATCTACCAAAACAAGAAGACATTAAGTTTGCTCACACGATACCAACTGAAGGATAAGAACGTAAAAACCTCAGAAAAACCACTTACCCTTGAAGAGGCTGTGACAGCATAGTTATATGGAGGAACTGGGGAGAAGTCAACTTTATTTACTGCACCAAATTCCTTAATCTGAACAGGTGTCTAAAATAATTGTGACAAAGATCATTAGATACACATCAGCACACTATCAAAAGGGAAAACAGCAAAACAAAACCTAGTCTTCCTACAGACAGCTCAAAACTCCATTTAGAAACAAATAATTTTTTAAATACAATCCTATAGAGTTTCTCTTCTGCTAGGCTACTTCTGCCCTTTTTTTTTTTTTTTTTCCCCAATTCTCACGTTACAATGGACCCCTTATTTATGTCCTTTAAGGAAAAAAACATCCTTATTCACTCACGCATGTTCAAAAATACTTTGATTAGTCTCGCGGAAGCAGTAAAAATAAATCTTCTAGGACAACAACTACGTCTGTTGGGCCACTTCGAGGCACAAGTCAGCGTCGTTTCCCAGAAAGCAGTCTAACAGGTCTCAGGGCGGTATCAAGGTGCCGCAGGCGCTGGTAGCACACGCTCGGGCCCGAGAGCAGACCCCCGCCGGGCACGGAGCACAGAGGCCGGCCCGCTGTCCCAAGGCCCCGCGCCGCGGGGGGCTGCCGCCTACCTTGTAGCCCCGCCAGTACACCGTGTCCTGCGTGATCTTCTCACCGAGCTTGGGGACCGCCTGAACCACCACCGGTTTGTAGGTGGCCATGGCTGAGCAGGAGAAGGACCGCCCGGCGAGGCGAAGGCCCGTGCGGCGCCTCCTCAGGGAGCGGCGGCCGCCGCCGAGTCGCCCTCCCGCCGGCGGGCCCGGGCCGGGGGTACGGCTCTCCGGGAGGAGCTCGGGGCGGGCCGCGCCACCCGCGCCGCCTCAGGGGGCCAAGGCCTCGCTACGCCCCGCCGCCGCGGCAGCTATGGCGATCCCCACGCCTGCCTCGAGGGGAGCCTACACGCTCACGTGGACAGGCGTCATCAGGGGGCGACCCTTCCTAGCCAACGGCCACCGCGGCGGGGCAGTAAGGCGTCACTTCCTCCTTCGCGGCGGCGGACGGAGTGGGGGCGCCCAGGTGAGCGGGGGCAGCCGGCAGTGGGCCCGTGGGCCCGCTCTGCCGGAGGGGTTCCCCGGCGGCGGATGCTCCGCAGCGTCCGTGGAAGGCGGTATCGGCGCCGCAGCAGCCCGCCCTCGGGCCTTTCGTCCTGAAGCCGGTGGCCTGCAGCGTGGGGAGGGCGCGGCGCCAGGCCAGGCCAGGCCAGGCCAGGCCGCGCCGCCCGACCCAGCGTTAGGCTTCCAGAAAAGTGCCGGGTATTCTGGAGTGTTCTACTGTTACAGGTCTAAAAGGGGTTTGTCATTTTCTTCCGTGCGTGGTAGAAGCCTTTTATTTTACTTGGGTTATGAAGAGACTTAGAGTCATAAAGGAACATAATGTCACTTTGACTTTTTCTTCAGGTCTAATGTTTTTAGGTAATGAAGTAATCTCCTTATGGCTTGTTCCTGTCTTGGTATAAACGTTGTTGGTTGTGGTGGGGTTTTTTGTTGCAATCAGACTAATACTTTGAAATGTCGCTTAGATGAAACTCCTGCTGGCTTCATTACAGAATTTGGCTTAAATATCATTGTGATAAAATTTAAACGAAACATTTGGTCAATAGCTTGTGACTGCAGTAAGATTAGTATTTCACCAGGGTTTTGACTATCAAAGTCAAATGCCATAACCTTAAATGAAGCCAAGTTTGGTGTATTTTTATGCATTACTTCACCAGAATGCTGTTAACCTACGTTACCTGTGTTCAGTTGCAGGCTGTTCAAACATCAGGAGCTCTAGATACAGCTTGGTTGGCTGCAACTGCTCTTGGCTGGAAACTATGAAGAAACATTTTGCATAAAACTTTGACATGACTGAGGCCATGGCATCTTCAAACTTGGACGTTGGGGCCCAGTTAATTGTGGAAGAATGTGCCACAAGCTACAGCCTTCCACCCATGCAGGACATTAAAGTGGAGCATCAGCTTGACTCTAGCACAGAGGAAAGCCCAGCTCAGAGTGTCGCCATGGGAATGAAATTCATTTTGCCCAATAGATTTGATATGAATGTCTGCTCACGATTTGTGAAATCTTTGAATGAGGAGGACAGTAAAAATATTCAGGACCAAGTTAACTCTGACCTTGAAGTGGCATCTGTCTTATTTAAAGGTTGAACTTTATGGCACAATTAATTGTTATGTGATCCTGTTAAGCTGTTGTGTTTTTAAAAAAAGCCTCTGCCTTACCCGTGTGTTAGTCCGTAATAGTTTTCTAAGATTTGTTCCCTTAACATTTCTTACTATATGCTTAATGGATTATCAATGAAAAATTGATTTCCCCAAGATTATTTTTTTAATCACATTTTTAATTTTTTTTTTTAATTGAAAACATAGTGGCACAAAAA
This sequence comes from Leptosomus discolor, assembly GCF_034619465.1. Taxonomy (NCBI): domain Eukaryota; kingdom Metazoa; phylum Chordata; class Aves; order Leptosomiformes; family Leptosomidae; genus Leptosomus; species Leptosomus discolor. The sequence continues at coordinate 65,353,246 of NC_141419.1, read as the reverse complement.
GTTTCTAATTTAATTTAGCTCTGATGATGATAATGAAAACAAACTGACTTCTTTTGTATGGTACGTCCTACAAGGTGCTACACATTGTTGAATGTCTGTATCTTGGCAAAACACTGCTGAAAGTGCTGTATGATCATTTCTACTTCAGTAGCTTTCTGCAGCACGTTTTATCATTTCACTGGTACAATGACAAAATAAGATAGGTCATGCAGTTGACTTTGTTTTATCCATGTGGCTATAAAAAGCCTGTGGTTGTTGTAGCGATTGGCTTGCCAATTCAGCTTCACACTTCTCGAAAGCGAATGTTGCTCCAGTGTCTGGATCCCTGCAGCTGATCTCCTGCCATTGCTGGGCAGCTTCATCAGAATTGATCCATGCTTCTTCGTGGCTGAGCATATTGATAGAGAACAGAATTAGGACTTTAATCTGTTTCCCCTTAACAATTGTGGTTTCCAGTGCTCGCTGTTAGTGATGTATCTTTTCATGAGGTTGAATTTCACACATTTCCTGTAACGTGTACAAACGCAGACCTATTGTGGATTTTGATGGTTTCTCTGATTTGTATTGTTTGGCTGCAGTTCAGCCATTGTAATTTTCGAACTTTTTTGATTTGCAGGCCCTAAGTGCTTACTAGTGGAGCTGCAGACCTGAACGGCAAATTTAGATCCATCAGCGATAGGGTTGTTTTTCTTAAGTAACATTTGTGAACACTTTAGAAGTAGTCCTGCGGATCCAGGGACCGCAGGTCAAAAATCCCTGGTAGGTCTCTTAATTTGATCGTGTCAGCTGTAGATATTGATTGGCAAACAAAATGTAATTTCATTTTTCTCCTGTTACCCTCTACTTCTTTTAATTGGTTCTCTCCCCAGATTTACTCTTGAGATTGTGATCATGAAGTTCTCTATGGTGGGAATTCAGTGTGCATGTTAACTAGCTTCCAGTCATTAATCACTAGTGCACACTGATATCAAATCAGTTTAGCCTATAATGAATTTAATCCTTCAATATGTCTTTCCATTATTTAATCAGTTAGCTTCTTAAAAATTACTTGGCTTCTTAGCTACTTCTCAAACCGAAAAACTACATTTAAGAATTAGAAGCCAAGGTAACATATATATATTCTGTAATAAAATGCCATTAGATTCTAATAGAAATCTAGAAAAGTACAAGTGAACACAGCAGCACTGAACAACTTTTTGAATTCTAAGTGATGACCTGCAGTTGTATTTTATGTAAGTTAGTGTGGAATAACTCTCTTCCTGCTGGATAAGTATTCATAAGGCATTCATAATGCAGTTACAGTTTTATCCAACAGGAGTGGAAAAAGTCCTGGTAAAGAAAATCAGTGAAGGTCATCTTCACCCATGCAGTGGACTGGTCAAGGAATAGGCAGAGGAATGAGCTGAGCAGTTACCTGACTGCATGGCTGACCAGAGCTGCATCATGTTGTGCTGGAGTGTGTTACTAAGGATATGACGGGCTCAGCGGAGCCATCCTACCTGATAAATCTGTCCCAGGCATGTTGAAAATCTGGACAAAGGCTTACCTCATTTAGATACCAGCTTTTCTCTGGGTGACATTATGCCATGATGAATATGTGGGGGAGCAACATTGTTTTGTGCTAGAAATTAATACAGCCCTTTATTGAACTCTCACAATATGCAGAGGGAAAAGCACGTGCCACAAAATTACTTAACTTGTGTGTTTTAAAGATTTTGTGATACTGGTGCTTTCTAGTTGACTTAGAAGCTGTGTCTTGCTTTTAATGCTCTTACTAGTACTAAAATCCTGTCTGTTTTCTCTGTTCAATGTAGCTGAATGCAACATCCACACTTCTCCTTCCCCTGGTATCCAAGTAAGACATGTTTATACTCCATCAACTACTAAGCATTTCTCGCCAATAAAACAGTCAACTACCCTAACTAACAAACACAGGGGAAATGAAGTCTCTACAACACCTCTGCTTGTAAACTGTAAGTATCCTTCTGCCTTACCGCTAATATTTGTGAACTGTATGTTAGATGCTTGACAGATTTTCCCAATTTTTTCTTTGGTGTTGTAGTGGACTTTAATATAGGAAGAAAACATTGAGATAGCCATATCTAATTTCATATGGTTCCAACCATAAAATAGTAATCCACTTGCTGTATTGAATTCATGACTGAAGCATGCTTTCCAGAAAGGATCCAATTCTTGATTTAAAAAATATAGGTAAAGATTTTCCTGATCCTTTCTAAGCTTTAAGTTAGTGTGCTTCATATTCTTGTTCTCAGAACCTGTGCATCTTGTAAAATTTATTAAAATTAGGTGATTGGCAAGTGCTGCAGACTACTGCAAATGTCACAATTGTCACAGATCCTGAAAGTCAAGAAGGTTTTGTTAATTGTCAAGCATTTTCTTTATAAATCAATTGTCCATAATTTACTTCATCTATAAATTATTTCCTCTATGAATTCTAAGTCCAATGTTGGTTGGTTTTTTTTTTATTAAAAAAAAAGGCTGCTTGGACGGGAAAAGTGAATCTGGAGCCGCAACATAGGCCTCTGAACAAAATACACAGTCTTTCTGAAAAAAAAAAAATCAGACTTTCATGTACTGAACAGGAAGAGGACAGTGAACATTTACATATTATGTAATCATTAGCTGATTTTGTTATTATATAATATTTATAATTTATTTTATATTCTCTCCTGAGCACCTTTCAGACCTGGTCCAAGTTGTTATCAAAATCATGCTCCCATGCAGAGTTTACTGTGTGATTGGAGATTTTTTTCTTTATAATCTATTAAGAATTAGTCTGCTTTTAATGCTTGGTACTTTTTATTTAAAAAAGAAATTAGAAAAACCCACCACATTCTGTTTCTTCCCCTGTAGATGTCATGTTTTATAGTTCTGTAATGTCTGATCTATTCTGCATCGTAGTGAGTGAGAGTTGTGCTACTGGCTTTATTGAGCGGCATGACTCCTGATGGCATGTGATCTCTTAGATGTCATTTTTCAACTACACAGCCTTAATTTATTGAAAGATGCTTATTTTCATTTGGTAAATGTTCTTAATGTGATCTTGGGTTGCTGATCAAGCAGCAGAGAAGAGAGCATGTTGCCTTGTGAAGAGTCAGTGTAGGAAATATCTTTGCTTTCTAGTGTGGTTTATAGATTGGTTAAAAAAATTACCTAAACCTATGAAACCTTTTGGAAACTTCTCAGTTTTTTAAGATGGTGATTCCAGTTCAGAGCATAAGGTGAAACCTATCTATCCTCTCAAATCCAAGTTCCATACTGCTCAAGCCAATGGACATGCTATGCCCAGCTCCAAATAGAGCAGAATGAAAACTGGTATTTGTAACATGTGTTTTTGCTTCCCTTTTTGCAGCTTTATCAGTTCATCAGCTGGCTGCTCAGGGAGAAATGTTGTATCTGGCCACACGTATTGAACAAGGTGAGGCAGAAGGAGGTTGAATGCTGCCTTCTTTTCTTTGGGGCACTTATACCCTGTTGTGCTTGACTTTTCCCACAAAGCTGTATTTTAAAAAAAATAAAATAAAAAATCCTCAATTCTGGTACAAATTGAAGGATATTTGAGGTGTCTGTTCTTTGCAGATGTGGACTGTTGTTTCATTTATTGCTATGGTTTGGGTTTTAAATTAAACGTTAGCATTAATAGGAGTTGCAGGTAAATCCCTTCTTCCCCCTTCTCCCCAGCTGTAGGTAGTCCATGGAAATGAGAAGGGAGAATCCGTTAGGTCTAGTGGAAGAGTTAATTTTTTATTTATTTTTTTAGTTATCTTTGTAATTTACAACACGTTTCTATTAATGCTGGCTTTCCAATTCTATTTAATCAGTCAACATATAGAGCTATATGTTGGTAATTTAAGGTATGGCTCACACCTGCAGTATAATAGTGCTACTGAGAATGAGCTGTGTGATAGTCTTCAGTGTGGCATTTGTGTGCATAACACATATACAAAACTTCAACTCTAAATAACATATTGACTTAACGATAATATATTCTTATTCTACTATTAGTAATCAGCCATGCTTTCAGTGTGTCTTTGTTGAAATGTTTACTAGAAAGCAGGTAATGAGTCACCAAGTCCATGTAGTTTGTAATGAGCCATGTATATGGAAAGCAAAGTGATTCTGGCGTGTCAGTAACAGTTAAACATGCATATTATGGTGCTATGATAAGCATGGGATTTTTTAACTACTTAGGTATTTAAAAAAAAATGCAACTCAACTATTTCAGTCAGCCAGTTCTTTAAAAAAGCCCTTCTTCCTTCTTCCAGCTGCACTAGAAGTAGACCTTAATTGTTTCCATAAAACACCCTATTGATGACATGAACTTTTGGGGAATGGAGTTACCCTATCTATATTACTTCACAAGCTAAATCTGTACAAGATTCTAACTCACTCTACTATAAAAACCCAATTTCTACAATATAATACAGAATATACCTCTTTATTTTTCAAGCAGCCCTTCTCTTCTTTCCAAAGATAAAGCACAGATTCCAGAAAACTTATAACATTTCTGAGTAAAAACAGAGCTTGATTTATAGAGCTTTAAAAAAATAAACAAACCCAAATCTTAAATTTTACTTGGGTCTGGATCTTTTTTGGACAAAGATATGTGCAACACCATTGGGATAGAGTTTTGGTTTTGAAGTTAAAATGAGAATGACTTTTAGGACACACCGGTACCTCGGTCCATTTATCATGGATATGTCAACACATTTCACTAGCTTATACAGTGTATTAGTGAAGGGGATTACTAAGTTGCATATTTTTCTTTAAACAGAAAATGTCATCAATCATAAGGATGAAGAAGGATTTACCCCTCTGATGTGGGCTGCAGCTCATGGGCAGATAGCAGTTGTGGAGTTTCTCCTCCAGAATGTAAGGAAAAAAACACACTTCATTTTAGATTTATTTATTTACTTTTTAGTTCAATTTGCCTTCCTAAGTTTTAAAGTTAAGTTCTGTGTAAAACCTCATATAAAAAACAGTGTGGTTAATTTGATGATGATGATGATTATTTCTTCAGGGTGCAGATCCTCAGATTTTGGGGAAAGGGCGAGAAAGTGCCCTCTCACTGGCTTGCAGTAAAGGATACACAGATATTGTCAAAATGCTGCTCGACTGTGGAGTTGATGTCAATGAGTATGACTGGGTAAGGTTCTAGCTTGATTTTGTCAGAGGATGCTTTGGTCAGAAATTTGAAACAAGGCACAGCACTGGGTTTGAAAAATTGTTCTGCCTCTTCTGACAGTTTCAGAACTTCCACAGAATAAAAGAAGTTGGCCCTACTAGTTCTGACTTCTTGGTAAAAAAGGAATGAGACTAACGCTGAGTCCTTGTAGAAGGGTGAGCTTACAGTCTAAACAGTAGACAAAAAAATACAGAAGTTCTGAAGAACCAAAACAGAACCTCATTTGTGTAAAACCTGTGAAGTCTCTTGCTGATGCATAGAAGTATACTGGTGCATTAAGGAATTTCAGTTGCAGACTGCTCAATCATTAAACATATAAGGCTTTTCTTTACTTTTGCAGAATGGAGGCACACCTCTACTCTATGCGGTACATGGGAACCATGTGAAATGTGTAAAAATTCTCCTTGGTAAGAAGACTGTCTAAACTGAATTATCAGTAATAATGTATCAGTTCTCATTGTCAGAAATAGGAGTTTCCTTTCCTGTTTTACATAGAAAGTGGTGCTGATCCAACTATCGAAACAGATGCTGGCTATAATTCCATGGATTTGGCTGTAGCCTTGGGCTATCGGAGTGGTGAGTATTGCAAACATAAATTCTTTGATGTTTATTTTTACTGCTCCTTGTTTATGTAGCTGCTGTGATTGCCCAGCAGAGGTTTTGCAGCTGCAAGATCACTAGTCTTAATACATATAAATGTGTCAGGCCAAAAAGGGTAGGAATTTCCATCCCTGTCTTAGAAAGCCAGATACCTAGTAAGAAAACGTCACTAACGTAGATCTGCGTCTGTGGGCACAAATAATGGTGTGTAGGGCTGATGCAGCCACCATCCAGGCAAGGGGAGCTGAGCTGCTCCCCAGCCCTGTACAAAGGAGCGTGCATTGCCCTGGACAATTAAGAGGCCTGCAGCCCTGCTGAACCTCTCACCCTGGCACTCTGTTGATTGGCACAATGTTGATGTGGTTTGCAAAACCTTCTTCCCCTGTCAGAGAGCTCTAGCTCTGGTTTGTCTTGGAGGCAGACGGTAACAGTACCAGCATCAGTGAATTAAGCTGCCTTGCTTGGTTCTGGAAAACAGAGGCAAAGAAGGGACTCTTCATTGGTTTTTCCCTCATGCTGCCTTCATTTTGAAAGCTGTGAAATGCCTGCCATTACAGAAATGAAGTGAATCAAAAATAAGCCCTCCATTGCACGTGTGACTTCTTCAAGCAGAGCCTTATGCTTATGGAAGGTGGGCAGTAACTTCACAAATGTCTAGATGTAGGACTACTTCAAGACTTCAGTCTCAAAATGTTCCACAAAAGTAGTTTCTAATAAATTTTTTTGCCTACTTTCCATTTATAGGCTTAAAAATTTGCTTTTCATATGCTATCTGCCTATCCGAACCAGAGAATCACCTGGATCATCACCTCCGAAAACATCATTTGCCTTACTGGGTTTATTGGTTTTGCATTATATGAGACTTTTATTTTCTGAAGGGATGCAAACTCTCCTTGTGGAGTGAATCTAGTACTGTTCTTTAATTAAATGAATGTACAGGTCAAGCCTCCATCTGCCAGGAAAAAACAGTGCAACCCTAAAAATGTGAAAAAACATTGAACACTGATTAACTTGATTTTTTTCTCTGCTTTAGTTCAACAGGTTATCGAGTCTCATTTATTACGGCTACTTCAAAATATCAAGGAATAATGGTTGGCTCTTCTGCAGGTGTCAGTTTTTGGCTTGGAGATTTGAACTGCTTCTTAGCCCTGTAATCAGTGACAAGGGTTGGTTGTTCTGTAATGTTACCTCAGTTCAACTATTTGCTGGTTTTAGTTAAGCTTTTTAATATTCCTCCTCTTTCATTGTTGTTCATAGGAATGTGCAATGTCATCCTTTTCATAAATGTCTTTTATATCATTTTAGAAGAAAAAGTCAGTTGTGCATGAAAAACTTCATAAGTAAAACCAGTTTTGCCCATCTAAATGTTTACACTGAGTGCAGTGGGTGGCACTGTGCCAAGTGTCCTGCTTCTTCATCACATCATTGGTACGTATTTGTAGGAAGAAATTTGTTTAAATATTGAGGTATATCACCATATGAGATGTCTTTACTGTTAATAATACCAAAATGTGCACCATGTCTGATCATTCTCAAGATCCCCAGTTACTATTAACTGTGTCAGCTTTTGGCTTTGTCTGATCTTTAAGAAGTTGGTAATAAATTGAAGGACTTTGATGGTAGTTTTAATTCCTACCTGATTTCTTTGCACCTGCCTCTGCCTTCCTGTTGTAGTCCTGAAACAACTCGGGCAGAGTGTTCTAGGTAGAATTTCTCTGGTATATGGAAGCCTAATTGCAAGTGCTGAATTCCTAGCTCCCTAAATACTGTCCCTGCAGTGGCTGAAATCCGACATTAGCTGTATGGAAAGAGAAGGCAGAGCCTACTGCATTTCAGCCTTTTTCAGCCAAAAAGTGTGGCCCTTTGGATCATAGAACATCTCAAGTTGGAGGGGACCCAGAAGGATCATTGAGTCTGAGCCCCTGCTCCTCACAGGACTGCCTAAAACTAAACCATCTGACTAAGACCATCATCCAGATGCTCCTTGAAGTCTGACAGGCTTGGTGCTGTGACCACTTCCCTGGGGAACCTGTTCCAGTGACCAACCACCCTCTCTGTGAAGAACCTTTTCCTAACGCCCACCTGAACTTGCCCTGACACAGCTTCATTCCGTTTCCTCGTGTCCTATTGCTGGTCACGAGAGAGGAGATCAGCACCTCCCCCTTCACTGCCCCCCATGAGGAAGCTGTAGGCTGCCATGAGGTCACCCCTCAGCCTTCTCTTCTTCAAGCTGAGCCAACCAAGCGACCTCAGCCGCTCCTCCCAAGCCTTGCCCTTGAGACCTTTCACCATCTTGGTCACCCTCCTCTGGACGCGCTCTAGTAGTTTGTTGTCCTTCTTCTATCGCGGTGCCCCAAACTGCACAGTGCTTGAGGTGGGGCTGCACCAGTGCAGCACAGAGCGGGACAACCATCTTCCTCAACTGGCCAGCTGTTTTGTCTGATGCACCCCGGGGCATGGTTGGCCCTTTTGGCTGCCAGGGCACACTGTAGACTCATGTTCAACTTGGCCATCAGCCCCAACCCCCAGATCTCTTTCCACAGGGCTGCTCTTCAGCCTCTCATCCCCCAGTTTGAGGGGCCCAGTGTAGCTGTTTAGTTGGAACATCAATTATGATTTTGAAATTAGTTTAAAAATCAGGCATATTAACTGATTTTCTGAGGCTCCTGCACTTAATCAAAACTACATTTAGTAATGGGGCGTGTGATAGTTTTGCAGAAATAATAGACGAGGTTTTGAAAGAGACTTTTCAGAGGGTTTTCCCCTGATGGATACCCCACCCGGTGTTCACGTGTTTCCATGAGCATTTCTCCACTGTGTCCACTAGAGGTCTGACCTCTATTCACGCACATACACCTCTAATCCCTGCCTTTCTTACCCAGTCCGTGGGTAGTGAGCCCAATCTAAAATTTACTCTCCACGTAGAGTTCACAAGACATGAGTAGACCCAGCTAAGTTACTGTATTCCTAGCGTAGTGTCCACTACATTTATTCTTTTAATTTGAAAATCATTCCATACACAAAGGAAATCAATAGTGTTTAAAGTACATGCACTGTGATCCTGACTGAAGATACTGAAAGGCTGAGGAATAATCCAGCTGCGTTCTTTGAGTCAGAGCCAGAGAACTAATTAATTCAAAATGCTAACTTTGTTATTTCAAAGGGACTGAAAATACAATAGGGGTAAAGGTAAGGAAAAAAATTCCAAACCTACATGGATTAAACCTGAATTTCTGCCCAAATTTCTCTCTGACTCTGTACTGAAACATCTGTGGTGTACAGAAGGTGTAAATTGGGTCAAATTAACCTCTGGAAGATTGTGTGAGAACCAGTCCAGAGATCTATTTCTTTCATGAAGCTGAGATCTGAAATGGAATTTACCTTAAGTGAGATGAAGCAAGAAACTGTAACAGATCTTGCAGGTGTTAGTGAAATCCTTGCTGCATCTAAGTGAGTATTATGTGTCTCTTGAGCTTTGACACGTGTATTTTTATGTAGGGTTTACACCAGTTTTACTGTATCATGCATGATTACATCAGATGAAAGAAACAGTAAATCTGACATGCCTTGGAAGCAAGAGAGGGAAATTGTTTCATAATCAATCTAGAAAAATACATCTTATTGTAAGTAATTTTAAAATAACATGAAGTGGCAGTTGCTATAAAGGTGCGTATTAGAAATACTAAAATTCAATGGCTTTTGTAAAAACAGATATTGAACTTCCATGTTGGTTGAAAAGCAATGCAAATAAAATGCCAACTTTGTTTTCTTGAAATATCATAACCTGAGCCATTAAGACATCTTGTTTATAGACATACTACGTAAGTATGCATAAGGAACAGAATTTCCTTTTTCTGTATTGTTCGTGTTATAGGAAAGTACTTGTTATAAATGGTGAACCTTCAATGTCTGCTTTGTAATTTGTCTTGAACTGCAGTCAGCACTGAGTTAATATATGGGAAATAAACTGAGTAATTCTTAACTATTGCCTGAAAATGTATCTTAGAAAATGCATTTTTGGATTATATGGGAAGACGTTGAAATAAAGGAACATAGATTAAGACACAAGATTTAAAATGTCTTCCTTTTTGCTGTAGAATTTAAAGCAATTGTCAGATAGTCATGACCACACCTTCCACAAAAGTGAGTACGAAGGTGAAGATGGTCATCTTTCAGAAGCAGTTTCCTACATTAAGAGTCCTTTCTATAGCATAACATTAGCTGCTAAGGCAATGAACACTGCATTTAAGTTTTCTGTGGCTCATGTGAGGGCCCTGCAGGGAACAGCCAGCAGTATTTCATAAGCTATGATACAGACACCCCCAAGAAAACTTGGTCAGAGTTAGCACACTGGGAGCGGGGAAAAAAAAAAAAATCTATGCCAAGAAAAAGCTTTACTCACTGGAAAAAAAAAAAAAAAAAAAAAAAAAAAAAAATCACTGTCAAGACACCACAGACAACTCTTGATTATGCAATATTAACAGCATGCTTCACTCTGCATACTTTGTGTTTCTCTGAGGCACAATGATTAATTTTTGTTTCTCTTGGTGTAAATACTTCTCAGTAGTGAGTTTTCTTTGTTTATAGTGGTAAAAATTGTAAAACCTCTGATTCCACATTGGTTAGTGTTTTGAAATGTCAGCCTGCTGATTTTGGTTTAGTGAACAATTTCTGTAGCCTCTGATGGCAGGGAGAAGACCCTAGGAGTTACCTTTGAACCACACCATGGGTCTGAAGGCTGCAGTGTTTCCTTGCCATGACATGCCACAAGACCAGAGGAATTTGAAAATTCTGCAGTCAAATTCCTAACTCCAATCCGATTCTCTCCAAACCTTGGTCTGTAGAACCAAGCTGTTAGAAGTCTTAAGGGGGAACCTGGACCGGAGCTGCTGCTGGACAGTGAGACCAGGACCCCTCAGTGGCCAGGGATGCCTCCATCGTGGTCTGCTTCTTTCAAGGACTGAGGGAGCGACTCATCCTTTTGTATGATTTTTGAGTCCAGATTGTGATTGGTACATTGGCACAGCAAACCATGTATTAAGATTTGACCCGATCTGCAGAGGGTTCAGGTGATTAGAAATTATAAGTTAAATTGTATTGTAAATTCTATATTATGCTTATAAGTTGTACTACACTGATTCTCCTTGGAGAAATCCTGTGCCATTCTAATCATAAATTCTGTGCTATACTAATCATAACACCTGGTTAAGAAAAAAAGCTTTAATTGTAACTACCCTTTAGTGCCATCATTGTTCTGCTAAGGATCCCTGAAAGACCCTGTCTGTCCCCTTAGTGTCCAGTGACAGAAACACAACTTTAAATCTGTATGTTTTCATCCAGACAGGACTCAGTCAAGGGAGAAGTCAATCACATACTATGTTAGGATTACTATTTGCATGTAAATTTGATGAGCGCTTTGTAACACCCTTCCCTGTCTGTTCTGGTTTTCCCTGGGGCTGTTCCTAGTTCCACTCTGTTGCCTTCTTTGTTCATCTGTCTTGTACTTTGAATTCCCCACTTGTATTTCTGAGACAGTTGCAGAAAGCAGCAACCTCCTGCCAGATCTTCCCAGGGTAGAGCCTCACCTCCCTTCAAGCCTCCTGTGGATTTTTCCTTGGTACATTAAAAAAAAAAAAAAAAAATCAGTATCCTACAACTCCTTATGCCACACAGGGAGCTGGTGCCCACAGCAAGAAGCCAAGGGATCTACGATAGGGCCTCTGCTCTCCACCTTTTCCAAGATACACGCGAGGTGATCACAGATTCCCACTGTGATCACAGATTCCCACTGTGATCACAGATTCCCACTGTGATCACAGATTCCCACTGTGATCACAGATTCCCACTGTGATCACAGATTCCCACTGTGATCACAGATTCCCACTGTGATCACAGATTCCCACTGTGATCACAGATTCCCACTGTGATCACAGATTCCCACTGTGATCACAGATTCCCACTGTGATCACAGATTCCCACTGTGATCACAGATTCCCACTGTGATCACAGATTCCCACTGTGATCACAGATTCCCACTGTGATCACAGATTCCCACTGTGATCACAGATTCCCACTGTGATCACAGATTCCCACTGTGATCACAGATTCCCACTGTGATCACAGATTCCCACTGTGATCACAGATTCCCACTGTGATCACAGATTCCCACTGTGATCACAGATTCCCACTGTGATCACAGATTCCCACTGTGATCACAGATTCCCACTGTGATCACAGATTCCCACTGTGATCACAGATTCCCACTGTGATCACAGATTCCCACTGTGATCACAGATTCCCACTGTGATCACAGATTCCCACTGTGGCACCAGAGGCAAACTCTGTCCCAGGGCCTGATGCAAGGTTGCCCCCACAGCACGTAGTAACCCAACAGTATTCCTGCAGAAAGAAATGTTGCTCCTCTCCAAGGAGATGGAAATTGACCACTGAACCTTATTCTTACTGGCTGAGAAATAACAGACAAACTTCTGCTTTGGCATGCACCAACTTTGGATTTCCAAAGCTGTTTTACTGTGCTTTGGTCCTCCATTCTTCCAGTAATCTTTAAGCAATCTTGAAGATCACTGCTTTAAAGCCTGATGATGCTACTTAACTCACAGCCTGAAGAGACAGCTGTAAACTAAGGCCAGAACTACTTATTTTCCACCACTGTTTTCTAACAGTACTTGGAACAAAAAGTGTCAGAAGTAGAGCAACCATGAAAGTTTATCCTAATTCTAGGTAACTTGTTCTGCCCAAGCAGTTCACATTCACAGCTCTAGCTAATCCCTAGCACAAACTTGATGCAAATGCATGTTCTCATGAAACTGTAAAGGATAAGGACAGGGGAAAAAAAAAAATAGAGAAAGACTGTACTTACTGGGATGATAGACTAAAATCTGCTCTGCATTTTTCACTAAGAAGTTTATTGTTAGGGGCATTCCAGCATTTTTTCCTGAACATTGTGGACCAGACTTTTTTTTTCCTTTACAACAACAGTATAAATCACCAGAGTGCAGACACAACCCGTCACTCGAATGATCATCATTAGTATTGTTATAGTAGTTCCGCTTGCATGCACCTCCTGCTGTGCAGCACATAATGCTTTCAGGAAGTACACTGCTCCATCTGGCAATGAATGCATAACTGGGTGAATTAGGAATCCAGTCACTTGGAACTTTAAAGATCAAAGATATTGTTAGGGGTTAGTCCTAGGAATGACGTCTGAATAGATCTTTCTGTTGAGGGTGATTTGTCACCAAAGCAAGCTAGCAATCCTCCAGGCATACAGGACTGTAAAGCATGTCAATCTTCAGCAGATGAGCAGTGATGAAGCCAACCATGCACACAGAAATCAGCAGGGAAGGTTGCAGAGCCCAACAGAAAGGGAGATGTAAAACTGGGCACAGCGACAAGGTGGATTACAGCTGTGGGACTGCACTGTACAGCTCATCCCTTTCCTACAGAAAGAAACCTAAGTAATCTCTGAATAATCCTCTGGAAAAAAAAAAAAATCCTGACCTGCATTGTGGAGAATATTGTTTTGATTCACTACATAAGCCAGCAGCACATGCTCTTTTTTTAGCACTAAAATCAAAACATGGCAAATACACCCACATGACATGCTTTCCACAGCCTTCAAGCTTTTCTACCACATCAGCATTTCTATTTCATAAACAGAAACCACATCTTACAGGACAGTATCATTTTCACACAAATTCTAGTATATATCACTTGCAAATATTTCAGAAGGACCTATCATACCACCCAATGGCTTGACCCAACCTTACTGTGTTATTGTCAGCTAGAGGACACTGGATGATGTGCAATCTGCAGGTAAACGTGATGTGCCAGCACTTAGCCAGGCTTCTAGCGCAGCTGAAGAGTGGGCAAGCTCTGGCTACACCCTGTAAATCCATGCACTTGTAGCCATTAGGCTACACCTAGATAACTGCAAATGCTACAATCTAAAGGACTCAAAACGCAGTTGCTTCTGAAAATGCATCACAAAAACAGCTTGTCTAGCTACTCGGCATCTGTGGTATAATGTCTGTCATGAATACAGGGTAAGAACACAGGTGTAACAACACTGACACTGTCTCCAAAAAGGCTTTTCCTTAGAAGCGCTATGCTTTTCTGCTCATGTAAAATGGGAATGTTTCAAGAAGATCCACAGCCTCCCAGAAAATATACCGATGCAACCCTGAAGGCTCAAGTCCCCCTTGGAATTCACCTTACAGCTTGCTGACATAGTTTGTCTGTCAAACATACTGTAATTCGTGACAAAACCAGAGAGCTACCAAGATGAGAGATAATTGAAAAAGCAAAAGTAAAAACAATTGCAGGTTTTGAAATTAATAACGGCACTTAATTTTCAAGGAACAAATAATTAAAATAGGACAATGCTAAAATACGAGGAACCAAAATACAATGGGAGGGTCTATTCTACAAATGTGAGGGCTAACATGCCAAAGCAGATTGACAATCCATCTAATCTACAGTTCCTGACAGAGGTCAGCCTAGACACCAGTGTATACGTGCACGAGGTCACATCTACACAAGTCTGAATTTTATATGCTAGTGGAAGATGACTCAGTGAATCCTGAGACCTGTAGGCTACTCCAGCTTCTACAAACAGTAAAACACACAGACACACACACACAATCTTAAGGATCATCACCCCCGGGTAGGAATTACTGGAGCATGAAATGCTGCAGATGTACATGGGGATTGTTTATCCAAATGCTGCCCCAAACATACACTAAAGGCAAATGCCAGCAGCATGAGCTGGTTCTATGCTGTTTAGGAACTTCCCTAACCCAGAAAGAACTGCAGCATCTCCTGATTCCTAACACTAAGTGATGCAAAGCAGCCAGAAGGGACAAATAATAAATTTTCACATTAACTCCTCCCTGCTGCTTTGGATGCCAACTGTCCCAGGGACAAAAACTTGTAACAGACACCTCAAATCAATAAGCCTGCTACACTGCTGCCACAACCATTCAATTTTTTCACTTCATCAAATTTTTAGTTTAGGTATGAATCCTACAAACACTCATGTTCACATCACCTTTACAGGATCAGGAGCCTTGAGGCAGTAGGTGTCTCTCACCATATATTTAGTTAAGTTTCACACCTGTGGGGGCTGATGAATCCCCCAACTGTAACACAACAAAATGTGAGTTGACTGACCTGTATAGCTGAAGCCAAACATTTTTAGAAATCAGCACAAATACAGAAGTCCTTAAAACATACGTGAGCATAATAAATATTGTAAAAAATTGTTCCTACACACTTAAATCTGCTCACTATGTACCACAGCCATGTTGCTCAAGTAAGTGGCTCTAATGAGGCATTACCACTTTTAACTCCTGCTAATCCTGCAGAGGCAACAATACTGAAGAGACAAGATCTTAATCACCATGTGCATTACCAACACCATCCTACTATGACTGTCAGTTACCCTCAACAGGTGTGTAACGCCACAGATGTCAGTGTCAAACACTAATGTTACAGATCTAGCATAAATTTTGGCAGACACAGCCATCTTTACATTATCTTTGTCCTGCACAGTCAAGAGCGCAAGAAGCTCTCCTTGATCTCAGCTGTGTCCTTAAAGATGGCAGTCTTACTTAGGCATAGTTATTATCAACTCATTGCAAAACAGCAGCTCACAAAATGCTACTGCTGAGAGATCTGCCCCTCAAGCCAAGTTACCTCTGCAATTGCCTGATGTGGTTGCTGGAAGTAAAAGGAAAGCAGGAATAGCCACAGTTCCTGGAGCTGTGCCTTAGACCCAGAGTTCCTCCTGTTTCAGTAGATACTTCCAACACCTTCAAATCTTGCTTTATCTTATTACATCATTTTAAAACCAGTGATAATCCAGGGGACTGGAGTACCTCCTCCATGAGGACAGGCTGAGAGAGTTGGGGTTGTTCAGCCTGGAGAAGAGACGCTCCAGGGTGATCTTGTAGCGGCCTTCCAGTACTTCAAGGGGGCCTAGAGGAAAAGTGGGGAGGGACTTTTCATCAGGGAGTGTAGTGATAGCACGAGGGGTAATGGTTTCAAACTGAAAGAGGGGAGATTTAGATTAGGTATTGGGTAGAAGTTCTTTCCTGTGAGGGTGGTGAGACACTGGCACAGGTTGCCCAGAGAAGCTGTGGCTGCCCCCTCCCTGGCAGTGTTCAAGGCCAGGCTGGATGGGGCTTTGAGCAACCTGGTGTAGTGGGAGGTGTCCCTACTCATGGCAGGGTGGAACTCTATGATCTTCAAGGTCCCTTCCAACTCAAACCATTCTATGGTAATAAGCAGGTGCAAACACGTGCCACAAGTTTAACATTGGTTGTGAAGCAAGAGACTGCTCACATGTACATGGCTGAAATTTGAGATTCCAGTAAGCCCACTAGACATTATGAACTCGGATACAGTGCTAGAAAACACTGTCTAGTTCTCTAACCAGAGAAATTAAGACCTATTAACTCAACTTCAAGTGCCTCCTAAAAACTGGGACAGTAGGGCACAACCTACACCTACATTTTTCCAGTACTCAAGAAACCCAAGCAAAACCCCTAAACACTACTCATACTTAACACAAGTTTAGAATAGGGATTTCAAGTGCAGCAGATACTTCCACCGTATTTCTGCCAATATTCTGCATGGCATATCAAATCCCTGACTGTCTGAGAAAAGTGTTGCAAGTGTTGGTTATTGGGTAGCAAAAGCACTGTTGCATGATCAAACTGACCTTCAACCAGCCCAGGATCTGAAGAGCAGTAAAATAGCTTAAGAGTTCTGCCTTCTGCCTACATAAGGGATAACAGACATTTGCTATAAAAACAATGTTTAGTGGTTATACCATTACAACACTAATTAACCCATGATTTGTTCCAATTCATTAGTAATGCAAAAGGTTGGGCCATAACTCATCTGTAAAAGTCTTCTTAATCCCTGCACTACACAAACATTGTTAGAATGGTTCTTTTCATTGCCAGGAAACCTTCATTGCAATGTAAAGGCAATACATGAATTGTATCTGTTAAATCTATTTCTCGAAAAAGATTACAGCAAGACAATACAGTAACAGTATTACCTAAGCTCTCTTCTTTCCATTCATTAGCATTACTCTCTAATGATAATCTATGCATGAAATGAAGGCAGAATATTAACAGAGTAATGAAAGACCTTCATGATGAGACCACAAGGAGCTCATGCTACCAGGAAACCACAGCTTAAAGTTGATTAGAACACTCAGAAATAGTTATACTCCTGATTCTCAGAACTACTAGATGCATCCACTTTTTACCCATCTCTAAAGTTACCGAGTTCCAGTAACAGCCAAACTAATCATGACTCTCCCCCATGCTATAGACTGTTCACCTTAGCTAAGTAAGCTTGGCTCAGCTGAACTGTCAGCTCCTTTTCTGTAAATAAGACTTCCTCCTAGGCTCCAATCTCTGCTACAGGTCAGGATCTTTTAACTGTCACATCCAGTGGGAAATATTTTCAGCAACTCTCACAAATTGCAGGATGTGGCTGAAACTATAGATCTGCAAAGGAACAAACAATAGCTTAGAAAAATCAGGAGCCGCATTGCAAGTATTTGTTAATATTTTAAAATACCTAGCTTAAAAAAAAATCTCTCTTCTTTACATACACCACCATCTTGCCAGTCACTTAAGGCTGCAATCTAGTCATCATCAACACAGACTTCCATGTAGGCTTTCCTACCTCTGCTGAATATTAACTGCCTTGTTCCCCAACTTGTCTGAATCGATTCTCACAGCCAGGATGATCAACCACCCTCCATGTTCTGGCTGCTCAGTCACTCCTCCCATCTCCCTGAAAAATACTCAGTTGCCCCACCCACCTCCCACCACCTATAACACTCACACATGTAAGCTTTTTTTCCTAGTCACTGTTCTGACCACACTGTGTTTTTCTTTTAATTCTTCTATTGCCTCTGACAAATGCAAGATACTCTCTTCAAGTGTTCTTCATTACTCTATCTGTGCCATAATGTGACATTTAAGTTTTCAGCAGAGATAAGCTTAGGGAAGGTGAAACTTCTCTATGATGCTCCACCCACAAAACACATTATTAGCACAAAATTTCTAGGAGTAGGATGTGAACTTCCCCCACACCCTCAGCAAATCAACATAATAAGATAACAAGTATTGATCTGGTATTTGAGGTATCAAGTTGTGAACATTTTAAACCAACTCCAGGGATCCTCCTTGGTCACCTATGTCAAATATCCACTACCACTTATATGGTTTAAATTCTCACAGGGAGCATTTCCTAAGAGACAAAACCTCAAACTCACAAGACTTTAAAAAAAAAAAAAAAAAAACAACCACCAACTCAAGATGCTTCTACAGCTTTAAGAACTGTATTATTTTAAAACCACATCGGGGAGCTTTTTATTTATATATACACACCACACTAGCTTAATAAAAATACATAGTCTCATCATCTTCCAAGAGGGTTTTAACCGTTTTGTTTTTTTTCACTAGAATATACTAGTCTTAAACAAGAACAAAGCCCTTGAAGCACAAGATTAACAATGATGAAGGTACTTCTAAAAATCTGCTGCAAAAATGATGAAAGAAAACTCACTAGTACCCACTACTGCATTTGAGTCAAGCTGTTAGAAAGTTTGACATGACAGAACCAGAACATTCACGTAGCTTTTCAAAAATAAAAAGCTCAAACCTTAGTTCCAACAGAAATGCAGGCATCTGTTTTTGTTTCTCCATTGTCCAAGATATTTGGAATGGAGATACGAAATCATTTTCCTTGAGCAAGACTAGAGGTGTGAATCCATAAAGGCGTAATTACAGTATGGTGACGTCGAAGTTCAAGCCAGTGAGAAACATCAACACAACTATTTTCAGTTACTAGCAGTTAATGACCGACTAGGAAGACCATAACCAAACCTCTTAGTAAGAGAAAATAATCACAGCGTTGAGTCCAGGACGGAGCACAGACACAAAACAGACTTCCAACAAGAGAACTACTTCCATCTGCTATAATCAAGAACACATTTTTATCCTATCTTGATCCTCAGTCAGTTTGGGGGTGCAGAGGTGTGCCAGTATTTCCTGATCCAGAGCGTCCCCAGCTTGTAGACTTCTACAGACATGCTGTTTATCACTGGATTAGCATTATTTTGCATTTCAAAGACATTGTTTTAGCAAGGCTCTTATTTTTTAAGCACCAAGGATGTCTGTTAGTGGGGAAAAGGCTAACAGTTTAGATCATCTAAACAAGACACTAAGCCACTTCACAATACAGAAACCAAAATGAAACTTTTCATAAGCAAGGGCTATTGTGGCTTAAAGGAAGTACTTCTGAGAACTTACGTAGTTGAATGCCAGAATGGGCAACACATTTATGGATTTATCAGAAAGTCAGTACAGATTCATTGACTCAAGAGGTCACAGGAAGCATGGTAAACAGCTCTGTAGAATTTGGTTTCTACCTTTACAGTGCAATTAGCTTAACATCACCATCCTCATTTCAAAACTCAAATTTGCACAGTTCAGTATTTCTACCCTATTGCCACAATTGTGCAATGACTGCACTTTTTAGTTTTAATTAATTCAATTCTAAAAGTCTAATTTACTGATAAGGTATTTGCAAATGGAGACAAGTAAACTGAAACTGTTCCTCCAAGTTCTTGCACCTGACTTTAGCCATCTCACGCTCACATCAGCCTGCTGTCTTACCTCAAAGCACAGTAGCTGCATAGCTAGAACAAGTTCCTCCACTGTTTCCCAACAGCAATGACTTACACCACTACAAACGTGCTTGACAAGTCAGACACAGCCCCACCTTTCCCCAGGCACAAAGAGAACTTTGTTATGGCCATAGCAAAGCTCTACCCCGGATTTTATGCCACGCAAGTCAGGAAGAACTTCCAGAAGTATTTGCTCCAGAAACAACCTCAGAAGGCTGGCAGTTGAGTGCTCTTCTATCCTCACTTAGCTTCTGTTATTGAAGCGATCTGACCTAACATTAACACCGAAGACTCCCAGACATGAAGTTTAGCCCTCACCCCAGAAGGTCCAGCTGTGCAAATGTCAGACTGGAATTTAAGAAGTCTTTCTTGTGCCAAAAAAACAAGCTCTCTTTTTTTCTGGAACACATAAACAGAAAGAACATATTTCTGACACATCCAAATATAATTATTAGTTAATAGATTTGAAGATGCTAAATACAGACTTAATTAAGAGCCATTATCAACTCTATTAATGCTTTTTCCGCTTCCTGTACTTCATTCCCCCACATAACTGACCTTTTCAGGTAAATAAAATTTAAATACTGGGAAAGTATTATTTAACTCATAAAATAGCTACACCCTGGAAATAGCTATTAAACACTCTCTGAAGATAAAAATTCAACATTAGTATCCAGTTGCCACAAAACGCGAACAGCTTGCCACTGTTCTTCAAGGCCAAGCACAGTTGTCTCTCAACTTGCACATTTTATGTTACACTGAACTACCAATAATCGTTTCTACAATACAGATCTATTTCTTACATACATTAGATTACAAGTGATTTAGAGCATATGTAGCTCTGACCTGAGAACACTGGCAATTCACCAATTAAGTCTAAAATGCTCTATTATTCACAGAAAATTTTTTTAGAAGCCAGTTTTCTATCACAGCAAAAGGCACATGCTCTGCAGAAAAGCAAGACCTTTCATAATTATTTAATATTTATGGCAAATTTATTTCCTGCTCTTCTGACAAGAAGCCACACCAGAGTTTTTTATATTTTTATTGTATGTCAAAGTTCATGAAAGATGGGTTTTGCTTGTATACAAGTTACTCAAAAATTGTCTCTAGGCAGAGATCCATTAGCAACCTGCCTTATTTAAAAGCATAGGTTTGTTCAGTCAGGCCACACAAATAATATTGTGTACAAGCAGTAACTAAAGAGCTGCAGGTTCAAGGAGTTTCCAAGTATCACAGATCTTGATATCTCATCAGGAAACAAAAATAAAATCAAAGCAGTCACAATATAAAATAGCAGCTCCATGTAGCTTTGTCAAATTTTAACTTTATTCAGAAAGTGACACTTAGTTCAGTTTGCCTCATTCTTTGAAGCTTCATCGAAGTTTTCAACAAGATCTAGAAAAAAAAAAACATTGAAATTAAACTTTGACCCACTTGCACCTTGCCAAACATTTTTGTTTTGTTCCGAAGTTCTACTTTATATCAAGTGCTTACAAGATAAAAAACTTCCAGCTTATAACTTAAGAGCTTCATGGTTCATTCTTGCTCAATCCATTAAATTTTGGATGATTCATTATAAAGCACAATTCTAAGAGCACTTAACTTCACTATACCCACAGCTGGGCAAAGTGATACTGAGAAGGTAGCTTCTTCCATACTTCTTACTGAATATTAAATAATTCTTTTGTCTGTAGCTATTACTTCTACACAGGACAAAAATGCTAGCTCCAACCAGTAAACTGTCCCTCATGGTGTCCAAAAACAACGAAACAATCTGCCCGCAGAAATTCTGCGACAGTGTATGACTAGTCAATACTCTTGCCATCCTTGCCCAAATCTGAGGTTACACATGCTCTCTTGCCAAAATTCACTTCCTTTTCCTCTATTGCATGCCTTTTCTTACCTGGAACTTCATCATCATCATCTTCACCAGTAGCAAGTGGTGCTTTTCCATCCACAGCTGCAAGGGAAAGTAGTTCAAAAGCATCAGTCAAGTTCATCATTGGCGTCTTGATTAGTTGTTTTGCTTTGTGTTTTTTGAAAACATTAATCAAAGATCCTGAGCTAAACCACAACGCTTTATCGAGTTCCCCTGCTGAATAAAAATCTTCAGCTAACCTAGGAAGTTCACATTCCCTTTGTTATTGATAATGCTCAAACAGCCCAGTGGGGAAATGAGAAGATGCATGCTAAACCAGCTTACCAGTCACTATCCTGTATCTAGGTACACCAAGTGCCTTGCATGGTAATCACTTTCAGCTACAAACACAAGGACTGATTTTAACTGACTGTTTCTCTTAAAAGCAGCTTGGTTTATTAACTGCTCAGTGTTTCTCATGGTTTACATATTTTACATAACCAAGTTTTAAAGAAAATAAATGTTCTTATGATCCTAGGCTTTCAAGGAAAACAGAGGTTGCATTGGTGAAGCTGCAGGCAGACACACATGACTAGAGGTACTTAAAGGTACTACTGCTCCCTGGCAAAGTCAGAGGAGTATGGACCTGCATGCACAATTTTACACTTCGGTGGTTGATGTTATCATCTGTTCAGGTCCACATCTCTGCTGATTCAGTAATTTCTTAACTATTCCCATTGTATTTGCCAGAGCTAGTGAAACTTAACCATGTCCACTGGAGCAGACCAACGAGCATCTGTTGACTTACAGCAATATAATGCTACAAATAGATATCTCTGGTCCCTGGGTGCCTGTGCCACTACTTTTACTGCTATTCTTAGCTGTACTACCAAGGGTAAGCCACCTCATACTCTCTACTCAGGTTTATCCTAATTAATCCTTCTCAGTGTTCGAGAAAAGCATGAGGAAAGAGATAGGTTCATACTAGACCTGTACCCTGATTTCTACAGAAGCAAAACAGATGAATGCATAAACTTTTGTCTGAAAGGGCTTGGGACAAGGTCACTGCTAACCCTTCGGGATTTTTTTGTTGGTTTTTTTTTTTAAACAGCAGAAAGCTGTTACAGCTTAAATGCATCTTAGCATCAAATACAACATTTTGAAAGCAAACCATGTTATTTCCTCCTAAGTTGTCTGATTCTCTCTCATCCCCAAGACCAGACTAAGTTTACTTTAACACCTGTAGATGCAATCATCACAGACACTTCACTCTTCAACGTCAGGCTTCCAAATCTAGCAGACAATGCTGAATGGAAAGTTTTGTGCAACCACTCTGGCAACTATCCAAAGTGGAAAGGAATAGCCATTTACTAGGTCACACAAAGCAAGCACTTTAAACAAGCTTCCCTAATATTAAAATTGCACGATTTAGCTTATCCAGAACATACCTGCCCTGTTACGAGAAAAAGAGATCTTCAGGGATCATTTTAAATCCTTCAAATTTTTTTTTACTACTACCACAAGGAAGCCACACAGGTGACATTATCAAGAAGGACCTGAGCTCCACAGGGAAAGAAGCAGTTTACCCCACCTTCTGAAGACTACTTCTAGTAGGACTTTTTCAGTGGGAAGTTGACAAGAGGGAAATGCCAGCAACTTTAGGAAGGGAAATGGAAGCTGTCTTGTTGGCAGCAAAGCACAGGAAGAAAAAAAGTAACAATCAAGTCCAGACCTACTAGAAACTGGACATAATGATACTCTTCTCCCCTTTCTCTGTGCTTGGGATGTTCCACACCTTGGAAGGAATGGGCTTAAGATATTTCAGAAAAGTAGGAAGACCATACATGCAGGACAAGGAATGCTCCCAGTACCAACAAGCCTGTCTTTCACTCCTAATTCTCACCCTGCACTGGCAGCACCTTTTCCAAACACCACATACTTAAGTCCTTCCTCTACTTCTCCCACACAGTTTTAGGAAGAACAAGCGTTCACGTTCTTTTACCAATTTAAGATAAAGTTGGTGTACTTAGCTTAATGCCCATGGCAGTCCTGTTCTCTACACACAGCGAAGTTGTAACATACTGTTTAACTCCTTCCTAGCTATCAAAAAGCCCATGCAAGAACTACCTTCACACCTGTGATGCAGCAAAGTAGTTGCAAGATGTCTGTCCTCAAGTCCCTTTCTCTATTACTTGTTTCCACTCAAAGTGTCAAAACAGACATACTCAAAAGTTTTCTTTTTTTAAAACCTAACTCTTCCAGAGTCTTCCTAGCTTTAATGAACAAGATAAGTCAAAATACGGTAGCCCAACCAAGAAGTACACTACCATGAAATCAAGTCTGGCTATAGCTTTCCAGTCCTAGACCAGCTGCAAGATATGCTAACAGGTGCCTCTGCTTTATTCAGTTTTACTCATCATTGGGTTTGAGCTATAAATAAGATCTAAGAATTCCATTTCTTTATAAGCATTTTATAATATACTTGCAGACAGCAAGAGTGCACTGAATTTCACTGCTGTTATACAGATAAGCCTCATGTCAGCTGCCAGCATGAAATGCGTTCCAAGTTTCAACTTACACTGCTTGGGTAGAGCTTCTGCCAATCTCCTCAGGCTGGTCAGACTGTCAGCTCCGAGCTGGTTTAAGATGCTAGGAAGCATTTCTGTCAGCTGCTTTGTCTCAGCATGGCCGGTGATAGTGAAAGTGTTAGCAGCCAGAGATGCCTGAACTTTAGGGTTATTGAAGTGAATCACTGTTCCTTGGTTGGTAAACATGTTTACCTGCAAGAAAAAGAGCCAGTATTTGAAGCAGTTTAGCAAGACTTTTCAATTTAACAGGAAAGTGAAGTTCGATAAAGACCTACCGATAATTTACAGACAAGTTTAGGATGCTACTTACCAGGAAACTGGTTTCGATACACTTTCTACTTCTATATAGAAAATTACTTACTCCTTTGAAGAAATTACCTCTTCAATTCCAGATATATTGTTGACTCCCAGTTTCTTCAAAGAAAACTGAAGTTTCTTGTCATCTGCTGTAGCTGTTCTGTGGACAACCTTCTTCTTTCTGCGGGCAGTACCCTTTGCAAAAAAAAAGTTACAAATTAATACTTTAGTAGTTCTTCACAAACTCTAAACCTCCGGGCCGTGTAACTACTCTGCAGCCATCTACAAATCAACTTAAAGTTTTACTTCTGTGTCACAGTGCATACAACCCCACCCCTCCAGCTGCACTGCAGCAGTCTTTCCCTTGCTGCAAGGCAGGCTTTGCATGTCTGTGAGAAGCATGAGGTTTTAGGAAGCAATGCACCAGAGAATGTTTATTCCACAATTCTTACAGGGATTCTGCAGCATCTTAGAAAAGAAAATCTGCAAGGTTGCCCTCATTTGTTACTACAGGCATAAAACTGAAGGTATTTTAGGAAATAAGGTAATTTCTGAAGCTTCAGAATTTTTACTTAGATCATCTTTCTTAAATTGCAGCCAAATTCATATAACAGTCAGAGGCCATAAAGTTATCAACACATCATTAAAAAATTAATATAAGAATACTCAAAATACTAAATTTTTATTCCAAGTAGACATCTCTCATCTGATGGGACTTAGGTATTTGAAGAACACTTATTTTCCCAAAATATTTTATAAAAAAGTTTTAAAAAAATACTTCTACATAGTATTGCAGACCACCCTTGTTTAAAAAGCAAAACAAGCAAAGTTTAAGTTCCCCTACAGACACAGAGCTCTAGATTTCTCCAGAGAAGTAACTGTCCCAAATTAGAAGATTACTATACCAAGGAAAAAGCAGAAAGTTTTGTCCCATACTTCCTTGCACAACCATAAAGCTTCAATAAAATCTGATATAAATTGCCTAGGAATAAGTGAAACTAAGCTCCTTTTTGACACACTATAACTACTAATCCAAGTCCTCCTACTCCAGTTGCCCATGCGCCAACCAGCACGAGAATGTATTGCTGCCCGGACATATAAACAGCTGCAATACCTTTTGCGTTAACTGGTGGAAGTCAGAAAACTGGCTGGATACTAACAACTCTAATACAATTCAGTTACAAACAATGAGGAATGTTAATAACAAATCCATATGCAAACAACGCTGGGAAGACTCAGAAGTTTAGTCATTTGTTTAGAAAGCTTGATATTCATTCCCTGCTACTGTCAGGTTAGCGCACACAGCAATTTGGAAACTACTAAAATAGAAATGGCTTTATTTTAGTACCTTGACTACCCAGAAATTGAGTCATGTAAGGCATGTGCTAAGTCTCTCTGGACAAAAGATCTCTCAAATTTCAAAAAAAATGACGTCTTGAACCAAAGGCTATGTAGGAACATGTACCTCCTTTGTGCCTGTATTAAACAGATATCAAACTTCAGACAATCTGAGTTTAGTTTTAATGAACAGCTGCTGCTTTCATCTCAATAGATTTAAGCTTCTAAAGATTACAGGTTTTTACTAAGCAAATTCTACCCTGATCATGCTGAGACATGCTGTTCATACCCCTCTACCTCTATAATAAAGAGCAGTGGGTACAGCAGGCCACCAATGGAATACTACAAACTCATCTGCCACTCCTCTAAAAAGGTTTGGAAGAAGAGCCACGACATTTAGCTGTAGCTATATGCTACAGAAAAATATCAAATTTCACATAAAGTACTACAATAGCCCTCCACCTAAACATCCTATTTAGCTTATTTGTAAGATCTACATCCTTGCAACATCATAAAAGCCTTCGAGCAGCAGTAATGTGCAACCTCTTATCACAAGGAGAAGTGACTCTCATCCCTCTGCCTCCTCCACACCCATCTCAACTTACATGGTGACAATGCCATTTAGAACCCCAGTTATAATTTCCAGTTATAAAACAAATTTAAAAAGTCAAGTTCAGGCATTTAAAGTATTTCACAGACCAATTTTAAAACCGAATGACAGCACCAACAGCATATTATAAGATCTGCTTAATGTCTCTAAAGGACCTATATTGACCAGAGAGATCGAAAAGCTGTGATCTGAATGCATTCTCTTACATGACAAACATTAAAAGCCTCTATAGTCAACTAACACACGCTGGTAACATGCACACAATCCTCAACATATTAATACAGCAGTTGTCTACTTAACCAGTAACCCATACAAAGAATATGCAAAATCACCAAGCCAGTCAATTACTACATCATGCCTGATTTAAAGCTCTCTAAATCTCCAGCTAAAGGCAAAAAAAATTAAACACAGTTATGAAAGCTGCTGGAACTCTGTCAGCAAGAGTTCAGTTCAAGAATTTGTATGCTAAAATATTGTGTGCACACTTTCTCAGGTATAAAAAAATTATTGCCTTAAAATTAACACTGTAATTAAAAAGTTGTTTACTACCATACAACTATATTAAAAACACTTTATGTTCAGCAATCACACAGCTACATGTATGTAGATGTCATAACAAAACAAAAAGGTCTTCTAAGCGTGTTAGCCTACAATTACAAGAGTATGACAAGTACAGAGTTTCCAACTTTGTTCTAAGAGGCAAAAAAACAGACACAAGCATCTTAAAGATTCATAATGAGAGTCTGGAACATAGCCTTCTATAATCTATTATGAAAATTGCACCTGAGCTCACCTGCTCTAAGGTCTACTCACTTCAAATCTTACACAGCTTCTAAAATAGCCCATAAAAGAATACCGGCTGCAAGTGTGCTGTAATACGTCACAGCAAGCCCAAGGAGACAAGGCTGGGGGTTCAGCTACCACACACTGCTTCTACGGAACTGACTCTAGTGATCCCTACAGCAGCGCAGCTTCCCCTGAGGGCAGTCAAGCCAAACTGTGAGTACGTCGGGCTGCTCGACACCTCAGTTTTCAGGGCCCTTCGTCTTAGGTCCGGCGTGCGTGGGAGGCCACGCAGTCCCGAGGGCTGGGTGGGGAGGCAGCTCCTACCTTGCCACCGATGCGCACTTGGGCCTGCAGCTTGGCGAGCTTCTCTTGGTTCATCATTGTTTCTTTCATCTGCGGAAGCAACAACAGCGCCCACGGCAGGCGGGTCAGGAAGCGCCCAGCGGCAGCGCAGGTGGGCGCGGGGGGCTCCGCAGCCACCGCTCGCCACACACCTACACCCAACCCTCCGAGTAGGAAGGCGCCCCAGCCCCACCACAGGGGCGCGAAGGGGGCTGCCTGCTTCCGCACAGCGCCGCTGAGGGAAACGCGGCTCCCCTCGGGCTCAGGCCCAGCCCCTAACGGCCTTCTCTGCCCCCAACCACCCGCAGCCCCCAGCCGCGCAGCAGCCCCCTCCCAGCCGTCCCCCGCCGCCCCCTTTGTACCTTCGCGGGGCGACAGCGGCAGCACCGGAGCGGGGGAAAAGCCGAGGGCCGCGGGCGGGGCGCGGGGCCGGGCGCAGCACGCGGAGGGGAGCGAGATGGCGGCCGGAAGGAAGACACAGCTTCCCGCACAGCGCATGCGCCCCTGACCGGTTCGGCAAGGGGGCGCCCTTCCGGGCCGGCGGGGCGGAGTCTCCACGGGGAGGAGCCGGGCCGCCAGGTGGGACCTGCAGGAGCCCGGTCCCGCGCCGGCTCCGGCCGCTTCGACGTGCCGCGCCAGCCGCCTCCGCTCCCTCCCTCCCGCCCTCCCTCCCTCCCGCCCCGGCGCTTGCGGCCCCGCCGGCGGCGCTCCCTGCCACTGACGGGTCCGTCTCCGACCTGGCGTTATCTGTTTAATTTTTTTTTTTCTTCCTAGAAAACACGTGAGCGTTGCGTTTTCTTTCTCGCTGGTGTAACGCAAGCCTCCTCCCCGTGTCCGTGATTTTCCTTCTCCCAGCCGAGCCCTCCCGTGGCTCTCCCGCCCTCTCTCCGCCCTCCTCGTCGGGCGGTACCGCGCCGCAGGGGCTCCACGACGGGCCAAGCTCTTCCGCCCGGCCTCCGTTCTGAAAGCCGAACCACTGAGGGTTTTATCTTTTCCGCAAGGCTGTCTTGTCACCACCGCCCCTTGGCCGTGCTTGTCTCCTTTTACTTTCCTTCCGTCTCAGGTGTTTTCCGCTGTGGCTCTGCATCCTCTTTGCTGTTACCAGGCACCCCTGTGCAAGCGGCTGCTGCTGGCCATTGACCACGCTCTGCTTGTGCTCTCTGGTTCTCCCAGAGCTTTTCTTCTGCAGCGGTGTTTTCCGTCACCGAGGTCTTAATGTGCCCTTTTCCTGTGCTGTCTGTCTTCCTGTTGCCTGAATCCTATTCTGAGAACCAAACACACACCTCCAAGGCCTAACTCAAGCAGTTGCTGCTGCGTTTGAGTTTTTCTAAACTCTGTTTCTCAGCCTTTGTTCCTCAGGGCAGAGATCATTCACAGTCTACAATGTCAGTTCTCCACAGGTTTCAGTTTGCTCTCTCTGAGGTTTCAGGTGGGACTAATTCACAACTATTGGTATCTTGCATGTCTGGCTCGCATGACCATTCTCACCACGCAGAAAGCTAAGCAGTCTTTGCAGGGATCCAGATCTGTGTTGCATAGCTGGGTGCAGGAGTAGATTTAAGGGGGAAGAAGCCTGGCATTCCCATCACTGCTACACATGCTTACTGGGTGGCACAAGAGAGGAGAAGATGTGTTTCTCCGTGATGCTGACCCCATCATCATTACAATCAAACCCAATGGGCCTCCTGGCATCAGCAGAAATACTACTGACCTTGTCGTCTCATCCTGTATTTTCATGTGTTTTAAACTGGTTCTTCTCTGGAATATCCTCAATAAACTATTCCCTTTGTTCTTCTTTCTGTAAGACTATGTTAATAATGAATTTATCCTTCTTTATTGATTAATGTTAAGGCTGCTGTGTTGGTAATTCCCAGAGCCAAAGCTTTTTCAAGGCATTGCTTTTCATGTGAGTCTAAATGTTATTTGCTCTTGCAATATCTCTTTACTACACTAGAGCTCAGTGTTAATTTGTACAGAAGATTTTGATCGCTGTTAAAATTAAGACTTTTGTAGTTAGTATGAATTATAAACCCGGAATTACTCCATCTGGCGGTGACAGAAGGTCTCAGGGAGGTGGTGATTCAAAAGGTGCTGCTGAAGAGCGACCTGCACCTCCCAGCAGGCTAGTATCACAGCCGAAAATTAGAGGATGATCCAACAGCTATAAAGGATGTTGGGGGAACCTGCAGAAATTTGATCCAGCATATCTGTAAAATTGGAGCAGTGAATCAGTTGCTCAGAAAAGAAAGGGAAGATAAAAAAAGCCCATGTTACTGTATCTGAACTAGCAAACCCAGTATCTAATTCAGAAGGAAAGGAACAAAACAGATCCAGGGGAAGGGGGCATCTGGGGAGAGATTTGGGGAGGCCAGAGTTTATTCTGGGCTAAAAAGAAAGCTTATAAATTTACTGCAAGATGAAACTGGCAATGTACCTTCAGCAAAAGGGAATAGAGCCAAGATGAAAAAAAAAAAAAACCCACCTGAATCACTGGAGGCTATTGAAGGTAAAAGCAATAAATACTTCAGCTTCAGATTTATCACAGTCTGACATCAATATATAAGCAAGATTTCAGAAGAATTACTAGGCCAACTGATGATTACAAACATGCAAAATGTTTTCATAGACTGAAATACTGAAGTGAAAATGAGTCACAGAAAGATTACTCCAAGATAGAAGCTGTAGAAAGCGCTGTCACAGCTGTCAGCCTAGGATTAACTGGGGTGGAGGTATGATCTCATATTCCCGCATGTGAGATTGTGAAGACAAATTATGCTGAAAACCACATCACTGAGTTGTATCAGGAATCAGCTGAAGCAGTTCAAGAACTGCAGTTCAAGGGATTTGGTTACATTTCCTGGATCAAACAGCAGACCTTCAAAAACCAAACTTGCATCAGAGAAAAAGTATTTTAGAATACTAAAATAGTATTGGCTTGTTTTCTCCAGTCCTTTTTGTGTAATTGCATAATGGGAAACATAAACCTAAACCTGGACTTAGTTGTAGCTGAAGAACTTCTGTTGAGAAACAAAACAGATCCAAAGCCTGTAGCACTGAAACAGAGGCTGAGCTCAGTAAGCATCTTTTCAGTTCTGAAAAAGGGTGAAAGTTAGGATCTCAAAACCGTTGAAGAATATGCATTGCTAAAGCAAAGTTCATTAGCTGCACAGAAGTGGCATAGGAGTGGAAAAAAAGACCATTAAACTGTTACTTGGGAAACTTGTCTCCTAAGTTATGTGGAAGTTTAAAGGCAGAAGAATGACAACATTTGCTGTCAAAATGCCAGTGGAAAAGCTCTCCTGAAAGGCATGGCCAGTTCTGCGTAAGTAATAATAGGGTACATTGAGAAGAGGTGTTAAGTTTGTATGTATTCAGAAAACAAATCGCAGGTCATAAACATAAGGGATCAGGCTAAAGTCAAGTAATATTTGTCCTGATTGCCAGTGACCACAAAGATCTCCTATTCAATGTGTTTTCAGGCAGTGAAGGAAATCTGTCTGATACTCAACATTTCATTAGGAAACCTTTGCTCAAAAGAATGCCATATTCAGCAGTCGAGAAAAGAGAATCGTATGACATATCAGCAGGGCACCACAAGGCATAATAGTAATGTTGTCATTCCTGATGTAGATACTCCAGGACATAAGGGGAAAAGTGCTAAGTTATCTGGAAAAATATGCATATATGTTAGTACATTAATGGAGGAAAGTAGCAGTATTATGCAGTACGGGAGCAAAAGTTTTGTGAGAGATATGAAAGGAAAAGAAACCATCTCCAAAGGTCTAGATGTAATTTCACTGAAGAATTCTTAACTTTTTAATAGATACTAAATATATAAACATTGAATGGGAGCCCAGGAAGATTGAATCATACAGTCACAGAATCATAGAATAGTTTGGGTTGGAAGGGACTTTTAAAAGTCATCTAGTCCAACCCCCCTGCAGTGAGCAGGGATGTCTTTAGCTAGATCAGGTTGCCCTGAGCTCCATCCAAACTGGCTTTGAATGTTTCCAGGGATGGGGCTTCTACCATCGCTGGGAAACCTGTTCCAGTGTTTCACCACCCTCATCATAAAAAATTTCTTCCTTATATCCAGTCTAAATCTACTCTCCTTTAGTTTAAAACCGTTATTCCTTGTCCTATCACAACAGGCCCTGCTAAAAAGATTGCCCACATCTTTCTTACAGGCCCCCTTTAAGTACTGAAAGGCCGCAATAAGGTCTCCCCAGAGCCTTCTCTTCTCCAGGCTGAACAACCGCAACTCTCTCGACCTGTCCTTATAGGAGAGGTGCTCCAGCCCCATGACCATCTTTGTGGCCTTGGGTGTACTATGGGTGGGGGTCTCACCAGAGCGGAGTAGAGTCATCTTACTCGACCTTTTGATGCAGCCCAGGATATGGTTAGCTTTCTGAGCTGTGAGCGTGCATTGCTGGCTCATGTCAAGCTTTTCATCCACCAGCACCCCCAAGCCCTTCTCAGCAGGGCTGTTCTCAATCCCTTCATCCTCCAGCCTCTATTGACACCAAGGCTTGCCCCAGCCCAGGTGCAGGACCTTGCACTTGGCCTTGTTGAACCCCATGGTGTTCACATGGGCGCAATTCTCAAGCCTGTCCAGGTGCCTCTGGATGGCATCCCGTCCCTCAGATGACATCACTCAGCTTGGTGTTATCTGCAAATTTGATGAGGTTTCGCTTGATCCCACCATCTATGTCATTAATGAATATACTAAACAGCACTGGTCCCACTATGGACCCCTGAGGGACACCACTTGTCACTGATCTCCATCTGGAGCCATTGACCACTACTCTCTGGATGTGACAATCCAACCAATTCCTCATCCACCGAACAGTCTACCCATCAAATCCACATCTGTCTAATTTAGAGAGAAGGATGTTGTGGGGCTCCATGTCAGAGGTCTTACAGAAGTCCAGACAGATGTCATCCAAAGCTCTTCCCTTGTCTACTACTGTAGTCACTCCATCATAGAAGGCCACTAGGCTGGTCAGGCAGGACTTGCCCTTGGTGAAGCCGTGCTGGCTGTCTCGAATCACCTCCCTGTCCTCTATGTGCCTTAGCACAGCTTTGTGGGAGGATCTGTTTCATGATGTTCCCAGGCCCAGAGGTGAGGCTGACAGGTCAGTAGTTCCCAGGGTCCTCCTTTCTACCCTTTTTAAAGACGGGTGCAATGTTTCCCTTTTTCCAGTCACTGGGGACTTCACCTGACTGCCATGACTTTTCAAATATCATTGAGAGTGGCTTGGCAACTACATCAGCCAGTTCTCTCAGGACTCTGGGATGCATCTCATCAGGTCCCATAGACTTACATGTGTTCAGGTTCCTCAGCAGGTCACGAACCTGATCTTCTCTTACAGTGGGAGGGACTTTGCTCCCCCAGTCCCCGTCTTGTGGCCCGTCATCACAAGAGGTGTGGGAAGAGAGGTCTCCAGTGAAGACTGAGGCAAAAAAAGTCATTGAGTACATCTTCCTCCTTTGAGAATGGTGACACCATCTGATTCCAGCAAGCCTGGTGCCATGTAGGCCATCCCATTATCAAAAAACCCAAAACTGTGGCGGTGGCACCAGCCCTGGCTTCATGTATTATAGACTGGGTCCATCTGTTTCTTCTAATGTTAGTGGCAGTGACTGGAAAGAGAGAGGAAGAAATGACCTGTGCTCCAGATTACTTTACCAACCATCCCAAGGCCCCGACATCTCTTTGATTGCCTTTTGATCTTAATTGAACTGCTTTTTGATCTTAATTGAATCGCTTTGGACTTAATTGAACTTAAGTGCAGTGCTGTTTTCATCTCACATATTACAGTGTTGTACCATGTGCCAGTGAGCTGTATGGTGTAATCCATAATAGGTTTCAGCGTCAAGGAAGAGAGAGTGCTCCTCAGCAAACAGTGGCCTTTTCTCACCATGCCTGTAACTCTTAAACTCAGTGACCCAAAATACTTGGGGTTCAAGCCACATCACAAGCCTTTCATGAGCTGTACGATGCCTCCTTCTGTTTATTATACTCCACAGAGGCTGACTAGAGAGTAGTTGGAGAATTACTACCTGAAGAATCACCTGCCTTCACTGAACAAGGTTCAAACAGGCTTTGCCAAATACTTAAGAGTTCATGTTGATCAGACTGGTAAAGGCTCACAGAGTAAGGCTTTTGTGTTACTCTTAGTTAACAATTAAGATCTTGCTGGGGAATAGGTAAAAGTCTGAAGTCACCTTATTCCTCACTGGCTGTGTGTGAAAAAGATGGTACCTTAAATTTATATATCAGAGTACCTTAAATTTATAGATATCAGAGATTCAAACACACAAACACAGAATTCAAGAGAACGTTATCATTTAAGCCATAATCACAGAAATATTTTGACCCCTGCTAAGACAATTAGTTACAAGTCAGAAACGTTGTTAAGGCATGACCCAAAATCAGCATAGTCCCACCCAAGGATGGCACATTTAGCCCAGAATGATCAGGACTAAATTTGCCCCACTTTAGATGTGTAGCTGTCAATATGCCACCTTCTACTAACGTCTTGGCAGCCGTGAAGGTGCAATTCATTCTGGATTTTGCCTCTGGCTTTCTAGGCCTCCTGAGGTCCGGCTTGGTGCTTGGCAGAAGGTAAGTGGTGAGTGCAGGTGGCCAGAGGTGGGGAGGCCAGACAGGGCAGCAGCAATCTGTTATTTCTGCTCAAGCCCTGACAGGTACACACCACTCACCTGGTTTCAGATAGAAAAATCAATCTTCTCTATCTTTGATGACAGTATAGCTTATCCCCAAGGATTTCTAAGTGAACAAAGAGCATACCTGCCAATATTCTCTGCATTTATGAATGAGTTCATACTCCTTAGGGGCTTACTTGCATCACTACAGAATTAAATGGAAAATATCTCAAATATCTGAGACATTAATTATGGGATCTCCCTCCTAATTTGCCAGAGTTTGTCTACAATGAAGAATTCGGAGCTTATGTGGAAAAGGTTTTCAACAGTTAGTGGAGTCACGAAATCAAATGTAACCTCAACAAACATAATTTGTTCATGTGACAAGTACCGTGCTGTATCAGCTCTGATGGTCTGTTTTGAAAGTCCGATAACCCTCCACGAGCATCGGGAATAGACACTGGCTTAAAAGAGTAGGAATAAGTTGAAATGAAAACTGGAAAAGCAATTTAGACATCTTGTGCTGTTCTGGAGGATTATTACAATAATTGTCAACCTGAGCAGAATGAGAAAAGGTGGAGAGGATGGCAAGGATTGTCAGGGGTACAGAATTACTTCTGTGCTAATCCAGTGACGACGAAGCAGAACCCTCAGCCTGAAAAAGAGCTGACCAATGAAAAAAAAATCTGCAAAGTCGCAAACAGCGGGGAAAGGGTAGTTAACAACGGTTGTTGCTTGCCTCTTCTAGTATAAAAATGAGAGCGCATAGGATTAAATGGGCAGGTGACTGGCTTAAAGCAAACAAAAAGAGACACTTCACACCACACATGATTGTTGCTGGGGAACATTTCACTGCAGAACATGTGCAGTGGTGTAAATGTACATGATTTCAAAAGTGGCTGAGAAATTCACAGAAGTTCCATCACAGGCTGTTAAATTCAGATATTATCTCTGGCTTAAAAAAACTCTGAAACCTAGATTTTTGGCAGCTAGGAATCAATTTCACACACTTGTCCTATTCCTATATTCTTCCCTAAATGTCTGGTATTGACTGATGTTCAAGTCAGTTTATGCTGCTTGACAGGTCTTGGTCTAACCTGGTGTAAACTCTCCTTGTATTCTGTTGAACAAGAAGTGCAGAAGGGTCCTGATAACATTTAATCACATGCTGCAGAAATTAAAGGCCAAAAAGGGCCTTAAAGGAAGTGACTTTGACCTGTAACAGCAAATGAATTATAGAACAAAGGGGAAAAAGAAAAAAAAAAAAAAAAAGAAGAAGAAAAAAATAACTATGAACTTGGGCAAGAAGAAAAAAAAGGTTTGACAATGGGGGAGGTGGGGGGGGGTGAGGGGGTAGGGTCGTCTCCAAGGGTGACAAACTCTTTTTCAGCAGTAGGCACGGTGGGAAGCCCCAGATTTTTCTTCAGCTTTTCAGGTGGCTGCTGACACCTCTCAGCAATGAATTTTTTTTTTGGCCTGGTCACACAGACACTGTTTGTAATCCCAGCCTCTGCAGAGGGTTTAAAGGAAGTGTTGCCTTCCCCCAAAACTACGCAGCAAGGGAAGAGGGGGATAAACCCACACAAAAGTGGAGCTAAAATGGTGGTCACTGTGATACTGGACAATGGAGACCACAGCTGTTGCTGCAATGATCTCTGTCACAGACACCACCATCTGTTGCAAGGTCGTTGCTAAAGGATTCATTCTTTCTGTAACACAAGCATCTCAGAATCCAGTCCAATCTTTGGCTCAAGGAACTACATTGACAGAAAGTGTAAATTATTCAAGAAATTGTTTTATTTCAGTAACAGCTAATCCAGTTCTGCAAACTCAGATCTGGGTGTGGAGGTGTATGAGGCCACGCCAAAAGAAGTGCAGCCTTTGGTGTTGGGAGTCTTGCAAGGTGCAGAAGGCCCAGGGAAGTCTCTTTGGCTCCAGCATGTGTAGCTAGTGGCCAGGCTCTACCTCACTTTCCACAGGCTGCACCTAGCCAAACACTCAACACATCACCCAGGGGTGCACACTGCTACCAGGCGCCAGACCCATGTGGTGATGAAGAAGGTTCTGTCATCCTTATGCATGATCAGGGTCAGCTCCAGAAAACCCAGAGCACCTCAGCCAGTGTGCCAGTGTGGCTCTTTGAAAATGCCCTAAACGATAGCCCAGGTGTTCTTTGATTTTGAATAAAGGGCCAGGAAAGGTCTGTAGGCCCATCTACCCCCTGTCCCAATGTGGGCTCCTGGGTGCCCTGCTTGGGAACAGGCTCCCCAGCTGTAGAAGGGTGTGTGACCTGGGGTGCTGTGGGGGTCCCAAGGAACACTGTAACCTGGAACAAGGGAGACATCAAAGGGAAGCAATGGTAGGTCCACCCAGTCTGGCTCCTGCCTGGTGTCCCTGGACACACCATCTGAGCCAGGATGTCCCTGGTCCAGCCACCTCCAGCACCATAAAGCTGCCAAAATGCCCAAACCTTTCTTGGATTTGGATCTGAGGGATGAAGCTGGGGTGGAAGTGCCTGTCCTCGCTGCCTTGCAGGAGCTGTGGACACCAGGGGCGTGTAGACATGCAGGGGAGGGGCATGGGCTCAAATGAAGAGCAGGAGCTACCGGGACTGCTTCTGTGGGTTACCAGCATGCTTTGATCCCATGCATGCACCGCACTGCTGAAACGTGGAGTGCTCTGTATATGCATGCAGGAATTGAGTGTATAATTTAAATGTATAATGAATATTAATAAGCCCAAGCAATAGAAAGATAAACCCTACATGTGTACCTGTCTTTCATGTCTCGCTTATGTGCTACAGTGGTTTTAGGTGCATGTTTTATTAAGTCATTCACAACCAGCTGGAAACCACGGAAGACAGCCCCCGACGTCCTGGGCCCGGAGTGGCCGTTTCTGTGGCCCAAGAAGGGGGCAGCCGCGGTGCCGTGAGGAGGCCTGCGGGGCGTCAGAGCCCCGGGGCGGGGTGGCAAGGTGGTCGGGGAAGTTCCAGACTTCCCATGGAGGGCGTTTCTGCTTTTCCTCCGGGTCTCTGGGTCCCGCTCAGTCCCCGGGCGGGGGGCTGTCCTGCCCTACCCTGCCCTTCCCCGGGGGTTGCTTCGGGTAGAGGGCCACGCCGGGCACCCTGCCTGGGCACACGGCGTCCCGGAGCCGGCCGACCTGCCTCCGCTCGGCGTTCCTTGCCGGTAGGTGGCATCCCCCGCCCGCGCAGAGCGCCGCCGGGAGTGGAGCGGCGCGGAGCGGGGCCGGCCGCGGGACTGGGGACAGGGTAGCCCCCGCGGCCCCAGGGGCGGCAGGGCCCTACCTGGGGAAACGCCCCTCATGGCTGTGCCGCCGCTGCTCGCCTTCCTTCTTTTCTTTCTCGCCCTTTTGAGAAGGCACCTGCCGGTTTGTTGGGACGGGAGCGAGCGGAGGATGCACAAAGACGAGTCGCGATCTCCAAGGGCTGCAGTGACACCAGGTCCTAACTGGCTCAGCTGCCCTCCGGAAAGCAAGCCCCTCAGCGCCACCCCCACCGCCACCATCCCCCAGCCCTGCGGCGACAAATGAGCGCTGGCAGTATTGCTCAAATCTACCAGGGGTGTTCCCGCCCCCCCGCCCCGAGGCCACCCCGGCCGGCCACATCCAGGAGGACCAGCACCCCAGCCGGGGCCCTCCCGGCACTCTGGGGCCGCGGTGCTGCCGGAGACCCGCCGGTGCTACACGCTCAGTGAAGCACTGGTGCGCCCTGCGTGGGTGTTAGCAGGAGATCGTGGGCAGATCCAGCTCTTCTGGTTTGTCGCTACAACGGTTCTTCCCCATAAATTTTTTAACTCCACCGTTCTTCCTATTTAAGAGCGTGGGTTTTGTTTGCAAGATGGTTTTAAACGTTCAAGCACGTCAGAAATTACCAGGAGAAAAGCAAGAATAAAAAGGAGTAAAAAGGAAGAATCCAGCTCTTTGTAAAGACAAGAAACTTCTTGGAGAGGAAAAGTCCTCTTTCTGCCTGCCTTTTAGTAACTGGCCCTAGGACCCCAAAACTAATTCAAAGAGGCATTTTACGTCCTTTGAACTATAAATCTCGAGTGACATTATCAGTCTTTCCACAGGAAAAAAATAGTAGTCAATTACTGGGTTTGGGGGTTCTTTTTTTCTTCTTTTTTTTTCTCCCCCCCCCCCCCCTTCTTTTGTAACTTTTGGTGATATTCTCCTGCAGGCGCTTTAGTAGTGAACAAAATGTAAATAGGATTATTTGGAAATAGTAGAAAGGATTATGTCGTAAATCCATGGAACGGAGGGTGGCTTGTAGTTTTGGATTAGGACAATATACGGAGAAGGTATTTCAAGAAAATGGTGTTGTGTGGGTTGTTTGAGAAGCGAGATTTGAGCAGTAAGGACGCCCGGCATCAGTTTGCCCTTCTCACGACAATTTCTGCCGGAGTACGAAATGCTCTCCTACTCCTCCCATCCCAATCGGATTCTGATCGTGGTTTATCCTGCCAGAACTGGGAGGGATGGGAATTTTCAAAGCTTTTCTTTTTAAAACCATGCTGATTGCATTTATGTCCAAGTTTGGGTTTTTTCTTTCCCTTGCCAGCCCTCCCACAATGGAGATCCTCGCTCTTCTGCTGTCCTCGCACAGATCACCTGAAACTGGGAACGGTGGGACTTAATTAGGAAGCAATCCTTTGTGTCGCTTTCTCGGAAGTATTGCTCCTACACAGAGCAGAATTCGCATTTAAAAGGCTGGTGAATTGTTTTCCTTTGCATACGAAAGAGGTGACGCTAATTCTCTGTTAGTGTTTCCCATAATGGAGGGAGCTGCTTCTCTCCCTTTAAAAACAACAGCCTTACAAATAAACTGTGAGATTAGCGGTGTGCTTTGGAGGCGGTTCCTTGGGAGCTTGCAAGGTCGACATCGAGAGATATTTGATTTAATTCTTAAATGAATTAAACTCTGGAGGGCGAAGGGTGTGTGGAGGAGATGTCTCTAAAGCACTCTCTCACCACTTCCCTCTCCGGCCTGTTTTTTTTTTTTTTTCCCCACTCCTTCCGACGGGCAGCAGGACCCCGTCCTTGGGGGCAGCCCAAGGAGACGCAGAGCTCCCGGCACCCTGCGGACGGCTCCTGGGAAGACGCTCCACCACTTTGGGACAGACTTGCACTTTTTTTTTTTTTTTTTTTTTTTTTTTTCCGGGGGAAGGGCTGCGTATTGTCTTTATTGCCCCCATGTTCCACTGAAGACGGCCCCGGCCGCCCCGCGGCCCCCTAGAGCCGCTCCTGGCTGGGCGAGAGCGGGGGGCCGGGGCGGGCGGCGAGGCACTCCGCGTCGAGGGGGAGACACGGCGCAGCCCGGGGCCGCCACTCGCCCCGCCGCGCTCTGACGCTGTGAGCCATGTGATGGCCCCCTCGCTATAAGGCGGGGAGGAAGGCCGCCCTCTCTGGGACTCGGCCCCAGCCTTCTCATCGTCTTTCCTAAGGCCCGGCAAGGCGCCCGCTCCGCCCTCCCTCCTGGTCAGCCTCCTCCCCTCTCCTCCTCCCAGGACTAGGCGCGCTGCCTCCTGCCCCGCATCCATTAATGTCTGGGGGCTGAGGTGAGGAGAAAGAACGGGGAACCGACTTCTAGGCGCGGCGGCACAGCCCCCCCCGCCAAACCCCGACCCCAACAAAAAACCAAAAAAAACAAAAAAAAGAACAAAAAAACCAAACAAAAGACCCCCAAAAAGGGGGAGGGGAAAAAAGAGGGAAAGAAATCAAAAAAACAGCAAAAAATACCCCGAAAGAAACCCCAAACCAGCCGCCGCCAGCGCTCCCGCGGCGCGGCGGCGGCGCTGGGGGCCGGCGCGGCTCGGAGCGGCCCGCCTGCCCGCGGCGGCGGCGGCGGAGGCGGCGGCGGGGCGGCTCTCCGCGGAGCGGCGCGGGGGCCTGGCGGCGGCGGGGAGGGCGCCCGCCCGCCCGCCGCGCCG
Source organism: Leptosomus discolor (assembly GCF_034619465.1). NCBI lineage: Eukaryota > Metazoa > Chordata > Aves > Leptosomiformes > Leptosomidae > Leptosomus > Leptosomus discolor. The sequence continues at coordinate 65,313,266 of NC_141419.1, read as the reverse complement.
CGCCGCGCCGGCCGCCACCGATGCGCTGCCCCGCCGCCGCGCCATGACCCTGAGCTCAGAGATGTCCGAGGCGTCGGCGCTGGCTGAGGAGACCGACATCGATGTGGTGGGCGAGGAGGACGACGAGGAGGACGACGAGGAGCCGCAGCCCCGCCGCCGCCGCCGCTCCTACCCCGAGGATGACGACGACGAGGAGGAGGAGGAGGAAGAGGACGAGGAGGATGTGGGCGACCTCCACGACGACGCCCTGCTGCCGCGGTCGCCCGTGCGCGGCGGTGGCGGCGGCGGAGGCGGAGGCGGCGGCGGCGGCGGGGCGGGCGGCGGGGACGGTGCCGGCGGCTCTCGGCCCCCCTCGCGGGGCGGCCCGCAGAAGGCGGTGGCGGGCGGCGGCGGCGGGGCAGGCGGCGGCGGCGGCGGGGCGGGCGGCGGCGGCAAGAACAGCCTGGTGAAGCCGCCCTACTCCTACATTGCCCTTATCACCATGGCCATCCTGCAGAGCCCCAAGAAGCGGCTGACGCTGAGCGAGATCTGCGAGTTCATCAGCGGGCGCTTCCCCTACTACCGGGAGAAGTTCCCCGCCTGGCAGAACAGCATCCGCCACAACCTCTCCCTCAACGACTGCTTCGTCAAGATCCCCCGGGAGCCGGGCAACCCGGGCAAGGGCAACTACTGGACGCTGGACCCCGAGTCCGCCGACATGTTCGACAACGGAAGCTTCCTGCGCCGCCGAAAGCGCTTCAAGCGGCAGCAGCTCCCGGCGCCCGAGCTGCTGCTGCGCGCCGTGGACCCTGCCGCCTTCCTCCCTCAACCCCCGCCCCAGCCCCCGCAGCAGCCGCCCTGCGCCTACGGACCCTACGGCTGCGGCTACGGCCTCCAGCTCCAGCCTTACCATCCCCACTCCGCCCTCTTCGCCTTCCACCACCCCTCCCCGCAGCCCCGCCAGCCCCCCGCCGCCCCCGGCAGCGCCCCCGGCGCGGCGCTGCCCCCCGCCGCCGCCGCCGCGCCGCCGGGCCCCTTGCTGCCGGCGGCGGAGCTGGCACGGACGCCCTTTGGCTACGCGCACCCACTGGGCCCGGCGCTGGCGGCCTCGCTGCACGCCGCCAAGCCCGGCAGCGGCGCGGCCCTGGCCCGCTCGCCCTTCTCCATCGAGAGCATCATCGGGGGGGGCCCCGGCCCCGGCCCCGGCGCGGGCAGCAGCTGCGCCTCGCAGTCGGCCGCGGCGCCGGGGCTGGCCCGCTCGCTGGGGAGCGCCGGGGGCGGCCTGCCGCCCGCCGCCGCCTTGCCCGCTGCCCCCGGCTTCGCGGCCCGGATCTCTAACTGTTAAGGGTTTGGGAGTCTTTCCGAAGGTAGGATCTGGGGTATCTCTTTTCTCCGCCGCTCGGATGCCCGGCGGACGCTGCCCGGAGGGGCTCTGGCTTTGCGTGGGGATTGCGCGGTGGGGCTCGGGGGGCACCCACTGTATTTAAGCAAAGCCGGGTCTACATGCTGCACGGGCAGGCGGTCACGCTATTGGAAAGTTACTCGTTAATCCTTAAAAAGAAAAAAAAAAAAAAAAAAAAAAAAAAAAAGATGGTGATAAATAACGTCTCTAAACCGTTTAAGTTCAGAGATTCTCAGGTTTAGGAGCTTGAAAACAGTAATGTACAGGAAAAAGAAAAAAGGCTTGAGGGAGGACAGCAAAGCAATACTTTTTCATTTTAGTACACTTGTCTTATGTACTTTTATAAAAGAAAAGAAAAGATTAACATGTTTACACAGAAGAAAGTCAAGATTATCATTTCTTATTTTAACCTGTGTTTTGTATTATAATAGACTTACGGAGTTTTTTATTTTGTACTTTATGCGTATTCTTTACAAGGAATATTGTTAAAAATTACTGGCAAGTATTATTGTACCATTTTAATGTAAAATTTTTACACATTTTCAAAAATAAAATTTTTAATTTTCAAAAAAAAAAAAAAGCAAAATCAAACCCGAAGACCAAAGGAGCCCAGCCAAACAGTTGGCTTCAGACCCTTCCCTCCTTAATACTTCTCCCTTCTTTGGGACAGTGATATTTTTTTCTTCGGGAGGAACAGCACAATAGCCAAGGAATTTTACATCGTGAAATGTGTTATGTCTGGATTTGACCGCGAAGAAGAAGATCAGAATATGATCTTTGCAGTCAAACCATCGTTAACCCTAGCAGAGAATGAAAGAAAGAAAGAAAAAAAAAAAAAAAAAAAAAGGCAAGGACAAAAAATGAAGTAAATAGAAATAGGTATCTCTCTAAGCTAGTAAAGCCTAGTTCTATAAGGCACCAATCAGGGGATTTATTAAAAAGCCGGTTTAAAACTATTTTTATACTTTTGGGTGTGTTCTAAATCACGACTGCATCACAGTTTAGTTTCCAAGAGGCCCGAAGGAAAATGCTAATAAGGGGCACGTACTGAACTTCAGAGAGATTTGCTGTAGACATATTTCTGTGACGATAGTAGGGACATGTGTTTCTACTTTTCAATACATATAATATAAAATGAGCATTGGAATATGCTCGTGTGACGAGCTGATTAAATGCACGAGTTACTGAAGTAAGGCTGTGTAAGGGTACAAAACAAACCATGGAAGCAGCTTTTCTGATTCTGAAATCTGATTAACCCCCATAAGTTCGATATATATCTATTTCATATTTTTTTAACCGAAAAGTCCACCTCAAATATTCGGAGCTTGGGCAGGAAAAGAGAATCTCGGGGTTTAAGAGTAGGCGTGTGGTTGCTTGTTGTGGACTAGGAACACACTTTTTCAAATCGGGGATACGCTTTTCAAGTACGACTGTATTTATAACAATATAGTAGATTCAGGGATAAATTATGTAATTTAAAAAAAAAAAAGAAAGAAAGAAAACAAAGAAAGGAGGGATGCTTTTTAGTGCTCCTTGGAGTGAGGAGGGGAAGGTTGTGTGGTTACGTGCTTTTACATATGGAAGTACGTTGTCGCCTTGGTTTTAAGTATTCTCGTGGATAGAAAAGTGAAGATTTTCTGGTTTGCTTGTAGCGATGCAAATTGGTGATTAAATTAATGGTTTCCAATAAGCGGAAAGACTGAACGTAAGATCTCCGCTGGGCTCCATTTGCAGTCTGCAGCTGGAGGGCCTCTTCGGCCGTCCCGGGTCCCTTAGAGGACAATCAAGCAGAGTCCCGTTTAATTTCTAAAACTGAAGGGAAACGATCCCAAGGGCACCACGTACCTGCCCTTCGGGGAGAGAGCATCCTATTCACGAGGGACCCATTAAATCGCTTTTCCCGGTCCCGGATGGGGGGATGCGCCGGGCCGCCGCGCCAGTCCAGCACGGGGTACCGAACTCGGCTTGAGCACCCCTCGGAGATGCGGTTACGTCAAGCAGGGAAAGGTTTCGCGAGGGAAAAGGCGGCTGTAGCCGTGAGCTCGGGGGTACCGGGGTCCCCAAGCTGCTTGCGGTCGGCCCGGCTTCTGGATGCTGGAGCAGCGGCCCGGGGCGGAGGCCGGGTGAGTCCTTGCGCTGTCCCCGTGCGGTCGGATGGGAAGAGCAGGTTCCGGCGCCCCGGTATGTGTTTCTCTTGGCTTCCCCGCAGCAAACCCTGGGGAGCCCGGCGACCTCCCCTGCGCGGAGGCCGGCCCGGCCTGGCGGGCGGCGGGGCCCGGGCTTGCCCACCGCCCCTCTCTCGGGTCTCTTCAGAGGAAAACCGCGCCCAAAGGTACGTGGCAAGGAAACTGCTCGGCCACTTGTTCCTTCCACGCTTTACGTCGGTCGTTTGCATCCTGTGCGGACAGGGCCTACACCTGGGAGTCGGTAGGGAAGCTGGCAGGAGCAAACTGCGATACGTGGTGTAGCTTTATTTTTTGTTTAAGAGCTGAGGAAAGGGGTCGAGGAAGGGGTCTGTGGTGCTGCGGAAAGACCCCGTCGCTTGTTTCCTCCGGGCCGGTGGGGCCGGAGCAGGTGCCGCCCGAAAAGCCGCCGGCCCCGCCGCCCTTTGATGGGCTCGCAGCACCGCCGGGCCGTAGCACCCCATTCGCATGCAAATGGCCCGCCATGCCCCCCCCCGGCTTTCAAGGCGAACAGAAGGGACGTGCAGTTCTCGCAGGGACGGAGCCCGGACGAACGGTTCCTCTGAAATAATCTGACCCCTAATAAACAAGCTGATGGGACAAACAGGATAGTGTCGCCTCCTTCTCCTCCTCCCAGCTACAAAGTGTGGCTTCATTAACCCGTCTCCTTTTCTCATCATATCCCCGTGGGGCTGAGAGACGAATTAGTGGAACTGAATTGGGAGGGGATTGCTCTACGAGGGGGCTAATGTTTCAATCAGTTCCTCCAGAAGGACCACACAAAAAGAAACTTTTTAGTTTATGGTGCTATTATGCGGAGTTTTAATCTAGGGATAGATTTAGCCAAATGTTATCTATTGGGAATTTAATGAAGCCCTTATGTATTCAATCGCTTTTTATGCCACACACAGTGTCTCTATCCAGAAACGTTTCCTTCCACATATTTCTTTGTTTCTGTTGGGTGATTTATATATTTTTAATTAGGTTTTAAAAAAATATTTCTTTTCAAGCCTCTTATATAACGTTTCTCTCAAGCAGGACTGTGTTAGGTCCCTTCCTACATCCGCTATAAAAGAATTTTCCCCTTCCCCCCCCCCCCCCCCCCCGTTTGGAAGTCGATTAGTTTGCACGTCCATACACTGCGCCCTTCCCGCCGGAGCGCTCCCCTCTCCTGGGCAGAGGGGCCCGACATCGCGCCGGCTCTGCCGGCAGCGGCGTGAGCTGAGGCGGCCCGGGGATCCGGCCGAGCCGCGGGGCGCCCGTGCGCGACTCCTCGGCCCTGAAGCTGGTCTCCTCCCAGACCTTCCCCATCCGCAGCTCCTTCGGGCCATGCATTCGCTGATGGTTGTTTTTCTGGTGCAGCGAGAGGCACCCCTGCGGGCAGCGATGTGCCGGCTGGTGCACCTCCCGTGCTCGAAGGCCGGTTTCATGCACCCAGGGCCAGCCCCCTCCCCGAGTCTGGAGGGTGTAAGGGGAGACGAGAGCCTCACCTGCTCTGAGCTGCTCCCTTTCTTGCAGCGCTGGTGGCGAGGGCAGAGCGCAGGGTCGCCCCGCCGAGGCTGAGGCCTGTGCGGGGGATCTGTTGGAAAGTGGATCTGGTTTAATAGTCTCTTGGCACGGCCCGGGGGCTCCGCTCAGTATGTAATGCTTTCCTTCATTACTTACAGTAAGTACTTCAGTAGTCTCTGATAATACTGTATTTGACAGAAATCATGGAAATTATGATAATGGACACACACTTCCTGCGCTGGGACTTGCTAACCAGAGCAGATCCGTTTTTCAGCTTATTACCAGCGGCTCCCCCATCCGCAGCGAAGTTTCTCCCGCTCCCCCTTCGGCGCGGCGCCGGGCCGCACACACCGGCGGGACTCGGGGACCGGCGGGGACCGGCCGCCGTGTGCTCGCAGCCGGGCGCATCCCGAGCAGGTAGGTGTCCGCTCGCCCTCCTCCTCTGCTGCCCCTCACCTCACTACCCCGATGACCTGCCGCAGGTGTCTGCAGGGCTTCTCCGCCCTTCTAAGTCCTCTCTCCCCCGCAACCCCCACCATGAGAGCCACGTCGAGAAGCCGCCGTGGACTCTCCGCTCGCTGCCCCTTCCAGCGCTGCAAAACACGACTGAGATGCGGAGGAAAGATTCTCGCATAAGTATGTATGTGCACGTGTGTGCAGGAAAATGGCACTCCCGAGGGCAACGAGCTGCTTTCGGACCCACGCTGCAGCAGCAAATGTGCTCGTTGCCTCTCTGCGCAGATGGGTGCCCGATTTGGGGAGAGGCGGAGACCTGCAGCCTACCCCCAGATCAGTAAACCCCTTGTACCTGTTTTTTTCTCTTGCAGAAGAGCGCCGTGCCCCTCGCCGGTCCCCGGCCAGAGGGGTGCTGGGGGCTGCCGGCCGTACGGCCCAGTCGGCCCCCTCCCTGCCGCCCTGCCCGGCTGGCCGCGCAGCTCCCGGCGCAACCCAAAAGAGGAGACGCAAAGGCTGCGGGGTTGGGGAGGGGTGGGCGCAGGGACCCCCCCGGCAAAACTCGCGGCGCGCCTGGCTGCAGCAGTGCGGGTGGCACCGCGGGCTGTGCGCGGACGCACAGCGGGGCAAAGCCTCCGCGGCCGCGGCTGTGCTCCGCGTCGAGCCCGCCCGTAGGAGCCGGGAGGCGGCCGGCGGCGGCTCGGCGGGAATCACCGCGGGAATCCCGACGAAGATCCGCCTCGTAGGAAGGTGTGCCTTCAGCGCAGGGCTCCGGCTCCTCGGGCTGCCGCGACGAGGGGCAGCGGGGCTCCCGCTGCGGTCTGCGCCTCGGAGGAGAGGAGGGAACTACCGGCCTGTCTCTCCCCAGAAAGTAGAAGAAAAAAACAGGGACTGGTCTGTACGGAAGACTTCTTAGGTTTTTGGTTGGGTTTTGGGGGTTTTTTTTTGGTTTTTTTTTGGTTTTTTTAATGCAGTGTTTAGGCAGTTTCAGAAATAGTATTGTTGAGCTGCATTCAGAGGGAAAGTTGTGCTGGTTTTTTAAATCAAAATAATTAAACTTGCCCTTTCTCCAAGCCACAAGAGACCTGTTGAATTGATTCTAAGTTTCCCTGTCGTTGATGGAGCAAAACGGCATGCAGAAGTCTACGGGGCCCCATATTTAGATCATAAAATATACAATTTATGTTGGAAGCAAAAGGATAAATAGAGATTTCAGTTGTTGCATTAATTCGTTGTGTGAGACTGGGAAAGCCTTATCCACGGTTAATCGGAAGGTATTTCTCTGCCCGCTGTGCTGAAAACCATCTGCGTGCACCGAAAAGCCTGTGTACGTTCAGGCGTGTGTGCCCAGGACTCGGTGTTGCCACCGACCGCGCCCGCGCATCTGTAGGACTGCGGTGGTCCCTAAGACAAATGCCCACTCTTTGGAAAGCCCTGGTAAAGCCCGGGACTGTGACTCTTCCTACTGTGGTGGTGGACGTAGGTCTGTCTTCTCAGCTTTCACTATGGGAGAGCACATGCACACCTGTATACACGAAACATATTAAATACACACAATCAAGATAAATGAGGTGTTTTCCTCGGGTTTTCTTTTCGTAAAATAAACACTGTCACGTCTGCTTATTCAGCAACCACTAGACGAAACAGATAGGTTTCTGATATACTTGTATACAGTGGAATTCCACCTGTCGGCTGCACGAAGGGAGAAGTAAAGGAAGGAGGTATCTTTGGATCAATAGCTCACGATTAAAGGAACCATTGGTGAAAAACAAAATAAAAATTGTCCAGTGCAGAGCGAGGAGGGCCAGGTATGTGAGATGACTGGCTTGCCCGAAAGTGGATGGGGTTAGAAATTACGGACCGTGGAAAGTAACGTTTAACATTCCTTCCAGCCTGCCTCTGATTGCAGAAAACACCGCCTGGGGCAGCTCGGTGGGTTCTGTCAAACATCCTCCCCGCCTTCCTGGAAGTCCTTAACTTGTCTTTCTCAGTGCGGACGGCGCTGCGTGTGGGGCAGCGCACACGAGTGTGTGTCCTCGTACTGTCCCCCAAGTGCTCGGCAGCCGGCGGCCCCACTAGCACCAAACGGCGGACCTCCTCCCCTTTGCCTCCCGCTTCTGTACGAGGAGCCAAAGGGCGGCCCTTCTCTGGAAATTAACCTCTTTAGATCGCTTTCAGCACGACTCCCCTCGCGATGGCTCTTCCCCGGGTGTTCAGACATCTGCCGACCGGGGCACGATTTTCGGGGGAGACTCCGATCCCTCCCGCCCGCCCGTGAAGCAGATCCCCGGGCCGCGCACCGGAGCGGAGCTACCAGCAAGCAACGTGGATGTCTCCTCTTTTAAACAGACTCGCTTCCTCTCCGGCCTCCTCCCCACCCAGAGGAAGCCCGCAACAACTTGTTAATACACGGGCGAGCCAAACCCAGCGCTCCCACCAGAGCTTTTGAACACAGCCCCGGAGCTGCTGCTGCGCCGGAGGCTGCGAGACGGCGGCGGTTCGCCTGGGTGAGCGGCACAAATCCCTGCGGCCGCCGCGGGGCAGAGCCGGGGGCGCTGCGGGGAGCCCGGCTGGAGGGGACCGGCTGCTTCGTCCCTGTTCCCGGCCGCAGGTACGCTGTCTTCCTACCTCGGCCTCGCTGAGTACCCAGCCGCCCGCCGGCAGAGCACATCACAGCTGCCGTCGAGGGAGTGCCCTGGGTTGATAACCCGCCCCGATACGGACACCCCGTGGCCCAGCCCGGTCCTGCCTTCGGCACCCACGCGGGGCGTTTGGAAACACCACGGGGCGCTGGGACGGATTGGGGGGGGGGGGGGGGGGGGCGGGCGGGGAGCTCGGTGCCGGCGCTATAAATCCCTCGGCAATTGAGTTCTGCACCTTTGATTTGAAAAATCGGATTCCTTGAGTGGAAACAGTTGACAGGAACCTAAAAGGATTAGCTGCATTCCACACAGGATCATTTTTACTGGTAACATTTTGAAACGATTGATCCCTTCCAGACCATAAACAATGTCCAGAAAAATGATCTAACGAGACTTCCATTGTTTCCTTTTGTCTACGAATCCCTTTTCGCCAACAGTTTGATTAAGGACTTTGACAGGCTGGGTCTTAATTCCACCCTCTACCCCCACCCCCCACCTTTTCGCGAGCGAAGTACTGAATTTGAAATCGCTCACGATTTGGTGCGTAACCCTAATCTGCCAGCGAGCGAGCAAGTGCGGGGAAAGGCAGATAGGGGCGGCAGGAGCAAGGAGAGCGGTCGGAGAGGGGAGTGGGCACTCAGTTGCCGCAGGGTGCCGAAATGGGTGGTAGAGGTCTTTCCCTCCGCCTGCTTCTGCTGTGGGCTTTTGTGCCGGCCTGGCGGCAGAAAGAGAAGGGGAAAGCCCACCGGTGGGCACGCTCGCCCGGGACGTGGCGAGGAGAGGGACCCCTCGGACGGCCCCGTTCGCCCAGTGGCCCAGAGGGACTGGCGATACGCTGGCACTGCCTTGTCCCCCCTTGCTCTCCTCGCCCCGTCGGCGGGCAGCAGACTAACCAGGGTGAGGTTAGCGAGGGAGGAGTCGAGGACGCCCTGCCCTGCCGTGCTTCCCGACCGACTTGTCCAGTGTTTTGACACCTGCGTGCACTGCCCCATGCTTCTCTCCTCGATTTATCGCCCAGTTAAAGATTTCGGCCTTCCTCAAGCCACCCGCACTGCTTCCCTCTACACCTTCTTCCCTGCGAGGAGGTGGTGGTGGGCTGGAACGTGGGGCGGAGATCCTCCTCAGCCCCCCGCCTGCCCCTGCACCCCGACCAGACCCCTATCACGCATCCCTGCGCTAACTCAGCCTCTATGGAGTCCCGGCTCCCCGGCGGCAGCCTGGGGGGCGATGAGCCGCCGTGGGGACGTGGGAACCGAGCCGATTCTCGGCGCCTTCCCCTTTCTTTTCCTTCCCCTCCACGCGTGTGTGATGGCGGGGTCCCGCGTCCCAGGGGCGAGTCGGCGGAGGCCGGAGCGGTGCCGCAACGGCGCGGCCCGGGCCGGGGCTGAACCGTGCACCGGGGAGCGCTTACAGCCCGGAACGGCAAACAGCCAAACCCACTGGAGGAAAATGCGTCCAGGAAAGCCACCTCAGTTATATGTCTTCCTCAATTAAGAGACAGCCGCTCCTGCCCCTCGGATTCCTCGGGACTTGTCCTTCGTGTCAGGCTCCGAGATTCTCCTTCTCTCTCTCTTTCTTCTTTTCTTTCTTTCTTTTTTTTTTTTTTTTTTTTTTTTTTTTTTTTTTTTCTTTTCCTTTATTTCTTTTTCCTCCCACAGAGAATAAGCCGCTCCCCGGCGCAGATTGGCAGCATTGAGCATCTTCCTAACTTAACTCTGTCTTCCTTGCATCTATCAATCCACCTTTCTAATTAGACTAATTAGAAGATATGTGGAGTGTTGCTGGGTCCATAGACTAAACTGCTTAGGGCTTGTGAAAGGAAGGCTGAATGCCCGCCATGGGAGGTGGCCATTCAGGGGACGGTAACAGTTGCTACATTTATCTCCTGCCATTGAAAAGAGCTCTGCTTAAAGCTCGATTAAAATGTTTGGAAACTAATGCCACCCTGGATCCCTCTCTAATTAGAGGGCCTGGATAGATCACCCTGAGCAGTCAAAAGAAACTCCTTCTCGGGCCCGGCTTTTCTGTTCATCAGAATTACTTCGCTCCACCACCACCCCGCCCCCACCTCGAAAAGAGAAAGAGGAAAAAAAATAAAACTGTGGGAGAGAAAGAGATAACACAGCTATAAAAACGGAGGGCAGAAAAGCGGCGCTAGGCCGAAGTCTTCCTCCGCAAGCGTTAAGTTATGTTGAGCCCCGGCTTTCCTGCTTGCAGGCCCACGCTCGCCGCCGTCGAGATTTCTCAGCCGCCGGGATGCTCCCGACTCCGGCGGAGCGACAGGGGAGCCGGGTCTGGACTGGGGTGCCGAGTTCCTGCTCCGCTGCCTGCTGCCAGTGAGGAGAGAGCTCCGGGAAGGGGAAAAGCCCGTTACCCTCCTCCCCTCACCCAGCGCCTCCGCGGTGCGTGCGCAGGTGCGGAGCCCGGCGCCCGGCTCTCCGCCTTGCCTCTCTGTCCTCCCTGCTGCGCCGCGCCGCTGGGGTCGGAATGCACAGGAGGGGTAAAAAAAAGGGGCGGAGGGCGGGTGGGAAAAGGTGACCTGCCGGGGGGACGGCTCCTGCCCCCAAAAGGCGGGCTGCAGGAAGCCCAGGAGGAGAAGGAGTTTCCAGCGGGTCGCCGGGTAGGGTGAGGGAAGGGCGGCTGGAAATACCTCCCCGGCGTACCCTGTGTCTCCAGCTGGGAGCACCCCTGCGCACCCAAACACGCACACACGCGTTTGCATCCCCCGAAGCAGCTCCGGCCCTGGTTTCCTGCGGCACGGGACGTGCGGGGAGGCGAGGGCAGCCCTCGGGGAGCCCCGCTCCCGGGGGCGGGGGACGGAGACGATGGACCTGGCGGAGCACTGCGGTGTCCGAGCACCTCGTAAATCTGCGGCGCCGCTTCTACCGCTTCTACGATAGAGGGATTTTTGTCCTCATAAACGCGAATAAAAGATTGGTGCTGACGGGTAAAGGGAGGAGGAAAATGTTCTTAACACGAGCCTGCCACACACAGATGCTCTAGTTTACGGGCTAGATATGACCAAAAGTGCTTGAAAAGAGGTCGTACCCATGACCTGGAACACGAGACGAGCCCTCGACAGCCAATGGCGAAGGCGGCTCTTACCCGCGGGTCGTACCCCACTTGTGCCGGCAAACAAGGGCGTGAGGGGACCTGCGGCCCCGTCGGGACCGTCGAGGTGGCGGCGGCGGGGGGGCTGGCGTTGAGAATTTCACCCTGGAACCTTTGGTGATTGCAGCGCACCACGTGTCAGCAGAGTGGGGTAATGTCGAGGCAATATTTTTTTTTTTTTTTTTTTTTTTAAGAACGACGTTATGCGCCCTTCTGGAGGAACAGTCGTATCTGCCAGGGGAAAGTATCTGCGTCCCGTTCTCTGTGCCCTCCCACAGGAAAGGCCCCTTTGAGCCGCTGGCGGGTGGGATCTCGTGGGAGAAAGACCTGCAGGAGTCCCGAGCCCCGGGTGAGCAGGCAGGTGGGAAGCGGAGCAGCCCCAGCGGTTTCCCGGATCTGCCGCGCTCTTCCAGGCGCTCTGGCCTCTGGCCCCGGCCGGGTGGGGAGCTGCTCACGCTGTACCGCGTTTAATCCCAGCGAACTCGACAGTACGAGTCCGAAGGACAAAACTGATCAAATATTACCCTTAGGGACATACGGGGACCTGCTCACGCTGTATCACTTCTAATCCTAGTGAGCTCAACAGACGAGTCCGAAGGACAAAACAGATCAAATATTTCCCTGAGGGACATAGAATCTCCTTTTTTTTTTTTTTTTTTTTTTTTTTTTTCTTTCAAAAGCCACCCCAGCTCGAAGAACAGATCTGCTCAGCTGCAGAGAGCGCATCTCCCCATTAAATGTTCACCCCTGCTCCTCTGGTGTCCGCAGAGCGAGGGGCATCCCCGGAACCCACCTCGGGGAGCCCCCTCCGCCAGGGAGGGCGATATGGCCCTGAGGGACGAGCAGGAGAATTCTTTCTAGCTGCCAGGCCAGGCCGCTGAGAATGTAAGGAGAGAGGCCACCCTCTCCCAAAAGGCGGGCTTGTAGCTTGTCCCTGCTCGTGGGTTGTGCCCCTGCCCGCACCCCTCGAGCACGGACAGCTTCTGAGACACTTCGCCACGAAACGCAGCCCCGGATGTGCCCAAGAGACAGTCAGAAGAAGGTGCCCGGCCTGCAAGGATCAAAGGACAGCGTGAGGGGTAGTCGAGAGTTTGCTGAGTTTTACTGAGTTTCAGAGTTTTCGTAATTTTAGAGAGTTCAGAATCTTCCCAGGGCCAGTATCTACATTTCTGGAGCCCCAGGGGAAGCCCTGACGCTGGTGACCTCTCTCTTTCGGAAAACAAGTAGATGAAGGCTGAGGATGCTCCCAGTCCGGACCCAGGGGCAGCTGCAGCTGTGTGCCTGGTAGTCTGCTGCAGTCAGCAGGTGGCTGGGCTGTTTGTCTACATTTTACATGTTTCAAATTATTTTCCTCGTGGGCGTTATACGGCAAGTTTCCTTGTCAGCACTGGGAATGTGGGGTTTTTTGTTTTTTTTTTTTTTTTTTAAATCCAAATGGGGATTTTCTGCAAGTAGCATGAACATAGGGCCAGAGCTCTGGGTTGAGAGGTTTAGCTGAAACCTGTGCCCCGGCACCGATCCGCTCCTCCACTCCTGCGAGTCTTGGCCGTGCCCTTGCCTTAGGGTTCCCTTGAGCAGTCGTACCGTTCACCCCGGCCTGGGCAGGAAGGCGAGAGATGGGGGATTGGAAGTTTTGGGGGCGGGGGAGGCTGAAGGCAGGAGGAGAAGATGGGTTAAACCTCTCTGAAATTCGGTCCTCGGCGAAAATGTCACGCGGGGGGGGGGCGGGGTGGGGCGGGGGGCGCAGGGCCAGAGCAGCCCCGCGACAGGCCAATTTCGTCCCCAGGGAAGTGGCAATTCTCCGGAATGCACGGAGCTGTGGGGTTTCGGTGTGAGGGGTTTTTTTTGTTTGGTTGGTTGGTTGTTTTTTTTTTTTTTTTTTCCATCGGGTGCTGCGGATAAAAGCAGGCCAAAAAGTGACTGGGCAGTGGGTTGATGCGGCAGGCCCCATGCCCCCCCCCCCCCCCCCCCCGCTGGGGGATGCGGGGGGCCTCTGCCGCGGTGAAAGTGAGTGCGGAGGGTCAGGGTCTGTACTAAGGAGAATTTCAGAGGGACGGCGATCTGCTCAAGCGAGGGGTTTTGCGTCGGAAATACGTGTCTGAAAACACGCACTCCTCGCTATCTCCCGCCAAAGCACCCTTGTGGTCCGGCCATCTCAACCGGCCAGAGCAACGTCTTTCCCCAGATGTTGATGGCAGAAAGAGATAAAAGGGGAATTCAAATAAATATTTGTTCTTCAGGAATGGAAGTTATTAAATTAACACCCCAAAGTTTGCGCGAGATAATGAGTTTTGTCAAACATTATTTTTTAAAAAGAAAGATCAAAATATGCGAAGTTTTGCCTTTGGCTGGTGCAGTGGAGCATAAGAAAAACCTATTAACGTACATCATCGAGACACACAAGCCACTGCTGGACACGTATAACAGAAGGTAAATAGATTATTTTGTTTAACAATGCTGACAGCTCGTATGCAGCAGAATTGGAAAGATCTAAGTATTAATAGATTCATTCAAGTGGAGCACAAGTTACAAATCATTAGCTGAAGAAAGTTGGCTTCCAGCCCACATTCTATAGGGGCATGAGGGAAGCGTGGTAACTGCGCTGTTGCCGGCTACAAAAGGGCAATTTTTGTATATAATTTATTTAGATGAAGTGTGCAGAATGTTTTTATTTGTTCTACTTCTAGCTGCCTCACCTCTGTGTGAACTCCCCAAACCCAGATCTACTCCAAATACTTCTGCTCCCCCTTCTGCACACTTCCCTCCAACGTGTTTGCTTTGGCAACTTCCATGTTCTTGCAAACAATTCTTCCAAAGATATCAATCACTCTTGCACCCAAAGAGAAATACTGTACACTCAATGCGATGACAAAATGAAACATGTTTGAAGCAAACCATGTGTTCCAGTGTGCCAGGGATTATGTTATTTGTTCAGGGAACATGTTCGGAATATTTTAGGCTTCTGCTACTCCTGTGATAGTAAATTTTATTGTCTGCTGTTGGGATTTATTATTTCGGAGACAACCCAAATACCTCTTTGCACGGGGAGAGCTTCTAAAGCGGGAAGCCTACCCCGTGTCGCGCTGCGGGAGTTTATCGGCCCGGGGTATTTCACTTCCTAACGCCGTTCGCCCTCGAGACAGACGTGCAGAAACCGCGGCAAGTGCCCCCGGGACTGGTGCCGGCAGCGTGGCGGGAGCGCCCCGCCTTGCTCCCACGCCTGTCGCTCCGCCCCACGCGTGACCCACACTTGCCGAGGGTGCGGGCCCCGCGGCGCCCAGCCACGGAAGCCCTCTGTCCGCGGCGGGTAGAGCCTGGCACGGCGGGACCCGTCGGTGCGGGGCCGGCCAGCAGGTGGGAGCCCCGCGGGCGACGGCTGCGGGGGGATCCCGGGAGGGTTGCAGCGGCCCCCGGCTGGGCCCGCTGCCCCTGTGCGCGGCAGGCAGTGATGCCCGCCTGCCCTGCCTCTTGCGAAATCCTAATTTCACGTCCTGATCTTGTGGGTGGGTTTGGGGATTTTTTCCGCACCGGTTTCCGAACAGCCTTGCTCGCCAGGCAGCGGGGCGCCCCAGGGGGACAGCCACTGCGCGGGTGCTTCCACTCGAAGTTTCGGTACTGCCGGGCTGCACCGACAGCCCAGGGGTGTGGGTATCCCCGCCCCTTTCCGCGAAAGCCGGGCTCCCCTCCTCTCACCTCTGCACCGGCGACGAGGGACAGCCCGGCTCCGGCCCCTGAAATAGAGCAGAGCTCCCCGCAGGCTTCGCAGGGAGCCTCCCGGTAGCATCGCGGAGTTGTTCTCAACGCGAAGAGGCTTCGCGCCCCTTTCACGCCTTCGCCCTGGCATGAAGGGTGCGCGGAACCCCCTCGCATCCCTTCTGGGGAGTCCCCAGACCGGCACCTGCTGTGCAGTGGCACGAAGAAGCCGTCGTCGCCGGGTGTTTGTACACTCCGTGCGGGCTGGCCTGACGGGCACCTTCCCCGTCCACGCAATACCCCAGGCCGGCGCTGCGGCAGGGCCAGCGCAGGCGGGAGCTGGAGCTGCTTGAAGGCGGCTGAGCTTCTCTAGTCGCTAGAATGCCAGCCTGGCATCTTCGTGCAACCTCGTCACGTTTCTGGTCTTCAAAAAGACTGGGCTGTCAGAAATAACGGGTCTGCTAGTCAGACGTCGTTAGACTACGGCGATTATGCATGAGTCAGTGCAGGCGTCACCTCATTTTCCTGATTTGGCATTGCTGATCGAAGTGAAAGGGATAGTGCCCTGCACCAAAAGGAGCGGAGCTGCCCGGGAGCAGAGCTGCCGGGTGAGGGACGCCCGGGTTTCTGACCAGAAGCATGTTATAAGCCAAGAATGTACACATTTTTCCCAAAACGCATCGTTAAACTTCCTCTCTCAGGACTCTCACTTGGCCTGCGGTCAGGCTGTACAGAGACTACTTCAAATGGAATAGCTCTGATCGGATCCTTCAGAAGAAAATAGGCTGTAGGTCATTACAGTAATACAGAGGGGTTTAATGGCTTGAACTGACAGTGTGTCGCCCCCCTCGGGGCGCCGTGCCCGGCTGGTGGGACAGAGTGGGTCTGCTCAGGGCAGGAGTAGTGGCATGACTGAGGGGAGACCGCCTCTTCCCCCCGAGGAGGACAGGGCCGCTTTTCGAGAGTACCTCAGAGCATTAAACGCTCTGGGTGGAAAAGGGCTTCTCACGCTAAGAGACGGTGCTAACCCAGGGATACCATCCCCCTGACGCTCCCCAAGGAAGTAACACTTCGTGAAAGATTTCAACGGGGAAAGTAGAGTGGGGAGAAGTTCGGAAACATTTTACTTCGTACACACATTTATTTTTCCAGTAAAATCCTTAAATAGCTGTGTGTGCGCATGCGTTGGCCCCGTAGGAGTAAACTGGGAGGAAAATTCTGTTCTGAAATAGTTGGCACCTCCCTCCCGCACACCTCGGCCTAAGGACACGCGCTGTTCAGTGTCAGTGTGTTTTACTGGAGTGTTAGGCTTTCAGCAGTGAGCTTAAGGCATGAGCCACCTCCCTTCTCAAGATGGTGGAGTGTATCTTCCGTCGGTACAGGTAAGAGTGAGCGGCAAGGAGTTCCAGCACATAAGCTAGCGCACGGTTTAGGTCCGTGCCAATTCCTTCATTATTAATTAAAAAAAGCGCTGAGAAAAATACGTGAGAGGTCGTAAATCAATCAATCAATCAATCAATCAATCAATCAAACAAACAAACACATGCACACCCCCAGACCAACAAACCAAAAAGCCAAAATGTTATGGTAAGGAAACTTTGCAGGGCAAAGTCACCGACTGCAGATGTCACGAAAGGGCAGGAAACCTAGAAGGAGGCTCTTTTGTTGTTGGGCTCGTTCGCTCGGAGGGAGCTGGCACCGCTGAGAAGAGCCCGACCCCAGCCCGGCGGTGAGCTGGTGCCAGCAAACGCACGAAGGTGACCGCTGCCCCTGTCTCCTTCTAGAGAAGAAGAAACAAAGGAAATAGTGCGTGTGCTTATTCCTGGCAGGACGGCCGGAAGCCGGTCCGCCCGGGAGCGGGAAAGCGGGCAGAGGCGTCCCCAGGCAGCTGCAGTTATATCGGGGCTTCTCCTGGACCTGGCCCCTTCTTCGCGATCTTATCTCCGGCAATGCTTTAAAGAGAAACGAGCCCCCAGGCCTGGAGGAAAGAAAGCGCCTTGATGAGTGGCGATTGCCCAAACCGGGGGGTTGTTCCCCAGGCCGGGGTACGAGTGCCCGGGGAGTGAAGAGGCACCTCGCGGGACCCCTCCGGTGCGGAGCAGCTGGTGCCAGGCCTCCCCCCTGTCCCAGTTTGTGGCTTCTTCTGGTACCCGACGGGAGGGCCCGCTTGGACTCTGTACTTTAAATACGGCAAGGACGGGGACACCGCGGGACTGCCTGGATGTCCTGGTTTTATGGATACGACGAGGGGATGTATCCGTTGGCGGGACATCTTTCTACTCGAGCTGTGCTCAGTTTCCTTTGGCTCTGAGGAACACATGGCGAAGCACGCCGGAAAATGGAAAGAGATGTGCTTGTGACTGTTCATTTCATCTACTAGAGAAACTTCTCCCAAATGACTGAAATACAGAGCCGAGGCAGAATAATCTCAACCACATTTAGTTTTATAGTAAATTAATACTGCAGTCTATATAGTTGAACGGGAAGTCGAAAGGCAAACCAAAACCCTTGTCAAAATAAATACTCATCAGCAAATATTTTGATCATTTAAAAATGCTTTCATAAGTGTCTAGCATTTCAAAAGAAAATAAAAAAATGATGAGAGAGAAACGGAGAGTCAGCCCGGGTGTCACACACCTCGCAGCTCATCCCCGAGCGAGAGACGAGACGTTGATCAGTCTGCATTGTCTGGGGCTACAGGAATAGGCTCATAAAAATTTATTTACTATTATCTCGTTTAGCGTCTCGCACGACGCTCCAAGCCTCCGGTTGTGTTTGAGGCTCTGCATCGGGAAGAGCGCAGATTAAAACCGAGCTCTCGAAAACATCTCAGGCTGCCCAACGCGGTGAAGATGCCCTTGTGTGAGGGTCCACGGGGAATTCGGGGTGCCGCCGGAGTGTTGGGGGGGCTCGGCTGGTGCCGCTACCCGTGTTACCGGCGAGAAGAAGCACCAGGGCTGCCCCCGCTTTGCCCCCGGCCGCGCAGGCTGCGGCATGGGCGCTCTCCCTTTTAGGGCTGCTATAAACGACCCAGAGACTTCTCAGCTTTCTGGTCCGCAGGGATGGAAGCCTGAAATGTCCAAAACTGGCGCGGTGCACGAACAGAAACCTTTATAAACTTATTTCCCTTAAAGTCTTTATTAACTACCCCCAAGGACCATGGCTGCTGCTGCTTCTGCTCTTGCACGGTGGTGGTCTGGCACCTCCACGAAGCACACATGCTAAACAGATTAACATGCTTCGGCTGACCCATACTTCACAAACCGGGGATAGAGTTTCTCCAGCTCCATGTGGAAATTAACCTACATGTAGCAATGGTCAGCTGCAAAGAGGGAGTTCCCAGGCAATCTAAACAACCTACAGTTCTTTGTTTTGGCCTCTCCATGATTAAATATTTATTAAAATAGGAAATAAAAGGGGGGGGGGGGAGGAGAAACAAAAGGAAAAAATATCTTCTTCCTCCCCCTTGGCCCTTCTTCCCCTTTCGCTGGGCTTATGCATATACCTGCAAGAGCTTTTTGTGCCCGTGGTTTTTTGTTTGTTGTTTCAGAAACACAAAGCTTCTTTTAGAAAAGGCTAGAATCTCAGTTGCATGGTGTATTAAATTAAACACATTCTTGAAGGATAGGTTAAACGCACAGATTTGAGAGTGTTATCATTGTTGGAAGACTTCAGTCGCTGATGTCGATGTCCCCCCTCCCGTCATTTACATTTGAAAACACCCTGAGATAGAGCTGTTTGCAGACAGCCGGGGAAGGAGTTTCCAGCATGCTAATCTCACCACTTTCCCTGTAACAGCCTCTTCGCCTTGTGCCTTTGCGAGATCGACCCTACCCCCTCGCCCCTCGGCTGCAAAGTCCAGGTTTTCAGAGAGGGTAAGAACAAATACAAGTAACTGTTGGCTTGTGTCACACAAGGCTGTCATGGTAATAAACACACGGCTTCTCCTCTAGGAATTCCTAATCCTCCCTGTGTGGCTCTAGCCCTGTGGATAATATCATTACAGGACTAAACAAATAAACAGTCTATTCGAATCAAGCGGGAGGCACTGGGGACCACAGCTCCCCTCTGCAAAGATGATACAAGTAAATTTACACTCACGGCTTGGAGAGGGTCCAGTGGCTATGAATAGCTGCTCAGTTCTACAACACTGGCTCTGGGCTGGGAAATGGTGCTGACCCTCCTGCTCTGTATTTGCTGCAATCAATGTGAGCTATTCAGGGCTGTGTTTTCCTTACTATCCTCTGCTGGGAACATCAAGGACCACTAACACTTTTATGAACCCGGGCTCGGGGAGGACACTTTTACTGCAAAGTTGCAGCATTAAACCCAGTGACATGAATGATAGGTTAAGGCGTTTCTACCAACCAGGAGCTGGGCTCTCTCATGCGATTTCCTGTTGTTCTGGCTGCTGCCTAGTATTTGATAAACTCGTGTGGGGATGCACAGCCACATTTTTCCTCATCTTATAAAAATAATACAAAAATAAAGGCAAATCCAGCTGCAATCGAGATCTAACACAACTGAGACATTTTTAATAGTGCCTTATGAATTCTGATCTAGGGTTGCAATAAATGACTTGAATGGCATATTGGGAACATTAGCATTTATACGCGCCACTCCCAATAAAAACTACCTATATAAAATTTATCTGTATGAATCTGGCTCCTTGTCATAAACATTCCAAATCCCTGCGCATTTAGCACTCTTGCCCCTCACAAATGCCGATTAATAAATCATATGTCAACATAGCTGATTTTCTATGCACTTTTAAAAATATTTAGTGATCAAAAGTGTTATGCTTTTGGGGAGAGAGATATTTTAATCCTTCCTGACAGAGAGAGGAATAAATTGTTGTTTTCTTGTCTGTACAGTCTCTTTGCAAGGATTCTTCTGAAATCTGTTTTCTACAGCTGCAGGTGTTGGAGATGTTTAGCTCAAATGAAGTATTTTTTTAACAAAAAAAGCAGTAAAAACGTCACACCCAAAGTGTGCCCTAAAGCATGGGCTCCTACAGAGCTGTGCTTTTTCAGGTTTTTTTATTGACTTTATCTCAGACTGTGCTGCAAAATTTTTCTGTGCAGGAACTTCATATCCTCTAAGGCTGCAGGCTCCTTGGGAGGTGCTTCCAGGAGTGTAATGCTTAGGACGTGGTTTATGTGCTTGCCTCCTTGCAGGTGCCCACCAAAGGTCCGTGAACAACTGGCCAACTTGGGTGACTGCTGACTGCACTGAGAGTGCCTGGTGCTGAGCCTCTCATCCCAAAGTGGAGAGGGAAGGAGCTCCTGGGGTTCCTGCACCGTAGCTGGTTCTACGACTCGCTTGTTGGAGCAAGAAGGAGCCACTTAGCCCCTCTCCTAGCTTCTTTCCCAATGAATTGGTGTTTCCCCCTCTTTTCTTACCTGCCAGACAAGCTCTGGCCTGTCTTGATCCTTACTTTGTTTTTTTCTCCTCCCTAAAGCTGGCTTGGCCACTGAAGAAGAATATGTCCCCCTGTCACAATTTTTATGCTGTGGTCTATGAAATGGGTTTGTTCCTGCTTTGGAGCACAAGTTCCAGGCATTTGCTGGCAGGGATTGTGACAGACCGGGGAAGGGAGGAATGGCAACGCCTAGCTGCCTTTTCCACAAAGTGCGATTCAGACTCAAAGGCCATTTTCCTCCCTACACAACTGTGCTGAACCTGGAAAAAATGACCTCCTGATAAGATATCTGTCAACCCCCTCTCTTGTTAGTGCAGTGACAGAAATGTTCTGAGGTGCAGCTGTGCTGGGGAGAGGGAACAAATAATTTTCTTGGAAACTGCTGAAGATAGGACTAAAATCTGTGTTTCATTGTCTAGGGACATAACTCATCTATTAAAATGAAGGGGTTAGCCATTCAGTCCCCTGGGGAGAAGATCTCAAGGAAGAAATCAGATTTATTCCCCTAATAAGATGAGTTCAGAGTACAGGCGTATTTTCTTAGCATGGTTCCTTGTGGCCATCAAATCATATGGGTGGTTTTAAGATCTGCTTTGCCCTCCCCAAGCTGTGCAAGTTCCTAATGTTGGTCCAGGGCTTCTTAGCACAGGAAAGCTATCACTGCAGAGGAGAGTCTGCAGCTCTCCATCCACCAAGTGCAACGCAGGAGAACAGCAGTCGAAGGAGCAAAGTAGCCAAAGAGTTACTGGCCCCCACTGCCCTTTTCCATTTTTAAAACCCACCACGGCATGATTGGCTCTGGCCTCCTTTCCATTGTCATAAAGCTGGAATCAAAGAACGTGACTGCTTTTACTGGCAAAATTTTTGCTCCATCAGTGACGTCAAAATACAGGAGGCGGCTGAGGGTTCACTGGCAGCTCAGCACAGAGCGGGCTTTCTGGGTGAAAGGAGCCTTCTGTCAATGCCCCTCCTGAGACACTTAGGTTTAAGGAAATGTTTGTACTGCTCTAGAAAAAGAGCTGGCTGGGTGTTTTTCTTTTGTGCTTAGGCACTCTGAAAGGAATTCCTGTGGGCACAATTATCTCACATATGGCAAGTCAGAAACAAAACAAAACAAAAAAAGGCCAAAGGGAAAAAAAGTAGAGAGAGAAAGAAAAAAATCAAAGGTCACCTAGATGCTTTGGCCCAGCACAGGAAAGGGGAAAATCCACCTTGGAGGATACAACTTACTCAGGGAGAGCTGGAAACCCATGATCAAAGCAACAGGAAACTGAGAACAAGCAGTGGTCCAGTTAAAACTGTAGAAATAAATCCTAGTCTCTGCAAACTGTAGGAACAGGACGTCAGCATTGCAAATGAGATGGAAAGTGTATGTGTGTGTATGTGGTCAATTCCAGGAGACTGTACCTTCTGCACCCCATGGTTTGTCTGGAAAAATCAGGAATCTGATGGGAAAAGAAGTTGCTAAGGGGCATCTAGCCTTGCCTTATCTGCACTACTACATGCTGCCAGCTGCTTAACAGGATCCTGCTTAGATCTTGCATGATGCTGCACAAAACTGCACTTAGTCCTTGCAGAATATCTATGGCAAAGGTTAGAGCAAACAAAAACTTATGCATAGAAGGGAAAATGAGGCTTTACCCCCCATCAAACAGCCAGTCACGGGCAAGAAGAAAATCTACTGACTTTGCTCAGCCTCCTCTGATAGGAGGCAAAGCAGAATCAAGGAGACGTATTACTTTGAAGAGACTACTTATGTAGGGAAGTGGTACCAACTTGAATCCAGTAGCCAGCAGGGACTAGTTGTTTCTCCCATGAAGAAGCTGTCACCTCTTTTTTAAGTTCAAAGATGCCACAGTGTCTCTAAAACCTAAAACTTTCTTCAAAACTCTTTTTTAATCTTCATTTAAAAATCCATTGTAATTTTGTGATTAATTATATATTAGGTCATAACTTGGTTGATTAGGTGCTCTTACCACTACTTGTGTTCATTCTTGGAGGATGACTTGGCTACTTCACTACATCTAGTTTGTAGTATGAATGCAAACCTCTTGCTGCCTTTGAATTCAAATTTGTTTCATGTCCAAAGCGTTTCAACACCTGCCCACATTTAAGCACCTGTGCAAACTCCAGGACTGGGAAAGATGGGAGAAAATCCTGAGCTTGCACAACCTGTCACTGCTGGCCATTGCCATATCTCTTCCTCCATATGAGCAACACCATCAGACTTTTTCCTAGAGGACGTTGACTGTGTGCCACAATGCATGGTGAGGCTGGTATCAACACATGCATGGGTCAGGGACTGTTTCCTGGGCTGTGATTACAGAATGGATAGGGATGAAGTCCTTGAATGAGAACACCAGCAGATGCGTAAAGTCCTGCCAGGATATTTGTCCTCAGTGGTAAAACACTAAGGATGTGGTGGTCTAAGGCTAGCAGTGGGGAGTCATGGAGTATCACAAGCCTTCCTCGGCATTAACACTGCAAAGGACATTGCAATATGTTTGAGTTCCTGCTCAGAGCAGTAGGGGGTATATCAGACCACCAGCTTCTAAAGCTTCTAACAGAGCTTATTAGATTTGGTTGGTGGGGTATCTAGCGCCTGGTAGATTATCAGTTTCTGTGGCATTTTTTTCCCCTGAGTGAATAGCAAGTGCAGATCAATAAATATGGTAGATTCTTAGTCTGTCTGCATTTTTAAAAAATTGTTTATTTTGTTCTTTTCATTATCAGCAACAGGAAATCACAGATGTGTTTTGTTTGGACAAAATATGATACAAAGTGCTGACTCACTTGCTACTTCATATGTGTACCCAGCACTCCCCTCCCCACCAAAAAAACCCCAAAACCCAACAAGAAACCCTAGCTGGTGCTTTCTAAACACTTGATCAAAGGGCAAAATGATGACCTGGAACATATGTCTGTGTAGGCTACCCCACTTCCCTGGGTCCCCCCACCTTCAGGGTCACACTCCTGGTGTCTTGTTCCATCGTTATATGTGCCACAGCAGACTGATGATCCCAGTCTCCTTTCCCTGCATGCCAGATACTGTAGCCAGGTGAGCAAAGCTTCAGAGAGAAGCATATCTGCCCTATGCTCAAGTTCCCAGGAGATCCAGCATGCAGCATAATGGTGCGCTGCTTGGGCTCTCAGATAGGGTAACAGCAGTAATCATTCATAATTCTTGGTCAGCTACGCCATCGCAAAGCCTTGTGAAAATGGTTTCATTAGGTCCAGTTTAGCTATGCCAAACTCCCTGGGATGTGTGTGGTCAACCCCCAGCTACTGAGCTCAAAGCTGAGATAAAATCAGATACCACAGTTATTTTTCCGTAGCTTTCTTTTGTCTGACAGTGGTGGTGTTCTTGTTTTGTTTTGATCCATTTTAGGAGTGTGAGTATCTTGTATCTCTGATCTTCTTAGTGAAGACCAGGGAAGACGTGTTTATTATTATTTTTAGTAATAATTATCTGATTATTTTTATTCCAGTCAATTAGTTTTTGATCCGAGGAAAAAAACTTCTGTGAGGAATTAAACTGCATGTAAGGAGTATAAATAATGAAGGTTGTGTGAAGAAAAGTCTATGGACTCATTCATCTTCACAAAAGAGGTCCAACATGAAATACATTGTTTTGCATTAGAGCCTCTCTGTTATGATCACTAAAACTGTGTCTATCTACTGGAAATGCATTGGCTATGACAGATGCATACAGATGCAATGGAAAGAAAAATTTGCGTAATACTTCTGTAACTTTGATCCTTTTATAAACATAAATTCATTTGCTTTCGAGAGCAGCCTCCCAGAAATCATAAGATTGTATTCTGTGTGTAACTACTGCGCAAGTGTAGAAAAGTTGCACTGTTTGTTTTTCTGGCAAAGAACTCCCTTTAAAATGAGATTACTTAATTGAAGAAAACATTTCCTGACATGTTGCAAATCAACATTTGAACCAAATCTTCTCCTTTTGCGTAAGGAGAGGATGAGTGCACTCTAGCCTGTTTAATCCATGCTGGAGCTCAATGAATTCATTTTAACCACTGAGACATTTGATTGGTAAAACATAATGTAGCACAGTGTGAAGCAGCTTGCCGTGAGTTAAACAGGTTTTGCTCAGTCAGATTGCTTTGATAATTATCTGTCTTGCAGGGCGTCTTCCATAATTCCTTCAGATAGGATCTAACTCCACAGACAGAGTGACAGACCAATATAGACAAGGAGAGTAGTTCAGACAGCACAGGTTTTTATAAACATCTGTGGTCAATTGTCACCAAGTATATTGTTGTTTGCGTATGCTCTGTATTTGTTTATGCCAACTTCGTTTTCTAAGCGAAGTTATATATATATATATATATATACATGCTCTTATACATATATATGCTTATACATATATATAAATATTTTTTAAAAAATTATGCCTGTGTGCACGAACACATATTTACTAGAATGTCTTGGCGATAACATTTATATTTGGCATTGTGTAGGGGTCATCTTCCAGACAACAGAGATATCAAAAGGAGCCAAATTTATGGGGATCAGAAGTCTGAATGGTATTAGTATTACTAGTGCTAGAATTTATTTTCTCTGAAGCCACTGCCAGTGAGTTAGCTATCTTCCATTTGGAGTTGCTGAGCAACAGAAATACGTCACGATTTGGAAAGTATCTGGAGATAGGAGGTGATGGAAACTGGATCGCCAAAGGGTGATCTTTCTGCTGTCCTTTTTCTGTTCCGTGTTCCCATTTTTCTGAAGGTCATCCTGAGGCATCCTGATGTCTGAACGACCTTCCTAGTTGGGGGAATATTTCTGTTTCAGGCTTACCTTGTTTAACTGATCATAAGACGGAGTACCCAAGAAGTCACCTTTACCTTTTTGTTTGTCATTGACTCAACTTGGAAATCTCACCCTTTCCTTCTGCACAGTGCAGAGGGCAACAGCCACACAGATCTCAGTCAAGGATCCTGATTACTTGATTATTATGTATCCACTACTCTGCCATGCCAGCATCAAAAAACAGCTGACAATATGCATTGTAATTTCAGCACACGTCTTGTGTTTTCTTCTGTGAGACACAGATGTCTATAGTTTTCACAATATAGTATCTCTTGTTAGTGACAATAACCTGATTTTGTGAGAGCTAAATAAAGGTTTATGTATAGGTTGCTTTTATCACCATGGAAGAGTCTAGTCAACATTATTAAACATCTCCACCCATTTTGTACACAGAAATTTTGCAAAGGTGGAGTCAGGTAGCAGCTACAGAAGGCAAGGTACACTGGGCACCAGAACACGTTGTTAATAGCAGCAGTTTCCATTGATTACACTACTTAATTGATGTAGGACACCTATATCCAGATTGAGTCACCTACACAAGTTATTTCATATTTAATTTCTAATACATATTTAGTTAGGGTTGTGTCAAACACAAAGAGCCTTTCAGCTTTTGCCATGAAGGGCTGGTTTACAGAATAATTCAGAAGTGAATATTGACTTTACCCGATGGTATTATACTGTTTATTTTTTTACAGAGATGTTCTTCCTACTAGCCTTTGTGCCCGTGGGCACTTTTATGCATGCACATGTAGACATGCATGCATACGAATCATTCATACTCTAGCCAGATGGGTGCTGAAGAAAGTTTTTTGTTGGAATTCTGAGCAAACCCAGAAAGGAGAATAAAAGTTTGCACTGAAATTCCTTTAATCTCTGCATACGGCATCACTAGTGAAAAAATACAATTCCTATGCATTGAGTGAATGAAATGGGTTCAGAAATAATCTGATATTCTTGGTGCAAGAGGGAAGAAGTAGTGAAGTTACAAATGTCCACAGTACAAAGTGGTAGAGGTTTTGTCAACTGTATATTTTTTTTCTTTTCTGATATTTACACTAGATTATTAATTTCCTTAAGCACACCTTACGTTGATAATTCCATACCATTTCTGCAGCTTAATTTTAGAGTTAAGTTTACTGACAGAAACATTAAAATATTTTACTGTGTGAACTCACTGAATATAGTACTTGCTTTACCTGTGCATAGAACATGATTTATACTATTTCTTCATCCAAACTCTATAAATCACATCTATTGCACATTAAACCACCTCCAACTCCCAGGAAATTAATTTACTAAAATGTCTTTAGTTCTCTTAGTACATGAACAATAATTCACATTGAACTGGCTAGTATCTCTGTAAGTACTTTATACTTGACTAATCCACAGCATGAAATAATCATTCCTTAGGAGGCTATAATGAAAAACCAAATCTGCCCAGTCCAGATTTGTCACACAAATATAAAAAGAAGCCTAATTAAAACATGGTGGTGTATTTTTTTGTTGTTGTTGTCTCCTGTAACTGGAAGAAATATGATCACTTTTGCCTTAAAATCTCCTGAAATGGTTCAGCCAGCCCATCCTCAGGAATCTACACTTACACTCATTACACAAGATCTGCTAAAGTGTGTCATAATTGTACCTTTTTCTTTGGAGAACTGAGAATCCGATGTTTCAGAGAAAGTTAAAAACTTCTTTTAGTCATTCTTTAAATAAAGAAGCTAGGCTTTCCTCACAAATTATATGCAGATTGTCTGGTCACAGGGATTTTTAAATTTCCAGAGCAAAGAGTAGTGGCACTGAGGTAACAGACTGAAAAACAGCTAGACCAAAGAATCTTTCACAGAAGGCATGATTCAGTGGCAAATGTGTGTCAGGAACAAAGCCCCAGTAACTGTCTCCAAAGACCCAGCAAGGTGGGGATGGTTCTAGAGAGGATTGTTCATGATTACTCAGGTGTAACTCCAGGCTCAGGAAATCCCCAGGATGCTGGCTAGCAGAAGATAAAGGATGCCAGAGAAGCATCTCTTAATCCTTGCCCTGCTTTTCATACTCCTTTCTTTGGTGTTTTCCACCAGCCAGAAGCAGAGGGAGACTCCCCTCTCAGCCATAAAAACCTGTGGGCTCACACAGTATTGCACTTCTCGTATTCATCTATCTAAACAGAATGAAGTTCTGGACATTCTCCCTTACCATCATAGATGCCACGCATTTGTGTGGCAACTAGAGCATTAATTAGCAAGGAAAAGTTGTTTTAGGAGAATATGCATTTGCAGCTATTTCTAACGCAGTACTTGTTTGATACTTGTCGATATGTTTCCTTGCAATTTATTTTTCTTTGTGAAAAATTCATTTTCTTAATGTGCTACTTTGATATTGGCTAATTTGGTTCCTCTGTATCTCTCTCTCAGTCTTGTTAAATTTCCCATTCTCCCTATGCCAGGCCTTACTTTGTGGTATTTAGCCACCCCGCATTCACTGGTGGCTCCACTCCCAAAAGCTGGCTCCACTCCTGCATATTAGTAATCCTCAAGAGATTATCAAAATGGATTCTGTAGAGCTTTGTATTTATCTCTATAATGATGACAGCCAAAAATACAAAAGACAGCAGGAACCGCATGTTCCACTAACCCCATATCAGCTCCTAGCAAGCGGCTGGGAGTCACACGCTTGTCAATTGTTGAACTGCTGCTTGATGTCATGGTCTAGTTAACAGACCACAAGAAAAAAGAACAAGTATGTCACGTACAATCCTTGTTCTTCTACCTCTGCTGATTTTCTAATATGGGGACATCTGTCTTGCTCTCTCTGATTATTTTTGAAGAGTCATTAGTTAATTAGGAATTGAAAAATAATAATTGGTAATAAACACTGTTACATTTGAGACTTGATGCATCTGCCAATGAAGACATTTTCAGTTCCCAGCTGTACCAAAATCAAAATAATACAATGAAGTTGAGAGTCCTCTAATTACAGACACAGTTCTTAGTTTTCATGTGGCACATATTTTACAGGTTTAAGAGATACTAGCAATTTCAAAATGCATTCCTTATTTGTAGTCTGATGGAAAAAACACATAAGCAGATTAATTAAACCCAACCATTCACTGCAATGTGTTGGCTAGTAAAGCACAAATCCGATACACAAACCCATATAGCTCCCATGCAGTTAATCAATTATTGTTTCTCAGAGTTATGAATGTATAAACAGCAGTAAAAAATGTTTTCTATAATTGTTTTCTCATCTTGTAAAATATCGTAACTCCATCTATCCCCTTACCAGTGCTCTTGCAAGGTGGCCCTTTTGTTTTCCAGAGCTTTACTGAATAAAGAGTTATGCTTGCTTATTCTGTTTTATCTCCATGTTATTTGTATTTCTGGATTTGACATACAGAAAAGGACTGAATATTCCAGCAGCAGCTGTTGGCTTTCTACAGTGTCCTGAGACCTCTCAAACCTCTAAACTTTAATGCTTTTAGAGCTTCCATCCTTTTGCTGGACACCGGGCAACGTTTGCAAAAATACTACACAGCTTAATTTCTACCTAAAGGGTGATGCAACTACACCTTTTATCTGAAGCTTGTAGTTATTCTTCCTCCTTTTCTCTCACTGTATGTAACCATTCATCCTAATCAGTTAGCTGCAATTTTCACGGCAACAATTGTGACACCATCCAGCTTGTTATTGCTTTCTTTTATAGCAGGCAAAATGGATCTCATGCTCTCCAATCTCTTCCGTGTTTCAAGGCTTGAGTTCCAAGCCCAATTTCAGACACTGCAAGAGTGATCAAATTAAGTTTTAGGGATCTTTGTTTGTACTTCAGTAATGCTTTGCATGAGGTTCTTGCTATACAAAGCACTAGCTGCAGGGAAAATAACAGGCTTCACAATATTTGTGAAACAAAACCAAGCTTGTCTGGTTGTTTAGATGAACATATGTAAAAGGTCAGGAACAACAACAAACTACACCTGTGGCAATATGCTACAGAGCAGATGGGTACCCCAGTTGCAGTATTAGAGGCAATGGCAAATGTTACTGCTAAAGCTCTGCGATCTGAAGACAAAGGTCCCTTTCTGACTTCTGCAGGTTCTTCCATTTCTCATGCTGTTGATGAAAGACCCATCTATTACAGCATGACATAGCTGAGGCAAACACATGGTTTGCACCAATATACATACAAGCTGCATACTGTAATTTAGAGATGTCCGCTTCTTGTTAGACAGGCTCTGCTGGATTTTCGAAGTAAACAGAAGGGAAAAATAACACTCCTTTAGAGTTACACCTAAGAGGGAGGTCTAGTATATCACCAGCTGACCAAAGCAAGCAGTTATGCTAGTGCTGCTACAGCCGCTGATCAAATGTAGTCCTGCTAAGTTAAACTACCTTGTCATATACCCACTTCTGTAAGCAGCTTGTCCGTGTGACTCAGTAACGAGACTAGTGACTTTGGTGCACAGTAGAAAACTCCCAGTTCACTGGGATGTGGACATTGCCTTATAGAGGTTTGCTTTTGTGGCTTTCTCATTAACTGAAGCTCTAAACATGATAATCATTAATGTTTCTCTGCTTGGAATATACTGACAGTCTTGTTTGTACATTCTGTATTTGTATAAGTCAAAGATGCTAATCAGAAATTTCAGTTCTATAACCATGGCTGGTTACTAGTGAGTACAGAGTGGTGAGCAGAGAAGAATGGAACTTCTTTTTTTCATGTTTATGAAATAGAAATTTCTAACAACTCCCTTCAGTTGCTCCCTTTCATTAATTAAAAAAAAAAAAAGGAAAGAAAAGCCCTTTGTAAAACAGAGAAAGAGGACCTTCTCTTTCTATTTCTTATCGACTCTTACTCCAACAGCTTCATTTCTAGCCTCCATTTCTGTGTTAGATTGGCCAGCAGTTTGTGAAATCATGACATAAGGCAGCTTGCTCAGAATTTTCTGATATCCATCATCAGTTGTCTGGGGAGTGGGCCAAAAACAAGGCAGGTGAGCCAGGGGTTTAAGCCTCAGACCAGGGGGAGCGAAGGAAGCTGGAGTCCCCTGCTTGGGATGGGAGGAGGATTTGCTGCAGGTGTTGTAACTGGACAGTGTAGCCTTGCTCCCTCATCTGGTGAGAGGATCTGCTCTGAACAACTGCACGACAGCATGTTGACCTGCTGCTAGGTTGCTGGTCTTGTCACCACAGTTAACCAAGGAGGTTGGGGAAAAAAGGGAAAACGCGTATGTTTCTGTATTCACATGCACATTTAACTTGGCTCTGAAGTGCAGCTTTGGCTTCAGAAACGCCTTGAGAGACACTGACGTGCAGGAGGCATAAATCTAGTTCTAGAGCCACGTGATTTGAAATAAAATTAATACAACGGAGGTAACTTCCAAGTCCTTTAACTTTAGTGCCAAATATTGCTTGTAACTGAATACAGAAGCAGAGAACAGTACAAAAGAGATTCATAGAGGCTGCTGTGACTAAGCCATGTTCAAAATGGTTGCTTGGGCTTTCTTCCCAAAGAAGCCCACAGGCCACTCAGGAGGCCAGTGTAGCTGAAAGCTGAGACTGCCTGTGCAGGAAAGGGAGGGAGAGGGAGCCTGAGCTGAGAGGGGTTTGGTCCCTTTTTCCTTCCACAAGAGTGCTAACAGTGTTGCTTATGAATAGCAGCTCAGCCTTGGGCCAGTCTAGAAACAAGATAATTAAAAGACAACTTAGTCAGATGTGAACACAAATTTGACTTCAGAAGTTATTTGGGGTATGAGGTATGAAAATAAAACTAAAAGAGCAGAAGAGGTGTGGTGTTAGAGACAGGAAGATGCATTCAGCTATTTTGCTTTCACTGCCTAGGAGGAGGGATCCGCCATAGCTTGCCTTTCCTAGTGTATCTGCTACATTTGAAGTGAGTTAGGTCCCAACCCAATCTCTCTGGTGCACTTGGGATAAAGTAATGTGAACAAAAAAGACAGAGTTTATCCAGTCAGAACATACAGTTTCGTATCTTACAACAGGTGCTAAGGGAAGGGTAGGAGAATAAGGCAATACTCCCATACGAACCTGCTGCCACTGGGTTATCTGTGAGCCAGACTGATCTGTGAGGCACTCAGCTAGATAGCTCACCTGCCAGGTTACACTGGTCACAGCTTGCCCTGTGTTCAAAGGGCCCTGTCTCTATGGTGTTCACATGCAATCCAATTAGCCTCAAATTTTGTAGTTGCTCTAGACCTTTCCTTACTCCAGTCCTGTGAGTCCCTTGGTTAGTGGGAGCCTCAGTATGCTGTTGATAAGCCTCTGCTGGTCCCTGAGCTGTCTGGCCCCCACAGGTTGCCCAAATTTACATGTGCCCAAGCTCCTACTTTTATAAGGGCCACCTGTCAGGCTTCATACACTGCTCTTTCTGACCTCAATCATGTTTTAATTCATTTAATGAGTGTGTTTCAGTGACAGGGCAAATAAGTAATGAGATAATTAGGGGCTTTCTCACAATATATTCAAGGGGCAAAGTTAAGGTTGTGTGACTATTTCACAATTTGGATTCCTAGGGTTAGAAACATTCTTTTAGCATGACTATGCTTTTCATTACTGCTGGGTCCTTTCTCTTATTTACTGTATGAGACACCACGGGGTCCATTGTCTCTAATACTAAGAAAGTTAGAGAAAGAAGGCTTCGTCATAATATTTTTCCCTTCCTTTTTCTGAACTGCTTTCCCAAAACTATGATTGTAAGAATGGAATTTGTTTTTTGTGGGATTCCAACAGCAAGCAGATGCACAGTGAGGAAGGCATGTAAAAAACCCCTTGTAGAACACAACCACCTTCATCTGTTCAGTGTTTTCTTCAGTATGGCTTCCACAGCATCTGAAGAGCCAACACAAACGAGAAAACCCCTGCACAAGAGCTAATAATCCTACATATGACTTTTGACTGAACTTGTCTGACTAATATGCTTTAAAGCAAAACCCCGTGCTTACCAAATCCAACTTGGAATAGTTTCTTTGGCCTCTAGTTCCCTGGCATTCAAGCGCTGCTGCTTAAACACCACACCAAAGAACTCAAGTAATTCTAACTTGCAGCAGTTCCAGGCTTCCAATGACAACATTCTTTTGCATTGATTATTTTTCTGAAAGACTGTTTCTCTAGGATGTATTGAGGCCAAACGCTTCTATGGATTCAATCAGCACAGCATCACTGAACCCAGTGATGCAGAGCTAGTTTGCCTCAGCTGATAATCTGGCACATTTGTATTCCTGCCTACTTTTTATGGGATTAAAGCAAATCTAGCTGCTCAGGTTATCTGAATGCCTGGAGATGCCAAGTCAGTCGACCACGCCAGTCTAGGTCCTAAGGAACTAATTGGGGTAGCTTCAGAGCTGCTGTCCAGAGTTGTCAAGTGCACAAGGTGAAGGGTAAAATGCCCACTAAGTGAGAAAATACAATATAATAGGCAGCTCTTCAGATACAATATAATAGATAGCTCACATACTATATTGAGTATGAGCTTTTGTCATTCGAAATATATTTGCCTTTTAAGAGCTCCACGTGTAACCTTCTAACTCAAGATTCACATCCTATTGGATATGTGACTAGTCTGAAATTCAGCTGCACAGAAAGAAGTGTTTGGTCAGGGCAACAGGCCCATCTTGTGAATGACATCGTAAGTGAGAGCAAGGTCTTTGACTTCAAATGAAGAAAAAGTCAGTCTTCCACCAGGCATTTTGCAACATAGACCTGGCTGTGGGGTTTTTGTTTGTTTGTTTTGGTTTGTTTGTTTGCTTGTTTGTTTTTCCTCATCTGGCAATCATTGCTCTAACTGTTTAAGGAGTTACAGCTGCCAACTGCTTACTCTGCTCTGATGCTGGAGGTTACTGGCCCTCTGGAAAGGCCAACAAAACAAAGCATGTGCCCACCCCTTGGCAAGTCCCCTACAAAGTGCAGTCATGCTACTGATGAAGAAATGTTTCGCTATAGAACACACAGCAGCAGCAGTGCACAGCAGCAGTCTAAATTTCTCTGATGCCAAATAATATCAAAGTTATTTGGTGTAGATTCTATCACAGTATCTCAGTATGTCCATGGTCAGTTCTGGGCACCTCTCTGAGGCCAATTTTGTCTCTTTTCTGAGCAGCCCATCTTTGCCGTCCCTAGCCCCCAGTTCTTTCCACAAATTATAATTTTGGACAAATTACTACTGTGAGGGATTCAAGTGACACCATTGTTCCCTGTACTAAACTGAAGAGTAGTGGCTGAAACCAGTGCCAGCATTTGCCTGTATTTGCTTTGGTTTGGTATCCTGCACCAGGTGAAGAAGTACCTTACACCTCCAAGACTTCAGACCAGGAAGAGAGAGAGAAAGGGGAAGAGAAAGACCTTGTACAGACTAGAGTGAGTAACTTGAAACTATTGCTTCATTCATGCCAATTATTGCTCTCCCTTCTTCTCTCAGCGTATAGCTCATGCACCCGCTCCAATTTTTCTCAAGTTTGTCTCTTATCCCCAGGGACTTTCATGATATTTTCTGAAAGCAGTGCTTGAAGGAAGATTGTAATCATGTCCACAGCTGTACAATGGGGTTAAGTCAGCAGATACCTCCTCCTTTCTCATAGAGCATCTGTTGCATGAGTTATGTTTTACTTCCCCAGGGAGTTTGAAAGGGTTGGAAAAAACAGCAAGATGAGGAGACAGGGCCTGGGCACAGGTGCTAGGACACATTTTGTTGAGTGAGATTAGCACAATGGGCTGGTGTCCTATGCAAGACCAAGGAAGGCAGTGATGAGGCAGGTACCAGCACCAGAAGCCAGGAGTGCAGAGAAAACTTCTGAGGTCAAAGCTGAGCCTATGTGAAAGGAAATGGAAGGGGAGTAAAGATGGAGAGGAAGAATGAAAAAATAAGAAGATCATGTACTGCTGAAGAGAAAGGGGCATGGAGACTTCATATAGTCGGAACGTGGTCTGAAAAGTTTATAGTTCTCCCTCCTTTTTTGCAAGGTTGCTTTTGTGGGAACAGGGCAGCCAGTTGAGAATGAAGATATGAGCATGGAAATTCTCCATCTCCAAGGAGGACCACGATTCAGGGACCACAAGGTGCATTGGGAAGGGATAGCTTTACCTGAGTCCCCAAGGAACTGATAGATGAGACTTCATCTCCAGGCGACAGTATCTTGAATAAATGTATTAAATCAAATCTCATACTCTCTGCCTAGAGGAAAGCAAATGTGGCATGTATATATATATATATATATATTTTTTTTTGAAAATCTGGAAAACTAGTCGTTTTAGTCTGACCTCATCAGTATGCCAGTTTTACAACAAATTTCTAAAATAGTAAATGTTACACATATGGAAGTTAGTGAAAAGTAAGATTTGAGTTAGAAAAAGGCCGGACTGAAATGATGACTTTCCTTGATAACTATGTTGCTAAATATAGGAAATGAGTGATCTGTTTTATCTCAACTTCAGTAAAGCATGTCACATGATATTACATAAGAAATTACCAGTTTATGTGGAGAAGATACGGGAACTAGTGGAAGATCAACAAGACGGCCAAAAGAGGTATACGGAAAGGGTAAGCATCTGGCTGGCTGAAGGTTACTGAGAGAGCTCATCAAGGATTAATCTTGAGCTAAACTTGTTTAAGTATTTGATTAATGACAGCAATAATGACTTGGTAGAAAGCATGGGAATGTGCTAATGACATTTGTTATCAACAGAGAAGAGGGTATGGTGGTGAGCCAGAATATATGACAAGAAAACCAGAATTACTTTGGGTTTGAAGTAATAAAAATAGGATAACAGTCATTAGTGCAAATTGCAAGGTCATGCGTTTACTGCTAAATAACAGGGATTTTGCGATAAAACTTAAGCTTATCAGTTGAAAGTAACAGGAATAGAAAATAGATATGGGCATGATATAGCAATGAATAAGTCAACTGTGGCTATAGTATATGCCAAAAGAGGCATTTCCACTAGATAAAAATGGACTGGTGTTAATCTCTCAAGTACCAGTGAGGTCCCTGCAATAAAACATACATTTCTGAGCACCTGCATTACAGGAACAGAGGTCAAGAAGCACTGACTGGGAGTGATTTTAGGGGAGCAGAGAACTGATCTTGCAAGAAAAAACCTAGAATTTCTCAGCTTCCTTAACTCAGCAAAACAAAGGCTGAGAGATGCTCTGCTTGCTGTTCAAGCAATCACAAAGACTAGCATATAAGAAGGAAAAAATAGCTTAATGATGGCTTAATGGTATTCTTATCAGAAAGACACAAGTGTCTGAAACAGTTAGGAGCAAGGCTAGGCTGGAGACGGAAAGAAGATTCCTTATATTCAGAGGGGTGTAATGCTGTGACAGCCTCCTAGTTGGAGGGGGAGGACAGGACCATACCTGATTTTGTGGTAAATTTGCTCAGATCAAGAGAAGAATGACCTGAGGTGCACCTCAAGACAGCCAGGGTAGTCTGAGGAACTTTTTCTGTACTCCTAAATTGTTTTATTCCTACAAGTTAATGCCAGTTGTTCACCTCCACACATAGGGAGCAGCCCTGGGGAAGAATATTTCTTAGACAGGCTCAATCTCTTTGGTTCTTCTTGTGTGGCCTTCAACTGCTCTGTATTTAGGGCATGTGGTGGAGCACCACAATCTAACCCAGGGCCTGTAAATGGTTTGCAAGAGGTTCCGTGAGAAAATTCTGTGTTTAAAACGTGAAATGTGTTTCAAATTTTGGATGGGCGCAGAGGTCATGTGACAACAACTCTTCTTCCCAATTGGAAGAACATACCTCCTAGAATTGAGTTTCTTTGCAGATACTTGTATTTAGGGCTCCAGCATTCATATTCTGAGAATATTCTGACCTATATTCTTCAAATTTTCTGCTTCTGCAAATATTCCTGCTAGCAAATTCATTCTCTGCTCTTGAGCCAAAAGGGTGTGAACACAGCATGAAGTAAAAACATTTTTTGTTCAGATGAATAGTCCTCAAAAAAATTTCAAGGAATACATTTAGGTCCTAGAGGGACACAGGAAACAGAGTGCTAGGCAACCAGGAAGAGCAAGAAGAGGAACAGAGAGAGACAAATTGCATGAGAGAGCCTGAGGCATGTCTGAGGCAGGCTTTAAAAACAAGGACAAATTTGAAGTTCAATAGGGAACCAAGGAGGCTGCCTGAGGATAACACGGATGTTGATCCCTGACACTTGCGAAGGAGAGTCCTGTGCATCCAGGCGAGGCCACACACAAGAAAATGCAACAATTGAACTTAGAGGTGCTGAGATATTTCCGAGACAGAAGCACAGGCTGTGGAGTAGAAGGGTGATGAGGAATAGAGACAGAAGATATGGAAGAAGAAAGATTCAGACTAAGGAAATATGCTGGTACAGCAGTCAAGAGGAGTTAAACCACAGGTAGGAGCTGAGCAAGATGGCGAAGAACAAAGCTGCTCAAAATTTCAAAGTCAAACTGGAAAGCTGGCAGGACTTATGTGGTTTCAGATTGAGAGCATGTAAAACCACTTGCACAGAATCATTGAAGGGTTGAAGCAGAAAGCTTTTCAACTCTGAACTGAGTTTTGGGTTTTTGATCAAACCACAGACCAAGAAAACAGTTTTGAGAGTGAGGGTGGGAAGCTAGATTTCATTGAGAAAATTTATCCTGCCTGTAAATGATGTAAGGGAGTGGAAAATTAGGCAGAGTATTTTTCTGGATAGGATTCCCTTTAACAAAATCTCTTTTAAAATGAAATCTTCCCTTTTCTTCTGTTCTCTCCAGTTATGAAACACTTGCAGTCTGCCCATATCCCCAGCTGCGAGCTAGGGAGCTCAGGTGACCACTCAGATTGCTTTAGTTTTTGTGCAAATCAAGAGCGCAGGTTGCATTTCACTCCTCGACTCTCTTGCATTGAGCCACTGGCACCTAGTTTCTCTGGCCAGCCTCTTTTGCACAGTGAGGGGGATCTTTGGAGGATCTGAAAAAAGCAAAGGGAGGAAAGAGAACGATGATTAGAGACTTCTGAAAGGGGCAGTGAGGAATTAGGGACTATACTCTTTGAAAATTTGCGTGACACTCCTTAACGGTCCCTGCCTCATTTTCCACTTGGCTGCTTTATGACTGAACTGTAAACTAAAAATGACATGGGCTCATTAATTTGGCAGCAACTGGCAAGATGTGGCCATTTAGCATACCCACAAAGCTATTGTTGAAGGCTGGGTCATGTCAAAGGGCAAGCTAAATATGGCCGAACCTCTGAAAGGCTGAATCTAGGAGTCCTAGAGCCTAAACCTTCTCCCTAACCTCTGCTTGTCTTCAGCAGTGTGATCAGCTTGGGTTTTCTGGGGAAGGCTTTACATAAAGCTGTCAGGTTACTAGCAATATTATGTCAGTTTGATTTTTTTTTAAAGTGGGCTCAATTATATCATCCTCTCTTCACATCTCACAAGAGGTGCAAAAAGTGTTTGCAATAGCAGTTTCAAGGGAAGAGAAATGCTTTGGTTCTGGGTTGCTGCAAGTCCAGAGAGGGAAGATGAAGGGAATCTAAGCCCCAAAGCTTTGCAATGTCAGATGCTACAGAATCCCTGAAAAAACCTTCAGGACATTGGTCTGAAGGCATTTGTTTGGTTTGGAGAGTAGGTGGATGATCCCTACACTGTCAGGGGATTAAAGTGCATGGCAATTGGGCTGATCTCATGTGCACAGGCTGAAGGAGCCCATCTGACTTCAGTTCTGAAAAGCCAGACTGCAAAATGCAGGCTAAGCATACATGGACAAAAGCAGACAATAAGAATGAAAACAAATGCATGTAACAAAGCAGCTTCATCCCTTCCTTTCTCCCATTCCTCTGCACTACTGCCCCTCAGGTGCAGTGGAAGAGATTTTCTTTGTGCCTTTGGTCTGATGGTTTGCTCCCACTTTCCCTTGAGCTGACGCTGACAGAAAAGGATGACATCCCAGCCCACATTCTCCCTAGCCGAAAGCTGCCATTTATTCAGGGGACTTGGAAAGAAGCCTTTCCCCAGCTGGTACATTCCTGCTTGGGACATCTACATCTGAAAATAATACCTCTGCTATTTATGCACGTGGTCCTGTCATGACCTCGTCTACTAGGATAGATTAACCGAATTTCTCCAATGTTTTCTTTACTTCCTGATGGCCACTATTGACTTTGCTGTGTGATGAAGACTTTCGAAGGAGCTAAACATGCATCAGTGCAGGAAACTTGGCGTGCCTGAACTTTGAGGTGGCTTGCTATTCTGAGGGCTTTCAAAAGCGATTTCTTCCCTTTTAAAACGAAGTCACACTAAAGCAGAAGGGACAAATAACTTAGACTGGCATTTCCTCCTTGGTAAGCTGTCATCTTAATGAATTTCACAGAAGGCAAATCACAGTTCTCAAGTGCCGAAATTTAAGTTTGCTTTGTAAGCAGAAAAAAAAAAAAAGGAAAACAGTTTGAAATTTAAATGTTGCAGACTGGCTTTACCATGAAAAAATATCTCAGCCTGGCTTCTCATTATTGCATGTAAACTTAAAAGAATGTAGTAATAATGAAACAACCTTTTTTCTTTAATCACTTTCTGCTAAGATTACCAAGAAAATGTTTTTTCCATGTTGATTGGTTAAGTTATCTTGAGAAAGAGCTCTTACTCATTTAAGTACTCTGTAACTGAAAATCTCTTCTTTTCCATTTCTGTGTTTCCAGTCATATTCTCCTATATATTTCTATTTTTTTGTTGTTTTGTTTTGGTTAAAAGTTCATGCAGGGTTGATTAATTTTAGCAAGTTTCCAAAAATGAACTGGGCTTTTATGCCTCAAGGAAATTTTTTTTGACATTTAACAGCAAAGAAAACTATTTCCTCTCACATTCAACGCTAACCATGTTTAATTGGCTTAGAAGTCTGTCGTAGCTTGGAAAATGTTTGTGATATCCCATCTGTTTTTTCGTGCAGCCATTTGAGTGGGCCTGTGTTTACCGTCTTGTTGGTTTTACACACATGATAATGTTGATATCACAAGGTATTCCCTTGAAACAATGCTAGATCTTACAGGCTGTGTGACTCTTAATAAGGTTTTGTTACGTAGGCAAAAACAACTCCGCAGTTTTCATGATGGTGTCATAAGATCTCAAGTTTATTTTAATTGCTTGGATGAATCAGTTGCATGAATCAACATAGAGACACGCAGTCACACACAGCTGTGCTTTGGGGACCATTTGGAGTACTTAACGGGATCTATTTGTTTGCTTCAGTGGATTCAAATGAATAGTTTTGTATCTTTTGACCTTTGGTTAAAATTAAATGGTTTAATGCAACAAACAACCTCTAAACTCATAGGCTACCACTTGCATCTCCCCCTGCAGATCATTAAGAGACTTTAGGGTGACAAGCAATATATTTTGTAAAACAACAGGGATTTAAGATGCAGACATGTACAGATGTTGTGTTTTCCATACATTTTTGTGGTCAGATAGCAATGTTTGAAGATGTATGTGTGAGGTCATTTGAATTCACTTGGAGATGGGAGCTTCATAGGCACAGAGACCATCTGGCGATCAGATGTGGACCGCAGGTAGACCTATTTGTTTTTAACTGAAGTCACTAAGGAATGAAAATGTCAAGTACCCTAACACTGCAGAAAAATGATAATCACTAACCACCCAGCACAGCATCTGTTTAACCAGTCTCAAAAAAGTAATCCAGTCAATGAAGTAGGAAATTGCAGGCATTACAGTAGTTTTTTCTTTTCTTTGTGTGCACGCGTGCATATATATATGTGTGCGTGTGTGTGTGTGTGTGCAAGTCTGTAATGGAGTGGTGAGATTTCTGGGTGTCTGTTCATGGTGGTCCACACAAACAAAAAGACTGGTAATTGGAGAAATTGCTCTAAAATCACTTAGCCTGGAGTGTCTGACAAGCTGCAATCAGTCTTTGACATGTGCGTAAATCCCAGTTTTTTGGATGTTATTTGACTCTGGTGGTAAAGCTTTCTGGCTAACTGCTGTGCTCTTGGTTTTGGAATTGGAAGCTAGGCTGTGCAGGGATGTAATTCAGGATGCCCCTCACACCCCTCCGAATATTCCCTAGCCCCAGCTTTCGGCTGTAGGTACTGGTATGGTGGCTGGGGGTATTGAACTGCTGCCACACAAGAGCTGAGATAGGCTTACTTGCTTTCAAGGTGCCAGATACCACATCAAAGATAGAAAAGAGTGAAACCACTGTGGAAAATGGGAATGAAGACAGCACCATGTTGCCTGGAGACAGGGACTTCCTCCACTAGCTTTGGATGCATTTTCAGATATAAAAATAAGCCTTTCAAACTCTCTTTGAAAGACAAAAAAAAAAAAAAGAAGGAACCACACAAATTTGTAAAAATATCCTAAATTATTAATAACGTATGGCTTCGTGTGAGCACTTTCTGTACAAAAGTACAATTCAAAGTACGAAATCTGGTAGCCTGTCTTATCTATCATTACTTTAAACACTTCAATGTCTTGAGAGCTGCTTGAAATTTGAGTCAGTCACTAAATAAGGATGACATATTGAACTCCCAGACCTTGCGCCACTCGATGTAATAGAATTTTGGTGTTTCTGGACAAAGATTTTGTAGTCATACACCAGCTGCTCATGGAACAGCAAAACCTGCAAGTGGCACCCTGGTGATCAGGCTGGGCAAAGTTCAAAGTTCAGACGAGCACAGAGAACAAACAGAGCTCTCAGACCTTAGATGCCTCTGCAAGACTTCACGGGAGATACCTCAAGAGCTGAGTAAATGCTGGGCAAAGTTTAAGGCATGCTGTCTGTCTCCATGTGCAAGACACTCCTTTTAATGTTGTCCCCTGGGAGAAAAATCTTACTCACCCTCTTCTTTCTCAGTCTACCACACAGTTGAACTCCTATGGACGCTTTTCCTTCTTTCTTTTCCTTCCTTCCTTCCTTCCTGAACATCTCGTTCAAATTTACCTTAGCTTTGGCCCCTTCTTACTTTCCTTCCCCTAGTCTAGTTCCCTGATTCAGATCAGGGCTGAATCTTTTTGGGATTATTTTTGGCTCCAGTAAGAAACAAATAGGGCACTGCACCCCTCTTTATCTCTAAGATGCATCTATCCTTCCTTCACGTTCTGTGTTGGAGGGAGGACTCTGTATAATCTTGCTCTGTCTCAGTGATTTCGATGAGATTAATTTGAATTGTAATACTGATTTATTCTCCGACTGAGCCTTTGAGCAGCACAAGGTTACCTCCAACCTAAACTAGAAATTTGACACTGTGGTACGTCTGCTTCTTTTACTGGAGGAGCTGTCTTGATGGCACTCATGCACTCAGAAATGCCTGACATTTGCAAGTCCGAGAAAATATATTATGACCTGTATTATCACTGGGTGATAGATCACCAGGTGGATTATCAAAGAACAAAACTCACGATATTGCTCCACATCAGACCAATCTAGGGTATGGCACAGAAGTTGCAGAGGAGTTTTACCATCAAAGTGTTGATACAAAAAAATTAATTATCTAAAAATAGTTTGTGGAAAGTGCTTAAAAAACTGATCATGAAGAAAAAGAGAAAATACAGAGTTGATAAGGATCTACGTGTTTTCTTATGTTATACTTATTAATTATACTTACTAGTTATACTAATAAAAACCTGCCAAAACTCCGAGTTCTTAATACATATTTTCTTCTCAGAAGCTTTGAGTCTGAATTTTAGGTCTAGCTAGTTCTTACGCATTTAATTTTATTACTAGTTTTAAATAATCTGATTTTCTCTATGTGTATTTGGCTAGTAACTACTTTATCAGGAGCAAACAGTAAATAAATGAGGAGTCTGAAGACACTCTCTCACTCTCTTTTCTACCAAGTAAGGCCCCCATGCAGCAGGAGCCTAGCTCACTTTCCAGAGATGCAAATCTAGGCTGACCCAGTAACACAGCAATCCTTAATGGAGTTATTCCAGATTTATATCAGCATGATGACAAATGGAATAAAGCCTGAAAACCATAACCAATGTGATGTCAGGCAGCCATCTCCCTAACTTGTGGACTGTGGTCTTGAGGCCTCCTTTCAACATAGGGTGGTGAGCATTGCGATGACATTTATTACATGGTCTCCAGGCAGACTATCAGACTTGCTGACCTCTGGCTTGAGCATATCTACCAATCTGTCAGCCTAACCATCTATATCTAATCTTTGCCAGGTAAAACTGATAAGAGAAATAAAAATTTCTAATAAACATCGAAACCTTTTCTAAGTCTCGATGAAGAATTATTTGGTTTTGATTCTGAGTTCTTTGTAGAAATGATATATTACAAAAATTCAACACTTCAGTACATGCTTAAGGAGACAACTCCATTTAGGTGCAATAGAAATTATGTATAGATCTCCCAGGACACATTAACAACCATCACAGTATATGCAAACATGCTCTCCTCACAGGAAGACAAGAATATTATTCCTTT
Organism: Leptosomus discolor; assembly: GCF_034619465.1. Taxonomy (NCBI): domain Eukaryota; kingdom Metazoa; phylum Chordata; class Aves; order Leptosomiformes; family Leptosomidae; genus Leptosomus; species Leptosomus discolor. The sequence goes on along the minus strand of NC_141419.1, from coordinate 65,270,624 downwards.
GGGATGATTTCTGTCTTGCTGAGGTTCAACTTGTACCAGTGTGTCAAATTGGCTGATGCAGGACAACATGATTTACTTGAGACCTTCCCTTGGCTTTTGTGGTGATCTGTGTTGGTATATCTGGCTGGAGGCAGGGTTTCTATCTCTGCATTTGGTTTCTATACCCAGCCTTATATAGTAATGCTCTCATCTGGCACACTTACTTGTACAGTGTGTCTCATTATGGCTTTTTAATGAAGAACAAGTTTCCTGGCATTTTCTTTGCTGTCCTTGGGGTAGGAACAATGGAGTGGTCCTGAGTTTTCTTCCATCAGTTTTTTGCCCACGGAAGGCTACTTTAGTTGAGTTGTTACCTGGGTTTCCCTAGAGTGTGTCAACTGGGACTACAGTCCTAATTCTTTCATTTCCATACACACTTATGACGTTTTTTAATTTTTTTTTTAGGCATTTGACAGTTTTACTTAGTAAAGCCACTGAGTTCATGAATAAACTAATCTGAAAAAAATGCTGGTTTAAAAAACCTGAGAATTAATAACAAATGACACATGCCCATTTTTTTAGGTTTTCAATGGTAATGAACTTTAGGACTGGCTATAATGTAAACCAATAACGGTTGATTGCACAGAGTCAATGTTATTAATGGAAAGATGATCACTGTATTTGCAGCTGAAGTTGTATCTCATTAAATATTATTTGATAGCTGGTATAGAAAAGTAGGCCAAACATCAGAAGCATCATTTTCATTAACTGGGAACAGAACATTAACATGATCCCCTTTTGTAACTCCTTTGAAAATGATATGCATCTAAGCAAACATACCCATTATTGAAACATTTCCTCTAGGTATATTCCGCTCTTCTTGATGTGTTTTGGGACTCTACCAGCATCCACCATTATTTTGCCATGCTTCTTTTCCTCTCTTTCATGCAATCTGTGTGCTGGACTGCCTTTTGTTTCGGACGAAGTGGGAGGGACAGCCTGTTTTTGAAGCCCATTCAGTTCTGCTCTACGGATTTGTCAGTGGAGGTTTGGGGGATTGTGACACCAGGCCCTTCGTCTGCCTGACCGGGGAGTCAGTCTTGCCAGCTGAATGCTGTTGTTATTAAGATACAGATATGGACACTGTCTCCTTCCTCTCTTGGCTATGTTGTTTGCCTTCCAGCCCAGAAGAAAGCTCCAACACTGCTCTTGTGCAGTCTGTAGGAAAACAGTAGATGCGTGGCAGGGTATGAGGGCAGACTGACCCAGGCTGAGGTGGATGTGCAGCCCATCTTTCATCTTTCTCAGAAGGTTCACCAACCAGGAGCTGTCATAGGGAAGGTGGATGTCAACTCTTCCTTTTAGGAAGATTCAGGCCAGTCAAGGTGGAGGTCCCTAGTCACCACGAGAGCAGAGTTTATGGGATCTGTGCTACACAGTTGCTGTATACTTAGGCATCTATAACTCCTTAAAAGCAAAGCAGTTGGATGTGCTTTTGTAGTTAACTCACTTTCTCTTTAGTGCCTAAATTCTACCTAAACTACCTTTTCAGGACTCTCCCAGGAAGTCATTGTGACCTCCGAGTTTGACTCCTGGTCTTGGGCGAGCATTTACTGAGAGAGATATTCCACTGTAACTTGGTGACTTGTTTTACCCACTTATCTGTGCCTTTCAGATGAACATTGGATTGTTCTAAAAATATCCATGAACTCCACAATGCGTTGTCTAGAAGACTCCCATAGAAGATTATCCCTCAAGGAAGGTTTTGCTGCGGCAGAACACCAGCCTTATTGCTAGGGAAAATTAGATATTCAAAACCAGTTTTACTAAAGGATGTATATCTGAAATTTTGAGGAACAAACCTGCAGAAAGGTGAAACACGAAATACACTATAACAGCAGGGGTCCTTCTCAGCTGCTTCAATGTCTCAGCAACACCATGTGGATGGCTAGTTCACTTCTGCCAATAGACCAGAGACAATGTGTACTCCTGTTGTTAGAAGTGGCTACCAGGCCAGCCATTCTTCATTGCCATATCCCTTCCGGTGGAATGACCCAGCTTTGCTCTTGCCTTTATCAGAATTTCTTTTCTTGTCATGACTGTGCACTAGAACTCTACACAGGACTGTACAGGGTTAGGTCATTTCCTCCCCCTTCCTCACTAAAGTCTCTTGATTAATATTTCAGTTGTATTTCTCAATGGGGACGTCCCCGTCTGTGCTCCTTTGTTATAGTGTCCTTAAAATGTAGTGCTATAATGCAAATTATGAATTATGAGAAGTATTAATTGTATAAGTACCTTCTAAAGACTGATAATATTCATCTTGCTCCAAGCTTTCTGTGAAGTCTACATGTGCCTGGAGGACAAAAGATAGTTTTGAGGACATGCTTGTCAAGACTGTGCATTTCCATCCTTCCCTTCCCGCACATACCCACATATGCATATACACACTTCATTAGATTAAGAGAAGCCCTGGGGGACACTGTCACAGCTGCCTACATCCTTTTCTTGTATCTAGCTTTCAGACCTAAGTATGACAATACTTTGCACAAGCCCTGCCATACCTAGAGAGCCTCGGACAAAAGGTTGTGATTTCTCCAGTACAAACTATTGCTGAAGACACTGGAGTCACATGGCAAGAGCATGAAATCAGAATCAGACCCAAACTTTCAAAGTTTGCTCTGAATTTCCTGGCTTTTGTGGTTAGAATCCAGACTCTTAACATTATTTTAACATAGGTTTTGCATTTATATTTATAAACACAGAGTACTGCTGCCTATTTGAGTTTAGAATAGATTGTGGTATAAACATATTTCCTCTTTACACATTATAATCAGTGCACAATGGCCTGCTTTATGTAAAACACATCACAGTCTTTGCTTCTCTGCATGTGCTCGCAAGCACATATAGCTTAAATTAACTAACTTAATATTCTCATGATGTGTTCAAAGAGGAGATCTGTGAATGAGGTAGGGAAAGATGGTCTTGCAGTTCCTATTTTGGAGTTTGAGATTAAACACTGTATTTAGAGAAACATTTAATGACAATTCATTTTAACAGACTTTTGGTTGATGACTTATTTATAATTTCATCAACAAACACTTCCCTTGACAGAGTATGTTTTGGCTCACTGTTGCTCCTGACAGCTATGTAGAACAATCCATGGCAAATGTGTCCTTTGGAAAATTAGCCAAACATCATTCCAATGCAGCGACTCTGTAGGCGATAAGATGAAAATGATTAGTTACAGTTCATTGAGTATTGCCCCAAACCTGTTCAAAACTACTGCTTGGCATAATCCTTGAGAAGGTGTTTTGGTTTCTTTCACAGTATCATTGAAAAGCAGTTGAAATCAAAGTTGAGTTTTGTTTAAAGGGTGAATCAATAAAAAATTCGGGGCTGAATTTTGCAAGTGTTGTCTGCAGAGTTTGACCTAATTCTGCAAGATATTTTGCTTAACTTGGAGTATGAGAATTTACTTTTGGGGGATTAATCACACATTCATGTTTTTGCAGTAAGATTTTTCGGTTGATGGCCTTGCGCAGTAACTTTACTTTCAATGCAAATGCACAGGCAGCAGCAGTAATAACAACAACAAAACCACCTGATTCCTGTATAACATTTTCATATGTAGATCTCACAGCATTTGTCAAGGGAAGTCTGTGTCATTATAATTATACCCATTTTAAGGAGAGAGAATGGAGACAGAAAGTTTCCAAGACACTATGAGGTGTATTGTCCAAGAGCTCCCTCCCAACTGGAGACAGAGAATTGAGATCCCTTTAACTTCAGGCCATTTCAAGACACTTTTACTCCAGTTTTGCTTCACTTGAGGTTCCTGTAAGATGTAACAGATATGTTATTTGCTAAGCACCAGCAGGGATGTTGGAACAGTGAAGTCTGTAGCTGAGGCGTCATCTACAACACAAAAATGATGGCAGGATTGTGCAGTGCTCACGTCATGCACTTTGGTGCTTTCAGGTAGAGCAGCTGAAGAACAAAAATGCAATATCTTGTTACCCTCTTTCAAGAAATATAAAAAATCCACAGGTTTGGGACAAAATGTTTATTTATGATCTCTGCTGGGTGCCTGTTCCCAGCCACATCTATCCATAGACTATTTGTAAGCCAAAAAGTCCCTGCATACTCTTTTGATTTTGCTAATGACCGAACAAAGAACTGCAGTGCTGGGCACTGTTCACGCGAGCAACTTCCCACTCAGCTACACCTTCCCCTCGCACCGTCCCCAAGTCCACACCACCACCCATGGCAGCTCAGCATGACCACAGACTGTGGAGAGCCAATTTTGCCTTGCCCTGGGCTGCACTATGTCCCAGTGGAGGCTGCCATGGGCACTTGTGCTTTCTGCAGCTGCTTTCAGCAGCATTAATCCTGCTGCTTTCACCTACGGATTGGCAGTGACGTGAAGGGATCAGGACTGTGTTTTTCTCCTGGCTCCTTCCCCACCCAACCTTGGGTGCTCTGAGTGGCCTTAGGGACATGATGCTACTTTGGGCAGAACTTGAAGAGGGAAAAGTGAAGTCCCAGAGGACATCACTCCTCTTCACCTACATCTAGCAGGATAGCATTGCACTGTTCTGCTTATCTGAACAAGACTGTGAGGATATGTAATTTTTTAGTAAAATTATAAAAATATAATATATACTGATTTATTTATCAGTAAAGATGTGATTTCCAGAACAGTGGCTGGTGTGAAAGTTTGCGTTATTGTCCTTACTTACATATGCTTTTGAAAATATTTACTTTATTATAAACAGCAGTATTTTTTTTTTACAAAATGCTCAATGGTTTTGTAAGAGCTGAACACTGTCTCACAGTTTATAAAACTAAGGTATATGTAGGTCCATCTGCTCAGATTCTGCATCATTAGACAAGAAAATTTAACGCAATTAATTTACAATGGTATCTTATTCCTTCAGAGAGGTTTTTCTGAAGAGATATCAGACTGCTTTGGAGAGAGATATTTGCTATTAACCTCACTTTTCATATTCCAAACTGATGGGATTTGTCTGAAATCACTGCCTAAGTCAGCTGAAGAGCTGGGGTGAAACCTCTGTCTTCTCACTCCTGATATGAAAAATTATACTCAAGTCAGCTCTCAAACTCGAACTGGTTTTAATGAAGATAAATGGAAGCTTTAAACCCTCTTAATACATTTCAATATGTTAGCTGTAAGTCTCAATAGTAGATTTCCACCTGGGAAATTGCTGCGTGCAAAAAAAGTGCAAGGCAATTTCTCTCTGTCTTCTCTATGACTGGAAATAAAGAGATACACATAGATATACTGAGATGCTATGCACTCTGCAGATAAAACATCTTGTTAGCAAAAGATAAGCTATTCTCCATTTTAGTAATTGACAAATACAACGAACACTTCATGTTTCATATCTGACTTTCCTTTTCTAAGACTAGTTGCAAAACAAAATGTGAATAATTTATCTTTTTTTTTGACTTTCACAAACAGTGAGCTAAATTCTATTCTCTGAGCTGTGAACCATGCTGGTCCCCACCGATGCAGACAAGAACAGGATTTGACTTCCCTTGCCCTCCGGAATTTAATCAGGGATTTCAGCAGTATATGCCGATCTGCCAAATTGTATCCCTGCTGAAAAATGTGATTAGCCACTGACTGCTCCCCTGCAACTCCTGGGTCCCCCTCACTTGCATGCTGGAGGTGGGTGTCTGTGGATGCTGAGGCTGGAGCATACACTGTGTGTCTGATAGAGTGGAGCATGGGATGAGTATGTATTTGCTGGGGATGTGAGAGGAGGCTTGCCTCCTCCTCCAAGGGTTACATGTGGTATCTCACTATATCAAACAGCTGTGGCTGTGCACCTTCTTTAGTTAGACTGGGGCAGAAAAAGCAGGCTAAGTGGTAAGCTTTTAAAATTGTACCCCCTCGACTGCTCCCTTCCCATCAGGGAAAAAAAAAAGGCATATGTAACACAGGTATTGTATATTGTATATACCTGTGTCTGCTCCTGCCCATTCCCTGAGTGGGGAAGAGACAGGAATGAAAAATCAGGGATGAAAGCTGAGTGAAATATAGTTTCTCTGAACTGTGCCAAAGATGCTCCAAACAGATGCCTGCTGTATTTGTATACTTGTTTAAACAAAATACCATAAAAACTCAAATTAATGTCAGACTGATCCCTCAAGTGCTCAACACAGTCTGCTAGGATGCTGAAGGCCATAGAATATCACAGACCTGTCATTGGTGCATGTAATAAATAGTGTCTTGTATCGTAAGAAGAGACCACACCTCTGCCACTTAATGACACAGAGCTGCTTCACAAAGTCAGAAAGTAACAGGAACTTGAGACAGTCCTGGTGAAATGCGCTAGTTACTCTCAGCCAGATTCTTATACGCTCAGCTACATGGAAATAACTGGTCTGATAGAGGAGAGACCAAAGTTACCTCCCCATCTAGATTTTCCCCTTGTTTGCCCATGAAAGGCAGTCCAAGACTTCTTGTTAGTGTAGGCAGGATTGAATTGCTGCCCACAGATGAAAAACTGGACCTGCCTGGGGACAGGTTGCTTCTGCTGCAGCAAGGTTGAGGAGAGGGGCAAGGGAAGCAAGTCCTGGAGACCATGGGTTGCCGCTTTCGCTGCACTTGAGAGAGGAGAGGAAGGAAGGGAGCAGGGAAGGGTGCTTTTGCAAGGAGCTTACCACCACTCCCGGCTGTGCCAAACACACCGCTGCAACAAACGCAGCAGGAAGCCCACCTTGCATCACGAGGGTAAACAGCTTAGCAGAAGACACTTTCTTTCCTAAAGGAGTCTTTTGCAGCAGGCAACTGCCTCATTACCTGTGCTAAGCAAGCCCCATAATTAATTAGTGTTTCTCTGCAGTAGTATCAAATTCTTTTCAGGGAACAAATGGACAGAGTGACTCCTGTTTAGTTTCTACCTGTGTGCCACTCTTCTGTCATTCCTCTGCTGGTAAAATATTCCAAGACTTGCTATTGAATATAACCTTTCAAACAGATACAAGGAGAGAAGTCTTTATCATTTCATTAGCAATAGGACTGGTTACGTGAAAATGTTATTCCATCAGTAAGTTAAAAGTCTTGCCACTATATATCAAAGAACCATTATGGGTCAAATAAAGACCATATGCGTCATTAAAATCTTGTTTTGCAAGCCTTGAAAAACAGTTTCACATTTTATTTTGAGGTCACTGTAGTTTATTTACTTAGCTGTAGATCTGGGGGGTTGGTTTTTTTTTTTTTGGACAGGCATTCATCTGGAGGGCCAGCCTTGTGCTGAACGTGACTGATTTGTAGAGAAACATTTAAGTTGGTTCTTATGCAGAAATCAACCTCTCACTTGTGTTGGCTTTTGGCACATTGATTTAGCAAATGCAAGTCTTGTCTTTGTTTTCTGCAAAGTCCTAGGCTTTTCTTTTTATCTGGCTTATCTTTGCATACTTGTCTTTTTGAGCTGCAAGCTCCTTGGGGCAGGGGTTGCATTCACAGTGTTTAATGTGCCTTGCACAAATGGAGTCCTGAGCTTAGACTCATAAGTATCAGCTGAAAGCTAATAAGAAGAATGAATTCCATCTGATCCAGCTCATTGCAGAAGCTGATCCTTAAACTCTAATCTAGCCCATTTTGCCTACAGACTTGCATGTTTAGTGACCACTGTGGAATGAAAAGGGGAACATGATTTGAGGAAAACAAAATGTCAATAGGTAGCATTTGGACTTCTGGAGAAAATGTGCTGCTTAAGGCAATCTTTCTTTTTTTATTATAGTTCTACAATAGGTGCTAGTGTTTGTTAGGACAATAAACTTGTCACATTGAATTATGGTTGTAAAAAAGCACAGATGCACACAGAGCCAAAACCAAACCTCAGAGTGTTTTAATTCATTAGCTCAACAACTTATGTTTTAGAAAATAGGGAAGATGGAAAATTAGGAGTCTCACGAAGTCTTACGTGAGTGGAAGATACATGAATCTGAATGAATCCAAATATCATCTATAGGACAAGAAAAAATCTTGTGTTCATTGCCAGATATTAAATCTTGTTTATCCTTCCTTAAACTAACCAGAAACACATTGTGTTCAAGTACTGTTTAACAACTGAGATGCTGTGGTTTAACAACTGAGATGCTGTAACTCTCCTCTGCTGCTTTTATCTTTTCTGAAAAGGGAGTGTGACTGCCAGGCTTGAAGCTTGGCTTCCCCTGCTCCAAACTCTTCAATGTGGGAAGCTCAGAGAGGTTCTGCCCGTGGCCCCCACTCAAGAGAGTGTCAGCCTTCAGGCTGAAGGACATCCCAGTGTGCAGCCAGTGGCATCTGAACAGATGTCTAATAAGAGTTTCTTTAAGCTGGGTGCAGCATGGACCATTTTTTGTCAGAAAGCTATGAGCTCTTGTCTACAAGATATGAATACTTCTGTGTATATTGCTGATATCTGTATTACAAGATTATACTTCTATGAGGAAGGATCTGCAGGTTTTCCCTTCCTTGCTGTACAGGGCTATCTGTATATGTTTTCTTGTATTACATTAGAAAATTGCATGTGTGCATCTGCTTTTGGATGCCAGCGGATGAGTAGGTAGCTCAAACCTATAGACTCCAACAATCAAGACCAATGCATATGGATTAATATATTGCAATAACATTTTATCTGAGGTGTTGTTAGCTGCATAAGAGACACTTCTCTCCTTAATTGACCTTGGAGTATCAATAAATAAAATGTGCAAAGCTGACTTATAACCAGTCCCTGGCTAAGAAAGCACACAGTTATCTCTGAACAAAGAAAGTCTGAGTTGATTCAGGGACCTAAAGGTGCCTTAAATATCGAGATGAAAAGCTAGAAGCTCCAAAAGGGAAGCAAGCAGAATGCGTGACTACAAAGACAGGGACACAAGGGGCGTAAAACTTCTTTTGTACTCCCTTGTTTTTGAGGCTGGTTTGCACAGTCGCAGCTCCTATAAATCAGGGCAGCTGGTGGGAGACTATTTTACACTAGCGGATATAATGGCTACTTGTCCTCCAGCACCATCCTGCACCTTTGGAAATGGCGTGACCTCGTAGCCTTTTTATTGGCCACGTGCCAGAGCCATTAAACTAGCACCTTCCATGATAGTCTTGGTCTCCTTGTCATGACACATGTAAAAAAGGCTTCTGTTTACGTTACTCATGTTTGTAAAATGGACAAACGATTCACAGTACAACAAAGGTGTTTCCTCATATTCCCTAGGCACTTCCTCGTTAGCACTTCGTTGCAGGCTGCAATCAGCCTATGGGTAGGTCCTAACAGCAGAGGTTTCATCTGGAGAAACCTTATGGAAAATGGGCCATGTGGTTAGAAGAAGCCTGCCCATCTCTTCATTCTTCTCCTCCAAGTCACAAAGTCACAAACAAATTTCAGTAAAGACTTGGGAAAAAAACCCCTTCTTCATAAAAGCACACAAAGTTCTTGATCCGGCTAAGGGAAAGGACTAAATCCATTGACAGCATGAGAGGGGAGGTTTAATATCTGAAAAATTACTTAATAAAATTACTTAATAAAAATATCTTCCCAAAAATTTCCTTCTGGATTATCAGATTCCAGCCAAAATCGTTCAGTGTTTACCCTTTCTTCAATGTTCAGAGCCCCTATTATTCTAATAAACTGCATATTAGAAAAAGAGATGTTATTGTATAAAAATAAATGTTACTGTTGCAGACTAAGATTTTCAAGATCTTCTTGACTCCAAATTTGCAAAAGATTTTAAATCACTAGCTCACATTTACTAGACATAGTTTCTACCAACAGCATATGGGAGGACCTGTATTCCTTTCATGCTAGCTTTGTAAACTTGGGAGCCCTACTGAGCCACAAGAGCCATGTCGCTGGGATTTGACTAGGAAGCAGAGATGGAAATAGGTATGGAGAATGGCAGATTCACAGATCAGTAACGGGGAGCCCCTGTGGTCATGTTTCACCATCTTACATTCCTGCTGATGGGGAATGATGCTATTAATCTAAAAAGAAAAGATATTAGTGTAAACAAATGTCTTGAAATAACTATGCAAACAGGTTTTGCAGTGTGAGTACTCCTTGTATACTTCAACAACTACTTCAATTACTTCTGAAATACAGCCAGCAGTGAGGTGGAATGTGGCGTCCTTTTTAACAGAATGCAGCAATGCTACATAAGTTCAAGGCAGGAAATGAAGAAATATATCACATTTATGTATAAATTTTTGAAAAATTGTACATGGGCAAGTTGCAATTGCTTTAACAGGGAAATTGAGTTAACAGCCTAGTTTTGGGAGACTGTGTTCCAAGGAGTTAAATGATCACAAGCAGTTTGCATTTCATGTTCATGGCTTGCCAGCCCTACAGTCCATCCTAATCAGCATCATGAATATCCCTTTTTATCCTATCGAAGTATTAACTCCGTACTGATTTTGAAGGATTATATTTTCTGAAGAATTAGACCATGTTGGAGTAAAGTTTTGAGGGGTATTTAGAACTATGCAATTCTAAGAATGATGCTGAAATCATTAGAGGTGGAGACTGGCACTCTGAGCCTAGGCTGATGGAGCTGTAATTTAGTAACTGCAGTACTTTACAAAAGATTGTTTGATAATCTAACTATGTCTGGTTGTAACAGATCTAAATACCAGAGCACTTGCCTGTAGCAGCTGTAAAGTTTTGTGAACACTTTTAAAAATTAATATGTTCACATGTTTTCAAGACTATGTTATGCAGAAGTGTTGGGATTTCAGTATACTTCTTCCAAGGTGGAAATTTCAGCCAAGAGTTTGCTGACAAATCGACTTTTTTTGATTTCCTCTTTCCAACTTCCTCCACCAACAATCGCTGACTGTGTTATGCTGAAGAATCTTTTACTGTATTTATTTTGCCTTTTCCCCTGTTGTCACTCTGTAACTTTTTTAAAAATAAAAAAGGCTATTTGGTTGAACTCTTTCAAAATTGTGATTGCCTCAGTGCCATAATTTAGTTTTGTATTGAGGACAGATCCAGACAGAAGAGTGTTGCAGACTGAATCACCATTACTTTCTGCTTCTGCCAAGCATTTTGCTTTTACAGGCAGTTTCCAAACAGTAACTGAAACTACTCCTACTGAGCATGCCAGAGCATCAGTATTAAATCAAGATGCCTTAAAACAGGACCAGGGGAGCATATTGTCACCTTTACCGTGTTTCTGTGTGACACTATATGGCATAACTATAATTCTGATTGATATACAACTTGCTGCACACTCGTATTCCTACTGCCTGGTCCTTACAGGTGTTAAAGGAAAATTGTTCTGGTGCATTAAATATGAAATGTACAGTTGTTTCTTCCAGAATCCAGAAATTTGTGCAAGTAGTTAGAAACTAGTGGGAGGTGAGACATGTGAGGATACAGGGAGTTGCTAGGTCTTTGAGACAAGCACGTTACCGAAACACCTACAAAAAGACGGTCCATGGGGAAGTAATTAATACTAAAATATGAATGGTTATGGATAATAGTAAGATTCAGCTACTCACTGAGATGAAGGAGGCTGATCCATACCTCTGACCTGTTCCTTCAGCATTGTATTTACAGGTTCAGAAGGCTGATCTGTCAAGACTGTACACAATACACCAGATTTTAAGGCTTTCTTAACAATTATGACTTCTTAACAAAACCTTGTCTTCTGGGGACTACCTCCACAGCTAGTGCCCTGGGTAGACAATCACAGTATATATGGCACTCCAAAATATGGGCCAATATAATTCATGCTAATGCACCTTTCAGTTAAAGACATGAAGCACTCACTCTCGAGGTTTATTACAAAATCCCGATTATTTCTTGGTTTTGTGATATTCAGTGAGATTTTTCAAGTCCCAGATGTTGGAATGGGGAAATTTGCAAAAACCTATCCTTTCTTTCTCCTGCTTTTAAGAAGAGACTACTTCCCCCATCCTCAACCCCCTTCTCAACTGTTCATTGAACTAGTGGGTTACATCTTGTCTTAATTAGATTGCAAGCAACTTTGACTGCAACTATGATCTTACCCTGTGCTATGTACTTGGGCCCAAGTGTGAGTGGGGATGCTGAGGGCTTCTATAACACAAACAGAATTATTTTTCTTTGTTCATAGGTGTCTTTTCTCTCTAGCTCTTACATAAACACTGTTTCATGGAGCTGAAACTGTAACTTGGCTGTCAGTGTGGGGAGCCAAGGGCTGACTGAGCATCCCATGAGATGAACAAATCTCTACCTTATGTGGAGGAAGAGAAAACAGCAAGGTTAACTGGTTCAGAGGTACTTGGAGTAATAAAAAAAATCAGTGTGGGTTGTAGACTAGAGTAGGAATGACCAGGAATTTTTTGAAACTGTTTATTGACAAAAAATTGGTGTGCAGCTAAATGAATTATTTGTTTAAGTATCAGCTTTCTGTGAACAGTTTCAATTTTTCAACAAGCTTTTTCCATACCCTACCCCCTAATGTCTGAAAATTGAAATATTTCCACACTGAAATGCTGCCACAGAGTTTCATGGGAGCTGTAGTTGGAAGCCTTATGCACCGACTCTCCTCTCTCAGCCAGGATCTATGGTTACGCTTCATCTGCCAAAATGTGCTGCTGTCTGACGGACCTAAACCACTGCCCCCTCCACCCCATGAAGTGGGGTGTAGTGGACCATCTACCCATCTTACTGGGAGGGGTGGGAGAGGTGGGCTTGCATGTGCCATCATTCGTCATGTGTTGTGGCAACAGCGTTTTCAGGCACAAAGAAATATCTGCCAACACTTCGGTTTTCAGCTCAGAGCGGGAGGGAGGGGTCACCCTCTGAGCAGTGCTAACCTGTGCCTGTGGACAAAGCACAGGGCCATGTGGTGGTGTGAGCACTCAGACCTCAGACGACCAGAGCGATAACCCTCTGGCAGCCAGCTCATGAGTGAGAGACTAAAATATCTCAGCTGAAAAGGACTAAATAGCACATAGGTCTCAATCACAGTGCTAAATGGCATACTTATATTGATTTTCACTTATTAATAAATTGTTCTTTTTAATTCAAGCTGTATCTTTAACATAGCTTAAATTTTATCTTCCTGCCAAGTGTCCTGCCACCTTGTCTGCCTTTTTCTGGTTTGTGAGTTGATTCCTGTGAAGATTATGGGCAAACACTTGTTAATTTTGGTCGAGAGTCTAGGTCGTACCTCACTCCACAAACAGTCCCAGTATTTGCATAGGGTTTTTCATACAACACCATCATTTAAAAGGTGGTATACAACTCCAGTCAGAGTCTGGCCTTCTGTCAGGAGAAGTGAGAACAGTTTGTCCTGGCCATTACAGTCAGTATTACGCGAGATAGACTGCTGAGTTTACTGGTTACATTGCTTAGTTATAAGTACAGCTAATGAAATAACTAAACCCCTCCCCCAACGTATGAGCATTTAATTTGTTTGCTTGACAGGCAAAATGATTCTATCTGTTTGAGTGTTTGGATTGTTGGGGGGTATTTGAGAAAACTGCACTAAATCTGGGAAGTCAAAATGATCAGTATAAATGATCCATGGTCCAGAGGCTAGTGAAAGAAGTGTGCAACGTTGTGTTAAGAATAACAAGATTTCCTGAATCCACATGCATTCAACTTTTTGGCATCTCCTTGTAGCTCACTGGAGCAAACCTTCATTAAGGTGTTACAGACTTGGAGTTGTACCCTTGCAGGGGGACAAAGAAGGTCTAATTTTTCTCACAGCGACATAAAGGCTAGCCAGGGTAATCATGAAGATCTGTGGAAGTGCAGATGACCACAGTGGGAAGGAATGGGGAGGGAACTAAGTGAAGAGCTGGTGTAATTTCATAGCACTGTCTGTTCATGCCCCATGGTCCACAGCAGAATCTGCACAGTGCTCTCTGCTCTTCATGCTGGTGCCACAAGCTTTGCGGTCCAGCTCAGAGGAACACAGATGGTGTTGGAGTGCCAACTCCACTGATTTGGGGGAAGCTTGAGGCTTCCTGTGTTGCTGGATGGAATAGGATGCCTAGCACAAGACAGAAGGGAAAACTCTCATCTCTTTCACTAACACTTGACTGTGCAACTCTGGAGGATACCACTTGGAAAAAGTGAGAGAAAGAAAAGGGAGTAGAGAGTATGGACTTTCTGATACTTGGTTTCCCACTGGAAATTAAAACAAGACATTAAGCAACGGGGGTTTGCTCCACTCAGTTGACTTAGAACAGCTGCTTACCAATTTCTGCAGTACAGAGAGGAAAAGCAGAACTTTGCCCTGGGTCTGAGCAGCTTTTCAGAAACAATCCAAGTCAAACTTCTACTCAATGACTTCATTCAAAGCTGGTTTACATCATGAAGAGAAACTCCGTTTATTTATTTGTAATAACTTCAGGATTTTATGGACCCGCAAGAGGATGTAATTTAAGAAAACATCAGCAAGCTGTTTCAAATAGCAAGGTTTCAAAACAGGCTGTGCCAAAAACTCATCAATGGAGAGAGTTCATTATTAAAAATAAGGAAAAAAAGAAGGAAAATGTCTTTTGTGGATGGCTTTGAAGTACAAGGTTCTAAAACTTGAATTTCATTCTGCAATAAATACATCCTTTTTATATGACTGAAGTCACATAAAGGAATGTCTTCCTCCAAGGGCACTGAACCATCCAATGAACAAAGTTGATAATTGTAAAGCCTGTTACCTCAAAGAAATGGCACAGCAGCAATGTTTTAAAATATTTCATCTCATGCAAACCAAGCAATAAAAAACATAAGAGAGTTAACAACTTTAAACCTGGAAAGCAGCAGAGTCTAGTTTGATAATGCTTAGGAGCAATGGAAATTTTCTGCTGTGTGACCTGGGACAAATCACTTGGACTGTCCGTGCCAGGAGTATAAAACAGGCTTCATAATATTTCCTGATCTGCAGGAGAGTTAGGAGACCCAATGGACTGCTGCAGATGTTCCATGACTCAGACATGGCTGGAGGCTGCTGATTAGAATAAGGTCACCAGTTTTATTTCTAATCTGGCTCTTAATTCACCAGGTCACATGGCATTAATCACATCATCGGTTTGCCCCCTGGTGTCATCATCACCGGAAAAACTCTACAATGCCTTTTGAGGTCTTCAGGCAGAAGACACAGAAGTGGACAGGCTGTGCAGCCTTGCATGGGGGAAGCAGAAGGTGGTGAGGTGACATGGGAGAGAAGGGTTTGACAGCTGAGACATGAGTACCCTTGGCCAGGCAAGGGACGTGCAGTATCTGCCACCAAGAGGACCTCAGGAGACCACTGTATATGTGTGCAGCAGAGGAGGGGCAAAAGCGGGCAGTGGTAGAGCAGGGAAGAAAGGCGGCTTGAAATTAGCCAGAACCAGGCTGAGGGAAGCTGGAGGATTGCGGAGGGAAGACTTTTGGTGGATTTACCAGATCCACATGACCAGCGGCTGCTCAGTGCTGGGTGGTTAAGAGCAGAGGTTCTGAACGTGGTCCCGGAGATTATAATAGACCAGAATGAAGGAGAACGTTTGGCTGCATAGAGGGTGTTGACAGAAGGATTTTGGCTTCCTTAGCCACCAGACAGTATGCTACAAAGGAGAATTGCTAGGCAGAAATGGGATCCCTCTGGTGGAAATCTTTCTGCTGGGCCAGGACTTGCACTGGCTTTGAAGTAAACTGCTGTCAGGATCCTCAAATGAGCAAAAACCAGAAATAAATATCCAGGAAAAAGCTTGGAAGTAGGTAGTGAATGGGGGAAACTGAATGGAAGAGGAAAGAAATGAAGGAAGATAGGAAAACACTTTGTTGATGTGTCTCCAGGCAAATGCCAGGAATTTGAGGAGTGCACCAGAGCAGGTTTCGGTCTTAATGTACATCCGGGTTCACAACAGCTGGGTTCTCAGAGATGTAACAGGACACAGCAGACAAGCACAGAGGAGTTTTTATGGCTAAGGAAGGACAGAAAGAGTAGGTGCTGAAAAATAGAGCTGTATTTTATAAATTATTTTAATTTTTATCTCTATTTTTATTTTAAATTTGTAGATTTATTTATATTATTTTGTAGATTTATTTTAAGAATGCAAGAATTAGTCCTATCAAGTGTTGAAATAAGAATTTAAATACATATTTAATTATATGTAATTATTTTTAAATTCAGAGAAATGAATGAGGCAGCACTGCTGATGGTGTCTGGGGCTGAAAAAGATAAAAAAAAGTAAAGGGAAGATGTAGCAGAGCTGAACTACAAACGGTCCTGCTGGATGGTGAGGAAGAAATTGTGAAGTATATAAAGCCAAACCCTCCAGTATAGAAATAGATAAAGGACAGTGCCTACCACTGGTTTGCTTATCTGTTGCAAAAGCATAAAATGGTCACCATGTTCCTAGAATATATTGGAAATGGCAAGTTGTCTTCTGAAAATACTTCAAGGGAAGGGATAATTATGGGGGGAGAGTCACTGGTTATAGGAAAAAGTGGTTGAGTATCTGAAGGTAGAGGAAAATTGACTATAGGGTGAAAAGGAAGAAGTAAGAAGAGAGGCAGAATAAGGATACTAAATTTCAAAAAAGTAGACGACTGAACTGAGAAAACTGGTGTATCAGATTTCATGAGAAGATAAAGTATGAGGCAAAGAGTCCAGGCTGACTAAGTCATCTTAAAAGAAGACTATGCTAATTCAGAGAAAATATATATATATATGGTGCATTTGATTTGTATGGGATCCACTCAAGCAGAGCAGATGTGTGATCAGAGCAGTTCCCCGGCTAGAGGAACCAAGGCTGATGTTGCTCACTGGGGTGCTGTCAGCAGCACCTCCCTTGCAATGCACATGTGAGGTGGACAGAACTTCCCTCTCTGCACCTGTGGTGAGATCCTAGGACTGGTGACTGGCACAAATGTCATTGCTACTAAAGACATGACATGGCCATACAACCCTGAGACTGTAACAGACCACAGCATACAACACCGTGATCTTTACCTCTTTGAACTATGGCAATTGCTAACATACAGACACCATTTGGAGGATATGATCAGAACACAAAATAATCTTGGTAAAGTGGAGAGATGCTCTGAAATTTTCAAGATGAAATGCAAGAAAGACCAGAGAAATATGATAGACCTGCTAAGAAGAATCTAAATACATAGAAACAAGATAAGAAAGATTATGACTCTGCAGCAGTATTGTAGAAAGTGGTCTGGAGGTCACAGATGATCACAAGGGCATGACTCACTGATGCAATGTTAGGATAAAAGCAAATATTGTACTTTGGTGCTTCACCTGGAATGTCTTACAGTGAAAAAAATAGTAAGTGTTCTGCTTTAGGCTACATTGGTAAGGCCTCAGCTGGTGTACTTTGTCCAGCTTTTGGAACCACACTTCAAGAAAGATGTAGACAAATTGAAGGGAGTGCAAAGGAGAGCAGAAAGAATGATCAGAGGTTTAGAAAACATGACCTACAAGAAAAGGTTGAAAGAACTTGGTTTGTTTAGTCTAGAAACGAGAAGACTAAGCATGAGGCACAAGGGGAGGGGGAGGAAGGGATAGCAATTTCCCAATATGTAGAAAGTTGTTATGAAGAGGACAGTGATCAATCGTTTTCCATGTCCACTGGGTACAGAATGTGAAAAAGTGCGCTAACTTGAGCAAAGAAGATAGATTAGACAATTCTTAACTCCAAGGCTAGTGAACAGGCTACCCAGAGAGGTTCACAGAGAAATCTTAATTTTTAAAAGGGCTTATCCAAACATTTGCCAGGTATGGCCTTTATGTGCTTGAGCCTGCCTATTTCATTTCAGATATATGGAGTCCTGAAGTCCTTTCCAAATATTCAGTTCAATCTTTTTAGAGGTAATTTGCATGCTAATCTTCCAATCTGTTCAGACAGAGCGTGCTGAACACTTGTCACATGGAAAGCAGGGCTGTCCCTAGCATTAACATCACACAACCCTTGGAGCTTTATCACCAAAGATCCTTGTAGTAGCCATGAAAAATGTCTGCTGTTTGAAGCAGGTGAAGACTCCAAAGGTCACTTATCACGGTGTTCTGCCATTAAAACTTTGTGTGCCAACGCTTCAGGATCCTTTACTTGTCACTGCATTGTGGCTTTGCTTCCTGGGAATACCACTGTATACTCAAATTTCTTCAAAAACTACTTGGACATCATTTAAGGGTGCTTCCACATTTGGTGCTTTTAAATACAGTCTGTCTTGACATAACCTGGACAAGACCCTACTTCCTCCAACCCTATTTGGTATGAACAGTACGTTGGGTTTTTTATGCCCTGCTATCTGATCAGATCTTTGTCTTTCAGGTGGATCATCTCAGTCTTCATATTCAAGCCCTTTTTGGCTTTTCTAATATAGTTGCCACCAGGACCACCAACACAACGGATACCTCCTGTCTAGAAAAGAATAAGATGAAGATCAGTAATTCCACATAATCACTGAGATCTGCAGATGTTAACACTTGATCATGAATGACTTAACCTGTATTCCAAATAACTACCCAAACCTGAAAAAATTTGTGACAGCTTTCTAGTCCATTTGGTCTCCTGACAGTATCGTACCTTTATGGAAACTCACAAGTTTTTTAAATAACTGGCTGTAGTTTCCATAGCTCAGTTAACTCAGACTGAGTAATCAGCCTGTTTCCTCTTACTAGATCAAACTAATTTTGTGAATCAAATTTAGGTTTCTTGGTAATAAGGGAAGAGTAAAGGGGAATTTGGATGCAAACTCAAAATAGCAACATTTGTACATAGGAAGACTGTATATGATATAAGCGGTACATAGAGCAAACTCCTAATGAACCTTAACCATTGCACAAAACAAAATTGTTAAACATGACAGTAACTCTTAACTCAGCACAATGCAAGTTAGGCCTTCGGACAGAGACTGTTTGGGGAATGAGACACATGTAGCAAAATTTCTGAAGTCAAAGCATATTTTTTAATCATGTTTTCCCCATTCTAAATCCTGTATAAATCACTTCACCAACAGTTTTTCTTTTGCCATTTTTGGTAGACATCTCCCTATCATTTATATTCATTGGTCAATTAAATTAGCTGAAAATCCTCCTATTTGTCACCACGACTTGTTACGGTGGCTCTTATGATCCTGCAGCTGATTCACTTCTTCAAAACATTACTTGCATTTCACCATTTTTGTGTCAAAAATGTATGAAACGATATATTAATTTTAGACAAATTAAACATTTGTTCTTGCAGTTATTAACATAACTCTAAAATCAGCTTAGTGAGGTCAATAGCTTTCCAACAGAATTGGAAAGCTTACTGACTGAATTGTATGTGACCTACCTATGACAAATATTTTAGTAATATAGATAAAATACAGTTTAAGAAAAAGGTAAGACTGGTAATTTCATGTTTGTTTTAGAGGGTTAGCTGTGGAAGACACCTCTTCTTGCTGCAATGCGCAGCTTTGCATGAAATGGTAAATGTAACCAGGATCCTGTCGGCTGTAATTACATCCCAAGACTATTGGACACTGAGATGTTGCTTCTCCTGGATCATTTAAGTTACAGAATTGATCCTGCCTCATCTTTAAACTGTATGTTTGCCTGTTCTCTTCCTAAAGTAAACAGTTTTTAAGTGGTGAATTTTTTTTTACCCTGTGATGACAGCCAAAGCAATGATGGCACACTGCAGGAATACGTACAGGGTGGGCAAAGCCAGCTGAGGGGCTTTGTCCATCCAATGCCTAGCAGCAGCTGCATATCCTGCCCACCTCTTTCTAGCCCCGCCTGTAAACAGGACCCAAAGTGACACTGGGGGCTTTTTCCTTTCCTGGCTATGGCATTCCTGATGCATCTCAAATAGTCTCACTGTGAATGACAGGAGTTAGGCCATCTTATACGGCTTATTAGAGTTGTTCAAGGAGGCAGGCAACAGATAGGAAATGAATGGGTTCAGAAGCACTGGAAGAGATGAGTGGTGATACATGCAGGGATGCAGTCAGTAGAAGATAAACACCTCTAAATAGCAAGTTATTTTTTCGTCTGTTTGTGATGGGAGAGAAAACCCCGGGACCAGCAGAAGGATGGTTACTTTTTTGCAAATGACTCCTTTAAATCCAGTCAGAAGCTTTACCATAGTAACCTCCACAGCGGCGTCAGATTTGTCAAATGCTGCTGCAGAAACCCTCTCCAGTCCTCCCCGGGGCTGCTTGCAGAGCTCTCAAAACGCACCTTCCAAACGGCTATGGGAGTACCTGCTCTGCACTATCCTGTGGGCCCTGCCAGGCTGCCGGCAGACGCTCCTGCGCTTTCCTTCCCAAGCTCCTCCCCTGCTGCTCTGGGGCAGAGTGCGCCGCTTTCCCACCGGGATCTGCAAGGAAGCTACCTCGTTTGGGTTTGCAGGCAGGATTGTTTCCCCAGCAAAGCCTCGGCTTGGATAAGGCACTCATATTATTCTTGAGTTTCCCGAGGCTTTTATTTTTCCAAGCAAGCGTCCCACCCCTGCCCTGGAAGAGCAGCTCACCTAGTGTCTGCAAGGCTTCTGCTTCTTGTTTGACATCCCTTATTTACAAAGCAAACAGAATGTTCCTTTTAACACACATCATGCTAAGTTTATTAATGAAGAAAACAATCCCAGGGGGTCAACCCAGGGGACCCTTGAAACCTGCCAGCAAAAACTCTTCAAACGCTCAACGCGTCAGATCCTCCAAAACGATATTTCACACAATGAAGTAAAAATAATATTTTTCTTTCGGCCTTTCCAGCCGCTTTTGTGGAAAGCAGACAGAAATTATTTTCTTACTCAGCTCCCAGAGCAGAGATCTGTATGAAGCTGCGTTTATTTGTTTAACACGATGATTTCATCCTAAATGTCTTGACAGCAAATAGTTGGTGGTTTAATAAAGGCTCTTTGAAAGAAGGACCTAAGCAGTTATTTGTACAGGGAAAATGTGAAGTATGTGGTTCTCGGGAGGAGAGGTAGAAATGCCGGTTGTGATTAGGGGGTGTGGGGAGGACCCTAAAATCCTCCCTGTCTACCAGGTTAAGAATGGTGACTCCTGTGGCTCTGTTTCCTCACAGCCACCAAGCTGAGCTGCTGCAGCAGACCGTGGGGATGAAAGTGGTCTGACCTTGTTACTAACAAGTGACTGATACGCGCTTCACTCTCCAAAGCAAATGCTCTTAAAGAAGATAAAGGATCTGCTGTTTATGCAGAACAGTTTGATTATGAAAACAATAAACTAATGATAAACAGACTTGGAACTGGCTGGTGAGCCCTGTGTGGTGGTCAGCAGAGAAAAATGTGTGCTGAGATGGCTAAAGCTAAAGTTTAAGGGAACATTTTCTTCATTAGCTAGATTACCCAGCAGTCAAAGGATCCCTGAAATGTCCACACGCAACTGCTCTCTCTGTAGAGGCACCTCTCTGGGAATGCTTGGTGCAACAGGGATCTCAGATACGCTGTGTTGGCATATGCACATAGGTACTTACCAGCTGTAGGAAAGCAGACAACAGAGTTTTGGAAATGGGTGGTGCAAGGTACCAAGTGGGGAGCTTCTCTCCAAAATGTGTGGCAATATTATATCTCAGATGTATGTGATCTGGATTCTTTTCTTCAGCTTGTAAAGTTTTTCACATTTGTTATTGTGTTTTCAACTGAATGAATCATTATTCAACTGGTTCTTAATTTAGCATCTCTGCTGTTGAGCAAACATGTGTCTAGCCACAGCAACTGGGCCAAGTTCAAATCTGGATCAGGGGCTTGGTGTAGGCTCTGTTTTTATTTACATATGCAGAGTGACAGATTCAATGTAATTTGATTTTGGTCAGTATTTCTAGATTCTGCTGGGATTTACTATGCATAGACTAAGGAGTGCAGGCTATACTACATATAGACTAAGACTGTGGACACTATGCCCCAGGTTTTAAAAATACTTCATGCAATGTGTTTGCAGTTTCCAGTAGCTGGCGGTAACACTTATTGAGCCATATGGTGGTGCTCTGTTGTGTATGTGTAAGCACGTAGTAACTTTGACAAAGGTGGAGCCATAGTAGTGAAACCTGGACTAACTCATCAGATGAGAGAACAGACTTGTCCCACAGGTACCTCCATTCTAACAGGATTTTATAATGAGTGCAAATATTTTTATAATACAAAAGAATAAAAGCTTGTTTTCACAAAGCCATTTGCGAGTATTTTAATTGCCTTTCTCATTCTACTAATGATATTACTTACACTGTCACTGAAATTAACTGGGGGCTTCAGTGGATTCAAACTTTTATCCAAGGATCACTGAAGCACTTTGAAGTGAAAAATAATTGTGGGCTGTCATTTATCCTTCTCAGTATGGTCACATTGTGCAATGTAGTAGAGCAGGATGGATGGAAGCGGGGAGGTTGCAAAATTCAATACTGGCTATGTAATATTCATCAAAACATATTAGTACTTATAATGAATTAGCTATGATCTGTACAATAATTGCAAACAGAAAACCAGATAATTAAAAGAAGATACTCAAACAATGTGATTGTATTTAACTTTTAAAATGTGGAAAATGTTTGATACATGAAATAAAACTGGAAATAGGAGGTGGAAAAAAATTCTTAAAAGATGGCACAGCTAGAGCACAAAATTACTATAAGTTCTTTCCAAAGCAGACTGCAGGCTATGTTGATGCTTTGCAAAAAACCAGTGCAGCAGCACTCAAAATCTGGTCTCTTAATCCGAAATGTTTTGTAACATGAGCTATGTACTCCTTCCTTTGCAGATACGAATTAAAATCAGAGCTTGCTGAATGCTAATTGGGCACTCAGGTCAACAAACACTGGGGAGGTGAACTGACCTGAAGAGACATTCAGCAACGTCTGACTGGTGTTGAGAAATTCAGAGTGTAGCAGAAGGGAGGCACCAGCTGCCGAATCTCTCAGCCACGTGCTCCGCCTCCCAGCCTGGACTGGACATGCTGAGCTCTGCAAAGAAGAAGTGGCTCTGAACATCACTGAATCTCTGGTTATCTCAATTAGCTCCCAGGGAAGAAACATTTTGCACCTTTGCCTGGACCCACTGACAGACAAACATCAGCCTGAGGTTGCTGTCAGCTGTAGGTAATTTTTCACATCTTTCCAGCCTGTTTCCCACAGTGTTAGTAGCTGACTGTGTTTGTCCAAATCATTCAGATGACTTCCAAAGCTCTATGAATTGGTAATCTTAGTGAGGCAGAATATTGTTGAATTGCACAATGACAAGTTTGCTGAACATCCACACACCCTGCTCCCCCCAGCTCCTGCTATTTCTAATACACCATTGCAAGCATCTAGAAAAAAAAATCACTGCCTGGTGATGTCTATAACTTTATTCATATTTTTAGAGTGATCATCCATGCATTACTGACAAAAATCATAAGGAAAGATAGTATTTTTATTAGAGAAGTTGACATTTTGGGCATCCAACCCCTTTATCAGACAGTAATTTAAGTTATGATATGTATAATTTCACGTGGCTGGATCGGCCTTTTTACTTAGGTTGTTACCATGCTGGAAAAACAAATCCTGCAAAGCAATACTGAGTGATAGGAAGGTGAGACTACATACCCAAGAAAGCTAACCTGGCTGGCAGCATGCACTGTATGTTGTTAATGCTGTGTGAAACTGTGGCTGATCTGAGGAGCAGTTGAGAAACCCCATCATCATCCCAAACACACACACACATATGCACACAATTTGGACCATTCAGAAATAGTAAAAATTTTGAATAAGCCTTTGCAAATTCCCAGTTGCAGGCCTGTCTCAAATCAAGGTTGTTTCAGACAGGAGTGTTTCAAATATCTTCAATTTTTCTATCTGCAGATACATACTGCTTAAAAACAGAATTATCAGTCTTTAATGTGACAATTTACAAGTCCTGGTATATCGATAGAGAAATTGCAGCTTAGAAACTTTCGTTAAAACCTAGACGACTTTTCCTTTGCAAATGTAACCTCTGTCACAATTTCCATGGTGGGACTTGTTTCTCTGTTCTCAGCTTACTTCACATCTGAGACCCAGCAGTCTTGCTTTTCTGCCCACCCCTGTTTTCCTGAAACATTTTATAGCATGCTGAAAGGGAGAAAGGCAAAAAATGTCCTCAATTCACCCCACTGTGTTTTTTTAACAAGATATGCCCTATGTTGGGAGAAGACACTCTCATCTCCTTGCAAGTAAGAAGGTTGTCCATCAGATACCACTTTAAATATCACTTGGTTCAGCACATGGACTAACCGATAAACACATCGAAATAGCAACCAGGAAAGTAAGTTCTTCAGCTGAAAAATCTGGCAATGCCTCGTTTCTGTTACAGCCATGTAGTTGGTGAGATTTTTGCTCTGGGCACTGGGGTTTAGCTTTGCATCTTTAACTTTACATAACATGAAACTGATACATAAGTTCCATCTGTAATACAGGAATGGACAAACCAGTGCTAGTGGTTTAAAAGCTGTAAAATGTCACTTGTACGTGTGACACATTTCTTCACATGCTGATTGCACAGTCCTACCTAAGAATAGCATGACTTTCTCAGTAAAACCACAGGATAAGTACTTATAGCACAATCCAATTTTTTTTAATCGTAATCAACCCATTTAATTATTTACAGTTTTATGCTGAAGCAAACGCTGAAGGGCTCTGAAATCTGTTAAAAAGACTGAAGATAATTAGAGCACAGAGAGTATTTCCAACAAGTAATGTGGACTATATTTAGCTGGACTAGGTTGCCTGATTTGCTAAATTTGCTCTGCACCACTCTGAAATTAGAAGGGTGCCTGATGGCCTGAGCACAAGGGAATCACAGAGCTGTTGTGGTCCTCATTCCACCACCAGCCTGGCCCCGAGGATCTGGCACTCAATGCTGAGGAACAGGAGACTCCTTTTTCTGTTGAATGGTGAACATCAATCTGCGAAATGATGTTCTATTGTCAGTGTCATCACATCCCGAGGCTTGCTAGGCCACAATATCTGTGACTGGTAGAATAAACATACCTCCAGCAGAGCAGATATGAAGATGATGTTAAGTTCGTGGCAGCTTAGTTTCACTAGGTTGTATTTTTTTCTGATGAAGTCAGAACATCTATTTTTGGATTATGATTTGAGCCTTATAATATGTCATGAATTTTGTTGAGTGTCTTATTGCTAAACCTACTCAACCAAAGCCCAACATACTGCTCTTCAGAAAGTAACTCTGACTAGGAAAAGTATCCAGCATATTGTTTGACAACCATTGCTGAGAAACAATCAAGAAAACAGTACAAGGTTCACAGCCTTGGAAAAGTTGTGTCTCACGATTTCTGTAGGGGTTTTTTGTTGTTTGGTGTGTGTGGCCACCCCAGCCCCCTCCAAGAATTGTAGCTTTCAGCTGTTCTACAGAGCAAAATCACTCCGATCAAGAGATTCCTTTGCTAAGCCTATGTTCCTTGCTTTTCTGTGACTTCTCAGAAAGCCAAGTGAAGCTTGCAGAATGGGCTTATGAAAATGACAGAGATTTGGAAGGTCTCAGAAATTAGTTTAGGAGCCTAAAATCTGGACAGCAAAGCCTAGCCTCATGCCCCAGGGAAAGGATCCAACAGGAGGTCTAAACCTAAAGAACTTAAGACTGCAATTAGTGACCACAGCTTACTCAATTTCAAGTGTCTGGGTCCGAAGTTTGGGATGACTTGCAAATTGCTTAGAGAACTGTTGATGATGCTGTTGATTAAGTGTGCAAACAAACCAGATCATCTTTGAATTCTGATGTTTATTATTAGTACTTGATAAATGCAAAAAAAAAAAAAAAGAACAAAAAAAAAAAGAAAAAAAAAAGATGTGAACAGCAATTGAACTCATTGCATCCATTTAAAATTACTGATCATTAAAATAAAATATTATTTTGGTCCTGAGGAGGAGTTTTGGACAGTCAAGACAAACGAGGATTATTCATACAAGTCATTGTGAGATCAGTTATATTAACTCCAGGGACCAAAGACTAACACATCTCCCACAAAATATTCAGGCTACAACTCTACGCCCTCAAAATAATGTTTTTACACAGGTAAATTGACACTGGCCTTTTCAAAACTCACGCTGCATCCAGCAATATTCCATCCACGCACACAAAGGTGAGGTTTGCAAACCCAATGGACCTGTAAGTCCTTAATGTCTTTGGAGCAAGTATCTATATAAAAAAAGGGATAGGATTCACATAAAGAGCCAGCTCCGTATTAAATGGACAGGCAGGCAAGACAGCAAAACCAAGCTTCTCTCTAGCCAAGCACTCAGATAGAAATGTAGCTGCCAAACATTTGCCATCCATGTTTGAGACCATCTTAGTCTATTCATTCGCTTCAAGGTCTCCAAGGTAGTATCAGAGCAAAATTCAGAGATAGGGATCCCTGCCTTGCATTCCTAAACTGATACTGTTGTACCCTGTCACACTTATGAGAAATTAGAAGAGTAAATAGAATATGATAAAAAAGTACAATTTAAAGAGCAACAACTGGAACAAGTATATAGTAGTGTGTATGGCAGTCGTTAATATATTCTCAAATAGCAATCCAAAAGTTCAGTATTTGTGGATTGTGTAACATTCACTATTAGGTACATGTTGTTTTACAACATATTTTTCATTGAGGTTTGTATTGTCAGCCTGATTTTTTGGCACTCATAACAACAATATAATATTTCAGAAGCAGTTTCACTGCTCTAGCAATGATCATAATATAATAGATATAATATCTAAAAAAATAAATGTTAGTCTACACCAAAGGGAAAATCATCATTCAGCCTCATACAATTAATAAGCAAATGTTTCAATTTAATGCATTCATGCAGTTAAAGTAAGAAATAAAGTTGAATTCTCTCAATTGCCTAGGTATGGTGGGAAATGAGCTCTCATGCTGTCTTCTCTGCTGCATCACTCTTGATTTCATAGGCTGTCCTCTCATTTAACTGGAGTTCATAATATAATAAAAAGATCAGTATCCTAGCAAACATTGCACAGCAACATATTAAGAGCATTTCTGGAAAAAAAAATGATACCACTGTTTTCAGACACTGCCCTTCAGCAGTGCACACACGTAAGCTGTTAGCAAACACCTTGATATAAACAATGGCACTTGGCGGCACTTGCTGGAGAGAGAAGCAACCATCCACACAGGTAGTATTAATTAGGAAGTACATGCTCACAGATGGCTGTGCAGAAGTGAAAGCAGACTGCCACCTCACTTGAAAATCGGCCTTCAATGCACCTACTAGCCAACTGCAGAAGAATGAATGGCTTATTCCATCAAGGATGCCTGTTTATTGCATGTGGATTAAACTCCGTTAAATAAAAGTTTTCACTTTTAGATTGCTACTCCATACAAGAACAGACTCCCATGGAGGATCTGCAGTGCATTCTCCTGTCACTGGTAAACTCTTACAAACGTGATCGAAGTGTCTCCTCTGTCCTATCATTTCAATGGCTTGAAGAATAGACAAACTAAAAATCTATTGTATTTGAAAATACAGATGTCAAGAAAGTGTTGATGTGTTCCAGACAGTATCTCTGTGGTGGAGTATTCACTCTTTTTATTTCCAGGCTACAGAGGACAAAAATCTTAAGGAGCTACTACCTTGACACCTCCAAAAGCTTCTTATTTTTGCAGATCTCAGCTGGTGTCAGCTTAGTTCCCCTGTCAACCCAACCTTGACATTCAACCCAGGATGATTATCAGATCTGGGCAATGTGTTATTACTGATATCGTGGCATGATTCAAACTCAATGTATGGTAGAGGGCACCTGGCATCTGGAGCTTGTGCCCCACTTGTGGGTGATGATCAAGCAGTAGGAGTGCTTTGCCCACCCTGTTCCTCTGTGACCTCAATGTATCTCTCCCCATTGCCCCTGGGGCACAACACACCTACAGAGGTCCATTTTTGTTGATTGTAAAAATTAATGCAGAGCACTTTATGGCTTAAGTAATCAAATACTCCATGAAGTCCATGGTGCAATTTACTATTGTTATTACTGCTGCGGTTGGTGTTGTGGTAGTGCTGAGGGAAAAAATAGAGGGATGAATGGGTCACTGAATCAAGGATTGTAATGACAGCAAAGGAAAAGGAAACTTGTGATTTGCAAAAGGTTAGGGGTCTAGTTCATAGAGAAACCTAGAAATCCTTGACAAAGTTTAAAAACACCTAAGTTTACTGATGTATATGCAACCCATCACCAGAAGTCCTTCATGGCAATATGCTGCTGGACTAACAGGTCTGCTTAAGCTTCTTGACTTACATGCATCTTGGATTGCTACAATTTTGAACATCACAGGGAGAAAGATGTCTCTCAGTGTTTGAAACCATGTTGTGAATTCCTCCTCACTAGATGCATCTCGTCTGTAGTCCTCGCTCCCCTCTCTTGTGTTCCCCTGAATTGTTTGTACTCTACAGCTAAGCCGTTGATTAGAACACCTTTTTTGCTTTTATTTTCTCTGTACTTTCAGAGAAACAGAAGACTAAACATTAGCTGAACCATGGAGTAGCTGAGCCAGGAAGGTAGAAGCATAGAAGAAAGGGACAGGTGAAAGAAGAATCAGAAGAAAGCTGTGAAATAGCATTCCTTCCCCTAAAATCGATCAATTGCTTGAGTTTGTGACAAAATGTGGCAGAAACAGGCAAAAAAGAAAGTGGTTTAAATCTTGTCATATAGCACCATGGCTCTGTTTAATTACATCTTTTCTCATTTTGACTGTTTGAAAAGTGTTCCAGCTGTTTTTCCTTGGTGTTTCTGTGGCTTTTTAATCATTGAGGGCTTTCTGACTTCTTTTTTTTCTAGCTGTAAGGCATTTTGTGGGAGTAATATATGTTGTTTTCCTTGCTGGTTTTCCTGTTAGGCAACTCTGAAGGGCCTCTTTGGTTTGGCAGCTTAACACTGATTTTGTGGCCTATAAACGATTGCTTGTTTGCTTAGTTCTGACTTCGCCACTTCTTTGGACTTCTTGTCCTCTTCTGCTTTTAACACATAGTTCTTTTTTCTCCTTCCCTGGTATAGGCAATATCCCTGTCACCACAGAAGTCGAGTGAGCCAGACCGACCTCACCTGCCATGGGGTGGTACCCAGGTTCACATGTGTGCCCGTGTAGCGGAATCAAACACTGCTGTGGGAACAAGTGATTGCCTGGCTGGGATGCCTCACCCCGCAGACAGCAGGCACTGGCTGCTGTGCTGACAGGAAGCAGGCCCTTGCTCAAACGGAGCCATAGAGCCAACTGCCTGATGCCAAAATGATGTCTGTGTGAGCAGCTCCCACTGGATACGCAGGGTGCCTTCAGTCCTATTCTTTGCCTTGGATCCTGCTCTCATCTCTGCAAGCTAGTTCTCTGTTTCTGGCTTGCTGTACAAACCACCAGCTGATACCACTTGCCCAGTATCATAAGGGAATTTCATGAGACAGAGATGAATGACAGTGTTACAAGCTTTTTCAACTTCCTTAACCTTGAGACCACCTCTTTATAAGTCTCCTGCTTTATTCCTTGCATACTTTACAACTTCTGCAAGAAATGATGTGAGCAACCTCCAGACAGCAGGTTTCTTCAGTAAACAAGCCTGTTTTACTCCCCCTAGTATCACATCCCATGCCCTGACTGATGCCCTACTTCTGTGGAGAAAAAAAACAGCGTGTAAACATGCAATTGGACTACCTCATCATACCAACACATGAGGGGTGTGGATTAAGTCACACAAGCTTCTTTCTTTCCCAGATTTTGAGTGCTTGGCTCAACGATCTTTATGCTTTATCAAAAATGTTATTCCCTTTGCCTTTGAAATTAATCTGACTCCTTCCAGTCTGAAAGATTAATGGGCCTGGAAATTTCAAACCCTCAGCACAGAATCTTGATCACAAACCTAACACAGTAAACGTAACATCTTTCATACAGGCTGTGCTATTGCAAGAACAGAGATGCACATTTTCTGAGGCCTTCACAGACGTTCTGCTGTGTGTGTAAGAATACGGGTGTTTGGGATTTTGTAACTCAATTGAGGGTTCTCAAGGAGAGTTTTTTTCATGTTTGTAATTCATCTGTTCCTCTCCTTACTTTTCTAGTCTATTAATTCACCCAATCCATCACATACTAGTTTTCTCACTACCTCTTCCTTTTCCTTTGTGTGAGTGGAATGACTTAGTCTGCTTTATAAGTGAGTCCTGTCACGTATGACCTAACTTTCAACAATCCCCATACTTTTAAATCAGTACTAATTTCCAGGGAAAAAATAGCAGCCTTACACTGAGGAAGCCCAATCATAAAGCAACCTCTTTCTACATCTGGGTATCATTAGCCTGAACACCTCAACTGATTTGTTGCTGTTGTTGATGTCTTTCAAGTAGCAGAGAATGAAAAGAAACACTAAGAAATCTGCAGTCATAGAATGATCTATATCAGCATCTGTACGGCACAAAAATCAGGGCGAGTCTGCCTAGAAGTTTTTCATTTCACTTACTGCCTTACAAATAGCCTTCAAAATTTTAGGAGGTGATATTAGGACCAATAGCAATTGATTTATCATTTTATAGGGCAGGAATCACAAAGTCCTTTTACATCCCCAACAGCAGAAGCAGGGAAGATGAGCCAGCAGGTGTGAAAGTGCTCTGTTTCCAGAATCAGTACCATTGCTAGGCCACTAAAATACCACATTGCTAGGTGTTTGAGCAGATAAAAAAAATAATTAATTGGAAATACAAAAAAGTTTACAAGTATTTGTTGCCAGAGAAATCCTGGCAGCCAGGTGATGTCAGGAGAAAGCTGCTCAGCCACCACACTGTCTTCTGAAGGTGTGGAGAAAATAAGACAGAGCTGCTGCAAGCAGTCTGTCCCCCTTACAATAGTACCTGTCACATCTAGGTACCTTCTCTGACCTCGTGGTTACAGCCTCCTGCAGTAAAAATCTGACTCAATTTGGTGGAAGTGCCTATTTTTAAAGAAATTGTGATGTTGAGCAACCCAGAGTTACTGTTGAAATCAGTGCCCAGAGCCAGTCAAGAGTCCAGCACTGAGGGTGTGTGTCCATAGGCGTAGCTGCCGTAAATTAACATCTCTGTGGTACTTATGTTCTTGCAAGCTCTCCACAAAATCCCACTGTTTGCCTTAACAGTAAGTATGTCAGTTCACAGAGTATTTAATATAGCTGGCTTTTCCCATACAATCAGCAGCTAGTAGGGAAACTACAGTCAGCACCATTCAACTGGTAGGTCCCACAGCTCTCCAGCAAGTTCTCCATCGGTCACCTGCGGCCATGACCAGTTTTGCCAAAGTCTTTACTCTGCCCTGCATATGGGTTGGGAGGACCCCTGCACTGTATGTGCTCCCAGCTGCTCAGATGAGTGGGTACTCAAGGGAAGGAGAGACACAGACCTGGCAGAGTATCGGCTTGGCGCAGATCCTCCGGGCTATTACTCTTGAGGATGTGGGCCTTGGTCACTGCCAGCTTTCTCTGTTTATTTCTTGTTACAAACTGCCTCTCTTACAGCAATAGGATATTATTTAACAGCCTGTCTTCCTCCCTGAAACTGCTAGGTCTCATCACCACTTCCCTGCTTCTCTGCCTTCTCCACCACCCTTCTAGGCAGCTACATAACTTTTCCTTCCCCAGATGTTTTCTAGGTGGATCTTTCCTGATCTCATGTCTTTTGCTGGCATCCAGACATATTTGTCCATCCCAAGCTCCTTTATTTGCTCTTCTCTTTTGGAGTTTTACTTGAACGATTTTACATAACATTCCAAATGACATTTTTATTGCAGTATTTACACGGCCCAAAGTAATTTGCCAAGAGAGGTGTTTTACGAATAATGTTATTACTTTGAAGGCTTAGTCCTGTGGAATCACAGAACATGTGGTTAAGTTTAAATACATTTGTTTTCACTGTGTGTCCTCTATTACGATTTTGCCCTGCTGTGTGATATTGGTGCAATAAGTGCTATTTATCTGTAAGATACCACAACATGATCTGCTTCAAGTGCAACACAGTGGCCTGTCTCCCTCTGAGAGATGGTGGTGATACTCCAACATAACCTTGTCTGACATTCTGCAGGGTCTTCTAAATCCAAGACAGAACTAGTGATCTGTCTGGTTCAGGACAGCAGCCTGAGGAACATTATGTTTCCAGAACCAGCACTGACCAGGTCATTTGGACCAGATCATACTTAAGGGCCCAGTTTCTGCAGCTTCAGAAAGTCACCACACATGTACTTATGCCAGATTGTTCTATCTGAGCACAACGCAACCACAGGTATTTTCTGCGTGCAGTATAAAAGCAAGTCACAGCAAAGTGAACAAGGAGGCTGGCATGTCTCTTCTCAACTGTTCTCTGCAAGCTATGTGTCTAGGTCAACAGGTCTGGGGTTGCCAATATATGGAAAACAGTAATGCTGTCAACATACAGCAAATATTCACAATTTCTGTCTTCACTGGACTGATTTTAACCCTGACACATCAAAGAACCATTAGAGAGATAATTAGAATTAAACAGTGCACAAAATATGGCATTGGCAATGGGCTAACTGCAGTTGAGAGCCTAGTCCAGCCAGCAGCAAGGAGGAGGATATAGAAACAGTCTGAAGGAGCTCAGCTGGGAAACAGTGGGAAACTTGTCTTCAGCTTATGCAGTGCTCAGATAAGAAAAGCCGATGCTTCTGAGGAGGTTTCAAAGGCAGAAGGCCCTCCCTTAAATGGAAGGTTTATTCGTCTAGAACTAAATGCTCCTGTGAAGAGGAATCTAAAAGGGATAGCCTATCACGACCTTTATTGCTCAGTTATGATTGCTTGGTGGTCACATCCGGAATTTTCGGTAACATGGTTGAACCAACCAATTAATTTTCTTGATCAGCTTGCTGTCCGCAGACCTATAGGTTTCCGGACTGTTTTAAAGCATCTGTGAAAGGTGATTAAGAAAAGCATTTCTTCAGGTTGGAGGGCTACATGTAACGTAAAGTTAGCAGCAGCTCCAGTGCAAAATTCTTTTTGGCACCAGAGACTGAAAAAGGTCAAAAGCTGAAGAGTATGTAGAAGGTAATAAAAACTATTTAATGGCTTATGTGTATATCATCCTAAGGATATTGCGATGACCAGAGCAAGAGAAATATTTCAGCAAGGAGCTCTGTGCTCTCTGTGCAACAAACCTGTGCCCCCATGTATTTAAAACTTCCTAGCATGCATGCTATTTTAAATTTGTTCGATGTTGTTGGAAATGATCACCCTTCATAGATCTAGGCTTTGAGCCATACCGAACTCTAGATCAGCTGAGACACTTTGAAGGAAAAAAGCTGGTGCCTGGATATAATTTACCACTCTCTCCTAAAAGACCTCTAGGCCCCACAAAATGTATTTCTCTGGTTAGTTACTGGATAGTTTATTTGACCATGTTTGCACAGAGTTTCATCCTGTTCCAGTCTTACAAATAGTGGAACAATTCTTATTTATATCTTAAGCTCAGAGAAAAGTTTCTCTACTATCGTGAAATATCCAAGGTTGCTTTCATTGTCACTTAATCTTGTCTGAAGGCAAATAAATAAATAAGTCTGAACTTCAAGGAAGGTATGGCTTCAATCAAACAACAATCAGTTTCCTTTATCCATCTTTATATTTACAAAATCCCAGGCAGAAAATTGCCTGCGCCCAAAACAGAGATGAACAGTTTGTAAGGCTCATCTGCAAAGGATGCTCACTGCTCAAGTGGCACTACTGAAACAAAAACTCCAGAAAACCCTCCATGTGCAAGTCTTTATGCTGGAGTAAAATGGCTTTTTCAGTTTTTCTCAAATCATTTCCTACATACTATAAGGTTAAAAGCATATCAGAATACAAATATCTACATAAGGCCTAATACTAACAGAACAGTATTCCCAGCTGTAACTTACATCTGGATAATTTCCTTTTAGTTGAGTTCTCACTCTCAGGGATTGTCTATTTTCTTTTGCACCAGAGAGCTTCAGAATGGATGGACTTCTTTCTGGTAGCAGACCCGTAATGAAAAGAAACAAACTATCTGTCTTCTCTGGAAGGTTTTATTTCCAGGCATTCTGGACACACTGATGAAGCTACAGTAGTTTGTAAAACCTGCAAGCAGTTTTTAATGAATTAGTGGATATGCATGACTATCAAGAGGATATTTTTAAATGTGCTGTCTTTTGAGAAGGAAAAAAAGTTTCTCAGTTCCTTCACTTTCTGTTTTTTTTTAGTCTGGTTGATTCTTTGACATCAATACACAGCAGAATCAACAACTCCTTGAAACAGGAGATTTGGTTAACTCGAACATGAACAGTAGGAGGAATAGTCATTGCATTTACTTATTCTGCACTTTCTTCTAGCTCAACATCTTACAATCGCTTTGCAGCTAGACTGCACATGACAAAATCAGTGATATGACAGCACTCCACTATCACTGCTTAAACTGCTATCTCTCCTCCTACATTTCTGTGCCTTTGTAAGTCTGTCGGTAGGTCCCAGAGCCCATAAATGGGCTCAGGTAATTCTGTCAATTACAAGAGGTACATTGTTCTTCCCAGCATTTTGGTTTCACAAGCAGGGACACCTGAGATTCCTGCCTGAGTCCTCTTCTCTGTGATTCCGCAAGCATTATGTGAAAAACATCCTCGCATCAACAGTGACTAGAACGCTTGTCTTGGTTGACAAAAGGTAATCATGGGCAGTTAGGACCTTACTGAGCGTCTGTTCCACTGCCTGTGTATCGTGAAGGCAAGGCAGGGCTGCATTATCATCAGTGTGTGGGAGTTGTGTCTTCTCTCAGACCTGAACATTTTATGCCTGTCAAAGAACAGGCCTTGGGCATGCTCTGGCTGACGCTCAGTCCAGACAAAAAAGAGCGAGTCTTGGCAGTTAAGAGGAGCCTTTAGAGAAGGCGGATACACCAAGTATTTCTATCAGACTTTTGCTAGATGCTTGCTGAAGAAATCACATCTGTTCTTTGTTCTCCCCCATGAGATGAGGAGACCAGGACTTCCAGCAATACCACAGCTGGCATTACACCATGATGAGCACAGAAAGCAGATTAATTTCTCACCCAAACACCCATGTTGCACTTGCCCTTTGGCCAGAGCAGGACACCGACTAGGTAACTTTGGAGCCCCCTCCCTACACCACAAACCTGCCCCCATCTTCTCTCCCCCTCTTTGTGACCAGCTTCTCTCTTATCTTCTGATAGCTTCTCATAAGACTTGATGAGGCCTGTTTTATACACCCAAGTGCACTCATCAGAGCCCCATCACTGCCATCTGGTACTTAGTCCTCCAGGGACTCCCGGAGACTTGTGAGGCACCATGATCTCCCTCACATATTTAACAGAGCACATCCTTCCACGTTAATTACCATGACATCTGGAGGAAAAAGAAATGTTTTCATGTGAAAAAATTATATTCCTGGGAATCCATGACCACACAGCTAGCATCCGGGGAAATGACTCTCTCTGGGCCAGTCTCTTGGGTATGCAGTTAGCATCTGCATGTGCCTGTAAGCTGCCTCACTGAAGATGAACTGAGGGGTTTGAGCTAGTCTTCAGGGAAATGTGGGGAGCCAGCTGGTCTGCCCAGGTCTGGAGCCACCTGCTGAGGCTCCCATACATGGTTTGGCTTTCTGTGCCATCAGCAAGCAGCCTTCTGTCTTTGCACTCTCCAGGCCAGCCACATGGCAGTGTGTTGGAGTTGCAGCTTCCAGAAGGAGTGACCCTGGACTTTAGGGACAAAACAAAAGACTGCTAGGTGGTCTGGGGAGGCCTGAGACACTCTGGAGCGAAGGTTGGATCTCCCCGGCCCCTGGATGCCAGCCTGTTCCCTGCAGGCAGGGGCCAGGTCAAGCTGCACCAAGAAAAGTGCCCATGTTTGCCCCTTCACAAGTCAGCTCTTTATAGGACCTGTCTGCGTTTGCAGGGGTCTCCTCTGAGCAGTGGATTTGCCGGAAGCACACACAAATGGAGACAATCTCCAGGTCTCAGGAGGGGAGAAGACAGCCCTACAGCTCTCCTATCTGGCACAAAGCCACGTGGAGCAGTCCAAGCCCTTACTACAGCGCAGGGCACCTGTGCTGCTGTGCTTCCCTTCCACCTCCCAGAAAATGAGGTGTCCTAATGGGGAGGAAATAACACAGTGCAGACCCGAAGACCAGGCATGGCTGGATGGGAGCAATCCCATGGGGTGAGTGTCAAGAGCAGCTCACTGGCAGCGCAGCAAGGGCAGAACCTGATCTGCCCAGAGATCCAAGCTGACCCCCAATAAACCACTGGAAACGAGGTGGGAAGCGCCACCCCCTGATGTGACTCAGATGCACGTCCGTGCAAGCAGAGACTCTCACGCTGGGTTAGCTGGGTCTCTGTTTGGTGGCGGTCCCGGAATACCATCGCCTGCCCCCAAAGCTTTGCCGTCCGGACAGTGCGCGGACACACGCTGCGCGGGCGCGGTCCCTTCCTCACCTCAGGCTGCTGGCGCTCTCGATCCCCCGCGCCGGAGCCTGGCCCGGTCCGGGGGACAGAGCGGGGCCGGCAGAGCTGGGTCCCCTGACCCCGGGGGGGCAGGGGGCGATCCGCCGCCGCTCGGAGTGCAAAGGCGATGGCAGCCGCGGAGGGCGGAGCGGGAACGACGACGACAGGAGGGATCCATAGGATCGTGCCTGCTCTGGACTAGAGTCAAAAAGAAACCGGCAACCACCCCCCCCCAAACCAACCTTAAGAAACAAAAAAACCCTACCAAACCAACAGCTTAAACACACACCGCCCACCCCGACCAAACTGAAAAGCGAAACAAAGCTTCCTCCCAGCCGTCTCTCCGCAGGAAAGCGGAGCGGGGCGCCGCAGCCCGCGGCAGATGGGCGCTGGGGCCGCCACAGCCCCGCGCGGGTCCGGGGGTACAGGTCCTCCGCCTCCAGACACGGGGGGTACAGGTCGTCCCCCCCTGGGTGTGGGGGGTGAGGTACAGGTCCCCCCCAGGCCCGGGGGGCTGGGTCTCGCCCAGCGCATTGGGACTCGGTGCACAGCCTGCGGGTACAAAACTAAATCCCCCTGGACAACCTCTGTGGAGAGCTCCGAGGGGCGCTCCCGGCCGGCGGGACGGCGAGGGGGGCGGAGGCGCCCCTCGCCCCGCCGCCAGCGGGTACGAAGCCCGCCGGGCGGAGAGCAGGCCGACTAATTCCCCTTTTAAAAACAGATTTGTCCCTGCCTGGTTCTTTTGTGGTGCGGAAGACGGATGAGGCCGCGGCGGCCGCCTCCCGGGTGACGGCCGGCTCAGTACCGCGGGCGCGGAGCGGCGCGGAGGGGCCGCGGTCCCGCTCGGCAAAGCCAGCGGCGGGGCTTGCGGCCAAAACTTGTGGAACCGGCCCTGGGTTTATCTCCTACGGGGCCGGGAAGTGAATGTCGCTGGCTGTCGGAGGGGACATCTTTTTGTCGCCACAGACGAAACGCAAATAAATGTGATATCCCGAGTTTATCAAGCGGTCTCCGTGACTGAGAGCTTCTCATTGTATGTTCAGTTTGTTTTTCCAGGACCTAAGCAATTTTTAATGTACTATATACTTCCCGCTTAATCCCCCTCGTTTATTATATAATTACGGTTTCAAAGTGATTATGTAATTAAAATCATGTTTCACTGCAGCGTACTTCAAAAGGAAGGCAACCTTCCCCAGCATTATTTGCCGGTGATGTCATAATTTCCCTGTGATATTTAAAATAAACACATTAGACCAAGAATTCTAAACATGTCTGAAAGTATATAATGGAATTGATTGGCATAAAGCAACGGTGAAACCTATCACTAGTTTAATATATTTCTACGCTCCCATGCAGTGTAAATTATAGGATAATGGGGTGCAGGCGATGGTAAGCTCTGTTTATATAATCCATTTCTTCACACAAGTTCCCATTGCTTTTCCTTCCCTTTGCTGTATGTGGTGGTTCTCTGATCCTACTGACCTCAGCCATGTGTTTTCACTTTTTCTTCTGATCTCAATTCCATGACCAGCGGGGAATAAAATACAAATTGAATAGTAACCATTCACAGGCCACTCTTTTCAAACTGTTGTTAAGCCTTCTTTGTCTTGTCTAGCAATTGATAGATAAATGTGTCGTATTTTACCCGAGTCTTTCTTCTCTCCTTGTAAAGCTTTGTCGCCCCAAGTTCCTTAGTCCATCTTTCTCTTCTTTTTAAAGAGAATCGTTTCATCGGGGCTTGTCACCGAAAGGGACCGTTCTCTTCCTTGGCAGTACAAGGGGTGATGGTTAAGCAGCGGAATTAGACAAAAATATCAGAAGGGGTGAATAAAGGAATTCTCCCAACATTTGGTCCGATCTATTCGCAGCACGACTTGAGGTTAATTTTAAATTTGACTTGTTTCTTCTGTACACGGTACATAAAGTGTTCTCTGGGCTGCATGCACCTCCTTTTCGAAAAGGGGAAAGTTAAGTACTCGAAAAGGGAAGAAAAAACCCCTCTTTTCCCTCTGCATGCCTCTCTCATTGCAAACCTGCTTTCTGCGCTGTCAGGCGGGGCCAACGCTGTTTATTCAGCTTTTCTTGAAAATGAAAAGCAACTAAGAGAAGTTTAAACAATCTCTTGTTATTTTTGGGCTTGTTTTTCCAGCGCTCTCCTCCCCGGCTGCTTCTTTGGGGATATAATGCGAAAGAAAATAATTTTGGAAACCCATTATTCCATAGAGAAAAACATGTCACCAATCCCATGCCCTTTATTTGATCAAAAAACAATTGTCCTGAAGGTTTCTTTCGTGATGATCTAAACTGCAGAACAGCAACAGTTATAATTATTATCAAACCGCCAACGTGCTGAAGGCAGCTCGAGATAATTTAGCTTAGATATTTTAAAGAGCTTGTTTTAAATCTCCGTCTTTTTTTTTTTTTTTTTTTTTTGAAAGGCTTCCTCGATCCCTATAGCAAACCTGTTTTTAGCTATTAGTAGCTAGTTTAAAAACAGTGGTTGAAAAGAGAGATCTTTTATTGCGCCCCTCTTCGAAGAACTCTTGCACATAAGCAAACATTTTGAAGAGCGCATTGGTCTCTAATCAAAATAATCCAGATTCTTGTGTGAAAGGTAAATATTTTGCAACCACATTACTGAAGCTGAAATAACTAAACAAGTCAGACACAGAAATTAGCAACGTGAAACACGGGCAGTGAAAGAGAGCTGCAGCACGGAAGAGAAGCGCTCCTCTTAACCTGCCAAAAGTTGCCGAGGGTTTCTTCAGCAGAAACTGCTGCCATGAGGTTTCGAAGGAAATGCAGCTTAGCAGAAAAATAATTTTCGACATTTTTCCTGTGGACAACAACTGTCCACGGCAAAGCCCCCTACCTGTAAAACGAGCCTCGGTGTATCACATGCTTCGTATTAAACTTTCATGCAGCTTTCCTTCGCTGTTTTTTCCAGCTAAAGGGTTCTTATAAACTTTCCTTCGTTTATTTAAGCCTGGTTTTCATTGCTGCAGTTTTGCATGGTTTGCCTTTGTTTAGTTTATTAACCCACAGGGTTACTTTAACTAAATATTTGGGCTGAATACTTTGGGGTTGGATTTCAACGTTTTCTAACAAAATTACTGAGTTTTTTGAAGCCACACAGAGAACTCTGTGTTGACTTTATTAGTCAATTTAACAGGCTATAAGGAAAATAAAAATAAGAAACATACTAGCGTAACCCCTCCAGTGAGGAATGAGGTTGAAACCAGTCTCTTATTTAGTATTTCAGATGCCATATAGGCTGCGTTAACTTTACTAACTTTTTAATATGAATAGCCAATGTAAGTGCCTCTACTTTGCCGAAGCCTGGCAAGTCCTCGCCTGGTGCCCGATGACGACCGCGGAGCTATTTTTAAGCCCCACCTTGGGGAAAAAAAGATGGGGTGAACCCCAAACCCAAAAAAGCGCCCCACTCCCAGTGCTCGCTGCCCCACTCCTCGTACGGAGGGTTAGGGATGGCCTGACCACTGGGGCGGACGGAGGTAGGCAGCTCCTCCGGCCCCGGAGGGAGCTCGCGGGGCCACCGCGCCGCTCCGCGCCCGCGGGGGATAGGCGCGGCCCCGCTGCAGCACCGCACAGGGTCTGTGGACGGGGGGAGCGCGGCTGAGCCCGGCCGCATGTGCAGCCCCGGGAATCCTCCCCACCTCACATCCTGGAAAGTGTTCCTGCAGCCTCCTGTTGGTGTTGACATGTTTTTTTCGGGGTGCTTTTTCGTTGTTGTTGTTGTTGGGTTTTTTTTTCCGCTTTTTTTCTCTTTAATGTAAGCACTCTGCTGCCTGTCTGGGACAGAAAGTAAAGCGTTAGCCCAGGAGATAGGAGCACTTTGGGAGGGGGAGAGAGAGAGCTGTAAGCAGTGATGAGTGTTGGGGAGCAGAAGCCCGGCTGTACAAAGAAACCAAAATCTCCCCCTGCCTGGGTAGTAGGACCACTAAGGCATTGCCCCCCTGAGCAAAAACAGGGTGGCAGCAAGCTGGCCATCTGCTTAGTGCAATGCACTGTCAGAAAGAAACCAGGGGACTTCTCCAAGCTTCTGCTGCGGATGCTAGTCAACAGTCTCTACAGGAACCCTCCAGTGGCCATGGGTCTTCATTAGGGCTCACATCTCTCCCAGCAAGTAATTGTCCCAGTGCTGTGCTGGGGACATCACAGGCTACTCTACAGATGGGTCTGTTGTGGAGTACTTGGGCTGGAGATGACTCAATGCTTGAACACTGTACTTTTACTATTTAAAGGCTATTAACGTCTCCTGGGCCTTCCCTGTGTAATAAATCCTTCACTGTTGACAACTCCCATTTCCAGTGGTGATCTGCAGAGTTGGATTGTCTCAAACCCCAAGAAAGAAAGAGGAAGAGTAGCAGGGTGTGGAGATGCTATGACAGCAATGAGACATGAAGACCAGGCTGGTGATGTCCGGTGCCTTAGAGAAACAAGAGCCAACAGAGAGATATAGAGAGGGAAAAGGAGAGGGCAAAGTGAGAAGGCTCTATACAGAGCCCCTCTGAAGGAATAGATAGGGACAAAAGCTGCATTTGTCACGACCACACAAAAAGACGTTGCAGCTTTCAAAATGAGAAACACCACAAACCAAAATAAGAGCTGTGCCTGTGTGGGTGAATGAGAAAAGCTCTATAACCATGGTGTGAAAACTTACAGAAAAGACCAGTCAGAGCTACAGCCAGGTTACAGGCCTAGGAAAGACCCAGTGGGTCTGTGGACAGATGTCAGAGAAACAGTCCAAAATTTTAGAAAAAGCATCAAAATGTGGTGTTAATATCCACTAACTACACCAATAACTTTCCACATCTCAGGCCTAAATATTAAAAGGAGTGTGAACCCCAAGACAAATGTATATGTGCATCTAGCAGGGACATGCGCCTTCACTTGCTTTAGGCAGTTCTCACAAGACCTTAGAATGAAAATGCAGCACTCTTGCAATCATAAATCAGTCTATCGGCGATGACCAACAATAACCCAGCAGCAAAAGTATGTCGTGTCTGTCAACGGGATTAATTCAGTGCAAAAATGAAGTAGCCATTTGTGATAGAGCAGCTTACTGCCAATATGCAACAGTGAGATGGTCAGCTGCTATCCTGATAATAAAATGTAAATGTGTAGCTCCCTACAGCATGTCCCATCCCGTCCCATTAACAATGACATTGATATGCTTTATGCTTTTTCTGATAACAGTGTGAGAGGGTAAAAGAGCAGGTTCTACCTTCAAATATTATTACATATTTTTGTTTTACTTATTTGCCATTGCATCTTGCAAAATATTTTGTGGGCTCTTGAACATAAAAAGGCAGTGTGGATAGTCTGTGTTAGAGTCAGGCTTAGTTTTCAGCAGAATAAAAGTTTGCAGCTTAGCTAATAGTGAAGAAATAAGATAACTCTACAATAGAGGACTAATAAATGTTTACTGTGTTAAGTATTCCTATTATTTCTCCCTCTCATAAGTGATCTTGCAGTACTGTTATGCCAAAAAAAATCAGGATTACTGTATTAAAACCAGATTTTCTATAGCTCATTCAGAATTTCCAGCAACAGACTTTTATTTCATTAAGTAATGAGAAGAAACAAACTGTTACTTTGTTTTGAGAAGTTCCACATTTTCCTTCACATAAAAAAAGCAAAATCTGAATAACATAAAAGATTGATCGTACGTAATTCAGTCTGAGGTCTGGTGAAGTGTGGCAGCAATAACAAGTGAGGAGAGCAAATGAGCTAGAGAAATGTTGACATACTGTGGAAAAGAGAAGGAATCAGGAGAGGAACCGGTCAGAAGATTAAACGGGGGAAAAAAGACACCACAAGAAAGACAGCAAGAAAATTTTCTGTGGTAGCTGTGCAGCTTGATAAACTCTTCCATCACTATTTTATTCCCTGTTGGACACGGAGTTGAGAAAAACATTACTAAATCTCCATCCCAGATTTGATGCTATAAAAATCTTTAGATCTTTAGATTTTGATCTCCTTGTTAACTTTCAGTCCCACCTCCCTGCTTTGCAGAGTCCCAAAACGTGTACTTCAGCTCTGGCTTTGTTCAATGTGTTAACTCTAGTTGCAGCCAACATTAATTAACAAAGAAAGAAAGGCTGAACCAGTTATTAGTTGACTGATCTCCCTGCTAGCTGTGTTTGAAACCATGCTTAACAGCTATAGAACAAGAATGAAGCAAAAAAGACCATAGCACTTATTATACGCAGGACTGAAGATATTTCTTGATGATATTGTGCATTAATTGCACCTTTTGATTTCAAGAATGACCATTCACATCCCTTGGCACTGTAATCAGTATTTAAAAGAAAGATCCTAACAAGAAGAACCACCCCGCAGCAGAACAAAACCCCCACACAATAATAGTAAATTACATAATCAACCAGTAATTTGAAGCAGCACTATATAGCCCACAAAATAAAAATCGTTCCCACATCCACAGTTTTGTTTCTATATGGGTTAGATGTACATGCAGAGGGGCGATAAATAGGCGCTATGTATATCCAACATGACAGAGCACTTATTCTCAGACACAGAATACAGTAAGATGTCAGACTTTAACACCATTAGTTTTTTCCTACAGAAAATTTGGGCTTTGGAGATGAAAATCCAGACCTAGACTAATAAAACACATGGACCTATATAGAGTTTCATCCGTGCATTCTTTTCCTAGTGAGTGTTCTAGAGTGTCGAATACTTAAGTATTTGTTATGTGGCTTTTTGGTCTGAAAATAATAATAAATATGGAATATATGGTAGCAATTGTGGTGTGATGCAGTATAAATGGTAGATGGGGTTGACTGCTGATCTGTGTATGGTGACTCATGTGATGGCTATTTCAGAACAAGGCAGTTGATTCATATGTGTGCCACATCATCATCGCTACTTACTATACT
The DNA here is from genome assembly GCF_034619465.1 of Leptosomus discolor. NCBI lineage: Eukaryota > Metazoa > Chordata > Aves > Leptosomiformes > Leptosomidae > Leptosomus > Leptosomus discolor. The sequence continues at coordinate 65,227,310 of NC_141419.1, read as the reverse complement.
TCATGTACTAGTGGCCCTGGTCTTGTTCTGAGGTTTCCATTGTTGTGGACACTTCAGGATGTGGAATAAGAGACAATCTCTGCAATTTAAATAGAGAAGCCAGGTGGTGAGTAAGATAGGCTGTCAGGGCACAGAGAGGCAAGCAGATCTCCCCAAGAGCAGGCAGCAGCTCAGTGCTGCCTTCCACCATGGCTATTTCTTTGTTTGGTCTTACAGTATAACCCTGGGGTTTTTTGTGTGTGAAAGTCATAATGAAATGTTTAAGTGCTGCAACACAAGAAGAAGCAATGCATGACTTCTGCAGCTGTCTTAATGGATGCAGGATCAGAGGTAGTTCACTAGTCAGCTGCAAATACTATTTACTGTGAGGGTATGCCAGTGCCTTGAATGCTGTATTTAATATATATGATATCCATGTAACAATCTTTATACAAAATGTATATTCACATTGACACTGTGGTTTCTTGTATGTTATTTTGTCAGATGGAGGGTTTGTGTTAACATATACATATACATTCATAAATACGCAGTGTATTGCCATCTACAGGGAAAGTGTGTACTGCTGTAGTTCCTCCAGACTTCTCCAGGTTGCAATACAAGATATTTTTGGCGAAGTGGAATTAAAGGATACACAGTTGTTTCTCGGTATGTTCCATTATCTGGGTAGGAAATGAGTGGCTTGTGAGAAAGACGATGACGACACCATACTTGGAGGCATTAGTGCTATCTGTGGAAGAATATCTCATACTCCTATGTTGTAGACATACTGTATAAGAAATTACTGTATAAGAAATTACTGTATAAGAAATACTTTGGACACAGGTTTCTATTTCTTTTGTGTGTGTGTGTGAAAGGGGTATATTCAAAATCAGAGAGGGCTCTGTGCTCCTGTAATACAGCATTGGTACTCTGATCACTTTAAAAAAACTCATTGAACTTTCCAAAAAGCACTGTCAGTAAAAAGGTGAATCTAGGTGGTCCAGAAGTTTGGCAAAGTAATTTCAGCTACCGGTTACAGGTTTTTATCTGATTTATACCAGCAATTGGTGCTGATTTGAGCCAGTATTTTATGGTATATCTCACCGGTATTTTCCTACTGGTACTACTACAGTTTGCAGAAGTACTCCTTTATAAAAGGGGTCTACATTTAGGAGAAAAAAAAAATTCTTATAATTCTCTGCATGTCAGTGTTGTGATGTGAATAACAGGCCTAGCTTTGCTCTGTTATACCTATCTGAAATATAGTTGCTTCCCAGTGTAATGACATAATTGAGAGTACAGTGCAGTTCAAAAACTTGTGAGCATATATTGATCTTGATCTGTTAAATCTGAAATGTAAGGAAAGACGCAGTGAAAGTTGTCTTTATCTGTGTTAGCTCACAGCCATTTGGCAGGCTGTATCCAGTCTCCCCTGGTTTCTAAGTCAACTTTATGAACATAGGCCAAATGAGGTACCACCACGTTTTCTGAGCCCAGATGCTAACAAAAGGCAACATTATCCTCTCCGTCTTTCAGGACCTGGTGCTGAAAACCATCATCATCCTGACTGACAGAACAATTAGTGTTGTCAGCAGAGAAAATAGTCAGTGAACCAACTGAAGTCCAGTGTGTTTATTTTCCCACTCAGAGACGTAGTCTTCCCAGGTGGAGATTCTGAAAACATTCCTGCTAAAGCTGACATGGGTTTTGCTTCAGTGAGGGATCGGTCTACTCCGAGCAGGAAATTAATCCAAATGTTTAAGAGAAAGCAATACAAGCTGCATCGAATGCATGGCTATACACAGCTATACCACTGTCTCCACACAGAGGCAGTTTGCTTTTTTTGAGACCTTTCACTTTTTCTGGTTGTTTATTTTCCAGGCTGAGCTCATGTGAGTGATAAAACAGGGTGATGGCTGTAAGGTTAGAAAAGCTGCATAAGGCAGCATGCAGTCATAGCCTATCGGAGAAGACTCACAAATGGCATCACACAACCCTTTAATTAATTTACAAAATGAACTCAGAGTTATTATGCTATCTAAACATCCTCTCTCACTTTTCTTCAATTTCCAAATGCTGCTTTGTATAAACTACATGCTACAAGTAACAGCATGGGCCTCCTTTCTGTTTATGAAACGTATCTTTTCTGTTGAAAATTAATGTACAATTCCTCTGAAAATCGGTTCAGCTAACAAAGTGAGTTCTCTTTGTGTCACTGAACACACTCTTTCTGAAGCAATTTCCATTAGATAATATCACTAGATGTGATTATAGAAGCAGCACAGAGCACTGCAAAGAGAAGTAGCAACTTTCTTTTTTATGCCTTTTGTTGGGATACCACAGTAAAAGTGAATACTCTGTGGTGTGGCTTTATTTTCAGAAATGTGATCAAATGCTACAAGGTCCTCCTGTTGTCATCTGTATCAGTAAGGATGAAGTAATTTTCCCTAAGGGAATCTGTAGGGAAGCATTAACTGAAAGGAGCTAGAAAGGCATCCATGTACGAAAACATAACCTGTTAAACCTGTAAAACGGTGTCATTTTGCAATAGCTTATATTTGTCTTTTGTCAAGATAGGCCCATACAGAAATGGGGAAGGGCGATCTATAGAAAAGGCAAGGATTTGCCCAGCACAACCCCCTTCCTGAGCCTGTATTTGGTGGAAATCCTGAATACATAGTGGAGCTCACAGGTAGCTAGCCAATCTCTGTGAGCACGTGAAGATATACATGATCTTAACTGGGGGAATTTTATCCCTGCCACAGTAAAGCTCAAGTGTTTGGGTAGGAGATGAAAGTGCAGCTGAAGATATCATCAGAAGCCACTGGTGGTCCTGTGCTCAAAAAAAAGCCCCTGCTTTATCAATTTTGGTGGAAAAACCTTCTTTGTTCGTTGGAAAAACCTGCTCTGGGGGGAGGTCTCCCAATCTGAAAGGACTTTCTGAAATGTGTTGTTAGCAGTGGATTTGAAACAAGAACATTTTTTCCTTCTCTCTTGTTACAGATATCACAGATATTTTGTGTCACTGCTGTGTTTTGAGATCCCAAAACAGTGATAAAAAATAATGTTGTATGTGGGGCGATGCTGATGCTTTAAGATTGATGTGGGACAACTAGAATGGATTAGGGAGAACACTGATAAAGAAAGCAAAATAAACAGTGTTGTCTTTTGGCTGCTCAAAAGCAAGACAGCGGTCCCTTGCCGTTAGACCCAGGGCCGTTCCATACCAGATGCCTGCATGCCAGTTGCCCTCTGCACAGCACTGCTGAGAGTTGGGGGCAAGGAGGGCAGGATATCTGGGGAGTGGAAGGCACCCAGTATGGGATGACGGGTGCTCATGTAGCTTTTTCACTTTACTAGGAGAGCAAAACCAGAAAGGGCGTGTTGGCAAACTGTGCGGAAGTCCTCAGTGTTTGTGGTGTTACCCCATTGTGTGTTTTGCTTTGTAAGCAATAAAACATCTCTTGATTTCACATGTTGCCTTCCACAGCTTGCCCACACCCTCAGCCCATAGTCTTAGCAGATCTGGCCACTGTCCCCTGAAGCCTACACCCTCAGGCCTTCAATCTCCTAGAGATGCTAATGAAAACTAGTCATCTGAATGAAGGAAAAATGCATCTACCAAAAACAAAAAGCAAAAAAACCTACGCAAAACAAAACCACTCTTGTTTGCAGAGAACCCATATGTAAAGCTATTAAGAGATGTGTGCAAACATGCAGAGGTTTAAAATGAAGGATCCTGGGGTTAGAGGCTGAGATCACTGTGAATCCCATGAGGACCTCTATGCCATACCATAAAGCACCTCATGCACTCCACCGCTGGCATGTCAGAGAGCATTTGCAAGTGTCTAAGGGATGTATAGAGAGTTTTTTTGTAGGATGAGTGGAAAGAGCATGTGAATTTGGTTTTAAAAACTGTTAGTGTGACTAGATACATAAATTTCAATGATGTGGGCATGTAGAAACAACTACAGGTACAGTCCACCACTGCTTCTCCTCTCCCCCTAGATGCAAGATTTCATCAGCATCATGGACATTTGTTGAGCTTGCTTGCTCTCTGCAGCCTATGACTTTGAGCATTTACTGTCTCTCCGCTGTTGTTGCTGTCCCTCCTTCCCACCCTTCTGTATTTGCCAGCAGATGTTCATTCTGCTCTGTGCTCCAGAGTGTGTCTACGTCCTTGGGTGGTCCAGCTTCCCCCAGGGAAACCAAAACTCCTGAACAAGAAAATGGGAGCTGCAGGAAGGCAGATAAAGTGTCTTTCCTTCCCCTTATTTAAAGTACAGCAGCACCAGAATAGTTTCCCTGCTTTAAATAATCTGGGACTGGTGGTCTAGTCTATCTGCTCCAGCAATTGAGCCTTTCTCCCTGATGCTGGTCTGGGTACCCACATTTGAAAAGAACAGACCAGCAATGTGTCAGGAGCAGAGAGTTAAGCAGCAGCAGAAAAGTCTGTGTGCTGATCATAGCACGTCATGTCTGCGTGTTCCTGGGGACAGCAGGCATTTAAATGAGGGGAGAGGGGCATTAAGTGCAGGTTAATGGTAAAAGAATCCACAGCCACAGAGATGATGGAGCTGGGCGATGAATGGTCCATCTTGCTGGGGACCACTCCAATGGTGTACAGATAAAAGTTGGGCCGGATGACATGACAGTGTGTCATGCCACTCTGGACCAACTAAAATGTCGTCTTCATCCAAGACCAGGGAAACCCAGTGAGGTATGCTTACAGAAGTCCTTAACTCCAGGACAGGAGCAATGATCTGTGCAGGGTCAGTGGAGAATCTGCTATCCTGGGAAATTAATTTTCTGTCCTGGGAATTGGGGGACACTGCCCCACTCTTCCGAGCTAAAATTCAGTTTGGTAACCCTTGATGTGTTAGCTGAAGCTTAATGCATGACCTGGTGATTACACACAAGACAGGGACACGAGCCCTTGCTGTACCGATGGTGTTCCCCATGGGAAATGAAACATCTGGCTCAGTGGCTGTGCCTGAATTTTCTTTCTCAGGACTGCTGCTACTTGTCCTGAAAGCAGCAAGCTGAGGAAGCTGGGCATGGGGGAATGGAAGAGAACGTTATCCTAGGGGTACAGCAGTGGTAGAGCTGGGCCATTTTTCTACCTCAGGTCCAGACTGGGTTGAGGAGTGTGGTAGACTACCTAGGAACTGGTGCCATGTCCAGAACAAAACAGCAAAACCTTAACTGGAAGCAGCAAGTGGCCTGAGAGACACCTTGGTTAGGAACAGTGTCAGGATTGCAGGATCTCCTCTCCTGCGCCTTCCAGTGGCCTTCACTGCTAGAGTGACCTGAGCCCTCCTCTTTTTGCTTAAAAGAAGCCAATGATCTTCAAATCTTCACTACTTGGAAAGCCAAAGTATCCCAGAGGGTCCAAATTGTACGGTTAGCACTCAAGTCCTGTTTGACATGCAGTCAGGCTCCTAGCATGAAGTTTCTGTCTCTCTGATGCCTTGGGACTGTCTCTTGTCTGCTGCAGCTCCATTTCAGATGCTTAGTTTTAGTCCCATGCCATTCCTGGCCTCTGCCATGTCTACGGCAAGACATCTGCAGGAGGACAACATTGCGGGTGGCCCTTGTCTGCAGGCCCCAGGGACAGCTGCCAACACGGGGCAGTGGTCCAAGGAGGCTCCTGTGCCTCTGCTGGGCATTGCAGTGGCTGTGCCTGGGACCATGATGGCCAAGGGCATGGTCCCTCTTGTGGCTCACTTGTGTGTGAGGTGAGCCTGGTCCTGGGAGTGTTAGTCTGATGCTGTCTTTAGTGGCGGGATGTTGCTGTGACCAGATATCACGCGAAGAGCTTTGCATCAGGTAAAGAGAAGTCCAAATCTGGTGAGCATCAAAGTGAAGGAAAAAGCGTGTGAGCTTAAGCCACTTTATAGCAGGGAGCAGAGGCTTCTGAGAGGCATCTAGGAACTGTGATTTCCAAGTACTACAGCAGACCAGGAGTGAAAGTATCTGATGTAGAGACCCATAGACTACTGAGGGAAGGTGGAGGAGTGGTGAGGACACTGGAAATCCGGTAATAATGCTCAAGTATTTCCCATTCAAAATATTCTGAGCAACACTGATGGGCAAAATTCACTGATGCAAGTGGGAACAAGACCTCCACAAGAGTTCTGCATCCTGCCAAATCTCTACTCTTAAGACTCCCATCCTCCTCATGCTTTCCCACAGCTAAGATTATCTCTCTCACATCAGTGTGCCACAGTCCTGCAGTCTCCTTCTCTGTCTCCCACACCAGCTGTGGCTGCCATCCAGCTGTGCCTATTCAGCTGTGCCTCACAGTGCAGTCCCGGGCAGGGGGAGCCTGCAGTGCTGTGCCACTGCCGAGGGTAAGCCACTGAGCCAGGCGCTGCCCTCCACACTGTTCTGCTACGCAGAGCATCCACCAGCTGAAGACCATGCCAGGGCCTCTTCTCCACAATTTATTGAGATGTGTCAGATAGCGCTCCAGGCCACAACATTGTCTCACACTCTTTGAGGTCTGTGTTGGGCACCTGTTCTGTAGTGTTCCCCAATAACTAGCTCTGCAGAGATAAAGTGGAGTGCATTGTCACTAAAGAGGAGACAAATCCTCTGTGGCAGGCTTTTGCAGATCAGCATACAAAACACCCCTTCTGTGCCTGTCTGAGATATGGATGTGTTATAAGCATAACCCAGGGTTGTGCTTCTGTGCTTGTGTAATTTGTTGTGGCATCCAGCTCTCATGCAAGAAATGTGCTCCAGAATCTAAAGTTTCATTTCTATGTTTTACACACATTTTTAGCCATGATGGTTATGAAAACAAATCATTGAAAGCAGGAACCAAGTGTAAATCTTTGTCATGCTGAGTTTGCAGGCAGCCTGGGAAAGACCTCTGAAGTTGGTGAACTGTCTCATTTGTCTCAAGAGGTAACTTTGAAGCTTTCAGTCTAAAAGGATAAAAGCCAATGCTATTAATGGCTTACTCCCCACTCATGTTAGCAGGAGGCTGTAGCAAACACCGCCTGAAACCATCTTTTTCATTGCTCAGAGAGCAGTCACGGTGTTAGTTATGCCTGTATCCATATCTGAGTTTTTGCCTTAATCTGTGGGCCATTGGATCAGTTAATGTACTGTTTTCTATTCCAGGATCTGCTGAGCACAGACAGATGCCTTCTGAGACCAGACCACCAGTGGAGAGTACACTTTCCTCCAAAAAGTTGTGTTGCCTCCATTAGGCAGGCCGGGTGGTTAGCTGGACAGAAACTCCAGCAGCCAGCCACTGAGGGGTGGCAACAAGCACTCGGGGCTAAGTTAGTCCTCTTTGCTTTACACTGGGACAGAGGAGGAGTACTCACACCCTCAGGGCCAGCAAAGATGCAAATGGAGATTCTTTTCCTTGCTGCCTTTTTGTTGCTGTCTAGGTGCACACTTAACCAACCTGAGCACAGCAGCAGGAGGAGAGGAGGCATGTCAGGACAGGGACCTGACTCCAATCTGTAACGTGGAAATTTCTCTAAAAATAGCACTGACTCTCTCCCAAGCAGCTGTTGTATGGCCCCTGACAACATTTTTGATGCTGCAGTGCAGTTCCTGTGTTCAGACCTCCAGCACTTTGATCTTCAGATGGAAACCTATAGAGGAACTGAACGTTAGTTGATTGGGAGAGATGCTGCTGTTTATGTTCCTACTATAATTCACCTGTCCCCATTCCTGCCTGTTTTGAGCTGTGAAGCTGCTGTGGCATTTCTGATCTGTCTCCTCACAGTGCCACAAACTCCCGGGTCTGTGCAGCAACATTTTAGTGTCTCCTTTGGCACCAGGGAGAGATGGATCAGTGAAGGAAAGCAGAACAATGGGCCACAGAGCAAGGATGCACTCTGGAGGGGTATTAAGAGGAAAATGGACACTATTAAAGAGCAAGCCAGTGCATCTTGAGGAGAGTGTGGTACAGGAGAGTGGCCAAGGGAAAGGGGAAGAGCCAGATGGGCGCACATAGCTTGGGTTTGCTTAATACTCTACTTTGCATCCCAACCACAGGTATAATTAAAAGCACAGTTTAGTCCTGGTTTGCTTTTGCTCATTTTCTTTTTCTAGACCTGTTACACAAATTACACATGCAAAGTATTTGAAATAACAAGCCAACAGAGTATCTAAGAGGCTCACGTATCCAAGGAGTTGCATGGGCTTTCAGCCGAGCCATTCCCTGCTGCCGGGAAGCCCTGTGTTAAGCATTGCCTTGTACTGTGTGTGAGGCCCTGAGCAAAAAACGGCTTTTGCAGACAGCTGAGGACTGGAATCAAGCTGCGATCAGCCGCCCCTTGTGCTTGCTCTGCTGGAGACAGGAACAGCCCGCAAGGAGCAGGGCTTTCACAGGATGCTAGACCCCAAGGAGCTGCTGGTTTTTAGGGACTTTCTGTCTGTCATTTATGTTGCAGGATTAAACCATGGTGGATAATCATCACATACGAAAAAAATAGTCATGCTGTGACTTATCAAACGCACATGCACGAACAAGCATGATGCACTCCAGACTTGGCAGTGGAGTGGATGCTATTTGAAATGTACGTGCTTGCATATGGAAGCACACGAGCACAAAGGCACAATATTGACTGCTGTCTAATTCCAGCTCAAGTTCCACATGCAGGCAAGGGACAAGGCAGCAGAGCAACCCAGAAGTTGAGGCAATTATTTGCTTCCACTGTTTCTGAACCCACAGAGGCTACATATATCACTTGAGAGATGGTGACAGATATCACAGGAAAACTACAGAGGTTCTTGCTGCATGAAAAGCTGTTGGTGATAGCAGCACAAATGACACAGAGAATGACAACCTGTTCCTGTAGTTGTCCTGTAGTTCCTGTAGGGCTCACTATCCTTCCTCCAATGTTCCCAACCAGCAGTGAAGATGCTGACTAAAATTCATGGAAAAGAGCAGGTGATGAAATGAAGTGCACTGTTGCCACAGTCTGAACAAATCACAATTTTCTATTTTTCTTCTGCACCTGGCAATGACACGATTTCTCACCAGAGGAGCATAGAATTTTGTTCCTCTTTCAAACAAGTGTGGAGCTATTCTCAACAACTTGTATCAGCTGTGCTTAGAGCTAGGCAAATCACTGACTCATCAGAGACAGTCACTTTTCTGCTTATTGAGCACATCCCTGTTATGGACAGCATTAAGTTAGGGTTTGTCTGAATCCTAGCATCCAGGAGCTTGAGAGCAAATACGTTTTTGTTTGCTTATTCCAGAAGAAGACTGTATCAGAATTTATCATGTTGGGCCTTCCTTTCACTTTTTCTGTGTTATACTCTAAGTAATGTTCCTGATGAAAGTAAAATTCAGATCTTCTTGATGTCAGGAACTGCTCTACTAGGGGCTGCATTGTAAAGTGGGGGTAGCAGCAGTGTTTCACCCATTTGGTTATTAAGAGACACTGTGTGGTCTGGTCCCGTGCTGAGCAGCAGTTTGGGGAGTGTCTCATGGGCAGTGCAGGTTAGGACAAGGCTGTTCAACAAAAAGCAGAATCTGCTCAAAAGAAACAAATCTTGTGTAAAAGCCAATGTGTTCTCGCTTCCTTGCCCTCTCCGCCTCCCTTCAGCTTTCATGTCGTTGGCTCAGTTAATTAAAATTGCAGTAATAGGGAGACTGGATGGTTTAGCAGATTGGTAATGGGATATACAGCCTTTCACCTCTAGGTCAATGGTTCGATTGCAGCCCAAGTTGGTAGTGACCAAAAGTTATTAGCATCGAATGGCTGCTTGGTGACCTCTGTGAGATGCGTGGGTGATTTCGGTGCTCTCCCTTGCAGACAGGTGTCCACACCGTGGGAACTACTTGCACGACTGGCAATAACCGGCACTGCTGTCAGCAGCACCAACAGAGGCCAGGGATGGTCTGGGCACAGAAGTGGCAGCACCCCTCTTCACAGTGGTCCTCTCCCCTGGGCTGCCATGAAGCCGCTTGCCTTGCTTATGCATAGCTTTGTGGCTAGAGACAGTGCTGCTACCCAGGCTGCCTGAGGATTAGCTCTTCCCAGCAGTAGAGTGAGTGTGAGCTGAACAAATACGATGTATGAAGCAAGCAGATTTTAGAAAATGGTTGGCATTTGCTACTCAGTTTTTACTAAGGGCAAGCAATTTGGGGCAGTACATTTACTCTCTTACACAACAGAAAAGGCAGCTGCCTTAGCACAAAGCAGAAGGTACGCTAGTTCAGGTGACATGAATGACGGGTGAAAACAAGCCAGTTGCAAAACAGCGGGTCCTGATGGCATCCAAACCAGCCAGCATGATACGTCATTTGCTTTCAGGAGGGCTTGGATGCAAGGCTTTGCAGAGGCAGAAGAAAGGGCTGGCCTCGGCAGCTCTTACTGAAGCATAGCAGACGTGAAGATTTAGAAGCTATTGCCACTCAGAGCTTCACAGCCCCTGGGGAGGAATGGAGACCAGAGTCAGGGGTGGTCACCCATGCCAAATTCAGCTCTTTTAGTTTTCTAACCAAATTGCTATTATCTGATTAATGCCTCATTTAAAATATTGATGTGGCCACATCTTCAGTGGGTGTGAGTCAGCAAAGCTGCTTTGGGCCCGTTTACACCAGCTGACAATTTTCCTCTCAATATCGGTGACTCTTGCAGTAGTCAGGAAAAATGCCATCCATGTTTCTGTTTGTCATAGTTGTGGCATCACAGTGAGAGAGGGAGGAGAAGAGCAGTATTTTCTCTAGCTTCTCTCAGCACAGTACTTGAGTTCCTCACTCTCTGGTATGTTTTGAACCCCAAAACTCGCAAAAGAGTCTTTTAACAGACATGACATCCAAGATCATGCAGGAAAGATGAGTCTTCCGACCCCCTTCTTGCCGCTCAGTTCTCCAGGAAAGGCCTTTTCCAGTGACGTCAGGTGTTCCAGTGAAACAGGTGTTTCAATACAGAAACCATAAACCTTTAGTAGTTCAGTTGTTAACAGTGCCAGCCGAAACATTTGTGATCCTAGACATGTGCCCAGAGGTGACCTGACACAGCAGCCCTGACCAAGCAGTTTACTGAGAAGGCAATACTTTTGGCTTTCTGTGTTCAGGAGAATCTGCCAAAGCCTTGCCAAAGCAACAAATTTGCTTAGGAATTTGGCTTCTGCTGTCCCAGCACACATGTTGTTACTTGCAAGAAAGTGGAAACGTTTCCTTTTAATGTTCTCGCTCAGCTCCTTGGGGTCAATGCAGAGTCTGAGTCTGCCCCCTTTCTTCTCTACAGTTTTTAGGGCCTCAGCTCAGACTGCTGGCTCTTTGATTCTACAAATAATGCCATCTGCTGTCACATTTTGTAGTTCTTCCACTGGTCTGTTTTCCCCTCAAAAGGTGAGCCACCACTGAGGGTTGTCTGACAGAGGTTGTGTCTTCCCACTGCCTCACTGGTGAGTCTCTGTCCCAAAGCAATCCCGCTCCCACGAGCATGCCAGACGACCAGTGGCCTGATGGCCACCAGGATGGTTGGTCTGTCTGACTGCAGTGAGAGCTGGTATGTTTCCACAAGCTCTCATTTCAGCTGGCAATTGTCCCCGATTTCTGTTTCTGTAGGGCTGGGACTTGTTCCTTGCCAGGTACACACAGTCTCATCTTGAACCTTTAAGCATGGTGCCTCATTGTCATCTTCTCATTGCAGAAGTTCAGTTGCTAACTTCACTTCATCCTCGAGTGTCATTCCTAAGTATTTTTAAAGTCGCCTTAATTTTGCGATTGTAGCTTCCTTCTGTTTTTGTGCTTTTACAAACAACCTGCCTCCATCGTTTGAGACCCCAAACTCTGACTGTAGCCCATGCCTTTCCTCTGCTGGCACATTTCAGTGGAGGATTTGTAAATCATTTTCCAGTCCTATGCCAGCTGCCACATCAGTGGCATTGTTCCTTGTTTGGCTTGAGCTTTGTTTGGCATGAGTTTTTTTTTGCCTTTTCATTTTCTGCAAAATGTTCTCTTCCATGTTTAGCTCTGGGGTTGATGGTCATATTTTGCATTTCATCTTTTTCTGCTCCTTGGGCTGAAATCATTGCCTTTTTGAATCTTGGGTCAACGTCTCTGAAAATCTTTCAAGATCTCTCTATCACTGCACTCCAGAAATATTTGCTCTTTCATGAAGGACTGCCTCATATTACAGATTCACAAGAGGAGCTTTTTTATTTGAGGCTGATTCCATTTTTCCTTCATGAGACCTTGCCTGAAAAACTTATATTCCAGAGGCAACAGCCCCCGTACCTTCTTCACAGGTCTTTTCCCTTGGTCTAGCTGGCTTTTAGTGCAGTCCCAGAGCTCTTAAAAAGTTTTCTTTTCTTAGACCTGGGATCTCAGACTAGGCTTGTAGTGATTACAGGGCTGAACAGTCTTAAAACACTTAAAACGCACAGGTTTAAATACACACACACAATGGTGAAGGAGGAAAACACTCTGTTTAAGTAAGTCCCAAATTCAAAATATTATGCATCTGTATAGAAAAGTACAGAGCTTCAGCTTTCCACCAGGCCTGCCTGGAGGTACACAGAAGACTCTGCAAGAAACTTTCTCTGTAGCCAGCATGTTAGTGCTGTAGTTACTGCACAGCCAAGACTATCAAGTCAAGATCCCCTTTTTTTTTTTTCAGAAATCTGTCATGTGTTACTAAGCTCCAATTTTATTATTTGTGCTTCAGGCTACGTATGATGTACATTCCTTAAGAACTATGGAGTGGACTGCCAAAATTAGTCAGAGTCCACAAACTAGCAGAGTAAGAAATAATTTTTTATGAAAACCTTTCAAAAATGAAAACCAAAATGTTCCAAAAGGTGGCTGTAGTAATCTTTGGTATTATTGGGCTGAAAAAACACCGAATGATGGAAACCCATAAAGATTTCCAAACTTTTTAGGCCAACAGGCTGTTATAACTCTTCAATGGTAAGTGATCACTCCGCTTGTTTGTCATCAAAATTTTGCTTAAATATTTTTCGCTCCAAAACATTGCAGAATACCGCATTTCCGTAGACAATCTACCATGTCCTCACAGTTCCCTAGTCATCCATAAATCTCAGTGTGGGAATCACTGTTGTGGACACAAACTAAAAATCATAAAATTGCAGGAAACTACAAGAATTACCCTATGTCCTCCCTAGAATTACGGCAAATAGAGATGCAGCTTAGATGCAATTAGCCAGTCTTCCCTCATTTTGTTTAAAAATATCTTACTTTCTGCTTACTTTGTCTAGCCTCCAGGTTCTATTACAAGCTCTTTGGTCAAGTGCTCTTCTGGCACTGTACAACACTGAGCACAACGTGTTGATTGATGGGCGCATCGGTAACGGGGAATGCTAGCAAACTTCTACTGCCTGTGTCAGAGCTCTGTAAGTCTGTTACATTTATGTCAAACAAAGATTTGTGTTTGCTTGAACCCGGTATTTTTGCATCTGTGCTTAACACTTCTCAGAGTTGGATCCCCTACTGAAAGTTGTGAAAGGTACCTGCTTAGCATGGCCAAACCAGTGGCATTTCACCATTTCTTCTGAGCACTCCTGGGGAGGTTAAGGGAGGGATCTTGTACTCCATTTTCACAAATTTTAAGTACATGATTGGAGTTTTTGCGATTACAGGCAAATGTTTAGTGGGAGGTCAGTCAATGTAACTGTGCAAAAAAAAGAAAGAAAAAATGAAAATAAATAAAATATTTTGTTTGATAATCATTATGAACATTATCCTACTAAGCCATAATCTAGGTATGTCCACCTGTCCAGTCTTATTCAGGGACTACAAACAAGACAGATTCCCACAAAAATAGGCAAATTGAAGTATTTTATATTTTTGTAGTCTGCAAGAAAACTGAACCCCCCCCATGTAATAAAAGCATGCTTTTTAGCATCCGTTTTGAAGAAAGGGTATCTTGTAAAACATTCATGCAGAACTGCGAACTCAGTGCAAATCACCAAGAATTTGCAAGCTGGAGCATAGGAGGTTCCACATAAACATAAGGAAAAGCTTTTTCACTGTGAGGGTGACAGAACACTGGAACAGGCTGCCCAGAGAGGCTGTGGAGGCTCCTTCTCTGGGGACATTCAAAACCCACCTGGACACGTTCCTGAGTGATCTACTCTAGATGGTCCTGCTCTGGCAGGGGGGTTGGACTAGATGATCTTTCGAGGTCCCTTCCAACCCCTAACATTCTGTGATTCTGTGTGTGATAGTGAATGCAGAGAGGATCAAATTTAGTATTATTGATATTGCAAAGGTAATAAATGCTCAGAATTAGTAATTCAAGGAGTCTTCTCAGGATTTTTTTGATGCATCATAAAGAAACAAAACAGAATTAGACCATTTTTAAAATATATTTTTCTAAATTGCCTTCAAATAAAAACTTTCATAGTTTGGACATAGCCCAACAATTCCAAAATCATTTGAATCCAGGGGTTTGAGATCTCCTCATCCCGGTTCTGTTTTGCTGTGACATACCTGCAACTGGTTTATTCTCCCTCCGTACTGCATAATGAAATGGAGGGCAGGCAGATTTTCTACTTTTGCAAAGACAAAGGAAAATAAAAAGCAAATCTTTTCTAAATGCAAATTTATTTCACGTCTTTCATACAAGTGGAAATTCTGATAGCATCACTAATACTCAGAAAAGGGTCAGGTAACATCAAAGGTAGGCGGTATACAATTAAGCCAGTGTTTCTGCAAAGAAAACCACTATTTTAAGGGTGTTTTCTGCCAACTGGTGGTCACACACAACAGAGGTGGTCACCTGACTGAGTCTCCTATCTTGCCTGAGCTGCTGCTCTGTGTCTCTGACCCACCTACTCATTCATGCAAGGCTTGAAATAACAATTAGCTGCAAAAAATTTCTGTCTGTAAGACACATCCACCAAAATGTTTTGTCGTTCCCTACAGGCTGCTCTTTTCATCCCTGTTGGAAAACTGGAAAAATTTTCTTTCACCCACAGTTGCGTTGGTGCTAACCAAAGGACAATCTGTGGCACAGTTGGAGCCCATCAGGTAGCTCAGTGCTCACTCCCTGTTACAGCTCCCTTTCTCAGCATCATCAATGAAGCTCTGCTAATCAGTGAAAACATATCAACCTCCTTTCACTGCACAGAGACTCTTGGTGCCAAAATACACTCTCATGTGTCCTAGACTTCCAGTAACCGCATTGGCATAGTGAAATTGCACTGTAGAAAATGAGAGCATAGCCTGGCCTCTGGCTGAAGTCTCACATTGGGGTAGATGACAGCTGTGGGATTTGGAGCATCAGGTTACCCAGACGCCTAGCTGAAAGCCGAGACTGACAAAGTACTGATTGCAATTTTTAAATTTCTGTTCTTCAAAATAAACATAGACACCTGCAACACAACACACAGTCTATGCGTGCTGCTAATAACCTCTCAGCAAGTTACATGACTAAGATTTTAGAGATGTCTTAAGAGGAAAGATGGAATAATAATCATGATGTTATGCAGGAAACAGAGCATATAACAGGATGGATACATTACTCCCCAAAAGAGGTGTCATTCATCTTTTTCCACTCCTTCTTTTTCAAAATTGGAAGCAAACAGAATAGCAAAAGTCCTTAGATCAAACAACAGAATTTCTAGCCTGAAAGTAAAAAAAAAGTCTCTTTGTGTGCGTTGCTCCTTAAGGAGCTGAGTGGAATTTGTGGTACTTGGGAGAAACACGTAACACTGAGTTCACTGGAGGCTTTGAATCTGCCTTCCTGATATCAGGCAACAACTACAAATATTTGATATTTTTCCTTTACTTCTTTAAATATTTACTTGATTATGCTAACCTCAAATACTAAGGCAGCGTTTACAGCGAAATATTTGAGAGTGTAAAATCACCACTGCTAATAAAAAAAAAAACCCTGTAATATAAGCATTGGAAACACTTGCATCTTACTTTTTTCAAAACATTTTTTAACTAATAACTGTTAAAAATGGAAGGAGATAGAAAAGTTGGTCCTTCTTAAGAAGAGTATATTGCAAGATATAGTTCTTAGTTATTCATGATGTCAGTCTTTTTTTGCAGTTTATATTACTTATGATTTGCTGAAAGCAAACAAATTTTGCATTTTAATAAATTTGAGTTAAATTAAAGGAGTCCAGATCACCTGGGTTTTCAGCAAGCTAAAATCCACAACATGCAGGTTTAATTCTTATAATCCTGTCCTGCCTAAATTCAAACACAGATTAGCATATCCCAGGTTTTCTATTAACATCTATTGCCATATCGTGGATCTGGTAGATGCCTCTAATTTTAAGGTACGGTAATCCCACACTTGTATCATAATCCTAAACCGTTTTTCCATGTCAGTAATGTGTATTTCATAAACAGTTTTTCTGATTCTGAGCAGCATCATGTTGTTGCAAAATCAGGGTTGTTTATGCTGTTGCTTAGTAACAGCACAGTTAAGATCTCAGGCAAATACACCTGTCGGGCCCTACTTGGGCCCTGCTTGTTTATTTGCCATTTCTTTTTAACAATTATCCTTTTAGTTTGTGTCTGGTTTTTATGCAAGCCCCTTAATGGAAGGTTAGCTATTGTAACCAGTTTTGTGTTTTCAAAATGTGAGCAGGCTCTCTCACAAACATTTTAATCTTTTATTATGATGGGTGCTTGTGAGCCCGGCAGGAGTGCGGTGGAAGGGACGAGTGAGGATCCTCCAAGTTACCTGTTTTATCTTCCCTGTCCAACAAACTACTATACAGCAGTCAGATTTGGGGGTGGGAGAGAGGCAGAAACAAAGGACAAAGAAGATCCTCTTAAGCACAGATGATGGATGGTAACGCAGTTTCAAAGTGAAACTGAAGCCCAAAACATAATGTTGTTTGGCCTGTATAACATAAAAATTACTGTAAAGACCTTGCAGATCTTTGCTTCCACACGTTTTTAATACCTGACATTTGGGATAAACCAGCTTGTACCAAAGAGGATTTGGTTTGCTTTTGGGGGGGGGCGGGGGGTGAAATTTGGTTTACAGAAGTATTTTTATGTGTCCACATGTCATTTCTGGCTGGCTTGGTTTATCAGTCATGACAGAGAAGGTGAATGCCATTAGAAGTGATCCCAATCTCTTGTCATTTTAGTAGCAGGACATCAATAAAAGGCAACAAGGAAACACTCATGAGATTGTTGCAGCACATCACTGTAGCTTTAGTTTAAGTCTTAATTCCTTTTTACACTTGTTAAAATTGAGCACTCAAAGAAAACGTTGCCAGATCATGATAGATCCACCTCCAACTGGATATCTGGTTTGACTTAAAGACTTAAAATAATGATCCTCTGCCATATGTTGACTATAACTTGAGGTTTTTAGGAAAATATGTCTTAGATTAAGTGTACAGTATACGCCACAGCACTGCTGAGTTGTTTCTCTGAAAAGAAACAGCATTGCTTCTGCTTTCCAGTTGGGAGGACTTTCCCTTCAGGCTAAATGAGACAACAAACCGGCGGTGGGCCCTTCAGTGTGGTCTTTTGCAAGTGGAAGGTGCTGCACTGTCTAACGAGGGAGATTTCCAACTAGGGAGTTGCAATAAGATTAGACAAAAACCAGTTGAAAATACTGAATTTGGTTGTATCAGTGCAGCTGCAGACTGCTCCGCTCCTGTGTGAAACGGGAGGTCTGGGCACACCCTGAAGTGTGCATATCAAAGAGGAAAAGCTAGCAGTTACTTATGTGTGTACATATGAACATACATGGCACATAAAATAGCTAAGAAAATAGTATTTATTTAATAATTATGCTACTAACAAGCACTACTAGGGATCTGAAATTTTTATATATACTTAAGAGTTGTTTCAAGCGTTTGTAAACCCCAATAAATTGTAAAAGTTTCTTAATAAGCTATCGTATAAAAGTATGCTGAAGTGATTTTGGAAAAGGATGTGAATTCCTGTATTGGTTGTAATGGCCTCAAAGGAAAGATTACTTACATGTTTGATGTTATCTTCTGTATTTTTGAAAACTAACTAACAACATTGTTACTCCAAATGGCATAACGTATATTTTCTAAACACTTCCGGAACTCACCATTCCAATGGTTGCTGTTGCTTATTTCTAACATGATGCCAAGATAGAGTTACCTAAAAAACTTTTGTTTTAATTAATTCAGATATATTTTCTGACAGCCTTAGCTAGCTGAATTAGGTCTCTCTAGTAATCCCAAGTGACTGCAGTGAAACCCACTGTCAAGAGCAGGGCAGATCAAGTACAAGTTTCCTGTCTCTGTCATCCAAAAAAGGCTCCTCTCATGACTTCAGTTTGTTTTAATGAGAAGTTTATGAATCCTTCACTTTCCCCTTTCTGCATGCAAACATGAGCACTGCTGTAATCTGTAGCCATACTATCATAGCAGCAGCAAGATGCTGTCATAACCAAGGGTGCTTTGATTTGAGCAGGGGAGTGATGGGTATGGAAAACTGCAGGCTAGATGCATTAGTGCATCTAATCTAGTGACTCAGGCATCATCAGAGGTCACTGAGAGGGCACTTAAACAGACTCTTGGCACCCTGAGCACTACAGCCTTACCCTCAGAATAGCTGTGACAGCATTGATATATGAAATGTATCTTTGTCAGTTAAAAAAGATGTGTGTGTGTTATACATGGTGGTGGAGGTGCAGGCTGAGTGAGGCTCATGTATGCATGTTATTGTAAAAAGGGCTACCACCAAAATGCCTCTATACACTCTTCATTTCACGCTGTCAATATGCAAGTGCAACAGACTTCTACAATTGTAAATTTTTGTGGCGAAGTCATGGGGGACATGAAAGATGAGCAAAAAGCATTTTAAAAGAGTACATCGTGCTTCCACTGGATTTCCCCGTTTAAAATCTACTCAGTAACCATAACAAAAATGTTTCAAGCCTTTTTGTGGCTATTAGAGGACTCCTGACACATTAGATATGAAATACCATCTGCGATTCTGTTTCTGAGAGCATCGTATTGCTTCAGGTTATTCGAGGATAGCAAACATCTCAGCATGTGATGCTACATAAAGTGACACAAGATGCCCTCATCACACTGCACAAAAAGCACAAAGAAACCAGGTTTTGTTGTTTGTTTGTTTGTTTTTAAAGTGAGTGGAAAAATGATGGGTTCCAAAGATGACTCAGAACAACTCATATCCTTGTATGAACCCTTCCTTCCCTCTTCCTTACCCTCCAGCTCGTAACTGTTTCTCTACCATAATGAACAGAAACAGGTAGGCTGTTTCAGGCAGCATGAATACCTGGATTTTCACAAATTAAAATATGTAAAAACCAGAAGGCAAAAGATTAGTTATTAATCCAAATCAATGGGAAGGCATTTGTTTATTAAAATAGATACCAATTTCTTGAGATAACATTAATCATCATCACACCACTGCCACTATTACTAAGACATAAAACATTTGCTGTGCATCACAACTGAGCATTCTATGTTACAGGCAAATCAAAGACAGCACCCCTATCGTGGAGAGCTTAGAATCCTGGGGAGGGTGGGGAAGGTCATGCAAACAAGTATTTCCAGATGAAGTGCTTACAGAGCCATATATCAGGCGCTCTACATAGATCCTAGGAGATACTTGGATGTGAAATGGCAATAAAAGAAAAAGTAATTTGTCTGTTTTTTTAGATCCTCACAATCTTTGAGACCTTCCTTCTTTCCTTTTTTTTTTTTTTTTTTTTTTTTTTTTTTTAATATTCTGCAGCTGAAGAGAAGAGCAGAGAATATTTATTGGTTTGGCTGATGAATCGCATGTTTACAGGGAGACTTAGAGGAAGCTCTGGAGGGAAAGAGCAGATGGAAGATCTGGACTGATGGGGAACTTGACCAGGAGAGAGACAAGAGGGGAGATGGTGGGCTGGGAAGAGTGGAGAGACCGATTGGCACAGGGAAATGGAAAAAAACAAGGAGAAAAACAGGCAGAAGCGATGCAGCACAGGCCACAGATGAGACGTGAAAACAGAATTTGATGTGAAAAGCTAAAGAAAGGTACTGACAGGAGATGAAAATGGCCAGCCAGAGACAGAGCATGTGGTTCCAAGTGATTCAGATGGAAAGACTGTAGGGAGATGCAGCAGGAGGCCTGGTAACTGTACGTTGTCAAAGTTAAGGAATGAAGTAATCAGGCTTCAGGGCTGGGGGAATAAAAATAATAATGAATACAGAAAGAGATCAGCAGGTCCCAGAAGGCATGTGGAAATGGACAAGAGCAAGCCCAGTGCAGCCGTCCGTACCTACACAAGAGAGGAGAGGTCCAACCTCCTGTGCACTCACTGGTGCCAACAGACACTGGGCCAAAGCCAAAATATGAAGGGCCAGGAAAATGTCACAGAATGAAAGGCAAAAGAGCTGAAAGAGGCCAGCGTGGCCTTCAAGTCTGTTGGCAGTATGATCTGAAATGAAGGTTGCAGTCAGCAAGAGGATAGTGGCTACCTGACACCTGAAGCAAGTTGCAGCCCCAGGTGGGCACACAGGGGATGAAGGTAATCAAATGTGGACTGAGGTTCACAGAAGAGAAGGAGCCTAGTAAGAGATCCTCTAAGTGGGTCAATGGGAGGGAAAGGGCATAATTCAGAGCTGGACACTTTCCATCACTCATGCTTGATTTTGGGGCAGAGACCCTAAATACAATCAGTCCTTTAGGGACTGGCAGATGAAAGGGAAGAGAGAACTGCTCGCTTTTCAGTTGTACCCACAGTCCAGCAGCCAGAGACCTCCAGGAATAAGGATGAGGGAGATAGACAGAGGGCATTCCGCATAATTTCCTGTGTTGCTCTGTGAAACAGATTGATGAAAGCTGTCAGCAAAGACAAAACAAGTCACTGTGGACAAAGGCAGAAATGTTTTCACACTAGCATCCAGAATATACCTGTGAGTATTTGAGATGATAGCCACATTAACTGCAGGTGTTCAGTTACCTGCTCTTGGACAAAGACATATGATAAAAATCGAAAGTTCAGAAAGATATTCTACCATAGTCCACCAAAAACAACACCACCTGAGAACATCATCTGGTGATGACAGCCAGAATAGAAATTCACCCTCAGCTTACTGACATCATTTTTGAGTGCATTGAATATATACACCAAACCAACATGTAGAATTAGCAACAGAAAGAAACCACTACGATGCTGAGCAGCTCCTTCACTTCTGCGTGCCTATGGCATTATTATAATGACTTCCTTTGTAAACTACTGTGAGGTTATTTCTTACAGAGGAAAGCAGATGTGTAAGTGTCATGTATTATTGTGATACTGATAAGAAATGGAGAACAGCCTCACTGCCTTATGTTTCCTGGAGGGGAGAATGTTTTGGGGGTTTTTTTAAGAACTTGCAAATGTTTAGTTAGTCATTTTAATTTATCACTTGTCTCTAAGAAAGGTGAATGTGGGTACCTTATGACAATGAAGACAGACAGAAATCAAATTTATGAACTGGCCCCCTTTACAGGTCACAAGCCTCTGGCTTGATCACCCTTTTATGTAAAGGGTCAAGCATAGTATAATTCGTATTCTATGCCATGAATCTCACTAAGCCACAAGAGGGAGCAGCTTTCAGAGGTGCAGGCAGACAGGGAAAGAGGAAAAAAGCCCTCCAATTAACAAAAATAACGACAGGGGAGATCCTAAGTCTCAGAAAAGAACAAAGAAAGAGTGGCATTCTCGCAGCCAGCTGGGTGGTATTTCAAATTTTGTAGCACATAACCAGCAGGCTGGTGTTCATTTCCAAAACTTTTCCTGGGCTAATCTTAACACTTTCTCCTAGTCGAAGACAGAAGTTGCAGCGTTAAGATCTTGAGTCAGCTAAGTGTAGGGTCACTTCTCTGAAAAAGAAGTAGTCCTTCAGAGAACAATAGCAGGTCAAGCCAATGCTCTAAAAAATAACCAACAGATGAAGATTCAGACCACGTTTCCAAACCACCTGCTTTATTTCAGCACCTTCTATAGTACCTGTACCTCAAGTTTGGTCTTCCACATTTTTTTTAAAAAAAAACACAAACAAATACAACTCCCGTCCCTGGCTTTCTCTAACCTTGGCAAGCAATCTGTTCACTTAAGCAAATTGTTGTGAGTTGAAGCCTAATACAGTGGATCTTACCTCCTGCAGGAACCATTAATGCAGAAAGCTGGATTTATCTGCATCAGGTGAGTCTGCATGCCCAGGCAGACCGCTGCCCCCCGCCCCCCCCCACCCCCCCTGCTGCACAATCACATGCAACATTTCTGGGTCAGACAGGTAAGGGCACTGTGTTGTGCGGTGTCTTGAGGGCCACACACATATCTGGTAGAAGCAGATATTAGTCTCCCCTCATATCTTTGTTAGCACAGACACTTCTAATGGGCTGGAGTAACAATAATTTTTTTTAAATAACTGATTAGCCCTCATCTAGTTCATAATGTGGTTTCAGGTGGAATTTCCTCTTTCTGAACTTCAGTTTTCTTTAGAACACACCAGGATATAATCAGAAACATTTTTTTTTCCTTGAACACTCACAAAGCTCAGTGAAGACTCTGGAGGACATTTGCCTCTTAAAATTTCGCATCAGTGTATCTGCAAACAGTGTGGCCACATATTGGATTGGTGTCCCTGCCTGCCACATGGCTGTAAAGCCTGATTTTGCACTAGAGCACGGACTCCTAACTGCCCACATGCACCCACATGTCAGTGTGCAGAAGGGCACTACTTTTGCCTAAGGCAGAAGGTGGAAGTACATGGTGTACAGTAAGCTGGCATCCCACCCCTACACGCAGGGCAGGTCTTACTGAAGAAACCTGAAGGAAACGCAAAAGCCTGGGCGGTACAGATGCAGCCAAAGTGCACTGATTTAGTTGAAGAATTCAAGCTCATATTAGGTATTAAACCTAAAGGCAATCTCTAAAGACTCAGTTATGATTTCCTGGAGCCCCCGCGCCCAGTTTATGGAATCAGAGAGATGACAAAGATGTAACATTGAGGCTTATGGTCCCTTTGGGATCTTTGTTCCCAAAGCAGCAATTCTCACTTCCTCCGCACGCCATAGGAAGGGTTTGGTGTTTGAGAGACACTTTCCTGGTGTGAAATGCTAGGGACAGCAAAGTCAAAGGTGTGCAGGTGCATGACTCCCAGCTACATCCAGATGGGGTTCTCAGCTACAGCCCCTCTTTTAGAAGCAGGCAGCTAGGCTTCACTGCTACAATATTTCAAGGAGGAAGGTCTTTCCCTGTGCCCTGTTGCATGCACAACCAGACTTAACACAATGGTCCTGAGAGCAAGACCTTACTTGAAGACAGAGAGATCATTTTTCAAATTCTCTTTCGGCTTGATTCAGAGCAAGGACTTGGATTCAGGTCTCTCACTCCCCAGGCTATCCCCAAATGAGCCTTTCTTATCTTTAAGCTATATAAATCCCTTTATATAAATAATTAAGCATCCATCGGGCCAGACAGGGGAATGAGAAATGTAAGGGGATGATTCTCCAGCCTACTAGTTAATATGCTCATCTGGGATGTGGGCAAGTCAGGTCCAAACCACTGCTGCAATGACTAGTTAATTATTCATACAAAACAGAACAGCTTCTATGGGAGAGATGGAGTGCAATTATCCAACAGATTGGCAGTGGATCTATTCTCCTGGGATGTGGGAGAGCTGAGTTCAATACCCACTCCAAATTAAGGTGAAGGAAGTTTTGAGAACAGCCTGTTACTTTGCAAGTTAGTGCTAACGATTTGGCTGTTGGGTGGAGTGCATGCATGCAGGTAATTCTGGTAAACCGTATTCTCCTCCTCTTGGTGCAACTGCTCTCCTACCACGAAAACTCATGTGTCAAGGATGACGCTTCTTTGTCACATAAAAATAGGTTGTACATCAAGCAAATAATCTGGATTTCCTTTACAGTAGTGAAAAAAAAAAGATCAAGGATGTTTTCTGAATGCAATTCATCTCACTAATAAAAAATCAGTGAGATAAGCCTAGAGGTCCAGTTTGGATGCAGATCTACGTCTGGGAAGTATCCAAAGTCAGCTGAGAGGAGCCCCTCTTAGATCTCCATGATGCACCTTGCATCGTGATGCAGCAAGTCATGCAGCAGTGGGAGTGCCCTGACAGCACTAAGCAGCAGCAGAGCCTCCTCTGGGGCCATGAGAGCCCCAGGCCTCACTAAGTGGCACATGTTCTCCTTGCAGTGCTCTCTCCATTAGCCATCTAAAATTACTCCTTCCTCTTTGCTCCCTTACTTCAGTCTTTTAGGTTTTTAACCGTGCTTGAAATACACATGACAATAGTTGCCACTTTTTCTAGGGCTTGCACCTAGAACTATAAAACACTGTCAGCCTGCAAAGAGACAGTATATCTGAGCAGCACATGATTTGGTTTTGATCAGTTTATAAAGTCCAAACACTGGGAGATCCTGATTTACGTGGCAATGTTGGCTAATGGAAGGGCATAGTCCCTCCTTGGTGCTTGCACTAAAACTGCCAGTAGACTCAATGAGTGATAGTGTGTACATGCTATTGACATTAACAGGGATCTGATCCACCCAATATGCTTGTGGCAGCTCTCTCAGTGAGACTAGTTCAATACCCTCCAGATGGGGAAGCCACAAGTGAGCAGAATTAAATTTTTTTCTAGGTTGTTTTCAAATTAAACAAGTAATAAAGTTGCATGATTCTGTAGCCTGCATCATGTCTTTACATGCGGTATTAGAATCTCATTGTCATCTCACAGCAGATGCGGCAGAGGTTCCTCCTCACAAAAATTTTCCAGAAACTCCACACTCCAGTAGCTTCAAAGCTTGTCTGAGCTTTGAGTAGTTGAAAACCAACTTATCCTTCCTCAAATGTCCATGGCCAGTTGCCAGTGTGCGCAGGATCTCATAGTTCTGGCTATACAGTGGCTACACAGGTTGTATACTCTGGCAGTAGAGGTTAAAGTTCCTTTCTGACATTTCTCTGCACCAGAGTCTAAGAGATGGGCCTCTGTCTTCACAGGCTACCCATAAGTATCTCATTCTCTGCTCCAATGAACACACTTGAAAACTACCAAAAGACAGCAGGCAGTAGCTACGGTGACTGTGTTTTAAAGAGAAGAAGCCTGTCTCGGTTTGGCAGCCAAAGACTCTGAATCCCAAGTAATGAAAGTGACTCCACACTTCACTTCCACACTCCAACAAGGAACAGCAGCGTAGAGACAGCTTTGCTCCACAGTTCATGCTGGCAGCCTCTCCATGAGGACCTCCTCAGCATGTGTGTCATTGTGGCTCAGCTTCCTTCAATGCCTCACTCTTTCCAGGCGCTGAGCCTAGGCTTTCATTATGGGTCTCTAGTTCACCCAGCCGGGGCAACAGGCTTCACTTTCAGGAACTCTGAAAGAATCACCTTGCCTTGCCTTTGGTGATTTCTCTTCATCCATGCCATGTGAAAAAGCATGGAGCAGATCTGTGTCCCTGATCCTGATGCTTTTGCTTGGGATCCTCCATGGCAATACGCACTCCCTCAGTCACTAACATAGAAAGGGATGTTGTGGCAGCTTTATTTCATTCTTTTGTACATTTCTTTTCCTTCAAAACTTGTACAAGCAGTAGAAAGGCACAATACGTACTTTCTTTGCTTTGGAGCTGTATAACATAAGCTGCACAGCAGATGTGTTCAGGAAACAGTTTGCAACTTTGCTTAACCTATGAATTTATGAATATTGCTACACAATTTTTGTGCCAATAAATAGTTAACTTGAAAAGGAACTACACAAATGCAGGAGTATGTGTATTTGATTTATAGAACTAGTATACATCTCTTTTCTCATATGAAGCTGAACACATTCAATTATCAGCGTAATTACAAGGCAATTCTCTCCCATCCACATCATGCAATTTTATTTTAGATTTGAACAATATACATGTATTGTTTGTCTGGTTTTTAATAGCTACCATATTGCTCATCCATTCTGTTAGTTGTATAACTTTATTTAACATTCTCCATCTCCACATGGTTCTCAATTTGTTTTTTTTAAGTTTCCTCTTGAAGGGAATTGCTGCTCATTAGTGGCAATTGTACTGGTTTCGACTCAGAGCTGATTTCCGAGTGCTGTTCTTCAAGCAGGTATGAATTCCGTCTAACAGCATCCCTGTATAAATGAAGTATCTCTTCTTACGTGGAGTGCGCTAAGTTGGAATTGTGCATGGCATGACATTATCATTATGTTACATTGTTCACAGCTTTTTACTCCATTCCCTCCATTCCCCGCTTTCAAAAAGCGGGGAAGGGGCTCTCTGTGCTTCCCAGCTATGCTTTGAAGGTGTTCTCTGTGAGACCTACTTTTTGGCTAGATCTGTCAGTGGGTATCACCCCAAAACACCTGCCTGCCAGTACCATTGAATAGTTTTTGCCCACAGCATCTTGCCAGCTCATGAGGAAGAAGATTTCTCTTGCAAATTCACCCTGCTGTTAATCTTAAAGCTTGCTGCACTGCAGACCTGCCTTGGTCTTGGCTGAAATTGTACTCGTACATAACATTTAATCTTTGCTTTGCAGGGATTCACCTAGCAGATGTCAGTGAAGGCAAAGCCACTACAGGAGATGTTACTCTCACCATACACTAGAGGGGAATGGTTCTAGTATTACATGTGTATTTTTGCACAGAGATTTCTCTTCCAGAGGCAGGATCATGAAAAGGTGACTGTCAAATGCTTTCCCATAACATCTACATCACTTACCCTTTTGCACACAAAACATACTTTGGTTTGTTTCAGTCTGTGTTTATGTCTTTACTTGACCTTGCTTGAATCATCTGTTATTTCAGCCAGTTTTGTCCTAGGCTTTTTTGCTGTTTGCTTATCAATACCAACGATCCAACTGAATCCAATTCCAATGCCATGACAGTATACGCTTGATAGCTGCATTGTTACTGATTCTTAGCACTTTCCGGTATTTGGCAAGTTCATCTGTATATCTGCAAAACTTCCACAGAAACATCGTTCTTTTTTCTGATTTCAGTTTTGTTGCCAGTGGATGTAATAAGAAACATTACATTTCTCTCGGGTACCTACTACATTTCCAAACTATTTAAGATTTTGTTGAATCTTTCTTTAGTTTAGCTCTAAGACAGGTGTCAAGAAGCATCCTTTGCTGTATGTTCTATATTCAGTGTGGGACCATGATAGCTGAGCTTCCTTTATCTATTTTGCATCCTTTTCCATGCTTCCCTGGAAAAGGTCCATTTTTCACAAATAATCCGTGTATACAGATTGCACCAGAGAGTGAAGTATTGCTCACAGCCATGCCTGAAGTCATTCAGTCAGCCACAGCAAAGAAATTAAGTGGTGAAATCTATTTCACTTCTGGCGCCACGCTAAGAGACACACTTAAAAATACGTTTGCAAGAAATAACAGCAGCTTTATTGAATCTACTAAGTTATGAGCAATTTTGCATGTGATTGTAGGCATTGCCATTTACGATAATAAATTATTATGCACACACAGAGCCTACACCACTGCAGATATCTGGAACTCACAAGACTACTGTTTCTTCCTTGCTTATGAGTGACAAGTTTCTGGCTGCTTAAGTTTATTCTCAAAAAAGATAGAGGTCGAAGAGAAAAACAGAACAAACTGGCAAGAAAAACAACTGCACTTCCTCTGAAGGCAGTAGTTTACTGCAGGAGTTTTCATTTGCTCGAACCAGTGCTATTTTTAAGCAAATATTAACCTTGAGGTGAAAACATCTACCGTGCAATGAAAATTAACTTTGAATCTAAGTTCACCAATCCATCTACAAAGCTTACCTGCTGCAGATTGTGGTCCAGTTTGGGGCCATTTAACTAGTTTGCTCAGGGGAAGCCTCACATGTGCACTAAGTATTAAAACATGCTCTAGAACATGCTCTCCTGCACTGCAGATGAGCCTTAGGAGTGTCTGCCTGGCCCATCACGTCTGTGTGTCCCACCTGCTATTGTGACATTGCCATGACCCTGGGGGTGCAGAAAGCCACTTGCCACATCGGTCACAGTGTTTGGTGGGAGCCTGCAGTTAGACTGTGTTTATGCTGTCTGCCAGGACATTGTGAGAACATAGAGCAGGATTTGGGAATGCTTCATGCCTTTTCCAGCCTCAGATAAAATAAGGCATAAGCAGCAAGAGCTGAAGCTAAATAAGAAGAGAAGCATCACCTTTGCTTTCTGGACCTGTCTCCTCTTCATCTTCACCAACAAAAATCCCCTGGATTTAAGTTACATTACAATTTCAGCAGAGTGCTGTGACTGGCAAAACAGCTCAAGACACCTTAAAGGTAATTGCAATATTTTCTTAGTGTTTAAATTATGTGAAAAGAACTTTATCTGCCTGAAAAATAAAAATGGCCAAATTTAGAATTATTATGATTGCTTGTTACGATCCAGCCATTAACTCCATGACTGACACCTTTATCCACAGTCAACCCTGATCCGGAGGAATAGTCTGATGAAGGGAGTAGAAGCCATAGCCACAGTGTCCAAGATCTAAATCTCAGAAAGGTAACCAAAAACTAAGAATATTATTCATCTGTTATGAGAGTGTCACTCTATTATTGTAGTGTTACCTACCTATAATTAGCCTATTACTAGCCTAGAAATGCTGAAGCCAGGTGCCAAGGTTGCTCAGGAGGCAATGGAAAACAATATTTTCTATTATCTCTGTTCAACACGAGCAGACCTGAACATTTCTCCTCAGAAATTTTTTCAGATGTTACACTGACATTTTGTGCAGAGAATTTAGCAGGCCTTTAAGGCACAGGGAAATGGAAAGGTTTATGTATTCTATGCAGCCAGTTACCACAACTGACAACATTTCTGATTAACTGGAAATAATTCTCTGACGAAATCAAAAAATCAGGGCTGTCCTGACAACCCTGCTTGAGTACACAGATGACTAGGATTTGAGGCTTGGTTCAGCATCAGTCCAGAAAAATACCAAAAAGGTGTAAGGAGAGTGGAAGTGATCTGAAGCACTCATGGCTAGGCAGAACAAACTGTCTTCATTAAAGATTCCTCTAAAACTACCGTTCACAAAGAAAAATGTAGGGTCAAATGGGCCTTGCATGGGCAAAACTCTCATTTGCTTCAGCAACTGCATCTTAATATAAACCATTTCCACACATGGACCTCTCTCTCTACATCTGTGTTTTTAATACCTTGCCATTTGCACTCACATTCCTTAAGGCAAAACTCTGCTTTTGGTTACACAAGTGGAAGTGCAGTAGCTTTTCTCTGTATTAACACAGTGAAGACCAAAATTTGACCTAAAACTCAGAAAAGGTTTTTATATGTATTTTTACTGGTGTGTCAGCAAAGTATAACAAATACTGTGCAAGCAGTCAGGTAAGTGGTATTTTCAAAATTCCCATGGAAAGAAGAAGAATACAAAGCCTGTTCTGAAAGGGATTGTTTCCAGTACTGTAACCAATTTCACGGCTGATAACACACACATCTACCAGCAGATAAGCAAAGAAAATATTCTTGTGTGATTAACTACATCTCTGATGCACTGCATGGTCCCTGAGTTGCACTTTTGCCTTCCCTTAACTTTATAGATACTTGGCAATGCTGTTCCCATCGGATTCAACAAATTTCCATTAGCTTATTGGCAACAGGTCTTATATGCGACTAAGCAATTCAGATTGCAGGATGTCAGATGTGATGCCTGAAAATCCAATGGGAGACTATACAAGCATTTCAAACAAAACATAGTTCTCCTATGTTGTTAATCTGGAGTCATCCCTAAATGAAGTTGGGCCATCATAAGGAAAGTTTTGGCCACCCAGTTTACCATAAGCAACTTTGTAACACTGAGAATGTCCTGCTACTTATACATGATGACTAAATTTCTTCATCCGGTTCTGGAGCAAGTATGAACATTCCCCAGGGTCTTCTCAAGTTTTCTCTTGAAGAATCTCAAGAACATAACATATAATATTTAATTTTAATTTTAACTTTTTATTTAACTTTAAATAGTAGATTTTATGTAAAGGTATATAAAATTTTCTTCCTGAAGAAAACTGTCTTCAATCCTTTGTTCTGTTCTGCTAATTTGCATAAATCTCCATCAGATTATGTAAAACAAAACTGTCAGTAAAACTATGGAAGTGACAATAAAAAGAAAGTAAACATCTTTATGAATCACGTCTAAGAATATTTTGCAGAGAAAAATTTTTCAGAGGTTTGTCTGAACACACTGCTCTGTGTTAAGCCTTTTTCCAACAAAGACTTCAGAGAATCCCTGGTTTTGTATCATCTCCAAATGGGCATTTTCCATGACGCTGGGATTGCTCCTACTCAAAGGAGCCCAAAGAACAAAAGATCAGAAAGTCCATGCTACAGCCCACCACTTACACTCATTTGATCAAGGATAGTTTTAACGGGTTTGTGTGGCAAGGTTTTGGTAGCGGGGGGTTACAGGGGTGGCTTCTGTGAGAAGCTGCTAGAAGTTTCCCCTATGTCGGATGCAGCCAATGCCAGCCGGCTTTAAGACGGACCCGCCGCTGGCCAAGGCCGAGCCCATCAGCGACAGCGTTTTTCGCCTCTGTGATAATGCATTTAAGAGAGTGAAAAAACCCCTTGTTGTGCAGCAGTAATTGCAGCGAGTGAGAGGAGTGAGAATATGTGAGAGAAACGTCCTGCAGACACCCAAGTCAGTGCAGAAGGAGAGGGAGGAGATGCTCCAGGCGCCGGAGCAGCGATTCCCCTGTGGCCTGTGGTGAAGACCACGGTGAGGCAGGCTGTCCCCCTGCAGCCCATGGGCGGTGGAGCAGATGACTGCCTACACCCCGGGGAGGGCCCCCACGCCGGAGTAGGTGGATGCCTGAAGGAAACTGTGACCCCGTGGGAAGCCTGCACCGGAGCAGGCTCCTGGCAGGACCTGTGGCCCGTGGAGAGAGAGAAGCCCACGCTGGAGCAGGTTTGCTGCTAGAGACCCCGTGAGGGGGGCTCACGCTGGAGCAGTTGGTTCCTGAAGGACTGCACCCCATGGAGGAGACCCACGCTGGAGCAGTTCATGAAGAACTGAACCCGTGGGAAGACTCACGCTGAAGAAGTCATGGAGGACTTTCTCCCGTGAGGGGGACCCCACATTGGAGCAGAGGAAACGTGTGAGGAGTCCTCCCTCTGAGGAGGAAGAAGCGGCAGAAAACAACAGTGTGATGAACTGACCCCAACCCCCGTTCCCTGTTTTCCCCCTGTGCCACTAGGGGGGAGGAGGGAGGAAAATCGGGATCAAAGTTAAGCCCGGGAAAAGGAGGGAGGGGTGGGGGGAAGGTGTTTTAAGATTTGGTTTTATTTCCCATTACTCCTCTCTGAGTTAATTGGCAATAAATTACACTTTTCCTTTAATGGAGTCTGTTTTGCCCGTGATGGTAAATGCTGAGTGATCTCCCTGTCCTCATCTCAACACCCCAAGCTGTTGTTATTTTTTTTTTTCCTCTCCTCTCTCCTGTCCAGTTAAGGACGGGGAGTGATAGAGTGGCTTTGGTGGGCACCTGGCATTTTGACCAGGGTCAACCCAATACAATAGTAGTAAATAATATGAAAAAAGCTGTAAATATATTTCTCACAAATAATATCGTTCTCTGAATATACAAACTCTGTATGGGCAGCTTCCACTAAGGAAAACATACTATATTAGTATTAATTTCTGCTGGATGAAACTATGTTTAGGATTTGTTGTCTTTTTTAACCTTGCGTTCTGGAAAATATGCAAACAATGTTTTGATAACTAAGGCTAATTATTCCTAATGTAGAGTCAGCTATGCCAGCCGACTAGTTTCTTGCTAATAAAGACTGTTTTGGTCATGAAGGTTAACACATACAACAACAATAAAAGTGCCAACAGCTCATTGTCAGTGGTGTTGGATGCAACTTACTCTTGTCTGCACATTTGTGGCCACTATAATTTTCCAACAATTCTTGCCCAGCACACACTTCCTATCACCAAGTTACTACCAGGGGTCTACTCTGGGGAAATCACTGCATTTCTGGAACACTTTCCTGATGTAGAGCAGTGAGCTCCCTGGTGCTGCTGTTTGCTGCTGCTGCAGTGCAGTGCTAAAAAAGAAGAAAAGATACAAAACAGGCCTATATTGATGATATGCTAGAATATATTTCAGTAACCAGCTCACAAGCAACATTCATAATTGTCTGTCATGCAAGAAGTATGACAGGTAACTGATTTTATGATTATGCAGGACATGGGAGAGGTTAGGATAAAGTCCTGAAAAGTCCCAAGTATTCCTGAATTTAGACCAAAGTTGGACTTTCTGACCATGGTGATCAGTGCAATATACACAAAAATATGTTGCATTTTTTGAATCATGTTTGAAGAACAAATAATAAGACAGTGACTATATGAAATTACATAGATCAACACCCTATACGCTGTTGGGTGAAATAAAGTGAGTCATAGCAGTTTAGAAAAGTTTTGGACAGAAAGAGTATGTGCACTGTAACCAGCTGAAGTAAGAGAAGGAGACCAGAGAGGTGGAATAGGTCAAGTGCATGAATGGTCACAGTCTTACTGCTGTGCTTTAGTCACAGATATGATCTTTCAGCAGCAAAAGCCCATCTTCCACAAGATTTTTAGGCAACCGTTGTGATTTAACCTCAGACGGCAGCTAAGCCCCACATAGCCGCTCGCTTACTCACCTCTCGGTGGAATGGGGGAGAGAAGCAGAAGAGTGAAAGTGAGAAAACTCATTGGTTGAGATAAAGACAGTTTAATAGTTAAAACAAAAGCTGTGCACGCAAGCGAAGCAAAACAAGGAATTCATTCACCACTTCCTATTGGCAGGCAGGTGTTCAGCCATCTCCAGGACAGCAGGGCTCCATTATGCCTAACCGTTACTTGGGAAGACAAATACTGAAACTCTGAACATCCCCCCTTCCTTCTTCCCCGAGATTTATATTCTGAGCATGATGTCATATGGTATGGAATATCCCTGTGGTCAGTTGGGGTCAGCTGTCCCACTGTGTCCCCTCCCAACTGCTTGTGCAGCTTCAGCCTACTGGCTGGTGGGGCGGTGTGAGAAGCAGAAAAGTGCTTGACTTAGTATAAGTGCTGCCCAGCAACAACTGAAACATCAGTGTATTATCAACATTATTCTCATCCTAAATCCAAAACGCAGCACTGTACCAGCTACTAGGAAGAAAAGTAACTCTATCCCAGCCAAAACCAGGACAGCAACTCACTTTTGGTGGGTATCCAGGTACCTGTGTACCAACTGGCCTCCTGGTACAGTTCTGGAGTACTAGTTTACTTGTAATAACTAGAGAGGAGTGCTGCTTGCTGAATCTTTCATTACCAGCTTAGTGCAACCCAGTAACTCTTCACTGCGATTTCTTCCCAGCCAGGCACTGCTCCACACTAAATCCGTTTTGAGACTGACAAAATCACACCACTTCCAGAGAGGTATTTGCCTGTTTCAACACACAATGTGATCAGCATCTTTCTGTGCTATCTCAAGAAACATGGCAACATATACTAAGAGATCAAAAACTGCTCACGCTGCACTTGGTGCATTCAGACACCGTACCAATGACAATGTATAAAAGTGGAAGATAAGTAAAATTTTACCAAGAAGGTGAGATTTATTGTAAGGTAGAGAGACTTATCTGTAGCAGATTTGCTATCCTTGTTTGGTCTCCCAGTTGTAAACAGTTTTACAAAGTAAAAAAAGAAAATGTGGAAAGACTATTTTCCCTATCTTTGGGGTGAAGAAGAGTTCACTGTCCGTGATTCTTGTAAATATTTCCAGTTAACGTAATCAGTCATACAGAGACTGCGAGATATATTTGATTCTGGGAACGAAAGAGTGAAACATATAATTAGCTGCCTCAGATAACTGTTTCAGCAGATGGGTAGGAGAGCAATGCGTCTAATGGGCCTTTTTGTCACCCAAGGGATCTGACAATCACTTTTGCTGACTGGATGCAGTATTGAGGGCATCTGGGAGATGCGTCTCTGACAAATGGGTTTATGCAGTTTGTCAAACAAGCACATTTGTGAGCAGCGCTTTTGTGATCATTCCCAGAAAAGAATCACAAAGATCACTAATTGTTGTGAGCCACCTCTCATGTTCTGTCAAAGACACACAGGTGTATGAAATCTTCTTTTAATTCTCAAAAAAATGTTATACACCATCTCCTGTATATAGATGTTTAGATGTCACCTTCTCCCTCTCTATTCTCTGTGCTCTTTACCCTTCTCCCTTTGCTCTGGTTATACTAGCATTTTTTAGAAGATCCCTTGTCATTTCAGAGATGAATTTTGAAAGCTCCTTACATTTTCTGTATCTTACATCTTACTTTTTAGTACTTGTCTTAAAGGTTTCATAGGGTCCAATCAACATCTAAAGCCAGCTGGCACTCAGAAGTTTCTCTTTGCAGGTTGTAGTGAGACTTTGCATTTTGTTTCCACAGAATTAGAAGAAATAGGTATTTTGAATTTCCTGAGAATAAGAAATGTAAAAATATTTAAACTAAAATTGTTTCTAAAAGTGCGTTTGCTATTTAATTTCAAAATAATTTTTTGATTCAGAATTATTTTGTGTCTGTCCTTGCTTTATTTTCCTTTTCTTCATGCTTGCCATATTGTTACAGAATAATAATAAAAATAGTATTTTAAATTTTGTTTTTAAATACACTAAGGGCAGCTGCTACATAATACTGACTGAACCGTCTTATCTTATCTTTAGATCAAAGTGTCTCCAGTTAATGCAGTAATGGTAAATTTTGACACTGATATTTTGATATATAGAGCAAGAAGATAAGCATCTGGTGGACTAACAGGAGAAACAGCTGGTTTCAATATCTTTGAATACTTTTCTCTAAGACACCAAAAACTAACACAGCAACATCTGTAAACTGAGCACGCCTGTAATATTCTGCTTTCTAGGTTCTAATCTACAGCACATCATCACTGCAGCTTATCATAAAAGACTTTCAGTTCAACAATTATTTCAGAAGACATGTTCCAACTGCATTTAGAATGCTGACATCTGCTAAAGTAAATCCAATAGAATTGAGATAAAAAGGCAAAATTAATCATATGAATTATTTTTTTTAGATTATTCATGCAGTTAGCTATATATCAAGGTTTCTTTGTCATGGTTCTACAAAACTGTTTGTTGGAAACCGAAGTCAAAGACTGAAAAAATTTAATAGAAGTAATGCAATTGTGTGAAGCATTTCTTATTGTCCACCAGAAGAAATTTTGCTTTCCTGGTCTTGTAGGTCAATTGGCACTGGTTTTGCAGTCTTGAAATTGTTGTTATTCATGCATTTGGGCACTACTTTCTGGACCATGGACTATTAAAAACGGGGAAAATGGTCTCTTACCTTGAGATAAATGAAACACAACACACATAAATGACAGATACATTATATATACAGATATAAAAATACATATCTTAGTTAAAATTCAAGCATACAAGTATTTATTTTTCTTTTTAACTATGGCCTTGTTCTTGTGTTGTATCTCCAGTGTTTCAAATGTACAATTCATTGAAAAGTTGTGCCCAGACTCAACTGAAGAAAAGCATGTCGTGTTATGGCTTCAGCTAGGAGCTGCAAAAGGAAAATAAGGTAATGTATTCTATTTGGGATAGTTGTCCTTTCCACTTGTTTCCAAGACTGGTCACAGGTGGAGGCTGGAGTAAAGTCTGGGCTAGTGCTTTTAACTAGCACAGAGAATGCTTTTCCTTTTTGATGCTTGCTGTCAGATTTTGATTATATGCCACCATTTCAGATCCAGAGGAAACTATATCAGGTTAATTTGTCAGGCATGTCAAGATTCTATCCCTTGCTTTTCTGCAGGAAATACAGATTGCCATGTCTCTGTAAGACAGTCAAAGTCTCCCAAGCCTATACTCCAAGCTTTAGGCCAGGGATGAACACCATGTCATATGACAAGCTGGGTGCCAGGACCTTCAGGGACTGCAAGATGAAAGGTATATATCACATGCTTCTGAAAAGAGGCAAACAGAGAGTACCTGAGATATGGCAAAGGCTAGCTAAGGTCCTACTACTCCACCGGGAGACATGACTAGGCTGCATATGAAGCCAAATTGCAAGATGACTCGGTGTTCTTAGACTCCTCAGCTCCTACTGTCTCAAAGTTCATGGGGGATTTGGCCACAGCCAGCCACAGATCATGAGGCACAGGAGCTGTACTTGCTGTTTACAAATAGCACAGTTTGTGAGCCACAGATTGGTCACTCTGTTAGAAAGTAATCGGTTTACAGGGTCTCTCTCAGTGGTTTTTCAGATGATGTGGTAATGGGAGAGAGTTTGATGTGTGTGACCTCCTCCCGTATTTCTAAGTTCTCATTTCTGTGGGTATGAAAGTCCCAGTGCAGACATCATCTTGATTTCAAAGCTGTACCAGGATAATTGTGTGCATAAATGCATTATGCTAGCTACATATGCTTGCAAAGTCCAGCTCCACTTGCTGTCATTCAGCCAACCACTCACTCAGTATTTGCCACAGCTCCTTTCTGAAGTCCATGATGCTTCGGTGCCCCTTGCATCCCATTCTGTTCTCACATGTTCCCAGAGAAATTTGTGAGGATGTCTGGTGAGAGGAGAGCAAGGTGGTCTACCAAAACAAAAAGGACAGAAATAAAATGTCAAAATTTGGACAAACAGTTCAATAAATTAAATGCATTAAAAAAAAAAACAAACCAAAAACGACCCCAAACCACAAACAAAAAAAACCCCACTGAACAAACAAACACCAAAACAAACAAACAAACAAAACCCCACAAAAAACCCAAAGGAAAAATGTCTACAGTCCTGATTATTTTAAACTGAAAGTGCTTGTCATACTCCCAACTTCTAAAAAGCAAAACGCTGCTTAGCCCCATTAATCACTGAACAGGTCAAAATCAGCCTCTAAGAAAGCTAAGGCCCTCGTGGTGACAAACTATTCAAAATATCAGCCAACAAGTAGAATTCCTTGAAATAAATCCTTTAAACATGTCCCTGTTCACATCTACATCTATCTGTGTAAGGCTGGTATAGCCAGTATGTTTGGAGCTTTAAGGAAGGCTCTGAGTTAATACAAGTTCTGGAGTTGAAGGTACAGGAGTGTCTGGGTTTTTCCACATAGGAAAACTACTGTATTGCATTTGGGGTAAAAGGCAATCTTTGGGGAAGATCTGTATCTTTGTGCTGGGAAATGAGCACATTCTTCAGAGTATGCAAGGTGAAGAGATTTGATTTTTAAGGCCTATGTATTTAGAGGTGTTTAAAAACCAGTACTATTTCACACAGAGCAACGGTGAAACGACAACTGAAACAATTGGTAAAATAATAATATAAAGACTATAATGGATTTAATTGAACTATATGTAAGGGACATTAAGCACAAGATTCTGTAATAAGATTCTCTTCTGATATGGCTATAGAAAACAGATTAGTAAAAGTTCTGCCTCTGTGAAGAATACCTGATTTTCTGCACATTATTCTGCATCTTAGAAAGACAACCCATGAACAGGGTGCCAGAATGAACTAAGTACCAAACATCATGTCAGCAAAGGGTCTTTTAGCCACTGAGTGATGTCTGAGCCCATTGTTGTGCACCCTAACTTGCCTTTGCCTGTATTTTTAAAATGTCATTAAAATCTACTGGCTAGCAATTCTTTCCC
This sequence comes from Leptosomus discolor, assembly GCF_034619465.1. Classification (NCBI taxonomy): domain Eukaryota; kingdom Metazoa; phylum Chordata; class Aves; order Leptosomiformes; family Leptosomidae; genus Leptosomus; species Leptosomus discolor. The sequence goes on along the minus strand of NC_141419.1, from coordinate 65,189,723 downwards.
TTTCAGTATTTGCATGTAATTACTCTTTGTGGTTTCTTCTCTGTGGCTTGTGGCACCTGCTACAGGCTGGAAAGTTTTTGCTTTTCGTTCTCATAAGCCATAAAAAATGGCCTGTTACGAAAGTCCTCTCTTAAGTGTTTGCAGATTTGCTTGACCAGATTTTTTTCAAATCCTGCTACATTATATCAAGATATACAGAAACATGATTACCTTACCTAGGAAAACTTTTGTTAACGAAGTAATAACACTCCAAATATTTATCTTTTACTTAAAAAAAACCCCTTGCTATTAAAAAACAAATGTGAGTTTAAAACCAGTATTCATTTATAGCGAAAAATGATATAATGCTTGGCACTAAGTTCCAGGTGAAAATACTGCTTTCTCTCTGCAATACCATGTATTAAGTACTTGATGTAATATGTATGGTAACTATTCCCACTATTTTTCATCTTTTGATAGTAGTAAATGTTGAAAACAATTACAGGAAACAATAAAAATACTCACAAGTACATAGCATATACAAAAATAAGGACTGTGGGGTTTTGCCCATAAACTACTTTCACATAAGAGCTCCCCTTTGTCCCTGCTGAACAACAACTGAAGTCTAATTCTACATAGTCTGGTTATTGCTTTGAAGAATGAAGCATTTGTAGACTGATGGCAAAGTCTGCAAGTACATTTTTCTGACAAACTTTGCAACAGTTTAGTGATGATATAGGCACTTCACCAAAGAAGAAGAGATCGTGTGCAAAGTATAAATTCTACTGAAACCCTACACAGCCTGTGAACACTCTAGAATCCCGTGCAGAACATTCCAACAGTCAAAACAGTCAGCTAGAATTAAAGCTATTAATATTATTCCCAAAATCTCCAAAATATTCACACACACAGTCAAGAGTAAGGACCAAATAAGCCAAAATGTGTTTTTCTTAATTCCAGTTGTTGTTGAGATACTGTTTGACATAAGCAAACAAAAAATTCCCCACCAATTTTCAACTCGAACACTTATTTTCCAGTTACTATCAAGCCTCCCACTAGACGATCTGCTGGCAAGAAACTTCCATGGTACAATACAAGCTGAATGGATCCTAAACAGCTTGGATTTTTGTGGCAATTTAATGTCACTTAAAAAGTAAAGGTTACTGTTCTGACACTAATATTGCCTGTGCAATTGCAGTTTAATAATAATATTTGACTAATTATAGCTCAAGCTTCTAAAGGAAAAAAAAAAAATAAAATTACATGTTTGCGTTCTGGCAAACACAGGCATTAAAAAGGGCTGAGTTAAAGGACATGGAAGTTTCAGCAAACTACATTGGCTTGAGACTGGATGAGGAGCTGGGAACTCAAGGCATACCAGAAACCAGCAGAGCACTCTAAAACCAACATTGTTCCTTCACACACAAAGGTTTTATTAAACAAAGGACTTCAAATACATGGAATATTATTGGAGAGAAAAGGCAAATGTAAAAAAATATCAATTTTAAAAACTAACAGTCTGGGTAGCACAACTACCAGCACACAACGCACCCTTCCAATTGCTCTGAACACAGGCCTACTCATGCAGCTGGGGCATCAGCTGAGGCAGCTAGCTGTAACGCCTCTGCAGGTCGTTGTCTAGGTTTCTGGCAATCCAGCTCCTGGCCACGTTGATCTCTTCCCTCTAAAGCAGTTTCCAGCTGGTTTACCATCAAGCTGTTTGCCTATCATCATATTGTTGCTGCTTCCACCATCTCTTCATTACCACTGCAGGCTGTCCTATTGGAGAAGGTAATTTTTTACCATTGGCAGCTCTCATAAAATTCTCTTATTCCTGTTTCCGGACTTGGATATCAATGTTTCATTTCTCTCAACATCCAACTGGCATGTCATTTTAATAAGAATGTCCCATATAAATAAGGTTTGGCCCATCCAAACATGTCTCTTTGCCTGCCAGCAGATACCAATACGGAGCTAAGTGTTTTTCTTTTTCCAGCTCAACAGCTTTCTGCAGTGGGTGCCACACTCCTGTCAGCATTTCTCTTCAAGTGGATTGTCTGTTTGATGGAAAATGCTGACCTCCTCCTCTACTTCCCAGCAGGTTTTCTTCTGTTAGGCTTTAGCCTTCCACAATTAAAATCAGAACCACATCCATTGTCCCAGAACTGTTTCTGAACAAGGACTCATTCACCTATAAAACCCAGGGTGAATTAGCACACAGAGATTCTACTAAGTCATAAGAGTGGTGGGAGCAGACAATGTTCAGTTTTGCACGCAGGCTTTTTCAAAGTCCCCATTCTGAAACAGGGGAAGAGAAAGTATTCAACTGAATGTAACCCAAATTTCATAATTATAGTGACTCTTCAGCAAGACGTGTAATTCCGGAGTCCAGGACACACACTTTGGACAGGTGGATAAGAAGCAAACTTGAAGAATAAGTGGCTCTTGTGTAAAGAGGTCTCATCAAAGTTTCTGCCATTTTTAAATATTACCTAGCTTCTCTTACACATGCACACATACCTGCGGCCGGGATATCCACACAGCCTCTAGCTTTTCTGTTAATTTCCTCTGTCTTATTTCTTTTTTATACCTGTAAGAGGGTGAATTATTGAGGAAATAACATTTAAGCATGAGTCCTTGGATTGCTATTGCAACCCTACAAAAGAAAGGAGCAGGCATATGACAGGAAACTGCAGCAGAACAGGATTTATCTTGCACTGGCCTGAGTGTTTATGGAGTTATCCTCTGTGGGATTATGAAAATTTTCCTCTGGCTTCCCCGTGGTTCTCTGGCTGACGTTCCTCATCACCCTTGTGCACATGGGTTCGTACCTCCGAGAGGATTTTCTGTTTTCCTTCTCCCATCCCTGCCAGTAATTACCAACACACAGTACCAGGGAATGAAGGAGGGAGAGCTCTAAAGGGGCCTACCACCAATTCAATAGGGCTTTGATTTAACAGCTCCGAGCCCTTTGAAAACATTTTGCCAAGAAAAGCTTGCCATCAACACGTATAATCTCTTATCAGGGGCCATTGAAAGCCTGGGCTCCGAGGTTAATTCTCCCATCGCAAGGAGTTTCAATCAGTTCAAAACTCACATCGAGATGAAAGCTGCGAAGCCTTCTCGCCCGGTTTGTCCCGCAAAACCCACTGAGATCAACCGACTGGGGAGGATTAGGGCATGCTCATCTGCTGGCTCTCCAGCAGGACGGGCAGGCTCAAAAGAAAAACAATAATTAGGGATAATTGCTTGTGTCCAAACACAGGCATTAAAGCCCCTTTCCCCTTTGGTACTTTGTGAGCTGGAATGAAAAAGACACCCCCTGTTTTGACAGCTGGGCAGGCGAGCAGAGCTGGTGACAGATGAAGCGAGACGTCCCCGGGCATCCGCGGCGCAGCGGGGCGGGCCCGGGCGGGCCGAGGCCGGCAGCGGCCGGGGCGGCCCCGCCTCAGGCCCGGCCCCCGCGGGCGGAGCCGCCGCGCCGCCCCGAGATGGTGGCCGCGCCCTCGGGCCGGCTCCGCCCGCAGCCGCTGCCGCCGCCGCCGCCCCCAAAGGCCGTAACGGCCGCGGGAGTCGCGGGGTCCCCGCAGCGGGGGGAGGCGGCCCTGTAAAGGGGGCGGTGAGGGAGGAAGACGCGGGTTCGAGCGTTGCCGCGCTGCCAGCCCGCCGGCACCGCGGGCGGGCGGGCGGGGGCGGTGGGCTCCGCGCCGGAGGGGGCCGGCCCCGGGGCCGCGCTGCCGCGGGGAGCGGGGGCGGGCGCCCGCAGCCTGCCCGGGGCAGGAGCAGCGCCGGGCACCGCTCCGCCGAGGGGCGGGCTGGGGGGGCGGCGTGCGGCCCGGGCGGCGGGGCCCGGGGGGGCCGGGTGCCGCGGGGAACCGGGTACCGGGGCTCCTGTCTACGAGCGTTGCGTTTCTTGCGCGCTTAATCGGCAAATGCAAATCAGATGGGAACAGTAACGCGCTTCAGAACAACTGACTAAAATTACACTCTTGAGCTGTAATGTATACAACGGCATGAGTGATTAATTAGGGAAAGCCACATCCGACAAGAAAGATTTTTGAAAGGAATCTTGGAAAACACTGCAAATGCAGCTGGGATCCAGATTAATACATTTATCTAATAAAGCTCTTCCCTGTCGCCTTCTGTCTCTCGCCTGGTCCTGTCTCCGTCTTCCTCTGCCTCACATCAGGGTCGGCTCAGCCAGCGCTTCGCTGCCTAATCGGACGAGCTTAATTTTTTAAACAAGAGATTATATTTGCGTGTTAGTGGTCAATATGATAGCGTTAAGGCGTTGGGCGTTAAAAGACCGTGAACAGCAGATGCTTTGCTTTTCCATTTGGGAGGTAAAGCAAGGTTATGATCTCTCCTCCGAAAGCGGAGATGGAAATGAAGCAATATTCCTCCGGAAGAATGAGGCACGGCGAGCGTGTTTCGCAAACGAGATCCTTAGCAGCAGAATCACTGCTGTGGCAGCGGCGCTTGCGAACATAAATTCAAGATGCATTTTTGGAACCGCTGTAGGTTAGGTGGTGCGGTACTAATGCAGGCTAAACTACAACACGGGTTATCGTAACAAACTGGTCTGAAGGGTGACGGATAAAACGAGGCACGGGAAACGGTAACATATCTAATTCCAGCTGAGCAGACCCCACTCCTAGAGCTCACTTCCGTTAAAAAAAAAAAAAAAAAAAAAAAAAAAAATCTGTGTAAAATCCCAAACACCCAGAAGCTGGTTGACTTCAGAATACAGCGAGGAATAAAATGTATGGGAGGGTTTAAATCTCCTAATCTTATTTTACAGTGTTATGACGACCTTACAAACAAATGCAGTTTTCTTCCCATTTGTCCTGGACTTTAAGCAGTCTTAGCAGCTAATCTAAATCTGTCTGTACTGGCGGACTGTCTATACTTTACATAGAAAAGAATTTTTTAAAAACATATCTGAAAGCGTTAAGTGTATACATATATAAAAACACTGCAGCCTGTTTCCGTAGCTCCAAAACAGAGAACAAGCAGGCTGCCCACGCCCGTGCTCCCGTTTCCCCCGAGCCGGGGCGGGCGCAGCACCGGGCTGAGCAGGCTGCCCCTGCCCCTGCGTCTGCCTGCCCTGTCCGCGCCGGCAGCGCCGCAACCCCATGCGAAAAACAAGACTGCAGATAGCAAACTCTGCAAAGGAGCGCGGCATATCACACAGAGGCAGTGCCAGCGAGAGCATCCTCGGGGTTGTTTCTTGTTCTTGCTCGTTTCCTCAACTGCACAAAAATACTGTCTGGAAGTGTGAATGGAGAAACATTAAAATAAGTACATTACAACACAAAATGCAAGCCTGGTCCCACGGGGAGAGATGGAGCACGAGTCGGTACTTTCTCGAGGCGGTTACGGATATCTATGGAACTTTTTTCTGATTAAATCTCCGGATACCGGACGGCAAAATGGAACAATTATTAAGCCGAGCAATAATCAGTTTTAAAGTATCTCTAAATTGGCTCAAATACAAGAGACACCTCTATGAGAGAGTTCCGGGGGTCCCCAGCCTACAACAGGTTGTCATTTACATGCGGTGTGTGGGTGTGTGGTGTGTGGTTTCTTTTTTCTTTCGCCCAAGGTTAAAATCTTGACAGCTGTTTCTCACGAGAATCTTTCGAGTGGTTTTTATGGAAAAAAAATGGCAACGTATCGGCCGTATTTCCTAGCCCAAACGCCCGCTGCAGCCTCACCAGCGCGCTGGTCTGAGCAAACCCAATTCGACTGGATCTCTAACCCGTCTTCCAGCTCCAAAATTACACAGCGAAATCCCAATCTTTTTCCTCCCCACTTTCACTTCCTTTGATTAGACAGGTTTTGACAAGCTGCAGAGCCCTGATGGAGACCCTACCCTGCCTCCCGGGACTCGGAGGAGTCTACCCAAATCTTTTATTATGTTGCCGTACTGCGTGTTCTTTGCTGCTGGATCTATGTGTTTTATCGGTAGTCTTCGCAATAGCCGTGGTTGTGATTATAAAGGTAATAACCGCCGGTGATTTACTAAACGCCGTAGTTCGTTCTGAAAATCTCCTAGAAATTCAAAGTATAGTTATGAAAAAAACCCGAGAGCAAATAATGCACTAAACTACCTTTCTCCAGATACTCCTGGAGAACCTTCCTACCTAGTGCAGGATCAAACCCCAAACAAGAAACGTTGAACTTCGGTGTAGACTGTCATCTGAAGGTTGAACGAGAAGCGCAAGAGTCACCTCAGTCTACTGCAAAGCAGCCTCCGAGCACGAATCAGAGGACACCACGGGTTAGCTCCTTCAGCTTCTCTTTCCTAAAAAGCTTCCGAATAAATCAGTAGGAAATTAAAAGCGAGCAGAAATACCACGTACGCTGGGATGGGATTTGTCTTGTGTGGGCATAGCGCTCTTCCGATCCTGTTATACACACCGCCAGTATAGAGAGAAGGGAGGGAAGTGCCCTTTAAAACGAAATTTGAACGAGTTCTTTTACATTTTCCTTTAAAATGGGGTCACTTACTCTTTGACTACAACTACATGACAGCGTGCTGCGGACAAGCGCCTGCACACATCTGATTACAGATACGAGGATCAGAACTGTAGGCTGGATGCAGCATCAGCGCCTGGGGGTTTTAATCTAAATGTTACACTTAGAAGTTTACATTTCTGTTTGTCTAATACAATTTATGCCAGGTCGGTTTTTTCCAAATTAAGCAAGAGACGCCGATTGCTGTAAGAATTACCTTGTGTCAAGTTTTAGGTGGAAAAGGGAATTTGACAATGCTGCAGTCGAACATTTCAACAGCCATTTACCACTAAAGAGCGCAGCTTCCAGAGTTATATACCTTGTACTACAGTTCATAAACTTGATTTATGATGAAACAGAATTGCTGGGTTTTACTGCTCTGGCCCTCACAGCTGGTAAGAATTTGGCTGCAACATGTGGGATTTACAGTGAGCGAAAACAGCATTATATCGAAAGCTTCCCCTGTATACGTGACCCCAGTCAACAGGTAATGGGAAACTCTTGTCTTGCAAAAACACACACGCATTCAGAAACAGCTTTTCGCGGTCAGAAGGCGCAGGGGAGGTCTGAGCCCTTCTCCACTCTTGGATCTGCCCGGTGCCGCGAAGGTGCCCCGGCGGTGCCTTTCGGGCAGCGGAGGGAGCCCACACCGAGGAGTCGCCTGCCCGGCCCCTGGGGCTGCCGCCGGTGGTGCGGGCGGGAGCGGCGGCGGTGTAGGAGGACGGCGGGGAGCCGCCGCGGCGGGTTGGCCCTCCCCGCGCTCGGGTGCGCACGGGCGGCCGGCGGCAACCGCGGGGGAACCGCCTGCGCTCCGTTTTCAGCGACAAATCTTTTCCGCGGCGCCCGCGGTTGTCCCGGTGCAATCGCATGGACGTAGGTCGGGGAAGGGGAATTTGTGCCAGCTTGGCGCGCTAATATTTGTGCCTGAAATCAGCTGTCGATGTCGCCATGTAACCTGGTGTGTCTTAATTCAACAAGGCGGACAAGCATGTGCTGTCTGGTGTAAAGTCCCATCGCCCGGCTCGGTCCTCTTGTAAAATCATAGCCCGGCGCAACGACACCAAGAAAGACGAGCTTGCTGTCACCAAAGCACTCGTAACAAAACGGCTGAGAAATCAAAACGCCGCCCCAGAGGGTTACCTCCGCAGCCCCCCACCCTCCCGAGGGGCGCACGGAGCTCCCTTCGCTGTCGCTCCGCTCGCAGAGCTGCTCGCACTCGCAACCCCGCCGTTACCGGCGGCTCCGCCAGTCCCTGCAGGGGCACCGGTGCCGGCGGCTGCCAGAAAAAGCAGCCCCTAGACCGACGGTCCCCACTCGCTCCCCAGCGAGGACCCCGGCTTTCCCCCAGCTCGACCCCGGGCTCTGGGGCGGCGGATGCGTCAGGGGATCTCGCTGCTCCGGGGCTTCGGCTGTGCCCGCTCTGCGGGCTGCGGGATTGCGAGGGGACCCGCAGGGCTCCCCATGGGCATACCCTGCTTTTTGTCCTTCTCCGACCCTCTCCTTTTTCCCCACGGACCGCTCTGCAGCCCTGCCCTAAAATCTGTGGCATCTTACCGAGGCGCTTGGCAGAGGGCTACCTCTCACCACGAAAAAAAGGGTTTTCGATCCTGTGTGGAGGACATGGGGCAGCCCAGGAGAGCGGCTTTGGCTGCCTGTACCCCAGAGGGGCTGTGGCCGTGCAGTGGGAGCGGGAGCCTCTGGCAGAACCCCCCACTCGCCAGCCGGCTCCGAGCACCGCGAAAGCGACACCCAGGAGCATTTTTGTGGGTGATCTGTACAAACCCGTGGAAAGCTCGGGAGAGGGAGGAGGGGAGGAAAGTGGAAGACATTTGGGAGAGTGCAAAACCCGTGCTGGAGAGGGAGAGCTTGGCTTTGGAAGTACGGAACTATGGCTTGCCAAGGTGATAATTGGAAAAATACCCCTGCAAGCCAGCGTGTCTATAGGTTTGGGGTTTTTTTTTTCTTTCTTTTTTTTTTTCTCTCTGATAAAGAACAAGTTCATGTAAGTTTTCGACAGCTAAAGTCGTCAGAGTTTCCATCCGTCATCCAGAAAGCCACTAATCTGAGTTGCTTTTGCAGTGGCTATTTACAGGCAATTATAGGATAGGCATATGTCACCGAAAAGCAGGAACAAATGTGGTCTTTCGTCCTCTTTCATGCTTTTAATTAAAACGTTCTCTCTGTTCGTGCACACTTAAACACTTTCCCTTTTCACTTGCGTCCGAAGCCCCTTGCTTTGAAAATACTGCCATACCACACGTTTTGAAGATTTAATTTTTTTTTTTACTGCGGCCCTCTCTGGGCTAAATGAAAGGTGGTGGTTTCGCTTTAGACCGTTCATACGCTGGCAAGAAGAGTCAAATGATGATTAATGAGAGTATTTCACTGCAGGGGGTCCTGGGGAAGGGGAGGTTTTGCTGCGCGGCCAGCCGCAGGCTGGGCTCCCCCCCACGCCCCAGCCCTCTGGGTGGGTGCTCGCGGGCCGTGGGAGTGTTGCAGGGGCAGAAGGTGCTGTGGAAATACAACGGGGCCTTCATTAATTAATTGATTAATTAATAATTAAACTTACTGAGAGTCAATAACGCAAACAGGCACTCGGAGATGGAAGTAAGCAACTTCTAGTTTCAGTGGTTTTGCGGGATATATGGCTTCTCATATGGTCTTGGTATTTTAATTGCTGCTCCTCTTGCTGTAGAGATGCGGTTTTGACACAGCTGAGTTGTTAAAGTTAAGATACCAGCAAGAGACAATCACAGGCAGGGCTGTCTCCTTCGCTGAGAAATAACAACCGAACACATTGTAAACCCAACGTTACAATCTCAGCAGCAGTTTAACTCGTGCTCACCAGTGCTTTTAGCATAGAGACGCTATTCGTAAAAAAATTTCTCCGTAGTATAATGGTTCGTTTTCGTTTGAGGTCTCTATGCATGCCATTTGCCGATTTTCTGTGCTGTACATTCTTTGTTTGGAGTTCATAAAACTAACAAAACTGGATTTAAAAACTCCGGATTAGTCCTTTACTAAGAGTAAGTGTTGTGTTCTCGGGCTAATATCTGCTATTAAAAAACACCATTCTTCTTTCACCAAGATGAACTGTATGGGGAACAGAATATCATTCAACTACTCTTTGTTTGCAGCGACCGTGGGGGAGAAGAGAATCCCCCTTGAAAACACTACTGCGAGTGATCAGGACATTGAAAAATCCTGACGCTGCAATTGTGGGGTTTTGTGGTGGGTTTTTTTGTTTGTTTGTTTTGTTTTGTTTGTTTGTTTTTTTATCCGAATCTCGGTGACTATCCCCTTCCATCCCACTTCTCCATGCCTCATTTTTCGCTCTTTTCTCGGCCCAGCCCAGCTTCCCGTTCTCTAAACCCAAAAGCTCCTTTTCTCTTAAGGTCTTCAAACCACCCCCCTCTTTTCCCTACACACCTTTAGGACCTTCTCCGCCATTCCTGAAAGACGCTCTTATTAGGAGACATCCCCCTAGGGCGGTGCATTCAGCCTTGACCGCAGCCTGTGTGTCTCCAGTCTGACATACTGGGAATTCAAGAGGCACAGTGGTTGAAGGTCTAGATCAAAAGGAGACAATCTAGATGATGCTGAAGTTTGAGCTGCATCGTTTCCTCCTTCTTTCTAAAATATTTATTGAAGGCAACAGTCCATTTATTGGAGTAAGACAGGGTAGCTCTATTGATGCCAGTGGTATACCACAATTTATGGGAATTACAGATCCGTATTACAGTCAAATGTCAACCTAACAGAGGCAGACACTTCAGCAGAGATGAAAGCCTGTTATGGGGGTGGAGAGAAAGGGACAAGAACTAGAACTGGGGCTTTTTTTGAAATCTAAAAAAGGAGGCAGATCTGATTCCATTTGAGGTTTGTGCTGTTACTTATTTTACCCTTGCAGTTCACCAGTTCCTTGTAAACAACAATAGGCAATCCTACATAATTTGGTATTCAGCTATTAAAACCTTACAACATATTCTATACATAATTTAGTTAAGATCACACCTTAAATCCAGCCCTCATACACAACAAGCCTAAGTCCAATGTGGGACAATTGCTCTGCTGCTTTGAAACCCCGGTGCAGTGTGTGCCCACATAATGCGGGGCAATTCCTGGGCTGTTTGCGGCCGGTCCCTGTGGATCTGGGCCCTTCCCTTTGTTAGACATCTGCCACGTGATCCGTGTGAAGGACTGGAAAGGGCAGCCTTGTAACAACATTATTTCAGGAGGATAATAAGTAGCCATCATAAATTCCTTTTTTAATAGTTTATTGCCGGTTGTAGTCTATTGACAGTGCCTGTTTTATAGCATGGAGGAAAACAGTTCCTTGTTGGCACTAGTCACTAAAACTGTTTGATAGCTCTGGCCCTTTTTAGTGCCTTCAGAGAAAACCTAGTGTCTCATGAAATGAATCATAAATAGCTGAGTTGAAGTTGAACAAAAGACGGAAAGAGGGAGGGAAAAAACAGTCTTGCACTTACTGAAATATGTTTACTTTGGACAATAATCTATTAACTAGTTTAACACAGATACTTTAAGGCTCAGTCCTGCTGTCTTAGCTGGAAGAAAAAATAAATTCCATGAGGATTGTGTCTTGGGCCTTTAGAAGGAGACTGTTCAGTAAAGATTTTCTTCCAGCTCACAAAGTAGTACATATAAAACTCTTATGTACTAGACTTCACCTTTTTGTAAGCAGGAGCAATGCAGTCGAATGTTTAGAGATGTCTTGTCATCACTATCCTGTTGTGTAACATTGGATAATTTATGCAGTCTGTTGGGGGAGTATACAATGAAACACATAGATAGTTAGAGAGAGCTGAGAAAGAACTGTATGCCCACTGAGTCCCACAATATCCCAGCTAGGCTGCTGTGTAACTCTCCAGATATTTACATTTACAGTCACTACCCTGAATCATTTACTCTGAACCCTAAGACCAACACTCTTATTTAAGTCTGTTCAAAATCCAGAAACCTGTGTGTCTCAGGCTGCACTGGGCTTTGCTGGCCATGCAGGAGGACTTGCAGTCTTTATGGGCACCATGGTACAACTTTGCTACAGCTTACTACCCTGTCTTTCTCTTTCCCGCTTTCCTCCCCAAGGGCTGGTGAGTGCTATGTGGATTTTGAAACTCCAGTTTCAGCCTGAAATATTAATTTAAATTTTTGCCAGTTTTCTCCCTAACCAGCCCCTCCCTATGTGACCTGTCTGAGCAGCTAACTTTTAAGCTCATCTAGGAGACAAGACGAAGATCTGACTTTAAACCTAATTTATTTTGAATAAAATATGCTGCCAGATGCCATCTTGAAAGACAGGACTAAATAGTGGAGCCCTTTGTATATATAACACTGAGACAGAAGTGAAAGACCTGGGTTCAATGTCCTACTCAGCCTCAGAGACCGAAAAAATCTTACATGAAATATATGATTCCCATTTGTCATAAGAGTACATAAGCCACTACTCTTCTTAAACTGAGCCGCGCTGCAGAAATTAATCCAAAACTCAGTGTGATGGAGCACAGCTCTGGATCTTTGATTTTCAGGCATTCAGTTATGCTTCTAGCACCTGCTTCCTGGTCTGCTAATACTTTTAATCATGCTTTTATTTTTAATTCCTCAGAAAGGTAGGAATGCCTTCCAAGTGATGCTGGTTATGAGGCTAGAGCCATGCTCCTTCACTGTGTTAGCCTGAATTCTTCACTCCCCACAGCTACAAGAGGAATCGTGATTGTCTATGCTTTTATGGATAGGACAATACAACTGTGAGCCACCAGCCACTGGGCTAGGCAGGAAATGAAGCCATCCTTCCCACTATATTTCCTTCACCTGAGATAAACCCCATGTTCTCTGTGGACCATATGATCCAAAGAGGGTACTGGGCCATATTATTCATGTAGGTGAAGACAGCTTCCTGCAGAGTTATCCGTCAGGTACTTAAACTGCAGAAGGATTTCACGTACTCCCCTGTCTCCAGCATTCTTCATTAGCCCATTCTGTATAGCTCTGTGCTCCATCTCATAACTCCTTGAGCCCTCTTCTTAGGTGTGTATGCACTGTATAGGAAACCTAAGCACTTCAGGCTGAATTCTGGATTTCAGTCAAGACTGACTGGTGTCACCCCTACTTCATAACAGCTTTCATTTCTTACTGTATCTCAGTCTCATGATTTCATGGGGTGCGATTTTTTTTTTCTGAGTAGGCTCACATTGCTATAGTTATCCCTGCCTTGTTCACTTCAGCATTAGTTTTCTCTTGAACTTTCTTTTTGGACACTCCTCCTGAACATCATCCATTTCAATCTACTTCTCCATCAGACAGCTTTGGTCCTATGATTTATGGTAAAAAAATCATACAGTTAGCAGTGGTTCTCTGTTTTGTCCCAGGGCCAACACAAAGCCTTGTGTGATGATCTGAAATTTTGTCCCAGTAGATGCCTCTCTCCTCATGTCATCTCTTGAATGTTGGCATTGGCTGAGGAAGAAGACCTAACATCTCTGGTTGTGGGACAGGGAGAGAGAGATGCCTTTCTTTAGAAACTTTTAGTGAAGAGTCATGATGGTGGAAATTGTGTACCTCCTGTGGTATGGTCTGGGGTAGACTTCTCTGAGGAGTGTACAGAGTCTGATCTGCTATAGAGTGTGTTGGAAACCTGAGGAGGGGATAGGGAAGTCCAAGCAGAGGTTAATAATAAATGTCAGATCACTCCTTCATTTCTGGTACTTATTTTTTTATTTTCTGTACGCTTTGAGTAAGACCTAAGGGCATTAGTAAATGAAGTGAATGTTGCAGTATTCTTGTCTGTTATTTGTCAACCATCTGAAACTGCAGATGAAAGACATGATTGGTGCCAAAATCAGTATGCAATTGCCTATTTTTACTATGCTAAGCATGAGATTCATATGAATGGGTCGTCGTGGCCACACACAGCCCCAGTGAAACCAACTGTGCAGCTGTTTGCATGCAACAGGATACAGGGTTAGGGCCACAGATTCTGATTTGTACACAGGTACACACAGGTAACTGTGTACTGATGAATGGTTTCCTCTATTTTTATTGCCTCTGAAGCAGAGATAATTGTCTTCCTTATTTCATTTACGTTGTAAATGCAAAGTTGCTCGTTGTCTTTCAGGGCATGCAGGATCCTGGCCCACAGCAATAAAATAAACAAATAATTTATTTTGTGTCACTGTTTCTTTTTAAGGATTCTAGTCACCTGTGAGCATCTGGTGCAAAAGCCCGTTTATTATTACTGTGCTCTACCTTTCTTTCACTTGGATTTCAAAGTTCACTTGCTAGACAGAGTCAGCAAGTCCCTTGTTTTCCACTGTCATAGGACACCTACAATTTTCAGGAGTCTGCAGAAATGTCTGTGCATGGAGAATGAGTACAGGTTTCTTTTCCATTGTGAGATACTCCACTTTACATATTCAGCCATAACATTTTGTCTTTCCAGATGGTTCATTCACTATTTTGTTTGATACAAAGTCTTAATCCTTTTCCCTCCATCTTTTCCTCCTGTCCTTGAGACCAGTAAGATGTGGAAATGCTGTGGAATACTGACACCTGCCAATATCTGTCTTGAGAGCATTAACCAACTTACCAGTGCTTCATGACCTGACTCCCCAGCAGGGAAGAAAATCTTCTTGACTTAAGCAATAGTTGGAGAAGACAGGCATAAATGTTGGGGTCTTCTACCCTTAAAAATATTTTTTTTTCTTGAACTGAGGAAAATAGTTGTAGAGAAGTCTTCCAAACCAAAGAGAAATTCATAATTGTCAAAGCAAAATACATATGCACCCAATCATTTTAGTGCCTAATCATTAACTTAAAATGCCATATAAGAATTTGTAATCCACAGTAAATCATTTGGTAAGAATGATTTAAATGTACTGCTGACTAATGTAAAACAGTCTAGTTTCCACACTCAGTTGGTTGCCAAACATTGTTTAAGAAAAAGGGGGGGTGGGGTGGGGGGTGATCCAAGTTGTCATAAGTTATAGCAGATATAATGCTCCAATATAGTGGTGGTTTGCAGATTATTGGCTTTAAGAGATAGGAAGATGACATATTAAGCACCATGAGGATTGCCAGGCCTATTTTGTGCCTTAATTAGGATGCTTTGCAACTCTACATTTAATTCTTCTCAAAGCCTGCTTGGAAATACCTTTATGATCACCTTATCTGCAATGACACTACGGAAGTGAAATGCTAGTTAATTTACTAGCACAGCAGCAAAATAAAGAGGCTACTTCTATGGTAGAGGCACAAGGTTGCTCCTCTTAGTGTGATGACAGAGGAATTAGTGTTTAAAAAATTATTAAATCAAGTATAGTCTGTGCTGAAGTGCAGAAGGAAACACGAAGCAGTGATAGGAGACACGTCAAGTGGATGCATTGTTGAGAAGCGAACATGCCTTGAAGAGGGAGACAGGGAATGGCCTTGATCTTAAAGAACAACAGTGGTGTGAAATCCAGCAAGCAGTAGTAAACAGTGAGTGTGAGGGAGACAGCTTCTCTACCCTCAAGTCTTTAAATTCTTCTTTGAAAGAAAGGAGAAACCAAAGATATATAAACACTGATTTTAATGTAGACAACAGTCATTTCAGCAGAGTGCTTCGTATTCACTGTCTTGTAACAGATATACTACTTCTGCTGTCACAACCAAAATCTTCTACAAAATTATCCACTTCTGGATTGGCCAGCATGTTGTAGCTTTTATCTTGCCTTAGACTAAGATTATATGGGCACTACAGTGGTGCAAGGAGCAGGGAGGAGGTGTCCTTCACAGCCACTGCAATGTGATGCAACACAGCTGAAAATTGACTTCGAAACTCTTAATAGTCCAGCTGTTGCATCATGGGTGAACTGTTTGAATATTTACTCAGCTTTTCAAATAGGTTGTTCAGCCCTCCATGCTGTCTCCGCTACATCATTGCCAGTATCTGAGGCAAGTAACTCTAGCCTCGTTGGCACTTCTGCCTCTTATATTGCAGCCACAGCAGTGCACTAGATCCCAGCAATCTGGACAGGGTGCCTATGATCTCAAGGTACCTGTCTGCAAATAACACTGTCACAGCTTTGCTGTTGTGTGAGATATGAGAGCACATTCCCAGCAGAGGAATGCTCTGCTGCACAGTCATTATACAGTTCCTGCAGACCTCCCTGCCATGCCACCCCCTCCAATGCTCCTTTTAAAAGTACATGATCAAATAGGTGTAACTCTTCTAGACACTGAGCAGAGAGGAGCCTTTGCAAACTCAAGTACTAATATACTAGACAATACCAATATACCAGAATCAATCAGTTTACAGAAAAACAGAGATTAACCAGATTTGGAACACTGTACAGGAGTATGGAAAGCAAGGCTATTCCCTAGAAAGTTAAAAAATAAATTTTGTTCATATGTTTTATAGCCTCAAAGGCCACAGGTGACTAATGACTTGTGAATTAGTTAAGTTTTGGAGTACCAAGCTGTAACACCTTAAAGCTATGCATATTAAGCATTTTATGACAATCTGGTTGTTTTAGGCAAAGGTACTCAAAAAGCAGATGCATCTAAAATTAGCATTAGAAGGCAGACAGCAAAGAAGGGAGAAGGCTTGTTAGAATATGTTTGAGAGTAGGTGACATTGAAGCAGAAGGGAAGGTTTTGTGTAGCAGGCAATTACAATGAAACTAAGATAAACAGTTTCAAGAGATCTATTTGACCTGTTTGGACCTACTTTCTCCTGCCATTATCATCAACCAGCATCTGTACACCCAGGGATAACTTACCTCCCACATCGTGCAGCATCTAGTTCTGTGGAGCTTTAGCCCTTGTGCTTACAAGTTAGAAGCCCCCAGAAAGATGCTTAACATAAGGTTGGATGTCGCTGTGGCTGGAGTAGCAGACCAGAGCCCTGGAGAAGAAGAAGCAAACACAACTCCACCTGCAATATCAACATGTACTTGGACACAGGGACGAAGTATTAGGGAAGATCCAAAGGAGAAGACAGCAGAGGATGGCCATCTCCGCCTTTGTGGCATTTGGTGTCAGGTCAAACCCGCTGGTGGACGTGAACACCAGTCTTGCTGAGTGGGGGAGCCGGTCACCTTTTCATTCCTCTGGTTTGGGTACTGCACAGCCACCTGATCAGAGTGGGGGGGTGTGTGTGTAAGTGTGTGTGTGTGTAAATGTCCCCTGCAAAGCTCCTGACTCACATATATGTTAAAGTGTGACCTTGTCAGAAGAGTTCTAGTGCCACTGCCTCTCCTCTCTCACTTCTACCCTCCACAGGTGATGATGCAGCAGAACTCTGATCTTGGCTAGGCTAAAACTAGGACCTTGAAGGTCAGGAATTCGGCATCATCTCTGTACGCCACCCACAACCATAGACCGATGACGGCCAGTGGGCATGCCAGCTTTCCCTGAAGCAGAAGAACAGAGACCCTGTCTTTCACTCTGGAACACCAGCTCAGCTCCCTCCAGGTGTCTTGGGTTCAGGCTCTGAAGCTGCCTCCCACACCATCCCTTCAGTTCCTTTAAATTTTTTTTCAACACTTGCGTAGCTCCTGGCTCAAAAGGAAGCCATCCATGTAAGAGAGCTTCAGGGCTCCTCTGCTTGAAATTCTTGCCTTTTCTACCATTTCCTTTAATCCCGCGGCTGAACATGCCATAACCTCTAGCAGCAGAGGTTTGCCCTTTCAGATTCTCCTTCCATCACAGTGCATCCAGCACCTGTGATGCTGAGTGCTTGGCCTGTCCCAGTGGTATGCACTCCTGCCGCTAAGGGAGAAAACCCTGCAAAACCGGCACTCTGGGCCACAGCTTTTCTTTGGCTGCCTCAGAAATTCTTGACTGCTCTGCTGATAGCCTTGTTAGCTGTGACATTACTGCGTGAGAGTCGTATCTGCATGCATGTGCACATCACTCTTTTGTCTAAACAGCGACATCTCCTGACACCCGAGCTGCAGCTGTGTTAGTGGATTACTACTCCAATAAAGTTGTTGTTGTTGTTACACACAGTAAATGGCCTCCCGAGGGCAACCCTTAACAAGAACCATGTCTACTCCTGCGTTTCATTCAGCGCCAAGCATGCTGTCAGCACTTAACAGCTATTAATAATAACAGAAGGAATTACAAAGCTTCATGGGATAGAATAAAGCCTGCTTAAAGGCAGTTCTTTGAGGGCTGTTCTACTTTGCTTGTATTCATACAACCAAACTGGATCTGTTTAAGATGATAAAGTTAAAATTACCAATGTAATGCAATTCCAAGTTTGAAGCTTTGCCAGACATTTACTGCTAAGACTATTTCTATAAACAAAGTGCACTTTCTAAAGGAACATTCACTTCAGCTTTTAACTGTGATTTCCTGGGGAAAACAGTTGTTTTGGTGAAAATTCAAACGTGCAATTTATTCATACATTAATTACAAATCGTTTATAAAAACAGCAAAGATTTCTGGTTTGGGCATTTTCTAGCAGCTATTTATTAAAACTGGCTTGAAGAGTTAATCATATTCTTGGGCTCCTATAAGCTGGTTGGAAAATGGCAGCAAACAACTGATACGAAGAAAATTATTTTTCAGATATATTGGGCCAATCTGGCATAACTGGGGTCAAGTGACATTATTTTAAATGGTTGTGCCTAAGGAACCATGGCTGAATTTATTCCCATATTCCAGGTAATGAGCATCTTGGAAGTGTTCACAGAGGACTGAAAAATATATTCATGTGTGAAGCATGAAAGGCAATGTGTAATTTTCCACATTTGAAACAGACGGATTTCTCCCAGTTGTCCATGGTAGGTCAGGCAAAGTTAGTCATGCTGCTGAGAGGCAAGAGAGCTGGGTAACATAAAATTCTGCTGTTGAGGAGCATCAAACCAGGATTAGATGGCTCTTTAGCAAATAGAAGATGGAAAATTTTTATTGTTATACCATCTATTGTAACTGCTATTAAACTAAACAATAAAAATAATTTATGCTCTGATAAACAATGAATAATAATATCAGCTTCTGAAAAATACCAATGCATACTTTTTTCCCAGTATTGCCATTCTTCTTTTTCAGTCTTTAATGACTTAACACAGATGCGTGTTAACAGGTTAGATTAAGATGTATGTAATTTAGGCATGCCCACATGTGCATATCAGCTACATACACTCATGCACCCCAAGATACTCTAAATGGGCATGTGACTTGGCTGTGCAATCAGACAGTTTTCTGTGCTCATTGCTTGTACTGTGCATGTAACTTGACTAAAATATGTGTCCCAGTGCAGCAGAGAAGCATACAAGTACAGATCCTGTTCTACGTTCAGAATCCTGTTATCATCTCCACAGCTTTGACAGTGAGTTCCTCAGACTAGACTATTTCTCTTGTATTTCCACACTGATTTTTGTACACTGTTGAAAAAATAGCAAAAAATAAGAGCTAAATGAAAACAGTTACAGTCAGTTCTGTTTGCTGGATGTATAAAAGCACACGATGAATCTGGCAACCATAACATTTTTGTTAGTTGTTTTATGGGTTCTAAGAAAAAAATCTCTGATTTATATTGCTCTATGGCAGTTTAATGGTGTTACTTGTTATGAAAAATTGAAGGACCTAACGCTCCCAACACCAATATAAGCAACCGAGTGCCGTATAAAATGAGCTTGAATTCATTAAGTTACACCTGCACCAACAACACTCAGGCTGATACTCATTCCGAGCTGATGATGTTACAAGAGAATTATTATCCAGTTAGATCACAAGCCCAGCTTTGATTATGAAGGCATGTTTATTCACATTAAGGTTTATTATTTGTTTGGAAGCAGGGGCATAATTTTGCAGCTCATTTGGATTTATTTTTTTTTACTAAAGAGATGTAGGAGAGCTTGTTTTTTGTGAAAATAACAGAAAGGTAACATAAAATACTTGAACTTATAACATAAAACTAAAACATCTTAGTAATGTTACCCTGTGGGTCACCACCTCCTGGTCTGTATGGCTAAGTAAACATTAAAGATTAACACATTGGTTGGTTGATTTTGATTAACGATCAATATCAAGTGCAACACACAGAGCACGGGCTGAGAAGGTAGAGGTGTTTAAAATAGGTAGCATAATGTGCAAAACGAGTTAATTTTTTTTCCCCTAGTCATTACCTGGTTCTCTCTTTTCTGCCATGTTGGGTCTTACTCTCTCTTCTTGACTTTTCCCTACCTTCCATTAAAAGCAAATCCCAACTAATTTTAACATGGATCTCGAACAATTTATGAAAGGGTTTGTGCAGTTGCCTAGCACAGCAGGAGCCGTGCAAGTCTTTTCCACTTTGATGCTCCCAGTGCTGAAGTCTCTCATCAATTGTCACATTAGTCAGTTCCCACTGACACAGTGAGTTATTCTACCCTTTGAGTGTGTGTGCCGGGGTTCACGTGTATCTATGTTTGTGTATTCTTGTGCTTCATACATCTATCTAGCGGCTTTTTTGAATATAATGGCATTTATTCAGAAATGCAGTTCTAGGAGGAAATCTCAAATGTGTTTACTTGGAAGAGTTAAGAAATTATTTTTAACTGAAACACTGTTTAGCAAAATGTTCACTTGTATAATTTGGTGGGATTAAGAGCTCCCTGCTTTTTTTCCTCCCCATCATTGATGTGTTAATTCTTGCCCTTTTTTTCCTGCCTTTCCTTTTCATTATAGAAGTATAAAAATAGAAGCCATCCTCCACTGGCATTCCTGCAAATCCCCATTTTTCTATCTGCCCACTTTTCTGGACATTTAAGCCTTTGCTTTTTGGTTTTCTTGAATCTGAGTGGAATTTGATGTCACTACAGTTAAGGGAAGGATTTGCAGACGTGCTTTGTACCTCATCTTCTTTATGTTCGTTCCTGTTCTTTACCAGCATATCCAGGTTTTAACAGGCTGAACAAAACCACCCCCAAACACACAAGCATTAGATATTTCATACTACTGCTTTTATTGACCCTACCAAGCATTCTGTGCCTCTCAAGATTTGTTAGATGCAAATAAAGGCCACATTTGAGGGTCTTAAAATACAAGAATAAAGCCCATATCTGATATGACTGATTTGTAAAGATGAAGCATGTGCATATTTGCATGGCTTTTACAGACATAACTGTGCTCATTCAGTCTGTGAAAAAAAGTCATCTGATCAAAACCCAACCACAACGCAAAGGTGGCCTGTGCCCCTGTGGCAGCACAGTTGCTGTCTATG
Source organism: Leptosomus discolor (assembly GCF_034619465.1). Lineage (NCBI taxonomy): Eukaryota > Metazoa > Chordata > Aves > Leptosomiformes > Leptosomidae > Leptosomus > Leptosomus discolor. The sequence goes on along the minus strand of NC_141419.1, from coordinate 65,169,013 downwards.
GGTGTCCTGATCGGTTCCTGTCCAGCCAGCTTGGAGGGCAGGAGGAGCAAGCACCTTGCATGTCTGCAGAAGACCAAAAAGACACAGAAGACTCTATAACAATGCAGAGTGTGGGCACATGGCGAAACATTCAAGTACCTCTGGTTTTGAGGGCAAAATCTGGGGGAGTGGAATATATAAGCCTTATTTGAGCAAATATGGTAAAAATAATATTTTCCATTAATGTTTTATGAGGATTAGTAAAACCACAGTGTTGATGGACTACACATGTACAAATTTGGAGCTCTGTGGCTTCACTGTTTACAATAACTTGTTTGTCTTTTTCTGTCCCTTTCCATGAAAGATTTTGCAGGGAACTGTTGTTTTGCGGCAAAAATCCTACTGCATCTCTACAGTTCTGAAGAGACTACTTTCTGCTGGAGTCTTATTAGTTTATTTTCTTCCCTCCCTTAAGATGGCGTAAGATGAGTAAGACCAACTGGCTGTCTAAAGAATGTTTTTCGGAAAAGATAACGAAATAGTTAGCATGTTGCATGTGCTGTGGCAACTGCTGTCCTGCTCTACACAAATGCGAAGGTGGCATGTTAAATGGTGAAAAACAAATGGTGGCAAACACAAACAGCAAAGAGGTGCAAACTGCAGCCTTCTCAAGCTGCCAGCTTTTGTCAGGCCTCTGTGTGAGGCAACCCTGTGTGACCTGACCACAGTGATGTGTGGCAGGTGCCTGAGGACATGAGTCTGTGACAAGCCAGTGTTGCCTCCAATGTCAGCGTGGCCTGTTGCTGGCTTGGTTTGGGTTGCAGAGCAACAGAAAAACAAGCAGGGCAGCCCAAGCAGTGTCCATTAGCATGGAAGCTACCACCAGCTTCATGTTTAGAAGTTTAAAATGCACACCTATTTCTTTTTTGGCAGCCATCTACTTGGACTGCTTTATTGTTCAATATTTCCTCAGGTATGTCTTCAGGCTGACAAAGACTGATCCTTTACCTTTAGACTGATGCTAAGCTCTTGACAGTACCCACTGAACTGTAAGTAAATTTGATGCTGCAGCTATGCAAAACACAAAAAATATCAGGCCAGCTATGCAGGGCTGTTAAACAGCATGCCCTGTTCCCTAAGTAGCAAGCACAGGGTCTTACATACAGACTGATCATTCACCTGCAAAGATAAACGAAAACATCCCCTGTCTTTTAAAAAAAATCTGACACCACATAACCCAAAACGGAGAGCAATAATCTCATCCTAGGATTTTGTAAAAGAAGTACAGCAGCTACTCTGCTACAAAACGTCCCATGGTGCTTGCTAAATAGTCTGTGTAGCTGCAATCAATTGTTCATTAGAGCTGCCACACATGACACAGAAAGAGCAAACATGGCATCACTGATTTCCCCTCGACCCTGTGCTAGATGTTAACACATACGGGGTTAGGTTCAGGAGGGCATTTTCTGACGGATCACACGAGCTAGGGAGCCATTTTTGCCTGTCCCTGTGGAAAAACTTACCCGTCACTTCACAAATATTGTTCAGGAAGACACAAGCCTGCTATATCTCAAAATCAGACTCCATGTAACTTTGGAGCTGTTGACACTGTGCCCTGAAACCTTTCGAAGTAACCTCCATCAACACTGGGAGACGCGTGCCCATGAGCTCACTGGTGTCAGGAAGCTGAGGCAAGCCTCTCATGTAGGTCTACATGGGTCTGTTCCACCACATGCAACTCCTGCCGCTGCTGCAAGTCACCCCATGCTTGTAGGGCATCGAGTGTTCCTAAGTCAGGCACTTTTGAAGAGACTGTCCCTCCAGTCCCCACCTACCCTGTGAGTCTTTGCATCACATCACAGGTGTGAGCTGACTAACGTCTATTTGATGAAGCTGAACCACAAAATACACCGTAGAAGAACAACAACTGCGAATCGGCATTCGGCCCACAGGACTAAGTCTGATATAAACCTCTCCCAACACGCAGTGAATGTGGGCACTGGGCTCTCTGCAGCTGCTGTTTCACTTTGCAGACCTGCTCCTGCTGAGCTGCTGCTCAGCTAATGCGGGCACAGCCCATGAGATCCCACCTGGCTGTGCTGTATGCTTCTCTGCCAGACACGCTGGTGCACACTTGGGGATGGAGTGGCGATAGCGACGTTCAGCACGTCCTGCTGATGTCTATTCACTCTGACAGCTAAAGTGGAGGCAATAATGATACTTGCAGCAAGCACAGATTATCTTACGTGCTGTATACAAACAGCATGCCCTAGTTCTTTCCAAATGACCCTTGGACTCCTCCCTGCTCCTTCATGCAGAGAGAAGTCTGTCCCATTAGGCCATAGGGGGGAAGAGGAGGAGGAGGGTGCATGTGAGTGCACTGCGCAGCATCTCCCCAAGCCGAAGTCCTTCGAGATGTCCACTCATCCTGTGAGAGCGGGGATGGTGATTTCACTGGGTCTTTCACCGCAGGTATTTTTTCCTTTAAACAAGCCAACTCTCGGTTGTGTGGGAGCTCAGGGTACTTTTTAAAGGCACCTTTAGTGCTCGCAGTAAGGGAGAAAAGCTCCGGCTCTCCTGGCTCCAAAGCCAGGCGGCACACAGGCAGCACGTTAGTATGTACCGGCTCTGCACCCTCGACACCTGCCCAGGCAGTGGGGACACACGATCGCGCTAACGCCGTCCGATTTCAGCCTGGGCGGGGGAGCACAAGGCGGGACCCGGCGGCGCCTGCGAGCGGCCACGGCGCGATGCGGAGGCAGCCGCCGGCACAGCGGCTCAGCGGCCTGGTGCCGCACCGGGGCGGCCGCAGCCCCGGCTGGCCCCGGCCCCGGGAGGCCCCGGCCCCGCCCCGCCCTCCGCCCGCCCCCGGCCCCGGCCCGCCCCCACCGGCGGCTCCGGTACACTGCGGCGCCCCCTGGTGGCGGCGGTAGGTGGCGTGGGTGCGCCGGCAGGGCGGGGGGCGCTGGCCGGGGGCCGGGGCCGGGGCCGGGGCCAGGCAAAGCGCTCGGGCCGCTGTCGGTGTGAACGTGCTCGGCCGTGGCCCAGCCGGGGCAGGGGAAAGCGGCGCGGCCCCGTGGGAGCAGCGGCTCGGGCTCCGCGCGGAGCTGGGGCCGCAGCGCAGCACCCCCGAGCATCCCGTGGGGACCCCCGCAGCACCCCCGAGCATCCCGCGGGGACCTGGTGCCGAAGGCCTGCCATGTGCCTAACTAGGGCTCTTCGCAAAGGAACGAGCCCTACTTACAGGTTTATTTTTTTCCCGAGACCCCAATTTCCTAAATCCCGATTCAGTTTAAAAATAACCCTTTGGAGGTTTTGAGCGCTGTCACTTTCGAACGCCCGTTTGTACGGGCTTTCTGCACGGGTCTGTACGCAGGGACTCGCACAGGAGCATCAGTGGCAGAAACAGGTACCTCTGGTGGAATCAGGCTTTTGTGAAGAGGTGCTACAGGACCAAAGCAAAGCGAACCTTGACTCCTACGTTCCTGTACTTCCTCACAGATACAGCAGCACTGATTTCAGACTTCAGATTTCAGACTTCAGATTTAGATTTTATCTGAGAAGGAATTCATACCCTGCAGCTGCATTTGGCACGTGGCATTCAGTGTTTTGAAACAGCTCCTCGATCTTGGAGCAGCTCTGTCCAGAATTTTTACTGCAATGAACAGATTGTGCTCAGCTTTGTATCAATAGACACACCTCCACCAACTTCATATATTAATCAGTTTATGGTCAAAATCTTATAAATGGAGTCATATCAGGAAAAATCGCAGTCACCCATTCAGTGTTAGGTGATTGAATACTTGCGTACAACATTCGGTCACTGTGGCTAGAGTTTGAGACACATCTAACCACAATAAAGCACCATTCTGCAGGTCTGTAGTAGCATTGCAGACAAGACGGGAAAAGGTAATTTTGCTTAAAGAGCACTAGTTTAAATGAAAAGTGGGTTCAGCAAATACAATCTTCCAGGTGGGTGCTCTGAGGAGTTAAATTAGTACAATGTAGCAGAGCTGTGTCAGTTCACCTTGACTGAAGGTCTGGCCAACTAGGTTTGTTCTTTCACTCATCACAGGGATGAAAGAGATCATAATGGTGAGAGGTGAGTTCATGTGATAGCTATATCACTGAGGATACAGTAACAAAAGCAAAAAAAAACCCTAAAGATAAGAAAAATCTTAAAATAGACAAAAGGATGAAAGCAGAAGGTGGAAAGAAGAGGAGGAAGAAAAGCTTTCACAGAATACTGCTCTATTCTTAAAAACAATAATCAGCAATTAGCACAGCAAGGAAATGTCATCAGACTGGAGCTTCTCAAATATCTGTACATGAAAAGACTCGTGCAGAATTCAGGAAGAATTCATCTGACGGGTCAAGTTCATTTTAATACGTAGTTATTTAAACTTATTTATTCATCCTTCTCTTTAAAAATAAACCCAGGGCTCTTTCAACGAATTTGGTGTTTACAGAAGTAAACTTTAAACTACTGTGGAGTCCACAGCGCAACCTTCTGGATTTCTTGTATTTACTCTGACAGTATGATTTGGTGTCATAAAAATAAAGCTATGATCACCCCATGAAACATGCTCATGTCATGTATCTGGGGGGGAAAAAAAAAGAGCAGCAGCAAAAGTCTGTGGTTTCTGACTGAAGGAATTTTCTTCTTGTGGGGGAGGGTGATCAGGTAGAAATTTTGACCCTGGTCTTGCAATTGGATCCATCAAGCCTGACCTCTATGCTCCTGCAGTGCTTGCTGGAGTCAGCAGAACTATGTGCTAAGTGCAGGGATCTGTCCATGTGGAACTAACTGGGGATTTGGGACCTTCCAGTTTCCTGCTGTGGAGGGAGAATGAGTTCATCTCCCTGTAAGTTCTGGAAAAGGAGGAAGAGAGTTCTCTAAGAGAAGGTTGCATTTATTTTTAGAACTTCTGTTCTCTCACTCAATCCCATAGAGATCATGCTGAATACAGAGTGTCTGCCTTTCTTTTTCTTTGACTATGCACGCCTACCTGCTAACACCAGGCCAACACTGCTGAAAATCAGCTTGCCCTGTATTTCTCTAGTGAGAAAAACCTCGCACTTAGTTTGTAGTCACTGTCCAGTAGCTGCTGCTGCAGTTCCTAATCCAGCTTTGAGTCGGTTTAAATGTTACGTCCCAAATATGACCTCTGTCAGTGTCATGTCCATGACCATGGAGCACAGTGGTTGTCTTGTGCACCTCCAAAAATGGCTTATTTCTTGGCACCCTCTAAGCATGCAAGACAGGGAGGTTGGTGCACATCTGTAACTCCATGCAACTGGGCAATGTTCTGAATGTACCTCTCCACCCAGAGCTATGTTCCCTGACTGCTAGCGAGGCTGCACGGACACTCAGTGACTTCCAGCTGCCAGGTACCTCCTGAACCACCTGCCCGTGCTCAACATCAGGCTTCTCCAGCCCTCAGGAGTGAGATCAATGAGATCAATCACAGGCCGATGACAACTAGCAGGAGCTGAGGCAGCTGTGTTGGCCAGGCCAGGTCACTGACCTGCGGGCACACCAGCAGCACGTCGCTCAGTTACTTTGGACGGAGACGGTTACCCTCTAGATCATTTTGTGCTGTGCCTGCTCCAGCAGGTGTGGGCTGAGAACAGCTTTTGGTTTGACGCCTTTGAGGGAGACAGGTAAAACTGATGGGATCCTGCATGGGGAGATACTGACTAGGTATCAGTGTCAGGGTGCTTCTAGGCATACTTGAAACCAGGACTTGCAGCGTATGTGGAAATACAAAGTAAAAATGAAAGAACTCACGGCGTTCTCATTACTCTGGGGTTTAGACAGCTCCTAAGCAGCGCTTTTTGGGACCTCCATTCTGGATTGCAAGATTTCATAGTTTATGCACCTCATCCTTTGTTAGATACAGCTGTAAATCCATTTGTGGAAGCAATGCCTGGAACCCTGTTGATCTTGAAAGCTGAACTTGAACAAGAAAGTTCACTGCAGCCCATAGTTGCCTGGATGCTCTGAGGGAACCTACATCTTGAGTTGTGTGCCTAGGACTCATATTCAGACAAGGTGGGGCCTCAGGAGGGGTTCCACCACAGCTTTCCCCCAGAGTGAGGGTGTACCAGGGAAGAAGCTGTGATTGTTAAAGCCTTTAAAACCAGAAGGACCACACACCTCTGTCAAGGCTTCAGAAAGATGCAATTTTCTTTAGATACGATAACCTAGTAGTTGTTAGGACTCCTGGTGGGAGACAGTGCTTTGTATCCCATCAGATAGGGAAGGAACTGGGTGCATGGAGGATGTCTTAGAGGTCTGTGTAAAAATGGACAGAGGTCACTATGTGTATTTTCTCTGTTCTGGCATGCTCTGGTTCAAGCAGGGTGCTCTAAAAAGCCTACAGGACTGGGTTGTACAGGTGAACCAAGCAGAGGAGGTCTAATCTGTAGACTGCACTTATTAGTAAATGAGATAGTCTAAGGAATCAGACAGAATTCAGACATTGTAGACACTTTCATGGATCAGACACTTGAGCACTTGGAAACTTGAAGTTTCCCAAGCAATCAAGAGGGAAAACACATGAAGAAGAAATCAAGTGTTTTCTAATGATGCTGATTGTCCAGGAGCAGTCATGACCTTCCACAAACATATTGTGCATTCACAGTTCACACTGGTTTCAGCAAGTCTGAAAATCAGGCTTCTTCTTGGGGAACCCTAATATCCTCAAGTTTAGTAGCTTTGCTATTAAATAATTAATAGCTCTGCTATTAAACTGCATAGCAAAGGGTTAATGAATTTTAAGGGAGAAAAATAAGGGATTGGTTAAATATCTTCAGTGATACTGAACTGTTTTTCAGTACTAAGATCTTGCTCACACTTGCCTATCATACACGTGTTTAAAGAAAATTTTCTTGGAGATTAAAAATCTGGTGTCTCTTAGAATTGTCATCTGTCGTCCATGGTTATTTTATGAAGACAGTGGGTATATTTCCTCATAACGTGGAGGTGACAAATCATCACAGGCATAGTCTTCCAGCAGTTCTTCTGGGTCATCAGAACTGTCCCCTGACCTGAAAACAGGAAAAGGAGCAGGCACAAAAGGAATTTAGTAAACACAAAGCATGCAAGTAACCTCAGTGCTGCATCCTGTCAGCCTTGCCTGGGCAAAGCACTTCTTGACTTCTTGAGAAAATGCTATGAGATGAAGTTTTACTGGGATTCAAGCATCTGCTGTATTCTTTTCATGAAGTATAAAAGTGTCACGAGGTGACTTTTGTTTTCATTCTCCCTGCACCTGTCACACATGTCACTGAGGATGATAGGTCAGTCAGCAGTTTTTCAAACAGACTTCGATAAATTAACTATAAGTGACTTGTGTTCTAGGAAGGACATAATTGTGAATAATTTCTATTATCAGAATATTCTTCCTCAGAGGAAAGAACTATATAAAATTATTTTAATATTGTTAAAAATATTTATAGTAATTATTTAATTAATATAAGATATGTATATTATTGCTCTGTAGTATCAGTGATATTGTTTATGCCCCCAAAACTAGGAAAAGAGTAACTACAGTCAGAGAGGAGCATGCTGTGGCCAGGCATAATTGGGAGGGAGAGCATCTGGTACCAAACTGATTCTTGCATTGTTGTGAAAATGCTGTTGGTGCGCTGACTCGTGTGTTGTGATTGTGTTTGAATGGAAGCCTCTGGCTTTGCATATAATAACCTTCTGGTCAACAGTTTAAAGGTAGTAAGATAAGCATAAAAAAAACTATAGGAAGAAGCATATGTACTAATATCTTCAAAAAATAATGGGAGATTTAGTAGACTGAAAATTGAAATGGATTCACTTACGTAAATTTACAGAAAAGTATGTCTCCATAGTCTTTACTCAAGACATACTCCTAACAAATAAAAACAATATCTGAAGAAGGATAACACCCTGGACCAGCTTTGTTTCCTTTGAAACCATACATAGCACTTAAAATACTCAGAAGTCTGTGTCCAAACACATGAAGACATTTTGGAAGATGTACCTCTGATTCCTGGTATTCTCTGCAGGATAGGTAGCATAGATCTCATCGCCGGTAAAAGCTGGGTTATCCAGGGGGTAGGCAGGGCAGAAGTGAGCAGAACCTGGGGTGGGAATTGGTGAAGCACTGGAGGAAACACCACCACAGCAGCTGAGCACTGGGTGAAGGTAGCCAGGACTCACAGCAATGCCTTCCTGGGCTGGGTACGGCGGAGGGATGTACTGTACCACTGTGGCGCCGTGAAAAGTTATAGGCTGGTTAATGCCGGTGAAGACAAAGGACTGTCCACTTGCAGTCTGGTCAAGATCTGATGTATTTTCCTCTCTTTCTTTACAGGGCTTGCATGTAAGCATGTTAAATTTGCAAACAGCAATCAGAATAAAAGTCACCCCGACAGACAGCAGAATAGGCCCTAGTAACTGAGTCCACTCCAGGTGAGTAATGCCGTCGTATTTTATCCATCCCATCACGGTGAAAGTGATCCCCACCAGTCCCAAAAACACACCTGAAAAGAGCAAAGTGGCGCCTGCTTTATCCCCATCTGACACCAGGACGTCGGATCTGTTTGGCTGATAAGGAGTGACAGAAAAGACACTCAAGGAGAAATCTTCTGCATTGCTGTTGTTCTGCTCCATTACTGAGTACAGTGTATCTTCTGCCTCAAGAGAAAGGGGGCTTGTAAGGGCCTTGGCAGAACATTTAAAGTCGAAGGTTCAGGTTAGTTATACAAGAACTTTGTGTGTATGGTTAACAGAGTCCATCATGTGAAAGAATAAACTTTGCTTAGAAGAATAAAGGTCTGGGAAGCGAAGCCTGAAGTGATCACTAAACATTTCTTGAATTACCACCATCGCTTCCGAAATGGCTTCACCCTTGCATGGCTGCTTATCGCTCTGTTTATCCTCTTCTTTAATTTGGCACCCACTGATACTTCCTTGCTGTGCCCATGCCAGATGGGAGAGGAAGGAAGCTACAGCCACCGCAGCTTTTCCTAGGCCCCCTGCCAGCTGATGCATCCAACATATGGACAGCATACGTTTAGTCAACAGCAGCGCGGTGACTATCGCTCTCCTTGGGCCACCAGTCCAGCAACTCAGATCTGCAGGAAAATGCATGGCCATTGCTGGGAGTGCTTGGCAGTGCTCTGAAGCGTGACGTTTATAGCCACTCCTGGACCTCTGTGACAGCTTGTTCTGCAGTCCAGAGTTTCAGTGGTTTAAAAAATATCAAAGTAGGCTTTCTGATATTTTGCCAAGGGTGAGTGGTGGGTGGGTGGGAGGGAGTGTAAACGGCAACAGGGTGGTGAGTGCTGAACAGCCTGGGAGAGCTGCTGGTTGTTTAAAAAAAGTTTTTTCAAGTCAGCCAAAGCTTTCCAGCTGTTTGAAGGTGGCATAATTGCTCTGTAATTTCCCCTCAATTGTGGACATTTTTTGTTGTGGGATCTCCACCCCTTCCTCAAAGTTTATACTGAATAAAGCCCACATATCCTGGATAGTGCACCACTGCAGGAATGAGAAAGCATGTTAGCCTGGTAAAGTGAGGGATCTTATCCTGTACTCAGGAGCACCTAGGATTTTTGTTTTTACATCACAATAAATTGTTCTGTTGAACATATGCCACATGTACTAAACAGACCAGTTAATTGAATGTTGAGATTTTCTGTTTCCTAACAGTTTCAGACTAAAATAATTGCTGTCTGAGGGTTCTGGTAGAACATCTTTGTATAATTTCTTAAGGAGGAAAAATCTCCAAATACTCGACCTGTTTTGACTAGAGTGGCAGGGGAGTACATACAGAACAGAGCTTACTCCTCAGGTGGCAGAACGTATAATGCTATTTCCTGCTACCAGCAGCTCTGGGCAAGCAAGCTTATCCTGAGATTTATAAGATAAAAATAGCTCTAGAACTAGAAAACTGCTAGTTTCAGACTGCTGCTTCAAAATCAGTAAAGGTGCCTTTAGCATACTATGTGTTCATATCGCACAGTGTGACAGCAGCTCACTCCTGAAATGGGCTGCTCACCGAATTCGGCGTCTTCAGAACTGATGCTGAATGCAATTGCAGATGTGTCTTTCTCATTTGTTAGCAGATAGACCTTGGGGAATATTAGTGCTGGACTCCTTTAAAAAACGCCTGGGAAGTTTCCAAATTCAGTATTACGTCTTTTCTATTACCGAGGGTGCCAACAAATTTTCTGACAGATACACTCACGATCAGCCCTTCCCCCAGCACCAAGTCCAGTCAGGACTCTGCACCATTTGAGCAAAGTGTTAGGGCTTGCAATGCAATGGTTTCATATGATGACAACTAAATCAGAAAGTGCTGAAATACTAGATAAGCTGTACTTGTATTGGTAATTACAGCTAAAACCTAAGTCACGGTTAAGCTTTATTTGGTCCACTTGATGGAACGAACTGCTCTCTGCAAGTCATACCATGATTCATTCTTGTTGCTGTTTGCTGAATCTTCCAGGCTTTCCAACATCCTTTTAAAAGCAGCTTTATATCCTAACAGCTGTCTAACTAATGGTATATACAGGTGTAGTGTCACCTTCCTCCTCTAGTTCATTGAAGAACTCTGCAACTGCCATGTGCAACAGGATTATGCTGGAACACGTCCTTGGGTCCTACGCAATGGTCCTTAGGTTCTGGCTGGAGTCAGAGTTTTCCAAGTTGGGTGTTGCATCATCCCATGGCTGACTCCCTTTGCCTCTGGCCTAGGACGTGACTTTATGGCTGTTAAGTGCACAGTAGAGCTGGAGAATACAGGTGGTTCCTTCCAAGGCTACTTGTCACTTGAACTTTGAAAATGAGATAGAAAAAACTTTCTGTTTGGCGCAGTAGGATCTAAACTAAAATTACACCTTTCCCTGTAAACTGTCCCCTCTTTGTAAGACACAATTTCTTCTAAGCCTGCCCACATTTCTCCCGTTATTTCCCCAGACAGTGGCAATGCTGCATTCGGGCAGCTGTCAAGATCATAAGAGATTACCAGATCACATTGATTTTTTAAAGCAAGTACTTTCCTTTGCCAAGTAAATGTATGTTCTGGGAACTCACTTACTTACTTGCACCCTTTCTACGTGGAATAACTCCTGAATAAATGAAAACAGTTTTGTGAAAGCTAAGGAACTGATCAGAGTGGGTTTTTCCAGGATGGGTACTGTTTTCAGATCTCACTACAGTTTTGTTCCTATCTGTTTCAGAAACATTGACCCTGAGCACAAACATTGCTTTGCTTTCCTCTACACAATTTTCTGTCACCAATGCAGACTTCCCATGCGGCGCTTGCTGCTGGAAGCAGGTTTCCTGTAATGTTCTGCACCTCCTCAGTTCTCTAACCAGTTTCAAGACTCATCCTAGCAAATGCTGACAGGCCTTCACTTAATGCTTTTTCCTCTCCTTCTGCTATTAATTTTTAGAGTTGTTCACATTATCAGCCTGTTGTAGTGAGGTTTTATTTACTTACATGCCTGTAACATAGTCAGGGAGCTAGTCACAGAACATGCAAAAGATGTCGTGTAAAAGAAAATTATACCATGGGGTTGCACATTGACTGGCCTTAAAAAGAGTAGGTACCAAGTATCACTCCATAACAAAACATTCAATTGTGGGGAGACTAAGGAGCTGGTGATTTGACTAAGAGAGACTTTTTCCTAGAGAAAGGTGACTATACACAGCATCTTTAGTGGAAAACATGAACTACGCGTGTAAGAGCAGTACCTAAAAAACCACCATGAGTGCACCCAGCAGCCCTGTACTACTGCACTGCCAGCCTCAAAGAGTAAATAAGCTGCAAGGAGCAGGTTCAGCCAGCTGCCCACAACTGCATCTGCCTGCAAGGTGGTTTTATATGCTCCCAGGGAATGTTGTCTTGTCAGCAGGCACACCAAAATTGAAGGTATTTCCATACCTAATTATCCAGGTACCAGCATGTGTGATAGAGGGAGGAGCACAGATCTTCATGAAGACTGACACATTCTCTGCAGAAATGTGGAGGTATTGACAAAAATGTCTGCCTCAACACAGAAATGTCCCATGAGCCATGAGTCTGAAGAAGTAGGATGAAAAAGAGATAGATGGATACAGAGCTTCCAACCACAAAGGGTAAGGACAGGGTCAGTGCAGTCCAGCAAGCGCTACTGCCCTAAAAACGTAACATCATTGCAGGGATCTGTGCAATCTCAGTTTTTCAGACAAGTTAGCTTTCAAATTTTTTTTAGCTGCTGGTGATGCAGGAAGAAAGTCTTCTCCTAGAGAAGAGGCATCCATTTGTATTTTCATGAATCCTTCTCATATCCAAAGGATTGCAGTGTTGCAGTTAGAAGGAGAGCAATGTCAGTGCAGGTGGCAAGGAAGAGAGACCTTAACTTCACCTACAGGGGATAAGCAATCTTTACCTCCCACTTTGCCTGTTTAAATAAGTGTGAATCAGTAACCAACTTGATTTGCTCCCTAGCATTCATATGTCAAGCACTTAAGCTAACCTTAGGGCAGAAAGGGGGTTATAGCACCATTAGTGTGACAGTAAAGTATCTCACTTCCTCAATAAAAATGCTATTCCGTATTATTTTAAGCTACTTTTATAGTTTTACAAGGTGTTGCTTCCTTTCTAATACAGACACTTCACCCCTACTCCCCACACCAAAACCTCCTCCCACTAATGCTGTTCACCCAGTGGTAGCCTTCAGTGGTGGAGGCAGATCTGCTCGCCTCTTACTCACAGTTTCTGACCTTGCTGAAACAGATTTTGACAACACGGTAAGCAAATAATGTTGCCCTGGCTATGTTAGCTCTCTCAGTGCTGAGCAGCTTCTAGCAATGCAGCCAGCACATCCACTGAGTTTTCAAGGAATGATTCTCCAAGTCAAAAATAGAAAATGCTGACACAGCTGTACATTAAACTATTTCCTAAGCACCTTCTCAAAATGATACAGAGAGAAATTCTGTTTTCAATCCTCATTTTCAGAGGTAACACCTGCCCTTCCAAGGAAATTCAGGTGCTGACTCTGAAGAGCCAGGTCAGCAGCTTTCTAAAGCATGCTTTCTGTGAAGGCTGCTTTTTTAGAAACAGTGATCCACACTGGAGACTCTGCCTTAGGACATCAAAACACAATAACCTTGGAAAAAACCAAGACCATCTTTCCGTTCCAGAGGACTCAGGTCAGAGTCAACATATTCTACTTGATTTGCCTGGTCTCTTGGGTACATCTTGGGAATAACTGATTGAGCAAATTGCAGGCAGCACAAAAGGTTAACACCTTTACGGCTTTACAGTTAGCAATCAGACAGGACTTTTTTTTTTTTTTTTAAAGATGGTGACATATTTCAAGATTTATTTGTTTAGAGTAAATGCTTTTTTAATGTTTAACCTTTTCAGCAAATGAGTGTTCATTTGTAATTCAAACAGCAGAACAAAGCCAACATGGGTCTTTGTTTGCCTGGGACCTTTTAGGTAAAATACCCCAGCTTCTGCACTTGTTATACAACGGCATGACAAATCCAGAGAAAGAGATAAGCTCCTTCAACATGCGCAAGGCTTTGTACGCATGAATCATGCAGGGCAGTGGGCACCACTGTTAAAAATCAGGTTAGAAACAAAAGCTTTAGGAAAAAATAATCAAAAATATGGTAAATCATAGCTTATTACACGAGGCATTCAAGCAACAGCATCCTTCACAAACTCACTAGGTAAAAAAACTCTTAAGAGAAAAGAGGATAAAATGCCTGCTGGCTTTTATGGATCCCCTTTCCTCATACAGACATTTCCCATGGCTGAGTCATGCCATTTTAATCAGCTCCCACATACTAAATCCCTCTCTGTGCTGTGTTTGCTCATTACTCTGCATGCATAAGTCCCTCAGCTCCATTGCTGGCTAAATACACCTCCCTCACTGACGGGTTTGGTTTCGGAGCTGCCCTAGCATGACTGACAGAACAATGCAGAGGTGGAAATAAACGACCAAATGCAGGAGCTCCTGAACATCTCTCCGAAGAACTCTGCAGGCGAGAGGCATGTTCACAGAAAGATGACACGAGACAATCACCCTTCCCCAGGCACAGCAGGGAACTTGAGTGCTTAATTCAAAGCTTGGCAATCGGTTACATCCAGGTTCCCCGGAACAGCATGGCAGAAGACAAGCTGAGGCGTAGCTGAGGTCCCAGAGCATGCAGGTGTTCAGACACTCAGCTCAACAGGACAGAGATTGCTCTTGCAAGATGTTTTAATGCTTCTAAGTTTACCATGCTGAACCAAGCCCAAAGTAGCTCTGCCAACTTCTGTTTCTGGGTATAGAATCAGGTCTGTTTTTCCCAAACAGGGCTCAAAGCAAGTCATAAAGCATCAAAGGTCAGCAGCAATTAGTTCCTGCTAATTATCCTTACCTACTACAAGCAAATCCTTCAGTTCAGAAATGGGTGCAAACAGGCATAAAATAAAACTAGAGCCTGTTGTCACTCCATCCTGAAGGCGGGCAGCTGCCGCTAACTTAGGGGCTGCAGAGGGATAGAGGAGGTGACAGAGCTGTATTTCTGAAGGGTCTGTCACAGGCTCTGTCAGTTAAAAACAACTGCTGCACGTGCTTCCACGAAACTGCCTCTCTTGCATTTGCTGATAAGTAACGCCTGCACCCGGAAGATACCACTGCTGCGTGGCGCGCACCCTCGCAAAACAAGCCCGCCTTGTATAAATGGTGAACGATGACATGTAACAGTAGTATAATCCCCCTGAAATCAGCCGCTACCACAGCTAAACTGTTAGCCTATTAACTGTCCTCCGTGTTGCTTTAGTGCTTTTAACTGCTGGCTAAAACTGATTTTCATACGGATTATACTTACATAAGGACTAGAAAGGGTCTAAATTAAGCTATGGAGTGTTTGTTACCAGGCAGACCAAAAAGTAACTATTTAAGTTCTCCATAATGTATTTGGTCCTGATCTTAAGCACCCCTATTTGTGATGCTCTCAGTGTACATATAAAGTCAATAACTTCTCAAACAAGTATTTTCCACAAAAGTCATACAAAAATAGAAATAAAAACACTTCTTAATTATTTCTTTTTTGAAGCTCCAAACAGATTTAATTAAAATAAGCAAAAAAAGTTGGTCTCTACTTAGCGCCTCCATTATATAAAGAACAACTAAAAATAGAAACTGAAGCTGTAACAGAACAAGATGAGCATTTAACATTCTTGCAGTGAACTGAATCCCTTCAGACTACTTGCTCAGAAGCCCAGCATTATCTAATATTTCTTGAAACCCAAATTAATCATTTATGCTTTTTGATGAAAAATTAGACACAGTCAACATTATTGCTTTTATTACAAAATGTAAATAAATTCAAAAATTGTTAATCTGAGTGTACAATTTAATTTAAAAATGAAGTCTAACTGACAGTCCTCTATGAGCTTGTGTCAGATGTGGCTAAGGAAACAGACGAAGAAGATGATGGAGAATATTCATTATTTGTTACTGATGGTTTTTCTTCATATTTTGGAGGTGATTCAGAAGAGAAGTACAGCACTGGTAAAATATCTGAAGGTGAGCTGCTTCCAGAAATTGTATATATGGTTTCATAGTCTCTAACAGCAACTGCTCTTTCATCACCTGCAAGCTGTGCTCTGTAAAACACAAAACTGTGTATTAGCATAATTCATTTCTCTGCAGTGAGTGAAATTCTACTTGACTTACATAAACACACATGTATGCATACACTCCTTAAAAATCCCTAAAGCAAAGAACTTGCATAAGCATTAGGATTTCATTCTGTGGACTACATTATGACTCACATGAAAATTCTATTACTTCAAAGGGTAAGGGCAAACAAGCTGCCTTCTAACCTTTCATATCACCAGTCACAGCCTGGCTTATGGGTATTAGCTGCTTCTGGCAGGGCTATCTCACAATCTTATTAAATCTTCTTACGATCCTTAGTTCCTAATGCATCTTCCGTTTTGTAGTCTACCACACACTGTCCCCTTCCCTTGTGAAAGACAGTTATTAGACTTAGAATTGCATCACAAAAATCACAATCCTTAACCATTTGAGATCTTACATGAAAGGCAACTTGAAACTTTTATTAAGCTTTCCAGCAATGCATGACAGGCACAATGAGTAGCATTCCTGCTCAGAGCCGGACAAACTGAAGCAACTGGACATGACCAGACTGCTAAGTTCCCAGTGACAGTAAGGGAGGGCAGCCAAATATTCACTGCCCTCCCCAATCATCATCACTGGATCCTAATTGGTTGCACCTGCATGGTTCTGGTACCCTGCTCATCTCATGCTAGGGCTGGCCCTTAGCATATTGCTTCAGATGCTTTCCAAGGAAAGGGAAGAACTCCTCATTCCTCGTGACTTGCTCATTGCCTTTGTGCAACACCTGTACCACTACCAGTACTGTGTGAGGGGCAGGAATACCGAGCACAGCCACCTCATCTTCATTGCTGTTACTGATGTGTGAGGGTGTGTAAAAGAGAGAGAACATACTACAAGACAAATGCTGAAGTGCTATATAACAGACTGCAGGAAAAAAACCCACCACTCCTGGGGTCAGATCATGACTCAACTTCCTACAAGCTCTCTCATCCAGCACAGTCTCAACCACAGCACTTACTGACAGAACACGGAGCAATGGACTGAAGAGGCAAATCACCTAGTAACCACCCATGTAAGAAATGGGTACTCCCTTCTAGCTTTGGGATCTTCAACCGTGACACTATGTTAGCAGGAACAAAGCCACTGCTTCTCCCACATGAAAGGGCTTGGGAACCAACTTGCACTAGTCAAGATGCTGTGGTTGCTATCAAGTGCTGAGCCACTGGAGAGCGTGATCGAATGAAATACCCTGACGTGGTTATCAACTCACAGGGTCTCTGTGAGGACCCTGGGGAGCATGGAAGGGCAACAGCTAGAGCACCCCCAGCCACAGAACACCAAAACAGGTCAGGGTGTCTGCATCCAAGGTTGAGGTGTTTTGTCCACTTCACCAGAAACTGCCCCAACAAGCTGGGCTGCAACCTGCCTCTTTATGTAAATACATTCACAAGAGAGAGAAGTCCAGATAGGCAATCAATGACGACTGAGCAGATGGGATCACCCACAAAGTTTGGAGCACCAGAACTGGATATTCGTGGGTTGAGGCAGTTGATCCAGCTGCAGGTGATTTTGTAGGTGAATGGGTAAAGGAAAGTGGGGTCACCTGGTATGTGCACCAGCAGGGAAAGCCCACAAGAAGTCTGAGGAACTAGCTTTTTTGCCACCCCCCGCCTTTTTGTTTTCTGTTTTTCAGTGCAGGATGTGCTGCTTGCTTTCTTTCACACCCTTTTATAAACAACACATTTTACCCAGCGCATGGGCAGGCAGCCCACATCTGAACTCAGGGCCTGAAATTACTTGGTAGAGAGACTTGCAGCCCTCAGTTTTGTGCATTGTACTTTTACAGACAGGTGGTACAAGAGTCGCTCTGTCTCTCAGCTGCTTGTAAGTTGTATGTTCCCATATTCCTCCCAGTTATTCACTCCAGCCTGGTCTTCTAAGTGCATGTAGAGGGAAATGGTTTTTTGAGGGTGCTCTTGGACCATATTGGAATTGGCTGTCTCAGAGCTACCAGAGGTCCAGGTTCACACTCAGGGCAAGTCATTTCTCCACACACATCCATTTGCTTTGTATGTACATCTGGGACCTACATGCCAGAAGGGAGTTGCAGTGCATGCTGGAGCGGTAGCACAGACAGGCTTAGGGTGGTGCCTAACTCCGGGACTAGCAGCAGCTGGTACGAAACACCTTCCAGCTGTGGATGCCTTCACCCAGCCCAATAAGAACACAGAGTCTTCACGTACATTCCTTCTTTCAGCAGCAGGAGTTCAGTTTCTCTCCTGCTTGCTCAGTGTCCTTTGACTGCAGTAGTATAGCTCTGAGAGCTGATACATTTTGTCTGCAATCTGAGAACATACTGACTTTTATACTTAACAAAATAAAATGTTTCTTCACACAACAATTTGCGCCTAGTCATGACAGCCACTGCTCTCTGGAAAGCACTTCTGCTTGATCAACCCTGACATCTTCTCATCCCTGCATCTACCCTTGTCATCCTGAATTGGCAGATGTTTTAGGGCACTGAGTAATCACAGATTCTCATCAGCTTTGTACAAAAAGTACTCTCTTCAAAACAATTCAGGTGGAGAAACAGCAGACTGAATGAATTGTGTGTGTAGCTAAGGTTTATTAGGCATTGAATCCCTCAGGACAAGTCACCAACCTCAAGCTGGACTTCAGTCAGTGGGAGCCAAACACTGAGTGTCTCCCTTCCCTAGGTGGTATGCACACGATCATTTGGTGGGGGCGGGGTGAGCAGGGAGAGGATTCCCACTGCTACCAGAAAGCATTGCACTAGTAGAAAGGAAGAGTGAGTAGGGTTTATGAAGAGAGGTGTTTATTCTATTAAAATTATTAATTAAATAAGTTAAATTAAAAAAGTGATTTTGAGAAAAGGCAGAAGGACAATCTGGCTCATGGTAATAGCAACAAAAAAGAGGCATCTGCTGTCTCCAACAAAGATGGGGAGAAAATATCTGGAGGATGGCACTAGGAAATGGAAGACAATATAAGGAGTTGTTGATGGTGACTCACTAGAGAACAGAGTGCCTCGCACAGTGGGTCTGAGCCTCAGGAATCCACCAGGTACACTTCAAAGGCTGACTGAAAAACCACAGACATGGCTGCACACAGCGTGGTAACAGGAATAAGCACCATTGCGAACACAAGTATCCTCCTCTTGTGGCATTTAGGTCTTTGAGCAGGAAGAGGGTTCGTGCTTGCTTGCTTCAAAAGGAAGATTAGCACTGGAGTTTTGAAGAAGTACTGACATCAGGCACACAGCTGGTCACAGCACGCACTGCCTAATGTGAGTGGAGAAGTCTGGAGTATGTGGAAAGCTATCAAAGCAATGGCCCAACAACTACTATGACTGGACAATGGCAGGCAGGCTGGGGCTCCTGCTGCAGTGATGGTGCTTACCATGCTTAGGACATAGTGCTGGAAATTAAGCCAGCAATGAAAAAGTCCCGCACTACCTACTGACTCACAGATCAAAACCAAGCTGACATAGGACCTTCCAAAAGGTAAAGCCAAGACAATTCTGGATCATTAACGGCCTGAAAATAAGTTGTGGGCTTTAGGCATATGGCATCTAGCTCTCCTGGCCAGATCTAGTTCTGGCTCCTAGTATGCGTGCCTTGCAGTGACAGTCTTTCAAGTTAGCAGCCACTGGTGGTAACCCACAGGGAATAAATAACCCTGCAAGTTCTTGCAGTGCAGACAACTCCTAGTCAGTTGGCAGCTCTCGCTCCCTCAGCTTGGTGGTGGTAGCATCTAGCAAAACAGCTGTACTCAATGCATGGAAGAGAGGCTGCATGGGTAAGGCACAACATCTTGAAATGAAGTTGGTATTGCAACCTCCCTTTTAAGCTCCCTGGAGCCTCCAGCTCTTCTCCTGCAATATTAAGGTACTCTTTTATCTTGACACACTGCCACAGCAAGAACAAGACAGACCAGCACAGCAGTTCTCACTTCCTCAGGGCAGTGAGATAAGGGTCACAGGAAGAAAAGAACACACTAAAGTGGGGTTCCCAGTGTCACAGGGCCTGTGGATAGGTGTTATTAAGGGCTCGCTGCATGGGTTCTACGGAGGCTTCCTAAAATCCGTCAGTGTGGATAGCACGCCACTGGGGCAAAGCTGTCAGGAGCACCTTCTCTTGGACAATCTGTGGAAGACATCTAATCTAAATATATTTAAGTAAGGCCATTGATTTAAGGCTTTGTTTTCACTTCAGAAGTTCTTTTCAGTCATAATAAACTGGCAAGAATTTAACTCTCATGAAGGACACACTGCGGTTTTTGATTCCCTTTTATACCAGGATATTTTAATGCCATTTCAAGTAAGTGATCTGAAGTCAAGTGATGCACTACAAAACTTTGTAGTGCCTAGCAGAGAGTTGATTCACAGCTATTATTTGAGAACACTGATACCTTGAGAAACATCTCAGATTTCTGAAGACAGAGATGAAAACAGTCTTACCCATCGCTGAAGATAGAATGGTATGGTGGAGGATTTTCACTTGTAGGCAAACCACCTGACATAAGACAACGTGTTACAGTTGGTGACACAGGGTCAGCAAAATAAGGAGGTGGTGGAGGTGGGAATACCATTACAGCATCACCTAGGGAAAAAACCACCAATTACTACCTCTGAAAAACTAAGCACCACTGTTTATTCTAATTGCATGGTAGAGTATTTCCTGTCTTTGGAATTAAAGTGTTCGTACTTGTCTACCTTTTAAGAGAAAGTGCAATGATCGTAGAATCATAGAACAGTTTTGATTGGAAGAGACTTGATCCCACATACAGAACTGTTACATTTTGGGCTGTTACAGTAAATTGGAGGTACATTCAAAACAAACACTATCCAAAAATACAGATGCAGCATGTTCAGAAATGGAAGATTTCATTTAGAATATACAGCTGGGGAGGGGGAGTGTTCCATCTAGCTAAGAGACACAAACCCCTTCACTGTTGGCTGTCTTCAGAAACTGGAAGTGTAAAGCACACAGTTACTGTTGGTTCACTTTAAGGGTAGGCAAGTATTTAGTTTTTCCTCACTTATCTAAAATAGGGCTGTTTGTTTCTCCACATCTACTGCAGTGTTATAACAGAACAGGCATTATCCAAGGCATTAATGGTTCTGACAACTGATTTTGTGTGCCTTGACAATTTCCCTACTAAATTACTCATTTAGTGAAGGCACACTACTAACATTAGCACCATGACACTACTGATACATAATTCACTATTAAGTGTACTGTGCAGAATATCTGTCAATTTCAACTTTGTGATGGAGGAGTTTCAAATTTATTTTTTAAACAGAAAGTTTGGTCACTGAGCTTGCATAATTTATATAAACATTCACAGCTGCCTGGCACCTTTTTTCCTTTGTAATTTGTGTGCAGGGACAGGCCAGGGAGTATCACAAAATGTCGAGTGAGGTGGGGGGTGTTTTCTAGCTGAGTCACCACTGCTCCAGAACGTCGCTACACCAACCAGACCTCAGCCTTCAGCCTTTCAGTTTTACTTTTCCTGATGGAAGTATAAAAGGAATTCATTAATTTTACTTTCTCGTCTTTAAAGACAATCTGAATGCCTTTCTACAACCCTCTGATTTATCCTGGTAGCTGGAAAACTGACTTAAACCCTCATGTCTTCTGCGGGTCATGAGGTTACAGGTCTGTACGTGGTTTGACAGGTAGAAGGAAAAAAGTTTTGCATAATGAATTTCATGTCCAGTCAAGCGATACTATGATTGACTCATTAGTCCTTTCTGAGAGCTAGAGAGTTACCAGAATCATCTACGCATAGAATGTATTCATGGGGTATTAAAAGTAGTGGTATATGCAGGGGAGCATTCCCTGCTAACACACCACATTTACTCAGATTACTTCTGTTACAACTAACAGAAGCGTTTTGCAATTACACCTCTGACTGATGGAAGACACAACCATAATTTTAAAAAAAAACCACAATACATTACTTATGAATTAGATTCTCCTGTTTAAGGGGTCAGAGGTCAAGACTAAAATAAATCTTAAATATAGTCACAGAAGTCATTAGACCTGTGATTTGCAGTGTCAGCTACACCCTTTGGGAAAGGAAGTAGGATTGGACTCATTTGTGTCAGATTATGCGGCTTCTTCTGCACAGACAGTCAGACCTTTCTTTTTAGCCCAAAGAGGAGTTTTTGTCCTTGAGAGAAACGTAACTGAACTGGCCATACAGAAAACATGAGACAAAGCAACATTTTTCTGTTTCGGCTGGTCTGATATGCCAGAACCGACATGCTTAGAGCTCAAAGGAGTAATATTCAGAGGTAAATCACTACTGGAAAAAAAAACCCTACTAAGTCTGAAATGTAAAGTTCATACGTTATTTACCCACCTACTGTAACCTGAAAAGATTCAGGGCTCTGAGGAAGTTCTTCACTTTCGCAGGATTCTTGGTTGAGATTTAAGTTTTGTTTCTTTTTAACATGAGCTATCACGAAGAAACACAACCCAGTGAGCACAATCAAAGGTCCCATGATTTGAAGAGACAGGAATCCACAGCCCTGGAGGTCCACATCAGAATTGCTGGTGTGGTTTTGCTGTATGCTGTGCCAGCTGGGGCTGCAGCCAGGAACCCAAATGCCCAGGATGCTAATTAGCATTCCACTAGTTAAAAACAGGAACCCAAATATGAGAAACTGGGCAAACTGACAGCTCCCGCGACAAAAAACAAGGCTGTACACCTGCTCATTTTGCAATTGTCTTTGTCTTATATACAGCCTGGCCCTTGATCGTGCCAGTAAAACACAAACCAGTCCAGTTACAGCCAGCACGGGCCCAGCAGCCTTAAGGACCTCATTACAGTCACTGAAGGTTCCAGATGGGCATGACTGGAGAATAAAGACTGAAAGCAGGAATCCAGCGCAGAGCAACACAGCTCCAAAAACAAAAAGGAAAAAAATAAGTTTCCCATGTTGGCCATTATTTCCTTCACCTCCTGGTGCAGAAACAGCCACCGGATACATTACAGCAGAATGTCCTCAAGAAGAAGAGCTGGTTTTTTGTTTTTGTTTTTGGTTTTGTTTTGTTTTTTCCTGTTAGCATTAAGTGGCAGAAAACTACAGTAGATCTGTGAACATAAAAATACAGGAATCAAAAGAAGAAAAAAAACCTGGGACTAGCTACATTGTAGTATTTACTCCTGCATTTCCTAATCAGCCTATACTGTACACTCTTGGCGTACCTTCTGGTTTGTATTACCTCCATTATGGATTAAAGCGCCTAATCAAGTATGCTGCTGTTGAATGCCAATGAAAAGATAGAACTTGCTTGACAGACTAAAAACAACCGTACTTGCTGTTACATCGATAAATGAATTGTTTCTTCAGATACACAGTCTTATGATTAAGAGGACATTATTTTCAAGGCTGAATCCTGGGAATTGGGGCAGGCTAGCTTTCCCCTTGAAAAAAGAAAGCTAGGGGAAATTTCTGTAGCGAATGGCAGGAAATGACAGCTCTTGAGAGCAAGAACCTTAACGCAAACAAGTACTGACAACTATTGGACTTTTTACCAAGCAAATCTTCCAATACATACCTTTTAAAAGCATACAAATCTTGCTTCTCCTTTCACAGGCAACAAAGACTGTTTTGTTTCCCTCCTTAAATCAGCTTCCTGTCCTATACAGCTGCAAGAGCAAGTACACAGAAGATTTTTGGTTCTGTTCTGAAAAGAAAAAAAGAAAAAAGCCATACTAAAGACCACGTACCTCAAGTCTCACTGCTTCCATAGTTAGAGTTGGTAAGCATACTGCTCACACATCCTTTGAACTTCCCCTACTCCTGAATCCTTTGTCCATAATCCAAGAGAGCTTTAAAAAGAAATACAAGAAAGGTGGCTCCCAGAGGGCTTCTGAGCCCACAGGTGTCTAGATGCAGAAGTAAAACAGAAGAAAACAGAACCTAGTGCTGAGGCCAGTAACAATCCATATGGTAGTATGAATGACAAGTCTGCTGGATGTGGACAAACTGGGACAGGGAAAGCCTGACTAAAAGTTAGGACAGACTGCCATTCAGTGAGCTCTAGGAAAAAAAAAAGAAAAAATTTCTGCCATTGCCCACAATTTCTGCCTGCACTCCATACCACAGTGACTAGCAACCACAGAGATCTTGGTCCAAGCGGTTACCATCCATCGAAAGCCAACCCAAAACCCATGGGAATTTCAGGCTATGGAAAATAACAAGTTTGGATGGACCATGAGAAAGCTGTCCCCTACCAAGTCTAGGAGGTACTTATGTGCTTATGTGCTTATATCACAGTGTTTTAACACTGCCATCTTCCCCTCACCAGCAGTCTCCCACGACAGAGAACTTCACCTATGACTTGGATGTATCAGGAAGGATATATAGGGACTGGAGGAGCTTGTGACAGACAGCAGCAGGGAATTGGCTTAGTTACTCCTGTTTGTTAGTTAACCTTCAGCCTTTCCTCTACCAGCTTTCACTGCCCTGCCACTAATTCAGATGACCTGAAGCTAAAAGTCAAGGTAGATTGACTCCTCCTTACATGTGCCTCAACAACAGTTATTCCACAAGAAAAACAAAATATTACGTGATTTCTGGAAGCAAACTGCTGAACATGTGTCAGCCACAACAACCTTTGTGTCACTCCCCAGCAACTGCAGTGCTCCACTGGGATGAAAACAAAACACAAACATAAAACGCACTAGTCACTCAAACACATAGTTATCTGTCTGCAACGCAAGCCAACCTATCGTGTCACTTAGCCACTTGAAAAGTAGGACCCAATCAAAGAATCGGCTAAGCAGATACATGAATGATGAAGTTAGTAGATATTTTTACAGCCCCCCAGCAGCACGGCAGAAGGCAGAGAGCAGCATGCAGGTACAAGGCACAATAAGCACAAGAGCCAACATGCAAGGGAACAGGCTGCACCACAAAGCAAGAAGGCCACTGCAGAAAGCAACAAAGTCTCCCATCTGGCCATCTCGAATAGCAAAACTGAGGGACCTCCCTTAATGCATCCCACTACTGTGGTCAGTTAATTCATAAACTATGTCTGCTGTGTTTCTTCACTGTTCTGAATTCAGTCTATCCCTCCACTAAGATTTGTTCCAAAAACTGCTAACAGGCTCCCTTGGTAGAAAAGTCACAGCTTCACTCTGGAAAAAAAATGGTTATAAAGCACTAAAGATAAGACAGCATCTCACAAAAAAAAAATTAAAGAAATTCTGATAGATTTCAAACTGAAGACCTTTAACCAAGAACACTTTAAATCCTGCATGAGCTGAGTCAGTTTGAAGGCTCTCCTTCTGACCAGAAGAAACAGATTAGGTTGGTCACTCCTCCTTCCTCGATGTCACTGGTCTTTCCTACACTAATAAAATTGTTTCCCATAACTGCACATGCTACTTCATGTCTAGAAATCTTCCCCATTTTCATAACTGATCTGAGGTGGGTCAGATTACTGACCTACCAATAAATGCACAAAACTGAGTAAAGGGCCCTGAAATTAAAAAAAAAAAAAAAACCAACCCCATCAAAGTCCAGTTTCAGACACAGCTGTCTTATTTTTCTGCTGAGGCATATTAACCATTGTAAAAGCAATACACTATAATTAGAGAGAACTTTGAATCTTTTTTTCGCAGTTCCCTCTAGGGAAGAAAACATGGACATAAGTACAAGTAAATTAGGACAAAAGGAAATAATGTGAAGGGAAAAAAAAATAATTCAAATGTTTGGCCCTTAAAAAGAAAAACGTAGAGATTTGTTCTCATTAGTCCAAAACTGTGCCTGCTTCTCTTCCACCAATCTTGTTGTTATGAGATTAAGTTAAAACACACATTAGAAATGAAGCATGTGCATATTTTCTTAATTCTTTCAGGCCACAAAAGAAGGAACATTCAGAACAGTCTGTTGTGGCTTTGAAGATGAAAGCCACAGAATTTACGCTGCAAAATCCCAGGGAGAACTAATGTTCATTTATGCTACCACCAAATTTTAATAGAAAACCCAATGCAAGATTAAGCTTTATTTCTTGCATTTCAAGAAAAAGTCTCTAAAGAAAGAAGCAAGCCTTGTACCAGCTATGTTCTTGAAATACTATTAGATCTGCTATCTCCATAGGCATATTAACATAAGGGAATTTTCCCTTCATATTGACCCCAAGTCTGAGAGCAGACATGGAAATACCAGGTCAGAAACTGCTAGAACAAAACTGAGTAGTGTGGAGGCAGTTAAGTACGAGTGAAGGGGGAATTGGAATCATGGCTTGTAAAGGAAGTCTGGTTATGAGCTTAACTTAAATGATATAGTGCTTTACCCTTTCGTAAATCTGGCCCACGCCAGGTGTATAGAACAGGAAATAACATCACAATTTCTTGCAATTTTTCTGTGTAACACTTGTATTACAGCTTTCACATTATGGACAACTCCAAGGATTTTGAAAGTTTTAATGATGAAAGTGGGACTTTTCGCTTTCTGTTTGAATCTTTGGAGTTCATATTGTCCAAGATTTCCATGGCAAACACCAGGGCTATAAATTTACTCCCCCTTACTCATATGAAATTTGATAGCCTCATGCAGTCATACGAATTCAGGAACTGAGGAATAAAAGAAAAAAACATTGGAAGAATTAGAACACTGCTGTTTCTCTGTTTTATGTTTCCCAGAGCAGGCCCTGTTCCTGCTCTTCCATTTGCAAAACACCCAAATCATGTCATGCAGAAGATCAGGCCTAGTCTGTGTTGTTGTTTCAAGAACTACAATACCCTGTCAGTTGTAGTCCACAACAGAAAACCCATTAGAAGTCACAAGCCACCCTTTCAAAGAGTTTTCCATTTAAGTGTTTTCATCCACACTTCCAGTTTTTGAACTTCTACTGGGAAGTTGCCACTGCCATTGTGGTTTTTTTTTTATTTTTTATTTTTTATTTGCAAGTTTCAGATTAAACCATGACTCCTGACAGGAAAAGCTACCTGGAAAGAAAAGTCCTCTCAACTTTATTCAGTTTACCTTCCATGTCAAAAGATAAATGGCTTTCTACTTCCCCTCACTCCCTCTATCTAATTTCCTCCTCCATTCACATCTGCCTCTGTACCCATGCCATTTGCTGTTATCACAACACAGTTTTCCCCCCTGGATAGCACTCTTAACTTGATCTTCAGCAGAAGCACCCACCCATGAGCACAGCTGGTTAAACTAAAGTAAATCCAAGTTTGCTACCTTCATCCCCACACTCTTTCCTCCCCATGGTGTTTTTAATAATTTATATGAAGAGCTAGGGGGAAATGCCTGACAGGATGTACTTTCAGTTTTCTACTTTCAAGCAACATTAAGACTACAAACACTAACAAGTTTGAGATGCCAAATATATCCAATTTGACCTCTTATGCATGCAGTCTCCAGTTAGTGCCTGACAGGGCTCTCATCTCACAGAGCATAAGACTCTCATATCCCAGAAGAAGGATTTCCAAAATTTAGAATCTGCGTGAAAAGATCCCTAAGCAGTGAGCAGATGCCACAGAAAGAAACTCTGCCCATATGGGTTGACAAAATGATTGTGTCAGCTCACAGTGTAAGAATGATAATGCTATCCTGTTATTTACAACCAACACAGGCGACACAGCAGTCAATGTCTGAAGCGCCGGAAAGCAGCTGCAGTAAGAATTTCCAGAAAGGGGGATGAATCCTGTCTCCAGACACGTGTGAGCCAGTTCTTCTCACCAGAAACCAGCAGAGTCAGGGATTCTGACCTGTGCCAGACAGACCTGTGCTCTGTGAAGAAGCTGCCAACTACTGTCCCTGTGGGCTACGGGAGAAAAGCAGCTAGAGTAAAAGCTGGTCCACAAATGTTCCCCAATCAGTTTGGCAGGGAAGAGTCCTGATGCCACGGTTGGATGACAGGACTCCAGAAGGGTGTCCGGACACAGAGAGAAGCTTGCAAAGCAAAGTTTGGTAACTCATTGGTTAGATGCGATGCAAGCAACTAGGACAGCACCTAGATTCAACAACAGGCTCTGAAGGGTTCTGTGCATGTGGGTGGGATGCTTTTTTACATAACACACAGGTGGCACATGAGCTGGGACAAAGCAGCTGGAGTACCTGCAGGGAGACTGGGGAGAAAGTAGACAGACAGTTAAAGCCAGAGACAACTTTCTTCAAACAAGTAGCACAAGACAGAGCAATTTCTGTGAAGCTCTGTCCCATGGGGCTGATGTACCTCAAAGCAGCAAAAGGCACAGGCGAAAAGGCTTACAGATCTTTGGGGATATGACTGTGACCATCAGGAAGACATAGGACTCCAAAAGCCGATCAAAGCCTTCCTGTCCCAGTTTCTTGAGGTTGGCCTGGGACATTAAACCACACCCAAATCATGGACAAGCCATGAAGCTCTACTCCACCTGGGAAAAGCACCATCCCATGGCATACCCCCCCTCATGCACCAGCCTGTCAGGCACGCTTTCTTCTAAGTCACTGAGTCTTCTATATCACACTAAGGTCTTCAACAGGATGGACCAGGCCCCAAATGCACAGCTCCTGTGCATCATGATGGAGTGAGAAGCAGGGCAAGCCAGCCTGTCCACCACCTCCCTGTGAGGGAGCAGCACCTGGCCCCCATGGGGCCAGTCCATCACCCCAGCAAGAGCCTCCTCGCCAGTGCCTTCACAGCTGTATGCCACCAGCAGCAACTGGAGCGTTGTACGTGAGCAGAAAAATCTGCAGAGGCCCTTTGAGGGACATCCCATCCTCTCACAGGGATGCACAAAGGTCACTGCGGGGAAGCACTGTGGGGAGCAGCGGGCTCTCCAGAGAGGAGATAAAGCAGCTTTTCTTACCCCGGGACATTTAAGCCCTGGTTAAGCGCCACGCAGACGCACAGCTCTACCCTCCACCTTTGAGGGGAGGGAAAAACAC
This sequence comes from Leptosomus discolor, assembly GCF_034619465.1. Classification (NCBI taxonomy): domain Eukaryota; kingdom Metazoa; phylum Chordata; class Aves; order Leptosomiformes; family Leptosomidae; genus Leptosomus; species Leptosomus discolor. The sequence continues at coordinate 65,140,491 of NC_141419.1, read as the reverse complement.
GGCAATGACAGGGGCCGAGCCAGCAGCGGCCGCTGGGAGACACGGCACAAGCCCACCAGCCCGCCGCGGCCCCCTCACTGCGGGCAGCCGGAGGACAAGCCGCCCTCCGGCAGCACCCGCCTCCCAACAGAACGCCTGCCCGCTGGAGGTGCCCCCCTCTCCCCACCGCGCCCTGCCTCTCCTCACACCGGCGCTCCCAGGTTTCCCCTCAGCCCCCTGAGGAGCGGCCGCGGACCACCCGCCATTTTCGCGCCCGCCCCGCCGCTTTCTTCAACCCGCGGCGGGGACTGTGCCGGCCCCGGCGGCCAGGAGAAGCGCCCCGCCATGGCGGCACGCAGCGAGGCGGCCTCCGCGCACCACAGCACGGCCGCCGGGCCCGGGCCGGCCGCCGGCGGCCGCCCCCGGGCCGGCCAGACCGGAGGATGTGCAGAAAAAGGTCGGTGGCGAAGGGCTCCCAGCTCCCGCCCCTTACCTGGCCGCAGTACGAAGGACTGCCGCGGCGCAGCCGGCGCCGCTATTTAAGCACCTGCGCCAGGCAGCGCGCACCTGGGCGGTGGCGGTGCAGGGCAGGGCAGGGCTGAGCCGAGCCGCCCCGGGCGACCATGGGCGCGGCGGTGGCTGCCGCGGTACCGCCTCTCCCGGTGCCGAGCGCCCCGCCCGGCGGCTGCCCCGGCCGGCCGGCGTCGCCCTTCAGCCGCCCCGCCCCGCCGCAGTCAGGGAGCTTCCCGCCCTCCCGCGGCCCTCAGGGGATGGGCGGTTGCTGAAGGGCGGCTCGGGCGGCTCTGTCGCCTCTTGCCCAGAAGCCCGATCCGCATCTGGGGCCTGTGCCGGCGGGCGTCTCCTGCCTTGGCGGGTGAGGAGGAGGAGGTGCGAGGTGACGCCGTGTTAGTCACCCCCGTCGGGATGCAGAGGTAAGGCCCTGGGCGCCGAAGGCCAGGCTGAGAAGATCGCCCTGGCTGGTCGTAAGCTGACTCCGCGGTGGTGCGGGTGTGTTTGCCGCCCACCTGGGAGACTGCCAAGCTGCTGGTGTGGAGTGCAGGCGCAGCTTGCTGGGCAGGGCCGTTGCAGGCGTCTGTGGAGGTGTGTGTACGTGGCCAAGGTCTAGTGTGCCCCTAGTACAAGTCCTGGTGGCTTCGAGGAGAGGCAGGTGAGCAGGCGTCTCAGGGAGGTTGCGCCGTATCTCCTTCTGTTTCAGGAGCACTTCTTGTACTCGCTTTAGCCTTACCAACGTTAGCCTTACTTCTGCGTGCTTGGGAACATGCAGTCAGGCCAAGCCTAGATGTGACAGTGGTGAGCCAGTTCAGCCACTGGAAATGGGAGAAGATGCTTTCTTGCTTGCTAGGTGCAGGCAGTGTGGAGGAAGAAGCTGTCTTGGGCAGTGGATAATGAGAGCACCACGAAGTGCAAGAAGCAGCTGTGTGAGAGGACGAGGAGCCAGGGGCGGAAGGTCAGGATGTGCCACTTGTAAGCGGGTGTATCGGCGGTAGGACCTGAATGACAATGGGACTAAAGCTGCCCCACTGGTTAGCTGGTGAGGTGTGAGGGAAACAATTTGGGTTTATGTGAGTCAAAATGAGAGGAGTCAGAACAGGGGTGAAAGGTGGAGTGGTGCCCAGGAAATAGATGTCAGAAGGAAAAAGGATGGATTAAAATCTTGCTTGACAGGGAAACAGTTTGGTTAGACAATGAGACTGGGGGAAAATGGGATATGTAGGTTTTTGGAGGGGATCTGAATTTGAGTAGAGAACTAAAGAAAACTTGGAATTAAATGAAGAACCAAGAGTTTATGAAAATACATGAGTGTATGAAGGAGCTTGTGGTGGGGTAGAAGGCTTCAAGCTTTGTAGATTCCTTGATGTTAGTGACCCTTTGCTGTCTTGACTATTTTATGTTCAAACTCAGCTACCACTGACTGGAAGGTGGGCTTCAGTTGTGAAACGCTTGGATACTGCTGTGAAGCGTCACGGTACGGAGAGACTGGGAAGTAACGAGTCCTGTATTCTGTGAAGAATGGAGTATTACAGTGAAGAAAAAAAGCAGGGAATTAAAAAGCCTGAAGAGAACAAAAGAAGATGAGCACTGTTTGTTATGAACACAAGCTGAAGCTGAAGTCTTGCGAAGAGTGAAAGCATCAAAATGTATAGTCAGAGCGTTTTATGATGTGTGACAACAGTGACACAAGGAGATTTCATTATGTTTATATGGCAGTTTTCTAATAGCTGATCCTGGTTCTGTTCTTCCAACATAGAGCTTTAATAATCAAAAAACCCCACTATTTCTGTGGTGGTCATTTTTGTATGAAGTATTTTGTCAGGCTAAACTTTCTTCAGTTGTCTGATACCCTTAAATGATTGAACCACTGCTGTGATACATGTTCTTTCTCTTTTCTTGTTATGTAAATCCTTTTTTCCTTTTATGTAAATACTTCGTGTACCAAACCTAACGTGTCTTAAGAATTTTGCTGTAAAAAAAGAAAAAAAAGTCAGTCTTGACAAAAGTTAACAAGCTTGTTAACTAGAATCTACATCCAAATGATTTCTCTCCAAAGCTTCTAACCAGCTTTTTCCCTCCATCCACCACTTGTGCTTCTTGTGGTGTTGCGCTTCAGGATTTGATGCAAATAATGAACGAAGGGAATTCGGGAATATCATTCTCCAGTTCATGAGATTCTAACTCAGCCTGGTGTGAATTTTCAGTGCATTAAGTGGATGCTGATTCCTGTCATATGACTACAGTCATAAAACTGTGATCTTGAGCCATATCTTGTGATTTAAGATAAGATTTTTTAAAACTTTTTTAAAAAAAACTTTTAACATAGTAACTGTTTAACTATGAGTAATGCATATTTTACTTCCAGACCCTAAGTGGTAATACTTGCCAAAAATGGAGCTAAATTCTTTTTTGCCATACAGGAAAGTGCTGAGAGTTGTGTATGTTATCTGGACGTAGCTGTGTGGCAGAGGTTTTTGGATGTTGATGCTAATAGAGAAAATAAAGTATTTTGCACTGGTGTAGAAAGCAATCCTAGAGCTATGGAGAGCTACAGATAGCCACAGTGCATTTGCACCTGGAGCATGGCAGGCAACCCAAAACTACTAGAAAGTAGTTGCTTTTGAAATTATTTCTGAGGTCACAGTTAGTAAAACTTGTGAAGACACTGACAAGAAGATTACCATTTGGGATGATGAGCAGAGAAATGTGTTTGTTGGTAATTTATTGGTTGGGAATTAGTCAAGGCTGTTTTAATAGAAGCCACTACTTATAGCAATAATCTGATGAAATGCAAATGAAAATTACTAACTTCGCATTCCTTTTTTTTTTTTTTTTTTTTTTTTTTTTTTTTTTTTTAATTAGCAAATGTGCTTAAAACAAAGCCATTTACGTGGTTTGGATTGTTTGCCTAGTGTTGGTGGTCTCCAGAAATGAGGGCACAAATGCAGTAAGACTGAATGCTGGTCACTTCTAGAACAAAATTCCACTGTGCAGAAGAGATGTTAATTTGTTATGAGCAATGCGAGACTGTTCAATAAAATCACAGCTCTTACGGTAATTTTTCTTTTTTTTGAGATTAGACATACGAAATGCTGGATCTGCTGTGAACTGTGCTTCAGTTCAAAATGCTACATGTGATGTGCAGAACCTGTTCAAATGTTTGAAAACGCAGTGAGAGAATCCAGACTGTCCTAAACTGTCCTGGTGTGAAAGTAACCACTAGGGAAATATGTAGTGTTTGTAAGTCACAGCACACTTAGAAGCTTTTCCATTCTGTTTTTCTGAAAAGATCCAAGATCCTTGAATCAAGGCTGGTGCTAGTTGCTTTGTTTCAGTGGGAGCTGACCTTTTACTAGTAGACTTTGAAGGAAGAGCTGCTGAAGAATGCAGGGAGGTAATGTGTAGTAAATTTTGCTTTATAAATTGCAACTTGCTTGCTGAGATGGATGGACCAAATGAGGTGATGGCACAGAAGTCAAGAGTGACCCAGTTCCCTGACTCCCATTAAGTTCTGTACAGCCAGTTCTCAGCAAGCGCTTGGTGCGCGTAGACATTGCAAAGCTCGGCTGAATAGCTAAGAACTGTGTGTTTTGGTTTATTTAAGTTCTGGTAGACTCAAAAGAGCTATACTTAGAAATATGAGGATATAAAAATGTTTGTTTTATTAGAATTGTCAATTCATAGGCTCAGAAATAACAAAACCATTGCTGCCAACATTCAGTAAGCTTTTGAACCAAACTTAATTAACACTGAAATAGTTCTTTGCAGCTTGGCAGATGGCTACAAAAGAACCACAGAAAAGAGAATCATGCTGGCCATACTGGAAGGGAGGGTGAGCTGGGTATTGACGCCCTCCCTGCAAAACAGCAGCCAACTGGGTCCGTGGCATTGCACTCATGCAGTGTACCCTAGTGACCTGTGAAGATACCTGCTCCAGGAGGAACTGAGAAAGACCCAATAACACAACCGAGACGACTGCTCTCTTCAGGGCCTGGGTATGCCAGGAGTGTTCATGAATTGGCTGGTGGTCATGGCCTTCTCTTCATAAATCTTTTTTCTCACTCTTCCCCTGCCCTCTTAAGAATGTGTGAATGCAGCAGTCTCCTTCAATATTAGTAAATCGTAGAACCGTAGAATGGTTTGGGTTGGAAGGGACCTTTGATGGTCACTTAGTCCACACCCCACCCCCCCCCCCCCCGCCCAGCAATAAGCAGGGACATCTGTAGCTAGATCAGGTTGCTCTGAGCCCATCCAACCTGACCTTGAATGTTTCCAGGGATGGGGCTTCTACCACCTCTCTGGGCAACCCGTGCCAGTGTTTTGCCACCCTCATTGTAAAAAATGCCTTCCTTATATCCTGTCTAAATCTATCCTCTTTTAGTTTAAAAGTGTTACCCCTCGTCCTGTTGCAACAGGCCCTACCAAAAAGTCTGCCCCACCTTTCTTACAAGTCCCCTTTAAGTATTGAAAGGAAATTAAGATGTTTAGAAAGAAGTGATTAAAAATTAATAAAATTCAAAGAGGTTATGTATTAACTCTAATAAAAATCAAATAGCTTTGTTTTGGCCAGGAAAGGCAGACCCATATCTCACATCTGCATCTTAATTTGTTGGGTTTGCTTGCATTTGATTTTTAAGAGAAAGGCATGACAGGTACTTCAGCTGGTGGTGCAGGTAACCCTTAACCTGTTGCACTGCACTGTGATGGCTCTGGGATCAGGAAACGAAGTAAGCCATGTGAGTGCTCCTATGTGCTGCACCCGTCAGTATAGGGGTCTGCAGCAGACACCCCTTCCCTGGCTGAAGGCTGTGCTGCCTCTCACGGTCAGGAATTGAAGCCTGGAGAACAGCAGCTTGGTTGTGCTGAGGAAGGAAGCAAAGAGGGATGCAAAATAGGATGCAATGCTCTTTCATTTATTCTTACCCAGTGGACACAGAGATCCAGTCTGGACTTGAGGAAAACTTTCCCTGTGGGAGCTGCACATTTCTAAAGCAGTCTAAAAAGACCTGTAATTTTCGTTTAAAATATCATCAGTGCCATTATTTAAAAGGAACGTAAGGCCAGTATGTAGGGTATACGCGTAACCAGGAGAAAATGCATGTTGATACTGTGTCATTGACTAAGTTCAATTAACTTCTAAATCTAAATGAGTAAGTGGCCCCAGTCCAGGAGAAAGTACTCACTACAGTGAGTCCTTTCCAGGAGAAAACCCTCATTACAGCCTCTCACTACAAGGACATTGAGGTGCTGGAGCGTGTCCAGAGAAGGGCAACGAAGCTGGCGAAGGGCTTGGAGAACAGGTCTATGGGGAATAGCTGAAGGAACTGGGGCTGTTTAGTCTGGAGAGGAGGAGGCTGAGGGGAGACCTTATGGCTCTCTACAAGCACCTGAAAGGAGGCTGTGGTGAGGTGGGTGTTGGTCTCTTCTCCCAAGTAACAAGCGATAGGACAAGAGGAAATGGCCTCAAGTTGTGCCAAGGGAGATTTAGACTGGACATCAGGAAAAATTTCTTCACTGAAGGTGTGATCAAGCATTGGAACAGGCTGCCCAGGGAAGTGGTGGAGTCACTGTCCTTGGAGGTATTTAAAAGATGTGTAGACCTGGCGCTTAGGGCCATGGTTTAGTGGTGGACTTGGCAGTGTTAGGTTGACGGCTGGAATCGATGATCTTCAAGGTCTTTTCCAACTTCAACAATTCTATGATTCTATGACTCCAAGGGTTTACTGTTCATTTCCAGGCTACGAGGTCAGACCGCTTACATTCTGTGACCTGGGAGTCTTGTATTTTGGTTCGCCAGAGGTCTGCATCCAGGTGTTTTTGTCCTCCCATCCTATTATATTTTCCAGAGCTGTAAGTGCTGGTTTTGTGCTTGCCCAAATTACAGCAGAGTTTGAATAGAAGAGAAACCTTGAACTTCTCAGACTGAGGGCGGGTCGCAGCTGGGAGGTTATTTGCAGGAGAGGATACATTTGGAAGTACACAATGAGATCTGCTGTTTTGAGGTTTGCGCTGCCAAAAGGGCTTGAGTTGAGTGGTGAAAATGTGCTGGTTTACAGCTATCTTAGTGAAAGGATCAGTATTTGTGCAAGAGAGATATTGACACTATATCATCAGCGTGTGGTATTAGACCTAAGGATACTATACTTAGCCCTTTTGAATTGAAATGTATTGAATGGGAAATAATATCTCCTTTAAGGTTATAGAGCAAAATCTTACCAGGTTGTGCACCAGATGTTATTGGCTTGATAAATACTTTCAGCATTCCTTTAATTCATCTTCCTTGAATAGTATTAACCAAGATTACCTTCTCAGTACAGTTTTGGAAAATACTTTTTGCATTCAGATGTTCAAGTGGTGGTGCATACCTGGTCATATTGCACTTTGTGTCTTCTTCTGTCAGTAGAGCATTGAAATTATTATTAACCTTTTGACTAGATAGATTTATCTCTGTAGCATATACCTGTACAGTGTTTTGGCTGGAAAACCATTTGCAAAGGTAAAACTTTGTGTTGTAGTATGAAAAGTGCAGGACTTACTGTTTCTAATACATTGGTGGCTTTCTGCACATCTGACGCATTTCTTAGCTAAGACTAAATCATCTATGGGACACAAAAAATTAGAGCATTTAATTTGATGCTGTGATACTGCAACTTGAGGAAGGACAAACTTCCTGGACTGTGACAATTTTTTTCTGGGAGTGGGGGATAACAGGTCTTAATGAATTGTGGTTAGTTCTGCAGTTTTTTTTGTTTTTTTTTTTCCTTGGTATTTGTAATGAAATATAATTTCTTTTTTAGATGGAAGTTACCAGGCTATTAGATCATCAGCCTTAACTACTTTTACCATAATTGCCTGCACATATTTAATCTAGATTTGCACTATTTCAGTGTCTAATCAGCTCTATCACTTCCTAAGAACCTTTATGTTCTGAGCATCTTAGGTGATATTTAGCTTTTTTTTGGTAGTTTCACTCATACAGGGGAAAATCCTCTTTGAATTTGGTTTTACTTTTCCCAAGGACTGAGACTTGTATATATTTGAAAAGATAAATCTGTCTAACAGTGAACTGCGGAGGGCGAGGTAGTCAGGTTGTTGTTGCTATTGAAGTTGTGTCCCCCTGCCCTCTCCCTGTAGCTGAAGTGGGCACCATTTAGCTGCCTAGTGATAGAAGAGCCAGGTAATTCAAAGAAAAGATTTAGATGCTGCCAGATGTATAGCATGTGAGTGGGACTGGAAGGAGATGCTGGTTTTTGACTTATGAACAATTTTTTCTCCATTTCTTTACTGGATTACTCCTTTTTAAATCTAATCCTGAGTGTTCAGAAAGACACTGACTAAGTAGAACATAGAGAGTATGTTGGAGACATGTCAGTGCAGGTTATGATTGCAGAGGTCCTCTTGCTTCTAGCTGTTCGTATTTATGAAGTTCCTGAGAGCACAGGCTTTTGTGTGAAATTCACTGCTTCATGAACTAACCAAACAATTAAGTGATGTATGTAGGTGGGTTCCTCTCAAACAACAGAAATGTCTTTTTAATAAGCCTACTTATATTTAGAGAGGAGAACTTTTGTAGTGAAATTCAGATTTCACTATGTTTCATTGAGCAAAATTAACTGATTTTTGTGGATAAATAAAATGAGCTCTATAAGGTTCAATTTGCCTGCTGATATTGCCAGGCCACACATAGAATGAAGGCTTCATCACACTGGGTACGCTTTCATGTAGATCATGTCCCTGAGAAGGCTTAGCAATGTCTTTAGATATATAGAAAGCTGAAGGAAAAGTAAGAATTCTGTAAGTAAAGTACTGTTTACTGTCCCTTAGTAATGCAACTTGGAGATACTATGTCCTCCTCCTCCTCATTTTTTCTTGATTAATGTTATCTAAAGCAGACACATATGCATAGAGCGTAAGTGTTTCTGTTGTGTAGGTGATATTGATCCAAACTTAGGGTGATGTTTTCTAATACTGGTTATGTCAGCTTACAAGATCTCTTTTTGGGGTAATATTTAAAGTATATGCATCTTCAGTCTCAAAATAAAGATGAACTGCTTTCTGATGGATCTGGAAGTGGAGGAAAAAAAAAAGTGCTGGCCATGGAACATTTCTGTATCACCTCCTCCTTAAATTAGAGCGCATGTACTAAGAAAAAAGTTACATGGTGTTTGTTTTAAAATCAAGTAGCTAAAGAATCTAGCATAAGACCTGTTAGTCACACCCAAGTTCAGTTCACCTTTCCCTTACAGTGCTGTTGCCATACCTGCAGTGCTGTTTTGATGCCTATGTTTATACCAGCTGTGATGAAGTCACTCCTTAGACTTTGATAGTATAAAATAAACTCAAATCATTGGTGTCCTGTTCCACACATTTTGCAAGTCCCATGGCTTTTTTTTTTTTTTTAAATACTCTCCATATTGCCTTTAAAGTAAGTTTAATGGAATAATACTAGGATTATTTTTAATGTCTCCACTTCTGTATTTTATATTTTAGTGCATCTTATTAAAAATAAAAAAAACAAGAAACAAGGAGTGTTATCTCAATCATAGCCAGTACTCTCACATATGATTTTAAATGCAGTAGTTGGTTCGTTGGGTTATTTTTTTTGTAAAGGGACCTTGCCTAAGCTGATTTTTTTGGTAATGTTTTGCTTGCTTTATCTAATTATTTTGCCATTATAGATGATGAGAATTAAATTCTGTGCAATCTCAAAGTTTGTTCTCCTATATCATGGAATTCATCATCACAGAAGAAGGGCAGGTTACTGATTCTTCTGAGTGTCCTAAGTAACCTGCCTGTGCATGGATGTATCCAGGTGCTGGAGCTGAAAGCCTTTCTGTGACTAATGGTACCTATGGGATGCTACACATGTAAGCTACTTGTCCCCTAGTGTGAAAAGGGATTTAAATGGCTGTGTGGCACCACAGGTTGTTGGATTCTCTCAAACTCAGGTTTCTCTTACTTATTCAGGAAACTGACGTAATTTCTGAAAGCCTTGAGACAGAGAGAAAGGAAAAGGGTTGAGTTATGTGGCACAAAGGATAATTTATGAGTATTGATCATAGCTTTTTTTGATATATGGTCTATAGGCCTTCTTATACCATGAGTGACTCCGAGGAGTCACTGATAAGCCTCAGATTTTCTGGATAAATGTTCCAGAAATATAAGAAGAAAATGACTAGGAGACTGGTCCATCAAGGTTTGTGTCTTCTCTGTACTATACTATAGGGTATAGAATTTAGATCAGCTTTGTGGGTAGAGCTCTTGCTTAAAGGATAAGAATGCTTGACTTGGTCCCCTAATATGTGCTTGAATCATATCAGACAGTTTATTTGTCTTTAAAGGCGTGGTGGGATCTGACACGGATGCTGGACAAAGATGAGTGGAGATTGCAGGAAGATCCTTGGAGAAAGCAACAACAGAAACGTATTCTGTCCAAATAAAGAAAATCTAAACATGTTAGCATGTGGGGTAGGGAGTGTTGCTTCTGTTGTGGATGAACAAGATTTAGGACAGGATATAGAGAGGGGTAGTTTGGATTATGTCAAGGTCAGAAATTACCTTCTGGTAGGAACTTTAGGTCAGTCTGAAGTGAACATTGCCTCTAGAACTCTCTTCTATAGACAGATTTGTCACACTGGCCTATGTCTTTTCCAGTTGTTCTAGCTTATTTAAAAGACACCAGATATCAAGTTTTATTGAGGTAGAAAAAAGTAAATGAAAACAAAGGCTTTCGTCACTATTCCAGTGAGGCCTAGAGAGTAAAACCAAGCTTTCTTCAGGGAACTTGTTTCTTCTTTAGAAGAAAAGCTCGAAGGAAGATGCTGAGAATGGAGCTTCAATTGAGTGGGTGTGAATAAAAGGAGGAAAGGAATAATGTAAGAGTGATAGTTAGATAGATGTGCACTGAACAATGGAAGGTCCAGAAGGCCAATATAGCCTGGAGGAGGTTGTACTGGAAAATAGTGGAATGATTGGTTCAACAGAAATCACTCTTTTTTTGGACCTTTTTTGTTGTTAAACCCACATTTTACTCTCTGAAGAGTTCATTAGTTTGGTAAGACTTAAAGTCTTTGCCCCTGGTTTGAGCAGGGAAAATGGCTAGATGATTTCTAAAGTTCCCTTCTAGCTTCAGCTCTTCTGTGATTCCATGAAGATCTGCAGATTTGTTGTCAGCAGTTCTAGCCCTGAATGTCTTTTAAGAACATTTCAGAAAAGTCCTTAGTTATCTCAAAGTGATATGTAATTTTGTCCTTATGTATTTGATGCTAAAGGCTCTTCCTGCCATTTTGTGCGATGATTAAGTGGTAAAAACCTTTTGTATATGAGATCTAGCTTACTTTTTTTCTCCTCTAGTCTTTTGTTGTCTGCAAAACTTCAGTTTTTTTAATGCCAAGTAACTGGAAAAATATTAAATATTATGAAGTCTGCAGGAATCCATGAGAAATGTGCTTAAAGTTGATACTGTGTTTAATTATGTCTTAAGAGTCATTTTTTAGTCTGTCATGTTCTCGCATTGCTCTAGTTATAAACCAAAATGTTGTGTACTGCTACATCAGGTATCTTACATAAATCTTTTTTTCCTTTGACCCTATTACTCTGATGATCCAGATTTTCAACCTAATGCTAAGTTAGTTTAAGACCTCTATTCAGTACATCCATGACTGATACTAATTATCTTAACCGTATTTTAATTTTCTTACCAAGTTCTGTCTTATAGTTATTTGGATTGTCAGATTTTTTTTTTTGTAATGGTGCAGTGTTAGCTTTCTTTTAATCTTCTAATACTTTCCAGCATTTTAAGACTCACTGAAATAAAAATTAATGGTCCACAGTATGGCTTATTCAACTTCCTAAATTCTTGGATGTTGTTTATCTGATCTGCTGGTTTAAAAATATTTAGCTTTAGTAGATGATGTGTTAACATCTCTTCAGATACTGTTGGATTGTGAAGTATTTTCACGATGTATCTAGATATCCTTTAAGAAACGTGGCAAAATATTTATTGAACACTTTTTTTTTCTCCCTGTTTTGTGTTCTGATTCTGGCATTTCCAGCTAGCATGGGTCCAGTAACACAGTGGAAGTTAAACATTTTGTTAATTAAACATGGTTTTTCGGGACAAACTCCTTTCCATCACCCTCAGTTAAATTATCTACATGGACTTTCCTACCCCCTGTGTTTATTTGATTTTCTTATCAATTTCTTACAGTTTATGACTTCAGGGTTTATAGCCACTATTAAGAGAAGTCTTCCATTATGTCATTGGAGCCAGCTGCTTTCAGTTCCTCTCTCCGGCTGTGGTTTAGTGAACTGCTGAGCTGGGCTGATGATGTGCTGCTGCCAAAAGGGGGAGATCTCATTCCCAACCCCTTCTCTGCTTTTAGGTTGGGAATTCCTGTGCCTGGTTTGTCAGACCCTGCTGCAAGCTGGTTCAATTGGCTTAATTTAGCATAAATATTTTCTTCTTCTTCTTCTTCTTTTTTTTTTTCTCCCAGTGGTTGTTGTTTTTTGTTTCTATGTTTGATGTATGTCTGGTTGGTGAGTTAAGTTGATATATAAACAGGTATGATGCATGCCAAAGCTGGTACAAGGAGTGGTGAGTGAGGATGGGGAGCATGGCCTATGTCTTTCGGCAATATTGAACTGTTCAACTGGCTCATCATGAACCTGTAGCCTAAGCCAGTTTGGTTGGTTTTAATTAGTGTAGGCGTCTCAATAATGGGATTATTGCTTTACGAGCATCTAGAAGATCTAAAAGTTGACCATTTGAAGTACCACCTGCCCATACTATTTGAACCTGATTATAAACAACAGATGCCATCGAGTAATGGTGACTTGGCCGTCACTAATATTTGGTTGTGCAGTCCAGCCAGGCAGCTTAAGATGAGGTATAATTTATGATTCCTTGTTTGGCGACCGCACCAGAGAGTGTTTCGTTTGTGTTCATTTCTTTCCACAACCTCTATGCTCCAGCCTCCAGTTTTGAGCTCAGTTTGGGGCTCTACAAATTGCCCATAATCTGCTCATAGCCAGCAAGTGTGGGAGTTTCTGCAGAGTTTAGGACTCTCCTAGAGAAAAGCAGCTGCTGTACAAAAGTATCAGAGCACAGAGTTTCTTAACTTAGGAAAGTGACAGGCCAAAGAGTCTCTCGGCTGGCAGCAGATCACGTGAATGCTAACAGTATCTCTAAGTGAAGGTGTGAGCAGACTGTAAGTAGTTCCAATATGGTCCTTACCAGCAGCCCTGTGTGTTTCTGTTTGAAAGTACATCTTGCCTATAGCAAGGAGGTCTCCCGAATCTCAGTACAGTGTGCTTTATTCTGGAAGGATTGCACCAGTTTATTCGCTACAGAAATACTCCCACATTATTTTTAACATATTCCTCACCTTGACCTGATTGCTACAGTTACCGTAGTTGGGTTACAGAGATGACAGTGGAGTGTGTACAAGATGCTGAGCGTATTCTCTGTGGAGCCAGTAAAGTCTGGGGAGAACACAAAGGTGTACCTGATGTGATTTAACACTGATTTGAATCATTATTTGCAAAAGTCTGGTTAGACCTCGTTGTGTAGCTATTGTAAACATACAATTCATGTAAGGTCTTTAAATCTAGCTAATGGCAGCAGTAATAATAAAAAAACCCCCTACCGTGCTGGGAAAGAGCTGAAGGCTTTGCTAAACATTCATGGTGGAAATACAGAGGAAAGTACAGAATGCTTTAAAAAAAATCTAAGAGAATAGAAGATCTGTTAACTAAAGAAAAGTGTCCAGAAGAGACTTAACAAGAATTTTAATGCAGTTGGATGACCGATCTTTGGACTGAACAGACGGGTGATGGCAGATATTGTTGTTCACTATGAAGACTAACCAAGTTCTTAAAAATATTCTGTTTTCTCAATTCCAGGAAAAAAAAATAGAAAAGATCACGGGGGTTCAAATATAGTGGCAGGAGAGACCAAATTTTATCAGTTAACTTTTACAGGGTTGAGGTAGAAATCTGTCCTGTGTTCCAATTGTGCTGTACATGTGTGGAACAGTATGCTGCGAATACTTTACAGCTTCTGTGAAGAGGGCATAGGAGGCTACTGGTGCTGCTGGACATAGTAGCAAGTCTTAAGATTTGCTCTAGATGCTAAAATAACGACTTGTAGACAGTTGTGAGTAGCTGAAATAGTGAACAACTCTTCTCGATACTACTGCTCCTGCTGTGTGTTGGGACAAACACACACTTACCTTTGCTTATGACCTGAATAGCAGGTATAGCTGTGCTCGCTCCCCTGGGCTGGGAATGACTTTAAGGGTAAAACTCAGCACAATTTTTGCTTATTAACTGGTGTGGAGGTAACAGTCACCACTTAAGAAAGATGCAACATTTTTTGAAAGCTTCTTTTCAACTTGTGACGACTGTTGGCTTTTAACCATCAGTAGCACGAAAAGCAGGAGATTGTGCTGTTGCTAACTACACAGGGGACGAACTGCTTCCTGAAACACAAATTATGGTTTTACTCTTTTTGACCAAAACCAGGTTATAGTAGGACTGTTTTAGGCTGGATGATCCCTTGGGGGAGAGGCTAGAACATGCAATTTGCCAAAAAACTCTGAATGCTAATGTGTGGTTTTGTGGTGTCTCTGGGGATTGGCTGGCAAAAGTGCTGCCACCTTGAGCAATCTGAAGAGGTCATAGCTCAGGGAAATGCGGGTACAGGTTCCATGCTTATCCCCCTAGGAAGCTTATTGTTGCCTGCAAGCAAAGGCAGATGCTTAGGTGAACTGTGCTCCCTGCACTCAGTCAGCAATGAATGCAGAAATGCCAACTTCTAGCCAATGGCTACATGGACAGAGCAACACGTCTCGCACGGGAAGGCTGAGGGTCTCAAATATCTTGCAAAATGCCGTGATAATAGCTGTAATGGCCCATCACCTTGACTTTTTTAAAAAAAATTTTCAACTCCTTTATGGGAAAGTTGTGTCAAATACATATTCTCCCCCTTAATCTAAAGGGAACACTGGGACTGACATATTTTTCCATGTGATTTCCTTATTCTGTCTCTTGCGAGTGTGGTGTTTCCTCTATATTACCTAGAAAAGTTATGCCAGAGTAATTCGTTGGAGGCTGAGTTTCGTGCCCTAGATGTACAAGATGCAATTCTTAAATTGAGCAATACTCTACATTTTAGACCTTAAATAAAACTGAATTCATTCTGTCTTCTCACTAGAAGTGAACATTGAGCCTACTGTTTGTTATCAAGTGACTCAGAATACAGAAATGTGATTTCAGCAGGAGAAAAGCTGCAGCAGCATTTGGCCTGTACATAGGAATGGGCTGGTAAGACTGGAGAGATGTTGGCTGCAGCGGTGGCAGATCAGACTGCCGCACTCCTCCTGTGCTCACATACTCACGTACTTAAGTGTGTGTTGTCAATCTAGGAACGGCTCAGAAGCAAGAAGGTACTAATGCACAGAGGCTGAGAGATTCTGATACGTGGAGGAGAAACATGGATTCAAGAATGAGGTTAGGTGCTTAGTCAGGGGCTGAAAGTTGTGTCTGTTCAGACTTCGGTTCTCTGTCAAAATCCAAAGTCCTGTAAGGCTCCAGAGGAATAGATTACAACACAAGTGGAAGGTAAATAACAGGCTTTGAGCTTGGGTGGTTGTGTTTAGTTTTGTTTTTTTTTCCTTCCCAAGTTGTATTGGTGCATCTTGCCTGGATGCAATGTCTTACCAGCACTAACACTGGGGCAGCTTTAATATTTCTGTATTAGTGATCACTATTCATGTAACCTACCAGTCACAGTAGCGGGAAGCGGAAGGGAAGGCCGTGGATATTACATGAGTTTATCTAATTACAAAACAGGAGGGGACATCTGGAGGGGAGAATCAGCAATTTTAAAAACGGGCTGCTTCATTTAACCATGATTAAGAAAGAATTGAGTCATTGCTGAACGCATTACCACTGCTAACTTTCTGGGGGAGAAAACATGACTTAGGAAATGAGGACTTCAAGAAGGCAGACTGGGTGATGACAAGAGGAAAAGCTGAATCATAATCATAGTGGTGAAGTTGGCATGATTTATGGCTTGTGATGATTAACCTATTTAAAAAAAAATAAACAACTGAGTTTCAATAATAATAAAAAAGCTAAGTTACAGAACAAGGGTTTTAAAAAGAAATACAACTGGGACAATGGCAAAATCATACTTCAGGTTATAATAATTAAAATAGCTATCCCAGATTTAAAACCAGAAAGAATGGATTCCAAAGGAAGTGAAAGCAACTACAGAAAATGCAGAATTTGAGTATCAAATGTTTGGTAAGTAATCCAGAAGAGGCCTCTTGTGTTTTTAAGATTATTCTTTAAAGACTGTATGCTTTCTATTGGTTATGGAATGAACTAAGGGAGAACTTAAAAAGCAACGTATCAGTAAACACGGAGGTCAAACTGAGTTGAGAAGGAATCTCAGTAGTGTAATAACATGCAGAATTGAAGATAAACATTAAGTTTTCAATTAAGAGGCATGGTAATCAGTCCAATCAAGGGCACCACAGAGTAAATATGTTATTTGCTGCTTTAGTTCCTTGAACTGTTTTTAGCTTACTCTATCCTTGGAGGAATTCCTGATTTTTTTCTTGAATGCTCTAAAGTAAAATTGCCCTTTCATGACAACTGAAATGGAAACCAATTATCTAGCAATTCCAAGAAAACAAAAGGTACACAGATATTAAGATGCCTATCTTAAGCTTCTCGAACACACAAGATTTGAACTGTAATCCTTTTTGGCATGGTGCAAGACCTTCCTTTTTAGTTAGATAGCAAAACCTACCACACTTGTAACTCCCACATTGTTCCAGTTGATAATTAAATATCTTAGCTCCTTCAAATACCCTACATAAATATTATTTGGCAGTGGTAGAGGTAGTCAGCTATCCCTGAAAAACTACCTGATCGTGTACTTAGATAATCACAAACCTGCTTGAGCAGTATAAATCCAGTTTATAGTAGCTGTGAGTAGTATGTGGGCACTGGCTTACAATAACAAAAGTCAAATGTTAACAGAAGTGCCAGAGCAGTGATCTCTACACCTTAAGTACAGTGAATACTAGAAGAACTGAGCAGCGTTGTACCCTGTTACATCCCTAACCAGTAACTGAGGATGCTGGGAGGGTAGAAAGGGAATGGCTTGTGAGCTGTCTGTGCTATAGCCTGTTCTTTGGCCATTGTTGAAAAGAGACTACTCGGCTAGATGGACCATTCAGTCTGACCGTTGGGCACTTGCATTCTTCACTCCTGCCTTCCAGCAGAAGATAAGAATCAAGCCCTTGGACTATTGCTTTCCAGCATGACAAGAATGGTACTTATTGCAGTGATACCCAGCCAGCTGAGAAAGTTGATTTAGTAAGTCATTACTTACTAAACTTCTCCAGGCTGTGGGATTAGTAGGAAAGAAACAGATTCAAATGCATTTGTTCAGTTTCAACTTTTGTTTCTGTGCTCACAGCTTAGAACGACTATTCTCAGGCTGCTGAAGTAGTACTTAAATTGTCTGCTTTTTTTGGACTGGTGGAACATAAGAAATCAGAAAGAATTTCTTTAATCTTGCCACTGATTTTTTTCCTGTGCACCTGACAAAGTATAGGCTTATTAAGGAAGTCAGGGAAGGTACAGCATTTGGTACAGCACTATTTACAGCCAGCAGCTCATGTCTACAAAGTCGAGATTTTTCTGATAAACGTATCTCCAGTTTTGCCTAACCTAAGTTATTAGTTAAGCATACCAATTTAGTAAAGGCATAAGCCATTGCAGGCATCTCAGGCACTCCACTTTAGTAAAGATGCAACTCTTCACATAAGTCATCTTTCCACCCAACGTCTCTGTGGTGTTTTTTAAATACATAAGAGTTCATATATTATCGCTACCCCTTATCACTTAAAAGTGAATTAACACTTTTAAAATGTTGAACACAGGCATAGTTTTGTCCTGTTATCTTACTGCTTAGAAGCTCTTTGGGACTAACTGCAAAAGTACAGGCAATATAAATCAGTACTTAAATTATATATTACATGTTTATTGTGGGTGCAAATTTTTTAAAATTTACATTTTATGAAAAATCAGAAGTATTTACAATTTTTGTAAGATAAAATTGTATGCTCTAATTTACAGTCTGACGTAGTAACAATTCATAAAACTTCAGATCCTTTAGAGCTGTGTTTACAAATTAATTTTCTTAGGAGGCAGCTACAACGGATATTGCTGTATACACAAGCAAGAACCAGCTTGCTACATTTTTTTTTTATCAGATAGCTACATGTACTTTTTACATCGCTTTTGAACTTTACAAAAAGTCTATATAAACTTGTATGGCTTCAAAATTGTAACCTGCACCCAAAGCAAATGTATGTATAATCACCTGAATGAAGACTAGTTTAAAAGTGCTGAAACATAGCTACTTCATTTAACTTCAGAAATGAAAGTAATACTTGATTAAAAATAGCAATAGTTTGGGGTTTTCATTAATAAAATATTGTCACATTAAACAGAGTTTGATTGCAAAGCAGATTACAATTAAGATTCCAGTAAAAAGACTGTACCATTTTATGAGTTAGAAATTTACCCTTCAATAAGAGTAGCAAATTAAGAGCCAAATACACTCTTCCAATCAAATCTACAGTACAGTACGTGCTTAGCGCTAACAACAGAACTCTTTGTCTGCAAAAGTGTCTAGTATATATTAGAATTTATGTAGCCTCTACAAAGCTTAATTTCTTGTTAAGCTTCAGCAGTCCAATTCATTACTGGTTCTGCATGAATTAGTTCAAGCACATTTTATTGTTTTAATAGAGAATTTGAAATAGATACAGGTATTCAAAATGGTCATATGAAATTCCCACGTGCAGCTTATGGAATTATTTTGCCCCAATACTTTTGATCTCAGCATTGAAAAAACACTTGATAATACAAATACATAGAAGATTTTTCTAAATTAGCGACTTGCTTTAAAAAAATGTTACGTATGTGTCTCTTCCCTGTGTTTAGGCTGTGGCAAGCAGATTAGATGACAGTACAAATATTAACATTGGTGGTTATAGAAAAAAATTCAAACTAATAAAAATGGCAGTACTTGTCAGCCTGCTGCCATAAAATACCCTTCTAAAATGCTATTCCTCACAAAGTACTATGTTTACATTCACATCACACAACCCCAAAAGCACTCAAAGTCCGAAGACTTGTAGTCAAAGTGAAGGGAAATGCTGTTTGCTTTTTAAAGTTCGCTTTTACCATCTTCAGTGATTTTTCAGGATTCTCATCTTTGGTGACATTAAAATTACTGTCTCAAAGTTTCAAAGTCCTGCATGATGCATCTCCCTTTACCACAACCACACTTATTGCAATTACCCCATGAGGAAGTAATCCAGTATTTTAAACCTCTTTTAAAACAATCCCCAGTTTTTGCAAATCTGCCTTCTAAATAAATCCCAGTAAAAGGAATTTTTATAAAGTTGTGTGTATTATACAAACACTGTGCTTTCTTGATGAAGAGCCAAACTTTGAAAAAGTGAAGCGAAGCATGTGAATAACAAATTGTATAGGCATGGGCTTTTTTTAAAGGCACAAATGTTATGCAATTCATATAAAAATAAATTAATCTACAGCATTAATTCAAACAATCACAACGCCCATAAAATTTACTAACTGCAGAAGTAAATCTCTGCTGTCTTTTGCAATTTTGTAACACATTGCACTTAGGAAAAAACCCTATATAAAACAACTTACATGTTAATAATACATGATACATGGGCATCAAGTTATATTTCTTGTATACATCTCTAACTCAGCTGGTTTTGTGGCATGAGTGGATAGAAGAACTACATGAGACTTTGCCTCTGCTTTCTTCAAAAACTGACAAAGAATCTAAAAAATGAGTATTACTTATGGAAAGCTCAAATATTTCTTAACTCGCTCTCCTACATTTTTAGGTTTAATGTTTACAGTATAACATACAATTTCATACTTTCATTACAACTATGGATTACTATTTTGACTTCATCTACATAAATTTATTAGAATTTCAACAAATTTTCCCCAATATTGCAGTTGATCATTTACAGACAGTGTTGAAGTTAACTTCAGTGCTATTATAAAGTAATACGAAGTTTGCAAAATGACTTTAAAAAGTGCATTTTCTGTTCTGTAGTTCAGCCTCAAAGTAGGTCAACATTTTGAAAAAAATTAATGCACATTACAATAGTGTTTGAAAAGTAAAGACGGCAGAGTGAGCTTTTTGCACTCCTTTGATCCAATGACTTTCACAGGTACATCAGCAGTCTGCCATATACCGTCCTGAAAAATAAAGGTAGGTTTTTTGCAGTCAGTAGATAGAACAGATTTTGTCAGTATTTTCCTGGAAGCAGATTGACTAACTATGGAAAACCAAAAAAACCCTGTGAAACAGCTTTCAGGCAAGCAAGTTTTGTGAAAAGTAACTATTTATGCATCACTTATTTAACAGTTTCATATTCTGTAATTTAACACTACAGAATATACAATATTAATTTGAACACATAATCACATCAGTGTCTTACCAGTGGCAAATCTTTTCTTAAGGAGTGAAAGCCGATAGCCAGTGCCTACGAGCTCTACATCTACTCCTGAAAGGGTGCTTCCTTCACTAATGAATTGCACTGCAAGTGTTGCTGGTTTACTGGGTCCTTCTGAAAGTTCAAATTTTGCTCTGAGGGATCCAGAACCTATGAAAATAAAACTGAAAAGCTGGTTGTTTTGCAAGAACAAGAAGATCTCCCAAAATTTTTAGTAGTAAGTGAAACTAACATGGTGACCTTTGAGATCTATTCCCAGCAGAACTCCTACCTGTTTTCAAAAGAGATGAGAGTGCAAGTCTTGTTTTTTCCAATACTCTGTTTCAGACAATGACTAGTGAATGATTTAAAGAGAAAGGATCCACATTTCCGCAAGATTATACAGAATGTATCAGCCTGGTAATCAGTTATTGCTTGAAATACCTGATTGGTCCCTATAATCATAATTTATGCTTGCTGGTTTGTAAGTACCTAATACCACCTATCTTGTATGTAGTACTTTTCATTAGCAGATTTGAAAATACAGCAGAATATTTAAATGTTGTCATGATCTGTCTGGATGAATGTACATGAACAAAACCATTGGAAGAAATGCAGCTATACAAGTAATGTACCCAGAAGAAAGAAATTCTTATTTTTCTAACAAAAACAAGGTCTCATTAAATACTTTTCCCCACAATTTCAGCTGATTTTTCAGAGACAGTCATGAAGTGTCATCACTTTGATGCTATTAGAAAGCAGTAATAGTTCAAAATTACTTTAAGTACATTCCTGTAGTCATTGCAAGGCATTTTAAAAAACCCACAACATTGTTACTAGTCTCTTTGTCTAGTTCTTAAACAAGTCTTTTCTCATTCTTGCAAAATATGCTTCGAAAAATGAGATTTAAATAATTAATAATGGAATAATGAAAATCAAGTATTTTTACTACTTTGAAACAACTTGCTATTCCTTTCCAATAGGAACTGTAAATGACAAGGAAAGTTAGTAACTGAAATGTTACTGAGGTAAACCCAGGAATTAATGAATGACATTGTTTTATGCAATAGCCTGTTAGTTAGTTTAATTTGGCTTAAAGTCCATTCCATTTCTTCAGCAGGTCTGTCACAGTTTGGGTAAACTGGAACTTCTTTCCACTGTAAGTATGGAAACACATATATTCAAGTGCTTTGAAAGTTTGTTCTGTGTTTTATCTCTGTCTGCAGTTGACAGCTCACATAATGTGTTGAAGCATAAAAAAAAAAAAAAAAAAAAGTTTTACCACCCTGTACACCAGAACAAAGAAGATTTCCAGACATTCCTCCTAATATTAACGGTGTTTGTGCAACTTCTCCTTTTGTTTCTGTAAAACCAGCATAGTATTATTCCCTCTTAAACACTGCATTGTGAGTACTATGTGTTTATACTCAAAGAAAAGAGGATGGAAGTTGGTGGGAAGAGAACGGAATATAGCAGAAGCAGTGGGAGTCTACCGTGCTACTTGCACTGTCTAATGTGCAAGCCTACTGAACACACACAAGATGCAACCCGCATCACTGGCAGCCCATTTTATGCTGCCCTGTACGTACACAGTAGCTCTTCATCTGTCTGCACGTGTGTTTCAGTATGATTTTTTTTTTTTAAAAGAAGCTCCACAGTTTGGAAAAGGAAAAAAAAAAAAGAGGTCTGTCCCTATGTAATCATAACAGAAGACAGATGGCAAAGAACTGTGAGGTCAGTGAAGGACAAAGTACACCAGGCTACAGCAACAACCTCTGTCAGATAAAATTACCTCTGATTTTGCTTGAATGATGACCACAACTTTGCAGACTTTGCAGGAACAGAAGAGATCCTTCCTTTCCAGGCTTATGATTTCTTTATGAAACCAGTCATATTTACAAGCAAATCTGTACTTTCAAAATTCACTTCACTAAATTCTTAACAGGGCTAAAGGCCTTTCCTTTACACCACAAGTTCATTTCTCCAAAGAGGCTTTGAGGATGAGATGCCTCCCTTTGGCCCTGTTTTTCTGCTTCAGAAACACATTGCACCTGCAGAGGCTGCAAGGGCTGTGACATCAAATGGACCTCAGCGAAGGCAGCAGGGCAGAAGACAACTATTGCTACCTTACAAAAGCTATATAAATTACCACTCTGAGCAGATGTGCAGAGATTCTTTTTTTTTCTCTCCTCGAGTTGTATATGTTCAAAATAAAGACCCTCAAAATATTGGTCAAGAATCATCTATTGTTGAGTCTATCTCAGCACAGGACTTTTTGATCTTTTTTTTTCTTCCCCACAATTCTTCCACTTATTTGTTGTCTGTCTACTTTATTCAATTGCCAGTATGTGGAAAGACACAGATACTAAACATATTTTCCTTTGAATAACTGCTCATTTCCAAATACCATTGATGTAGTAATTTCCTACCCAGTCTAAACTCTATTTTAGAGCTACTAACTGCTTTCAGGGGGCTTCACTATTTTTCCTTTTATAGCTAATTCATAAATTTATATTTTGGCATCTCACAGCTAATGGAATCTCTCAGGAGGAAATTATTTGAGACGAAGGTGAACTGGTAAACAGGATAGAGCATGAGAAGATGTTAAACAGGCAAGAGGGTGTAGAGGCTAGAATGATTACCTTTTTATGGTTATAATTTTTCTGTACAAAAAAAACCCAAAACAAAGAGTTCAACTTGCCTCCATTCTCAGACTTCTCTGAAATGCTAGATATTTTCCAATATGCTTTCATCTGGTCTGCATTCCTGTAAGAGAATGGTAGGTTAGTTATAAACACCAGTTTTAGCACATTATTTCCTTAGATTCACGCTGATATGTTACAGACATCTCTAAAAGGAGGTTTACAAAGATTCTTGATCATTTTAAGGTAAGTTTGTGGAAAACTATACAAAGCAAACAGGAAAAGAGAAGGGTGTGTGTGTCTGCATGCCCCAGAGCAGCAAAGCTCAGAAGCACATGCCACCTTTTCATACGGTTAACACTGTGCTATGCCCTGGCTATGGCTCCGCTACTCAAAACCCTCTGTAGTCCCAAAGGGTAAGGACAGGCCAAACACCCTGGAAGCAGTTTGAAAGGTGAGTCTTTACGCTTCGTGACAATGGTATGAGGGGGAGCAATGTTGATTGCACTCCCCTATGTAAGACTCGTGGCAGCATGAATTTTATTCCACTTCCATTCCAGTAAAACTAGTTGGTGTAAGTGACACAGGGTTTAAGCTAACTTCTGACACTGCAAAGGGGTAGAAAAGGGCACCAAGCACCAAAGGCTCTGAACTGACAATGCATTTTAAATCCTGGAGCACTTTGCAGCAGTTCCATCAAAGGAAAGTCAACAAATTAAAGCTATGAGCAGCATGAAGTGCCGATAGGTTTGAAATTGCTTTTGGCATTGGTGTAGCAGGAGTGAAATGCTCACACAAGTAGCACAGATGCTAGCGGTTACTTGCAGGAAGTCAAGTTATGAAACATTTATTTTTGAAAAAAACAACACCCCACCACCCAGTCCACTAGACCAAACAGGAAGCACAACAGAAACACTAGAGCTGCTTTGGGACATGACTGTATTTTACTTTTTTTGTGAGGAGGTCAGCTTTCCAGGCTCAAAATTCTGGCCTTCGGTAGTTGCCTAGGTGAAAGAGAAGAGAATCGGGGCTCAAGTCCCTTACTCTGCTGAATCTGTAATGAAACTTTCACTAAGGTTTGAGTCCTCCTAGCTAACACTAGGTGTTCTGGGTGGGTTCCTGCTCTCACTGAGGCTTCATTATAGAGGTGTTTGTGAAAGAAGCCTGGGCAGGGAGACTGGCTTCACCAGACATTCTAGTCATGTTGTTCAGGCAGGATACTGAACCTGCCCTTGCTCAGAATAAGCTTAAGGTGATTTGGTTAAAAGTATTGCTCCCTTGAAAGACCCAATCAAGAAAGATTCAGTCTTGCCAGGATTTTTTCCACTTAAAATGATACTGTATTAATACTTTGTCCAGTTAACACATTTAAATGTATTGCCTGCAGAAACATCAGAACCTATCTGATAAATGCATCAGCTTTATTTTTCCACATTATAAAGCAAGGTTCAGAAAACTGATCTATAAGTACAAGGTTAACAAAGCCTCACTTCCTTAAACTTGGTATTCTTTGCTCTCTTCACGTTAAAAAGACCCTCTTGGAAATAAACAGCTGGGCAAGTACCTACATGCTGCGAAACCACAGGCGCAGTGGTTGAATTCTGCTTACCTCTTGCTCCAGGGATGTACTGCTCTGCCTAGTCCAACTACCTTCTGCTTGTTTCCACAAACTTGTAGAAACATAATTACCTAGCACTGATCTGTGTCTCACTTTCAAGTGCTACTGTAAATGCAGGCTTAGAAGGTGGTGGCAGGTAGCTGCTAGTCAGAAAAATAATCTGCATGATGCTTCAACAAAGACAATGCTACCTGGCCTATGAAAAGCTCCTCAGTTACTGAGGTTTGTTTTAAAAACATTTTAATTAGAAACTAATTTTGAAGTTAGAAAATCAAGAAAACTTTTTAAGAACTGCATTTCTTCTACTCTCACTATATAATCCAAGTATATATAGATATACACACGCACAAAATGTTTTTTTAACCATTAAGAGACTTTAGTTTCAAATTACTGTATTAAAAATGTCTATCCTGTCTATTGGCCAAAAGAAAGCAAACATTGGAAATTTCATAAAGACTTGTATTATTAGAATCACAGAATCCTAAGGTTGGAAAAGACCTCTAAGATCATCAAGTCCAACCATTGACCTAATACCGCCATGCTCATTAAACCATGTCTACAAATGCCACTTCTACATGTTTCTGAACACCTCCAGGGACGGTGACTCCACCACTTCCCCAGGTAGCCTGTTCCAGTGTTTGACTGCTCTTTCAGAAAATAAATTTTTCCTGATGTCCAATCTAAACCCTGGCACAACTTGAGGCCATTTGCTCTTGTCCTGTCACTTGTTACTTGGGAGAAGAGACCAACACCCACCTCACTACAACCTCCTTTCAGGTAGCTGTAGAGAGCGATAAGGTCTCCCCTCAGCCTCCTCTTCTCCAGGCTGAACAACCCCAGTTCCCTCAGCCGCTCCTCATCAGACCTGTTCTCCAGACCCCTCACCAGCTTCGTTGCCCTTCTCTGGACACGCTCCAGCACCTCAATGTCCTTCTTGTAGTGAGGGGCCCAAAACTGCACACAGTATTCGAGGTGCGGCCTCACCAGTGCCCAGTACAGGGGCACGATCACCTCCCTGCTCCTGCTGGCCACACTATTGCTGATACAGGCCAGGATGCTGTTGGCCTTCTTGGCCACCTGGGCACACTGCTGGCTCATGTTCAGCTGCCTGTCAACCAGCCTCCAGGTCCTTTTCCACCAGGCACTTTCCACCCCCAGCACCTTTTCCAGCCACTCTTCCCCAACGACACAGTTGGAATGGATATTGTCTCAATTTAACTGAGTGTAAATTGGCTGCACATGATCTGTTTCAGACCAGAAAATGTCCTAAACATCTCATACTACGCATTTTATCAAGATAAAAAAAATTAGAAGTTTCTTCCATTTATATTTTTCAGGCTATTGCATTAATGAATACACTGAAATGAATCTGAAATAATAAAAAGTATTAATATTACCATTTTGCGGGTGGAAGTGATTGCATGTTTGTTACTCCTCCATCTACTGGTACCACAACCTGGACATTAGACAGCATACTAGGCACATTCATAGACTCTGGATTGTACTTATAATCTACTCTCACATCAGTAGTGCTAGCATTACATTTCCAGTAAGTTGCAAGATTCAAGGGAGTGGACTGGATGCCATTGGAAGATACCTGTAAAAGAATAAACCATTGAAAGCAGCTTTATTAAAATATTCCCCTTTTGGGCAGAATTAAGGAATGTTGGTAACGAATATAACTCTAAATGCTGACAAAAATAAAGATAACAATTGACCTCTGAGTCCTTAATCGCAGAATTCTGAAGACTCTTGTTTTAGTCTTGTGTTCTGCCTCACACAAGAAGCATGCTTGCAGCAAAACGACTTTATCCTTAGCAGTTTTGGGCTATACCAATTCAGCTGCCCAAGCAGCCAGCAGCAGAGGGCAACACCTGTCATTATGGGACAGTCAGCCAGCAAAACAGTTCTTACCTATTCAAAGCATTATTTTCCTGCTGCAGGAGTGTTGGATGCTGCTTCTGTAGCTGAGTTTGCGCTACTGCCCTGTTGCATCTCTATGACCTTCCTAGTCTACCTGAGGAACCTTCTGGTGCCTCTCTTGCCTTTCCTTGGCAGCCCTGAACCTTTCTAACTGCCAGGGCTTCTGCACGCCAATGCCTCATTTTCCCCCCAGCAGTAAACAACTTAAATAGATATAATTCTTCCACAGTACTCACTTCTGCAATCCAAAAAATGTTTGTTCCTTCCATCTTTCTCGGGAATTCTTATGCCTAACATGCTTTTTATAGATGCCAAGATTTTAAACTATATTGGGAAGATGTGGAAAATACAATTTGTATTAATAGCTGGACTGAAAGGTTATTTTGTTTTTTGATGTAGACAGTTGTCTCAGATGTTCATGCAGATTTCAATGTAGGCCTAGCAAATCCCTGTTCTCCCTTTAAGGTGAGTCTGTCTGTCTTCAATTTTCATGAAGGTTTTTTACTGACAGCCTGACAGATGGCAGAATATCATCTCACAGATTCACAGACAGTTGAGGTTGGAAGGGACCTCTAGAGGTCATCCTGTCCAACACTGCTGCTCAAGCAGAGCCACCCAGAGCCAGCTACACAGGACCATGTCCAGACAGCTATTCAATACCTCCATGGATGGAGACTCCACAGCCTCTCTGGGCAAGCTCTTCCACTGCTTGGTCACCCTCACCAGAGAAAAGTGTTTCCTCATGTTCAGAGGGAACCTCCTGTGTTTCTGTCAGTGTCTATTGCCTCTCGTCCTGTCACTGGGCACCACTGGGAAGAGCCTGGCTCCATCCTCTTTACACCCTCCCTTCAGGTATTTGTATACATTGGTGAGATCCTCCCTGAGCCTTCTCTTCTCCAGACTGAACAGTTCCAGCTCTCTCAGCCTTTCCTCGTGGGAGATATTCTTCAGACCCTTCATCATCTTTGTGGCCTCTTACAGGACTCTGTCCAGTATGTCCGTGTCTCTCTCGCACTGGACATCCCAAAACTGGACGTAGTACTCGAGGTGTGGTCATACTTGGAAGATGTGGGGAAGGATCACTTCCCTTGACCTACTAGCAATACTTTGCCTAATGCAGCTCAGGAGACCATTTGCTGCCTTTGTAGCAAGGGCACATTGTTGGTTCGTGTCCAATATAGTGTCCTCCAGGTCCTTTTCTGCCAAGCTGATCTTCATCTGGGTGGCACCCAGCATGTATCAGTGCCTAGGGCTGTTCCTCCCCAGGTGCCTTTCTTGTTGAACTTTATGAGGTTCCTGTCAGCCCATTGCTCCTGCCAGTTGAGGTCCATCTGGAGGGCAGCATGACCCTCTGGTGTTTCCAGACAGTCCTCCCAGTTCTGTGTCATCAGCAAACTTGCTGAGCATACACCCTGCCCCACCATCCAGATCACTAATGAAGCTGTTAAACAGGACTGTAAACTCCATATTGACCCTTGAAGTATACTGCTAGTTACTGCCTCCAACTAGACTTCATGCCACTGACCATCACCCTCTGGTCCTGGCCATTCAGCCAGTTTTCAAACCACCTCAGCGTCTGCTCATCCAGCCTGTACTTCACCAACTTCTCTATGAGGATGCTACAGGAGACAGTGTAGAAAGCCTTCCTGAAGTCTAAGAAGACAATATCCACTGCTGTCCCCTCATCCACCAGGGTAGTCATTTCATCATAGAAGTTTATCAAGCTGGTCAAGCATGCCTTTCCCTTGGTAAATCCATGCTGACTTCTCTTGACAACCTTCTTGTCCTTCGTGTGCCTGTAGATGGTTTCCAGGATGAGATGTTCCATTATATTGTGAGAAGTCACAACATCATATGTTCTCATGTACTACAAGTCATCAGCTACAGCATCCAAAACTTACACTATTACAAAATCAAAGACAGTACAACTACAAACTCAAACAAACCCTCAGTAAAACACCTAAATTCAAGAAAATTTGACTTTGCTAATAAATACCTAAAGAAGCAATGTTTGAAGCTTGCACGCATGGATTCGAGTGACGTGTGGGCAAGCTGAAACAGGTCATGAATCCAAGGGAATGACATGAAGCATAGTACGAATGCACTAAGCCTGAGAAGAGCCTATGCACTGTAAACAGCAACATACCCAGAACTGGTGTGATGATGGATGACAGTTCATCTGCATACTAGCAGGCAAAACACAGTTCTTTTAATTTCTGTGTAGATATCAAATCTGCCAGAGTTCCTTAAAAAATTCCAAAGGGGAAAAAAAAGTGTTTACCTGATACTTTAAAACATCCACATTGTAATAGGATGCAGACGGATTCTGCTCTGATAATTTCTTGAGGTAGACAGTTATAGCTTGCATGTTCATCCAAAAATCCTTGGTACTGGAGTCACTTTGTGACTGATCACTGCAAAGAAAAAGAAAGGTAGGAGTCAGAAGGCAACACTGAGTTTTATGATTTTGGACGTCTAAAAATTAGGATCGGATCTTTCCCCTTCTTCACTATTTCAAGCAAGAACTTGTTCCAATGCTTTAACATGTAATTGTGCCTTCCTAAATACTAAGGCAAATTAACAGCTTGTTGTATCTGGTAAAAGTTCTCCTTCCAGGTTGTGGAGCAGTGAGGTTCCTCCACTGATGACTGCATCACAAGATGGAGTTAATGCTGAATTTGGATTGTACATTTAATAAACCACAATTTTAATACAATTAGGTGCTGTGAGGATGTTTGGGAGGTAAGGTTGAAGTGGTATTTGAAAAGGAATGTTATCCAGTTTGGAATAAAACTTAAAATCATAGCTTGTGTTATTACACAGCTTCACCAATGCACTGAATTAAGATTTGTGCTGTATGTGTTACCATACTTTCATATAGTAGTTGCATAATTTTCATACTGTAGTTGCATTCAATCTTGGTAACAATTTATTGTATCACTTCTATATGTAGGCAAGAGTACACATGACTGCAGAAGCAGAGTCCTGTTTGGGAGCTACTGGAGCATGGTGTTCTGCAGATCAAGAATATTTTCAGCTCTGGTTGCATCAGGTTTACCCTGAGGAAGGATGAATCTTTTAAGAAAACTGACTCAAACCCAAAATTTTTATCACTTAAGAATCAAAGACATCCTCTGAATGTCTGTAGATACAGTGAGGAACTGCATCTATCCCCAAGCAGGAGTGCAGACTGTGCCTGCAGAGTGAAAGCTGACAATGAGCACCTGGAATACCATAAATAGGACCACAACGTGTTGAATGTCCTAGAACAGTGACCGTAGTCTGTCCAATTTACTTAGAATTTAGTTCTCAATACACTGTTGTCATTCATGAAATTTTCATTTTCAGTAAAATATATAAACACTTACTTATGACTTAAGAGGCCTTACTTATGGAGGCCTTCCACAACTTCAGTAAGTGAAACCAGTAGTAAAATCTTTGTGCTGCTTCACAGCCAAGTGCAATTCAAATCAGAAATTCTGACATCACCACAAATATCACTCTCATTAAAAACTCTAATCTCTATAAATACCAAGCAAATGATACCCTTTGTAACATACAATGAAAAGCCAAATTACTACTATACGGGTTTAACTTTGTAAATATCCATTACATGCATCTTTTCTAATTAGATGTGAAGTGCTACACCACTCAGGAACACTAGACATTTTCGCAAAATACACTTTTTCAGTATAATTCATAGTCAGGTACAGCTCTGCTAACATTTCAGTTATGAACTGTCATGTCACAAAGCAACTTAATTTTTTATGAATCATGCATTACATTAAGTATGAATGATCAAAATGAAATAAAATACAAAAGAATAGATGCATATGGTTTGATTCTTTATTTCAGTAATTTAAAATGTAGCATCTAAAAGCATTTTACTAGTTTTCAAATAATTTCTCCAATAAATGAAACAAACTGCTCAGCTGAAACAGATCTCTGCTAAATAATTACAGCTTTTGTAATTTTTTTTTTTTGAAAGAGCTCCAAGTGCTGTGATTTCAACAATTACCCTATTCAATCAGCAGCCTTTTTTCCTAAGAATTCTCCCAAGCATGCTACTGCACACCTGAGAGATACAGTTATGTAATGGATCTGATCTACTCTAGAAATGACACAGCTTAAAAATATACTAGTAAGTGACAAATGAGATGAGGTGTAGCTCCTACTACTTTTCCACTTAAGGCTGCTGTTTCATCAATTAATCTTACCATTGCTACTACTGTATAAAGAAATAATTTATAAAATGCATGTAAAAACATAGCTACATTTACAAAGCATTTTTTATGGCTCCTGTTATACTCAGCACAAATTTCCAGTCCAATAATCAGTGAGATTTTTAATGGTGGCAGTGGAGAGACCTGAGCTGAACAAGATTAATTCAGGAAATTAAATTACGTATAAGCAAATCAACAAGACTGTAGAGAATTCTGATTTACAACTCACATTTTACAAATCATGTAGATTACTATTATATAAAAAAATAATACAAAACCTGTATACAAGTTGAGCATTTGGAAGAATTTGTTCCAGTTTGCTTGTGTTTTTCACCCTGAAGCAAAGCACAGCTGGAGATGGATTGCTGGTGAAGACTTTAATAATCCCACTTGGGAAGGATACTGTCATATCACCAGTAATCTTCACAATACATCTAGAAGAGAATGAAAACATCAGTTTCATTGCAAGTCATTAACTGCCTAGTTTTAATACTAATTTTAAAGCAAACTCTGTCCTTTCACAATATGACGAACAGAATTAAAATCAGAAATTCAATTTCACATGAGGGTAATGTGACAACGTACTGTCACCTTCAACTAGGAAGTCAGACAAAATAAGTAAAGAAAAAAAAGTTTAGCTGGTTAAGCATACAGTAGTCTTGGTGGATATTTTTCAGGCTTTGAAAACGGCACAACTATGCTTAGGCAAGGCCTAAGTAGCATAGTAAGGGATGTGACAGAGGGAATGAGGTGCTTTTAGCTGCCCAGATTTACATGTAGCACCTACCTGACTACGATAAAAACCCTTCTCATTTTCACTGTTCTCACTGAACCCATTTTTGTAAAGCAGGGATATCTGAACTCCTAGTGGGATGCAGGCCGACACAGAGCAATAAGCCACTGTGGTCACTTATACCAGAGAAAAAACCCCCACCCTTTGAATCCCCCTTCTAATGGATATACATTTTCCCCAAAAATATCAAAAGTAAACACAGTGTGTTTTCTTATTGTAACTTATTACATTTAATACGATTCACTATTTAACTAACTTTGTGGGATCTGCTCCTTTAAAGTAGGCGTTAACAGATTCAGTAAGGGCTACTGCAACAGGCAAGGTGTCCTGGTTTCCAAGGCTGACAGGGCTGGGACCACGTGAAACACCTAGAATACATACAGTGTATAGGTTTAATTTTCAAAAAGCTTAGCAACAGATTTCAGAATGGTTGACTAGACCTGTAATTTTCACAAGAGGTTACTACCATCAAGGTCACAGTAGTGTCTGAAGTATTACTTGAAAAGTGTGTAGAAAAATACCAACACAGTACAGTACAATTGTACCATCAAAACACTGCTTAGCAGCCTAAGAAAACAGGACTATCAGTATGACATTATGTAAATGGACAGATATAAGGAAACACATATGAGACAGAGGAACACCGCATTAAAATGGAGCTACTGATGAAAGTGAAGTCAACAGATCCAAAGGAAATTAGACATTGACTAGAACACTTCAAAAAAATCCCTACTGTATGCTTATTTATGGAAAAATGTATGATAAAATGGTCACGGAAATATAAAGAATTCACTTACAGTATGCACGAACTTAAATGCAAATACATTATTACCCCACATAAGTGAACTGCTGAACATATTTCAGCCAACAAAGACTGCAATTCCCAAGCAGAAATTGCTGGAGAAGCCTTCACAGATGCCTATGCCAACACAGTTCCAATGTATAGCTATAAAAATCAACTCAGACCTCATGCTAAGGCTTTTTGAAATGTGTATGCAAAACTGACGAAACCAGTTGTCATGGGATTTTACTTTTCACTAGTTTTCTATATGTATATGTGAATATAAAAGATAATATTGGATGTTCCGTCTTTTTATTAGTGCAACAATGTAGTGGAGCATCTTACCAATTTTTGTATGACTGCTGAAATGGCCTGTACCACGTAATGTTACCTACCACAAAGTAGACGCGATCTTTCTTGCTTCATGAGCAAAATTAGCAATTTCTTTCATTTTAAAAAGTAGAAACAAAATGCTTCTGTATAATGTTCTCATTGCAAACTAATCCTATTTAAAGCTGTGGCTTTGCCTTCTGAGCTCTTTCAGAAGCAAAAAGGAAGTTGGGACCTTGTTCTTCACAGAAGAGGAGACAAATGAAAGAAGCATTAACAAGAGACTAAAAGACAGGAGTTGGTCTAATTCTGCTACCTTGTATCTCTCCATCATGATTTCTTGCCTAAGGTAGTAAAATGTTTAGAATACTTCTCACCACCATTAGAAAAAAAAAAAACTTTGCGCAACATTTAGGTCTCATTAGATTGAAAGTGATACTATAGTCACAAGCGTTCAAAACCAAAAATTCTTAGATGAATGAAATACTATGAAGCTGGCTATAAAACACTGATCTATTTATTTTTTCAATATAAACAGTAGGTTGGTTTTATTTATTTTTTCAGACAATACATGGGTCATGTTTCCAAAGTCTTCTTTCCCTCCCTGAAAACTACCAATAAAAGCTGTGATTCTCAATAGTCTCAGAAATCCATAAACCATGATTTCAAGAAGCAAATGTGCAATAAAATAATGCGTTAATAACAACCAGAAATTCTGTTTGGTGAAACACTGAACACCAGAAATATTCTCCACTAAAGCCAAATTATGCACTCAATGGATATGGCCGTATGGTTGCTGTCTTTTTCCACCAGTTCACTAAGGAATAACAAACAATTGCAGAGCAGATAGGAGGTGATTACCCTGTATTAAGTACACCAGATTGTTTACAGATCATAGAATCACAGAATTATTCAGGTTGGAAAACACCTTTGAGATGATCCAAGTCCAACCATCAACCCTACTCTACCAACTACACCCCTAAACTGCATCTCCATGCACCACATCTAAACAACCTTTAAACACATTAAGGGATGGTGACTCGACCACCTCCCTGGGCAGCCCATTCCAATGTCTGACAACATTTCAGTGAAAAAATTTTTCCTAATTTTCCTAAACCTACCCTGGTGCATCTTGAGTCCGTTCCCTCTTGTTCTATCATTAATCACCTGTGAGAAGAGACCAGCACCTACCTCTCTACAAAGTCCTCTCAGGCAGTTGTAGAGAGCCATAGGGTCTCCCCTCAGCCTCCTTTTCTTAAGACTAAATAGCCCCTGTTCCCTCAGCTGCTCTTGATAAGACTTATTCTCTAGGCCTTTCACCAGCTTTGTTGCCCTTCTCTGCGCTCTCTCCAGCACCTCGATGTCTTTCTGGTATTGAGGTGCCCAAAACTGAACAGAGTACTTGAGGTGTGGCCTCACCAGTGCCAAGTACAGGGCGACGATCACTTCTCTACTCCTACTGGCCAC
Source organism: Leptosomus discolor (assembly GCF_034619465.1). Taxonomy (NCBI): domain Eukaryota; kingdom Metazoa; phylum Chordata; class Aves; order Leptosomiformes; family Leptosomidae; genus Leptosomus; species Leptosomus discolor. The sequence goes on along the minus strand of NC_141419.1, from coordinate 65,106,651 downwards.
ACGATGTATAAATTATTTTTAAATCTTTTACTTGCAATGGCCTTGTGTATATTTTTATATTGATATTTCAAAATCATGCAGAGTAATGGAAATATGTAAGTGATATTCCTATCCGTAAACGACAAATACTGATTTCTTGACTGAAGAGTGAAATTTATTAGGAATAATAACTCTACTTTTACTTTTTTTGGGAACAACAAAGCAAGTACATATACATATACACACATTTCTCTGAGATGTATTTGAGGGACTACAAATGAGATGTCTCTCTAATTTGCTCTGCCCCCACTGTTGGCCACCTTTTGATTCATAAAAATCTATGCGTTCTCCTAAAAACCAATAAATTAAAACAAGCATAACTCTGGAAGTCATTGTTTTGTTGCCTTGCTGCTGAAAATACAATGCAATGCAGTGATATGCAGCTTCAGGATCTTCCACTCCTGCTGCAAGCTCTCAGAGGGATGGGATGTCACAGGGCTGTGCCAAGGCAGCCTCGCTGCATCTCAGGCTGCAGCCAGCCCAGCTCAAGGCACCAGTTCTAGCACCTTTAGCAGTGACAGCAAACCTGGCTTTGATGCCCTGCTACCTGCCTGAGCCCTGACCACCATTAACAGCCCCTGAGCTGTGCTGACACAACAGCTAGTGACACAACCATGTGAACAGTTGCACTGACACACTCAAGGAGGTTGCCAAACTGCATCACTGGTCATAAAAAGGGCACATTAATGAACCTGATCAAATGATTTTAGTTCAGTTTAGGAACAAAGATTCCAACAATTTTATATTGGCTACATGGCTATCACGAAAATAAAATTTATTTGAAGAAAAATTACCTTTATTATGTGTACCTTCAACGACTTGTATTGTATGTAAATACAGAAACATTTTTACCTACTTGTCTTATGAGAATAAGGATTGTCAAAGTAAAAATGTATTCAGTTTACTTGAAAGAAAGCAGTAGTGACAAACTGAAGAAGCAAGACCAAGTTTCAGCTTGTTTGGGGGTGGGGATAGACATTATATAAAAGCGTTTACATCAAGTTTTGGTGATTTCAGCAACATATAGCTTGTTAAGTAGTCAAGCTTTCAAGCTACTTTTATCTGCCAGATACCGGAAACAGCTGGAGAAACTTGTTTCAAAAGAAATACAATTTTATTAGGTGCAGTGTATTAGGATGATTAGTTAACATGTAAATCTGCTTTATGTACAATACCTGGTGGTGTCTCACAAAACTTTTCAATTGTAGGAAGATTTTCAATCAAAAGATCATCCTCTATTACATTTAAATGAAAAAAAAAACATTGCAAGAAAACAAACTATTTCAAGCAAAAATAATATTAAAAAAATTTATATATGTAAAAATACTTTGCAAATTAAAATAAGGCTAAAACATAAAAAAAACATTCAATTATGGATGCCTTAAAGTTCACTTGGAAAAAGATAATCAGAGTCAACCCTCCATTATTCAGAACAAATGGGGTAAGGGAAACACTGGATTGTGCAAAAGTCAAAAGAATACAGACAGTAGTGCAGAGTATTTCCTCATGTCCCAAAATCATTCAGCTGTCTGTGCTGACCTTCCCAGCTCTCCAGGACTATTTAATTCATATGGTCAGTGCAGATGGAACTGGGCTGGTTTATTTTCACTAGGCCAGGTTAATAACATGCCAAACCTCAGTGTCAGCACACACCTCCTTACCTCCTCCCTCACCTCACAATTTCACTCTGTCGCTGTCTCCAACAACACACACACTCAGAGCTGGGGCTATTGACGCTGCTCCCACCAATTTTTGGTTCTTGGGCACCAGCGCTGAGGCCTGAGGATGTGAGTCTGGATGGACTTTGGCATCCAAAATACCAGTTACCTTTCTATGATGCTTCTCAGAATTTGGGAAACTGGTGGATGTGGAACTGCAGCAGCTAAGACTGGGCTGGGCAGACCTTACTAGCTTTGGTCCTGCACAGGGTGGAAACAGCTGCACTGCTTTCAGTGCAGAACTCCCACTGGAAGCTGTGCAGATGCTACCCTCAGCTCCTGAGCCTGGGCAAGGAATCCTTGCCATCAGTAACATTCACAGGTAACAATGTTAACTCAAGAATCCAAGTTAACTTGGGACTAAAGTAGTAATAGTGTTCAGGAATGAAATACTTCAATTGTGCTAAAGAAACGAGTTAAAATGTCTTCAAACACATTCCCCCCCCCCCCCCCCCCCCCCCCCCCATAAGTCTCCTTTTCATCTGTTATAACCAAATATCAAAACTGAAGGACTCTCCCTTAAAAACCTGAGAAAAGCTTCTGAAACTAGTGGCAACACATGGAGACTAATCTGCTTTTCACCTTCATCTTTTTGTTTGGTTGCCCGGTTTGCTTTTACTAAACACCTCTGTTTAGCTTATATATTTCATTAACTTGAAGAAAAAGATGCCTTAGTTTTACTTCTTTGGAAACTGGAATTACAGAATAACAAATGAAACTAAAACAACATAAAAGAACTCAACTTTGTTAACATTTATATTAATTCAAATTTACCAGCATCTGAAAATATTTCTGCACCTATACAATAACATCTTCTGAACAAACACTTGATAACACGTTGTGCTTGATGAATACATATACAAGCATACCAAATAAGAATTCACGGAATCTTGATTTTGAAATATACTTCCCTAAAGAATATGCCATAACTGGATATATGGTCTAATCTAATTAAATCCACTACTCTGTCTCTCAGTGTCATTCAGAAGCAGCTATTGCAAAGGATTCTTGAAGTACCTAGACTGGACTCACATATGGAACAACTAACTCCAATGAATGGTTTTTCTAACAGGTGGAGCCTAGTGGCAGAATTATGCTATTTCTAAAATAAGTTTAAATGGTTAATTTAACTTACCAACTGTAGGTGTGTTTGCTGCACTGAGGGAAGCAGATGAGGATATTGAGGAAATGCTCTCTGCACGCGCCAAGGGAGCTGCAGGAGGTGGACTTGAGTTAGAGGTCAATGGAGGGCTGAATGGCCTAGGCTGAACAAAACAGTTAACAAGAGCATTACAGGAAGTGGTTTTAAGGAGATGAAAAAAAGACTGTAAATAGAAGAGTTCTTCATTTCATGCCCAAATCAATTTCCTAGTGTTTCTCAATATAGTTTCCTTGATGCTTTATCTACCCTAGTTTTTACGTGTAAAACAGAGAACCCTCATTTTCCATTAGAAGCAATTCCACTATTTCATAGATTATCATTACTAATTTTTTGCCTGGGTAGTTAAGTCTAACATATTTAATTATGTAGCAGCCTGTCAATAATTGTGCTTGTGCTGGTTTTGGCTGGGGTAGAGTTAGTTTTCTTCATGGTAGCTGGTATGGGGCTGTGTTTTGGATTTGTGCCAGAAACAGCATTGGTAACACAAGGATGTTTTCACTATTGCGGAGCAGTGCTTGCACAGAGTCCAGGCCTTTTCTGCTTCACACCCCACCCCACCAGTGAGGAGGCTGGGGGTGAATAAGCAGTTGGGAGGCGACACAGTGGGACAGCTAACCCCAGCTGACCACAGGCATATTCCATACCACAAGACATCATGCTCAGCCTATAAATCTGGGGGAAGAAGGAAAGAGGGACATTTGGAGCGATGGTGTTTGTCTTCCCAAGTAACCGTTACATGTGAAGTAGCCCTCCTGTCCTGGAGATGGCTGAACACCTGCCTGCCAATGGGAAGTGGTGAATGAATTCCTTGTTTTGCTCTGCTTGCAAAGCTTTTGCTTTACCTATTAAACTGTCTTCATCTCAACCCAAGAGTCTTCTTTTTTTCTCTTTCACTTTTACTTTTACTCTTCTGATTCTCTCCCCCATCCCACTGGGAGGGAGTGAGCAAGCAGCTCTGTGGAGCTTAGTTGCCTGACAGGGTTAAACCACAACAGTGCTGTAAACACAGCACCAGAACCTAACCTTACAGCCCTACGAATATGTACAGCAAATGTGAATATACAGAGCTAAACGAGAGCTACTAACAAACTAGAAGTGAGTCCAGCACAGGGTAACTGAAATAGTTGGGACTGGAGTACCTGAGAGAGACACACAGGCTGAAGAACCTGGAGAACAGAAGCCTAAGGAGAGATCTCTAGCAGTCTTTTACTAGCTAAAAGGGGGTTCAAAGAAGGCGAATTCAGGCTCTTTTCAGAGACGCAAGAGCTACATCAAAGGAAATCTCAGCTGAACTTAGGGGAAAAATTCCTTCTTGAAACCTCATGGTTAAACCCTGGGAGAGGTTGCCCAATGAGACTGTAAGACATGCCTCTCCGGAGATCTTCAAAACTCAGCACGTTCCTGAGCAACCGGATGCAATTTTGAAGTCGGCCCTTCTTTAAGCAGGTGGTTGGCCTAGAGATCTTCAAAAGCCCCTTCCGTCCTAAATCTCCGGATGGTTTTATGATTCACTTAACTGTCGGTATTAACTAACTAATGATCATTTTAGGATCAAGCTATCTAAAAGGTACTGGAACCCCTGAAGCATCTTTTTTGGTAGGTAACTGCTTTTTTTTAAAAAAATTTTGCTTCTATCACACTTGTTGCTGGGTATAGCTTTTCTATAGACTATAGGAATTGTAAAAGGATATGTAATAAAGACAACTGACAATCTTACACTTTTATCCAGATAATAGCCAATTTCTAAAACAACAGTATAAAATGAATGCAGTTTTGTGCAGAATCATACTTTATAGCAGAGCAGTACAGCTAAATTCTTCTCTTTATTTATGATAACATGAAGAACAGATTCCTTGGTCTATGAGCAATTACTACAGTTTTATATTGGAATGAGAAAAGAATCTCAAAATTAACCCTATTCTGACATTGCAGAAATGCAAACCAGTTTAAAAACGTTTCAGTTTTGTCAAAGCACAAGACCAGAACATGGTGAAAATCACAGAATCATGGAATATGAGGTTGGAAAGAACCTCAAGGATCATCTAGTCCAACTTTTCAAGGTAAAAATACAGCTTAAATGATATAGCTCAGCACTGTCAAGCTGAGTCATAGAACTGTCCAATGTTTTGGACACCACTTCCCTTGGGAGATTATTCCTATGTCTAATTGTCCTCATAGTGAAAAAGTTTCTTTTGGAGTCCAACTAGAATATCCCCAGGAGTAATTTGTATCCATTACCCCTTGTCTTCTCCATGCTACCCCTCGTAAAAAGGGAGTCTCCATCTTCTTGATAGCCACCATTTATGGTACACGGTACTAAGGTCTCCTCTAAGCCTTCTCTTCTCAAGGCTGAACAAACCCAGTTTTCTCAGCCTTTCTTCATATGGCATATCTTCTAGTCCTCTGATCTTTGTGGCCCTTCTCTGGACCCTTTCCATCTTCCACAACTTTTTGTATAGCGAGGACCAAAACCGAACGCAGTACTCCAGGTGTGGTCTGACCAAGGCTGAGTAGAGTGGGATAATGACTTCTTTATCTCTGCTGGTGACACCCTTGTCGATGCAATCCAGAATCCTGACGGTTTCTTTGCTGCTGCAGCACACTGTTCACTCACGTTGAGCTTGTCGTCCCCCCAGGTCCCTTTCCACAGGGCAGCTCTCCAGCCAGGTGAATCCCAGTCTGAGCTGCATTCCTGGGTTACGTAGGCCCCATTGAACTTCATAAGGCTCCTGCTAGCCCACTCCTCCAGCCTGTCCAGGTCTTCCCAGAGGGTGTGTCTCCCTTCTGGAGTGTCAACTACCTCTCATTTTGGTGTCACCTGCAAACTTCATCTAGGTGCTCTTGATCCCAACACCTAAATCACTTATGAAGATACTAAACAGCACTGGGGCAATATATTGATCCCTGGGGGACCCCACTTGTGACTGGTTGCCAGTTTGAGAACTATTTACTACCACCCTCTGGGTATGGTCTGTCAGCCAGTTCCCCACCCACTGCACAGACCACTTGTCTAGGTCGTAACATGTCAGTTTTTCAAGGAGAAGGCTGTGTGGGATCGTGTCAAAAGCCTTGGAGAAGTCCAGGTAGACAATGTCCACTGCTCGCCCTGCACCAACCACACAGGTTACTTTGTTGTAGAAAGCAATCAGGTTTGTCAAGGACAATTTGCCCCTGGTGAATCCATGCTGGCTTTTCCCAAACACATGCTTCAGTTTACTTGTGATAGTCCCCAGGAGGATTTGCTCCATAACTTTCCCAGGGACTGACGTCAGGCTAATGGGTCTATAATTACCTGGGTCCTCCTTGGAACCCCTCTTGTAGATAGGGGTGACATTATCCTTCTTCCAGTCTTCAGGCATGTCTCCCCGTCTCTATGACTTCTCAAAGATTATGGAGAGCGGCCTCACAACAACATCAGCCAGCTCTCTTAATACCCTTGGGTGGATGGCATCCGGGCCCATTGATTTGTATGGGTCAAGCTCCTGTAACAGTCCACACACCAACTCTTCTTCCTTCGCTGACAGCGGGTCTGTGTCTGCACCAATCTCGATTTTTGTTCCCGTGGCCTGGGACCTAACAGCACTAGTAAAATATCTTGCTATTTCAAAAGACAGTAAGAGGATCTTACCACGGTAATATTTTTCCAAGTCAGTAAGTCAAATGAAACCCAAAGAATTCTAATATTCACAGAGAAGATTAAGCATGGTTTGGTCTGACATGCTGCCTGGGTACATGTATTCTTTGCCACATTCCTTACCAGCAGGTGGACGGGCACTGCAGGCAGTGAGCACAGATGCAGGCAGCATGCAACCTCTCACTATCCTGATGGGCAGCTCCTGCAATCTGCCACCTCCCTTCTCCACCAACCAGCACCAAGGGCAGGGAGAAGTCACAGCAGGGCAACTTGTGTCAACACATGACTGATAACGATCTACCTAATACCATTCATTCCCCAAAGCTTTGGTGATACGCCTAAATCAATGCATCTTTGTTAATAATTTTGCTAGTATTTCACATTTTGAAAACTTCAATCTCATACACATGCTATCTTCTCATTATCAAATTATTGATTTGTCCAATTAAAAACACTCAGCCGATGCAAAAATTATGCTTTTGACCTTTGTAGTTCTGTTAAGAATTATTTTATTACAGTAACATAGTTATCATGAAAACTTCCATGCCTATCTGGCAATGGTAAAAGTCTGCTTATGTGAAACTTTGAACATTGGCTGGAAAGTAACTCCACTGTAACACTGTAAATGAATGGAATATTTGAAATCAAATTACTATGGAGCATTAAAGAAACAATCAATACATACTATTTCATTAATCCCGCTAAGTTTCCCAGTAGACAGCTTTGGTCTTGAAGCAGGCCTTGGAGGGGGTACAATGGTGCCTACAGAAAGAGGAGTTGAGGGCCTTGCTGAAAGAAAGCAAATTTAAGGAAATGAATATTAGAAAAGTCACACTGAACAAAAATATGTACTCACTTGAACAGAATAACTGGAAGTTATGTTTCTATTAGAAGTTCCTATTTTACAAGCTCCATTTTGTGAGATTTACCACTAATCATAAATGCTTTCAAAATAGGGCCATGTGATACCCTGAAAAGTGACTCTAAAAATGGCATCCTGGGTTTTCTCATTGCTCTTAAATGATTTTATACTATTCATACTATTCTTGGAGGCTTGTGTGTAAAAACATGCTTTTATCTACGTTTCCTTTTGTGTATAATCTATATGGAATCAGAACATAGGACAGTCTTTCTTGCCACAAATGGAAAATTCAGTGGAAATTCATATTTGGTCCTGGTTGACAATGGCATAACTCTCTGTTTACATCAAATTTTGCCCACTGAAACCCCACTGACTTCAATAAGCATACACCAGTGTATCAGATAAATTCCTCTTTTGATTGTAAGAACACACTAAGTCCTTATTATCTCTTAGCTGAGCTATCAGAAGTAAAAAGCAGTTAAAAAAAATACTGCCTCCATGTCCTTCCACACTTAACAGAAGCAACTACCAGATGGTGGCAGCACTACAAAGATGCCACTTTTACAGTCACTTTTCTGAACAGAATGAATAAAATTTCAAAATATTTTAAAATAAATGTTAGATGCCATCCAAAATTAACATCCAGAATTAACATCCAGAATAGACTGAAATTCTAATACACGACTACGTCGTTGCAGCACATCCTATTATCTCCCTCAAATTATTCTGCATGGTTCTTTTTTAATTAATCAGTTAATGTTATTGAAAATGCAACTTCCAAGTATGAAATTTTCTCAGGCATTCAGCGTACTCTGCTGTTGTTTAAGTATGGGAGTTTCATTGCTGACCATATCCACTTTAAGAGCTGCAAACTTGAAAGTCCCCAGATAAATTAACTTCTAAAATATCAGTCTTTCCTATAAAATCCTTATTATGCCCCAAGACAACAGTGCATGCTAAACACTTGAGTAGTCTGCTGCAGTACCACAGGTATTCAGCGAGTCATGGTACATTTACCCAAATGTATTTTTCCTTTGTCCTCTTAGTATGTTGCATTACCACGGTATCATCCACGCTTCAAAATACTGGGTGTTAAAAAGGACAGTTTTAAATCCAATTTACTTAACTTTATTTAATCTGAAAATACCTCTATGAAGCCACTTAGGAATGGAATTGTTTTTGCAAATTCAGTCACTTAATCTTTGAGACCTCACTGCTACCTGACATCCCACAAAAATACATTCCTATTTGTAGAAAAGCAAAGCTCCGCATAGTTAAGAGAAAGCAATGCCTTTAATTGAATAATTTAATTTTTTTCTTCTTATTTCAAGTGGAATATTTACTTCATTGTCCTAATTTTCAAGGAAGTTGGTGCTAACAAACAGTTTAGTACACTCTAAGTAAGAAGATGAGTTAATTTTAACATCAGGTGAGCGATAATAAAAAAAATTAGTCTAAGGCTTGCTTTTTTGAGTCAGTTATTAGCAAAGAGCAGTACATGATGCATGCTTGCCATACCCTTATTTGTAAAAGCACAAGAAGACACTAAACTATAGTCCAGTAGTGCTGAAGATGATGTGGAAGAAATTTCAGCAGCAGTGCCAGTTTCTTCAATGAATAATTGTTCATGGCATATAGTATTATTGAAAAGGTCACTTTGATCCTCAGAAGCACAGCTGTTGGAAGAATTCCCAAGCAAAGCAGAAGAAGCAAGGCAGGCATTTTCAGTTTTAAAATGCAATTTTTGGGGCTCCTTCTTGTCTGTGCTTGTGTCTCTAATTGTAAGAAGTTCATCAGCAAAGGAAATCCACTCACTTTGAGACCGTGAAACATAGGATAAGGTACTGGTAGTCCCTGATGGTGCTGCTGTAACACCAGATTTGCACAAAGTGCTAATGGTAAAGTCTGGTGAAGATGGGCTTGTAGACCCAGAATCTGTCTGGTGTCCAAGCAAGGACTGAGATACTCTGCACCCAGGCAAATCAGTGGTAGATGAGGAGGAGCTCCTATTATGCTCTTTTACTGTAGCTGAAGGAAAAGGGAAGAATTGAAACTACAAGCAACACTGAAAAGATAAAAATTTCAATATTCAAAAAAGTATTCAATATCCACTGCATGAGGCTTACTAGCCAGCAAGAAAAAGAACTGCTCTGCTAGGCTAAAATCCCAACGCTTACAAATAAAAGGAAAAAAACTCAGCCACATATCACATGCACTTTGTTCATACTGCCAACCACGTCACTTTCCACTTTTTTAGTAAGCCAAAAAGTAATTTATTGTATTTCTTTCCACTTAAGGCCCTACTTCTTGTGACTTTCCTTATTCCTCTAACTTCCTCCCTGTTGTGGTTTAACTTCCTCTCATCTTTGTCTTTCCCTTCTTGTGTCCAACACCATTTTCGTCTCCTCTCCACAGCTTTCTGCTTTTCATTTCTTCTGAAGTTATTTCATCAAACTTATCCTATCCTGTTCCTTCCAAACATTTTTATCCTCTTACCCTTAACATTTGTAATGGCAAGGCCCAACTAAATGGCTATCCAGTGAACAAAGACAACGCAGTCATGAGATCCTGTTTGATATTCTTCTGTCTGAACCAACCCACATCTAGTGAGTAACTATATGTATGAGGCATCATCCACCACAGTTTATTTCCTCTCTCTTCAGGCTGCCGGAAAACATTCCATTAAGTATTCCCCGGACTTAACTGTTGCCTGTTGCAGTAGATGACAACAGAAGCAGAAGATGCAAGGTTAGTCAATTCTCAACATTTTGCAGATTGGCAAAGCTAGGAGCAAAGGCAGAGTGACACATAGTATCAAAAAAGAAAGCAACAGGTTTACAGAGTTCAGACCAAAAGTATAGGTGTCACCTCTACCAAGGTCCTTTTGCCATGAACAAGTAAATTCTCTAAGCCCACATAAACAGAGTTTAACACAGCTTTCCCTTTCTAATAGATATTCTAAATATCATTCAAAGGCTTTAAAATACTACTATAAATCCTATTCAAAAAGCAATGTGGAAACATTCAAAACTATTTTAAAAATACATAAGGATGAAAACAAGGAAGATAAATAGAAAGAAGCATTTTTACAATATCAATAGCTGGCTAAAAAATGTCTGTTGTGTTTGTTCAAGATAACAAAGTTAGCTTAAACTTCTAATAAAGCAGGATTATTCATGGATGGCCAAAGTTTACTTCTGTGCTGCATAAACCATGCACCGTCTGCTCAAATACCATGGTAGTTTAAGTGTTCAATGATTAACACAGTTACGAAACAATATCTAAAGAAATGTTTTAACATTGCTGTATGCAAAACAACTAATTTATGTAATTTAAGTTTTGGATTGAGATTTTCAAAAGCTTTAAGCATCAGCTTACCTATATGAACCTTCAAGTTGAAGATAAAACATTGATTTCAAGGAAAATACCATCAAAGCTGTGTATTTTTTGAAGTCTTTAGAATGAAGCTGCAGGTTAGTGAGCATCAGAACTTGATTTAAACAACAATATGACCTACAACAATCCAGTATTCTTTTGTTCCCAAATGTATTAGCAATCAATTATACTTTAGAACACTCACTTTCTACTTAACTCCACAGATCATTTCAGAAGTAGAAAAATCTCAGTTAATTCTTAGAACAACAATCCTTTAAAGAATTATTTTGCAGATAAAGTTTGCCAAGGCACAGGTGTCTTACATCTAAAATCAATGCCCACAGGACACCATATTTCAACAAAATGTAGGGTTCTGGGCATAAGCCTCTTTTGGGTGTGATGGTAGGGGTAGATGACTCCCCACCAGATATGGCTATAGAGGACGTTATGTATCCCAATTACTTGTCACTACTCATCAGCCAGAGATTACTTTCTCCACAGTTCTGCTGCCAGGAGGGACTGTATGAACATCTCCTAATCTGCTCTGAGGTCCCATCCAGGCACAGCAATAACCAACTGGATACAGTAACAACCACAGCACAACAAATTAAGTATCCTCAGCCTTCCTCTACAGACTCGAACATCAGACAACAGCTAGCAAAACAGATTATTTTGAAAAAGTGCTTCTTTTCAGCATATTGCAGTAATATGTATCTATATATATATAATTTATGCTTAAATATGTTACAAATGTGGATCCACTAGCCAATAATCTTGACTGGTTACCTAAGTGAGGAAGAGACAATCTAACAATTTCATAAGCTGGACTGGTTAAACCCATAAATCTTAGGAGCACAAATTTGTAGTGGAAGAGTAAGTTCCATGTAAAACCCAAAGGGTTACACAGCAATGCTGGTTGCTGCTAAAAGGACATTACTAAGGCCAAGAAGAATTAACATGGGCTGTGCAGAATTCCCCTATTGATACATGTACTCTTCCTTACTGTTTTTCCATCTCTATGATCAAGCGCAGAGGAAAACAGCTAGAAAGCCATGACTGTGAACGAAGAAGTGAGGTCTATTAAAATTTTTGGAATATGAATACCTAGCTAAAAGAAACAGCAAACACTTCCTTCCTCAGGCATGTGGGAGGAGAAGAGTCTACACTAAGACAGCAGGTAAACTGAAAAGACCTATGTAAACAGCATATCTGCTGCTATTAGTCAATAGTAGATTCTGCTTTAAACCTCCCAACATAATCAAAAGAAATAATAAATAATTTAAATAAATTCTTTTAGTATGCAGGTCCTAACAGAGACATAATATTGTGTTTTTGTTTCAGCCTCTCTTTCCTTTTCTGAACTAGTTTCTCAACATCTGCTCTCAGCCTCTTCAACACACATACCCACTCACATGCTAATTTTGCCTCCCTCTTCTTCACTGCCTTTTGAATGTAACAATAATATTGACTGGTTTTGTGACTTTTTTCTTTTTTTGGGCAAAGACCAGGTTTCAAGAAAGCCTGCCAGTGTCCTGCCCATACTAATATCCTCCAGAATCCTGCACCCCCAAATTCCCAAACAACATCTGCCCTCCCCTTCCCACTCTCCTCAGCCCATGTTTTTCCTCCAAATGGCTCTGCTCTCAGGTGGTGCCAGGAAATCCCCCTTAATTCTAGTCTCAGTCCTTCCATTTTTATCTGGCTCCACTTGGATTATTCCTGCACTCCTCCTAACAGAATCACGGTTTCCTACAGGAAACAAACTCCTCACAGCAAAGCTCCACGGTGCCTTTGCTCAATGGAAGATGAAACTCATGCCTATCCACAGTACAAGCTCAGCTTGTCTCACAGTTGCTGTGACAACCTCCATTTAATATCCCAGCCTAGCAGCTGAGAAAATAGGATTATATTCTAGATGGTGATAATTGTTTTGGCAAGTGAGAGAAGGTGATAAAATAGGCAGCAGTAAGACAGAATATTCCTAAGGCTTCTAGTGTTCCCTCTTCCCCCTTGCTCCCCAGCTTGAAAGCTGGATATACAGCATCCTCCGTTGTTTATTACTTGTAAGATAGTATGCTGCTTTACAAAATTATTTCGTTTGAATAGTCAAAGCACGTTCCCTTGCAATAACTAAAAAAGCAACAACAGAACATGCTGAAGTATATAGAGAAAATATTTTCTACTACCTGAGGAGGATGAGGATGCCAAGGAAGCTGAAGAGGAAGATTCAAGAGAACTGCTGAAGAGTGGATCCCATGCCAGGAGGTCACTGCTGTTCCCCTTTCTATATTAAGAGTTACAATTGGAATATAAATGAAAGATGTATATACTCATAAAAATCAAACTACAGCTTCAGTAGTAGTTTGATAATATAACAAATATAATAATATGATAAAGAAATTTGATAAATTCTTCTTTATTAGTTAGCCTTTGGATCTACAAAGAAAAAGTACCTACAAACTGCAGGCCAAGGAACTGATTTACACATACGGAGACTATCTGAATTGACACCTTGGTGCAAGTTTGTGCGTGGACATACTTCATAATGTCAGTTAAGTGACGGTCATTATCAAGGAAACACGCATCTTCAAATCCTTTTATTTCAGTATATACAAACATAAGCAATGTATACAGACCTCTCCAAATTTGGGGCTTGTAATCTTAAACTTTACCATGGAACACTATAGGATGGAAACTAAACCTGTCTTATTTAAAACCTACAAAACATTTTATATTCATGTAATTATAAATATCGAGACAGATCACAATGAAGAAAATGCATTAGAAGGGGAAAACAAATGAATAGAAATCTCCATTGTTACATAATTATTCCCTAACTCTTATGATGGAATAGATGCCTGACTTAAAATAGCAGTCAGCTGGTATTTCCAATGAGTTTCTGAGTATTCAATCAAAATAGGACCAAATTCCCTCAAAACCGCGTTTGACAGAACTTTAAATTTGAACTTACTCATTTGTTGGAGCAGAAAGCTTTGATTTTGTTAACTCCTCACCTAAGCAAAAAACCACACTATTATCACCAACTCTGTGACAAAATTTCAGCTTCATTATAAAAAGGCATTAAATATTAACAATTACAGTTCGAAACTGATTATGAATTATTAAAATGGAAAAAGAAAATGCATTATTTCTGACAATACAAATTCAGATATTCCTGAAACACCTTCTAATAAGAGAGGACTACAGAGAGCAATGCATTTTGGAATTGGTGGAAGGAAGTGGTGTTCATTTGATATTTCTTCCTTATAAATTATAATTGTTTATATCAATATTATTCTTCAGCAAATCTGGCTTGGTTTCCCACTGAATAAACCCTACAGGATAGAGACTAATGTTCTGTCCTCTGTCTCCATGGTCAGGTTTTATGTGTTTGACTACAAAACAGACAGTGTACGCTTTGCTGGTTTGTGGATCATACTAAACTTGAGCAGGTGGAAGGGTTTTAAGAACTTGCACTGGAATCTTTTCCATGGTCCCCCCTTTGGCTCTTGGATATGTTTTTCATCACTGTCACAGACAGCCTCACCTGTTTCCCAGAACAGGGAACAGCCAAGTATATAGAAAAAGAAGAGGTTATCTAGAACTGACATGAGAAATATTTTTTTCTAGTTAAAATACATTAAGAAGTTTATTTCTTCAACAATTAAAAAAAAAATCTATTTTCATGCTATGTTAAAAAACTACCACAAATAGGCCAAAAGTTAAAGATTCACACTTACTCGATGAATTTCGATTCATTTGTGCCTGAACAGGAAAAAAGTAATTAAGAATAAATTATTTTACCAACTGTCCAATATAACACTTAATAGTCCCAGGGTTCTTATCTCCACTCAACTTTGTATGAGATACTTTGCTTTCAATGCCAGGCAAAACATTCTGAGCTTGCAGAAGACCAGAACATGAGCCAGGACACAGCAACCAGTGCATACCCGCCACACCAGTAAGAAAAGTCAGGAACAAACACTGTAGAGCTGACAAAGGGAGCAGTTATTACTAAATTCTTTCACAGGCTGGGGCAGTAAAATTAAACAGCTTATATATCACATGGTATATATGAAAAGAAACATTCCTAAGGTTTTCCCAATAACTCCCCTCACATACTACACTTACTTACACATCTAAAAAAATGTGAATAAAAAACCATTCTGTACTTACAGGACTGTGTCTCTGCTTTCAAAATGTGGGGAAAAAAGAGAACAATCGATTATTATTTTAATATGTTATGCACAATACTTTCCTTAAAATCAGGGTCGATCTTATTCTGATTTGAATATTGTACTAGCACACTTTAATACTATTTCTTTGTAATATCATCTCATGGTATAAGGATCATTCTGTGGACTGGCAGAATACATCAATAAAGTTGCCCTGTAAATGTTACATGTGTCCACATTTTATGATCTGTTTTAAAGGTTTGTACATTATCGAATATTAATTAGTAAATTATGTTAAAAGCCATGCTCAGCTAACTCCATAATGTATTCAAATGTCTTGTGGTAGCAACTGCAAAAATACAAGGACTGAGCACTTCCAAGACTCAAAGGAAAGTTAAAATCTGAGAAGGGAGTATTACTTAATGTTACACTGCAACAAAGCACACAAAAGACCTAGTGCACAAGAAAAAAGAATTATTGACTTTGAACCTAGAAAAAATTCTGAACAGTAAATGATATGTTTACACTAAAGATTCTTTATCACTTTTCTCTTCCATGCATTAAAAATACAAGGAACAAAGTAACTTACAGATATTGCTGGAGAAAGAGTGATGTTCCCTATAGATACTTTTAATTCATCCAAGGAAGGCATAGTATATTGAGAGCTATTATTTGGCTGGACAGGTTTTATTTCTACATGGAACCTCCTAGGTTCATCATCTTCAGAGTCAGAATCACTGGATGAATAGAAATGGTTCTCTTTGGTATGTTTTTCTCAGTTAAGGTGGAAATACTTCAAAATAATCTGCTTAATCCATTTCATAATTATGCTCTACAAAATGCTCATATTTCACGAACACCACAGGTAAAGAATGCTGCCTAACCTCTTTGTGTGCTCATACAGACACTTCAAATACTGCCACTGTCCAAAATTCACAACTCAGACTTAAAATTTACTTTTTATATTCCATTCATCTTGATACACAGAATTCTTGTTCTGAAATGTGACGGAAAGCCCTACCCTTTTCAATCAGCACCGAAATGCCCATGGTACCTGTACCAAGCATTAACAGTAGCGGAAGCAGCAGCAGCCACCATTACTTGCCCCTTTTGCAGAATGGCACTAAAAATTTTGCAACTAAAGATGCCAGTTACACAGAAGGCAGCACAGTAAACTGAATAACATCAGCTGCTTAAAGCATCATCATCCAAAAAAAGGAATCACAACAACTCAGCCCTCAAAATAAGCAAAATATAAAGATGAATTTAGCCTTGGTTCTTTATATGCACAGGAGCTGCACTGAACGGAAGCTCTGAAAGGCCTATGCTAAGTCTTGAAAAATGTATTTATTTTGACAAGGAAGAATGTGAAATTTTTCCTCTACTTAAACATGTTTAAAGTTTTGTACCACCTACAGAGAGCATACATATTCTATACCTTGCTTCTCTTATTGGAAACATGCCAGCCATCTGAATTAAATCTCTTCAAACAATTCCCTGACAAAGATGAAAACCTGAACCTTAAAGACATTCCAAATTCATTTCAACTGAAAAGATCTCTTGAGTTGTGGTAAGGAAAAAGTCAACTGTCTTCATCTTACAGCCTATCTGTCCCCCAAAATGGATCATATCTAGAGAAGAACATTTCAAAGATAAGCCATTTTTCATTTCATCAAAAGATCTCATCTTGAAAATTATCACCGAGTTTCAAGATTAATTTCCTATGAGTCAGGCAGCTCTTGGAAAGTGCTTTTCCAACACTTAAAACTGGACTTATTAAGACTGATTGTCATTATGGTAAAATAATGTCCTCCAACAAATCATGGCAAGAGTTCCCATCAACAGAATAAATATCCATTCTTGGGAGGCTAAGGGAGGAAAAAAGGAAGGGAACTGATGACTTCCTGAATCTGGTCATGATTTTCAGAAGCTGAAGTACTACCTGGCTGACAGGGACTCAAAATCACTGAGTTTTTTCACTGATTGTACAGCCTTTTCTATTGTTTCACAACAAAAAGGATAATGTAGAAAAGGACGCCCAGATGAATAATTTAAAAAGCATTAATGTTGTTCTCTTCTCTCTCCCTTTCATAAGTGTATGCAAAGCATGAAATAATGCCCCTCTCAGAACTGGATAAAAGTCTTCCACTTTTTTATCAATTTTGTAAATAGGAGATAACACGCAGTGCTTTTATTGGTACAGGAATCTTCACCGGGGCAACAGAGGCATATTCTGCAAAGCTGATGAAAAAGATGATGAAGCTGTGATGATGGACTGGCCCACTTTAAGGTGCTCTAACTGCTTAAAAGTTTTCACAATTTAAGGTAATTGCAAAGTGTAAGTTTACCTTTTATCTGCAGTACCCAGAGAATTCAGTGAATACATTTCCAGACATGAGCTATCTTGCTAAGGTGTAGGCTTGCTTAGATCTACAGCAATTGCTCACAGCTCCTAAGTAGAGCTTGCCTCTGTTTCTGATGGAAGGAAAAAAAGAGGACAAGAATTTTTCCTTCAAAGGAAGTGAGAAAAATCATGAGTCTCCATAAAAAAACGACTCGTATCAAACATCTATTCTGCCTATGAAAGCTGTTATTAAAAATACAATAAAAGCTAGAAGCACCAATTAGAAATGGCATGTGGTGTCATGACTTCATTAAGTAATATAAATTCTATTTCTAGTTTGCTGGAGCTCCCGGTCTTTTTCATGATGTCATAAATAGGTGTGAGGGCACAGGTATATAACAGATAATTACTACGTATGCTTAGAAAAGTTTATGAACTTACAAACTCTCTGAGAGTTTTTCCAGGAGAAAGATCTGCATGGTCACCTTAAAGCTTTTGTGCAGGCTTTTTTTGTTTTCATTTTTACTGACAGACAAAAAAATCCTCTTAAAGTTCCCAATACATCTGATCTAATCTTTAACATTTGCACACCAAATCTAAGATAGACAAAATTTTGTACATTTTGTGAAAGCAATGAACAAAAGAACACAAAGTCGCAACACAAGCATGAATGTCATTCATCTTCCTTTAACACTTTAATCCGTGCTTCCTCTCTCCACAGAATTGTAATAACGTCAGATAACTTGGCACAATAACAGCGAAAAGGATATCCTGTGTTGCTTCTGGTTTAATGCTGTATCCTTCATCATCTACATCAGGAATGTTCTAAAAACAACAACAACACAAATTATATTAACAAATAACTAAACCCCCAAGTTGTTCTTACATCAGAGTGAATTTTGTATTGCTGACAAATTGAAATTTTATTACGACAGCTCATGAAAGTCATTGTTATTCACCACTAATTATTACAGTTATCTCAAGTTATCATCTATAGTTCAGAAGTAGCATGACAAGATACTTCAGGAACAGAATACAACAAAACAACCTCAAAATTTCCTGAGAAAACTGGCAACTTTGAATGCAGAAAAGAACAGAAGCATTTTAGCTCTACTACTGAGCGTTATATAAGCCTACTATTCTCTTGGCCCCAAATATTTTCCCAATTTCCACTTCTAATTCTCTCAGCTAAGTCACTAGAGGCTCTGATGGTACAGGAGCAAAACCTTTCCTAAATACTAGTCAATACTTTAATATGTGAGTTAAAGCATTCCAGGTTAGACTGGTTGCAACTTCCTCTACCCGCTTAAAAAGGCAGCAAGCCTGCACTGTTGCTTTAGCGAAGAATATCCACATAATTAAAAGCCATGGATGAAACTTAAATACAAGTGCTCATAATAGGGCTCCAAATTTTCCCTTATGCATCTCCAGCACCCCAGATTTTTACAGCTAATAAGCTCCTGGAAACTTTAGACTGGTTCTGGTTTTCAGTTCTTGCAGGCAATGAAATATAAATTGAAGAGAATTATGTTAGAATAATTTAGAATGCTTAGCTAAGCACTTTAATTAAAAAAAAGCTTTGGAGCAGAAAGAAACAAGTCTCTACTATAATAATTTAAATTTTTTAAATGTGCAAAACTCCACACTCATGTGTATTACATATAAAGAGATAAACTTGGATACACAGATACTTTCTCCACTGAGAAGAGAAAACGCTCCTCACGACTTGGTACACATAGCTAGACTCTGAGCTGCTCAGATGCCTCACTAAGTTTATTACAAAAAACCACAATCCAACTGCCTTCAAAATGTAGTGATTTTACCAGTTACAAATTTCTTATAAAAATGATGAGATTCATATAAAAAAGTTATTTTAGTGTACCAATCAGTTTATTCCACCAGAAAGTAGAGTTATATATAGTATGGCCAAAATATACCTTGCTGTTTTAAGTCATGAGATATAACAAAATGACTTCACTGGAGACTTCAAGTGGACTAGCAAAGAACCACTTGACTTCACCTAAAATTTGAAGCCAAATTTAAAGAGATATTCACTTTGAATAACTTTTGAATTACAGAGTAAGACAAACATAAAAATGTACTTGTCCCTCTATTCCTTTTACACATATCACAAGTGGGATGTCTGATATTTTACTAAGAAAGATTCTCCTCTGTACAGCTCTCTCAACCTAGCACTTCTGAATTAAATGGAATGAATTTAAACATCAATCAAACTTTCTGAAAAAAAATACAAATACAATCCTATATAGGAGATTTAATACTGTATCCAATTAAAGAGAGCATCAATCTAAGGTCAATAATAATCTTTAAGCTCAAACCTTAAAATACAGAACATATAGGTGCAATTTCTTGAAATACTTGCAAAAGCTGGACTTCATCAAGATTTGATTTAAAAAAAAAAAGAACTAAAAAAAAGTAATAAAAGTAGGATCACACGGTCCAGTACCTTAGCTCTACTTGCTCAAATCAGGGTTCTTAGCTACGCTTGACCTCAGGCTGACCTTGTTTATATACCAAAAAGCACTAATGAAACTTGACATCAAAGTAAACAGAACAAAAACATATAGCCAGAGGGTAGGTACCCTTTCCTCAATACTACAACTTCTGAGTACTGAAATTATTTGTCATACTAGGTAATTTTCAATATATCAGGATCATTCATGGTTAAGATGAATTGAAAACCAACAAAAATCTTTACATATACAACATTTAGTTTTTCTTCCAGCTGGGCCATATATGTAAAGGATATTATTACCAGGCACACATAGCATGCACAATAGAGCTGGCAAATTTGACCGTTTCAATATAAAATTGCGAAAGAGCTTAGTTTATGTAAGTTACTTTCATTGCATTATTTTTAATTTACTGAATAACCTCTAGGATAAAGTAAATCCCTAGAAAGCACTAAAATCTTTGAAGTTCTCAAAGTATTAAATTTCTTTCTTAGTATTTTCATGTTAATTATATCTGATCTTGCAAAGATATTTGAATAATCTGTTCCTCAGCAATGGCACTTTACCATGTAGCCTCTATTCGTAACTTCAGACAAAAAGTCAGTTAATACGTACATAACAGAGATGGATGCTTTACAGCTTAAGTTCTGTACACAGGAACTGAAAACATCCTTGCTCCTTTTTCAGCAGACCTACATTACCGCTTTTTTCTAACACTGTTCACAAAAATAAATTTATAACTTTTTCCCTATTTCTAAAATTTAAATATATGTAATTAAAAACATCAGGCTCTACACAGTGTATACAGAGTGAGAAATCATCCGCTTTCTACTTTCAGCTTTGTTAATGATTCAGACTGATCTTGTAACAATTTATGATCATTCTTAAAACACCTTTTGCTTTCATTAATGAGATACTGAATTTATATTTTTGTGTAAACCAACAGAAGAAAAGGGTGGAAGTGATACTCAATGTACCTTTGTATTGACAACGACAATTGTGTCACATAAAAGTGAAATGGCACCTCAAAAACTTACAAGTAGCAATTTCAAAATACCGTTTTCAATATTTTGAACAGGTGAACAGTTCTGCTTTCTGAAACATCAGCATTTTATTTACTAATCTACATTTTGTAAGACTAGTAGAGGACACACAGATATACATATTCACAAATCTGATGTTAATGAAGACATTTACATATTATTGACTAATTCTTATTCCCATTGCCACACTCCTACAGCTACAGAACTACACGTTATGTTGTGGAAAACAGTGCATCTTAAGTATCAGGCAAGAATACAGACAAGACATGATTTGCCTACCATGATAATCAGAGGAAAACCCCACAACCTTCAAGTACACATGTGTCATTTTTGAACACAAAGAAAGAAGATCTTTGCAAACTTAGGGTTTCTGTAAGTAGTTATTAATACGATGGCGATGAAGGTCTGGTCTAGCTCCCTACCCAAAAACGTTATTTTCAGTCTTTGCAGTAAAATATCCTCAATATGGATGTGAACTGAACTGTGTGGAAGTTAACTGGAAAGGTGGACTTCCTTGGAAGAAGGTTTCACATTCTCAGATGCCCTGTTAAGCAATTAAACATACAGCTACAAAACCCACTAAGTTTTCCCTGTGTTTGCAGATGTGATACAACACATTATTAATTAAGGTATTACATAGCTTTAAACAGGCATTAAAAATTTAGATCTTATAACTCTGTCTTTAGTATGTTCTCTGAACTTTCTGGAGTGAATAATTTTTTAAAGAAATAAAACACAGGGACATAATAAATAACAAAGTAAAACTGCCTATACAAAACCCATGAGGACTAAGCAATCTATCGCCAAAATTTATTTTTTTGAGTTTTGGCGAATACTTTGTCTCAGTTTTCTTGCTCTGTCACAACTGTCAACCAATAGCAATGGAAGTCACACCATTACTGTGTCATTAATTCCTCTGGGCTACATATAAAGGACAAGAGGGAACATGGGGAGCATACTGCAGTCTAGCTACTTCATTTGGCACTGCTTACAGGTTGGTCATTGGTCAAGAAGCAAAGAACCTTCACTACAGTCCAGCCTGATTCCTGTCTCTATTCTCCTGGGATTTCTACAGTGGTTATGACAGCTCCCTATCAAGTTTTCCTCACAGTATGCTTCAAGATACAGCACAGCTGAACAATTCATTGTTTCTTTTTCTGCCAGATGAACTTTCTACCATTTTACTGAATGGGACTGACTTCCTGTAATCCAGATGAGGACCAAAGCAAACTCAAAGCAAGCAGTTGAAGCTCATAGCCAGGAACAAGAGAAAAAAGAGCTTCTCCACTTTTGACATATCAGAGATGTAAATTTGCCTCAGATGTGTCCTCACGTTAAGGCAGAGGTATTGCGTATTATCAGCCTCCTCTCCTTAGTGTGCTTATTAACCCAAAAGATGTGGAAGAGAGTAGTCAGTCAGTTTCTTCCATTGCCACAGATACAGAAAGAAAGAAAAACAGGTATTCAAAGTGCCCCTAAGTGTCTTGTGCCGTGACTGTAAAGCCTCATACCCTGTATCAACGGCAGCTATTTAAAACATGCCAGAACTAAATATTTCAAAATGCAAATAAAGAAAAAATTTGAATTTCACTAAATACAAGGTTGTACTTGTGTTCCACTAATTAAGAGTTTGATGGTTCCAAATTCAATCAGTTCCCAGCAATAAAAATCATGTATAATTCTATACAACCATAATTATGCTATACTCCTATATAAAGAGGTTAATGAAAAGTTTTGGACGCCTCAATATATTTTGTTTGCATTCCAGCTTCCTATGATAAAAAGTTTCAGCATTATGGTCTGTGCATCTGTGTCTCCCTTCTTAATTACTTTTGAACTTACTGGCCAATTTCAAATGAATTTGACAGACAGAACAGAGGACTCAAAGATAATTACATTACTACAGTCTTCATGAAAATAGGCAGTCAAGTAGAAGAAGATCCGCAAGTGTCCCAACCAAGGGAAGGGTTGCAATCCAAATTCATATCTTACTGGACACAAGCGGAACCTTGCAAATGCTTCCCCAAAAGAAAGTTTTCTATTAGTGCTCGTATCTTCCTATAGACCATCCCTAGAGACATGCCAAACCCATGGGAAACAAGACAATTAATTCTGCCTTCAGAAAAACTTTCTAGGTAATAAACACATACAGAGTCAGGCTTCAGCTGCCATTTCTTTCTAGTATATAGACGGCTAAAGTTTTACTTTTCTTGATTATCAAGGCTTATCTTAATGGAAGTTACATGTGTACACTGACGTACAACACCACAGAAATCTTAAATTTCATGACATACCGTCATCTGTATTTAAACAGAGACTGCTTATTGAAGTAGTCAACCTTTTTAACAAATAGAAGTTCTCAGTTCACAGCTGTCTCCCCACTCATAAGCACTCAAAAACCTCTTACAGCAGTTACCAAAAATTATTGACAGGAATTAACAATTTATTCAAATGCATCACATTTTCCAATGTATATAATCTGGCAGCTACAAAAACGACAAGCATAAGTGGATGGCTTGCCACAGATAAATTTGAGAACTTCCACTTTAGTTCAAAAGTAAATTTTTAGGACCATCTCACTGTTTTATTTTCCGGAAACAGAAAATACAGGTTTGAACAACTGCATTAGATATTTAGGACTAGTGAGAAGGCCCTCATGGTATTGACTACACACTGTATGTTCAGAGATCCTCAATATCACATAGAACTCATAGATGAAGTATTGAAATCAGTTCTTACTGGATCCTAAACTTCTAAAACTCTTAATTGGATATATTTACCTCAGTGCTTATAGATATAAATAACTGTAGAGTGGTTATCTCTTATGTTCCTTTCACACAATTAAAATTCTTGACAAATAAAGAAAAGTCACTTTAAAAAAAAAAAAAAATCATGTAAAAATATAAAAGCCAGACAGAGATTTTCTGTGACTGACCAAAATCATAATTTGGACACCTTAAGTTAGTTGAATTTTTTAAGGGCTCATCCTCAGTATTTTCAGCAATCAAACACAAATGATAATCGTTTTCAATTTTTTTTTTTTTGCAATTACACTTCTCCAAGTGCAATTTCTTGAAATGTGTAATTTATCGCAAAGATCTATACAAAATAAATCTTCATAGAGATAATAACATAGATGGTTAAAACTACTTAGATCAAGTTTCAAAAATTAAACAGAAAGAAAATCTTAAAGTGAAAAAGAAAGAAAGAAAAAGGAAAAACATTTGAAATGGGATCTTCCAGAAGAGCACACCAACCTTAAAATGTAAAAGCACTCTGGAGTGTTTGTTTGTAAGGGGTGAAATTAATCTGATCTATGGTATGCTGCATCATTTTTCACAAGAATGACAGTAATGGCTTCTATTAAAGCATTCTACCATTCAGAATAATACTGTTGCTTGTAAAAAGCAAGAAAAAATGATAGATCAAATTTTAAATTTCAAATGCAGTCATAAGATGTTGGGCAAAAACACCCCCAGAGAATGCAACACAAGTATCACTTTTGTTGTTAGACACAATAAAAGTTAGGTCTTTTTTTTAACCAAATAAAAATTACATCTAGACAGAACAATTAACTTAGATGATCATATGGCGTGCCTCACGCAGCCAGAAAGAAATCAGACACACCTACTGTCAAAAATTTTTTTATCTAATTATTTTTTAAAAATGTAGAGACCAAAATAAGCGAAGAAGAAAATAAACATTGCAAGTCAAACTGAGTTGTGGTTCACTCCAGTGACTCAACCTGAACTGTCAAAAGGTATTATTTCCATGAAAAGCCTGATAATTATAGGGATAATTCTAAAGTTACTTTACTTTAAATGTACCCAAGAATAGAAATTTGCTCTAAATCAAGATGACTGCACAGGATAAAACAGCTGTCTCTGTGATGCTTGCAAGGCTGCTCTAACACATACAGTTCTATTATGTGGCAAAAATTACTCTTCCTTATTTAGAAGAATGGCTCCACTGGATTTTTTAAACCAAGTTTCTCAAAAGAAGTTTTAATATTACATACTAAACCTCTCAGATATTAAATGCAAAGAAGAAAATCCATGAAATAGGTGAAATTGGAAAATTAAAATATTTAATATAATTGGCATGTAAATAAACTGAAAAACAGATCAGTCTAAAGAAAAGAACTTAAATTATTCTCTAAATTATTCCCTACTATAGCTATAGGGAGCTGCAATCTCTGCTACATATAATTCAAGGCAACATACATATTTAAATAAAAAGAAAAGGCTCAATTAAGGAAACAAAAAAGCATTAATTTACCAATTTAATTTGCAACTGTCACTTATTTGAATTTAATAAATAAAACTGTACAATGTATTACAGACCAAACTAACAGCAACGAAAACCAGGCCTTTAATAAAGTGCATCTAGGGATACTGCATTTAAAGACCTATTTTAAGAGCCTACACTCTATTCCCAGTGATAAAGCAGAACGCCATTGATATTAGAAGGATTTCTCAAAGGATACAGAAGTAAGCAGAGGAATATGATGATGCAGTTTGTTCCACAATAAAAATGGACTCTTTTTCTTACTTAGAATCTATTATACACGCAATTTAAACTATTAACTTGAAAAATAAAGTAGCAAATACTTGCAGTAAAACCACCTTGTTTAAAACCTAAAATTGTTATGAAATACAAATGTATTACTGACACATATTTGCACATAAGATTATGTACTGAGCAAAATTAACACTTTAAGTATGTTATCAAAATACTAAATCCTCTATCAAATAAATAATGCATTGCACAGACCATATATAAGTTAAACTTTTATCAGATTGTAGTGCTTGACAATATTAGCATATGCATTTGTTTTGGAAATAAGGCTACTTACAACTGAGTCTGCATCTGGACACTCCCTATTAAAAAAAATAAAGAAAATACACAATTATAAAATGCACAAATTATTTTATTCATACAATTCTGGTACATCCTGTAATATTTTCAATTAATTTGAACAACTGGATTTGAGCCTTCTGCCTCTCAGACTCTGTTAAAATTTTCACTATAAATAATCCACATTCAACTGAATGAGGTTTAAATAAAAGCTGAAAGTTTATGCTCAAACACCACAGCAGAAAAACTCAAAACAAACGCTCAAAAAGCAAACTCACATCACAGTGGAGAAAAATAATAATTAAAAAAAAAAAAATCAAGGGAGAGCCAGGAGTACCACGCTGTATTCTGGATGAATATTCCTTAGAGTAGTTCTCTGTGATTAATATACACAATAAGTAAGTAGAGTAGAAGTCACCAATCCTAAAGAAACTGTGCACATGCAACTGCAAAACATTTTGGACAATAATCAGTTCCCAAAGAAATTAAAACTATTCTTAGAGGAACTCAGAGTGACCCTCTTTTGGAATTTCGTTCTTAGTTCATGTTCCTCAGGCACAGTTGCAGTCAAGCACTAGAAGATGCTGGAAAAAATGAGTACCCTCCTAATAAGCACTTTTAAAAAAAAGTCATCAGCAGAAAGGCAGCGATTGCAAGCACACTATTCACAAGTGTAATATTTTTCCACTATAACTTGAATTTAAGCAGTAGTATTTAAAAAAAAAACAAACCACACTGATCCTCTCTGATGTCTGCAAAAACAGGAAGCAATTACACTTACAGAATGTGGGAATACTTGAGTAGCATACAAGTCCTCTCTAATTTGCATCCTGACAAACAAAGCCGTAAGTGCCAGTGTAACTGCACAACAGTGTTTTTGTATAATCAAACTGAATATCCCAAACATGCACTTAGAGAAAAAAAAAGGGAAAAAAATCAAATTTATTGCATTCTAAAAAAAGTCTTCTCTGAAAGGCTAAATGAGTTAAATGTAAAAACTACAGCGTTTTTAAAAAATAGGTTATGAAAACTTGCTAACAAGAAATTCAGTACAGCCTGTTCAGGAATTGACAGTGAGATGAAGGATCCCATCTCCTCCGAAAGGCCTTAAACAAAAGAAAACATATATGACCAAGTTTCTAACTGACTTACATCTTACCTCCCTCTGCTGGCTAAACTGAATTCACAGCAACAAAAAGAGCTATTTTAAAAGCTACTTTGCAGCTTGAAGAGATAAAGTATTAGACTTCCCTCAAAAGATGTAACAAACAGATTTTCAGCAAATGGGGATTCTGTAAGGGAATTTAAGGATTGTAGATAAAACTACAACAACTAAATCATGCAAAGCAGTGGTTAGAAAAAGAAGTTAAATCTTCGACTAACCTGTATAGCAACATGTAATAGAATACGCCATGTATGGTATTTCTCTGTGTAAAACTATTACTACACACAACAACTAGTTTAGGTGTCAACACTTTGAAAACTGTATTGATAAACTGAAAAGCCTATAAACCATGAGAGTTTTTCTAGATGTGGAAAGCCTGCCCTACACAAACTAACAAGCTTACAGACTAATTTAACAAAAGATTAAGAAAGGACTTGACCTTTATGTGCACAGAAGTTTCTGATGATAGTTTTATCATGTACAGCCTATAACAGGATTATCAGCCGAAGATGAAATCAACTGAAGTTTAGACTAGCCATAAAAATCTTTTAAACAGATCATAAATAACTATTAGAACATTTTACTTAAGCAAATAATGAATCCTCTGTTATTTATTTGTTATGTTCCAGTTAATTTAGAACTTACAGATTAATGCAAGAATCTCTGTAAAAGCGCAGGGTAGGAGACAGAAAGTCAATATCATGCCATCACACCTCTTTCTTTCTGACCTCACAATCTATTCATTTTTGTATTTTGTATAAATATAGAAACAAATATAATAATGTAAATCAAATTTCAATCCAACTTGTTGAAAGCAAGGCAAATTCTTTTCCCATTTCAGAGCAGCTGAGCTGATTTGTATTTTTCTGGTGACACCATGTGCCATGAAAACCAAAATATTTTCTAGAAAAAAACCACGGATATTATGTTTCAATGTTAAATAGAATGCCTTTGGGAAAAAGCAGCTTTTAGAAAAGTATTCAGATGCTTCAATTGCTAAGCATGCAAAGGTAGAAAGTGTTTCACATAGTGTAGAAGGCAGTTTTCAGCCTTCAGTGCGTAAGAAAATTTTCTTTCTGTTACAGGTCAAAGAAAAACATGATCTCTGAGTAAGGATACATTGAGTCATACACCTGGGAAGAGTTAATCTGAAGCTTCCAGGCCTTTACTGGCTCCAGAAAACTATGTTTAAGGGCCCTAAATCTTTGATGGGGCCAAATGATATTTCATCATCTGCCAAAGAATGGATGGAAGGAGGTGATTGGTTTGCAAGAAGGCTTCTAACATACACGACATGAAATTAGCTTGAGTAATAACCCACCTGGTGGCAAAATAATTATTTTGTTGAACAAGGAAAGCTGACAGCTACAGAACTCAATCATACAACAGTACTCGATACTATCACAATTACTATTTTGCAATTAAGGAAATGCAAGACACAAAAGACAAATGATCAAATATACTTTTTTGCTGCTATTTTGATACTGCAACAGTTTTGCATCACAAAACACAAGTGTAACAAATAACTTTCCAGGGAGAATGGTTTACTTTCTAAAAGGGCATGAAGGCTGTTTAAAACATTAATATAATAAGTTATTTATAACATTTTAATGATTAAATTAATAATTTTAATTAAATTAATAAATTAATGTGCTCACTTCGGCAGCACTTACACTAAAAGTGGAACAACACAGAGAAGATTAGCATGACTCCTGTGCAAGGATGACATACAAATTCATGAAGCATTCCTTTTTTTTTTTTTTTTTGGAACAGGCTGCCCATGGAAAGTCTTGGAGTCATCATCCCTGGAGGTGTTCAAAAAACGTGTAGATGTGGCACTTTGGGACATGGTTTAGTGGGCATGGCGGCATTAGGTCAATGGTTGGACTTGATCTCAGACATCTCTTCCAACCTCATGATTCTATGATCCTAATTAAACTAAACCTTCATTAGAAAAAAATGAATTCTTTTTAACAAAATAGTATTCTCAGATTATTGCTGACCAAAACCACACTACATACAACAGTTCTCTCACAATTTACTCCAGCTACAGAACAGAGGGTAGGGGAAAAACTAAATCACAGGAAGGACTTAAAAACCAACACCTTGGAGCCCTAAAGGCATCATGACAGAGAGAAGAAAAAGCGTAGAACTCTATTGTTATTAAAATGAAACACCGAAAGAAAAAAGCTAAGGCACTTTGTATGTGCAAATAATTAGCACCTGCAGGTCCTACATCATTAATTTTTCAGCATTATATTAAAAACTAAGACTGGTAAAATACTTTTTAAATGTATGCAGATGTTGCCTCTGAGAATATTTCTATATTGCTAAGTTTGTCCAATTGTAAGCTATTTTCTGTTAAATCAAATACTTCTATACTTCAAATACATCTAGAAATTACGAAAAACATCCACTGGAATATAGTCACCGTAACTACTAATTCATACACTGCAACCAACCCATCTAAGAACTTTTATTCAAACTCACTTTCTGGAGAGTTTTAACTCCTGGGAGACAGAGCACATGCAATGACTATGGCAAAGGGTATATCTGGGACACCAGCCATGAGTTAGAATGATTGTCTCTCAGAAACTGGTGTGCACACAATGTACTGAAAAAGCATTCAAAGATATTTCCGTGTCCTTCAATATTGTATACAACAGTTTTGCTAATAAAAGAACAACTGAAGCTTCAATTCTGCAAACACGGGCATCCAGTACTTCTTCCATGCACAGAGTTATTACTTCATTACGAGTAGACATAAGAATCAGGTTGTCTACAATGTTCTCAAATCCAGAACAAGGAAGATCTACTTACCCATGCACAGGAAAAAACAAAACATGAGTAGACCACCACAAACACATTTGTAATTTCCTTAAAATCCTTAGTTACAAAAACCTTAAATAGCTGTGATGTTTTCATATTTATAGCATTCCTCCAAACTTGTTAAAACCCCATTTTTTTGTTAAACATCAGCTAACATTTATCTCCATACTTTTACTAGTCTTCATACAAGTCAAGGCTTCAACATGGAAATATACTTACACAGACTCAGTATCTTTTTCTTTTTTCATTATTCCTGATAAACCAAAAGGCTTCCTCTTCCGTGGTTTTATCCCTATGGAACAAACACTTTTCATTTAAAGATCAAAGAGATAAGTACGTATTTAGCAATGTCAAACATGGGTGCATACAAATGCCAATATATTTTAAATGCTGCCACAAGTGATACAAAAATCTAACAGTGGAGATGGGTATGGAGCCAAACTAAGAAAACATTATTCCATTTTGTTAAGTAACATATCAACAAAAAAAATAAATTAAGATATGGTTGAACACATTAATAACCTAAGTCCTTACAAAACTGATTTGCATTGTACATCCGACTCTCCAAGCTGGGTATGCAGACTGTAGATTTTTTTTTTTTGTAGAAAATGGGTGTACTGCCCATTTTGAGGAAACGGACTCTGCTCACAGAAACTCAACAGGAGCTATTGCTCCAGCCGTTCCTGAATAGCCAATGCACCTGGATCAGAAACGGAATCCTGCCTCTCCTAGCTACAGCAGTTCAACACCTTGTTGTTATTTCCCTGCACGTTCCCAGTAGCTGCAAGCCCCCGTCTCTCCTAAGTGGGACCTTGGTCCTGTAAAAAAAAGGGAATGTCTCTTGGCTTTCCAGCTGATGTTGAGTTCATGATTTCCCAGTACTGTAGCCAGTTCTAGCACTGGCTCTCACTGAGTCTGGAACCATGCCTCCTCTCTGTCATTTCTTCCCCATTTTTAGCACTGGATTCATATAGCTATAGTACAGAAAAAACGTTTGTTTTCATACCCGTTTAATGTAGTAAAATTAAAATACATTTAAACATTCCATCAGACTTGCTATCACGTCTGCTTCTCTCCCAGTTTTTGCTGAAGCAAAGTAGACTGCCAAAAAAATAAGTACAAGCATCTGATGCAACTAGTCTACAATTTTGTTTTGATGTATGATACTACTGACAGCATGCTTTTGAGCAAAATTGTGGAAATAATCCGATTTCCAAAATTTAACAACTGACAATTCAAACACTTCATTAAAAAAAATATTCCCCTTTACAGAAACGTATTACACAGCACATAAGGAATCTCTCCACTCTTACTCAGCCACATCTTATATTTTAACAGTGACAGAATTTGCTCCAAAATATTTTTTAAATGCTAGTCTGGGCTTTATTTTCTTTCTGCACCTTATGCAGGCCAAAACAATGACAAATGGAGTATGAGTAGTTTATGAACATGGATCCTCTTTGCTTCAGTCAAAAAAGATTTTAAGTCTCAGCTGCAATCTTGGCAACTTAAAAGTTGACAGTACAGCTGTAGCTATACTGTCAACTCTCCGTCCCAAAAGTAAATACACAGCTTATGCATATAAAGCAGTTCTTAACCACTTAAAACAATCCCCTAAGCAAAATAAGCTACGCCAACAAAGAAAGGCTTTGCGACCATAACACTGCATTAGACTTGGTATAACTAACATGGCAACAATGGAAAGAGCCTGGGCCATGTTTTGACACTTGTAAATTAAGTTACAACACAGTCATAAGTGATCCAAATCCAAACCTCTGCAAAGACAGGGTCTTAGCCAAAGTATATTTGTAAGAAGCATTAAAATGCTCTGACCTTTGTGTACTAGGCATATAAAGTATCATAGGTCTTACTTCTGTTTAATTTTGTTTCTCATAAAGAAAACTGCTTTTTAGTCTACTGGAGTACTTTGAAGTTATACAGATTCACACACTGAATGCCCTTCACTCCACAGTTTCAGGTCCTTATGCACAGCATTCTTACATAAATAACTATGCCACAACTCACCTTCAACTGCACTGGATGTGTTACATTCTTCAAATTCAATAGGGCCTTCAAGAAATTACAATGAAGATAAACATTAGGTTAAACCTAATCTAAGATATTATAATGACTATTAATATTTCCTGAAATACTAGATAATCTGATTATAAATTTAGGTGGTAACTGAAAAGCACCATTTCCCTGGCAATGGTCAAACAGATTGGAAAATCACAGATGTACAGAAAATCATTAAATATTTTCACTCTTTCATACTGAAAAATTAAAATACTAGTGCTCACTGTCTAAATACAATTCAATTGCCTATGTGACTACAACCACATGCAACATCTCTAATTGGTGTCCTCTCCTTATTCAAAATTGCATCTATAATACAGTACCAGTGTAAAGTTTTCCATTTATCTTCTTTTACTGAACAAGAGCTATATAAAGAAAAATCAAAAAGGAAAAAAGCACAGCTATAGCCCTAATTTTGAGATTCACATTTCTGTTAACTCTGTGTTGTTAGTTCTTCTGTTTCTTCTTCACAGCCAATTACCAAGACAGTTAAAGTGGCATACAGAATCTTAAACATAGCAATAAAGAAGATACAAAACTTCAAACAAAAATCATTAAGACTAAACTGGACAGAAAAAGCAGAGAACACTAGTTAAGTGCTATATCTAAACAAAATCATTATTATGGCTTTCCGTTACAGTTGACACAAGGTAACAGCCAACTGCCATTGCAAAGCAAAGTCCCAGCCCTCATTCCTTCCATTTGGCCAGGTCTAGAATTTATTTAATCCCACTATGAGCCATTTTAGGGAGCAAACATGCAGAAAAAACCAGTGATTTTTCATAAGATCTTGTTCATGGGATGGCAGTATCACACCAGCACTTGTGCAAGTGCAAGGAAACCATGCAGGCAGACACCAGTACTTTCAGCCCATACTACGAACTAGCCGTTTGGCCCGTGTTTGAAACAGTTGCTTGGAACTGTATCCACAGGCAAAAAACCCACAGGTTTTAGCATGCTAGCGCTGTGACACAGGGGTTACTAGTTCTCTTTCTGTAATTCATTTTGAGGGAGTGCACACAAGTTTATAAATAGGCACATTACAGATAAGATAGAAGGGGAAAACAACCCATTCTCAATTCTATACTCGAAGGCAGACAAACGCCTGCCCCTCCCCCCATCTCCCGCACTTAACGCAGCTACTTCAAGTGAGTTTAAAATCTTGAGAATTTCAATTAAAATTAACTGTGGACACCTCAAATACAGAAATTACTTTAACTCCTGCCTCAAAACACACCTGCAGGTAAGTGCTTTGATTTATCTTTATTATGAAGTTATGATTATTCACGAGCATCCACCATAATAACCAAAAGCTGTGCAATTTTCAGGGTGTTTCAAAATAAAATAAAAGGCGTACTTGAAAGTATTTTCCAGGATTTTCACTTGTGCTCTTTTCAAAATTAATGTCGTATCCTTAAAGTAAATAGCTGATATAAACAGACCTGAGATACAAGAAACATGGAGACTACAAGCTTCAATTTGATTTTAAATAGTAAATAGCAAATCACTGTGCTGCAATTAGACATGCCACAATGAACACAAAAAAATAATTTCACTGTGAATTAGCATTGTAAGTTACACAACTGGGATTAATTTGTATTTGATTCATGCAGTTAAGTACCTCAAATCGTTCTATCTGTAATGTAACCCCCAGTATATAACTCTCGCAGTGCAAAATTGTGTTCAACTCAGTATAAACACCAGCATTTCTCGCATGATAGTATTTCTCAAAACTACAAAAGATTTTTGCTTATGTCAAACAAATAGAAAGACAACCGAGAAGCTGACATGTTAAGCAAACAGAATTACTTTAGCCATATTAGATAAAATCCACCTAATATTTTCTATGCAGTTTTGCAGACTTCTAATGATTTCTTTTTTAAAAAAGGTGTGCTCAAAGTAATAACTTTTTAATTGTAATTAAGACTGAGTCTGCAAAATTTTCCCTACCAGTAAAAAAAGATCTGAGTGCTTGTAAAACTAGTAGCAGAATGAGAATCTGGGACTAGAACCCATCAATACCCCATTTATCATAATGTAATTATTTGACCTCCAAATGAAGCTGTTGAGAGCAGAATATCAAAAGACCAATCTCAAATGGCAGTCTTAACTGCCCTTTTAATTTCATTTATTAAATGATTTCAAATGCAAGTCTTATTATTCAATATAACGAGATGAAATACAAATTCCTAACAGCTTTCTCATTCTACTAAATATTGTAAATATACGGGCATTTTAAGCCAGTCTTCTAGTCCCTTCTCCTTTGCTCTTCACTAAAGTCACAGCAAACTAAAGTCAGCGTACTCCACAAATCAGCAAATGTGGGTATCTCACAAAACAAAGAACAGCAAAAAAATCCAGAAAAATACATTTAGAGAACTGTAGATGTCTACATTCCCACACTGATTCAATCAACATTCTATTTTAGGAATTTAAACTTCATTGTTCAAAATACATTCAGCAAGAAATTCAGAAAATATCATAAAACATAGAAGCTGAAGAACAAGTCCATTACTTCTTCAGCACTACACTTCAGACAATACTTTTTTCATCACTTTGCTAAGGATTAAACTACTTCTGTTTCTTGCTTCTATACATATTCCCATTTGGCCAGGAAAAAAAAAAAAAGCAACCAAAAGCCAAACCAACCACAAATGCTCATCCCCAAAACAAAAACAGAAGGAAAAAACTCTAAACAACACAGACTTCAGCATATTTTTAAAGAAAAACAATATTCAAGCTTTTTCAGAATACCATATTTTTCTTTACCCTTTCCAGCTACTATGACTGATCCCCAGACTTTGAAGACTTCTACACTAATGATCAAAATAAACATTCGAGGCTCAAGTAAAACTCACCCTTATTTCACATCAGTATCTTTAACTTCCACTTCTAACATAAGCAGAAAGCAAACATTTCCTTTAACAACACATCCAAGTGGCTGTATTTTGTCCATTACACCTGCCTAACACTGTCTTTGAAGGTAGTTCCTTTTATAGCTTGAAAAACTTTTTATCTGAAGAGACAAACATTCATGCTTGGTACAGAAACACACAGACATGAAGATCAGATCAGCATTTTCAATCAGATTTAACAAAAGCTCGTTTAGCCCCCACAAAACTCACTTCACTCTTGCAACAATGCATTCTTTTCTTATAGGGAAGACTATGCACCATGAAAAAAATTTCAGTTACTGAAGAATTGCCTGAGATAGTAATAAGATGCTATGCAAAAAAATTCAGTAAGCAGGTCCCACTTTCCACTGAGGTCTGTGAAGTTAAGTTGGAAATTTTAAATACACTTTCTTTTCAATGATACCTATTAGCTTATTATATGCTTCACCAAAACAGGAAGAGTTATCACAGTAGTCCCTTCTTCCCACACTTGCTCTCTTTTCCTACCTCTACATCTACTAGGCTGGATCGATGGGCCAAGGCCAGTTGTATGAGGTTCAACAAGGCCAAGTGCCGGGTCCTGCACTTGGGTCACAACAACCCCAGGCAGCGCTACAGGCTTGGGGAGGAGTGGCTGGAGAGCTGTCTGGCTGGAAAGGACCTGGGGGTGCTGGTCGACAGGCGGCTGAACATGAGCCGGCAGTGTGCCCAGGTGGCCAAGAAGGCAAATAGCATCCTGGCCTGTATCAGCAATAGTGTGGCCAGCAGGAGCAGGGAGGTGATCGTGCCCCTGTACTGGGCACTGGTGAGGCCGCACCTCGAATACTGTGTGCAGTTTTGGGCCCCTCACTACAAGAAGGACATTGAGGTGCTGGAGCGTGTCCAGAGAAGGGCAACGAAGCTGGTGAGGGGTCTGGAGAACAGGTCTGACGAGGAGCGGCTGAGGGAACTGGGGTTGTTCAGCCTGGAGAAGAGAAGGCTGAGGGGAGACCTTATCGCTCTCTACAATGGAGGCTGTAGTGAGGTGGGTGTTGGTCTCCTCTCCCAAGTAACTAGTGACAGTTGTGCCAGGGGAGGTTTAGATTGGACATTAGGAAAAATTTATTTTCTGAAAGAGTGGTCAAACATTGGAACAGGGTACCTAGGGAAGTGGTGGAGTCACCATCCCTGGAGGTGTTCAAAAACATGTCGATGTGGCAGTTCGGGACATGGTTTAGTGGGCATGGCAGTATTAGGTCAACGGTTGGACTTGATGATCTCAGAGGTCTATTCCAACCTAATGATTCTATACTAGCTGCTTCACTGCAGGAAAGATAAAACAACAATCACGAAAACAACATTTTCTTACAACAAATCGTATAAATCAATTAAAATTCAAAAGCATCTTTTGACCCTAACTTACTTTTCCTACTCAACTTAAACTTCTATAGGGCTCTTCATCCTTTGGAATCTCAGAAGTTCAAGACACCAGTGGCTGTCCCTAACGAATCCACAAAAATTAAAAAATTAAGCTGAGCATTTTCCTCCAATTCACAAATATGTTTGCTGGTTTTGTAAAATTTGTATGCAGCCTGCACCCACCAATATAACATATGTTACATTATTTCCTTGCAGCAAAGGCAAATTCATACATTTTGCCCTTCCGAGCCAAATAGAGTCCAATTTGTAGCAGTTTTTAATTTTAAGGAGTTTTGTTCTGTAACTTCAGATCTCCCAACAGTTCTGCTTCCTATATGCCTGCTGTAGGGAGTATCATGTTTTGCCTCGGGAGCAGAATTTTTAAACTAAAATAACATTACAGAAATAGACATTTTCTGTGGCGCTCTATAGTGAACCAATATAGAAAACAGGATAGCTGTGATGAGCTTTTGGTAGCCCACATAACAGATGGGGTCTCCTGTGGGCAGATGCCTTTGTGCCTAAAGAGGTAATAATATCGTAGCCCAGCCACAAGTGTGTAGTGTGACCACATTGTCTCCTGCTAGAACCAGCTTCAGTCTCCTAGCCAGCCAAAAGGCCTTAGGCACACATGTTGCTATGGGAGCACAGTATCAATAAGGAATTTGGATACTTAAGAATTTCCCCTGCATTGTCCACTTGTGCATACAGAAACAAAAGCATCTGCATTATCTCTGCAAAAAACACCTCAGAAAGCTTTCTTCTCTGAGCCACCATAACATCTATCTTTCTGATTCTTGATTCCTTAATCAATAGACGGTATAGTCAAAAACTCCCAGTGGGTTGGTATTAACGGAGCTTGCCAGACAGGTGTAATACACAAATGCAAGTCAAAGCATGCAAACTCATGTGCTGGTATCACAATAACTTGTAACAGCTACATGAAGATTTTAAGATGGATGCACTACCTCTTCGCTATGAGGCAGAAAAGTTTTCTTAACAGACTTGTGCCAAATGATTGAAATACAGGCAAAGGCTTAACACCAACAAGGATTTCAGCTCAGAATCTGGAATATTATAATAGCCAAAATTCCTGAAGAAACCACACAGATTCTCTGCCCACTGCAACATCCAAAGAAAGAAACACAGTTGTTTCACATTTAAGAAGCATTGCTGATGTCGAGGACTGAAGTTATTCCCTGAAGCAGTCTCTAGAGTGCCGGCCACATGGTAGTCCGAAGCACTGAAAAGGACCATCTAGATGTTGCCATCCAACAACAACAACCACCACAATATTCTGAAGTACTACAGTCAAAGCATGGAGATTTCCTTTGTTCTTTTTCTCATAACAAGACAACAATGTGAATTGAGAAGGAAGCCTATTCTCAAGTGTTCATATGACCACAAAATAAAAGCAAACACTGGAACTAAAGCAGCACTGTAAAAATCAAAAATACATTTTAAGACATTTATTGGAGCAAGTAAAAAGTTATAGCTGAGATCTAGTCCAACCCTTGCAAAAGTCTCTGAATTAATATTCTGTTGAGTTAAGCATGGAGAGTTTCAGGCTCAAGATAACTTTTTTTACAGTCTGGTCTGCCTGTTGTTATATTGCTCCACAGAATGGCAAGTATGGTTTGAGTATCTCAAATACCTGTACATCAACTTGACAGTGTTACTCTACATGTACAGCACAGAAAAAAATAACAGTGCATAAATGAAGGTTAGCCTTTATAGCAGAAAGAGCCATGAGTATCTAGTGAGATTTTAGTCACTTAAGGATACATATTAGCTATCAGGATGCTAATGAGAATTCAGTATTCTACAAAGGGAGCAGGCATCAAGAACTAGTAAGCTCCTCTAATTGTATGTAAACATTCCCACCAAGCATCATCCTAAAGCATTTTCCAAGGCAAGTTGCTGCAGCTCACAGCATTCTACCTGTGGGACAGATATGGACACGAAGAAAAGGCAAATGTATGATGGTTTTACAGACATATGGAAGCAGAAAACTGCTATCTGACAAGAGACTGAAGCAAATAAATCAGGAACGGGTCAGTTCTTAAGCTCTCAAAAATGAGGAAGCTTTGATTTGCTAGAACAAAAAAGGGAAAAAGTAATTTGAATAAACGGATTTTTTTTTTTTTTAATTAATCTAATAATTTATAAAAAGAGACACTGGCATAAATCAAGCACCAGTGAGTCTGCAGCTCAGGATGCATCTCCTAGACTGTTTAGAAAATACATGTACTGTTTTTCTTGTTACAAAAGGCATGAGAGTATGTGGCCTTTCATAATACTAAGAGGCAAAGTGGATGGCTAGCAATAAAGAGATACTGATCTTACTCAACGACAAAGAAAATGTAATTGAACTGTATGTTACATTAGAGTATCTACTACATATTTAGCCCACATCTATGGGAACAGTATTGTCAGAGTATACACAAGACAACTACAAAAGAGGGTTTCTACATAACAACCTTACACCTGCTACTCAATTTATCTACAAACTGACACTAATTAGCTTGAAGACAGTCAATTTCATCATCAACTGCCTTGAAAAGAGTTATAAAATCTAACTCCACGAAACCCTACAGATACGTTTTCTAACCTATCTGTATACCCCTTACGCAAAACCTTCATAAGTGAGACACTGGGAGAATATTTTGCTAAGGTCAAAACATTAAAATAATTTGCACTTCCCTCAATAGAGGCAAAAAAAAAAAAGTTTTACTGTTTGGATTCTTTAAAAAACAAGGCAAATACAAAAGCCAACTACTATTACTAGGAATGAAAACATAATATTATGTCATACCCTGAAAAAGAGCCCCCAGTAAGTATATCAATGAACTGGAAAATCCCGGAGAGCTAAAAAGGTAAACAAATCAAGAAGTCAACAATCAACTAAAAACTGCTTTACATTTAATCTGCTTTTGGAAACCGTCTCCTTTCTAGTTTAAGGTGGATATGCATGACAGAAAGAATTGTTATCCCACCCAAGCATTTACTTTTATTAACTGCATTTAATTTTCAATAACTGGAAACACAGACAAGAAAAAGGCACTTCCCCGCATCCTGAGGAATCAGTTTACACACACGCATGCACACACATAAACATTAACATATCTGTTTCAAGAAAAAGCTTTAAAAAAACCTCCGTAAACCTGTACTTGTTGTTACAAATATGATAACAAACCATATTCTTGTTTTCGATAAAAACAAAAGTTTGTCTCTTTGAGTGTAAATCATGCATGAAAAGAGGACATTTTTTTTTTAACTGCATATGCTTCACATGCTACTTCAAATGGCAAAGCTTTGCGTGCCTGGCTCAGTGCCAGTTGACAGCTCAGCTGGATATCAATGCACATTCTGCCCCCCCTTGCAGCGTGTCACTTCTGAATTGTTTCCGCAGTAGAAAGTTTATTCAACCTCTCTCTCAAATTCAGTGGACCGACCATCATTCTGCTATTTAATCATAGCAGAACAGGTTATTTTTCTGACAGCACTAAAGCCAGACAGCAATTCCTAATGAACAGCTTGATACAAGTGGAATTTCGACTGTTTTAGCCTCAATTAATTCTGCTGTCAAAACAAATGACTGCCTCTAGTGTTTAGATGTCAAGCTGCATCACAAAGGTCAATTTTGTATGTACACAAACATATAAGCAATCTTTTTCTTGCTATCATCTGATCTTGTGACATGTTTATCAAACAACTTCAAGCTTTCAAATTTAGAAGGCAGGAAGCTTAAATATATTTTCTCAATGTTACTAACAGTAACTTTTTATTTTTATTGCCTGTCCAAAAAAAAAGAGAAGTGATTTTATAAAAAGATAAGAAGAATTTTATTTTTCCCTCAGAAAAGGACTTCTTATTCTAGATTTAAAACAAGAAGAAACAAAATCAAATTCAAGCATAGCTTATTCATAGGAATGCAGACTAAAGACGAATGTCTGTTAATACCTTTGAGGTAGATAATATATTTGTGATGTATTTATCATGCTAGTACCAGGCTGCCACAAGCAAACATTAGTTTGTGGATTCAGTCAGCTGTACTTTGCCAGAAAGAGGGTAAGAAACAGAAAATATTAGTGGCTTGTTAACAGGCCAATCTGAAGGAAAACAGATGTAATGCTGATAAAACTGTATCCTTTAATCTAACTACAAATACACAGTTCCACCACAATAATCACTGAATTTCTGACTACTCTTTGTTACATCCTCAGGATCAGCCTAGCCTGATACATAACCTCCAGAGATGCTTAAGACTTGACCAAACCCTCCTTTTTCTTAAAATTCATGTTGAAAAAAGTAAACTGTAGCATGGTGACAGTGCTCCTTTTGAAAAAGAAAAGATACAGGTGATGGGGGCAGCACAACTAACTACAATTACCAGTAGCAACATATTTAGCACTTCCAATTAAAGTCATCTTTTAGGTGAAGAAATTAACACACAAGGAGAGCATCTACTAAACAAGCAATCAATTCTAACCCTGATTCTGTCACGAGTCTTCCCAGCCCTGCACTCAGTTCACCAGATCAAAGGAAACATTTTTCATCTCAGGCTCTTCTGGTACTGTGGGTATAAGATCCACAAATACAGCAAGCACACTGCTCTCAAGGGGCAATATTTCCACATGGATTATAGAGCAAAACCAAAGCAGAAAAGGATCATAATCTATCTAGCTCTAAAATAATTATTATCAATTAAGATGTTTATTAGCAGCAAGCACAGAGACTTTTTTTTTTCTCAACTAAAAAGGTGGCAAACATCTTCAGCTACGAAGAAAATATTTTTTATTGCTCAGATAGCGTAAGAATTTTCAACAAGAGACATTAAACACTTACCCAAGACAAGAGTTTCAAGTTAGAGATCCAACCAGCCTGCAACATCTGACTATGTCAACAAATACTATAAGTTTCAGCTGCAATTTATGAAAGCATGAGGCCTGTGACCAGCAAAATTAATATCAGCTAAGACACCAATCTGCAGAATGCTATGTTCCCCAAGTCCCATCCACACCATTCCCAGCCCCTTTTCACATCCTTTTCAATTCCTCTCCTGCTTTATACTTCAACTTCACCCCATATTTCCTTTCTGGATGCATAAACAGGACGTGAGATCTGCCTGGTTTTGAACTATCCACAGGCTAAGTGGCTGGCCAATGTATACACACACACACACACACTCAGCTGTCTGTTGACTCTTCAAGTGAGTGCTGTACATCCTTACAACTGCACCTCTCTTACGCGGCATGACCAGTTCAGGTCCTTCTTCTCTACCCAAGTCCTCGTTTTTATAAAGTCTTTGAAACCTCTACCTTTCTGTGAAATTGGGCTGAAAGTAGCAAAGTCTTGTGAAAGCTATATGGGTGTGTGGGGAAAAATACTAAGAAGCAGCAGAACTGCATAAGCCTAGTCTATAAATATAAGTATCTGTAACAAATGGCTCTGCCTGAGTGCATGGTACATGGTTCACCTGCTGAAGGCAGACCATGCAAGTATGCAGTGATGAAAGAAGTGCAGAGACATATTCAAGAAGTTTTCTTCTTAGAAAGTCATTGAGGATTTTGGAACACTAGACATTGTAAACCTGTCAAATTATGCCCCTCATTTTTAAAGAATGCTTCAAAGAATCGTATCTTTGTAACAGTCACACATTGTCCCTGTAAACAAAGAGGGGTATGGTTTCTCGTTCCCTAGACACCAAGCACCTTGAGCTGGAAGACAGGGAGGGATGACAGAATGTGGACTTCACAATTAAAGAGGAAGTGGTCAGTGACCTACTACACCACTTAGATGCACACAAGTCTATGAGGCCGGATGAGCTATATCCAAGAGTACTAAAGGAGTTGGTGGGTGTGCTCACCAAGTCTCTTTCCATCATCTACCAGAAGTCCTGACTAACTGGTGAGGTACCAGTGGACTGGAGCAAATGTGACACCCATTTACAAGGCCCAAAGGAGGATCTAGGTAACTACAGACTTGTCAATCTGACCTCAGTGCCAGGGAAGGTCATGGAGCAGATCATCTTGAGTGCCGTTCCGAGTCATTTACAGGTCAACCAGGTGATCAGGTCCAGTCAGCATGGGTTTGTGAAAGGCCGGTCCTGGTTAACGAACCTGATCTCCTTCTATGACAAGATGGCTCGCCTGATGGACGAGAGAAAGGCTGTGGATATTGTTTACCTCGACCTCCATAAAGCCTTCGACACGGTTTCCCATGGAATTCTAGTGAAGAAACTGGCTCCTCATGGCTTGGATGACCATACACTCTGCTGGGTAAAACACTGGCTGGATGGCTGGGCCCAGAGAGTGGTGATCAATGGAGTTAAATCCAGCTGGCGGCTGGTCACAAGTGGTGTTCTGCAGGGTTCAGTACTAGGGCCACTTCTGTTTAACATATTTATCAATGATCTTGACAAAGGGATGGAATGCACCCTTAGTAAGTTTGCAGATGACATCAAGTTAGGTGGGAGTGCTGATCTGCTTGAGGGTAGGGAGGCTCTGCAGAGGGATCTGGACAGGCTGGATCAATGGGCTGAGGCCAACTGTACGAGCTTCCACAAGGCCAAATGCCAGGTCCTGCACTTGGGTCACAACAACCTCAGGCAGCGCTACAGGCTTGGGGAGGAGTGGCTGGAAAGCTGCCCGGCAGAAAAGGACCTGGGGGTATTGACTGACAAGCAGCTGAATATGAGTTAGCAGTGTGCCCAGGTGGCCAAAAGAGCCAATGGCATCCTGGCTTGCATTAGGAATAGTGTGGCCAACAGGAGTAGGGAAGTGATCGTCCCTTTGTACTTGGCACTGGTGAGGCCACACCTCAAGTACTCTGTTCAGTTTTGGGCACTTCAATACCAGAAAGACATCAAGGTGCTGGAGAGAGCGCAGAGAAGGGCAACAAAGCTGGTGAAAGGCCTAGAGAATAAGTCTTATCAAGAACAGCTGAGGGAACAGGGGCTATTTAGTCTTAAGAAAAGGAGGCTGAGGGGAGACCCTATTGCTCTCTACAACTGCCTGAAAGGACATTGTAGAGAGGTAGGTGCTGGTCTCTTCTCACAGGTGATTAATGATAGAACAAGAGTCAACGGACTCAAGCTGCACCAGGGTAGGTTTAGGCTAGACATTAGGAAAAATTTTTTCACTGAAATGTTGTCAAACATTGGAATGGGCTGCCCAGGGAGGTGATTGAGTCACCATCCCTTAATCTGTTTAAAGCTTGTTTAGATGTGGTGCTTGGAGATACAGTTTAGCGTTGTACTTGGTAGAGTAAGGCTGACGGTTGTACTTGATTTTCTCAAAGGTCTTTTCCAACCTGAATAATTCTGTGATTAAACTTGTGAAATCATCGGAGGTTAAGATGCTTAATGTGACTCGTTCCCTAAAGAGTAAAAAAAGGATAATACATTTTCTAGCATCCAGAATTTTTCAGACAGCAAAATCTTTTTTCAGTTAGATGAAATCCTCTCCATGGGAACATTTTCCTGCTTCATCGTGTTTCAAAACTGTTTTGCTATTTACTTGTACAGAAGATTCATTTTGTGGGAAAAGGAAGAAAAGTATATGTGCTCAACCACCTCTTGACCCCCAACTGTAAAATGGGAAGTATTAATTAGCGTAAGACAATTTCCACACATACGCCATCAATAAGCAAAGAAAGTCAACGTGAAATTCTTTCTGGTATGCTTTTTCTGTAGCTTATGGGAAGTACAAGACACTTCTTAGCTGGGGGGGAGAAAGTTGAAACCACAGGAGTAACACTAAAGAGACATGTTATGAAGGATTACCACAAAATCTCCCTTCCCCACATTTATGGGCAAAGAGCTCCTTGGAGCCCAAGAAAGTATAGGTTTGACCTTGAAATTTGTTGCAGTATTTAAAGATATGCATACTATTATCCAGTATTATCCATAACTGTATCCAAGTCAGTGGTTCCGAATAGGATGAATGCATGTGACAAGACCCCCATTTTTCACTGCTGTCTGTTCTTCCTGAACAAGGCTATCAAAAATGATATAGAACTACACAATCCTCTGAAGAACTGATTCAGCTATGACAGTAAAACAGGGAGGGAATCTCTGAAACTAAATTCCCACAGCTTAGGAAGAAGTTTAATGATAGTAACAGCACTTCTTACACTGTTTTTCTAGATATCCCCTTTCCTCTGAAAAAAGCAACCAATAGAGAAAATTCTTCAAATCACATTAATTTCAACATTAAAGAAAGAATTTAAATGAAAAACACTACTAATAAAAGATGGGAATTTGAGATTTTATTGTTATGGTTTAAACCTGGGCTTAAGTCTGTGCAGCCAGCTCGATCAGCTACTGCTTCGACATTTTCCTTTCTCCTACCCTCATAATATTCAGGTAACAGGTCAAGGGGTACCACGCTGTACCTTACACTGCCAAAATGCAGATAAATCAATATCCATAATTTAAAATGGAATTAGTGACACAGAAGGCCACCCAGGTGATCTATAACAATTAAGACAACAAAAAGATAATGAAGACAAAGCAGAAAAGATCCTGCACTTCCTGAGAATCACCATGGACACACAAGGTCAAATACAAGTCAACTGAGAATTTATTTTTAAATGCCAGAATAAACATTTCTGTTCAAGAAAGAGTATGACAGACAGACCTAGTTGACCAGACAGTTAATTCAGTGCCCAAGTTGTCCAATGGTAG
Organism: Leptosomus discolor; assembly: GCF_034619465.1. Classification (NCBI taxonomy): domain Eukaryota; kingdom Metazoa; phylum Chordata; class Aves; order Leptosomiformes; family Leptosomidae; genus Leptosomus; species Leptosomus discolor. Next base: position 65,061,917 of record NC_141419.1, on the reverse strand, counting down.
TCTGTCCTGGTATAATATGCTATCACACTGCACTATTATTGTCAATGAAATTGTGAGTTAATCAGAAGCAGGACTCTGTGCAACACAATTTATTGACCACTAATACTACATAGACGATTATATGCACAGTTTAGGATTTATTCCAATTTTATTAGGAAGGCAGTCTATCAGACAAAACACGCGGTTTTGAGTTTGTTTTTAAGCCCAATTTTAGCTTTCTGAGTTTGTTTCCCTAGTTTAAAACCACATTTTTCCTCAAAAAGCTGGTGTTATAAGTCTCAAGTCATTGCTCTCGTCTAACATTGCAGTCTACTAAGAATGAACTATATGTACAGATGTTCACAAATAGGTTTCCAAATCTTTCCAGATTTCAGAAAGTTTCATTTCTTCTAAGCTTTATCTTCCGATAGAAAAAAAACCCAACACAACAAAAAAAACAGAGAAAAGAATACACTATTTCTTTCTAATTTTGCTAAGTACGCTTCCTGTGAAAATTTCATGTTTGAAAAGGCCATTCAGTTAAAGGTCTAGTCAATTCTGCACAAAGAACATTTCCTATCTTAACAAAAGACGTATCTCCAATAAATAAAACTGCCAAACCTTTCACTCAATATTAATTCCATAAGGTTACGCTACTTTATGTAACTAAAATACAGGTCTTATTTACTTTATTAGCATAAACCACATCTCAGGATGTTATATAATCTTTAGTGTTTAAAAGCTCTTCAGTATTATTTTATAATTGTAGTAGCACCTATCCTGCATACTACTGCATTTTCTGATGACTATCACCTAATTAATATCTTTTTCCTTGCTTTGCTCCCACAGCCCCCAAAAATTATTTGCCTCAGGCTGCAACTGGTTTTGTATGTTTGTAGCAAGAAAATTCAAGAGTACTCAACAGTACTCCACCTTACTGAGTGTCCAAGACTATGCAAAGCCCAGTTTTTGCCCTGTTGTGTCTATGTTGTCTAAGGTATTTTCATGAATGCTACTAGTCTTCCACCTGCATTGAGACTTTTTGAACAAAACTTGTACAGTTATAAGTCTCCAGACCTTTAAAAATAAATCACAATCTAAAACAAATTTGCAACTTTGGTATATGTAATTACTAAAAATCTAAGCTGGCAGATGAGACTTCTAAAGTCCACATCAGCTTTGGCAGGTTCATTGTTTATGAAGGGACCCAATTTTTGCAGGCAAAATAAAACAGACATCTAGGACAGGAATTAAGACACATTTGTTGGTACAGCTCTTGAGTGTGCAGCTCCTTATCGAAAACAAAGCACTACAGCAGAGAATCCTTAAATACTTTTTTACCAGCCTCAAGCCCAGCTTCTCATAAAAATCCTCAAAAATATCCACACTTAACTTCTATTGACTTCTGAAATATAGGCATGATCTGCCTTCCTTTACAAAGAATACTTTTCTGAATCCCTTGGATACTCTCAGTGTTGATAAACTAAACTCGTTCCTCAGTCAGCCTTCTGTGCAGAATTACGTGTGGGCACAGGCTATGAAAAACTGTGACACTTCAGGCTATTTATGCACCTAATTACAAATGCTGGCAGCATTAAAATATTCACAATATTTTGAGAAAATGAAAAGAAAATAATTTATAAGAACATAAAAGAAATACTTGCTTTGTTATATTTCCTTGTGAAAAAGAAGCTTAAAGATGTCATGCAGAGCTGTTCAAAAATTAGTATTCATGATTTTCATTGTTTATTTCTATCTTCTTTGTTGCTGTTTAGTGTCCTAGGAAAGCATTTTTATAAATGCTATAAACTACTGTGTTATCAAACAAAACCCAAGGAAAAAATAAATGCCACACCCAGCACTATTTCAAGCCTTTCTTTCAAAGCAGAATTCATTATTCAAGCACATAAAAAGCTAGTAGCTTTCATCAAAGGAAGCTTCATTACTCCATGGCCCTTGTTTTGCCTCTCAATCTCTGGGAAGGGACTAACTTGTTTCCAAAATTCCTTAAGAGTAATAGTTAACCCTTTTTTTCCTACATTGTCCTGTTCATCTCATACATTTCTTCATTAGATAGAAAACATGTAGTTTAACACATCACACTAACTAAACAGGAATATTAACATGGAGTGAGCACAACTGTGCATTTATAGTATTTGCACTAGCTATCTGCACTAGCTTCCCAGCTGTGGTGCAGCTCACTGACATTGTTGCATTCATTTTGGAAAAAACATATAAGTGCTACGCTCCCATAGGCATTTAGGACTAAAACGCCCACATAAGCAATTAGAAAACACCTGATAACACGTTATGAATTCATACCAAACTTTGCACTACCCCCCCAGCCCCTGCCAACAGACAGATAAAACACTATTCTAATCAAATAACTGATAATTCAGTAGAGTTCACTGAATCAGAAATCAGTTGAATTAAAGCCTAGGCAAATTTTGTGTTTTAAATATTTACTAAATTGAAGCTTTAATGCTTTATGACTCTGTTAACAGGCAATGCTGGCAGCATAAATGAACTTATAAGGAATGGAAATTAAACTGCTTTGCTTACCATCCAAATAATAAAATTACGTTTTATCAATAGTTTTGCAGCCTGTGAAAAGTCGACATTGCTTTCAGCAGGAATACATTACCTAAATAAACCATTATTTTTAAGACTTCAAAAAATGAAATGTGTTAGCTCTCCAGAAACAGAGGTCCCAAATGTGTTCCCTCAGAACAGACAACAATCACCAGCACATTGACAAGAATGCCAGGATATTTTTTTCTGATATGGGCTACCTTGTGAAGCAGTGGAGATCTTGACATTATAGCTGCCCTGCGTCACCGATAAATTTCTCAACTCCAGACTACTTGATAGCCTCCCCAGAAAGAATTTCAAAACAACTAAAAAAAAACCCAATCCTGAATTAATGTCTCCATTTGACATCCATGACCTTAAACTTTCCTGTGACTGGACTTACCAGGAACCTTGAGACAATTCTTTTCTGCATAGGCAAATAAAGCAAAATACATTTCAGCAGCTCCAAAAAGTAACAGATCTCAAATACTTTTTTTTTAACCAGCATTACAGATCAATTACTGACCAAATTGCCAATTTCTGGATTTGGTGGAGAGAGGAAATGGAGCAAGAATTTTACAGCTGTCCTTTTTAAAATCTTGTTATCTGTGGAAGCACCATTTGATTAAAAGGACTTACACTATTATTCCTAATATGTAAAAGGACAAGGGGAACAAAAGTCAAATGCTTTGCTGTGTGTATGAGATGCTTTACTGTGTAATATGCAAGAGCCAGGGATGGCCGATCAACAGCAATCATGGATAATAAACATTGTAAAGTACTGTTGTTACCATTTACTCCAAAGTGCTAATGGATTGCAGGTACTAATTTTACTCTGTTTTAAAAAATGTGAACTATTTCTAGCCCCTTCATAAAGTTCAAGCTTATTGGATAGATAATGAAAGGAGACAAGAAATATTTTTATGGGCTTGTATTTTCCACAGCCCAAATTCTAGATGCTTTTATTGGTACACTTAGAAGACTGTTTGCATGTGACTATTCCTCTCTGCCAGGTGTTCTCTGCCCACTTGTGTGTTGCAGTTACAAATTATGTTCTGGCTTCTTCAGATTGTGAAAGATGGACCAAGTTAGTATAAAATCAATGATTTTTTTTTTTTTAATTATAGTTAAAAGATGACCCAGCACCCCTCTCACACTGAATAATGGCACAGCATATGTAATAATTGCCATCTGCAGAGCATTGTTTTATTGGAGGGCTAACGAGCCAGCAAAGATTATGGTTTTCCATTTTTGTCTGTATCACAACAAAAATTTTTATTTCTTCTTTATTAAGTTTTTAAGAAAAAGTGCAAAAATAAGAGGAACAACTTAATAAATTACCAGCAGCTACTAACAATTACACCAGAATAAATTAATGCAAACGGATCATCTAAATTTGGCTTTTGTTCCCATTTTTTTGGGCAATGCAGCACAACTAAGTCTTCTCATTTGGTCTGCAAGATACCTTCTGGGTTAACTGTGTAGTGGGCAAAAACCAACACAGGGACAAACACACACAGTTAGTTCCCCACATATGACAAGAGGGCACAGTAATTCAAGTAGCTAAAAACTAAAAATCATTCATGACCAACTACAGCTATATAGGCATTTACTAACCTCTTCAAACACATTAGATATTATCCTGCCAATTTCAGACTTAAGACCTAGGAAGAATATGAGCTTTTACCTCCTAGTAGTTTCTATTTCATGCAGCATCAACTTTTCATACTGGAACAAACCAATTTTTTAACAGATTATTAGAAGATTTCAAGAAATAATTCTAGAACTAATTGATATGTCATTAATCTGGACTAGACATCATCTCTGTTACTGATTTAACATATACTTTGGGTGGGAGAAAAGCAGACAGTTTCTGCTGTGAAATAAACGAACTTTCCAACGAACTTGGAGCAACAGCCTATCACAAACAGAAAACCAATTCATGAAAAGTGGTCAACAAGTTTTGATGAACACTGTAGGATCATGTGAGTGACAAAGGCATCTTCCAACGAATGGTATCAAACCTGCTATTAGACTTAACAGTAGGAACATATCATAGAACCATAGAATAGTTTGGTTTGGAAGGGACCTTTAAAGGTCATCTAGTCCAACCTCCCTGCCATGGGCAGGGACACCTTCAACTAGATCAGGCTGCTCAAAGCTCCATCCAACCTGACCTTGAACGTTTTGAGGGATGAGGCATCCACAACTTCCCTGGGCAACTTGTTCCAGTGTTTCGCCACCCTTATTGTAAAAAAATGTCTTCCTTATATCTAGTCTGAATTTGCCCTCTTTTAGTTTAAAAACATTACCCTTTGTCCTACTGCTACAAGCCTTAATTTCTTGTCCCCATCTTTCTTATTGGCCCCCTTCAAGTACTGGAAGGCTGCTATAAGGTCTTCCCAGAGCCTTCTCTCCTCCAGTTCTCAGCCTGTCTTCATAGTGCTCCATCTCTGATAATTTTTGTGTCCTTCCTCTGGACTCGGTCCAACAGGTCCATGCCTTTCCTGTGCTGAAGACTCCAGAGCTGGATGCAGTACTCCAGGTAGGCTCTCACTAGAGCAGAGCAGAATCACCTCCCTCGACCTGCTGGCCACGCTTCTTTTGATGCGGCCCAGGATATGGTTGGCCTTCTGGCCTGCAAGCGCACACTGCCAGCTCATGTCCAGCTTTTCATCCACAAGTACCCCCAAGTCCTCCTTTGCAGAGCTGCTCCAAATCCCTTCAACCCCCAGCCTGTATCGGTACTAGGGGTTGTCCTGACCCAGGTGCAGGACCTTGCACTTGGCCGTGTTAAACCTCACGAAGTTCACGTGAGCCCACTTCTTGAGCTTGACCAGGTCCCTCTGAATATTCAAAAGGGTTCACAGAACACGTTAAATTCTGACCTGAAGGCTTACTGGTTATTGCAGGTCTGCCAGCTCTCTTTCCATTTTTCCATGTTTTACAATAAGCCACGTGTTTTTTCAGTTAAAATGAAAAGATTTGCATCTCTGTGTATGTGGCTTTTTTTTTTTTTTTTTTTTTTTTACACTGAATGGAAGTGAGCAAACAAATAACAAACACAACTTCTTCAAACACTGTATTACTAAAAATTGTAAACTAAAAACTAAACTGAAATTGAACAAATATTTAAAGTAAATTCAGTAAGAAATAGGTGATAAAGCTGACTAGGTAAGTTATTTAGGTATCAGTTAAAAAAGAGCCATTGCAGGAAAGTCCACAAGTGAAGTTAGAAAAACCTCACAAAGCATTACTGCTTGAAAGAAACATTATTTGTACTAGAAAAACAGTGTTAAACTCTAGAAGCCCCTGCACATTATGACTTTTGGTGACAAAAATTAGCCACCAGAGGGAGCCCATATAATCTGGTACAAGGGACATCACTGTTCAAAGAGAAATTTCAGATATGCCGATGAGAGTTCAAGAAAATTATTGCCTATATCTAGAAACTGTTTATAGTCCACACAAAAACCCCCATCCCTCCTTAGTACTTCATTTCAGATTCATTCTTATCCTTATTAATAAATTCATCACACAGAGAAAGACTTCCAACATTTACTCTATGACTTGAAATACCCTTCTATTAAGAACAGTCCTCAAATGCAGAACTGTATTTTTTTTAATTAAAAAAACCCGCAGTCCTTGCCACACTGGATGATCCCATTTTATTCTTAGAAGGCTGATACCTCAACTTTGCCTCCCAAATCTTTGCAATTGTCGAATCTGTATGATTTTAAGTTAATAAATCAAATATAATAGAAGCAGTAACTGTAATTAACATCACTAGTGAACTGTGTTTCTAGTCTGTGACACTTCACAACTTCTTGTGAATATGTATTCTTTTACTATTGAATTTGCCTGTGCTTTCCCTCTGCACCATGACTGTTTTACAAAGTTGATATCAATACAATAACTTAACAGTGTAAAAAAAATATTCAAGGTGCATACATTTCTATACTAAACACACTATCTTTCCTTAGAATACTTTGCTATTAAAGGAGTCAAAGAAATGAAATTTGCTATGGCAAAAGCTTTTATTTGGCCCCAGAGAATATAAAAGGGATTTGAAGAACTCTGTAAATCAGCAAATAAATACAGTGTATATAACTTCTCCCACTAAATTAAATAGCGAATTGTTACTTTTCTTATGATTACAACGTTGTCTAGCAAAAAACCACACTAACAACATGGAGGACTTGAAGTGCACAGTGCTCTAGGATACATTAGCAAAGGTCTTTGTAATTCAGAGAGTAGGAATCCTAAATGCAAGATGCAGATCCCTAGCCAAGTCGTCTCGGAAATAGCTAATCAGAGGTCTGAACACTGAATTTTCATGTGTTTTTGTTCTGATTTCAGAACAACTGAAGCTCATACTCATATACGTAGCATAATCAAACATCTTTACTGAAAAATTGCAAAATACACAGGAAACATTAAAAAATTGTTCTGTACACAATCTCACCTCAGCCCACACTGATATTGGCATTAGTGGACCACAGAAAGAATATGAAACACTGTTATGTTAAAGACATCTCATAGAGGCATTGTAAGACATCTAGTAATCATATCTAACAATTTAATATATATTCTCAAGATCTACTTTGTTATGTATGTCCTTGCTCTGAAGAAAACCTTTGTGCTTCTATACTAGAAGCTAGAGATGCTAGTCAGGACTCCCAATGCTGAAGAAAACAGAAAACAGTACTAATGAATTCCTGCATTCACACACCTAGTGACTGTGTATTCATGCCCAGATCTTAAAGTGAACTCTTTATTTTTCCTAAAATGCTAGACACATAGTCCTGTGAGATTGCCTTTTTATGCCAGTCCAGGGAAACCTTATACACTGGACCCACAAGCAGTACTTTCAGAAAGTACTACTCAATTTGCTGCTTAATAAAGAAACAATTGACCTACAATCTATTTAAATGGATAATTATGTAAGTTAACCAAATAAATTGATGCAACTGTTCCGATAGTTCAATGAGCAGCTTTATAGACATGTGTTCCTAATTTATCCATAAATTCATATTCAATGAAGTTTTGAAATATAATTTCTGTAGAAACACACAGCAGACAACACACAGTTTGCGCAAGTAACTTCAGTTTCTTGACATATTTCACTGATGTACCAAGGAACAGTATGGTTTAAGAAAGTCTACATAGAGGGATTCAGAGCTACAAATTGCCATCCTTTATGAACACAAATACTACACACACATAATAAATTGTGAGTTACCAATTTCTATGAATCATTTAATATCAAAGCTAATGAATTCTGAGAATTTGAAATTATAAGTACCTTAAAAATAGAACACATTAACAAACAGTGGGTTGACCTTTTATTTGGAGTGGAAATCTACAGTTTTAAAATTAACACTTCCTTTGTTACTTTTAATCTCTTACCAGGTCTCTCCTTGCCTGTTCCTTTTGACTCAGCAAATTTCTGTATTAAACTCTCAACTGTAGTATTTGTCATGTTATTAATAAACTCTTCATGCACCTTTAAAAAAAACACACCACACACAAAAGGAATTTAAGAAACAGTAATGGAAAGAATGCAATTAATTTTAAAAAGTGGTTTTCTCTAGAGTTAAAGTTCAAAATAACACCACCTAAAAATATATTACAGGGCTTCCAGAAATCAACAGGCATTTTATCAAGGAAATCCCTTCTTTGCTTTAGTATTAGCAAGTGTATGTACAACACAGATACAAATTAGGAATGAAAGAATACAGCTTGATGACAGGATCTAGGATTTATTTCCATTTGTTCCATCTAAACAATTTGTGTATATATAATTTTCTGCATTTGTCAGCAACATGTCCCACTACAGTGTCAGAAAGACAAGCAGACTCTTAAGCCAGCACCAGTTAAGGGTGTGAACTGTTACTACTCTATTATCACAGCTTCCACCTGCTCGAGTAAAAGCATTACTGTTGTAATGTTTTTGGTCTGACAAACAACCACATGTTGTTAATACGAAGTTTTTCCAACAGACAGTGAGTATATGCTTTAGAAATAAATAACATATATTGTTACAATGAATATTAGCAGAAAACCTCAAAACTGAGGAAAATAGTGACTTTAAGGGTACACACAAAACTACACTTCAAAACATCTAAAAATTTGGATTATTAATTAAACCAACTTACATCTAAATAAAAGATACTACAAAAGCTTCTGTTACTGAAGATCTGTTGCTTACAAAACCCAAAGTGTATTAAAAAATTTGGAAACTTTTCAGAGTGATATAAATTCAAATTTTAGCCAAAGAAAAGCAGAAGTATCCCGATCATGTGTGAAATGAGTGCTAATTTAATATTTAGGGATCAAAACTTTGAAATACACTAAAAATTATTCAAATTGTCAAAATATTTTGTTTTCTGTTAAGACAAATGTTTATTCTGTAAATTTTGTGACACTCAACTTATAAATGCAACCGGAAGCCATAAAAGTTTGAGCTTATGTTGAATTTATCATAATTTGAAAGATGTGATCTTGTGATTGCCACAAACACAGTAAGAAATGTTCCATTTAATAGTTAAGAAATATACGTAGCATAATCCAAACAAATGATAATACAAAAATTACCTCTCCTATTTGTAAATGAATTTCTTTTATGGTATTTGACAATGATTCTATAATCTCTTTCATACGAAGAAGGTGTGTTTCTTCAATGTCTTGAAATTTCTGAAAACCAATACAAGCAATTAATCATAATGAAAATATTTCTTGAAATACTAAACCTTAAATTTTAGTAATTAAATACGCTAAATGAAAAAACTACACAATTTTAATTTTTTTCAGATCTTGATCATGGTAATTACAATGTTTAAGAAAGGAAGGTGTGGAATTCAGAGAGGTGTGAAATAAAGTACTTTAAAATACAGCATATCCTTTTAGAACCATTATCCAATCTTTTAACTTACTCTTTAAGCTTTCATCTATCTTGATTTTTAAAAATACCTGACTAGTTCTACTGAAAGAAAATAGGGTTAGTGTTTAAAAACAAACAAAAAAAAAAAATTTTTTTTTCTCCATTACTGTAGAGACTCATTTTTTCATCTAAACCCAGGAATGAGATTTCTGGTTCCGTTTTGCAATTCCTTCTTTGCACACTCTCCTTCCCCTCACAATATACACACACATTCTGTTTCTCTAGTTAAATCTATATTCTTTGCTTCTTTAACTAGGATTAATCTGTTTGATCTTTAAACTCACCATATATAGTCCTTGCAGTTCGTTCCATTTGACCCAGACTTCCAGCTGACAGTCATTTAAAAATAATTTCCAACATTTTCAATGACCCCTTCCTAGCCAAAGATGAGAACCAGAAATGTTCCCATCCTCCCTAACAGTCAACCACAATTGTCTTGAAGTCTTTGTTTACTCCTGCTCTTTCCTAGTTCTCTTCCTATTTCTGTAACTCCCCTTTCAAGTGCGTCTAAACCTTGGAGCACCACTTAAACCTCCCTCCAATTTGTACACTGTTCTCTGAAGACCAGCTCTCCACATTTCACACCTCCTGCTACTCTGATTCACAAACACAACTCCACACAGACAAGTCAAATATCTCTAACTTCTAAACTCTCATTCTTTCTTTTGCCATATATACATACCTCTCTAGTCATCCATCAAGCAGATTAAAATTATTTTTTGACTCCAACAGCCTTCCTCTTAATTATAGAGGATATGGTCAGCCTCTATAGCCTACTCTATGATGTTACTTCTTTTACTGATTGTCTTATAGAAAACTGTATTATTTTGCTTTCAAAACTATCTGTGGTCTACCTCTATAATACTCGTTCTCAGTCACTATCAGGGTGTCAATACATGTACACGAAGTGTCCTTCCAGTAAGTGGCTGTTTCCACTAGCTAATTCTAACCTAAACACAAAGTCAGCTTTGGAGATTATGCTAATGATGCTTCCTTCATATTTGTTTTGAGCTCCCCATGCAAAACAGCAGTACCAGTCTCCTTTAAACTCTTCGCTATAAGGCTTATCAAAACAACGGGCCATTTACAGATTTTCTTATCTCTTAAGTCAGTGGAAAGCATCCCCCTCCCCCAGCTGTTTCCTTATTTCTTGTTTAATGTTTTATACTAAAGATGTAAAGTCTTTGAAATAGGCCCATCTTGGCCTTGTACAGTACATAATACAAAGAGGTTCTTATAAAAAAAAAGTATAGCTAGGTACTGTAATACAACAACATCATTCACATCACAGATATAGCAATTAACCAAATTGCTTACTTTTACTTCTGAAAGATCAGTCCACTTAAAAATGATGTACTAAAAAGAATCTGTAATGTTAATGACCCAACAAATATAAGCCATAGTGTTTCAAACTACAGTACAAATGAAAAATCAACAGGATCTTCAGCTGTCCAACTCAGTATATCCAGTTTAAGTAAGCATTACTGCTTTTTATAAACATCTATGTTTTCCTGTAACTTTTACAATGTCTTTTAAAAATTATTGCTCATTCTTGAACTTCATTTGCATACAGACTGCTCAACAGCAAAATAATCCAAACTCAACTCTACTCAGTTCTAAATTAAAGACAATTTAGCACTTTCAGCTATTTTATACTTTCCAGAACTGACTGTGCTACATGATTTTAAAAAAAGCTTCTACCATGGTGGAAAATACAGCAAATAAGACACCATGTTTTCTTAGAAACTGCATAGTAATTGCATCGTACATCTATAGCTTTCCTCAGAAAAATCCTTCAACATGAAGAATTTCTGTCAAATCCAATTTCTAAACAACAGTGAACTATATAGTCCTACTTCTTTAATCAAAATAAAACTTTCCATGTTTAGTGCAGCAAAAACCGTAACTTGCAATTCAAGATTAGGAAGACAGTATGTTTCAAAATTCAACCTCTCAATATTACACATTATGAGTCACTTCGCTTTGATAACTGCAGGTAAGATAGCAAATGACATAAGAGGAAAAACCTATAAAATTTATGCAACAAGATCAATGGATTTAACTAAGAAAAGAGGACAGCTAAGTGAGGACATTACTACATGATTACCTAGAATAACGCCACAATGTTATTGAAGATATTCATCCTCAGAAAAACAGTATGTGAACAGTGTAAAAGAGATTTAAGATAAGCCAACTGATTTTGCACTGAAACAGCTGAGAATGCTCACACTCCTCATTGATTTTGTTTCCAGAACTAGTATATTTCAAGTGAAATGTACTCTAAATTAAGATAATCTAGAGTGTGCTTCATATAGACGTAGGCTTCCACATATTCATGGGTGTTGTCATTTTTCCTATCGCATCATCTTTAAAGTCACCCTCCTGAAACCAAACTGTAGATGCAGTTACACCATTATACTTAAAACAAATTCCATAGATATGACTTATACTAGCAGAATGACAATTTTCATGTCCAGGTGTGGAAAGTTTCCAGGTGTCCATTATCATGTTAAGTGAAAATTTAAATTTTGAGTAAAAGTTGTTGCAGTTAAGGAACTAAGGACATTTAGACTAGCATGGTCTGTAGTGACAGGTAATTTTGTACCATTTTTGTATTGGGGGAAAAACCCAACCCAAAAAGATCCTAAATGTCCCCCCACTCCCACCCCCCGCAAAACCACCAAAACCCAAAGCAGTCCAAAAGCATGGTGAGGGTTTTCCAGCTGTACCATCCGATAGAGTAAAAAAGATTTTTTCCTTTGTCTACATCTCAGCCTGGTTTAGATATATAATACTTACCTAATAACACAAATAAGAAAGCTGAACAAAGAGTACCTTTGATTCCGTGTCTAGATACAAAACAAGCTGTTACTTTTCTCATTCTTTTGTCAGAGTGGATTGTTCAAATGTTTGGTAGTTTCTTTTAGTACATAATGAAAAGCCCAGCTAGTTTGCTTGCTGAAAGCCCCAACACTTTCCTTCCCTAATTCACTGACAAGAAAATCCATTTAAAATACTCTTCATGTTTTTCTTCTGACAGTTCTAAACAAAAACTCCTTTTCATTACTTACAGCTTTCTTGCTCACCAGGGTCAAGTTTACAGTGCAATTCAGCCAGGCCAGCTTATTGAAGTCATGTTTGTTAAATTTTTTTCTTATTGTTTCAGAAGCAATAAGCCAACTGCAATAAACACAGTCACTTTCTTGTAAGGTAAGGAACAGACAGAAGATAGCCTTTGTGAGACTGAAGATTTAAAGCAATCTGACTGAACTTGCTCTGCAGTGGATCAGAAGCATTCACAGGATCTCTCAACAATATTTGTTGACTTGTTATCCTGTGGGAAAACATTAGTGGATTCGGGGCTTCATCAGATAAACTTCAGATACTCAAAGCCTTGGATCTTTCTTGAAAATAGTCAACCACATCGTCCTTGGGCATTAATGGAAAAAGTTGTTTTCAGTCTAAATGTGGAACACTGAACTTCTTTTCCCTCCCTTCTAAAGCAAATAGCTTCTGTTCTACAGGAACACTTAAGAAATTGGAAGATTTGCCCATAATTCAACAAATGATTCAGTGGGGGTTCAGTAACTTCCAGAGCAAGGTAAATAACAAACAGGGCAGCAACTTCTTGATCCAGAAGAGCCACACTTGTATATGATTTGAGACAAATAAATGGAAAAGTTCAGTATTTTTTCTGGTATTACTTGATTTCTTTGTAGCAAAAGGTAGGGTCTGCAGCAGAAGTGGCGCAAACATTTATACAGACCACACAATGATGAAGTTACCGTAACACTTTCTGAGCAAATACAACAATTACATTAATAGGAATACTACAAAAAAGTTACCATTTTGGGTAGCAGCAGTATATATTCACATGTCAGTTTGATTCCACCTACTCTTATTTCTGAGAACTCTCCAGGAGGAATATTACACTTCATGATTCTTTTGTTGCTATTATATTAGACTTGTTTCCAAGAACTGTTTTAACATACATATTAGTTAGCCTTAAAAAGGTTGCCTTGTCCCAAAATCCTCAAGCAACTGTAATCACACATGCCAATACCAACCCTAAACCCAGTCAAATTGCCTAGGGATAACTGATATGCCAATATTGTAAGTAACAGTGAGACACAGACCATGCTAAGGCAACATATATAAATGTGTGCAGTGGACATATATGCAAATGAGTCCAGGCCAGTGTCACACATTAAAACTGCTTAAAGATGCAATTCTCCACCCTTGGTACGACATTACCTCTGCCCTTATGCCAGCACAAATGCTTGTGTGACCTCTTAATAAACCAGACCACAGGTCTCTTCCGGGTTAAAGCCAACCTTCCTTCATATAGTAGTTTTAGCTGGATTAGTTTTACAAGGTAGTTCTTTGCACAAATACTTGACAAAGGAAGAAGCACGGAAATAGGACAATTGCTACTTTTGACAGCAACACCAACTTAAAACATGTATTAAAAACACAGCTTCACACATGAGAGATGACAGAAGTGCAACAGGCCTTATGGCCTAGACCATGGTACTCATGAACTTTATAATTGAATTTTTAATTTTAATAAAGCCTTTTTATACTACTGAGTAACTGCAATCATCACTGTTTTACACTCTGCAATTAAAAAAAAAAAGCATTTAAAAGTCACAGATTTTTTAAAAGGGGAGAAAAATAATGTAGGTAACCAAATTTAACTAAGACTCAAAATAAAAGCATAAGGAGTAACAGATCCTTCAACCAGAACTGAGTCAGGATACTGCACAAAAAGATGCCTTCTGCAAATACTTCAAGTAAAGTCTGTCAAAACTCCTAATGCAACAGTCATGTTAAAAGCAGAGTTTTGCAGTAGCATGCCTGAGCACTTTGCTGCAAATGCCTCGACTGGGGGATGGGAGGGAAGAGTTCTGGTATGTGGTATATGTGGTACCCATTCTCTAACAGCTGTGTTGAGTACTTATTCAGAGATGAACTAGATCAAATTCTAATGAACCTTTCAAAATAGGAATGCAGTTTACAGTTTAGGACAAGGCAGCTTTTTACACGTTAGCCTACACAATCCCCGTGCTGTGAAATCTTAATTTCCAAGGAGTTAAGGAAAAACCTAATACTTTCCCATTTATATGTTAAAATCTGAATCTCTCTAATAATTTCATCTATGCCTAAAAATTAATCTTTGAAACTAATGAAAAGAGCAAAGAATTTTCAACCAAAAAAGAAAATTCCTATCTTGTAAAATCAAGAAACATATACAAATAAATATGCCAACCAGTCCTCAACTATTAGCATTAAAAGCAGAAATTACGAAGTTTGCTTTTTGAAATCCAGGGCAGTGGAAAAAACTCTGCTATCAACAGATTTGAAAAAGAAAAACTTTAAAACATAAGAAGAAGCAGCAGATGCAATGATACAGAGAACTTGAATCCTCTGAAATACATATTAAAAGTCTTCAAAAAAAACCCAGAAACTTGAACAGATGTAATGGCTTTTTACCACCTCTTGTAAACCCTGGGAAGACACTTTAACAAGCTGTAACTAAAGTGCTTTGCTGGAATGATAACGAAAAAAACATAATGGATCCCAATATTAAAACTCCTATGAGTGAGTTCTGGGTGCCCAACAATTCACAAGATTTCCCACATGATCACAATGCATCTACAATACTTCCAGAAGTTCATTTTGTTTTCTTCCTAAAAATTTCTAGAGTGCTAGTGCTTAACTATGTCATTCAAGGACAGTGCCATCGCAACACTCATGGTCAGTGTTTACCCGTCAAACATATTACTTCTGACATTATTGTTCATATCAATTTCCAAAGGAGACCATTCTATCTTGAAGAAATTTTTCAAAAGCTTTTATTCCAGATGTCTTCAGATGAAACAGCATATATGAATCTATTTCAAAGGTAAATCACTCAATGTAACACTTACCTGTGCAGTTTCTGTCATCTTCTGTTCAAAATCAGATTTAAATGCAGCGTATTTCTCCACATATAGTTTATAGGTATCTGTAGCTTTTTTTGATTTAACTGCTGCCTGTAGATGAGTACAAAAAAAAGTGTCAAATGTCACACATACAAGGTTTTAAAAGACACTATTAATAGAAAGCCTAGGATAATCTATAAAAAATATTCAGGGGCGTATCAAAACAGTCAAGTGTCATAACAAAATTTCACCACCAAATAACACAGATTCAAGCCATTAGAAATTTCTACTTAAAGTTATACATACACCAGATAAAAAGTTAACAAAGCAATTACCTTATTTAAATCCCTTCCCCCTATCAGCAATTACAAATTTATAGTATACTTCTTTGAAATCAAATTTGTATTGCTGAAGTTAACTAATTAGCTCTTGTCAAATATTTAGATCTGCAAAACAGGAAAAAAGCAGGGTTTCAATACAGAGCAAATGGTTATTTGCACAATTCTGAGAGAATCAATGTCAGAAAAAAACCAAGAAGGTGCAGTTGTCTGTTAGAACTGAAGGAAGAAATTTAAAAAAATACAGGCGTTAAATTAATGGAAACTTTAAGACTAAGATATTTGAAAGTGAAGTTAACGCATGACGTTAAAGGTGGCCAGACTTATGCTTCTTGGTGCTGTTTATATTGGTCCTTATTGACTTTATTGATTTTTTTAAAATTATTTTTTGTTACAAATAAACCAAAGTAATCTTTCTGAGAATTCAGTATTCTTAAAAGACAAAACAAACTACAGGAGAATCCCAGTATTACACAGAGAACAGAACTGAAAGAAGTGATTGTGGTAGACAAAAAGTTATTCTCAAAGTTTACAGCATGACACACATGAGGAGTTTTTCAAACCTTTGATATTCTTGCTATTTCCAAGTTAAAAACCAACAAAAATAAAAAACATCTTGAACACCAGCTTTTTCTCCTAGCTTCTTTGTTCAACATGCCTACTTCATCTCACCAAATTTTCCCATCACTTGTAACCGAAAAGTGTTCCTGAATTGTTAATGACATCAGCAAAGACAGCTGTGTATTTACTATTTTTTCCAGTTCTCAATAGCTCTCCTCCCCTCTTTCAAATTAATTTCCTCTGTCCCACAGTAAAAGCAGAAAGTACTTCTCACTAGCAACAACTTGTAAAGCTGACCACTATCTATAACTTTCAAACGAATTAATACAAAGATCCTGTATGGAAAGAGAGTTTTATTCTGCAATTTCCAAGAGAAAAATAACTGCAAATCATAAGTAACAGTATAGCATTAGCACTTGTTCACCTGGGGAAACATCAACCAGGACTTCAAAGAGGAACCAAAGCTACAGTTCCACTTTACCAATTACACAGACAGCTTAAGCAGATCTTAGACACACAGCCTTCTCAACCCATCATAACAAAACTTGAAAATACTTCACTGTATAAAGAATATGGATCCTTCAAGCATTAAAAGGAGAGCACAACAGATTGTATCAAATCCATCAGTTATTTGTCCTGAATTTTACTTCATGATTCTCTTGCGCATTCACACAGAGGAACTACCAAGAGAACAGTCCTATCTCCTTTCTCAAATGAGATTTACTATGCTGAAAGTACAAGGTGCTCTATGAACACCTGCTTTGCAACAAGATGATTCCAAACTTAACCACTGAAAAGGAAGGGAATGCCATGTGAAAAGACTTCAAAAACAAAAATAAGGGTTTTTTCATAAAACATTATGTAATTGAACCCCATATGCATGAGATTTTGACAAAAATCAAAAGATCCTCTGTCTCTTGTAATCATGTTTAATGATGAGCAGAATCTGACTGTTATGTGCTTGAAGAGCATCTACAAAAACCAACTACTCAGCAGGACAGACAAAATGATAAACATGTGAACATTGTATGATTAACTAGTAATATCTTCTGAAAACAGGATGTGTGTATTCTCAGGTGCAGCAATTGCTAGAACTCTTATTTATCAGATCTGCAGTAAGTGAAAGAACAAGGATCAGTCAAGAATTTTTTGTCAAGTCACTATAAATAGAGAAGTTCACATGTCAGAGAACAACAGGAAACTATTACACAAGTTAACACTAACTTTCAGCTGTGAATAAGCTTTTAGCATATTGCTGCAGATGCCCTGCTTTCTGGTAAAGTAGTAGTTCTGTGATTTTGATAGAAAACATTTTTCATGTTGTGCTAAAAGTAATAAACCCATTATCTGCCAAAGGAAAAATGAATACCATCTTTTGTCACGTTCCTGAAACTGCAAGTGCAAACATGAATAACAACATGACTGAGGAGATGTGACGGTCACAGTTACCTGCTCCCACCGGAAACATTTCTTAAGTACTTGCAGAGCATTCAACTATAGCCTAATTGCTCACACAGAAGTATCTAGGGAAGATGCATGAAACAGTAAAAAAAATGGCCTTCATCCTATTGCGCTTCCCCTTTCTCCCTTCTCTGATGTACACATCAGTCAGCCTGAAAATTTTTTTGTTTCCAACTGAACAACCATAATGTTATGCGTCTTAATAACAAGCCTTCCACCAAGCAAACTTTTCCTACTGAAAAGTTTCTATTTACAAGAATTCAGAAAAATTACACTTCGAACAGACTGGCAGGAAAACATCTGCCAACCCACACATTTCTGATTCATGTCTAGAATCCAACATTGACTGTAGTTTGAGACACAAACTAGGGAAAAAAGATAGATTTATATCAAACATAAAACAATCGGAACACAGTCAACAGGATCACTTTTGTCATCACTGAAAAGACAATAACCAATTCTATCTGCTTAGACAGCAGTATAAAAGGCACTAAGATCATTCTAGCAAGAACAGAGTCCTACACAGATCAAGTAACTGAAATTGAAATAAGCAGTAGTATCAAGAGAAGACATAGTTAGGGAAACATGACCTCTTTCCTCTACTGAAGTTTCCTGAAAACAGGAAAAAGTTAGTGACTCCAGCAGGTCAAGGGAGATGATCCTTCCCCTCTATTCAGCACTGGTGAGGCTACACATGCAGTACTGTGTCCAGTTTTGGGATGCCCAGTGCAAGAGAGCACAATGTCCACAAAGATGATGAAGGGTCTGAAGAATATCTCCCACGAGGAAAGGCTGAGAGAGCTGGAACTGTTCAGTCTGGAGAAGAGAAGGCTCAGGGAGGATCTCACCAATGTATACAAATACCTGAAGGGAGGGTGTAAAGAGGATGGAGCCAGGCTCTTCCCAGTGGTGCCCAGTGACAGGACCAGAGGCAATGGACACCGACAGAAACACAGGAGGTTCCCTCTGAACATGAGGAAACACTTTTCTCTGGTGAGGGTGACCAAGTAGTGGAAGAGCTTGCCCAGAGAGGCTGTGGAGTCTCCATCCATGGAAGTATTGAATAGCTGTCTGGACATGGTCCTGTGTAGCTGGCTCTGGGTGGCCCTGCTTGAGCAGCAGTGTTGGACAGGATGACCTCCAGAGGTCCCTTCCAGCTTCAGCCATTTTGTGATTCCGTAAATGGCTCAAACTCCCCCATAATCTAACGACAGTACTAAGTACAATATTAAGATACTCATTCTCATGTGTGCAGACAATGAAGTGTAAACAAAACATAACAAGGTATTCAAATACCATGCCCACTATGAAATAGTCACAACTACTACTTTTAACCACTTTAAGCCCTTTCTGAGCATTTCATTTACTAATACAAGTGACAATACAATGAATTAAAGTAAGATGTCACAGAACTACCTTATCAACTTCTCTCTGTGTTGCTCCTTCCTTTTTCAAACGTTCTTGTTCAACACACTTTGCATTGTAGTTTTCCTTTGATTTCTGTAAGGCCTGAGTGATACTTTGAATATTTTGCACTGCTTCCAACGTTCCTGAAACATCTTCTTTAGTCTGCCAAATATCACACGATTGTCAAAACCAAATCATTTTAATGTTAATGTTAACAAGTCATTGGATATGCACAAGAAAAAAATTAATAACCTTTTTATAAGCTTTGATTTGTTCATCTCCATACTTGTGAACTTCTTTTATTAGCTCTTGTAACCTCCGCACAAGCTCCAAGTGACAGCTTGCTAGTTTTTCTGTTGAAGTCTTGAAAACATCCCAAACTGGTGCAAACGTCCTAGATTGAGGAAAATAATATTTAATGTTCACCTGGATTTGTTCCTTTTATTTGGCTATGATTTTTTTTTTTAATAGTGCTAAAGTATAACTGTTAAGTTTACAGAAGTTCACTTCTGTTCCTAAAACTTAAACAAACAAAATCCAACAACTGCTATAAATTCTTATTAAATGTTTTAAATGTATTTGAAATCCTATCTACTAATTTTTCCATGCTTTATGTTTTACCTCTCTTGACTCTGATGAGAAAAACACAGCAAAATTTACTTAAATCTTCTCTATCATCAGCACACAATAATGTCAAGTGCTACTGCTAAAGATGACACGAGAGCAGCTCAAAATAATTTAATGTGTGTTTTTATGTGTATACTTGAATAGTGCAAACAAATCAGAAATTACCCTGTAAGTTAAGTTTCTAGTTGTCTTACATCATTACATCCACAAGATGCAGGAAAAATATACTGTCAAAGATGGTCTGCCATTAAATAGATTTACTGATTAACAGAGATTAACTGTATGGCAAAGGAAGGTGGGAGACAGATCATTCCTCAGGTTCAGATCTGTGTACTGAACGGACTTCTCCAGCTATTCTAAAGATACACTCTACCTCAGTTTCCTGGTGCACACTGCTGAAAAATCAATACTGTACATAGCCTTTAAAGCACTGATGTTCAAACCAACATGCAGATACAGAACCTTTGAAGAACAGCAACAACTGGTATCAAATTATCCCCTGACAAAAGCTCCCCACACTTGTAGCTGTGATTAGTACAACTAAAAAAAAAAAAATCTAGCCTCATATAAGAAGTCTGAGTTCTCGCTGAGTTCTCATTTCTAATGAGAAAATATCCATTAATCATTCCAGTTTTTAAAAACATATCCCTTGTATAAAACTTTCATTAAACTATGGAATAAATCTATTGAAAAATCTCATTCTTAACATCTCTGAGGACAGAGATAACACTCCAGAAAGCAGAAATAATAGAAATAAATAAATTTACTGCCACATTTGCAGACCATATGTTCTCTCTTCAGAATAATTACCATAGGCTTGGGAGGACAGAATAGAAAGTCACATTCTTTATATGTCTGAAAAGAACCCAACCTTAAACACAGAGGAACAGACAGTTCCTCTGTCTTTGGGCTTTATTTTTCTTTTTAAACTGTGAATAAAGAGCTGTACTGTCTTCATTTTTTTCACAGCCGGGTGATATTTTGCACGGTTACTGTAGAACTAACCATAATTTTTAAGTGTCAAAGTTATGCTACCTTCAACACAATCAATAAAATATTCAGAATTAAACTTGATTCTTAACACGTATGCAGTTATTTATTTCTCTCTTATGTACACATACTCACCCAAGTTGTGTGTAACTGCTTGCTGATTTGGCTAGTTTTGTCATTGACCTTGAATATGCCTCCTCTATTGTAGCCCTGTCAAAAAAAGCCATCACAAGCATAACTGAAATTTTGAAGATATTTGAAGACAGATGAATATGCATGCTAAAGATGCAAAACAGAAGACTTTTTACTTTAGCTGAAAATGAGTCCATTTTAATGACCCCTCAGAAACTATATCAGAATCATAGAACTGTATTTTAAAAAAATAATGTAAGAACCCTGTGACAGAATGTTGTAGGGAACAGAAACAAGTAAAACCTAGGGACTCGAGACTTGATTGAAAAAGACAATTCCTTCCTTCATATACTCTCTGCCATTCCACTCCACCTTTAGCGTTCTTTAACATTCAGACACAATGACATAACAATCACCTGCCTAGCACTGTCTAAACACCAGAGATTTACAGAGCAACAAAAACAAATAGAATTCTAACAAAAACATTAAAATAAACAAATTGAATGCTTACTGAGTAATCACATTAAATAAAATGGGGTCTTGTCTAGTCTTTTTGTAAGGGGATTTTGGTGGGTTTTTTTGGTTATTTAAGTTCTTTGCTTGGTGATATTTGAGTTTGGAAAACATTTTAAAAGCATGCAATGAAGAGTACTATGTTCTACTGTTTACACTCATTTTTAAAGAAGACTGCCTCAATACATTCTGATTCACTCTGGAAAACCTCTTCCCTACATAAACTTTCATTATATTTTCCTGCACTGAAACCCACAATTTTACTTGTCTTTTGGAGATTCAAAATCCAATGGCAGCCTGGCATACTGAGATGCATCAGTAAAGCAGGGCTGAAGAAAACACAATGGAACAGATAGGTTTAATATCCTGATGGGAGGTGCCACAAACTTACTGCTTCTGGTCTGCATCACTGACAGATGTTTTCCAAGTTGCAAGTTGTTCTTAAGGAACTATATTGAAGCCTTTTCAAATAAATTAAAATGTAGCACCAAGAATCCAGTGAATCTCAGAACTGAAAATTTTCATATATATTTTACCAAAAATGCTGCAAGATGGCTGCATATCTCTTTGGCACATCTTGATCCATGCACAAGAGCAGAAAATACATTTCTTGGGCTCTCATTGAGGATAAAGTGCCCAAGTGGATCCTCATGTATTCCTACATAGACATTAATCTTTAGGCTTAAATGTTATTTAAACTTCTTTAACTGGGAAAAAAAATTATGTCTTGACAAATCACTAGAATTACTTAGCAGAAACTTCATCTGAAACATTTTTAACATGTGGAGAAAGGTCCAAATACATTATTTATTGATTGCAAAGCCACATCTCATTTAAAATTTAATTTGGAGGAGCTTATAGAGTGAAAAAATCTAGAACGCCACATTATTTTTACTAGGAATTTTGTGTAGAATGAACTGTCAAGTTTTATTTAAGTCACTATAATAAAGCAAAGAATCCAAGCCAGATATAGCACCAAGTTATTTTTACCTATTTACACAAGACCCTTCACCTTAGGACCAGTATGAGTAAAATGGAGCACGCCCAAAAAACACAACATAAAGAAGATAAGAAACAGAGTGAGTGAAAGAGCTTGTGATCTAAATGTGGAGGTAAATCAAAATGCAACAGATGTAAAACTAGTAAAATTAAATGTGTCTAGGTGACGTACAGCTTAGGTCTATGATTTACTGCCATAAAAACGGAATGATTCCAAAAATTAAAGCAAGTTTTGAAGCAAAGATCCAGGCACTCACAAAGACAACGCAAGGCAAACATTTATAACAGTCAATATTAAAAGTGCAAGCCTGTGAAGCCTTAAGCATTTCATACTGAACAGGAACAGTGTGACAACCCTCTGCTCAATCTGATGCACAATTTCACTGGAACACTGTCTGGCTTCATAATGTGTTCTCTGGAATCAGGGATCCTTGAAACACCAGGTTCCCTGGGCTGTGCAGTCCTTCCAACAGTAGACTGCCCATCACACACGGGCTTTGGAACTCACCCATTTCTACCTAGTGGAAAGATTTTTGTCATTTTCTCCAATTCACTTTGAAACTACGCAAATACCAGTGCAACCGAGTACCTGACAGATCTGTGGTGGTTACCTTTTGTGGAAATTTAAAAGAAATTCTTTGTTAAGATCTATTTCAAGCCAAACCCGAAACTTTCATGAAAAATTCCAGAAAACAAAAGCTTGTTCTTTGGACAGCTTTTACCAAAAGAAACCTTTAGCGAAACAGGTCCTCCATCAGTCTCTTGCAAGTTTTTTCCATGCATCATCTGCTGTCAGTAACTAAATTAAGACAATATTCTGAAGCAGACATACAATTAATTTTGTCCAGAATGGAAATTCTTCCGTTCAATGTAGCAGGAGCAGTATTCTTTCACAAATATGAACTAAAAACAGCACTAGGTCACCTGCTTTGGAAGTTGTCATATCTGCAGTTTTCACTTCTGTCCCTTCTGTTCCATAGAGAAGAATCTCTGTTATTTTCTGCACATTTTTTTCTTGTCCCTACATATCACTACGTGGGGATAATTGCTAGCAGTTGCTAATACACTAATTGGACATCTATGGTCAAAAACATTGTATGACTGCTAATTTTTGCTACTTTAAATTATTGCTTTTCTTCCACATATGATGAAAAAATCAGGATTAATTTAAATAAACTGCTGGACACCTAAAATGACACTTCTAGCTTTTTGCTTTTGTTTTTTAATTCAAACCTGAAAAATTAGAAGCTTATTAATTGATGCTTAAGAGTCACTATTCAGTTCTAAGTGAATGGAATAAACCTAGATATTCTTGTAGGATATAAGAGATATTTTTTAAATGCTTATTGATTTTTATGTATTTTGTATGTTACTGTTAAACATAATGATAAACTTACACAAAAACCACAAACAGCATATTAAAGTGACAGGATTACCAAGGATGAACACCTACCTTTCTCTTATAAAGTCTGCTAAGTCTTTTGTTGACAAATGTCCGTGTTTCATGTTGTGATAGAGGACGTCAAAGCCATTGTTCCTTTCCCCCTAAAGATTAATAAAAAGAAAGTAGAACTATGAAACACAACATGCTAAAGCAATTACAGAACAAAGTATAGAACCTATGCATTTTAATAAGTGATCAAGTTCCATGAAATGAATGACTTCAAATGCTTCAGTTTTTTACCAATTGCTTCAATCCTCTATATGTAAAAATCACTAAAATCACCTCAGCAGCTACTACTACCCTTCTAATGACAATTCTTCTATCACATATTTCTAGGCTTTATTCAAAGCCACTTCTTTTCAAGACTTCAACAGGTCTTGTACTCCTTCACTTCGCATCTTATTAAACACATACTTAATACTGTACTCTCTCTTCATTCTCTTCTATCTTTCATTATTTTCTATGAACTAAAATTCACAGTTTGGGATCACTGGATATCCTGCTTCCCCAATTTTCACACTTCATTTATCTTCCTCTTTTTTTGTGAAATTGGTAAAAAAAAAAAATACCACTAATGTCTTCCTTCTCACAGGTAGCTTCCCTTTCACTACTCTTAAGTTCAGTTTTAAAACTTAAAACACTTTGCTAGAAAATAAGGCATACTCACCATTCAAACTGAGACACTGCCTAAACACTGATTAATAAACTCAGCCAGCTTGTCACCTCTGGCACTGTGGCGAGCTTCCTCCATGACAGGAGAAAGCAACAGAAAAGAAAGGAAGGCGAGGCAAGGCCTGGCATAATAGCACGGCTATCATAAAGTTTTCCTGTCAAACTATCTGTTCCCCTCCTCCATTCCAAAAGCTTCAGATCCATAACACTACTGCTACAAAAGACGCAGAAACATGCCCTCAGGAAAACTGCACGCATGTTCAGAGTGGAAGGGAAAGAAGGATGGAATAGAACAGAATAGTTCCAGCTGAAGTGACCTACAACGATCATCTAGTCCAACTGCCTGTCCACTTCTGGGCTGACCAAAAGTTAAAGCACGTTGTAAAAAGCATTGTCCAAATGCCTCTTAACACTGATAGGCTCGGGGCATTGACCACCTCTCTAGAAAGCCTGTTCCAGTGTTTGACTACCCTCTCAGTAAAGAAATGCTTCCTAACATCCAGTCTGGCCCAGCTTTGAACCATTCGCACGCGTCCCATCACTGGATCCCAGGGAGAAGCGATCAGCAGCTCCCTCTCCACATCTCCTCCTCAAGAAGCTGCAAGGAGCAATGAGGTCACTCCTCAGCCTCTGTTTCTCCAAACTAGACAAACTCACGAGTCCTCAGCTGCTCCTCACAGCAGCCTTCCAGCCCTTCCACCAGCTTTGGTGCCCTACTCCTGAAACATTCAAGGACCTTAACATCCTTCTTAAAATCATCGACTTTTCACACAGTAGCTCAACAACTCCAGTGATACGAGCCTGAGGATTTGGTCATAGACTCCTCCAAACATTTTTCTCCTTTCTGTTCTGGAAAAGAAATGTTTGTGCAGCCATAATGTGCGCCTGATCAGGGAAATTATACAGCTGAAAAATAAAGCTGGCAAATAAAAATAAACACATTGGTTCTCCAGATCAATATGAGGACACGAACAGCTGCATTGCTCAGCAGAAGAGGTGGGAGTAACAAGGAGAAGGCAGGCAGGGATCTGCCAGCTCAAGTAAGTGGAAGCAGTCATGGGTGGATGGAAGAAGCAGCCATGGTGGTAGCAGGCCCACTTCTGTGAAGTGTTAACTGCACTAAATAACACATCAGTCAATAATATAGCAAGTTGCCTTAAAGGACACATGCACAGACACATAAAACTTACAAATAACATACAATTGAAGGCAATTTGATTCAGATTACTAGCCAGGATTATTTGCTTTACTTCTTCCAAGCATCAGCAGAAACAAAACCAAACAAACAAAAAGAAAAAATACCTATAAAATTACAGTTTCTAAGGTCGGAGTAAACTGTAACCTGAAAAAGTTTATCAAAATGTAGATCAGTTTAGTGTAAGTGCAATTGCAGAAAGGTATGCAAAAAGTACAAGCAGAACTAAATTGAATACGTGAAAATATAGCACACTCTAAAAGGACTATTTACAGAGCAAGCCTTTTATAAGTTTGAAAAATAAAAGATGGATAAGAACACCAATTAGTAGGAATTGTAATTAATTTTTTAAAAAATGTCTTATTCTCTCAAGTATCACTCCACACAGTTTCACTCCACCTCTACCTATTTCCTTGTAGTTCGAAGCCCACAATAACTTTGACTACTAGTACACTAATAGGTAGCTTATTAACTTCCTGTACTTACTCAATATAAACCCTGAATGCCACTGCATTATAAAACCACTAGAACAACTCTATAATTAAGACCTCACCAATATTTTCAATTAGAATACAAAATAAAATTTTGACTACTCCAAAATTGTTACTGTACCCAAATTTGGAGACAACCATTTACAAATAAGTGTTAGGCATTTCTTCCAGAAAAACTAATAGAATTCTCCTTTATGAAATGTTCTTTCCCTTTGACTTAAGGTGTTTATTCTAGCTAAACCAACACATTGATCAAAATATGCTGGACACAGACTACTTCCGAACTTTTCATAATGGGACCTTTAATGGGGATTTTTCCATACTAGAGCTCCACAAATTTCCTGCCACTTTAGAAATACAGGAAGGGTACATAGCCATGATCCAGCCTCTGGCTGCAGCCTTCCTGATGGCTGATAACCTACCAGAAATATAACTTTGCAAACCTCTAGAGAACAGAACGAGCCAGAACAGCCAATTCCCATTATCATCCTGTTCCCTGACTGTAACTGAGGGTTACTGCAAAGGAACTAATTTTTCCACTTAAATTAAGTTTTCAAATCAGTCCTACTCTTGTTCCTGACTTCACATGGAATAGCAGAAAGCACAACAGAGAAACAGAACAGATACTTTCCTCAATTAAAAAAAGTTCCTCGAAAGCCACATCTTTTATACATTATCAATTGTTATCAGAGGCTAAGAGGCTATGCGAAAAACATATTAAAGAAATCCAAAGCAGCCTACCAGATTTGAGGGCCTATGTGGTTTAAGCTTGGCACAACTAGAAGACATGTTTTCACTTGTGAATATAATGCCAAGTATAGCCTATCTCACCAATATCAAACTCTACCTATAAACACAAATATCTAGACTTCAAAACTGTTCAATAATTTTAATTTACATGATCAAGAGTTCTCATGATTAACATGATGACAACTCTATAAATTCCATTGTCTCCTACTTGTGTGCAAAGATATATCCGTACGTATGTGAATTAAGTATGGTATCCCAGTGTAGACAGCAGACATTTTTCTGCGTAGGAAAAGCTATACGGCCCATCCGCAACTCCTTCATTTAGTAGTTATATTCAGGAAGAGTAGCTCAAATAATTCATACAATAACCACCAGAGTTAAGGCTTGGAATTTAGGACAAAGAGATATACGCTACAGCTAAGAGGAAAAGCAGTTCAATTTACAAAAACCACGTACCTATCCTCTTACACACACATATGCCATCAACACTGTTTATTTGTGTTTCGTTCGTTTTTCCTCAACACTGTCCCTCCCTACACACACTGTATAAAAATCTGTACATAGAAATTGTGTGTCTAGCCAATTTTTCTTCATTAAGTGTTTTCACCTGCTTCTTCCTGGTGGCAACAGTAATAGCTGGGCTTGCTAAAAGCCCAGTATCGGTCTACTTAAAAATAAATAAATGCAGCACATAGCAGAGGGAACTGATGAGACCTTCCACTCCCATTCAGAAGCAATTGTCATCTACCGCTATGACAGACAGACAGCGAAGACAGATGCAGATTCTTCTAGAAGCTGCATCTTGGAGAAAGAGGAACTTCTGTTGTCACATGTAACATCAGACTCTACGCAACAGACTTCCAGGTCAGTTTGTAAGACCATCCTGAATGTCATTTTGCAAGTAAAACACCACCTGCTGAGGATGATCCAGTCACTACTCAAGAGAAAACAACTGTAAGACTGTGTACAAGAAAGCAAAAGGTATGTGGTACCCTCTCCATATAGGCTCCATTTAATTACTTTAAAGTTCATTAGTAGTTTTCTCCTTCTTCCCTAGAGCTAAAAAAACTCTCTCTTCTGAAGCTGGTGTTCTTATTGAGTTTTCCCATTTTACACTGCTGTAAGGCAGCTCTTTTGTGTATATAGTATAGATGTCCCCTGACAGCAAGCCATAAGAGGAAACAAGACTTCAAATCCAAGTAAATGCTTCACTTAAATAAGCCTACAATAAGGCATCACTGACAATCTCTGCATATAACATAAAGTAAGTCACGGCAAGCAAGGGCAGACAGCCCTTCCATTTCCCTTCATCAAGAACTAACTGCAATGATTTTCTCATGGAAATGAAAGTAACCCTGCCAGCAACTGCAAATTCAGAATTCAGCATTTCCATGACTTGTACAAAACAGGAAACAGATTAGAGGAACTCTGTTTTACTGAACTATTTAACAGACTTTGAAAAATTTTAAGAATAAGTTAGCTTGCTGCACATAAAGATGATTCTGAATTTAAAACCTACATTTGGTAAAGTAGCCAGAAATTTCTGGGCCATCTGCAGCAGTATTTATTTCCTACATTTTTAATCAAATTGCACGAGTGCAAGCTCTGTCTACTTTGATCTAAAACTGCTCAACATCAACATCTATTAGTGTAAATAGTTAATACTATCTATTATAGCATTGTCATTTATACTCAGTATAAACAACTCTTTCTCAATTATTAAAGTGACTCTAAAGTGTTCCCATAACTGGTCAGATATGTACTACTTGTTTAGCTAATGCAAGAGACAAGAAAAGGACAGCTGCAAATACTATTTTCACAGCAAAACTAAGCATATGAGACTATAAAAGGCACACACTGTTCTTAAACACATTTTGATTTTGGTCAAACTGTAGAAGCTTGATGTGAGAAGCTCAGACAAAGTCTGACTTTTTCTAACTAAGTTCAGCAAGTAAAGAAACATTTGACAATAACTGAATCACTGTAATTTCAAACTACACTTTTAGAACACGCATTAGCAGTGCTCAAGCATGCACGATCATTTCTTCAACCCTTTAAACATGACCACATCACCACATTACAAAGAAGAAACGGAACAGACTGAGAAAACTGTACTTTTGATTATAAATTATTTAAGTCATAACCTGCCTAATCCTCCTTCTAAAATAGCCTACCAAATCCACAACTTATTCTCCAGGAAACAGGCAGACAAATACTCAAACTGCAATATTTGGAAGTGGTACTCCAACTTAATGACAGGCTTTCTTTTTAACCATAAAAAAAGTTCAGGTCAAATTTACTTCAAACTGTCATAAAAGGAAAACTGGATAATCTCCAAATTAAGTTTCCAAATTCTAGATAAACCTTACAGCCGCCTTTGGCAAACATGATATAGCAATGAAATATGACCAACATTCCCCCACCTCGTTAGATAAATGCTAAATAGGAAAACGTTAGAAAAGAATGAATGTGGGAAATAGAATCACTTCAATTTTGGAAGCAAGAACAGAAAAATTTGTATCCTTTGCTTATTATTTTGGTCAGGTCCAGAGAAGGTGTCCTACAGCTAGTTTTATGCTTAAATTACTGCTCACGCTCCTCTGTCAGAGACAAGTACACCCCTGATCAACAGGTTGTACATGCAAGAATTCTAATACAAATAAATCATAATGGCATCAGAGTCTTTTTGGTAAAAATATTTTGTATCAAGAAAATTCCAGAGTTACATTAATATACCAAGTAGTAACTGTAGACAATCCATTAATGAGGGGTGGAGGAACACAACTCCATCATACAGGTGAAATTCAGTATTTGCTGAAACTAGGTATAACTGTTCAGCAACTACAAGGTCTGATTTATGCAGCTTAAAAGACATCCTATTTTAACAATTAATGTACAAATTTTAGTGCAACAGAACAATAGAAACTGGCTGTTCATTCCTGTAATTCTAACATGAAAGTTCCAAATATTAACCAAAATCAATCTTTTCTTTACCCTCAAACTTAGAAAGACATATACTGTTCATTGTGGTTAGTCCATTTGTACTGTTGGCTTCTTTTCATTCACTCATAAAGGAGTAACACTTTAAAGAAATAAAGCAAGAGAAATTCTCCTAATTCCAAGGATTTGTAAACTTATTTTTGATGCTCTGAAAAACATGGTTGTTGTTACTCTTTGCTGAAGTTTCAACCAAGTAACACGTGTTTCATCCTTTCCACCTAGGCACCTGTTTAATTTAATGGGCCCTGTATACACGAACATACTCCTGGTGTTACATTTTTGAAAGCTATCTATCAGTAAACTTCAATTTCTGAGTGTCTGAAAGAGCTACAGAAAATTGAGAGCATCAAAACATGGAAAAAAGCAGTCACCTGATGTTTACACAGGCAACATACCTTCTTCAGGTCTGAAAGCTTTGAGAAATTTGAACACAAAAGCAATCCAAAAATTTCAATTTCCTTCTTCCAGCTTCAATAAATTAAATGAATATCAGCTTCAGAGAAGCTCTACACATATGAGGAAGGACAGATATTTTCCTCTATATCTAGATTATTAAAAATATTTTTTGGAGAAAGAGATGGAAAGTTGCCAACTCATACTAGATGCACACACATAGAGGGAGGAGACTAAGCAAGTATTGCACAACAGCTCTCCTGAAACTGAGCATCCAACTGTACGCCACGCAGAGGAGTAGCACTGTGTAAACATATGAACGGAACTCCAGATGGAAGCATGACAAGTCTCAGTGTCACTCATAATGCACAAGGGCGTAAGACAACATGTCTTACACTTACTACAGCAAGCCTCTTCACAAAGCTAAGATTACCAACCCTGGATTAACCACCAGCCCTTACATGCTACAAAAGCTCTGGAAAACAAAGGAATCCTCCTCATAGGTATTCTCAAAAGCTACAGGTAACACCAGAGATTAAAAAGATGAAATAAAAGGAATTCGTCAAAGTCAATTTAAACACACATTTTTATATCACAGAACTTACAGAGTTACCAAGCACAGCATTACAGAGAGACCAGTTTCAGCTATACACAGAACTTCCAACAGCTTAACAAAATTCTTTTAAAACAACTAATAAATAAACACTAATTGGCTTAGAAGCGGCTTATTTTTGTTGACTTCACATAGTTTAACAGAGTTACAATTAACAAAAGTATCACCTACACCAGTCAGTTTAAGTACAATGTTGAAGCTCACACAACACTTCCTAAGCAGCATTAAGAAAACAGTAAGTCAATGATAACAAATGCTTTTTATTCTACTGTACCAGTATGAATATTCTTGAAGTGGCAAAACATAGCTATGTATAATGGAAATAACTTATGAAAGCGTTCCCTTTAAATTACATCACTGCTTTGATGTAGCACATACATAGCAGCAAGCACCCAGGTTTTTATGACAACATCCTAATTAGGAGTTGGGAATGTTTGGCCACATGACTTGAATGCCTAAAACTCAGTCGTAAGAATCTAAGCCATTTATAGCCTGTACTACTAGTTCATAATTTTTGATATCACAAAAAAGTAGCTGTATCTTACCGACTTGAAAACTGCTGCTCTAGAACACTGTGCTCTATTAGCAAACCCCTACACTTTTCAAGTGACAGTTAATTTTTTCAAGTGACAGCACAGGTCTCTCTACTTCAATTTTACACATCCTGAAAATAGTCTTCTTTATCTCTCAAGGACCTTAGTCAACAGATAGCAGGCCCATAAAACACCCATCTTCTTACATTCTCTAATAAAAAACCAACCAAACAAACCCCCACTTCTCAAACTTTTAAAAGCAGTACAAGATGAAAGTCTCGTGATAAGCCTCAAGACTATTACAATAAAGAAGCTAAGGTTTGTTTTCTTTACATGAGCAAAAGCAAGAAACAGAAGAAAATTCTTTCAAAGTTCTACAGAATATCA
Source organism: Leptosomus discolor (assembly GCF_034619465.1). NCBI lineage: Eukaryota > Metazoa > Chordata > Aves > Leptosomiformes > Leptosomidae > Leptosomus > Leptosomus discolor. The sequence continues at coordinate 65,029,994 of NC_141419.1, read as the reverse complement.
CCATTCTTTCTCCTTATGGATTTCTCATAATTATTTTTAGTCATTCTGCATTCAGTACATTCTAACAGTAATCTTCTAATTTCCATCTCAACTTTCTCACCACATTTCAAAGCACATATAGATTGTATCCCAAGTCTTCCAAAGCACTGCAGTAACAATGCTGAACAACAACCTATTCTGAAAAGTTGGTAGAAATGGAGAAGTGCATTTTGAATCACTAGATGATGCAAAATGCACAAACCTGTAATTTATGTTCGGTTCTGAGGATACATAAAACCTCAATACTTTCTGACTTTAAAAATACATCACATTTAGACACTACAGTTAATCCTGAAAGATATTTTTGTGGAGAGATATTCCACAACAGCAAAGAAGGATCAGTCTCTATTCCTTTTTTTTTTTACTTCTAGACAAAATAAAACCCTGTCCATGGTATTACAAAGGTTTCTCAGTCAAGTTTTGCAAGTTTAAGACCCTATCTATTGTCTTTGTTGTCACGGCAAGACAAACAAGAAGAATACACTTGTCCTACCCTGCGTCATTTTTGGAGGTAGGAGAAAAACCTGCACTAACAGAAGAAAGCCTCCTCCTGCTGGCACTCATTGCTGACCCACACTAGGAGTTTTACCAACACACCTACAAGGCAGAGACTTTGGAGAGCAGAAAGAGATAATGGGAAGTTTGGGTAGATGTCTACTACCTCATATTTGCTGGTAGTATTTGTGAAGACACAGACAGAGAAACAGAATGTATGGGAATAGCTCACTGACTTCACTGATTTAACAAAATTATTGACTTTCTAACAAAATAAAATACAGCTGATCACCCAAACAGTTACACTAAATATAAAACTGTTTGACTTCAGTTGAGACAGCTGAATAAAAAACTTGTATTTTACTTTGATCTTAGGATAAGATAGTAACTTTTACTATGAAAATGTGTCTTCTTATATTAATTTAAATCTTATTTTTGTGAAAGATAAGAATTTTCAACATATTAGTTTAATACTGATCCTACTGATCAGCCCACTGATCTCTGAGGTTTCAAATTAAGCAGATTTGGTTAAGAGAGTAAATTTAGTATCTTGTTTCATCAAATTTTAATAATCTGTTGAAAGCAAAACTTAAAGAGTCAAAATTAAACACAGTCCTGCATTCAAAACATGAAACCTGCCTTGAGCTATGCTTTATATTCAAGAACAGTATACTGTATCTGTGAAATTAGTTTTCCCTGAATGTTACGAATAACTGTCGCTTATACAGAAAAAGCAGACATCTAGAAGATATCTTCTCTCTTTTTTCCATTTTAGTCTTCACAAATAACCATTGTTATGTTTCCCCTATTAATCGTAAGATACGTATCAAAAATTAAACATGCAAAGAAGTAGCAACATCATAAACAGCCCGATGATTACAAGAATGCTTACTTTAATGCTTCAGACCAGCTACAGTCACAGCCAAAACGCTTCATTTCATGCAAGGCTCAATAATAACCCAAACCCGTATTTTAACTTTTTCTCCACATGTATCTACCCACTTAAAAACATATATATCTGTGCAGAGATGACTAATAAATAGTGCTCCTAAAACAGACTGGGAAGCCTGCTGTTTCCCTGCCTGGCTGCTGTTCAGGCTGTACCTTCTGACATGCAGACAGGCGAGCTACCGGGACAAAAGCACAGAGATCCGAGGCGCAGTTCTGCGTTTGCGTGATACAACTGTTAAGTTGTCACAGCCGGTGCCGTTCCCCCCAACAACTGCATTGTTCAGGAGGCTTAACCAACAGAGATCGGCCGGCAGCCCAAGCCACATCCACGCACCGCGGTGCCTGAGAGAGCGAGACCCCCGAGCGTCGGGTCTCCCACTCGTGTCCGCGTACCTCTCGGCCCAGCGCCCCCGCGGCGACCAGCAGTGTCTCTCCCCCGTCGTCCCTCCCCAACAGACCCCCAAGCACAGCGCAGGGCGGAGGGACGGGCAGGGGCAAGGGGGCGGCGGGCCCCCCGCAGGCTGCCCGGGCGAGAGCAGCGGCGGCGCAGGCAGGTACCCCGCTTCCCCCACGGCCCAGCCCGGCCGAAGCGAGCCGCGGCGGCCGCAGGGCGGCGGCATGCCCCCGGCAGCAAGGCCCCGGCCCAGTCCCGGGGGTGGCGTAAGGGCCGAGGCTGCTCCCGCAGAGCGGACGCCGGCTGCACCGCGCCACACCGTGCCGTGCCCTGCCCGGTCCACCCCGCGGCACGGCGGAACTGGCCCACGGTGCTTCCCTACCCAGAAGCTCTCCACGAAGTATGCCATCATCACCCCGCCGTCCGGCCACCGGTGAGCCCGGCCCCGGCCGCCTCGGCCGCCGAGACGCGACGGAGGAAACGGGCGCCGCCGCGGCGCGCCGCCCTTCCCGTTACGGTGCAACCGCCTCCTCCGCCGCAGCTCCACCGCCCCCGCCCCCCGCGCATGCGCCCGGCCGCCGCCAGTCGCCGCGGCTCCTGCGCAGACGCGTAGAGTGCATTTCCCCCCCCTTCCTCCTCCCGCCCAGACATGCGCAGAAAGGCGGTGGCGCCGCCTTGGGACTGGCGGAAGGGGCGCGGCTGCCGTCGGTGGCTGCTGCCCACTAAGGTCCGGCGACTCCAAACCACGGCGAACGCGGAGCGCCATCCACTGAGAGAAGAAACCCCGATCTGTAGAAGTACGAACCTAGCTGCAGAGGGCAGAAATCTTGAGTAAAACCCCCTCGGGCGTGTTCAGCAGCCGCTAGGGAATGGCTGCCGTGAGGGCGGCGGCGCGCGGAGGAGAGGAGGTTCAGGCGGCTTGGGGCGGCTTCGCACTCGAGCGTCGTTCCAAGATGTTAAGATCCTTCAGAACAGGTGATGACGGGTCCTGCTGGGGACTTTGGCGATACCTTCCGAACTGCCTCCTCTCCCAGGATCTTACCGTTCTAGTGGCGTGCTCCTAAAAACGGTGCTGCTCATATAAAGCCAAAGAGCCTGGAGAAACTGCTTCAGACCTCCATCTTCTTCAATGACACTTTGGTTTCCAGACGCTTCATTTGCTTAACGTATATCATTAGCCAGTGGGGTGATGCTGGTTGCTGGACCAGAGCACAGAGCCGCTTTAGTGCCGTCTGTGGTCAGTCTGTACCTGGGAGGCTGCTTGTCAGTGAGAGTATCTTAACGTATTCTTCTTCGTGGCAGAGTCGGCACCGCTGGGGTCTTTCTGGGACCCCAAACAATTCCTGTTCCACCTGAACGAGGCAATTCGTTGCCCAAGAAAGCAGTTAGGTTTTCATTACTGACTAAAAGTAGAGGGCCAGGTCTAAGCAGTGATGTGAGGGGCTGCAGCTCATTGTCCTGTGCAAATGCATGGTAAGCACTTTATCCAAACTTTTACCCGTGGTTTTGTCGGCACAAAGCTTTATCAAAGATGCAAAAAGTAAGAAGCTGATAGTCTATGCTCGGTGTTCAAGGTCCTCTTTTCCCCCTCACGGAAACACTAGTGTTTCAGATTTGAAAAATTTTACCTGCCTCTTATCTTAATAGTGATGTTCTTTGGCCTTCGTTCTGTAAGATATTAGGTAAGGCATAGAGCAAAACATTCAAGTCATCCCTAAGAACCTGATGAATTCACCAACTTATGTCAAATTTATGCTGATTAAAAACTTCCATGAAAACCAAATGGTTAGGAAAAAGGTAGCCCAGAAGTTTACAGAGCTGTAGAATCTCATTACACACACACAAAAATACTAGTTAGGGCAAACAAGACAGCCAAGTCTGTATTACTCATATCAATATAAGTCAGTGTGACTCATTCTGCATAACAAAATTTCAGCTACCTTTACCAAAGATACTTTCATGGAAAATGAACAATATAATTCTGAACTGGTATTACAGTCATTGGTAACGGACTGTAGCTTTAGTCCATCACTTCCTGTAGCTCCATGGTAAATTTAGGAGTTACTTTCTTTTTAGCAGTGTTCTCCCAAAGTTTCAGCGTATGTAAATCTTGCTAAGTTGCTGATGACAAGAGAGAGAAAACTTCTGGACCCCTTTCAAATTTTTTAGAAGTCTTAAGACTGTTAGATCTGGATCTCTCTCCTTTGATAATAGCAGTAAGCATGTGTACCATAATTCTAAACAGTAACTACATGCTATAGGGCTTCATTTAAGAAAAACTATGTAACTGTCTACTTGATATTAAGCAGTCTGTTATGATCTGGGGAAAGACAGGAACATAGTGCTTTTTGTGGTGTGCATTGCTATCTGTAAGGATGTACTTCAGGGCAAACAGGGAGATAAAAGCTGCATGATCAGAGCTGAAGGGTTTTTTCCATAGAAGACAGAAACACACCTTTCACAGGGACAGATACTATGCTATGGTGGAAAGAGACTTGGATTAATTTCCACATGTCATAGAAAAGTTTCCATCTTCCACATTTTCAAAGCTATATAGTAATCCCTTATCTACTGCTACATCTAGATGTGAAACAGCTGCTAGAGTGCTGCAGCAATCTACCATCACACAGATATCATCAAGACCATCCTCAGGTTTTCAACAATAGCTTTCCACAAAAATGAGTCACATGCAAAATCCCCGACCTGAACTTAAAGTCATCCTGCAGCATAGGTACAGTTATATAGAAAACCACTTTGATCAGGACGATGATGAGGATTGATAGTTACCTTAAGGCACACTGAAATTCTCCACAATAAAATTAATTTCTTAGGGGTGAACTTTCTCTTGAACTCCATACAGTGTGGTGGTTTGGTGTCCAGTTTTGGCAGTGGGGGAGGGGGCTACAGAGGTGGCTCCTGTAAGGGGCTTCGAGAAGCTCCCCCGGCTCCAGTTTTGGACCCGCCTCTGGGCAAGGCCAGACCAAAGGAGCCTCTGCGAATAACTGTTTAAGAGCGAAAGAAGCGGCTGATTGTGTCTCTTTGTTCTGTTGGTGTTGGTGAGCGAAGGGGGATGGGAGAGAGCCAGCCCTGCGGACCCCCGGGTCAGCGAGGCAGGAGAGGGGGAGCTGTGCCGGAGCAGAGGTTCCCCTGCGGCCCATAGCGGGGGGGTGGCGGCTGAGCCCCTGCAGCCCCTGGAGCCCCGCGGTGGCCCAGAGGTCGCCCTGCAGCCCGCGGAGGGCCCCGGGCCGGAGGGGCAGGGCCCGGGCCCGGAGCAGCCGCGGCTCCGAGGCAGCCCGCGCTGGAGCCGCCCGTCGGTGGGAGGGCGGCAGCCCCGGGAGGGACCCGCCCCGGGGGGTTCTGGGGAGCTGCGGCCCCGCGGGAAGGACGCCCGTTGGGGCGGTGGGTGGAGGGCTGTCTGCCGGGAGAGGGACCCCGCGGTGGGGCCGGGGAGGGCTGCGAGGGCCCCTCTGCCTGAGGGGGAAGGAGCCGCGGGGACACCTTGTGCTGACGGGCTGTGACCCCCATTCCCTGCCCCTGCGCTGCTGGGGGGCAAGAGGGAGCAGAGCTGAGCCCGGGAACACCGGAGGGGTGAGGGGGAAGGGGCGTTGTATTTAAGAACCTGGTTGTGTCTCTCATTCTCCTTGATGGTGGTGGTTGTTTGTATTAAATGTGTGTTGTTATCCCCAAGTTGAGTCTGGCTTTTGCTCATGACCATGACTGGTGAGTGAGCCCTCCCTGTCTTGTGTCTCGACCCTCAAGCCCTTTTGGTTGTATTTTCTCCTCCCCATTGGGTAGGAACGAGCAAGCAGCTGCGTGGTGCTTTTGGAGCCACCTGGGTAGGCTCAAACCAAAAATCACAAAATGAGCTCTACCAGCAGCAAAGGGCTGTTCTTAATCTTTATCATCGTACATGCTGCATGCCAATTTTGTCATTTATCTTTTAAAACAGCACATACTGAAAAATCCTTACTAAGGACAGTCCTATTATGCATGCTTCTTTGGAGACTGGCCCGGATAAGAAGATCCTAGATTACTGGTTACCTTGTGTTGTCCTGGTTTGGCTGGGACAGAATCACAGCCCAGCTATGCTAGGCAGGCCATAACCTGTAGGATGGATGTATCTGATGTCTTCTCTAAGCTCAAGATCAACAAAAATACTTGTGCGGAGTTACAGATAGCGACATTTACTACAGTAAGAGATCAACTAAATTTTCTTCAACTTGGTGCAATACCTCATCAAAGTTCCTTCAAAGCTAGTAATGATTTCTGTGTTCTGTTGAAGATTTACAGCAAGTTTTAATGACACTGTTTTCAACGTCCTTGGAATGATGTAGTCCATCAGGCTGCATCATCTGACTCACTGTATACTTAAATGCACACTTCTATTGATCTAGTCACCAAGCTTGATCACATCCCATTCATTACTTCAATTACTTAAATTAGGAACCCAACAGCATTGTTTCACAGCGAGTCACTTGGTGCCAATACTCCACCTTTATTACCCTTCTGCTCTGTTGCTGCCAAAAACTTATTTCATCAAATCAACCTTCAATCAAATAGAAGGATTAGAAGTGTTAGTGAACATTCGTAACGACAAACTGGTTTAATGGTTGTAGATTCAATTTTGACTTCTATTCACACTTCAGCCCGGCATGAAAAATTCTGGGAGATTTCTAATACATTCAGGAGGTGCATTACTACTGAAACACCATACTGAGGTTTTTTCATCTATGTAAGATGGGGAAGTAACATGATAAATTATTACACTGTAATATTGTCAAGAATACATTCAATGGTTAGTTGAATTTATACTGTTAGCTTATCAATATATTTGATATTGCATCCATGTTTTAGGCACTCACCTGCAAACATGTCAATCAATGAACTTTAAGCAGCTTCTTATTTGCAGTCAAGCAGTAAAAATGACCTAAATGAAAAAAGACTGAAGTATTTAAAGCATTTCAATTCAATGAAAAGCAAACAACCTGAAGTGTTTAGAATAGCAAGCTCTGATTGTGTAACTTCACTTAGTACCAAAGTGCTTCATAGTGTCTACCACACAAGCAAGATGTGGTGTCCAGATCACAAAGATCTCCTCCACTCTGGTGATAATATACGACAGAAACAGAAAAGATAACTGTTGACAGAAGGGTCTGAAGCTAAGCTAGTTAAGATTACATGGTATCTCAGGAATGTATTCTTAGTACAGCACAGTGGAATAAATGGCACTTGCATTCTTAATTCAACCAAATACAGCTTATAATTACTACTATGCTAACAAAGAGGAAGTGCAAAGGCTTTGGAATGAGTTTGTGAAATATAGTAAATTAAATCATGAAAAAGAAAGATATTAATCTGGACAGATGTGTTACCTGTCTATGTAAGAAGCAGCTATTTGAAATGTTGTGAAAGAGGTAAAATGATTTGGTTATACAGGTACTTAATTAGGATTGCACGTTAAAAATCAGAATGGCATATGAAAAATCAGAATGGCAGTATGAACTGGATGGGCAGTGAGTGTTTTCCATCGGGGAAGAAGTCATGCTATATGACTTAGGTTTGATTCTTTGTAACACCCATAGATACAAGTACTAGTGCTTACTAATGGCAGCCACCAGCCTGAGCAGCTGGAACAAAGAAGTGAACTTCATAGTGTCCTTATCACCTTGATAAAACTCTTGAAGCCTCTGCTTATGAAGATGTGCAGACTTGTATTAGTAATGATTTAGAGGGCCTCCTGTGTCCACACACATCAAGTAACATCCTGTTACTGAAATCTGAAATTAAGATACTGAGGTTTTGAAGTTTTGAAATTAAATAAAAGTAACCAAGATGCCTATGGTTCTTAATTAGACAAACTAAACTCTGAGTTGTTACATTGGGCAACTATTTGCCCAACAGCCCCCTGTTAAAAGACAGCCATTTTATGGACTGAGAGTTACCTATGTGAGTGAATGCCTGCAACAAATGAGAGCTGTGATCATAGAATGGTTTGGGTTGGAAGGGACCTTAAAGATCGAGTTTCAACCACCCCTGCCATGGGCAGGGACACCTCCCACTACACCAGGTTGCTCAAAGCCCCATCCAGCCTGGCCTTGAACACTGCCAGGGAGGGGGCAGCCACAGCTTCTCTGGGCAACCTGTGTCAGTGTCTCACCACCCTCACAGGAAAGAATTGCTTCTTTACATCTGATCTGAATATCACCTCTTTCAGTTTGCAACCATCACCCCTCATCCGATCACTACACTCCCTGATGAAGAGTCCCTCCCCACCTTTCCTGTAGGCTCCCCTGAAATACTGGAAGGCCTCTAGAAAATCTTCAAGTGATCCACCCATCAAATCCATGTCTCTCCAGTTTAGAGACGAGGTTGTCATGCAGGACAGTCTCGAATGCTTTGCACAAGCTCAGGTACATGATGTCAGTTGCTCTTCCTTTATCCACCTACTCTATAACCCCATTGTAGAAGGCCACCAAATTTGTCAGGCACAATTTGTCCTTAGTGAAACCATGTTGGCTGTTAACAGTCACCTCCGTATTTTCCATGTGCTCTAGCATAGTTTGCAGGAGGATCTGCTCCATGATCTTGCTGGGCACAGAGGTGAGACTGACTGGCCTGTAATTCCCTGTGTCTTCCTTTTTCCCTTTTTACATATGGGGGTTATGTTTCCTCTTTTCCAGTTGGCAGGAACTTTGCCGGACTGCTGTGGCTTCTCAAATATGATGGATAGTGGCTTAGCAATTTCATCTGCCATTTCCCTCAGGACCAGTGGATGCATCTCATTAGGTCCCATAGACTTGTGCACCTTCAGGTTCCTTAGCTGGTCTTGAACCTGATCCTCTCTTACAGTGGGCTGTTCTTCATTCTGCTGGTCCCTGCCTTTGCCCTTTTCGACTTGGGCAGTGTGGCTGGAGCACTTGCTGGTGAAAACTGACGGGAAAAACCGTCATTGAGTACCTCAGCTTCTCCATATCCCAAGTAGCCAACGTCATCAGTTTCCTTCCAGAGAGGGCTCATTCTCTCTAGTCTTCGTCACTGACATACCTATAGAAGCTTTTCTCATTGCCCTTCATGTCCATGGCCAGGTTTAATTCTACCAGGGCCTTGGTTTTCCTTACCTGATCCCTGGGTGCTTGGGCAATTTCTCTGTGTTCTTCCCAGGTTACCTGTCCTTGCTTCCACCCTCTGTAGGCTTACTTTTTTCATTTGAGTTTGTCCAGGAGCTCCTTGCTCATCCACGCAGGCCTTCTGGCATTTTTGATTGACTTCCTCTTCATTGGAATGTGATCTGAGGTTCCAGCTAGCTTCCATCTGGATTTGGTGTGTAAGGCCTTCAAAAGAAGGGTGCGAATAAGTAAAACTAAACTTAGCTATATCTTCCCTATGGCAGAGTACTGGAGAAAGTGATACAATTATCTTACTTCCTTATGCTAAGGTATGTAAAGAATTAAAGAAAATGAATACTTAGAATTCTTTCTTTGTCATGTGATTGATCTATTCTTCCAAAGTATTTCCAAAGCTAGAAGGAAACCTGCACATGTTTACATGCCTGGGGTTATTTCGGATATGGTTCCAAAATGTTTGAGCATGTACATTTCAGAACAAAAAAATATATATGCAAAACAATGACCATCAATGTGTTAAGGAGAAAAAAAAAAGCGCCACATCACGTGAGATGACTCAAAATTTTCTTTTGAAATAACAACTAAGTTAAAGGAAGACATTGAAAGATGCCTTGTGTCAAGATGCAGTTTTGGTAAGAAAAATACTACCTCAAACTTTAGTTGTAAAACAGTTTGCATTTTTTTTTTGTGTTTTGTTAGTTTTAAAGCAAATCCCTTTTGGGTTTTTTTATGGTCTCATTCACTATGTTGTGAGTTTTCAAACTACAGAACCCTTCAGTTTCTATACCTGCAAGCCACAGAAGCCCCTCAAGTCAACATGAATGTAAAGCTGAAAGAGAGCTTGAGAAAACCACAAATTAAATACGCCCTACATGTAAGGACATTCCTTGACAATCATTTCAAGGTAAAAGGAGTGGAAAAGTAACATTGTTTCTCATTGTGTACAGTACTTTATCTGAGAAACAAAATTTTATTTGGCATTTGTATTAAACACGGAGGATGCAGAGAAAAATAATGGAAAATATAAATATTTTTGATCAGTTATAGTAATACTGCAGTATTATGCATCCAAATTAATCTGTATGCTGTAAACATGGGGGAAGACTTTAAGTTCCCCTGTATATTTAATAGAGGAAGTTTATGACTATCCATTTTGCCAAGGGGCAATAAGAAAAGGAAAAATAGATAAACCGGTCAGCATAACAGTTCAATATGTTTTATTTCCATATTTTAAATATAAATTAAGATTCAACAAAAATTATTTATACCTCAAGCTACAAAATAAATATCTCACTGTTCCCTTCTATGGTTCAAATGAAGGTCTGGCAAAAAAAGAATGTGTGTCACAAAAAACTCCTGGAAAACTACAATTAAAAAATAAGTCCTTACATCCCATCACTTACACGTATATGCATTAATACACGTGCAGCATAATTGCATCTGTTTTCCTTAAAATGAGGACTGATTATTGGAAACAACCCCATTTTAAGCCTGCCATTATTCAGATTAACATTTGTGTGTCTTTTGAGAGCTTTCAATGGTATATACTGCTCATTGTATTCAAAACAAGGGTGAATGCCTCTGAGAGAAACACACTTTATCTATTAATAATTTATATAAGCAGTATGTTTCATTGTGAGCTACCAACATTTACTCTGTGAGGACTTAACGTACATAAATTATTTTACACACACAATATTCCTACTGAAATGCTTTTCCATTCAAGTACATCTTTAAATTAGATGTAATTTCTTTTTAAAGAAATAGCATGACCTATGTTGAAAGTACAGTGCTTTGCACTGTTGCAGTCTGACCACAAACTAAGTTATAACATTCATTTCACTTATTTAAGATGCTAGTACTTACTCTACACGTCTTCGTTTGTATATACAGGTAGTAATTAATCTCAGACTCAAAATCAGAGGCCACAGCTTAAGATCAGGCTCTAAGCTGATAGTAGGAGACTTGAACAAAACATCTGACTGATGGCAGGATATTCTGTCATAGGTACCCCACAACGTAAGGGAAGTGGGCAGGGCTATTTAAAAGAAAACAAAACCCCCATCCCCTCCCACCCAGCCACTGGTGCGCTCAGCCAACAGGATTTGACCTCTCTGCTAATCAACTTGGTCTCTCCACACCTTCACTGCTGTTAACAGCTATTCCATGGCTTTCTCCTCTTTCTGGAGGCAGAAATCAAAGTCCTTCCTTTAAGCAGACTTTCAGCTGAGTATACAGCAATTGATTTCTACTATAAATTTTATTATAGCAAGTAGTTATACCAATGCATTTTATTGAATTTAACCATTACACTATAGATGCTATCTGTGATAGACATATGTAATTGTCTAAATTGTTTACATGCTATCGATAACTGATGAATAAATACTGGAAGCGAACATAAAATGTTCAAACCAGCATGGGTGGATTTTGTCCAGAGAGCTACTACTGTTAGTTTCATACTTTCATTTTAGAGATTCTTGTATCAGCAAGTTACATAAATGGAAGGACAGATCTTTAAATAGCCTGTATTATCATGGTCCCATAAAAGCTAGATAAAATTAGACTAAGACCACTGCAAGTTTTGGTTCAAGGTCTTGCATAATTTTAATTTATTTCTTGTTTACTCTTTTTTTTTTTTTCTTTTTTAAATTCATGTTATTGATAGCACAAGAAATGAGAACGATTTCCCCGCCCTGATTTAGTCAGACTTAGCAAGCATTAGCTGTTTCAAACAAAAATACAGTCAATGTACCATTTCTCATTAGTAAAGCAGTTACCAGTTATCACCCAACAGGTGTTAATTCCAGTTCATGTAACCCTCCTATTTCTACATTGATCTGCCCTCAAGCAGCATGAAACATCTAAACTGAACTGACCTTAACTTATTCAAAGATCATTTTCTTTCTGATAAAACGGAAATCCTTATCAAAGAGACACCAGAACTTACATGTGTGAACCAGAAGAGTGCACTACTAGCTCAGGCAAAACATAATTTGAACATGAAATTTTAATCTTTCATTAAAAATTGAAATGCAACATCTATATTTAAACAACTTTATTAACATAGTCAAGCAGTGATTAACATTCACATCTATTATGTCACATCATACAAATGTAAATACAAAATTACTACAGTACAATATATATTCTCTGCATGATCCAAAATATTTGGTGGCCCCAAAAACTCTTTAAAATTCAGCAGCTTATCAAAAATTAAAACCATATTCTATTTAAAATGAAGTTCTGTTAGCACATAGGCAGACTTTAAGAAATATCACTCAATTTAGTACAGTTTGAGAGGTTGCAGGAGGATATGTTTGAAGGAAACATTCCAACATTGTGGCAGATACAGAAACATCAGATTTAAAGCTTTCAAGCAAAACTCATACAACCTAAGTTGTCAGCAGAAAGATCAGTCATCTTTCATTTTAAACTATTTTGTATACTGCATCCAATTTAAAATTTTAGAAGTGTCTAGTATTAGTAACTCAGACAATGTACAACGTAACTACATATCTCTTCCCATTAAAAAAAGATAACATTACACTAGAGATTTCAACAGCCAAATGAACCTGCTTATACCCATCTTTTTTTCTAATCGCTGTCCTCGCAAAAAACACCCAGGCCTTCTCAATTTTCTTGCTCACCCAAAGTAAGGAAATAGATACCTAAGGCGAAAGTAGCACGATAGAACCAGCTTACAGAAAAATGATACTATACCGTAAGCACCGAATTCGAGATGTGGATTTGGCTTACTTAAAGTATACTGTAACACCACACAGGGATTCATCTTATAGAGCCATTTTAAACTTCCCTCATATAAGTACATTCAAGTGAGTAAGTATCCTTTTTACAGAATATACTCTACAAGGCAAGCAACAAGAGTGCTTGCCTCAGTTTCCCCATTTAAAATAATAATCTAAAACTGGCTTGCTCGAACCATTAAGTGCAAAGAGCAAGCGTCAGTGGCAGACATAAAACATTTTCTACTGGAGAATATCACCTAGAAGACTGATAGATGCAAGTCATTCTGGAGAATGCATAGGTGAGTGAAATACACAGCTACTGATCAAGCTTTATTTATTCAAGATGAGATTACTGGAAATACTTATGTAATATATAACAAATATGTATGCAAACTACATCAGTGTCTATCTGAGATAACTGCAGGATGTTTTGCCATTTCGCTGTAGAGCTTAACCTTTATCTAAGATAAAAAGTTACTCTTTAGACCCTATATAGAAGCTTTATGTGTGCATCATCCTCATGAAGGAGATAGTATTGAAGCAATTAGTGTTAAATTGCAACTTCCTTCCTTGACAAAAGATGAAATTTTTTTTTTTCTAATACAATATTGCATTTAAAGCATTTTTCAAGAAATATTTGTTTGAATATGGATGCATTCTCCTCAAGGGAAGAACGTTTTTGCACCTTATCTGTTAATACATTCAATATGAATAAAACAGGTGAAGCAGAAGTCATTATTGTCCCACAGTAGAAGGTTAATTTAAAGTTTAAGACAGAGGAGCTGCCTAAATGAAATACATAAACTGATATAACTAAGACACATTTTATTAGCATGTGTTCTGAACAAAAAGGGTACAAGAGTATTCACCTGAGATAAAGCTAGTATTTGAATATTTTTAAGTAGCAATGAGTTTCACTTGAGGAAAGCCACTTGAAGTTTTAAAATATACATTTTACTATTATACAATATATGCAGTTTAAGTAATTAAGATTGATGCTAACATAAAAGTCCTAACAAAAAAAAAAAAAAATCAATCACAGTGTGTATCAATATTGTTAGTTACAAAATTTATGCTACTTCATAACTTTTAAAAATTATAATGATTATAAATTTTAAACCCATTCTTCTAAAAGTGATACTTTAAGTACAAGCTTGAAGGAGCAATAAACTAAAGCATAAGAATTAGCTTATTAAAATTTAAGTATATACATATTCACTGATTTAGAAAATAATCAAGCTTTGGAAAAAATTTACAAAATTGATTATTTTCGCTTGCACTTGTTAAAAATAATGAACTATTCTAATCTTTTCCCCTAAATGAAATGAGCTGTTTCCTGAATGTGTAAAGAAAAAAGTTAGTATTGAACTTCACTTAAGACTAATTTAACAGCAATTTAGAACTGCCAAAAAGATGGATTTATAAGGATTTTAAATACACTTTCTGTTACCAACTTAGGTTGATCAGCAGCTTTTGTTCACTCTCAGAATCCTTCAAAAAGGGAAACTCAAAACAGGAAAAAGGCATATATAAAAACAGTAAACACTGACCTCCTGAGGTTCCTACAACAAAAATATTCAAGTAGAAAATCTACACCATTACTTAGCAGCGGCTATTTCTGTAGTTTAGCACACTAACAGCACTTTATTCAGTGTGTAAGGAGCAAATGAAGTAAGCCGTGCTTTTAGCATGCCAAGAGGCAGAAACACTGGAATGTAACAAAGACAAACTAACAATTCTACCAATATAAACATTCAGTCAACATTCAAGAACTGTCAAGACTACACCACAAGAATTAAGATGCTTTTTATATATCCCATGATGCAATAATTAAGTTATAAATGTTAATGCTGATTCAGAACTTTTCTTACCTCACATTATACCCTACATGGCTTCTGCAAATCTCTGCGCTATATGATGCATTAGGAATATGGTTTATTTGCTTTAAAATGTACCATGAGAAAACTTACTGATACAAAAGACTATTTCATCAGCACTGTTTATTCCTGCCTTATTTTATTTTCCTTGCTGTTATACCAGATCACATCTGTACAAATACCTATTAAACACGTACGTACAAAAGTGGCATCCTAAGCTAATCCGAGGTGAGGTGGAGTGGTTTTATTTGGTTAAAGGGGCTTCCTTGAAATTTAAGTTTAGTTAAACTCTGATTCTAGCTGTTATGCTACAGTATTTTTAGGGTAGGTTTTCTATTCTACAAATTTTTAAATGTTATTTCTCTGAAACTCTTCTCTAATATTCAAACACACTTAAAATTAAAGCAAGTTTGGTTCTAAAATAATATCCCACCTTGCTAAATTTTAAAGGTTTGGGGTTTTTCCCTTCCAGAATTTGGTTTTAAAGTGTTCGTAATGACTATTACTAATGTAATTCACAGTAATTAGTTAAGAAGAAATTTTGTATTTGCTACCAAAGCAATGTAATTTGAAAGCAAGTTATCACATGCAATTTTGACCAAATTGAATAAATACTATGTACTAGCATTACTGAATGTACTTCATACAATACATGTCCAAACCATTCTTCAGGCATAATCCATTAAAATTTTCAAAGCCAAAAAAAAGGGGGTGGGGGGCATGTAAAACACGCATGCTATCATGCATAAAAAAAAAAAAAAATCAAAACTCTTTAAACAGCATTTATAAGTCGACACTCACACAGCTCAAACTTCAGTGCAATGGCTAAATCATTCAACAGTCAAAGAACAGAACCATGCAAAGAAGAGCAAGTTCTTAAAAAAAAAAACAAACCCAACCAAACAAATAAACCCCAAAACTGTTATCCAGTATCCATTCTGCAACGCAAAGGTGAGAAGCTAAATCTACAAAAAGGCTGTTATGGCTTAATTTTGTTTTGCAGATTAATTATGCAGCACTTGAAAAATGGAAAGGTGTGGCTTCACCTCTGACCAGCAGAGTTAAAAATCTCTCCATTTTCCTTTATCATCATGGGATACTCTTTAGGCAATCTAAATTATTAAAGACTTGCCACTTTCAGATGGACACAAGATCAAGTGTACCAGTTAGGATTTCACATTCACAGTACATAAGAAAATACACATGGAAGGAAAAGTAAAGGGTTAACTTAACAAGGATTTATTCACAGGAATACATGTAAGTAGAGAAAAAAAAACACAACAGAAAAGCTAAACAAATGAAATGAAGAGGATCCAAACCAACTTTCACTCTGTAGCTTTAAACTTGCACCCTTGTGCCTTTAACTACATCACAAAGGGCCACCAACATGCGCCGATACAGTGTAGATACCCTGCATTACATCCATTAACTTAAACATCTCTTTAAGATCATGCTTTGAACAAAAAGAATGCGCAGAAGGTAATATGTTGAGTGGGAATAAACACAAATATAGCAATCATGTCATCAACTTCTACAATTGTCTTTACGTGCCAACTAACATTTATGCAGCCTTTAACAGGTCTTACCACGTAGCTCATTTTTAGATTCTGATAAAATCACTAGTATATAACCATGCAGAAAGCACATCACACTGACAGCACAGAGGCAAATATTTTGCACAGCTATATCAGCTTTCCACATTGTGCAGGTTACACACAATACAATATCAATCTTATTCTTAACAGATCCTAAAAAGGTATTTCAAGGCCTAATTGTTAACTACAGTACTTTATATCTATATTCTTAACAAAAAGAAAATCCACAGAATCTTCAAAAGGAATTTTAAATGCAGGGCTATATTGAATTGGTAAACTGCAACACAAAACTGGCGCAACATAGGTAAATGTATACCAATTTCACTCTATGTGATGCAAGCATGCTACTTTCCCACTAATTTAAATTATTTCTGATCACTATGAGCCAGAATGCATGCCTGAACTTTAAACTGCACGTTAAGAATAATGCCTTACTCTAGAAATTAAATCTAATGAGTATAATAATCAAATCATGTCCACTACTTTAATTCTTTTTTTAATGTAAAAATTAAGATGTCAATCTTTCCTTTGAAGTGTCCCTCCCCTTACCCCAAAAATGAAAGGAGTGACTCATTTGGCAGCTTGCAGGTTGCTTCATTTTGTCCAAGCTAACCTTTATTAATTTACGATGGGGTTTCTATACTGTACTGCAAATGCCTGCTCCTAATACGGACACAAGCTGCATTTTAACTGTACTAAATTAATTTATGTAGTTTTTCATTAACATGCAAATACCTAGGACTCCCATCAAGCAGGATGAAATAATGTAGAAAACCCTTACTTAAAAAAACATGAAAGAAAAAAGAAAGCCTTTTACTGTTTGTGACCCCCATTCTTAGGTTTCCTTTATTGTGCGCAAAATAGTTTTCTTCTTTACGTATCCCTATGGTTCAATTATATGGTTCTTATTTTGGTACAATTCCCCATAATATTCCAGAATGTGCTGTTTTATGACTAGATTATTTTTTTTTAATTTATTTTTTTTTCTTCTTCACATCCAGTGCAGAGTTGTAATAGAAGACAGATTTCCACCCACAAAGGCTCCAGATGTTAAAACATTTCCCAACATCGACTTAATACAGTGACGGCAACACCTCCCTCCCGCCCCTCCCAGTAGGGTTGGGATTGTACTGTATTCCCTACTGGTTTACCCTTCCCCCCAGTAAAGGGTAACATTTTCCCTGGGTGCAGAGGCTCCCTCATAGTCTCCCAGACTGAAGGACCTGTAAAAGGGAAAGATAAAGGTATAATTACATTTTAACTTGAACCTTAACTGACAGATCTGTAATAGACAAAGTGCTTTTCTGCCTTTTTTAAGCAGTAGGTGCCAATCTTTAACTTAAAAACGTATTTACATTTAGATTTTCCCTTGTAAGTCGGTTAAGTAAATGGCACATTTATATCATGTAAATTATTATTCATGGAACAACAACGTATGCTTTAAAGCTACATTGACAGTTCCGCTATTGTAGCTAAGCTAAGACATAAGATAAAAGCAGTCCTATATAATCTAACAAGCTCTTCCATTTATCAGCACAAAATTATGAGGTAGTTATGACATTGAGAATAAATATGAAACATATCCGCTACTGACCTAACAACTTCACTTTCAGGTGGATTAAGCAAGATAGCCATAGCATTTTCTTAGTTCAAGCTGAGAATAACGGTGAATTTTATTACTTTGGATTCCTCTTCATTAGAAGAGGAAAACCCCCTTAAGTCAGAACTAAAATGCCCTCATTGATAAATATGCAAATGCTTGAAATTAGTTTATATTTAATCCATTGTTCAGATCAAACATGTAAGTCAACCAGGATTTCTTATGTCAATGACTGAAAAAAATCTCAAGCTGACTTTTAAATAGTTGTCCATTCAACAATAAAACAGAATTGTATCATTCACTCCCATAATTTCAGTATGAAAATTCTATGGCAAGTATCAAATTTATATAAAGACTGACTGAATAAACTTAATTCACCCTCTTTTTTAGGCAGTATTACAAACTCTTCATAGTATCACACTATTTCACACACGGGAAATTTGCTCTATACAGTGTGCACAGATAGCATACAAAGCAAGGTGGTATAATACCATAACTATTCTAGTTACTAGATAGCATGCGCTATCTCTAATATTCTATTTCTAGATTATATAGATATTCTATTATAGATAGCATGTGCTATCACTGTTCTTTGCTGAAGCTGAATCATTCTCTGCACAGAACTGTAACAATTCTGAATAGGTGCACAAAAATGGAACATGGCAATAATAAACATGTCAGCCTCCCCAAGCTCTACAGTTACAGCAGAGTTACAGGTTAGCATGACATCCTTCATTCAGTGCAAAGATTATCTAGTATGTGGTTAGAAGTATATTGGACTTCTCAGGGCTAAAGTGGACTAACAAACTTGCTTTCCTATCTTAGAGGAATATTCCTGCTTAGACTACATCTGCTATCTACTAATTCATAAGACTAATTCATAGGGGAGCCTGTGTCTTTAGTACGATAGCTTGAGCATCACATTCATCACTTTGCTTATTAAACTTGAACCGGCACTTTGTTATACCTACACTTCCAGCCTTATCTTGATACACTACCATGTGTATCATACACACACATTTTCTTTCTTTCTCTCTCTCTGTAAAAATAAAATAACGGAGTCAGACAACTGCTTTTGCCACAGCTACTATCATTTAGGTATATTATCATCCCCTTTTTTTTTCCTTCTTATAGGAAATCTCAAAAATTCTAGTCTGATAAATTAGTTATGTTTTATATAATGCAAGCAGGGAGAGAGTCTGTTATACAACTCTGTTTAGCACTGAAAATTTGTGTATTTACCTCTAATTATGGGACTGCAGCTATAGTGCATGAGGTTAAACTCCATAGTAAGCTGCAAGGCGCTCTTTTAAGGGAAGAGGAAACTGGTCAGAGAAACGCCTCCAATTCTCATCCCCAACTTGATTTTTAAATCCATGAAGAATCTACAAATGAGAGGGGAGAAGTCAAGACAATCACTAAACAGAGGATACATTATTTACTAGCAACAAATGCAGTAAGACACAAACTGCTGGATGGCACATCTGTCCATTTCAATTCTCCAATTCAATATTGAACTGCTACTAAGAAATTTTCTTTTAAGGGTCACATATAGAATATAGCTACCCACACAAATTAGTGTGTATATACATATCTATATGTATTTTAACAAGTTAGTGACTTACAACCTAGAATTAGGCCATTTCAGAATGCTAAGCATTTTACCAATTGACACAGTTTATATATGTTATGATTACTGTAGTCACATTTTTTTTTTAATGTGTAATATGTTGTGGGAAGAAAGCTGAGCCAAAACTGTAGCCAGCATTTGACAGAATCAATACCTATCAATTTCTAGCACAAATACAAAAGCATCCTGTGAGAGCTGTTTTTTCCACGGAACCTGTAAGACAACCGTCACTAAAAAGGAAGCTGTTAAAACCATGTGTGTTTTGAAAGAATAGGGATCCACAGTCAGTGTCAGTCAAAAGCCAGCTAAAGAGAAAAAAAAAAATCTACACATTTCAGTCTGGTACTTCCAACGTAATACATCAGTTGAAAACTATGAAAAATAAATAATATCATCAAAGAGGTCTTAGTATGTCAGCTCTGAAAACAGCAGGTTAAAAGGCAAACATCAGAAAGAACAAAAGCAGATGAAATGGCTCCTCCTCATAGAAAATTACACTAAGAGAGTCTAAAGTTTTGTATTTCTTTTTTAAAATCAAACAGAATAGTCTGTCATGAACACATCCTCACAGAAAAGGCAACGTCAACATTAAAGCTCATGGTATTGAGTTCACCCTCAACACAATGTTCTTAAGCAGAGCTCTTCTTAAATAGGATGTAGTGATAAAGCTATTAGTGCCACCAGTTAACTAATTTCTCCCTGAAAGAGATCTTCCACAAGAAGGCTCACCTCTCTTTCCTAATCCAAAGAGTCAGATTAGCCAGCTGCCAAGAAACTACTGAAAATCTAAGAAACTTCAGGTATGACAAAAGGAACACTTTTAAAATCATCTTCCAGTTGAGTTTTAGCAAGTGAGCTTCAGCTACAGTCTTCAGATACCTTGCTTTTATAAAAAGTGATAAAATTCTCAGGGTATGTGTCAGATTTCAACACTGGCAGTTGATCTACTCATGCTCTTGGTAGTGCTTTTTTCCTTCTTTCACCTCTAGTGCTAAAAACCAAAACACTGGACAATCCAGGTTTTTTTCCATTGTTCCTGAAAGGCATAATTATTGTTGGAAGAACGTCTAACTGGATTACAGCAATCATGTATTCATGAGGAAGTAATCTAAAAAAACATGTATGCCATCACTTGAAGAAAGCTTTGTCTCCTCCTTTCTTGCATGGCAAAAAGCACAAAAGAACACACTTTAAAAAGCAATGATGTCCTTATGCCAAGTGACGAAGAACTATTGTGTCTAGTTTGAATGCATTAGATCCTGCACAGATAACTTGGAAAGAATCTGAAAAAGATGATCCTGACTTACTGAAGCAAGTATTCAATGCTGAAGGACCAGTGTAGAAACACGCACTGAGACTGCTTTGGGCAATCATCACAGACAGCATCCTGGGCTTTCTCCTAGGCATATAAGTATTTGCTGTTTCTTCTGCCGATGCTAGAATACTCACAGCTGTGCATTTCCTGGACCTGATATTCCTTCAAAGAAGACCAGTTATCCGAGAGGCTAACTAGGACAGTTAGATTTCTGTCTTTGCTCTTAAAGACAGGATAAAAAAGTTGCAGTGTCTGTTCCAACGTTCACACATGATGTTACGTGAAGAAAAAGTGCCAATACTGAACCATGATCCTAGTAAGTAGTTAGGAATATGCTCCATTTTTGCTTTAAGAGGAGTATCATTAACTTTTGACATACAACCTTCCCAAAACCAGAGATTTCACTTTACAACTTACGAGGAGTGCCAAAACACAATATATCACATTCTGGGTGGGCTTTTTTTTGCTTATTTTACACAAGGTAAACAGTCCTTCTGCTTAAATTCTATTGACACTTTGTCTAGGCATGTATTCTTGAGTATCACTGTAGATAATTTTCTTGAAACTTGTTCATTCAAGACGGATTCTGAGGAAGTTTACTCAATCCTGAAAACTTATTTTCAGCAGGATTAAGAAACAGAATCAGGATACCAGTAGAATATTTTTGATTTGCAATTTTCTAGGTATTTCTCCAAAATAAAGTAGGCATTTTCGTGGCAAAAAAAGTCTGGAATGATACAAATCTGATTTTCTAGGAAAAAAAAAAAAAAGTCTTAAATGTGGTAAACCCTCCCTTTTCTTCCAAATGCAGGCAAAACATAGTAGGCTGGACATTATGAAAAGCTCTTTGAGGATGATTATCCCTTCAAATAAGATCTCAAGTGAACTTTTCAATACTGTATAAAAAAGTCTGGAATAACCCAAATGCACATAAGAAAATATGGGTTAAGAAAAAGAATCAGGAATTTTATGTTGTTTTGTCTGAAAATGTATGTCCTTCCAAAGAAGCTACCATGACCACAAATACAGTAAGTGCTAACAGTGGAAAGAGAAAGTAAGAAAAAACCAAGAGGTTCCAAAACAACTGCTGTTATGATATACTGTTATATTAGAAACCTTACCTTACAGAACATGTCTCGGAGATCATCTTTTGGGCTAATCCACGATGCAACAGCATCACAAAAAAAAATAAAGTCCTATAAGATTAAACAATCACATAGGTTAGAAACAATTTATAGGTCTGAAAACACTTGATGTTCATTTATTCTATGAGCCATGCAGGGTCTTCGATCCTAATTCTCAACTGCTTTTGTTTTTAATGAGTTTATTTTCCAGTTAATTCAGACAATAATGGTAAATTTCTGTACCCTTCGGTGTTCAGAAATAGAAATAGCTGAGAGTAGGAATAGCTTTGTTTAATAAGGTTTTTTATTAAATAAAACCACAGTTAAAAAAAAAAAATCCAACTCTCCCCTCCCACAGCACGCTTTCCTAATGTTAATTTTTTCAGTATACATACCAAGTTCAAGAACCAATCACATTAATAACAAGCAACAAACTCAAGACCACAGTCACAACAATCTCTTTCTCATGCATTTCCAGTTGGGGAAAAAAACCTGTTGCATTTCTTTAAGCACAGCCAGAATTTTTTTCTGAGGTGCACAGAATGTTTATCATACAGGTTCAAAACTAAAGCCACCCCAAAAATCCCTACACTTAGGTCATCTGCTGTCATGCATACCTCCTACTACAGCATTAAAACAGCAGTCTTTAATCATTAACAACTACAGAGAAAGAGAGCTAGGATAATGAAAAGAGTCCTTAATTATCCCCTCTCCTTAAGCTATGTGAAAGAACAAATGCACAGCAGAGGACGGTAATGCTAAGTACAGCATAAAGCATAAGGGAAATGAACCGAAAGTTTCAAAACAAGGTAGAGGCTCAATTCTTGTGTTTCAAGAAGAATTCCAGGCAGGGGAATGGGAAAAAATCACCTTCATTTTCCTCTTACAAAATACTACAGTGATACAGCTTTACTTGGGACATGTGGAGACTAAAGAGCAAGTCACATTCTATTCTTCAGATGTACCATTTATTTTAGAGATGCATGTTCCTCATCACAGTGACTAAGCAATATATCCAAAGTTGAAACAGAATCTTCCCTACCCAAGTTTTAAGAATGAAGAGGTGGTTACTGATTTTTGTTCCATTTCTTGCTTTAAAAGCCTAGGTTACATCTGGAAAATAGGTTTAAGTATGTCACCTTTTGCCTTATATTTTCATACAGATCCTGAGCACAACCTTACATAAGTATCAAAATACAGTTATGTTCTTCGTAAGTAAAAGACAAAACCTAAATTTAACAATACTCTTCACCTTTACTAGGTGATAATTACTGAAGCATCATGATATGTATCATTCACAATATAAGTATTTTGTCCTTCTTGACCTCAAAATAAAGCTATGTCACATATTGCAGGGAACCACATCAAGCTACACTTTTTCATACTCCATATACAGCTTTCACTAAATTTCACACGAGTAAAGAAAAGAAGTTAAGATCTATTCATGTATCTTACTTGGACTACTCCACTGGGGTTGACCGTGATCATGGTACATATCCCACGAAATGCTGAATCCTTTTCCTCATTGTCTCTTATGTTTCGCAGAGAGGTGCACCTAGCAATTTGGAAAGCAAAACTTAGGTAACTCCATTACTTTTTCTTCAATCAAGTCAGAACTATATGACAGTATTTGATGGAATAAGTCACACTGATAAGATGATCTGAAACGCTATTTTAGAAAAACATTTGTTGAGCACAGTGTTTACTAGCATAGCCCCATTAAGCATCATCTCCAGAATCTTGTTCTCCTGTTGTACTATATAGAGTTCGAAAGTGTGACCTGTATTCCATTAAATACAAAAGAAACATGTAGCTGATATATTTATAGAAACTATCATTATTAGAAGCGGAACATATAATACTATCACAGTATGAATTATGTCAGATACCACTTACAGAACAATTATTTAACTTTTACAGCAGCAAGCAAGCTATTTTATACGTAACAAATCTATAAACATATACTCCTTACAGCAATTCAAGCCTCAGACTGAATTTTAAGTAATGCACGGTTTAAATTTTACAGTATTTGCATGCATTGTATTATCATTCTGGTGGATTTTAAAATGCTCTTTCATAGTCAAGCTTTAACACAGCAAGCATGTGACAATCTTATCCCATGCATAAATTAGTCGTTAGCCACAACATAAAGAATACATGACGGCGCTACTAAAAACTCACAAACCTGATAGGACAAGATTAGTCACATGGTTGGCAATGATTAAGGATTGAGATTTTGTAACCAACTGAAAATATATCTAAAAGTGAGATAGAGAGAAGAAAGAAAGAAAGAGAGTGAAGAAAAATGAATTAAAAAAAAAAGATTGAATAATACACACCAGGGTCTTATAAACTGCTGTAGCATGGGGGCCACCTCTTGAGGACAAACGTAACCAAGACGACCAATTGTTATTGCTAAGGTAACGCAATCACGGTTATACACCACCAAACGCCAACCAAGACATGAGCAAATGAGGGGGGAGGAGAAAAAATAAAGAAAAAACAACAAATAACTCAGAAACAGAAACCAACAGAATCTGTGTATGATAATAAACATAAGATTTCACCAGTGCTGTTTATTACCACCCCCTAAATAAGAGGCAGCAACATATATGGTATACTCTCCAGGGTAAAAGAAAAATTAAAGAAGTAAATGAGAGAACACCAAAAACACAATTTAAAAACCAAAGGCTTTCTAAGCAAGCAGTTATTCTGCCCTCTTCAGAGTAATTTCTTACAGTAAATTTACCTACCATACATTTTGAAGTTTTTATTCAAATGTACTATTATGGATACTCTTGATAAAAAGGAATTCACCATTTTCAATTTTAATATCAAGTATTCTAAACATTTTATTTTTTTCAGTATTTAGAATTCAAGATTTTAATAGATCTACTCTATCAATAACAATACATTTATAAATACTTTTACATGGAAAAATACCGTGGTCTATCTAAAACCACTAAATAGATTAAACATTTCTCCAAGAGCACCAAATATTTGCCTTCTTCATAATTTCATAGAAAATTTAATTTAAAGTGGTTGCTAACTCACAGCAACTGACTGCAGAAAATTAATTCTTTAATTCAAATATTTTTCCTGTTCACAAAACGCTTCCTCATAGAAGCTGTATAAGAATCTCACTGCTGATACCAAGGCACAAGGACAGATGAAAGGCAAAATTACTTCATCACATATTTAGGTAGTTTGGTCCTTTGTTGCGAGGGACAGACTAAAGAAAATATCATCATGCAAATGTGTTTTAATGGTGTTTGCTCAACTCACGAAAGATTAATCTTTAGAAAAAGGAGAGGGTGGGGAATAATGCATCAGGATTACTTGAAGCAAAATACATGAATAATACTAAAATCCAGCAGATTTATATGAAGCAGAGAAAGGAAACCTATGTTCAAGGGACATACTATGCAACACTCTAATTAACAGGCATTTGTGAACAGTTTCATGAAACATGCAATAAAGCAGATGATGCTTTCTCCAGTAAGAGTTTGGTGTAGGATATACTAGCAGTTTAAAACATACTCATTCCATGAAAGCTGCAGCTTACTGGTAATGTACCCTTTTGCCCTAATGTTACCTGATTTCAATATGCAGTGACTAAAATTTTCAGTGGATCTAACTTACAAAACTGCATTTGAAGTGCTGCTTTCAAATGAAAATACACTTTTAATTTTTGTTTGTAAATTTTCACAGCTACAGTCTACCAGGAATAGTAATCTCTGTCAAAAGCTCAATTTTTTGGCATGTACTGGTTATTTTTTATGCAATTACTTTTATTTAAGGTGGTCTCATGTTTCCATAGAAGCGTTTTCATAGCTCATTACATTGGAAGCTAAAGCAGAAAACAGTAATATTCTTGCACATACTAGTGGCATGCAGCACAATATCCCACAACAAACTTACAATAAGTACACCACACTCAACATTTATTTGCAGTTATGCATCCACATTTAAAGTAACTATTAAGAGAATAAAAAAAAAAAAGAAGTCAGTGTTTGGATGCTTCCAAAAATTCTCTAACAGTGTGATGGAAGCAAACATTTAAGTACTGGATGCCTCTCAGTTACAGGTATTACACATCCATCAGTGCAGAGGAAATGGGTCAGGGCAGGGGTGGGGTGAAAGAAAATCTTTATTGCTATACAATTCAATGGTGTATTTCACAACAAGTAGGTATTTGCTCCAAAATTATCTTTTCAAAAAAATAGTACCTATAATCTGCCAGACAACTAGGTAACTTTCCCTTCAAGCTCACCTTCCATACTAAACAGGGTGAGAAGGAGTGGGGCAGAGAAAGTGCAGCTTTTCAGTTTAGAGAATACTGGAGGAAAAATATGCATTGAAAAATCTCTCCAATTTATCTCTTGCTTAGCTCAAAAGAAATACAACTGTAACACTGAATTTGCATCATTTTCAATCATGTCAGGTATAATGACTAAACCGTCATTTTCTTACAGGACAGTTTTCAAAAGAGAAAAAAGAAGAATAATAATCTCAATTAGTATAATAGCAAACCAGAAACTTGTCAAATTATTAATGAAGTTTTGCTGAAGTATGGAAGGTGCTCTTCGTACCAGAACGTGCCCTCTATAAATGCAAAAGAAACAAGCCTCAGAAATTTTGATTCAGTAAGGCATTTGGGGATTATCCCAATTTGGAAGGCAAAGCTGTGGGCCAGAACATAAAACATGCATGCCATTGTAGCATTCTTTTCAGAAATTTGTTATTAAGTGACCAAGTAATAGAAGTTACACACAACGGTTATGCTGTGGTAAAACTGCCATCACAGATCTAGATTTTTGTGCATGATGTTACAAGTTTATCTAAAAAGAGTGCATTTTTTGTAAATTCAAAGAATTAACTATTTGTTTTATATATGCCAATTACATTTGTTTCAAACACTAGACATATATATACAGTACACATGTAAAGACATGCATATATTAAAATCAGGTGAACTAAGTCTTTAAGTGTTACTGCATACATTTGTCATATTCAATACATAAATAAAACTGAAAGAATACTTAATTAAACAGATGATAAATAAATACAATAAATGTTACAGAAGTGAGAAAGCAATAACTTTAAGAATCTAGATATATGATAGATGGTTTGGAAGACTGAGACTTGTAAAAGCTTCTGCAAAACAGAGTTGCTTTTGCTTATAAAAGCCAAATACATAGCAATAAAATCAGTTCTGGTGTGGTTCCCTTATGCAATTTTAAAAATTGTTATAAAAAATCCCTAATTCCCTTCACCATGTATGGTTCAGTTTTTGGGTACCTGTGTTCTCTAACAACGTCTTTGGTGTGTTGGGTCTGTTAATTATTTCTACAAGCTGGTGCAACACCATTGGAATATAAGGCTGCATCTCTATACCTGAAACAGCCAAAAAAAAAAAAAAAAAGATTCAGAAGAAAATGAAGATTAATATACAAAATCTAAAGAGATATGGTACATTGAACTTACTAACAAGGTTAAGAATCTCAAATTTAATTAAAATTTTAAGATGAAAGTATCACAATAAATACACCCAAAATACCCAGACAAACGATGCTAAATGTGCAGGGATTCAAAGACAAAAATAAATCTTACCCATCTGGATGGAGATTTCTCCAATTGCCCAGGTGGCATTGTTACACACAGAAATGAATTCGGGGTTTAGGTTGGTTCCCAAAATTGGCATGAAATCAGCTAGAAAGAACAACATTTTAAAATCTCGTCACACAATACAACCATCTTGTCCCATTAGTCTAAGATCACGGGGGAAAGAAAAAGTTTAAAAAAAAAATCATGTAAGCCTATTTAAACATTTGGAAAGTGTTACACATGAATTAACAAGAGCTATATGTCTGCTATACATCAGATTAACCTAGATTTTAGAACCTAAGCAGATCAATGCAAATCTTTTCAAATTATGATTTCAAAAAGTTTCTAATAGGCTTTATCTTAATGTAACTATGGAAACCTTATTTTCTCACCTTCCCTTGCAGGAGTGAGGCAAGAGAAGGGAATAGGCGAGAAGAAAAAAACCCCCACAGCTATAAGTACTCATAGCTTTGTAATATAGTTGAACAACCCTCAGATCACCTAGCTATGTATCCAGCTATGCCTGAAAAAACAATGAAGCCTAGAAGGCAATCACATCTTTGATTGACTTTTAAAGAAAAAATTAGTCACAAAGATAGATTATAACATCTGCAAATAAATTTTAAATTCCAAGCCTATCCAACCATTCATTTGGCAAGTTAAGTGTATCTCAAGCGTATGTGCGGGAAGAGACAGCGAGTATCACAGAAATGTATAACTGATGCTACTTCCCTATTGAAATTAAAAACAAACAAAAAACGAACCCAAAACCTACCCTCTAGCCAAGTTTTCTAACTTCACTATATATATATAATTTTATGTAGCAGCAGATTCTAGTAGAACAAAAAAAAAAAGCCATAAATTCAAGAATTTATCAGAAGCAAGCAACTATTCTAACTGAAGTTGAAGTACATCTTTTGCTACCAGCACAACAGGTAGCTTGTTACATTACAAAAATCAAGGATAATTTGCACTGTCTACAAAAATAAGAAATGTCTTTTAAACACACAATTTGAAGAAGAAAAGACTACAGACCCTTGCTGATAAAGGAAAATGAAAAGTTACACCACCATGAAAAGGCAACCCACAGAATAGGGAGTGTAACAATGGCTAAGCCTCTTATCAGTTTTTAAAACAGTTGTTTAATACATAAAAGAAACATACCGATGCAAGGCTTAACATGCTGAAAACACGCCTTTGTCAGATCACCTAACAATGCAAAAGAACTCTGCCGTACCTCAGGCATTTTATCCTAAAGAGAGGAAGAAAAAAACGACAATTCTAGACTGTTTCTGATTCTCTTAAGAAAGAAAATCCCTGGATCAAACAGGTTACCCATCTCACCTGCATGCATTGGTACATTAGTGTCAGGATATTGCTGCGAGCCACTAGCTGTTCAATGTTGCCTCCAAGACCTTCAGCTAAACCACTGAGCAAATCAAGAGCCACAATCATGAAATCTTTATCTGGAGCCTCATATTGGTCTGGCTGAGCATTATGCAACTGCAAAAAATAAATATGCATTTTCAAAATGAGTATTACATTTTCTCAGGGGTATGCATGAAAATTTGATTCAGAATGCAGATTCATTTAGATATTCAATGGTTATACTACAAATCTCCCTGCAAACCCACAACTTTACATAGTTAATACATAGGTTTAAGGAGATACTCTGAAAACAATAGAAAAATACCATGGCTTGTGCAAGGGTCTTCTGCACCAGATTTACACAACGCTGGTACACAGGTTCACAGTATGGAAGAAAGCCAGATTGCAAGGCAGTAGCAACTGACGACAGGCACTGGAATTCAAAAAAAAAAAAAAAAAAAAAAAAGAGAAAATAGTCACTACCTTTCCCCACATCACTCTCGAGTGCCTTTTCTTGGGAGAGGTAAATTAAAAGACACTAACATTTTAAGTATATCCACATGTAACTCACTAAGTAAACACAACCCAGAAAGGCAGTACTGATTAGCTGAGCCAAGGCAATAATCAGCAAGTTGTTACTCTCTCCGACATATGCCACTTCAGAAAATTTCTCAGCAGCATCATCTTAGAGGTAGCCAAGAAAGTGCATAGAAAAACAGTTACAGTAACTCAGCCAGCCAGTACTTACACTAAGTCTCAGTATCTGGACCATGTAGAGACTCTAACATCACCTAAGAATTATGAAACTAGTTTTTCTAGAGGTGCTTCATACTTGGAAAGTACAGAGAATAGTCTACATGGTCTGGTTCGCACCTTCAGCTTGTCTGACAATAGTTTTAGCGGAGGAGTAAAGGGAGAGCAAGGAGACAGAAGACAAGAATGAAAGGAAGATGGAACATTTTTTTAAATAAAAGAATCCCATCAAATCCCGAATAGCAGGAAAAAAAAAAAATCTAGAAGATTTCAGCTAAACCAAACAACATTTCCTCAGTCACAAAATTTTCTTACTATGGTCAGAATATTTTCTCCACAATGGGAAACACATAACACCGTCAGCTTTTATAGTTGTACTTCCTAGTAGAAGCATCTTTAGTAGAAAGTGTAATTCCTAAAATGAGTTGATAATAATATTCAAATTTTAACATTTACCTCTAATAAAGGGAAGAGATCTTTATCTTCATCCTTCAACATGTTCCACTTCTGGATTAATGGTGGCATTAGCATCTGAATATATTCCTGTTTAGGATGAAAATGTATCAGCTGCTGAAAGACTTCGCTGCATACTATTTATTTCAAAGCTATAAAACCGATCTATTAAGAATCGACACATATTCTACTTTTTTATCACCCCCCCGACATACTGTAATTCAATCATTGTTGCAAAACGTAGAAGTAGATTAATATTAGAATTTACAGATTACAGAAGCACGCAAGCACCCTTGCAGAGTGAATCTTTTCCTCCAGGTTTGGTTTCAATCTAGCTGCCTGCATTGTTACAAATCTATATGATTGCCTCAGGGCATACAAAAGATGTTTTTACTAGCAATGCAGTCTGGGTGTGCATCTGCCACCTGCTTTTCTCAACCACTTCCCACTGCACTGGTGCTACAACCCTATCCTCCCAAGTTCCTGAAACTTCTTCCTCAAACAACTAACCATCCATGAAGAAAGTTATTTCCTACCCCTCCAGGATGACGCACTTAATAACCCTTCTGTAAAAACTGTTGCATTTGCCCTGCCACTGCACAGCCACAGTCACAAGGACATCAAGCAATGCATCCCTACAGTGCTGTTGCTCCCAGAAGTTATCTAAAGAGCCAAAAGATGCTGCCAGCTAATGCTATGTCCAGAGATACAAAATTCTAAGTGACTGAAGAAAGTCCCACCATCACCAGGAACTCCCATTTAGCTTCTTCCTGGTATTGTCAAATGTCAAGGTGGCCAGGGCCAGAAAGAGACTGAAAAGGAGGTCCTTTGATGGTGTGGGGTCTTGGATGGCCAGTAAAATGCCACGGAAACAACTAAAATTGTTTCATTCTACTGTATCTGTGTCATGTGAAGACTAGAGAGAAATAAAACAGATTTCAATAACCATCATAAGAAGATGCACACGTGACATGTATGCATATTCTATTAATTAATACATGTATACCGAAAAAGTCCTCACTGTATTCACCTGTGTTATCTGTGCTTTGTCTAAAGGATTCTCTGTTTTTATATATAAAATGAATGCCTGTCTCACTTGCTGATAAAGCAATTTCTAGTGATGATGTACTCCAATTCATTGGAAAGAGACACACAGAGCAGCTTAGCTGTCCTTGAAGTGGTTACAAAAAAAAAAAGTATGGTCACTAGAAATTAAAACACTCATTCCACCAATTTCTCTAAAGTCCCATTTCATATCTATATTGATATATGCATCTCCTCTGAGCTGAAAAATTGTGAGCAAGAGAAAAAAAAAAAAATCACAATGAGAAGCACATTTCACAAGCCACCACACACAGAGTCGCTTATTCAAAATGGTGAATATTTGTGTAGTGGGAAAATTACATGTAGTCTATGTATTTTACCTGTAAATATTTAGTATTATTGAAACCTACACAGAAATACTAGCATTTCTGGTTTATAACATGCAAAGCATACTATAAAAATGCTGAACCAGTTTTTCAATTATGGTGATAGCTTCTACAGAAGATATGGTATACTTACTGGTTTATTTAGATGATGCCCTACAGAATCTGCCAAAGTTCCTATAGCATCATAAAGAATGAGCAGGTTTTTATGCTGGTATTTACTAAATGCGAAGACCAAAGTGTCAAGTATATATGCAAGATAAGGAACAAGTTCTGTACAAGCCTCCTCTTCTAGAGTAGCAAAGGCACTGAGGGACAAAAAAAAAAAAGGTGAGTTGGTATCTTGGAAAAAAAGAAAGAAAAAACCAAAACCGCAAGACAACCCCAAAATGCCCCACATTACCGATTTCTGTTTAAACATAGAACTGTATTCAGTTCTCAAATTCATCCAAGATATGTTTTCAAAATGGTATTACTGAGGTAACTTTGGTCTACTTCAATCATGTAAGGATTCAGCTCTTACACTGTGATGAACAAAATTTAAACATACTGCTGTAAACCCCACTACATATGCGCAGGAAGCCCCCACTGAGAGAAGCATTACTGTATACAAGTTACAAAATACTAACTGAAATAGCAGGAACCATAACAAAAGCTGTTTACTTAAGTTAAAAATGGCCCACTATCTTTAATGTATGGTGTAGCTGCACTTAGAAGCCCTAGTGCTGTTGTGCCAGCACACCACCAACATCAGCTTGTACTCTCAGCAGTTCACTACATAGAAGAATAGATACAGAAAGACATGGAAAACTAAAATCAAAGAGGGGGCATAAACAATTTTAGCCAGCCTTGGTCAAAGCACACATCACGGAAACTTTTCAGGTTGTTTGTCATTTGAACAACAGTATTAAAAAACCCAACCCATACCAATCCAAACAACACCCAACCCCCCACTCCCCGACACGCTGTTTCACAGAAACATTGAGGAAAAAAGCTACTGAAGATTCAGTGGCCTAGCTTGTGTCAACAAGATTATTATTAGCCTGTCCATATACTAAAAATGCATGCATCACTGCATGAGGTGAACAACCCCCTACTAGTGCGCTACCAAATACAGAAACACCTTTTTCTTAACACAGTGCAACTGTGAACACTAAATGGCCAGCATTCTCATTTATTTATTTATTATTTTATTATATTATTAGGCACATGATGTGAGTAGGAAAATGTGTTTCAGTGAAACACCTTTTTGGGTGTTACCAACTGAACAAGCAGTTTCTCAATAGCACAGAAATGAACGATACAATATCTGCTATGATGTAGAAGTTAGTGATGAAAACACACAGTATCCTATGACTGATTTTCAGTTTGGTAGATATTAACGATCTGTGCAACTATTCGCTGCAGGGATGCAGCTTTTTGCTCCTCTCCAAGGATCATTGTATTTTCTTGCAATTTAGAAAGCTAGTAAGTATGTTTTGACTTGTAACAGCTCTACTTTTTCCTTAAAGTGGAGCTTCCTGGACAGTTTGTGTTCTACCTGCAGCAGTAATTTTAATGAATCTCTGCTCTAAAGAAAGCATTTCAAAACGTACTATAAATCTAGCATTGAACTTTAAAAAAAAAAATCAGGTGTATTAGTATTTTTAATATTTCCATTTTATCTCTTTCTTGCTACTTTAGCAGTTTCCATGGCCCACTGCACTTCCTTCATAAGTCCTACATGAGGTTATTTAACAACTGCAACACATCTGTGTTCAACTGCATGCAACTTCAACCATGTTTTGGACAAGGAAAGCATGAACAGAAGTGTGGCGGGTTGGTTTGTTGTTGGCTTTTTTGTTGTTGTTGTTGTGGTTTGTTTTGGTTTGGGTTTTTGCTGCTGCTATTAATAGAATCTGTACATAATCTAATTCCTTGGATTTGAAAATGCGTGAAGCAAATAGTCTTGTATCACCATTTTCCTGCTCGTACAGGAAGGAACAGAAGACATATCAGTATGAAAAGACAGAATGGAGCAGATGTTAAAGCCCAACAACTCTGTTCGCGCAATGTTTGAAAAGGTTTAGAGACAAAAAAATAATAATACTCAAATCTTACTAAGTACTTTTCATTAAATTCATCGTATCTGTTCTCAGGCAAGGATACATCTACCCTTTTCGGGCAAAGTTTAGCACAAAAACTTTAACCTCAGCCTTGTCCTTAGGCACTACTGGTACTTGCAGGTGGGGTGTTATAATAATAATAGTAATAACCATAACAACTTAAAAAAATCTGCACATTGCAAGTGTTAAGAATACAAACAGATGCAGATCTAACTGCTTTATGAAGAAACCTTCTTGGCAGTCTGCTGTGTACACTCCTGCCCCACACAAACTGACATGTAAAAGCTTTATTTGATGACCTTCCTGCACAAGAGGTGCACCCATTCCCATTCCACTAAGGGGGTGTGCATTAATGCAGATATTAATTAATTTTTTTTTAAGTTATCAGCAGACAAGGAGTAGAGGAGAATCTTATCTCCCAGGATTTTCCTTCAAGAGGAAGAGAATATCCCTTAAAATAATCATAATCCAAATGTTTTGGTAGTCCTGAGCTAAATATAAACAACATCAGTAATCAATGATAGGATAGTTTTCCATTGCAATCAGTACTGATCTTGTTCATAGGCATATTAAAAAAAGCCAGATTTCTGGTCAATGAAACATAATATATTGAAAATACGCAAGTGTCACAAACAGATAATTTCTTTTACAACGATAAATTACCTAGTTTGGTGATTCATATACTCTGAAAACAAACTGGACAAGACTTTTTTCATATTTTCCATGTTATTACAACTCGGTGTAATTTGTGACTACTCCAGAAGAAAGAAATACATTAAGAGCTAGAAACGGAATAATGCATTCACTGATAAAAGCATTAAAATAGTTTCCCATGAAAAAGCAGTGTCATGAACGGTGCTATTTGCTTAAGCTTTGGCTCACCTGCAGGCAGCTTCTTGTACTCTCTTGTTGCTATCCAGGATACGCTTTAGCAACTCAGTCATTAATGGCTTCAAGTATGTGTCTGGGGGTTGACTGACTACCCAGTGTGCATAGCGACTAAGAGTCCAGCATGTAATGGAGCGCACAAGAGCCTTTTTGTCAGAGAGGCACTGAATAAGGTGAGGGATCAGCTCAGGAAGATATGGAATCATACCCTGCATGCAGCCTAGAAGGAAAAATATCGCTATTGCAGTACCAGAATTAACAAAAAGTTCTATTGTTTTCTGCTTCCTAGAAGGGACTTATTTTCATTCTCTATGACATAGGAATACATTTTAACAATACAGAAAGCAAGTCTACCTCATTTATATTAAGTCCTAAAAAGAAACCTTCCATAAACAATAATTAAAATTCCCAATTAAAACTTAATTTCCCTACTTCAGTGCTTCCCCAATCTCCAGAAATTCTGCTTTATTAACTGGAATATGGCAAGTACATCTAAATAAAATGAGTTCACAAAGCTTGGAGGTCATATGTCAGTCTATTCAGAATAATCATGACAAGCAGAGAAAGACTCAGGCTTGACAACAAACAATGACATCATTAAAAAGGATTGCATAAGTAGTTCACATTTCCTCTTGTTTTCTCCTAATATCATACAAATACTGACCAGCAATAAAAACTACATATTTGAAATCAGCAAGGGCAGTAATACACTGAGATTTGCAGAAGTACTAACTTTTACCTTGCTTGACTTGAAATCAAAACCAACAAAAGTTTCCTAGTAACAAAGTATGTTCCCACTGTGGGAAAGGAAAGATAATCCAGCCACGGAGGCAAATGTATTCCTTCAGCTTGCAAAAGGGATAGAGATGCTGGAAATGCAGGCAAAATCTGAAGCAAGACTGTGAGTACAAAGGAATGGAAGATGTCATATTTAAATCGGAGAATGATCCACAAAAGCAACTCAGGGCACTGAAGTTACAGCAGTGGTCTTCTCCATTTCTGAAAACACTTGAATGAAATGTAACGCTCAAATTTATTAAATATTCTTCTACGAAATCAAGGTAGTATTTCATGAGAGACAAATAAATATATGTTGCAGAGTTAAGAAAGGGAGAAATAAAAGAAATTATTTAAGCTATTTATAGCCTCCCAAACATGCATAGATTTGAAAATGAAAAATGAAATAACTGCAGTCACCAATTAGTAGATGTAGAGATTACTCACTGAAACCAAATCAGCTAAGGACATACACTTATTTGCCTAAGTAAATTCATCTGGAAGGAATCACAGAGTTGCTTTAGAAACAATCAAAAATTCAGCAACCTGATAGGCATTGTTGCCTTACCTTCAGCAATTGCTCCAAGAACAAGGATACCAGATTCTTTAACTACCCATTCAGGATGGAAGAGCAACTCCTTCAAAAGGGGCAAGATGTGTGGCAGAAGTTCATCACGAAACACATTGGCTAGGACATCTAGAGCAGCAGCAGAACACTTCCCTGAGAGGAATGAACAGTGTTAATCTCCGCTTATTATACAAGTAGTTGTAGTTAGGCAACATAATCCTCATTTTAACTTCAAGCTGCCAGTGGAGTCTCAGGGCAGTAGGAGGAAAGACACTTCCATTTCATTACAATACATGGTGATTCACTGATGCTCTGATGCAAAACCACAGCTCTTAGAAAGCCAGTTTTGAAGCATTTAAACAGCCACTAAAAGGACTTATACACTGGGGATATTAAAACACATGCTGACAGGAATGACACCATTATATTTGAACATTATACACACTAAATGATTTCAGGACGGCGTAACACTAAGGAAGAGGGAAAGTCTATGACAAGAATGTAACATACTGGAAAACGAAGAAGAACGGAGAATTGGCCTAAAAATACTAGTGTTTGATTCAAAAAGAAAATGTTCAAACACAATCCACATCTCAAAGCAAAAAAAGGCAAAATCATCCAACTCTAGAGACTGAAAGGAATTTACTAGCTTCTGCTCTGAGCTTTTACACCTCACTCCTATTCTGTGTTGCACCAACAGGAAGAGGAATAGCCCAAAATTCCTTTGAAACATTTAATCCCACGTTTGTAGCAAACAAAAGCTCATAAAAGAAAAATCAGGAACAACTTCAAAACATGATTCAGAAATCCTTACTCTGTTTTCCTGCTGTAGTGTTGTAATGTCTAGAAAAGATAATGCCAAGGTAGTTTTATAAAGCATGCTCATATTACAGAATTTATACTGCACTTTTTGCTTATGATCTTAGTTCCTTCTTAATCTGCCATAAAGATTCCAACTAATCTCATTAGTAAGCAATGCCGCTAATTGTCAGGCTGCACTGATGCTCCATCTCTGTTCAAATTGGAAGTTAAATATAGAACACTGAATAAGAAACAGGGCACAAAATTCTGATTTTCAGGTAATCCGAATTCTCTCAAATCCAGATAACGTATGTCAATATAGATTTCTTAACTGTTCTGCTCTTTCTCTTTCAGGCTATCTTTCTTGGAAAACTTCAGCTTCCTCACCATCTTAATCAAAACTGTTGACCACAGGGCACCCTCTGTCATTTCATCTTTTTCAGAAAATATGTATTTAATTCTGCAATCTCTATGCACAGCAGCGACAAGAACAGCATTATGAGTCTAAAACTATACTTTTTTTAAAGAAGAGGCTTTATGGAAACAAGCATATTTGCGATAATAACAACAACAACAGTAGTAGTAGTAATAGTAATAATAATAATAATAATTCAGATACGGCTCAAAATTATTTGACCAGAATTACAGAATGGTAGGGGTTGGAAGGGACCTCCGGAGATCATCTAGTCCAACCCCCCTGCTAAAGCAGGTTCACCTACAGCAGGTTGCACAGGACTGCATCCAGGTGGATTTTGAATATCTCCAGGGAAGGAGACTCCACAGCCTCCCTGGGCAGCCTGTTCCAGTGCTCTGCCACCCTCAGAGTAAAGAAGTTTTTCCTCACGTTCAGGTGGAACTTCCTCTGCTCCAGTTTGTGCCCATTGCCTCTTGTCGTGTCACTGGGAACCACTGTAAAGAGTCTCACCTCGTCCTCTTAACACCCACTCTTTAGATATCTGTAAAAGGTTCCCTTCTCAGTCTTCTCTTCTCCAGGCTAAACAGACCCAGGTCTCTCAGCCTTTCTTCATAAGAGAGATGCTCCAGTCCCCTCATCATCTTAGTAGCCCTCTGCTGGACTCTCCCCAGTAGCTCCCTGTCTCTCTTGAACTGGGGAGCCCAGAAATGGACACAACACTCCAGGTGTGGCCTCACCAGGGCAGAGCAGAGGGGGAGGTAACCTCCCTCGACCTGCTGGCCACATCTTAGTGCACTCCAGGGGACCAATGGCCTTCTTGGCCACAAGGGCACATGGCTGGCTCATGGCTAACTTGGTGCCTACCAGGACTCCCAGATCCTTCTCCAGAGAGCTGCTCTCCAGCAGGTCAACCCCCAGCCTGTACTGGTGCATGGGGTTATTCCTCCCCAGACGCAGGACCCTACACTTGCCTTTATTGAACCTCATTACGTTCATCTCCGCCCAGCTCTCCAGCCTGTCCAGGTCTCTCTGAATGGCAGCACAGCCCTCTGGTGTATCAGCCACTCCTCCCATTTTTGTGTCATCAGCAAACTTGCTGCCCCTTCATCCAGATCATGATGAATAAGACTGGACCTACTACTGATCCCTGGGGAACATCACTAGTTACAGGCTTCAAGGTACATATACCTGTTGTGAAAACCTGGGGCCTTCAAAGAAAAAAAAAAAATTAACTTGAATGTGTCTGAATCTCAAAATGTTATTCCACGATAAAGCTGCTTGCAAAGTATATTTAAGTCAGATTTGTCAGAATTTCACTAGCTAAAAATCAGTTTGTCACGTTTCCTTTCCTTAGTACATGACCTATTGCCTTAAAAGTCCTATGACCCATATGTGGGCCATCAGAACTGTCGTGTCCTCAGCTATCTCATCTCTTCATAACTAAGGTATTATATTCTGATCAAAAGCAAATTCCTCACATAGACCAGAACTACCGTTAACGGACATCAGTAGTAGCATGCTCTCATGGGAAAAAAAAAAGCAAACAAACAAAACACAAAAAGAAACACATACACCAATTTTAGAGGCAGACTGAAGTAACAGAAAGCATTATTAAACCTTCCCCAGCTATCAATGTGTAAAAGCTTTTTTTTTTTCCAAATGAAGTTAAACAGGTGATACATGATTTTTACTAACTTGCAGAATTAAAATTCTAAGTCGAAAAGTTCTGTTGAATTGCATCCAGTAAATGTAGCTCGACCTGCCACATTCAAAATAAGCTTACAGATGGCTAGCTTTTGCCAATGCTGAGTCACACAGTCAAAGTGTCATCTGAAAGACTCCCCCTCCACCCCATCCACCAATGTCAGTAGATAGTTCTTTTTATATTCACAAGCAAAGGCCCAGTATTCCTATACAAAGTCCTCTTTTTACTGTGGTTCTTGTATTATGCAAGTAGCTCTATTTTAAAACATTTTACACATTACTTTGACATACTTAAATTCCAGTCAGAAATAGTATCATCGTCATCAAGTTCATCGTCATCATCGTCATCATCTTCAATACCATCTTCTTCATGTTGCTGAGCCACCGTCCGTGAACGATGAAAACGAGGTCTTATGTCCTGTTCACTATCTGGAATAGCTTCATCTTCTTCAACATCCCCCTGTCATCAAAACGTTTTATCAGATAAATTAATCCAACTATATGGCTCAAGGAAGTTAGGAATGTAGTTTTAGTTCAAGATTTTATAAGCATATAAAAGATTCACATCCCACAGGATGTGAATTACAGGAAGACAGAAGCAAGAGAGGTAAGCTCACGCACAAAGTATCCTTCTTGTTAAGAAATTACTCTCAATAGGAATGAAATAGAAAGAAGTAGTGACAGAGAAATTCTGGTACAGAATTCTAAAATGTAGTGATGGAAAAAGCCATGTATTCTATCTAGAAGGCATTAGAACTAATACTGAACATTTTTTTTAGGCTGCATTGTTGCAGTAGTTCATGGGTAATAGCATTCCAGCTCTGCCTAAGTTAGGTGGGAGGGGACGGGGCAAAGCAGGAAAGCCTGCAGATTGTTTTCCAACAAACATGGCAGCAGTCACATTTAGTACTCAGAACAGCACACCTTGCCCCAGAAAGCTAATTCTCCATTGAATAGATGGTAGGCCAGATGTGCCCATTCTGATTGGAATCATTCTGATTTATAGGTCAGAAGCTAACCAGATATTCTTACAGAGTAAAAGAAGTTGATGCTCACCTTCAACAGAATAATATCGATCTCTGAATATTTCATACCATTTACCAGCACAGGTATCAGTCTACAAAGAAATATTGATACATGTTTAACTAACACATTAAAAAGGCAAGCCAGTTTTCAGTTACCTGGGCCATAGTTTTTATGTAATGTTCACGTCCCCAATCCAAAATAAATTAAAAAAACAGAGCAACTTAGCCTGATAACAAAAGCTAGTACCTAAACCAAGCTCCATGTCATAAGGTTAATCAATACTTTGTAATCCGAAAAAGTGTTAATTTGAAATTAAAACATTTAACTAGTGGTAGCCAGTTGGCACAACTGAGTTTTAAACTTTAAAAACCAGATATTCTTCCATGGGACGAATTTATTCTGAAGCACCTTCTAGAAATTAAAGTTTTTCAAGTTAAGAATTCAAAGTCCCATAACATGTATGATAAAGAAGATGGCTCTCACCAATAGTACTTGTCACATTATTTACCTACAGTTGAAGACTCTACCTCACTACTCTTAAAGATAGAAACCTAACTACATTAAACCCTCCTATCCTTTTGTGATTACTTCAATAAGACAAGTCCCCAACATTGCAGAGATCTTGACTAATCTGTGTCAGGATTGACTTCATTACTGAACTGATTACGGCTACAGGACTCCCACTTTACAGACATATAGCTAAAAAAAGGACTAAGGGAAAAAAGTAAAATACTTCACATAAAAACACATTCTACACACACACACAAGATCCATAAAAATATGTATTACAAGACAAATCAAGCTAATAATGACCATGGACTGATTCAGTACTACTGACAGTCTCTCTATCCTGCAGCCAAGGTGTATTGTTTTTGAAGGTACCAGGCCAGCAATAATATTTACGCAAGGCAATGGCACATTACCTTCTAAACTTTGAATGAAGGAATAGTAAGTATGCACGTTATTACCAACTCATTGGCAAAAAATTCTAAGATTATCGCCAAGTATTGACAGACATATACAGCTCCCTAGTCAAACAGGACTCGCCAACAAATAAGTTGCTTTCAGCAAACATGACACTGAAAGATCATGACAAATGTAATGTTATTTGTTTTCCTAGAAATTTAAAAACTTTTTTTAAAAAATAAAAAAATTGAGTATGTCACTGTTGCAGTATCAACACTACAGTTCATGTAGGCCAAAAGAGGCCTAATACTAGTTGTTATTAACTAGTAGTTAACGACTGTTATTCTCAGTATAAACAGATATTAACTATAGTTAACGACTGTTATTCTCAGTATAAACAGATATTAACTAGTAAACTACTGTTATTCTCAGTATAAACATGATGTGTGTTGGGAAGGGGGTGGGTAGACTTAAGAACTGTGCTGTCATCCTTTTGTCTTTCGAGCTACAAGAGTAGGAATTAAGTAAAACCATTTTAAAATTTAAAAAATATTTCTCATAACATTGCTTGTCCTGTTTTCAACTCCTGTTCCTTCACTGCTATAGTAGGTGTTTTAATCTCAATTCTTTACTTTTGAATCACTTATGAAAACTGAAATATTGCTGTTTTTTAACTGCTTCACATTTATAATGCTTATTTTTGCTGAGAAGAACACACCTCTTCCGTCTGTAATTTTGTTCTTCCACTCAGATCTTAAGAGAATTGCCCTAGTAATTTCATAATCCTTCCATTTTGCATACATAAAAAACAAAGAGTATCCTTTTACTGGATACACTGAGGAATTCATTTCCTACTGCAAACGACTTCAGATTAGTCTGGAAAAAAGCTACAAGTGCTATTTCAGACATGCAGATGTTTATGTCTCAAACATGGATATCCATTCCTGTTCAATCAAAAATCTACATTTTGAGTCACAGGATAACTTATTTAAACTTACAAAAAATAGGTTTTGAAACTTAAACTACTATCAGGCTGCAAAAGTACAAAGGAACACATTGTACTGTTCTTCAAGTTTAAATTGTAATAGCAATTCATATAAAATTGATTCCTAAATCCAAGTGATGTCATATTGTTTTGCTATGTTTTTCATAAAACAGGGAACCCTTTGCACGATTATGCACATAGAAGCACTGCACAGAGATACCTACATCAGCAGTAGTCAAGACATGCTCATGGTACACCAGCTATTACAGGTAATGTCATGTGGAGATGGTTGTTTGAGCTTAAGTGCATATTAGCACATCTTTGCATCCATGTGAAGCTTAACAGCCTGATAAGTTTGAGGTAAAACACCACAGTGACACAGTTTAGGCTGCTTCTGGAGGTCACTGGGTCTGAAATCCTCAGAATTGTTTTCAATGAACAGCCATTTTTACTATGCACAAGAACTACCTACACAAAAATTCTTCTAAGCATACTGCAAGCTAGACACAGTTTCTATAAGAGTAACCAGGAAGAAGTCAACTGAAGTTTAAAGATGAGTATTTAAAAATAAATAGGAGTTGTAATTCTTAATACTTACTTAGTAAGATGCCGACATAATACATCTTTACAAATTGGCTGTTCAGCCAAAGTTAGCCAAAACTCACAAGCCTCCAAAGCCACATTTTCATCTTGGTCTTGGGTCCTCTGAAGCATGTACTACACAATATAAAAATAAATGACTTGTATAAGATAGAAGTTTATGTGTCTAGAAGAAGCCACCAACATTGCAAAGTGCGTTCACAAAACCAGACTATGCTACCATAATTTCTTTGGGATAAGGGGAATAAACAGACATAAAAGACTACTTAGGGCTATTGCAAGAACAAGCTAAGAGACTTCTTTCTTAATTCTAGATGATTCAGATTCTACATTTCTTCAT
Source organism: Leptosomus discolor (assembly GCF_034619465.1). Classification (NCBI taxonomy): domain Eukaryota; kingdom Metazoa; phylum Chordata; class Aves; order Leptosomiformes; family Leptosomidae; genus Leptosomus; species Leptosomus discolor. The sequence goes on along the minus strand of NC_141419.1, from coordinate 64,987,378 downwards.
TGCTTAAGTGAGAACTTTATTACCAAGAAACTCCAGAGATCCAAGATAATAAACAGCAGTTTCCTGTGACCAGATTTTTAAAATTATTTTTTACTTCCCTCTTGCAGTTTCAAATAAAAAGGTACAATTATACCCTCTAATAAGATGGGAATACTTTATACTTCCAGTACCATAAAAAAAAGCTTCCCTTCCAAATCTTGAATGGCAATGCAGAGATTCAGTATCAAATCTTTGAGCTTGCTATTAAAATTTAATCTGCCTTCAAACACCCGCATAAACAAAAAGCCTAAGTAGACTACTGCTACATCAGTTTCTTATGCACAACTGCTAAAACAATTTAGGGAAGACTCTTGCAACTTCCAAGATAGTAATTTCAGCATTCTTCCATGCCTTATTTCTGAAACAGTTGGTTCTTCCATGCATTTTAGAAAACCTCATGGAAGTCCACACAGCTACCTTTCCTCACACATGTATTTAGAGCAAAAGAAATCCCTCTTCAGTTGCTTCAGAATACCATTTTATTCTCAAAATTAAGTAGAATGGTAGGACCTTTATTATCCTTCTGCATTTCAGGGATGCAAGGCTTGCCATGAACTGCACTCCTTTCTACAGAATTGCACTAAATTGCAAGTTTTTCCTAAAGTTTCACTACTGCGATTAAGAACTCACAATAACAGAAATACTGCTCTATTCTGAGTTGCCAACAGACTGCAGCTCAGCAAAGTTGAAAAATGTCCTACTCATTGGAAGCAAGGCTTCCCTAATGCACCTTAAGTTAAGAGATTTCGTACTTTTCCCCAGCAGTCTTGAAAATCCAGTACTTTATTGTAGATTTGTTACTTGTCAGGAAGACAAAAAGTAATCTCTTTGAAGATGCCCTTTACACTGTCACTTCCTCTTTAAGTATTTACAGCCTGGAAATCACAGCAAAAACAGTGACCCTAGTAACAAAGCAAAATGTGGGAAGGATATTTGAAGACTTTGGTTTTTTTTCAATATTATCATGCCAAATTTTAATACGCACTTTTAATGATAAGCTATAAAATTCTACTGATTTTAGGCAATGTAAATAGTTGCTTTGTCACAATAAATTACCAAATAGCGTAGGAAGATTATTCAGTACAGTTTTCTGTACACCGTAACATAAATGAGGTTGTATTAGTCTTGTTAAATCAAACCATCAAGAAAAGAATAGTGGGATACACAAAGTATTATGAAGAACACATCCTTTGAGCAGTAACAGACTTGTCTTCATCTGAAGAACACAACAGGATGCAAAAGTTGGGATTTCTCCTGAACAAGATCTTAGGTGCCATGTGTTCAGATAAATACGCTCTGTAAGCATACAAGTGCAATCTAATAATTCAAATCTTAGGTTGGTCTACTCCTGACATATCCTATTACCAAGTTCTCAGACAAAAAAAAACAAACATCTGCTTCTGCTGACCTGGAAGTGGATACTCAGAAAACTCAGTGAAACCTAAAAACTTAGGCACTCCTGTATGCTCCAGGGATTTGGCAAGAAAGTTCAAACCTGTCTGCTTCAAAAGCACGATGCCTGCCAAGACCTTCTTAGAATCACTACTGGATGAGCAATATTCTTAACTACTTTAAAAGTGATTCTCCGTAAGTATAAAGAACACCATGTAGATACAAGTTTCTCTCTTAAGACTTTCTTCTGTTAGAGCAGGCATCAGCAGCAGCATTCAGCTTGGAGGCATTAAAGCCTCAAAGGTGCAAAACCCAACTCATTTGAATGCTAAACAATAGTCAGTTCTGGGATATTACATTTGCACTTACTAGGATGCATACAGAACTGGGGAAATCAGTAACAGTATACAGTAGTCCCAAACTAAAAAAAAAAAAACAAACTCTGAACTTTCTGTCACTACTACTGTCTTTTGTAGGGAGGAAGCCTAGTAATAACTTTCCCAACAGCAAAATATCAGATACAATGAGAATAAAGTCTTGGATTTTTTCTGGTTGGTGACATCATTTCTACCTACAAAGTCCAAAAGTTCCTTACTGATCTCAGGATAGTGAAGAGCCAGAGAAGTTATCACTTCTTGATAATATAATCTCCAAAGCTTTATGCTGTCTCAAAAAAAAAAGTATCTGTCAACCAATCAAACATAAAAACCCCACCACCAAGTACCAACAATCCTTGCTTGTCCTATGTTATATAAGAATGTGTCTGCCAAGACTGGTGCCATGGAATTCCAGACAACATACAGCAAGACTAGACAGCAGGCCAAGGCTGTCAAGGGTCACCTCAGTTTTATGCAGCTCTTAAAACCTTTGTACAGGAGCAAAAAAAACTTAACACCTTCTTTGTGTTGTCTGGACATAGTCCTTATGAAATTTGACACCAAGTTATGACCTACTTGTCCACATGAAATCTGCATGGGAATCGTTATGCTCTTAGCTGTATTTCCAGTCTGGCAAGCAGCATATATAAATGCTATCTAGAAAGTGCCAGTACTTCCCAGAAACGTGGAAATTAGTCACAGCTCAAACAGTTGAGCAGACAAAAAACCAGAGCTGATTTGTCCTCTGGTAAGATGTCTGCACTAATCTAGAATGGCAGAGGAACTGTCAAAATGACATTAACCTCTACAACTGAATGCAACAGAAGGCAACGTCATCAATAGCTCAAAGACCATCTCAGGTATATAAAATAATAGGCCTTATCCTTGTTATGGTCAACACACCCAAAAAAAGTGACAGCTTCAATGTGTAAACTGTAGCAGTGTCAGCACTAGCACTAGATTTTTAACATGACCTTCTTATTTGGGGTCAAGCAATGCCTGGCTGCTCCATAGCATTGCTGATCCTGGCCATTTCAGGATCAATTAATTTAATGAAGAATAAATAACCGCCATATGCATTGCCTATCAAACAGAATGTTAAGCTGGCAATTAGCTAGGAAGAAAGTTTCGCAATCTCGGTCTTGAAGGAAAATCAAAAGTAAGGAAGTGCAAGAGTAATATATCTTTTTTGATGAATGTTTTTTATTTGTTACTATTTCTGCAACCCCAAGCAAGATTTTTGGCATGCAATCTGGGAAATCAGACTCACCTCAACTATACTAATCATATGAGGAAGAAGGCGATCCATTCGAACTTCCAGCAACATTACCAGAGCACGGCAAACGTTTTTGCGTACTTCAGGCTCCTCATCACCAGCCAGTGCAAAAAGATTCTGTTGGAAAGTAGTACCAGTTGAAAAACCTCAGCTCATCAAGTTCAACTTGTATTTAAATTGACATTACTGGCAAACTAAAATATGCAAGTATGTCCTTCTGTAGTCGCCCACTCCACAACTCAGAATACCATTTTATTTCTTAAAGACATATGGTTTAGCAAATGAACTCTTCAGACTCTCAATGTGTATTATACACATAACCAAAACTGTGTAATAGTAGCACTGGCACAAGAACACTATTTCCTGGATATTTTTCCCCCCCTAAACATAAATGAAGTTCTGAAGCCAGAAAACTCCAACAGTACGTAACAGCAGCAAATCAAATACTCTAGATAACCCTAAATATCACTCGTCTAATCCATGTTCAGTAGCAGTATTCAGAGAGGCCCAGACTGACTCAGTGACATGATGCTTCTTATACTGCACTTTCCAACATGGGTAAGTGAGAGGCTGCTGCTGTTACTTTTACACCTTTATGAAACAAGAGCTTCCTCTACTTATGAAGAGGAAGCATCTTTCAAAATACTGTTTTTTGGGCTTGGAGAATGCTTAGACTGAGCACAAGCATACAGAATGAACTTCAATCCATGGGGATTGAAGCAAAGAATGCCAGAAATGGTGAGTTTGGGGGTAGAGGTGATCGTAAAACATAATTCAAAACTCTTGATAAGTCAGATATGTAATTTGACTTAACCCCCCCAACCAAGAATGCACACCCACCTCAATAAAAGAATCTATGTGCAACATAAGAGCTTGTGTTCTGCTGATGATAAACTGATTGACGCATGCAACAGCATGAGACCTACAAATGAAACAGTTAAAATATTCATTTGTCATGAGTTAGAAACATTTTCTAAACTGTACACAGGCACCAAAAACATTAGGAAGCAAATTACATTGTCCAAATACCTTCTAGAGGGCAAGAGGGAACAAATCTGTACATCTATAGTATTACCAAGCAAAATAACTAAAAGACATTTTAAGCACCACCTTATACTCAGATATATCTATTTAAAAATAAAGTATTCAGTAAATAAAAAACAGAGCACAATGACTAGACCTGCCGTATTTGTTCTGAATGGTATGTAAGGATGTTCTTTTTGACTATGATTGCTGATCTTCTGAGATATCAACAATTCCATACAAGTCAACATAGTGAAATCTTAGCATGCCCTTCTTCATTGCTAAGTATCCAACTACCTTTGCAATATTTTTAGTATTTAGTGAGACCAGTATGTGTCAACAACATAGCTGCAGCTCAGAGCAAACACACACCTGTAGCAGGACACATACTAAAACACTTGTAGCAGAAACACACTAAAAATGAAGCATTGGTTCTTCTATTCCATTTCATGCAAAGCCATTCCTTACAGGTCTTTTTCATTCTCAGAGATACAAAAGTCAAATTCCATAAGTAAAGGCACAAGGCAAAACTACCTGTAAAAGCCTTTGAAGTTCTATTAAAGTATTTTTATTAATGTAACTTCAAACTTCTGTTCTGTTCAGACATTTCTTGGAAGACTGTCTCGCAAAGCACTGTTCAAAAGTTGTCTCTTGACAGATTTAAATATAAAGTGTTTTACTGACACTACTAATAGTTTTCACACTTCAGCACTATGTACTGAAACCAGGCTGCAGGTCAGCAGGTGGCCTGCTTTAAACTTGAAACTGGTTTAACAGCCTCAAAGCCACAAATATTGCATGTATGTGTTAAGGAAAAAAGCATGGTTTTCTCCTTCTCTCCCAGCTCTAGAAAATTATTAAGTTTATCTTTCCACAAGAGTGAGTTCATGCTTTGTTACATATTTTTCTTAGTGTGCATCTTCTTTTAGAGGATTTTCTAAGTTTTATTTGAATCCTATCATGATATATTCCAAGTTATACTCTTCCTTTCAGTCTTCACCATCTAGTACTGTTGGCAATAAAGAATTGCCACCTCCAAGTTGGAGAATCTTTCAATATAATTTTCAAACAGGAGTTAAAAAATAAATTTCATGGAATCACAGAGAACCACAGAATGGTTGAAGTTGAAAGGCACCTCTGGAGGTCATCTGGTCCAACCCCCCTGCTCAAGCAGGGTCACCTACAGCCAGTTGTCCAGGATCATGTCCAGGTGGCTTTCGAGTGTCTTCAAGGACAGAGACTCTACCACCCCTGTGGGTTACCCGTGCCAGTGCTTGGCCCCTCTCACAGTAAAGAAGTGTTTCCTGATGTTCAGAAGGAACCTGCTGTGTTTCTGTTTGTGCCCATTGCCTCTGGTCCTGTCACTGGGCACCACTGGAAAGAGCCTGGCCACGTCTTTTTTGCTTCCTCCCTTCAGGTATTTACATACATTGAGGAGCTCCCCCAGTCCCAGATCTCTCAGCTTTTCCTCATAAGAGAGGTGCTCCAGTCCCTTCTAATTTTCATGGCCCTTTGCTGGACTCTCTCCACTATGTCCACGTCTCTCTTGCACTGGACAGCCCAGAACTGGACACAGTACTCCAGGTGTGTTCTCATCTGGAAGATGAGGGGAAGGATCACAACCTCCCTTACCCAGCTGGCAATACTCCAGCCCAGGACACCATTAGTCACCTGTGTGGCAGGGGCACACTGTTGGCTCATTACAGAGTAAAAGCTACTGTTCTTTATAATGAGTATTAGCAATAACAACTTAATTCTGGAATTTTTCTTCTCTCCTATACTTGTTACTTTGGAGAGATTAATACAGTTTTACAGTGAAAAGATGATGAACCCATTTAATTTGATTCAGCTGAAAAATAAAGAGCTTTCTAAGTTTTGGTGCAGTTAAACCAGAAACTATTACCAGCAAAAGAATTTTGACTCTTGTACTGCTGAAGTCATTACAAATGAATTCAAAATTGCTTTTTCTAATCAGAATATTAAGTTCTAATCACAGCATTGAATTTTTCATCATAATACGCAAAAGCTTAAAGTTTGATTGTACATAGGCTGATTGTACATTTCGAAGATGTATAAAGAGGCGAGATTGTTGTATTAACTAAGCAGATAAACATGGAAATTACTGATGCATGGAATCTCTGTGGATGTCTGCAGGATCACTTAAAAAAAACTAAGCATGTTTTAAACAGATCTACAAAATAGCAACCTTGCTGCTCATGTAAATAAAATTTTAACAGGTAATTGCATTACAACAGCTACACCTACCTTATTTTTGGACTGCTGTGCTTGAAGAATTGCAAGAACTTAGGTATCATGATATTGAGTGGTCGGTCCAATACATCACTATCTAAAATTTCAGCAGAATCTTCACATATCTTCTGAAGGGCACCGAAAGCACCCTGTTAAAAGAAAATAAAAATATCTTCTTTCACATTCTGAAGAGAGCAAAATTTCAGGTTTTGTACAAAACAGGTAATTTCAGCACAACACAGAAATGTAACTAGTTAGCACAGTAAATGCAGCTAACTAAATATGGAGGTAAACTGAAACATCCTTAAAGGCTTTTTATTTAAGCCCTTTATACCGGCATCTGTAAGCTCTCAAGCTGGGTGAGTCAGTAATGGATAAGTGGTAATTTTAATTTTAGCATTCAATTCTCATCTATTCATTCATATTTTTAAAAATGCTTAAAAGCTGCTACTTATTTGAGAAATAAATGTCCAGGTGCAGAAGTATCCAATTTAATTACATATATAATTGCATTTCCTTTCATGGTTTGTTATGGGACAAAAACAGAACTCTGGATATAATGGTCAATTTCAGTTTCATTTTCAAGCGATTTTTCTTTTTCTTGAGGAAGCAGAACTAAAACACTACATAACAGCATGGCATCCTGGACCATTATCCTATCTCTGAGAAATATTTTATACAAAATGCTTCACACACTTTAATGGAGACTGTATAAAGTAAGTAAGATTGTGCGATCAGAGTTTTTTATTTTTTTAAATCAGACAAGGCTTTTTTTCTCATCATAGTTTAAAACAGTTAAGTTGGTATTTCTTTATTTTCCTTCATACACACTGAACAAAACAGTTAATTTCACCATAACAGAGCAATGACAGATACTTTTCCAGATTGAGTTACAAGAAGAACGAACACTACTTTTAAGAAATTCAGGGTCAACTTGATGATGCTGATGATGCCTAGAAGATTAGGCATCACAAAGCGGTAACTTCAGGACACTTCTCAGCTGAGATGCTATGACTACCCAACTGCAGTCTTATTCTGCTTTTATGCAAAGAAAACAAATTTGTTTGAACGAATAGTAAGAACATGGAATGCAGGTAGAAGAAAAAGTATCAGATTTGAGCCACTGTTCTCCAACGAGAATATATGTGCATGCATACACACCCCCACCCCCACCCCCCCCCCGCTACTATACATATACATAGTGTGTATGAAGACAGATAAAACTAATCAAATTCAGACACTAATGTCCTATTTTCTGTAAGTCTGCTTACCTCACAGGTATTGTAATCTTCAGAATCCAACAGGCTGCAAAGCTTTGGTAAGAGTTCTGGCCAATTCTGTAATTCCCCTTTTGAGGCAATGGTTGTTATCAGAATGCCTAAAGGAATTGCAGGGATGAAGGAAATGAGATCTCACATACCTTTACATGTTTCATACCAATTATTCTCCTCTCAAAGATCTAAGGAGTTAAGAAATTTCTTGTTTTGTTAAGAACTCGAAAGCATAAAAAGAGGAAGTACATTTAATTACAAATGGTATTTGAAGGGCTTTGAAATGCAAAGGTGGGTTGTTCCTTCCTGCTACCAATGAAGGGCTCAGACATGAGAAATCAAGCACAAAGTAATTCCAGTTAAGGAAATAATCATGCCCAAACACTGCAGGGCAGCTTTGGCTCTAAATTTACTAAACACTGTACAAATCTTGACCTCCAGTAAATATAAAGTGGCCACCTCAAGTCACCTCTTATTCTAATACAGAAGTATGAATGACTTACAACCCAGTGGTAGATGATGTGTTCACAATTTTACTGTGTTTACACAAAACATCAAGGACACATTCTAAGACTGAGATACCTACTAAGAGCTTACACACTATGGCAGGTCATCCAGTGATCAGCTGTAGGGTTTGGCTGATTGAGATCCAGCAAACAGATAGGTCAGCCCAAAGAGTCACTAATTCTCTTTCCAGAACATACAGAAATCCCAGGAAAAACTAGTTAGGTCACAGGAACAGAGAAGGCTGCTTATAAACTAGGACTGACTTTGTATGAGTCCATTTTGCCTCAAGACAAAATGAAACAGGTAGCATAATCTGTTACGCTACAGACAGTTACTTCTACTGAGTATGAACACAGAACAACCGGATACTACTACAACTACTAATCTCCCAAGTGATGAAAAAAGCTTTCCTAAGCTTTTTCATTGAGCTAATCGCAGTATAGCATTTTTCTTTGGAACAAAATATTAAAATTCTGGTTAAATACACAAGAATACAGGACAATATTAACAGAGCAAAGGACATTCTGGACAAGACACACAGTAACTAAAAGATATTTTGCATCATGTTTCTTTTGATGCAATAGTCTGGAGAACCCACAAAGACAAAGGGCAAAAATGAAGACAGAGGTAAAACAATTTTACAGCTCCAGATGTAGTTTGTATCCAGTTCTCTTCATAACTGCAACTGAATAGAAAAGATTCCCAAAAGCCTACGGAGATCTATGGAGTCTTAAAGACTGCATTTCTCCTGAATATTATGGTCCTGCAAAGAATATCAGATGCATTAATAGAAAATACTTATTTTACTGTTGCTAGATCTTAATGATCCACTTTTTTTTTTTAAATTAAACTGAACTTCACAAAAAGAACAAAATTAATTTTCTTGCCTCCTAGTCAAAAATAAACTGCAAAATTGTCTCCCTAACTTAGATTTGGCACAGGTTTGTTTGTAGACTTAACACAGGTTCAGAAACAAACATAATGAAATTCCTGTAACTCCTCTGGACTAACTGTGACAGTAGTTATAAGTCTCAAAGGGGTACGTAATTTTGGAAGAGAGTTGGTTGAAGATCTTTTCAAGGTCCTAGAAGTGATTTCAGAAGATGACGAATGGTCTGGCTATACTTGTAATATGTTCAAGCTTTCACAGCTGAAGGAAAGACTTTGAAAACTACTTCAAGTGTTCTTCCAAAAGGCTTATCCCAGGCAGCAACAGGATAACCTAGGAGGAAACACTTCCAGATGCATAGGCAAGAAGTGCCCTGAGGCCATTGCTTCTTTCAACAGAGATGTATGTAGTTCAGACCATACATGTCACTATGAACTTTGTTTACAGGTCTGCGGAGAGCCATTTACCACTGTGCTGGCGTTTTTGCAAGGATAAAGACACACTTCGGTGGGGCCAAAAAAAAAAAAAAAAAAAGAATAACATCAGACTATGAGGAACTTAAAGAGAGGTAACAGCTACAGCATTTGAAGCTTTGCAAAAGGTTTAAGAACAATGAGGAAACAGACACATAACATTAAGTTTTAGGCACTTATGTACATGTTAAAAGGAATCTTCATGGGCTTCTAATGAGCTTCAACTTCTTCCAAATGTGAAAATTTTCCCACCCACCTGCCGCTTTATTTGGCCAGCAGGGAACAGAAGACACCAGAGATTAGCCTTTGTGGCTTTCTCTGTAACACTTCAGACATAGAAACATGAACATCAGAAGAATAATCAAAGTAAGGAAATAATCAATTTAATAGCTTGCATCTTTTTGACAAGTTTGAGCTAGAGCTAATAGTTAAAACAGGCCCTTCCTCCTGACCAACATACTAAATTGCAATGTTAGAAATCTGAAACTGAAAGTCTTTATGAAGATGGTCTTTGATTTGTAATGAACTTCAAAACAGTATTACAGAATCTGTTGATACTTCACTTAACAAATGTGAAATCTAACAAATATAGTCACTGGGCTAATTGAGCAGTAAACATATGAGAGAACAAACTCCAGAGGGATGTCAGAAATTGTTAAGAACATAAGCATAATTGTCATGACAGCATCTTATGTTACTGTTTCATTTAAGTACAACCCCAGCTTACAGCATCAGTTCTACAATAATATGTAGAAAAGCTATGCTCAGTACTTTCAAGCCAATAACAGGACGGCGAAAAGGCTGGGAGTTTTGGGGTGGTGTTTTGCCTCTGCAGCTCCTAAAGTTGATTTTTGAACTCATTAATTCCAAAAAGCTGAAACTCGTAACAAAATACCCCCTCATAGGGAAATCATTGGTTTTCACTTTCCTCTGTAGTGAAGTGCTCCAGTCCTGCCACTACTCTTAACACCCAAACTATTTCCCCTGCTTGCTTTTAAGCCAGAGCTACACCAAGGTCTTGCCCAGACTAGAATCCCCAGAAAGTTTCAAGAACAGCTACAGACACCTCCTAAATAGATGCCTTTATTTCCTGGTAAGTTTCTGGGTCCTCAATACATGCACCCATCTTTTTTGAACTTGAATCCATATTTCAACATTAGCACATGCGGTTTTAAAACCTGTACTACACAGCACAGAGAAGTTCCACGTTGTTACTCATTTGGGGACTAAAATAGGGAAAAGCTAAGTAAGAATACAACATGTAGTTACCATTTGGTCTCAAGTTACTGTTCTAAAATCAACTCTATAGCCATGCTCATTCTCCTCAGTGAGGTGACTTATGAGGATGGAATTAATCAGCTTGTCTCCAGCCTTGGCCAAAAGAAATCAACTTTTGTCTGGTTAGCCTTAGATGCCAGAGACCACAAAGGAGAGTGAATACTGCATTAAATCTTCTCTGATGCTATTTTGATGTACTTGCTCATCTTCCTCTCGGAATTCCAGAGATCTTATTTGCAACTGGCTCCTTAAATTGATAGTGCTTGAACTGCAAAAACCCATATGCATCTCAAAGAGCAGCTCTAACTAGCATGTGCCAACGCATATGCTAACAAGGCAGTCTAGGTAGGTAGCAATATATTTACACCTAGCTAGTACCAAGAGACCAGCGGGTACCAGACCAACCTCACTATTATGACAAAAGGCTACGAGAATCCCACATGTAACTACTTCAAACAACAAGGTGCAAAGCATGCGCTAAATAGCAGCTAGTATGCAAGCATACAGTTCATCAGTTGCTACCCATCTTCAGAGTTCATACATGCTTGGACAATCCCTGCAAGGATCACTTAAAGCTGAACAGTAATTGAGCTACTAATCCACAAACATCTCATACTAGGAGAAATCAAAGAGTAACTGCTTGAAAACAAACAACTTCCCCACTGCCCCAAAGACCCCACCCCACAAACCATCACCACCAAACAACCCTAAGACAGCAATCCAAATGGAGCTGGAATATATTCTTTAGTCAGATCCATTGTACTCTACTGACAACTCCTAAGAACAAACAAGCAAGTGTGACTCTTCCACAACCTGAAATCACAGAAGTACCTGCCATTCAAAGACTTGTTTCTGATGTCATTAAGAAAACTGAACATTAATAAAATTCATAGTAAAGCAGCTTCACAAGTGACAAGGAATAAGCTAGAGATGAGCACTTTTCTCTAGTCCATAGTCTGTAACTCAGATGTCTGGAGAAGCAGTCCTATAGAAAAAGCAAAGGATTCTAAAGGAGCAGTAACTAGTAGATTATTTTGTAAGAGGTGTCAGTTGATACAAGCTTAATTTCCTTCTGAACTGACACCCACCCCTATTTTCTCTACTGTACTCATATATGTATTTATTTTACTTTTTTCTAGTTTTTGAGTGGACAAGGAAAATTACTACAATGGTTGTAGTAATTGGAGGAAATTGTATTCTCAAAGAGCAGACAGAAAAGCTACTTTCCCTAGAAATAAGTAAAAATAATGCAAATACACATATTTTATGGAAGAGGTGTACTAAAAGTACCTATGAAATCAGAAATCCATGTAACAAACAATTCTTACTGGAACCAGATGACCTTTAAAGTCCCTTCCAACCCAAGCCATTCTATGATGTTCTGTATGCCACTTATCTACTGTTTTCTGACAGAAGGTATTTACAACAGAAAATCATTATGTGAATGTGTTACACGTGGCATGATGATTCCCTGAAGGGATGTGCATGTGTGTGCCTACGGGGGGGCGGGATGCAGGAAATCAGCTAACAGAAGTGTTTCATTGATGCAAGCAGAGTACTGAAATAGTTCTTAAGTCTATTTTACCTTGTTCCTGTTTTTAGGTATAGAAATAGAGAGCAAGCTCAATTTTAGTACATTTGCATACACTTGTGTTCAGTTACATTTCAAGATACGAAGTGAATTGCTATATCAGTTCTAAGAGCACAAGTAAGTGTGACTTTTGTACATTCACATTGAAGATAAATATCAGCACTAAAACACGGTGAAGTTGTGACAATTATCAGAATGAAACAGTTTTAGGAGTTTAATAACTATTTTATGTCAGTAGTACAGCTCTCACCTATATTAGTAACTGTTTCAGTATGCAGAAGACACCAATAAGAGTAAACTTACCTACAGTAGCTCTAATTAAGGGGGAGGAATCACCAATGTTGTTCAGACATTCACTTTTAATGAAGTCAGTTACCCCATTGGGAAAATTGTGAAAATGTGCTTTTACATTATTCTTCAAGATGAGACCACTCAAGGAACGTGTCGGTTCATCTGCAACAGAAAATAATTACAGTCAATCTTCAGTCAGCTCATAGGAATGCGGCAGATTTCCAGAATAATGCAACAAGACCAAAGCTTATAGAGCGATAATAATCTTCATCTCCTTATATCTCCTTCCAACTACACCCATCAATTCACATAGCAAAGCTTTTCAGATACAGAATTCACTATTTCTATTTACTCACAATTAGAGTATCAGTATTACAAATTCTACAGTTTAAAAGAAAGTTTACTAATGTAGAGATACGGGCAAGGAATAGACCTGAAGTCACACGATACAGGAGACTCATGAAAGAAATTGGTTAGCCAAGGACATTCAGACATTCTGATTATACTGACAGGCTTGCAGCAACACTGATAGTGTACAAAACTGACGACAAACCTGCTTTCACCATAGTAGGATGGCCTTTTAAGGGCTTTAATGGCCTTAAGCTGCACCAGGGGCGGTTCAGGCTGGATATTAGGAAGAGTTTCTTTACTGACAGGGTTGTCAGGCATTGGAACAGCCTGCCCAGGGACGTGGTGGAGTCACCATCCCTGGAGGTGTTTAAGAGACGGGTAGATGTTGTACTTAGGGACATGGTTTAGTGGTGTTGGTAGAGCTAGGACAAAGGTTGGACTCGATGATCTTGAAGGTCTCTTCCAACCGAAACTGTTCTATGGTTCTACGATTCTAAGATATAAAAATGATGTAGGGACTATGCAGTAAATCCTCCACCCCCTACTCCCACAGAAAGACAGTGTTGATTTTTTTTACAAAATAAAATATTGTAATCCCTTCATATACCAGCTGTTCTATTGATCTATTAAACTAATAATTAGAGGGAGAAGAAAAAAAAAAAGTCTAAACAATGTTACAGAAAAGTGTTATATAGTGTGAACTGTAAGAAAAAAGTGACCAGAATTGACTGGAACCAAGTAAGAATTTAAGTTTAGGCAACAGTTTGAAGTCTCCTCACTGAGCTCTTTCTGCCTGCAAATTTCTCTAAACTACTGGGACAAAAGGAGGAACAGAAAAAGAACAGCCTAGATTTTTCATTTATGTTGGAGCAGACTCATGTTTGGCTCTTCAACTAAGGGCATAAGTAACTTGGTATTACTTCTGAAATATGCTGAAAGGGAGATCTGGATGTTCTACATAGAAAGGATTAGTTTATAGTGTAAGAAAATTTAAATTTACAGTTTACAGCAACCCTAATCAGCACAGGAAACTAATTACAATTAGCATTTTAGTCACTTGTTTGAACTTATGAAGCCCCGATTTGGGCAAGAAATAAGGATTTTCAAAGTTTGTGCCAAGAATTAGTTTACACATGGATCTACTCCAGGCCTTCAAAACTATTAACATCCCAACAGAAATAAGGATAAGCAAAATAAGAGATACAATTTTCAAATATAAATTATTTTCAAACTAAAGGTACTGCATCACAACACCAAGATTCTCAGTACAGCTGTGATGTCTGACCGACGGACATTAAAGACACTTTCTATTGTAATCTGTGCTAATTAGAACAGAAAGAACACTTTTCAGATGAGGGGTTTTGTTTGGCTGATCAGAAATTAAAATTAATTTTAATCAACTGATTTTGAGTGTCAAAACTAGACTGTCATCATATACTTTTAAATATTTTTTATGTTCATATTTAAGTTCTCCTAAAGAATTACCATTTTTCATGCCTCGTAACTATAAATGTATTTATTTACAAACAAACGAATCCTTTACATAGAATTCAGTAACTTTATAAACCAGGAAGGTACCCTATGCATACATATTTGAAACACTTCTAAAACTTTACCCGTGCTGTAGGTTTTAAATACCCACCAATTTCTAAACATCACAAAAATAAGTCATTTTACTTGCACAGCACTGCATTTCAAGGCAAACAACTTTTCTGGGAGAACAGAAAAGGAGGGAAGAAAGGTTTTATTATTTTAAATAAAAAATATTAAAGACTGGATGAGCAGACAAACTTTTCTCAACCACAGAACTTGGCTGTGAGATGTAACAAGTATTACTACTATTATTATTACTCGGCAAGTCAAATTGAGTAATTTTGAAATTTTGTTTAAAGTTTGGAATATATCATTAATAAAGATCAGGTGGAGAATGATCTAAAGAGAGACGTTCTCACTAGAACTCTTGAACAGTCTCAGGTTTGCCTGAAATACTCTCTGAATTAAAAATAAAATCCCCACATCAACTCTTATACTGATATAATTAGTGTCAAACTCTGATTGCTTCATGTAACAATAATCCCTTGATAGGTACACACATCTTCAAGAAATCCAGTCCTCCATAAATGATTAGTAAGAGTTAAAGTTGTGCCTTGTGAGGAAGGAAGCCAGAGGAGTCTCCCATTAATTTCCACAACTTACAACCCTTTCATGCCCTAATAAATGAACAGCAGCAGCAGCCATAGTGAGACACAGTATACAACAGTTACTCATTCTGTATCAGCCAGCAGTATCTTCTCGGGGTGAAAGAGTTAGGCCCGTGCAAAGCTCATGAAGTTCAACAAGGCCAAGTGCAAGGTCCTGCGTCTGGGCTGAGGCAATCCCAAGCACTGATACAGGCTGGGGAATGAAGAGATTGAGAGCAGCCCTGTAGTAAAGGACTTGGGGATGCTGGTGGATGAAAAACTGAACATGAGCCACCAACGTGCGCTTGCAGCCCAGAAAGCCAATTGTATCCTGGGCTGCATCAAAAAAACTGTGGCCAGCAGCTCAAGGGATGTGATTTTTCCCCCTCTGCTCTGCTCTAGTGAGCCCTCACCTGCAGTGCTGTGTTCAGCTCTGGGGGCCCCAGCACAAGAAAGACATGGACCTGCTCGAGTGGGTCCAGAGGAGGGTCACAAAGATCATTATGGGGCTGGAGCACCTCCCCTGTGAGGACAGGCTGGGAGAGTTGGGGTTGTTCAGCCTGGAGAAGAGAAGGCTCCGGGGAGACCTTATAGTGGCCTTCCAGTACTTCAAGGGGGCCTACAGGAAAGATGGGGAGGGACTTTTCATCAGGGAGTGCAGTGACAGGACAAAAGGTTTCAAACTGAAAGGGGGAAGATTTAGATTAGATATGAGGAAGCAATTCTTTCCTGTGAGAGTGGTGAGACACTGGCACAGGTTGCCCAGAGAAGCTGTGGCTGCCCCCTCCCTGGCAGTGTTCAAGGCCAGGCTGGATGGGGCTTCGAGCAACCTGGTCTGGTGGAAGGTGTCCCTGCCCATGCCAGGGGGGGTTGAAACTCGATGATCTTTCAGGTCCCTTCAAGCCCAATTTTGTGGTTCTATGATATGAAGTCAGACTGCCAACCAGTCTGATTAGAATATGATAGATTAGCCACTATTAGTATAAACTCCAGCATGAAAATACTAAACAGTGCATTAAGGAAAAACATTAATCCTTTAGAATGCCTGGCTACAATTACAAAAGGGACAAGGCCACAGCTTCAATTTAACTAAGCAGAGATACAGATACTGTGAAGTTCCTTGTGCAGAAATAAACAGATTAGCCAGCCGGTTTAGATGAAAATCAAGGTGAAACTTCAGCACCATTTTTTCCTCCATGAACTATTCTATGGTACACAGCAGAATGAAACATCTTAAATCCATTCCTTCAGCCAAAATAACAGAAAGACTGTTCTTCAGAGTAAGTGTTTATCCCACAGACCTGCAACAAAAATTCCATGGGATTCATAGTGACAGTTGCATCTCCGACAAAAGAAAAAATTCATGAAGCGAGAAAAAGAAGAAAGTTTAAAAACAAAAAAGAAAACCAATTATCACCGTACTGAGAGGTGATAAGCAGACATCATAAAGCTGGATTTAGTGGTAAACAAACACCAACCACTTGAGCTAAAGAAGCGGCACAGAATCTGATACTCAGGCATTTAAAAAAAATACAAACAAAACAAAACCCAAATCATACCATAGTCAAAATCTCAGTTTGTGAAAAAAATTTTGTGATATGACTGCACAAGGATATTTATGGAATCCAGGGTGTTCAACAACTTCACAGCTACACTGTCAGAAGACAGTAATATAGGTCTGGATAGAGTTCTTGCTGTAACACCAAGATTACAGGCAGATGGCCTAAGAGCTGAGTAAGACATTCTTTAGTCTTCATAGATTCTGTGATAAGTTCTGCCAGCCATATGCTTCAGTTATCAAAAAAGATCACGGTCTTGCCTCCTCCTATCTCAGTCAACCTGGGAGTACAGAGAGTCAACAAGAACATACAGTACAAGAAAAAGAAGGAAAGTGAAGCAGACTTCTACCATTTGCTATCGTCTTTGGTGCTAAATCTGTTCATCAGCGTGATTCCCTTCTCACATTGCCTCATTGTATAATAAAACTGTATCACATAATCATCGTTTTGTTCTCTGTAAATTTTCAATTCTGTTGCAAGACTCTAACGCTAGTTCCAGATTGTAATGGTTTACAGAGAAAACGGACGCATGCTCACATTACACAGATATTGACTATTTTAAGGCTACTGCAGTACTTTCAAGGACTGGCGTGTGTCCTCAAACAGCCATACTTCCTCTAATGAGGGTCTATATGACATAGGGTGCGTTTGTGAAAGCAATGAGGTTTTTCTAGCTCCCCCGAAAGTCCAAGTGAGCATTTGTTTCAACCCGCGGTGGGGCTGGGGAGGGCTGCAAGGGCCCCTCTGCCTGAGGGGGAAGGAGCAGCAGAGACACCTTGTGCTGACGGGCTGTGACCCCCATTCCCTGCCCCTGCGCTGCTGGGGGGGAAGAGGGAGCAGAGCTGAGCCCGGGAACACCGGAGGGGTGGAGGGGGGGAGAAGGTGCGTTGTATTTAAGAACCTGGTTGTATCTCTCATTCTCCTTGATGGTGGTGGTTGTTTGTATTAAATGTGTGTTGTTATCCCCAAGTTGAGTCTGTCTTTTGCCCGTGACCATAACTGGTGAGTGAGCCCTCCCTGTCCTTTGTCTCAATCCTCAAGCCCTTTTGGTTTGTCTCCTCCCCATCCCTCAGGGGATGGGGTAGGTGTGAGCGAGCAGCTTCGTGGGGCTTTTGGAGTCAGCTGGGTGGGCTCAAACCACGACACAGTGATATAATGATACAAAATGTGACAAAAATCATGACTAGTGTCACTTGTGCATGAAGATTTCTGATCCATTAATGAGAGATTGTCTGTCTCTTAAAACAGATAAACCAAAAAACCAAGGATCCCACCAGAGCAGTGTCATATGGGAAGCAGAAGATTAATAATTATGTATAAGAATACAAGCAGGACTGCCAATGTTTCAAAACATTCAGTGTATGTGAATTTATAAATGACCTTGAAACGTAGTGGCTACTCTGAAATTAATCAGTGCTCAACTGACTCATGCGAGTTGTGGAAAATATTTTGACACAACTGCCTAAGTTTAGGAACCTCTGTAAGGCACCAAAACAAAGCTGGAAATGTTCTGCTGATGATGTGTTGTGTATTTATTGAATAATAAGTAGCAATAGCAATGCTTCTGAAAACTGCATTGTAAATAAAACTGAACCGTGGACAATACGGGAAGGATGTTGAACTGATGGCCAACAATTAGCTTGTTAGTTATGGAAGTTTCTACATTCTAACTAATAATGACAATAGGTCAATCAGAATGCCAAAATTTTTACTTCTCTACAGGCTTGCAAATCCATGGAAAGTTTAAAGAATTAATCCTCTGGTTTCACTCCTACTTTTAGCTTCTCGATCATAACCCCACAAACTGGTTGTCTTTTTTTCCTCTCTAATGCCATTTTATGTATCACCTCCTGATCCTGCAGTCAAATCAGTGTTAGAATTCTATCAAGAGCAGAAGATCCTTAATAAGAAATGGAGATTCAGTGTGATGAGAGTATGAATCGCTACAAGATCCCAAACTATGTAACAAATGCAGATTATTGTTGCAGTTTGAGAACATCTAAAAGGTAACCTCATCTCTCTTTGTTGTTTACTTGGGGAGGGCGGGTGGATGACATCAAGTGCATAGGGAAAGGAAACTGAGCTTCCCAATAGAAGTTGCTTAGACAGCATTTGGTAGCACATGAATTAGGATTTAGAGTCATTAATCTATCTGAAGAAATTACTTGGTCAGATGAATAGAAGTTCTGTCACTCTCTGAATATATCAAAGGTGAATGTTATACATTAAAATGTGACAATCTGTCATATCAACAGCTGTTGGAACACAAGAATTAATTGGATGAGTAAAATGAGGCTTTGCTATCAAATTGAGTAATTCAGAGTACTGTTAAATCTGCTAAGTGATGACTGGTAAGCACAAAACACAGGACACTCGCCAACGCTGGCGTTGTACAGGATGCTGTGCGTTGGAAGTTTTGACTACTTCTCCTTCTGTCTATATCCTACAGGTATAGCTTAACAGAAACTTGCATGGTGACATGCATGTATAGGTCTTGTTTTAAACATGGACTACTTTGTTTCTCTAACTGATACCCTTCCTTGCCCATAAGGCTTCTTCCCCTATAATGTCCAATTAATTCAAGACAAAACCTTCTCATTTTTATTTCTTAAGCCTGTACTCAAGAGTATTTTTTTGTTGTTGTTCTTTTTGACTTTTCAGGACACTACAATCGGATTTTCAATTAACAATATTAGGTTGCACTCTGGCAAATGGCAGAATAGTTTGGCACTAGTGGAGGTGTTCTTCCTAAGCAGCTGTGCATCTAGCTACAATAATAAAATAGAGAACCTGGACCTGCTTTAAATTCAATATGCCTTCATACAATTTCACCTTTTATTATTTTAGAAACTTAATTTTTTTTTTCTGGCTACACAAGAGTTCTGACTAGGAACAAAGTGAGTGATCCTCTGCTACTTAAGAGTACTAGTGAAAACTATATCTAACAAGCTTTGATTTGTGACCATGCTCCTCTTCCAAAGGTTTGATTTCTTTAAAATCCATCTTCAGTCTCTTTAGTTTTCAGTTTCTACCTATGACTTCATCAGCCTCCTTTCTTTGAGAAGGGAGGAAAATGAGGGGAAACTGAGTGCTTGCCATTTTAGAATGCATAAAGCTCCTGAGACTTAAAACTTGCCAGTCAGAATTACCTCTGATCAGCAGTATATCTACTGATTCAGAGAAGAACATCCATCACTTAAAGTTCTGTAAATGCTTTTTCCTTGGAGATACCAAAATAAAAATTTGTACGGTTGATTTACTTGCTTCAACAGCCAGCATGTGCTGCTCCAGATGAAGCTGACCACCTCATTAAGAAGGAATGGTGTTGCCCAGCCCAGTGCTGCAGGGCTAAGCGGTTATAAGCTGCCTGTACTGAGCTGGATGCAGGCTGCAGTCATTACTGGTACTTATGACTCTGTGGTTCTGAAGAGTGAAAATGATGTCATTATAGAAGAAGAAAGGAATTTAAGATGTTTTGGAAAAGCAGTAGTAACACTTAGCCAGTTATTGATATAGCATCAAACTGGGGGATCAAGATGTGCTTTCATATGGCTTTTTAGATTGCTACCAGTAAAGAGACTCAATTCTGGAGCTGGCCAAAAATACTGTGAGTACTATTATCGGTGGTATTGAAAAATACTTGGGTTTTTTCCTGGGTTCCATTCCCTTTTGGCATCAAAGGAAAGGCATTTTTATTTGCACATGAGAAGTGGTAACAGGCATTCCTTTATAAGGCTAGATTTGGCTTCATGAAAGTGATCAACTAACCAACTGCACCTGCCCCAGCACTGCAAGATAACAAACATGCTACAACTGTTGTATCATCCTCACGCCTCACAGCAAGTCTGCTTTCTAAAAATCTAGAAAGCAGTGGTGATATTGCTTCCTAAGAGTCATCACAGCCTAAATCAGACACCAGCATGAAGCCCCAAGAGTAGGAGGCACCATTTTTTCAGCTAGGAGGCACCTCAGAACCGCACTGAATCAAGTACTGCTTGGTGGATAGAAGTACCTTTAGAAATCACACCAGTAACACTTTCCCTTTCTGTGGGAAAACACCACATAGGGATGCTTGATACTGGCATTTTAAGTACACTTAGATTTGACAGGAGAAACAACCAAACACTACTGAGTAGGAGAATTTGACTTGAAAAAAGTATACTTAAGAAATACCCCTTGCAGCAGACTACATTGAGCTTGTAAGACGCACTACAGAAAGCCTTCAAATAGCTGGCTAAGTACCTCCAACTTACCCACAAAAAGTCATATTCATTGTGAAGCCAAAGCAGACCTTACCCAAGACTACGTGAACTTCAGAAAAAGGCACAGCAAACAAACCCAAAAGTTTGGTAACCTTAAGAATCAAGGTAAAGCCTGAAAACTTCTGTCTTTTCTCTCCACAAGCCACTTGAGAGAAAATATATTCCAAGACTCAGCTCCAAAATGCTTACAGTGAATAGCACTTTTGAAGAACCTAAACCAATGCAATTAAGTACATGAAGGCACCAGGTCAGTCTACAGGCCAAAACACTCCAAAGCTGCTTGGGAGGACTTCCAACAAGGTTCAGAGCACGGACCTGCCTTGAACATACACAAGTCTCCTCAGGTGGCTTCCTTCCAGGAAACAGGCATCTTCTAGAGTGTGTTAGCCTCCTCTGGAGATGGGTGAATTCCCAGGTAGCAGCCCTAGATTTCTCCAAGGTAGCTACCCAAGGAGTTCTGTCAAAGTTAGAGGCAGTTCTGTTCCCATTAGTTTCCCAGGACCTCTCGCAGGCATCTCCAGGAGTGCTTTTGTTTCTTCTGGACACAAGTGTATTCCCAGGTAGCAGCCCCAGACTCTTCCAAGGTAAGTACTCAAACGCCGTTGTGTATGTTGGGGGAAGATTGAGGCCTGGTAGCTCTTTGGGAATTTTCCCTATGACCAAGAAACTTATTATTTTACCTGTTCTTTCTCAATGCTTTCCTTACACAGGCTTCAGGGATAGGAAAGAGGTAATAATGAAGATACCACACTCTGATTCTGGATGCTTAGAATAAGGAGCTCCAGAAATTCCCAAAGCATTGAATCACATAACACAATCCACTGGATAACATCAAAGCTTCTTTCAAGACTTTAAACAAACAAACAAACAAATAATCTGTCACTTCTCACATGTGGTATGTATGTACGCCATACAACTACTTAGGAGAAGCCTTTTCCTTAAATCTGTACAATATCCCTACAAAGGCGTGGAAAGGAAGAATCAGCCAGCATACAGGAAAAACATAGAATTTTTACTGATCTGACAAAATTAATTGTCTCATGACTTGATTTCCCTTAAGATACTTATGAACCTCAATTACTTTATACACTGATTACTAAAACTCAGTCAGCCCTAACTTTTTTGTAATTCTTCATGTATCTAAACTTAAGGGAAAAATGTTTTGCTGTTGTTTAAGTAGAACACTACATATGTTATGCAGTATTTTAAACTGTAATCACAGAATCATGGAATGTCAGGGGCTGGAAAGGACCTCGAAAGATCATCTAGTCCAAGCCCCCAGCCAAAGCAGGACCACCTGGAGTAGGTCACACAGGAACACGTCCAGGTGGGTTTTGAATGTCTCATTAATCTGACTTGACTTCTGAATTGTAATGCAATCAGATTCACTCCTTGGCAGTTATTTTAATATGTTTAACAACGACGTCATGCAAGATGACGGTATTGGGGGAGAATAGTAAGGGGGCATTTGTTTTAATTAAACAGTTAAAGCTGCTGAATCACTTTTCTGGATTTATTCTGCTCATCAAAGATACCTTCCTGAAACTGGTAGCTGCTGAATTAGCACCTGACCTCACACAATGGCCTTTTCCTTGATCAGCTTCAAAGACCTTTCAACACCAACAAGCCAAGAAAGTTAACAATGGAACAGACTTATGAAAACTGCTGTCCAGATCAAGTTTAAATTCCAACACTCATCAGAAAACACTCACATCAAACTCAAAAAACCCACTTTGGATTCCAGTAATAGTTTATAAAAAGCAATTTTAAATTCTGCTTGTAGAGCTTGATGAATTGTTAGTATCAATAAATTACCATCTGTGCAGACTTCTGTTGAAACAAAAACTTGGGGTGGGGGATGGGGACAGGACCTTCCTCCACGGTGATGCTCCATGTCAAAGTAAGGTACTCTGAATGACTAAGTCTTCACATGAACAAGATCAAGACTTGCTTCATCAAGATCAAGACACTGCTCTATCTCCAACTGGTTTATAAAAACCCAAAGCATTTTGGAAATAAGCTTAAAAGACCATCCTTAAAGCCTATGACAAAGGACACACTAAAGCAGCATTTTCAATCCCAGCTCATTCACTTTCAGATGAAAAGTTCCTCTCAAGAATTCTGATCCTTGACTGCAACAGTCTTACACCAGGCCATGATCAATCCACTGAGATAACACTCTGTTGAGACCAAAGAGTAGAGTTCCCACATTAGGATGGGGTGAAGAGTCAGTCACTAAAAATCCAAGATCAAAATCACAAAGGCTTTGTATAGGTGCAACAGGATACATAACTACAGCTGTGTGGGCCAGCAGCAAGCTACCAGGATGATCATGCATTTGTGTCAATATTTTCCCATTAGCCTGGGTCCTGCCAAGAGCCCACAGACAGGGGAGAGGGAGACAAATGCAAACCTTTACAGAAACTGTGCACAAACTAACCATGTCCTCTGTCTGTTGTCTAAGAAGAATAAAAGGTACATCTGAGAAAGGATACATGCATTTTGGGAACAAGGATGAACAGTCCGAATCTTAACTAGAATAAATATCATATCAGTAGTTCTGTTCTTTTTTTCACTACATAAAGAGGCATTAGTTACGTCAAACCTTACCTAAGAAGTGGTAAGCTTCGACACTCCTTCTGTTCTTGCAATTTTTTATAAAACATCCACCATCATGAAGGCCGTATTAGGCCAAGTAGAATGCCACATTAATTCTGACCCCATATAAGGACAGCTTCCCCTTTTTTTTGCTCAGAGGTGTAAAGATCACAATCACAGAACGGATACATGCAGAAACATAGCAGGAGTAGTCTGCAGAGATTACAAAGTCTCAATTTAATTTCTTCTTAGAGTTGAACAGAGAAATTTTACCAGAAGGCCACACAGTAGTCTTTGCTGATGCAAGTAGGCCATGTCATCATCTCACACTATACTGATACAACCTTGCATCAATAAAATATTACAGCATGATTATGACAGTCATCACACCCAATGCTCTAAGTGACAAATTGAATTTATGAAGATTAGAGAATACTATTGGTGAATGACAATGGACATAATCTTTCGATAATTCAGCACGAGCCAGATCCACAGCTCATTCACAAAATTCAAGATGCTGTGTGAGATAAAGCATGGTGTAAGTCCAGGTTAAAAATAATAAGAAGAAAACACCAGGGAATTGACAAAGTTGTCCTACAAAAGGACAAGACAAATGAATTAAGGAGGATGGTATTTTTGTCAGTCTATTTGAGATGGGGGAAAACCAGGCATTTTATGGGCATTTATCTACAGACGGTACAAACAAAGCAAGGCTTTGCTACAGACAGCTTTGGCAATGCCTTCATTATGATCAACGAGGTCCAAAACAAACTCAGAACTTCCACTTACAGGATGAATTGTCTGTATTACAACACCTAGATGTCCTTCCTCTGACCTGCCTCATGCTTCAGATGGCTTGGACAACTGCCTCAATGTACCTTAACCAAAGGCTAAAACTGGCCTCAGCAAGACAAGGAGGCTGAAATTAGGACAATATTATATTTTCCTTCAAGGGAACAGATAGGACTATGGATGCAAAAATGCAAACAAGGTATGGAGGATTTATATACATGACTTGGAACAAAGAAGGGAAGCTGCAGGTAAGCAAAGAAAGCAACAACTGAGGCAAAGCTGATACTCCTTTGCTGCACTGGACTGTTTCAATCAACCACACACAAAATACAGAAAGTGATCTGAGAAGCAGCAGCAACACGTACACATTCCAGAAAACAACTCATCAACAGAATACAGAAGCCTACAGGATTCTCAGCTCAGCTCAGGGGAGACCATCCAAAAAAACCCAAAAAAGCCAAATCACAAACCCAACACTAAGGCAGGGCATTGCCACTACATTATCTTCAATGTTTTACATGTGCTAAACCAAGAAGAAACAGCTACACTAACAGAGCAGCTGAGTAGTATTTTCACTTTCAGATAAATCAGTAAAACCAAGCTTCTTTCATTCAGATATTTTTCAGTTAATCAGGACTCCATCTCTCCCAACTGAGGAAGATCTCAAAGGGCCATGCCTCCTGGGAAGCACCTGTAACTCGATCTTTAATGGCTTTGGATCGTATTTTGTTTCATCAGCCTGACTATTGTCTGACTTCCAGGACTGTATGCTGTTTCCTCAACATTTTTTATATTATGTGATATTTGTAACACTGGGGTTTGTCCAGTTTCACAACGCTATCTTTAGAAATGCACACTAATTAAAAGAAAAAAAAGAAAGGAAGTGCTTAAAGCTAGACATATATATGCCATAGCTGCAAGCCAGGCCATACATTTTCACTGATTAAACAGTAGCAGAGCAACATCTCTTTCCAGGAAGACTGAAGTTTAACAAGCTTTGACAGCTTAACAAGGCCCACAGAATGTAAAAATAAAAACAAGGAAGCCACCACATACATGTAGGAGTACCACAATAGACCTAAAACCAGCGAGTCACAAGCATTCAGGCACAGAAGCCTGATGAAGCTAACACCAGAGGGAAAAAGCACTTATACTTTTTGCAACTGAAAAGTTAGTACCTCTGGTGTGGAACCAAAGCAAATTCCCTACACGTTTACTTAAGTATCTTAGAAGCAGGCCTCAGTGAAACAGCCAGCGTTGCGAGCAAAGTTCTTTGCTTGTGAAGTTAATTCTCCTGCAGAGGCATAAGAGCCAGGCCTAAGATAATTGGGTACAGCTTTCACAGTAGTAAAATCAGGCTATTTAATACACATTTCAATCAACCATTACAGAATTCCCACATTCAGGAGCTGTCACCTAAATGTATCCTTAAGCACAGTTTTTGCAGCAGTGGTTTCAACAGCAGCCAAAACTTAATCAAAGGTTAGTCCCATCTGCTATCAAACCAAGCTCTTTTTCTCATGCACTATGAAAACATCTTAATTTTTATTGAATACGCTGTCAGTGATGTTGGAAGCTTATCTTCATGGCTCCTTCTACTGGCCATAACAAAAGCATGAACTTCCAACAGTATGAATACCTATGCCTTGATCTGTGGTGTAAAGCACACTCGTTCTTTCCCCTAGCCAACAAACTTGGCAAGGCTGTAGGACAGATTGCCAATAGAACCCTCTTCAGGAGGGGAAAGGAAAGACAGTTATCCACCTGATGAGTCCATCACATTTTCCCCTGCTGGTCCAAAAGAGAACGCAAGAGTACTGTAGCTACTAAACAGCAGTTCCGACGGTCTCTTTACCTTGCTTGGGCGGGACTAATGAGGGACGACAGAGGACTGTTGGTTGGGTTAGTCCTACCCAAGCAAGGTAACAGGATATGTAGAATGTGGCAATTACTATGAAAAGCACCAACACTGGACTCAGTTATGGTGCCCTCAATATTCTGCAAGTTTCATGAACTAGAAATACAAAGCTAAAAACCAGTTGCTGTGGACAAAACATTATGACTCTAAAAACGTCACTGATGCAGTAGAAGAGCATCTCTGAAGCAACAGCTGCTTCTCGGCAGTCTCACAAAAGACCTGATGTACCCGTGAGATGTATCAGTGCAGCCTGACCCCAAACACCTCTTCTTAGAAGTTAGCTCACTACTTCTCCACAACTTGCTTGCCCCCCTCAACTTGCCAGATCCTTTTTTTTTCTTAGATAAAATATTTTCGCAATAGTTAGCATCTCCTACTCTTCATCCAACTCCAAATAGATCGATGTGTCTAAACAATTAGAAGCGTGAAACAAGACTACTGGATAACCTAAGGAGATCTGTTGGAAAGATGATCAGGAGATTTCCTACATGGAACACACAAAAACATTGGGATACGCTCCAGCCTTCAAATACAGAAATATACTTTCTTCCTCCTCTCTGTTTCCTTCCTCCTGAAGTAAGATGATAACACAACCAAAACACGAGTTAGAACTTAAAGATAGTGTTCTTGCTGATTCTTTGAATGTTACAGGGCCACAGGTAAGTAAAACCTATTTGAGAGGGAAAAAAGCAAACATCCAGAAACGCAAAGGTGAAACATGAGAAAGCAGAAAAAGCACGAGTAGCAGGACACTAAGGGAAAAAAGCCAGAAAACAACCCAAACAATCTAACACATTATTTACAAACAAATATAAAGAAGCCAAATGTGCTAAAACAGATCTTGAAACAAATTTCTTTCACTGTCAAAGACATCACAAATCACTAGCTGTAGTACATTGGAAAGACAATCTTTCACACATCCTGATGATTACTAAGGAATTGTCAGAATTTACCAACTGGTAAAGGCTACACAGCATGCCATATAAGACAGTAGTAAGTAGCCCGTTGATCTCTAACTGCATTTTACTAGAATTAAGACATCACAATGAAGATTCTGACAGATATCAGACAACTTTAGTACATAATCTTCAAAATACTTAACAGTCTCACTACTATGAACATCATTCTCATAACTGAATTTAGCAGCATGCTTTATAATGTGTATAGTCATGATTCATCAAAGTTATTCCACAATTTCACTGCAGTCTGATAGAGGTATGATGCTCCAACATTTCTGCGAAGATTTCATAGGACATTTAGAATGGAATCTATTCCAAGGCTGAAAATACAAGCTCCAATAAGTTAACAGATTTTTTTCCAACAAAGACTCCTGAGACTTCTACATGACTATGGAGCTCAACCAACAGGCAAACCGACTATAGGCATCAGCTTCCTGTTTCTTGCAAGCTAGAATAAACCAGTCAATATCTCAAGAACTTACCTTCAGACTTCAACTTCGTAAGAACAAAAATCAGGTAGTTGTTGAAATCTGGATACTGATTGAGTTGTTCTAGTTTCTGAAAAAAAACTGTTAAGGAAAGTCAAATCTTCACATACAGCATTTACAGCTTTCTGGATATAAAGATTATTAAATGAGTTATGTACTGCTGCATCACCTCAACCAGCTGTGACTAAGCTCACAGTATACAGAGTATGAACAATCTAAAAACAGTTTCTGTAATTTTGTTACTGAAGCAATACCTTTTAGTTGTGGGTAAATCTGAAAAAAAAAAAAATCCAGTGACAGACACAGAATTCAATAGATTCTTAAAAATATTTGTAAAGACACTAAAAAAGCTTCCTCTGTACAGTTTTGGATTTCAATATTTACACTTAGAAGCCTGCAAAACCCAAGGAAACCACTGAGACACAATCCCATAATACATGGGGTTTTTCCCTCCACAATAAATAAAAGCATTTCAGCATTAAAACACAACAGCTATAATTTTGATAAGCTACTCATTTTAATATTAGACATATACTTCTTTATGATGCTAAAGTCACAGCCTGAGCTTTCAGCAGTGAGAGCCTTTTAATTGTAAATGCAGACTGTCGTACCAAGAAGTTCATGTCTATCCACAGTCTCATTAAAAAAAAAAACCAAAACCCAACCAAAACCCAAAATGACAAAATGCTCCTTAACTGCGGGAAGAATGATCACGTTTCTGAACAGCTGTGAAGGTATGTAGTTATTTCCTAGAATTTGTCATTAATTCTGCCTCAAATTTCCCAGTATTCTGTCACTGCTTGGCTAGAGCAGTGATCTGGCATTCTCCTCCTACCTTGTTCTCACACCTTGGTACTAACAGTTATTCTGCTCAACAATAATATTTTAAGTCAGTGCAGTGTCACCCCTAAGTTACTAAACCTACTAGATATTATCAGTACAGCAAACAATCAAGACATTTAAAAAAAATTATTTTTGGAAGAAGTAAGATTATTTGCTCCATAGGCACTTACTTTACTTGCTGTTTAGCTAAATCTCTATACAGTTAAAGCAGCTAAAACCTTAGCCAAATACATATATGCTAGGACTTGATGACCCAGTAAATCCCTTCCAGTTCTAAAGGATCCATTTCCTTCCAACAACCAACAAACAGTGTCTCAATCACAAGCTTAAGAAGCTTCATTTTTAGACATTTAGGCTGTTTGCATCAAGTCATAACTTTATCAGAGAAGGCTGCCCTCTTTCCACTTAGTAATAGAGTAAAGCACACTTATCACAGCCACAGCTCCTTTGCTGTGAACCACACAGGAGATTAAATGTAAACAAGAGGATGGCCAGGGCAAGAGAAAATAATATAGAACACCCTACATGGCCCCTAGAAATGAAAAAACACACACGCAAAGACTGTTGTCAAAGGTGGCAAGCTAAAGAGCTCTTTCATAAACAGCCAAGAAGTCGGGTAGCACGTTTTGTAAATTTTTTTCTCCTTCTCCAAGCTTCAGAAACACAATCACCAAACAGCCAGTTGAACATTACTAACAACTGTGAATTTCAATGGCTCACGTAGGAAGTAGCAGCAGAAGTGAGGAGAAAGAACTGAAAGAGCAGTACTTAATAGAAACTTAATGACAGAATGCTCAATTCACATAGGCATCAAAGAACAGCTTATAGGCCACATTTTCTTAATAACTACTTCATCCACTTCAACCTCATCTGAAAAATATCAGAAGCCTCATCAATTCATAACACAGGGTTTTGGCTAACCTATACTCCTTACTTTTTTGCTTTGAGTTCTAAGCACCCAAAATGTGCCAAAAAAGCATCATAAAGAGTAGTATGACAGAATCAATACACTGATAATCTTACAAAAATTCTGGACTGAGAGTACTTTAAATTTGAAACCATTAATCACCACCCTGCTTAGACATACTACTGCGTAGCATTCTACAATACAACAGCCACCACATTTTTTTTGTGGAAACAGTCTCAAAGGACACACACTTTTTTTTTTTTTAATTTATTTTTTAAAAATTATAGGACATGACCTGTCAAGTTGTGTTAAAACATTTTCCCAAACTGATGTATAGTACAATGGTAAAAACATGCTGCTTCTCTAACTTTTACAGGCCAACATGAGGACATCCTTGAAAGCACTGGTATATCAGCACAGCAGGGAGTTACCACCACCATTTAAAAAGAATTTCAAACATCAGTTAACAGCACTTTTGTCCAGTTAATTTCCACTCATCTTCAAGACAGACAGCATCACCTATATTGCCCATCCCACACATACGCTGCTATTTTTCAATGAACAAGCAAGATGCTGTAATAAAGAATAAGGCCGATTTGTAATGAAGTATGCATATGTGTATATCCATTGCTGACTAACTAAGTAGTCTTTAGAGATAATAAGGAAGCAAAGTTAGCCAAATGAAGGACATCACATGGAATCCTCCAACTTGACTCAAGGAACACAAAGGACTGAGCAGGACAGAAAAGGAGGGAAGCTAGCAAGAGCTGGTTTTGTGAACTGGAAAAGACCCAGGATGGTACAGGGCATGCGCCACAGGACAAGTTCAAGAGTTTAATCATGAGAAAGACTCAGATCTTCATCCCCAACGACCACCAAGGACCACCAATGGAGGCATAACTTGGGCAGACTGAGGCGGGACTATGGCAGGAAATTATGTTCATGAATTCCTGGAAATGATTAGAATAATCCAACCTTTTCTTAGAAATGTTATAAATACGTTAAAAGCTGTAAATATAAGCCAAGAATCCCAACGCTTGCGTGCGCACGTATGGAAAAAGTTATCCCCTGTGCTGCCCGGTGCCGCAATAAAGAATATCTGCCTAATAACACGTAGTTGTTATTGAGTTTTCTCTGATTCAATGCTATTAAGTTATTTGAAGCAGAGCTTTAAAACATAATTTTACATTAAAGCTACACCATAAACACTGTTACTATAAACACTATTTTAAATACTAAAGAGCACCAGTTTAACTTTGGGGCATTATCAAAACACAGACACTTCTGTTTAGGATTTTTCAAAGGAAGCAATAGCATCTTAAAAATCTGAAACATAGCTGCAAGAACAAGATGATCAAGACGAAAACTACCTTCATCTTTCAGATAAGAGCAGAAGCCTTCCTAAGCTTGATCGCATCTGTTATGAAAGCCTAGAAGTGGAGCAAATTTGGCTTCAAGCTAAAAACTCCTAAAATAACATAAAAACATATATATACATACATGTTCTTACCTACTTAAATAAATTCTGCTGCTTTCTATGAAGACCTTCAAGCAAATGCCTTAAATAAAAAGGGATCAAGACCATAAACTCATATCCTTCACAGGATTTCGGGACTTCCAGATCTTTTAAAGCACTTAATAGGCTAGCTCAAAGACCTGGAGACAATAGATGAGCACTTTATTTTTCAAGACCTATGCTTCTATTAGTCTTAATTTAAAATTTTAATCTCAATCTTTGTTCCTTAAACCCTTGCTATTTCACCACTTCTAAAATCAAGAAAGAATTAGGGGGGTAGAAAACCCCAACAATCCACCACACTAACACCAAATGCACTGCAAAGCAGCACAAAAAGCTACATACGGTAGACTTCCCCCTTCACGCATATTTTAACGAGTGTAGCGAGCGGTATTTCAGGCTCAGGCTTCTAGGCAAGCAGAAACATCCTCACAACGTAGCAAAATGCGCAGTGCCAGAGCCAGCGGGCCAACGAGGGCGTGCAGGCAGCGGCTCCGCCAGGGGCACTCCCCCCGCCAGCTACGGCTTTCGCCTCGAATCCCAGTGCTGGATTACCTCAGGAGGCCCCTGCTCGCCCCCGCTTTGCCGCAGAGACGACGGGCACTCCGCGCCGCGCCGCCCGCTCGGTCCGGCGGCCCGCGGGCACTCCCGGCCGCCTCAGCGGAGATCCGCCAGGACGAGGGCCGCGCTCCCCCCCCTCCGCGGCTGGAGGCTGGGCGCTGGCCCAGCGTGAGGGAACCCGGGGAAGCGTCAGATACCGGCGGAGCCGCGCCAGAGCCTGGCCTTTAAAAAGAAAAAAAAAAAAAAAAAAACCCAACCCCAAAACCAACCCGGCCCTTGGCTCCAGACTCGCAACAGGTGCCCGGCCCCCCCCACTCCCCGGGGGAGGGCGGCCCCGCGGCCCGCAGGCCGCCGCGGCGGTTCAAACGCCGCGCCACGGCCGCCCGCTCGGGCGGAGGCTCGGCCCACCGCGCTGCGGCGGCTTCCCGGGCAGGCCCAGCCGCCGCCGCCGCCTGCCGCAGCGCCGGCCTGCTGCCGCACAGGCCGCGCTCCACCCGCCCGCCCGCCCCGGCCTCCCCAGCGCCCGCCCGGGCCGCCGCGGCCCCGCTCCGCCAGCGCGATGCAGGCCTCGGCCAAGGATACTTGTTGCACGGCTCTCTGTGTGGTGGTATCCGGGGACTGCGACTCCTTGAGCAGCTGCAGAATCTGCTGGAGCCCCTGCTCGTCGGGCTTCCACTCATACTCCATCTTGCCTCGCTGGAAAACACCAGACAACAGGCGCCCGCGGTTAGCGGCGCGGCAGGGCCGAGGCGGGGGGAGGCGGGAGGGCGGAAAGGAAGGCAGGCAAGCCGGAGGGAGGAAGGGAGGGGGCACCGCGGCGCCCGGCCCGCTTGGCTCTCGCCCCCGCGGCGCGCACCCCGCCAACCGCCCGGCCCCGCCGGACGGAGGGACAACACCAACCTTCTCCCGCCGCCGCCCGCTGTGCTGTGCGCCGAGCTGACTGACTCACGGCGGATTCGTAATCTGGCCCGAAGAGCCCCCTCTCGCGTCCTCTTGGGTCCTAGCGTCGGGCACGCCTCGGCACGTCTCCGCCCGCCCGGGCCGCCTCGGGCCCGCCAGCGCCGCCGTCAGCCTTCCCCCGCTGTGTCCCACACCGCCGGGAGCCTGGGGGCGACAAAACCCGTGCCCCTCAGTCACGGCCGGCGGGAAACGGGCGCCTCCGCCGCAGCCACCCCCGCGAGAAGAAAGAGAAACCTCCGGTAGCCGCGGCAGGCGAGGGGCGAAGCGGCGCACCAGCCCCGGCCCGGCCCCCCGGGACAGCTGCGGCCGCGCACCCGCAGCGCCTGGCAGCGAGCGGGGAGGCTGCCGCCCACGAAGGAGAAGCGGGGCTGTGAAAGCAGACCCAGGAGCCAGGAACGTGGAACCTGCGTTGCCGTCTGCTGTACTTCTACGTGATTTGGTTGAGTGCTGAGCAGAGGTTCCCAGTTCCACGTGTGAGGAGAGAATAAGACCAACTACGCAAGAATCAGGGGGCCGGGGGAAGAAACTCAAAAGAAGCTGCTTCGAACACCTAGTGTATCTTACCCTTAGCATTAAAATATATCAGGGGGAGATCGCAGGTCAAAATTAGCAATTTTGATACATATGTATATATATAAAACATGCATTACAGACATATTTTTATATATAGCTATTTTTAATGTTATACATATTAAATGGGCTAATGGGCAAAATAAGAACATATTTTGCTGAAAACTGGTCTAAAATATCAAAAACAGTAATTCCTTGGCTTTTTACAATCCTACTTTTAGTCACTGTTCTTAAGCACCTTGCTTCGCGACATGAAAACTAGTTTCACTTTCTCCTGCAGTGCAGAACTCGGACAGTCTGCCACACATCAAAGCCTTAACAGCTGTTCAGTGGCATTGAGGACGGGGAACATTAGTGATTCCCAGTGGTGTGTCGCAGGTAATTTGCTGTGTGGCTTTTCGTCTCACCACCCCAATACTGACAGTCAGCTGTCCAGTCTCAGGTGCTAAGAAGTGCCCTGAGCCAACTTCCCTTCTATTACTATGAGCCACTATTCTTGAAGGAGGCAAAATTAGTACTGCACAGTCTCCAGCAAAACAGCAGAAGAAACCATCATAGGCAAAAAGACAGGCAGTGTACATATAATACCTACATATCTGGATAATGAGGACAGTGACAGAGGGTACTTGATGAATCAGGAAAGCATGCACACTGGAAGAAGCAGGAAATGGCTAAATAGCAGAGAAGTATGCAGTACAGCACACAAGAAAACAAAACTAATGCAGAGAACAAAAACATCTTAAAAAAAAAGGCAAGAAATGGGACATGTTTCTTAAGCACTTCTATTTAAGCAATTGCCGTAGTTATCATAGGATTATTTGGGAGACAGACTACTGAAGCAGCGCACCTCTTGAGAGCTTATCACACTGAAACATACTAGACTGAGTTAGTAAAGTAGATGTGTGAAGGCAACGCACCAGATACTAGGAAAGGATGGGCACAAGGTTTATACAAGATTTTTGTGATCACAGTGAATCTCCACTGGTTTCCCTTCAGTACAGGTCAAGTGTCAAAACAAAGGATGTGTACCCAGGCCATTAAAACCAATGTTCATGGCTCATACCATGTGGGCAGGAGAGCCCTCCATAGTGAAGCTTGCACAGCTGGAGCGGACAAAAGCTGAGATCCAACAAATCAAGGAAGAGCTAACTTGGACCTCGTTGCCCCAGCTGCTGCCTTACCAGGAACGCTGTAGAAACTTGATTATCTTTGAGACTTCTGGCCCACTGTCAAGTTTGTTTGAAATTGATTACAGCTTCAGAAGTTACTATTCAGAATTATGACACAAGGACTACATTTGTCTAATTTTATCAGGAAACCAAGTGCACTAGACAAAAATAATATTAAATATGGAAAACAAGGGAATAGACCAGAAAGGGAGGTTGAGAGACAGAACAGGAAAAAGCAGGAAGAGAAGCCATGGATCCAGAACTAAGAAAAATATAGGTTTCCTCTCCGTGAATGTGACCAGAATTAAATCCTGGTAAGATCTTTCCGCAGTGAAAGGAGAGAAAAAGGTCTACAAATCGGGAATGGGAGCCTTTCCAGTTAGTGGGGACATCCAAATGCTTTGGACAATCATCTTCCAAGATAGGTCCTTGAACGTCCTTAGATTCCATATAGGAACAAGTCAGCATATGTAGAAACCAAAGCAGATACCTCACCCTCCTGGATACCTTCCCTTCTTGATCATTACCTTTAAATTATTCTTACCTATTTCTAATACTTTAAATTCTGTAACGAAGCAGGAGAGGGGAAAATAATTTAACTGAGTCGAGGAAAAAACCTTCAGATTGCAAGCAAAGAATGTTTTAGAAAAAATGAGAAAATAGTTTCTTTCTGTATCCTTTGCCTCTTTGTTTTCTACCACCTGCTTCCCTCAAGCAAGAATCTTCTTGTGTGGAAAGAAATTCAGAATCAACGTTAAACGAAGTACCAGGCAGAGGCATCAAAGCTACCATTCAAATGTAAGATGGCCTGGTTCATCCCACTCAGTCAGTGGAACACACCAGAAATAAATTTGAAACACTTCACCTATATATGTTCACTGAAGAGTCTTGCACAAATGCTGAGCCTAATCTTTGATTTCTCTATTATCCAAGCTCCAGAAGTCATGCACTAGCCAGAATCCACTGGTATCACCACAATGTGCAATATTAAAAAAAAAAAATCAAAAAACCCCACAAAACACTAATCTAAATCTTCATTTCTCTCTCTGCAAACCTTGCCATGTTTTACACAAGCAACAAAAAGCCCAGAAGTAGTTTTTTTATCTTCAGTTTTGGTGCCAATACTCTCTTCCCTTTCTCTCTCAGAATGACCCATTATATCAAATGACACATATGTGGCATTTGTCATACAAGGAAACAAAAGGAATGGCTACAATATGTAGCACTACTAAGTCATTCAAAAATGCAGTAGCTAGAGTAGTACGCACAAGGCAGGCTTCAATTCTTGCTTCTTCCTAGGGGATGAACCCAAACTTTTTTCTGGAAAGTGTCCTTACCATCACATTAGTGTACTTGGTGCTAGGTCTTTCAGTCTCTCCTGTTGCTTTCCACTATGTTATAAACAGATTTTAACAGGAACTTGGATTAGGAAACGTTGTCTGATCAGCAACCTGTATAACTGACAGTTAATACTTAAGAGTACTGAAAAGTTCAGTGCACTGAAAAGAGAAATAGGACACTGGTGCAAATCCCTCCCGATAACCAGACAGAAAAAGAGATCTGCACAGTACTAGGAAGATGTCCCGTCCCTGTCTCCAAGCTGTACCTTTGGGAAGTACAACTTGCTGCTAGTAGTTTTGAAACTAGTTTCAAACAATTATGCTCTAATCGAAATTAATTCTCAAATTTGTCCTAATTTCAGAATTATTAGACAGTGGCAGCCACTTTACTGTTCATAAATTTTTTCCATCTTTAGTTTTACTACATTGGTAGTATTGGATTTTTATTTTTATTTTCTTTTAGAGAGAATTCTAATGAGCTACCTCCTTGTCACAAAATTCAGGCACTGCTGCCTGTAGAATCAGTATTTAATAATGGGAATCCATCATTAAATCCGTTGCTAAAATCCAGGCTTCCAAGCTTCCATGCAGACTGCTTATAGTGTCTCTCCATACCTCTGTATATAGAAAGTTTGTACACACAGAGGAAATAACCAATATTCCGTAACAGCTTTCTGTGTAAACCCTCTTATTTCAGGCTAAGATGTGGATTAAGCTAAGCAGAAAAAAAGCTCTCATAACACAGAATAAATGTGTCTATGGGAAGCAGCTCATGCACAATAGCCACTGCTATATTATTTTGCAATGTCTTCTGCGTGTAGAAATGCCCTAAGCTTTCACTTAAAAAAATACTGGTAGTTCTTACATCCAGCGTATCAAAGGAGAATCCATTCTAAAACATTTAGTGCAGTCTTCCTGAGTTCAGCCATATGACACGATTATTATTTATTACACAAACATTTATTCGTATAGTCTTTAGAAGAAGATAGTTTGACCCTGTGAAGCACCAGAAAGGTTACTGAGGAGACAGATGGAAAGCCAGTCTGAAAGGATTTTCTGTCCATGACTGAAATGACTAAGAAATTAATTTTCTACTTTTCTAGAGCTGTTATTATGATAGAAGGATTGTCTTGAACAGAAGTTTGAGGAAACTTTAGAAAAATATTTTTAAAACAGGATCTCATTATTACATTGTATCTGTGGAGAGTCATATAAAAACATTAGCCACAAGAGGCTGTAAGCTTACAATTTTCTGGCTAATGCAACAGTAACGAATTTCACCGTGGCAAGTGCAATTCTGTTGAACATCAGACTTCACGGTAAGATTTGCACAAATGGTATTAAGTTACCCTATGCAGGAGTGGAATCTCTTTCTGGTAACTAAGGATACAAACCCAATTTTTTAAAGAGTTCTTTGATGTCAGAGAATGACAAAAGGCTGACTAAGACAGTACCAACAGGAAATCGACCTAACAGAAGGTAAGACATATCCAACATGATCCAACACAAGCTTTAGACTAAAGTTAAAACTTTTGTGGAATGTACCAAACTAAGAATTTGCTTCATTTGTTGGGTTAAGATTATTTTTAAAAAGGACTTTTCTTCTTCTATCTGTAAGGAGCAATTTGATAGCCACATTCCAAGCAGCAAACGTATGGGCTTTCAGACAATGTATAATTCCAGATTTGGCTAGTTAATTGACCTTCATTTCCTACTGTCATTCATTCCCTATGGGTGGTAGGTCTAGGAGTAGAATAAGAAGCTAAAGAAACTAAGAGAAATTATATTAGCTTCCTATCCTCCTGAGACAATTCTAGCTATAATTATGTTGGTATCATACTAGAAATTGTGTATGTGTACAATCGATCCCATAGCACAATACCTCGCAATGAAGCTGAACTTAAATTTCCTGGAACAATGGACATTTCAATATTGGAGGCAAATAAATCTGTGATTTGCTCTCCATGGAACATCAGCTTGATGACGGACATTTTCCAAGAGAACCTACAGTTATAATAAAGTACCTGCTCAGGATATCTGCCACACTGTGAGAAATCTGCCTGTGAGAAAGGGAGAGCTGTTCTGGCTCATCATTGATGTGGCAGCACTGTCCACAATTTCATGGTTTCTTTTCCCAAAGGTGAAGAATAGTATTTCTTTTCGCAGATAATGTCTATAAAAGCCTGAACTGTGGAATTCCATTGAGCAGATGAAATATTACACACAATAACCTGACAGCCTGTAATTCCACTCTTCTGACAGAAGTATGTTCTTTCTTTATTTAATACATACCTCTGCTCCTCGTGCATCCAACAAGCACAGAGGAAAGAGTACAGCCATATAATTTCCACACACACAAAGGTGCAAACCCACCACACCATTACAGATAAAATGGATGACAGGCCACAGCATGCACTAACATTTGATGTTTTGTAGAACAATTAATTAAGACTTGATGCAAAATAGGTTTACAAACATCAACACAGCACAGGCTTATGTACAAGTCAGAACTGAAAACCAAGTCTATTGCTGTTGTTGAGTTCAATTAGATACTTGACATAGTCAGCTGCAGAGACAAAAACCTCTTAAGCTTTTACCAATTTGGAAATGATCAGGAGTGCTTTGAATTCTACTCTGATAGGATGAAACACGGTTCTTATAATTAATTAGAAGTCCAGCTGACTGAACAAGTGGCAGACATAGTGCAAAACTGCAAAGATCTCTGGATTTAAAATGCCTTTGATCAACTAATCTTCTGGACAATGGTTAGTTTGGATGCATCATCTCTTCAAACTTGCTGTTACTTCATTTCCACAGCTAGAGATAGCAAGTGGAAAGATACTGTGTTGCTAATGATTTGCCCCCACTGTACTCACGCATGCTTGATATCACAGTGGCAGTACATGTTCTTAATGCTGACAGTCATAAAACAATATGAAACTGAATGGAGGGCTGCTTGAGAAAATCATCATCTCCTGAATTTGTGACAGAAGATGTCAGATCTATCAGCTGAAGTCTAAAATAGTAAAACACACTCCCCTTTTTTTTTTCCTCCTTCTTTCTCCAAATTCTAGAGTACTTCACTCAGCTCTCCTACATAAAGCATATGAACCTCTGTAATTGCCTAACATGAGAGGGATTGTTGAAGGCATGGAAAATAAAGATTATGGACTGGGAGGCGAGAGTGGAATGCTCCGCCCTGGGTAACAAGCCCCACTCATTACTGTAACAGGCTAAATCTATTCTGAGGGGGTAAGTGGGTATGCAAAGGCAGGAGTCACTCTTGAGGGTCTAGTCTTATTTAAATCTCTGCCGTCAAAATTAATTTCTGTAATTCACCGTGTACTTTTTGCCAGCTCAAAAATCTTCCAAGTAAGACTAGTGTCAGGTGCATATTCAATTCCCTATTTAAGTATATAGCAAGCCTTCTTTCTCTTAACTGTAGGAGGCAAAGCAGCTGGTTTCTGTTGCAGGATTTTGGTTGAAATTAAGTTTCTGTAACTGCTGACTAAGGCTGCCCCGAGAGAGATAAAACCAAAATGATCCATAGCTTTTGAACCTGTTCCTCATTAATAGATAAGAACTTTTGAAAATACCTGAGAAAAGTAGCAGATATAATTTAAAAATTAAGTTATGGCTGAAAAAAGCCACATCCATGCATGAGAAAGATGTAAGACTGTGAAAAAAGAGATGCGGTCCCTGAAATTCTAGCATTTACGTTCTTTCAAGTTATGCGCTTATCCTTGTCAACTAAAAGAGGTTAGTAAAAACAAAGGAACAAACAGATGAGAGATTCCTATCTCCACTTACTGCATGTTTGAAAAGTCGTCCTATCCCCTGAAAACCTTGCAAAGGAAGCATAGAATGAGAGACTCCACAGTGCCTGTTCCTCTAACAATGGCTCAGCCGTGACAGACAGGGCCTTTGTGGGCAGCCTGGTGGCGTAGGCACCAGGTAAACATCTCTCTCTTTCAAAAATATCCAGAGAGGAAGTTATCTCCTGCTCTGACAATAAGGAAGAAGTACACCACAGCAAATGCAAAGGAGAGTACACCTCTTCAGGGGATAGTGCCAAATTTGGGGAAGTTCTTGGCTCTGTAAAGAGTGCACTGCTTCTTTAAAAGTAAGTTATTTACTATTACTAAAACCCCCCCAACCTATGTAAGTGGTGATCTGTTTTTAAGCTAACTTTGAAAAATCTGCAACATGATGAACCAAAATACATCATCAGTTCTTTAACTGTAGTCAATTCATACTTTAATGAACCAACCCATTTTAATGCAAAATATGTATAAATCACTTATATGTCTCCCATAAAACAGTTCACCAGTTTAAATGCTTTTTTGTAGAACACCGTCTTAACAATTATAAATAATAATTACGCTGTAGAAACAGTATATTTTACATTAAAATGTTAAAATTAGGAATCTTATTAAATAAGAAATAACATGTAAAGGTACTGAGGCCCTTTTGCTAGTAGAAAGAAGTACCAAAGACAAACGGTGTATTTATGTGCAAGCACATTTTGATGCATAAATGAGATGAGAATGATCTATCTAGGAAAAGAAAAGTTACAAATGTAAAGCAAAATTAAAACCAAATACACAAAATTAAACTTTCTGGCCTTCTGATTTAAAATTTTAAAATTAGTTATTTTACACTGTTTAAATCAGACCACTGTCTTTTCACAATATGCACCAGCACCAACTGTAAAGAAATGAGTACAAAGGATGTCTCAAAAAACTGAGGAGTCTCCTCCGGTCAAAACTCATCAGGCATTATTAGGAATTCAGTATAGAGGTCAAGGCAAAAATTATATTAGGAGTACTAAGAACTGATTAGTCAGGATTATGTTTTATTTTTACTTCCTGGCAAAATATCTTGCATCCAGGATGCACAGAATTCAGAATCACACACTCACCTATTCTTCTCCCCATTTTCTTCTGAATACTCGTGTGTACTAAAACATCCAAACACAGAATGTGCATTAAGTCATGCAACTGTCAGTGACACTACCACCCTCAGATCTGTCACTGGTGGTAACACTGGTGTTTTGGTGATACTTGCAATAGTGACAGCAATACTGTAGGCTAAACCATCATCACTAGCCATTGTAACATAAGGCTAGTGTATTGTTCCCTGGATGGCTAATGAATTTCCTTACTGCAGTAAGTGGCTTATCTAAGGTCCTTAAGATGCCATTGCCTCAAGGAAGTGACAGTATTTGGGTTTAAGTTAGTGTGACTCCAGTGAGCTGGTAATTGTCCTGCATAGGGACTAACGAGAGTCATATATGTATTGCTAGGGACACAACGAAGAAACCTGACAGAAACTGGAATTCAATCTTTGATCTTGTGAGTCTGAGTAGAATTTGGCCTTTTCTAATCTGTAGTGTCCGTTAAATATTCTGAAATTACATCCTCCTGGAAAAGAGTGAGCACATAGTTACTGATCTGGAATGGACCTCCCTCCAAAAGAGACAAAGCTGTGCATGTGATCATCCGTGAGAGGAATTAACTGCTCCAATCATACACATAAACAAAAGGAATGATGCCCTAACCACCTTAATCAAAGAAGCAAAACTCTTAAGGTAAATAAGCAAATAGAACTTACTTGATCTTACTGAGCCCACTAAGGAATGACTGCAGACATTCCTTGTCTTTTAAGCTTCAGATGAAGAAGAGGGTAATAAAGAATGAAGGGTAAAGGTAGAAGTACAGACATCCCACTGCCACCCCCAAATCGTTCCTACATATACATAAACACTGGAATTTGCGGACACATTAAAAACAATGTTTTTGCCTCCTCTGAATATCAGTATTTTTCTTTGAATATATTCTTGTTTAGTATAAAACCCAGTATGATCCAACTACTTCAGCAGGAATTATGTGAGACAAACATAAAAGAACAGAGAAATACCTTTAGAATTTAAAACAGCATTAAAAACTCCTTTAGAAAATTTCCAGTTTTCATCCGACCAGAACAATAAAACTCACTGGATAATCTGGTAAGGAAAACAGCCTAATCTCAGCAGTCAAGACTATTTCAATTAATAGATGCACATTGAATTTCTAATACAAAAGCACGTTTCAATGGAAGAATGCTTCAACTTTTTTAGTTTAAGCATATTCAGTCATATTCTAAATGCTTTTGGATATGACATCTGAATATGAGCTTTAAGAGAAGCCTTGGACTTTCAATTAAACAAGATATACAAGTTGCTATAGCCTGAAGCCAACAGACATCACAGAAGAAAGCCTATATAGTTGTTCTGCACAGATCTCCATGGCCCTTTCCAGCATTGAGTGTTAAGAGATCACTGTATAATTCCAGGTAGACAGGTGGACTTACACTGTCTGGTTAAAAAGAGGCACAAATACAGGAAGTAATTTAAAAAGTAATGTATAATGGTATAATTCTTACTGTATTCTCTCATTTCTACCCTCATTTTTTGAAAAAGCGTTCTCACAACTGTGTCTGTAAGATCAGCTTTGAAGCAATATTGAACCAGTGTAAAGGAAATTGCAACCAAGTCTGAATGCAGGCAATGCACCTAAGCTAAAGCTTGTGTGCTGAAGTGGCTACATTACTGTTTCTACACAGACATCGTCATGTAGATGAACGATCAGGTAAAATTCCTTGGGCAGTTAATGCCGCCTTAGCCAAAAATTAAAAGGGCTACCAGTCCCCTTAGCAATTATTTTACCTCTAGTTCAAATGCAATATTTTCTGGCAAAAAAAGGAAAATTAGAAACTAAAACTCAAATTCAAAGTACATTACATATTCAGGTTCAAAAAGCCAGCCAGACTTAAGGAATATGAACACGTAACAATGTAATTTGATGAGGAATTTCATTGTCATTCTTACTTGAGTTTTAAGTTTTCAATATTTTAGGCATTTGAATACTTTAATGGTGGTTTGTGAAGGATATCAGAATGGTATTTGAATCAGAGATTAGCTGCCATGATTAGTTGTTAGTCTAGATAGCTACACACGTAAAGTAATTCCCTTAAAACGCTACTAAGAACACAACCGATACAAAACAACTATTTCAAGGTTTTTAAAGGTTTGTTTTTCTTTTTCCCTTGTCCAAAGGTAAAGGAAATTTATTTCGTGGAGAAACTGTAATTTAAAATAACTCAATTTACCTTAAATGCATAGGTCATTTAATAACTTTAAGGCCATTTTAACACATTTTTAATAAAAAGCTGTTGCAAATAGCTTCACCAACTCCACTAAATAAATTTGCTGGCACGCTAGCTATCATCTTTGTCTCAATAGCATAACAACTATATGCAAAAAAGCTATGAAGAGTTGAAACCGCAGTCACAGGTTGTCTATAGACAAGAGAATAAGTAATATTTCAGTCCTATGAGTTCTCATATATTATCATGATGCAGAATCTGGGCTTTTTTTCTGCTAGTGTTTTTATGGTCTTCACCTTGAGGCTCAATTTACTGACCTGCTGCATGCCTTCTTGTGTGCTGCTCTTATAAAAGAATGTATGTAAAAGGCATTACAAGACACTTTCTGCCCTTTCTCGCATTTTATGTGGAAATTCTCCTTCGGTGCAATGCTCACAGATGTCTCAATTCTCTCTCATAGTTCTCATTCTCCCTGTATCTGCCTATTGTAGAACATTTATCTTTTGTTTCGTAGTTCAGTTGTAAGTCACATGCAGAAAAGACAGTTGTTTTGTCACACTTAGCCTAACGCCTTAAGAGCCTTAATTCATATGTGGAGGTTCTGGGCACTACTGTAACTCAACTATTAACTATAAAACACTGTATTCAATTTCAAAAATGTTTGGGCTATTTTCTGCATAACATGGCAGCCAATTTTTTTTTGTTGTTATTGTTGATTGGTCTTTAATTTCTTTCAAATTACTTCAAGAACAGAACTGAGTATTTGACAATGTACTAACTTTAAAATGGTGTCTCACATACCATTAGAAAAATACATTTGTAAAACTTGGTCCTACTATCACAGCATACCAATAGTGTTAAAAGTTGCACAGCATTGATAAGACCCACACCAAATGTAAGTACGTTTTCAAGATTTCAAAATTGAACTTTAACTGAGGAAAGCAGAATTCAGTCCCAAACACACTTACGACTAAATCAGCATTATCGTAAAGGACATCTGTATAATAAAGTTTTCTCTAATATACACTTACCGAAAGCGTAGACAGGACAGCTAAACTTCACTCAAGTAAAAAAGATGCATTTGCTTGCCTTCATTCAGGTCTTCCTAGATGCAAGGCTGAAGTAATTAATCTATCCAATACTGCTACATCAGTGTTACGTATTTTATTATTATCTTAAACTGACAACATCTTCTGAAGGACCCAAGGATGAAATTGCAATGAAAACATTATGCTATACATGACCACTTTGTTGAACCTCCTCTGAACTTGAAGTAGCTTGTGTAAGCTCCACAGAAGATGCTATAAGGGATGTTGCAGAGCTCAAAAGCACATACTATAGCACCTTTTCTAGAATTCCTTCTGACAGATGTTATCTTTTATCACAGATATCAAATTCTCCTATACTGGGTAACTTTTGAAATTAATACTTCACCTCCTTATTTATCACTTTACCACCAGATCTCTCAATTCCAACACTTCTACCTCTGATAAAACAAGAGCATCAAGAAAACTGTATGAAAAATG
Organism: Leptosomus discolor; assembly: GCF_034619465.1. Taxonomy (NCBI): domain Eukaryota; kingdom Metazoa; phylum Chordata; class Aves; order Leptosomiformes; family Leptosomidae; genus Leptosomus; species Leptosomus discolor. The sequence continues at coordinate 64,943,076 of NC_141419.1, read as the reverse complement.
TTATTTTCTATTATTGTTCTCCCTACATGTAGAATTTTATATTAGAACCAAATATTTCTAAGTATCATGTTTTATTTGTGAAGGCAGCAACTCAGACTACCGATAATACACAGGCCAACTTTTAAAATTTCTATCATAGTTATGAGCCCAACTTTTATGACCTCAGATAATTTAGGATAGTTATTTGTTTTCAAGGCTATACTCTTTCTCCAAAGCTTCAAGAAATAAGTGTGGTAAAGAATATTTATATCATCTTTATGACAAATTAAATCTGCATTACTTCTGAATTCAGAAACATCCTGAAATACCTTATCCAAAGCAAATACAAGAAGATCCTCAAAAGGCAGCCTTTTTTGTCTTTTTTTTTTTTAAAAAGGGAGAGTCCCACCCCAGTGTGGCTGAGGTTTCCAAAACCTCACTATGATCCATTAGCTCCGTTACCCAGTACAAAAGAAATAAAGCATGGGTAGTGATCTCAATAGCTTCTGATTCTCAATCTCACGTGCTGATACAAAAATCCATATTCTAAAAAGGGAAAATCATAGAATCATTAGGTTGGAAGAGACCTCTGAGATCATCAAGTCCAACCATTGACCCACCACCACCATGCCCACTAAACCATGTCCCGAACTGCCACATCGACACGTTTTTGAACAGCTCCAGGGATGGAGACTCCACCACTTCCCCGGGCAGCCTGTTCCAATGTTCGACCACCCTTTCAGTAAAGAAATTGTTCCTAATGTCCAATCTAAACCTCCCCTGGCACAACTTGAGGCCATTTCCTCTTGTCCTATCACTTGATACTTGGGAGAAGAGACTGATCCCCACATCACTACAACCTCCTTTCAGGCAGTTGTAGAGAGCGATAAGGTCTCCCCTCAGCCTCCTCTTCTCCAGGCTAAACAACCCCAGTTCCCTCAGCCGCTCCTCATCAGACCTGTTCTCCAGACCCCTCACCAGCTTCGTTGCCCTTCTCTGGACACGCTCCAGCACCTCAATGTCCTTCTTGTAGTGAGGGGCCCAAAACCGCACACAGTATTCGAGGTGCGGCCTCACCAGTGCCCAGTACAGGGGCACGATCACCTCCCTGCTCCTGCTGGCCACACTATTGCTGATACAGGCCAGGATGCTGTTGGCCTTCTTGGCCACCTGGGCACGCTGCCGGCTCATGTTCAGCCGGCTGTCGACCAGCACCCCCAGGTCCTTTCCAGCCAGACAGCTTTCCAGCCACTCCTCCCCAAGCCTGTAGTGCTGCACGGGGTTGTTGTGACCCAAGTGCAGGACCCGGCACTTGGCCTTGTTGAACCTCATACAACTGACCTCAGCCCATCGATCCAGCCTGTCCAGATCCCTCTGCAGAGCCTTCCTACCCTCCAGCAGATCAACACTCCCACCCAGTTCAGTGTCATCTGCAAACTTACTGAGGGAGCACTCAATGCCCTCATCCAGATCATCGATAAAGATATTAAACAAGACCGGCCCCAATACTGAGCCCTGGGGGACGCAGCTTGTGACCGGCCACCAGCTGGATTGAACTTCATTCACCACAACTCTCTGCGCTCGGCTGTCCAGCCAGTTTTTTACCCAGCGCAGAGTGCACCTGTCTAGGCCATGAGCTGCCAGCTTTGCTAGGAGAATGCTGTGGGAGATGTCAAAGGCTTTACTGAAGTCCACATAGATGACATCCACAGCCTTCCCCTCATGGACTAGGTGGGTCATCTGCTCATAGAAGGAGATCAGATTGGTTACACAGGACCTGCCCTTCATGAACCCATGCTGGCTCGGTACTAAATATTAATAAATAAGTAAATAAATATTAAATATTAGTAATGTAGCTTAATATAGAATCAGATTCAGAGAATGGTTTGGGTTGGAAGGGACCTCAAAGATCATTTAGTTCCAATCCCCCTGCCATGGCAGGGACACCTCCCACCAGACCAAGTTGCTCAAGGCTCCAGCCATCCTGGCCTTGAACACTTCCAGGGATGGAGCATCCACAATTTCCTTAGGCAACTTGTTCCAGTGTCTCACCACCTTCAGGGTGAAGAACTTCTTCCTTGGATCTAGTCTAAACCTGCCCTCTCCCAGCTTCCAACCATTACCCCTCATCCTATCACTGTAGGCCCTTGTAAAAAGTCCCTCCCTAGCCTTCTTGTAGGTCCCGTTCAGGTATTGGAAGGCCGCTAGAAGGTCTCCCCAGAGCCTTCTGTTTTCCAGGCTGAACAAGCCCAACTCTCTCAGCCTGTTCTCGTAGAAAGGTGTTCCAACCCTCTGACTACTTTGGTAGTCCTCCTCTGGACTCGCTCCAGCAGCTCCATGTCTTTCTTGTGTTGGGGGCTCCAGAGCTGGACGCAGTATTCCAGGTGCGGTCTCACGAGGTCAGAGCAGAGGGGCAGAATCACCTCCCTCGACCTGCTGGCCACACATCTCTTGATGCAGCCCAGGATACAGTTCGCTTTCTGGGCTGCAGGTGCACACTGTTGGCTCATACTCATCCTATCACCCACCAGCACCCCCAAGTCCTTCTCCCCAGGCCTGCTCTCAATCCACTCATCATCCACCCTGTATCTGTGCTTGGGATTGCCTCGACCCAGGTGCAGGACTTTGCACTTTGCCTTGCTGAACTTCATGAGGTTGGCCTGGGCCTACCTCTCCAACCTGTCAAGGTCCCTCTGGATGTCCTCCCTTCCCTCCAGCGTATCAACCTCACCAATATATTCTATTCATTTTTTTCTTATCTAAAAGAAACCTATCTCATCTTTCAAACACATTGTACAACAATTAATGGGAAAAAAAAAAAAGACCGAGCTCTGTGGTGGTTACATGCAAGGTTAACCTTTCTCATAGAATTCCCTTATCAGTTATCATCTTTTTCTACCCACTGTTTAAAAGACTGTAAATGGAAGCAGCAAACAAAACAAATCATACCTTGAAAAGTACACTGCAAATGAGTGAAGCTGTGAATACAGCTAACTGTGCTTTATCTAATTTTTGTTTGTTATTTTGATTCTGTGCAATCACCCAGAAATTAAGAGAAACATTAGAATGGACAGTGCCTAACCTAAAATACGTTCCCTTGCTAAACTGAAAGATTTATTATTGTCATAAATTCTAAAATATATTACAAATACTCATTTTCTGGGAAAATAAGGTATTCTCCAGAAGCAAAGAATTCTGCGAAATTACAGTGTGTTACCCAGTTTTTAGCGGAGAAACAGAGGAAGACTACAGAAAGCCTTCCACAGAGAAAAGGATTTTGGAAGGGAAAGTATCTGAAGTCATTTGGTAATGTGACCAAATAACCAACGGGATATTTACATATGAAAGGTTAAAAGACTTTAAGATAAGCAGGTATTCGAAGATGTGATACACAAACACATACACACTTGCACTAGTGTATACACTTCCATGTCAGAGAATAATGAAACAGCCATACATCTTTATTTTTTTTTTAAAAAACAATAATTTCCTCTCATCAGTTGGCCTATTTTAATTCTTTTTCCAAGGGGCTCTGAAAGCATCTCTGCTTCAGACTCATGTCTTCAACCTAGTGCTGGCTGGTTTCTCACACACAAGCAAAGAACGTGATTACATTACTCTTGTGGTCTTGTTAATGCAATTGGTTCCCATTTGTTGAAAAACTCCATTTGAACCTCATGTTTTAAACTTCTTCTTATGGGCTAGATTCAACTGAAGGTTTCAGCTCTTACGCCAGCTTCACTTGCTTACATTACACCTAATGGAGTGCAGTGAAGTCACTCCTGACTTCCAGCCATGTAGCTCAGGGCTTGCCTGCACAAGAAAGTTAGACCAATTTAGCTTAAACTTGCCTATACATCAACTTGGAAAATCCTGCGCAAAACAATTTATTTTAATTTAAGGTTGGCTTATGCTTTTTTTTCCCCCGAACAAACTGACTCCAGCTCAACTAATGTAAAACAGACTGAGATAGAGGTATCTATTCGGAATTTTGCATTGATTTAGCTTATTTGTTACAAAAAGCAGACATGGGCTTTTTAGTCTCTGATGAGAATTAGACTCTTGCCTCTCCACACCTGTCTGTTACGGACTTTCCTTGTTTCTCTATAAAAGAAGTGGCAAACTGTAGGGCACGTACCACTCATGTCTGCTTCCACAATATGTTCAATACTGAACAGAGCCGCAGCTTCTGGATCTCACTGCTCTTGCACAGACAGCACAGTAACTGCCTCCTAGGTCCTGTCAAACCTGTGTAAACACAGACGGGAACTACTGCATGCAGCCACCATCTGCATTCAGTAACAGCGAGTAGCTCTGCCGCCTAGCAGGCAGACCTGCACTTCTGGTTCAGGATACAGGAAGAAGGCCAAGACATAGTGAAGTGGAAGAACAGGATTAGGGAGATAGCATGCACACAGGGGCAGCCAAAATTCCGCTTTGTCTTTGTGGGAGGTGAAGGTTCATGATTTGGGTGTGTGCAGGAGAAAGGATGTGGCTGAAGTCTGAAATTAGAGTAAACTTCTGTGGGTGCATGAGCAGATAGGGAATGTTAAGTGTGAGCATTGGACTGCAATCCTACCTTGGAAGACGGGAACATCCAGTAGAAAAGCTGGGAGAAAAGACACAGATGAGGCTCTGGTTTTCCATGCTTAGAAAAGCATGTGACCCTGGATGCCAGAAGTTAGAAATGATGATCATGTACCCACTAACCAGGTTTGGAAACTCCTGGTCTGTGCTACCTCACTATGGTTTCTGCAAGTGTGTCTTTTTTGGGTTCTAATATAGCAACAGTTTTTCTTGCATCTTTGTACCTAACTCACCTACTACCTATTTTCCATTCTCTGACAAAAACATTTTGGCTTACCCTTCCCTCTGCTGTTATATTTAGCATTGATCTATTATTTAAATTAATGCACTTAATGGCAGACTCGTCGTAAGCAGCACATTTTGAATGTTTAAGAGTATTTCACAATGGCTTGTAGAAAATGCTCTATAAAATTAAATTATTTAATAGGACAACAATTTAAGAGTAACTTTCTATTCTATACTCAAGGTTTAAAAACCAAAAGCTTTCTTTAAAGATGAATTTTATTTGATTTTATATCATATTTCAGATTTGACTCACATACACAATCTCAAAATTTCAACAGCATTCAGTATACAGGAAATTAACAGGGACTTCTAAAAACTGTTTAAATTTTTATCTGGAGTCTGGTGGAAAGGAAAGCCTTCTAGAGCCTAAAAGTGACATATGGAAGTTTATTTCATAATATATCATGAAAAGATGCCCTATTCCACAGCATCCATGTATACATGCATGAACAGATTAGACGTACTCTGTTTTATCATGAGTATGATAGATCACATACATAAACCCAGCAACACTGGGTCTACACAAATATATATCTACCAATGAGAAATTTAAAAAAATTTCAGTATGAATTGCATACTATACCTATACAAATATTTTTATATACAATGTACATAATTATATAATATATTCATATATGTAAAATACATATAATAAATAATATCTTATTTATATATATATATGCAATCTTTCAATATATGTAGAAAACCTACCAAAACTATTCAAATCAATACCGTAAAACAGTGGAAAGAAGTGGACTTGATGATCAAGACATACTACTGTTACATGTATTTAAACGTTCATAGCATCTGGAATTGAATTAACTCATAAAATTAATTTCTGAGAATGGAATTAACTGGTAAAATTAATTTCTGTAGTCAAAGCTAATCTAAGTTGCAACATGATTAAGGCATGAAAATAATGGAAAATCAGTCCTAATCTTTCAAAAATTAAACAAAGAAAAAATCCTCCCCCTCTTGCATGTCACTGGCACAACTTCATTGTCAATAATGCATTGACCAACGCGTACCAATTTCACAAACCTGTAGTATAAATGTTTTTATGACAGTGAGAAAAACACTGGGTCTACAAAAGTAGATCTCTACCAATGAGACATTTCAAAGATAAAATCTCAGTCTTGATTTCAGCCCCGATCTTCAAACTGCACAGACTGTGAATATCAGCTTCGATGAAGGAGGATTATACTTGGCCTTCTGCCACCCTCCTTTGCAGCCATAGCATCTTGGTGTGCCCAAAGCAGGAACAGGAAGAAAACTTGATGGAACTATATTCTGCTCCAGCTCTGCCAGTCTGCTGGACAGCTCTGTGCATACCTATCACCTGATTACAAGGTAGCTCCATCCCTGGGCTTGCCACCATGAACCTAAAATTAAGCACACATATATGTATTCTCTTGAATATCCACATAGAAGGACTCCTAAACTGGATTCTAAATAAACATAATAGAGAAGTATGCCAGATAACCCAATAAAAGCCTACATTCATAAACCCATCATTACATTTTCACCTTCCTGTCACAAGGCATGCTTAGCTCAATTTAGCAACTGTGCTTCCATCTGTATCAATTTCTGAACTCACTGAAATGTGTGTCAATGCCTGCATCCAACGGTAAACATGGTCCTTAGTCAATATTAATTCTAACCACCACCTTCCTCCTTCAAGAGAGACAATAAACTGTTTTTTTAACCCTGTTTTTGCAGAATCGTAATTAAATCCTTTTATATTACACTGCTTTGAGTGTAAGCTAGCTAGATTTTGAAGAAATGCATTCTAAAGTAATTCTGACCATGTAGAAACTATTCTTCCCAATTGCAGGCACCTTTCCTCCATCCTCCCACATATAACTCAAAAATAACTATAGTTCACACAGCAGATGCAGAATGAGAACTTTTAGAAACAGACCATGTTCTGTCATTTTTAAACATAGTTGAGACTCTGGATTAGTAATACGGGCTCAGTTTCCAATCCTATCAAAGGCTCCTTATATGATCTTGGGTGTGTGATCCTTTTTTCTGTTCAATCACTCATGTACTGAACGGACACAAGTCAACTTTTTGTTCAGTGAATGTTATAAGGTCTCAACAACATCTGTGAAGTGTTCAAATACCACATTAAGGACTACTTAAATATGCAAGAAGGCAAGCAAATGAGTTACGAAGCTGTGGTGGCCAGAATAAATCATGGAACAATTCTCACAGTTGGAAGATCTCTCAGGTCCCGAGCAGAAATTCAGAGAATTACTACCTTCACAGCAAGGAGATAGGTATCTTGCAGACTAATCAAGCCATTTACAGCAACGCAAAAAGCATTCCTGCCCTTTGTACAGTCCCTCTACAAAAGCTTTACAAGTTCCACTGGCTATTTCCACTGAGCGCCTAGATTAACAGCCTCCTTAAGCAAACAAACAAAGTACAAGACAGACGCGAGATTTCTCTCCTATTTCGTAGGGGGGGAAAAAAAAAAAAATCCCACTTAGCCAAATCTGTACAACAGGAACCCCACGTAGTCCAGAAAACAAGGCAGGAAATACGGCCATGTTCCTATATCCCGCAGTGACTTTCACTTTCCGGATCGGTGCAATGCCAGAGTTTGCGGCCCGGCTGCGGAGATGGCACCAGCCGTAGCACCGGGAGGAGCCGGCGGCTGCAAGGAGGGTGTGTGCCTGGCCCTCAGGCCTCGGCCGCCCCTCAGGCTGCCGCCGCCACCCGTCCCGCTCATCCACCATCCGTCCGTCCATCCATCCAACAATCCATCCATCCATCCATCCACCCACCCATCCATCCATCCATTCATCCACCCACCCATCCATCCATCCATCAGCACAAGGCGGGCCCCGCGGCGACGGCGGGAGGGGAAGAGGCAGCCCACGGCCGGGCCGCCCCAGCTCCCCTCCCAGGGGCGGCGCGGAGGCCCATGACACCGGCTGGGCCCGCGGCGGTAGGGCGTCCCGGAGGCAGCGGCTGCCGCCTCGGCTCGGCTCTACCCGGCGCCCCACTCGCGGGCAGGCCGCGACTGCCGGGAATAGGACGTCCCAGCCCGCCGCTCGCAGCCCGGACACCTACCCACACCATCCCAGAGCCCGGCGGCAGAGGAGTGGCGAGGGAGCGGCGCGTCCTCTCCCTCCGCAGCTCCGCGCCCGAGCCCGCTCCGGCCCCTGAAATGGCTGAACAAAGGGAACCTCGCACCGCCGCCACCGCCCCTCCGATTGGCCGGGGGGCGGCCGGAGGGCGGGGCTCGGCGCGCGGGGGAGGGCGGGGGCGCCACTGGCCGATCACCCTGGCAACGGCGGCCTCGTCTGCGGCCCATGACCGCGAGTGTGATGGAGACGGCAGCGAAATGGCCGCCCGGCCCCACCCAGCCTCTCAGCCCCGGCAACCGCCCTCGGCCTGTTATCAGGGCCGCACGCAGGCGGCTGCTTCTCCCCGCCGGCTCCCTGCTGGGGACTGGCGGGACACCTTTGCCCTCCTCAGATGCACCCTTTCCCTCGACTCGCCACCACCTCCCTCAAAGAGGCACGAATGTGAAGGGCCACCAGCCCCTCGGGCAGCATGCACCCACACACTCCTGACATAGATAGCTCTCCACCCTCCTCAGCACTACCTCGTCTTGAGACAAACTCAGAGTTGGTAACTTTGCTTATGGTCCCCTCGTGCATCTTCTGCTCCTGGGGATCGATGATCTTTCAGGCACTCTTCTCATCCAGAATATCTTCTCTGTCTACTGCTTAGGCACGCACATACCCTTGCCACCCACCACATACTATCACGATTTCCCAACAACCAAAATCACTTGACAGTGTCTTCCATCAAGAGAGCTGGTTTCCCAGCCACTTGTCTAAGTCATCACTGTAGTGATGTGATGTATTACATCAGCTCTAGCATCATACTGCTTCCACTTTTTTAAAACTTAGTATTAATATCATTTAAAAGTCATGTTATAATCGTCACTGTTGCAGAAGAAATCTTGAAAACACAACTGGGCTGAACACCAGAAGTTTATACCCATAATAAGTCCATCGTCTATATTCCAACACTTATGCTAATTTGATGATTTTCATGGACCTGTGTGGTGATCTTGCAAGTACTAACACTTTGGTACTGTGTCTGGTCTCCTTGTGCCAAAGGATCTGTATGTGTACATTCAAAAGGCTGCTTCCCTCATAAGATTGTTTCTGGCCCTGCTGTCAGTCCAAAGATGTGGGAAGGAGCTCATGGTAACACACAGGGTTTAGTGGGTATGGGGGGCACTAGAAATACTCAGGTTATCAGGCATGTCCTAGTCCCAACTATAGGTATTTGAAACCAGTTCATAGTACAAAAAAGCTACAAAAGTGGTATACTGCTCAAGTATTCCTGCTAAAAGTGACAGAGGAGGCCAGTGTGGCCACATTGCCCTTGTACTTCACAATCTCCAGTTGATGAAAAGCATTTTTGGTGGCTATCACAATTAAAATTATCCAGGCCCAATGTGTTCTTTCACTGGCTAGAGAGGAAGTGATGGAAGAATGAAAATGAAAGTTACCTTTGCCTGACTTTAACCAGATTTAAGGTAAATACAGAGTACCTACTTCCTGAGCACTTTAAGATTTCTCTGCTTTTATCAAATGCAATATTAAAGCAAGCAATACATTTTCAGTTAGCTAGGCTCCATTGAAATACACCTTCAGACTTGGCACACCACGCTACTGTACCTAAACAAGGCCAATAAAACTGTACGTTATACTTCCTTTTCGATCTAACGATAGACAGCAGCAAAATATGTTTAGATAGTTTCTGCTTTCCATGCATGCTCGACGTCAACTGAATGGGTCCATCAAAGACGTCCTCTGTACAAAGGAAAGTTCTTCCCTGGTGGTCCGTTTCACGTGGCACCGATGCTCTATCAAGACTGCATGAAGGAAATGGGTTATTGAAAAATGAACTTTGTCTCCATGTTCATATACAGGCAGTGCAGTCTATTGTGATGGTGAATTACCTGGGTACTAAACACAACCTAGCATTTCAGCACATAGCAAACCATGAGCTAATTTACCTGTGTTCTCAGTGAAATAAGTTTGCATGAGAAAGCCGAAGTTCTGTGCTAGATAATTCTGAAGTTTGTTTGGAACCAGCTTTTTCATCTCTACATTGCACTAGGTGGTGAGTTATACAGAGATAGATTTAATTTTTCTTTTGATTGGAGGCTGCAATTCTCTGTGTGACTGCAGATCATTTTTTTTATAGGGGCAGATTTGGTTATTTTCGCTATCATTTGTTATCCTGATCAATTGCCTTTTAACCATCTGATTTTCCTTGGCAGGATCAAGCAGTGGAGATAAGTCATCTGGATGCAAGAGCAGTTTTCTTAGTCATAACGGAAGCTGTGTGGTTCCCATGCAAATCTGTTCTCTAGCTTACAAAGAATCACTTAACTGAATTTTTGTTTTGTTGAGAAGGAAACAACCTGAGGTGTTCTATGGATAGTGATAGTGTCCTGTGATTGCTCCAATTTTTTGTCTTCTATTTGTATTAATACACTGTTTTTAAGAGAATAAGAAGAATAAGACGGATGAATGGATGGACAGAAGGAAGAAAAGAAGATTTAAGTAGTTAATGAAATACATATTTGTGTACAGTTAATTACTCTAGTAGAATATAGCAGGTTTGTTTAACAATATGCAGTTTACATCTTTTGGAAGCATTATATGTGAGAACAAATTAAGATGAATAACCTCGCAAAGACCTGGTCACTAACTGTGAGAAATACATTATTATCTGGGGGTGCTGCTCAGACAGAAATGTGACAGATTAATTAATTAATTTCATAGTCAAGGTTAATTAATTTCACAGACAAAATTTTCCATTGACCTTCAGTATGTGCAAAATTACTTACTTAACTTGTTCCTGGTCTACAAGAACATGAAAACATGACTGCTATTTTCCCTATCCAAAGAGTATTTCTTTTCAGTGAAGTTCATGAACGGTCACTATTAAGCTGGGGACTGAAAGAACTCGCTGTTAACCAAAATGACATGTGAACTTTTTATACTTGGGTCACTGCTAGTGAGAATTTGATCCACATTTTTCTAAGCTAAAATATTTCTCAGCTACATACAGGCAAGGCGGTGTTTAGTGTTAGCTGTTGAGATCTATCTCAAATTAGTTTCTATTTTTTATCACTATAAAGGCATAAGCTGCCTTCCTAAAGGTTTTTATTCAGAATCGAAGATAAATTTAGCAGTAGCAACTAAAGCTGTTGTTGCCTGGAGCAATCTGCACCCGCCATTTCTCTGAGATTAGTCATAGAATGCCAAGCACATTTTAAGTGGAATTTAAAATATAAATCCTCTGTAGTAAAGGTAAAAGTGTATTGATTATAATGTGTTTAAACTAAAACAAATGAAGTGTATGCTTTAAGGATATCGTTTCACTGGGCAGGCTGAAGGTCAGAAAGGATAAAAGATGATATGTTAAATAAATGAATAGGGAAAATGTGTGAAGCAGGCCATCAACACGTAAACCAGGGCTGGTCACTGTTGCAGACATAATAAACAAATAAATCATCTGTCCAGGTACCATTTTTAACAGAAAATTCTCCATGAACATTTTCTGTCATCTTCATGTTGTTCATGGTTGGCCAGCCAAGTTCTTTTGATAGAACACTGGATCCTGTTTGATTCCTGTTTCATAAAGATACTGGTTGTCCATCTGGAAAGAGTAGCAATTCATAGAAGACGTCTTTGGAGGTCATCTGAAGGAGCTGAATGAGCTGCACTGAAAATGTGATCTGCTGCTACTAGCACTATGTTTTAAAAAAGTTTTCAGCTCCTTCCCTGGGAGTGGAAAAGTGACAGTAGTCGGACCATCAGAAAACATGTAAATGCCTACCAGGCAAAGATTTATTATGTGGGAATGACAAAATTTACAAAGAGTGTGTTAGAGACACAGGCATAGACTGCTTACTTCTGTCTTTACAGTGAGTGAAGGGAACAGCAGCAAAGCAGTGCTGAAAGCCGCTCTTCTTTTGAGGAGCAGTGCTTGTGACTAAATTTATCAAGTGTGAAGATCTGTATGCGGGTTATATCTCAGGTAGTGGTGCTGAAGGAGACTGAAAGAAAAGCAATACTATGAAAGTTTAGAGATAGGCTAACTTGAGAAAAATGAAAAAAACTTTGTGGAGAAGAACTAGAGGAAGACGAAGTACCAGAAGGAAGAGAAGTGTTATAAAAGAGAGAAAAAGATAGGGAGGATGTCAGCTGAATATCCAAGATGTGTGTGAGCAGTGGAGTTGGGAATAAGAAGGACTCAGAGAACGGGAAGAGCAGGACGATTGCCAGCTTTCTCCTCCTCCTTTTCATTTACCTCATTCTTTCTTAGAATAAAGAGTTGTATAACTTACTTTGTTGCTTCTTGATTTAAGTTTTTATAAATTGATATGTCCTAAAGTACCGCTTTCCAAATGGTGAGGTGTTGAGTGTACCTGGTGAAGCTGTCTTGGCCCTGAAGAAGCATCCTGGGTGTTTTTGCATGGTGCTCCTGGGACCTATGTGTGGCTACTGTGCTGATGCAAGGTTCTGCCTGCCTGGTGAACCTGGTTAGGCAAGAGTCCTGACAGCATGTCTTGGTTTGAAAAGACAGGTGTCTGTGGAGGAAGGCAGGAGCCTCCCTTGAAATGGAGAGTGCAACCCCCTTCCCTCCAAACTATTATAATTTTGAAATTAACGGGCCTTCAGGCAAAGATATGGGGAATAGGAATAACAGTTCTATACCAATATATATATATATATATATATATATATAACACAAGGCAGGGAAAAACAAACAACCCACTGGTTTACACTGACAGAGTCAGGAATACAACCTGACACCCTGTTAGGGTGGCAGTAGCAGTCCGATCAGATGCTGGCTGCAGTCCTCCTGAAGTGATGGGTGTAGTTCTGTGGAAGCAGCAATCAGGTAAAAGAGTCTGGTCTTCCTCTGAAGGTCCAGTGGTCGGCAGGTAGCTCTTGTCCTCTGGAACTCCAGTGGGGGGGAAAAGCTCCTCTGGGAATCCAGTGGAAGAAAGGCTGCTAGGGTGTTCAAAATCTCCGTTTTTATTTGGCATGGACTGCTTGGCTCCTTCCCCCCCCTCCCCGGGCGGAGCATCTCACAATGGGATGGGGAGTCGTGAGGCAGTTCCTTGATGGGCCATTAACAGGAGATAGCCCAGGAGCGAGTTATCGATGGGTCAGGCGATAAGGCATTGTTGTGCCCATGAACAGGAGATAGTCCAGAGGGGGGAGGCAGGGAGCACCGCCCCACCTGGTCTCAACAGCTCCTGAAGATGGTAATAGAATATATTTTTTTTCTTTTGGCACATTTTACACTGTAACCCAGGACATAATCCACCCCTTATTCTATTACCATCTACACCATACCCAACCCAATGCCCCCTTACAGATACATATATACATATATACACAATGAAACCTTACACAGAGTTCTCACTTAAAATTAGGTCTCCTTGTGGTACACAACGGGTTTCCCCATTTTTCTGCATTACCCACCAAGTGTAACCAGGTCCTTGAGCAAAAACAACCCCACGGAGGGGTGTGCCTTTGCCTGATGTGGGATTAATCCAAACAGTCTTTCCTAACATACCTCTCGTATGTACCACAGGGACTTTATCTCCGTCCACTGTGTGCAAGGGTCCAGACTGGGCGGGACCAGCTCGATTGATGGACCCTCGGGTATTGACCATCCAGGTGGCCTTTGCTAAGTTCAGTTCCCAATTTTTGAAAGTCCCCCCTCCAAGTGCTTTTAGGGTAGTCTTAAGTAGCCCGTTGCACCGTTCAACTTTCCCGGCAGCTGGTGCATGATAAGGGATATGATATATCCATTCGATTCCATGTTCTCTGGCCCAAGTGCTTATGAGGCTGTTCTTGAAATGTGTCCCGTTGTCTGACTCGATTCTCTCAGGGGTGCCATGTCTCCAAAGAACTTGCTTTTCCAGGCCCAAGATGGTGTTCCGGGCAGTAGCATGAGGCACAGGGTAGGTCTCCAGCCACCCAGTGGTTGCTTCCACCATGGTCAGCACGTAGCGCTTGCCTTGACGGGTTTGGGGAAGAGTGATGTAGTCAATTTGCCAGGCTTCCCCATACCTGTACTTTGACCATCGTCCACCGTACCACAGAGGCTTTACCCGCTTGGCCTGCTTGATCGCAGCGCAGGTCTCACAGTCTTGGATAACCTGGGAGATACTGTTCATGGTTAGATCCACCCCTCGGTCCCGTGCCCATTTATAAGTGGCCTCTCTGCCTTGATGGCCTGAGGCATCATGGGCCCATCGAGCTTAGAACAACTCTCCTTTATGTTGCCAATCTAAGTCTATCTGGGACACCTCTATTTTTGCAGCCTGATCTACCTGTTCATTGTTACGATGTTCTTTGTTAGCCCGACTCCTGGGGACATGAGCCATCTACATGACGGACCCTCACAGGTAGCTTCTTTACCCGAGTGGCAATATCTTTCCACTCATCAGCAGCCCAAATTGGTTTTCCCCTACGCTGCCAGTTGGCCTTTTTCCACCTTTCCAGCCAGCCCCACAGAGCGTTGGCTACCATCCACGAATCAGTATAAAGGTAGAGCTTTGGCCACTTCTCTCTTTCAGCAATGTCCAGGGCCAGTTGAACGGCTTTGAGTTCAGCAAGTTGACTTGATCCACCTTCTCCTTCAGTAGCTTGTGCGACCTGTCATGTGGGGCTCCATACGGCTGCTTTCCACTTCCGGTTCATCCCTACGATGCGACAGGAACCGTCAGTGAAAAGAGCATATCGTGTTTCCTCTGCTGGTAGTTGGTTGTACGGTGGAGCTTCTTCAGCCCGCGTCACTTGTTCCTGCTCCTCTTCGTCAGTGAGGCCAAAGTCTTCACCTTCCGGCCAGTTCGTAATTATCTCCAAAATCCCAGGGCGATTTGGGTTTCCAATACGGGCGCATTGTGTGATGAGGGCAATCCATTTGCTCCATGTGGCGTCAGTGGCGTGGTGGGTGGAGGGAACCTTTCCTTTAAACATCCACCCCAGCACCGGTAGTCGGGGTGCCAGGAGGAGTTGTGCTTCGGTGCCAATCACTTCCGAGGCAGCTTGGACTCCTTCATAGGCTGCTAGGATTTCCTTCTCTGTGGGAGTGTAGTTGGCCTCAGACCCTCTATAACTTCGACTCCAGAATCCCAGTGGTCGGCCACGAGTCTCTCCAGGCACCTTCTGCCAAAGGCTCCAGGACAAACCATTGTTCCCGGCCGCAGAGTAGAGCACGTTCCTCACCTCTGGTCCCGTCCTGACTGGGCCAAGAGCTAGCGCATGAGCGATCTCCCGCTTGATTTGGGCAAAAGCTTGTTGCTGTTCAGGGCCCCAGTGGAAATCGTTCTTCTTGCGGGTAACCAGGTACAGAGGGCTCACAATCTGGCTGTACTCAGGAATGTGCATTCTCCAAAAGCCTATGGCGCCTAGGAAAGCCTGTGTTTCCTTCTTGCTGGTTGGTGGAGACATCGCAGTGATCTTATTGATGACCTCGGTGGGGATCTGACGCCGTCCGTCTTGCCACTTTACCCCCAGGAACTGGATCTCTCGGGCAGGTCCCTTGACTTTGCTCTTCTTGATGGCAAAACCAGCTTCCAGGAGAATCTGGATGATCTTCTCTCCTTTCCCAAATACTTCCTTTGCTGTGTTCCCCCACACAATGATGTCATCGATGTACTGCAGATGTTCCGGAGCTTCACCCTTTTCCAGTGCAGCCTGGATCAGTCCATGGCAGATGGTGGGACTGTGCTTCCACCCCTGGGGCAGTCGGTTCCAGGTGTACTGTACGCCCCTCCAGGTGAAGGCAAACTGAGGCCTACATTCTGCTGCCAGAGGAATGGAGAAAAAAGCATTGGCAATGTCAATAGTGGCATACCACTTTGCTGCCTTGGACTCCAGCTCGTACTGGAGTTCCAGCATGTCCGGCACGGCAGCGCTCAACGGTGGAGTCACTTCATTCAAGCCACGATAGTCCACAGTCAATCTCCATTCTCCGTCAGACTTGCGCACAGGCCAAATGGGGCTGTTGAAGGGTGAATGGGTCTTGCTGACCACCCCTTGACTCTCCAGCTCGTGGATCATTTTGTGGATGGGGATCACGGCATCTCGATTCGTCCGATACTGCCGGCGGTGCACTGTCGAGGTGGCAATTGGCACTTGTTGCTCTTCCACCTTCAAGAGTCCTACTGCAGATGGGTTTTCTGATAGTCCGGGCAAGGTGTTCAATTGCCTAATGCTCTCTGCCTCCACAGCAGCTATCCCAACTGCCCACCTGAGACCTTTTGGGTCCTTGTAATAGCCGTTCCGGAGGAAGTCTATGCCCAGAATACACGGGGCCTCTGGGCCAGTCACAATCGGATGTTTCTGCCACTCCTTCCCAGTAAGGCTCACCTCGGCTTCCAACAGAGTCAATTGCTGCGATCCCCCCGTTACCCCGGCAATGGAAACAGGTTCTGCCCCCACATGTCCCGATGGCATTAGGGTACACTGCGCACCAGTATCAACTAACGCTTTGTATTTTTGTGGCTCTGACGTGCCAGGCCATCGGATCCACACCGTCCAAAATATCAGGTTTTCCCGTGCCTCTCCCTGGCTAGAGGCAGGGCCCCTCTAGCACTGGTTACCATTTCCTTCCTGGACATACATACTAGAGGTTCCTTCAAGGGGATCTGTCAGATCATCCTCCCTTCTGTAATATCTGGCAGCTCGGTCCTGGGAGGTTGAGGCTACCTTCACTTTAGTGTTACTCCCCCGGTTAGTGTTTCCCTCCTTGAGTTGACGCACCCGTGCTGCCAGGACAGAAGTGGGTTTCCCATCCCACCTTCCCATGTCTTCCCCATGGTCGCGCAGGAAGTACCATAGCTCAGCTCGTGGGGTGTACCCTCTCCCTCTAGCTGGGGGAGGTTGGGCTCCGACTTTGGGGCCTGTGACTTGTACCGGTGCCAAATGGGAACTGCTCCTCCTCACCTCCTCCTTTATTTCCCTCATCTCCTCTTGTAGGCTCTTAATCACAGCAGAAACGTTAGCCTGCATTGGGCCATTGATCATGCTTTCAAAATTTCTAAGCTTGCTCGTGACAGAACCCACTGTCTCTCGGTCGTTATCTGCATTAATCATTGCAATGAAGGTGGAGTATTCAGATGGCCCTAGATTTGCCAGATTCCACAACATTTGCCCTGTGCACCTGACTTTGTCAGGGTCATTACCATGCTGTCCATCCCTCCCAAAGAGTACCTCCAATACTGCCACTTCTCTCAGCTGCTGGATCCCTTCCTCAAGGGTCTTCCAGCGCATTCTATGATGGTGCTCCTGCATTCTCTCTCTGTGGACAAACCTCTCTCTCACACTCATTAAAAGCCGCTCCCAGAGGGAAAGGGTCCCTGGCTCCCTTACAAATACCAGATTGACACCTGAGTCCTGAGTCAAGGGTCCCAAATTCCTTGCCTCACTGCCATCCAGTTGCACACCCGTACCCATAAGATCCCAGACCCGAAGTAACCAGGTTGTAAAAGCCTCACGCCCCCGCCGTACGATGTCTTTGTGCAGATTACGGAGACTGTCGTACGTCAGGGACTCTGTGATTATCTCAACCACTGGCTCGCCTGCAGGTTCTGAGGGCCCTCCTTTCTTAACTGAGCGCTCTGATTTCATCTTAGATTTCCTCGTTTCCACAGGGGCGACTGCTGCTGGCTCTGACTGCCCTTGCGTTTCAGCTGGAACCTGGACGGTTGTAACGTCTGTGGGTTCTACTGCTGCACCATTAGACTCTCCCTCTTCAAGGCAGGAGGAGGGATTCCCAGCAGCTGAGAGAATGCACTCCTTCAGCATCTGGCCCATCTCACGTATCTCCTTCACCCAATCCGGGTGGTTCATTTCTGATGTGAGCTATGAGGCAGGGTCAGGTTCTGGAGCAGCATTCCTAGTCAGGGTGGTTATCCAAGCCAATCTCCCCTGATCTCTGAATACTGAATAAAACAGGACTATCAGCAACACCAGCCACTGTATGATATCATTAGCACTTAGGAAAGATCTGAATCCTTCGAAAACTGGTGGAGTAGACCCAAAGAGCTGGGTTAGGGGTTGGGAGAAAGTTTCTCCCAGTGTCATTTCCTCACAGTAGGTACCATTATTAAAGTAACCCCAAAAGCATACATTTAGTGTTTGATAGCTCCGAATCCATGTGCCCGCCTTCCAGAGGAAGTTAATAAGCCATGAATTCCTCACCTTATTAATCCATAAAACAAACTGGATAACAGTCACGGTAGCCTTAGTTATAGGACCCATGTTTAGATAAGGGCCTGCAAATGGGAGAAATACAGCCACCACCACATGCCACACGAACCGGGATAAGCTAGCCCACATGATGCCACTTAACAAGGAATCTATATCCAACGCACAAGAACAGTTATTCCTTTTATCTCTTGATGCCCTCGGGCCCCATGTTGGGCGCCAAAATCTGTCTTGGTTTGAAAAGACAGGTGTCTGTGGAGGAAGGCAGGAGCCTCCCTTGAAATGGAGAGTGCAACCCCCTTCCCTCCAAACTATTATAATTTTGAAATTAACGGGCCTTCAGGCAAAGATATGGGGAATAGGAATAACAGTTCTTTACTAATATATATATATATATATATATATATATATATATATATATATAACACAAGGCAGGGAAAAACAAACAACCCACTGGTTTACACTGACAGAGTCAGGAATACAACCTGACACCCTGTTAGGGTGGCAGTAGCAGTCCGATAAGATGCTGGCTGCAGTCCTCCTGAAGTGATGGGTGTAGTTCTGTGGAAGCAGCAATCAGGTAAAAGAGTCTGGTCTTCCTCTGAAGGTCCAGTGGTCGGCAGGTAGCTCTTGTCCTCTGGAACTCCAGTGGGGGGGAAAAGCTCCTCTGGGAATCCAGTGGAAGAAAGGCCGCTAGGGTGTTCAAAATCTCCGTTTTTATTTGGCATGGACTGCTTGGCTCCTTCCCCCCCCTCCCCGGGCGGAGCATCTCACAATGGGATGGGGAGTCGTGAGGCAGTTCCTTGATGGGCCATTAACAGGAGATAGCCCAGGAGCGAGTTATCGATGGGTCAGGCGATAAGGCCTTGTTGTGCCCATGAACAGGAGATAGTCCAGAGGGGGGAGGCAGGGAGCACCGCCCCACCTGGTCTCAACAGCTCCTGAAGATGGTAATAGAATATATTTTTTTTTCTTTTGGCACATTTTACACTGTAACCCAGGACACAGCACTAGCAGTGCAGCTGGCAGGGCAAAGGAGAGGTGGAGACAGGTATGGGAGGCTGAACAAGCACTCTGTGGAATACTGCTAATCTTTCAAAGACTATCTTTGGCTAACAAGACTTTGGGAAAGGCTGGCCTAGAAATTGCAGAGGTTATTGGTTTGTGTGATACCTGGAAGTCCTGTGCACAAAAACTGCACTGTCTGTGGGGTCTACAGTGGTTACCGAATCCTTTAAAAAGGGATCAAGAGTAGTTTCGACAGTCTGGGTACAAGGGAGACCCAAGGACACACCTGTATGTACCCCAAAATGTTTTGATAAAAATACATACTGCAGTATTTTGCCCAAATAATATAATAATTTTATTTCTTTTTCACAACTCTACTTGAAGAGATGGCAAAGAATCCTCATCTAGTGAATGAAAAAACACCAAATTCCATCTGTAATCGGGCTGGCTAGATTTGTGCTGGCTTTGACACAGCTGTGATTTCTGTGTGCCTGTTTTACTGTATGCTTAAGAAAAAATACAATTACTGATCCATTAGGATACATGGTCCCAAAGTGCTCAGCCATGATGACATAAAAATAGAGAAATTGATTACTTGCATTCCAGCAAATTGTATTCATCAATAACTTAATACTAAAAGCCAAAATGATGACATGACAAGTGTAAATTGCACGAGGTATAAGAACTATATTACGAAACATCTCAGAATTGCAAACAGGGTTAGGTTGGTCTTTTCTTCTGTTTTAAATTTTTTTGTTATGCTTAACAGATATAAAGAAGAAATTGTATGTGTTTCACAGTTACACCTTAAAATATATCACAATATCCAAGTCATATCCAGGTCTAGACAGCCAGAAAAGTTGTATATTAAATATAAAAATATGACACTGTCTCTAACTAACTCTGGCTTCATCAAACACGTTGGCATCGTTCCCACATTTTATGTGGTGGTAGGATTTCACTCGTTGCCCAATGGAGACCAACAACCCAAAGATCTGGATTTCTGAAGGGCACCAGCTTTTTTAAATATGGTATATTATAAAAATAAATATAAATATTATATTAAATATAATAATTATCCATTTATTTATAATCATGAAGTCAAATATTTAGTAAAATGCTCAGGTTTAACTTGGAAAAATTATTCTGATGGAACTCTGGTTATTACTGCTGTGACAACTACCTTTGACAAAACTAATAGCATCTCTTGAGCAAGGCATCATTGCTATAATTTAAAAAGCATAACTCTTTTTTCTCTGCAATAAAACTGGCTGTTGAAACAAAGAATTCAAAGCTGATTTAAAAAAAGAGATAGAATGATGAACATATTAGACATAAGAGAAAAAATTACTCTCTCTCCCTAACCCCCCAAAAGAAAGAATGAGTAATTTGACTTTGTTTACTCAGATATTGGAAATTTATCAAAGGACAAACATCACTGGAAAGTGATCCAGTACAAGCTGTAAACAAACTTGCTAAGGAAACATGTTTAGAAAGACATTAACTAACCTCTCCTGGCCAAAATATCCTTGTATAAAATATCAGACATCAGCCTGAAAATCCCTCACAGTTCAAAACAGTCATTAACTGAACTAAGGTAATTTACAGTTTTTGAGGCATTAAGTTTGGTTGAATGGCAGCAGAGCTCTTGCTTTGGCATGTATTTCTTCATGATCCCCAGGGGCATTCTGACTGTTGGCCAGAATCATCCTGGAGATTGCTGAAGACATTTATTGCACAACCTTTCTTAGGCTTACTGTTGCAGTTTGAAAGCAATAATCATTTCAATGTTTGTGACCAACCTGTGTCTGATCTTACTGCAGATATAAAAGGAGGGGTGGAGACTACATGATGTCCTTTTATTCCTTTTGAGTATCTTTGGGCATGGAACATTGTCAGTTCTCACCTCCATCTCAAATGTGGAGGAGTGGGAAGGACATGGTAGCTGTGGACCTCTCCATTCTGCCTCTGCAAGCCTCGACATTGGAAAGGATAGTCCCAGGAAGGCACACAGAGGCTCTCAGAGAGGTACTTTGTACTGCACCAGGCACACTTCCCTTGGAGATGTGGGAGCTGAGAATAGGAATGTGCCCCGTAAGAGATGAAAGCCAGCTGTTTGTATCTTTCAATCTTAGCAGCACTGTATTATTAGATAATGTTTTAATTTACTCAGAGAAAGTCTGTACACTTAATCTATTTTTGTAGAGTCTATGGCTCTCTTTCATTGGCCTACAATAAAAGGCTCCCATGATCTTCATCCAGTGCTATTTTCTAGTGTTGGTTGTTGAAAGGAAATACAAACAGCCACAGTGAGCAAAATCTTATAATTCTGGGTTTGGTTTTTTTTTGTTTGTTTTTTTTTCTGTTAAAAACTTAACATAAGCATGAAAAACTTAGACACCAAAATTTCCAGTTTGGATTCTTTCAAGGCTTTCTCTTCTCCAGGTTCTTAACAGGTAGTTTCCAGTCCCAAGAGCTTTTACATGGAGAAATCCTTTAAGTGCCCCATGTTCTGTCATATTCAGATTACGTATTTAGTTTATATGTAGCTCCTTTTGTCATAAAGGGACATCAGATTACTTGTAATAATTTTGCAGACTTTAGACTCTGTGTTGATTTCCTGGCATCACTGCAAACTCTTTCCCAAAGCCTTTTGAACTGATGGACTTCTACCAGCCCTCAAATTTTCTTGCAGCCTTTTTTTGCAGAGTTCAACATTAAATTTTTAAATGCCACATTTTGTTTTTTGCTGATTTATATTGCTCGCTATATGTCTATGACCAATTAGCATGACCATAAAGCTCGCCAGTGGTTTCAGTCTGGAAAGCAGCTAATAACAGAACTTGACAGCCAATGCGCCTATTCCATAAGAAATATTGCGTACTAGTGAACCTATTTGTTTCCCAATTCTGCAGAGGGAGGTGAGCGTCCTTTCTGTCTGTCATCTTTAAATAACATTTATACTCATCAAACGTCTTCGCTTCCCTAGCCTCAAGCAGGGCCACCTAGAAATGGTTGCCCAGGACCATGTCCGGATGGCTTTTGAAGATCTTCCAGGATCTTCGAAAAGTCCAGAGACTTTGCCACCTCTCTGGACAATCTGTGCCAGTGCTCAGTCACTCTCATAGTAAAAAAAAACACTTTCCAGTGATGTTTGTCCTTTGATGTTCAGGAGGAACTTCGTCTGTTTCTGCCTCTGGTCCTGTCACTGGGCGTCACTGGAAAGAGCATGGCTCTATCTTCTGTGTACCCTCCCTTCAGGTAATTATATGCATTGATGAGATCCCCCCTGAGCATTCTCTTCTGCAGGCTGAGCAGTCCTAGCTCTCTCATCTTTTCCTTACAGGGGAGGTGCTCCAGTCCCTTCACCGTCTTTGTGGCCCTTCGCTGTGCTCTCCCCAGTATGCTCATATCCTTCTTGCAATGGATGACTCAGAACTGGACAGAATACTACAGGTGTGACCTCACCAGTGTGGAGGAGAGAATGATCACCTGTCCCTTGACCTGCTGCCAATTCGACTCCTAATGCAACCCAGGATATCATTAGCATTCTTTGCAGCAAGGACTCTACATAAGAAATCGTTTTCTTGCGTTGTTTTTATTAAGGACTAGTTTGTACAAAATGAACTTTTTTTTTCAACATTTGGGACATTCCTTTTGCTACTGCTGTGCTTTTCTCAGCAACAATGTGATGGCAGTAATTTTTCTAAAATCAACCATAACAAGGTCTACTTCATTATTTGACCTGAGGTGTTGTAATTTGAGATAATTTCCAAATAATACCCCACCTCTAGTGCAACAGTTCTGTAGTTCAGCACAAGCAGTAATTTCCCAGAACAGAATCCATGAATGAGTGATTATTGGCATGCAAGTTGTAATGTTGTCTTGATGTTCATACATGTGCTTTGGAAATTTGTGTCATGGTAGAACATGTTACACTGACCATGGAAGCGTGTTGAAGAAAACAGAACTGGAGTAGCATGCCTTTGGGTGTTCATACAGCTAGTGGACTTTCAAGGGCAGAGTCTTGCATATTCTCAGTCCTCTGGGTGGGTTTTACAAAAGCAAGTTGTTCTTTCAGTTGTGGTTCTGTCAATGAGGACTGCCTGTCCTCAGTCAGCATAAGCTGGCAAATAGAGTGAAGAGGTTACACAATCATAGTGGACAAAGAGGAGCATCAGTTCTTTGTGCATTTCATCCATCAGTTTCTACAGTGATGTCATCAGCAGGGAGGAGAGATTACAAGGGAAGGATGGCCATCAAAACCTGTCTGTTTGGGGTTTCAGTAAATATTTGTAAGGAAGGCAGGCAATATAAGTTGAAATTACACAGATTGAGTAGAATGATGCTACAGTAAGAGACAGTGGAGACAGTCCCAATAGTGTTTGTTGACTCGTGTTTGTTAACATGAAGATGCATCTACTTTGCAGGTGGGGAATCTCAAGAGATAGAGATTCTAACTGATGTCCATTAATCTTTAATGCATTAGAGTCTACTTGTATTGGGGGCCTTATCTGAAAGAATGAGAGTAAGATATTCTGAGCTGCTGATAGTTTCGTTATCCCATTTATTTCAAGCTTGTCTAAATGAAGAATTTTGAAAATGGATGCCTAGGTGACTTGTCAGAATCACCCAGGAAGTCTTTGGGTCAGCTACCAACCTCACTTTAATCTATCAGTTCTGAGACCTGCGCTTTATCACCACAAAACTGAGGGCTCTTCCTTCTTATCTGTCACCAGGTTTCAGCCGTTGTCTTTTCTTGTTCCAGTGTTGTCCATTATTTAACGATTGCCGTATAACACCTGACAGATGCTATTTGTGTTTACGATTTTGTTCTTCCCCTACATCACTGAGAGCAGTAAGAGCATTTGCACTTGTATGCCATTTGTCCTTCAATGAAGGCAGCTGATGTACATTCTTCCCCCACTTAGATAAAGAGCAGTTTAATGAGATTTGAGTGCTGTTTCTGGTAAGAGGCCAGTGGCTGATTAGTGAACTAGCAGTATACTGACCACTTCCTTTAATGTGCTCTATAATCGCTGCATGTTGACATAACAGTGTAAGGCTTAACGCCAAATATTTAATGATGTTTCTGTGATTTCACACCCAAATTTTCACTCATAAGTACCTTTATGCATGCAGCAGGCTTACTGAATGTTATTCAGTTTCCACAGTTCAGCACAGAAACTGAATACGTAGACATAGATGCTAGCTGTGTAGGGATTGTATGCCTCACTGTCTAGAAATGATCTTTGATTTTACATATTTTGAAGTATCTTTAAAGATATTTCGATAATTAAGATTAGTTTTTTAACCAATTTTCTGTAAGTTTTCATGACTTAAAAAAAATTACCATGCGTTTGGATTTTTCTTGATGTGATGGTCCATGCCTGTGCTGGTATTTACCATATTTGCAAGATAAAATTTCAGAGGAATATCAGAGTCTTTTAAACACCGTGAAACTGATTTTTAGACCTGGCTTGCATCAGGTAATGGATAGAAAACGGTTACAGCAGAATACATCTATAAAAATTCTGCACTAAATCAAACTATGCTGGAATGTAACAGTTGCTGCCTTTGTGAGTGTCAATGCTATTTGCTGATGCAGCTCAGTGCAGTTGAACCACCACAAGGGAGACATTTCAAGAGCTTGGTGTTCAAGCATCTCTTGGATGAAATCCATAAAAGAGCAGACATGAACTGAGTAATAAATCCTGTAGACTTATATGCTGGTGCCATGAAATGGTATCAGTAATCCTATCCACAGTCGCAACTGAAGTATCAGAGAGGAAGTCTACAATATTTTTCCTTTTAATAAAAAAACTAATCATGAAAGCAACAAAGTAAGAGACAATAGAAATTTTTATGGAACAGTGGTGTTCTATTTCCAGTTATTAATATTTCATAATGGTGGAATATATGACTGCCTTTCTCCCTGTGAAAGCTAAAACATAAAAAATATGCCGATAAAGTCCAGGCCTTCAGACCTTTTATGCACAAAGAGTCAGTCATGAAAGATTCTGCATATATCCACTAACGTGCTGGTGTTCTTAAATTCCATAGGATTGTCTAACAGCTGGTTGTATATAATTGAACATCTCAAGGCAGCTTGTGACACTGCAGATTGAAGGCTCCTAACTCATTAAAATCTACAGAAGACTTCCAAACTTAAACAACTACAAAATTGCAGCCTGCTTTTTGCAAGGCCATGAGTCAAAAAACATTGAGGACATGATTTTCAGAACTGATCATAATAATGACAAATAATTCAGAATTTTGTGACCACTATTACCAGGCTGTTACAAGAGCAAATCCATCCTGAACTACCTGTGACCCTCTTGGTCTCTCCCAGGACTTCTGAGGTTGCTCTGACAGCTGTCGTCTTTGACAGACTACTTCCTAATGATCACATCTGAGGATGTGAAAGTTATGTTGCCAAAAACATAGGTAGCATGCAAATGAAAAAAAAAAAAAGAGAAAATTCAATGGCAGGTATGTGAATGGTAATGAGATTGCACCACAAGTGATGAAATCCTAAATCACGCGTACGTATGTTACAAATACCAAGTAGTTATTAGGTGTGCATGGAAGAGCTTTCAAATTGTCTCAATCATCATCCATTAGTGTGTTTCTGTACTAACTTTGCTAACCTACAGATTATGGCAGCCATTATTTGGGCAGGAAAAATATAGTGTTTTGATTTATATTCCAGTCCCCCAGTCGAAGAGTAACTTCTGTTATATGATAGATGCAGGAAGGATTTCAGTGTCTGTGTGTACAGATTTTAAGATATGTGCGCAGCGCGGGACTGTGTTTTCCCTACAGTTTCGTAATGTTATTTCTCCCCAAGAATTTCAGAGGGATCATTGGGTTTTGCAGTTGGCTGCTGGCGAGTAGGGCTGTTTTATATGCCAGACTTCCTTGGAGAATCCCTTGGAATGGACTTGCTTCCTTCAGTTGGAGCATGAGATCTTGTGGAAGGGGCATTTTGGTTCACGAGGGGAAATCCGGAGGAGTTCTTTCCCTTTGCCACAGTTTTGACCCATCACACTGAATTTTGTATAGCTGGGAAAACACATGGGCCTTTTTCTGCAATATATTCCAGGAAGAATCAAGGCCTCAACTTGCCAAGTGAAAATGAAGTTGGCTTTGTTAAAGCTGTTGGAGGAATGTTGGAGGAGGGGAAAATGGTCAAGATAAAGACATATTTGAAATTCGTTTGGGAGTGGACAGCGTAACAACAGCAAAACCACTGCACCAAAACTACTTGGTACAGTCAGTGCAACATCTTTTAAAATGAGTCTTTTCTTGCTTTGCTATGTTAATAATGAAATCCACACTGAAGTAAATAATGACT
This sequence comes from Leptosomus discolor, assembly GCF_034619465.1. Classification (NCBI taxonomy): domain Eukaryota; kingdom Metazoa; phylum Chordata; class Aves; order Leptosomiformes; family Leptosomidae; genus Leptosomus; species Leptosomus discolor. The sequence continues at coordinate 64,916,577 of NC_141419.1, read as the reverse complement.
TAAATACATGTAGGCCAACAGTTATTACCTTGACTTAATAGTAGTTTTTGTAAAACCTGATTAATTTTTAATTTGTAACACACCTACATTTCACAGGGCTAATCGCATAATCCAGATAATCTGGAGATAATCTGTTGATGACCCTAACCCAGACTGCACTGTGTTATATTCTGTACTCCTGTCCATTCATGAAGCTATTTTTAACAACATGGTTAAGAAAGCAGTTTTTACTATAAATAAAAAGGCACAGATCCCCATCCCAATTTTTTTTTTTTTTTTTTTTTAAAAAAAAAGATTTATACTGGTAATAAGTTAATGAAATAAAGACTGAAAGTAGCCCATCAGGAAGGCCATATGACACCAACATAACTGTATCAATGCCTTTTATTTATAATGGGGCCCCTTGTCCGGTTTGATCAGTTGAAGAATGCCGTACTTATACAGCATACTTTTTTCCTACTTACTGGTTCTTTTACTTCTTGAGTGGGTGAAGAGAATGTCTGGCCATAGGATAAGAAATAACTTCAATTTTTAAAGATTAACTCATTTTAGACCAACACATACAAACACATTGACCTAATTCTTGGATACCTTTTAGCTCCTAAGAATAGAATGGCTGACATTCACTTTTTAAAACTAACTTTTTAGACAGTATTTAGAGAAATGATAACACATTCAAAAACGTAAGGAAAGAGAAGAACTGACATCTTGCTAATACAAGAGATTTACGTTATTTTATTGCTAAATATAAAGAGATTACAATTAAATAACTCATTTATCTTTTTAAGTTATCTGAGTTAACTCATTAAATCTGACAGATTGATTCTATGTTTTGTTTCTGGGATAAATAGCTCAACTATTTTTTCAAAAACATTCTTCCAACAGGTACCCAAGACACTGAAACCAATGTTTAGATCTGCAAATGTCCAGATATATTTGTGAAATTAATATTATGGAAAATATAATAAAAAAGCAGGATAGAGTTTACCTGAATTCTGGGATAATTTTGTGACATAAGATGATATATAATTCCAATTATTAATTTTGGGGTAGAAAATTACATTGCTGATAACGTAATGAAGTGCTTGTTGAAATGCTAAATGCTGAAAAGAGCAATTTTTTTTTCTAATTTATAGCTATCTGGTGATTAACGTGGCAACCAAAGCGAGACTGTATACTAAAATGACTGGTTAATTATTAAAATGATAAAGTAGCATCACCTGAAGAAGTTTCTCTGGAGCATAAGAATGAAAAAGCAGTTTTAGACAAATTGCTTTTTTTTTTTTTTTTTTCCAGTTACTTAAAAAGTTTGCATTGGCCCTGTGCTAAAGGATTAATTGAGGCTTTGGAGAAATCGAAGATGAGCTGATGAGGTTTTGAATGGAATCAGAGTGAAAATTTTAAAGTTATAAACCATTCAACGGTGGAAAGTTCCATCTGAATAGAATGGTTGGGAATATATTAGACAGACCATGAAGTGGGAGTACATAATTACTTAGACTCAATAGAACAAAAAGGTATGTACTTGCTTTTCTGGGAGAGTGAGCCACCAGGGGCTGACTAAGGCTACAGGTATAGTTAATTACCTAAAAAAATTATTTCAGTTTCTTTTGTCCCATGGCAATCTACTGTCTTTCTACCTCCTCCACGTGTACTCTATCTTCTTCCTGTCTTTTGGAACTTCAAGATGCAGATTCTGACCAAGCACATATGCAGAGAAACGATCCTCCAAAAGAGTTCGCAAAATATCTGCCCCATGTGATGTCCAAAGAAATCACAAACAAAAGTGCTGAAGAACAGAAAAAGTTATGGCTTGTGAAAGTAAAAGAGGTACCAGTTCAAATGGCAGGTATTTGGGAGGCTGGCTTCTGACAGTAAAGATCTCTCTTTGTAATAAACAGAGTATTTCCTTAGTGCTGACACACCCAGACTAGCAAAATTCTTTCTCTGGGGATATCAACAAACAATGACACATCAATGATTTATCAGATTGCCAGACAGTGTGAACTTTTTACATATGCTCACATTACACAAGATGAGCAGAAAAGAACACTTGTACTTTGCAGCCTTCACTCCGTTTTTCACACTCAATTGGCTTGGTTAGACTGTTAATAAGTCATAGGACCTCTTTGGGTTTATGAGCCTTCCATCTGCCAGACAGCCTTGAGCATTTACAAGGTGTCTAACTCTTATCTACTCCAAAGAAAGAAAAATTCAGCCTAAACCTTGGTCTAGATGTTTATTTCATTAGTCAAGCAAATCTGGGTCATGGTGGGTAAATGTGACTCTGATCCCAGAAATTGTTCTGACATGGACTTGCTGTGCTCTTTTGAAGAGAGATTTGGGCACTCGGTGAAGACCAAATGCATAAGGCTCCAGTCTGTTGCACCCACTGTAATGAAATGCTGCAATAGCTATCTTCACAGTACTTTATCACATCAGCCAGCCCTCTGCTTTAAGAATCCACTGCATAATGGACAAGGATCTGTGCAACTGAGGAAGGGAGAGCAGGAAGGAGGTAAAATGAGAGGATCAATCATTTGATATGCAAGGTTGCCTTCAGAAACTTCTTGGAAGCTAATTCCATTCTCGAGACCCTGCAAAATGTGTCTGTACACAGGGCACAGTGAAAGCTTGCTTGCTCAGTTGGTGCCAGAATATTCACTCCCTGTTCTTTTCTCTCTCTGTTAGTCTCTTTCCCACCAAAAATGTTGTAAAGTGTAGAGGAGCCAGTGAAGGGTAATAAAGCTGATGCAGTGACAAGGGGTCTGTTTCTACTACAATTTTAGGACTTCCACAGTGATGAAAGTAATCTCAACTCCCACTCTGCCTTGAGGAGTATCGAGGTGTGTTAAAAAACCTGTTTGCTCAGACAATTCCATGGCCTGTCAACACTCACATTTCACTCCACATTGTATCTGATGTTCCAGCAGCTGACTCCTTTAGCTACGTTGAGCTGGAAGTTTATGTTAGAAAAAGGAACAGGTGAGAACACTCACTGTAGCATTTTCAGCATTTCATTTTGACCACACCAGATGTAACACCGTTACCTGCTTCCTGTCGCAGGACAAGATTTATTTACATATGGACAGACGTGGCCAATGACAAGGGATGGGCTAGGACAAGACAGGTCTCCAGAAGTCCATAGATAAATCAGGGTGAGTCCTGGTAAGAAAGTGGAGAAACTTGCACCTTTCCAAGAACTTGTGCAGGAGCTGTGGTCAGAGGCAAGGCTGAAAGTCAAGCAGCTGCAAAGCTCATATACAAAACAGGCTCCAGGATGGAGGGCAAGATAGCAATGAAGTCAGGCAGACAGAAGGAGAGACCAAGGCTGATGAAAGGTCTGGATGTTTAGGTCTTATTCGTCATAGATAGTGATAGATAAGCTGCTAGTTGCCCAAATAGTTGTATTAACATGCAGTCAATTGAAAAAATCAATATGCAGGTCTGGTACATCCTGATGCAACTTTGAAATGGTAGTTGAAATATGACAAACACATTTTTTTTATAATTACAGTTGGCATTTTTCTACAGACATGTGAAAGTGTAGCCATGAGGATGGCAACAATGAGGAAATATACTGCCTCAAGTTTCATACAGAAAAGTGAATCTCTGTCTAAAACATGATCAGTATGGTTGAATTTTTGGGATGAAGGAATCTTCCCTGCCGTATAAAACCAAAACAGGTTAGAAGGAGTCTGTGGTGGATTGCCTGTGGTGAGCAGAGAAGCTTCCCTGGGGTAACTGCTCTGGTCCCCTGAAATTACCACCTGGAGGGTGGGCAGTTTCATGATGATGCCACAACAACTGACCCTACACAGATGTTTCCTCTGCTGAGACAGAAAAGCTTACCTGTACTTCTAACACACATATGTTTATTTTACCAGTTTTTCGCTAAGAAGTAATGACCTATATGCACCTTAGAGTTCGACCTGCCAGTACAGTTATCACCCACTATGTGTGCTGGAACAAATAGACTGTAACATGTTTGCACTTTTCCATTGCTTTCCTAAAATAAAAATTCTGTTATTTCCACTCAATGCATTGAAAAATGTGCATACTGTGGGAATAATATAAAAAAATTTACCATTTTTAGCATCTCATAAAAAAGTGTTAAGTATCAAATGTCAGCTTGGGGGAATTGTCTATATTTAGTTTTTAGGGTGAATGCATAACTCCTGGATTTATGCACCTGAGCTGAGTTTTGGTTTTTTAAGCCGTTGCTTAAATTAGCCATACTCTGCAGAATTTCTATGAATGCATCATGTATTTTGCTGTTTCTCTTGATAGACTTCCCAGGTTTTTCAAAGAAATAAGATGTAGTCATCTGTAATCCTCATAGTCCATGAGTTCAGCACCTTCAAAGTACAAATACGTAATAGCACACGAATATTCACAGCTACCGTTGAAGCCATGGTATATCACTGTGACATTAATCTCAAGCAGAAGGAACTTCCCACTGGAAAGCTGGTGCAAGTACGCTTAGGCAGACTGTTCATGTATCCAATCATTTGCTGTCATGTGTGTCATGCAAAACTGGCACAACAAGTTGTTAACAGGCATAATGTCACTGCAACATATCACTACAACCATAACTACAAAAGCACATATGTGCACCAGATTGTAGGAAATACAGAAGACAGACATGTTAGGAACAAAATTCTTGGCCAACACAGTTTATCCTAAACTTGCATGTTTAAATATCAAATAATAATTATAAATACTTCATATAACTCTCTTTCCTCTTTTATAACACTTTTCCTATCAAACACTTTTACAGAGATTTTTTTTCAACACCATGCAAGGAAAACTGGCAGAGAGACAGATTTAGGCTGGACTCTCCAAAGTGACACAAGTCAGTGTCACCAGAGAGAGAAATGGTTCTGTTTTTCCTGTACTTCAGGAAGTTTGTGGCACAAGTCAGTGTCACCACAGAAAGAAATGGTTCTGGTTTTCCTGTACTTCAAAAAGTTTGTGCTATGGCTGTGGCTGCTGCAGCTGTCCTGTGGAGGTTGCACCACTGTATGAATGGGTGCAAGTGAGGGCACAAAAGCCCTGCTAGTCTCTCTTGACTGCCAGCAAAGCCACAGTTAAAGAATGTTGGAGAAGAGTTGCATTTTGTGTTTTTGAAGGTTTCTTCCCACACCTTCAAGCTCTAACTCTGAATTAATTAGGTGAAGAAGAATAGTAAAATGGTGTTAAAATGTAGCATTCCAAAAAGAAAAGCATTTGACTTCTATGCAGTCAGGTTCTGTGGCAGGCTGAGGGATGCTGAATTGATCTTTCCGCAAAATGTGTAAATGATGCTTTGCATGTTAAGTGCATCAGTGCCAAATGTCACAGTCCTATAAGATGTATTGAACTGCTGGGGATCCAGCTGCTGCTGCAGTCCAACATGAGGGGATGTAACAATGAACACTTGAAAGCCCATTCTGCAGTCCGTTGCTTGGCTCTGTTCCTGTCCTGGTTTGATCCTGGCCTTCTCCTGTTTACCTTTCAAGCCCTGCTGTTTTCACAAAGGGCATTTTCCAAAAGTAGTGATTCAGTACCCTGAACTCTCAGAACTCTGTTTTCCTTCTTCATTTCTTCTTTTTTTTTTTTTTTTTTCCTTTGCCTTTCTGCGGGTAAAAACACGTTGTAACAAACTTGCCCCTCTGTAGAATTTACTGTATTCTTTTTTTACCAAATTAACTCTTTGTTATTCACTTGACTCTGGCTTTTAAACAAATAAGTAATTTAGAAGAATAAAATGATGCTTCAGTTATTTATTAATAGTAGCAGAGCAAGCCAGCCCAACAAGCTTTCTCTTGACAAGAAAAGATTCCTCGATCTGGATAAATAAAGCAAATTGGAGAAATAACACCACTCCTGCATTTTATGCGTAGGCAGATAATGTCCTATCCTTCAGCAAATGCTTTAGGTGAACGATAACACTTTGGGGAAACAGCCATCTCCCAGAATAGAACATTGGGTTGCCATAGGAGAAAGAACTTTCCAAGTTACAGTATTATCAACGTTGTGTTTTAGAGTTTTAATGTGCAGCTGCTTTGGGTGCTTTGCCTTTGCAACGAAATAAAGCTTCAGGGAGGTGCATAACATCCCACAAATATATGCCTACTACCAGTGCTTGGTTTACTTACTGAGTAATCTTCCCAGCAGGTAGTTAGAAACTGTGATAATGTTCTCTGGGAAGAGTCATTATGCCCCCTTTTACTGAAGAGAGTTACTCTGATTTGCAGGCTTTAAATGCCAAGAGGTTCTCAGGCCCTTCAAGTGCTTAGGTGAGGAAGTCCCCACTGCCTCAGCTGGCTCAGCGTATCCTGTTTGCCAGAAAATCCTTCTTAGGCTGGTGTTAAAGCCATGGATTTTTATACATATTGATAAAGAAATAACAGGAAAAAAATGTTGACAAGTCTCACACTCTAAGCTCTCTAAAGTAGGGAGTGTCATGACAAGCATTCCTTTACATACTCACAGGATATAAAAGAATATGTATTTATGTAACATATATGAATGCAACATGCGTGCTGCACACAACTGACACATTTTTAGACTGTTCTGAGCTAGGTAGTAACTCAATTATTATTACCTATGTTTATTAAGTTACCGCTGTATAAAAAAAACCCAGATCCAAGCATCTCTGTCTGAACTATTTAGGAAATAAATGCAGACAAGGTAGGATGTTCTAATGCTCCCACAGAAAATGCCACCATTTTTCTTTTCACTTTCTGCATCTTAAATGTGTGGGTAGTGAAGACAGCTGATTAATGTGTCTGTGAGATCACAAATAAACTGGGTGTCTGGAAAAGGTCTAAATAGAAAGAAGGCAAGAAGGCAGCATGGACAGAGACAGAGAGACAGAAAAGTGGAGAAGGAAATAAAAGAGTCAGCTACACTGGCTTCTTTGACAGCTCTGTTGAGTGTGGAGAAGGCCAAACACGGTCTGAGCTGGGGCTGAATAGAAGATTGAATGTTCAAATGTAGTTTGAAAAAAACCTCAATGCATTAGAAAGTCAATTCAAAGCTAAATTTTATCTCTGTGATGGTATACTATACATGTGATGTATGTGGCATAAACAAAATAGAAATAATTTGGTCATTTAGAACAATTTTCCCGCAGGAATGTATTGAGAAGTGTGCCTGTGCAGAAAACACCAGAAGTTATTAATGCCCCCAGGAAACCTTCCTCCTGCGTTGTGGTTCAGTCATGTCCTGTGAATTTTGCATAAACATTCGTGAAGATACTGTGTCCCTTCCTCCTCCAGGTCAGCGATGCCTGGCTCCCAGCCATCTGCTCAGTGCCCTGCTCTGTGCTGTGGCTGCACACCCAGCCGTCCTGTCGTGTCTGTACCGGCATAGTCTAGTGACCTATTGGAATTCTACTTAGGGTCTTGGACTGGACTGCAGCATTGCCTGGTGATCATTTCTTGGCTCACTGACTAGATTGAAGATTTATTAAAAATTTTACAAGAATTTAAATTAGAGTCTTCAAAAGGAAAATGCCCTAGAAGGTCTGACTATGATTTATGGTTTTTGAAAGTCAAGTGTCAGAATGAGGCAGAAGAGATTGAGAACATTCCAGGGAAGTTTCTTCCTTGTTTTTCACTTTATCTAGCAGGAAAGTAAAACTAACCCCCTGTAGCCACTACTTCATTATTTTCTCTGAGTTACTCATAAACATTATTTTCATCCTGACTCTAAACACAATAAGTATCTGGCTAGCACATAAATCTTCCTGAATATGACGGTTATTCCTAAAACACATAGAGAGAACAGATAGTGCCAGCTGCTAGACTCATCTGTTTGTATTGCTGCAATGCTTAGTGGCTCAACCAAACAGTTTCTGCTCATACCCAGCAAGCCAGTGGTAGACTGGGCACAGAAATAGAGTTTCTCTGTGCACAGCGCACTGGACTACAAGCTTCTGTCCCATTGTTTTGCGGAATTTCCCCAGCTGAATTCACTCCAGTATGAATTGTTTCAGGGCATTGCTTACAAGGATCAAAACAGAAATGTAAAATCTTCCATACATAACTTATTCTTTGGCAACAATGCATAGAAGAAGAAGCAACGTATGGCCGTGTTATTTTGAATGGGACAGAATGTTTTATTGTTGTACCTGTCTTCAGCAAAAAGAAGAGTTATATAAGAATGGAAGAGTACGCCTTCGTGCCAATTCTCTGATGCAGTTTTCTAACGCCTATTTTGCTTATTAACTGTTTTGTTAATGTTGCTTTTTAAATCTGATTTCCTGCAGTTAAGTCAACAGCAGGTCAGTTTATAACATCTTTTGGTTGAAACGAATTCTTCTAGAAATGTGGAACATGGGGTTTTTTACACAAAGAAATTAAGTTCTGTGAAATAAAGCATCTGCTAAAGGGCTATTTGGAAGGGGCAAGAAAGTCCTGTGGCTCTGTTTATATTTCAACAACAAAACAACTGCCCTCCCTGTCACAGCTCACATGTTTTCCTTTTGTGGCAGCTCTTAAATGCCATGAAATTTACAGTGGTAGCATTTTATGTGAAGCTATAGAGAACTGTCCAGGTACATAACAGAAAGAATCCATAAGACAATTCTTGAGAGCAGAGGAAAATATGAAACACCCTCTAATAGTAGAACACATGCTCAATTTCTGTTAAAGTAGACCAATAATATAATTATAATTGGTTTGAAACCTTCCTTATGATATATGGTAGATACTCATGAAAGTCATGGTATAGTACTATAACAGCAATGATGAGAAAAAACTTAAAAGAGTGAGAGAAAGCCAGTCTGAGAACTGGGACTTATTTTGCATTCTGGGCAGAAACACAAATTTCATCATACGTCTGTCAAAATTGGTACAAGAAGCAGCTGAATAAAATAGCTCATAAAACTTTTGTGGTAAGATTCTCTAAAAATGAAATTTTCAAAAAACCTTGGGGAATGTTCTAAAAAATTCTAGTTTTGAGATGAACAGAGTTCTTAGTCAAGGTGTTAGTAGAGAATTTTTGATATTGTCACATTAATATTGAATTCTTTAACACCCACACAGTCAAGTCATGCTAAAACTGGCTACGAAGAGTCTGCATCATGTTAATAGAATAAATTCCTAAAGCTGCAAAATACCACTGAGCACAGAAGACCAAACTGTACTGCTGTTGCTCATCCTGAGCAGTAGTTACTCCTTGAATAGCCTCTTGAAAACGTTAGGAGCACTTGCAGAATAAACTGCTACTTAGTCTGAGTAACATGTGAGTAAAAGGAGTGAACAGTTTGTCTAGTCAATTCCAGACCTTGTAACAGGTGTGCAATAGTGCAGTAGTTGTAGAGACACAGCTTTTTTGGCAACCATTTGACAGCTCCAACACCATAACCAGCTTCCAGCCTTTGCATTTATAGTGGCCTCACTGTTGCGAACTCCAAGACCAAGCCTTCCCAACAGTAGCAAATAAAGAGCACACACAACTCAGTAGCGCATTGAGGTTGGAAAGGTCCCACGTTTCCTCAGAGGCAAAATGTACAGCTGTGAGCAATTCTTCATTTTAATCTTTGACTCAATAGTTTGGGCCTACTGAAAGACTCCTCTACCAAACAAGGTGCTGTAGAGAAGCGATGTTCTCTGAGTTGCACATTAAAATTTAAGGGAAAGTAATCTGTAATAGGAGCTAATTTAAAGCAGATTGTGCTTGTCATATTCCAGCTATAGGTTCATAGAATGGTATGCTGATCTAGGAGTCAGAGACTATAGCATGCCTATCAAAGCAGCTGGCTTTCTGCCCAGTTGAATGAAGGGCTTAAAAAGCCAGTTGCTCATAGTCTCAATGATGAGTCAGTTATCTGGCAGTGATGCTAGCATCATTACAAGTAGCAGCAATTTACTCAAAACAACAAATTGTCTCAGTTTAATTCCATCACTAGTACAGGCAACAGTCATGTTCGCTTTTTGTAAGTACAGGGATCGTTGGCCATGCTTGCCCTGTCTAAATTTGACTTAATTCCTTGCTCACCTAGCCTAAATTTGATTCCCTGTGCCTGGTGTTTCCCAGTGCCTAGCTGTACACTTATGCAGGATCTCTGAACTTCTGAGGCCAACAGAAAACTTACTGCATGGCTCAGACCTGGAGATTAACATATCAGTTACACTAACTCTTGGTCTGAACTTCATGGAGCAGCAGATGACGTCTGCTTAGGGCACTTCCGTCTCGTATAATTTAATGGATAATGTAGGTTAGCCTCTCAACGAAAGCATGCCACAAACCAGCCATGTATACAGAGTACCCTTCTGGCACTTGAGCTCTCTGTGATCAGAGCCACTAGGTAAGGCACACCTTGCTACACAGTGCTGCTGGAAGATAACCCTTGCAGAATCAAACCAGCTGGAGCAGCATCCTGGTGGGAAGCAATGCTCTGTAACACCATGTAAAAGTGTAGAAGAATCAAAACATCCCTCCCATTCAGACACTGTCATGTGTTTAGTGTCCTGATTGGAGGCCAGAGTCCTGGCTAGATCCCAGTTTACACTGACCCAGGGGCTCTTCATTATTAATTCAGAGAATTAAAGGCCCAAGTCACACAAATTTGTTCAGGGGTTTCAATTTTACTTTTACCATGACACTTACTAAGATCAATGGGAGAAATACCACTGATATGGAAGTTGTGTTTTGTTAATTATTTCACCTGTTCACATCTGTTCTGCTTCCTGTTGTTGCTTTAAGTGATACATTACTCTGTAAAAACCTCTTGTTGGTTCCACTGGACATTTGGTAAAACAAAATAGCAAAAGGTAGATCTAAAGACATTGGACCAAATAACCTGTTCTATAGCTCCAGTGAGAACCTGAGGGATGAGCTTGGCAATCTTTGCAGTCACTTGCCCTATAGTGGTTGAAATTTCCATTAATAAATCATGGAACCACAGAATAGCCCAGACCAGAAGGGAGCTCAGAAGTTCATCTGGTCCAACATTTCATGGCTCCAGAGCAGTCTTGCATATTGGAGCAGTCTTGCAAGGATCTGTAATTTGACATAAGGTTAAATTTGGGTGGTACATCACAGCTCATCTGCAAAGCATCCAGGAAAGTATGATGGTCTGTTCTTGAAAATGTACTGCGTTTATGAAAACAATATCATGGATTTATCTGTTATTGTTATTATGTCAAAGTCAAGACACTTCAACTAGTTCAGGATCCTACAGAGTAAGGCATTCTGCGGTTATGCTGTGACAGAGCTGGCCCAGGTCTCTGCCGATGCCTGTGGGAGCAGACGCCAAACCACCTCTCAGCAGATTCATGCTATAGGAAGCTCTGATTTCTTGCACACACATGTGCACACTCACATGTGCACATACTTATGTGCATACCCAGAGCATATTTTTCATTAATTCTTACTCTTGCTGTGGTTCTCCACCAAATGCAGTTGGTGAAGTACCAGTGTTCAGATGAAAGTGCTAAGAATGAAGTAGCCAACACCTGCCAAAATTGCTTACAGAAGTTCAGATGTAATTGTCATCTTGAGGTCATGTGCAAAGCTCCTGTTTCATTCCAAGAGGACTTTAGTTTTTGATAAATTTTGTAAGCAATTTCCATAAAGTACAACTGCCAGCATGAAACATAGCAATGACCATGAGTCCCTGTAGTACCCTACGCTGCTGAACCACTCTGTTTTGCATTTCTCAGAAACATTGGCCATCTGTTTGAAGAAGAGGATCCCCACAGCATTTTTTTTTTCATTTTCATAATGATTCAGTCCAATAGCTCTTCTAAAGGCAAACTACTGGCATTCAGGAGCTGTGAGAAAAATTAGGTTTGACACTTCACTGTATTTTGAAGCTGACAAAAAAAAAAGACCTGCAAGTCTTTTTGAAGCAATAGAAAATGACCATAAATGACTATATTAGACGTGAGCACTGAAACTTCAGGTGTAAAAGCTGCCTTTAAATATCAAGCCTGAATAAAAACATGCTCCAAAACTTTGGATTTCCCACTTGAGGGCTGAAATTTGGACAGAAATACAGTTGTACTGAAACCGTTGCTGTTTGGATTTAGTGAGAGTGACTTGTGCCACTATGATTGCTTCTGCTTTTGGTATGCTGTTGCTTTCAGTTTCTGAGAGCGCTGCTCTGCAGAGATCAGCAGCCATTTTAGAGGGGGCTGTTATAGTTGGCAGCAGAAGACAGACATAGTGTTGATCTTGTTTTTAATACAGTTGCAAATGTTTCAAAAGTTGTTTGCTTATTGTAGAGAGACATTTGTACTGTGAGCAGTGATCCAGATACAAGTACCTATATCCAGGTATATCTCCAGCTGAAATGGATTTAGATACACCAGCAGGAAATTTTAACCAGCTTAACCAACTGACAATTTTACATAATTGTTACATAAAAAAAAAAATTTCATCAGAAAATGTCAGCAATCTTTCATGTATAATTTTTCATGGAAAAAATACCTTTTTTTTTCTGATTCACAAGAAAAAATCCATTTTACTGCCATAATGTGCAATGTTTTGTTTTAATTCAATTTAAATACAGCTTTATCAAAAGTATTTTTTTCTGTAACTGGCTGTAACTAGTAATGACATAAAAAATGGATATTAAAAGCTCAAATGAAAATCAGAATGTCAATGATACCTAAAAATCAATAGCTTTTAAATAAATAAGCACAACCTATCTAGAGTGAAAGCTGGTATTTGCTAAGCTGTTCTTATTAGGAACTATGGTGACGGGCTACAAAACTTTACTTCCTAGGGCTGAGAAATATGAGTAGGGTTTTGTTGCTTTTGTTGCAAAGCACTATCAAATTACTGGATGATAATAATAGAGAAAAATTGTTTTGAAAAGCTTTTAAGGACAAGAGCGTTTAACAACATTCCTTCTTGTACTGTCCAGAAGGTTGCTTTGATAACCGTAAAAGCTGAAGCAGCTGAAGATTTAGAAACAGAATGCGTTTAGGCATTATATTACATACTACATGTTTCTTAGCAGAAAACAGTTCAGTTTTACCTTGTAGATCTCTAAACAAGAACAAGCTGGACTGGGATGAAACAGCTCTGAAAAGATAGAGAACATCAGAAATTAAATGGCTAAAGCTGGTGCTATATCTCAACTGTAATGCAACTCCCAGTCAAATGAGATGATAGTGATAATATACTTTGCATTTATATATTATAGCTCCTTCCCACCCAGCCTCTTAAAAAAAAAAAGTTGTAATATTAAGCACTTAATATTGCCAATTGGTTCCAGTGTTTTACGGTAATATATATGCCTGGGGACTATGCCATTTTTCTAGCTGGCTGGGGACTTGCTGTTAGCCCATTTTCCCGTCTCAGGTCAGTGGGGACTAGAAGTAAATATACTAGTGACTTCAGGGAAACCTCTACTCTGAATAAAGTCTATAGGGGATACAAAGGTCAATGAACAGGTTGCCCAGGGAGGTTGCAGAGTCTCCATCTATGAAGCTACTCAAAACCCAACTCTGCATGGCCCCGAGCAGCCTGCTCTTGGTGACCGTGTTTTGAGCAGGAGACCCCTTCCAACCTCAACCATTCTGTGACTCAGCAGAGGTGCGTTGGCTTTCACAGCTCTAAAGTGAATTGCGTGACTTGGGAAATTAATGCCAGCATCTTGGTTGTCACTTGCTGTGCTGAGTAAAACTGCAAAGGCTCCTACAGCCTGCAAGTGTAGATCTTATGTAACGGGGCCCAATTTTCAAAATAGCTTGGCATACAATTGCTGCCATTTAGCAAACCAGATCAGGAAGCTGCTTGATGTTTTGGCAAATCCCTTCCATGCCAATGGCCTGTCTTAACTTTAATGGCCCAACATTTCGCAGAATCACAGAATCACAGAATGTTAGGGGTCGGAAGGGACCTTGAAATATCATCTGGTCCAGCCACCCTACCAGAGCAGGACCACCTAGAGTGGGTCACACAGGAACAAGTCCAGGCGGGTTTTGAATGTCTCCAGAGAAGGAGACTCCACAGCCTCTCTGGGCAGCCTGTTCCAGTGCTCTGTCACCCTCACAGTGAAAAAGTTTTTCCTTATGTTACTGTGGAACCTCCCATGCTCCAGCTTGCACCCGTTGCCCCTTGTCCTATCATTGGCCATCACCGAGAAGAGCCCGGCTCCATCCTCCTGACACTCGCCCTTTATGTATTTATAGACATTGATGAGGTCACCCCTCAGTCTCCTCTAAGCTAAAGAGACCCAGCTCCCTCAGCTGTTCATCATAAGGGAGATGTTCCACCCCCCTTAATCATCTCTGTGTTTCTGCACTGGACTTTTTCAAGCAGTTCCGTGTCCTTCTTGAACTGAGGGGCCCAGAACTGGACACCATATTCCAGGTGCGGTCTCACCAGGGCGAGCAGAGTAGAGGGGGAGATGCACTCTCTCCAGATGCACCTCTCAACCTGCTGACCACACCCCCCTTCTAATACACCCCAGGATGCCACTGGCCTTCTTGGCCACGAGGGCACATCGCTGGCTCATGGTCATCCTGCTGTCCACCAGGACCCCCAGGTCCCTTTCCCCTACGCTACTCTCCAATGGCTCAGTCCTCAACTGATACTGGTACATGGGGTTGGTCTTTCCCAGATGCAAGACCCCACACTTTGAAATGCCCTTGTTGCATTTCATTAAATGACCTTGTTGTGTTTCATTTGTGTCTTACAAAGAACTTAAGAATGTAGCATTTTTCTTTGCAACTATGACTACGTACATACATAAAACTATGTAAATATAAATATAAATATAAATATAAATATAAATATAAATATAAATATAAATATAAATATAAATATAAATATAAATATAAATATAAATATAAATAATATTGCCCACGTTTGTTGTAATATAATAGGCCCTGCAATCACAACCTACCATTGTGTCACATCTGACATGGCCCTTAATACGTGACTCCTGTGGTATAGTACCACACAGGGTTCTTCTTAAATGAGACTCATAAATCTACCTAAGTGGACAGTCTCCATTACCCGTACAGTAAGAAAGAAAAATGAGATGCTTATGTTGTGTTTGTGTTGGCTGCTTAGCTAAATGGTTACATCTGAGTTAATATTTAAACACATTGGCTCCCAAGTACACTACTCCATAGTAGAGTCGTCTCCTCCTATCTTAACAAATACAACAATGTAATGGGGCCTTTTCGTTGACTGCGATATAAAATGTGTCACACTATAATGGTTTGACTATTTTTTAAAATGGCCTAATGTGCAGAGCTGGTTTGAAATGAAGAGCATTTCACACCTTGAATCAGAGATAGTACTGCATGGACAATAAGACATGGAAATAATAAAAAAGCCCTTCTTAGTAATGAAAAGTGAACACTCAGGTCTTGAGTAGCTACTGTGAGAACTCCTGAAGAACAACTGGTGTATATTACAGCCTCAGAATTCTCTGTAATTGTCAGACATGAGCATCTCACAAGACACAGGTGCTTCTATCTAAGGAAATTGTGAGGAAATCAGTGAATTAAAAGTTCCATTTTTGTGTAAAGTGAAATTCTGATGAAAGTGTCTTTGTATCAGCAGCATTTTTTTCTAAGTTATGAAAACAGTGAAATAAAAGCAGAGTATCTATCCTACTCCTAACATAATAAACAGTCCATTAAAACTTAGAAACAACAGGCTATCCTCAGACTATAGTCAAGATAGATCTTAACAACCCAAAGAAAAATATGGCTGGTGTTGAAAGGTGTCCTGTGAAGGTAGCCTTAGCTGCTGCCTAACCCAGGCTGTAGTGACTCTGAGTCTGGAAGTGAATGTATTTTGGGCTCTGCCAAGGCTTTGCAGCAAATTAAAATGGAATAACTGAATATACTTGTCAGTATCAGAACACTCAAGCACTTGGATGATCACTATGTTGTGTGAATTTTCTATCTGGTATGTGGAATTTGGCTGCTGTTATACAAAGTGGTTTAAGAGTTGTTTTCTGGATTTAGTCCAGTTGTAGTCAAGGCTGCTGCTGTTATAAATCGTCTGAGTGTTATGGAAGAATCTCTGCTAGGCTGACTACACTAGCAGGGCAAAACGAAGTACTTTAGTTGTGAAAACTCTTCCCCAGCTGAAAAACAGAAGCAATATGAAGTGCTGAAGCAACCCTGACAAAGCTGCTACTGAATTGTCTTCATAGTTTCATTAACCCCAGGTCCTCCAACAGCTCCATTCTCCTGTCTTGTTAATCCCCATGAAAATCCCATGTTTCCAGTATTCAGACAATGTAAATGGGTGAAATGTGAAGGCCACCAACGGGAGTTTCGCCATTGCTGTTCACCAACACCTCAATGATGACTATGCTAAGTTCAGCTTGGGCTGTAGGGTTGCACAAATTTGGCACAGAAGCAGATGCACAGCCTAGTGCCCAACCATTTGTGTCTTGGGACCTTACTTGCACCACACGTTAGACAACAGATTCTAATAGGAATGACACAATGCCATGGCCCTGTGCATCACAAGAACAGGCAGACTGGAACGTAACTGAGCCACCAGCTTCAAGGCTCTTTCTGAAGTGTCTGCAGGTGTCTGGGATTTTAAGTCCTTCGCCTCACCTCGTGGATCACATTACCCCAATCATCTGCTGGGAATGCTTCCAGCTCAGCAAAACCTATCATCCAGAGCCCTGCTCATCTCCTCTTGGTCACCCTCACCATGCAAAGGTGCAGCACAGCCTTGGCTTGTGCAACTTTAAGGCTCAGTCTGGCATCTTGCTGAGGAAAATATTCCAAAATGGGTGTAGTGGAACAGTTTTCTGTGCTCTGGCTCCTCTTGTGGTCACGTTTATGCTGCATCAAGGGTGGCTTTGTGTGGCTTAACCTACTCTGGGGGAACTAGAAAAGCTGTCTGTATGATGCACAGAATGTGGAGAGCATGGAGATCCTAACTAACTTTACCAGATAAAAACTGTAATGTGGGTAACTAGAGGAAACATTTCCTCTGCAGCTTAGTATTTAGTGGGTTAGCCAGATTGTACATTTTGTTAACAGGCTTCATAGTCTAAAAGAGAATTCACAAATAAAATGATTGTTTGGAAATTTAAGGTTGGAAGTGCTTTTCAGTAGACTCTTAGTGGCAACACAAATCACTTTCACAAAAATTCAATGTAAGTTCCTTGATATTATATATCCTAAACTCTAAAAAACCCCACAAAACACAAACCCCAAAACACCCACAAAAATAGTTGCTAGGACTCAAAACTGCCCTAACAAACCTGCTGTGCAATAGTTTAGGAAGGCTCATTCTGTTAGCTGTATTTTATGGAATATTGCAACATACTGGCAATGACTTTCCCCTTGTAAACCACTTTCTAAACTCATTGAGTGCAACTGTCCTTTAAGGAAATTATCGCTACTTTCTAGTCCGATGTTTTGTTGTTTTTGCAACCTTTATTTTTCATGAGATGATCATCTGCCTTCAAAATATTGCAATTTTTCACTGCATGTATAAACAGAAAATTGAATTTTCCCTCCTCTAGTTGAAAAGCCTTTTGGCTTTCGGCCTTTAAAGAAAACTCAAATTTTCAGTGTTTTTTTTTCCCCACAGAATAATAAATTCACTATTTTTTAATAATAGGAGTTGATAAAGTAATCTCTATAATGTGACCTTATGGAACTTATGTAATGTCAGAAATATTCCTGTGTGCATAGTACCTGAATGAAATAGTTATTGGTCTCACGTATATTTGTATGGATTCAATATTTCCTAAAAGTTCTATGGGATTAAGATCCCTTCCATTAGACTAGATTAGATTAGATTATGAATATTCATTTTTCAGAAGGTATTCATGCTATATAAAATGTAGAGGACAAAACCAATCAGTGCTTCCAGGCACTGGAATGAATACAAGAAGCTGATGCTACTGTTCCTGTGTCGTTCACTTATCATGTAGCCAATAATATGTATAATGTGATATTAGTTTAAATGCTGACAAAGATTACTTTCAAATAATATTTCATAATGAATTTTTAAAAAAACTATTTTGAATAAAAATAGCTTGGAAAAATGCACCAAACATAATTAAAGATTCACAGTGACTATAATTTTAAAAAATACATTGAAATTACCAGAACGATAGAAATTCTACTTCATCCAACATGCACTCTATGAACACATGCTGATTATTCTTGCCTGCTTAGCTCTTTCTGAACTTAATTCTTAGCTAGGACCAAATATCTGATCTGAACATGCACTCAAATTAGTAAGTTATTACCAACTAAGTTAACATAGGCTGAAAAAATACTATAAATGAGAATGCTTCAGTTAACATAAGATAGCTGGAGTTTAGTCTGGGTCATAATTTTAAAAATAAAAATTCTGCAATCTTTCCTTTATGGGCAGTGGGTAAAAAACATGCTCACAGAGAAGATTAGTGCTGGCTGTGCTGTTCCCATGAAGGAGCTCAGCACACGAACATCTTATTCCTCTCTAGAGAAGACGCAGAAGTGATGAGAAGGGAGGGTTACACCCTTGAATCAATCCAATTTTATTCAGCTTTCGTAGGGATGGCTTTCCAAACAGCTCAGAGGTCTGAGCTGAAGTATTATGTTCCACAGCACTGTCCTTTGCAGAAACTGAGGATTACCATGAAAGAGGTAATTTAATTGTTTTGGGTAATGCATGATTTCTCAGCCTCTCTTTAGTGTATTAGTACCAATACACTAAAAGTGAGCAACATTAAAAATAAGACTTTTGGGAAGGAGTATATAGCTTAATTTTTCTCTGTGCCAAAATGTAAGTAGCATGGATTTCTCTTTCCCTTTCAATATTAAAAAATGGTAATAGAGTATGACAAGTAAATAGTTAAAAAACAGTATCCATGAAGTTATAACACCACTGTAGAAGTATTACATAGATCCTTCTATGCCCAACAGATGTTCTCTTTCCATATAAAATTATGGCTCTAAAAGTATCATAATTTCTAGCAATTGATCCCATCCCTTGACATGGGGAAATCCCCCTGTGTTTTGGAAAAGTGTGTAAGATCTAATAATGCTCTATTAGAAATCTGTTGATGTGCTTCAAGAAGCTTAAAAAAATCTAGCAGTGGTACATAGTCAACAGGATTGGACAGTAGAAGGACTCTTGTCTTCTTAGGGATAGCTAAAGCCATTCTTTCCTCTTTATTAAAAAAAACTGAAAGAAAACCAAAAATGAACGAGCCACCCAAACTTTCTAGTCACTGCAATACAGTCATATGCGTGCTGAGCAAACATGAACACAGCTGTTGTAGCTCTGCTGTGCAAGAAAAAAAAATCATCTGTACATCTGTTTACATACTCCCTGCTCTGACATTTGGCCAGGCCACAGAGCTGCAAGTTCAAGTGAAATACAAAAATCATACACTGCAGACACGTTCAGTATGAGAGGGCTTTTCCTCCACAGCTGGTGTCCCTGTGCCACACGTATAAACACAGAACTGAGTCCCAATTAACCTACTGTCATCTTTTAATGCGTTGACTCCCAGTTCAACATCCAACAAGCTGAAACCTTCTACTCTCCAGTGTGCTGCTGGTGAGGGAAGGACATGGCGGGTTGGAGGAAGCCTCGCTTGAGAAGCAGCTCCAGCAGAGCTGGCTGCGAAAGGGACGTGGGGCCCTGAGAAAACAACTGGGGTCCCATGAAAGCCCCTGAGCTGCACCCTGACTGCTGGCAGAGGACCCTGCTGTACCTGCAGGGGGAGTGTGCATCCTGCTGCCTGAAGCTGGGGGACAGCACACAGAGGTTACGTGGGGACTTCGGCGTTTTATACTGATGTACAAATCTGTCCTAGAGCTGAACATGTTGATCCAAGTGTTGTCCCTTAAAAAAGGAACCTCCAGCACTCTGAACCTCAACCTTTGAATAATTTCATTATTTATTTCTGGTGGCTTTTCTGAGATCCCTTAATTTTGAAGCAGCATAAAATGAAGAATTGTGATTCCACTGGGGGCAGTTTCCGGATCCCTAAAAATTTCCCAGGGGATGTTGAGAGAATATAAACCTACTGACTGCAGAGCTGCCATCCTTAAATCCTTTTCTCAGAAATCATAGAAGTAGCTCACAGACCCCTAGGGTCTATAGATCACAGACTGAAAGTGTTGCTAGAAAAAAAGTAACAAACCTATTTCTGCAAATGATTACATCTACTCATTCATTTTAATTTGTGTCTGTAGGTTAGAAAATGCATGGAAACAAACTTGATTATATCTATATATAAGAAATTCCAGCTACTTACTGTAACATCATGGTTCAGTTATT
The DNA here is from genome assembly GCF_034619465.1 of Leptosomus discolor. Taxonomy (NCBI): domain Eukaryota; kingdom Metazoa; phylum Chordata; class Aves; order Leptosomiformes; family Leptosomidae; genus Leptosomus; species Leptosomus discolor. Next base: position 64,896,354 of record NC_141419.1, on the reverse strand, counting down.
TAATTCCTGGACACAGTTCAGAGAGAGATAAAATCAACATCCACTTGGTGGAATTTGTTTGTTTTCCTGTTCATCCCTCCATTGTTTTTCCAGTCCATCAAGATTTCTACAGGAAAACGGTATTTGTTTTCTTTTGGAGTTAACAGAAAGTACAACATGTTACCCATAAAATAAGAAGAGGCCTTACGTGTTGCTGTTTTCCTGAGCTTTGTGAGCCAGATTCTACTCACATTTAGTTATGAGTAAGTTGGACCTATGCATTGTTCGTGTATGCATACCACCTCTCCCTACCTCTTCAACTAAATTGGCTGTAGAAATAATAATGTAAAAACTCTTAACAAAAACAGTCCACTTCTTCTATTTTTTTCAGACTTGTTTCTGAGCCTGCAGGCTTTGATCTATTTGCAGGAAAATGGATATATAGAACAAAGCAAAACCTCAAATGAAATTCTAATAACGTAATGTATCTACCAATCACATTAAGAATACAAGCAGGAGAACTGAATTTGCATATTTTTTAAACACTTGTTGGACAGAATATATACAAATATACCTCTGCACACATGCTTTTGCTCAATTTCAGATGTCTTTGAGCTCATTTAGAATTACTCCAGAAATCAGATTCTGATCTAAGTGACATCATGCAGGACAAACGGTGACAGTGATTAATCTGTAAATCCATCATTAATTTAAAAAAAAAAAAAAATGTAGCTGAGATGCCAAGTATGTTAAACCCGTGAAGAGAAATGATTTAAAAACTTGTCTGGAATGTGATGATTTCACCAACCCATGGGACAGAGTCTGCACAGAGTTGCAGATGTAGAAAGCTGTTCATGGCTTTATGACAAAGCACTAACCTGACCATGGTCCAAGTTCAGACTTGGATTGAGGGAGTGCAGAACTGATTTAAATGGATGAGTTGCACCAAGGGAGACTTTCTCCCGAGAGGTACAGAAAGGTCCTTGGTGAGTATACTCAAGTTAACAAGGCTATGTTGATTCAGAGCCAGGTTTTACTGATCTCACTTTTGCTGAATAACATCCGTTGAGGACACTGGCATTTCGCTATATTTGATGGATAAAGTAGGTGAGTCACGCTGGAACCAGCCCTACAGATAGAGTACTTTTCCAGTGCTTGGGCTTGGGGGAAGGCACACCCTGCAGCAAAGCCCAGCCAGGGAGAGAGGCCCAGAAGTTAAGTGGTCTATTTAAGCCTCCAATAAAAACAGCTGATAGAAAGTAAATATGGATGGTAGAACTTGGGATAATAAATTTACACCCTTAATAACTAAAAAAGATTCACAAAAATATTTGTTAATGGTGTTTTTAATTTTGTTTAGTGTGTTTTGCAGCATTATGTATTTTATGTCCTACTTCAATGCTCAGTAAAGAAAATAATAAAAATAGTGGGAGTGTGACAGAAGAATCTGAAATAATTTGGGGATTATGCTTGTTACTCTTGACTTCATGTATGACTACTGAAGAAAAGACCAAATATCCATACGCTGAGATTCTTGACAGTCTGAGAAATGGCAAAGAATCTACATGGTATATACAAGCATAAATTTGTCTTTGTAGTTCGGGACTCAGAGGTAAAGACCCCCATCATCTGGACACAGATTAGCAGGGCAGAAGCTATGTAGTTTTGGTTCCACTGTTATTATATAAGAGTTATTCTAGTGAGCTAAAAATGAAAAAGTAAGATTTATTAAGTCTCCTTTCCTTTGTTCAGAGCAACAGCTAGCTGCTCCCCATGGAACTGACTTGCTGTGGCAGTCTTCTGCCAACGCAGCCATATCCTCAGTGGGGTCTTCTGCAGGGTGGGCTGTGTGTTAGAGCCTTCTTATCCTCTGCAGAGAAGAAAAAAGGAAAAGCTGGGGAAATTGCTCTGTGAAATATCATTCATAGTGTCTTCCAGGATCTCCTAAACTACTTCACCTTGAGGCACTTGGTAGTGCTGAACAGAGATGAGTGCTGTTCTCACTGTCAGAGCCCTGACTGTGTCCCACCAGCAGTGGATTTGGCTGTGGGGCTCAGGGCAGGGGCCAACACCTGGCCCCAGGAATTGCTCCATCTCTGCTGCCCTGCCTGTGCCCAGCCTTGGCCCTGAATCAAACCCCCACCCTGTCCCAGCCTTGGTCCATCCTCATCCTCCTATCTGACCCTGGATCCCCTCACGGTGCCTGATTTCCCAAATACCTCTTCAGGCAGCCAAAGCCACTACACCAAAATGAGGTAGATGTTGATAGCTCTCCTTTAACACTTACCTCATAGTTTCACAGGGTTTGGCTTAGATGTCCTTTTACACCACTGTTTACAAATTCAGTACAAAATCTGAGGAAGAGAGACAAAGAGAATACATTCTGCCATCAAGAAAGAGACAATACTTACTAAACAAACGAAGGAGCATAACTGTCCAAAACTGTCAAAGTGTGAAGATTTGATTGGAAAAATATACAGTCTTCATTCTACGGTTTCCCTCATGGAAACAGCAGTCTTGAAACTGGTTCTGTATTTCCACTGCAAATAAGAAATACCTAAAATCTATTATTCATCTGTGGTATGCACACTGAGAAGAATGAACATTGCTGCAACTGTCAACACATTTCAAAGTTTAGTGCTTATAATAAGGGTGTAGAAATCATAGATGGAATATAAGGAATGGAAAGCCTTTTTGCATCTATCAGGTTAATGGCAGAGGGATGCGCTGAAAGACAGGTCAAGATGCTTGAAGCCATTCAAGAGAAATGAAAGGTCCAACTCATCACAAAGTATGCTCTGGTTCACATATGCACTTGGAGCTGTAGACTATTCTGTTTAAAATTAACTTTCTTTTATCTTTTACATCTGTAGCCCTTGCTTTTCAACTTAAAGAAGAATACAATGTAAATAATTTGCTTTTTAAGTTATATGCCCCAATGAAGCACATATCTAATTGTTTGCCTTTCAAAATCATTGTTTCATATATTAATTATCAAACTCCATTCAAATAGACAAGGACACTTACATAGCAAAACCATCTTTTCCCCTTGCTGTAAAATCACTTAATCAAGTTCGCTACATCAAAACTATTTCAGTAGCAACATCTGATTTTGCAAACACAAAGATTAAGCAATTACATGTATACATAGAGTATGCAAGCACAACTCAGCTGAATGCAGTGGAGCTGTGCCTGCCTGTGTCAGCAATGGACTTGGCCCCAAGGCTTCATTATTTAGATTGCGAATTCCCAATGTGAGGAACTATGTCTCTGTTTGTTTGAGAGACGCTTCAGATAGTTTAGTCGCTTTATAAATAATAAATAACAAATAAAGTCACAAGCAGAAGCCTCAGGACAGAGAAAGACTGTGAGAGAGAAGGGCTTTGTACAAGTACAGAAAAACCTCACTCCAGCTAACTTCCAGGGACTCAGGCATAAAAAATAGCTTAGGTGTTTATGAGCTATATTGGTCTTTAATTAAAAGCTTTGGCCAGTGTGTATTTAGGGCTCTGGAGACACTGCAACATAGGTGCCCCAGACAGTGAGTTATTAACCTATGGATGGTCCTACTGCAGATCCCAATGTGTTCATCAGGTTTTGGGGAAATACACAGAAGGAAATAAAGTATTGGAAGAACTTTTATGGTCTCTTTTTCAGATGTGCTCAAGAGAGGATTTACTGTGAAGGGTGAGTAAATGTATTACTACCACCCCCTGGGCAACGTGTCACACTACCACATGATGCTGATAAAGCCTTCACCTATCCAGGCACCATTATCCATCCTTGTACCTTCCGAGCTGGAGGCAGCTGACCCACACGCAAAGCCACCTTACATAGCCCAATCGAACAGCCAAAAATTTCCTTTGACTTACCAGTATTGAACAGCTAAGCAGTGCAGCCCTTAAGAAGTAAGTGGAACCGTTCACATTTGCAAGTAATTGGGAGAATTTTTACTTTAAATTTAAATAAAATAGAAAGTGGAAGATCACAATCTTTATGAGGGAATTAAGGTTTAGATTTTTGAGCCATAACATAAGCATTTGACATATAACATTGCCAAACAGGCTTTGTCTGTGCCATTGGTAGTACCAACATTAGCAGTCTAGGCAAGCATTACTCTGTCTTTGAGCATCTTGAGAATACAGCTATATATGAACTTCAGTAGTGTAATGACTACAAACAGATCCCAGAACAATGACTTTACAGGACTGAACTCATTTGAGTACTCATTACGTATAGTAATGTATAGAGATTGCTTACAGTCAAATTATTGGTGGGAATTTGCAAGAGCCCTCTTGCTGCAGAAATTATTGGAAGATGACAACCACAGTGTCACTTTTTCAGCACAGACCAACACTGTGCTAAGAATTGTAGACATGGGAAAATCCTCAGGGCCAAATGTAATTGAAACTTATTCCCACAGAAAATATTAACATGAAATGTGTTACCTATCAGGGCCTCTGGAACAATGTGTAGAGTAATAGCTTTGAGACAGATAGAAAACTAGATGCATTTGCAGCTGAGAAGACAAGGACTACTGTGGGATTTCAGGTCCTTTTGCTAGTTTGTTGGATCTTTGAAATGACAGGTTCATTTAGAAAATATATTAATTTCTTATTTCAGTTTGTCTAATCTCAGGAAACCTCTGAAAGCTACAGAGATTTCATGTCAGTACTCTTCTACTGCCAAAAGCAGTAATTTGACCTTTCACACAGAGCTCCTCTGTACATTGATGCATTGTAGAGCTGTGTTAGAGACATGGGCCTCATTCCAGGTTGTCTAATCTGACACTATTTTTATACACGTGTGTTTTATAGATTCAACTTTGAAGGCACAGGGAGAGAAGTTCTGTGTTTTGGGGATATGAATGTTATTAAAGACTGGATGAACCAGCAACAAACAGCGGCTACATAGTTGTACTTAGATGTACAAGTATGAATGAAATGCATTCTTCATTATTATTGGGAAGGAATTTTCAATGACTGCTAGTAATGATGGTGATTTTACTACAGCACTGATTCAATCATATAATGTCAGGCATATGACAAATCTAACTTGTTCCCTTCTAATAATGCAAAAATAGATACTGTAGATGAAAGTGAAATGGGCAACTGCTGCCAAAGAAAAAGTGCTTGCCCATAACATATCACTTCATTACTGATCATCTGATCAAATCATCTGCCAGCCAAAGTGTTTGTAATATTTCTTGAGAGAAAGTAACCTTTTCTACCATCCTACAGGACAGACAAGGTTTAAAAACTTTCCTCTTCCTAAAAAAGACACTTCAATAGGACAAGTATTTTCTTCTATACATACTTTAAAGAGAATAATGGAATGTACACAACTGTGAGTAGAATAAGGATTGTGTAGTTTTCAACAGATTAGAAGACCATCCAGAATACATTATTAGTAAAGGACCAACAAGACCAAGAAATTTAATCAGATAATTTATTTTATTTTTCTGAAATGTCCAAGGACCGATTTTTCTCAAACTTGTTTAGCCAGTTTCCGTTTGTCCCTTACTTTAGGGATTACACGGAAGTAAGCGAAATCTTAGGCATTTTACTCAGTTGTTATGAATCAGTGAAGATATAGCAGTAACATTGTTTCTGATCCCAGACATGAGAGCATTTCTGATGCCAGTTATAAAATTCAGCTTTTGGTTAAGCATGCAAAAAAGCAATCTCACTTATAAAGTGTAAAGGGAATAGCTTGTATAAAGACAACTCCCTACATGTGTAAAAACTGGTAGGTTTTAGGTTTGAATTGAAATCAACATACAATAGAAATAATTTTGGGGGTAAGAGATTTCTGTTTTGTGGGGTTTTTTTTGTTTAGAGGAATAGGAGCAAGCTAATTTTGTAATAGCCACAACAACATTTTGGAATACAGTTTGCCAAAAAAGAGATACAGTGTTTGATCAGCAAATATGTACTGCTGTATATATTAATGTTTCAAATACAGAAATTAGATCTATATTAAAGTATTTTAAGCTGAAGTAGTAGCTTTCGCTCTCCCTTGCTTTTTGTTGAAAATTCCCTCTGCTTCCGTTTGGTCACAGAATGCAAAAATATAAAAAAAAACCCTAACCTTTTCATGCCTCCAAGATTGCACTGCTCTAACAAAAAGGCAAAGAGAAGAAATAGAGTTTATTCAGTTCCCCGGGGCACAGTACTTGTAGTTGATTTTGTAGCTGTATTGCCAGGCAATAGGAGATTTGCAGAGTGCCTCCTGACCTATGAAGGTCACTGCACTCCAAGCTCATAGGAAGTTGTCCATGATCACAATACGTAGGCACCGAAGTCTTTGTGTCCATGAGACTCAGAGGGAGAAATCTGGAAATGAGAGGCTAACACGGACCGCTGGTTGCAGCAATAATAAGAGACCATACTCTGGTTTTGTAGTCTGGGTGCAGGCAGAGTGCTTTCTGTGAACTTCACAAACTCCCTCCTTCGTTTTCACTGTATGTAAAATGGAAATGATATCTCTCTACTTCAAAAGAGAATGGAAGAATTAGCAAGGTGTTTGTAAAGCACTGTAGAATTGATAAAACACAGACAGTCAATAGAAAGCCAAGTTAAATAATTGTACAGAAAACGAAACCAAAATCTTTAGGAGGAAGTCCAAGAAAAAACATCTGGCAAAAGAGAGAGACATAGGAGCCCTGACAGAAGGAACAGAAAAGCAGCATTATTGGTTTATTTTTCCCTTTGTAGATCAAACTGACATGGCAGATGCAATGCAATCTGTTGTTTGTACCAAAAAATTGGGGGAAGAAAGAATGGGAACATCTGAACTAAAAAGTCTTTTGAAAATTAACTGTGCTGTGCCAAAAAGTAGATGGAGGGTGTGGATGAACATGCAGAGGTACACGGGAGGGTCTGGCTTTGAGCATCAGCAGTCTTCCAGGACAAGAACACTGTCAGCTCTGAGATCCAGGCTGGGCTGATATGAGCAATGCTTGTGGGTGGGTGGAAATAGCTTTTTGAGTCTTTACAAGGAAGTGAAAAATGGTGGCAAGAGGTCTAACTTACCCATCAGCTCAACTTCATAATATAGTGGTCAGCACTCAGGTACATCAGTGAAATGAATTTTCAGAGATCATAGAGACTGGAATTTATCCTATTGTCTTCTTCCCAGGCTTCCTGTTGTTCTTTCTTACTTCATTTTCAGCTCACACCTTTTCCTCTTGTCTCTGTTACTTTCTTAACTTCTTCTGTGCTCTTCCTTAGACATCTTCTGACCTATTCCTCCTTTTTGTCCCCCTTTCCTCCATTCCCATGTTCCTTTCTCCTTTGCATTTCACAGTTTAACTGTCTACTGATTTTCCTGAAGTCTCCCAATGTGTTGTTCCTTTAGTAAATAATAGCAGTAACAACTGTTTGGCCTTGTTGCACTTCTCCAGTTCTCTTGGCTGTAGGTAATGTTCCTGTTTAGGGAACCAAAACCAAACTGATGATCCAAAACCTACAGCTACATGCTGTAAAAATGAGACTTCATTGTCAAAAAATCAACATGTAGTGTACGACAAAAGGAACAGATGAATATCATCAGACAGTGAACTACGAGGGAGAAGAACGAGCCTGAAGAGCCAAAGTCTTACCAACTGAGAAAGACAGTGGTTTTTGGGGGAATTCACATTCAAGAAGATGGGTGATGAGGCTGATCTGAGGCAGGGCAGGGGAGCTCCTAGGAGATGTAGAGAGCAATAAAACATAAACCAGTGTCCTGGTTTTGGCTGGGATAGAGTTAATTTTCTTCATAGTAGCTGGTATGGGGCTGTGTTTTGGATTTGTACTGAAATCAGTGTTGATAACACAGGGATGTTTTAGTTATTGCTGAGCAGTGTTTACATGGCATCAAGGCCTTTACTGCTTCTCTCACTGCCCCACCAGTTGGGACAGTTGACCCCAGCTGACCCCAGGGATTTTCCATACCATATGACATCATGCTCAGCATGTAAAGCTGGGGGAAGAAGAAGGAAGGGGGGGACATTCAGAGTGATGGTGTTTGTCTTCCCCATTATGCATGATGGAGCCTTGCTTTCCTGGAGCTGGCTGAATGCCTGCCTGCTGATGGTACGTGGTGAATTAATTCCTTGTTTTGCTTCACTTGCATGTGCAGCTTTTGCTTTACCTGTTAAGTGATCTTTATCTCAACCCACAAGTATTCTCAGTGTTACTTTTCCTATTCTCTCCCCCATCTCATGAGGTGAGAGTGAACAAGCAGCTGTTCGGGCTTAGTTGCCTGCTAGGGTTAAACCACGACAAGCAGAAAAGGGCTTCTGTGAAGATCCAGCATGGTGGAAGCACTGTAAGATAGCATTGTGGGTGATCAGATGTGGGAGCTAATCTTGTCATACTGAATGGAAGAGAGAAAGGCTCTAGAAGACCTGTGAAAGAGAAGATGGACAATTTCAGTCCTATGTGTTACAGAAGGAGGACCCAGCAGAGTGACGTGCTAAAATATTTTAGCTAGATGGGTAGCTATTGTCCATGCACTCACAGTTCTCATTTCATTTTTTTTCCTGTATCTTACAGTTAAAGCAACTTAAAAAAAACCCATTAAGATTCATATCGCAATATTATTTCAAAAGCTGTAGCTAAGGATAGCGCTGAGTCTTATGCAACTCATAATAGAAGAGCCAAAGTCCGAAACATTAGATGAAATTGTGAAAGTTTCACTGTAGAATTGCAGTCGACTATGAGATTCTCCCTAAATTCAAAGAGGATAGAGAAGGCATCGGAAACACCTACCTTCATCTGAAGCTATCCTGTAGCAGAAAGCAGGTGGAAAATACCTTTAGGCGACTCCTCTAGAAAAGGTCCTCACATGATAGTGCATCTGTTTCTGGGCCACTTGTCTCCAAGGCTTTCTCGAAGAAAGTAGCAAGTCCTTTTCCGGCATTGTTGGGGGCAAAGAGTCTAAAGTATCTGATACCAAATGTCATCTCAGCGCAAGTTCCCTGCTCAGACCTCAGTCTAAGCCTCTGTACCTATTCCATCCAGCTCAAGGTCATGTCCCCGTCCTATCAGCCAGATTTGGGTTTTTTTTTCCTAGTTGAAATCACTGAACTTAGAGTTTGAGAGGCACCAGGTCTGCCTGAGAACACATATAGTAGGCACCACAAATCCTTTCATCCCTTCCTCCAAAGCACAATAGCTTTAGTGAAATACTTATTCTACTTCTGTCAAATCTGGATAACTTTTCAAAGCAAAGACACCATTTAATCTAACCAGGATAATTTCCTTTCTCAACATCTCCATCACACTATTTAATGTCAAGCATTCATGATTTTAGCAGCACCTCCTCATCAAACTCCCAAGACAGGAATAGTTGGCAATCGCTGAAATATATGAAAATCAGTAAGATGTTCTTGTACAACCAGACGACTTAGATTAAACATACAGTGTAATGCTCTTCAAGTGGAAACCAAACTGAAATGAAACATCAGAAGCAAAGCTAAAAGCCTGTAGCAGCTTTGTGGTGTGAGCTCTTAAGTCTCATTGACATTAAATGTATGTGTAGTTCAAAGAGATAATATACCTCTGGATATTTAAATTAATGTAACTGTTTGAAACACAAACACTGCTGCAGGCAATTACAGGTGATAATATTAAGGGTCTGATTCTGCAACCCCTTTTTCATCTAGTTAACCCAGTTACAGTGTATTTACCTATGTGCAGGAAGGCTGACTGAGTCAGGCCCTAGTTTTCCAAATCAAATCTTTCACTCATATTAAAGGAAGATAGCTAACCTTGAAATTACGATTTTGGAAAGACATTTCTTGGCTATTTTTGGCAACACATTTTAATCCTAGCATTGTAGTGTTTGGGAAATTTGTTTGGCTTTCCTTCCATCCTCTGTTACAATGAATAATAAGTAAGAATATTAATAATGTGTCGCACTTACATAATGCCCTTCATTTCATGATCTTTAAGGGCTTTATGGACATGAATAAACTAAGCATTATGACAACAGTCTGGAAGTAAGTAATGTTGTGCTATATGGAAGAAAACTAAGTGTGAGGAGTGACATGAATTACCCAAGTTGAGTCAGTGACTGACTGGAAAGCAGAACCTGGATGTCCTGGCTCGTGCTTTTCTCTTCTAACCACTAAGCACATTTCTGCACTTGATCACTAGGAGTCTTTTGCATTAGCAAAATCAAAACAAAAAACTTATCAAAATGCTACAGAAAGAAAATAATAAGTCATGATTCAGAGAACTTCTAGATTATGAGAGTGCTTGAGGGAGCTGCCTCCTGAAGGTCTTTCTAGATGCCATTCCCAGGCAAGAAAAAAGAAAGGAAAAGCTATTCTCGAGAAAATGTTGCAAAATTCCCTGTGTGGTTTCCTACCTGGCTGCTCTGGGGATATTTTTTAAGAAATTCCATGTGAAAGTCAGAGACGTATGTCTGTAAGGGGAGGGGAGGAAGGGAAGCCGTGCTCTCACGCACTCACCATGCACCTCACAGGAGCCACCAGCACCAGCCACTTTTCATCTCACTCTCAAGATGAATGAAAAATAATCCAGCAGGTCTTTTTTTTAAACTCAGGTTTCCTTTAAAACTGAACTTTAAAAGGAGTCCACCTACCAAAGGACTGACTTTCAGACCTGGCACAGTGCAGCACTCATTGCAATCAATACAGTCCTTCCTCTCACCTGCAAAGCCTGTAAGCACTGGAAGATGATGACAATGTTTGATAATCAAGAAGAAAAAAGAAGTGTTTCCCTTAGACATTTCTCGACATTCTTATAAAAAATAATAATACTGAAAAGGAGAAAATGAGAGAATGAAGTAACAAAATGACACTGTAGCCGTAGCATATAAAAATGCCTTTGAGAGTAAATTACTGATCTCTATGACTTTAGCTCGTGATTTGATACAGTGCTTTCCCCAGGGCAATAATCAACAATGAAACTCATGCGATAATCAACAGCAGAATGATCAGCTTCAAATCTGATTTCTGAATTCACTATTGGTATAAAATGTGCACACACATATCCAGGTACAGGTGCATATTCCCTTGTGTGGCTAATTTTATAATGTTCACACTGAGGTACTTTGGTGGATGGTTTCAGGCCTGTCACATTTTGTGAAATCAGGAGATCTGAGCTGAAAGATGAGGGATGCTTCACTCAGCAAGCACTGATGCTTACAGACTTGAAAAGAGATCTTAGTCTTTGTGCTTGGAGGACTTCGTCTTAATATGGGCCTGAACAGGCTCAAAGGATTCAGATAAAGCCAGACAACACTGAAGAGCATATAGGGAAGTAAAGAAAGGAAGAGGAAAACACAAAAAGAAAAAGAACGTGGAAAATTTTCCATCTCCCAGTTACAGAGCAGTGAAACAGAAAAAGTTTTTACTTAAATGGACTTCTGCTGAACATGCTCCAGTTACAGAAGAACGTGTGATATGAGGTGCTCTCAGCAAAATAATTTGGGTTTTTTTTCCTTCTGATCACTGATATTGTTTCTTTGGCAAGGAAAAAATTGACCTAGCCTTGATTTTCTGACATATGTTTTGCTGCATCTCTTTTTGATCTGAGATGGAAAGCATTCATCCTGCTCTACATCCATTTTAGCTTGTGTATGCATTCCTGTGCAGAGGTTCATTGACCAAAGTGTTCTTTAACATTCAGGTGAGAAAGGGGAACTTTGTGGTGGCCTGCCTGACAATAATTATGGTTAGTATAACCGCTGCTGGGACCTAGGATAGAGACAACAGCAGCCATACACTGCAGCAGCCTCTTATTCCTCTAGGTGAAGAGGCTGGATTTCTGCCGCCACTGCTTACCTCGTGTTGTGACCTGCTAGGAGATGTGGTTGCCTTGGAGTTTCACCAGCTGCCTGAGCTGCTTTCCTTCTTTTTCACAATTCTTTTCTTTGCCTTTAGAAGTCCCTTCATAGACACTAGTCCCCAGCACTTTTATCTGCCCAGGTACCCACTGGACTCAGAGCCTGGTTTGACACCATTTCAGAAGCTTTACCACAAAGTCCTCAGAATCCTAAGATCTGCATTTGGCCTGTGGCCAGGCTGTACACTATAAGGAGACACAGGGTAATGCATGCCAACGAAGTTTGACATTGTTTGTGAAATGTACAGGCTTGGGACAATACAACTTCTGATCCTGTTTAATGGAAAACATTACACTGGACTTGACCTTCTGACTGAATGCAATGCTGCTTTAATAACATGTCTTTCTCATTTGTATCGCTCAAGGAAATCCTGCTGTCTATGACATTAGGTTTTATCTGCACCATCAATCTCTAGCAGAAAGACATACAGAAGCTCTGCTTAGGGGACTGCACAAATCTTTTTTATTGTTATTAATGCCAAGCATAACCACTTCAGCTTTGTAGTCATTATTTTCTGAATTCATCTGTTCATTTTTCTGGAACTTGAGAAAAATGTAGGTTTTATGTCTTATTTAACGAACTGTGGTTCACACCGTAATGGAATTGCAAGCTACTGTCAAATCACAGATAATATGCCATCTGTGATGTTATACTAAATTGTTGGGCCAAATATTCTTCTGGTATAAGTCAGCACAACTTAATTTACATCAGCAGAGCCCTTCAATTAAACTTGAAATAACAAATTCATCTATCCAAATGATCTTTCCCCCTTCTAATTCCGGAGCCAAAATGCAGATTTCAGAAGTTGTATTACAACCTCTAGGAGTGTGAAAGCACTACAGCAGGAAAGCAAGCAAGCACACAAACAAATCAAACTAATAATTATTAAAAAAAATTCAGATATATCTTAAATACTTACTATTGTGTTCTGTTTGCATCTAAACATTAAACTAGTCAGTCTATAGCAGGGTTTTTATCTCCAGTCCTCAAAAATAAATGCATGAACTGAGTCTTTCCATTTGTTGGTGTTTAAGGTCGCTGGTTTTTTCTTGTGAAAGTGGATATTATACTGGGTCCAAAGCACAATCATATCTTGGTTCTTTCGCCAGTAAAATGACAAATAGGTTTTCTGATTTTATTCTATTATTCTTGCACAAATACCTGAGGTATATCAAGTACTGCAGCAGCCTTTGCTTTTCAGTGAGGGCAGAATATCACAATAAAATGGCCACTCTGTGTCTGCGCTCTTACGGGCCTGGCCTGAGTGTCTAAAAAAGGCACGTATGGGACATACATCTCAAGAAGAGGGCACTGACTGAGCCTAGCTGTCAAAACACTTTCTCTGCCATGCAGCTTGCCCTCCTCTGCCCTCTGTGCTGGGCATCCTCAGGGTCAGGCAGGGAGGTTGCTGTGTGCAGACAAATTGTTCAGACAACTCACAGACAACGTCACGTTCCCTCCAATGATGGAAATGTTGCGTGACCAGATTTACACCAGGCACATGATGGGGGAACCAAAATTTTGGTAAATGCTAGAGGCATTTCGATTCATTGGACAAGAAAGAACTTGGCTTTGCAGTGCCACCATAGGGTGTTACATGACCTGTCTTTGCTGTAATATTTTTCACCCTGCCTTAAAACCATGCGGAGTCACATCTATTGTCATTACCAGGCACTGGCAAGGGTAAGCACAATGTGGGTGCTGTGATTGTACTGCCTGTGACATGACAAGACAAGACCTCAGAACAGCTCAGCACTTGGGCAAAGGCACAGACAGGTAAGGGATAAGCAGCACACGAGAAGAGAGCAGCGCAGATGTGTTCAAAGCTTTCCCAAGCTCTACACTTTATAACAAATTGGAAAAGATAAAACCCTAGTGATTTTACAGGGAAAAGACTGATCTAGGACCTTTTGGAAAGACACAGGAATAGTTGCAGATACACCCACAGTCTGTTTAACACTCATTGGCAATAAAAGTTCTGGTCTCAGAGAAGGCGAAAGCTGAAGCTCTGTCATTTTTATGCTCTGGAATTAAAATAGCTTTCTTTTCACCTTGCAGAGCAGCAGCACAAATGGGGCTGCCCACAACCAAGCAGTCAGAACCATGTTGCCAATGCTCAATCACTGTCTGGAAAACAAGCAGCTTTGGGAAAGAAAGGATGGGGAGATTTTTCCACAATGTTTGGGAATCTTTGGCATGCAGAAAACCCCTGCTGGCTGCCTGCCAGCCTGCCTGGCAGCCAGTGCATAGAACTGCAGATTCTGCTGATATCATCCAAATGTGTTAATTTTGCTGCTGCTTTGGGTGTTTTTAGTCATACTCATTCAAAGCAAGAGATAGACAGGAGAGTCCTTTTCCTGCTCACTTTGAAGCCCACCGTAGGTTTCCCTTCAACAGCAGAGTGCCAGGATTTGTACCTGACCAAATAATTTTGCATTTCTGCAACTGACTGCATTTCCCTAAAAGCGGTTGATATGAGCCAACGTCCCCAGCCAGTATTCCAGGGCTCCATAAGGAAAGATTTTGACCCTGGAGCTGGTACCAGTGCAGATGGTGCTCTTTCACTTAGTGTTGCTCTCCGTAGAGAACCCTGGTTGTCCTGTTGGTCGCAATGCCCTTTCTGTTGACTGTGGGGTTGTGCTTTCCCCTAAAGCCATACTTGGCCTTTCCAGGTTTTCATGTTCTGACTTGCGCTCACACTGGGGTGCTAGCACTGGCCATATTAGCACCTTGTCAGATCAGGAGAGATCACCAGGGTGGATTATCTCCCCCACAGTCCCCTCAGTTCTGGTCCTGCAGCAGAGTGTGTTGCCTTTCAGGGAAGCCACCACAAATGGTGACCTCGGTGATAGGTCCCTGTTCTGGTGTCACAGGCAGTTGTTCCAGTGGGTGCATTTTGAGAGATGTGACCCTTGAGCTGTATGTCCTAAGGAGGCAAAGGATTCCCACACCACCTACATACATCCAGAGTGAGTTTTGTCCTCAGACAGAAAGGACACTGGTTATATTAACTGGAAAATACTATTCTGTATCACAAATAGTGAGTGAGTGGGGAAGTGATCGTGCCCCTGTGCTGGGCACTAGTGAGGCCGCACCTCGAATACTGTGTGCGGTTTTGGGCCCCTCACTACAAGAAGGACATTGAGGTGCTGGAGCGTATCCAGAGAAGGGCAACAAAACTGATGAGGGGTCTGGAGAACAGGTATTATTAGGAGCGGCTGAGGGAACTGGGGCTGTTTATCTTGGAGAAGAGGAGGCTGAGGGGAGACCTTATTGCCCTCTACAGCTACCTGAAAGGAGGTTGTAGTGAGGTGGGGGTCAGTCTCTTCTCCCAAGTAACAAACGATAGGACAAGAGGAAATGGCCTCAAGTTGTGCCAGGGGAGGTTTAGTTTGGACAATAGGAACAATTTCTTTACTGAAAGGGTGGTCGAACATTGGAACAGGCCGCGTGGGGACGTGGTGGAGTTACTGTCCCTGGAGGTGTTTAGAAAATGTGTCAATGTAGCTCTTCTGGACATGGTTTAGTGGGCATGGGGGTATTAGGTTGACAGTTGGACTGTATGATCTTAGAGGTCTCTTCCAATCTAATGATTCTACAGTTCTAAAAATAAACTCCAGCCTTGAACACTGTGCTCACTCAGGCTGTCAACACAAACTGGTTCATGCAGATACACAGGGCGTGTGCATGCTTCTATGGTTCCTCCTCACTTGTGGCAGGAGAGATTAAGGAAAAAGCTGTAAAGGTGAGTAGAGAAGAAAGCCTTTACAATATCTATGCTCTGCTTTTCAAAGTAACAGTCTGGACCTGATTCCTGTCTCACTGCCATGGGCAGGTAATATGGGAGCAATGGAAAGTGGTAGCACTCCATTTTTCAGCTCAAAAGCATTAAGAGGAGTATGGCACTGAAATTAAAAATAGTATCTGATTTCTGCCTCCAGGAGATATATACTTTCCTACCAGGGAGATCAAATTTGAACAGGCAGAAAGAAACATTTACATAACAAGATTGTAAGAACCAGCATGTAAAAGAGATCTGTAGGCCAGCCTTAAATGGCAGTGATTTTTCTGGTGATAGCTGTATGCAAGCAAATAAACCACATGGCTTTGAGAGCACGTCAGAGATACACATTAATGCTTAGGGCATTCAGATGAGAGCAGAAATTAGTCTATTGGAGCTATTCCATAGCTGAATAAGCCACAAAGTAATACAGTTTGCAAGATACTTGTGTGCAGAGGGCTAACAAACAAAATCAGGAAGCAGGAGGCCCTGTATTACATGTTTTCACAGTACATGTCTTACACATTGCTTTACATCACGATGTGATAAATCATTTTATATTGTATCCACAGTCTGACATATTTTAAAACAGTCAGCAAAGGACTGCATTGCAAACCAGCCTGTCACTGCCAGTTCTCTAAGCTTCCAGTGACTGCTGTTTTGTCCATATCGTTACTGTTTGTCTTTTTAAAAAACATGTGGCAATAGAGCAAGTATCAAAGCAGGAAAAAAGGAACACGGCTAAAGCAGTAGTTTTACTGTCCATCCTTTCTCAAAGCCGAGCCTGTGTTAGACATCTGCAGCCTGGGTGTTAGAGCACTCCACCTTTCCCCTTCCTCCCTTAAAATCATGGAACTTGCGGTGTTACCTGATGGCCTTGCACACTTCTGTAGCCTATGGTCCCACATCTTGCCTCTGATTGTTTAAATCAAATAAAATATATGTAGATTTTCTCTCTGCCTTGTCCCATAGTGAAAGAATAGCAGGTGGCAAGTCAATTTTATTTTGCTTTTTATCCAAAGTTTCATATAGCTTTATAGACATTTGTGAAACCTCACAAGCCTCAAACGAAAAAGTGTGTCTGTGCATTTTGTCAAGATGGAAACACAAGAGCAGAGAGGTTGAATGACCTCTCTTGAAAAGCATTCTGGAAAAATTGGTGACAGCATCAAGAATGAAACAAAAATTAAAAAGCACCATCTCACCATTTTTTGTACCAACCATTTTACTACAGAGTCTTCACCACTGTCATAGAATCATAGAATCACAGAATCATTCAGGTTGGAAAAGACCTTTGAGATCATTGAGTCCAACCATCAACCCTTCTCTCCCTAAACCACATCTCCAAACACCACATCTAAAAGATCTTTAAACCTGTTAAGGGATGGTGACTCAACCACCTCCCTGGGCAGCCCATTCCAATGTCTGACAAACATTTCAGTGAAAAAATTTTTCCTAATGTCTAGCCTAAACCTACCCTGGTGTGTCTTGAGTCCATTCCCTCTTGTTCTATCATTAATTGGAGAAGAGACCAGCACCTGCCTCTCTACAATGTCCTCTCAGGCAGTTGTAGAGAGCAATAGGGTCTCCCCTCAGCCTCCTTTTAAGACTAAATAGCCCCAGTTCCCTCAGCCGCTCTTCGTAAGACTTACTCTCTAGGCCTTTCACCAGCTTTGTTGCCCTTCTCTGCATTCTGTCCTTGTAATGCAATGCACAGAAGAGTACGACTGCTTCCACTGATGCTCTACCATCAGCAGCTTTATTGCTTAACATTTTCATTTTCTGTAGACGGGAAAGTGTTGCAACAATTCTTTCAGTGTAGATTATTCCTGCCAATACCAATTATCTCTAAATCCTTACGATTCTTCAGTGTTCTATGCTTTGAAAACAGTATGTCCTCAATAATTTTTACTACAGAAGCAGGAATAATTTAGTATTATTTTTTTGGAGTAGGATATTGGGATAACTAGGAAAGATGACCCTCTTCTTAAGGGAAGTCTAGTAAGGGCTTTAATTTTCTTAAATTATTGTCATCCAAATTGAACACTAGAGGTCATATTTAGATAACCACTGGCATACTGCAGAGCACATCCAGGAGAAAAAACAATCACACACTGCACTAATGACCCATGAATGTTTAACAATTTTCAGAGGAACAGCAGTGATTTTCATAGTCTATGGTGCAAATGTTGGTTTGCTGTGAAGTGCTGGGTCAACTCCTGTATTTCTGTTCTTTCAGCAGCAGTTTGGAAACAAAGTGGGAAGGCTCACAATATGCTAATGGCATGCTCACAGCATCACATGAGCCCTATCTTTTCCCCTGAAAGTCTCAGGGTCTGTGCTCTCTCCCTTTTGCATTTTCAGTGCTACAACAATTCCAGTTCAGGAAAAGTGGGTACAATGTTTTTGTTGTTGAGCCAAAGTGGTCTTGGGAAATCCAGAAAGTTTGTTTAGGAGTCAGATTCAGAGGCAGCAACATCAGTTGTTTCATCAGTTTTTCTAAACTTCTGTTACACTTACACATTTCTTCTTGAAGTTAACTTTCACCACCTATAATCCCCACACAGAAGACAGTTGACACCAAGCAAAGTACCTTGACATTACATAAATTCCTGGAAGCCCAGATAATGCCTTTGTGAGGAACAGCCATAACATAACATTAATTTTTCATCATTCTTACAGTAGTGGAAAGAGACTGCAAGGACATGATGTGCTTTTATGGAAGTGCAGCTCTAATGGTGCTGAGAGAAAGATGTGTTCCCTTACGCTGAACAAGAAATGCTAGAAGTGGCCTGGCGGATGTCTTTGAATTCCCACTCTCCCCAGCTGTGCCGCTGCCGAGGGCTTGCGTGCTCACGCTACTATAGATTGTTGTAATTCTGAGTTGATATCAACCTGCAGCACTGTGCTGCTGCAGTACCATACGATGAAATGCAGATATAGAAAATAAGCATTATCTCATGCCTCATGCCATTATGTCTGCATGGCTTGCTTGTTTCCTATGTTACAGTTTCCACTGTGTTGTCCAGTCACCTTTAAAAGTCGTAAGTACTTGAGTTTCCACCATTTCCTTTAGGAGACTATTTCACAATTTGAAACGTCTTGCTGTCAAGGAGGTTTTCCTGACATTCATCCTAAAATTTCCTTCTCTTAATTTAATCCCATTATTCCTAATTAAACAACCATGTAAATAATTCCTTTCCACAACTAAAGCCAGATTGTGGCTGTTCTTTCATGGACATGCAAGCTGAAGAAGGAAAAGGGAACTTGAATTTACCCCTGCCCTGTGAGGTAAATGCAGAACCAGCACCAAGCAACTCTCTAAAGAACGTTCTTTCAAATTTGAAGCCATGAACGTATTGACATATACAGTTAGTTTGACCTCAGATGCTGTAGAAAATGTGGAGCAGAGCTGAGAATAAGTAAGCAGTTCAAGACATATAGAAGGTGTAGTGGATTTTCACCTACTTGAAGCTTTTATAAAAACATTTACTGCTATTTCATACTAAAGATACGGTGTCACATACATGTCTTCCAATCTTTCTTTGAAAATGCACTGCTGCACTTCAGTATCCCTACTGTTTTGTGGAGCTTCTTGTGAAACTCCATGATCACTGTAAACAACTCTTTGTTAAGTGGTTAACAAGTTACTCCAAAGCCTTACTAGTTGTGACTTAGCAGTAACAGGTTATCTCTTGAAGCAGGGATTCGTGATCAGGCATGGTAATAAGAAACCCTGCATTTGTGGATTTGACTAAAACTAATTAGCAATTTGGGCATAATAAGAAATTAAGTCCATGTTGTCCTGGTTAAATTCTGACTTACCTCTCTTGATCTGACATTTAGTTCTCCTGTAGTTTCAAATTGCGTGCACTGGTTTTAATTTCCCTTCTCAAAAATGATTGCACAACATTGTTAGTACATAGTGGCTGCTTTGGTTACATCTATCAGACCCTGAGCCTCAAGACTGAGTGGAATAGCTGGTGAGATACTTCAAACCCTAAACATTCTGCAGGAAATGAAAAGCTCTATCCATATAGAAATACAGCAGTATAGGTATTTTTTGTTAAAAGGCATAGATGCTCACAAAGTCCACTTTTCAGAAACCCATGTTTTTCCTTGTACATATGAAGTGTTCCTTTGGTTTGATTTCAGAAAATTTGGAACTGTATCAACTGAGTTCCAAAAGGACTAAACCAACTTTTACCAGCCAAAAACCTACAGAAAAAGAAAAGCAACTTAAAAAAATACTCCAATTTAAATGAAACAACCTACATTTAAAATAATCTTATTTTCTTTAAGATCTCTAGGAAGAGATCAGCTTGTCTTAAGAAATGGCTTGGCTTTAAAAAACATAGCAAAGCACATCCAATACCAGCTATTAAGACTTAGGTCTGTTACTGGAATACAAAAAAAAATATGTTACTTTCATGCTTTTTCCTGCTCAGGACAGAGAAGCACCACACAACTGAGAGCCCAAGCAAACACGGCTTTTCTTACTCTGCACATGGCTGGATTTATGGGTTTGTTTCTAGCACCTAGGCATGCCAAGAAGTGCTGGGTAACTACCTCCCCTGGCTCATCTCAACAGGGTGGATTTGATCTTGGAATGGGCAGTAATGCGATGCTGATCCTGATTTCAGCGTGGGCGAGGAGAACACAGGCAGGTCCAGCTCATGGACCCTGCGTATGTGCTGGTGCACTTCTGCGGGTTGCAGGTGGAAAGCCTGCTCCCTGCTCTGCCTGTGCATTGGAAAGGGCCCTGTCTGGAGAAAAGGAAAGCAGGCAGGGAAGTGGAAAGGAAAAAAATCTGGTTTCTTTGAAGCCCTACGGACAGTTTTGTTGCAAAACAGGTATAGTAATAGCAATTTTTTTTTTTTTGCCTTGGGTGCAACGTGACAGGGGAAGCGTGCAAAGGCTGAGGCTAGTAGCTGTAACAAACAGCTTCCCTTGTGAGTCTTCACAAAGCTTTACTAGTAGTATTTTCATGCTGGTAGGTTCTAAAGAATTTGTTACAGTCTATCATGACCCATTTCAAATCATAATGGGGTGCCCTATTAATTCTGTAAAATATCATCCTGAAAAGACGAAAAGTTTTACAGACTTTTGTTTTTGTACAAAAAGTTTGGTTTTGTACTTTCCAGCCTCAAAACCAGCCCCTCTCTCATACTATATAGAACACAATTTTGAATGAGCAATTAATGTTTATTTTAGCATAGCCTATTCCTAAAATCAGACAGACTGTAAGAGAAGGATAAATACTAAGCTACAGAGTTCCTATCCAATAGCTATAGAGGACTATTTTTGTCAAATATGTAACTTTGGGACAAAAGAAACACCTGATGTATTAAAGTAAGGCAGATGGGGCAACTCATTAGAATTGGGTCAGAGACTGGAAGAATTAGCACAGGCATCTTATATAGACCACCTCTGCTTAAAGTGTTTTTGTATTCCAAACAGTAATCACATAAACATCGTCTGCATGCCTAAATGTTGAATTCAGCATTTCAAATCACAAGCTGAACACCTTTTAAAAGCTAGTGAGAAGGACTTAGCTTAGGAACCACAGCGTATGCAAAACACTCAAGCATGGACATTTGCTGTGGAGATGAAGACAGTGGCTTGCCTTTGGGGTGCTAACTTCAGTAGCTGACTCTTCAAGTAACAGTTTCCCTGCTTGGGAGCAGCAAAGGCCCCTACCAAGCACGCAGCTGAACATCCTGACTTCTTTCCAACGAATATTGGGGAATTCAGCACTTTGCAAGAACTGGGTAATGTTTAGGGACCTACAGTGTCATGTTTTGCTGTAATTTGCTGCAAAGCTGGGAAAACATTAGTTTAGTAAACCATAGTTGGAGAATTATTTAAGCATACTGCAAATCAAATTTTTTACTCTGTAAGCACTAGGACTGTTTTCTGCAACCTACTTATCCAAAACACATTAACAAAGTTTACTGATTCATTAGGGAATGCAACACAATGCATGATGCCCCGAAAGTACATCTTGACAAAATGTAATTGTTTTGCTTTAGCAAACAAGGATATAAAAGGCAAAGACTGCTGTATATGAATATGACAGTGTTCATTAAGACCATGCTTTTGAAAATGTAATCATCGTAACTGTTTGCTGTTGACAGCGTGCTTGCTGCTCTGCAATAGCAAATAAAATCATATTTTAATATCTTTGAGCCAATATAACGAAGAATAGACATGACAGAAAGAAATGAAGATATTAAAATCACTAATTTGAGTTACTGCTGTTAACTTCCAGTTTTATGGCTATTGTAAAAGAAATGAGTTGTTGAAATGGATTGAGTGGAGAGCTATAATTTTGGCGAGATGAAATCAGGAGGATTCAAAGCGTAGTTTCCAGACTGTGCTATTCCTGTCATATGGCTCAGGCAATGGTCATGAGAAGTAGTGGCCACCGGTTTTAGAATACTTTGCCTGAAATATACCCTCTCAGAACATCATATAACTTCTTGAAATAATACTCAGCTCTCCTAAAATGGAGAGAGATGTTGCAAAGGCTGAACCTCACCATCCTCAGGTTGTTTTCTTTTATCATTTCCAGATACCATGTTTAGTCTTCATTTAGACAAAACTACAGGCCAAAGGTAACTATCCATCGATTTTACACGTAATAGAAAATATAGTGTGGAATTTAAATCTGTTTTGGCTTGCAGGAAAGCACTTAAAGGAATCCAAAATAATGAATGCATAATAGATAATATATAAAAATATATTTAATAGATAAGAAAGCCTTTCTTTATTTTCAAGATCTGAAAATAAACATCCTGAAAAAATGAGGTCTGAAAATATGGACAAGTGGGGAGGGGAAGTCCCTATATTTCTATGCACTTTGCCATGCCATATAACAGCAAACTACGAAGAAAGCTCAGGACAGGGATAAATAAAGACCAGTTCATTCTAGCCTTGCCTAAGAGAGAGAGAGAGTGGAGAGTCTCTGGCCGTCCCGGGACCTCTCTTCGCTGAAGATGCAGAGGAGCAGCCAATCCGTGAGCTCTGCAGCACTGCAAGGTGGCCTTTGGATGAGGGGCTAAAACATCACCTTTCCCTTTGTTTCCCCACTGACCTTTCAGACGGTGGTTGATTTATGAGTCTGTGGTTTCCTTACATGACATTTTGATGACAGAACCTGCTCAAGGTGCTGCTGCTCCCGTTCCCCGACCCTACATGCATGCTGCACGGCAATGCTGCAGTTTCTGAGTGTCCTGTCAAACAGAGACTATTCCTTTACTTTGGGATGGATGAATCATTGTACCACGCAGTACCTCTTACTCACAGGGTTTCTACACCTCAGCACTGCGTGTGGGTCCCTTCCTGCCCTAAGCACTGGAGATCTGTCCTGGCTTTTCATTCCCTCCACCTCCAGTAGCTTGTTCCTGTCCTTCTGCAACCCAGTTGGAAGAAGGACTGCCAGCTCTGGGGAGCCTGCTAGGAAGGTCACATGTGGGCGTACAGCAGGTTCTCTCATTCTCTTCCTCATATTCAGGGGGTTCCAGGGCATGGAAGCATTTTAGGGCCAGATGAAGAGAGAAATGAGACAGCCATGAGAAAAGCAGGAGTCTTTTGGGGCCTGAATTCTCCTTTGAACTGTGATCAACTTCTGGGACACTTTATAAAACAAGTAGAGCTTACCTGAGGCAACATTAACACCCAATAGATGTATTCAGTTGTCTAATTTTAGATATCTAATGATGTGCTCTGATGAGTCTTCTGAACAACTCTGTCTCTCTGTCTCCCTTAACTCTGTCAGGAGCTCAGGCATCCAGCCCCACCTCTTCTGCATTGTCTCCCACTGTTACAATCCCAAAGTGGCCCAAAATATCGAGACCATGCAGTTGCACAAGTCGCAGCTCTGCTTTCCTGACCTCAAGCACCAGGAGCTGCTAGCTGGTGAATGATGCAGAACGCCCTCAGCATTTCTTCTCCTGATGGACCAGCCCCTGCCGTGCACAGGGAGGGACTGGGGGCAAGGAGGTCTCATCATCAGTGAGCACTGCTGAGCATTTGCACCCACATGTTCTCCAAGGTGCTCACCTGGACAGACCCCTTCCTGATGAACGATTGTGCTTGAGCTTCCTCTGTCTACCAAGGGAATGGCACAGGGACCCATGAGGCTAGGACTCATAACAAAGTCACTCAGAACACAATAAACAGGCTAGCAAACCAGCATTTTTAGTCTTTTCCAAGAACAGGTGATATTTTTATGAAGTGCTCAGCTTATTCGCTAATACGATGTGATCTGCTTTGCAACTGCAAAGTGCTTCAAATCTTATACTTTAATGACATTGCATTTTATGAAGCCTGTGAAAATGAGACACACCAGAGACTGAGGACTGTTTGCTAGTGGATTACAGGACCAAATTTAGTGCTAACACACAGAGGATCTTTGTGCGGTTGATCTCTCCGTGTCTTTTGGTTTAGTATTGGCAAGGAAGATGAAAAGGGAATCTATGCTATAGGGGGCCATGGGGGAATGAAAATAAAAGAAAAATATCTTCATAGTCTGTTGACTATTGATTTTTTATTAATGCATTGAAGAACTTTTAGGAGTATGCTATTTGCTAGTCATGATAAAAAAGTTGAAAGTAACTGATAGGTAGTTCTAGTCCAAATTTTGCTGCTCCCAAAACCAATAAAGGTTTACAAACCCTGAAGGTTATTGAAATACATTGCAGTTTGCTACCGAAAGATAATTTTTATTTTGGATTTTGTAAAAATCAATAAATGATAACAAATCTAATTTATAAGAATAGTATATCAGATTAATTTTGATTTTTCTGAACTGAATGAAGGCAAACACTGAGCAAACACGAGAAATTATTAAAAAATACATGGATTTGAAAAAAATACTACTTAAATTCAAGAATCAAATTCTAGGTCTGGCAATGCACAAATGGTTAACTGAATTTGCTATGAAAATGTCTGACTGTCTCTTGTTAGGGAGCAGGGATCCTCATTTGCACAGACATGTGATGGAATTGCTGTGATGCCTGAGCAGTGCTACTTTCCACCCTTGGCCACGCATGCTAAAGGAGTGGTGCAGCCATTGTACAATGTGGTTGCAAGAAGTCAGTGTGGTATGGGCAGCTGCCTGTCAAAGACTACAACCCTTTGTCCCCCATCCACCTGCTCAGTGTGGCATAAAGCTCATCAGTGATTCTAACTGCTGGAAAAAAAGTCACCCTCCTTGAGTGGTTTTTTTTCTTAATCCTGGGCTGAGTCACATTCAGTGTACATTCTTGAAAATGCCATTCTGTGGAAAAAAGATCCAAATCTTGTTCTGTTTTAAGGACAGACCCTCTTACCCTTATAGAAGGATACAGGCACTTCAGGAAGGACAGGTAGGGAAGATGAGGAGAGGGTATCAATTACCAGCTGGAGTCCGTGGAGCACTGCCTGGGGATGGATGAGGAGCTGACTGAGGGCTTACGGCTCAGGACTAAAGGGAGAGCAGGGACAGGAGACATTATAGTGGGGGACTGTTACAGGCCACCTGACCAGGAAGACCGAGCAGACGAGGCCCTCTATAGGCAGATAGGAGCAGCCTCGTGATCACAAGCTTCACTAAGGGCAAATCGTGCCTGACAAATTTGGTGGCTTCTGTGATGGGGTTACAGGTACCTGGGCTTGTGCAAAAGCATTCAACACTGTCCTGCATGACAACCTTGTTTGGAGAGACATGGATTTGATGGATGGACCACTTGGAGGATCAGGAATTGGCTGGGTGGTCGCACTCAGAGAGTCACACTCAACAGCTCGATGTCCGAGTGGAGACTAGTGGCAAGTGGCACTCCTCAAGGGTTGGTATTTGGACCAGTGCTGCTTAACATCTTTGTTGACGATACGAACAGTGAGATTGAATGCAGCCTCAGCAAGTTTGCCAATGACACCAAGTTGTGTGGTGCGGTTGACATGCTGGATGGAAGGGAAGCCATCCAGAGGGACCTTGATAGGCTGGAGAGGTGGGCCTGTGCAAACATCATGAAGTTCAACAAGGCCAAGCGCAAGGTCCTGCACCTGGGTTGGGGCAATCCCAGGCACAGATACAGGGTGAGTGATGAGTGAATTGGTGAGATTTACAGCAGGGAAGGATTTGGGGATGCTGGTGGATGAAAAACTGAATATGAGCCAACAGTGTGCGCTTGCAGCCCAGAAGGCCAATGGCACCTCGGGCTGCACCAAAAAGAAGTGTGGCCAGCAGGTCGAGGGAGGTGATTCTCCGCCTCTGCTCTGCTTTGGTAAGTCCCCACCTGCAGTGCTGTGTTCAGCTCTGGGGCCCCCAGCACAAGAAAGACATGGACCTGCTTGAGCAGGTCCAGAGGAGGGTCACAAAGATGATCATGGGGCTGGAGCACCTCTCCTATGAGGACAGGCTGGGAGAGTTGGGCTTGTTCAGCCTGGAGAAGAGAACGCTCTGGGGAGACCTTATAGCAGCCTTCCAGCACTTCAAGGAGGCCTACAGGAAAGGTGGGGAGGGACTCTTTATCAGGGAGTGTAGTGATAGGGTGAGGGGTAACGGTTTCAATCTGAAAGAGTGTAGATTTAGATTAGATATTGGGAAGAAATTCTTTCCTATGAGGATGGTGAGACATTGGCACAGGTTGCCCAGAGAAGCTGTGGCTGCCCCCTCCCTGGCAGTGTTCAAGGCCAGGCTGGATGGGGCTTTGGGCAACCTGGTATGGTGGAAGGCGTCCCTGCCCATGGCAGTGTGGTTGGAACCAGATGATGTTTGAGGTCCCTCCCAAACCATTCTATAACTCTATTTACACTATTGTCTTGAGATTGCTGATTCAGCCTGACAGCCCGAACTATGGTGTTAACCACAGAGTCACAGAATGTTAGGGGTTGGAAGGGACCTTGAAAGGTCATCTAGACCAACCCCTAATAAACTTATCGAGAATTTATTAAGTTAAATTTATTAAGAACTGAGAAGAAACCTGCTTCTCTTATTGCTGTTTGCTAACTATCTGATTTGGAGCCACTTGGGCACATACTGTGTGGATATAAGTTCTGTGGATGGGATGACTGCTAAGCGCAAAACATGCAATCTCTCCTTCTCCCCTTTTCATGCTTACTGCCTGGTGAGTGTAGGTTGCCGCATTATGCAAGCTAATAAACTTTGCAATGTAGGTGGTTTCAGACAAATAGAAGAAAGGCCAATAGAATGTCTGAGAAGGGAACAACAACTAGTCTGATGGCATTCTCATGCTGAGGGATGATTCAGGAGCTCATTTGGGTTTATTTTCTCTTTCCCCATCCTATTAATCTACTCATTGTCAGACGCCTTATGACAACATTATATGTAGACTGACTGTTCAGCTTTTAGGTAGCTTTCCTGAGAGTGGTACCTACTGGAGCTCACTGCAGTTTCTGTCCAGGGCATGTGTCTGGGTTTACTGCTGTGTTGTTGGGTCTTACTCCTAAGCAGAAAAGCAATACAAGCAGTGTGTGCCAGGGCCTGGGGAGAAGCCTGTGCAGCTGAACTTCTGCAGCCAAAGAATTTGATTTTCTCTTGGTCTGAGACTTCAGTCTTACTGAAAAAAACAACCAGTCACAGGAAATGGAATTATGATCAGACATTGTTGTCTAGGTCTGATAGTGTTTTAGACTGAGAAAGGCTCTCAAAGGGACAGTCCAGTGAGAAGGAAACCACAAAGCACCACCAATGATGCTTTAGTGGTCTAATCTATCCCTGTGGAAGGGAACAAGTTGTGATATACTGTAGTGAGAAAGGAAGAATCAGTCCAATGAAGTTAGGAGATATGGACCAACATAAAGTAATTGGAGCTATCAGCAACTTAGGTAACGTATTTCTTCTTGGAAGGTGACAGCAAAAGGCAGCAAGCTGTATGCAGACAGGCACTGTGAACAGTTGGCATGAATGGGTGATTTAGATTGCTTAAAGAGTGACTGTTGAAGGTATTAGCAAAAATGTGTTTGATATGATGTTGTAAAAGTGTGACTTCACAAAGTTTGATGGCAAGGTTCACTATGTTCCTGTACAGCACAATCATTTGAAAAATGATTCAGAACTACCAAGACACAAATCAAAGCTACCAAGTCGCAAATCAAAATTAACATGTACAAGTTTCTGTGCAATATTAGTTGCTTACCAAAGATCTGCCACTGGTAAAAGTTCTCTGCCTGGAGGAGTAACCTTGAGAAGTGTCCCAGCTCAAGGAGAGATCACCGCCATGCAGCCACACTGCCTTGCAGGGAGAGCTCAAAGAAGGCTCATTTAGGCTGTCGTATTTATAGGATAAAGTAGTTGGCTTATAGTCAAATTGCATACAATGGGAAAGGTATGCACAAGACTTCTTGTACCCACAACTGTCTTTGTTCCTTGACAAATGAGTCTTGGAAAAGCCACCCCACTATTCATATGTTAATTAAATGATTGATATTCCAAGTCATATGCATCTGTGCCTACTGTGTCACTCTATTCCTTTGTGGGTTTTCAGAGAACAGATTGAAACTAGAGGAGTTCTTGGCCCATTAGTGGCTGAGGCCTCACGTCCTTTGGAGCCTGTACCAAACTACTGCTAGTCTGATTAAGGGATCGAGTGTATCTGTCACAACAGTGCTTCTAGCTGCAGTCATTTCCAACGCTCTACCTCAAGCAGCAAGAGATTTCCAGCATTTCAAGCCTGTGGTTGACAGCAGACAAAAAAATTGCAGAAAATTTGACACAAAATCATGGAAGGCTAACAGCCCAGAGATGATAACTGTTCTGTGACTGTGGTCTTCAGTTCTGCCACACATTCTTCCTCCATCTTCCTTTTTAATGACTGTTGCCTAGGACCAAGTGTTGCTGGTCAAAAATCTCAATGGACTTTAAAAAATAATTGAAACTGCCCCACAAAATAGAGCTGCTGACAGTCACTCCACACACACACAAATAGACATAGACAGCTTCTCCAGAAATATTCAGGAACCATGCAACACTATTTACTGAGTTGTAACTTCTTAGAAGGGATATTCTGGCATTATATATATACAGAATAACCACCAGCAGTGTTGTATCAGGGTACGCTTTTGGTGTATGAACTGAAGCGAGCAGCCCTGGTGAGCAAAAAGGAAATGCACAGCTGAAGAAATCACAGTGACAAGACTTCTAGTGTAGTCTGAGGTTTTTCCTGTAAATGGGTTTTTTTCCTGTGCTTTCAGTTATAACCAAATGCTTTTCCACAAAACAATAGTAGTCTCAGCAAAAGCATTTTGTTAAAATAAGAAAACACAAGGACCAAAACCAAAACCTGTTTAAACTTTTTGAAGAGCAGAGGAAATCTAACAGACCTAAGAGCTCTGCTTTTCTTTTGCCCTAATCATTCTTGGCTAGGTGTCTTAACATTCACTTTTTATTTATTGATAACTGCTTTGAACTCCTGTGAGCTCATGTGGCAATCCACATGCTCTGTCACATGTAGTCAATTAGTTTACATTGTCTGACTACTGGCTGTAGCCTTTAATATGTGTGGGACCTAATAGAATTATCTTCAGTTATAGGGAAGTCTTACACCAGTCAGTAGGAGCATCAAATGAACGAGGATTGCAGGAGTACAGTGTTTGCTCTGCCTAGTATTTCCCAAGTGTCAAGGTAAAAAGCAACCCCCGAAATACAAGAAAATCCAAGCCCAAACCCAAAAAAGAAACAAACATGCCCAAACCTCAGCCTAAACACAAGTAGAAGGGTTCTTTCACTCCTTCTCTAAAGCACAGAGAGTTTAAAAAAACCTTAGAGACACAATTTGTCATCATTCACATCATTCAGGTGTGGAGTACTGATTTCCCAAGAGTTTTTTTTGACTCTGCAGCCTATAAATCAGAGGTGCACTACTTGGTAGCAGCGGTGGTGGGTTTTCACTATCTTTATTTTGCTCCCAGAAAGAGCCTTTTTAAAGTGCCCACAGCACCTCAGCTGTAGAAAATCACTGAATACTTTGGAAAAATACAAAAAACTAAAGGACAAAAGCATAACTCAAAAGTCATTACTACTATTTACTTCATATAAGAGAGAGATTACATTAGCTAAGTTAAGTGACTAAAATAATTAAAATCAAAATTACTGCAGTTACAGACTGATTACAAAAGTTAGAGAAATTCATATTCACTTCAAATTCATCTTGAAATATACTGTCAGGCTTCCAGAAGAAAAACTGCCATACTATCAGAGCTAACAAGGTAAGAAAGATCACTGCACAGGAAAAAATAAGCAAACAGGCCTTTTCCTGATATTTTCTGAAATGTTACACATTTTACAACATTAGATGACCAGCCTAAGCCTGTAAACATGTTAAGTAATTTCAGATGTTATAGTCCACTTAGTGGACATTAAAATACATGAACACTCTTAATCAAGTAAGATCACCAAGAAAGACCAGAACAAATGCTGAACTAATTTCCCAGTCTAAGTAGATACAAAACTGTGGCCTTTATGGTTGTCAAATGGCCAGCTTTGAGAAATCACTAAAAAACTTGGTGGATAATTTGGCAACTCTCCACATGTTACAGATCTTCAAACACGACACCAAATTCAAACATGCTGACCAAAGCCGAGTTCTTGTCCACCTCTGACCTGAATAGGGCTCACAATTCTGCTCACATAACTTCATGTATGTTGAAAGATAAAAACACATCGTTTTAAACACACCATCTTGTTTTAGAACAGCTTCTGATGGTATTGTTTTAATAAAGGTAGTTGTGATGATTACATACAGGAAAAGCTTATCTTTAAATGACTGCAACCCATGCCATTTACCAGAAATGAGTTTGGCTTAGGATGAGTTATAATGGCCACTTTAATTTATAGTAAGGCTTTTATCACCAGAAAAGCTCCTCTCTTTAATACAAATTCCCACTTTTCTCTCCCCAAAACAATTGACAAATGTGGTTGTTCCAAAGGCTGCAGTCTGCAAATACTAATAGTTCATTAGAGTGATGGTTAAATATTACCTGGCTCAAAAGTAAATTATGTAGATTACAAAGTAGTAAATCTAACTGTTTAAGCACATAGTTGTGATAATACTCTGATCATACTATGATCATGAAAGACAGACAGTAGTGTAAAAACTTTGGAATATTTTCTAATATTCTGATATTTTCTAATCTTAGAAACTAAATAAAATACATATAGTATGACTGCAATAATAATAACAAAAAACCACTGGAGATATATTATTATGTAACAATGTATGCAGGCTTAATGCGTAGCAATACAACAAACTGCAATACATGACTGAGTATTGGTAACAAGAGCCACATTCTCCATGTGCTGCAGTACAGAAGGGTAGTCTTTTAGACTCAGGTCAGCTAGCATTTTGACAGCTTGCTCGTGAACAGCCTGTGGTAAACAGGCAATGCAGAAAAGAAACCAGGGAAACACAGCAGAGAGTGACTTATGGAAAACAATTAAGTGTCCTTAATTTTTTTTTGTCTCTAAGTGAGAAGTGTATTATTTTCACTCAGTTAAAATGCCACAGGTATGCTCTAAATCAGAATGAGGGTATTAATCTTATTTTTTCACAAGCAGTTCACATGTATAAAATTATTGTCCTAAGGCAATCAAGCAAACCAGTAAACGTATCTGTTTTTGCCTCTGGTCTCATTTTCTCAGGATGAAATGAAATACTATTGCTGCTGCAGTTACCTCTGTGTTCTTCCCTATCTACGCTAGATAGAGGCTCAAATTATTTTTAGTGTGTTGAACTTGTTTAGTTCAGTCTTATTTCGGACATCATATAGGAAAGCATCCCTGCTGTCGTTGGGAACAGGCTGTGAAACACAGAGAGGTATTCCCTACTGGAGTTAATAAAACCAAATCAAACCAAACCAGAAAACAGAAGAGAAAAGAAAGAAGTCAAGGCCTTAGCGTCATAGATGTCAGTCTGATCATACAGACTTACAGACTGGTATTAGAAGAATCTTCCTGGTCCTCCGTACTTACCCTGATTGTGGCCACAAGAATGTGTTTTTCCTGTCCACTCCTTATAAGAGATTATGGACTGGACTCTCGAAACATTTACACTTGAAGTTGTTCACTTACCTGCATTGAGACTGTACCTTTCTGAATTTGTATCAGCGATTTCATTTTGGCAACAGCATGGTGAGAAAAGGTAAAAAAAAAAGGCCAACGCTTCTTCCAGAAATATGTTCTGAAAAACAGAAGAACTTGTCCCTTAAAACTTGAGCAAATATCATAGTGTGATCTGTTGTGACTTGGTTTGCATGACTCCAGATATCAATGATTTTGGCCATGCTTTTATTTCTTCATAGTCAGTAATTGCATGGGCAATGACCTTGCAAGGTATTCTTCTGGCATGAAAATCATTGTTCCAGTGCCTCGTGCTTCTTGGGTTGTGATTTTCTTGCAACAGTTGGGAGAAATTGTCAGAAGAAAGAGCAAATACTACAGGGGCTGCATGCTGGGAAGGAAGATTACTCTACCTGGCCTTGGATGTAGGAACTAAGTAAGTCCTGAGCACTTGGGTGGAGAAAAGGCTGCTGACAATGGGGCCTGAGCTAGGGTTAGCAAAGACCTTACATGTCCTGCTCTCCTTGCTGAAGTAGAGGGCTCTTACAGTCTCCTTCAGTCAGAATAATGAAGACATATCCTGCTGAAGGTGCCACATGGATGTTTGTGGCCAGCTTCTTAGCTTTGTAATCCTCAAGAAAGGAAAAGCTGCTATTTGAAGAAGTATGGGACATCTGTGAGAATTAAGTCCTTCATAGAGTCCCACACAGACTATCTCATACCCTCAGCAAATTATATCAGAATGATCCTAACTCGGCCAGTATAGGTTTTCAACTAAACTTCTGCAATGTCTTCCCAATGGAGAGAAACAGAATGACATGTAATGGCAGTCTTCAGGGTCTCATTAACCTGGCATGCCTGGCAAATAAATAAACAAAAGAAACTTAAAAAGCCTGGAAGCTGCTACCATCTTTAAGGTCTTGAAAAACAATTTCAAAACAAAATCAAATTTTTGAGCTATTAGACTGACCTCACAGGACAACAGATTAATTTGGTGGCTTCCCATGCCTCTTCATTTTCGTTATGCTTGGTATGCACCCGAGATCTCTTTGATTAGGGCCTCCATTCCCAAGCAACCATCAAGGACTTCATTTGCAGAATATAGCCCAAGTGCATTGCATTCTTTTGCTTTTAAAATTCACCCTCCTGTTAAGCTTTCACCCATTCCAGGAAAAATTGGTGACGTTGTAAGGCCAGAGATCATTCATAGTACCTGCACTGCTCTGCCAGCTACCGATGTTCATTATAAAAGCTTTCAGTTTCTGAATATTAAAATAAAAGCTTCTCCAGCCAATTCTCCATTGCTAGATGTCTTCTGGAAATAGCCCAGGAACTGCATGAAGGAACACAGGTGTCAAAGAGCTACTTCCTATGTTGGTTTGCAGCTTATCAATTCTCATTATTGTACAATAAAAGAAATAATAATCTTTATGGGATAGCGTACCAACTTGTCCTCACATTAACACTGGATTTACAGCAATAACTCAATTTACTTTAGCAGCATTTGTCTAGCTATTGCTCCCAGTGCAAATTCTGGATGCACAGTTTGAAATTGCTTTTTGTTTTATGTCTTTCAACGAACTCAACCCTGAACTGCTTGTTGATGAGCAGCTCCATCTTTGGAACCACATTACAAGGCTGACTGAAAATGCAGCTGCAGTGACAGTGTGAAGGTGTTTACTCACAAGAATACTAGAATGAAAAAAAGATAGTGGGGAAAAATCCAGGGAGTGTCTGATCACTATGAGTGGACTTTAGTTGATAGATAAAGTTAGGGGGAAATATAAAAGCAAAAAACCCATTGTGCTCATTGAAGCACAAGGGACTAAACTTATCCCAAGTATAACTCCAGACAGCTGGCCAGTATCTGGTTGTGAAATACATTTAATGAGGAAAGAAAGAAACAAAATAAACTGTAAAACATCATAAAACATGGCACATTGGTTTTGTTTAGATAAACCAGGTTGCCTTCTATAATGTAATTTTTTGAGATAACTGCTTGTTACTTCAACTCCAGTATCAAGCTGTGATCCTTACCATTTTTGTGACCCTTTTCATCCCCCTTTTTATTTCACAGCATTCTATAAATATTCAATGTGCTATTTTCTTGTGATCATAGTAAAGAGGGGCTTTATGAAATTTTGTACATGTATCACCGTGGAAACAAGATATGTGTATACATCTATGATTGCTCCTTCTCTAGAGTAAAAGCCTGCATTCTCTGTGCAAGCTTATGGCTAATTGTTCTGCATAAGATATGGGTGTCTTATTACTACCCACTACTTCGGAAATTCATTTCATATAGTTGCACATAGCAAGCGGTAAAGTAGGTTTTATGAAGGCAATAATGCAGATATAATACTTGAGGAATTCCTTTTAGTTTGGATGTATTTATTTTTCCAAACATTTTGTTTGAGAGAAAACGAGATTGCTATCTGCTGTTTCCTTATTTTTTTGCAGGAAAGCAAAGGGTTGTTGACTTCCTCTCCCCTCCCTTCCTTCCTTCTTTCTGAAGGTACTGTACTCATCTGAAAAAAAGGGAACGAAATGATTGTTCCTGTTCTCTTTCTTAAGTCATTTGAAACACTGTCCCTGCTAGTTTTCTAAGTTTACTGCAATCTCTGCGCGGGGGGAGGGAGAGAGAGGGAGAGATTACTAACATGAGAGCAGGTAGAGAGTTTAGGGCAAGACTCCTTCCAGCTTCAACAACTGGTAAGTTAAGTAAAAATGCTTTTATGGTTAACTCTTTAGAAGTGCAATATATATGCTTTTGTATTAAGAAAAGGCATTAATTAGATACACATTTAACCGATAAAAAGATAATAACCATATGCACTGACAAGCAGTGTATTTACGCTATAGATACCTGTAGTCTGGTTTTTCAATACTGATGATAAGAGCACACAGTTTAACTAACGCAGACAAGTAAGTGTTTTCCAGCAAGGCTGATAATATTCATAACATAATCTGCTGTGAACTTTGCATATATGGCTTCTGCTGCCAGAATCTTGTTACAGGCTTCACTAACTTTATCCTGAATGTTTCAGCAAGATTCACTGGGCCATTGCTGAAATAAAGAGAGAAGCTGTGTTGTATGCAAATTGATGTATTGCATATATCATCTGCCACTACTGAAGTCTGCTCCAACCCACCAACCTCTGCTACAGTGGGAGAAGAATTACCAGGGCTTTTTTTTTCTTCAAACTGTATTGTGTTTATGATTACATATGTTTATCTCTACTCATCTGTGTATACAATTAGTCTAGGAACAGCGACATTTAAGACATAGTAAGACAGTTCCAGGTTCTCACTTGAAAAAAAAAAAGAGAAGTTCATGTTGTGTAGTACATAGCAACACCGAGGCTGATCACCAGCATCAGTAATAGGATGGATTAAAATACTTATTTGTTGTTTGCACTGTTGTAGATACCAATAATAGTTTTCATTTTGGGCATAAATGTGTAAGAATAATCAGAAGTGGCACGTAAAATGAGTGATCGAATGCAAGGACATGATTCAAATATTGGAAGAGAAAAATCCCCCCTCTATGCTTTTATAAAAGCAGAATGATGAGGTGGGGGGAAGAATCAAGACAGGTGTCCATTTCTCTGCAGAAGGAAAGCTTAGTCATCTTCTGATCCAGTATTTCTTCACGCTGCAGCTCTCTGAAGTGTAGGGTCCTCTGCAGGATGCCTGGAGCCCAGACAGATTGGCTCCAAATGGCGGGCAGGCATCGCAGAGGACCGGCAGGCAGCTCGAGCTGCCCGGATCCTGCTCCTGCTCCCATCAGGGCACCTGGGCTGTGCTTCCGCCCCAGGACAGCCCTCTGCTCCCATCCCTCGCTGAACTAACTAGTGGAAAGGATTTTCTTCCCCCTCTATCTGGTGTCTTTCTGCAGGTTTTTCCATAGGAAGGAGTGATCTACCTCAAATTCAGCCCGATTTCTGGGTAAGTTGTAGATTCACTTTGCTTTAGGAGCAGCAGATGGGTTCTGCCAAAGGAGGTAGCAATAACTTGTTTCTTGAACTCCGCAGCTTAATACTGCAGCTTGGTCTAGTTTGGTACCAATTATTAGGTTTATTTGATCATATTTATCCCACAAAGAATTCTCTTCTAATAGCCATTTTGCCATGAAAACAACTTGCACATCTTTTCCTTGGATTACCTGGGTTTACGTTTTACATGACTGAACACAGACTCAAATTAAATAGATGATTTGGACAGTTATTTTAACAGTTACACATCAAACATCTGGAAAACCACTTTTTACTTCAAGTGAGAAGTAGAGGAGTCTCCCAAGCATTAAAAAATACATAAGCTCTGTATTTGTAGTGGTAATTTGCTCAAACTGCAGAGTGTTATTCTGGGTTGTAATCACCTGTACATTTTGATCTGATTAGTTCAGAAGTTCAGTTTGCCATGTAGGTAAGAGCCAGTTGCAGCCTTTAAGTGCGGATTTTTTTTCTGAAGATACCAAACATTAATGTGTTCTTGATTTGGACCATGTATACAATAAATTCTTTCTCTGAGAGATTGTCTGAAACACATATACAAGAATATGTGTGTTCATATTCATAGTAGGTGGCCAAAAGCAGTACAAGCTATTTTTAAACTCATTCCCCAATAACAAGCACACAGAAAGAGCATTTTTAAAGGAATGCTTAATAATTTGACAGGAAAAAATAGACCTTGACTTTTGAACTTCATTCTTAGATTTCACCGATTTGGTTTACTTTTCCTTCATGTAATACATCTTTGCAATCATTTGGAGTTTATTTGTCTTCACATTGTCTAATTAATTGTGGGGATAACTATAACGTGATTCAGTCTAACAGTAATTTGTAACACAACTAATATCTTTCTCGAGGTGTCAGGAAGAGGAGATTTTTGGCCAATGTGCTATTCTCATCCCACATTGCTCAGATATCCACAAACAGAGAAGGGTATAGTCTGAGGCTGGGCTCGGTACAGATCTACTACCAGCTTATGGCACAAATTAAATATTTGTGAAACGAATTTTCAGTTATTAACCTCAATATCACAAAAAAAAGAGCAATAAACCAAGAATAAAAAGGGAGAGGCTCTGTTTATTTTGCTTAAAGTCTTACTGCTTCTGTTACTAAAAGCCATATTTATGTATACAGCATACATTAAGTAAATGATCAGTCAGTGTATGTATTTTCCCAGAGAATTAGTTAAAGGCATTATTTCTGTTTGATTTGTTCTCAATTATAATGAAACAAAATATATAGAGATTTTGCTGTTGTTCTTGAAAAGTAAAAACAAAACTACCCCAATGATGGCGAAGATGTTACAGAAACAAGTTGTAGCCCATGGAAAGCCCAAGTTAACACGTCTGATTCAAAAAGCATAGACACTGACAGAAGTCTTTCTGTAAATGCCAATTGTCTTTTTATATTTAGGACCAGCTTCTTTGATGGTGAAACTGTTGAGAATGTGAATTTTGGATGCAGAATAGTAGCACTGAGTTACATTCCTAGTAACATTTTGGCATCTCTAGCATATATTTTTGACAAGAAGATAATTCGAATATTTGACTTCTCAAAATTTTTTATTGTTTTTGCATTCTTTCAAACACAAACCTAAAAAAGAGCCCTGTCCTAGATGTAAAGCAGATACTGGTGGACTGAGAGGCACAATGTGCATCTCACAGATGAACATATTGGCAAGTCTTTTTGACGCTGTTTCTAGGAGCACCAGATAGATATGTAGGATTTAGAATGGGAGAAGCACAGAGAGATGCATCATAGTAGCAACCCAAGACAGAGGCAGAAAAATACGGATTATGCCAGACAGCAGTTACATTTTTTCCAATTTTTGATATTGCAAAGCCTCAATGATTCAGAAAGACATCTGTCTGAATGGGCCACTCCATTCATCAAGACATGTCATCGATACCAGGATGAACAAAAGCAGTAAAGGATGCATAAGGTGACAGGGTTTTTCTGTGGCTGTGGTTTAAGGACACAAGGGAGGCAATGGTGGGTAAGAAAAAGTAGCTTCTTATTAGTTGATAAGAAATTATCCATATTTTCTGAACACTAATGCATGTTCCCCAGTACAATGAAACAAACTGGTCCTTCAAACAGACCTTGCAAGTGCTGTGTAGACTACTACAGATAGTTTTAAAACTAGTCATTTACTTGATGGACTAATTTTATACCCCAACCATTTTCTAAAAATAGACTACCTGTTAAAACCAAGTTAGTGTTTTCTTCTTAAATGATGCAGTTTTGCTCATTCTAGTTTACCAACCCAGAAGATCACTGAAAAGGAAAGAATGTAAGCTTGGAGAAGAAAGAATTATAGACAGACAAATAATATGAAGCCTTTAAAAAGAAAGAAACAAGTCTGGAAAAAAAAGACAGCTTGGAATTACCCTGTTTCTGCCAAAAAGCTGATATTCTGAAACTGAGACTGCAGCTCTCCACTGCTGTTAAAATGCAGTGGAATTTTATGGATGATATTCAGACTTTCATCCAATGAACAGGCCTGAATTAATACTTATTGGTTATTTAAAACACGTATTGGACTGCATGCTGGGTGTCTGATTTTTCTTTATATCTATCTGGCAGTGACTAGTCCTTCTTCCCTGGCTTCTAAAATACTAATGATCCAATGAAAAATGTTATTTAATCTTTGTTTTAGTTCCTTCCAAACTTAATACCTTTGTGACTTGTTTTTGTAAAACAAATGGTTTTATACTCATCTTGGTAAGCAAAACACAGGTTTTTCCTTCTAAACCAACAGTGTTTAATGTATTGTAAAAACTTCTAATGTCATTGGAAGTGATTAAGCTAGGTAATCATATATTAAAAGAAAATATTTTCATGCTCTGAAGGTTACGGGTAGAAATTATGTCAGTATTTGGGTTTTTTTCCTTTTCAATCCTTATTTCCTGCTTTGTATGGTAGAAAGATACATTATTAATTATTTTAATGAAGGATGAAACAAAATATTATTCTTACTTTCTCTTCCCTCCCTCTTCTACTGTGAAAGCTAAAACACTGACACATTTTCCTTCTACTTTATGGGTGTGCA
Source organism: Leptosomus discolor (assembly GCF_034619465.1). NCBI lineage: Eukaryota > Metazoa > Chordata > Aves > Leptosomiformes > Leptosomidae > Leptosomus > Leptosomus discolor. The sequence continues at coordinate 64,857,610 of NC_141419.1, read as the reverse complement.
TGAATTCACATGATGTAAAAGAAAAAACTTAGGATAAAAAGTGTACTTCCTGAAAACATATTTTCACCTTGCAAATATTTATAAAAAGTAAACTTGGAATCATCCAACTTTCCAGCTGCTTATGCTCATTAGCAGCACTAGAATTCAGAGAACATTGAAAAATACAAATATTTATTGAACTTGAAGGTGCATGTAATTACAGAAAGCTACAAGGTAAACTGAGTCTCATAGCATTGACAACATCACTTTTCACTAATGAATTAGAGAAAGGTACCACTAATTTGAAATTGCAAGCAAGGCTATGAGTAGGGTTATACATTTTCAGTTGTTGTTATTAAATGATGCTATATACAAAGAACACTAATGCACAGCAGGCAGGCATTACCCACCCAGTTCTCGGTCTGGAGGCCTGATGAAGAATAGAAAGCACCTCATTTCCCCATGTGCAAGGAATTTTGCAGGGTGGTGTTCCAAGGGTGGAGAAGCAGTTGTGGCAGCTCTGGGATGGGAGTACATGGCTTTGCCCCTTCTTGGGGAGCAGCTTATTCTGACACCAGGCCCTCTGATAAGACACAAGTGTGTTGGCAAGATGATTTCGAGTCTTCCTTTTCACTGGTTTGTTGCTATTCCTGTCTGTGCAAAAGCCACTTATGCTTTAGTCTTCCCTCGTTAGGGTTGCAATTTACCTTTTAGACTCTTTTTGCAGTGATGAAAGACCTTTTATTTTGTGGAGGGCTTTATGCTGGCTCTGCTACTAGAGACTTCATAAATTGGAAAGAGTTTGTGCTCTTACCGACACCCAACACACTAGATTTAAACCAAACTTAAATACACCAGCTCTGAAGATACCCAGGAAGAACACATTGGAATATAGTTATTATTTCAGGTTTAGTCCTCTTTGAGGTGCTTTCTAAAGCAAGTAGTGTTTCAGCTCCAGGTAAAAATTATTTGAAAGCATTATTTGAAAAGGGGTTGTCTTTCATACAGTACTCCTAGGAAGCATGATGTTTTTCTAACTGGCTAGTTTTTCTTAAAAGTACTTAGAATACATGTGTAATGAAAATACCAAGAGGTGAAAAAGAAAGGGACAACCTGTTTTTAGAGCATCTCTCAGCTTCTACGTAACAACAGAACTTGTTTGAACCATCTGGTAGGCACCATCCCACGCTGGGTTCATTCCCTAGTGCAGGTTTCTGAAGCTATGAAGGGTCCTGTATTTGTCCAAAACTCTTGTCCTGTAATAGGAATTCCAGAAAACTGTAAAGGATTTCCTGGAAGAGCAAGCTGACAACATAGTGTTCATAGGTTTACCAGCAACTAAACCCATCCATTTAAAAAGGTGCAGGAAAATATTTTTTTCTGCAGCACCACAGCAAGGAATCATACCAGCACGAATCAGTTTTTCTATGTAATGCTCCACTCGCAATACGTAGTCACCAAGGTTTCCAGAATAATTTTATATGCCTGTAGGTAGCATTTTGTCATGATGCCGTGGAAGCAGTCATGTGCATCAGAGAAATGGTTCTCACCAACTCCTCCTCCGTATCTCCTCTTCCCTTTGCCAGAAAAATCAAAATACTGATTAAAGCCTTTTGATCCCAAATGGACTAATCTCTTTTTTCATGTCCCACAAAAAGGGAACACCCCCTAAGCTTAAGCCACAGGTAAAGAAATGCAATTGAACAGATGCCACTGGATTCTAAAGGCAAATGATCAGGACTTGTGACTCCCTCTAATGACTGCAGTGAGGGTTTCCAGTCATTTCAAAAAATGCATGACCAGGCTCCCAGCAGAAAGCACAGGATGTGGTTAAGACAGTAAGTCAGAACAGAATTCACACAACTACTCACCCTCTGGGTAATGTCACCCTGCCCATACTAAAGCCTTGCCTGTTATTCCTCCCAAATCACAGCAGTAATTTCTATCAAATCTTCAGGTTTTCATACACAGCACTTGGCATTTTTCCAGGGAAAAAGGCCTGAATAGAATGATGGGGGGGGGGGGGGGGGGCAGGAATTGAGAGAAAGAGTTCTATTAGTAAGGTGTTTTTTTACAAAACTTCATTTTATATTGCTGGTTGGCCATTCTTAGTCATGGAGTAGAGTCACAGAGGTTTGATGGTTTTTTTGTTTTCCTTTTTCTTGCGGTGAAAATCTGAACCAAGTTAGTACCCAGAATAAGCCATTGGCATCTGGAATATCGTGTCCAGTTCTATGCCCCTCAGTTCAAGAAGGAGCTGCTTGAAAGAGTCCAGCACAGAGCCACAAAGATGATTAAGGGAGCGGAACATCTCCCTTCTGATGAAAGGCTGAGGGAGCTGGGTCTCTTTAGCTTGGAGAAGAGGAGACTGAGGGGTGACCTCATCAATGTTTATAAATACGTAAAGGGAGAGTGTCAGGAGGATGGAGCCGGGCTCTTCTCGGTGATGGCCAATGACAGGACAAAGGGGCAATGAGTGCAAGCTGGAGCATGGGAGGTTCCATACTAAGATAAGGAAAAACTTTTTCACTGTGGGGGTGACAGAGCAGTGGAACAGGCTGCCCAGAGAGGCTGTGGAGTCTCCTTCTCTGGAGACATTCAAAACCTGCCTGGACGCGCTCCTGTGTGACCTGATCTAGGTGGTTCTGCTCTGGCAGGGGGATTGGACTAGATGATCTTTTGAAGTCCTTTCCAATCCCTAACATTCTGTGATTCTGTGATCACTAATGGTGAAGGATTAATACTAGAGTGGTTTGGGAAATGTTCAGAATTTCAGATTTCAAACTATGTTGAGTTTCTTCTCACTCTATTTTTTTTTTTTCTTTGGCAAAGAGTAATTTCTTATTTGTTTGTAGCTCTGGCCTCTGTTCCAGTATCTGCTGATGACATTTAGCTAAGTCTGAGCTGCCATTCCTAGTCTGTGTGCTAGTTTATTGAATTCAGTAAAACTGGCATTTTAAATCTGTTTCAGTTTAAAACCATTAACCTCAGTAATCTTTTCCTGTTAGTTGATTTAGATTTACATAGAGATTTGTTTTCCAATTGATCAAAATAACAGAAGCAATATAAAATTTTCTTTAGCGGTGGCAACAAACATGCTTGTTTTTAAAACTTTCTAGAGGTTACCAGAATAACTAAGAGCAATATGCAGCATACATTTTTGGGATCAGAGAGGGAAGGCATTTGCTTTTTGCAGCTCAGTCAATGAGAAGATTCAAGTTTTGCATCACAGGTGAAGGGCAAATCCAGAGAGGATGGTATCTTAAATTACTTCCTTACAGGCACTTCATGTGATCAGTCAAAAATACCACTTTATTCTGGAACTAAAAAAGTAAGCACATTTCTCTTTAAACAAAGTACGCTGGTTTTAAAAAATGAACCCTCATCTGAATGCAATTGTGAGATGTATGTGAAGATGGTAATTTTTCTGAACAATAAATACGTATTCAGCATGGCTTCAACGCTTTAACACAGATTTTATGCTCTGGCAGTCTAGCAAGAAGAGCTCCCCAATCACAGTGCAGATATATCAAAAGTAGTTTCCTCCAATGCCCCAGTAATTTGCCTTAAGAGCCATTTTTAACTCTGTCTCATTGCTCATGATTCTTATTTTTTGCTATTTGAGTATCAATGGAATAAACACAGTGGTGTCCTAGGAATGGCACTGACATCTCCAATTCCGTTGCTGTGTTTCCTATTGAACTTATGGTCAGAGGGAAATGTCTAAGTCACTACTGAGCCAGCTTAACTGTAGGTGAGTAATAGAGGTTAATAGGGATTAATCAGCCTTTTCAGCCAAGCAGCTTTTCCAGCAAGAAGTCTGCTCAAACTTCAGCTAAAATCAAATTTATTCATCTTTCCTAAATGATTAGGAAAGCATCATCTGGTAACTATTTTTAATGAACTGGACACCAAGAGAAGTGTTCCTAATTCTGTCAGTTTCTGGATCAAATCCTCTTCTTTCAGTTCTTGTAGGATATTGCATGTCTTACTGGAACACACGATACCTACACTTTAGCAACCTTCAGTTTCACTATGAGTTCTGGATTATGTGAAACAAAGAATTGAACGCAAAATAAATACAAACAGCAATGCTCCTGCTGAAGTCTAATAACGGTCGCCCATGTTTAAGTAAAATTAGACTTTCATTAAAAAACTAATATGTTTTGCAGATTTTATATGAAAAATCTCCCATAGAATCCTCTTCTCCCTCAGCCCTTCTCCAAGTATATGGGCACATTTTACCTGGTACTTTCTTTTTTGAGGTACCTGTTACTTTACACATGCAACACCTAGAAAGTGCAATTAACTGCTAACAGTCGAGGGTGCCAGCAGGCTGGCTTCAAAAACCAAGGCTGAAGGTGTCCCTTAGCTACCCTTTAAGATAACAAAGAGGTGGGAGGAGACCAGACCATCTCTCTGGCCTCCATAGAGTCGATAATGACACTGGGACTACAGTAGGAAGGAAAGCTCAATCCATTTCCTTTTTAAAGGTCACGAATGCCAGTGAAAGGTTTACTTTCAAAACAACAGCCCAAGCAGGACAGCCTGAGGGTTATGGAAGGGCATGCTTTTTTGATCATTCTAATTTTGGGTGTTCTGCATAGCTTTATTATTTGTTTTAAAATAATACTACTGTACAGCTCTGTCTCCAGTTCACTCTATAGTGTTTTTAATGATTGTGCTTTGTAGGTGGAAAGATTATGTCCAAAGTCGTCTTTCAAGGACTCCATGCTCTATTCAGTATTACTGTTTTTGATACCAGATCCTTCTTTTTATTTATTTATTTGTTCTTCTGTTCACCCTGTCTCTCATAATACCTGTATGGTGAGAAAAAGAACCCTAAACTGCATTAATGTTATCTGATAATTTTCCAGAGGAAAAACTATTTAATACACAGGATTCCTGTGTTGCCCAAAATGTACTATTTTAATTTGCAAAGGCAGATACTGAAGTAGACAGGAAATGGGGATGGAGTGATAGGACTTCTCTAAACAGTGATTAAAGTGACTCCACATACTTTACGAAGGCAGGGGCAGATCCATGGTTCCAGCCTTTGACATGAGAGCTTCTTATCCACTTAAGAAAAGGAAGAAATTTGTCTTACTGACATCACCTCGTAACAGACAAATCCCCAGATTTTCCATAATGATTTCAGTACAACGTGGATGATGCCAGGGAGAGAATTAGGACAGTTACTTAGGATGAATTACTGCCATTGTTTAATTGAGTAATTAACTGAGCTGGCCAACCCATCAATATTTCCAATAACTAGTGAGAACAGGATCAAGTTGCATTTCCGCCTGGTCTGCTGGCATCAGTTAAGCTTTGCACATTTGAAGCTCTGCTACTATATGTGCTCCCTGATGTCACCATCATGGCCAGTCTGGTCTTGTCAGCCCTGAACTCTGGGCAGGGTCTAGAAACTCAGTATACCTATACCTAAATGCTCTCAGGGATTCAGTCCTGTAAGAATATTTATATGAAACTGAATATACCCCAACGATATCAAATTCAGTGCAAAAGACCTGAAGACAGTCCTGGAAAGTTGTCATGATACCGTCTCCTGTTTCTTATATTCTTCTCAAGACCAGCATTTTGGGTTATCTATACTACTAGCCCAAGCTGGTATGGCTGGTTTTGTATCCTCCTGTACCTCACCAGCACCTCTGTTTCAGACTACGCTTAGTAGGTTTCTGTGGCAGGAAAGAGAAAGGCAAGAGGCTGGGCCAGAGCCCACCCTGCTCTAGGCAGGGATGGGGCAGGGCTGTGCTGTGGACAAACTTTTAGAGGTCTGCCAGCAAACAGCTGTTCACTTTCCCCTTCCTCCTCACCCCAAAGTAGACTTGAAGTCCCTGTTGGTACCAAAGACTCAGCTGAGGACATAGAATCTTTGTCCCCTTACACACTTTCAGACCAGATCATTAGCTGTGCCTTGTAGGCTCCCATCATATGTAGCTGTGGTTTGGGGTGACTTTGTGTAAACAGCTAAAAATTCAGAGCCTGTGGAATTAACATCCACTTCATTATCTGGGTTATCTATGTGTTGCTGATGATTTTAGCAGATAGAACAGAGAAGCAGAGAGGGAGCGAACCACAGATGGAATAGCAAAGTGAAGAGGAAAGGAAACACAGGAGAAGAGCTAAGAAAACTCAGAAAGAGGAAGAAAAAAAAAAAGGAGAAAGAAGGATAAGAAAAAGAGACAAAACAGCAGCAAGCCTAAACTGTACTCAGAGGGCACTTCATATGTACATTGAAATGACTAGAGACGGTCCGTGGGGCTTAAGTACTGCTAGGGGCATTACCAGTAAGGCGCTATTGCAGATGTTCAGTGGCTAACCCAGCCATACTGATCTGTGACGTCCACCCACTGTCTTGTTAGGCAACAGAAAAATAGGGAGAATGATAGCAAAAGTTTTGCTAAGCTAAGGACAGAGCACACACAAAAGCAATAAGAGGGATAGCAAACCATTTTACTAAACTAAGAAAACAGCACTTGTACTGGAGTAAAATATCTACAGCTATCTCACTACGACAACAGGCAAATTATTTTTAATTTAATCAATGCCACTGTTGAAAAGTAGATTATGCCACAAACCACTCTATAAGCACATCTGCTGCCACAAACAGTGCCTCAGCTTTGGCAGGGTGGGTGGTGAGACTGCTGTAGACTTTCAGCAGAGGAAATCTCAGAATCTAGTCTAATACTTTCAATAATTATCAAAACAAAAATGATCTGTAAGTTATGGAAAAGTGAATGTACATTCATTTTGATACTATTTTAAGCATTTTCTTTATTACAAGAAATACCCAAGTAGATAAACTCCTGTAAAAGTGCTCATAGTGTCTTGCTCCCTGAGGATTGAGTACAAAACCTTGTTACACATGTACCCAAGACCATTCCAAAAGCCACCCTATAGGCAGTGCTGGCAAATTTCCTAAAAAACCTGTGTTTCCCAGCTAAAATAAAACAAAACTTCTGTGAGTTAAAATGTGGGAATAACAATGACAATGCAGGAAGGGTATTTATATTGCACGCTTTTCTTGAGAAGACCCATTTCTTTGTATTGGTGTCATCTCCCAGACAATATTAATGCAGCTATGCTGCATAGGAAGCCCTTAGAGTAGAAAGAATATCATGCCAAATCACAGCCAATGAAGGAAAAAAACAGTATTTATTATGTAAGACATCTTTGAAGGCTCATTGCTTTCAAAGCTGTTTAAACTTGTCAGATTTTTTTAATCAATGAAGTTTCTTAAGTGCGTGATTGTATGATTTCCATTAAGTTTGTCCGCAAACGTTACCATCTGTTAACATATTGTCTCAGGATATGTTATTTTTTTCCGTATGTGTGCAATACATTTGTCAAAAGTATCAAAATTTGGCCATGGCATAGATGCGTTCCTATCTCATTGGACAACAGAACATGTAACAAACAACAAGGAAAATTGTGAAGGATTAATTTCAGAGTTCATGTGAAGTCTTTCCATAAGTCTTAGTGAGATCTATTATGCCCCAGGAAGAGTTACCAAGGTTATCAGTTTTCCTTTACCAATTATTTGCTCAGAAAAAATCATCATTTGTGGTTGGAAAGAAGAAGTTTTATCCTGAAGCCTGATACCAGCAGATGAAGGTATTTTCCCAGGGAGAAGTGAAAAGACACTGAGCTCCCCAGTACTATCATACTAATGCAGGAAGAAAAAAACTGACCTGGTCCGCTTCTCATTTTCAGTCATTCCAGACCATTTTCACGAACAACTGTTTACTTGTTTCCTATTCGATTTCTATTAATGACGGTAACCCAAAAGGGGAAGACAGACATTTATGACAATCTCTTTATCTGAATAGTATTCTCCATTTAAGCAGACATATCTGTCTCATAAAAGGCATGGGATAAGAAGCCTTACCTCAGAAGACAACCAAGCTGTTGGTTAAATCATGGACTTCATTTGACACAAGGTCTTCATGCACGTGAGAGGCAGAAAACAAGTTTTGTAGAAGCGGTCTTGGAAAAGATTTGATCATTATTATTCCCAGCTCAGGCCTGTTTTTTTAAGGTTTCCACAACATTTGTGTCTCCCTAATCAGTATCTGCACTCATTGATTTTGGACACTTTCCCTAAATCCTTGTTTATTTTGCAAAGAAGTCCAAATCTCCTGGATTCACACTGTGGCGGAAAAAGTTCTCTCTTCATTTAAAATGTAAGTCACCATTTAGCTTACTTCAAATAATGTAGCATAAGGACTTTAAGACTGATTTGGGTCTATTAACATATACTCAGTTTATATATAACGTACTCAGTTTATATACTCATCTTGAGTATATTAACATACACTCAGTATATGTTAATGGAGTCCATTTTTCAAATTTTTGTGCTTGGAATGTGGATATTTATGCCTGGAGAACATGGATGGAAAACATACCTTGCATAGACTTCTCTAAAGAATAAGAAATTAGGGTTGATGCTTATTTTAGGGAAGTTCTGGTATGGGTTTGAATGTGGTCTTTTACCTTCTGCCCTCTTGTAATGACTATAGTCACTGAAGCCTAGAGTAAATAAAATACCTTAATTTGAAAAAAACTATACAAATAGTCCATTACTGAATAGCAATGGCAGTTTGAGCCAGTATGTAGTGAACATAGTATTGAAATAACTACATCTTTTGAGCATATTTAGAACTTCTACATCATTCACCAAGGCAACACCTACAAACAAAAATCCAACTGTACAAATGACAAGCAGGTGCACAGATTTTACAGATATGGAACATTATTATCATCTAGTCCAGCTTCTTACTCAAGACAAGCCATGAAACCAGATAAACAGACAAGATACACTTTAAAATTACAAGTTAAAATCATCCACATGATTGCTTTCCAACTCTCTGAATTTATGAAATTCCCAACAGAAAAGCAAATGAGGAACAACATTATTGCATGACTTTACTCACGTACTGGAGGCAGCAGAAAAGAGCGGGATGAGAAAGAAAAAAGAGGCTTATGGAAGGTTCATGCTGCCATTGAAGGAAACTGGCAGTGAAAACTGTAAGGAAGGATCAGATGTTTACTAACTGAAAATACTTGTTTACCGGTAATGGACACATCCATGTTTGTACAGGTGTTCCTGGCATTTTCAAAGTCTGACAAATAACTCAAAGCATTGTAGATTTTGTAGGAAGCACTGCTTTGCTGCTGAAATTAGATCAATTGATCATAGTAAAGCACCTTTGGTCAGATCCTGAGGCTGATGCAAGTTTTGCATACATAGCAAATGAGTGAAAACTAGATAAAGAATTTGGTGCTTAGTTCAACATCTGTATGAGTGAATACATTTAAAACCAAATTGTATTTGGAAGTGTGAACTGAACAAAGGAGATCCTATTAAACCTATTAAGATAACCATAACCATCTCTATAATAATATTTTATGAAAGTCAGCGACTGAAATAAAAAACAGTTGGTTGTTCAATAAGGCTGAAGCTCTCCAAATGCTCAACTTTAGCTCAAGAAATGCAGTAGTGTGTCATTTGTCACTGATCCCCACCAGATCCAACACAGAAACAGCTGTTAGATTTCATTCTTTTCCTTACGGTTGCCAATATTTCAGGCCCCAAGAGAAAAGCAGAAATGCAGTCTTACAGGGCATGGTTTCTACAGTCATACATGTTCAATTAAACGTGGAACTTCTCTTCCAGATAAGAGAAGCTGTTCAGCCTTTTCAGCTATCTTTAGATTTCCTACACTATCCTCTGTTTCATCTCCTGAAATAGCAAATACAAATGCAAAGGTCCTAATAAAGTAGCCTGTTTCCCTTAGTCAGAGGGTACATGTCACTTTCACTCATCTTGGTCTCATTTCTGGTTTTACCATTGTGTTGCCCAAGAGCAAAATCAGAAGAGTGGTAACCCGTGTTTAAGCTGGAGAAACTTCATATCTTCATATTTTTATGGGTGGGCTTATTATTAGCCCGTAGACAGAAGGCACTTTCATACAAGTGAAAGAATCTTCACTTTCTTGTGAAGAAGAAGAATCTTGGTTCCACTGAATTCTGAAGAAAATCTGCTGTTGACTTCAGTACAAAATATTAACTGGAGGCTGTAACAATGCATGTGCTTGTAGAGTGAATAGTGTGATTTAAATACTTTTTAAAATTCTTTGTAGAAATACGATGAGTGGAAATGAGAAAGAAAATGGTGATTCATATTCTGTATTAAACTCTCTTCCTCTTTCATGGAAGTTAACACTATTAGCTGCTGCATAGATAATCTATTTTAGAAATACCTCAACAACTATCTGAACTCACTGTAGCCTTTTTTTTCTTTTTTTTTTTTTTTTGAAAGAGCAGGGAGAGAGCATATTTGTGTTTCTATTTTTCAAAAGAATGTATTTCCAAATATACTTATTTACAAAAGAAAGAAACTATGAGGATGCTTATGTGTTCTAAAGAAATTAACTTCTTAATAAGCGCTGGAGTGCTAGGCTTAGGGTTCTTTTTATGTTTAATTTTCCAATACAGCATGGAAACTTCTATCTCAGAGAGCTTTCCAGACCAAGTTTTCAAAACTTAGGACCTGAAATACTACTGAGAAAAGCTAGAATTTGTAACATCTATCCAGGCTTAAACTAACCTCAATATTTAGAATCACACACTGCTGTACTACATAGCATTACACTTTAAATACTAAGTGCTGAAGAAAGAATAAATTTTTGAAGTGCTCATGTAGGATTCAGAAAAGGTCCCTAGGAGACACTTAACACAAAAATTTTTCAATTCTCCCCTACTTATTTAATGTTGAGTGTTAAAATGAGGTCAACTCCAGAGTTAGATATAACAAAATTATTGGGAACTGTGCTATTAAAAGCTTTAAAGTTCTCTACTGAAGTTATTTAAAGAAGAAAGGATTGCTCCTTAACTATTTCTTGCATGATGGTCAAATCTGTAGTCAATTCTATAGTTTCCTCAGGACTCACAGTTTTATGGAATTAAGTTCTGGTCAAAGTGAAGATGATGACCCCATTCAAATTAGCAAGGGTTTGCTACCAGCATGAAAGGAGATGAGAAGAGAGTATAGGTTTAATCTTTCCTCAATTAATTTCTACATTATGTAGTTTGGCAGATTGAGGAGAAAAAAAAAAAAAAAAACAGCAAGGTGATCCATACTTAGACTGCAAATCTGTACTTTCCCTCCCCTTTTAGGTGCTCTTTGGTGGGTTATGTAACACCTCTCGGATTGTGCTGGTCACTGTTTAAACACTTTCCCTTACAGGCTTGGTCCTGTGATGTGTGTAGCCGTGGACACTGGAATAAACAACAATGCTCAGCGAAAGCAACCAAAGGTTAGTAGTGCGAAGAAATTATTTCTTTCTAGTAATTTCAAGCAGTCCTACAGCCTCTGCCATAAGTTCACATTCCAGAAAGATTGAAATTTTGCATAAAACAGGCTGTGGAAGAAGGGAGTAACTAGCAGCCAAGAGGCAAGACAGCAATTAGACACAACTCACTGTCACCTCTGTATATTTTTGGCAGCATTTCAACAATCTAACAAAAGCTGTAAATAACATAGCTGGATTCTCAATTGCTGTGGGCTTTATGAAGCATTTTATACCTATATTCCTGGGAAAGAATCAGATACACAAGACAAAAGATATTTGAGGGACAGGCCTGTACTTTGAAGGAAATAGTTTGGTCTACAGGCATATTTTATGTTCAAATTGTGTGAGTTTAACTTTGCTCAAAATTAATTTTGAAAAAAAGCGTTTTCCCTTTTGGCAAGAAGTGGAATCTTTTTCAGTGTTCAGAGGACTCGCTTCCCCTTCTCCTTTTTTAATAAGTCAAGCCTTTGTATCCAAAGAATCTTCAACATCTAATTGTTCCTTATTTTGCCCAGAGAGTTATGGTGACAAGGAAACATAGCATAATCCCTAACAATTCTTTCTGATAGAACATACAGTTATATATATTACATATATACGCATACACACACACACACAATAGTGTATGTATACAGTGTGTATATGTATGTACACTATTTCCAATCAGTGAGCCAGGGACTGAGTGTCACATCCTGGTACAATTCTGAGATGCTTGTCCCAGTTGTAAGCAATTTCTTTTTTAGCCTTTTCCACTATCATAGGTGTTTTTGGAATCATCAGGTTAGAGAGTCTACAATTTTTGCTTCAATTACTTCTTTGTGCATTCATTGATCCCTTTGCCTAGATTTTCCATCTTAAAGTTTTGTCACTGAGCCTTTGGCTTCAGACAGTATCTCAAAGACAATTCCACAGTCTGCTATGTTAGAATTATAGAATCATACAACGATTTGGGTTGGAAGGGACCTTAAACATCACCTAGTTCTAACCCCACTGCCATGGGCAGGGACGCCTTCCACCATACAAGGTTGCTCAAAGCCCCATCCAGCCTAGCCTTGAACACTGCCAGGGAGGGGGCAGCCACAGCTTCTCTGGGCAACCTGTGCCAGTGTCTCACCATCCTCATAGGAAAGAATTTCTTCCCAATATCTAATCTAAATCTACACTCCTTCAGATTGAAACTGTTACCCCTTGTCCTATCACTACGCTCCCTGATGAAGAGTCCCTCCCCACCTTTCCTGTAGGCCTCCTTGAAGTACTGGAAGGCCGCTATAAGGTCTCCCCAGAGCGTTCTCTTCTCCAGGCTGAACAAGTCCAACTCTCCCAGCCTGTCCTCATAGGGGAGGTGCTCCAGCCCCCTGATCATCTTCGTGGCCCTCCTCTGGACTTGCTCGAACAGGTCCATGTCTTTCCTGTGCTGAGGACTCCAGAGCTAGATGCAGTACTCTGAGTTGGTTCTCACCAGAGCAGAGTAGAGGGGAAGAATCACCTCCTCCAACCTGTTGGCCATGCTTCTTTTGATGCAGCCTAGGTTTTCTGAAGGAAGGAATGAATCTGTTTGGAAGCAAGTTTTTAAGATGTCTTCTCTTGTCCACAGCCTAACTGGGTCACAGAGATGTGCTTTTGTCTGTCTTTAGAAGTAGGCTTGTCCAGCACATAGCTTCCTGTAAAAGAAACAGGAGCGTCTTTAGTGCTCCAACCACCTTCATGCTCTCCACCCAGCATTTCCAAGAAGTGTTATAAATAGCACCATCACAGGTGACAGAGGGAAAATATGCCTAGTTTTCCAACATAACCTCTTCCTGGATAGACGCATGCACACAAACGCACACACATTCAGATAAGTGCATTCCTCAGGAGGACTACAAGGATGTTGTGAGGTTATGCAGGGAGAAAACTAGAAGGGCCTAAGCCTAGCTGGCTACTGCCATAAAAGATAATAAAAAATGTTTCCATTAATACATTCACAACAAAAGCAGGGCTAAGGAGAATCTCCATCCTTTATTGGATGCGGGGGAAACACAGTGACAAAGGATAAGGAAAAGGCTGAGGTACTTATTGCTTTCTTTGCCTCAGTCTTTAATAGTAAGACCAGTTTTCTCAGGGTACCCAGCCCCCTGAGCTAGAAGACAGAGGCAAGGAGCAGAATGAAGCCACCATAATCCAAGGGGAAATAGTTAGGAACCTGCTACACGACTTAGTCAACCAAGGGAACACAGGACCTGCCCAAGGTACTGAGGGAGCTGACAGAAGTGCTCACCAAGACACTTTCCATCATTTATCAGCAGTTCTGGCTAACTGGGGAGGTCCCAGTTGACTGGAGGTTAGCAAATGTGACACCCATCTACAGGAAGGGCCAGAAGGAGGATCCATCCAGGGAACTACAGGCCTGTCAGCCTGACCTCGGTGCTGGGAAAGCTTATGGAGCAGATCATCCTGAGTGCCATCATGCAGCACATACAGGACATGAGGTGATCAGGCTCAGGGTTTATAAAAGGCATGTCCTGCTTGCCTAACTGCATCTTCTTCTATGACAAGACAATCAGTGGATGAGGGACGGGCTGTGGATGTTGTCTGCCTAGACTTTAGTAAAGCCTTTGACACCAATTCCCATGCCATTCTCCTGGAGAAACTGGCTGCTCATGGCTTGGATGGGCGTGCTCTTCCCTGGGTAAAAAACTGGATGGATAGCTGGGCCCAAAGAGTTCTGGTGAATGGAGTTCAATCCATTTGGCAACAGGGCATAAGTGGTGTTCCTCAGGGCTCAGTATTTGGGCCAGTTCTGTTCAACATCTTTATTGATGATCTAGATGAGGGGATTGAGTGCTCCCTCAGTAAGTTTGCAGATGACACCAAGTTAGGTGGGAGTGTTGATCTGCTTGAGGGTAGGAAGGCTCTGCAGAGGGATCTGGACAGGCTGGATCAATGGGCTGAGGCCAATGCTATGAGGTTTAACAAGGCCAGGTGCCAGGTCCTGCAACTGGGTCACAACAACCCCAGGCAGTGCTACAGGCTTGGAGAGGAGTGGCTGGAAAGCTGCCCGGCAGAAAAGGACCTGGGGGTGCTGGTCGACAGCCGGCTGAACATGAGCCAGCAGTGTGCCCAGGTGGCCAAGAAGGCCAACAGCATCCTGGCCTGTATCAGCAATAGTGTGGCCAGCAGGAGCAGGGAGGTGATCGTGCCCCTGTACTGGGCACTGGTGAGGCCGCACCTCGAATACTGTGTGCAGTTTTGGGCCCCTCACTACAAGAAGGACATTGAGGTGCTGGAGCGTGTCCAGAGAAGGGCAACGAAGCTGGTGAGGGGTCTGGAGTACAGGCCTTATGAGGAGCGGCTGAGGGAACTGGGGTTGTTTAGCCTGGAGAAGAGGAGGCTGAGGGGAGACCTTATCGCTCTCTACAACTGCCTGAAAGGAGGTTGTAGTGATGTGGGAGTCAGTCTCTTCTCCCAAGTAACTACCGATAGAATGAGAGGAAGTGGCCTCAAGTTGTGCCAGGGGAGGTTTAGATTGGACATTAGGAAATGTTTCTTCATTGAAAGGGTTGTCAAGCATTGGAACAGGCTGCCCAGGGAAGTGGTTGGGTCACCGTCCCTGAAGGTATTTAAAAGACTTGCAGATGTGACACTTAGAGACATGGTTTAGTGGTGAACTTGGCAGTGTTAGGTTAATGGTTGGCCTTATTGATCTCAAAGGTCTTTTCCAACCTAAATGATTCTATGATTCTATGATTCTAGACAGTCAAGGCAAAAGGTAGTAGCCTTATTTAAGATGAACCAAAATTCATAACCAATATATTAGATGAACCCCAAATTCAGGAGAAGCTCACTGTATGATCAGTGGAACATCAAATTTTGCCAGAAGAAAATTATTAATCTGCCTTGTCACACTGTGCCACTAGAAAGGCTCAAAGTATTCTCAGGTGTCAATTATTCTGGAGATTTGGGGGGTTGTTGACATTAATGCTATATTTAGTTTTCTAGTGGAGATTTTGCCCACCTATTTAGAAATGAAAAAACTCTGGAGTAAGTCTATAAAACTGAATGTAATTTGGAGAGTTGTCAAAGGTCTTTCCTCCCCCAAATCTGCCAGGTAAATATCTCTGTGATTAAAACAAAGAAAATAAATTAATCTCCGCCTTCTTATTACAATACAAAGTGAGAGAAGCCAGGAAACACAGCACAAAACCTGATGGTACACTATGTCCTTAGATCGCTTGGCCATTGTTTTCTGTTACAGCAGCACATGTTAATGATACAAAGAAGTTTAACATTTTTTGGCTTTGGCTTTTCATGTCACAACCATAATAAATGTGCACATTATTGTTTGTATTGCCATATCCTTTAGATGCACCGCCAATTTCTAGAGCCTGTGCATGCACAGCCAAGAACGGGATTTTGCCCACAAATAGGCTGGCTGAATTAAGCAGAAACATTGCCATACAGATTCAGCCACAAAGTAATAGTGTGTTTTGGTACAGCATGTTTAAGTTGTGAAGATTTTGTATGGGTCAAACTTGATTTAAACCACCAATTCTGCCATAGGAAGACCAAAGCTTCTTGGTTCTTCACTAACCAGTCTAATCCTGCTTTAAAACGCCTTTGCCTTATATGGATCTAAGACATCCTTAGTTGCATTTAGTTAGAAAAAAACAACCTCCAAAACAATAAAGTAGACAATAAAATGTTAAATCCAGGAGAACAGGAAGAAGTAAAGAGATTTGGGGTTTTTGTTTGTTTTAAGGAATTTGGCCGCGCAGAAAAAATCAAATACGATGAAGAATGAAGAAACGAGTTTTAATGTGGACAGTACACGAGCCTCTCCCTTCTCCCACTGCCTGCAGCCATTGAGCCCTGTATCAAAGCCACACAGAACAACTCCATTTGGTGAAGAATTCAGATCACACCTCTCACATTTCCACTATGGCCCTCCTCCTCTTGGAGACATGGAAACATTCCAGGGGGCCTTGGAAGGAGGGTCTCGGAAACGCAAGAGCATGCCAACAAAAATGCCTCCTTCTGTCAACCGTGAGGGTTCCTCATCACCATCAGACAGACCTGAAGATCACAATGACATAGGCTCTCCCAGTCTCCCCTTGGTGTTCCAACAGCCAGCCCAGCCCAAGTACAGTTCCCAGATGATCGACCTCTGCAACTTTGGTTTTCAGTTCTACAGAACTCTGGAGCACTTTGGAGCCAAGCCCATTAAGCAAGAACCAGTGAAGCCTAACGTGGCATGGCCCAGTAGCTCAGCATTCATGCAGGCTCCTTACTCTTATTATCCTAAAGTCCACCCTGGCTTAATGTTTCCTTTTATTGTGCCACCAAACTTTCATTTCAGGAACCCCTTTCAAATGAAAAGACCTCCAGAGACACCCTTCAGGAGGGCTGAAGTAAGAGCAAGTGGTGAAAATAAACAGAAAGTGGAAAGAGTAGATGTCAACCTTCAGATAGATGACAGTTACTATGTTGATGTCGGGGGTGAACAGAAACGCTGGCAATGTCCCATGTGTGAGAAGTCGTATACATCCAAGTACAACTTGGTCACCCATATCTTGGGGCACAGTGGAATTAAGCCACATGCTTGCACCCGATGTGGCAAGCTCTTCAAGCAGCTGAGCCACTTGCACACACATATGTTGACACACCAGGGCACGCGGCCACATAAGTGCCAGGTATGTCACAAAGCTTTCACTCAAACCAGTCACCTTAAGAGACACATGATGCAACACAGTGACATCAAGCCTTACAACTGCAGGATCTGTGGCAGAGGTTTCGCCTATCCCAGTGAGCTGAAAGCACACGAGTCTAAGCACGAGAGCGGCCGAGAGAACATTTGTGTGGAGTGTGGTCTGGACTTTCCAACCCTGGCCCAGCTGAAGAGACACTTAACAACCCACCGTGGCCCTATACAGTACAATTGCACTGAATGTGATAAGACCTTCCAGTACCCGAGTCAGCTGCAAAACCACATGATGAAGCACAAAGACATCCGCCCATACATCTGCACCGAATGTGGCATGGAGTTTGTGCAGCCACACCATCTCAAACAACACTCCCTAACTCATAAGGTAAGCCAGCATGGGTTGCACTCTCACCTTGCATCGCAAGGTAGCACAAGAATTACAGGGTACTAAAGATACATGTATGTAACCCCTTGGAAAGAAGGTAATCAGTCTATAGAGATGCATGCTGGCCCTTTGCCAGTTGGAGAGATTTATGCAGAGCAAAAGCCCTAGCAGCACTGGCAATAATGAAAGCTAGATGTCTCTGTCAGTTTCAAGAAAGTACACACAAACCCTGCTTTGTTATAAACAGGAGCTCAATTAAATCACCTGTATAACTGCCCAAAACTGTATTCCCATCTCTCCGTTTCTGGGTTTTATCTTCAGAATGACTTTCTGTGACATAACATAGTTTTGCATAGCTGTATAACCCCCCTGAAATTTTAACAGAAATTTTGTACTGAAAATTAGTTCTATATCTTTGCTCCCTTAATTGGGAAGTAGGTGGATTTGCAGTAGACTGTATGTATGCAGCAAAAGAAAGTATATTACTAATCAACAGATTTTGAAGAATCATTATAGTGAGACATTTAGGAGAAAAAAAAAAAAAAGAGAAATTTCCCTTTGTGCATAAGTTATCCAGAATGACAGTTAATAAAAGTGAACAAGCAGGGCAATAATCTCTGCTAATTTGTTTCAAGTGGCAGGCTTGCCACTGCTGACAGCAGAGTCAGTTTAGGCTAGGAGTGGGCTTTAGAACACATCCAGAAAGATCACTTCCAAAAATAGAAAAAAGGAACTGTTTCATTCAAGAATGGCTAAAATTGGCTTATCCACCTTTACAAAAGTGTTGTTAAGACAAGTCAAAACCCCACAGATTTTATAAAAATCTGCTTCCAGCTTTGCATATTTTTTAAACAACACTTGAATTTTGGCTTTTGTACTAAAAGTACAGAAACCTACAGAATTTCAGTCTTACTGACACATTTTCATTTAAAAACCAACAACCCCTACTTCCACATTTGCTTTTTCTTCCCTACTGCATGATCGTAATTTCTGCTCTTTTTGGAAATTCCCTGGTCTTTGGATTTACCATGCAAAATTCTACTAATTTAAGACTTGGTAGTTTTTTGTCACAGGAAATGCAATGCCCCTGAGCCTTTAGAGAGCTTCTGCTTCTTTGTCCACAGCTGCAGGTGGATACAGCTGTGAACATAATTAGCAGTACTTAGCTGACCAAATGCAGGTTCACATCAGACAGGCAGAGACTTAAAACCACTGTTGGTTTTCACAGATTTATCTTCGCAATTAACTGTGAAAAACACTGACTGACACAAAAGTAGAGATCATTTCAAGTCTTCTTTGTAATGGGGGCCTGCAGGAGGAGTAATTGCTCTCAGCACTTCACTAGTAAATCCTCATTACCTTCAGCAAGTTATACTCAGATTTTTAAATGGATTGATTTTCATAGCATCTAAATGACTTTTTGAGGAGCTGGCAGTTAGACCATGTGGGTGTGAGCAAGAATATTGAATTAGGCATTAGTAAATTGACTGGATAGCATAAAAGGTGCTAGAAATGCTCTGTAAATGCCAGATAAAATGAGATCACTCTGTTAGGGTTAGTGCAAGTCTCACTAAGAGCGAACAGTTTTTCCTGTTCATTGAATGTAACGTGTATATTTTTATTTGGTGACATTGCTTGACTACTCTGCTGCTTCAGAGTATTTTCTGTAGCTTTCTTCAAAACAGGGCTATGCGTTTTTTAGAAGCCAATGATTTTCAGTTAACAAAGGCGAGCACTACTTTCTCTTGACTGGTTAGCTTTTATTCTTTGTTAATAAGCGTACGCGTTCGATCAATACTTTACATAAGCAGCAGAGTAGGACAGAGAAGCTTTGCTGCTGACTGTGTCCCATTGATTTGTAACTTACTGATGGAAACAGAACTCATTATTTCATTAAGCTTACATTTTGTTTTCCTTCTTTGCTTCTCAGATTCCTGTAAGAATTTGCCAGCAAAAAAATAGATTAAGTATCTATTACTTGAGCAAATGATGTTAAAAAATTTATTACCTGCTTTGCTAATGCAGAATGAATAATTCATATACTGCTGTACTGAAGATTAAACGATCCAGAAAATTTTCCATCTACAAAATTTTCTGATTTTTTTCGTTTCTTAAAGGGTGTGAAAGAGCATAAATGCGGAATTTGTGGCCGGGAGTTTACTCTGCTGGCCAACATGAAGCGACATGTCCTGATCCACACCAATATCAGAGCTTATCAATGCCATTTGTGTTTCAAGAGCTTTGTGCAAAAGCAGACACTCAAGGCCCACATGATTGTTCATTCTGATGTCAAACCCTTTAAATGCAAGGTAAGTGCACTTGCTGGCAGAGGCATTAAACCACTGGATATTTCTGTGGTGTTAACACCTTACAATATGGTAGAATTAGAAAAACGAGACTTGCTAACCCATACTGCATTTGCATTTAAAGCAACAAAAACCAGTCTGGTTTTCTTTCTTTATCCAGGTTTTGCTTAGGTAGCACAAAATAATAGACGTAAATATCTGTGATTTACTCCCTTCCCCTTCAATATCAGTAACTTTCATCCCCAAATATTTTTTGTGCTTTGTGAGCATTTAAATGACACATGGTTTGAGGACAATAAACATATCTGACATTTGCTTAGTACAGCCATACAAACAGAAGTCTAACTGCTTAATGGCTTGAAACACTGACTATAAACATAGATCAAGTCGTGCACCTTGCAGAGGACCATGGAAAAGCAGCAGCCACAACTTCACACAGTGATCCTATGTGACAGTTCAGGGAAGGACTCGAAGAAAGCCACAGCAAAATACTACTGCAGAAGCAATTTGAGTGGTCCAAATATAACTACCAGACTGAAATTCAGGGCAGGACATCAGTATCCTAACAAAACGGCCTCTGAGACCATCTGTACTTTTTAGGATCCTGTGCAAATTCCAGTTTGCTGCCTCCCTCCAGCACATTGGAGGTTGACATTCTCTTTCCATCCTCTCTTCTCCTCCCTCCTCCTTTGAGGCCTTCACTTTCTTGACAGTGCTCATCTCTGATATCTTCCTTATGAATTATTCGTATTCGTATTCTTACTCAGTATTGGTCACTACATCCATTCCTTTTGCTGCTTATCTGGTTCATTACTGTAGTCATACCTTGTGAAGTCAAAGGTTGTAGGTTTTATTCCCACTGTGATCTGCTCTAAGAGGGCTATAAATACAGAGTGGAGCATATTACCCAGTTTATGCCTAAGTAACTGAAAATTGATCTGGAAGCAATTTCTTGAACTCTTTCATCCAACATCTTTATGGAATTAAATATTTTCTTAAAACGAATGTTTCCTTGAGAAGTAGAGCTGGATGAAAAATTTTAAATGGAATTATTTTCTCTTGAAATATGTAGAACTTCAAAACGTCACAGGAAAATAGGGCATTTAGTGATAATTTTAATAGGAAAATGTCAAAATTAATCTTTTTGACTTCCTCATTTTGCTTTGATAACTTTGAAACATTTCACTTTGAAAAACAAATAGCAAACTCTTTCAACTTTAGCATTTGTCCTATTAAAAAGTTATTTTACATACTAGGAATTACGTTATTCTGTATTCATAAAACAATTTCTGAAATGCTTGGCTAGTTCCATGTCAAGTCTGCTGGAGACTTTCACTCTTCAAGAACACTTGCAATCCTCTCTTTTTGTTCCCATTTAGTCAAAATCCTCCTCCGACTCCTCAAATCTCAGAAAAGATCAACTGTTCTGGATACAACATCTGGACCCACAGCATGTGCAGATTAGTTGGAATTTTGTGTTCAGGTTAGGGTTTGATGATGACAGACTTAAAACCTGGAGATAGCAATAGTTTGAACCGTGGAGTACCACCAGTATGTTTTCCAGCTGGTAACAAAAGCTCTACAGAACACCTGTTTTTCTTTTTCTTTTTCTTTTTCTTTCTCTTTTTTTTTTTTTTTTTTTTTTTTTTGTACTGCTGTGTCCCCACCCAATGTTCATAGGAGGAAAGAAACAAGTAAGCACAGTGAACCAGTTTTTCCTATGGCTGAAGGGGTATGAATCAACACCAGTGCCCCTGAACGGAGCGGAGATTGTAACGATAAGCAAAGGCAGAATCAGGAATTGCGCTTTGGCTTTAGGAACATCCCTTGCCTCTCTGGAAGAGCCCTTGAAAGGCTCAAGCAAGCATTTCTGGCTGGTATTCAGAGGGTTAAGGCAATGACCAGATAGCAGCCTTTTGGCACCAAGCTCCTCCTCAGCAGAAGGAAGGATATAGCTGTATGAACAGCCTGCTTAACAATGGCTCACATGTCCCCGGGGAACCGCCTGCAAATAGATTTCATCTTGCTTTCTCTTGTACTTTTCAAAGCTTCCTGTTTTCTCACGGTCCTTTTGGACAGTTTACAGTCTTTCTCCCTCTCCCTCTCTCTTTGAGGAAAGGAACACCCTTCTTATGAAGAAAAAAAAAAAAAAAGATGAAGAATGCAAGGGAAAGAAAGCACAGCAGTAGCCTTTCTACTTCACCACATGCAATGGTTTTCTTTACCTTTTTCTCACAGCAAAAGAAAACATGAGGCTTTCCTAAGTGTCTGATCACAGCTAAGTACAGACTATCTGAAGTGAGGGAGTAGCAAATTGTTGTCCCTTCTGTTTCCTCATCCAACTGCAACCTGGATCTGTGTTTGATTTTTCTCTGAGGAGTGAACTTCTCTGTAGTGTTTTAAGGCCTGAACCTGTGCTGCCTTGTTTATTTCTGTTATTAAAAAAAAAACGACACTGAAGACTTCTGAAGGAGTTGCACCAACTGGTGCAATAGTGTTAATTCTGATTTGTAGAGGAAGCTCCTATGAAATTTACACTTGCTTTTAGTGCCGAAGTCAGCAATGCTTCAGACCTCCTATAAAGGATGCAATGAAGTTTTGTCCAGCCCAGCCAAATACAGTTCGCAGCAGATGTTTTGAACTCCAATTTTCCCCATCTAATACCATGGGTTTAGATCAGGAGTAAAAACCAAACTAAATGCGAGAGATGAGTACTTTGGGAAGAAACAAAACAGACTGACAAATGTGGAAGGGTGATACTTCATGTGGTGGCTTAGGAAGACAAAATGTAGTGTTGAACAAACTCAGCTTTTCTAGTAAACTGTACTGAAGTCCATTTCACCAGCCAATGCAACAAAGTATGTTCAGCAGACTTGCAGCTAAGGTCTTTCTCTTTGGCGCTTGAATTTTGTTTTGCCTGAAGCAACCAGTCTAACAAAATATCCACAAGTAAATATGTTGTTCCTATTATCCCAAGATGTCTTGCATGAGCCTTGCATCTCCTTGAGTGCTAAGGTGCTCTGTAGTGAGTTCTGCTGGAGCTCCCTCCCGTACAACGGGCTCAGGGTCATCTCTCACACTCTGCTCATCAGTGCTTACACCCGTGCCCTGTCACAGAGAAAGGAAATCTTGTACATCTTCCTAGTTTGGTCTGCAGACTCAGGCTGTTCTTTAAGCACTAACGGTGAACCCAGCTAGTTCTGAGTTGCTATCTTCTAGCACGTGAGCCCAAAACCTGCTCCCTTCACCCTGTAGGTCATGGACTTTCATCTGAAAGTTGTCTTGTGTCCTTTGAAAAGAATAGGTTACCCAGAGACTATGCCACACAGAGCCATCATTCTGAAAAAAATTTTTCATATCTGCATTTCTTTCATTTTCCTGCCACACCTCTAGTACCATTTCCTCGTGTCCCCAGAGGAGATTTCAGGACAAGAGCACATTACATATCCCTAAGCCTGTGAATGACTTTGGGAAATGGAAAACCTACCCCCTTTATTCAGAGACACAGAACTTTTATGCTGTAAGGAACTATTCTTTCCAAAGTCCCCTGTCTTTTCATTATGAAGAAAGAGAAATAAATGTTGCCTTGACAGAAACAAAATAAATGCTCCTACTAGACCCATTTTTATAGTCAATACCTTATAACGATAAAGATTGCGTGAAGTACTCTAGCCATTCACTTGTTCAACCTGATTTTCCTTGATTGCCAATTTAGCTAGAGAAGTAAAGACCCAGCTACCAGGAAGCAAAAGCTGGTGAGAACCCAGGTTAGCCACAACGCAAGCAGATAACCAGAAGCCTTCTGCTAAGAGGTATTAGAGAGGTGTTATTATTGGCATTCTTGTAGCCAGAGAAATATTGACATGTCATAGGTGGTTCCAGCAGCTGTCAAGATACCATCAGCTGCCGTTCTTCCTTGCAAATTTTCTGTCCTCATCAACGTTTCTTCTCTTCTTTGTTTCTTCCCAGCACTTTCAGAGTGGTTTCTTGGTGCATTCACTTGCCTGAATCTAAGTAATCCAGCATATTAGCTCTCTTTTTGAATGCAAAGAAGAGACTGTCCTCTTTCTTCAGTGGGTGGATGACCCTTGGAATCAGATATCTTACTTTTACAAATTAATAACTCATTTTCAGTGGCTATTCTCTCTTTTTCCCCCACTGTCTTGGTGAACACTTTGCTGATAAACTTATTTACTAGAATGTCCATTTTACCAAAACAACAGAGAGCAAATTATAGGAGAGCTTATGCAGCTGAAGCAAGTATTTTTTTTAAAAGCAGGTGAATATTTCCAGACTTTTTCTTTTTGCAGCATTGACTCAGCTCTAGTTTTTATTTAAAAACTATAACCCTGCAATTTTTTATATTAATGAACTGCTTCCGTTTTCCCTCAAGAGTTGGTTTAAGATGCAAAGGATACAGTACTATTTCACCAAGGATCATTCCACTATCTATTTCATCCAGATACTCCAGGTGATGGCTTTGTGAAATTGAATCAAAAAGTACTGTAGCAGACCTTCTGTACTATCAAAATAAATCAGAAGTCAGATGAGACCAAAAATTTGGTGGAATTTCAGTAATTACTTTTTAGTAATTTTCTCCCAGGTAAATACATTGCTTGAGGAAAGTTTCAGTTACTCAGTAACAGTGATTCTAGCTGATCAACAAAGATCACAAAAAAAAATAAAATCTGATAGTAAAAGTATTTGTCTAAAACCATTCCAAAAAAGGGAGCTGAAGTAAAAAGCAAACAGCAGTTTGCAGAGGATGGAAATAGCCACTTGAATGTGAATAAAATTATAAATCCTGATAAGGAAAGACCAGAAGACAAGTAAGACTAGAAGCTTGTAATAGTGATGTCAAACTCTCATGTCTTGGAAATACATTTGATTTACACGGGACCAGACCACAAAAGGACCCATCAAGATAAACAACAACAATGAAAAAAAAAACCTCCTTATTGTTTCATCAAAGGGAAACTTGCCACATCAATGGCTTGAGCTGGCAGGAACATACTTCAGGGAAAGCTGAGTCATTCTTGCAGCTCCATGACTGTTTAAATTCTAGCTTACTCACCAGAGACACCGAAACACAGAAGTTGGTAAACAGAAGATAAAAGGATCAGAGGAAATTGGGGGAGCAAGAAACAAAGGAAAAAAGGAATTGCTTTTTCTAGCTTTAAGTAAAATGTGCAGCCATTTTATTTCCACTTAAGGAGAAGTAATATTCTGCTTGACTGTTTCACAGAAACACTTCAATAGTTTTATCTTGTATCTCCATCTATGCCTGGCGTTGTTCTTGATTAAAGGCTAGATTTATAAACTACAAATGAAATGGTTCACCAGGACAGAAAGTTGTATGTCAAATTTCATTCAAGTTAAGAGCCTTCCAGGCTATGCACTTAAGTCTCTCCCCTCCTCACAACAACATTTCCTGCTTTTGGGGAATCCTTGACTGTTTGTTCTAGTCACCAAATTAAAAAAATGGCAGCAGCGCAGGTGGCCCTGGATAGATCAGACTCAATCACAGATTCTTACCTGTAGGTTTTTTGCTTGTATCTTTGAAAAACAAATTGCAGCCAGAAGCTGCTAGGGCTCAAGTTGAGAAGAGCAGATCCTATTTCCTTTTAAAATGTTCTGTTTGGAAGTACATCTTTGAACTAATAATTTTCATTTTTACTGTTTTTTACAGCTGTGTGGAAAGGAATTTAATAGAATGCACAATTTAATGGGACACATGCACTTGCACTCGGACAGTAAGCCTTTCAAGTGCCTCTACTGTCCCAGCAAATTCACCTTGAAAGGGAACCTAACCCGGCATATGAAAGTCAAACATGGGGTCATGGAAAGAGGATTTCATTCACAAGGTAATATTTTTCAGCAAGGTTATTTTCTGAAAGATTTGAAGATGCATATCACTAAACCCAAATGGGCTTTGTACCACAGATCCACTATCTTGTACTGATTCAATGCTGTTTGAATCCCGTAAGTCTGGGAGGTTGTTATTAACTGTCATCTATATTACTCCAGGGCTACAGATCAGAGATCCCCAAGGTAATGAGTGTTTTCTCAGAGACCTTTCAGGCTAGCTATCTGATGACACAGAGGTACAGACCAAGATAGAGGAGTAGATGGAGACAAAATGAGACAGTATTTATAAGCACAAAGGAATAATTTTAGTGCAGTAAGTTGCTGTCGTCAGATGTTAGGGAGTATACAGTCAGTAGTGTGAGCAGAGGATTTATCGAACCATACCAAATGTTTTTGTACTTAAGCCCAGGGCTCCCTGTTTATCCCTGTAAGAAGGTGCAATACTCATAGCACCACAGAGCTTCTCCCAGCATGTGGGTACCCTGAGACACAAATGGGAGAGAGCTGATGGATACTCAGCCTTAGTGAGGCTGTGGCACATGTAACTGGCCAGGGGAACAATTTGATAACATGATCTTCCTGCCTGAAGGTGTAGTTCCATTATTTTTGAAAAAATGTTAGAGTTTCAAAGGGCTTGATTGCCAGAGGCTGACAGACCACAGCCTAGCAGCCACGGACAAGAATTTCTCCCCAGACACATCTGGTTGGGAGTCTATAGTTTTTCTCTCATGTTTGAGGTACATCATAAATCATAAATTCATTCAAAGCTGAAAGAAGTAAAAAATGCAGAAGATTTCATGGGTCTTGCTCACTGCTTATTGCATTCCAGTCTGGAATGGAAGCCTAATGACTCTTTGTCCAAGAGCCTGGCTATTCTGTACCATATTGACATAGCTGACATTAGGCGAAGGCCGTGGGTTCAAGTCCCAGTTTACAAAGAAGCATGTGAACAGGAGGAGAAACTCCTCCCCCATCTCAAAACATATGGACTTTTAACTCCCCAGGGTATCCTGCAAAGCATTGCTTATCTCCCACCTACACTTCCTAAAGTCAGCCTTATGTGTGCACACATGCCAATGCTATCTAAAGAAGTGGGGGAAATAGGGAGAATTGTTTTTAGAGTTTTGGTATCCAAGACACTTGGTTTGTTAAGTCCTTCTGGATAAATAATTCTTTCATGGGTAAGATTTCTTGGTGTTTCTCAAATTCGGGTTTTAGGACAGCCTAGCACGTACGTAAAACACATACTCTAATGACATTTGGCATAAAATTTACAAAGATCCTAACAGGTAACGAAATAAATACCTCTTTTTTTCCCTGTAAATCTCCTACAGCACTGCACTAGTTACACAATTACTTGTAATTGAAGACAGCCTAAGAGCTTTTCAGTGTACAGTGATTCTTCACCAATTGAGGCTTATCAGTCACAAGATAATTTTTAAGGGCTGCCACCTGCTCATGAACCATTTTAACAAATACAACCTGTTGCAAAGTAGCAGCTCTATTTAGTGAGGCTGTACAGATCCATCAGAAACTGGATTCAGTTACTGGGGGGAAAAAACCAAACCAAACCAAAATAAACCAAAACAAAGCAAGTGAAATAGTGGCTTTCTTAGATATTTTCTGTTGGGTGAAATCCTCATCCCAGTACTGTCACTATTCTTTTATTTGAGATAGACTATGCCTGCAGTGTCTGAATCTTCTTCAGAGCGTCCCAATGGTGAGAGAGCATTTGAGTCCACAGGTGCCTCCTGGGTTTCCAGCAAAAGGGGAGACACTCTGACAATTATTAAGACAAGCCAGTTTCAGGACTACAGTCAGATTTATACTGCACCGCTCAAAATCATAATTTGTTTATAATGATTTCCACAAGCTGAAGCACTATCTAGTGCATAGAGCTTTTCACTGGCATGAGTGGCTTCTCAGTGAATGAAAGAGGAAAAAATTAAGGAGAGTGGAGGTTGTAGACTGATGAGACTGGATTGTCTTTTCATTTTTAATGTAGTAGCATTGAACCAGTGTCCACAGAACATAGAATTGACATGGTTTTTAACCTCTTCCACCCCTCTGGGGAAAAAAAAAAAAAAAAGTACAAAACCTGGGACTTTGATTATGGCCTATGATGCTTTAGATTAAAGTTTTAATTAAAAAAAAAAAAAATAGGAAGGAGGAAGTGAGCAGGTTCACTGGCGAAGTAGTTTACAAGAGGCCAGGCCACTTCACTTTTATTTCTAGCTCCCTCACCATGTGTCTGGCATGCACAGTGCAATGTTTTTTGTGTCCTGACTTGGCTGTGAAGTGTATACAATGGTAATTCTTTTAAGAGCATCTCAAAGGAGATGCCATGAGACATAAAGTACTTGGAGATACCTGAGTGGAAGACAAAGGTAAAGTATGAAACAGAAGGCAGCCTCATATCTTGTTTTTCAGCCATGTATCACGTAGTAAAATTTCCTTTTCTCCTCCTCTCAAACTACTACAAGGTTTTGGAAGAGGAAGAATTTCTCTGTCCCAGACAAATGTCTTGAGAAGCTTGGAACAGGAAGAGCCCTTTGATCTTTCCCAGAAAAGCCAAGGGAAGGGAATCTCATTTCATTCGGATGGTGAGAGTGCCAAGGGAAGCTCAGGACAGGAAGAAGAGGAAGACAACTGCTACGAGGCAGAGCAGTACAGCCCTGCCATGTACCACCATGATGACAACAAGCTGTACGCAGCTCAAGATCTGTCTGGCAAACGTGAGTGCATGATGAAGGACTTCAGAGAGTCCTACTACAATGAGAAGGAAGAAGTGCTAAGTGAGGAAGAACTGGAGAAGAGAATAGGAAATTCAGACAAACAGGAGAGCCAAGGAGAGAGAGACCTTGCAAACAACAAAGAACACCTCAGCTTGAGGTCCTTTGAAAAGGCCAGACTTGGCCACTCTCTCTCCGATTACTTGTATTTCAAGCACAGGAACAAGAGTTTGAAAGAATTGCTGGAAAGAAAAATGGAAAAACAAACAATGCTTATAGGCATTTAAAATGGACTTTTTAAACAGCTGGAAAATGGGAACTACACAGCTTTTAACATGAGCTGTAATTTACCAAAGCCTGGAATTTTGTAGTAGTCTTTAGAAATAAACAAGCCAAATTATTAAAAATAATTTAAGGAAAAACACATACATTAAAAGAATAAAGCAGTCCAAGGTCACCAAGAAATGCAATAGATATTGAACAGTAATATTTTTATACTTATCCATCTTATGTATAAGCAGACAACGGGATGGGTACAGAAATTTATTTTCCTTTTTCTGTGGTGATAGAGACTTATATGCAATTTTCTAGTTATCAACAAGCAACATCCTTTAGCCTTTGATTTATTGTCTGGCTAGATATATATGAAAACTTCTAACCATACCTCTCAAAAAAAATCTGAAAATACTAAGTATTTCACAGTATAAGCAAGAGTACTATTAAACATCATGTGCATGAAAATGCTGTTACTCTCAGAACCAACACAGTCCAAATACTTTCATTTACTGAGGTGACTGTTAGTTCAACCACTTACAATGAGAAATGGGAAACTAAGAAGAAATACTGATTTCTTGTGAGACAGTAAAGGGTAGCTCTGTAAGGCTTTGAAAGGGCTGGAATTTAACATGGTCACAGGAGCTTTTCCTCTGGCCCAAGGGATGTTTGTGCTTTGCTATGTTTCAGTCACCATGGGAGCATTCAGCAATTCTTTAAGTGAAATAGCATGCACTGTGTTGATGTTTTGTTCTACTGTCTGCTCAGACAAATATGTCTAACAAGCAGCAGCACCGTGTAGCACTTGCAAGTCTTGCTGTAATTACACATAATGCAGTATGATTAATTTCACTGAGAAAATGACGCAATTTTGCTGCTTATCTGTTCAGCTTATCTTTGCTAGTAAGGACGATTTTGAAATACACAGGTCTGACCTGGTTTTATTTTAGAAGTTATGCCAAAAAAGAGCCCTTACAGGGCAAGCAGTACCTCACAGAGGAGAAGTGTTTCTGGATTTCCACTGATTGGAGTCAGAAATTTTCCCTTATCAACATGGTTTGACCAGTAAGCTCCAGGCCTTTCAGAAGAATTCCACTCATGCTGTTTTTACTGAGTCATTTGCAACTTTCTTCTTCTGATTCCCATACAATTACATGCTCATAACAAAGATGCTAAAAGCACATTCCATTAAGAACACTCCGTTAATTGCATGAATAGTTTGACCAGCACCTTCATTCCTGCATCTTCAAGATAGACAACAAACAGCCCCGCACCATCCTATTGCTTATAAGGAAGATTTAATAAGTCATTTAGTTAGTCCTATGTCATTCTGACATGCCAGCTCAAAAGGTTAAAATCCATATATATGGCACGTCTTTTTCAAATATTATTTCTTCACTTACCTGCCAAGTTCTTGATTTGA
The DNA here is from genome assembly GCF_034619465.1 of Leptosomus discolor. Taxonomy (NCBI): domain Eukaryota; kingdom Metazoa; phylum Chordata; class Aves; order Leptosomiformes; family Leptosomidae; genus Leptosomus; species Leptosomus discolor. Next base: position 64,827,589 of record NC_141419.1, on the reverse strand, counting down.
AATACCTTGCTATAATGCTCAATATGTAGCAAGTTATAATTAAATATAGTCATACACTCATGGCTTGCTAAGGCTAGAGTCATGTAGCTGCAGCCCTCTGCCATTATAAGAACCCACTCACCTTACAGAACTAATGATTCTCACACCTACCAGCTAATGAGTATTCATAGGGCAGCAGCCTTATTCATCATATAGAACTGCATTTATGTAGTCCAAGGTTGCAGAAGATAGTTCCATTTTTCAGGGCTCAAACATGGCATAATAAAGATTCTGAATGAAGAGCATAAAAATCTGTTGATAAAAGTAGCTGTAACATATGGGTGACTCTTCTAAATGTAATTAACTCTACAGCTGATGTATGTACTTTTTCAAAATAAAAAGGGTATATCAAATTGAAGTGGAATTTAGGTCACTTTAGGTCTAGAATTAATGATGTCTTTCAAAATGAGGTGTACTTCAGACGCACATAGACATGTTTTTTTCAATGATGAACTGTTTTATCATATACATTCAACTTCCTTCCTTCCACTGCAAGATAACTCCTCTTGAAAGAGAGGCCATCTGTCTTTCGAGGAAGACATTGTAGTTAAGCAGAAGAATCAGAAAATTTTTAGAGTAGTGTGTGTAACTGCATTCTTTCCTAGACTAGAGGGGAAATGATCAGGTAGAAATTCAGCATGGTCTAGGAAATTGTCTCCTAGAAATGGAAACAAGTCCTTCAGTTACCTTCTTGGCAATGTATTTTCTCTGCCAGACAAAAGCTCCTATTTGAGAATGTATACAGACAGGAGCTGGGAGCCAGTGACTTTTAGAAATGTCTCTCTCAGGGTTGTGTAGTTGCCAGCTGTGCATCATTCAAGATCAGTCCACTCCACCTTCGCAGCCATATTAGTTCCTGTGATAAGAGGAATAAGCAAGGAATCAGGAACCTGGCTGCAGCTTCTAGAATGGTGATTATACAGATGAGTTGAACTCAGCAAGTCCCTTTAATTCTGTGGTGGGTAAAGCAGAAAGGCATGCAGCCTTTCCATTGCAAAGTCCCGTTGTCTATGCATTGGAGAGTGTTATGGGACAGATAGACAATTCTTATCAAGAAAGAGACAAATTATTACACATCAACAGCACTCCAGGCAAATGGAGCAAAGGTGACATTATCAGCAGAGCTCAGTTCCCAGTAGGTAACATCATATCCAAAAAAACTATATGTCTACTGGAAATATGCAGTCCAAGAGTTCTCATACAGGCCTCTAAGGGAAAGTGCCAGATGTGTCCTTAGGAAAGGAAAAAACTGCAAACAGTTCTGGGTTGTCTCAATCATTAACCCAAACACTTTCAACCACCACCACTGCAGCCAATTTATCCACTTCTACAATCACACTTCTTGTTGGAGAAAAAGCAACTGACAGCCACATACAGCCAGGTGGAAAGGAGCAGAGGTCCCCAGAATGGCAATGTTATTTGGGAATAATTTGTAATGTAAATCCCTTTTCTTTCATTCTTCCTAGAAAGCAGAGAACATCCCATTACAATGAAGCCTTGAGACTGTGCCCAGTCACATAGTCACACTAAGCTAATTCACAAACACCCAAGGCTAATTCATGATAGAATAGTAAGTCACCAGACAGAGGAATTGCAAACAAAACTGTTACTGAGATAAGGAGACACTGCCAAGCAAACCAAGCAAAGAGATTAGGAGATGACAGTCCTCCCTACAGCAGAGGATAATGCAGCTGAGTTTAAGACACTTGTTACAAAGAGGCCCCAAGGGACAAATTAAAAGTGAAATAACAGCCTTCATTGTGAAGCACCTTGCTTTTCAAACATAGTTATTTTCACACTATTTACATTGGCACTGTGTTGGGAACAGACAGTAACAGCCTTTGCTTTTTAATAGCTTTGAAAATGCTTTATAGAAATCTGCTCTCATAATGAAGTTATTTCCCATTTCTAATTTTTGAGGGATTAGCTTCCTTGTTTTGCTGTGAATAGAAGCTGAGAAATTCCATGGAGCCATCGCCGGTGTCCTGGACTTTGGGGATATATTTTCTTTTTTTCTTCCTTCCTAACCTGAGTCTATCTACCTTCTTCTTGCTATGTTGTAGAAAAAAAAAATGTATTTATCTGACTCTTCTCTGCTATTTGGGTTTTCAGCTTGTGGTAACACAAGCTTGTGGTAACGTAAAAGCCCAGTCTCCACCACCTCTATATTAAATCACATCCATACCATTTCCCTGCATCATTAGATGAAGTCTAATTTCATCCTCTTGGAGAGCATCAGGGCAAATAAGAGTGTCCACAAACCCATACAACTGAGATGCTTCAAGAGGCCATGCTGAGGAAAGGTAAATTTGCCACACGATAATGAGCCTGGGCAAGTGAAGGCATGTGGTTTGTTTAATTAGAGGCTTTTCTGCTATTAAAGCAGCAGAGACAATTCTGCAAGACACTGTGCAGAACAGAGTAGGTGGATGAAATGTCAGAAGTGGGATTAGTAAAATCTGAGGGCAAAGAAATACAATATGTTTATTGAGAAAGTGAAGTTGGAGGTAACCCTGGAACAAACTATTTTGAGTCTGGCCACCAGGACTCAGCCATCTCATTGTGAACCTGAGTTCTCCTGGCTGCCAGGCAGCCTCCAGTCTGTGAAGGCAATGACAGGTGCTCTGTGTTCATCAGCTCAAAGGATAAAACACTTCATAATAAAAGTTTATCCTGTGCTGTGTCCTATAAAACAAGTTACTGGAAAGATCGAGTAATGTTACTGCACCCACTTTTTTACAACTCTGTTGGACCACTAGCTATTCTCTAGTTTCTCTCTTCATATGGTGCTGCTGGGCTCTGCTGTTAGGAGTGTACAGTTAAGAAGTAATATAAATAGTATATTTATTATTACAAGAAGTTTTTAATAATTATTAACAGTTTTGAAAATAAGTCATGTCTGCTTAGCTGAACAAGATGTAACAGAGCTAACATTTTGTACTCCTAACAGATTTTGCAAATAATGTGATGAATATTTATTTCACATAGAACACTGAGTTCTTTTTTAAAGCTCAAAAAATGGACCAACTATCTGTGAATATTTAGTTTCTGGCTTTCTGTCTCAATAGCAAAAGCATGTACGATGTATTGTATTAATTTAAGCAAATAAATACATACTGGAGAAGCTGCTGTACTTGGTATTGAAATGGATCAAGAGTTCTTGGCACACTAGCTATTTTATATAATAAATGCTTGGGGCTGGTCTGACCAGGTCATACTTCACTCAGCACCACTGATGAGTGGTCCTTGTAAAGGGAAGCTTAAATCAATGATGGAGGACTAGTTAGAGGACAAGAGCAAAAGAGTTGTCAGGACCTCTGGGGTAAATAGATCATATCATTGTAACAGACTGAAGGGAGGACATGAAGAAAGCTCTGGAATTATTATGGTATTTGTTAACTTGGCTTTAGACAAGCTGAAAAAGACACACATAATCCTTATCTTAAAGATGTTTCAAAGATCTGCATCATGTAAAAAGAGAGGAAAAACCAATGAGACATGTTACGAGATAGAAGTTAAGAAAGTAGGAATGCCTTTATAGCTTGAGGAATAAGCAGAAGACTCTGAATTTGGAGGCTCAGAGTTTCTTTTTTTAATGGGAAGCATCACTTTTAAGTGATGAATAAACTCTTGGATTTGTTTGTTTTAATGACATACAGATAGAATTAGCATAATCAGACTTCACAGAGAACATGTTAATGTGTTTTTGAGCACAGAGCGAAAGCAACTGGAATAACTCAAGTAATACAGAAAATAGAAATATTCAGTTTCTAATTCTCAGAGGTACATAACTTAGAAAGTGCAAGAAGGCTTATACAAACACTAGAAATACCTGTAAGAGGCTAAATGAAACCGAAGTAAGCCTTTTTGCTTTCGGGTTTTCTTATCTTCTTCCCCCCGCCCCCCCCCCCCCCCCCTTCTGTTTTGATTGGAGGTAACAACCACTAAGAAGATTATCAGCTACATGAGGAGGAGGAGGATGTGTTGGGGCCTGACCTAGCTCATTACCATGCGACTCGGTATCAGTGAATCTCAAAGTTTTCTCTTTGCCAGACACAAAATTATAAGTTAGAAAAACCTGTGTTTGGTCCTTTTCACAGATTTCCTTTTCATTTTTTCATTGAAAACTGAGCTATGTTTACTTATGTCTTCAAACAAGCAGAAATGAAGTAGAAGAGAAAAAGAGCCTCTCAGATATTCTCAGAGAGCTTCTCTGTGCCTGTAGTGAAATGGTGAAAGGCCCAGTATATCTAAAGTATTTTCGTGGAGATGGCCAAATAAATATTGATGATACAATGAAAAGTGGTCAATCATTAAAAAGAAAAACAACCTTAGTTAGATACAAGTTATGTTGGATATCTCTGAGAAGAGCAAGTCACTGTCAAATTGCAGTGTGTTAGACCTTCAACAGATTAAAATCCTCGTTTAAGTAAAAAGAATACATAAAAACCTTTTGCCAAATTTGTCCCGCTAATACACTCTATGGCTTGTGTACTGTGATACGCTAAATGTGTTTGCCCACTGGTTTGTGATGCAAAAATCTGATCTAAAAACACACGCAGCGTGTCAGTCATTTCAGCACTTGTGAATGATGAAACACTAAGTAGGGACCACTGCTAATGCTGTTCCCAGATATGATACGATATTTATTATATGATGGTGTGTTGGATCACACAGCATAAATTTCCCTAGTGATCAGCCTGCAATGAAAGTACAGCTGAACAGAGAACAACCACTTTTATGAATAAGCCTTCTGGTGTCCTATTATTCTGTTTACCCTGTCTGAAAAAATACTGTATATCCAGTCCAATCATATAAATGATTCAATTTGGTTGGAGCCAGACACCATTCCCTTTAAGGGAATTACTTCCTGGATTGAAAAATCTCTTGATGTTTGAGCAATTTCGTTCAACAGACCTCTGTCAATTTACATCAGTGGAGAATGTTGGCTTGTGTTTTTGGAGCTGGGATTGTCTGTTTGTACTGTACTTTTTTCAGTATTTAAGCACCCTCACAGCTCTCAATGGAAAATTGTTAAAGGATAAATTATGCTTGGGACACTAATTAGCCAACTAAAAGAAAGGGTACAGTAAAATAAAAATGATGGAGTTGTGTGAGAACAAGAAATGTATTTCTGCCCTGTGATGAGCTATTATAAAATTAACGGAGATGGGAACATGTGTAGAAATGTCAGGCTTCTGAGTGTTGACTCAAGCAAAATAAAGCACTGTGTTTATTAGCCCTGGATAGAGCAAGGATGAGAGCTGAGCAACGTGCTCATCTGGCAAAAAACAGCAAAATTTTAAGAATGCTGGTATCCGCTTCTCCCTTCTACAAACCTTGTGAGGGGAGATAACAGCTGAAAGAGGGAGGGAGCCTTGCAGTGGCAAGATGGCTCTGTTTTGGCTAAAGAGTGAAGAATCAAGCAGAAAAATAGTTTCAGCACAAAACTTTGAAGGCCATGATGCCCAGAGTGAAACCTTTGCTTAATTATCTAGGAAATTAATATTACATTTAACACCCCTGCAAAGGTAAATGAGAATTATAGTGATCATGCTATACATATATGACTATGTTACCCAACTCTCCACTTAAATCATGCTATACATAATACATGGGAGAGAAAACAAAGAATTAGACAGCAGCCAGCTCTGTTGAAAACCAGCCCCAGAGCTCCTCAGGGGAGAAACATGCAGTCATAACTGAGATGCAGTTGTGTGTTTCACTTCTAGCTTCTCCTTGCACTTAGCTCTACCTCCACTTTCTGAAGTCCTTCACCATTGCAGGGTACAAGCTCTTATTGTAACACCTCCAGTAACCATCTGACAAGGATAGCCAGTCCTTATGCTCCTCTTCTCATTTTTCATTACAGGTTTCCAATACCTTTAAAGCAAAGTTACGTGTCAAAACCTCAGTTTTTTCCTCCAAGCACTGGAGAAACAGGACTTCTTCCCTCTGGACCCCCTGACTGCCTCTCACCACCTTGCTGCTTCCACTGCTGAGTTTCCCTCACTGAGTGGGTGAGCTCACTTGGTTTCCACACTGATGGAGGTGCCTAAATCCATTCCTCTCCTGGTCAGAACCCTCCTCCTCACACCTTCTCTACTTTGTATCTGCTAACCTTTGGGTGTTTGACTTTACAACCTGAATAATATTCTGTTAGGGTATACATTTTGTTATTACGGAGCTCTGCTTTGTAAGAGGAGGAATAGCATCACTGGCCATAAATGCCATCAGACTGTGCTCCATGTCTTTTCTAGCAAACTTTTTTTTCCTTCTGGTCTTTCTTTCTTTTGCTTGTTCTTTTATTCTTTCCTCTAGGCAGATGTAACTGGAACATCCCCTCCTCAGCTGGGAAGCAGTAGGTGGTTGTGTGAGTCGGACTATAAGACCAAATGAAAATACAGAACAAACTGCATGCTGCCCTAACTGTGCAGCAGAAGCACAAGTTAAGTTCACTGTGCAAGGAAGTAATAGCAGTTCTGTGTTAACGGCAGATGCAATTGCATTCTCCACCTTTAAATAAAAATTTTATTTCTCTTATCTTTAGCCATCTGTCCTAGGTTAGAGTGTAAAATGTGCCAAAAGGGAAAAAAAAGTATTCTATTACCATCTTCAGGAGCTGTTGAGACCAGGTGGGGCGGTGCTCCCTGCCCCCCCTCTGGACTATCTCCTGTTAATGGCCCATCAAGGAACTGCCTCATGACTCCCCATCCCATTGTGAGATGCTCCACCCGGGGGGAAGGAGCCAAGCAGTCCATGCCAAATAAAAACTGAGATTTTGAACACCCTAGCAGCCTTCTTCCACTGGATCCCCAGAGGAGTTTTTCCTCCCCACTGGAGTTCCAGAGGACAAGAGCTACCTACCTACCACTGGACCTTCGGAGGAAGGCCAGACTCTTTTACCTGATTGCTGCTTCCACAGAACTACATCCATCGCTTCAGGAGGACTGCAGCCAGCATCTGATCGGACTGCTACTGCCACCCTAACAGGGTGTCAGGTTGTATTCCTGACTCTGTCAGTGTAAACCAGTGGGTTGTTTGTTTTTTCCCTGCCTTGTGTTATATATATATATATATTAGTAAAGAACTGTTATTCCTATTCCCCATATCTTTGCCTGAAGGCCCGTTAATTTCAAAATTAGAATAATTTGGAGGGAAGGGGGTTGCACTTTCCATTTTCAAGGGAGGCTCCTGCCTTCCTCTGCAGACACCTGTCTTTCAAACCAAGACACCATCTCAGAGATGTTGTTTTTAAAAAGGTAAATTTTAAAACCATGATTCACAGGAAAGTTGAATAGACATTCAGAACTGGCTTTCACTTTACCACAAACCAATTGTAACACATAGTACAATAAAGAGGACTTCATAGAGCCAGTTCAGCACACATGAGCAGCATCCCAGGTCTCTTCCCTATCTTTAATGGGCAGCAGATTGGGCCTGACAGCCAGAACAGCGGTTCCCTCATCCACCAGCTATGACAATACCAACCTAAGCTGTGTACCTATAGGCAGGGCATACATACAAAACTTACAGATCAACGTAGTCAACCACACAGCTGAAATGGAAAACAGCTTTAGCTGTTAGTTGAGGCTGCTGCCTGATGCTTACACTTTCAGCCCATTGACTGAGGAAGGGATGTACCTAAAACAGGTGCCACTAGACCTTTCAACTTTGAATGCCTGACTACCTGCCAGTTGGCTATTTATAATAAAAGATAAAACAAGGTTTCTGACAGCCAAACTTCCTTTGCTCTCTCTTCCTCCTCCCATGGCTCAACAGACTCTGATCTGAAAATGCTCCTGTGCTGGTGTCTGACAGATAGCATTACCCTGGTAAAGTGCAAGCCTGACCCAGTTTGACTTGGCTGTTCAATTTGGAATGGCACACAGCCAACTTGCTACCAGTTGGGTTATTCATGCTGCAATAGGAAGCAATCTTCCTGACATGCAAACTTCCTTCTTCTTCTGCCTGAGCAGCAGTGCAGGCAGTCAAAGATGCTGAGCTAGATAAAGAACAATTTGACCCTGTAAAGATACGGGTCTTGACCTAAGGCTGTACTTCAGCTTCATTGTGCTAGCCAGCAGCTAAAAACATCATTACACATGGCAAATACTGGAAAGACAGAAAGGAGTTCTTGCAATAGAGAATTGATGTTACAGCCCCTATAGCAGCACTTACCCCATATTCGGATGCGAACGTGTGATCTAGAAATCCTTGGTAAATATAATAGGCCATGGGAGGTGGTAATCTAAATTGGAATTTAAGGTTCCACTGCAGAGTTTGATTACATTCATCTTGCTGCCAAGAATGCTAATCTATCAGAAAGGACTTCATCATCTGCGGGTTAAACTGGTTATATGAGATTGCTTTCTTCCTCTCTCTGTCCTCATGGAAGCTCTTAATCCTATTTTTAAAAAAGGCTACATTGGCCTGCAACAGGTTTTGTTAGTCTGGTCACTTGAGCTGATGCACAATATTCTTCCTGGAGGACAGCAAGTTATAAGAGCTATCTGTCCCATCTAAGAACAACAGGGCACCAATACAAGCCATGTGTTTGTATAAGGCTTTCTTTAAGTCCTTATATGAAGGGTAAGGAGAGGCTTGGAATAGCAGGAGGAAAGGAATGTGGAGCCTATATTTTAGTTTCCAACTGAAACAAAGATGTTCTGTTACCCCTCATATCCTCACACTCATAATTTTTACTCATTCTCATTGTTTATCAACACAATTGTACCATGGCTGTAGGACTGGTTTACACTCCAACCCTGAAAGCAAGGTCGTAGACACTGGAGATCTACCATAAGGTTCAGTTGAGTAACTGGAAATTAAAGTCAGTGGCAAGAAAGCATCTAGGGAAATTAAAGGTATTGGAAGTCCGTTAACAGCAAATCATAGGCTTCATGGTGTACAGTGTATTTGTCTAAGCCAGAGAGATAAGAAATCCACAGCAGGAATAAAGTAAGAATATTCATAGAAGAATATCATGATTCAGGCAGAATAACTTCTCCTCAAACCTGCTTCATCATTGTGACAGTGATGTTTATGAGTCAGGTCCCTATGAGCATCTTTCACCTCTTGCTGATCATTTCCACTCATTTCCCAGAAGACCGAGACGTGAGCTCAGGCAAGGGGCATTCTCACAAAGCTGCTGTGTTGCAGAGGGTGTGGGTTCATATTGGCTGAAAACAGCCCAGGCCAGCATCCAGGGAGCTTCCCCCAGGCATGAGGACCTTGTGATAACCATTCCCTCAGTAAGTTTGCAGAAAGCACCAAGTTGGACATGAGTGTTGATCTGCTCGAGGGTAGGAAGGCTCTGCGGAGGGACCTGGACAGGCTGGATCGATGGGCTGAGGCCAACGCTATGAGGTTTAACAAGGCCAAGTGCAGGGTCCTGCACTTGGGTCACAACAACCCCAGGCAGCGCTACAGGCTTGGGGAGGAGTGGCTGGAAAGCTGCCCACAGAAAAGGACCTGGGGGTGCTGGTCGACAGCCGGCTGAACATGAGCCGGCAGTGTGCCCAGGTGGCCAAGAAGGCCAATGGCATCCTGGCCTATATCAGCAATAGTGTGGCCAGCAGGAGCAGGGAGGTGATCGTGCCCCTGTACTGGGCACTGGTGAGGCCGCACCTCGAATACTGTGTGTAGTTTTGGGCCCCTCACTACAAGAAGGACATTGAGGTGCTGGAGCGTGTCCAGAGAAGGGCAACGAAGCTGGTGAGGGGTCTGGAGAACAAGTCCTATGAGGAGTGGCTGAGGGAACTGGAGGAGAGGAGGCTAAGGGGAGACCTTGTCGCTCTCTACAACTGCCTGAAAGGAGGTTTTAGCAAGGTGGGCGTTGGTCTCTTCTCCCAATTGATAGGACAAGAGGAAACAGCCTCAAGTTGTGCCGGGGGAGGTTTAGATTGGACATTAGGAAAATTTCTTCACTGAAAGGGTTATCAAGTATTGGAACAGGCTGCCCAGGGAAGTGATTGGGACACTATCCCTTGAGGTATTTAAAAGATGTGTAGATGCGGTGCTTAGGGACATGGTTTAGTGGCGGGCTTGGCAGTGTTAGGTTTACAGTTGCATTTGATGATCTTAGAGGTCTTTTCCAACCTAAATTATTCTACGATTCTATACCTTTTGGGAGGGATTCTCCACATCACCAGGAAAGAGTGCAGGTAGAGAAAGATATGGTGACTTGTTCTGCTATTTACATCAGTGCACAATATGCAAGGAGAAAAAACAGGTGGTATTTAGATTCTTGAACTGACAATTTTTTTGACCAAAGATCAGTATGCACTTGCAGCTGTGCAAAAGAAGCTGAGGAATAAAGTTAACAAAGGCAGCAGATTTTAGAAAAACAGTACTTATGAGCCAAATATCAAGTACCTCAAGCACATAATTCTGCTTTCAGACAAGTCTCTTGATGTAAAACAATTTACATCTAGAGAGTTTGAGATTTGGGGGGTGTGTTGCTCTCTATTTACTAAGAAAATACACAGAATTCTGTCTCTTTGAATACAGTAGGGACAAACAACAGGAGGTAGTTTCTTTGTTCAGAAAATAAAACTGTTTTAAGCCAGCATTCTGTCCAAAATTAGAACTTTCTCTCCCTCTTTGGATTTCTTCCAGGACTATGCTGCTGGTACTTCCTTGGCTGGCCCTGGCTCTTTTGTGACTGCGTTTTTGTTAGGTTCATTTCACACTCACAGATATGCATCTTTATGATCTAGGCTGAGCCCATTATCTGTGTTTGCAAAATGTCTCAGAGAGAGCTTTTTGACTGATATAGTCCAGTTCCTTGATGTTCTGTGACTTTGGTAGCAGTTGCTACTGTTTCACTTGTTGCTAAGCAAAAGGGTATTTAATAATTTTCTCAGTGAGATTATATGAGAGTCTACTAGCCAGCTATACTGAGGTTTGAGATCAACAATATGTCAAAATTATGAACCCCGACAGCTACCAGCATCTTCTAGCCTAGAAGTGTTGTATTTATTAAAAGAAAACAAGTGTCAGAATATGCAGGAATTCAGCTGGCACTATAACAACACGCTCAGAATTGAGAAGAGGAATATGAGTTATATAAAGGTGTGCATTTAATGTGAAGCATGCTTACAACTTTAGATTGTAGCATGCATTTGATTTGATTATATTCCCTTTGAATTTGAATTAAGATACATAAAAACTTAAACTTAATTCTTAAAAACATTAGACAAAAAGGAATTAAATGCAATTTATCTGATCTACTTTAAAATTAATTTGGTTTCACATCACTGAGGGTCAATTTGTATGTCTAAAACATAAATATTTCCTCACTGATTCCTTTCATGACGTCCGTGAAAATGAAATATGACTGGTCAGTGTAATATTAATATATAATGACATGCTTAAAGCAGTATGTAATAGGCAATCAGCATTGTTCTGAAAAATAACTCCAGCTGATGATATACAAACCAGAAGGGTATAACAATGCGATCCCTCTGCCAAATTTGCTCTTAGCAGCAGCAGTTGTTAGATGTGACTCACTGTGATTTAGTAAACGCTTTGCTGCTTGGGAGCATGGCATATCCCTGGGTAGTTCAGTTTAGGAATTAAAGAGGAGAGTTGACTTAATTAATCTGTGGGAAAGGGGCATGAGCAAGCTGCTTGGTTGGTCCTAAATCTGGCTGAAATCCACTTTAATGAGATTGGCATTTTGATATTTTTTTATTGTTTTGTGTCACTGAAAGGTGATTTGACAGATTGCCTTAGAAAAATGCTTTCTGAGCTAAAGTTTTTGTAGGATCCCTTTTTAGTGAATGGAGAGCAGTAATTGTCTCAGCCTCCATGTGTATTCTCTCTGTTCTTGTGAGTCACCATCACAGAAAACTAGGATATTTAATCTATTTCTCTGCTGGCTATGCAAGGAGACTGGTTTCCAAGTGAGCAGCCAACTTACCTGGATAAAGGTAAGTAGCATATATACACCAACTCCTACTGAAAGTGTGTCAGTACAAACCAAATCCAAGCCACGTGTTACACCAGATGAAGATTTAGTGATGGGAAGAAACATAAGCTAGCAGGTGCCCAGAAACATTTACAAGCACAAGCTATGTTACTTATGTAATATCACCTAATGACATAAAAAAACAGCCTTTTTTTTTTTTTTTTTTTTTTCCCAGAATAGATTCCAAAATGCAATCTGAATCTTTTCTGAAGTAAAAATCTTTCTGACTGTAGAAATTTTCACTGAGATCAATACAGCTTTGCAGGAGAGAAATAGGTCGATTTGAAACAGCTTTTCCTGACAGAAGTTACTCAGACAGTATTTCTCAACTGTAGCCACTCCTGACCTTATAAAAACTTCAACTGTTCTCTAAAACTTGAAAGCTATGATGGTTACATGTGCTGTACTGTGTTCCTTTGACTTTTCCCCTTCCTTTAAAATGTAAACCCGTGACAGATCCATCTATTTGTTTATCTTTCACAGTACAGAGCCATGCACATTTCTTGTCCTATACGAATGATTAATAATGTCACGACTTTTTAGCCACTGACTACGAAGAAACACTTTGCTGCTTACCCTCTGCTTCGTAATTTGAAGTGTCCCACCCCCATCCATGACACACAGGCCTGTCATTCTCTTTCACTGTCATTTCCTTCTATTTTATCTAAGTGTTTCAGAGTTTTCCCCAGGAAATTCTTTTCTATTCATTTTTAGTGTTTTTAAGGGAGCAAACAAGATGAAAGCCTAAGGAAAAAAACGTTGTCTTTCTTGACATTGTAAATATAGCTGATGTTTCCCTTTCTGTAGCTATGTGGGGTGCAATCTAAAAACTATTAAGGTAAACAGAAGTTAGTGAAGCCTTCATTTTACAGCACAGCAGACACTGCAGAAACTGAGTACCTTTCTAAATAAGTTAAAAAGCAACACAAAGTCAGAGCAATGTAATAAAAGATTTCAGTAGATATCTAAAGCTTAATTGCTTCTCTCCACAGCAAGACACGTTAAATGTTTAACAATTTGTTTGTTCTTGTTAGCGATTTTAAACCCAGGAATACAACTTGATTGCTGCCTTATGGTAAACTTGATTGCCTTCTTATGGTGTAAACCAAGAAGGAATAGTTCATTTGAAGTCAGGCTGTTCTCATGAGGGAGGTTACTAATCAGAATCTGGTAAAACAGGAGAGAGTAGTTTCCTTTTCTCTAGCTACTTTCGTGCAATAAGCAACATGCAGAAGATGCAATGCCTCTCCACATTATTTACTGGCAGCACTATGCAGACAATTCACTGAACATTGTCTTCCAAAATCCCCATCTGATAGAGTAACTGAATAGCACAGCGTGGTGAAAAAAAAGATAATCGTGTAGTAATCAGGAATTCCTCCACCTTCAGTTAGGTCTTCTTAAAATATGGTAATTAACGTAACAAGCAGGAAAAATCGGGAAAGAGGAATTCCCCTTATTACTATGAAAATCACAAATTGTCTGACTGACAAAGGAAAATAGATTTGTTGTATTAATAACTTCAGTAGCTGAAGAGGATGCAACATTTATAGAATTGGAGAATCACAGGATAACTGACGTTGGAAGGGACCTCTGGAGGTCACCTACTCCAACTTCATGTTAAAAGATGGGTCCAAGTAGATCAGACTGCTCAGGAGATTGACCAGTTGAGTTTTGCGAATCTCCCAAGGATGGAGACTCCATAGTCTCTCAGGGAAACCTATTCCAGTGCAACGGAAATTTTCCAATGAAAGTTGTTTCTTATTCCCATCTTCTGATTTGCACCTGTTGTCTCCAGTCCTGTCACTGTGCATGTCCGGGATGACTCTAGCTCTGTCTTCTATATCTTCCCACGAGGCAGTTGCAGACAGCACTTACATATTCTCTGCAAAGTTAATTTCAAAATGCTCATTTCACTCTCTGCAGTGTTGCAGGAGGTTATTCCCTACTAGGACTTTGAACTCATCTTAGTTAAACTTTCTGAGGATCCTGCCACCACGTTTCTCCAGCCTGTTGAGAATTTCATGTTCCACTTAACATACCCTCCAGCATATCTACCATCCCCTGGCTTGGTACCATTCGCAGGCTTGCTGATGGTGAACTTCCTATCATTCATGCCGTTAACAGAGATGTTAAACAGTATGAGTCTCAGTACCAGTCCCTGAGGGACACAGTGAGTAACCAGCCAACAGCTGGACTTCGTACTCATGGTTGCACAACCCCTTGAGCCCAATAATCCTGCTGATTTTCTACCTACCTAACCATCTGCATATCTAATCCCCAGCTCACCAATTTGGGTACCAGGATATTATGGGAGACCATGTCAAAACCCTTGCAAAGTGTGGTGCAGTCATTTCATCACAGGAGTCAGTGGGTTTAGTGGCTGTGACTTTTGATCTGCTAAAGATTCATATTGATTTATTGACTTTTGACTGTTTCTTTTCAGCCAGTAGTTTTGACCCTGCTGTATATACTCAGCTAAAGCTCCTGGTTTCTGTTCTCCAGTTGACTTGGTACAGTTTGAAAACTCAAAGGTCATGTCGAACGAGTGAAAAGAGGAACAGGAGCCCACGAAAGGAGACCTGCACTGTCTTATGGCTCCTGCTAGGTGGTACAACACAGACACAGTTTTTTCTCTACTGGACAGGATCCCTAGCTGGCTGAAGTCTCTGGGAAAGCCTTATGTGCTCTCCTCCTCTGAAAAAAAAAAGAAAATTATATATTGTGCTTGCAGAGCCAAGACGTACGATAGAAGATGTACTTTATACATTGCTGATAGATATCACGTTGCAAAGACACCATGCAGAAAAAAAGTCTTTAATTTCAGCTGAAATATAATAAGCTTCAACCATAAAAAAAACCCCTTTACTGATTTCAAGGAATTCCATGATTTGTCAAAAAAAAATGTTTATTCTTCTTCATGGAAGACAGAAAATCCCAGGGACGAGATTTCATCAAAAATATGGTTTTATGCCGAAGATCAGTTTAACTAGAAAATGTTTCCTATCTGTCAGCTAAAGCTAGGTGTAGTGAGTCACTGGAACCTAGCTGAAAATTAAGTCCTGTCATTTAAAAGTAAAGATAGAACTAATAACACTTGCATACACTTTGTAAAATGCCCCAAGTCACTCTAATAATAAAATGCCTACTTGCAAACTGCTATTAAAACTTTTGTTGAAATTATTCAAATGAACATTTCAAATATATATTTGAACACCCAATATATATTATTATTACAAAACACGTAGAACAGTGTGTATAGTCTATTTTTTCCTTAAAACTTTCCTATGACGAAGGAGAAGTCTGTGAGACCACACAGACTTACAAATATGAACAGTATTCGTGTGATGTTAGAGGGACCAACCAAAATAATTGCCCCAAATCACAGATGCATCAGACCTCAGAGCTCTTTGTGCTGTCTCCAACATCCATGTGACCTTGTAAATGCCTGACATGGTCTAACAAATTTCCATTGCATTCTTTCTCAGAATATTGTATTTTCTTCCTTGTATCTTGCAGTAAAAGTATTAGAAAAGTCACTCATATATCATTATCCTTGCATGACACCAGTTCTTGCAAATATTTTCTTAGCACATATCTAAGTGGTTCCCATTTGAATTTGTGTAAATATTTTGTGCTATTGAACTAGAAGTCACTTAATTTTACACTTGTCCCTTCCTCAGTTTAAATAATACACACATATTTCTCCTTCCTGCTATTGTTCTCCCATATAGGAAAAGTAAGATCCAGAAAGTGCAACTTGTAAAGAAAATTGCATTAATGTATATTGGAAAAGCGCATTAATAACATATGAGTTAGCAATTGCCCAAGTTTGATATAGAAAAAACCCAACCCTCTTTATCAAAGGCACTTTTCCACGAATTAACAGGTATCCTTCTTTGCATTTAGTCTATATCCAGTTTCTATTTCACCCAATGGGAATGAGTTTGTTTTCTTTCTGCAGCACTGATAAAATCTGTGAAGAACAAGAGGGCAACATTCTGTTTGTTGAAAGTCCTCATGTATATCATTAACCATGAGGGATTATATCCACATGGACGAGAGGAGGTTGAAATCAATAGTGTTGAGCCATGGGTGATTCAAAGGAGAGGATCTCTAGATGCAGTGAAACATTTGAGCAACATAATTGAAATGTGACACTAACCAAGGTTAAGTGGCTGGCACAATGAATTGCAGAGTGTCAGCGCAGAGAGATCTTGATAGACTTAAGGACTGGGCCAACAGGTAGCTCATAAATTTCAGTAAAGAAAAGCGGAAGAAGCCCACACACTGGTGTGGCTGGGAATGGACTGGCTAAGAGCACTCTAGTTTCACATCATGCAAATCTGTCTGATGTGCTGGGTTGCTTTAGCAGGACTATAACCAGCTGATCAAGGAAACTTCTTCATAACAATCTTTACAAAATGTAATAGCTAAACAACCAACAGCATGCCTGGAAGCTAAAAAAATGAGAAAAGACAAAATTTGGGAGCATAATCAGGAATACTTTAAGGTTTTTTTCATGATATAATGACAAATTTCAAGATTTGCTGTTGTGGAGGCAAGTAGAAATAATCAGTCAACGTCTCTTGGTGTCTGCCTCTTGATTGGAAAAAGATGACTATTTATTTTGCACAGCTGCTTGTTTTCAAGGAAACCACCTTCCCTCCACTCACAAACTCCAGAGGAATAATTTTAAGAGGACAAGTTTCAAAAACTTTATTTTCAAAGTATTGGTAGAAAGTGGTTGGAATGGTTAAGGTTTTTGTTCTGGAGTCTAAAGCATCTCTAAGTGCCACTGTAGACAACACTTGGGAGGACACCAGTACTTGTCTAGACAGGTGCTGCAGATTCCACACACCACCACTGTTCACGGTTGAGAGTTTTAAATATATAGGAAAAATAATGTTTTCATACCGTGATGTAAGATCTCATCGAGAGCATAAGGATATCATTCCTTCAGAGATGAAACCTTCATATCTACAGTGACATCATATTTTCAGAACTATTTTCAGTTCTGCTGCAGAGACATGGTGCAAGAACAGGTAACTCTGATTTTGAGTTTAGTGAAATTTCAGTTTTGTTCACTGTAATGTGTTGGTGCAGTATGTGGGCATTTTTCAGACATTTCAAGAGTTTTTCTTTTGTTCAGGCAGTACTAGACTTCTGGCTACTGCCAGTCATGGACAGCAAACTTGGGGTACCAATGCAAAACAGTGTAACACATATTCAGAACAGAAAAGTCTGTCATGTTTAGTAAGTATGATGGGATATTTGGTTTTTATATAGCAATTTGGTAACGTGTGTGCTGTGAGTCAAGAGCAGAAAATATCTTTAACCATAAAATTCTTTTAATTGTTCTTTAATGTGTAGAGGTGGATGGATGAAGGTCACTATGACCTCTGGGGCTTCTTTAAAACCATACATAAATAACTTTAGCATTATTCTGTATTTCCCTTACTATTTGAAACTGCAAGTGCAGTATAGAATTGAAGAGGTATGCAATATAAATCAAAAATCATATTTACTTGCAAAGAATCCATAAGAGAAACAACCATGTGGACACCCAGGTAACTGAAGAAAGAGAGGGGGAAGGTGCACCAGAGATTCCCCTGCAGCCCGTGGAGGACCCCACACCAGAGCAGGTGACTGTGCCTGAAGAAGGCCACAACTCTGAGGAAGCCCACATCAGAGCAGTCCATTTCTGGGAGGACTGCGCGCCATGGAAAGGACTCACACAGGAACAGTTTGTGAAAAACTGCAGGCCCATGGGAAGGACTCACATTGGAGAAGTTCATGGAGGACTGTCTGCCGTGAGACAGACCCTACACTGGAATAGGGGAGGACTGTGAGGGCCCCTCTGCTGAGGATGAAGGAGCAGCACAGACATCTTATGACAGACTGTAACCCTCATTCACTGTCCCTCTGCACTGCTGAGAGGGAGGAAGCAGAGAAATCAGGAGCAGAGATGATCCCTGGAAGAAGTGAGGGGTGGGGGGAAGGTCTTTTGAAGATTTTGTATTTTTCACTATCTTACTCTGATTTGGTTCGTAAATTGGTGGTGGTGGGGGGTGTTCAAACTAAATTTATGGGTTTTTTCCCCAAGTCTAGTCTGGTTTTTGCCTGTGACCACAATTAGTGAGTGAGCCGTCCCTGTCGCTGTCTCAAGCCTCGAGCCTTTTGGTTATCTCTTCTCCTCCTCACCCCACCGAGGGGGTGTGGGTAGGAGTGAACGAGTGGATGCACGGTGTTTTGATGCCGGTTGGGTTGCCTTAAACCGTGACACTAGATCTGATTTCAGCCATAAAGGCTGTATAATACTGTGAGTTGATCTCAAATTATTTCATCTACCATGCTTCAAAGTGCATGTGAAACTACCTGGTCCCATGTAACAGCAAAACACTGTTTTGTGTATTTGCCCAGTCTCTGTCCAAGCTGCCAAAATTTATAGCCTACAACTACAATATATAGTTTACGCACACAAAAAGTTGTTCTATGCCAGAAGAGCAGTATCATATTTATCATTAGCAAGACGAAGGGCATGAAGCACCAGCTGACTTTCAATGCAGTATGCAAGCAGAACATTTTCTTTTCTCGGAAAGACCTTTGGCCTTACTGGTTTTCAAACATTTGAATCCATCAGTAAAAATAATTGCATTCTCACTCTAGCTTCACAAACACGTCATAGGCGGGTCCAGCTTTAGCAAGACATCTTTGCCACCATTCTTCGTAGAAATGGTGAATTTGGAGCCTTGGTTTATTCCATAAATGTAAAGGAACAAGAAACAGCAAAGAACGGCTGCAGATACAAGCAGAAACAGCAGTCACGAGACACACAAAGAAAGATCTGTCTTTAACAAAGGTAAAAGCCTCTGCCTCCTGTCTTACCTGGCAGAGTATGAGGTGCGTGCTCAGCAGTAATACTGCCCCACCAGAGAAAGAGAAAGCTATGTGCATAGATAAAGATCAGTACAAGGAGAATGGGTTCCTTGGAGGTCAGGGTATACCGAACTAACCTTGCCAATGATGAGGCATAAATCTTCCAAAAAATGTGGAGTTTATTCACTTACACAAAGAAGAAAGTAAGTTAAATTAAACAAGGCCAAAATTGGCTTTGTGCAATAAATTGCGAATCTACTCTGGGTTTTTCTACACTTCTGGACTGAATTTGCCTGTATTATTCAAAAAGGCACTTTTAAAAAATGTCTGATATTCTCAGTTTTATACCTTCATATTTTGTCTTAAGGTTGTTTAGGGAAACAGAAAACATTCTTGCTCATCTTGTTTTGGCTTATGGTTTAAACAGCAGCATTCTCTGAGCTGCCCTTTTAACCACATTTACAGAGTCTACAGATTGGGTGCTTGGTGTTGGAACTCAATGGAAAAATCCTCTAACAGCAGAAGTAATCAGAGCTGAGCTGGAGCAAAATGACACACAACAATTTGTACCAGTGGAGGTCTGGCTTCTGTATTTTCTTGAGTTTCTACAGAAGCCCAGGCGCATCACATATGTGAATGAAGCCTACTGGGATGCTGTAATATAAAAGTAGTTCTATTCCAAGATAAGGTCTGTTTTATGGAAACATGCAAACACCTTGGGTTTTATCAATTTTTCAGGTTAATTGTGCTGGAATCTAAAAACGTTCAAGATTTCACAATCTTTAGATTTGCAAGGCAGAAGGAAAATTACAAGATAAAGTTGCTTTCCATCATCCTCCTGCACCTCTATTTCTGGCACAAGGAAGGACTGTGGAAGTAAAACAGCTTGGTTAAGAACATTTACAGTGGGCATGTGTCTTGACTGCCAGGAGCTATTAATTCATTTCACAGCTGGAAGTCACCAAGATACTGTATAGCTACCAGCCAAAGCTGTCAAGAACATTTTTACAAAAGGCATGGAGTCTGGGGTGCCTCATTTCTGCAACAAGCTACTTTGTACCTAATTTTCTGAGCTGCCAGACAGCACAGAAAATCCATGTGACACAGCATCTGAAAATCAGTCCCTAAATTTCCAGAGACCATCTCTCCAAAACTGAGTCAAATATCAAATGTTTGGCTGTAAGTACATATTTGTCTATAAAATACATGAAATAATCCATCATATAAATATTACTTCTTAGCCCCTCAGTCTTTCTGGTCGTAACTCAAGAAGGAGGCTGCCTAAATTATCTCAGGTGGTCCTAAGGAACAGATGTCGGTTCTCACGTGAGTTACAGATTTTGGTCACTGCAGCATACAGAGGGTGTATCTCTACTTGTGCTCAGAACCAGGGGGAGATAGATGGCAGTCCCTCATGCCATTCATGGGAAATTTTCTAAGTTATTGCATCGTATAGTGGAATTGATTACATTACTCAGCATTACAGTAATTTTCTATGTGTTTTCTTTTTAAATAATATATTAATCGAAAGCATATTGGGCTATTTAATAGGATATCATGGATATTGAAACAGCTGGGAAACATTCTTGGCATACATGTGAACCAGCTGATTTGTAACTACCTTTCCTTATTTCTCTGATTTGCCCTAATTTGCATCAGGAATTGTGACTGCATCCAGGACAGGAAAACATCTCTGATGAAGTAAACACCCACTGATGTTTTCTTCTGACACAGAGAAGCAGTTCTCACTTCTTCCCCACCATTTGTTTTCATGGGTGTCCTTCTGAATGTGCAAGTTTAAGGAAAGAAATATTAAGAAACCAAACAGAAGACCAGCACACTACAACTCTGACTTGCAGCTTCCAGGCTGTCTGCATAATTCTGCAGACTAACTAAATGAGCAGTCTTGCTCAAAACACACACTAATAGCCTCACTCACTATTTATAAGACTGAACTTGAATATTTATAAGACTGACCTTGAATATTTATAAGACCGACCGTGAATATTTATGAGACAAAACACACATGTGTAAATTATTCCCTGCAGCTAACAGGAAGAGTAAGCATTTATGCAAGCAAAATATTATAATAACGTGCACATGGTATTTTCATTGGCAAATTGAGCACAGTGTTACACCTCTTGTTAAACAACAGGGAAGGAACAGGACCAAGCAGAACACAATGCGGGGGGGGGGGGAAATAAATCGCACCTGGCTTTATATGCGAGCACAAGTGAGAAGAAACATATACTGACGTGTCATCATGGGACCACAGAAAACCTCTAACTGCTGAAGCTCACTTTGAGAAGAAAACAGCTTGCTGTTTGAACATCCAAATCTGAAGTGAGGGAGAAGATACAGCACAGCAAGCCCTACACTCCTTATAAGCCTCATACACAACATACATCTCACACAGGAATAGTCAGAGCCACACTGGGATATTGCTTCTTATTGCTGCTATTTTGGCAGTACGAAACTCTTTGCATAATCTGGACATTTCTAGGTATGTCATCAGGATTTGGCACAAGGTCTTTAGACAAATTTGCTTGGTAAAAACATCACTATCACCCCCATCCCTAAGACTTACAGGAGATAAAAGTGGCTAAGTATATAGGTACTCCATTAAATAGCTGACATGGGAAGTCCTGACTTGGTTCAGGAAGTTGTACATCCACTCCAACCTTAAGAAAAGACATTTGGAAGAACAGTGTAAATATAAAAAGAACGTTAATGGAATAATGAGACTTCGAATTGTGTACTATTTGATAGGAAAGATTCACCTGTAGTAGCAAGTGACTGATTAGCCAGTAGGTGAGAAATAGACCATGGGCAGGACAAAATGGTGCTACAGCAGTGAGATGTTTAAAATCATCTGTCAATGGAAGACACTTCATTGCTCCCCTCTCTGGAGCACCCCTGCTTAGGAAGAAAACAATAAAAGCTAGCTACAGGCCCTGATTCAGAGTGATTCTCAGTCCATACTTAAAACACTCTGCTGAGTCTGCAGAACAGTCATTTTAGGAGTAGGCGGGAACAAGAGCTAATTATAACCAGGTATGAAGCAAGTTAATTAACTGAAATATATGGCTCTTAAAAAGAATAAAAAGTGAAAGAACAAGCTTGGTTTCACTGGAAGAAAAGGGAGATACACCTGTATGGCTACAATTGCACAGGCAAGGATTTGAATTTCCTTTCTCTCACTCAACATTTCAGTGATATTCTCTGATGACCTGTAATGGTGGATGGAACAAGAAGACCTCCAGAAATCTCTTCCAATGTAAGTTAGTCTACAGTTCTGTGATTAGTTTTCAAGCAAAAAAAAAGTCAACCCAAGACATAGGTGTCACTAACATGGTTACAAATATTTGTAAATCAAACAGAAAATGTAAACCTGACTTTGGAAATGCAAATACAAGGCACCACACTTTTTCTATCACATTCTTCAAGGTAGTAAATTACTTTCTCTGGATACCCACAGCAGAGAAAGATACATGGCAACTCATGGGAGGAAAGCCTTGCTTCCTGTACAGTTCTGCCCATGCAAAGGTGCATACTGTGTAAACTTTCAGGCCTGAAATTTTTCATGCTGATGTTTTCATGTGTGTGGCTGGCCATAGAGTGTTGCACTAGGGGGAGAGCCACCACAGGTTCTTTTCTAAAATCAAGCATACACAAAAGGCATTTTTCAAAGCTGTCATTTGGCAATGCTTACAAATCTTAAATTCTTCCAAAGGGTAGTAAAAGTGCAGCCGAGCAGATTCTGTGGTCTGAATTTCCCCTGAAAGTACATAGCCACTGGGGCAATTTTGTGCATGTATCATCCTTTCTCCATCACAGTTCTCTTTTTCTGTCATTCTGATGTGAGAACTGATAAAGCTTCAAACACAAAGAAGAAGTTCTCAACAATGTCTCTGCCTGTTATTTCTCCTTTTTTTTCCTCCCTTCCCTTTACCCCTCCCCCAAGTGATAGTATTATAGAGAAAGAGGATGAGAAGTTTCTTAAATTACTTTGCTAATGTTTAACCATACAGTTAGGACTTTTATATTTAGATAAAGTAAATTTGTGAACTTTCCTGTTCTAACAAGTTATGCTGTAATCTCTAGCTCCAGTTCTGCAGTACATGGTGCCTGAAAGCAGTGCAGAACCACTCTTTCTTTTAAGCCAGCAACAAAAATAAAAAATTATTAAAATCTTGACATCCAGGGCAAGGTCCATTTACCACTATGAAGTTGAAAGTGCCACAGCACTTGCAAGTAGTTATAGATGGAGTAATTACTAGGGAGCTGTTACCTGCAAATTCACACTGCACTCTAAGCTGTTCCAAACATTACTGTTAAGTTACCTTTTCCGTTATTATTTTCTAAAATTTTTCATGAAGAATGGTGCTGCCAAGTCTCCAGCTACAAGACATTTCCTGTTCCTAAAGTAAATGTGGTAATTTTTTGCATCGTAGCTAGCCTGAATTATCTATCACAGGCAAGACTGGAGGTGGGTAATTTTCTATTTTATTTTGATGTTGCAGTTTCTGCTGGATATGGCCGAGGCCCTAATCGCTCTTCAAGCATCTCACAAAGGTCAATAGGGCGGAGACCCCACAAACTTACCTTAACTGCACAGAAACTGAAAGCAAGGACTAGCTCAGGACTTTGGAAATTCGACATGAAAAGCACATAGAATCATAGAATCATTAGGTTAGAAGAGACCTCTAAGATCATCAAGTCCAACCGTTGACCCACCACCACCACGCCCACCAAACCATGTCTACAAGTGCCACATTAACACATTTTTTGAACAGCTCCAGGGATGGTAACTGCATCACTTCCCCGAGCAGCCTGTTCCAATGTTTGACCACTCCTTTAGGAAAGAAATTTTTCCTGATGTCCAATCTAAACGTCCCCTGGCACAACTTGAGGCCACTTCCTCTTCTCCTGTCACTTGTCACTTGGGAGAAGAGACCAACACCCACCTCACTACAACCGCCTTTCAAGTAGTTGTAGAGAGCCATAAGGTCTCCCCTTAGCCTCCTCTTCTCCAGGCTGAACAACCCCAGTTCCCTCAGCCGCTCCTCATCAGACCTGTTCTCCAGACCCTTCACCAGCTTCGTTGCCCTTCTCTGGACACGCTCCAGCACCTCAATGTCCTTCTTGTAGTGAGGGGCCCAAAACTGCACACAGTATTCGAGGTGCGGCCTCACCAGTGCCCAGTACAGGGGCACGATCACCTCCCTGCTCCTGCTGGCCACACTATTTCTGATACAGGCCAGGATGCTGTTGGCCTTCTTGGCCACCTGGGCACACTGCTGGCTCATGTTCAGCCGGCTGTCGACCAGCACCCCCAGGTCCTTTTCTGCCAGGCAGCTTTCCAGCCACTCCTCCCCAAGCCTGTAGCGCTGCCTGGGGTTGTTGTGACCCAAGTGCAGGACCCTGCACTTGGCCTTGTTAAACCTCATACAACTGACCTCAGCCCATCTATCCAGCCTGTCCAGATCCCTCTGCAGAGCCTTCCTACCCTCAAGCAGATCAACACTCCCACCTAACTTGGTGTCATCTGTAAACTTACTGAGGGAGCACTCAATGCCCTCATCCAGATCATCACAAAAGACGTTAAACAAGACCGGTCCCAAAAGTGAGCCCCGGGGGACACCGCCTGTGACCGGCCACCAGCTGGATTGAACTCCATTCACCACCACTCTCTGTGCTCGGCCGTCCAGACAGTTTTTTACCCAGCACAGAGTGCACCTGTCTGGGCCATGAGCCACCAGCTTCCCTAGGAGAATGCTGTAGGAGACAGTGTCAAAGGCTTTACTAAAGTCCAGGTAGATGACATCCACAGCCTTTCCCTCAAAGACTAGATGAGTCTTCTGGTCATAGAAGGAGATCAGGTTGGTTAAACAGGACCTGCCCTTCATGAACCCGTGCTGGCTGGGCCTGAGTCCCCGGTCATCCTGCAAGTCCCTGGTTATCCTGCATCTGACAATCTACATTGAGTACAAATCCTTGGAAAAAACCACTTTTAATGTGAACTAGGAAGACAATTTCTTTTTTGGAGTAGGTGCTGGAGTGAATGCAGGGGCAGGTTGCTGCAAGCACCCATCCCCTTGCACCTCCACGAACAAAGAGCCCTAGCTATTTCAGACACATCGCCTGTCCAAGGATACCATCAGCCCAAGTAGCTAAGTCAAAGCTTTACATCTGACAGAAGTGAGTGCACTGTTTTTCTTCTGCCTTGCTCCTGAAGCAGGTAATGGGTATGACTTGCACACAGAACTGCGGCTATTTAGTAAGAAAATCGCTGGTAACATGGTATTAGTCCACATCATTATCTACTTTGATATTGTATGTGAAAAGGAAATGTCCCCTTAAATTACTTCCAAGGTAGCAAGAAACATTAAGATCATTGCTGTAATGGCCTGTGCTTATTTATATGGTAAAGCAAAGCTCATTTGAGATTTGTATTTTCTTTTATCCTGGCAAATTGTGACGTTTCAGAAGACAAATAAAGGCTGACGGTACGTGAAATTAAAAGACTAGGCACATGAGCTATCTGTGAAAACTTTGTACCAGCATCTCAAGTCAAAACAGTAGGAGGTATGTCATATTCAAACAAACCAGAGAAGTAGCAATAATTCCGGGTCTAAGTGGAGAATCTAAAAATTGAGTATTTGACTCATTGGCTGAGGACACCAGTACTGTCTAGAACAATCCAGGTAGCAATACAATGTTGATCTTAGTCCTTTCAATCTTGGATTTTACAATATGAATCAGACAAGCTGCATAAAAGGAATAAAATGTGCTACAGTTCCACCATAGTTGAAAGTACCTGACAGTGTTCTTGAATAAATTTCAAACACTATCACTGTGCCCCGCTCCAGCAAAGAATTTTGGACATTTGATTTTAGAGGTGTTTACCACCAAAAAAAAGAGTAATGTTTGGCCACATAACACAGGTCCTATGAAGACCTGATGAAAAGACTATTCATGCCCATTCAGGATGCCTACCAGATAACCGCTGACTATTGAGTTCCCAAGGCTACCTTGTTCTTATTATACCACGTGTAGCTAAATTTGGTGATTTCCAGTCTGAAGGGTGGAATTATCCAGACTAGCCATCATCTTGCCTATTTGTACAACATATGATTGTCATATGATTTGGAAATTTGCACTGCTGTGCTCCGGATAGCAAAGGGGCATCAGAGGGGGCAGGTGTGAGCCCAAGACTTTCATTGTGACTCATAACCCTGACACCCCAAGTAAGCATGAGAACCAAGCAACCTTGCAGCTGGATGATCACCATCCTCAGTACAGAAGAGACTAAAAAGACAGCCTTGTCTACATAAATTAGATGAGAAGCCAATTAACAAGCCAGCTACATGGTGGTATGCCGGGAGTTTGAAATATTCATGTGCGTTTGTTTCTCACAGAACAGTGGGAGAATGCAAGGCAGGGTAGTCAGTATGTCTCCCACGTTTATAACAGAACAATTTACTTTGGAATGAACTTCCAAAGGTCACCTGGTTCAAACCCCACCTCAGAGCAGATCTAGTCAGGTCAGGTTGCTTGAGGCCATGTTCCAGTTGGGTCTTGAAGACCTCCAAGAATAGAGATTTTACATCCTCTCTGGGCAACCTGTTACAGGGTTTGATCACCCTCCTGATAACTTTTTTTATCTTAATACCTGAACAGAATGTCTCATGTTTCAACTGGTGTCCATTGCCCGCTGTCCTATCGTCATGCATCTCTGAGAAGAGTCTAGCTCCACCTTCTCTTTGCCCTCCAATCAGGTTGCTATAGACAGGAATAAGGTTTTCCCTGAGCCTTCTTTTCTTAATGCAGGCCAAACCCATTTCTCTCAGCCTCTCTTCCCCTGACCAGCTTGGTGTGAAAAAGGCAGAGTACCTCAGTCTTTTCCCTGTCACTTGTCACTAGTTCCCCTGCCCCACTGGGAACAGTAGGCCAGTGTTCTCCTTAACCTTTCTTTTGCTGCCAATGTGCTTAGAAAAACCTTCCTTGCCATCCTTCACCTCCCTTGCTAGTTTCAACTCCAGCTGAGCTTTGGCTTTCCTGACTCCATTTCTAATCTGTGGGCAGTGTCTTTGCATTCCTCCCATGTAGCATATCCCTGCCTCCACTTTCTGTGTGCATGTTACGTTTGAGCTCAGCCAGGAGCTCTGTGTTCATCCATGCTGGCCTTTTGCCAGCTTGCTTGACTTTCTGCACATTGAGGTCGATCATTCCTGTGTTCTGAGGAGGCTGTCCTTGAAGACCAACCAGGTCTCCCAGACAACTATCCTTCCAGTATAGTTTCCTGCAGGATCCTGCAAGAAGGTCCCTGAACAAGCCAAAATCTTCTGTTCTGAAGCCCTGGATCCAACTTACTCCTCTCAGGATCATTGTGGCTGCAGCAAAGGTAGCCCTTGCCCTTTATGCTATCCACCAGTTTTTGCTCACTTGTGAGACGCAGGTCCAACAGAGCACCTTCCTTCACCAGTTCTTCAGTCACATGCATCAAGTAATTACCTTCAATGTGTTCCAGAAGTCTCCTGGATCAGTTATGCCCAGCTATGTTGCCCTTCCAGCAGGGTGATTAAAGTCACTTATGAATACTAGGGCCTGTGACTGAGCTGCCTAAAGAATGATTTACCTGCCCCCTCACCTTTATTAGATGGGATGCAGCAAATACCCATTGCAGCATCACCTGTGCTGGTCTGTCCTCTGATACTCACCCACAAGCTCACTACTAGCTCATCACATGTGCCAAGGCAAAGCTCCATACATATGACTCCTTTATATGGAGCTCAATCTCTCTGCCATCCCTGCTCACTGCTGTCTTTCCTACATGTCTCCACTGCAGCACTCCCATCACATCACCATGATCCTAACATGGTCTGAGCTCTGCGGCTGTGCATCGACTGTCCTCCTGCTTGTTCCTGCTACATGGATTTGCATACAGGCATTTGAGATAGGTCCCAAGTTGTGCTGCTTTTACAGAGGAAGTGGGAGAGTCACCCCTCTCACGCTGTCTCCCAGACACATCTGCTCTGCCTCTTGTGCCCTCAGTTGTCTCCAGGTTAGGTTAGGAAGGCTGTTTGCAAAGACACCATTGCCATGCTTTGTCAGGAGTACCCCATCCCAGCTCAGTAGTCCTTGCTGTAACTGTGGTCACAGAAGCCAAAGCCCTGCCTGTGACACCAGCCATGCAGGCAAGCCGTGACACCCTGGCCACTTCTGCTTAGGCCTTTCCCTCTATCACTGACAGGGTTAAGGAGACACCACCTGCCCCCTTTGCCCTTCACCCTCATCCCCAGTGCTCTGTAGCTACCCTTAACGCACTCCATGCTACTCCCAGCAGCATCACTGGTGCTGTGGCAGCCTGGGCAGCACCTCCACAGCTTCCAGATTGGTTGTCAGTTTGCTGCCTTCATTTCCATAGAAGGGAGTCTCCTATAACTATCACTGCTTTTACCCTTCACACAGACACCAGGTTCAGGTTCAGCTGGATCTAATCCCATACACCTGATTTACACAGATGGTCCCTAACTCAACTTCCCTCTGATATCAATGCTCCTGCATTTATTTAGAGTTGCTGCTTGGCACAGGGACTTGGGAGCTGGCCTTACCTGACAGTATACAAAAGGGTTTGCAGTTAGCTGGAGCATCAGTGCTTGCAAAAACCAGCATCTATGCTTGGGGAGGTGAAGTCAGACTATCTTGGATTTCACTGCACGTGCTGGAATAATTAGGAGGCCCAGACAACTGCACAGAGAAAAGACACATCAAAAGCTCCCGAAGATCTTCGGCCAACTATCTTCTACAGGACAAGCAAAGATGGAAATGGAAATCCCACTATATTTCACACTACAAAACATGGGACCAGTACCAGTAGTAGATTTAAGCCTTCCTAGTCTCTCTCACTGCTTAAATTTATCAATCAGGTAAAAAAAAGGTGACTTAAAAAGTAGCCTGGAAAGGGAGAAGGCAATCAAGACATTGCTGAGTTCAAAACACTGTTCATAAGCAGCAGGAGAAAAGAAACAGAGCAGGAAGGGGGTGTATGACTAGCATCTAGTTTTAATAACCTTGCTAAGGAGTCTGTGGCAGCACAAGAGCATGTAAGCAGCCACAACAGATGTAGCTTTAAAACAAACAAGTCTCTGCTTATTTTGCAACAAAAATTTTTAGAAGGATACCATGTGAAACAACCCTGAGGAAAAAAAAAAAAAGCAACCCCGAAGCTGAATAGCTCTAGACCTACATGCTATAGGTCACCCTACTTTCTATAGTGCTGCAAAGTTCTAACAAGTCTTCATTTCAAAAGTTCTTTAAACTCGTGTAGAAGGCTCATTAAATGCACGAAAACTCTTCTTGAGGCCTGGAAACATTCCTGAGCAACCCTGCAATGACTAAGCTTTTCACCTTCATTTTTGTTGTTTTGAAGCAGAAAATTAATTTGGGAGAAGTACAGAGGAAGTGAGCCTTCCTTACCAAGACTCAAGAAGCTTGTGGAAAGGAATACGAAAAAGAAAGAGGTATTAGCTCATGGAGAAAAGCAGAAGCATCCATTGCAGAGGAATATCAGTCCTTTCAAGACTGAACACAATCCAGATCCCACGCGAATGTAAAAATCAACGCTTTTACAATTGAAGTTGGAAAAGGTGCCCAACTTTCTCTTAAAGGTGTAACAAAGTAAGCCTTTATAATTGTCACTGGTGTACTAGAAGTAACATAGCAGCCTGTCTCCTAGGTCATTGATTAGCATTTCCACAGAATACTGTAAAAACTGCATGGTGATCATCAGCAAAGGCAAGTTGTTTCAATAAATGCATTAAGTTTCAAATTAAATGCTGTAAATCTATAGGTTTGCAGTCTATGCCCAACACCAACCATTTGAGGCTGCTGACTAATGCCTGGATTTTCCATTTTAAGACGGCATGTGTTAGACATAGGGCAAACCGTTCATTCTGCCCTGCCTTTACGTAACTGTCACTGCAAGTAAAGTTATCCCCGGAAATCACGTCAGTATGAAAGTATGATCGAGGAACGCCACCTGCTGTCCCCTGGATCACTGTTCACTCTTCCGAAAAGCTGCTGGAATGCAAAGACATGCACAGAACTCATGTTTTGTTTTACTGCAGGAAGAATATTCGAATACGAAAAACAGCAATCCCTTTCACATAACCGCACCCAAAAGAGCCCTTAGATCCTCACCTGAGCTGCTTACTACATAGACCTTTAAGCAGCATTTACTAGAGCAGTCTCTTGCAGCAAAACCTAGAAAACAATGCAGAGATTCACTTTGAAATGCAAATGCTTTTTTTTCCCCCCCGGATTTTTCACACACACACAAAATTATTAATTGAATTTCACAATGTTGGCTTCTCCTTAGTTTCAAGGTTCATCCATGATTGTAATATTAGTTATCATTACCTCAGTTGCAGGTAGGATATGGCTTAAGTCAGGAACCTAGCCAATTCAGATTAAAACAAACATATGCATTTCAGCCCTAAGATGAACCAACTTCTTACAATTATTACTAGTTTGAAAGTGCCAAATAAGGAAATTGAACAGAACTGACCTTATATATTTGCTGTGTAACTGGCTAAATGGGTCAAACCACCTTCTATTGCCTATAAAAACGTAGTTTTACATCAAACACATCCTAATAGTACCAATCGAAAAGCAGTTCACTCCTTTCATTTTTTGAAACTTAATTCTTGCCACACTGCAAACAGCCTTTACAAATCCTGTTTCAAATATATTTGTGGATAAAAGATTGGGAGCTACATAAGGGTCTATCTTGTATTGGAAGTGCTGAAAGAATTTCCTACTGAGGGAAAACAGTTAAAAACCTGAACTCCTGAATTATGCGTGAAACTACGTGCTACACAGTACTACAGGCAAGTAGTTAGCTGTGTTCTTAGACTAACATATGAAGAACTTCAACCCATGCAACCACGCATAAAAAGTGTGCACGTATTTCAGAAAAATGTGAGACAAACTTCAAATTATTCTGCACTTGCATGGAATTCCATCCACTGTGTTACACTTTTGTGCACTGTAGTATTAACAAGCCATACTGGTGACAGAAATGAGTTACAGTGTTAGAGCCTCAGAAGGAAACCTCTCGGCCTGCTGTAGCCACATTTGCTTTGATGGGCTCAGGATGTTTCTGCATGGATGGGTTCTTGTTTCTTCACAGTGACTCACTGGCTTCAACAGTTTCACCCAGCACACACAAACTCATTCACAGAAAGAATCCATTGAGTTCTGACATTTGCTCAAGAGCGGGAGAGGCAAAATAAAAATAAAAATAACAGAAGCCAAAGGGGAGTAAAGGTGGCCCAACTTGGAGAGTACCAAGCTGAGCTCCACCTAGTCTTGCGCTCACAGGACTGCCAAGTTCTGCACCAACAGACTCATTACTTCATACGCAGAAGTAAATCAAAAGTGCCTGAGTGCCAGCCAAGTTATAGTTGTTTTCAACTCCTTCTATTTCAGACAGTGAATTAGAAAAGATTTTGGGGTATACAGGGCTCATAGCTACAAACAGCCTTTTATTACTAAAACCAAGCACATTTGGCCTGGAGTCATTAAAGCTGGGTCAACATGAAGCTTCTTTATACTGTTTTTATGATCACTTGCTCTACATACAAGTGAATTATACAGATGATACACAGTTCTAATCTAAAAAAGTGATCTAAGAAACGTGGTAGGACTTAGTGGCAAATTGGTATCAAGATCTGCTTATCCTGGGAGGCTTAATACCAGAAAATTTGAAGGAAGCAGTATGTGGGGCCACTCACTCTGAGACTCTGATTTTTGTTCAGGAATCTCTCCCAAATGAGAAAACAACCAGCTGGCTACCATGCCACCTCCCATAGCACTTCCATGATCCCATTTGGTATGAAAAAAAGATACTAATATATTGTTTCTAAAGAGAAAGATACGAAAGAGAACAAAAGAACCCTGCTTTCCTCTGGTTCTCTTGAGGTGTACAGAATTTGAATAAACAAAGCACTTCCATACTCTTATCTAGACTCTGGACTGCATCTATCCTTTCAGTCAGAACATTACATCTGATGAAGACGGAATTTTCTTCTTGGGAACCACAGAAGTCAGGTCAGACACACATACCATCTTGTTCACATCCATCAGGATGCTTAGCACAGAAAAATCCTGCGTTAAGTGCCTGAGGAGAATCTTCAAACTGTTCTATCACTCCATTTCTGAACAACACACGAATACCCACTGTCATGGCTTGTTTTTAGCATCAAAATTGAAACACGGAAGCTACAGGATCCGTATTTAAAATGCAGTTTCACACAAATAGCTCAAAAATTGCTGATCGTGGAGGAGGGGAGAAGACATGTTATTTGAACCTGCCTTCTAAGAGATGCTAACAGCAGTTCAGTTTGCCATCAAATACTGAACTATTCCAACAACAGATTTGACCAAAGTGGTTTAGCAGCCTGATAGCCCAATTGTTTCTGATTTAAAAGCTTTGCAGGGGTCTTCTTTGAACTAGGAATCTGGAAAAGCATGTCTTCCAGCGTGCACGTGGTTATCTGTCCTGAAGTTTGTAGTTTCGTGCAAATATCTCCTAATTTGGCAGAAAGGTCAGGGTTTTCTTCCATCTTTTCCCTGACTGTATCCAGCTGCAGAGGACAAAATGACAGACTGTTACAGTTCAGCAAGTGAAGATCTCTTTCAACCACCACACTGAGGACAAGCAATCACTCAAAGAAAAAAAAAAAGTACACAACGTAAGATAGGTGGCTAACGCAGTGACTCATCGGAAGAGAATTTTATGCAGCACACATTATACCTCACCAGACAATGGTGGAAATGCACTGGATACCTATTACAGAAAGAGTTCATTAGATTTAAAACTTCCTCAAAGTTGTACAGTCCTAGTACAGACTAACACAACTATTTTCTGTTTAAACACAGGAAACCTAATTGCTTCCCGGAATCTACTTTCCAGATCAGCACAATTCTAATTATTATTATGTATCATACAAAATGTACAGTCAATACAAATCAATCAAAGTCAGACTGTAGAACACTTGAGAAGTTTTGTATGCCATACATAAAGGATAAACTCAAGTGTATGTAAATCCTTTAAAAATCGTTATTGATCAATAACCTTTTGTGGAAGGAATGGGTTAGGACTACTGCTTAGTCTTCTTAGGGACTGTTACAAGTTTGGCAAACAAAAGCAAAATACAACATTAACACATGCAACTTTTATTGCAAGGAATTCGTAAAATCAAATGTTGCTTAAAAAAATTTTCCTTTCAACAGAGCAGTTTATATATAGGGGTATGTTTCGAAAGGTATGCCCGCCTTCCTCCTAGTATTTGTTATTTTACGTATCAGTTATTAATTTGGTTTAATAGGCAGCAGTGAAAGGCTAAGCATTTAATTATTAACACAGTCTTAAAATATCTTGTTCCATAGACATGCTCAAAATGAATACACTAGTAAACTAGTTTCAGGAAAAGCAGCAGCAATGCTGTCAAGCTGACAGGGGCACATATGTGCTCTGAAGGAAGATTTCTTGGTCATCAATACTGTAAAAGCTATTCTTTATAGTAAAATACAGTAAAACATCAAAAGCTATTATTTGCCATATCACACTTCCCTGTATAGCACCACAGGTCTTGCAAATATTACCAACCTAACCATATTGCTGTGATCAGAACTTTATTCTCGTTTTTACATCAAATGAAAATAGCATAGAAGGCAAAGGATTAAATTATTTAATGCCATTAGGGAATGCTTCATCTACATTTGTATGGAATTTGATCTTCTAAGACCAAGATCCACAACGAAAAAGGGAAGTGGACAGCTAAGTGCTTTGTCCAACAGCACAGAAAGCCAGCCAGCTGCTTTGGCATCTGAATGCAACAGAACCCAAACAACTTTAGTAGGGTGAACTCAGGCATCTGAAGTTCTGTAGCTGAACCACTGTCAACATGGCTCAGCCAAGCACTGTGGACCTCCTCTCATTACTACATACTTACCACCTGTTCAGAAAACTTGATTTTTTTCACAAAGGGAGGAGTATCTACTTCCACTGCTGCCTCTAATGTCTTTATTACTTCTTCTAGCAAACCAGACTGGAGCTGGACAAGAACCTTTAAAATAAAACCACACCACACAAATAGCATATACTGTCAGAATGCAGATTTAAAAAAAAAAAAAAAAGTGTTTGAGGAAGATGAAGCAAAGCAAGACAAAAAACATTTCTAGAAGCTGAGCTGATAAAAATTGATTAACCACGAAGAAAGCAGAAGTAATGATCAATTTCCACAGAGCTTGTTGGGTTTTTTCCCACAGCTGGGACCTGGAAAGGAAGGGTGAGCCAGGAGGCACAGCTTCTCTGACTGTGCTGCATTAGCTGTTCTTGAGTAAAAGTGTTTTACTCCACAGCTTAGAGAGGTCACTTACAGGGCACATGCAGTAGACTCTCTCAGGTTGTAGACCATGCAAATAAATTAAAAAAAAAGTTGTATGTACATAGGTGGTTAAGGCTCACAGAGCTGAAGGAGGCCTGAAGTGGGTAGAACACAGCTAAGGCAGGCATTTACCTGGAGCTGTGTTTTTTTAAATCTCTTGTAGCAAGAAAGAAAAAAGTCACAATGTCATAATTAGAAATAGTTCACGGGTCTGTACTCACAGATGTAGGGTTGGTCTACCTTTCCATTCACACCCATGGTAGGAAGCGACTTTAAAAAACTGGGGGAGGGCATTAACAATTCAGAATGTAACTCATCGAACTGACAGAAATTGTTGGCTCCAAAACAATCTCACCAATCATACAGCACTGATACATGCCTGTGCTACTAAGAAGCTGTCCTTCCGTTACTTTGCAGTGGGAGTTTTTTGTCCAGTATGGCATACTTCCCTGCAAGATTCTAATACAAAGTAAGGATACTTACTTTAAGATTATTGTACAGTTTGTTCTCTGTTTCCATTGTCTGGGAACAATAAAATTTGGCTTGCGCTACATCATTCTGGGAAGGAATTATACATAATAAAAAAAATATGGTTAAATGTGCGTGACACACTTCCACAATAAAACAGCGCTTTCACAACTTTTCAATGAATCACAAACCAGCATCTAGAACCCATAGACTCCAAACAGCACCCAGCCTGTGAAAGAAACACCCCACACTGGAGTTGCCATGCCATCTAGCTCTTTAGCACATCAGACAGTACTCCCTGCCTCAGATCAGCAGGGAAAAAAGGAAGCATGTAACCAACACTGAGCATGACAGCACCTAAAAGATAAAAGATCTACACACATGCTCAGTTTGACACATGTCGGAGTACCTAAATGAAGTGCAGCGTATGTTAATATGGGTATGTATGCCGCCCAGCACTTTTACCCTTTTGGACACAGACATTTACAGCACTGTTTCTATGCCACTAACTGATGCGTATAGACAGTGAATGTTACACTGACATTTACTAGACCAATCACTGTTACGTGTGATCAAGAAACATCTTACTCCAGCAAGATGTACTGTCAAAGACCATGCAGCTTAAGGAATAGTTAAGTGTAATGTGGAACATTACCCTGTTTGCGAAAGAAGAATTTTAACTGATTTTTACATAAAGCAACAGCATCATGGATATTTCATGTTATTTCAGAAAGAATGATTCTGGGTTTTTAACTTCAACGCCAATGAGAAGTCCTGTCATGCCACGGTGCACATGAATAAATTAACTTCAATGATGCTATTGTTCAGTGCCTCTGTCACAGAGGCAGTGCAAAAAAGACCACGCAACGCATAAGAAAATTTTAATAATTCTACTTCATTCATTCAAATCCATGAGTAACATCAAATTGCTACCTCTTACGCTGCCTCTGACCTCTGTTTAGACATGAAAAAGAAGGTTTAGAATTTCCTCAAGCTGTATACACAAATTAACAACAGAGGAAATAGATTTTAGAATTTCCTAACTGTTACTCTCCTGCTCAATCTTTCACCCCACACTGCAGCAGAGCCTCTTCATATCAGCACTTAGGCACATGAGGTACATGAAAACACGCCCCTGAAGAAACATGTGGAAAAGACAGGCCATCTCCCAGTAGGGCAATGCACATCATAGCCTTTGAGTTTGCCTCCCAAGATAAACATTCTAAAGAGACGATTGTGCATGTACTTTAAATTATCATTTTAATTCTGTTTAAAGGAAACCATCACTACATAGCAGTATAGACTGTGTCTATGGTTACATCTAAACCTGCTGGCCCAGCTCTCTTGCATTTTCTAAAAATATTCTGTATGGTATCATCAGTAGCACAAAATACCTGTGCATTAGACTCAAGATATACATTTAGATTTCAGAATTTCCGCATTCACTTTGTGTAGGAGTTGTCTATAACTTATTCTTACAGGGGCCTAAAAGTTCTAACTTGAAGTTATTACACAGATCATTTATGCTTCCTCTATGTTAGCTTCCTTTCACCATCTTACTATGACAAAACTATAGAGATTCAGATCAAAACCAAAGGTACTATACCTGCTTCAAAGCAGTTGCCGCAGCAAAGGAGAAGGCTCGCAATGGCAATGTGTCACCTTTTAGCTGTGCTTCTTCAAGCAGTTTTGCAGAGATTTTGTAAGACTCCTGGTTGTCCTGCATAGAAATGTCAAACCTAAGTTGCACTTGTTATTCTTGGGATCTGAAAGGACTGTAGGCAATTGCAACCACATTCAGAAGACATACAGAAATCAACATACTGTAAGATCACCAAGGCAATCCAGATCTGAACCTGACCAACCAGATTCTGTGCAGCACTTCTTGAGAAACACAACAGCAAAATATGATATTCATAGCTACAGAGTTCAGAAGAGGCTAAAAATAACTTCTGTTATTTTAACAGATATATGCTTTGCCCTAACTGTCTTGGCTTCTGTGAGAGGTAAAACCACCCCAGCAGTAAGCTAAAGCCAACAGCCACTTTCCTTGCCACTTTCCAATCATTCCCAAATCAGGAAGAAAATTGACTTTTTGTCCTTACTTTATTCTAAAAGCTACATTAGACAGTTAATGAAAATCAATGTTTTCTAAGCATTGAACTACTCAGCACCTTTGCACTAAAGAACTCTATGTATGTGCAAATTTGAACGTTCAGTTTTTAGCTTCTCTTACGGATTAAATCTTGCGAGATGTTTCCAAAGTATATATTCTAACACCTTGACTTAAACATTTGCTTGTTTCCCAACATAGAAAGTTTCAATTACTGCTTGGACTATTTTCAACAGGAGCCTCCAGTAAAAGGCAATGAGTTTACCTGTGTGTTATCTCACAAACCACCAACTCTCAAAAACAACACTTCTCACACTGGAAATTATGAGTACAGCTGACCAGATCCCAAACAAAATAATACATTTCAAACTTAAAAGCTGGCAGCAGGAAAGTTTTGTGACAACTGGTACCACCAACATGGATAAAAGCCTTCATATTCCTTCCTAGTATTTGGTATTGATTTCTGTTTCTACTGTTCAAAGTATCATTCCTGCAAAATACTGGCCATGACTTAAGGAATGGGGTCATCCTTCGGGTGTTCAAGGGATGCTTTTCCATGCCACTGTTGAATGGTCTGCACAGCTTTTGAAATTACTTCTTAAACCACATGAGTAACCTGCGGTTTAAAACACGTTCTTTGAAAATTTAGGAACATTCTGATCACCAGAAGACTGATTATTATTATATAAATATTTTGCTGTCATCAAAACGCATATAGCCCTTTCCTGCTCTAAAAGAAGGACCATTTGTTACCTTAGAGGACAGCAGTGCCTTACAATGATTTAAAACATCCCAGAAGTCTTTTAGAGTTGACCTCTAAAACACTTCTGTACAAAGATTAAACATTAAATCCTTTGTTTATCCACTAGCAATAATCTGAGCTTTAAGCCTTGTACATTTTTCTGTACTGGTCTCTGGCACAGTTATTCAAAAGAAACCAAGAATTAACCTGGTAAAAATCAAGCACTGCTCTTAATGATACCAACTCCTTTATTTCCAGTATTCAAGTAGTGCATGTTGAAGATATTTTCCCTTAAAAGTTTTTTGGTTTTAAGTTTCTTATGTTGCATCACAAGCAAAAATACTGAGCTTCACAATTTCTCCTCCTACCACTCACAGCTGAATCAACAGATTAAGCTTTTGAAAGACCTCCAACTAATCCTCTTTAGCGCATGAACGGTTACTACAGCTTATTCCCTTATTGATAGTACTTTATCTTAATGAAAAAAACCCTACAAATTTGTTGTGGGTGTTAAAACAACAGAGTGACTGTTTCGAATCATTTCACCTCTTGTTTTTATCAATTTGCTAAACAAGTAATGATGGGCCAGATTCTCTACTGACAATGCACGTAGGGCCAGAAGTAGTAGAAAACGTAACTCTCAAGAACCTCTTCCTGTTGCACATGCCATGGATCCAAGCCTTCTGACAGCAGGCCATGGAAAGAATGACGTAAAGATTTTAGGGAAGAAGCTACAGCAGAGGGACTAAAGGATACTTCAGAGAAACACAGTGGATTTATGTGAAAGCCTGTACCTAAATGGGCAGAGTATAGACCAAAGAGCAACCCTGAAGTGGTGAATACTATCTCAGTGGATGCCAGTAGCAAACACCAGCTTATAAACTTTGGTTGTAGCACAGTGTCAGTCTTTGTACATTCACAACTTTCTACAAAAAGTGCCTTCTACCTAGAACTGGTAACCTCCCTAAACTGACTGTAACCATCGTCTCTAGCTGGTTTTAACAGCAGACAACTTCCACAGCTCTTTCTTAGCTCTGTCTACTGCCCCACTCTACAAAAACCAAAGCCAAATGGCTACTTCCATTTCCCCTCACGTAAAGGCAGTCCTGAGAATTTCAGAAGCACCACATAAACTACTGCTGAGGTATCATTTTAGGCCAACTCTTTTTTACCACATATGCACTCAGTTTCATTGTACAGTTAACTGAGAAACCTGAGGAAGTTTAGTCTAGTGGTATGGTTTTCCTTCAACTAGTATCTTTCTTCCTAAAAACATGAGGAAATGGAAGAAGAGTTTCCTACTGAGTTTGGGAAGGGCCTATGTTAATATTTCAAATTGCAGGACTGATTCAAATCTTGAAAGGAAGATCAAAATTTTTAAAAAAGTATGGGGATCTCACTGTGCTACAAAAGGGAACCAGTTCTAAGGAAACACTCACAGAACCTATATAGCCTAGTTCTTACTGTGCTTATGCTCTTTTTCTCTGAGCTAAAAATACAGTCAAGCTCAAGGGGTAGCCTATCTCTCACTGAAGGCATTCATTTATGTTTCTTCTCTCCACTCAGCTGCCCATTTTCATCAGGAATGTAGCAACAGATTACCTTTGAGAACTCTAATCCTTGTCAAATTTGGGTGCAATTACAGAAATGGTTCAAGGTTACTTGGAGGAGGAGGGGAGAAATGGAAGGGAGATGTCTGACAAACAGAGTGTATCGTATATATGCCTCGTCTCTTAAGGAAGCCAGACTATAAAACCAATATTGAGGCTGAAGCACAGAGTAAAGTCTGAAGAGATGCACAGATCCCACAGAAAGAATACTATCAGCTAATCAAAGGCTCTATCAAACTTGTTCCTTAGTGCTTACGTCCACATAATTTTTTAGAGATTTGCTTTGTGACATTAGTTTGTATGGGAAGCTACATATGTGCACCACACCATGCACGATGAAGCAATTTAGGACTGAAAAATGTCTAAAATAGTTGCACTAGATAAGAAATCATGACTGTGAACATATGGAAATTTTAAAATAAAAAAAAAGTAAGACAGAGAAGGCATTTCAAATACTTTTCCATGTAAACTGAAAATACTTACCAGTTTGTAGCATATCGCAAATGCAAGTAGATAGGTTTCTTTGTTGAAAGGTATACCTTGCTTTCTCATTTCTACCAGAACTTCCAAAGCACCTATCAAAAAGACATTAGTGCTACTCACTTCACAAACTTAAGGCTGTACACTCAGTAACTGAAAAAAAAAATAAAATTGCAACATGGTATGAGCTCAGTAAGCCTATTTCAAAATAAGAATGTAAACTGAAATCTGTTACTTTTAAAAAATTAATGCATTTCAAAAAGTTTAATTTAGGGTCAGCTGGATGTAAATATTTCTCCCCTACATTAGCATCTGGCCTTACTGTTCTATTATTTTCATTCTAGATACTTGACAAAGCCACTCTCATTCTTCCTAATTGCCCAGAAAGTAAGCCTTTTAAACACATAATTAAAGCTTCCACCGTCTTAGGCAAAATATCTAACAGATCCTCAGTAACGCACATGCTCCACTACACCACTGCATTCAGGCTCTGACCTAGTTCTTTTTATAGGGGCTCAGTCTCAACTTCCAGGACAACGCTGGACTTAGATTTGCCAAATGTCAAGAGACCGCGTGCTGCATGTTCAACAAATTTCAGATAAAGGAATTTGCCTGAAAAGCCTACTCCATGCTCAATTTAAGACTTTTTAATTTTAATTTTAACTTTTTCTCATGGAAAGTCTCAGTCAGGTCAGACGATTCCCCTTTATCCTCACAAAGGGCCAAACTGATTTGAAGCATTTAACTTAAATATTGCAGTAGCCACCCTGTGTGGGCATGCTAGCAAGACAAATCCAGAGAGGACTACGGTCTGGTTTCATTATCAAAGGAAAAAAAAAGTGTACTCTTCCCTGCTCTGACACAAATGCAGAACTGCCACAAAATATGGTTGAAGAACTTACTGTTCCAAAAATCACATAAAACAAACTTTGAATAGAGAAAACAAAAAGCTACCAGAAATTACAAACCAAAGAGAAGTTAAACCTTTAGAGACGAAGGTTTAGGAAAAAAGACCC
Organism: Leptosomus discolor; assembly: GCF_034619465.1. Classification (NCBI taxonomy): domain Eukaryota; kingdom Metazoa; phylum Chordata; class Aves; order Leptosomiformes; family Leptosomidae; genus Leptosomus; species Leptosomus discolor. The sequence goes on along the minus strand of NC_141419.1, from coordinate 64,786,810 downwards.
CCTGGAAAATTACAATTCTGTGAAACTGAGAATGGTAAGAATACCATCAGAACTATGAAATAAATAGAGCCTTCCATTTTTATTACACACTACAGTGCAGCTCATTCACATCTACACTCTTTTACATGATGTTTGGCCTTCCAAAACCATAAACCAATCAGTAATATTCATTTAAAAATATGTATTTATACACACACACACTTACAATGAGAAGCATCATCCTTAAAATGCATTTGCCTCAGCAAACACAGAACTTACTTTCAAAATGGCCCTTTTTAAACAACATAGTCATCAAAATATGGAACGATGTACTCTCTGAGAAAAAACCACGCAAATTCTGGAGAAGAAACATACGAACAAAGCATGTGTAAAGAAAGTTAGGACAGTGAGCATTCTTACTGTGCACAGCATTTAGCAAGTCTTCCTATTGGAATAACTCCCAACTTCACAAGTTCAACATTTAACTCCCTAGGTTCCCTGCCTTTACCTTTGTCAAGTAATCCCTAAAATAGCCGTGACTCAGTACGGTCGAAAGCTCACTAAAATTAAACAGAAATTTCCCGGAGATTCTCACTAATTTTTTTTTTTTTTTAAATGACAGATTGTGACCTCTAAGTTAACGCAAGCAGAGTCACTGACTAATGGCAACTCCAAAACCTCAGGAGAAATACAGCTTGCAGCTGATTAATGATATCTTTGGGGTGAAGTACCACCACCGTGAAACTGAAAGAATTTCTTTGCTAATCACAATATCAAATGATGAACAGATCAGCACAAAGGCTCGAATAATGACAAGCAGAGTAGTAAAAGAAAGAGCAAGTATATTTTACATTCCACTTCAATCGCACTGTGTTGGGAATAGCCAAATAAAATGCCAGAGGTATTAAGTCTAAGTTTCTGCAGCAGAGTCTGAAGAAGTGGTACAGTACCTTTCTATCCATCAGTTACTAAGTCCTGCAAGTACTGCAGGACCTGTCTTAATGACACAGATCTCAATTAAAAAACCAAACAAACCCCACACATATTCTTACACATGCCTAATTTAACAACAGTAGCCCAAGCAAGACTTGTCCCATTTCTGGCTAGGCATAGCTCATGCCTTAATGGATTAACACCGCAGAGATGATCTTCCACTGGCAGCCACAGATTTTTGAAGACACATTATTGCATAGAATCTTTTTAATTTATTGTACACCAGGCATGATTAATATCATGTCATAATAGCACACACAGCATTTTACAGATGTTCAAAAAAAAGTCCTTAAGTTTCTTCAGCACTAAAATGGCCAAGTTCCTGAGCTGATGAATATCATCATGGTTCAGAGGGATTTTGAAGCACAGAGTAACATGATGAATTTGTTGGTGCAAATAACCCAACAGGATTTCAGAGGTCTACTACATTAAAAACTCAGAAGTGTTCATTTCCAAGAATGACCTAACGCAATACAAGATGCAGGAAAACATGCATCACCTGTGTTCATTCGAGGAATTATTTTTTAATCAATACTTTTTATTCAAATGATGCAATTATATGGAACTACAATAATAAAGTTATTGGTCAAACTAGCATCTAATTTTCTTTTAATTACTGTTTTGCTATTTTAAAAATAAAACCCATGTAATCTGCATCCTTACATTAATGTCAGACATCCTTGCTACTGTAACATACACACTTCAAGTCTATGAGCTCATGCAAGGCTCATGCATAGCATACCAATTACTTATATTGGACTAGCAATAATAACAATAATTTTAAAAATATATAAGGGAATTACCCGGTCTTTGATAAGTTCTACTGCAGATCTTTCAAGATCCAGCTCATAACATAGCCTCATAAAGAGGGGCCCAAATCTAAAATTATGTAAGGCTGTGATTCCATTCTGTTCATGGTACCTATTGGAAAGATTAAAAAACATTAATCAAACAGGGCAGGAATTGTCAAGGGAAAACAGCTTTAAACAGACGGGAAGATCTGTATGTGCAATGACAGAGGCACACCTCTCCATCTGCACCAGCCAATGACACTTAGATAACAGGAGATTGATTTTATGGAAAAAAAATATTGTTTTGATCAGACTAATAAATTAAGTAGTTACATGTAATCTCTTCTATTTCCAGTAAAGTAACCTGCATTGGATTAGTAATAGAATGGGTCTCTGACACTAAAATTCCCAGCTACTTTACCTTCTATTCACAGAGCAATAGCACAGGAAGTCACAGCAGTCTATTTAAGCAGCAGCACCTGCTAAAATACCTTAACTTTTTCTCTCCTATGCTAAAAAATAAATAAAAAGATAAAAAGAGAGTGTTTCACTTTTTTCTTTATAGATCCTACACTGTAATTGCAGGGAAGGCTTTCATTCACAAAAGCTCCTGCCCTATCACTGCTAGGTCCAGACCAGTTTATAACCAGGCATGTCTTGGCTGTAAAATGCCACTGAACACACCACTACCTCTCAGCTGAGAGATGACGTTTCTGTGTGGCTCACCATTCATTCTGCATGCAGTGGGACACCACTTTACTCCTGTAGCTTGACTCTGCTTTGATCTGAGAGTCTCTGAAGGGTCGGAAGATCCAAAATAAATTAAAATACAGTGTTCATTTATAAGGGATTAACTATGCATATAGCCACTGAATTAGGGCAAGCCCTCAACTGCAGACATAACCTGAGATGATCTAATAAGAGCCAAAAATGTAAAGACAGAAAAGAGTGTTACCTGGATTGTTAAAAATACCTGTAAATAACTTTTCTGGCTAGTTCCACATCAGATGAAGTCTGACATAAATGCAGTAATTTTTTTAATTCACTTTCAAGAATCATTCCATTTTTCTTTAATTTTTCTTTAATACTTTTAAAATACAGATCTGAAAATAAAACACATTACAGCAGCAGTCTATAGACAATTCCATTACCTGTGTTGCATACTTGGTACCTGAAACATGGAGATTCAATGAAGCAGAAAGCTTGTTTTTTTCATCAAGAAAAATGCATAAAGCTTCTCACAGACGAGTATGCCTAGGTGTCCCCATGAAGTCACATCAGACTTGGAAAACCAAGAAGATGCTTATTGTGAACTTAATTTCATTGTGTATGTTATGGAATATATCAGGTAATACAAAAACTTTTAAGAGGAAGGAAGTTTTGTAAGCGACATTTTCTGCCTCATGTTCTTTTTTTAAAAAGTAAGCAAAAAACCAAAAACCAGTCCCACTCAGCACTCAAATGAGCATAAGAAATTCTACTCAACACTGCTCATACAGAAGATTTAAACCCCTTCACAACTAATGCAAACACAAAGAGTCTCACACACAATCTATGTATTTCTATACATAGCCATAAACTCAGACTTGCTTCCCTTCCCACCTAAAAAAGGGGTTTCTCTATCCAGCACATTTTCTATGACAAAGAAAGCACAAAGCTGAGTCCTTCCATTGGTAATCTCAAGGTTCCGGTTCAGACATACACAAGATTAAAATCACAATACCACCTGGAAGCCCCATTCCTCTAATGGTGCTGCTTCTTCCCTGCCCCCCTCCCCCCCATCCCCGTCCCTGTCCCCATACTGGGCAAGTAAGTGAACTTTTTCGTAGTGGTTGCTGGGTCAGTGCTGTTTCCAAGCTAGGATCCTACACAAGAAGTGCAAAGTGAGCACCCCAGAGAACAACATATGCAGCTACTGGAAGCAAATCTGTTGCTACATGCAAATACAAGTCCTTAATCAAGACTGCGATGCAGAGCTGAATCCTATGAAGTCAGAAGAATGGAATACAAGCATGCCTATATAATGGTTGCGATGTCTTCAAAGATGCGCAGAAATTTAAAAAACACCTTTGATCCAAACTGTATTTGTAAAGAACACATAATAGTTATAAGTGCCACAGGTAGTTGTTTAACTGCTGTAGCTAATAGCATAACTATTATGGTTAATAGCTGCATTATAACTATAATAAATAATAGCTGTTACATATTCTATGTAACAGAATAGTTATTACTGCTTTTTCCATTTCTAAACCAAGTTTGTTACTGGCCCTCATTACTTCTTTTCATCTTTCAAGTACCAGACTAAACCCTGAGTACAGAAACCATGCACATATACACACTAATAGGTGCTTAACACATCATTCTCATCCGTTCTCAGAGTCTACTATTTGTACAAACCAAACCAGTCAGCTGTGAACTGTAAAGACAAATACTTCGCTTTGACAAACCTGTTTTAGCAAGAGTGACTGACTCATAGCAATAAAGTCAAGTACCTCAAGTACAGCATAAATAACGCCCAATATGAGTATATCATCATCACAGCAAAACACAGTAATGCTACGGCTTGCCACTGCCCGATTCAAATTCTACTTAATATAGAAAAATTGTCATGTTGACTTTACCTCCCACTCCGTCACAGAAAACTGGTTTATATAAAACTAAACTTGATCGTCTCTCTCTTCCTTGCCACACACACAAAAAAATAAAATTAACCACATGCTTTGGAACAATTGTCAATTTGTATCACTAGAACACCTGCACGTGATTAAACAGGTGCAGGAAATGGAGCTTTACCTAACTTTCTGAAATATTAAGGACAGATTTATGTTTATATTTATGTTCCTTAAAAAAAGGAAATTTTATACACTTTAACCAGCATGACAAAATCCCCATTAGAAAAAAAAAAACACCGATCTTGCTCCTTTGTTAGTCTGGAAAACCTGAATTTGTTTTTCATACTCTGTGCATACATCAGCTGGAATTGGGTGTACAACTGAGAATTTACCTTAGGTAAAAGGAAAAAAAATCTAAAGAATAAGCTAACTAAAGCTACAGAGCTGACTAAAAGCAAATCACTGGCACAGGCCTTCTCTGGCTAGTTAAGTAGCTATTAGGCTTTGTATTAACTTTCTCTGCTGATAATACATTTGAAGTATTTTCAATTAAGACTACCTGATGAAGCTGGAAAAGCAAGGACACAAACTTTTCAGGTCTTATGTAAACACCTTGCATACTTGAAAGCTTTCCCACATTTTCCAACACAGCATAACTAATACCGTTTCATTCTACAAAGCCCCAGATCTTCCAATTATTTTAGCTACAAAACATTTGCAAGAGGAAGCCATAAACTCTTGCTTTAAATGGGGTCAACTGGTGTCATATTATGATGACTTTGTCTGCTTCCTAGGACTCCAGCTAAAATTGAGAATGATGATTATGAAACAAATACTAATACCTTTATTGCCATGAACTTCATTTCTAACTGCAACTTTCATCTGCTGAAATTCTTGTAACTTTATATCATCTTCTGTTAGCAGATACCGCTTCCCTACTATAAGAAAAAAAGAAGAAAGTTGAGTTTTACATCACATTGTCTGTTTGAATACTACTGAACTTTGCATTCCTGAATTACTGCTGTTAATTATTGTGTAATGCCAGACCACTGGCAGCATGACACTAAAAAAAGACTGCAAAAATTGCAGTTGCTCACATCACTGACAAAAGAACCCAAGCACTGTGTCATAGCTTTCCAGAGTTAATGCGTACAAGAATGAAGAAGTACATATTTATCCGAAGCGCAAAAGAAAAACTAGAGATGCTATTCTTCTCCACCTAGCCAAGGTACAAGAGGATTCTGCACAAGAATAAGATCTTTCTACCCTTTCATGTTTTTATAACACTTTGTCTTGTCATCTCTTTTTTCACCACAATTCACTGGTGGCACAGCTTCCTTTCCTCAGACGTGCTGTCCTGCTATTGTAAAATGCATTGCTCTGGAAGCTCCAAATGAAGTAGGAAGACAAAAGGAAAAAACATTATTTGGATTGTAGCAACATTCAGGAGACCTAGTGAAGTTCTGATGCAGTACAGACATCAGAGATAAGAGAGTCATTGAGCCTAGAATCTCAAAATTAACTTTGGGTGCTGACCTCAACTGTACTGCATTTTAAGCTCCTTTAACAGAAGCGTCATTCTAACGCTGCTTGTGAAGGTTTTGCTGTCACAAAACCAGCTCTCCAGTAGATTTTTACTCGCAACCAACTATTTTCAAACAGAAAGTCACTGTAATAGTATATGTTGTCACAGTCTCATCTTTCAAATTTTTGGCTTCTTAAAGCATTATTCTAACCGTGAAGGGACAAAAGCAAGTATTGACCTGAGTTCGGTTATTTATTCCCCTTCTGCGTTTCCCTAGCAAAATGTAACAGGCCACGCAAATAAAAGCACTTGTTTTCTACGCAAGCAAAGCATGCTAACGACACACTTCACAAAATCTGAAGAAAAAAAATTCATTAAATGGCACCTTTAACCATTAAATTTAATGGAAACAGTTCCAACGGGTAAACAAATACACTTTACGCAGCATGAAATTGGCCTGGGTTACCCTGCCACCTACTTCCCACAGACTTCTTCAGGTGATCTAACACCGAAAGACCACCCCTGTCCTGGGCCTCTCCAGAGCTGATGCGGGAATTATGCTGGTGCCTGGCGAGGCATAGCTGCACCACATTGCATGGACACTCAGCAGTCACAGGCAGAGCCAGCAGAGAGTTGGGGGCGGCAGAATTTTGCCGTTCTTGAATTAAATTTTCTGAATTCTACCACTTCTTTAAATTAATACCTTACAGTGTTATAGAAACAAACCAGTGCAAAAGCAAATAAAAGGACCTCCGAGGAAAAAGGAGAGAGATTGATAGGATGGATGGTGCGCACAGGCAGTGCAGACCATCCCGGAGAACTTAACCGACCAACCTGCTTTACCCCAGACGCGCTGTCACGCTCCAAAAGGAAGCCCAGCGAAGAGCGGCGGGCAGACCCCCACGCAGGGGGCGAAGCAGTGCGGGGGAGCTCTCTGCCATACACCTCCTTTCCAAGTGCCCCCGTTATGTCCTCTGGGCGAGTGAGCGCCCTTGAAAGCCCTCAAAAACCCAGGTGCTGTGGTGGTGGTGAAAACCTGCAGGCACAGCCCGGGGCCTGGATAAGGTTGTCATCCTCCCAGAATAAACAGGCATTTATGAAGCTGCGTATTTGGCTTTTTTTTTTTTTTTTTTTTTAAGTGGCTCGTATCCAGCCAGCGGCAAGCACGGCATAAATTCAGCAACGCCACTGCCAACCCTCCCCGCAGGAGAACTCTGCCGCACCAGCTCGGCCTGCCCACCACAGCACAAACGGGCCCGCTTTGCAGCCCACCAGGAGCCCCTCAGTGCTCCCGCCCCCCCGCCATACTCCGCCCCGAGAAGGTCATCCCAGCAGGAACTACAACTCCCGCCAGGCATAAAGATGGCGGCGGTTGCCAGGCCTGCCGGGAGCTGTAGTACTCCAGTCGGCCCTCCAGCCGGCGGGAAGCCCAGGGCCCCGGCCGGTCATTCCGCCGCCCGCCCTCGCGGCCTAGCCCGCGGTACCTCCAGGCGCGCAGCCCCAGCAGCCCGAGGCGGGCGGGCGAACCGCTGAGCGCCACACCGCCTCCCGCACGACCCGGGGGGAACCGCCAGCGAACACCGCCGCCATCTTGCATCCGGGCCTGCCCGCGGCGGCCAGGGGCGGGGCGCTCGCAGGCCTGCCCCGCGCCGCAGGTCGCCTCATCCCTCGGCGCCATGGCCGCCCCCATGCTCAGGCGAGGTGTGCTCTGGAGCGGGAGGGCCCTCGGTGCTGCGGCAGGTCGGTGGTCCCTTGGCAGGCGGCAGCGGGGCGAGGGGACGCGCTGAGGGCCGGGCCGGGGGAGACAGGCCTTGGCGGGACGGGTCCTCGAGTCTCTGTGGTTGCCGCTGACTGCGGTGGCCGCCGTGGCGAGCAGGGACGGGTGCTGTGTGGGGACTTATACATACCTATATGTGTGTGTATATGTATATATGTAAATTGGAGACAGCTCTGAGAACGGCGTATCACTAGCATACGGTGCGGGAGAATATTTTTAATTTGTTTTTTATAGATATTCCACTTTTCCTATTTCATAGCTTCGTATCTTAGGACCTGCCTCTTCGGGTCACGGGAAGCCACACGGAATTGTGTGGAGGCCGCGAAACCCGTGGCAGTTAAGTGTTTGGCAAAACCTGTAGGTCAGGTGACAGAAGCACAACCAAGACTGATGATTTTTAAAAGCCGCTTTTCCAAAAGTCCTGACCTTTGGGAAGAACTGAACTCAGTAATGTTTACTTAAAGTGTAGTGATGGTGGGTAACTTTGTTGTGCCTTTTCGGCTTCCCCAGGCAGAAATTTCTCTGTGCTGCTTCCTGGTAGCTGGATGCCCATGTCTCAAAAATGCTGCCCTTCCCTGTGCTGCTGGAGCCGCTCTGCAGTGGACTGGCGTGAAGAGCTCAAACCTGACCTCCAGCTTACCTGAGCAAAGCGCTGCCATACAGTTGCTTGTGCTGTAGAAAATAGTTCTTTACAGCCTCATGTTTGCTAGTGGCATCCTTAGCTGTGAATGAGCATACAGAACTTTATCCTAAAAAAAACCCAAACCCAGATCTTTCTGTATGTCCTTTATCAATATAATGAAAAATAGCTTTAAAAGAAACCCCACCAGCCAAACAAAAATACTTAATTTTCTTAATTTCTATCTTGTTTGGTAAAGCATTGTATGTGTTCTCATATTCTGGCTGTGGAATTCCATGTGCCAGGTCTTTTTGACAAAAATTTGCAGTGATGTTCAGAGCTGGGTGTGTATGTATGATTGCGTGTCAGAAGGATGATAAGGAGAAAATTTGTTTCACGCTCAAGAATAACAAACTTTTAGTGGTAGCAGATAGATTTTCAGATAAAGGCTTCAAGGTAGTTGCTAAGAATTCTGTGTAGCATAGTAATGTCTATTTTTAAAATATTTAATGTTTCTTAACATTAATTTCTGCAACCTTCTGCATGTATTTCTGTATCTTCCTTCAAAAAATTTTATCCAGATATTCCTCATGTGTCTTCAAGGCCTCGTCATCTGTGGATGATGCACAGACTTGGTTTGTTCTTCCAACTGAACCATTTTCTGTTATGTTTCGAAAGTTAGAACAGCGTCTTGAGCCGATTTCAAAGGTGGTACAAAGAGTATTTGGAAAAAACTTTCAAAAACAGTTGTGTGAACTCAGCAGTTCACAGAAGATGCGAAAAAGATGATAAAAAATGGAGTACTTCCAGACAAGCATCAACCTTTCATTTCCAGTGAGACAAATCTTTACAGGTAGAAAAAAAGCCTGTCCAACAACAACAGAAAAGCCTTTTTGTGTGTATTCATCTTTTTTGCTTATGCTTTTATGCCTACGTTTAGCTAATTGCAAGCACTTGGTGAGAAAGGTCTGTGTGCACCAAGAATCTATCCTTTATTCTTGTTTGGGGGTTTTTCTACCTTTACAGATTTGTCATTTTCTTAAATACAGAGCTAAGGTTTGGGAAGATTTGTTTCATACTGAAAAAAAAGTTCAAGAGAATAGTTTTTCTGTTTTAAAAATGGTGAGATAATGGCTTATCCGCGTACGAGGAACCTGAACTGTTACAGTAGCTGCTGCTGACAGCTGTGTCATAAAGACAGTTTAATGCATCCAGCTCAGTAAATGTGGTAGACAAATGTGATATCTAATAAAGTGTTCATTTGTTTAGAGATGTCTAAGCAAGCTGTCTTACATAGTGATTTCTTCATTAGGTAGAAGATCTCTTCTTTCTGCAGCCTATGTGGACAGCTCAAAATGGGAAAAGAGACAAAAGGAGGAGCATAGCCTGGGTGAGAAAAGTTTGTTTCTTTTTCTCCACTTTGACTGATTAATTGCAACCTGAACTCATTTTAGACTAGTTTATCACCTGTAAATACTTCAAAATAAAAAAATGTTTGGAGCAAAACGCTTCTGAGGCTCTATGTCAAAATCTGCTCAACGTGTTAAAAATCTAGAGTATCTATTCAAAACTATCAAGCAGAAACAAGTTAGAATTTGCCCATTTAGTGAATGTTTGGTTTCTACAAGCTGATTTTTTTCTTTCACAATGTCCAAAGCTTTTATGAATGTCATAGTTTTGTGTCTGACAGTTAAGACTGTCTCTGAGTATCCTCTTCATTGACATTGTTTTAATTGTAATGCAGTGCAAAGGAAGACCTGTAAGTATTACAAGGCATTCCTGTTTAAAAACATTTTTTTAAAGAACATTTTGCTCAGAATTTTGCAGGAGGGAAAGTTGAAATTTTAGATTTTTGTTTCAGGGAAAAATGAAACTAAACGTTGACAGGCTGAAAGAGTTGGAGTCGTTCAGCCTGCAGAAGAGAAGGCTTTGGGGAGACCTTATAGCGGCCTTCCAGTACTTAAAGGGGGCCTACAGGAAAGGTGGGGAGGGACTCTTCGTCAGGCAGTGTAGTGGTAGGATGAGGGGTAATTGTTTCAAAGAGGATAGATTTAGGTTAGGTATTAGGAGGAAATTCTTCACTACAAGGGTGGTGAGACACTGGAACAAGCTGCCCAGAGAAGCTGTGGCTGCCCCTTCCCTGGCAGTGTTCAAGGCCAGGCTGGATGGGGCTTTGAGCAACCTGGTCTGGTGGAAGGTGACTCTGCCCATGGCAGGGGGGTTGGAACTAGATGATCTTCAAGGTCTCTTCCAAGCCAAACCATTCTATGATTTTGGAGAAGTTGTACATAAAACTGTATCTTCATATGGTGCTGAGATCTCTCATGCAAATTTCATAGCTAAATTCTTTGGCTAGATTACATTTGAAATTAAATTCCACCATCTTTTTGGTGACTATGTTAAATAGAAAGCATCATGCAAAATGTTTTTCCATGCTAAAAATACGTATATGTTATTTTGTACCACAAGTATTTTGGAGACCCCTTAATGCATAATCTTTTGTTTCCTGTTTTTCATTCCTGGGCCCCTGAACTGTGTTTGTTACTTGTAACACAGTATGAGACTGAAAGAAGAATCAGCAGGTGAAATTCAAGGGCTTTTGTCAAGCAGGAAGACAGACAAAATGATCAATGATATTTCTTATGCAGTAATTTCTCTTATTTGCCTATAAATAGCTAGGTTGGTATTGTCAACATGTTTTGCTGTACACGGGCCAGAAACAGTCAGTGGGTGCTCATGACTGTAACTTGGATCCTGCAGAGGCTGTTAATAACTTATAACCCTTTACTGTCAATAGGACTGCTCATGCAGTGTTTTTTGGGCTGGAGCCACAGACTGGTGCCCTGGGATGCATTTGAACCAGTCACCTTCTGTATTTTGGCAAACATTATAGGCAATAGAAATCCTGTAGAAGAAAACATCGTTGTGCAAGTGCTGGTACAGTCCATGTTTGGCTTTCCCCAGGCTTGGCAAGACCTTTCATGACTGTTTGGCAAGCACAGTTCTTGCTGCTGCCCTGCTGATGATCTTGATCCAAAGCAGATGTCTCCTCCATGTTTTTCAAAGAACTGCTTTGCATTTTCATTTTGTGTTCACAGAAAAGAGAAAACAAGTTAACACAGTGTCAGCTGTATTAGCATTTTCAAATAGGAGACAGCCCTGCAGACGTCTGCTCTGTAGTTGTTGGTTGTATGGTTGCGCATACAATCTTGTGTGTAGTAACTAGTGATTGTAGCTAGGGTGGGTTCCTTGTGTTGACGAGATACTCTTTTATTTGTTTATTTCAAACACTGTTTCAGAACTGATATTCTGCAAAACTATGCTGTGAAAAAATGTTTAAAGGAAAGAGTAGTATTTTGGTATTTTTAGGTCAGTTCCATTTCTCTGCTGGAGTGATATGGTGCCATTCCAGACTGAAACTCGTTTACTATGTCTGTATAAGATATGCTTTATTCTCTTCTCTGTAGTCTCAGTTCAGCATTCCAAGCATGAATGAGTTTAGCAAACTTCATAGAATCATAGAATCATTAGGTTGGAATAGACTTCTGAGATCATCAAGTCCAGCCGTTGACCTAATACCCCCATGCCCATTAAACCATGTCCTGAAGTGCCACATCAACAAATTTTTGAACAGCTCCAGGGACGGTAACTGCATCACTTCCCCGAGCAGCCTGTTCCAATGTTTGACCACTCTTTTAGGAAAGCAATTTTTCTTGATGGCCAATCTAAACCTCCCCTGGCACAACTTGAGGCCATTTCCTCTCGTCCTATCACTTGTTACTTGGGAGAAGAGACCAACACCCACCTCACTACAACCTCCTTTCAGGCAGTTGTAGAGAGCGATAAGGTCTCCCCTCAGCCTCCTCTTCTCCAGGCTAAACAACCCCAGTTCCCTCAGCCGCTCCTCATCAGACCTGTACTCCAGACCCCTCACCAGCTTCGTTGCCCTTCTCTGGACACGCTCCAGCACCTCAATGTCCTTCTTGTAGTGAGGTGCCCAAAACTGCACACAGTATTCGAGGTGCGGCCTCACCAGTGCCCAGTACAGGGGCACGATCACCTCCCTGCTCCTGCTGGCCACACTATTGCTGATACAGGCCAGGATTCTGTTGGCCTTCTTGGCCACCTGGGCACACTGCCGGCTCATGTTCAGCCGGCTGTCGACCAGCACCCCCAGGTCCTTTTCTGCTGGGCAGCTTTCCAGCCACTCCTCCCCAAGCCTGTAGCGCTGCCTGGGGTTGTTGTGACCCAAGTGCAGGACCTGGCACTTGGCCTTGTTAAACCTCATACAACTGACCTCAGCCCATCTATCCAGCCTGTCCAGATCCCTCTGCAGAGCCTTCCTACCCTCAAGCAGATCAACACTCCCACCTAACTTGGTGTCATCTGCAAACTTACTGAGGGAGCACTCAATGCCCTCATCCAGATCATCACAAGAGATGTTAAACAAGACCGGTCCCAAAAGTGAGCCCCGGGGGACACCGCCTGTGACCGGCCACCAGCTGGATTGAACTCCATTCACCACCACTCTCTGCTCGGCCGTCCAGAAAGTTTTTCACCCAGCACAGAGTGTACCTGTCTAGGCCATGAGTCACCAGCTTCCCTAGGAGAATGCTGTAGGAGACAGTGTCAAAGCTTTACTAAAGTCCAGGTAGATGACATCCACAGCCTTCCCCTCTTCGACTAGGCAGGTCACCTGGTCATAGAAGGAGATCAGGTTGGTTAAACAGGACCTGCCCTTCATGAACCCATGCTGGCTGGGCCTGAGTCTGTACACAATCTCACAGTCTCTACACAGGCTTCAGTACTGCAGCAGGCATGGGGAAGAACAAGACTGTATTTTGTGTACAGAAGCGCATTTATTCAAAAAGGTAGCAATTGAAAATCTGTTAATTTGGAATTTACAAACTGCTTGCTGGTAGGAAGATACCTGTCTAGAAGTAATTTGAACTCCATTTATTAAAAACGAGGTATCAAGGAAATGGGAGGCGTGACTGGACTTAGATTCTTCAGCAGTTCAGTTGGTTCATCACTAATAAGGGTAAAATTAAGTGACAGTAAGCATCTTGATGAGAAGAATAGCAATTGCCAGAATCCTAGGGGTTGGCAGAATCCAAGTGAGATAGGAAATACTTTTTTTTTTTTCATTAGAAAAACTCATGGTGCCCAGAATGGCTTATCGACATCACCAGGTGGCAGTGCTGCCTTTACAGACTTGAATAATTTCCATTCAAGGCCTGCTTTGGTACAAAGCTGTGGTTCTTTCCAGAAGCTGCTAGGGATGTGGACATACAGAGAAATGTGAAACAAAAATTTGTAAGGCAAAGTACTTGCATCAGCCTTCCTTTTTATTTTAATTGAGTCTTCAAAATAAATCAAGACTTTCTTTATATAGCAAACAAAATGTTAGTCTGTAAGTTAAGGTATTAGCTCTGCCCATCATTCCCAGCACAGGTAAACAATGTCACAGGTGTGTCACTTTCCTTTTGCTGCCCCATCATTGGATTTCAACCCTGTCCTCGATGGGCCACTTCTAAGAATAAGAGGGTAGTGACCTTACATGGTAGCCAAACATGGCAGTTGATGTGGCTGTGTGCTGTGAACAGGTACACACTGCAAATCAAACTGAAACTTTGTTGATTTCCTAGGCCACCAAACTGGTACTAGATGTCATAACCACTAACTTGGAAGGTGAGCGTCAATATTTTCCCAGTTGTTGTCCTGAATCACCCTGTTGCAGGCAGCAAGACATTGAGTTTCTATGAACAAATGAACATGAAATCTCAGTTATCAATATTCTAGAAACAACTGTGAAGTCATGTCCAGAAGTACACGACCTCAGCTCAGACTTATGATTTGTTTTATTAGTTTGTTTAAATCCATGAGATTCTGCAGTATCCAGAAATAGGTTTTTAGATTAATTGAAGTTTTGTAAAAGTTCATCTTGTAGAAATGTATTTTTAGGGAGTGTGTATAAAATATTATATATACTAGTGTCCTCTTTGGTAATGACTATCAGATAAAAGCGCTTGCAACACTTATGTATCAGAATGTACATAGAATTTTGCTTTGGCCACTAAAACATGTATTTGGTTTATACACCAATGTTAGTGCTCCAGTTTTACTACCAAGAGTGCTAGGAGACTTGGACATTCACATTCTTGCATTCTAGTACTTCCATTGGGATGCTTTTAACTGAGAAGCAGCTTTAATCTTGATTATTGAATAGCAACTTATGGAGCAAACCTGATTTACAGAAGGTAGCTGAATTATTTCAAATCGTGAATATGAGGAAAAAAGCCAGGTTTTAGGTGTTCTTCAGAGAAAACAAACCAGGAAAGAATTACTCACTGCAAATTATTCATGTCTAGAAACTACAGCAGAAACAGTGATTTGTCTGGAAACAAAGCTAAATTTCTCATTAACTTGATTTGTCTTCTATTTTTCAAGGCTTAATCAGCTTTCATTTTACTGTGACTCACACTGGAGTTGATAGATAAGTGCATGATGTTGCTTTCCATGCTAAGGTTCTGATGGAGAGTTCCGTCTTTGTGAACCACATAAAAGGTCAATCATTAATATTCTGTGTGTGAACTCTCCCAGAGGAGGTCTGTGTATAAATGGCTAACAGCCTTGGGATCTTGCACTCATAGCATTGTATTCATTTTGTTTATATTCTACTTAAGTACTCAGTGTTCCCTGAAATGGGCTCTTCATCTTCATAAGTACCTAGACAAAAGAAGTGCCAAGCTCAGGGGTTGGCCCAAAATGGTCTTAGGTATCGCCTTCGAGTTTTGGAGGGTGATGCATAACAAAAATAGTTCTGAAATAGATAAATGAACTCCCAACCTGTACAGTTGTCTGTCACAGATCCACGTTGCTGTGTCATCAAACAGCAGATTTTGGAGTGAATTCTTTTTTCCAGCTGTCTCGAAATGCAGATGAAGAATGTTGGATGATGGTTTACTTAGTTTGTTTAGGCAAGGACCTAACCAGTTCTTTGCTCCTGACCAGTTGACTTGGCCACAGCATCCATTCTCTCGTAACTTCCAGCACTACTGTGAATGCCCCCAAAGTCTGTGCCTACACTCTCCATCGTGACCTTTGTGAGTGCTGGAGGGGTGGGTAATATAGAGTCAAATACGGACACTTCTTGTAAGGATATTCCCACAGAAATTTCTTTGCTGCTAAAAAAGTTGATCCACTGTTCGAATTGTTATCTGACATAGCATGGCCTCGGTGGCCCACATCAGCTCAGCATCCTGTGCTGTATTTCATAGGAGCTGGTACTTGCCTCAGTAACTTTGCCTAGGATTTCCCTTTGCTTTAATGATCATGAAATACTTGCCTTCCCTCAGCCAGAGATAAATGCTCTTTCTGTGTTTTGAAGAACATCTTAAAGTGCCTCAGGGAGAAAGGTGTTATGTAAATACAAAATACTGTGATGTGGCAGACAGCAGTATTGTACAGAGTCAACCATTTTATTCCAAAGCAAGGCTTTATCATTTTACTGCAGCAAAAATCTTTGCACATGTGTTGTAATCTGAGAGAGTACCTGTAAGGTCAGAGTAGCATTGAGTGCCATTCGTACTGTTAGAACTGTATACCCCTCAGTATTCACTGAGGTGTGTTTTTAAAATGGTGAATAGTGATATCCCTTGTTTTGTGGACAGAACATACGTGGACTGCACCCCCTGGAGACACAGAATGTTACTGGTGCAGTGCTGCTTCCTGCCCCTGACAGCTATGCCAGATTAGAAGGCCTAGTCAATTCTGATGTGGTGCTGCAAGTTACGCTCACTTCACATTGACAGGTGTGGAGATCAGATGACCTTTTTGGCAAATGAACTGTAAAACAAGCCAACCCATCAGTACTTGAAGGAAGGCCAGTGGGACTAACAGAGAGGTGTCAGAGGCTGGTTTACTAACAGTTGTAGTCTTGGGGTACAAAGGATGAAGCAAGGTGTTACTGATACAAAGAGAACATGTTGGATTCCTGGTCATGAAAGATGCAGGAGAATAGAAAGAAAGTATGTTTGAAGTCTCTAGATTTTATATGTGGATATCATCAGTTCATATCTCAGCTAAGAATCAAACAGCTGACGCTGTAGCACACAGTAAACAGCTTGGTCTTCCTGATCATTACTTTCCAGGAACAGTATAAAACTAAAACTCTAAATTAAATTAATTTAACTTCCAATTAAATTCATTAAATGCAATGGTTGACTACCTGTTCAACAGTCAGAAGCTTAAAGTTCCTGTATGGTCAAATTAATGTTGCTTTACAATTGCTGGAGCAGAATGCTATAAAGTTAATAAGGTACTGGCACAGTGCCCAGATTGATTAACAGGCTTTCTTTGGATTGCTCTTTGTGACTGTAGGTTTTGTCAGTACGGTACTGCTTGTTTCTGTGTCTCATTGTTTTACCATAAAATAAAGGACAGAGCCATGCCAAAAAGCACTGTCCAGCATATGTTAAGCTTGAAAGCAAATGTGAATTTTAAGGACCTCTGCTTAATTTTTTTTAGATGACTTACATTAGTTGTGCTAATTTCATCCAACACATTATAGGGTAGTTTGCTTTTTTCCCCCGTCTTTCTAGGAAGTTAAAATCATCATGTTGAGAACCTTCCCATGTGTTGTTTTCTGTTAAAGTATTTAAAAATAATTGAAAGTATTGTTTTCATACAACTTCAAGATGAGATGCTAATAAGGAACCAGAATTTGATTTCATGGACAGAGGTTCTGTTCTAGGTTATATGATGGCTCTGCAGATTTTCCTGTAATGCTAGTTGATTAAACATACTCTTTTTTCTGTTTTCTCCAGCTGACTTAGCCCACTTAATGGACAGAACCTATGAAAGAAAGCTGCCTGTTAGCTCTTTGACAATAGCCCGGGTAAGGAAATAAATCCCAGTCATAAGGTGATGGAAATGACAGTGGAATGCTTATGAAATCAAGTGAGCTGAGAGGGGATGAATGGTATCGCCTCTGTTGGGAGTTTTGGGATCATAAATGTCTTGTTATACTGTTAAATTAATGTACAAAGCTGTTTTATTGTTACTTTGTACTCATTAGTACCTGGACTGTAGGGTCTTCAAAACAGAAATAGGTTTTTTTTTTCGGTAATATCTGGCCTCACTGTTACTGGGCTATGTATTTCCCTAATGTATGTTTCCGTGCCTTCCTGTGGTTTCTGTCTTGGTGAAAGCTTTAATGCACCTTCAGGCACCTGGTAAGAACTCAGGCTGCTAAGGGAATGCAGTGAATTAGCACACTGGCTGTCTGCGTGCATCTTGCTCCGCTCCTCAGGCTCCTTGCAGAGTGAGGCAAAGGTGGATACATTTTGCATCAGCAGACTGAGGCAAGACGAATGCTGGCATGGCATAAGCGAAGCCGTTGTTTTTACTGGAATTAGTATCTGTTTCCATCCTCTGTATGAGTTCATTTGGGGAGGGGGAGTGGAGGCAGAGACATGAAATGTGCTTTTAAGTCCCCTGTGTAAGTGAGTGTTTGTACTGAAGAAGTAGAATTAATGTGTCACTTGTTTTAAAAAAAACAGGACAAAGTAATTCCAATCTTCAAAATTATTCAAAAAAGCTGAGTCACCACCCTGCTACCTCAGTAATGCCACAAATTAGGATCATTGGCACCGCTAACTGAGGAGTCACAGAACATTTTGTGCAGTTACAAGTTCAAGCATTTATGCAGATCAAGCATTCTAGAATATTGCTTCTGAGACAGCATCCATGGGGGAAATGGGTGTTCCTCTCCTTTTTATTACCTAATCAGCTTTATTCCTTTCCTTTGTTTTCCTGCTTTGGGCTGACCTCTTCTCTGGAGAAACGACATTTCCAGATTGTCAAACAGCCCATTTTGCAATACCTGAAGCTCTTATTGGGTTCTTGCTTTCTAAAATGTAAATGAAGTGCGCGGGCATGCTATTGCCACACTCAGAAGATGAGACCTACATGTATACAGTATGCAAGAAGTGTTAAGAAACTAGAGAGCAACTACCAGTCAGCTGAAAGTATTATTTCTAGCTTGTGCTTTAGGTAAAGAGAAGTACTGACCTTGAGAACATGTTGTTTATATATTCTGAGCTAAAGGTATTACATTGGGAAGACTCTGGAGTGTTCCAGCATCTTTCTGCTTGTGTTATTAAAACATACAGGAAAACAGGATGCACTGTACCATAAGACAAAGTCTTGTTGAAAACTTGGCTTTTGTTTAAATAGTTGATAGCGCTGGGAATTTTGGAAGATTGTCTGGAGTAGACGAGATTTTAAATGAGAGGAAAATTGTGCTTTACAGCATGCGAGGTGATTTTTTTCTTACCTTAATTTGTATGTGGGGTGAAATACAAAATGCTGTTGCCCCTGTCATTCAGAATTTATAGTATGAATAGGTACATCAGGCAAACTTCGTCGAACAGAATACTTTTTAGAAAGAGAAGTAAGGCATGTCAAGACTCACTCAAAGTTGGAAGAAAAAAGGTAAGGAATTGAATGTATTCTCAAATGAAAGAGCAAAAAATTCAGAGAGGAGCAGCAAAAATACAGGGTAGTGGGCTATATGGACGTAATTCTCAGATGGTTTTCGTGTTTTCGAAGTGCATAACGTTTCTTAGAGGTGAGGAGGGGAGTTGTCTCTGTTTAAAAAGATTTGACTCTTGGCAGTCTGGAAGAAACATGAGTAGGAGTGAGCAAAGGCTTGAAGACCTCCAAGTACTGTCAGACACCTAAATATGCTAAACGTGTTTTCTTTACTGAAGGGGCATTTTCTTTGAATATGCTTTGTGAGTGCTCCCTCTGAAGCTTTTCTTTCTTATTTTTAAATCAGTTTGTTGACAACATCTCTTCACGAGAGGAAGTGGATCAAGCTGAATACTACCTTTACAAGTAAGCATCTCTCCCCCCAACGTGAGCTTTGAGACATACAAGTAAATGCCATGAAGTCTTGCCCTTTTAAGTCTCTGACCCTTTCCAGCTTATTTGCTTTGATTTCTCTTTTGGAAAATATATGCATCTACTTGTCTTACAACTCACAGATAAGGGCCTTCTTGGGAACTTCTCCTTCTGGCTACCCTGCTTCTGGACCTCTGGCATTGACTCCTGTTAAGCTTGTTAGTCTGAGCCACTGAACAGCTAATACAACCTCCAGCTACAGTCTACATTAGAGATGCTGAAATTATATTTGTTTACAGTTTTTCCTTCTGATACTTCTTTGTTCTCTAAGTCACAATTTAACTAAATTTGCTATATGCATATTTGCATGTGTGAGCGAAGGACTCAAGGAAGCTTGTTTCCTTAGAATGATAATGGGCATGCTATGGTAATAACTAAGTCAGCAAGGCTAAATGAAGTATGGTTTTGGTTTTCATCCCTGTAGTACTTTAAGTTTCCCAGAGAAGCTCTGTAGTTCACCTTATACATGGGTTGTTAGGGTTTTCTGCAGCTACTTTTGTGTTGAGTGAAGTGTGTTGGGTACCTTTTCTGCCAGTGTCAGACTGAATGCTTGCTTGCTTGCTTCAGGTCAATACATCTCAGTACTGACTTAAAGAGGGCAGTACTTCTTGCTGATCACTAAAATAAATCAGTACTTTTATGGGTGGTTGCACACACATTTTTGAGAGCTAGGTTTTCTGGTGAAGAAAGTAACTCATCCTGTCAAAGTGCATGAGAGAGCATCTTTACAAATAATGTCATGTTGCTATTTGTAAATAATAATAATTGATATTTTAATGAAGAAGTTTACTGGGTGGATGGTTTAAGTATATGCATAGTTGTAAGTACCTGACTGCATTAGACTTCAGATCTCTGTGAGTCTCTGGTACTACTGGGGCAGTATCTTAACCTCAGAACTTCAAGATAGAAACAAGAGAAATGCGGTTTGCTAATACTAGCAATATCCTGTAATGAAAAAGTAAAAGGAGGAAGAAGAATCTCTCACAGAAAGGAGGTTAGTGGAGCTTTCATTCCTCCTGATCAAGATTTTATTAGTCATGTCAGAATCTGTGATCAGAAATCAGTTTTCCATCCTGCCACAGGTGAGATGAAAACAGGAGAAAGTAAAGGCAGTTTAAGGCAAGCATTGTGTCACACCGTTCATTCTGATAAGAGTTGGGCCTTGTAGGATAAAGAGGTGCCAAGAGACCTTTGAATGCCCTGAAACCAAGAGGAAAGTGTGGTAGTTTATTTGCTGCGTCTCAAAGTGGTACAGATCAAATACAGATAGCCAGTGAGGTGTTCTTACGTAATGTATCTTAGAGGTCCTTCCTTCTTGAAAACAAGAGGTTCAGGGGGAGTGACAAAAAATTAGAAGCATAGAAAATATTCCATAGCAAGAGGGAGAGAACAGAATGGGAATCTCTAACATGTAAATATCCTTCCCACTCTTCATCTGTGCCTGGTTAGTACATCAGTTTAAATTACAGGGGTTTTATCCCTAAAAACACATTCTAAAGGAGAGATTTGCAGTTCAAAATAATTACAGTTATTTACTGTTTCTCTGAGAAATACCTCTTTTGCGGCTGGTGAGTATAGTTATGTGCGCATCAATTATGATCGTTTGTAATTGATACATATTGTAGTAGTCTGCATGGAGAGAATAGAGAGGTACTGATATGTCACACAGCTTGTCAGACATGCTTTGGTCGGAATTTTTCTCGTATGTGTCCCTGTAATGCTGCTTTGTTTTGTGTTGCAAAGTCTTTAGTTGTTTGGTGATGTTAGCATCAGTTTTCCAGAAGCTTCATTCCAGCATGACCTGTGAAACTACGCTGAAAATGCATTTATATGCAGGGGGTGAAACACTGTAGAGAGGTCTATAATTTGTGTGAAAATGTAAAAATCTCAATTATAACATCAGCTTCCCTTTCAAATGAAAATAAGTGTGCTAGCTTCAGGAAATAAGAGATGTGGTTGGTATCTGCAAGGCCCCTTTTATTGTTCTTTACATTTTGCACTTAGACTGGAGTTCAAATGAAGAATGTATTTATAAAGATATCTCTTTGCAGCTGGGAGGATGTTTGACACAGAAAGTTGTGCAAAAGTGGCCACAGCATGAGACATAAAGGAGGTGTTAGAGAGGGAGAGTTAAGAAACAGAGAAGCTTTGACAAGAAATCTCTTTTTCTGGCTTAATGAGAAACAGTTCAAAGCACAGTTTTTGTACTTTATGTAAGGAGAGTAAGCTTCTAAAAAAGTGGAAGGCAGTTTCAGCAAAAAGCTTTTTTATATCTTTTAAGGTATACAAATCCGTTGTGAGCAGATGGCATGTACATGGCCTGGGAAGTTGACCGTGTGCATTTGCCTGAACTTAAATGAGCAGAATGCTCCTAGAGTCCTGTGTTTTTCCCCTTAACTGCTTGTAGAGTATAAGGGGGAGATTTTGCTGTCTCTCCCCAATATTGGGTGCCTCTGGCAATCTGAGGTGAAGGATAGTCAGTTCCGAGGCCCCTACAAGGTTGGAAGGTGTTCCTGGTAGAAAAGGGCAAACTGTGCCTGTGGGAAGAATGAGAGGGAAGTAAATGGCATTTCCATGCTCTCTGTGTGGGGTTTTCCAGAAGATGGGAGTGCCAGAATTTGTAATTGTAAGCTTTGTAGACTGGAGACTTTCTTTGTAGTGTGTCAGGCAGAACGTAGTTTCGAAAAGTAGTATTGTGGAGCATTATCATAGTGCATTTAGGAACACAAAATACAATATACATGTTATACTTAGACCTGTTGCAACTTTCCATCCTTTTAAAGCAGTGGATCTCCAGCCATACTGTCTCCACAGAGGATCCTGAGCTCTCAAGAATAGCTGTGTGGAAACTGCTGTGCTGCATTGTGGAACTTGTCAGTAAGATGGTAAAGGCCATTTTGAGGCATGACGTCATCTGCTTTCAGTGCTCCTCTTTTTGTTCTCTTTTGAATACCTCCCCCCTCCATTAACTGTCAGACTTAAAAAAAATCCTTTCATCTCTTAGGATCCCAGCAGAAATTCTAATCAGAATGCAGAGCACTTTCAGCCAGATCAAAGACCTGCAGTTCGCCTTACTTTGTCCTGTCTCACTGAGGTGTCACTGTTTCTCACGTCAGGGTGTTTTTCCTGTGATAGGAACATTAGCATAATGGAGAGAGGTTTTGTGGTGAGGTAACTCTGCTAATTCTGTATGTAGGTTTTATGCCAACAGAGATTTTCAATGTGTTTGAAAGAAATTGTGGAAATTATATGTGGTGATTGCTCAGGAGGATTTTTAATTGCATCAAACCCATGACCCACTGTGTACAAAAAAGTATGCACACAGTCTGTAAAATGTAAATGTTTGTGTGTGCATGCACTCTGCAAATCCTTGCATGATCTACCTAGATTTTTTCATAACCTTTCCTTGATTAATAACTGCTTTTTTTGAAATTGAGTTATTTCTGCAGATTTCAGGTTTTATTACCTGGGGTCAGTACTTGATTATAATGACAAAATGGAACGTTAGCAAACTATTAGAAGTTATTCTTAGATATGTGTTATATCTTTCATGGTAGCAAGTTACAGTTTTGAGGCCTAATTTCAGCCATTAAATCATTTTGGGACTGTAGTGGTCTCCATGTATATGAAGTTGTGCTTATTCCTTATAATGCCAGTGTATCAGTAGTTAGGGTGACATCACATGCAAAATAAGTTTCACCTGCATTGTCTGTATCTGCATGTCTGTTCTGTGGCTGCGGAAGTTGCATTATTTGATACTTTCATGCAGATCAAGCAGTTTAGTATCTGAAAATATTTAGTTACTCTAAAGTATTGCTTGTAATAAGTGATCACAGTGGACCAAAAAGAAATGCTTACTCCTGAAATACACTTTGCATGGCATTCATTCCCAGTAGTATATTTTCTTTCTGTATATAGATCTACAGGATGTAATGAATATCATTAACCTGTTCCAGCACAAACAGAAAAAGGAGGAGAGATGTAGATACAACCCTACAACGTATTTAATTCTTCCTTTGAGATTTTTCATTGTCCTAAGGCTGTAGCTGACACAGACTTCATCAGTTCATCAGGTCTTGGCTTTCGCTCCCTCCAGGCAAATATGTGGCTAAAAAAAAAAAAGAGACATATAGATAAATGTCAAAAATATCTGCCTATTATTCAAGTTACACGGCAGTGCTGTTTTCAAATGATATTGAGAAATGGTGGAAGCATCTGAAAGAAAAATACATGTCATAGCCAGAATGGTATGTTTTACCAGTTTGGACATTTGCCTCAGCTGAGCAATCCAAAATAACTTCATTGGCAAAAGGTCGTTGGCGGGTTGGGAGGCGTGGGATGGATTTACCTCGTTAGAATGTTCCAGTAATTTGCATGTGAATGACAGAAATACCTGTGTTTAATGCTGTTGCATTATGGTGGCCAGTGTGTGATGCTGCTTCATAGAAAGAACTGTTGGTCACTATCCAAGCCAGTGCTGTCAGAAGTAAGCGTTATGGTCTTAGAGACTCCAGTGCTCTTCTGGCTCCATCATTCGCTCATTTCTGCACAGAGGGGTACCTGTGCTTACTCTCCCTGTCATCTTTCACAGTTTCTCTGTTGTCATTGTCTGTCCATGGTTTGTCAGAGTCTGAGCTGTAGGAACCATTGGGAGAGATAACTAGCCAAATACGTTTCAGAACCGAGAGCAAAATTTCAGCAAGCCTAATTCTGTAACCACATCTAGTAGGTGTGCTCAGTCAGTGTAACTGTGCTGTA
Source organism: Leptosomus discolor (assembly GCF_034619465.1). NCBI lineage: Eukaryota > Metazoa > Chordata > Aves > Leptosomiformes > Leptosomidae > Leptosomus > Leptosomus discolor. The sequence continues at coordinate 64,762,788 of NC_141419.1, read as the reverse complement.
AAGCGAAGGAGAACTATCAGTAAAGATGTAATGCTGAAAAGCATTCAGAAAAATCTCTTACTGTAACACAGGACTTTTCAGTCATCTGCTTTTCTTAGTTCATCTGTGCTTTTGTATATGCTTTCCTTTAAGCTTGTCAGAAACTGGACAAGAGTTTCTAGGCAATGCATATAAAAGCAGAAAAAGTTGGAAGACTTTCCTACTAATCTTTTCTTTTTCTTCATGTTAAAAACACTAGAGGGGTAAGTGTTTGGATTTTTAAAACTCTTCTATTTAAAACAAGGGGAAGAGAAAGCTGCTTCTAGAAACAGAACGCATGTATCAGCTATAGGCAACCACCCCCGAGATTTCTGGAGTAGATAGAAAGATAAAGCTGGTCAGATTCAGAAATGGAAAGAACTGACTCAATCCATACCCCATGTAGATACATTTTTCGTTTAGTATTGGGAGAAAGGCTTTCATTACTATTCTTGCAAGAAAAAAGTATTAGCAGAATTTTCGTATCTTTCAGCTGGCATCATTCTTGCCAGCAGCTTAAAGCATTCTATCTATTAGATAGTGTTGGAAATAGACTGAAGTACAGTGTGAGTATTTAACACAAATTCTGTACTTGTTATATGTTGAAGGAGAAAAGCAAATTTTGTCTCAGAAATTGACTCGTACCAAGGTCAGTTTTGCTATATCCAGTGTCATTCTAAAGGTTGTTTCATAAATTCCTGCACCAGTAAAAAGCCTGTCTGGAGGCAGATCTTGCATTATATTTGAGAAACACTAAAAGTCTAGACAAAGGTTAAATTGTAGCCAAAAATGTAAAGAGTGAGCTGTTCATATGAATACAAATGACTGGGGCAAAGTAGAGCCTTTTATAAGCTTCAGAATTTAAAACACAAACACAGGCAGAGATTTATTCTTTGCTAGCTTTGAAGACTAATAATTCTAAAGGTACACTTGAGAATTAACCCCATCCGACTTCCCCTGAGAGGAACTTCATGTTCTGTTAAAGCCCCTGAGCAGTAATGGCAGCTAGAGCCAGGCAGCAGCTCCAAACTCATGTAAACAGAAGGAAAAAGCATATAAAGTTATTGTTTCTGTTGAGTTCCCTCTCTTACAGCTTTGCTAAGTAGTGTTGGACAATACAGCAATCTCTTCCCTTTAAGTAGTGTTGAAGATGGCAACTACTAGCATAAACCCCTTAATTTTTATTAGGCTTACGACCATACCCAAAGCTGCCATGGTCCCTTCTTTGGCAACTGCTAGCTTTGTGGTTATCCATCAACCTAAATTATTCCTTTGTGGTCCAAGTATTTATTCCTTTTTGAATCAAAACAAATACGGCAGGAAAAAAATTACGAACTGCGTTGTTAAGGAATAATCTTGACATGCTGTGGACCAGAGCTGTCTTATTGTTTGTAGGTTAATTAGAATTATTTGAATTGTTGAATTTCGTCTTGTGTTTAAATCAGCAACCAAGAAATCTTAATTCAAATAAAAGACTTTGATCATGTTTCGTGTTTTTAATTTTATATCTCTTTCTAAAGAAGGCCTTATTGTTATTTTCTGTTAACACTTTAACCCATTTTGAGTTTATTTGGAATTACTGTACTAAATTTGGTACCATTTTTTAACTGAGCAAGAAGACAATCTTGTGTAGGTATTTATGAAGTTAACAGGTATTTATTTCCAATTTAATTTATATATTTGATTATATTTTTAAAAAGAGAGAAGTGTTCACCAGGATGCTGTTTTCCATTGATATGGACAACTCTCTTGAGAAAGAAAATTGGATGGAAGTATTCGTTTTCTCAAGTGTGCACATTTTAATGATTATGTAAGCATTAACTATATTAGATACAATCTGGAAAGCATTTATCAGAATGTGTTTCGCATTTAAAACTTACCAACTACAGGAAATCCTGGGTTTATTTGTTGAAATTAGCAGATTCTCAAGATGTCAGGATAGTAGTATTTGTAGCTGCCAGCTTTTATTCCTCTTTTTATTTAGAAGAGGTAAGCATGCATTCCTGCTGTTTTGAGTCACAAGTTACTCATTATTGAGCTGAACTGAACATAACATAGGAGAATAAGGAATATATTATGATTGCAGCTGTAGAAGGGGCAACAGTTGTTAAAAATTCTGGTTTCAGTTGCTTAGCTAGGAACTGTCTCTAGTCTGTGGTATGCTGCTTGTAAAATTAGCTGTAAAATACGTGCTTCTTGAGGATAAAAAGATATTTAATGCAAATCGTTGAATTCAGGGTGAGTGGTTTTTTGTAAGCAGTTTATTTCAAACAGAAATTCTGTTAATTTCTTAGGTTTAACTTGCTTAGTCACACTGCTGAGTAGTGTTGGATTGTGGTGTGAGCAAGACTGGGGGTAGCTGTTCAAATGAAAATGTTAGGCCATTTTAACTTCATTTGTCTTCACACATCATGCATAAAGCAACAAAATAGGCTAAAAATGGGAGAGCATTTGTCCTGTACTTTGGGAAATACAGGTTTTTGTGCTACTGCAACAAGTATGTGCTCAAAATGCTGAACAGTTTAAATGTCACAAGACAGAAGAGTAAGTACAAAGTCAAAAGACTTCTCCAGATCAGGCAGAAAATCTCTTAGGAATGTCAGTAGTTGTGATTATTTTACTGTAATCAGTAGTAGAAGAGAGAGTAAAGGCGATTTATGATACAAGTTACGGTGTTGATTTGTTGCCATTATCGGTTTTCTATGGGGTGAATCAGGGTGTTCATGGCTTAGATGAACTGTGCAAGTAACTGTGGATGAGCTTCTGATAAGGACATGTATTTTATTGAAAACAGATTTTTAAGGACAGGATGAGTATTTAGAGCTTGACTTGGTCAATTTTGACTTGGTCAATTTTATTCTGGCAAAGTTTGAGTTAGGAGCTGGAGAGGAAAGGTACACAGAAAGTAGTGTTGGCTTGCTGGTGTCCTGATGATGGGTATAGGAGTTGCATAGCCTGCCACAGCTGTTATGTTGAAAATAAATCTTGGGTTGAATGTGCATATTGTAAAGCTGATTCCCTTACCCGTGTTTACTCGGGATTTTCTCTTTTAATTGTTTTCTCTTATTTTTAACTGAAAGTAACGCTTGTAAGAAAGTGGAACTGGAGATCCATTAAGAATGTGAAATGTTTTGAAACATTCCAGGCCATATTACACTGCAGGTTAGTATGAAAAGGGATTTGTGTCTATCTGTCTTTCTATTGAATTTTTTTTTTCTTTACAATGTTTGAAGAAAAGTTTCTCCAGGAGACTTAACGTGAATGCTAATAATACCTATACATGTAGTTTCATGACACTGTTGGTATTCTACCATGCAAACAGTATCAGCTCTTGAAGGGTGCACCGAAGCAGAGCTGGAACCAAAGCATCTCTCTGACATTCCACTGCATGAGAGTTCCTGTTCTGCACCACCTTTATTAAGAAGATTGTCAGTATGGATGAATGATGACAAGTCTTATGCTGGTTTTATAGTGTAGGCTGATAGAGAGAAGGATAAAGGCACTAAAATATTTTCTCCTCTGTTACTTCAGCCAGCATATGAAATCCAAGGCTCATGTGCATTTTCAGTGAGAACCTCCCTTCATTCTACTGTATACAAGGAAAAATCCATATGAACTTAATTTTAAACGAATCATTGTTGTATATAAGCATGCTGTGTTCCACAGGGCATGTAAGATGAACACAGTCTGATCAATCACATGAAAAGGGCCTACGCCATCTTATTGGACTTGTAGTAGTCAAGAAAAGTGTTTTGTGCTTTGTTGGTAACAGTGAAGAAGTTCAACTTAGTATAATATGATCCAGTAGAGTGTCTGTTGTGTGGTGCTCTGAGGGTATCTGTGGTTTTGATGCATCTTGCTGCATAGTTTGTAGTAACAGGTAGCAGAAGTGATGCAGGTTCCAGAAGGTGAAAGACTTTGGAAATGGAAAGAACATGATAACAGAAAGACCGTGATAAGTGATGAAATAATGCACTACAGGTATAGATCTAACCTTCTTTTGTTCTGTTATACGCCACTGTAGAAAAAAGGGTTGTAACAGAATCAAAATTACTGTGAAAGGGAGAGACCTATTTTAGCATATGTCTTTCTTTAGCTTATAAATTATTGGGAATGTTAGGTTTTAAATAGCTGGCTGGTTTTATTTACAGAAATTAATGTTTATACTTTTGTAGGCTTCAGAATGTTTGGTCAACAATCAATTATCGAGACATTTAGAAAATTATCTGGTTATATCTGTTAGGCTATAGATTTTTTTTTTTGGCCCTTGTAATAAAGAAATTTGAGAAGCCATCTTACGTTGCTTGATTCCAACGGTTCAGGTTTTTTAAAATACTTTGATCTTCTTCAGAAATGTTCAAAAACATTAGAGTGCAAAACAAAAATGAAAATAAGCAGGTGTATTTAGTTAACTTGTATGGCTGCTTATTTCTGCATATACATTTGTGCCTCTGAAGAAGTGTTCTACTCTGTAAGGGGAGAGGAAGCTTCTATTGCAAACAGACATAGAAAACAATGCTTTGCTATAGTTGAATAGAGATACTGCTAAGCAAAGATCATAGTTTAACATTTTCCTGGGGTGATATCTGAGGTTATTTCTCTCCTTGTCTTCTAGAAATGAGAAATTAAAGTGCAAATTTCTGAATGCAAGATGCCCAGTAGCAATATGAAAAAAAGCGGCTATTCAAGGTGCCAACATTTTTCGGTGGTTGTTTTAATGTTGCTTTAATAGTGAGCTATTTTTAAGGCTGTATGCTCCATATCTATATCTATACTGTCTGCTGGAATGAGGCCAGTTGCATTTTCAGTGCTTCTCTGTACCAAACACTCCAGTCGCTCTGCTCAGCTACCTGCGACTGTTCCTTCTGGGAAAGTCCCTGTTACCTCTTTTTCTATTTCTGTCCTTTACGTGGAAACTCTTTGGTTCCTAAGCAGAATAATCCCTTCCATTTTTTTTTTTTTTTTTGAGAGGGGTGAAAGGTAGGGCATGATGGGGTGGGGGAAGCTTAGATAGAAGCCCAAGCCCCTCCTATCAGCTGATAATATCCCCTTATTTATTTCCAAAAATCCTGGTGCGTCCCCTGTCCCTGAAGGAGAGCGTCCCCAGGCTTTTCAGCTGCCTCCCTGCCTCCCCTTTGCTATACCAGTTTGAAAACTTGAGGGGCTCTCTTAAATGTGGAGTTGGTCATTTCAGGAATAATGCTGTGGCAGCTCTCAGCAGCTTTTGTCCATCTTCACCACCCTGACAGATTTTGTGGGATACTCGTCTGCACATCCTTAGAAAGTGCTGGAGTTGTCCTTGCCTCAGAGACTTAGTCTAATTAATGATCCATGCACACGTGTTTGGTGTGCCAGGTCCTCTGTGGTTTGAGGCAGGCCCCTGGTAGCTGGGGGAACCATATGTTGACTCTTCAGACCAGGTGAGCATTTGACCCAGCATCTAGTTCAGGGAGCATTTAAACAACCAACAAAGAATGTGTTGTTAGGTTTGTTGTTAAAATTGGAAAGGGATATACAAGAGAGCAGCTCGTAGAAACTCATGTTTTCTCAGCTGTAAGTGTAGACACAATAAACATTCCTTCTTTTTCTTGCTGAGAAATGAACGGGGATTTTTCCCTGCCCCTTCCCCCTTCACTGTAGAGCTTGTCAAGCTGAAAGCGCACAAATTTTGGCAACTGGCTTTGCAAGCAGATTTCCACCTTTATGAGTAGTATCTTTTTCCAAGAATTAGTGTGGGTATAAAGCTGGCTTTAATCTCTAAAGTCAACTTTAAGATCATCCTCTTTAAATTGTCATTTATTTAATTGTGATCTCTTTCACTACTGTTTTCACTTAACAAAGGGGAAAAGTACTTTTTTCAGTCTAATCAGCCACTTTCTACTTGGTTCCATTATGGAGTGAGCAGAGAAGGGCTAAATCCAGCCACAAGCGAAATAGATGGCCTCTGGCATTGGACATCTGGGAGTAAAATGGACAACCCACCCCCCACCCTTGCCTACACTGCCTGTGCCAAACCAGACTGGTTGCTGGTGCTTGTAACTGGGGGTGGACAAGGTATAGCAGCTACTGTGAGAGTGTGGCAGAGGAGCATTTGCAGCAGGAGTGGTAGACTCCACTTTCTCTGCAAAGGTTTGCTTTTTTTTGGCCTTCCATTGGAGTTACTGACCTGTAGCTTTCACCCCTTTTTAGATCATAAAGCAGCAAGTTCATCTTATGTAAGATACTATTGCGTTGTTTTGAAAGTCATGATTCTTTGGAGGAGTAAAATAAAAAAAGCCAGATAACAACACATCCAGTACGTAATTGCGAATAGTTGTAGTGTTTTCCTCCCTCTTCTGTCTTCTCTGTTCTCCTGTGCAGTAACATGACATGTATAAGCCTCCTATGTACTGTGAGTGCCTTGGAGACCTGGATGATTGTAAATGTCAGTTCAGAGCCTGAGTACAAGATCTGAGTGGCCATTGCAACAAGGCGAAGTGGCAGGGCATTCTGGCCTTTCATCATACACTGATGCTCATCAGCAGAAGCAAAGCCAGTAGTGGTTTATATTTATAACAAACAGTCCTAGATGTATTCCTATCTCAGAAGGGGAGGAACTACAAAATAGCCCTTTGCATTTGAAATCCTCTGCCTGTTTTGAGTAGCACAACTTCATTTTACTGCGTAGCTTGTACCTGCCTGTGCAAGGGAAGATTTGTCCTACAGTACGTACAGTACTTGAAGTGAGGTACTTACTGTCTCTCTCTTTAAATAACAATTCTGATGGTTTCTTTTTCTGAAAAAAATTAAACAATCACAAAGCTGGTAAGAGTCCACAAATTTCAAACTGCCTGACAAAATGCTTCAGTCAGTTTTGCCATGTTTGTCCTTGGTTTGCTTACTGGTCCGTGTGCTTGACATATGCAATGGACTAAAGGGACTTTTCTGTCCCACTGAGCTTGAAAGAAGTTAGATACACTAACAGATACGTTAACTAGAAGTTAGCCTCTGAAGTACTGTGATTGGGTTACTTACTGTGGTTAGGGAACAGTTAAAAATGTATCATGAAGGACTTGAGGAGTTTTGGTTGTCATTGCTAAAAATATTTTTCTCAGGAACATAGGTGATTGGAAGCACAAAAAAATATGGATAAGCTGTTGCTTATTGAAACATGACATGGAATGTAAACAGATTCATGGTGGACTGCCCAGTAGCCAAGATCTGGCTATGCACCTATGGTTTACTTTTTGGAAATGCTTGCCTTTTTGACAGCAGCTGTGGCTGAAACTAGAGGTGAGCATCAGGTGTTTTGACTGTTCTGTGGCAGATGTTCCTGCTTAATATGAAAACCTTATTTGTTTGCCTTGACAGCTTATCATGTAGCTCTTCCTCCCCTTTGCTCCTGGGGTACAGAAGGACAGCAAGGCACAAGAAATCAGACTCTAGCAGGGAAGAATGAAAAAGGCACACGTAGTATGTTAAAATTAGGTTAACTTGAGCTGTGGGACTATGGCAGCAAGTCTGAAAAGGTGAAACCTGAATTGTGCAAATCCAGTTTTTTAAGTGTTTGGCAGCAAATGTAAGGTTTGGCTTTTCCCTTGCTTAAGTTGGCTGCTAAGATCCATGCAGTATTTTTATTCCTGCATCAGCACTCTGTTGCCAGCATCTCCTTTTTGCTTAGGTTGCATGTGGTGTGAAACTGAACACCTTTGCAGAATAAGCAGTTTGGCTCATACACCTCTGTATTGCAGCCTTTGGTACTCAAGCCAGAGGAATACTTTGCTTGCAATCTGTGCAAATTCGACTGTGATCAAGCTGAAAAGTATTAAGGGTTGTGTCAGTGGCTGTAATGTTCAGTAGTTTGAAGCTAGTGTGTTATGTATTTCTGGGAGATACTTTGTGAAGTGTAAAGAATTTGAGTAGAATAAATAAATGGAAAATGCAACATCATTACAACGTAGACATCAGCTCTCAGTGAATTAGGACTCTGACAATGTTAATTTTGTCTCGGGTTAAATTTAGGCTGTATATTAGACACCATTAAAAAGTTGCAGTTTACAAATACTGTAATAGCAGTGTCTAGTTACAGGCTGGGTGTTTTCCCGCTCTTAAAAGAAAAAGTCGTTATTGGCTTTTGTTGGCAGTGGTTTTTATGCATACTCATAAAGTATTCCTTTTTATTATAATGTGCAAGAGGTGTACTATCATAGTTTAAGCTTGGTGCTGGAAGGCAGAAACTCTTGAACGTTTGTCCTAACTCTGATTCAGTTCTCTCTGACACTGAAGGAACTATTATAAAACTTGGAGTTTCTGTCTTGTCAGCTTGAAAAGTCTTTGGTGCTTCTCTTGGTTAGGCTGAGGTAGAATCACAGCCCAGCCGTGCCAGGCAGGCCGTTAGTAGTTTCAAGTCAGCCAGGGCAGCTGACCAGAGTTAGCTACAGATGTAGCCCACACCATAATGTCATGGTCATTGTGAAGGGGGAAGGTTTGCTGAGGAAGGGGAGCTCCTGTGGGAGTCCTGTTGGAGTTCTGGCTGGGATTTCTTCTCTTTCTGCTCCTGAGGACTCCTTTTCTGTTGATTGTGACTGCTGCATACTCATCTGGCTGAGTATAACTTTGTATACCTCTGTTGGTATTAGTGCTATTTCATTAAATCTGTTTTCACCTCAAGCCACGGGTCTGCTCTGCTTTTCCCGATTCCCCTCCCTGGCTGGTGACAGTTTGTCGGGTGCTAGAGCAACTGTTACGGTTTAGCCCTGGGTACAGGGGGCTACATCTCAGTCCAGCTTGGTTAATGGAACACAGACTTCACTGTGGCATCACTGCAATAGTTGGTGGCTATGAGATGGAGGTTTTCTGAGGCATCTGAAGTAATTTAAATATTTTTTTTTAAGTGAAACATCTAACTAGCTTTGAAGCCATTTATTCCCTAAAATCACATAATCTTCAGATAGCCTGGATTGAAGAGAGCCCCTGTCATAAGTACTATTTGGTACCCAGAAGGTTTCAAACTTCCAATATGCAGCTAGTGGGAACTAGCTTTCTGCTAGAAACTTTCTTGCAGGGGATCTCTCTCTCTCTCTCTCTCTCTCTCTCTCTCTCTCTCTCTCTCTCTCTCTCTCTCTCTCTCTCTCTCTCTCTCTCTCTCTCTCGCCCCCCCCCCCCCCCCCGCTCTCTGTGCCTCTCTCTCTCTCCAAAGTGAACCAGGTACAAAAGTGATTTCAGCAATTATGAATTACAGCAGGGCTTTCACAACATTGCTTTTTCATTTTGAAAAATTTATCTAGTCAGTAGTACCAGGTTTCAGACAAGTGGAGAATTATTTGAAGTAATGATGGGCGTAGCTGGGCTAGTAAAATGGTAACAATCAAATCACTACTTCACTTACATAGGCCATTTTTTACAGCCTTTCTGTCAATCAGTTTCTGGACACGTAAGTAAAGATTCACCGGAACTGACCCGATGTTGAGGTTTAATACAGCAAGTTTTAGCCTGACACACTTAGAAATTGCTGAGATGCAAAAATATCCCTGAAGCAAGAAATGTAGTGTGTTGTACAGGTCTTAATTTCTTTCTATGTGTTTTTGTATGCCAGGATACCAGGAAAAGATATAATTAATGGAAGAGTTGTTTTAAATCACACTTTACTTTGGTTGCATAGGGACAAGGAAAGGCGCTAGAGAGTATCTTGTCAGAATCACTATAGCAACAGCTCACACCATCATTCCGTGTATTTCCCTCAGCCTATGATACTCGCTATTCAATCACTAGATTATTAATGGCATTTATATTCAAAACGAGTAATTTCAACTATAAGCCCAGAAGTGTTTTTACAGAGAGAGATTCTAGGAGCTGTGTCCTTTACAGTCAATAGTTTGGGAAAATGATGGGCTTTTTATTGTTGCTCTTACTATTATGACAAGGCTTTTCCTTTTTCTTGTTCGCTGTTGGTCTCTGAGCGAATTTCAGCTTTGTGGAGAAAGTTGTATGGGTTCTTCATGTGTGGGAGAAGAAAATCTGTTTTTCCTGCCTGTCTTCCAAAAGGAGTGGGAGAGGTGGGGGGTGTTGGGTAACAAGACATTCCATTATCCTAGGAGGAGGAAAAAAATAGAAATACTGTATTAAAATGTTGGTTTATTTGATTTCTTTCATTGAGGATATATCTCTTAAGCAACAAGAAGTGTTGCAAATCTCCCATGCCGTTCACCTCATCATTCTGTCTTGATCATAAAGGAGTAAAGCCAAAAAGGGAGGTTGCTTGTTTCATAGTTCACATCTAAAGTAAAACTTCTGAATGTTGATAAAATGACAAAGTTTTATTTTCTGCATGAAAATAAACTGGGCATCACCACCTTTTCTTGGTAGCAGTATTTATACTATTACAATGTTTTTTTCTCTACCAGTCACATTGGGTATCCCCAAATGGCCAGTTTTAGCTTTAGTTAGCTGGCTGTTGACCTTCCCTTTAACCTGTCTCATTTAAATATTGTACCTAGAACAAGGAATCATGTTGATACTGGATTTTTAAATGTTAAGGCATTTAGTTTCTAGCTAGACAAGGCCTGTGACTGATGTCCTGTTGTGTCAGGTTGAGGCATGCAGAGCACCTTCAACCAAGCTGATACAGAAGAAATCCTGACTCGTGTTCTTTTGAGAAGTGAACTTCATTGGTGACCTGCCAGAGTGTGCATAGTTCTGGAGTATTTTGAATCTACATGGCTAGAGGAGCTTTTTAGGAAACACATTTAACAGCTTGGAAGAGTTTTCCCAAGAACAAAGAGTATACTGAGAAGCAGTATGTTGTTTGAGCCTGATCCTTGCTTTTTCAGTCTGGTTATAAACTAATTAGTGTAAAGGTCTGAGGCATTCAAGGCGAGCCTGTGGAATGCTTAAGTTGATGAAGTTGTCTGAAGGATTCCTCCTCTCTGTGCTTTGCAAATGATTTTAGAGGGGTTCAAGTCTGCCTGCTGTAACCTGTGGCAGAAGATTGGAAGAGCTGCTCCGCTCCAGTTCTGTTATGTTTACTACCTGTGGATGGAAGGACAGAAATAATTCAGGTACTTTTCAGAGCTAGGAATCCCAATAAATTGCTTCAAACTTTGCTGTAGGTTCTGGATCTGTTGCTGTTACTGTTTCTTTTGCAGTGGTTCTTAAGTCTATTTATGTATAAGCAAAGCATTTCTTTTGTGATGCTGTAAACTGCTTCTCCATTCATATATTGTTTTGAAATTTATAACATTTATCTAGGATTTTGCAACTATTCGATGATACTGTTTTTTCTTTTTAACATAATAACGCTGTTCCTTGTGTTTCACTCTTCCATCAAAAGGGAGAAGAGCATTTAGTGATACAAGAGATTGACAACAGTGAGCCGAAATGCTTGTTGTATCAGAAATTCAGCTTGCCATTTGTTAATCAGCTGCAAGAACTGCCTCTCAAAGTAGCTAGGTCAGTAAAGCATAAGCTAGATCCTAGCCACTATAGGGTTGATTGCTGTACATGATAGTCATTGTTAGAAGAAGACTGCAAAGCTGAGCTTTCTGTGCAGGAGTGTGGTTTTGAGTAACGCAATAGCTACTCAGATGACTGAACGGTGAATTCTGTCCCTTCGGTTGTTAGGAGAGGGTGGTTATACCAGGGTGATATCCTGAGACTTCCTAAATGACTGCATAGTATGTACTTCTACCCAAAATATATCCTTTCCCAGGTCTGGTCCTTTTACCAAGCATAACGGTTAATAAACATATAAACCTGTAACGTAGGGGTGGGGAGAAATAAAAGATGAGTGTAATATTTCACTGGAAAGCAAGACCCGATACTGAAAGTATTCTTTAAGTTTCTGTTCAGCCGTGATGTTCGACTGTTTGGTGCTGTAATTTCTCCGTATCTAAAACCTGATCGTTTAGGCCTGTTTTGAGGACTCTTTCATCAGTGGTGTTAGAGCTCTGTGCAACTCCTGAACAAAAGACACTGTGCAAGAAATATGCATTCAAGTGGAGCTGGAGTGAGCCTAATTTAGAAGAATTAATTTTATGGTCAAAGCCGTCAAGAGCTAAATTTAGTTTAAAATCAAATATGGAGGAAGGTCAACAAAAATTAAAACAGAATAAGGGCTGAATGTGGACTTTCTTCAGGGAGTCTCCAATCCACTTTTCTTCTTGTGTAAGAGCATAATTCTGCCTCAGCATTAGACTCTGTTATAGTTGATGCATCTAATTTTTTAAACCTGTCCTGTTAGTGCCTTTGAAAATTGATTTCTTATACTATGTATGCTAGTTGAGTTTTTTGATTTTATCACAAAAGGAGTGTTCCCTCTGTTTTTGCTTAAGTTTAGGCAGTTAATGCATGAGGTATTTCCTATAGGACTGATATGTTTATACATGAAATTTTTAAAAGGATGCATACAAAGAAAGGTGTAGGCTAAGATGCAAGCAAAGAGGAGACTGAAGAATAAAGTTTTGTTCATGTTTAAAAGGAAATTTCAATCAACAAAGATTAGGCGCAGGCAAAGAAAAGGTGGAAAAATAAAGTTTTGTTCATGTTTAAAAGGAAATTTCAGTTAACAAAGATTTTTTTCAGGACTGTTGCCTTTGACACTGACACATGAGCAATGCCTCTGCATCTATTTAAAATGCAGATGATTTTTCCCAAGGCCTGTGGCTTGAAATGACAAACAAAGGGAGAGTTTTGGGTGGGTTTCCTTAGCCTTCCAGTTTCCAAGCTAAGCCTGCCTGGAATCCATTTGATCATTATGCACTGTAGCTTAAAAAATGTGCCTGGGAAGAAAAAAACATGGCATTGCCAAGAAGCTTCACAGCCCTATATGACTTGTGTAAAATGTGGAGTGGCTTTGGACTCATTCCATTGAGAGAGCTTCTTGCTGGCTCACAGAGACATTTCTTATGATATTTATTCATTTTAAGTGTCCTTACATTTTGCTTCAGGACTTTTTAGAATTTTAAGTGGATGAGAAGAAATCTGGCACTATCCCCTCCTGATTAAAGCAAATGAACATGCAAACCCATGTTTCTCTCTAGTTCTAGAAGTAGGAGAGATCTGAAGTACAGGTGGAAGAAATTTGTTACAGTGACTACCACTAGATAGTTTCCTTCCTTTCCTGAACTAGATCCTACTAAGGGACTAGCGACATATGAAACTTCTTGTTTTAACTCTGAGGAAAGCACAATAACACATCTAAATTATGTATACTAGAAATAATGAAAGAATGGAGATTGCTCAGTTTCCTTCTGTTGTTAATTTCTCCACTTCTTGCAGTGTGACAGAAGATGGTACAGGAATCTCTAAAGCATAAGAACAGAGAAGAACATTATAGTACAAGAGGTTTTGTTTAAGGAGTTTTATGTACGGTAATGCAAAATTAGCAAAGCAAAATGCAGGTGAAATTTAGAAAGTCTTGAAGAAATTTGGAGGCCTAAGAGATCATGCAGTTCTGTGAACTGGATGTGTAGACCGTTACAAAATACTTTCATATTAGGTCAGACAAAGTTTGAGAAAGGAAGGGGAATATTCTTCCTATTACATAGATGGGGGAAAAAGAAAAACATTGTATTGCACAAGGATAGCCTCAGGCAGTACTGGGAATTGGACTGACCGCTAAGAAAGCCACGGAGTACAAAATGGGAGCTTCTGAACGGCTTAGCAGAGAATCAGAATAGATCTGCTGAGCTGGCTTTCCCTCCATACGGCAGAGCGGTTCCTGGTAGTATATTACTTTTGCAGCACTTGCTCTTCTGTAATCCAGCAAATTTTCCTTCACTGTCTTCCTCATTTGTGTCTGTCCCCAAAGCAGCGAACTCCCCTGGATCAAACCTAGGGAATAGAATACAGTCTGGCATCTTGATGCTTCTGTTTGCTTTCGGGGTTGCTGTATTACACTTCCGTTGAGAATCAAGATATGTGAAAGCAGCAGTAGAGTGCATCACCACTTGATGGCACCAAACAAATTCGAAAGACCACTTAAAATACAGAAAGAAAAGGAAGAAAGAAACTAACTCAGCTTTTCTGCAGTGGGGGAGAACACTAATAGGAGTCGTGTTTGCAGTATTAGTAGAGCACTCCATAAAGCACTCTCAGCATCTGATAAATTCTTCCATTGTTCAGTTTCTTTAACACAGCATGAGTGCTTCAGCACTGTTGTAAATAATGAGCAACAGGGCCTTGTGCAGGAAATGAGTAAACTAAAAACGTGTTCTTAGCCCAGGGTGCTGGTCCATTCACGAGCAAGAGAGAAAGTGCACTTGCTTGGCTAAAAGTGTTCTGGTTGCCTTGTATTGAGGCTGTACACTCGTCGTATCTCTTCCAAGTTATAATAATTTTGCAACTATGAAGCAATGGTTTAATGAAAATGAAGTTTCTGGACTGCATCATTTAGACAATTTTCCAAAATAAGGGGAATTCTAGTACCATTGCACTGTGTGCTGTTAGATTCGCAATGACCTTGATATTTCAGGAACTCCTTGTCTCGCAGATACTCCTCCTCTTGTTCCATGTGGGGACAAATAATCTCAGTTCAGTGACTGGAAGGATGACCATATTGATTCTTCAGCAATTAACATTAAAGTGTAACAACAGGGAGCTACCCTGGTGCTGTTATGGATGCTTCTCCTTCTCTTTTCTGAATGCGTTACAAGAATCTTGTGCTTGTCAGGTTTTTATTAGTTCTCAGAAAAATGAGTTTCAGCAGCAGACATCTGTAAGATAACCTTCTGGTCTTTCCATTAAAACACACAGCAATTGCTAGAGGCTTCCTTTATTTAATTCACTCTGAATCCTCTGCTTTCTGTAGTTTTGGCTTCCTTCTGTCTTTTCATCTGTCCCTGAACATATTGCCTTGCTTAATTATATCCTGCTTTGTGTTTCGTGGAGAAAGAGGAAGAAAATGTTAATGCTTGTCAAAATGACCAGCAATCTCCTCTTTTCCCCTGATTCTCTTTCAAATAAAAATGTCTGCCACAACATTTGGTTGGTTTGTCTGGGTTAACTGTAAAAACACGTAGTCTCTTGGCTTCTCTTCTCATGTAGTAGAATAGAGACAGAGCTCATCCCAGTGTTATGTGGATCAGAAACAATTAAAGATTGCAGCATACCTGTTTTCCTTTCACTTCCAATTTGCCTTCTAGCACATCATGGATTAATGGAAGTGTGTAGTGTTGAAGGATCATGTACATGCATATGTATCGCATTCTTGTTGACATGGAGACAGAAAAATTTTGGCATCAGTACCCCCTCTTCATTCCCAGGCAACTGTTTTGTAATTAATCATTAGAATTAACTAGAAAATTATTTGGCTGAGAAGCTGTTTGCTTTTCATTTGCATAGTAACTAGTGCAGTGGAGACTTGGTCCAAGCATAAAGATCTTAATGGTAACATACAGCAATTATATCTGATAGGTCCTGTGGTTGTCCATACATACGCCTGCACCCACACTGCATTCCAGCCCTACCAAGCTCGTGAAGGTTTTTTTAAAAAGTGCTTTTATAACATGCCTCTGAATTTTGTGCATATCAATTCCAGAAACTTGTGTTGACTGTGGATCAGTTTCATCCCGTTCCTAGACCGCATCACATCAGTGTTAGGCCTTTGACTGTCAAAGTGCAATTTGACTTTTGAGACCTCGAAGCATTTCACCGCTGTGCAGGCTGTAGTATTCCCAAGGTGCTGGAGGTATTGAAGTGCTCTTTCTCACTGTGGTGTACTCAAGGGAATAAATACGGCTCTTCAAAACGGTGAATATTCAAATCCATTAAACATTTGGGTTTTGGTTTGTTTTTTTTTAAAAATGTTTGCTTCCCTCCTGTGTAACTAATTAGTAGGAAGGATGCCAAACATTGTAGCAAAAGCATAGCCTAAGTCTTTGAGAGCATCAGTGTCATGTTTTTACAAGGCAAGTCTGTTGTTTTCCACTTATGAAACATTATTAACCATTTAATGAAGCAACTTTAAAAGTTGCTGGCAGCTTTATTGCTGGGTACTGGTGTTGCACTCTGACCCATCTTAAATGGCTGGTGAAACAGTCTGTAGCAATTAGATAATTGTTTCATCAAAATATGATTAAATCCAAGTGCCTGTAATTGATGCTTCCTGTAAGCATTTTTGAAACAGGACTTTAATGAAAGCAAATATACGTTCTTGCTGTTCCCAATATTTGAACCCCAAAGGGAAGAAAATGGAAAGCAATTAAAGCAACAAAATGGATGTTTGTAATTTAACATTCAAAGCATGTTTTTCTTTTTCTGTTAAATTCTAATTTAATGGGGAGATCTCATGTTCTACTTAAAAAAACCCCTGCGTTTGGACTTTGTGTAGTTGTTCAGCTCTGCTTTTGGCCCCAATGTCTTCTGTGTTCTGAAGGCTCTCTGGGCTGCATTACTCTTCCAGGCATGGTCGTCTGTGTAGCCCTCAGCCATGGGATGCAATATGCAGAGATTCACTGAGGGGGAAGGAGAGTTGGTGGCCACGTTAATCTGATAAATGTTCTGGAAAGCATGCTCACTCAGATGGAAGAGACAGCCCTGCCTCTAAATGGTGCTGCAGCTTGGCTTGAAGCTGCAAGCATCTGCACATGAGCCCAACTCAGTCGTAGGTGTTTTCTACAGGAAGTGGCAGTCACTTCTGTGCTGGGGACTAAGCCCAGTTTTCATGCATACAATTTGAATTGAGAAAGATTGCGTGCATCTTTTCACACCGGGGTGTGAAATTCAGCCCAGGACCAAGGAAACAGCTCCTACCACTGAACTCTTAATTAGTTTTTGAGTCTTTGCCAAAGGTAAAGCTCCATATGCTTTTTGTCACCACTTCTCCAAATACAGAGCAAAGTGTATTATGTCTGAATAAAGATGAAATAAAAGAGGCAGAACTTAAAAGTATTTAATTTTACAAATTGGTTGAGCACTGGAGTAGATTGCCTGGGAAGACTGCTAAAGCCATGGCATGAGGTGTCTCAGAACAGGTTAAAGAAACATCCTGCAGGGGGGAAACGCAGCCAGTGCAGGGGGGCAGAGGAAGACTCTCCAGCAGTTTCCCCTTGCATGAGGCATGCCTTACTGATGAAGCTTTTCTAAAGCAAATGAAGCATGCAGCAGCCCGGAGATGGTTCACTGAGGCACAGTGAACTCTTAAGTGGCTGAAATGAGGCATGAGTTAGAGAGGGTGGGAGACATCAGATTACACAAGTTCCAAAGGTTCAGACCCAGCTGTGTTTTGATGCAATTCTGATAACTTGCTGATGTCATCAGTCACGGAGCAGTGTTGCTGCTTGAGGAGACCAGCAACGATGCAATGTTGCACAATCAGGACAAGGTTAAAAAGTGCTACAGCTTTTAGCAATCTCAGTTAGGCTTCGTAAATATACCAAGCTACTGTTTTGTGGTATTCGTCTTTTCAGGGGAAAAGCAGTAGGCTTTCTAGAAAGTGATAAGCTTAAAGTATTATGCATTTGTGAAAGCTCAGATTCCCCCTTCGTACACGCTATTAAAGTGTATTAAAGTTTTGTTTCTCTTACTTGAAGGGGCTAGCTGAGCTCTTTGGAGAGCAATGATTGACTGCAAAGACAAATACAGACAGATTTATATTTGAGATCGTGGAAGCTGGGGGTTCTGAAACTCATAGCTTGTTGATTGCAGCCTTTGTCTCTGTGGTAACAAGAGTCATATCATCACCTAGAACATTTATCATCCTTTAGGTTTCGGCATAGTCCAAATTGCTGGTACTTGAGAGACTGGACCGTCCACAGCTGGATCAGACAGTGCTTAAAATATGGTGCACAAGACAAAGCCTTATACACATTAAAAAATAAGGTAAGTTTTTACAAGGAAAAGCCGAAAATTTATTTGATCAGCTTTTTTGAGACAAGCTGGCTTACCTGGAATTCCTACTGTAGCCAGGTCCTGTAGACTGTGGTTTTAAGTTCAGATATTTCTTTGTCAAGACAAAAATTAATGTTGCACTTGAATTTTAGCTAGAGCTCTTTCTTTACTGCCTTTATTTCCTCTTCTTTCCCAGGAAGCTTTTTGGTTTTATACAGTGTTGGTGTCCAAAACATGCTAGATGCAGGAGAGGCAATGCTCCTCCTGATCCCAAAGGCTGAGATAAAATGGCAAAACAAATGCAGTGTATCAAAAGTTAGAAGGCTTACATCACAGGAGCCGTGCTAATCTCCTTGTGTTGCTTGACTAACTGTCACATTGCAGCAGTATGCAGTGCCATGGTTCTGATCTTCCTGATACCTGCAGTGCTATGCCTGGGAAGATTTGAACAGCAGACTTGCACACTGATTGTTTCTTTCCTTCTTCTTTTCAGGTTCAGTATGGAATTTTCCCAGATAATTTTACATTCAATATTTTGTTGGATTGTTTTATAAAGCAGAAGAAATACGAAGGTAAGAAAATACGTACCGATTCTGCCTCCTTAGTTGTGTGCTTTTATATCTGCAGAGCCTTTCTTTGAATTAAAAGCTTCATATTTTCCATATTTAGCCATATTTTCTCTGAAGTCACCTTAAAAACATGTCCTCACCTTCCTTTTCTTCATGTTTATATCTGTTTCTGTTGGGGTTTTATTCGTTATATAATTTCAAACACACGCAGTTCACATTTTCTGCTGTAATTAATCCCATTCCACATGTAAATCAACTTCTCCAGCTTTTACAAGTCTGACTTACATCATAGGAGTTATTAGTGACAAATACAGTGTTAGAAGAGTTGAAATGCATGTTAGTAGAGTTCATCTTACCTACAGTTAGCTATTCAAAAAGCTACATAAACTGTCTAGACTTTCTGTCACTGGAGAGAGTCAGCTATGCTGAGTTGCCATGTTGAGGTGCCCGTCTTTCACTATGGACAGTTTAAGTGTGAGGATGAATAATCCTCTCATGTTTGATGACATATATTTAAGATTCTCATGTCACTGCAGGTTTTCTGGTACTGTAGGCTTGCAGTGAGCCTTTCTTTGCATAAGCCTCTTGTAAAACAAATAACTGAAAGGGACAATAGAACTGCAGGACTTGTCTGTAGGTTTTATCGTTAAGGTTTTGCTAAATGGCAAATTAATACATATATTTATTTTATTTTGAGAGCCCCTATATCTGTGAATTCCCCCTTATTCCATGCATGTTTCTTTTCTGTGACAGGCTCAAGGCCTTTTGTTTAACAAACTGTCCTTCCTGACAGGGAGTGTCAATGAACTCCCTGTGGACCTCCTCCAGAGCACTGTTTGCTGAATACAGTGAGTGCTGTGGGTGATCTGTGACAACATTTCTGCTCCATTGTACTCTCCTGTCACTTTAAGAGCAGTGAATTTAAGCCAGTCTTCTCCTGTTGTAATATAAAGAAAAGAACAAAGTCATTTTTAGAGGGTTTTTTAAAAGATGTTAATGATTGAAGGGCTGAGCAAAGAAGAGCCAGTTGAAGAGTGTAGAGCTAAGATGAGTTTGGAAAGCTCCTTTGCTGTTATCTCATGCTATTCAACCCATTCTTCCTTCTTGTAGTGTGTTTGAATAACCCAAACGAATAAGGCTAATTCTCTACATTGTATTCTATATAATTCTATAGTCATTAGAAAGCTTTAACTTTCTCCCTAACTACTTCAAAACATACTACAGCAATAAAGTATCAGTGAACATGACTGGGTGTGAAAGGGAGCTGTGTAAATTTGCACTTGCTGATTATGTATTGTTTTCCTCCATAGATGCTATGTCAGTAGTAACAGAGATCATGCTGCAAGAAAATTTTGATGAATTGTCAACACAGCTTCTTTCTCTATATGTTTTATACCAGTACCTGGCAACCAAGTCTGAACATAAGGTAAGCTGACCACACTCGAAGTGATACACAAGGCCTCTGTTTCTATGTGTCATGGTGTAGTCAGTTGGGCATTCAATCTTAAATATATTTTATTTCCCCTAAGTTTACCTGGAAAAAAATAAATACTCCATGGTTTTTTTCATTATTTTTACAGCTGCAGAAGAAAGAAAAAAAAGACAAAATATAAAAGCTATCAAATAACTTGTCACCTCTTTTGCTCCTTTCTCTGAGGGGGAAGGTGGTGTTGGGATTTTCAGATGTATGCCCATTGGAAGGCTATGAAATGACATTTCAGTTCAGTTCAAAGAGCTAACAGTTAACACAACAAAAAAATGTGTCACCTATTGTATAGGACTCTGTTAAGGGGAGCATTGCTCACCTGTAGAGCTTAGTAATGGTGATGTTGCAGAATTATGAAGTATTTTCATTAGGATTTTTACTATCCCGTTTAGTTTTGCATGTATTGTTTCTGGTATGTACTTGTTTTAAAAACTAAATTGGTGACACCTCTCCTGTCTCCAAGGGTTAGGGGTTTCTTATTCACATCTCAGTTGCTTAAGGCCAACATGACACTTAAACCTCTTGGAAGTGGCATTGTTATACCTTTGCAGAAGTAGCTCAGTTACGTATCAGCAAAAGTCTCTTCCATGTCCATCACTTTAGACAGCTACTTTTCGTGTAGTTTGGCACAAGCCTTCAGTAGGATGTTGTCTTCCATAAGGAAAATGCTTGAAGCCTCCATTTATCTTACATGAAATGTCTTCCAAAATGCATATTACGGATGCCTTAAGGTTTTACTCAGTTGGGTTGTAATTTCAGTTTTCACTATAGAAAACACATGTGCATTTGCCCTGTTCTGTGTTCTCCTTTGTTCCTGGAAGTCAAGTATGCTTGATCACTTGTGTATGAAAAGCAGAAGGACCAAAATCTCATTTTCCCATTTTGTTCGTCCATGTTTGTGTATCCTCACTGCAAAGACAAGCGCTTGTTGATATATGTAGCATTTTGTGAAAGCTGAATATGCAAGCAAGGGTGGTGTGGACATAAGACGCATTTAAGCCAAGCATATTTATATAGCTGTGGCTTATGTAATACACATTTTGAAATAACCTCATCCAAAGACAGCAATAAGCCATATTTTTATATGTATACACTGTACAGAGTACCATTCAATAGCTCATAATGCTCAGTACCAATTTTCTGTGTTAGATTTAAGAAGCAGGGCTACACAGGGTTATGAGATCTGCTCAGCTACTCCTGAAAGTTCCATTCTCTTTTCCCAGGGTGTGGGACAGGTCAGGCAGTGTTGTTTGCGGACAGGCCCTTGGCTGTAGCCTAAGAGTCTGGCAGCCTGATGAAATGTTTTTTAACTTTGAGAGCTGAATCTTGGGCAATCTGACTATGTTAGTCCTTGGTGTGTATAGCAGTGGTGATAGAGAGCTTCCATTTTTCTGCTCTTTTCTGCACTACTGAAAGCGTGACTGGTCTTGGCATTCCCCAGAAAGTTTGCTCTCTGACTGCTGCAAACAATCAGTATCCTTACTACCTTCCACTGCAAAGGTGTTAAAAGAACCTAGGCAGCTAAAAGCCGTGTTTTTCCAGTTGTATCTGGTTTTCCTGTAACATTCAGACGGAATGCTGAGTCCAGCACAGAACATCCCTGTCTCCTTGTATCCCTTTTCTGGGTAAGGCAAATACCTTGCCTGGTTGTCAGGTGATGGTCTTTTGTGTCAGATGATAACTTGCAAATTCTTGTAGCACCTGAATGGAGACACAAAAAAATGCCATACCTTGAAAAGACATCTCTGAATAATGCATTAAAACAGAAGGTTGAACCTTTGTGCTTTTTAAGACTCAGTGTACCTTGGGGAATTTTTCAGAAGGCTTCTTCCTTTCACCAGCTCTATGTGTTTCAGATCCTAAGGTAATAAGCAAGACACTGCCACAAAAAAACATATGTTAGAGAGTCAGACTTCCTCCAATCTATTGCCTTTTATGGCTTCCTTTTCATAATTTTCTTAGCAGCAGAAGTTGTTCAACTACTTTCACTTGCAGTAGAGACATTTATCCTTGATATTTGTGCTTCTCTGGTCTTGAAAAATGTACTGTACCAAAACAAAATTCACACTGCCCTTGTGGTTTAAAGTACTTACTGATTGGGTGCCCTTCTTTAGCCATCATTGGTGGTCTGGCTCAGACAGCTGGTACTTCTTTCTAGCTGACGAGACAGCTGTACTCTTAATGCTGGGGCATACAGTGGTCTTCGTGAGTTGCACATGTTCTCTTCACGGTGCGGATTTTGGACTCAGAGCAGCCATTACCAGCATGTTCTTCTCTCAGCGTTTTCCTGTTCTAGTGAGAGATAGTGTAGCATGTATCTTACCACATACTTAAAAGAAAAGGCTGCTCCTAGTACAGAAGCCATGTAATTTTTTTCTCCAGCAGTGTTAGCCTGAGGCAAGTGGTAGGACAGAGACAGAGCTTGTAAATCAGTGTAACCTTCTGTCCTGAAGTAACGCATCGATTGACTTCCATGCAAAATCCCAACCACTCACATTTCACTGTCTTCTGGAAAGGGAGCTGTTCCTCAGTATAATGTGTACTATTCCTCAGGATATGCATACCGTAACTCTGAATAGTAGACAAGTTTAATGTTTCTTTATTGCTAAGACATCTGATGAAGGGCACGTATGCTGTCTTTGGCTGCTGCCATTTCATGTTTGTGTTTGGCAAGGAACACTCACTTAATTTGCATTATTTGCAGTGGGAAGAGGAGAGAAATCTTGGAGCATCGCTAGTGCTTACGGGTCTAACTCAAACAAGCACTGTGGGCTTTAGTTCCCAGCTGTATGGCTATGCATTCCTTGGTAAGTTTTACCACCCTCACAATCTTTTTTTTCCCTCTTGTCTTCAGTGGCTGAATTAAATTGTCATATTTGCTTTATTAAAATATAATTAAGGAGAAGACTAAGACAGAAGGCAGAAATAGTGGAAGTAACAGTTTCAGAGTTAAGATTGAGACTGTTTTGTAAGCCTGGAGGGCAGAACTGATTTGAATGGTATACCCTTTATCAAAGAGCTTTAGAACCTCCTTTAGGGCTCCCTGCAGGTCTTGACTGCCATGAAAGAAAGGAGTTCTTAGAGAACAGTAGGGTTGGTTTGTTTGTGGACCAACAAATTAAAAAAAAAAAAAAAAAAAGGAAAAGTACAAAGTTCCATAACACGAATTTAAGGTTGTGGACAACAAACTCTTTTTCTAGTTAGTGAGCTTCTTAAAATAATACTAAAATCTCAAGAAGTTCAGAGAGAAGAGCCTGAAAAACACAATATTTAGAACATTTACTACTCACTGTAAACTTAATGTTTCTGTTGTGAACAGCAGCTAGCAGTGCCTTTATCCTGTACTTGTTCAGGAGTCCTCACTGCTGATGATATGCTATATTGTTAGAGAGCCTTTAGATCAGACTATATCCAGAAATGGAGGGAAGGGGCATGGAGTCAGTAGTTCTTTAATTTCCTCTAACCTTTAGAGGAATATAGTTTGCTCTACAAAATGATTATTTACTTGGAAGTAATGAATTAATTTAGAATTTCTGATTATGCAGTTGTTCCATTACTGCATTATATTTTATTCTAGGATTTATTAGGGGTAATAAAAAGTGGGCTTGTTCTTAAAATGTGGCCTCAAAATGCGATGTATAGTGGCAGAGTTAGAATGCTGATTTGGATTTATCATGACCGTAAAACATAAACCTCATTTTCAGTCAAAAAGGGGGATAAATGTGAAAATTCATTTGAAAGCAGGATTTTCCATAGAGCTGTAGTTTGTTATCCAGTGGAGATACTGGTACAAATCAGGACTTTGCCGTCCAGTTGGCATTCAGTTTGGAGTGTTTTTATGTCATATAGATTGGTTGAGTAGTGGCTGTATTTAAAAAAGACACTGTTGTCTGTGAGCAGTAGTACTTGTTCCATGACATTGACATTCAGTAGATCAAAAGCTATTTACTATTATGTCACACATTCCACCGTCTTGCCAACACTAATGGAACCGACCTCTCAGAGAGTGAAAGATGTCTATGGGCACAGAGTGACCTCAAGCACCTCAGCTATATTTAATTTAGCCATAGTCCATAAGCTTTGTCTGTGCACTTATTACCTTGCTTTTCCTAAACTGTTCTCCTCCATATAAAGAAAAGTAAGTTGTCTCATTATAGAACCATAGAATTGTTTAGGTTGGAAAAGACCTTCAAGATCATGAAGTTAACCTAGCACTGCTAAGTCCACCACTAAACCATGTTGCCAAGCTCCACATAGCCAGAGTGCAAATTAAATTGAGAGCTTGCATACAACTTCCATAAGCTATACTGAAGTAGTGTATCTGTTACAGTGACGTGTATCTGTTACATTGACAATGACAAAATCAAATCGTTAAAGTGACAGTCATTGTAAATTAGTGCTTGCCAATTGCAACGTGGTGTACATTTCCTCTATTATGTAGGAGTTTGGTGTTCTCTATTAATTCCTGTCAGAAGAAAAGCGACATTGTCAATGGTGCTGCGCATCACAGGTCCTGCTACAGTCAGTGAAGACCTTGTTGCACAGTATGTCCTAAATGAAGAGCCAAGATTTCATTTTGGCAGGTGTCCCATTTTGGCTCCAACAGAAATAGGGGTACTGAGCTTAACCTCTAACTAGCCAGAGCATGTACTGTAAATACCATACAGTGTGGCCGTGACACATGTGAGTAGACCCTGAAGGCCACAGAGGTGAGTCCAGACGCTCAGGTTTCATGCATACATCCTGAACAGTCAGTGAGTGAAGACTGAGGAGACATTGTCTGAGATCTTCAGACACCCTGCTCAGAGCTGCCATTATAACTGCCAAATGACCAGAAAACCTGACCATTTTTCTTCTTTTCCATCTGGACAAAATTTCTGGGCATGGAGGGGAGGGGGAATGGGGAGGAACCAGAAACAAACAGTCGTGAAGTTGTGCAATAAGAAGGCACTTTAATAAAATAAGGTAACAGCAGTTCTGTCAGAGCAGCTTTGTAGAAGTGTGCATTGTTTTTACCAGAGAAGCCAAGACACTTGCCATCACTTCTAAAGAAGCAAAGCCAACCTGTATGGATTCCGTTAAGCCTCAAATGTTGAAGTAATAACGCTAAAGTATATTTTTTATGACAGGGAAGGTGGAGTTGAATAAAGGGCTAAGAGCTGTGTACAATCTAATGCCACTGATGTGGACACCTGGATACTTGAATAGAGCATTGCAAGTGATGGAGAACGTGGCTTCATTGTCAGGAGACAGCAAAATCTGCAAGGAAGCTGTAAGTACGAAGGCTATGACCCACTGAACAGAGGGAATTTTATACTAGCCAAACTCTAGTAAAATCTGTGAATTCTGTGCCTTGCTAATGAGAAAGGGCTCAGCAATGTTTCAGAGGTCTTTGGAAGACAAGAGAAGTAATGTTTAGAACAGAACCACTGCTTTCATTTGATGAGCCAGGGATGATGTCTACTTGTGTGTCCTTGAGAATGGGTGTCTGTTGTTGCCACAAACCATTTAAGTATGTTTCCTAAGCCTTCCCTTCCCTATAGAGACACCTGGGTCTGTATCACAGGAGGCACATATCTGTGAGCATAGGAAGACACCTTTGTTTCCCACGCTTCTGAACTCACTTGGAGACATACTTCTTAGCAGTGAGGATGAAATACCACATCTTGTTCCTTTCTTGGCTATTTCCATATATTCTGTACCCTCTGAGACAATGTCCTGAGTGATACTGCTCCAAAAACAGTACAGATTGGTTTCTGGAAGGGTTGTAGTGCCCTCAGTTGGGGAGGATGGATAGACTTGATCCATCTGTGAGGTCAGTACTAAGGGTCTTGGGGCTTAGGAATGCTGTGGAGCATCAGGGCTCATCCTGGAATTGGTCAGCTTAGGAGGAGTGACTTAGGAAACCACCACCGCATGGGCTGGAGCATAGAAACAGTACCTTCTCTTCTTGGAACTGTTTCCTGAATGTGTCTCTGGTGAGGGGAGTCTCCCTTTTGCTAGCATCATTTCTAGGCTTGCAGTGTCTGCAGTTCCCTTGACAAAGGCCAGGGCACTGCTTAGTAGGTTCTCCTGTCTATTGCTCCGTGCTCGGAAGCCACCCTATGTAATACTGGACAGTCCAAGGAGGGAAGTATCGCATCTACGACTTCCACCATTGGATTTCCATCTTCAGGTGTGTGGTTTGGGGGATTTTTTTCCTTACTCCAAGTCTGAAGAACTCAGCCTAATACATTTGTGATTTTTTTTCTGCTTACAAACCCTACACAAATTAGAGAACTCCTCAGTGTGCCCTGTGTTGTAGATGAACATCCTAGTGTTGAAACAAGGCTGTATCTGTCTGTGGTACAACAGGTCCCTAGAAGATCCCATTCTGTGTACTGATACTGTAAAAATAGTAAACGTTAGTAATGTCTAGCAATGCTTTCTTCACAGAGACACTTTTTAATTTGTTCATTGAACAACTAAGATCTTATAAAATAAGTTTGTTACTGATCACTAATGCCTCAAGTGTCTCTGTATAAATCTAGTAGTACAGCCTAAAAAGCAGTAATCATGAGAGCCACACAGAAACTTCCCTGAAGAGGTACTTGGCCTCATTTGGACTTGAGGTAGCAGTATATAAACAATAGTGCAAGTCACGTAAGTTTCACCAAGCTGAGGACCAAGAGCAGGCCTGGATGGATTATTGTTATCAAAGTAATTTTTCTCTAATGCATTTTTGTGACCCCAGTGCAGAAATGAAAACAAGGAAAATATGTTGGTCCATATCCTTATCTGGTGTAAAGTAATTACAGTGTATTGATTTGCACCATCTGACCCTTTTTACCTAAATGCTCATTAAGATTTTACTATTAAAATCCATACAAAATATTTTTAATTACTATTTCCAATTAAAATGCAGTATTCCTGAGGGTGAAAGACAAAGAGCGCTGACCAGGTCAATATTGGGGTCAGTCAACTTCCACTGAATTCAGCAACAGATATGATGGGAACAACCTCAAGTGCTGTAAACCCTTTTTTCCTGTAGTGTCCTGGGCCTCTCTTGCACAGTACTAGGTCGACCATTATGCGGTTCTAGTAAGTCCGTATCATAGCACTGAGAAGTACAGGCTGTGTTACAAATCATTGTCCTTGCCTGCCTGCACAATCACAGAGTTACTGGAGAAAGACACCGCGCTGCTTTGCTTGGTTCTTTTCCAAAATATAATACTCTTTTCTGGCTGAATGAATTGCATTATCCAAAAGCGAAGTGTTCAAATGAACATTTTTGACTGTGCAGTTTCGATGTAAACATTTTCAAGTTATTTGCCCAGTCATTATCAGTCACTTACTTTTCTTTCAGGCTGTAAGCTTCTATTAATTTCTGACTAGAAAGGTGTCTCTTTTCTCTGCCATTACTATCTAAACATAATAGAAATACTGTTTTAGTATTATGCTATATTGTTTAGCTGTGAACAAGCAAGACAAGTTCTGGGTTTTTTTCAACTGTCTGAGAAAGTCTCTAAATGAGTTTATGTATTTCCAAGCACATAGTTATTATTTCATTGCTTATTTGATCCTGTTTCAGTACTGCTAGTTTAAAGCTTATATTTTGGAGTCAAGAATGTTACTTCAAATAAGGCTCATTTTTATTCCTTTAACATTATATACTTATGCTAGGAAAATGAAATTGTAAGTATCAAGATCCCTTTTGCTTGGAGAAAGCATTACGGATTCAAAGGTTACACAGAGTTATTTCATCCTGCTGATAAACATTCAGAATTAGGATTCATGGAAGCATAACAACTCATTGCGTTTGTGAAAGCTGAACTTTAAAATTCAGGCAACCTGCATCCAATAATTCCAGTAATGGAGATCATGTTATTCACAAAACAGCAGCATCCACGTAGCAGTTCCATGTTTTGTATCAGTAATACATACAGAAATAGTTTACCAAGTTCCTTAGTGAAGCTAATGCATTTTTTTTGATAACTGCAATTGGATTAGGAGATGGTGGTTCTTCTACTACCTCAGAAGACAAAAGCCTGAAGAGAACAGAGGTGTCACAGGTTAAAAATACACCCATACCAATATATTATATCCCTACATTTCCATTTTTCCTGTTAAATTATCAAGCTAATGATAGGAGTGAATGTTCCTATTGCTGAACAGGTGATTTCCCTGCTTCTTTTCACCAAAGAGGTGTTGAGATGATCTATCAGAGGTATTGTTCAAACTTGCCATAGTAATATCTTGTTTAGATGTATCTGTGATTGTGTATGATGCTAGTGCTCTTATCACTGGGACAACCATTTAGCATTAGTATTTATGGTCAGATGTCAGGCCAAGAGGAGACATTAGCCTAATGCCTGACAGATCTGCAAATACCAGTCAGCATCTGAGTCATGGGCAGTTTTACTATTGACAGGGAGTGATGGAGTTGTTCTGTTGCAGGAATTTAATGTCTAAACTCAAAGGTCCCAAGTACAGTACAAAATTCTTCCAAGAATAAGTCCCATATCCTTTTAGAATTTAGTTTTCTTTTTATCATACACAGAAGTCATCTTGAAATACATGGTAACTCACAAAGTTGTTTGTCAGCATAACAGCAGTGTTACTCAGATTGTATTTCCAAACTCTTTATGCTAACAATGACAAATGTAATTGTTCAGATTGTTGCTCTGGAGACCATTTTGCAGTCTGTCCTTGAAGCAAAACCTGGTCCAGAATCAACTGAAGAAGTCAAGGAATTAGAGCAGAAGACACAGTGTGCAGAATCAGAGGAAACAGAGCAGTCTAAAGTACCTGAGTACTACAGCCGATTCAAGGTAAGAGATTTTAATTTGTCTAAATATTCTAAGCTTAGTAGATCTCCATAATATATACTAGAAAATATATATGCTGGTTTATTATGGCTCGTAGACTGATAACCCTTCAGTGCATCAGGAGTCCTACCTGGCATTTTTGAAACTGATGTCACCTTAAATTTTCACTTCTTCAAATAGGAAGCAGCAGCCTACAAAGGCATAAATGCTCAAGGCCACTTGTCTTTTGTCTGTCTGCTGGGATTTTATCTTCACTTCTCATACATCAAAATGATAAATCCAATCCTGTTTGCCAAAGTGGTATGTCATTAGAGATCCATTATCTGACCTTGTGTGGGCTCTTGCTCATTAAAATAAATTGTAACAGGCATGAGACCATCCTGAATTTATTGTCCATTTCTGTATGTTAAAATTAAGTAGGAATGTTGCATCCTATACTTTCAGTCTGGGGAATTAAGTAAGGCTGTATCACCTCCCTTTTATCTTTGGGTTGTCACACTGATGATAACAATATGAAACACAAACAGTAGTTCATTAGGGCACAGCTATATAATTGCATTTTTTGATCATCTCATAGCTATATAACGAGCTCATTTTATTTTATCATCTTTGAATTGTGCTGTGGTAAAAAGCAAATACCCCAGGTTGAAACTAATCTGGCTTATAGTTCCAGGAGCAGTACTCTTTCCATAGCTCATCAGTTCCCTTTGTTGCCATCACAACCTTGGATGGTTGATCTGGATACAGACCATTGTTCTTGTGAAGAAATTTCAAAAGTTGAAAGACTAGTATCCTATGGTTTCACCTCACATACAAACACTTTTCCTTTCCTTAATTTTTATTTACATAAATTATCTGCCGCTAATCTTTAGATATTAAACTTGCTTTGTAGGCATTTAGAACTTTTTAATTAAAGTGTTTGGGAATCAGTGAGTGCTCAGCATGTGATAATTAATGCCTAGATGAATTACAGTGAATTAGGTAAACACAAGTGCCCTTTGAAGGAGAGAGTGAGATGTTTTTATGAGTCTCTCATTGGCTATCCGTTGTCTAACCTTGAAGAAAATAATGCAGAGTGCTCAAAACAAAGTCTAAATGTCAAATTGAGGACAGACTAGTGCCAGGAGGGTAGCTTGCTTCTCACCTCAACCTTTCCACAAGTTCCATAATTAACCCCAGTTCAGGCATTTGGTGGTGTGGCAGTGAGTGCCCTGACTTTGAGCCCACAGTCCCAATGCTTAGCTGTAAGCTCTTGCCAGAAGAGTCTGAATATAAGAAAAACATAGCCCTTGTGTGAAGTCTAGGCATCCAACAGTAATTTGTGTGTAAATAAGCCACAATTTCTGGTTGTCTGGATGAGAAAAGGAGCTCACAAGTCAGAATGCCATTCCAGGTATGCCTGAAAGAGCTCTTAGACAGCTCTTAGACTCTTCTGTTAAATGCATTAGGCCAGCAGCAGCCAGTCTTCCCAGTTGAACCCTTGGACACCTATGGGCATGGTTCAGGGCAGAGAAGTTCACTAGAAATCCGTAGACATCTGAGGGAAGGTAACAGCTGTGAAGCAGCCTGGTGATGTTGGCATTCACAGCTGCTGTCCCAGCACAGATCATCTGCCGCTCTTGTGATGTATCCCTGACACATGATTTGCACTTCTGCTGCTGGAAACACTTCAGTTGCACTTTGTCCAGCCCTGCATTAGCCAGTATGTCCCAGTCTTTTTCGTTGGGCTTAATACCAATTGCTTTTGTCTCCTGCTTGCCCAGTTCTCTTTTGTAAGTTGTACAGCTGGGTATGAAAGGGAAAGCGTGTGGATTTGCTCCAGACATATGCTTCCTGCCTAAAAGTGTAGCCTGTTCTGCATGGCTTTTGTACACATACTCGGACTCCATGTCTCATACCAGCCTTCGGAACAGCCATTTGTGGAAATACCTGAAAAAGCCATGGCAGCCTAACAGATATGATGTGTGAGAGGCAGCTCGTCCTTCACTGCAGCAAACAGGACTTGAGGGCATTTGACTATTTCCAGATAAAGCCTTTAGAGCTGTAATTTAGACTCTCTGTCTGACACTGTCATTCCTGTTGTAATTACCTGTTTTCAGATCGCCTGTGCTGAGGCTCACTACTCAGTACAGTGTTCCTCAGGCAATTCCTTCCATCTGTGTCAATGATCAAGCATTTTGTCACATAAATGCTGGGAACACCCTTTTTAAAAGCAGTACTCCTTCTCTAGCTGTCTGCATGCAGAGCCCTGGAGAGTGCTCATAAAAATAAATGGTTTAGCCACTTAAGGATGTGCCTTTTTGGTACCTGCAGGACATGGAGCCTGCTGCTTTCCTACATCAGTTTCCCTAATGTATCACAGCAGAGCAGAGAAGATTCCAGTAGTTCAGTGGTACCAGTGATGGCTTAGGAGAGAAGCCCTGCTAGTTTCCAGTTTGTTGCCTTTCAGTAGTTCAATTTTGTACTGCTTGGGTTCAGTGCATAAACCTCCTTTTCAGCATATCCTTGGTAGTGGTTAGTGTGGAGGTTCTGCAGTATCTAACCCAGTTCTGTTTAAACTGAGTATCTAATCTGTAAACGTAAGTATAGTTGTCGGGTTCCTTCCCTAGACCCAAGCTATATGGTCTCTTCATGTTTCTTACTGGTGCATAGTATACTTGTTGACATCTCAAACAAAATAGAGATGTATACACATAAATATTACTGAGTTTGGGTTTAGTCCATTAACTTCAGAGCTGTTGGTTTTGTTTTCATTCTTTATCATAAAATCAAAAAACGGAAGCAAATACCCAAGCCCCTCAACCTGCATGGCTAGCATTTTAAATCTTTAATCTGCTGTCTGTCCAATGCAAACCTTCAAGGTTCTGCCAAAACACAACAAAGCCTGCAGTTGTGTTGGCTAAGGCAGAGGGAAATGGAGAGGCCTCAGAGGGGACATGATACTTTACTGCGTAAGAACAAGACAGCCTCAAGACAGGAGCTGAGAGGCAGTGCCTTTGCAGACTATTGCCAGCAAGGGTCTGGTTTCCTTCACAGCGTATAAGCTTCCAGTGATAGCTGGAAGTCTGGGTATCTGCATGGCCCCAGAACTGCCGTTTGTTTGGAGGTGAATGGTCCCCACATCTTTCCGTCATCCTGTGATGCAAAACAATAGGCTTTGTTGAGAGGGCACAGGAAAGATGATGGCAGGGATCTACCTTTCTTTAGGACACGTACTTAATTTAAACATTTCTGCAAGTGCTGGGCTCAGTAAAATGATTTATTTAAAAGAACAATCAGAAAAATGTGTTGCTGTCTAATGAGTGAGCAAGGAGTAAAGAATCTGCCAGTGCCATGTCATCTTTCTCCCTCAGGAAACTCCTCCTTGGTTGTATATCTGCACTTCTCAGGCCATTAATCAGATTGTTAGTGAGCCATCAGGCTGAAGAATCAAGAAAGACAGAAATAGTATCACTGAATGATTCATCATCTTAAGTGAATTAACATTTTTATGCCGTATGAAATCTAGATAAGTAAAGCTCAAGAAAGAAATACTGCACAGTTTCTTACTGAAGCTCTGCTCTTAGTTTCAGTGTAGAATGTCCCTGAAAAAAAGAGCCCTTGCGTTAGGCTGTTGTGCAGTTTGTGTATGCTCAGTCAAGCCTCAGATCACAGTAGCTGTTGGGAAGAAAAATCATGTGAGTTACTTAGTATGCCGTTAGCAAGAGAGTATTTAAAGTGATGTGCATCTGTTGAGAGGGATGCTAATGCAGGTAGTGTGGAACAAATCATTCAGTGGTTTTGAGGTAAGATAGAGAAGCAAGGTGTTTATGTTTATTGTATTTACCTGGTCAGTTGATCTTTGTTAATGCCAGATCACTGAGCTTGGAAAAATAAAGAGAATTTCAATGGTTAATGAAAAGGAAACTTCACTGTTTTAGTTTTATTGCTCAAAATACTCTAGAGGTTAGCATTTCAAGAAATGGTACCCACAACCATAGTTGAAACACTTTGCTGGTATAAAATAGGTACGTGGCCTGTAAAGCCCAGCTAACAGAGTCAAACAGCGATGTATTGGTTGTTATAGGGAAGTATTTTGTGGCTGATTATTTTGTGACTGACTGGCTCTCTCCTTCTCACTCCCTGCCAAATCCCTTTTTATGACAGGAGCTGTACTCTAAGCTGCATTCACTTGGCAAGGTTGAATCTGAAAGCCTGTTAACCCTGACCACCGAACTTGTCAAGGAAAAGCTGCCAGCTTGTGAAGTGGAAGACATTGCAAAACATGAGCAGAAGCTAAAGGAGTGGGAGCAAGAACACGCACTTCTCATTGAGAGAGAAAGAGAGATGAGAGAAAAGGCTAAGCAGGAAATGGAAGCTAGGAAGCAAGCTGAAGCATCTGCTTAGTACTGGAACTCAAAGACTACCATAGTGGAATGCATTCCTCTGTCAGTGAACTGAAGTGCTCACCGTTATTAAAATTTCACTTATATCCTGCTGCAAGTGTGACTATATGTGACTGTTATATGCAAATTAAACTTTTCCCACTTTGCCCGTTTCCTGAAGTAAAGCACATGTGGTTTAGAAATCTTCATCCTGTATGTGATGTATTTTCCTCCTACCATCAGCCAGGTGGCAGGTGGAGACAACACAAAGAAACAAAGGCAGAAGAAGTAGCTTGCTTGTGATGAAAGGTGTAGAGGGAGGAGGGAACAAAAGAAGAGGGAAGAATTTCAACCGCAAGTTGTTTCAGTAGGGGTTTCTCACAGGAAAGAATGCCTTGGCTACTCTGAATTTCAGACACTAAGAGGATTAACGTATTTTGATTGCTTTTTCTTTTCCCAAACAATTTGGAAATTTCAGGCTACTCTACATGGAGTTGGAAACCTAATTTTAGACTTTTAAAAAAACTACTTTTGAAGAATTTCAACCTAGTGAGTCAGCACTTGTACATGCACTCAGAAGTGCCTTCCCTGTGAGAAAGTTAAAAATTTCTGATTTTACTAGTGCTGCTCTGCTCTGTTTTTGAGGTCAGTAGAGAAACACACATAATTGCCTCAGCACACACCAAGGAGCCTCATACTGCAGTGCAGTTTCTTTTATATTCTGGGTGCTGTTTTGTGGGGATTTTGGCCTAATTCCCTTTTTGTCTCAGCTGTGAACACGGTCCCATGCCCCATTCTTCACATTGGTGAAACAATGTAGCTATTCACACAGAGCACAAGGAAATGGCAAGGGAGGAAAGGATCATCCTGCATTGGTTGTGGGATGTCGTCGGCATTCATCCCTGCTTGCATTCCCTGTCACCACTGAATCTCATCAGCTGCAGCCAGTGACTTTATGCAGCTCATGGCAGGGCGAGTTCCTTGAAAACAGGGAGACCCGAGCAATGGCCCTGCTGTATTGCAGCTTGTTCTGGCAACGACAGTGTTGTCTCTCTGTACTTCAGCACAGAGTCTGGTAAGCATTTCCAGTTTGTCATGCACCTGTCTAGTCTTAACAGTGATAAAACTCGCATCACAAACACACTGTAATTCCGTTGAGAACACGCTGCAAATCTGTGAGGTGAACTTGTTTTAAGTGTAGGAAAGCATCTTCTGGGCATACACCAAATATCTCCCTTGTTCCCAGCAAACACAGTCAGAGCCCCATTGCTCTTTTGCATCCAAGAATTTGGCAGTAAGGTCCTTCACCCCACCTTGTCAGCGAGTCACATAGTTTCTCTAATACTGCAGTAAGTGCTGTCTCCAGGTACGTGGATAATTTTGTGGTTTGGCCTGACTAAAGCAGCAGTGAACTTCCCTGAGCAACTTTTCTTGTCTGCTGAAGTTTTCTTCTTTCTTGGTCTAAATGCTTTCTGATTACTAAGAGTTAGGGAGCCGTAAGGGAGAGTAGGAGGCCAAACACACTCTTAAGAACAATTTCCTTAGAACTGGTGATTTAAAAGAGATTGTCACTTCTAGTCCAGCCACAAGAGACTGAATTGTCCCTTCCCTGACCCCATATTTCAGTTCTTCAGTATCAGAACATGAGTTGTGCCTCTAAAGGTTCACAGTCACTCCTGCATCCTGGTTCCTTTCTTAGCTTCTCTCTACAGCCAGCACCTCTCCCTCCTGGGATCTTTTCTACAGCACCACAGTTTTAAGACCCTCCTTGCTGACACGTGGCCTCTAGCCACTGCAGTTGCTGATCCTGTTGCTTATGAGACACTGTTTGACTAGACCACAACAGGCACTCCCACATTTCTCCTTGTTTCTTCTGGCATCTGTTTCTTGGGAGCACAAGGAGCCTTTCTGGCCCCACCTCCACCCTCCTTCACCCTGCTCTGTAGATAAAGCCAGGCTGCTAATGCTAATGAGCTCCAGCAAGCTGAGAGCTGCCATGCCCCCACCCCACCCCCAACAGCATATTTCACTTCCCTCATGACAAACACCCCTTTCCATTTATTTAGACTTAACTATTACAGCAACAGAAAAAAAAAAATCCTCTAAGCTCTGGGTAGCCTCGTAATGAATATTACAGGTTGCCTCCTTGTTTTGCTCCAGACCCTGTTGGGTTTGAATGCTCTGAGCCTAGTGCAAAGCCTAAACTTAATATAGACACAACCTTTGCCTTCATCCGAATCTCTTCCCATATCCCCCTCTGCCCTTAGATGACGGGGTTTTCACTGTCAAATGCTTTGCAGGCAGCAAAGCAGGTTCCTGGGGCCAGGTGAAGGACACCAAACCCAAGACCTGTGGCAGAGGGTCTGGACCACTTCTGGCTTAAGGAGCCAAAAATTTTGCCAAGTCCTCTCATTTGTCTGTCCCCTTGGTTTCACCCTGAGTGAGAAACAACTTCTGACACTTCCACCAGCTGCACACCAGGGCCCCTCTTCCCTCCCACTCATGCCACAGCCAAGTATTTCTCCATGGTCCAGTAGCCTGCATCTTGCTTCTCCCTGCAGGTCTCACTGCTGTCTCATCAACAGAACCAGCTTCTGCCAAACTAGTGGTTTCTCACCTAACGAATCCTCACATTTCCCTCAAGCCTGTCTGCACCTTTTTGAATTCAGAAGTCCTCATTGCTGCTTCCCCTTTGACTTCACCCTTGATCCCCTTCAAGTTCCTCCCATATATCATCTCACATTTGTTTCTTCCCCTTCTCCAAGGCAGCTGGCCATGTCTCTTTGCCCCACACTCCCATCTCAGACAGCAATGTGCCCACAGATCTGCAGACAGCAAGGAGCCTGGGTTACTAAGCGCTCAAGCACCCTGAGGTTTGAGGCACCTGGACACAGTTCAGTCCTGAGTCCGGAAATGAATTAGCAACTGGAGCTTGAGGTGCTCTCCTCTGTGGTGCTCTGTCCTACCTACTAGCTTTGAACAAGGTCAACAGTGAGACAGACGAATTGTGAGACAGGGTAATTCACAGACCAGTGCTGTTCTGGCATGTGTTCAGCTTCCTAAGGCAGACATAGACAGTAGGGTGCACCACAAACACAGTGGCACGAAAAATCAACTAACTCAGCTTGACTTACCTGCTTTTGTCCTTCCCACTCCAGGAAAAGTAAGATAGACTTGACTGTTCACCCCCTCGCATAAATCATGTTGCACACACAACCCAATAAGCACTTCCTCACTAGGACACTCTCAAGCATTTTGAAATGTTGCTTCTTGCTGCACTGTTTCGGACAGCTGCCTAGACCTTTCTGTATGTCAGTAGGACTGGCAAAATATTTCCTGCAGGGGACAGACCAAAATCTTTCTTGGTAGTAACACTATCTCCTTTTTTGGATCACCTCTCCCAGAACTATTCCTTCACATCCTGTTTTCATTTGTGACTACAGCTGTGATTTGGATTAAAGCTATTGCAGTTTCTCCCTTGTCGGTGTGTATCTAAATCACAGGAGTGCATCTTCCTTTGAGAAAGTTTTT
The DNA here is from genome assembly GCF_034619465.1 of Leptosomus discolor. Lineage (NCBI taxonomy): Eukaryota > Metazoa > Chordata > Aves > Leptosomiformes > Leptosomidae > Leptosomus > Leptosomus discolor. The sequence goes on along the minus strand of NC_141419.1, from coordinate 64,726,208 downwards.
ATATAATTTCCCTACTCATTATCCTGGTGTCTGTATTGCTAAAGGCAGAGGAAAATCTCCCAGTGCATGAAGAAATACATTTGCATGCACAGTCACTGAGCTGTGCGTGCCAACAACATGACCAGCGCCTACTAATACCTGGCTGTGCTGGCACTTATGGTACAGTATTGCCAGACTTAGACATGCTAGGCAGTGTTAACAGCTCTCCCAAGTGTGGGAAAGACCCTTCTTTAAACAGTACTAGCCAAAAGAACCAGAAACTAGTACAAATGCAAAGCCTGTTTGATATGCTGGCTTGCATTCAGCTGCTCTTAGGAGAAAAAAACCCAGCACTTTAAAGGTTAAACCTCTTCCTTTTAATTCAAAAAGCAGCTTCTCAATTCAAACACATGGCAGACACCAAATACTCCTGCTGATTAGGCAAGCAAATATGTAACTCTTCCTCCCACAAGTGTCACTGGCAGAACACTTCCAGCGAAGAACCGAAGGTCATTATCCATTATTCACAAGAGGAAAATTACATATTTATTCCCTTGCAGCTCAAATAAATGTCGCCTGAAGCCTGGCACAGATGGGCCCTATTTATGGTAACACCTGACCTCGCCAAGGTAAGGTTACTAGATGCTTTCAGACCTGGTCAAATGCTGTGTCCTACACACAGCACTGGTATTGAGCCCCTTCCTGCAGGTTCAAGCACCTGCTCTCTCCCCCAGTGGCCTGTCCCAGCTGCTTGCCTGCCCGTCCCAGGACTCTGGTTGTCTAAAACTGTGGGACCAGGATGATGACCTACCCCAGTTGCAGATGAAGGTTGGCTGGTGCAAGGGGGTTTCTGACCTGAGCAGCCATTAGTGTGCTGCTGAGACAGGCTGACAACAGCCCAGGGCACAGGTTAGAAAGTGTCCTCTCTTCCCCCACCTCCTCAGAAAGCTGGAATCCTAGTTACAAAAGGGATTTGCACCCTTGACTTTGAGGGATGCAAGTTATGGTCCACTGAACAGCATCAGATTCTGCAAGTACTGCTGCTGGTTTTGCTGGGGCTGTTTGTGCAGAAACTGCAGTTGAACCTTGCAAAATATATTGCTAGTGAGTATTCGAGCACATTTGTGGTAAGTAAAATTTACCTTCCCAGAAATTTAACTATAGGAAATGTTGAGATAAGGACAAGGCCTTTTGATTGTAGTAGAAAAAATACTGCTGACATAAAGTGACAAACAACTTGAACTTGGGACACTGATTCTTTCAAAATAAAACTGTAGAGAATGACGTATAGGTCAAAAATTAGTGATGAAACATTAATTCAAGAGTAACTTAAGATACTAAACATATGATGGAAAACTGTGCCTTCTGCTCTGGGTCAATCTGCCCATGGAAATACCTGTATCTTTCAGTAATCACAAAGTTGTCATGAACTCACCTAGCAATTGCATAGTACTAACTCTGTTGCTGCTCTTAAACCTTTCCGATGAACTCAAGTCCGCTCAACCCATTCTAAATTGCAGATGCCCCAGGCACAGAAATAGTATTAGAGCTCCATTGACAAGCATATTAGATTATCAGGACAAAATTCAGCTTTCAATGTACCTCATTTATTGCAAGTCCTGACAGTTTCTCCCTTAAATGAACTGGGAAAGAAACTTTCAAGCCTGTTCTGGTTGTTACAGATGGTAACTACTGCTACAATTACATCTGTGGAAAATGTACTCTTCCTAGAAATACTGACTTGCAGTCTGGGAGGTTCAGATTAAGTATTTAAGTGGCTCGGTGGCTCAGTTTACCTTCAACTCTTTAACCTAAGAAAGTGTCTGAGGTTTGTAAAAGTGTGGTCAAAATTAATTTCTGGACCTTAATAGGTATACAGGTGTAAGCGTCGGTCTGGAAAACAGAATTGTCTTAACCTTGTCATCAGGGATATGGACAATAAGGTTCCCCTGAAGTTAGGCTAACATCTTGACATGAGCCTGCAGCGGCCTGCCTGAGATGCAGTTGCTGATCCCGAGAGTGGAATGTAGTATGAAGACCCCAGGAGGGAGAGCTGCGTGGTACGAAGAGTGCTGTGCCGTTCTCTGCTACGGGGCAAGCCCGAGCTGATAAGGTGGACTGTGTAACTGCTGTCACAAAAGACTGATCAGCACCAATGGAGCCAAGGAGAGGCGGAGATGCAGAGGAGGAGCAAGGGGTGCTACTTGGCACAAAAAGGGGCTCCTCAGCACCTGAACTTTGGAAGCTTTCCCCACCAAGGATCATGACGATCGTTAGGACCAGTGGGACGCTGCCTGGACCTGGGACCATAGGGACGCCTTGGACCCGTGGTGGTAGCTATCAATCTCCTTCCTCTTTTCACTTTACTTTCCCCTTTCCTTTCACCCTCTTTAACTATCGCACGCCGCTTTACGGGCAAACAATAAAGTTTCACTGTTTGAAGCAAACCCCTTTGGTGCGGTCGCTTTAATTTTGCACTCTGAGATCACAGCAAACAAACCATCATGGGTCCACTGTCATGAGTCCATCAGTGGACCGTGACAACAGGGTGTAACCTCAGTGTATATAGACATTGTTATGTATATTTAGCTTTGTTTGTGTTAGGACATATGTTCCATCTACTTCATTTGTCTTCTCTGTGTAATTCACAAGCATGGGTGATCAGCCTGGTTGCAGTATAATGTGTAAATCATGGCATGCAATTGTTTTGGCAGTGAAGCTGGCAGCAGATGCACAGTCGATCTCCACCCCTGCCTTGCCAGCTATTCACACTGTGGCCGGTAACGCTGGAGTTGTTGAACTGCAGAGGAGCAGCAACATCAAGTGGTAAGGATCCATGAGAATCAGTGAACAGAGCTTGTGCAGATTACAGTGCCTGCTGATTTAGTTCTTTAGTTCTCCTCAGTATGTAATTTCTGGTGGAAATGATTCTAAGCATGCCATCAAACACCAGCAAATTCCATGGTAAACTAAAGGCAGTCAGCCTGTGGTGATTTTGGGCTGAATCTGAAGAAAGCACAGGCAGCACAACAGAGAACAATGCCCTGGGAGCTTCATGCTAGTGTGGACTGGTTGTGTCTGTGGGAGATGAAAGTAGGGACCACAGCAGTAGGCAGTGGTCAAAAACTGTTGACTGAGGGCTACAAAGATGATTAGAGGGCTGGAGCATCTCTCTTATGAGGAAAGGCTGAGAGACCTGGGGCTCTTTAGCCTGGAGAAGACTGAGAGGGGACCTTATCAACACTTATAAATATCGGGAGGGTGGGTGTCAAGAGGAAGGGGCCAGGATCTTTTCAGTATTACAGCGGGCAATGGGCACAAACTGGAGCACAGGAAGTTCTGCTTGAACATGGGGAAAACTTTACTCTGAGGGTGGCAGAGCACTGGAACAGGCTGCCCAGGGAGGCTGTGGAGTCTCCTTCCCTGGAGATATTCAAAATGCACAATCCAGTGACCTGCTGTAGGTGAACCTGCTTTAGCAGGGGAGGTTGGACTAGACGATCTCCAGGGGTCCCTCCAACCCCTGCCGTTCTGTGATTCTGTGAGTCAAAGGACATGGACAATGCTTATGTAGCATTACTGCAAATTACTGCATGCCCAAAGACACCCTCTAGGAAGCCAAGCTTTGCTGCAATGCTGGGAATGAGCTGGATCTATGAGGTGTCACCATGGCTATTACTCAAGAGACCCCTGGACACCTCTTTTCATCCCACCCTACAAACCATGAAACCTATAATTTCCTTCCAAACCACAGAACACTAGGAATCAGTATTAAAGTCCCCAGGTCTAGGATGTCACAAGACAGATTTCTCTTTTAGATAGATTGAAAAGGTCTGAGGGATTATCGTTTTCCCATACTTCAGAAGCTGATTGAATTTGTTCATTACAACACTAGTGGAAATAAAATTTCTCCTCCTCAGCAGCTGTGTTGAAGAAAGGAGCTTTTTTTGGCCTTTGGAAGCAGCAAGCCAAATGCTACAGATGAGGCTGGCTGGCCCTTATCCACAGGTACCATGAGTGGTCCCACCTGTGCAAATTCAGAACTTCACCATTCAACTGCAGGTGAATAATAGGGGTTGGAGTCTGACATGGTCTGCTTTGCACAATCACTTTAATATATTTTAAGCAGCATCAGGCTACTTTACCACAACAGTTCAAAAAACCTTGACACAGATATATGCAGGATTATATTTGAGAGATAAGACTTGCAGCAGCTGACACCCCTTATCTGGTCATTTCTCTCTACTTCACCATGCTCAGCCCAATTCAAGCCAGGCGCAGTATTTCTTATTAATGCCATTAGAAGTTACAAATGAAACCGTAGATGTTGGAAATGAGTAAGTGCCCACAATAAAGACTGCCATCTGACGGTGAAGGAAATCCCGCAGGGCCACTGCTTCTCCTGGGAGCAAGCACTCCTTGCATTTACCTGCTTTCATGTCATCACTATCTCCTCGAGCTAAAAAACCTAAGCGTTGACTGCTGCACCTCACCATGGCAGGCATCGCAGCGGCAAGCAAGACTACAAAGGCAGAAAGCCTGATCTTACAGCATCCCTTTAACAGCAGTAGAGGAAAACTCTGATGTCTATAAACTAAAAAACTAAACTGAGAACCCAGCTTCCTCCAAGAAGCTCTGTCCTCTCTAACGTATTACTGGGCTGCAGTGGTTGGGAAGGGTCCACGTCCACCAGAGACAAGCTGCGCACTCTTATTAAACTGCAACTTTGGAAAAGACCTCTTTTCCAAACCAGGGTGGGCTCAGTTTGATATAACTTTATTGGGTATCATTTCTGACTCAGCCCCTTGAATGTGTACTTACTGAAAATGAGGTGTTTTCTCATGCTGCTACGGGATACAGAAATGAGAACAATAAAAAGAAGCCATGTCATGGTACATCAGGGTAATGTTCTATGCCACAAGAGATAAAAGTAATCTTCTGCATTTTTTTATCCAAATTCGAAATAGAGATTTGTTCTTACGTAGCATTTAAATACTCTTTGATCTTTTGAGAAAAAACCCATATGGTAGGTAATCATGACTGAAGGAAAGGGAAAACTTAAAAATACATACATACACAAAGACAAGAAACATGTCAACACCACTTTACCACTTTTGTATTTTATTGTGGAACTGAGTTTGCTTCCTTTACATCAAATATCCTCAATGGAAGAGGGGATATTGCACACAAATATCATAAAAGCACTACATATTACTTTCACTGGAAACTAATTTTCTACATTAGATATGACTGGATAGAATAGAAGTGATGCAGGATTATAAGACATAATACCATACACAGCTGCAGACTGACACAAACACCATTCAGAACAAGAGAGAGGAGGTGTGTGAGGTGCTTCTCAGCCAGCAACAAGACTGTTTCTTTCCATAGTTTGGAAGGTAATGGCTGCATGCAAATGCGTGAAAGCGTATTTCAAATTTCCTCTTTTACAGTTGTGATTACAGCCCAGTCTTGAAGAGGTAGCTCCTGCCATCTGGAGCTCCTAGCTAGTCTAGTGCAGAGAAGCTGCTTTTTTCATTTTTTTTTCTTTCTATATTTTTATGCCATTGTTTTATTTAGTTACTTAATTTTTTTTAGGTTTTTTGTAAAGTCACAAACAGACCTTTTTTCTTTTTTTTATTTTAAATAGCAAACATTTTAAACCAGGTGAATATAACTGCATTCTAAGAAATGCTTACCCCTAGTTGCTTTTAGTGTTTTGTTCATCATTAAGTGAAAAGATGAAAGCGTACAGTTTCTTTCAAGTGTAAACATTATAGTTTTTCTTTTTCTAATAAATCCAGACCAACAAAATTACTATTTCTCTCAAAACATCATTACTGAGCAAGAACCTCTGGCGACAGATGAACAAAGAGAAGCGTATGACAGAGATGTCCCAAACGCACAGTAAGCGCTCTTTGGAGCTGACTTGCTTATGGTGGGAAGGATTGAAAATTCAATTAACAAATTGATTAAATCTTAGTAAATGAGTACCAGAACTCTCCTAAAATGCATAAGCTATCATAGACAATTTAAAAAAAAGAACATTCATATACACAGTTATCTCCATTCACCACAGTATGTAAAGTAAAAAAAATAATCAAAAGTGATTTCTATGAAAGATGGGGTGAAAATAGAGGTCAATGAAGTTAGACCCACCACAGGACTTTGAAAAGGCATGCAAGAGAGGCCCTGTCCAAGGTCAGGAGTGGGGTGGGATCCCCAAAGTTAATCTTCATTGAATTATATGAAGCAGTATAGGAATAGCATAAAGATCATGACTGCGGATGCTGTTATGGTTAATACCATCATTTAAATGGAGTGTCCTTTACACTCAGATATTGAATCTTTATAATTAGAGTAATCAATAACAAACCATGCTCCTAGAAATCTATGCTGATCAACAGCACTCATCGTTAATGTACACGGTACATTTTGATGACTGTTACACTAAACTAATTGTGTAGCACTAGGACTAGCACAGTTAGATTAGTTCCACAGGCAGGAAAGACATTAAGGGCAAGAGGAGCTAATGGAGGAGTTTGTCGCTGTGCTGCACCCAGGCACCATTGCCATTTGAAAGGGAATGGATGGAACAGGCATAGTTGGCATTACAATACCTCAGAATAGCCAGGCCAGGGTTTTAATACTCTCGTAGCAGCAAAAAAAGCGAATGTACACTTTAGGATGAGCTGTAATGGTCTAATTATTATTATTATTTTAAAAGTAAAACAAATGCTTGAGCCATCACAAACTTGCTTGGGGAGACTTAAGGCTTGATTCCAATTTATTTTACAGTAGGATCAAATGACTGTAACTCCCTGACTGCAGGGAAATTGCTCCTGATTAACAGGAGTGAGTGGCATAGATGAGATTAGTCTCAGGACCACTGCTGTACTTAAAACAGATTTTCTACCAAAGCAGAGATACAAACCATTTCAGATATAGTCAGAAAATCAGAAAAATTTCTTCCCACCCGCTCAAAAAGTTTGAATTCTGACCTACATAAGAAAGTAGACAAAGCAGAAAGAATTGTAGAAATAGCACAACTATTCTGCCAAACATTTTGCCTGTAACTTTGTAGACTATGTATTACAAAAGCAATTTTAAGGTGAATGATTATGAGCCCAGCAAACATGCTTGTTTTCACAATACATTTCCATCTGCCTTTTGTGCCATAGTCATTCTGAGTTATTCTTAATGACTTCAAAGGTATAGCAATAAATAAAACAGCATTGTTAGAGATACCTAAAAAAAGAGAAGACAATAAAAATAAATCAAAACCCCCAACAAATGACAAACAGTAATTCACAGCATTAAACTGGCCTCAGGAACCCACATTTAAAGGACCCTAAAGCAGTAGAAAAAAAACCCTCATAAAAATTAGGAGTGCAAACATATACCTATTAAAAAAAAATAGCCTAACCATGTAAAATTGAAATAAATTATAAGTAAAGAAACTAAAATGAGGTCATAGTTCACTACGTTGTGAAACTTAATACCAGCCATAATGGTGAATCATAGACCAGCACATATCTCTGGAGGCCTTTACACCTTTAAATTCAGATTTGCAAACCTTCTACAACGTAAGAAAGTTGTTTTTAATTTGGGTTAAACTTCTGAGACAAAAAAAATCCAAACTCTCTTAAACCACAGAACAGCGATGCTGTTGCTCTGCAAGCAGTATAAAGAAGGGAGGGGGAGAGGAAGGAGGAAAGGAAAGGAAGAGGAAAGTAAGAGGAAAAGAAGAGGCAATCAGAGGAGGAAGGGAAAGGGAAAGGGAAAGGGAAAGGGAAAGGGAAAGGGAAAGGGAAAGGGAAAGGGAAAGGGAAAGGGAAAGGGAAAGGGAAAGGGAAAGGGAAAGGGAAAGGGAAAGGGAAAGGGAAAGGGAAAGGGAAAGGGAAAGGGAAAGGGAAAGGGAAAGGGAAAGGGAAAGGGAAAGGGAAAGGGAAAGGGAAAGGGAAAGGGAAAGGGAAAGGGAAAGGGAAAGGGAAAGGGAAAGGGAAAGGGAAAGGGAAAGGGAAAGGGAAAGGGAAAGGGAAAGGGAAAGGGAAAGGGAAAGGGAAACTTATTTTAGCTTATTGCTTATTCTATCTTTTTCCAAGATCTTGTGAGGGTTGAGAATGTAGGTTACACCCTTGTAAATATTAGGCAATCCACTTTTAAAATCCCGTTTTCTGTCATCATCAATAGATTACTCTTACCACGTGGGTGCCCTTCCACCTCCCCTCCCCCGCAAAGGTATTGGCAGTTGACTATTTTCAATAAATTTTACCTCAATACCCATTCTTGCTAGAACCTTAAACATTATTCATTTATCTTACAAAACTACTAAAAAATTGCCTTCACCTGAAAAATTTTTCTTTGCATTTTCCTGTAAATGAAAATGTTTGTTAAAAATTCATCTATTAAAAGTTCACACAGCACTAAAAAAAGGTTTCTGTACATTTGTTCCCATATTCACTCTTAAATTAAACAAATAAAATAAGGTATGGCAAAGGAAGGTTGAATACAGGCTCGCAGGTAACCTTTTTCATTATTCTGAATGTTTCGCTCAGCTTTGCAACTCTGATACTGGACACACCACTTCAATCCTGCTTCCACAGTACAAAAAAAGCTTTCCAAAAAATGCTCCTCGTGCCTTGTTGAGCTGTCCAGGTGCATCAATGAAGTGTTCACATAACTAACATACGTAATTCATAGCACCAAGCCGTTTGACCAGTCAGACAGGTTTCTAGTACCACACATGCACACTCACACTTCTTTACTGGTGTAACTATGATCCTACACAGATGTTTTATAAATTTGCTGTCTCAACATTAAAAAATAAGTGCAACAAGTTTCTTTGTACATTCAAGTCACTTTCTAAGGCAAATTGTCTACTGTATGTACTCCTGACTGCTTTGGTATTTTGCTTCAGTTAATTGACAGTGGACATGAGTGTTTAGCATGTGGACTGGTCAGTTCTGGCTGAAGTGAGTGGACTTTCACTGGGAGCATGCCTTAGACCAAAAATTGTGCATACAAAAGAAAGGTTTTAGACTTCTAGATGGCATGCAGGCTACATGCATATTTGGCCTATGATTGTCATTGTATGTCAGTATGCAGAGTTCAAATTAAAGTGGAAAACTGCTGATGAGCGTTTAGGTTGTATGTCCCTTCCTAGCCACATTCTCTTTCTTTTTATTTTCCAGCTAACGTAATTCTGTAAAAAAAGGATCCCCTATGCAATAGCTCAGATTAATATAAATTGAAAACTTTATTTTCATGTGAGAGCGTAAGCAGACAGCAGTAAGCGATACATCTACAGCCATGAGACTAACGCAGATCTAATTATTTATTACTTTCTCCTCCTACCCCTCTCTCTCTTTCTCTTTCTTTGTCTTTCTTTAGAGGGCAAATGCCTCCACCTGGCAGAAGTCAGTTGGGGTTGCTAGTGCATGGTTTCCAACGTTCAGCAGAGATGAAACTGGATCTGTATTTTTGCAGTAATTTGAACCCTACTATGGGAACACTGTTACTTCCCTTAGCAATCAGCAAAGACTGAAAAATATTAGTGACTTGCATCACTGTGACATAGTATAGCATTTGGCAGGTATATAGTTCAGCAGTTGAAATATACGGGTTGAATTTTTAGAAAAGGTGTTTTCAAACTGAAGAATTTCTGGAAAGAAAGTTTAATCTTGCGTTGTGTGATCTCGTTCTTACAGTTCAATCTTGCATGCGGGAAAAGATTCATCTTGCATAACAACAGTGCTGCTGCTTGCCAAAACCATGATGTTGAGGTCCTGCTGTTTCTCATGGGTCTCTTGGTACCATTCCCTCATCACTTCTGAGTCATGGGTTGGGATTAAGGTCACCTGCAACACAAAACAGTAGAAGTCCTGAGGAATGGACAACAGAAACAGCTGATAACAAACTCATCTTTGTAAGAAGCCCCGGCCAACAAATATGCTTCCCTCTTGGAAAGAGTGGGTCTTTATGCAATAAATACTTGAAAAATGGATGGATAAAAGGAAGTAAACAAACACGTAGGTAAGGTAAAATGACTGCAAAAAAGTAGTTTATCAAAACAAAACCTTGGTTTTGTAAGGTGCTGAGATGCAGCTTTCCAGAGAAGTAGTAGTCTGTAGTCTGCACTGATAGCTCTTCAGATTATGGCCAAGTATTTATTTTACTTATTGATCATGATGGAAAGGCATATGAAGTTTCAAAGCGTATGTGATTACCATACAAACCATGAAACATTCACTTTTCTTTCCTACTTAGAGACTGCAATGTTTTCAAACTTGGATCATATATGATATAGTAATGAGATGAAATAGCCAAATGTCCCTGTAAACCAGCTCCCAGATGTTTTATTCATGAGGAACAGGTCAGAAGGGACAGAAATGGGGGAGCCGCGGAGTGCAGTGCAGTTCTGTGCTTCACACACAGGTCGTCTCAAAACATCAGTGAAATGAGGTGCCCAGCCTTGGGACCCCATTCCCTGGTAGCCACCGTCCACTCCAGAGGTGCTCTGGCTTCCCATAGTTGCCAGGTAGAGATACTAGTGAAGATCCTACCTGCATGTTGCTCTCCCACTGTGCCTTGCCCTCCAGCAGGGAGTCCAGAACAGCCCTGCTCGGCTCCTCAGCTGCAGAATCGTTCCCGCTCACCACGTAGTAGGATGACCGCACCCTCTTGAAAAACTCGACATCAACGTTCTTGCTATTGCTGTGGTTGGGAATGTACACCAGATCCAAATACACCGGAGGTCCTGGAGGCACTGCTGTACATTTTGCCACCTTGGTATTCCCAGGTCCTTTGGAAATCAAACAACAAAAGTATATATTGCAGTCTGGTTAAAAACATGCATTTATTAATCACTGTTATAACCACTGAGGTGAGACGTGTCCAATTATGGCATTATCCTCCTACATCTAGTGACATGTTCCAGCTGTGTTGTATCCCAATTACGATTGTAATGGGAGGAAAGACCTGAATAACTGTAACTATATAATACAATAAAAATTCACTACCACATAACCAAAAATTGACTGAACCTTTCCCAGTGATACACTGCTATTATCCAACAATTATTATGCAGGGATTACTGAATTACCATTCAATAAATGGTGGTATTATTTTCCAGGTTAAGAAGTACAGATTTTCAAAATTCTCAGGTATGCACAATTATAACACCTAAGGTCACACAGGGACCCATGCAGATTTGAGGCAGTCCTGAGATTTGGAGTATCGGCACACAGCAAGACATGGTAGCTGTTGATATGCTCCGACTGCCTTGCAGGTGCATAAGGAAGCTACGACACATGAGCAGAAAGAGTGTCAAAGAGGAACTTGGGAGGACAGAGAGAAACTTGTAAAGCAATTCTTCAGGGAACTTAAAACAAAAGTTTGTTTGCCTGCTGGACCCTTATTTGCATACACAAATGAGCCACTTATCACAAAACATAGAGGGAAGCATGTTTTTGCTCCTGGACATAATATAGCACTTGTTCTAAGAAGAGCTTCAGTGAAAAGGAATTTCAAAGTTTAAACACATTAAAAATACTACCCCCAAAAAAGTGGCTTTTGCTGGATCATGGTGTGAACTGAAAATCAGGATTCAATCAGTAACTTTATCCAGATGATCACCATTTATGTTCTATTACCATTCTCATGTTGTTACAGAGGATGAAACTTAGTAAACAATTATCTGAGCAATACACCCTATTTAGGGTCACATACTGTAAGGCCAGCAACGTCCATCACAGTTGTCTAGCATGTTCTGCTGTTCATCATAGGGTAATATGCCAAATAAGCATCATGATATAATAAGATTTCCTGAAGTAGAGAGATTTTACTATTGGTTACGTTACAAAATCTTTTATCATAAAAAATCTGTGATACATCTTTCTGAATTGTGGATACCAACACTGGATAAAATATTAGACATTACATTTTACACTTAAATGTCATTATCAAATAAAGCCTTGTCTTCTGCTCTAGTGTATACGTGAGAAGTATGCTTTAAGGAAGAAGAATCTCATATGGAGCTAAAGTGCTGGAGCAATGTACAGCTGGAAGAACTATACTGCTGCTTTGTAACACATCTACCAACAGAGGCATGCAAATGATGGTGTAAGAAAGGAATAGTAGACCACTTAAAATGAGGAACTAAAGACAGTTGAATGTTGGTTTGTACTGAACCCTAGACCTTCTCCTTGCAAAAAAGCCTTCAACAGAACATCAGTCCAGACAACAGCAAAATCAAAGTATCCTCCAAACACTCTTTAACAAGATCTGCCAGAAACAACAGATGAGCACAATGCTTCCTTCTGTAACATAATTAATATTTTATTACTTCTTAGAATACACCACAGTCATTCAAAATGACATTAACTTCCTGTATGTTTAGTCATCACTTAACTGGACTATGTGATGTACATGCTTAGTTCACTGAAAGTGCTCTTACTACTGTTACAATTTTTTTTTAATATTCCTTTTAAAATTAATCCAGCAAAGTAACAAAAGCATCCAACAGCCGATGGCACCTTTACTTCCCACAATATTAAATTGCACTAATCTGTACTAAGAGAGTTGTGCCTACTTATTTAGAATCATAGAATCATATTAGTTGGAAAAGACTTTTAAGATCATCAGGTCCAACCATTATCCTAACACTACCAAGCCCACCCCTAAACCATGTCCCTACGCACCACATCTATACTTTCAAACACCTCCAGGGATGGTGACTCCACCACCTTCCTGGGCAGCCTGTTCCAATGTTTGACCACTCTTTCAGTAAAGAAATTTTTCCAAATATCCAATCTAAATCTCCCCTGGTGCAGCTTGAGGCCATTACCTCTTGTCTTGTCATTAGTTACTTGGGAGAAGAGACCGACCCCCACCTCACTACAGCCTCCTTTCAGGTAGTTGTAGAGAGCAATAAGGTCTCCCCTCAGCTTCCTCTCTTCCAGTCTAAACAATCCCAGTTCCCTCAAGTGCTCCTCAGAAGATGTGTTTTCCAGACCCCTCACCAGCTTTGTTGACCTAACAATGAATGAAGTGGTCACATTTCTTACAAGGAATACAGTGGTTCACTTTGCTACTGATTTCACTTCACTTACAAAAGTCATACTTTTAATTCTATTAGTTGGTTAACAGTTTATACAGCTAGTATTAAGTTCTTTATATTTCATGCACTCTCTAAGCATTATGACACGTTTCTTAGATTACGAAAGTTAAATTAGTAAATTTCATGCATTTAAATGTGGACTTTACATGCTGGATTTGTATTTAAAACCTGGACTTACTTTGGCGGTTTGCTACAAAGCACATTCTCAGCCGATATAAAGGCACACTAACTTCACTGCAACAACTAAGAAAATCCTAACACTAGGGAACTACTGTCTTTACCTGTGGTTGCAGTCTTTGCTGACTTGGATGTTGTTGTATTTGCTGCATTCTTGGTGTCCTTATCTTTCTCTTGCACTCGAGGCTTTACTTCTGGACTAGAGATATATTTCGTTGCCTTCTCCACAGACTCCTTGTTTTTTGGAGAAGCTGTTTTGGAAATTTTATCTAAAGATTCTTTTATAGCTGGCTTTGGTGAAGCCACTTGCTTTGATTTACCATCACTTTTTTTAACAGGAGAAGACGACTTGGTCTTAGTACCCTGCTTTTTTGTCTTTGTCTTTTCTTTGAGGTCCTTCTTCAAAGGTTTACCTAAATTCTGATCAACAGGAAGAGCCTCTGGATCAACCATGGAAACATCAGGGTGCCTAGGGGAAGGGCTGCGATCCTGCATTGGGACAGGCAGCGGGTCAATGTGTTTGTATGTAATTGTCTTGTCTGTCGGAATGGTTTCTGACTCATCTTCTGAGTCAATGTTAGCATCTGCAGTGATGGAAGGACATTCCTCAGTCTCCGGGGGAACATCCGAATCAGTCTGAGATGGGGCAGACTCGCTTACGGATGTGGGAGGGGTTTCATCACATTGCCGCCCTTGCTGCTTTCCCTCAGAAGGTGGCTGAGCTCCCCCGGATTGAGTTAATGGCTTCTCTAGATCTTGAGACTGTTCTTCACTTGCAAACCACTCAAGGGGGTTTGGGTTGATAAATGAGGGGGAAAGTTCAGTTTTGGGATGTTTATATTCACAAGAGGACACAAGGCATAAGTCAACATCTTGACGGGATTCTGCTAACGATTTTCCTGGAGTGAAATGTGCACTTGCTTCATAGGAATAGCTAGTAGCTTCAGGTGACCTGCTGGCTCTCCCAGTTGTCTCAAATGAGTAGTCTGTGGCTTCAGGTGAACCGGAGGCTTTCCCTGTTGTCGCATAGGAGTAAACCACGGCCTCTGGTGACCTGGTGGTTTTCCCAGTTGTCTCATAGCAGTAGCTAATGGCTTCTGGTGACTTAGTGGTTTTCTCTGTTGTCTCATAGGAGTAACCCATAGTATCGAGTGATCTGGTAGCTTTCCCAGTTCTCTCATAGGAATAATCTGTGGCCTCAGGTGATTTGGTGGTTTTCCCAATTGTCTCATAGGAATAACCTGTGGCCTCTGGTGATCTGGTGGTTTTCCCTATCATCTCATAAGAATAATCTATGGACTCAGATGACCTCATATTTTTTGCAAATATCTCATATGAATAATCTGTGGCTTCAGGTGAACTAGTAGTTTTCCCAGCTGTCTCATATGAATAGTCCGTGGCCTGGGGTGATCTAGTAGATTTTCCAGCTGCCTCATAGGAGTAGCTAATATCCTCTGGTGACCTGGTAGTTTTCTCTGTGGTCTCATAAGAATAACTAAGTTCTTCTGGTGACCTGCTGCTTTTCTCTGAATCTTCTTTTTCTGGGCTGAGTAAAGGTTCTGGACTGCGCTTTGTTAGGGGTTCCTGGTAACCAAATGCTTTGACAGAGGACACTTGCAGTGACAACAAAGGTGTAGTACTAGCTGAGACCATTTCTGTGACTGCAGGAGATGAATCTGGGAAACTAGGAGAGTACAGAGGAGAAGATTCCCTTGGAGTTAACGGAGATAGGTCAGACTTTGGTGACAGCTTTTCTCCTAGGCTCTGCACCTTTTCTGAGGTAAAAGAAGAATGTAGTGACATATCCCTAGATGGAACAGCACCTGAAAAAGTTTCCTCTGGCAGTGGTGAAGTTACTTGGGAAGGTGTATGAGCTGATGAAGTTGAGGATGAAGCTTCAATTTGAGAAACTGAAATAATTTCTGAAATATCTTTCTCCTGAGAGTAAGATGACTGCTCCACAGGGGAAATCTTCTGTGCAAAAGTAGGCTCCTGTATATCTGAAGGGCTATAATCTACTTCTGTTGGTCCATTTTCAGATATATGGTGAATACTAGTGCCTACTGTAGGATATTCTGGAGATTGCCTACTAAAGTCCATTGCTAAAGACTGCACGGGGGACTCCTGACCAAATCCTACTGACATAGCTGGCTGCTCAGAAGATCTGTGATCATGCACCGGTGTACTTGATTTTGCAGTTTTAGGTGAGAAATCTGGTGGAGAAATTGACATGGGCCTTGGGCACTCTTCCTTAGATGGAGACATTTCTGTTTCCTGAAAAGTTGTTGGTGTTTGTACAACTGACACTGAAAGGGAATCATCCACTTCAGTAGAGTGTGGAGATCCAACCTCAGCATGCAAAGAAGGAGACACATCATCAGTAGTTGGTTCTGGAAATGAACTAGTAGCAACAGATGCTGTAGAGACAGAAGCTACTCCTTCTATGTGGGAATAGGTGTCTTCTGCTACAACCTCATCAACAGGAGTTGCAGACTTGTCAGAAACAGTGCCTTCAGAAATTGACATTTTGGTATCTTCTTTTAAAGAGCCAAACTGACTGATATCTATTTGAGTAGGTGAGAGATCACCTGCTAACTTCCGCTCATCCAAAACCAGTGAAGACTGGGAGCTGCTGGGTTCTGTATCCTCCGTTTTCCTTTCTAGGCTGAAGCCTTCCTTAATTACCATAAATTCCATCCTTTTTTCATCTTGTTTTTCTTGGAAAAGGCCCAGAGAACTGGCTTCAGAAGCTGGGCTCATCTGAACAGGTGATTCTTCTTTTTCAGGTTTTTCCTCAGAAGGACTTCCGTAATCTCTGGGGGGAGACTTCAAATCAGCACTCAAAAATGTATCATAAGTGGTCTCTGAACCTATCAGTGGGGGACTCCGTAGAGGTGAGAGAACCTTTTCAATAGGAGATTCTGAATCTGGCACAGGCTCATCCATAGGGCTTATTCTAGGTTTTGCAGACTCCTCTTTGACTTCACTGAATTCAAAGCTAACAGGAGCTTCTGTTGACTTTTCACTGGTTTCAGAGGGAAGCTGACTGGACTTTTCATCAGTGGGAGACTGATAATAAGGTGTGTGGCCAGCACTACCAGCAGCAGACTGTGAGGGAGATGCTACTTCTAATGTTTTATCTTCAGGGCTTGCACAGTGCTCTTCAGTAATTTCTCGAGGTACACCAGGCAATGTAGCAGTGGGCACAGGCTCAGATGAGACCTTGATCTCGTTGGGAGCGAGTGAAAAGTTCACACTACGTTCACTCAGTGGTGTTTTGGCAACAGGTGATGGAGGGGACAAACTGTCAGCTGGACTCTTGGCTGGACTACGTTTTCCACCAACATCTTCTTGACAGGCTTCTTTGATTTCTAATTTGGCAGTGGCTTGGATTTCACTTTCTTTTTGCCGGTATACATCTTGGAATGCAGATTTGCAGAATTTGTCTTCCTCTAATGAAGATGGTGGTGAGATGGTGGAAGCTGAGGCATTATAGTCTTTACCTTCTGTGGCCTCTGTTTTTGATCCTTCAGATAATCCATTAAAAGCATCTGGAAGTGGAGAAAGTTTAGATCTGCCCAACTCTTGAGAGTACAGTAACGTCTCATACTTGGTAACGTTCACATACTCCTGAGAGGGTGACTCACTTTCCTCATTGTTAGTTTCATCACTCATGACATCCCGGGGTGTAGACATTTCATCCATCGGAGTTGGTTCACTGGATATTTCGATGGTAGACTGTGTGTAACCTGAAGTAGCAGTGAATTCCTCAGGTTGATCTTCTCTGTTTTCTTCATCAGAAACAGTGGCTTCACTTTCTGAACCACCAGGTAATGTCTCATCATGGATAGAAGAGGCTGGTTCAACTGCTGGAGACTGAGGCTCTGACCGTTTTGTTGGTGTAATTATGAGTAGGCCATATTTATCTTCAACTTCATCAGCTTCTGCAGCTTTGTCTACCACAGCCATCACATAGTCTTCTTCAGGCTCCACTTGTTCAGTTTCCTCTTCATCTCTGATGTCTTCTGCTTTGTCTTCCTCATCTTCTTCAGTCTCTTCAGTTTCTGCCTTTTCTATTGCTTCTTCCCTGTCTTCCTCAGCCCGTTCATCTGATGCCTCATAATCTGCCTTTTCAATATACTTTTCATCTTTAATGTTAGCATCTGCTTCAGCCATTATTTCTTCTGAGCATTCTTCAGTTTTTCTTCGTTCCTCCATATACGGTTTTGTGGTGCCCAGTGGTGTCTTTTCTTCTTCATCTTCACCTCGTTCTTCAGCTTCTTCTGTCTCTGCCTTTTCCTCATAATCTCCTGCTTCAGATGATTCTTCCAAGCCAGTTCCCTCATCTTCAAACTTTTCATTGTCATCAACCCTGTGCTTTTCCACAGGTTCCAATTCTTCAGGTGTGTGTTCACACTCACCCTCAGCCTCTGTGGTAGTTATGCCTTCATCAGAGGACTCAGCAGGTCCTTCATTATCTAATTTTTCTTTTTGTACTTCAAAGGCCTCTTTTTGTACTGTGCCAGTGAGTTTCAGTTCATCCTCTACAGGTGCAACTTGAGGTTTTGTTTCTTTTATTGTTTCTACTTCTTCAGCTTTTAATTCCTCAAAATCCTTTGTTAAATCCTCTGGTGAAGACATAAGGGATCTCTCCGCTTCAAGCTCCTTTCCACTGGCTGTAATTTCTGCAGCTGCTACAGCTGCTACAGTTGTGGCAGCAACTCCAACTGCTGCAAGGGCAGCTTGTGCTCCACTGGCTTTGATCTCCTTCTTAACAGTTTTACCTTTTCCTTTTTCCTTTGGCTTTCCAGCAGGTACTGCTTCTTTTTTAGCAGGTTCTTCCTTCTTTTGTGGTTTAGGCTTTGCTGCTGGCTTTTTGGCTTCAGCTGAAGGTGTAGCTGTCTTCTTTGTTTCTTTAGGAACCTTTTTGATGTCCTTTTTGGCTTCTTCCTTCTTAATTTCCTTCTTCTCTTCTTTTTTAGCTTCCTTTAGTGAAGCTTCTTTCTTTACTTCCTTCTTAGTTTCCTTCTTCTCTTCTTTTTTCATCTCTTTCTTAACTTCTTTCCTGATCTCTTCTTTTTTGGGTTTTTCCTCTTTTTTGTTGGGTGTTTTCTCCTCTTTTTTAGAAACTTCTTTCTTTGGTTTTTCTTTTTCCTCTTTCTTTTCTTCAGGCTTTGCTTTGACTTCCTTTTTCACTGTCTTCTCCTTTGATGCTTTTGGTTTTACATCTGTAGTTTGTTTTTCAGGAGTTTCAGATTTTACTAATTGTTCTTCTTTACTTGTTATGTCCTTTTCTGCCACTATGGGTTTGGTCTCCACTTTTGCTGGTTTCTCTTTTTTAACTGGAACTTTTTCTTTGCTTTCCAACTTCTGAGGCTTTTCTGGTGCTGGACTAGCCTTCACAGGCTCTGGTGTTTCTTCTTTAGATTCTTTTCTGACAGGCTTGCTTGGTGGTGTCTTTGCAGCAGGCTTGAGACTCTCCTTGCTGTCTGTTCTTTGCTTCAACTTTGCTTGTTTCACAGCTGGACTAGCAATGTTCCCAGTTAGGTCTTTTTGTGTAACCACTGGTTGTTTAAGGAAGTCTAAGTGTTTGAGTTTTTCTAGTCCTTCTAGAATATTATATTGGGTGCTGTTTCCAGGAAACAGAACTCGGATTATTTTTTCTGCAGGATTAGCTGGATGCCACACAATCAGGGATGAGACAGAGGTGAAGTAGGATAACGGAATGTCTAGTTCTTGGCCATTTGGTAGTAGGAATTCAGCTTTATCTTTGTTCGTACCACTCCACTGCTGCATAAAATATTGCATCTCTTTGCTAGTTTTCACAGGATTAAGCACATACATCTCAAGTTTGCCAACTCCCATTTTCTCAAATAAAACTATGGGGTCAATGGTATTTCCTGTATTTCTGAAAAGAGGTTCTGGTTTCATAGACAATTTATGTAAATACTGGAGAGTAAAACAAGCTTCTTCTACACTCCTTTTCACTCTGAAGTTAGGATCCAGGTTCTTCAAGTTCTCAGGTACATTAAGGAATACAACTCCTAAATCAGGTGAGATCAGATTTTTCATCCAATCACTGTTGGTAGTAGACCCTTGGGACTGTTCCTCTTCTAGTTCAGCTATCTTTCGCTGAAGCATACTGTTGATTCCTGGCAGGTTGTCATCTCCAATGTGAGTGAGCAGAATGGAATCTACTCTGTCCAAGTGCCGGATAAGTTTCCAAAAACAAGATTTTCTTTCAGATCCTCCATTGATAAGCATGTTGAATCCATTCACTGCAAACAATGCAGAGTCCCCTCTTCCCCCTGGGAAAATATAACAGCAGGGTTTGGAGAGTTTCAAGAAGCCTCCTGAGGTTGGAGGTTCCAGTATGTCAAAAGGTGATGGCACCTCTACTGATTCTGACAGATACTCTGTGAATTCAGAGAGTCCTTCCATTTCAGGCAATATGGAAGCTGAGTTGAGTTTAATGTTAATAAAATCTTGAAGGTTGTGTCTGTCAAGGTTGGAATTTTTCCAGTCCCCTTCCTCAGGGCAGAAAAGCGTTAGGCTGGCTTTGTTGGCAGGGTGTGTGGTGCTCAATAATTCACCAATCTAGGGTTGTAAAACAAAAACACAAAAGACGCATGTAAATTCATTTTTTAATGACAATTAATATCAGAACACAGTATTTCCTGATCAGATAGATAAAACCTTTTCCATTTGCTTCTGCACTGGTGAGTACCTGACCTAGAAGCTAAAGGGACCTGTTACTACAATTTGTTTACTACATTTTTTTAAATACAAAGAACCTTATTCCTGGTCCCTATTGCCCAAAGGATGACAGTACCCCAAGGTTCCCCCTTCCCTCAACCACCCTTTATAGGAGGATGGTACAAGCTTTTATATTGAGAGGGTATGAGGACCATGAGGCTAACGCTGCCAGAGCTGCCACTATCTCTACCACTAGCTCATGAGTCTCCCTGCTGCCCCAGTCCATCCAGAAGAGCCAGACAAATATCTAAGGGACGAAGCACATCCTCTTAACAGGCAGAGAGCAATCACAACACAAAGGAGGCCATTATCCTTCCAGGGGCAGCTGTCATCTTCACCCCTTCTTTCATGGGATATATTCCACCACATCATCATTACTCCAGTTCTTTCCACAGGCTGGCTCCTGAAAAGCCACAACCACCCCCAGATTAGCATGACTGACTGCAGGAGAGTTTTCCAGAACACTAAGAAATGAGTTACTGCTTCAAAAATGCAAACAGCTAGAAGTTTTTTATTTCTGAGACTACATGACAAACAGCTAAAGAAAGAGACAGAAAAAAAAAGTGTTAAAAGGGTTAAAAATGCTCTTGTCATTATTTTGATCTAAAACTCACAGACCAAAAAAGTTGAAATCTTGAATAGGTCCATTAATTTTAACAATATTTGATAACATGCTAGTACCAAAACCAGCTGCTGAAATAAAGGCACACAAAATAAGTTGTTCTATGCCATAGTATGAAGAGCTGCTGTTCTGTTCCAGTTTGAACTAAAAAACAGTATTTGATGGTCCCACATTGATAGACAGAAAAAGTGTGACATTTTATACCTTCTCACAGTTTCACAGATACTTTCATCTGACTATTAGGTTAAACATAGCCCATTTCTTTTCTATTCACTCCTAACAAAGAGACAACCAAATTATGTAAAATTCAGAGAAGAAGAAATTCAGAGATCAAATATCACTGCAAAATATGCCAGCACACCATCATGCAAAATACCCCAATCTTCTTTGCAGAGATGCAATTGTCAGTTCATGCTGTAAGAATAGTTTTCATAAGAATGATACAGATTATGCTACAGCTGAATAGTTTGAAAGTCTTGGATCACAAGCTGAAACAGCAGAAGAAATTAATATATAAAAAATTAATGATGCTTGATTGCATTAGATCTCTTTGGGCCTCCATGTGCGTGTCACTTCCTTTCTTTGTGTTACATAATTTATTTTCAGCATTTACCAAAAATAAAAATCAACAAAGATGCAGTGGCTGTTATCCAAAGAAAAATAATCCAAACAATACCTAAACAAAGCAGAAAATAAATATTTTCTATCTCCCTTTGTCAGCCTTGCTTAGTAGCCAAACCATTTGACCTGAGTATAAATAAATCTCACCCACACATCAGACATGTCTTTTAAAAAGAGCAAAGGAAAAATCCAAAGCAAAACAAAAGGAGAAAATGATGAAAGATAAGGAAAACAAGAGAACTATTCCTGTTGCTATTGCAGAAATAAGAAAAGAGGGGCAGCACAGACCACAGCTCTGAAATGGATTTAGGATCTCAAATGTGTTCCATATGTTGTATCTCTGATCAGGGTTGAAAACACATTACTAGGGAGAGACAAAAGTAGTGAAAAGTCACTTCCTCTGGATGAATAAATCCAAGTCTGCTGCGCATATAAGGAGATAACTTGAGCACAGACTCTTTCTCATGTAGGGCAAATTTTCTGGCTAGATAATTTAAAAAGTCATACAGTAATACCTGAGCTAATGAATATACTGGGCCAAAGTTTGGGGTTAGTCCTCTTCAGCTTGTATTATGCCATATTTGGGCTTCTGCTTCATACTCCTAAATTCTGACTTCCTTTGCTCCTAAAAGTTGGCACGCATAATGCAGACAGTGTTAAGCCACTGGTAGCGCAGGCCAATGAAAAGCTGGGGAAAACTTATCCCAGACCTAGATCATATCTGTTAGGAATAGCAAGTTCAGAAATGCTCCAGAAAAGGCCTCAATTGATTTGCATTTCTAATGGTGACACCAAGGATATCGACAGTTCCACTGCTTACGCTATGTGATAACACAGAGATGTAACTGCTCTGGATTCAAAGTCACTCTGAGAGCAAAGAAATGTATCTCTGAACCTGATCATCTTTTCAAGCACTGAGAGACATCTGTTGAAGAATCCTCAAGTTTTAAAAGTGGTACAGCTGATGAAAGCAAACAGCAAGTTGGCTGCTCAGAGAAAACACAAGATTGTTTCCTACCCTGGACCACAAAGGAAAAAAAAAAAAGGTTTCCCTCTGCTAGCTGGTGTTGCAGAGGCAGTGGAATGGGAGGGGTTCAATATTCTGGCACAGAAGTTGTTGAAAACAGCACTTCTAGGCATTGCCTGCAGGGAGTTCTGCATGCTAAAGATTAGACTTCATAAGAGTATCCCCCAAAGGGTATTCACTTATTTGTAAGCACGTATCTTGACCACAGTTCAGGTTTGGTTTCAGTGAAGTAAAAACGGGCAGAGGCCCAAAACACCAGCTCTACACAGTACCCATCAAACCTTACATGCTTATAGAATCATAGAACCATTTTGATTGGAAAAGACCCTTAAGATCATTGAGTCTAACCATAAACCTAACTCTGCCAAGTACATCAGGGTCAGGACATTATTTCTTCTGGTCACCAGTTCGAAAACCACTAACCACTCTTTTCTAGCCCTTTTTTCTAACCTTTTTTCCAACTTGTAGACCACCTAAAAATTTCCTGGTAACGAGACCCTTTAAAAAATATTTGGCATGCGCAGACTGCAGTATGGCAAATGCGATCTTTCTTTGCTTTTGTGGAATCTTGTAGAAGCAGTGAGATCCCAAGGCTTCAGAAACAATAAGGTGGAAGCCAGTACTTTGAAAGAGCCATGCTGGCTGGCTGGTGCTCCCAGATGCAGAGACGAGCCAAGTGAGCCTTACTCATAGCCCACGGGTATAGACCCTGCATGCCCACCACTGCAGCAATCCCTTGGTGGCTGTAGCTCATGGCCAAACACCACCCCTTCTCCTTCTAGTCAAGAATTTCACTTCCTAATCATAATGGGTAGGAGTTGCACTTAGTTTTGCATGTGGTTCATAAAGTAATTATGTGTCGCTAATTAGCCAGAGATGCAAGGAGCTTGGGTTTGCAATTTCACAGAAAAGTAACTCTGCAAACTGCCAGTGAGTTTTAGGCATCATGTGTGTTTCAGAGAGCAGGAATGCAGGTCTTTCCTCAACCCTACAACCATATGCTGAACAAGGAGGCTTTGAGAATGCAATCAAATGGATGCAATAAGGTCACACTGGAGCTCACACAAACTTTGCTTCTTCAGTGCTGAACTTTCAAATCTCACTCTACTGACATGCTCCTAATTAATTTTGGAAACTAAATTCCTAGGGATGCAGCCATATAGTTTATTTAGATAAATTCTTTACACAGCAGCCAAATTAAGAGTGACAGCTTGTTTACTATGGGTTCCTGCCCTATGGGAGCTTTCAGACATGGTACATCAAGAGTAAAATAACAAATCATGAAACAAATGACATTAAATACTGATACACTCCATACTTATCTTTTTGGTATGTAAAAATCACAAGATTCACAGATTTCACTGGCCAAATTTTAAATACTACTATAAAGAAGCCAAACAGGTAGGTGGTGCAAAAAAGTACTGATATTCCAACAGACAGCCTCTGTCTTATTTAATGTCACCTATTATTTAGCTGCCACCAGGCAAGAATCTGGTGTCAAGTTCAATTTGACGGGTTTGTATGTGCACCTTAGATAAACAACTTGTTTATTTTAAATGCAGCACTATCTTCTTCCCTTGTCATCAGGTTCCTTGATTTTCTGTTTCTGGAAGTTACAATTTAATTCCCCAAATTAAAATGTAATTATTTTATTAAGCAATTTACATCAAATCTAAAGTAAATAAAATAAATGTTTTGAAAGAAAGCTTATTAATGACGAGTAAAGAGCATCAGCATCAGGCTGCCCACACTAACTCTAAAAGCACACAGTCTTTTTAGTCTTCTAGAAACCTCTGCTATCACATGACAATATATGAAAGACACTTTTCTAAACACACCTCTTGATCAGTGAAGATCTCAATGAAGTTCTGGAAGGAGAAGGACCCTGACTGAAGAATGAGTTCTCCTGTGTTTTCAAAGCACTGTCCAGTTAGTACAAGGAGCTTGTGTCTTGCAGCATCTGTGATCATTAAGCGCACCTAGAGTGAAGGAAAAAAATACATCAATAATGGGAGTTACCATGTGTCTCTATATTCCACTGAGAACATGCAATTTATCTCTCCTAATTTAAAACATGTTTGGCACCAGAGTCTCCCAGGTCTGTGGAAACATTATCAAGTTATAGTGCTGTTTACAAAAGACAATGAGAAAGGTGCAAAAGGGAAAAAAGGAGGGAGGGACAAGAAGCAATTAGAAGGTCTGATGAACAAACCAAATTAATGACATGGAAAAAGGAGCAAAGAGCAGAACAGAACAAAATTTGAATGAAAAAAATAGTATTTTCAATGAACAAACATATTTCTTGTATAACTCTAGGTGAATTTTAATAGCACGGTATCAAGACAGCCTCGGTAAGCTGTGTCCTACATGCTAATGAGGGACAACTGCATGTGTCAGACTCAGTTTTAGGAAGGCTGCTCTTCTTCTCCCAGAGTACAGCATTATTTGCAATTCAGTTGTGAAAATGTTGCTGACAAGTAACAGCTACATATCACACATAGAAGTGTCATATTTAGACTGTCATTCTGTAGTAAACTCAGTCATCTAGAAAGTTAAGGGATGATTCTGCTTCATTCCATAATCATAAACTTGAACTTCAAGCACTCATGTCCCTCATTAGCACCATTTACACCCCATAATGTCACTAACTATGGACAACCTAAGTTTTTTTAAGTGTGCCAACCCAAGACCTTTTTCAATATACAGTAGTAAATTAAGCGCATGCCTGATGGCACAAATGAGCTTGCTACTGAGAAATAACCTTCTTCTGCATTTTGAAATAACTCCTAACTATTTTGAAGTAGATGCTCATTACTTTACTTGACCCTCACTACAGCTACTAATAATTCCTGTTTTCCCCCAGGGGGAGATTTACTTGCATGCTAAGAGAAATCCATGTATTCAGTATACTTTTGCTGGCTGAGTTGAACTTAAATTTAAGAACAAAACAGAACAAAACCTGTTGAGTAAATTTTTTGCAAATACTTCAAAAGTCTTGTCCAACACTGAAAAATCAATTCAGCCTACGGTAAGGTATGAATTTCAAGTGCACTAATTCCTCTATTTAAGGAGGAATTAAGTTAAACCACAATAGTGATTCCAGAACAAGGCTATCCACGTATTAAACTAAATGAGCAGAGTCCATCTGGAGCAACTCCTCATGATATTGCATCCAAGCTACATCTCCATGGAGATGACATAATCACCTCAGCTCTCCTAGCAAACTATTCTTTCAAATTTTTATATTGATTGTGAAGCAACCCAGAAATAATTCCTGCTCACACCAGGGAGGCTGAGCCAGGAAGGCTCGACCTGAATCTCTGCTGAACAGCTCACGTTTTCAGTAAAAGTAGAAAAGAGGCACTGAAGACTATGTATCTGAAAGAAGATCCCACTGTACCACATTTTCATTGTTACTTTATTAAATAAGTGACCCTGATGCTGAGTACCAGAAAGTTCCTTTAATTAAATGCAAGACTAATGTTGCTCTGTCATTAATTGCACTAAATAATTAATAAATTCAGCAATACCCTTGCTGGAACGAGTGCATCTATTTCTATTTTAGACAAAAATACAGATAAGTGCAGCCAGCTGTCTGATGCGTGTTGCTCAAATCTTGTCTGTTTTAGCTGTATTAAAACCATAAAAGAACTGGTTTCCTCTTTTATGTTTTCACTCATTGCTGGCAGCAGTGCTGGGCAGTCTGCCAACTTATGTGTAAACTCACCACGTTTTCCAACAGCAAAATTATTTTCTGACTTGTAAATCACTGATATGTGACTGTCACATAATTCCCCTTCAACCTATTTTATTAATTGATGGTGAAATAAGTTCTGCAGAGCTAGTAAACTCTGGCAAGAAAAAAGTAAATAAATGCTTGCAGATTACAGAGCATAATGTATGATACACATGGAAAACCTTCAAGACACACATCAACTCTGTGTCTGGGTATAAGCAAGGCTTCCCAAAGGACTACCAGAAATTCATCTCCTGATTTCAGGACCACTCCATTTCAGAAGAAATACTGCAGGATCACGATTCTGTTCAGCTTTAGACGTGGCTGAAGTCCCAAATGTTTGAAGGAAGACAACAGCAAGATGTAGCCTCAGAAAAAACGGAGATAAAAATGGAGCATGAGAGGAACGTCAGCAGATCAGCAGTTTCCCAGACTTGGTACAGTCACAGGATTGTTAGAGCAACAGGGTGGGGTCTTAAGAAGGAAGCAACTGTTTGTAGGGGTTTCAGAAACTTGTTTTCTTTGGGAAACTACAGTCTCTCTCCCTTTGGGCCTCTCTCTTCTGGGCTTTCATTTTAGCTTTTGACAGAACATGACAGGAGCTCTGGGCAGAACCATGTTCAGGTTACCACCAGTATGGCTATTACCAGCCAGATCAGCAGGAATTTATTTGAATATAATTTTCTTTCGTTTTTCCTGAATGGATAAATTCAAGTTTCTCTTTTGGTGAAGTCAGAGCTTCATGGTATATCACTGTCTCCCCTGATGCAACCCAGAAATCTCTTGATACATGAAACTAAGTTTTCTATTTGCCATAATGGGCAGAGCATGTCTATTCCAACCTCCAATTTAATTCTCCTGTCTCCTTCTTACTGTCTTTTTCTGGCTTGCATCCAGTCAGAGTCTTGCTTAGCCAGCCAAGGTAAATCTCAGCTTGTAACTTCTGGCTGTGACCAGTTTGGCAAGATGAAAGCAAAGTAACCTAGCCAAACATCTTCCAGAGCCAAAGAAGTAAAGCCAGGGTTCAGAAGGCATTAATAGGCCTCCGACTGTGTTCTTCCATGTCATCCATTAAAGGTACGATAAGCAACAGAGACAGAAACACCATTTCCCTACTTTTGGCAGTTCCTTTGGCTCTTCCCTCTCTACACTCACACTCACACACACACACACACTAGAGCTTTTTACTCTGAATGTCCGAGTGTATTAAGAGCTGCTACCCAGCTGACCCTCTTGCTCCTTACCAAGTACCTCTAATACCTTGTAAGAGATTTTCATGCATAATTTTTTAGCGAATGAGTTGCCATTAACTGAAGTGACTTAGTTACTTAAACTTTTACAATCTCAGAAACTTCATTTGTTTCTGAGTCCTTCCTCCTATTTGTGTTTAATATCACTCCAGGTTGGTAACAAAACAGATTTTTCACTATGTACTACAAGCAGAGCCACTTCATTTCTCAACAGAAATGGTACTATATCAGTGCTTCCCAGCAAGGATAGCAGAGCAATTATCCCTAATTTTTCAACCTTCAGTCTCACTAGCTAGATTTGTCAATTTTGTCTTTCAGCTATATGCTCTGTTCTTTGACTCTGCTGCAGTAAGTTCATAAGGAATTGGCAGTCCTCTTCTGGGGCACTCCCCAGAGTCTATTGATCATGTCACATGCTTTTTGAAGCACAGATAGATCAACCTAGAGCTACTACCACCGAGCTAGTAATTCTTCTCAAAGACCTAAATTTGTGTCCCAGCACCTTTGGGCACTTTTTTCCATGTGTAAAATAAGCATCCAGAGCTACCAAACAGTGGAGGAGCTGAAGAAAAGCAGATGCAGTTTCACCACAGCTGCCTCCACTTCATCAAGAAGGGAATTTGGTGCATTATGAGAAAAGGAATGCTGGGATTAGAGGTTTGTTTCTGTCCTATGCCTCTAATGTTTTGTTAGGAGTCTGGGAAACGAGGGAGAAAAATCAAGGGATGGCTGATGTTTTTCATGATATTTGCTCCTCACATGTCCTTTCATCCACAGTTAGCACCTGCTCTTAGTCTGCTAAGACTTAGAAACACAGTATTGGCGTTTTTCAGTTACTAAGCTGGAAGGCAGTAGCTGATACTCAAGAATCATCTCAACTACACCTGCTTCACTACTCTCATCCTGTTCACTTAATGGAGCTTTTATGACGCATCCAATGAAGTTTTTCTGACTTACCTCAGTACTAACTGCTTCATCTGAGGGATTGATCAGGACTACAGTTTCTAAGACATCACTTCTGTGGTGAAGAATCTTCTGACCTGCAAGCACAGAGAGAAAAAAAAAAAAAAAAAAAAGAAATTCAACCAACATGGTTTAAACCAGCACTTCCCAATGACCTTGTTGTATGTCCCGCTGTGCGACAGCTTTCTGGTCACCCAGAGCAGTGCACACCGGCCACAGCAACTGCTGTGCTGCTCACCTCTTCAGAAACACCTGTAGCATGTGGTCCTGTGGGTCAGAAACACTGCTCAGGAAAATTCAAGGTAATAAAAACAAACTGGCAACAGCACCAGGTCCTGCCCCTTCCCCATGGACAGAGTAGTCCCTGTAACTCACTTTGGTCCCACAGAGCTGGTGCAATCAGGGACTGAAGCATTGGCCCTGTATTTTCACGGAGGTATCTACACCACAGATACAGCTGAGATTACTCAGTCCTGTAACATGCCCAGGTGGTTTTAAATGAGCTTTTGCAGGAACTATTAGCAGTTTAGCTACAGAAGCAGGAAAGTCAGCCCAGGCTGCAAACTTCCCCTGCAAGAAGCAAAGTGTAGCTTGGTGCTGCCCACCATGGCTAACGTGCACAATTTGTGAGACAAGCAAAGGAGCCCAGGGGTGTCCCTGCTGCCCACCACCACCAGCACTGTTCCACATGGCATCACGCACACCGTGGGAGTGCTCCTGAGCCAGGCAGCACCCCATGCAGACCCCAGGTCTCTGGCCGCACCAGACAAACGAGGTGAAAGCTGGGACCTGCCCTGCCGAAACTCCTCTTTCAGCCTTCTGCTAATATTGATTAACATCAGGGCACTGCGAGATATTCCCTGTGGGGATGGTCAGACAATTGCCACGCTGTCCTGCCTCATCTTCCTGCTGCTTACAAAAACCGTAGCACGCAATGTTAGGCAACAAGAGTGAATGGGCGTACAAATAACAGCTAGCTCGTGAATGAATAACGTCTGGGCAAGTTTGCAGCAGCTTCGCAGCCCACTGGCTTTCATACTTAGTAGTTAGTCTGTCTCTGTATTTAATGGTGATATTCATTTGACTGGGAGTGGATGCCAGAAAAACACAACAGGACTCTTGACATTTTTTTTTTCTTATGTTAATTGGCAAGTTCTTATCAGGGTCTCTTTCTGTGAGAACTGCAGTGAGATTAATTAGCAGCCGTATTGTCATTCAGAAATCCAGACTGGTAATTAGTCCAAAAAAACAGAAGAGCTGTCCCTTCTGAGCAAACTGCTCGGTGCAATATTAATCAATTAAAATAATTAACTGCGCTTAAAAGGAAGTAGAAGGGACACAGAACAAGTCACCTATTTGCCAGCTTAGAAAAACTCCCCTGTAAAGAGCCGTAAAATAGCGAGCCCGAGAACGGCCACGCTGAAAGATCTCCGCATTCCTGACAGCGCCAGGCGGTGTGGGGCCAGCCTGGGAGGGTGGGCAGCCAGCCTTTCCCACACCGCCCCCCACCCGGGGCAGCCCCGGTGCTGCCCCGGGCCCTTCCCCGGGCAGCCCCCCACAGGCAGCGAGCCCTGCCTGCGCCCGTGATGCCCTCCTTCTCCTCGCTCTGCCCGCACCGCTCCTGCCCTCCTGCTCCTCCGCCTCCTCGCCCACGGAGTTCGCAATGTGCTGCGTCTTTCGCTGCTGCTCTGAGGAAGCTCTGCATTTATAAGTGTAAGAGTTTACAACCAAATGATAGAAAACGAAGGAGAAAGGAAAAAAAATAATGTTCTCAAGTAAAATATAAGACGGGGTTGTAGTCTACTCTCTTGTGCATGACAGTGCCTACAGACTTGTGGATAATAACCTAATTTGTTTGAAGAAACCTAGTTTTCTTAACCTATATGCTTTTTGCTGTACTTCTTGAAAGAAGGAGACAGAGTGTACATGACGAAAGGGGAGGAGAGCAGGTCTCCCTCTCCCACACCCAGTTCTGGCATTACCCTTCGTAATTCAATTTATTTTTATAGCTCTGCTTCCTTGTCTAACAGGAATTCATATAAAAGGCTACATTTAATAAAACATCAAGATGGCTCCTTCAGAAGATGCTCTGTGATCTGATATTTTAGTTATTCAGCAGATTTCCCTCAAATTGAGAAATCAGGCAGAGTCATCGTATCTAATCTTCACTGTTGGTAACGAAACAAAAGAAATCGTCACTTTTTATTTGCCACAAAAACTTCTCACTTCATAGTTAGTGACATTTCTGGGTATAGGTGGCTGGAAAGGCTTGGTGTATTTTAATTCCTACTCATACACTGGTTATTGATATCCACGCATAGTAATATCTTAAAAGCTTTAGTTCTTGTTGCCTTTATATCCATAAGCAAGAGCTGGATGACTGAACCAGCTATGGATTTCAGATACGTGATGGGGCTTGGAGACAAGGTGGGGGAAGAGAGGAGGGGTTTTACACTCCCATTTCTGTGCATCCAAACACTAAAGGTCAAAACATGGGCAAATCAGACACTCTTTTACATTTATTTAATTTGGTAGAAGAAAATATGTCTTTAGCAAAACCAGAAGTAATAAATAGCCTGAGGAACACAACAAAGGTCTTTCTTTGTCACTGAACAAGAGGTCAGATGAAGCACAGTCTTTGAGCTACTAAGCTGAAAGACAGTATTGGGGTTTATAAGTCAGTATGCTGGAAAGCAATAACGAATGTGAAAGAACTGTCTCAAGTGCATCCGTTTCAGATTTACCATGTCTGATAAAGGTTATCGGAAGGTTATCGTATCTCTTGCACATGATATATTTAAAGCAATAAATTCCTTTGGAAAAAAAAAGAAGTTTTTTGCCTAGCCACAGTAATGCATTAACTTATACGCTTTAAATAACTTCAAACTGCTCATTGTTTCACCTTCTTTTTCTAGTGGGGACTCTGAATTTGTCCTCCAAAAAAGACATGTTAAACTTGTGCTCAGCATGGTTGTTCTGTTATCAACAGTGTATTTACAGTTCTGGATGACTGGTCATCTGATGGTTGTTCTGTCTTATACTAACTGAGTAAATCTATTTTTCAATGTTTTCACACAGAGCTAATTGGGCATAAATTGTCAAATATTGTTGTAATTGTGACCAGTCCTCAAACCTCCCCACTGTCAACCTGGAGACACTACATTGCAACAATGACTCCAGACCACATCCTTGCAGCTAAACTGTGGCAGTGTGGTCTGCATGATGGGGTAGTGAGGTGGACTGTGAATTGGTTGAAGGAAAGAAGTCAGAGAGATGTGGTCAATGAGACAGAGTCTAGTTGGAGGCCTGTATCTAGTGGAGTCCCTCAGGGGTCAGTACTGGGACCAGTAATATTCAATATATTCATCAATGACCTGGACAAGGGAACAGAGTGCACTGTCAGTGAGTTTGCTGATGACACAAAACTGGGAAGAGTGGCTGACACGCCAGAAGGCCGTGCTGCCATTCAGGGGGACCTGGACAGGCTGGAGAGCTGGGTGGGGAGAAATTCAATGAAATACAACAAGGGCAAGTGTAGAGTCTTGCATCTGGGAAAGACCAACCCCACGTACCAGTATGGGCTGGGAACTGAGCTGTTAGAGAGTAGGGGAAAGGGGCCTGGGGGTCCTGGTGGACAGCGGGGTGGCCATGAGCCAGCGATGTGCCCTCGTGGCCAAGAAGGCCAGTGGCATCCTGGCGTGTATGGGAAGGGCTGTGGTCAGTAGGTCGAGAGAGGTTCTCCTCCCCCTCCACTCTGCCCTGGTGAGACTGCATCTGGAATAGTGTGTCCAGTTCTGGGCCCCTCAGTTCAAGAAGGACAGGGAACTGCTTGAAAGAGTCCAGCACAGAGCCACAGAGATGATGAAGAAGATGGAACATCTTCCCTTACAACGAAAGGCTGAGGAGCTGGGTCTCTTTAGCTTGGAGAAGAGGAGACTGAGGGGTGACCTCATCAATGTTTATAAATATGTAAAGGGTGAGTGTCAGGAGGATGGAGCTGGGCTCTTCTCGGTGATGGCCAATGACAGGACAAAGGGCAACGGGTGCAAGCTGGAGCATGGGAGGTTCCACAGTAACATAAGGAAAAACTTTTTCACTGTGAGGGTGACAGAGCACTGGAACAGGCTGCCCAGAGAGGTTGTGGAGTCTCCTTCTCTGGAGACGTTCAAAACCCACCTGGATGTGTTCCTTTGTGATCTACTCCAGGTGGTCCTGCTCTGGTAGCGGGGCTGGACTAGATGATCTTTCGAGGTCCCTTCCAACCCATAACATTCTGTGATTCTCTGATTCCATGTGAGATACCCTTTTATAGTAGATTATTAATTATCTGAAGAAATATTGTGCAAATGATATGGAGCACTCCATCCCCTTCCCTTTCTTCATTCAGGCGGGGCCACCAGAGCACATTAAGTTTCCTGCTGACCTACTGCAAGCTGGAGAAATACGTAACTTACTTACATACAGCTTACAACAGTAAGCAAGGTAGTGGGTTTTACAGAGTTGCCAAAGCAAATTTTAATGTTGTAAGGATCTGGAGTTCTGTATATACAAGTAAAAAGAGAATGATTTGCAGACTTGACGGAGAAATGGCTGTATAATGTCCAGG
Source organism: Leptosomus discolor (assembly GCF_034619465.1). NCBI lineage: Eukaryota > Metazoa > Chordata > Aves > Leptosomiformes > Leptosomidae > Leptosomus > Leptosomus discolor. The sequence continues at coordinate 64,693,351 of NC_141419.1, read as the reverse complement.
CACTGGACTATGAGAGCAGAACTTCAGAAGGTCCCGTCCAGGCATGCTCTGAAAGCCCTGCAGGTGATGTCAAGGGCTGCAGAAGCTAATCAGTCAGTCTTGTAACTAGCTGACATGATGGAGAGTGCATAACACAGACATAACTCCATTTATGACAGAGAAGAAAGATTCACTGCCTCCAGGGCTCAATACAGCCCAATGACTTCTTAAATTTAAGCTGGGTGCAAGGAAGGTAATTTTTTCCAGCAAGAACTCTTATATATGTACGAATATCAGAGTACTTTACACATTTCTAGGTGAAAAGAAAATCCATACCTGCTAGGATGCTGAGTTGGTGTGACAGCTGCGAACATAAAGTCAGCTCTGCTAACATTGCTGAGCCCTCTGATGGTGACAAAGATTTGGAAGAGTGACACTGACTGCAAAGTGTGACTGTTTTCCTTGTAATTGTTTAAACCTGCTTGCTCTGAACACAATAGTTAGTTCAGATTCATATCTAATGTTACGTGTTTTTTATAGAGAATCATGCATTGTCTCTGCAAAGTTACATTAATCTTTCTTGCATCTGATCTGCTGGAATATTGAACTATGTTGTGACTCTGCAGGAGGCATAAATCCCTGGTTCATCTTCTCCCTCTCCCTGCATAAATGGAATTCATATTCGAGATTCATATGGTTCAGCTCCAGCCTGGTGATAGCTGAAACTTTTTTCCTACTCACATCTGACTTGCAACTACTTATTAACTACAAGTCCTAAGGGCAATGTCCTGCAGCATATTGTATTTTAGGATTTTTATGTTCATGATTGTTTAATGAAATAAGGCTAGTTGCATATAATTTAATTTTAGTTCTTGGATAAGTATTTATCAGCCAGATCTCATGTGGGTTTATACTTCTAGGTGGTAATAGAGCCCTGAATGTGGAAGGCTAGACAGAAGATGATGATGCAGCCTGAACAGCAAGATTCAGCCTCCAGTTACTGTACACGAACCCAGTCCACCAGTCATTGCTCAGGACTCTTGAACAGCAGTGAGGGAAAGCAAGCTGACCTGTTTGCACCAATGCTCATAGCTAGATTCATATCTTCTGCCTCAAACTTTAATCTGTAATACTTGCAGATTTATGAACTGAGCTGTGCTAGCTACAAGTCATTGCAGGAAACTTCACTGCTTTGCAATCCATTCCCACTGAAATCTCCTGAAGTAAATTCAAGGCATTAAATCGTGTTTTCACACACCCTGTTGATCAACTGACTAATTGTATCAACTTTTCACACTAAATATTGATTTCTTGCACTATATGCCAACTTCATGTGACATCTCATTTGCTGTCAAAATACAGCCATTTATCAAGTGGAAGCAAACTGCTGGCCTTTCACTCCTATCTGTTACTATCAGGGGCAAATTATTACCCTCAACTGTCATTCCTCACCTTCAGAAACAGTATTTTTCATGTAATTCTTGATGTTTTACAATTTCAGGGCCCTATGAAGGACTGCTAATGCACTAAAAATCTCTTCTGAACAAAGTAGTACTACAAAAAGTACTCTGAAAAAGAAGTTGAGACAAATCAATAACACTGTAACAACAAAAGTTTCTATGTTATATTTTTAATGCCTAGTAAAATAAGTTTATATCCCAAAAAAGGGATATGCCACAAAAACTAAATCAATACCCAATGGATTTCATTACCAATTTCACTGAGACTCTGGACAGGATTGAAATTTAAAATCAAGATGGCTGAAGACCTCAATAAAATCAGAGTCAAAGAGAACAAGAATACACCTCCTGTTTGTATACTGAACTTGCAACAGTAGTGGAATCCAGTGCTCCTGATAAATGGGCTCACCTTTGACTTAGCTTAAGAAAATAATATATATTCAGTAGTCAGTCAACAGCACCACTCTGTTCACAGAATCACACAGAATCACAGAATGTTAGGGGTTGGAAGGGGCCTTGAAAGATCAATGAGTTCAGCTGCAAGTTACTGCTATCAAGTATTAAAACCCACTACCAACACAAAAAAGACAAGCCTCTTCTTGAAGTGAGTGACTGCCTTTGGAATACTTCTTTGATTAGGAAACTAAACATTCCTTATCCCTCCTATGATAACTAATTATTCCCAATACTGAGGATTTCTTATTTCTGGGGGATCTACCCAATATCCTAACCAGTTTTTGGAGAGAGAGTGGGTCCCTGGCAGCAGTCTTTGCTTTCCCATTTGATGCCAAATTGTTGCTGTAGTCAGGCATGGCTGTCTCTGAACTCTGCCATTTCTGTTCTTTCATAGACCTGTGTCGTTTACAATCCACGTGGTGGATAAAGCACAAATCCCAGAAGACTTGCCCACCACTATTTGGCAGCACTGTAATTTCAGTCAGAAAATGGCAAGCAAAGGACATAAATCTGAACCAGCACAGGTGAATTATGCTTTGCAGACAGGTGAGTGCACTTTATGACCCTACTCCAAGAAATGATCTCCTGTAATTATAGGAAGGAAAAAAAAAAGAGTGTTTAGAGAGCTGCACAGTTTTAATACCTGGGCAGAAAGAGAGGGAAGAGCAATGGCTGTTTACCAGAGGGCCATGCAATGTCCCTAGTTATGAGAACTGCCTTGTTCAATAGCAAAGCTGTAGTCAGTGTGGCTTTGAGAAGCCAACACCCCTTCCCAAGTGTCTAACATGGGCTTTCACCAACAATTCATTTACCTGAATCACCATCTCCCTCAGGAATCACTCTTTGAACCTTGAAATGAGAGGTTGCAGAGACAGCTAGAAGACTGCTGCACTCATCAACATGGAAATCTTCATATGTACCTTTATGTCTTATTCTTCAATTGTTATGCCCTTAAAGACCTTTTATATAAATTATGTAGTCTTTTCCATTATTTTCAAGGCAATATGTAGCATTATTTATGCTCCACATAAACAAAACTTACAATCTTCCTACAAATTTTTCATAGTTTAGAGTGGCTTCCTGAAATGCATATTTTAATCTAGTGTAGGAATATTTTCATATATTGACTTTGTAGATTAAAACTCTAGAGACACTGTGATTTCTGAACAACTACTTCCAGAACGAACATTATCTTTAGAATACATCTGATAGGTGTGAAAGGATTTTAACCTCATAAAATAGAGATAGGGAAACAATTTCCAAGGTCATACAGAAGCAGAAACCTGAATCTTTAGAAGCCAACCAGAGTCCTGCATCTATACAATCCTTTTGTATGTTCTGCAAGGTACATCACTATGTTGTGCATTAGAAAATACTGAATACTTAAAAAGGTATGCATAATGGATTATTTTTTTAGGTGGACCCCCTAAGTCACCTTTAACTACTTCCCAGAGCCGAAATTCTTCCATAAACCACTTTCCCGGATATTAAGACATCATTTATTTCCTGAATACTATTTAACAAATAATAATGTTACCACTGCAGACCTTGAAACTCTAGCTACAAACGGCAATTGAAAACAGAAGCCAACACCCACTGAAATTTGTGAGAAATCTGTCCGGGACTATCTAGGCAAAAGCAAAGCAATTTACTATTTTCCTCTCTCAGTTTTTGTATTTCATAAGCTTGAGGCAGGCAGGTAGGCAAATGTAAGATTCTCCAAGCAGTTGTCTTGAGTCACACATCTCCTTTACAAGTAATAATCTTAAAAAGCTGTTAGTAGCAAGTTAGCAAATTAATGGCACATATACTACGGTCAGCCCTTTATTTTTAGGCTATAGTCCTTTCATTGTCTCACATTAGTGTCTCTCCTATCCTTAAATCTTAAATGCACAGAAAATGGCAAGGGCAGATCTATGACACACTGCAGAACTGATCTGTGGATCTGGAGCTTTAGTTTTCAGCTGCACAGCACATTGCCTGGGTACTGCATAGAAACAGGCAGCCAACACGCTCCACAATGGGAGATTGCAGTGATGCAGAGCTGATTCATCAGTCCGGAAGGTCAATGAAAGTCCTCATCTGAGCCTGCATTTGGGAGTATTACTACCTAAGGAAAAGAAAGAGAGCTTCACAACTTCCAAGCTCTTCCAAAACCCACCTTCTCTGTCTAGAATGAAATAAATTTCTTCTTTTAAAGCCACTGGAAAATATCTCAGACCCAGAAACTAAAATAATCCTGAGCAGAGCAGACCTTTTCCCAGTATAATTTATTTGCAATAGTCTCCACAATGTGGTATTTTAACTTTGTTCAGTTATTCAGAAAAGGAATCTCTCTTTCACATCCCAATTCGGTGTTAACTGTCAAATAGCCAAATAAAATCTTATTTGAGAAAAATACTACTTCTTTCTCAATACCTTTGTGGCTCATTACCTCACACTCCACTCACTGTTTATTGAACAGCACCATGTATCCTAATCACAGGACTGGTTAGAAGCTTAAGTGTTCTTTTGTTATACCAAGGGCCTGATACATTCACATTACAAACAAAACCATTTACTGGGCTGTTAAAAGATGACAAGCAAATTTGTGCATTAAAGGAAAAGTGCTTGGGACCTTTTCCAAGGGCTGCTTTTTATGGGAAATAAATATCAGATTTACTTTAATAACTTCTTATAACAAAATATGATTGTGCCAATCTGCATTAAACCACATAGTGTCTAACTCAAATCCAAGTGCACTCCATAGGAAAATTGCCACTGAGCTCTATGAGGAATGGAAAAGGTTCTCTGATTATAAATATCTGCTGTTGAAAACACGATAGGGAACATCAGCATCATGTTTCTCCTTAATGGAATTTAAGCAAGTAGCCAAGATCCTTCCTGTGTTTAAAAAAAAAACCAACAAAACAACAAAACCAACCTCAGTTAAACGTACTTATTTCCTTTCAAATGTTGCCATTGCTAAAACCATCTTTTTACATCCTTCTATTTTGCTTCTCTGTGCTGCAGTGCCTGGCTGTACAATTCTGCCCTCACCAACCCGACTGCCAGGGAGGGGAAGTTTGCTAAGAGTTTTTTACTTTTCTCTGCAGCACACTGTGCAGATGCTTTCTTGCACTTCACTGCAACTCCCAGCTTCATATGGAAAATGGAGCACAGCAGCATTAGGGAAAAGATGATGTAAATGCAAAATGTGCAGTAAAGGGATAAATACTGAAATGAGTATTTCAGAAGTCTGCCCTTCCTCTTCCCAGACACCTCTACCTAAATACTTTTTTAGTCTTTTACTCCCTCCCTTTAGGGAGAAGTCTCTGAATTTTGATTAATTCAGAATGTCTCTGTTAATGTCTCCAAATTGCCACTAATGGGTTTTCATCTCTATGGCAGCTGAAGCCAAACCCAAAGCTCCAATTAAAACCCTCTGGGGGATATTTCTGGTCTTGGGGTCATTACTGCATATGCCACTTAGTTTTAAGTTCATCTGCCATCTCTGTGGAAAGGCAGACAAGTCAATACAATCTATAGGGGTTTCACACATGGGGAACCCATTCTTTCCCTCAAGCACATTTTCTTTGACGTGTATTTATTAAAATTTCTCAGTTTATATGTAATTTCTACCCTTCCTCCTAGTTCAGATCAGAGAAGGATTTCATTGCCTTGGCAGTCACTGAATAATGAATGACAGATCTGTTTGCAAGCACTAAGGGCTGTCGCAGGGAGCCTTGCACTCAAGATTAAATACTTAACTTTTCAGTATGTAACACTATTTACAGTTGAATCTCCCTACAGTTTGGCAATCAATTAAGTTTTCTTGGGAAAAAACCCACAGTTTATAACCTACCCTTGATACTTGTACTGTAACGTTTAGTGTACAATAAAAATCCCAGGTTGTTTGCCAAAATACCTCCTTAAACATAATTTACCTAGTGGTGCTCTTTGAAGAAAAGTTCTTCACAAGTAATATCACAGCTTTATTGCTGTTTCCTGAACAAGTCACACAACTATAATAGCTGTGTTACAGTGGAAAAGTTGTATTTTTGAATACTTGGGTTTGTGTGCTTTAGAAACTTGTTCAGTATTATTACTACCAACTAATTTAATGGCTATGGTGTATCCCTGAGCCTCTTCAACCACTGCAAAACCTAACAAGATGCTCTGTTTCTAAGCCTTGAATGAGAACTCGGTTTAAGCTTTTCTCCTGGCAACCATCCTGCTTCCCAGCTCCATAGAACAACTTGCCCAAAGCCTTTGTTTTGCTTTACATATAGTCAGCAAAAAAAGCCATGACGATAAGCAGTGTTGCTAATCAATTTCTGGACATGAATTCACTGTCTCATTCTAGCAGCAACTGCTTTCCTGGTGTGAAAGAGCACAGCAACTGTTCTACCCAGAGGCAGAGATCTTGCTCTGCCAAGACAGAAACTCACTTGAAAGCCTCAAAACACCTTCAGTCCTCCAATTCTTTACTGGATGTGTGCAATTCTCCTCTGTGATGGGTTTATGCAAGTTGCAAACGTAATATGAAATCAATTGCCTCTGCATACAATATAGGAAAGTACTATTAATTGATTCCAGGTTTTACAAAGAAGAAAATGAGAAGGAGCACCTGCCAGCTAGATGTTTCAGCACAAAAGGGAACATTCTTTTGGCTTTCATTTCTGGAATTAAAACAAGTCATAAAGTAGTCCCTCCACCCTTTGGCCTTAAATTTTCTGATGATGTGCTCCTGATGATGTACAACAAATTGGACTACATTATAAGGCTGCTATCCTGTAATTAGAACATCAAAAACAGGGAGGGAGGGAAAAAACATCAAGTATCTTCAGAAAATACACACTCATATCCAAATATTATCTTGAAAAGTCAATGTTTTTTGATACCTAAACTCTAAAATTTAACAAAGCAATTACCCTAATCAGTGGTGGAAACTGTAGTATCAAAAAGCAATGTATGAACAACAAATAGTGATAGCTCATATCCACTGATACGAGAAAAAAAAAATCCACTAACAAAAGTCAAAGAGCTTGGAAATTAGAAATCAATGGACTAGCAAGTAAGAAAAGCAAAAAGCTGTCCCTCCGCATGACAAAGTGGGCAGACTCCAGAGGCCACTCAAGAGTCTAGCTTGGATTATTTTTTTTTTCTTTACTAGCCTTGTACACTCTCCCTGCATCAGCTTCTGTATGGAAAAACAAGTGAGGAATAGATTTAGTTCTGAAAACACCTATTTTAATCTTCAAGTGATTGAGTTACTATTTCTGATACCCTTTTGTACTCCCAGTCTTCATCCTAGGAAGAAGCAGATTTCCCCAGAAACAGTTCAGTTCTGAGCTGAGGAGCAGTGGACTACTCTTGCTGACACAGAATGGGAGGATCATTTCTGCTTATACAGCCACAGAAAGCTTTTACAGGAGGGCACAGAATTCTCACCTAGCGAAACAGTTTCCTCCTGCATACACAAGAACTGATGGACAGAAGTGTGTTATCTCTAAGTAGAGAAATGGCCACCTAACTCCCAGGAAGTCCACTGCAATGCTCAGTGCACATCAAAACTATTTACTTTAAAATGAAAGAAAGCAAAAGCTCTTCCTGTCACGGAAAGGAAAAACATTTAATTAAATAAGAGCTCTGCCTCAGGTTCTGCCTCTTGCATCTAAGTCTTCTTATCTTTTCCTAAATCTTCACTGTTATTTTGGAATCGCTAATCACCCTTTATGCCTCAAAAATACAAATCTCTGAAAACACTTAATGTCACCCAGTGGGAATAGTTGTACAATTTTGGCCTGGTCCTTTGTGAAATTGTTGGAAACCTTTAGTATACCATGATTACTTAAACTTTAAGGTCTATTCTTCCCTTTATGTGCATGCATAAGTCCTATTAACGCCGATAAGAGTTAGGTACATACAACAATGAAAGATTAAAGTCTTCATTGTTTAAGAGGTGGTGATCAGCTCTGTGCTGCTTTAGGGAAAAACCTCAAGGATATTGCAAGTACTATGGGGAGTTAATCTCATTACACACTATACTAATAGCATTTATGGAAGTGTTTGCTTCTTAAATCAACCATAGGTGTCCACCTGGTGCCCTGTAACTGGAAAGCTGCTTCCATAACACATGCACAGACCAGTCTCTGCTTAGGAGATTAATCTGTAAGCTGCTATGAATCTATTCTCCTGACACTTTCTCCCCCATTGAGAACAACATGTGTTTTTATTTTAAGTTTGAATATCTGTAACTAAACAACAGAGCAGTTTTAATTAATTTTAACTACAGAAATGCTTAAAAAAATATTATTAAGAATAATGGATTAAAATGCAAAGCTGTTTATTTAGGAATGAATACACTGTGATGCTTTTCAGTGCAAACTTCACACAGTCTTGTCATCTTGAGTTACTATATGATTGGCTTCACCTAGTACTTTCCAAAATTAAAATTGCTGTAGGGCTGATTTTAAGTAGTCTTCAAAACAGCAATCAGACAAAATACAGAAATCTATAAAACAGAAACTGGTACACTGAAAACCATATGGGATGTCTCTTTTATTGGTCAGCATTGTCTTGTTTGTAGAAGCTATCCATACTATTCTTAAGTATACAGAAATATTTTTAACTAGGTTGACTTAGTGCATATCAATTAAATCAGCAGAGTTACGCCAACTTAAACCAGCTAGCGACCCAGCCCACAAACCAGTTTTACTGCAGATTTGAACAGAAAGGCCAGCAATCACTAAGCAACTGTTTGCAGGCAGCAACTGAACAACTAAAGCTGGTTTCATCATACTGATTTCATCATGCTGTGAAAAAAAATTTACCACTGGCAACCCGTTTCTGTATCTGAAATCTAGAAATTTACAAAAAAATAAATTTAAGAAAGAGACTTGTTCACACAAGGCTCAATATTAGAATGAATTCCTCTAGCTTGCATCCAGTTACAATGTTTTAAGCTACAAGCAGGAAGAATGGTGGTCACCAACTTTTTAAACAAACTTAGTCTTTCGAATCGGTTTTGGCAATTGACACCAAGTAGCCTCCAGCAATGGATTGTCAAGATGAGACTTTAAAGATAATTAGAGAAGATGCACTTACAAATGTGTCAAAACTGAAATCTACAGATGTGTTGGCAGAATATTATTAATAGAGCTGATGTGTTAATACAGACATAGAGAAACGAGGGCTGCAATTAAAATGGAAACACTGAAGAAAGAAATGTACAGTACTTTTATTTCGTACGCTTTAAAAGATGTGTTGTATCCATACTCCATCTGGGGATTTCATAACAATTTACAATGATAATTTATTAAAGTGGTAGCTCTTGAGCAATACTGGGTGGATTCTAGAGATGTAAAGGTTCTGTTTAAATCAGGGGATCTAGAACAGCTCAGATTTTTTAAGAGAGCCAGCCCACTTTCTCATGTATAAAGATGGTCCCTCCAAGTCTCTGGCCCCTCTCCCCAGCAGGCTCCAGGCTTTGCCTTTATCTTTGTGCACTGATTGTCCCCAGAAACGTGCTCCAGGAGTCCTCAAGTCTGAAGGCTCCTCCTTGTAGCCCCAAGGGTCATAACTGTTGAAATTATCTTCATACTGTGTTTCCCCAGATAAAACAACTGGGAAACCCAAGAACCAAAAAAACCCAGGTCTTGGGAGTTTCTTAAAAGAAGATGATAGACAGAAAATCCAGACAATAGAGGAAAAAAATCTCAGCTCTCACGTAGATGAGAATGAGGGAGTGTTGTAAATTCAGTAAATAGAGTAAGGTCAGTTTTGTTGAAATTTTATAAGTATAAATCATTTCTCAATAACCAACCTCTTAATTTTCATCCAGCTAGTCTCAAAAATTCCTGTGGGGTTTCCCCCCTAAAATTCTGCAGAATCTAGAGCAGCACAAGTGGGATTTTTATAACATTTGGCAACACTCCCTAAGGATATTCATAAGTTTTAATGGTGTCCCCTTGGACAGCATGCCCAAAAGGAGGCCTATTCCAAGATATCTTGAAGAAAACCTCTGGAAAAATAAAGAGAAAAACATTTTCCTGATTCAGATATGATGGTGTAACATTGTGTGTTGTCTAAGAACAGATATCTACAGGGTAAATTAAGAAAAACAAGTCCAAAAGTAGCATTAGGACAGTCAAGACTAAATGTGCCTCAAGCCACATCTGTCTTATGATGAACAATATGCACTAGGTCTGCCCATGTGGCAGGAGGCAAGCAAACATCAACTTTGCACAAAGGGTGGGATTTCCCTGTGTTCTAAGAAAAAGAGTATTCTATATTGCGCGCATTTCTTAACTTAAAGGTAATTTCTGAAGACCTGCTCTTCAAAGAACAGTCAGCGCACGGGTTTGGTTTTTTTTAATTTTCAGCTGATACATAAAACGACTTTCCTATTCAACTTTTAGCCCACCAGCGCAGCAGGATGTGCTCCATATCTCACACTCCTCATTACTATGCAGTCCTACCTAGACTGATGAAAACCTCACCAAATCCTGAGAACCATATAACTCCCTCATTTGCAACAAAACTGGCACAGCACAACACTGAAATAGACAATTTTTAAGCACCTGGAAAAAATAAATATCCAGTGATTATAAAAAGAGCTGTTGATTACACTGGCTTTCCCCACATTAATCTAGCAGTGTGGGCTACATCCCATGTGCTGTTATTCAATTTTTTATAGGCGTATGGGCAAAATTTCATTCATTTTTTATGAATGTTTAAGGAAAAACTGGATATGACTGCTGGTAAGCATGGGGTAAGGGACTGTATCTTTACATACAAAGGTTATTCTTTGCATATAGTTAAGAAAGATAAAAAGAAAAACATATACGTTTATACTTACATCGCTGGGAACTGCTGGGAACATTCAGCATGTATGCTAGAGCTGCTTGTATACACCCAGTTAAAGAAGAGAACCAGAAGAAGACCCATTTACTGATCTGCAAGGTGTGAGGGTTTTAGAAACAAATGAAGGTCACCTTTGAGGAGAGCAGGTATCACCCAAACGTGAAAGGACCTTGTCACTACCTCAGGATAGTTCACACCAGGAATCCACAGGGAGATTGCAACCCAGTCTTAGGACCCATCCTTTGCGATGACGCACACTGAGCTCGGCTGAGATCAGAGAAATTTGCGGAGGTGGGTAAATTTTCTTCCCCGTCACTTCCAGGAAAAACCTGGTGGGTCACAGCCATGCTTTCCAGTGCTTTAAGTAATCAGTAATGGAGTAGGAATAAATCCCATTTAGATTTCTCAAAACAATGCCTCTGGCCCCCTCCCTAGCATCCCTTACTTCCCAGCTTGAAGGTCTCAGCAAAATTCCCAGATTTCCAACAGGTCTTTCTTGCCCTGTTTTCTCCAAATATTGTGAGACAGTACTTGTGCTTTTGGTACAAAGATTGGGCTAGAGACTAATAAAATTCTAAGCACAGTTATTGTCTTGTATGTATACCAGACCCTGACATCAATATTTCATGTATTCATCAATAAAACCCTCATAATGATAGTTACAATTGAGGGAAACATTTTCTCTTTCATAAGCCAAAGAACAAAAAAACCCACCAAAGAATCACACAAAAATTGGCACATTTATTTCCAAACTGCCCTTGGCTTGGTTGCTATAAAACAAAATACTCACGTTTTTTGGCACAGCTCTCATTGTGTATAGATTTAATATGTTTGCTGCTAGTGAATATTAGATCTTGACATGCAACTGTAAAAACATCTCTGTTGTTCCCTCAAAGCATGTGATCTTAAATTTTATAGATGTATCATCAAGCCATAGCATGTTTGTTGTTATTTCAATATATTTAAAAACGTCCCATGCCACTCTCCTTTGAATGCTATAAATTGTTCTCATGATCTGCTTAGGAATACTGAGAATTCAGCTGGCATTGTAATATTTCATTTAATGCATGAAACTCTCAGAAACACTTTATAACATTGAACTAAGTCAGACCAGACAGTTCTTAAAAATATTAAGGGCTCATTTATATCTTCAGAGTATGTGTATCAGTTTTCAAGCCACACGACTTGTGGATGCCAGCTGTGTTTGCGGGGGGAGGATATATTCACAAGCATAAAACAAATTAGTAGATCTGACTTGGTGGTTTAATTACACTGATACAGTTTGGTCCATCCTATATCAGAACTTTTTTTCCCCCACTTGAATTCTATATATTAACATTCCTATATATTAACATACCTATGAGATGGTGCTTCATTCTCATTTCTCTAAAAGTTGATCTACAACAACATTAATATGCCCACATTTTGCTTATCCACTCCAAATATCTGAGCACTGATCACTCCACCATTGTCAGACTTATTACATATGCCATTCTACATCCACATACAGTTCCTATAGTGCCCTCCTTTCTGTCATTTTAATCTTCAAGAAAAATATTCATTACCAGTCTTAGCATCAGATAATAGATTAAACAGTGTGTTCATTTTGATTAGATTGCAGTACATCTTCATAGTTTGTATGGCAGTAAATTCTAGACCTTTCTGAACCATGGATGATCTCAATTCTGAGTCTGAACAACTTAATTCCACAATTTACCTCTTTCCTGTTTGTAAACCCAAGCTCTGAACACCAGTCAGAGGAACTGCCACCATTTGGGTGCAGCCTGGCAGCGTGCGAGGATCTGTCTTCACTGGCCAAATCCAGTGCTGGCCACCTGTAGCTCCTGGTGACTTGGAAGGAAATAGGAAAGAAACCAGATTCCCTGGGAAGATTTGACTGTCTTACCTTACAATGAGGTCACTCCCCTACGCTACACCATGGATTTCATTTCCCTTGCACCACCCACATCACAAAATGTTGAATATGTTTGTGCTAATTAGCTATAAAACCTCCACCCTTTCTCCACTCGTCCCTTTCTCTACTTATCCCTTGTCTCCTTTCTGTCTTAATTGTAATTTTCAGGGGCAAAAACTCTTGTGAGAAGTATGTGAACTGACACAAACATGAAATATAAACAAGTAACACAAGAGCAGCATGCGCTGGCTATCAGCCCAGCGTGTATTAGGTGTGTTGAGGTAAGGTAGATGTCCAGGACATCCTCTACCTGCACATCCCCCAGGGGAGTGGGCATGGGCAGTATCAGCACATCAGGCCACAGCTGTTGCTACTACTTACGACCTGAGTAAGTACCCATGCCTCAGCTATGCAGACCCTGTTCCTCCTTCACCCTGCTCCCTGAACAAATTGGAGGAAAGGAAGCCTTTGTATAAATGTCCCTGATAAAGCCAGTCTTACACTGTATGGAAAACATGCTTTTCTGGTAATATTTTTTAAATGGAACCGAATTTTTACATCATGTTCAATTTGGATTTCAAATTTCAATTTCAAATTGTGGGGACAGCGAAAGGAAGATAAGATTTGACACATTTTGCTTATATCTGAAAAATCTTTCATCTAAGGAAAAAAAAAAAAGACATTTTAGCAGAACATGAATGTTATTGAAAGGGTATTTTAAATTAAATTATACTAGGCTAAAATTTTTGACCAGCTTTGCAATCTTTATTTTCTATTGACAGAGGTCAACATTCTACTTTTGTTTTCCTTTCAGCACTCTTTCCAGCTCACTTCCCTAGCTTCTGGGAGCACTTGCTTGCTTTATTCCTGACAAAACTCCTCCAGGCCACAGGGATGGGGGGTCAGTCCCTGTGTGCTGCATTTACATTTGGAGTGAGTGCCATGTTTCACAGCTGCAGCTGTTGGCCTACCGTTTCTGCTATTATTTGCATTTCAAACAGAATGAATGGAAGCAATGAACTACAAAATAAATTGAAGTTCTGCATAGAAAACAAATGCCTTTTATTAATCTGACTCAGCTGCTGAAGTACTGAAACATCGAAAACTTGGCAAGATTGCACAGTCCCTAATGTTGAGTACCATTTCAGGTGAAATCAACAGTACTCATATGCCAAAATCTGTGATTTAAAAAGGAAACTTCTTCTACAGCTGGTGGTAACCTATTTTTCAATAGGTAATCACCTCTATTGCCAAGCTTAAACACATTAAAATACAATGCAAAAAACAGTGCAATAGAGAAGAAATTGAGGCTTAATAACTTTTCCTCCCCCAAGTATCTTATGCTGCTCTACCAAATATTTCTTGTGCTATAGAAGTCTGCATTTCTTAGCTGGAAGTTTGATTTGCAGTTCACAGATTGACACCTATCTCAGCCCTCTTCCCATGTCCTTTAGGTCATTTCTCACTTGAACTGATCGAGAATTTGAAAACTTACTTTGGAGGTTAGTGTCAGATATAACGGAGTAACTTCAGGCAGTGTTTTAAATAGAGATTCTAGAGGGAAATAGAAAAGGCAGCAACATCCCTATGCAAACTCCATGGACACTGTCTACAACAAAGGTAGATACAACCTCAGTTTATATGCTTCATGGTGGCATGGCAGCACTTCTGCAAGGTGTCCCTACTGCACTAGCATGTCTCCGAGTGGGTGGATCTTCTTTGGGGAGCAGAATGAAGAGCACTCTTCCATCTATACCCCAACTAATCACTCTGGCTACTCCTGCTGTAAAGTCAGCATTCAGTCCTGCTCCTCGTAACAGCCTTGACTGTCATTTAATCCTGTTTCTTCTGCCCTGCTTCCAAACACCACTGTCACCCATGACCCACTGTACTTCCAAATGATATACATCACTGCCTCCAAATACCAAAGAACATTTCTGGCATTTTTGCCTATTCCCTGGGGAGCAGCGGAGCAGTGGGATTTGAAATGGCCACACTGAGCCTGTGGCTATGACATCAGGTCTCTTAAGCTGATGGCTGGGACACTAATAGCAAGAGTACTTTGTTTCTTAATGGCCCTCTGGGTTCCTCAGTGCACCCTCAGTGAGAATAGTTAGATATTGGTCCTCCCTTCAACTCTCTCTCCCTTTCTTGCCCTCTTCAGAGATGAGGCAGGCCTAGACAAATCATTTTTGCAAAACACTGGCAGAATCAAGGTTACTATTCTGCCTTCCAGTCCTTGACGGGAAATGTTCAAAGGACAGCTAGATCCAAAGGGACTTATCTCATCTCTTTGTAGATGTCAGGATGCACTCACAGCTATAGTGACTCAGCAAGACACAAAACCAAGGTCCTATCCACAAAGCATTTCTCGACATCTTGCAGAATAGTCTGTGTGTCAACTAATTCTTCCTACCCAGAAGTAGTTTGTTTTCCAGCTGCTTAGTACCTCCCTGGCTAGTATTTTTGCTAGTTTTTGTGATAACTTTCTGGGTGCTGTTAATAAAGTTGTCATACATTTTGCTCCACAGCTGCACTTCGAATAAGGCAATGTCTGTTTACTGTTTGCATTTCTGTTTGTAAAGTTGTTTAATAAACATTTTGGAAATACTTGTCTTTTATAACTTGCTGGGCACAAGGGTCTTTGTTCTCGTTACGGCTATTATGCATGATTTGTAACAAAAATATCAGAAGCACTACAGAATATAAGATATTGTTCTTCTGTACAGAGATAATGCGACTGTATATTTCTCATGCATCGGCTATCACAGATGTTGGAAAAAGAAGAGACATCCTAAGTTACATAGACGAAGGGCTGACCCAACTGGTCTTCAGACAACAGAACTTTTTCCACTGACTTCAGTAGGAATTCGACAAAGTCACTAGAGAGAGAGAGTAATTAAAAACAACAGTCTAGAAAATATGTTTTACAAGATAAAAATACAGGATTTTTCACACTGCCAAAAATTCTAACTTGCAAATTAGTAAATTTTCAGTGAATTAATACATTCACCATGCACCACAATGTGAATCTTCCCATGGCTTCAAGAATAAGTTAGCAAGTTGATTCTTCATCTAATATTGTGAACTCAGACATAAATTATTCATCTTCTCTCATATAGTTCTATATCCCATCTGCAAGTTACATGGAAATTACCCCCCAGCTCAGATTCCACGTAATGTAAATTGGCATAGCAACAGTGAATTCACAGTTATCCTGTGTTTAGCATGCACTTAGCAATTGGCCTGAGAAATTTTACTCGAGAAGGCCTTTAGTAACTAAACAGCTCCTGTGGACTGCGTTTTGCAACATATGCGTGCAGCAGCGGTCCCAGCATAAACTCTCTGCTTTGTCTACCAGATGCACTAAGAGCTGTAGTAAACACTATAAAGAAAAGACAGTGTTTCAGTATAATGCTTAAAACCAACTTACATTAAAGGCATTGGTCTAATTTTACTAACTTAGGTCCAAACATCTGCAGATATGTGCACCCTTTTTTATCATCTCATTCAAGCTTTTCTCAACAAAATCAGACTAAGGAAACAAATTAGAGACAAAGAGAAGTTTAAAAAATGCCACAATTCAAAGTGCTATTTTTTAAATCTGTAAAATGACTATGCTAAAACATTAAGTGCTTACATCTTCGAAGGACAGGATCCAGCCAAATCTGTAAGTTCACTGAATGAGTGGAGTAGTAAGTTCAGAAGAAGACCCAACCATGGAGTACTACAGTTATTGTAATACTAAAGTTGTTCTAAAAATTTCAGAAGACAATCTCTTTCTTTCATATCTATTCATCCCATGTATTAGCTTTTTATTGTGTCTCACAGTAATGTTTAAAAATGTATTTTTGAGAAATATATTGGGGAAGGTGCTACTTTAAATCATCACCTTTTAACTCTAATAGATGCTTATCTCTAAGTGTACATTGAAACCACCACCCAGATTGCCAGCACCTTCTAGTTTATGTTCTCTTCTGCTGTTGAAGACAAGTGCTATCACATCAGATACTTATCCAGAGACAACTTAAGGACAAGTGAAATGTTAAAAGAAAAGTTACACCACTTCCCTCTCTTACTTCCTAGCATGTCTGATTTTATTCATGTCTTTTGTGATCTCCTGTTGTACAGCAGACAGCTTATCAACTGACACAAAAATAAATGCATAATAAATATTCTACAAGAGCAGAGAAAAGGGTTTGCTAAATATAAACAAACTGCCTGGTCAGACTTCTACCCTTGTCCCTAAGGGTAAATAAATACTGTTGTCTTCTGACATCTCTCAATTTCTTGCAGCGCTGTCTAGCAACTAGTAATTAGTCTAGTTCTCAGATGCCTTCAGTGGCAACAGAGAAAAAACGCAACAATTCCTACAGAAAGCTATTTTAAAATCAACTGCACAACTGGAGTGCTACAATGGATGGCTATAAACTCTTCAGAAGGGATAGGAAAGGAAGGAGAGGTGGCGGGGTAGCCCTGTATGTTAGGGAGTGTTTTGATTGTCTAGAGCTTAATGATGGTGATGGTAGCATTGACTGTTTATGGGAAAAATCAGGGGGAAGGTGAATAAGGCAGATATCATGGTAGGAGTCTGTTATAGACCACACAACCAGGATGAAGAGGCAGACAAAATATTTTATAAGCAGCTGGGAGAAGTTCTACAATTGGTAGTCGTTGTTCTCGTGGTGGACTTCAACTTATCAGGTGGCTGCTGGAAATACAATGCAGCAGACAGAAAGGAAACAGTCCAGGAGTTTCTTAGAGTGTGTGGAAGATAACTTTCTGACACAGCTGGTGAAGAAACCAACTAGGGAAGGCGCACCGCTGGACCTATTGTTTGTGAACAGAAAAGGGCTTGTGGGTGATGTGATGATTGGAGGCCATCTTGGGCATAGCGATCATGAAATGATAGCTTTCAATTCTTGGAGAAGAAAGGAGGAGGGTCAGCAGAACTGCTCCCTTGGACTTCTGGAGGGCAGATTTTGGCCTGTTTAGCAGACTGGATGACAAAGTCCCTTGGGAGGCAGTCCTAAAGAGCAAATGAGCCCAGGAAGGCTAGATATGCTTCAAGAAGGAACTCTTAAAGGTGCAGGAGCAGGGCACCCCCATGAACTGAAAGACGAGCTGGCCGGGAAGATGACTAGCCTGGCTGAACAGACAGCTTTGGCTGGAACTCGGGAAAAAAAAAAGAGAAGTTATGACCTTTGGAAGAAGGGGCAGGCAACTTAGGAGTACTACAAGTATATCATGAGGTTATGCAGGTAGAAAATTAGAAGGGCCAAAGCCCAATTAGAAATTAATCTGGCTACTGCCATAAAAGATAACAAAAAATGTTTCTATAAATACACTAGCAACAAAAGGAGGGCTAAGGAGAATCTCCATTCTGTATTGGATGTGGGGAGGAACACAGAGACAAAGGATGAGAAAAAGGCTGATGTACTTAATGCTTTCTTTAATGCCTCAGTCTTTAATAGTAAGACCAATTGTTCTCAGGCTACCCAGCCTTCTGAAATGGAAGACAGAGGTAAGGAGCAGAATGAAGTTGCCATAATCCAGGGGGAAATGATTAGCAACCTCTACATCACTTAGTTGCACACAAGTCTAGGGGCTGGATGGGATCCACCCAATGGTACTGAAGTTGCTGGCAGAAGTGCTCACCAAGACACTTTCCATCATTTATCAGCAGTCCTGGCTAACCAGAGAGGTCCCAGCTGACTGGAGGTTAGTAAATGTGACACCCGTCTACAGGAAGGGCCAGAAGGAGAATACAGGGAACTACAGGCCTGTCAGTTTGACCTCAATGCTGGGGAAGGTTATGGAGCAGATCATCTAAGTGCCATCACGCAGCACATACAGGACAACCAGGTGATCAGGCCCAGTCAGCACACATTTACGAAAGGCAGGTCCTGCTGGACTAACTGCATCTCCTTCTATGACAAGACAACCAGTGGATGAGGGATGTCTATCTAGACTTTAGTAAAGCCTTTGACACCAATTTCCATGGCATTCTACTGCTGCTTATGGCTTGGATGGGTGTGCTCTTCACTAGGTTAAAAACTGGATGGATGGATGGGCCCAAAGAGTTGTGGTGAATGGAGTTCAATCCACTTGGCAACTAGTCACAAGTGGTGTTCCCCAGGGCTCAGTATTGGGGCCAGTTCTGTTTGATATCTTTATTGATGATCTGGACGAGGGGACTGAGTGCAACCTCAGTAAGTTTGCAGACAATACCAAGCTGGGCAGGAGTGTTGATCTGCCCTGGGGTGGAAAGGCTCTACAGTGAGACCTGGACAGGCTGGATTGATGGGCTGAGGCCAAGGCCAAGTGTTGGGTCCTGCACTTGGGTCACAACAACCCCATGCAGCGCTACAAGCTTGGAGATGAGTGGCTGGAAAGCTGCCTGGTGGAAAAGGACAAGGGGGTGCTGCTGAACGTGAGCCAGCAGTGTGCTCAAGTGGTCAAGAAGGCCACCAGCATCCTGGCCTGTATCAGAAATAGTGTGGCCAGCAGGAGCAGGGAGGTGATCGTGCCCCTGTACTGGGCACTGGTGAGGCTGCACCTCGAATACTGTGCGCAGTTTTGGGCCTCTCACTAGAAGAAAGACACTGAGGTGCTGGAGCACGTCCAGAGAAGGGCAAAGAAGCTGGTGAGGGGTCTGAAGGTCTTATGAGCGGCTGAGGGAACTGGGGCTGTTCAGCCTGGAAAAGAGGAAGCTGAGGGGAGACCTTATCGCTCTCTACATCCACCTGAAAGGAGGTTGTAGCAAGGTGGGTGTTAGTCTCTCAAGTAAAAAGCAACAGGACAAGAGGAAATGGCCTCAAATTGCACAAGGGGAGATTTAGACTGGATCTTAGGAAAAATTTCTTTACTGAAAGAGTTGTCAAGCATTGGAAGAGGCTGTCCAGGGAGGTGGTTAGGTCACCATCCCTGAAGGTGTTCAAAAGATGTGTAAACATGGTACTAAGGGAGATGGTTTAGTGGTGGACTTGGCAGGGCTACTTTAATGGTTGGAGCTGATGATCTTAAAGGTCTTTTCCAACCTGAACAATTCTATGATTTTTTGATTCTATGATCCTATGACAATCTGTGAAGGAGCCAACTGGCTTTCCAGCTGGAGTGTGAATTTTCCTTGTAGTCAGACCTCGCATGGGCAGCTGTTGGCACAAGATCAAAGATGAGCACTTTACTCATGCCACTGCTGCTTGGGAATCTGAAGATGAGTGGAAAGGACTGTACAGTTAGTATGACACAACAAGGCCTGCAAAGCCTCGAGATTCTGATCACAGATCTTTCACTACCACTGAAAAGGACTTTTAAGTTACAACAGAATAACACTTTAGTACATCAGAGTGCAAGTACTTCAAAAAGGAAAAAAAATTTATGTTCCATCCTGTTTGAAGACATATTAAAACAAAGCCCCCCAAAATCAGGGACTGTGCAAACATCTTTGAATTGGAACATCTGAAATATATTATGACGTACAAGTTTCCCTCTCCATTAATATAAAAGACAGTTTTCAATCGCCTATTCAAACTAGCACTGGCATTTGGTTTAGGGGCTTTTATCTCACAATCCCTACTTGCAGACCACCAAATCCACATTGATCTCTTCAGCTGATACAGATTTAAGTACTGTCTGTCTAATTTCACTAGTTCAGCACAGTGATAATACAGTAGAGAATTAATAAAGTTAACAATGACAGTAGTATTGCTATAAACTTCAGATTGGTCACTTGACAGAAATGGAGAAAACATTAAAATTCTGTCCTTTAAAGCCCAAGGACCTGATGTGTGGAAAAAAAAAAAACCCATCTTGTATACCTTTGTGGCTTTGACCATTACAGCTTAAGGCTTAAAACTAAGGCTTATACTTCAGCACTTTCCTAGACAAGGAAAGATTTAAGAATTCATTAAGTGTTTTCTTGAAACAAGGCTTGAGTTTCTTGCAGTGTTATCTCGTGTTCACTCTGTATCACATTACTGCATGATTCCTCTCAAAAATTCTGGCTACTTTTTATAGTAATATATCAAATAGTTTTAGTAAGACTTATACGTAGACGTACCATGAGCTGCCATCTCTACTTTCTGTGTGGAGTAGGCACAAATGTAAGACAATGTCTAGATCTATGGCAGTATATATGAAACGGTGTAGCAAAGGAAGTTGACAGAATGAGATACAACCATAACGTAATTGCCTGACAAAAAATTGTTTTCTTGTATTTCCTCCTGGGATCTCAGTATATCTGTACTTAGAATTCATCTGACAGTATAAGATCCTTTGTAGTATACCTGTCAAAGCTAGGTTGTAACTGCATCAGAAGAATGGCCCAGAAGTATAGCTACAAATAAGATATTTTCAGGGCTTTTTTCATAAGCAACTGGTTTTGAGTAGTTTATAATTTGACTATTGTCATTTGCTTCACTTAGAAAAAAAGCATGGGAAGATAAAAGTCTATTGTACTATTTTAAAATGAGAATGAAAGTTCACAAAAACATTGGGGTTTAGTTACATTTCTAGTGGCCAAATTGTTTTTGTTTCTTCTACAAATAAAGAAAAAAACAAACTCTCCTTTAAAATTATCTCCCTTAGCTTAAAATTTTCCTGTGAATCATCTACTTCTGGCCTTTATAATAACCTGGTGTTCTTCTCTTTTATGAAAATTATGTATTTCCTATGCTGCCAGGCTTAGAGTCTAACTAGATGGGAAACCCGCAAAGGAAGTGGAGTAGCATAAGAAACATTTGAGACAGTCCAAGGAAGCACTGAGAAAGGGAAACAGAGAGAGAGCACTGTAGATTGGGGATCCTTCTCCACAGAAGAGGAACTGGGTTGGCAGCTGCCAGGAGAAGGATCTGACAGTCTGGAAGTACAAAGGGTTTCCAAGAGGACAAGCACACACTGTCAGTCCCTGGGATCTCCAACTCCTGCATCCAGAAGAAGGGATGCTCCACAGGGCGAATCAGCTTCCCTGTATGCCTCCATTTCTGTTAGTGTGCACTACGCTGTGGTCCACACAACCATATGGGCCATATAACTGATGTGACATCAACAGTTACCTGTAGATATAACAGCTTTTAGCAGCACTGACTAGTCATATTTGATAACACATGGACTACATAAAGTATCAATGGCAATTTTCTCAGCCTTCTCTCAACAGAAATTCGGAATAGAAATCTCTTTAAATAAGACACAAAGGGAAGGCTTGGCTTCCCATCTCTTATGTTTCATTAAAGAGGAAGTGAAAGAAAAAATAATACTAAAATCATTTTTCAAAGCATCTTGTGTCAACTCTGGCTTTTACACTGTTTATGCAAATGATACATACACATATAAACTGCAAACTATTTATGCAGAGTAAGCATTCCTGTGCAAGATTAGTAGTAGCATGTGTGGTGTCCCTATTTCTGCATTTTATTACTTTGTAAAGAAATGCAGATTTCTTCGTAATTAAACCAACCATTTAAAGTTCTGAAATATGTGACCATGTCAAGATTTGCTGCAATTTACCACCAATTATCAGGTTAGTACAGTAGGAAGGAGCTGTTAGCAAAGAAAGAGATAATCAATAAAACCCAGCCATAAAGAAACACAGTAGTGAATTATCTCCACCCTCAAATATTATCATGCGGATGACTGGTCTGAACATGTTTTCTGACTAGTGAAGAGCCACTCACCTAGTAAAACTTTAAAGGTTTAAGCCGCATAAGAATTCTTTAGTACTGATTAACCTGGAAATGATGATTGAAGAGCACATGTAACATGGAATATGTACTGCACTGATTTTTTTTCATGTGAACACAAAATCAATTCCCAGGTCTGAATTTCAGTATAGGCTATTAATAAGTATTGACTCCAGGGAAAAAAAATTGTTATCGTGGAAACAGCAAGGTTTCCCTTGGACTGATATAAGGGGAATAACAGGCTTTTTGCAGGTCTAGATACAACACTTACTTTTTTAAATAGCTTTTTCAAATATAAGTAAAGTGAAGACAATACTAGTTACGTTGCAGTTTGATATAGCCAACAAAACATTTTCCCTAGTAAGGAATAAAGCCCGCTTACTGAGTCTCTGAGTAATACCCAGGAAAAGAAAGATATATCCAGTCTCCCTCAACTTCTTCTTGGTCAGCATTAGTCCAATTCTCTTCTAGGGCTGGCTGCAGAGTGGACGGATGTACCAGGTCTAGCACTTTAGGGTGGTTTAGTTTTAAAAGCTAACTCAAAACAAAGCTGGAACAAGAAACAAATCCAAGCCTTTTCTATAACATCCAGAGTGATTCTGGAGCTCTTTTCTTGCAGTCTTACCTGGACGACGTTCAATCGGAAAATGCAGAAAAGTAGTAGTCAAGCTTGGCTCTCATTTTAATGCCTGCAGCAACTTTGGCTTGTGTGATCTGTTCTTATCATTGAGAGAGCAAGAAAGCAGTTGGTAGCTGTGAAAACTGAGGGTCTCTGGCCAACCCTATCTTAGGTAGCTGGCCATTCTTGTTAAAAGCTTGAGCCTGTCAGAAGACACGTGACCATGTACTGCAAGAGGTCTGAGCAGACCATAGACTCTGCCTCCCACACGGAGGTGACTTGGGAGCATTTTGCCAGAAAGAGCACGCTAAAGGATAGAAATGGAAGCAAAAAATCCTTCTCTCTACAGGGCTGCTGCTAGCAGCAGCCACCAAATAAAACCCATTTCTTGATGGTGTTTTGACATGAAAATATTGGAAAACTGGACATAAGTCAATCTAAAGGAATTGAAAGACATTCTTTCAGCCCATGTATTAGTGAATGATACAACGACAGTAAATTTCTGCCATTTCCTTCTTTTATAGCCATGGGGTACATCGAGAGATTTCATAGAAGGTGAGTAAAAGCCATCCAGTCTATCTGTTTACCACTGATCTTCCCCTTGTTATATTTATTCCTCAGCCCCTACTGTTCCTCCCCCGAGAGCTGCCGTCACTAACACATTACTCCTCCTTTGCCTTAGAGGATGGTATCTGCAGCCTCGGAGAGGCTGTGCTAGAGCTGATCTATTCATCATCTGGCAGACAACGCTCTCACAGGCAATTCCATTAGCAATATCCATCTCAGTGACAAAGTACCTCTTTTAAGTGTCTGGTTTCCAACCACATAGTGTAGTGTTGTGCTGGGCCCCTTTTTTTTGATAATGGAAATCACTGACCTAGTGCAAGTTATGTTTATTACACATTTTCTTTCAATCAGCTGGGTTGAAGGAAGTTTTGCCTTTAAAAACGGCCTTTATCCTTTGGTGACAAGCATGCTGCTTTGGCTGAACTAAGAGAACTAGTAAGAAATATTCAGCTTTCCACATGAGGCCAAAAAAACCCAAAAAAAACCAAAAAATTGATCTTTGAAATCTGAAGCTCTATTTCAAAAAGATTAATCTTTCAAAATTAGGTTGAGAATATTGGGAAAGGACCCTTGCAAGCTATTGGAGCTCTGCACTTTACTTTACTTTATTATTGTTGTTTAAATGAGAAAAGTAATGCAGTGAAAATTAAATGAGCAATTTTCTTATGAATGCCTCCGGGCATTATTAACATTCACAGTACAAAGTGTCATGCTGCTTCATAATAAATTGATCTGAACAAGGTAGTAAATACCTACTGCCTTTATAATAGAGAAAACATTTTGCATGACACTGGAAGATGTTTTCCAGAGAAGCTGTGGCAGCCCCCTCCCTGGCAGTGTTCAAGGCCAGGTTAGATGGTGCTTTGAGCAACCTGGTGTACAGTGGAAGGTGTCCCTGCCCATGGCAGTGGGGTTGGAACTAGATCTTTAAGGTCCCTTCCAAACCAAACTGTTCTGTGATTCTATGATTATCACTGTTTCTGAAACAGGCTGGCTGAACTGATTTTTTCCTTAAATATATAGCCAAAGGTTAAATGCTTCAGCATTTTCCAGCAGCAGCATCCATCCTCCAATACTTTGGCAGCAGGCAAAATAACCCTGATTAAATTAATCAGTGTCTTCAGCTACTGTTGTGCTCATGATCAACCCTCTAACATTGTATGTTCTGAAGATATTTCCTTAAGTGCAATAATTGAAGGCATTGGTTCATTAGCAAGTATGATCAGCATGGGTTATCAAAAGCATTTTGCATGCATAACAAGTAGAGCAAATTACTAAAACAATAAAAGAAATATCTAAGATCTACAGCAGGTCAATCTACATGATGTAATATTTCATTAACACAATTAGAAGATTTATAGTAACTTAATTTTCCACCTTCTTTTGTCTAAAGGATACCAGAGATACTCTGCTGCTTCCTGCAGAAAGCTTGTGCCCTGACTGGTAAAATGTCAGGTGAAATTAGACTATGCAGTGAAGAAAATGTTATTTCAGATGTGATGCACTCTTTTTAGAAATCTTGCTGATTGCACAGAGACTGCATAATTACAGACACTCATGAATTGTACTTCATTAGAATGACAAAGTGTGGGCATTAGTGAGACATTTAACCCACCCAGTATTAAATAAACACAACTCAATTACACTTTTAGAATCATCATAATTTGAAAAAAAAATGCAGGGGGATGCTTAAGGAATATGATACCAATATAGTTGCGTTTTTTCCCCAAAGATTAAAATAATTCAGTATTTAATTTATTTTCTCTTCTTTGGGACAAGGAATCCCGTGAGTTTTAATATTTTCTCTTGACAAAGAAACGTAAAGATTGTGATTAGATTTCCATTGGAAGCTTCCACTGTCTTGCATGATAGGCAGAGTTGCATTGTTTCTCTTTTCTCCATAAGAACGATGATAACACTGTAGGTCTGGCACACTGAATTTCTAAGGGAGTTACACTAAAAGGAGAACTTTTACTAGATGTTAATCAACTGACCTACACCTGATGATAGCTCTAAACTTGTGCAAATGCAGAAGTATTCTTTCTTAAGAAAAACTTACCCATGGAGAACAGGAATAATAAATAATGTTGGGGTTGATCCTGCCTTCACTGGGATCAAGTGCAAAGTTCTGACTGACTTCCAAAAGGAGCAATTTTGGATACAAGACTTTTCTTGCTACAAATTCAGTTTATATTTGAAGACTCCCGCAAAGAAAAGGGAGGTTCACTTACGCTGAACTAGTCAAATCAGCTGTATTTGCCAGTTTGAGAACACTTTCTAACTTGGTGATTGTGGTCCTTACTCCATTTTTTTGAGATGGCTACACTTCTACAAATTTACACTACTATGTAGTTTGTAAGACATTAACCTGAAAAATGAAAAATTAAAAATATGAATATGTATAATACATAGTATTATAAACATATATTAAAGTCATATATAAGGAATATGCACAAAAACGTGAGATGCAAACTCAACCATGTAAATAAATCTGAATTCCACAAAACTTAGAAAGGGAAATGTTTGTTTTCTGTACAAATGATATAATTTCTTCTTATTAGTTGACATCACAAAGTCTTTCACCTTGAATTTTTTGGTTGAAAAGTTTTGATTTATGGCTTCTGTTTCAGGTCCTTTGTGAATGCTCACAAATGAGCAGATTTTGCATATTGTTCCAACATGCTCCCTAAAGGGAAAACCACTTCCCTTGCATGGAACACTAAAATTAATTTTTTAAAAAATCAGGAAAAAAAAAGATCAGCAATGACATGATCATGCAAGCTCTCCTCATGTGGCATTTACTGGAGGGTCACTGTAAGCCTGGCTACTCACTTGAGTGTTTAGAAGACTGGACCGCTTCATACTCACCTTTCACAACAAATTTGGATAGCCAGGACAAATTTTATGGAATTACGCTCTCAAAAGTTCTTCCCAGCACAGAGGTTATATATTCCTCTACAGCTACATATTTCTGTTTGGGCTTGATCATTTTTTGCCAATGCCTTGACCCATTTTACAACCTTCTGTATGCTTTAGACTGCTGCAAGGCATGGGCAACAGTTCCCGAACACAACGCCCTCTATCAAACCTATGTATCAGATGAGAGTAGCAAGGCATAGGAATGCAGCTGAAACTAGAAAGAATACTTGGTCTGTCAGTCTTAATCCTTTTTAATATTCCGCTTCACACCAGAGAGGATTTAATTGTTTCGTAAATGGCTCCAGGGCCTCTGAATAAGCAAACCCGTCTAACAGAGCAGACATTTATTTGAAAGAATCTTTGTAATAAATATTGATCTATCGTATCCATAGATCATTCTGGAGACACAGCAATCTCTCCTTGCCTAATTAAACTGTGCTAATATGAAAATGGGGGCCAAGCCCATAAGGCATAACAGAATCGCCAGAGTGTGGAAATGCCTGGAAGTCTCTGGGAAGAGAGGCAGAGAGGCACACAAACTCCGCCTGCATGCTAATGAACTCCACCAGATCGTAATCCAGACAGATGCAATTTAAATTCCCTTCCACAACTTCAGCCTCAAAGTCTTCTAATTAACTCTCATCCGAGATAAGCACCTGGGCAGAGGCAAGGATGGCACAGCAGAGGTGACAAAAGGCAAAAGACTACTCTTTGCCACTTCTCTTCCCCCGGGATTTGAAGGTTGTGTCAGTCACTAGGCCAAACTCATAGGGGTAATCAAAATGTCATTTGCTTAATCTCCCCATGGCATTTTAACTTTAACCTTGTAAGCATCCCTGGATTTAGGACCGGCAACAATGTTTTAGTAATCATAAAGCACACATTTTCACAGACATGCAGCAGCACTTAAAAGCATTTCACTCCCACTTGACATGGAGCTTTGTTAGAGATGGCAGACAATATTTCACCAGCTTGGTTTATGTTTTGCACAGACACTCAGCTTCCTACAGAGCTTTAGGTCTAGTGGAAATCAGCTGATTTATTGCCAACTCCAGCACCGCCCAGACTCTCAAGGAAACCATAGGAGAGAATTGCTGGGCTTTATTTCAAGCAGTGCCACAGCAACGCAGCAGCGCTGCATTTCATTTTATGTGGAAACCTGTCACAAGCTATAGACCAGCTCCCTACAACCATTTCCCTCCAACTGCCTATAGATGGGATCTACAAATTGCAATTCTTCAACAGAACTCCAATGCTGCCCTAACACATAATGGGGTAGATCTGGAAGGACCCTTCTGTTTTCAGCAAAATTACTCATAATTTACAGTTGTTAAAAGTGGAATTTGTCAAAGTGATGTAGTAATCACAATTTAAGACAAACTGCTGGCTATGTTTTTGGACGGTTTTGAGTTTTTGTTTGTTGCTTGCGTTGCTTTTTTTTAAATAAGTGGTAATGGATAGCTGCTCCCAGCAAGCATCCAGGACCCTGCTACTTTGCCCACAATTAAATAAACTAGAAAGTATTTGAATGTCCATTTACCAGTATTTGCATATATCAAAAGGTTTTGCCCATGCAGATATATGCAGATGTTCAGTTTCATAAAACAGTCCTCACTTTTTTTTTTTTTTTTAAATACAAGTCAGAAATCTGAAGGAGTTACACAAATTGGAGAATGACTAATCTCAGCTTTTCATCTTTAGTATATTTTCAAATCAAGTTGAGTGATCCCTGTAGTGATTACTTTCTAACATCTGTCTGGTAGCTTATTTGAAGAGAGTTGGTGGCCTCATTTTGAATTCTTAATGAAGACCACGCTGCATAAACCACTGACATTAGATTCTCTACTGGCACACTTTGCAGAGCAGTCCTTGATGGGAAGCTGTAGCAAGACAAAAAGAATTAAATGTCATTGCGTCCCTGCAACTGAATAATCCAGATCAAGGATTGTCCACAGCATCTGAGTGGGACAGACACAGTCTTTATGTAGTTGAGGGGCAAATTCTAGGACTAAACTTCAGGTCTCCTGCTTTAGGATATATCATGTGTTCTACAGTCACTTAGAAAGCTGTGATTTTTTTTTTTTTTCTGTCCCTAAGAAAGACAAAAGGACACATTGGGATTGAACTTATATGAATAAGTATTTTTAGACAGACAATAATGAAATGCTTTGTCAAACTACATGCAACTATATTCCTATATTCCGAAAAGACAATCATAGCACAGACTGAGACAGGAGAAAAAAACTGAGATATACTAAACTTGACAAGTGAGTCAGAGTCTACTTGCTTAGGTCTCAGGTCTTTCACTGCATGCTTTACTCTAAACTCAGCATGGGAGAGGAGGCACTACTATACATCTTGATGTGGTTATATCGTGGCTTCAAAACAGGGGAAGCTCATGTCTGTTACAGATATCTCAAAAATACAGAGAATATATGACCTGTAAGGCTGATTTCCTCAGCTATATCTACAGCATGTGTTAATTTATGCACAAATATAGCTGTCTGTGTAATGGTTTTGCTTTTCTCCCTACTGGCTCTATGGAGTTAATGTAATGCTAAGCGTTTTCATAAATGACCACTATCCGTGGTCTTCAAACTAAAAGAGAGCTCTCACTCTGCATGAGATATACTCTGCTTTTCCTCTGTTGACTATGAGAGATCTGAATTCTGCCGAGTTCATTTCACATTGAGGAATTCATCCTTCACAGTCAACAGAGCTGAATTGTCTGAAATTTAAACTCCAAGCAAGATCTCAGAGCAAACAGAAACACGTGTCATATTAAGCACTATGACCTAAAAATAGTACAGAACTATTGATACTGACTAGTATGTGCTTGTTTACAGCACGGTAGCGAGTGTGGGCATTGAGAATGCCACCTACTGGCAAAAAAGCACGAGGGAGCATAATTCCATGGCAGGCGATTTCCAAAAAAGGGAAAGGGTAAGAAAACATGATGTGGGTCATTAGTTTGTTTGGTTTTTTTAAAATGCTCTTTTCAAGTTTTTTAAGCCAAGTAGTTGTAACTGCATAATACGATGCTGAGTTTTGAACTCGAAATGTGTATTACAACTAAATTTTGGACTGGAAAAGGATAATGTTTGAAAATAGTAACAATTTAAAAGAGATCAGAGATAATGAGAAAATATGAATAGATCTGCAAGACTGAGATTGCTCGTACTTTCCTACGCTTCCTCTTATTTCACAGGATCTCAAAAATTACTCTCAAGAGTTCTTTAAATATTTAGTGAAAAATTCAGAGTCTAAACCTTTGACACTAAAATCTGAAAAAGCATCAAACTCAAAAGTGAATCTGTTTGTTATTGTGCCATCAGCTATAGCAACCGTGAGTCCAAGCTTTACCCAGCCAATTTGTGATTTGATCTCAGTCATCTCACTGGAGAATATCTGTCCTGTTAACTCCACTTACAAAGCAGTAACTGTTATCATAGTACTATGGGAAGTCAGAGCCACGTAAGCTACATCTCTGCTCATTTAAGAACCATCTCTGTCGGTTTGAAAACATTTTTTTTTCCCTCAATAATTATCAATGAGATTTTTTGTTATTGTGTCCATTCCACACCTACCAAACAATCAGATTACCTAGACATCTAATGAAAAAGAGTTGGTCTAATATTGCCCTAATATTCTCTGAGAGTGTCCCATCTTTGCAAGTAAGCCACAGACACGCAATAGTACAGGGAGTAATACTTGCTGGGGTTCAGCAAAGACTTTGGTCTAAATCTAATTTGATTGTTGCCTAGATTAAGGTAACAATCGCTGACAAAGAGACAGCAACCTGCTCAAAAGGAAGATCAGCAAAAAAGCTGGAAGTGCCAGAAGTAGTCTCCAACATATTTAATAGCAGAGGAAAGCCAGAAGTAGAAGGAAGAAAAAGTACAAAACATCATTTGCAAACAGGGACATCCCTGACCACAGCTTTTTCTAAACTCATCTCCTAAAGAAGTAAACATTCCTTTGTTGTTAGCTATGGTGTGGCTCCAAGAAAGGCAGCAAGCATGGAAGTGCCAGTACTGACAGGATGCCATTCACATTTTACCACTAAATTACCATGACTTACTGTGACATGTGGCAAGAGTGCAGGAGGAAGAGCATGGGGAAAGGAAGAAGACTAAGTGTCATCTAGGATGAACACACACTCCTCTGTAGTATTGAAAACATCCGCTAATATCAAAACCCAGCATTTCACTTATTTTAGGAAAGCAGAAAGGAATAGGATATAATGCTTAAAATAAGTTGAAGAAATTAAAAAAAAAAAAAGTCAAGAAAATGGAAAAATAGTTTTGGATGTCAGTGTCACAGAATAAAGCATTTGACCTATGCTTTGTCCATGCAAAAACTGCCCTTGCAGAGACACCAAAGTTGTCTCAGAACCACTCAGAGCTGTGGCAAAGCTAAATACTGACGTGATAAGACCCTCCTGGCAGTCTTCTGAGAGGCCCATCACTGATGAGATCATTCTGCTCCCAGGGACTGAATTCTGGGGCTGGACTGTCCCGGGTAGAGGGACCAGCTCACCTGGAGCTGATGGGTAGCTCTACATAGGGCTGCCTTGTACCAGCACTCTTTCCCTTCCAATTGTAAAAGAAAGCTTTTAGAGTGATCCCTTCTTTTAAGGTCATCCCTGCTTTTTTGTGACTGCAAGTCAAGACAAGAATGGAGAAAGTGTTTCCATGCCTGGACTGGAACATTGCCCTAGGCTGAATACACCACACTAACTACTACTCCCCTGGAAAGCAGCAGGCACTGTGTTAAAAACTCATTTGATTGTCAGAGCACTCTAGGAAGGCCTAAAAAGCATGTGAGGATACAGGTAAATTCATAGATGCCCAGCTGTCTCCAATAGCAGCAGGGAAAAGGACTCAAGTCAGGAATGGACTGGAAGTTAGAGGAGCATCAACTCTGCAAATACGTAACATGCTGTGTGAAACTAAAAAAACTAGACACCTGTAAAATACAGCAAATCTCCAAATTTCTTCCAGATTCCCAGCAGGAAACTGATTACTTGGCTCAGAACTTGCTTTCAGTTTAAACAATTTAATTACAAAGGGAGCATACAGGCCATGAATCAATCCAGAAGCCAAAACCAGACATTTTTATGTAAGTGTATATAATGCACGATCATATTATATTGTTCAATGGACTGAATAGTAATATCAGAAACAAGTTTTGGGTCACAAACAGACTAATTCCAAGCAGTAGAAAAGCCAGGAACCAGAAGAGTCATGTCCTTACATTTATGAGTCTATGCTTCACACACAGACAGCATGCAAACCCAGGTCATTAAGAGCACTGGCTTTTCTTCTTGACTCTCTGAACAGATTGCCACCAGCAACTACAAGCCAAAAGTAACCATCACGTATTTTTGGTGGGACCATCTGGTGCTTTGATGTAAAAGCAGGGGCCTCTGTTACAGAACTACACAGCTTTCTATTTGTGACTATTACTGACCAAAGAGTATATCTTCCCTACCTACTCATAGGGACTGAGAGGTACTATGGGATACCCCAAGCAGTCTACAGACAGAAACACCTGCATCTCCAGCCAGCACTAATGCATCTCTTGCATTTGTCTTTACAAGGTACATGACAGCTGGAGCTCCTCACGCTGTTGCAAGGCTGATAGCAGCAGCCATGGTGGCAACTCTCATTTTACAGTTGGCAACAGGGATGAACATGTGCTTCCCATTCCACTCAGTCTAGAGACAAGGAGTGTCTCAACTCTTCTTCCCTGAGTCTGGTCCTATTACTGAATGCAGTGGTAGGCAACTCACTGCAAATAAAGCAACGATTTTATCTGTCAAGGAAGAGGTTAAAACGCTGACTTTCTCCCTCGTTATCTGAAAATTTGGTGCTTGTTCTACCTTAAAAATACTAGATAGTATTTCCTCTAATCCAAAGTCTAATCCAATTATCTCAGTGGCCTTTGAATCAAGTCTTTTCTCATAATAAAGTCTAATTACAAACACTTCTCTCAAGTGCTTTATAAACTGTAGCAGAAAGTAACAGAAAATCCAGGCAATTAAAAAACATAAGTCTTAACAAAATTAAGAAAAACAGACATCTGAGAAAAATATTGCTCATTGCAAGACTCAAAAATATTGTTTAAGTCTTCAATTTCAGGTGTTTCACATAGACAGAATGTTTGGAAAGAAACATTGGGGAGTCTCGTGAGGGACAAATTAAGAATTATAATTCTGTAAGTTTTTGTTAAAACAACCCTTAACAGAATAACCCTTGTGAATATACCATTAGGTATGCTGAATTATCATCCTAATAGAGAGGAATAGGGATTCAAATTTCATAAAGGAGTTAAAATTCTGACATTATTCACAACTAACTTAATCCCCTGCCTCTGGTAGCTGCCTCACACAGGTTGAAAACCTGTTCCCATGAAATATGGGCTATTCTAAGACCACTGAATTCATTGTATGTACTCGCAATACAAGGCATTTAAAAATAACCTCTCAGTCATTCTGCTGATTCACGCTAACAGCTTAGCATCAGCAGGTACTGGTGTTTTGGCAGCAACGTAAATTCATGCTAATTTTGAGATCATTCCTAAAAAGGCATAAATGGAAGTCAGTGCCAGAACGATTGTCACCTAAGTGCAACAATTTATTCACTGAAAAAAAGATAAAGTCACTTATTAGCACATCTCTGGAATTTGGCTATTACTAAGAAAGGAGGACTTTGACAACTCACGTATCTGAACATATAGGCTGTTACACTGTAATCCTCTCCTGACCCACCAAAATCCCCCACAAAAAATAGCTCGTGGGCGGATAAGAGCACTGCATGTGACCCCCAGCTGATTACCCCACAAGGACACAGGGGCTCCCTGGCCTCGCACCGCTGGGCAGCCCCACTGCTGCAGCCCTGGACTGATGGCAGCAACGCCCTGGGGGGACACCATTCACAGCAGCAGCAGCATGAGTCAGCTCAATTCCCCGCTCCTATTCTGCCTCCATTTTCTTTCTTCCAAAGCACAAATACTTTGAGACACAAAACAAGTCTGGTAGCCAATCAAAATTAACCTCTCCAACCATCTAATAGGCTAAAATGACTCCACTCGATAGCTAATCCAGCTATCATAGTCTCTAATAGCTGAAGAATCATATTTATAGGATGCCCCTAAATGTGCATATCAGACTACTTGAGATTTTAAGCAAAATTAATTACTAGGCACTTAGTGATGGTGCTGTGATACCAGCTGAAGAAATCTGGTCTTGACTTCTTAGCTCTTGGTTTTGCTTAAGTACCTGTGAACACTTGCTTGACAAATTCTGATGCACTGCAGTTTTCAGTAATACAGCACTAAAGCTATCGCTTTAGGATTTTATCAATGACTCCACGAGGTCACATTGCAAGCTACTAGGTGTGATAGTAACTGGATTTAGATCTGTTTTGACAAAGGCAATGGGACTATACACCACTTCAGCAAAGTATGGGGTTGTGGGAACTGATGAACAAAATTCACAGAGCCAAAAATTCTCTACAGGGTACTAATAGTCCTAAACAGTAACTTTTGAAATGGCAACTTTCAGAATGAAAGCTGTTAAGGCTTTTTGGGGTAATGACAGTTTCAGAGAACAATGACCTTCTTTAGGCAGCCTGAAGGAGGTAAGCCCACTGCTGCTGCTGATGGAGGTGGCTGCCGAGGGGACACCAAACATATCTTGCACTTTGTCAAGTCTCCCCTGGCTGCCAGCAGGCTGGTGAAAATAGTCTTGGGCACAGGTAAGGAAGGACTCACTTAAGCCAGTGCAGTCACCAACTGCCGACTTAACGAGCAACAGGAGACCTCCCAGTACTTCTAAGATAGGAAAAGCATCTTCCACAGATAAACATTCTTCATAAAAACAGGACAAAGTAGCCACAGTGCATTGTTTGGACAGTATTTCTCAGCAGGTTAGCTGGGAGTAGCTACTGAACAGCTATTTAAATAAAACAGATTTCATCTAGACAAGTGCTTGAATACGCACTGATGCAACAGTGAAGTGTCCCCAGGTAGAAGTTGAGGGACGAAACGGCAGGTGTGGAAGTCTTGCAGAAGTGCTTTCAATGGCTTCATCCTCCCCCACCCCAAAACCCATTCACTTGATCTTTTGTGAAGCTGCCTCATGTGGCTGAAACCTTTTTTTTAATTAAGAAAGATTGGTCAGTACAGCTGCAATTTCAATAGAGCTCCTTACAAGACTCTCCACTTGCTCTGCCTCACTACCAGACACACAGTTGATTTTCCCGCACGTACATGTTACCATTCATTGTTTGATTTTTTTTGTTATTGTCATGTTAATATAAGATGGAAGCGATCAGTACATGACAGAAAAAAAAGACAAGCACTGGAGTACCCATTTTAAGTCATGTTGCATGTTGTCTTGGCAACCAGTTAATAAGCTCTGCTACTCATTTTTCACCAGCACCTGACAACAACATCTTTGCAAGATTTGATATTATTAAGGAGTCTGCTAACTCAGCTGCTTTACAAGGTACCAGAAAAGACCTGCTGGCATTTCCATTCTGAATCCTATCTTTCAGGAACATAAATCATCCATAAATTGTCCAGCAGCTGAATATAGGATGCACAAATACCACTGTGACAATCCATTCCCTTCAAAAGAGGACAAAGAAGTGTTGGGATCTGGTCATGCTTCCTGCAGTATCAATATGTACATTGCTATTCACTACACAGGGAGAAGGATTAGACCTCAAATTCCGCAAGTGAAAATAGATGAATGCTTTGACAGACATATTCTCTTGCACGTCTGTCCTTCGAGATCACATGCATATGGCATGGAGACAGGGTTGGTCCCATTTCCTCCAAGCTTCCTTTCAGAGAAAGAGCCCTACCCTTCACATTGTTGCTGTGCATATCCTTGAGCTTTGAGAAGCCTACAAGCATGTACTGAGATGGTACTGCAATTACCATAATTAAACATTATAATCAAACAGTCTTCAGTCAGCAGTCAGAACTGACTACAGCAGGAGCTGTGCAGACAGAGTAGATGACTCTACCCTTCCTCAAGAGTAAACCGTCCCTAAGTGCAATTTGCACAAAGAGTCCAGTCTTAAAGGACTGAAAAAAAGGCTGTTTAATTACATCCCATAGACTACCCTGTCACCTTGGATGAATATTTTCCTTGGACGAAAGGTCACCTAGTTACCCAAATTCCGCAGAATTTCTGAGTTTGGGACCATAAGGGAATATGTACTTACAATCATCTCTTTAGTATGAACATTGACCATTTCACAAGTTAAACACTCAAAATTCAATATTTAGCCGTTGTAACAGATAGTAAACACTCTGAAATTTTATTTTAAAATGTCAACAAAAACCCCCCTTCTCCCTACCGAACAGTAGAGAGGATACAAAGGAGCCTCATGCAGATTCAACATCAGAGAACCACAGAGAGAAACTAAAATAAACGATCTTCTGATGTGTGCAGTGGGATTCTGAAGGTGCCAATGGGCTTCCCCACAAAATCTTAGACAAGAAATTGGTCAACGGGGCTAGCTTTATTCCTGGATGTTCCCTTTATCCAAGTTTCAGGCTCCCTTAATGCTCTTTCAATATAGATTTCGGCAGTTTATTGTTTAAAGATTGAGCAGTGGTGAAAAACACATTCATTACTGCTTGTCACAGAGATGTTGATGAATTCCAGTCACATGCAATTAAGCTGTAATTCAACACAATGACAGACTAAATAGGCAAGTCTAGACAAACAGGAAAAAAAAATTAACCAAAAATACAGTTCCTAGAGAAAAATTCCTAGAGGATTCTATAATCATTCTGTTGAAAAAGTGGTGCATAATCTTATTTTATTTATCATATGAAAGCAGAGTATTTGCTTATTTTAATTCATGCAATGGTATCAGGATATATCATCTAGACAAGACAGGAAAAAATATTAGGCATGCTGGAATATTTTTACTAAAGGAGAAGCACAGGATCTTTTTTGTCCCTAAAGTTTTAAAGTAAAACACATAGATGTTAAAAATGGGATACATTGCATCTTACATTCCATAAAGATAAATTCTACTAATTTCACTTATCAGAATACCCTCTTTGTAAAACAAAGCATCTAGTGTCACCGAGAAGTTGAATCGGCTTCATGACATTTAAACTGCAATCAAAGATACACATTCTGGGCCTGAGTTTACTTACATGTAAATCAGAAATTACATGCCTTGACTCCAAATCTTCACACTGAGTATTGTTATATTGGTTCTGACGGTTTGGAAACCAGGGGAAGAATCATAGAGGCTGTTGGTTTTGTTCTCACCCCCCACCCCCCCCTTTTTTTTTTTACCTCTGTCAATGTTTTACTCTCTATACATATAAGGAGATATGGCAAAGACTGCTATAACCTATGCTGCAAGTGGAAGAATTAGTTGCACAAGACATTACTTGAAACCATCAGGCCAATGCCGTCATGCTAGCAAGACATCGGGATGTCTTGGTCAACAGCGTATATCAACTGACCCTAGGAATGTGATTTAGTAGCATGACAGAACATTTCATAGCCCTTTTCCACCACACTTAAGAGATGTTCCTGAACCTAGAATTTGTAACACTTGTCAGTACAAGGTTATACTAGTCAATGTGCACACGGTCACAATAATTTCACCAACAAAAGCAATGTCTGCTCCTTTGAGAAAGTATATATTTTTACAAGAAAACATGATTAATTTCATGCATGCTCACTCAGCATTTGTGTTAATGCAATGAGGCATTAGAAAACTTACCAAATACTTGATTCCCATGCAACCAACT
Organism: Leptosomus discolor; assembly: GCF_034619465.1. NCBI lineage: Eukaryota > Metazoa > Chordata > Aves > Leptosomiformes > Leptosomidae > Leptosomus > Leptosomus discolor. The sequence goes on along the minus strand of NC_141419.1, from coordinate 64,656,112 downwards.
AAAAAAATTTTACACTTCACAAAATTGGACTTTTTTTCGTTTTGTTTTGCTTTATGGTATGAATCCTCTAAAGGGAGGACAGGCTTGAAGGCAGCAAAAGAGATTTAGTCTTATGAGGCCTGTAAATTTCTGATTTCCTCATAGAAGCCAAAAATAGCTCCTGTGATGAGCCAAGGTAGACCCTCCATCCCTCAGCTTTTGAAGAAACAGAAAAGTCCAAAAGTCCCTTTGGGAAGAAAGATGGGGCTTAAGCCACGCTTGCACAACAGCCGTGACACCTTTTCTGGCTCTCAAATGGTAGAGGTAACCTTTCAGGTTATTTTTTTGTAGGTACTCTACCTACCATGATAAGCTTCAGTCTCTGGGACTACTAAACTAGTGCTACGTAAACAAGGTTTTGTTCAGTCAAAAATTGAATTTTATTAACTCTAATGCATCCCTAAAACTAACATCTACTACCAAAGTAATCATGACACACATGAAGCTAAACTAAAAGGCTCATTATTTTAAAGTTATGTTGTGAGAAAGTTTGAACTAGTTATAGTTCTCAAGCCATATTTTAAAATAAAAGAAAAAACTATTCATTGTAAAGAATCACAAATGAAAGTGGGCCATACAATTCCAGAGTGCATTCATTAATTCTGCTCTTAAAAAACAAACAAACAAACAAACCTGCAAAAAACCTTTATCAAACACTTCCAAAAACTCACCTCTCACTTCAGGAGAGAATCGAGCTGAATGGCGAGACACAAAAAGTTTCAGTTCTTGATCCAAGTTGCATTCAATCAAGTTTGTGTCCCATGATCGGATTCCTAAAATTCAAAATACAAAACACATCTAGCTTGACACATGAGCACTGGAAGTTTTAACTGAGTATTTCTCCATTTGCATTCATGCTATTTGCACATTTCTAAATTCCAAACCCAGCCTCTCCTCCTTTGAAGGCACACAGCTATTTTTTGGCAAGTGACTGAGTGCTCAGAAGGAGCACTCTGGACAGCAATCACAAGGAAAAGGTGACCATCCTTCAAGGTACCAGTTTTAGGACTGCTGGTCCCACATCCCAGTTGCCACGAGAAGTTACCGATGCCCCTGAATTAATTTTAAAATGGCAATACACTGATTTACAAAACTAAAAGAATGAATCACTCTGAGGACACTTTAGTCACATTGCAGGACCATTATTGTACTTGTTCCTGTGATAAAAAAAATAAAAGACATAAAAGACAGCATCACCTAGCATGTTGCAAATTAGTATTTAAATACAAAGTATTAAATTGCTGAGTTCCTCATTCAAAAGCTTTGAAACATCGCATATTGTAAACTAAAACGTAAGTGACCTTTTATTTACGAAGTATCAATATTCTAGTTTTGAGATTTAAAATGCTATGCTTGACCTTTTTCTTTTAAAAACTAAACGGCACATTTCTGTTCCCTACCATTTTTTCCCCCCAGCTATTTAGAAAGTGAGACACTTGACACATACATGATCAAAAAATGTATTATTCCAAAATATATTTTTAAGGATTGAAATTTGACCAGAAAAAAAAATCATTGCAGACAAAAGACAAATTTATAGTTTCCTTCCATAAGACTTTGATGACTAAATAAAAAAAACAACCAAATAAACAAAAAACCAACACAAAACCAAACAAGCAAAAAAAACCCCCAGAACATGCTTAACATTTTTCTGTAATTTTCTTGGTTTGAAGTTGTTCTGAAAAATCTTCTAGTTTTGAAAAATAATGAGCAGGCATTACATTACATTACATTACAAAGGCACTACAGGTAAGTCCAGGTACTGGTGTGCAATTTTGAACACCAACATTGCAGTGATTTTTTTTTTTTCTAAAGGAACATCATTAGACTTATACAAATTAGCTGGCAAAAACACAGAAGGGACTGCAGGTGAGGAAGTATCTGGTGGCCCCTCCCCACATGCCTGACCATGCCTTTTGCATGAAATTGTTGAATTAAACCACTTCGGGGTCTAGTGAGGAGATGCCTGAAGAGGTGTGGGGCCAACCCCTCACCATGAGATGTGCATTAACACTCCTGCTGGTAACTCTGTCATGGTTTCAGGCTGTGAACGTTACTGTCAACGCTACTTCCCATGCTATATTCTCTTTCACAGCAACAGAACCATCAGGACTCGCGCTGGCAGAAGCCATGTTGTCGGGCTGAAGGATGAAGAGGAGAAAGAGGGGGAAGAGCAGAGAAACCAGATCGGCAGTGTCGGTCTCTCATTGCAGGTCTGGGTAAATTCTCCATGCAAATATGAATATCTGCATTTCAAGAGCCTGAAGCCTCTCCAGGAAGAATTCATACAGGGCTCTTCCTTGTCAGCATCCCAGTCCAGGTAGGAACATGCTTACTACTGGGATATGTTACAAGCCATTAAGTAGCTGCCATTTGAAATTCTAAATTTTGGAAATGCAGTATTGCCTGTGTTTCATAACCACTCAAGAGAAAAATAACTGAGCTATAACCGGCCACCTCCACTTCCTGACTGATGCATCATTGTTCAGAGGCACAAGCAGTGAATCTCTTCTGCAAGTCTCCTTATTTTCATTTCTCAAAAACCTCGTAAACGCCATATGGTGCTTTTTTGGGGCATAGTTTTGGCAGACAAATACAGCTCAACAGGCTTTAAAGTTTTCCAGGTGTTGGAATATTTGACAGCAAGAAAGTAAAGATGATAATACCATGCATGTACAGTGCATATGAAAACTATGACTAGTAAACTGACATTGATCATGAAGCTGAAGTATGTTGAATGGATGAGCGCTGAACTTCAAGAAGCTTGAAGATAAGTGGCTCATTGGCTTCTGACAGCAAGCTTGTGTGTGGAGACTACAAAGTCTTCTGGAGGTCAGTTAAGCAATATGGACTATGATTCAGCAATGCTGCTAGTGATAGGGCCTGTCCACTATCTGTAGCTGCTTCTGTCATGAATCCAAATTTTCTGTAGGGATAAGATTCTGATTACGCATAGGCAAGACTGCTGAGCCAGACAATGTCCAAAATACAGGACTTGATGCAAAATAAACAAACAAAAAAAACCCAACAAAAAGCCTAAATATCCCATGTACACGGTAGCTAAAGCTGGGGTTTTGGATAGAATATCCCAAACCTGCAGCTGCATGATTCAGCAGTCTGGATGCAAAAAATATGCATGTACATTATAAAGCAGCATAATGTATTATATAACCAAATCAGGCTTGAGTAGAACAGAGGTAAATCTGCAACTAAAATCCAAGGTCAGTCCAATGATGTAGATCATTAACAGCATGGACATAACTACTGGAAGCATGGCTGAACTAGAGCTATTTCGTTTTGCAGTCTTAGGAGTGCAATGCCACCAGACACAGGACTAATCAGACAGCAGGCGGGGCACACTCAGTAGCATTTGCCAAATCAGTGGAAAAATCTTGAAGCTTTCACTTCACTCCTCTCTTTTTTCTTGACGGACAGTGGGTTGGAGGATTGCCCTCTTAGCAAAGTCACATCCCAAATGTGATTACTGAAAATGCATCTCACCACACCATTCCCTCTTCATGATATATTAAGAAATGACTCTGCATTCCACCAGGTTGCGTAGCATCACGCCACTGATGTGTTATCAGCAGATGTTTTCTTTGACACGTTGCTCTGCAGTTTGGCGCAGAATCCACAGTATTCAGTGATGGTACTCAGGAGATGTACCAGAAAAGACAGTGAGGCAGAGTTATCAAGAACCCCAAACACATTCAAGGCTCTATTGAGAATAGAGGTTGAAAGAAGCAGGGTTTTCCAGACTACAGCATGCTTTCCAAAGAGAATGAGATTAGTCGAGCCTGTATTTTCCTCACGCAGATAGAGCTTCAGACTCCGAGTGTACTCATCCAGAAAAATGCACCTCAAAATTTGATCAAGGTTTTCCTAGCAGGCAAAAATCTCAATCAGATCATCTGACACCAGGAGCAGCGAGGTGACTTCTAATCCAAAATGATGAATAAAAAGGCCAAAGCATTCCCTCTGAACATCTAAAACTGTAAGTGGGTGTTACACTGGAGGTAGCAGCACCAGAGCTATGCAGCAGCAACTGTACAATAGAAGCTTCAAGAAGAGACTGAAGAGCATTTCTTCAGAGGAAGGATGACATCAGCTGTCTTGAGGGAAGAAGTTTTATCCATTTGCTTTATAATTTTTGAAATTTAATTAAAAATGTAGCCGATTCACTTCAGAGACAACCAAAAAATAGATAGCATTAAGAAAGTGCAATGCTGAAGGCTCTGAATGACAAAGCATCTGCCTCAGTGGTTCTCCCTAGGAGACAATGGTAGCAATAAAGATGAACAGGTCATGGTGAAGCTGGTTAGCTGTGATGAGGCAGCCCTTTACCACAAACAGTCATGAAAAAGAATCAAGAGAAGTAGCCAACTAAAGCAACAATGCTTGAGAAAGCAACAATAGGGACAAACGAAGTCCTAGCTGGACTGCTGAACCACACCTACATGACAAGGCTGCTACCAATTCCCCGTTCCAGGGTCTCTTCCTTCCCTTTAACAATAGCAGGTTTCTGAAATCTCTGATTTTACCAGCCCAGAAGAAAAACACGTTACAAAATCAGGTATCAATTGAGTTTAGCAAACTATAAGGTCCGGCAATAATTTTCTTTGTGCTTCATACCACTATTACTGCAACAGGGCTTTTTTTCCCCACTGCATGTACGCTGCAATCTATTGTATGAGAAACCACATCGAGAACTTACAAAACTGTCATTTCACTTGCGATACATTCCTGTATCACCGTCTTAAGAAAAGGACAAATAAACAGGGCGTCAAAGCAGCCCGTCACCAGACAATAATTAGGCTGAGCGCTCAGGTATTAGCCTTGTCAGCCATATGGATTTTCTTTATTGATATATATATGTGTGTATGTGTGTGTGTGCACGCAAAGCTTGAGTCCTGAAAAATTCTCCAGTCAAGAGAAAAGTCTCACTGCCCAAAGTTAAACACAAAGGCACGGCTGCGCTCCCCCTCGTTGCTGCCGAGGAGGAAAACGCCCCGAATCCCGCCGGTTTGGCGGCAGGGGACGGGGGTTCGCGGGCAGCAGCGGCAGCCACCGCCCCGCAGCCCCCGCCCAACCCATCCCCAGCCGCGCTTGCCGCCGGCGCCGCGGCCGCCCTTTGTCCGCTCCGGGCTGCCATAGGGACCGCAGTGCGGACTGCGCCACGCCCACCGCCGGTGTCTCCGGGCAGACGGGCTCGGCGGCGGGGGCGCTGGGCTCCCGCCCCGGCACCTCCGCCCCAACAATGGCGGGCAGGGGGCTCGCTGCCGGGCTGGCGGGGCAGCCCGCTGCGGCTCTCTGTGCGGGCGGCAGCGGGGCCCGGCCCCCAGCCGTTGGTCCGCAGCGCCCGCACCCCACCGGGAGAGGATGGGGCGGGGGGGAGGCGGAGGCGGGGGCGCTGCGGCGGGACCCTCGTGGAATAAAGAAGCGGAGACCGCGACTTGGCGGCTCGAGTGCCCCGTGCCCTTCGTGCGGTGGGTGGGTGGGGGGGTGAGTCCCCGCCGCGTCCGAGGAGGGGGAAGGCGCCGGCGGGGGGGGTGCCGCGGCGCTGCCGGCGGCGTCCCCGCTCCCCGCCGCCTCACCTCGCTCGATGTTGGCGATGGCCCGACGCAGGTGCTCCTCGGTCACCAGCTCGCCGATGACCACCAGCAGGTAAAACTTGCTGTCCAGGAAGCGGTGGGAGAGGCTAGGCGAGGGTGCAGCGGGGTTGGGGATGCTGCAGGAGGGCTCCGAGTCCACTTCCACCACCACGGTGGCCATCGCCGCCGCCCCGCTCCGCCCCGCGGCTCCGCGTCGCTGAGGGGAGAAGGGCTGCTCGGCGGCGGTTCCGCAGGCGGCAGGGAGAGAATGAGGGCGGGTGGGGAGGCGGCGGCGCTTTTATACGGAGACGGTGCAGGGCAGGGACCTGGCGAGGAGGAGGAGGAGGAGGAGGAAGGGGGGGGAGCCGGCGCATCCCCGCGCCGCCGCCGCGTTTCCAGCATCCACGGCTGATGTCATCTGCGGCAAATCCTCCCCGCGGCGGCCCCCGGAAGCAGGAAGGACGCGGGGGGCGAACAACGCCCCGAGGGGACGCCAAGGGGTGCGCCACGGGCCCCGCTCCGGGCCCCGGCGGCGGGACCCCGCCGCCTGCACTGCCACGGCCGGCGCCCCGCCCGCGCCCATCGGCCGTCCCGCGTCGCTGGCCCGCTGTGGCCCTGCGGGGCGTGACCCTGCCGGGCTGGCCACCCCCGGGGTCTAGCTCTGCTGCCTCGGCGCCCCGACGCCCTGCCGGAGTCCTAGCCATGAAGCACGGCGGTGAGGAGCCGCAGGTGATGCCCTGTCAGACCCGGGGAGCCGCTCGGGGAAAGCCGGCGTCGGGGCTTCAGCCGCACCGCTGAGGCCGAGAGGTGAAAAGGCGGTTCCACTGTCCAAGGCCAAGGGTCCTGTCTCCTGCATCTCGCTGTAGCACTGCAGCAAAATTGAGAGTCACACTTCCCCCACGCACACAACCGGCAATCTGAACATCCCTGCTACCTTCTTTGTCATTTGAAAGCAGTTCATTTAGTAAGATACTTCGAACATAGCCTTTCTGCACATATTCAAGGCCCATGGATATATGACTTAAAGTAGAAAAGCACTGGGTTTGGACAAGCTGCTGAAATGCATACTGTTAAGGCTCCAGAAGTTCAGAGGGCCTTGGGTAACTAATTTTGACCAGGCTCAAGCACCTCCAGGTAGCAATGGTATTGGAAAACATTTACAATTACAAACCCACATGTTTTGTAAACTCTTCACATAGAAGTTGAGACATCGGCTCCCCAATGCTCACTGAGACCCTCACAGGAGATAAACTAAATCACCTCCTAAAAGTCTTATCCTCTCCTAAAATGGGATAGAGCAGTCAGATAAATGAGCCTCTCTGAGATGTTCCTCTCACTTTACTGACAGAAGGAAGGCACTGGTTTACACTAAGCCTCTTGTTTATATGGCTAGAGTGATGTGGGAGAAATCACCTAGGAAAGGATATGAACTTTCATAGTCTGTTTTTTAAGATAACCTCTGGTCCCTGACAGAGAAGACACTGCCTCTGTGTGCAGCACCTTCCAGTACTGACTGCTCAAATTCACTTCCTGCTGCCTAGAAGCACAGAGTGCTTGCCTGGATGAACTGACACAGCAGTCCTGTTTTCTTAGAATATGTACTTTTTTCCAGGGCACACCAGACTCATTAACATGCATTTCAGGTTGTCACTACTAAGTTATTTGTCTTACTTGCGTAGAGGCACCCACTAAGGTTGAAACACCATTGTTCTAGGTGCTGGTCCACAACGTCATATCTGCCTATAGCACCTAGTGTTTTTTTATTATGAATAGTTCCTCTGCATAAATAAAGCATTGAGAGCCTTGGCTAATACGACGTGATGTGTTTGGATATTGCATCCAAAGTAGACTATTTTTCTGAGCTGCCATTAGTCTGAAGATTGTAGAGTGTGGACAAGCGTTTTTACAGCCATGTTGGGTGGCTGAGATGACACAGCGGTAAAGAGCAAGGGTGCTCATTCTTCAGTAGAGCTGACACTGCTGACAGAACAAATACAGTGGCATAAATGGAGAACTAGCAGGATTTCTTCTCAAGTTCACTAGGTATTCATAGGTACAGAGCGTTGGTCTTTGGGTACTTGTCACGGTTTGAGGCTGGTCCGACCACTAACAAATGACAGACGCTCTCTGTTAACCCCTCTCCCCTCCCAAAAGGGAAAAGGAGAGAGAGCAACGGAGAGAGACTTTACAGTTTGGAAAAGAAAACTAAAACAGCTTTAGTGAAACAGTAACAATAAATGAAAAGCTAAGAGTAAGAATAAGAAAATAATGAAATATATACAGAATGTACAAATAGATACAAAACCAATACCGAACCCAGCTCCCCCCACCCTGATGACGATACGTCACCACCACACTGCAGGGCTGGCACTGGGGCTGTCACAGGCTGGACTCGGCAGCAGACGGGAACGGGATACAGGAGCTGGACTCAGGCATTGGATTCAGGGATGCACAGATCGGGATCGATGACAGAAGAACAGACAGAGTTCTCCTCAGATGTCAGCTGTCAAAGAAGAGAGAGAGACCCTCGTGATTTCTCAGCTTTATACTGAATATGGCATATATGGGATGGAATACTCTGTTGGTCAGGTTTGGGTCACCTGTCCGGTTCGCTCCTTCCTGCAGGTGCGACCCTTTTCACTCCCGGCACTCCAACACACAGTACAAGATTCAGCAGTGACCTTGGTCGCCATAAGAACAAGTGTAAGCAAGGGCCTCTCTGCATACCATTCCTTGGTACGAACTGTAAACATCAGGCCTTATCACTGCTAGAAGCAGTCACTGTCTGGAAAAACACGCTGCTGTTTCAGAAAGTGCTGTTAGTTAGAGGAGACTTAACTGAAAAGTTAAAGCACTAAACCAGAATTAGTTCTGGTTTAGCCCAAAGCAGGACAAAGTACCCCTGTTCATCTAAGCCCAGCAGTGACTTTTGTGTTTCCTCGCTGATCCTGGGAGTTTCCATGGGGTAGTATTGATGTCTACCTAGAAATAACGTCCACTCCCCTGTGGGTCTCTTTAGCTTGGAGAAGAGGAGACTGAGGGGTGACCTCGTTAATGTTTATCAATATGTAAAGAGCAAGTGTCGGGAGGATGGAGCCGGGCTCTTCTAGGTGATGGCCAATGACAGAATAAGGAGCAACGGGAGCACATGAGGTTCCACATTAACATAAGGAAAAACTTTTTCACTGTGAGGGTGACAGAGCAGTGGAACAGGCTGCCCAGAGAGGTTGTGGAGTCTCCTTCTCTGGAGATATTCAAAACCCACCTGGACGCGTTCCTGTGTGACCTACTCTAGGTGGTCCTGCTCTGGCAGGGGGGTTGGACTGGATGATCTTTCTAGGTCTCTTCCAAACCCATAACTTTCTGTGATTTTGTGATTCTGTGACCCCCACCCTAATAATCTCTTCTAATTATAGATACCCTCAAGACTTGCCAGATGGTGCCCACTGCAGAAAGCCAGCTCTGGCTTCTGCCACTGCAATATGTAGCTTTGGGATATGCCTTTATTTCAGTCACCAACAAGAGCAGCTGGTCTCTGGAGCATGGAAGTGGCTTGCCAAGGGGAGTTGCTAACTGGTTGCAGCATAGACTGGTAGTGGTTCCCAGACATAAATATAAAACAATTACTTGCCTGACAAGCACAGCAGGTTAAATGCATTACTCTGCGAAATGCACACCAGTACACAAAATGCATTGTATGTGCTTTTCAGCACTTTCTTATTTAAAACAAAACAAAACAAAACAAAACAAAACAAAAAACTGGAAAAAATGCCTTGGAATTTGAAAAGTAACAGGTGAAAATAACGTATTGTATTGAAGAAACAAATGCTTACGTACAGGTAGGTAGTACAGATAGGTTTGAAATAGCCTGCCGAGGTAGTCTGCTATATTATAGTGTGCTGTAAAATAATATACAGTGAGACCATGGTATGATAAAACGTGAACTGTTACAGTCAAACTGTCTTGTGATGAGAGATGTGTCACACATTAAATTCTGAAGGAGATGAGGCTGCCTTTGTAAGGAAAAGGTCTTGTGCTAGACTCTTCAAGGGATGCAGAACTCTGCCCTCATCTATTCACAAGCATATGCCACTTGATCTGAGGTTGACATTAGAGAAGAAAAGATGTTTTAACCTCCTGGATATATGTCTGAGGAAGCTGCAGGTTCCCAGCTCCATGGTCATTGTTCACACTGTGAATTGCCCTTGCTGTATCTCACTTGGGTAGTTTTGTTTGTCATCATCTTTCCCTATTTGGAAACTCACTTATATTCTGCGATATGGAGCATATCAACAGATCCACTGCTGGGTGAAATGTGGCGATGTGCTGTATAAAGCTGACTCAGTGTCATGTGACCCTCGCTGTTTGAAAGCGATACCAGCTTCCTAGCTGCAGCTAAATCACATAGATATGCCACTTCAGTAGAAGGGATGGCAAAACTCATGTGGACTATGGAATATGTCTTGCTATTTTAAAGAGACAATGATTGATAGCCGCTGCTGTCTGGCTTTTGTTTGGTTTGGTTTTGTTCCTTTAGTGTGTTCAATACAAGTTGGTGTCCCCCGATTGAATATAGTGAAACATGACATGTAGAGCTGTATTTTTCTTGCGGATCGGGTATTTTTTAAAATAAACAGGCAGTTTTAAATAAAGTGCTTGAAGACTTAAACTGGAACATACTTCTTGGTGGTGTGTGCCGTTTGTAACCCACTAATATTCAGGTTTCGTTCAAGTCCTATCTTCAGGTTTTAAATGATATTTCAGTGATGCACAAACCCTTAGGCTGGCCCTTTGTCCAAGGCCAAATGTCACCCCTAGCATAAAAGAAATACATATCCATGTGCATTACTTCAGACCAATTTAAGAATTCATTGAAAGTGAAGTGGTTCAGGAGGCTGTTTTCACTGAGAGAACTGTCAGTCTGAGGACTGCACAACATATCATGAAGTGGGTTGCTGAAGTGCGTAGGTTTTCATAAGAAGGGGCAGTAAGGCATAATGTATTTTAGAGACGGAGCCTTGCTAGCCTACACCAGAGGTGAGAGAATCACAGAATGGCTGAGGTTGGAAGGGATGTCTGCAGTCATCTTGTCTAATCCCCCTGCTTAAGCAGGGCCACCTACAGCAGGTTGCTTGGGTTTGAGTGTCTCCATGGATGGAGACTCCACCACCTCTCTGGACATCCTGTGCCAGTGTTTCGTCACTCTCACAGTGAAAAAGTGTTTCCTAATGCATGATAAAGTCAAGAATATGCCACCAATATTATAGCAAATAAGACCCATGGTATTTTGTACCTTACCTGATGCCTTCCCAATGTGACCTACTGTCACTCTCAATACTGCCACTCCTCCATGTGTGACACCACACTCCCCATTTCCTACAGTCAGCAGCTCTACCATCCCCACATGGTCCAGCCTTTACCTCTCAGAGTTGCTTCCATGCATTGCTCCTTCAGGGCAACTCAGAAGAGCACGCAGCAGCAGTGCAGGCACAGAGGGACAGTCAACCATGACCCCAGCAGAGCAGAAGTGCCATCCTGCAGCCACTGGCCATGATGTGATTAGTTAGGAGCCCTGCACATCCCTGCAAGAACCTAGCAACACGGTTTGTCAAGACAGCTCCTCTTGCCTTCCTCCATTTTTTTAGGCAGGGAGGCATCCTCATCCCTGACATCCTCAAGCTGGCACTGCTGGAGGACTTTCTCCTGCAGCAGTGATAAGGCAAAGGCCAGAAGCACCAGAGAGACCTGTACCTGAGTGAGCAGCCAGGGACTGGACTCCAGGAGGGACTCTTAAAGAGGGGAAATACTGACTTTACTTTTTAAGATAGCAAGCTTTATGTTTAACTACATGCAAAATAAAAATTACTTGTCTGACAGCCATTTCAAGTATTTTAAATTGTATTATTCAATGCTAACAATTACTTTTTAAACAGCAAAAGAAAGAATGTTTTTATTTGCTTATAGCGAAATATCCTTTTCAGCCGATATTTCATCTGTTTCCCACTCCTCCCACTTCCCCGTAGAAAAGAGGGAGTTATATATTAATTAAAAAAAAAAAAGTGAGGAAAGCAACACTATTGCTTTTAAAAATAACATTTTCTCTCACTTTCAACTTTCTTTCTTGAAGTGAGAGAAAAATAATACCAAATAACTTTTTTGCTTTCGTTCCCAATGGAAAAAGTTAATTTTTTTTTTTAATCAGAGTAATTTCCCTCTTTTGTTCAATGGAAAAAGAAATTAGAAGTAAAAAAAGGAAAAATACTTTATTTAACGTCGGGGAGAATGAAATGAAAAAAAAAAAAGAATTTTCTCTTGACATAAAAAAAGACAAATTAGAAAATTAATAATTTTGAAAAAACTTATCCTGAAATTTGCTATGAAAAAATGCATAGTTTTGCATCAAAATAAACTGATTGCTTCTCCACCATTGGAGAGAAAATAAAGCAGTTTTAAGTAGCTAGATCCTGTTTACTGATTAGGATGACACTTAAAATTCAGCGATAAATGATAACAAAAACTTTGAAAGCAATGATACACATTGTACCAGAAGCTGGATGTGTAACTGAATCAGCAGCAGCAGCAAAAACAATGGTAAGACAATGTGAATTGGCATCAGTCAGTAGTTTTGAGCTTCCTTTGAGCATTTTTGAACTGTTCTGAACATGAGAAGGAAGAGTGCTCTGTTGATATGGGGTATAGTTTGGGTTTCAGGAGGTGGGTTCTGCAGGGGTTTAATTCCTGTTGAAGAACTGCAAGTTATAGAATTACATTTGGCTTCTAGGGACAAGGTACAATTCACTTCCATCACACCAACCCAAGGAGCCCTGCAGTCCAGGGTCTCAATGTACGCTTCTTTTCAAGCTCTTTTAGAGCTTCCTCCTGACTTAAGAGGGCGGCAAATCAGGACGTGGATTTTGAATGACTGTATGTGCACTGCTTAATTTTGGGGGCAGCTGGAAGCTGAGAGTTCCTACGGCTGCAGTAACACGTGTATTCAGCCTGGCTGCAGGCTGCCTGAAACCTTTCTGGCCTGGTAGCACACCCTGTCTGCGGCCCTGCTGGAAGACCATCAGCTGTCTTGTATGCCAGGTGTTAGTCTCATAACTCATAGCCTCTAAGCACAAAGGCGATAGAGACCGATGAGCTGTCAGTCACATGCTGCTCCATCCTAGCTACTCAGGTGACATAAGCACATGTAGGTGCTCTAGAGCAAAGGCTGAGTTTTTGGTTTTCGCCCCAGGCTGAATCATCTAAAGCTGCCTCTGGGAACCCAAAGGCAAGTAGGTAGTTTACATGACAGTTTACATCTAGCTTTAAGACATGCCTTAAAATACTTTGCAGAGGTTGCCTAGCTCTGCTAGTTCTATAGGATTAAAAACTTATTGCTATTATTTTGTAAGGGTCCATTCTCGTGTTCTCTTGATCACACTAGAATATGTGACTGCATAGAGAATTAGAAGCAAGACATCCAGGCAAGCATTACTTCATAGGGTGCACTGGCAGGCTTCTGAACATGGAAACTGGGGAACTGCTGGATCTGCCTACTGCAGAGGTCCAGCAGACCACAGTCTTGCACTGGAAACATCCCAGCTCTTCAATGCCACAGTGATTTCACATATGTCATAGCTGCAACGAGGGTGGTGCATCATTTTCCACCCTTACCCAGGATGTTCTGTGCATGCAGACTACATTCCTGCAAGGGTCTTGATGAGGCATTTCATTCTAGCCCTCTTTCAGAATTTTCACCTAAATAGGTGCAGTAAGTTACAATGAAACGTGACCTATTTGTATGAGAATAATTTGTGACTCTGATGTTGCCTAGACAGATCTTAGTCATTCTATTGATATACCTTTTAGTCTTACTGCCACAATAATCCAGTTCATTAACCGTTTCAACTCCAACAAAACCTCATGCTTTTTGCATAATACTTGATACTCTTACAGAATAAACAGTAGAAATGGTTAATTTCATTTTACCTGTCTCGCAAAACAAATTCCAGAGTTGTTCATTCAGACCACCTACGAGACTGACCATCTGCTTCCTTTCCACCTTCTTGCACTTTCTGTTGTGGCTTAATAGCAGCATTACTATTGGTACAATTTTGCAGCAGCTTTTTTGCAGCAGCTTTCTTTTTTTGCTTCCCTTTGGTGTCTGTCTACTATTTATCTGTCAGCTCCATGCACTCCAATAGGCTGACACAAAGTAAAGATGATTTAAGGATGTTTATCCTCTGATCTTTTCTTTCTTTCTACTTTATCTGCTCTTTAATTTAATAAGTCATTCCTATTCATTAGTATTTTGCAGTTGTTTGGGATGTGCTGACTACAGAATTTAGTGAATGGCCCGAGTGGAAAGCATGCAGCAGGCCTGCTCAAAGAGGGCAGTGAGCTGAGTATTGTGCTAAAGGCTCCGTGTTTTGGTAGTGGGCAGGGACCACCACCACTGTGCATTCTGATATAGAGGAGGTCACCATCAGTGTTGCCTTTCACCCATGGGAGTCTCTAGTGGTCCTGCCATGGCAGTGCCCCAAGAGTCCTTGTGGAGCTGGAACTGTGCCATGGGACAGACAAGGGTCTGCCACAATTTCTCCCTAAGAATTGTCCTGATTTTTGTCAGGTATCCTGTTTACTAGATGTTGCATGACGACTTCTTTGGGTAATGTTAGAGTGCCGTTACTGTATTTCTCAAATACAGAGAAATTTTGTTCTTCTTCATTACTTGCAAAGGCAGTAGAGCAACAGTGTTAGCACCATTGCTGAAAAGTATGATTTCCAATGCAAAATATAGATCCATGACCAAGAAAATTTCAAAATGCAGAGAAGGAGCATTATTCTTAATGTTCTTTCCCAAATACTCCATTCAGTCTCACCCAAGAAAGCTTGAACTTCTTTGGTTATGGTGTTTTTTCCAACTTCTCCTTATGCTGGTTCCAACAATTTTTTGAATTCAGAATTTAAAAGGTCATGGCTTAGTCTTCAAAACTGAAGGAAGGCAAGATTTATATTAGCCAGATCTGACATAGTTTACTGCAGTCACCCTGCATACACACTTTTGAGATAGCAGCTATTATATTGTCATTATGTGGCATAATACTATGCATTTGTATATATCATGTAAATGATATATGTAAAGCCTTTTTCTCCTCCCAGTAATTCTGCAGCTACAACTTTTTACACAGAGGAGTATTTTTTTCCAGCACTGAAATGCTGCTATTTCTGGGCTAACACACAGCAGACTGCAGTTGCACTCAGTTTTTTGAAAAGACATGAAAGAACATATCTTTTCCAAGCTAAATCACGGACTTACATTGCACAGACAGAATGTAATCTCCATTTTTGGGTAATACAAAGGCTCTGGATTTTAGCAATATGTGGTCAGAGCTGTTTTTTCACGTTTCACTGAGAAAATCCCTGTTCCGCAAACGGTGATGTGTCAACTCTGTAGTAGGGGACAGGTTTACTAATAAATTGAGAGAACAGTGGTATGTATCTGGACATCCTTAGCACAAGCGCCACATGTTTTCTTTGGAGGATTTGCGCTGGGTAAGTTCAGCCACAGTAGCTTTTGTCATCATTGAGAAAAAGCATACAAACAATTCCTTATGACCCACAGGTCATAAAATTGTTCGTTGTTATATTCCTGCATTCACACGTTCTATTTTTAACAGCATTAAAATCATTGTAGATGATTCCTTCAATGAAAAGTTTTGCTTATCTCCAGGGAAGCGTATGATTACCTATTCATTTTCCAAGATCTCAAAGCTGTAGGTAGGCTCAGGCTTCCAGTCTGACCACAGCATTTTCCTTGGGTTCAATTAGTGTCTCAATCTCATTTGATATTAACAAACTCAGTGGGCAGTATAAAGCAGCTGTCCGTGAGACCATGGTAGAAGGACGAGTGAAACTATATCTAGAAGAAAACTGCTAAAACCACTTTATGGTGCAAAGTACTAAGAGTCGTGAATAGAAGAAGTAAAAATTGGGAAACAAAATACAAAGGACGTTACTGAAGTTATAACAAAATGGACAAAGAGATATTTTCTCCTTCAGAAATATTCTCTGAAGTCTAGGGTTTGGTTTTATGCTCTAAGCATGATGAGGGTTGATGACAAGCTTTTTTGCCATTGTCTTTTTCAGAAAGTTGAGTTAGGTGGTGTCACGATCTGATCCAATGGTGGAACAATTTGGCAGAGGTTAAACCCCTTTGCTTTCTAACTGACCTCAGGTAATCCTGGGTGGCTGGGGGTGGCTGAGCTTAACTCCTGAGTGATGCTTGACTAGACGTTTTCTTGTGATTCAGGTTCATGATTCTCATAAACAGAACAAAGACTCAAACGGAGTCAAGTGCTAACTTGATTTATTGAACTACCGATGTTCATGTGAAGAAGAAGCGAGAAAGAGAAAGAGAGAAAGAAGGGTAGAGGGGAGAGAGAGAGAGAAAGAGACAGTTGCCAGATAGCTACCACGGATCTTCGGTGTCCTGTCAATCCGATGAGTCTTTAGGGTCTTCGTGTCTCTGATGTCCAGCGGCAAAGAGATCTGTCCACAGCAAAAGATGAGAGAGCGCGCCAGCCCCTGTTCTTCACAGCTTCTGCCCTTTTATAAAGATGTCACACTCCACATTTGGAATTAGTTTACATGTCCATGCCTCACACCTGCTGGTGGGGAGCATGGCCAGTACTGTCCTGGAAATTTCCAGAGGGTCTGAGCCTCTGATCCTGGGCCTGGGGCATGCTCAGTAGGTTGTACTGTACGTGCTTGAAGTCAGGCATGGTGTGCACCTGTTGTCCTCTGTTCTTCGGGGGACCTGTTGCCGTGGTAGCGAAGTCTTGCAGTTAGAAGGTGCTATCACCAATGCTGAGGTACGTTGCTGACTGGCAAAGCCCATGCTCCACTAGCATCCAGCACAGGAAAGGGGTAAACATAAGAACTGTGAAAGATTTTTAAGAGGAAAAGTTTCTGACTAAGAACAACATGAAATCAAGAAGGAGTCATGTTTACTTTGGCTGAGAAAAATTCCCCAGGTACTGTGCAACTTTCTGTGGTAGTACCTGTCAGTACCTGCTTTCAGGCTGTGGGTGCTGAGGGAAGAGTAGAGTAAGAGCAAAGAGCTGACTAGCAAGCAGGCCATGGCATTGTCAATCGAATTTGGAAAGCAATTACATAAGTAAAGGATGGGAAGCTGTAGGAAGAGATTTGAACAGATGCTGTAGGAAACTAAGCAAACATTAAATCTGGTAACTTCCCATGCACTGTCTTTGGGATGGGATGTCCCAGATGTGGGATGGGAATTCATCATTTGGGGGGAAAAGGGTGAGAAGGTTAATTCTGGCACAATTCCCCTTCAGCCTTAACCCTGCAAAATCCAAGGCATTGCACAAAGGGTAAGTCAAGGTGCAACCTGGCCAAACAAGTCACTTCATCCCCTCAGACAAGCAGAATGATTTCTTGCAGCAGCAGTCGTCTGCATTCCCCATGGAGCAGAGCACCAGCCATGCAGTCAGCACCTCTGGCATCTCATCACAGAATCACAGAATGGTAGGTGTTATAAGGGACCTCTGGAGATCATCTAGTCCAAACCGTCTGCTAAAGCAGGTTCACCTACAGCAAGTCACACAGAATCGCATCCAGGCAGGTTTTTAATATCTCCAGAGAAGAACACTCCACAGTCTCCCTGAGCAGCCTGTTCCAGTGCTCTGTCACCCTCAGAGGAAAGAAGTTTTTCCTCATGTTCAGGTGGAACTTCCTGTGCTCCACTTTATGCCCGTTGTGCCTTGTCCTGTCCCTGATCACCACTGAAAAGAGACTGGCCCCATCCTCTTGACACCAGCCCTTTAGATATTTGTAAGCATTTATAAAGTCTGCTCTTGGTCTCATCTCTTCTCCAGCCTAAAGAGCCCCAGGTCTCACAGCCTTTCCTCATAAGAGAGATGCTTCAGATGCCTCATCATCTTAGTAGCCCTCCGCTGGACTCTCTTCCTTGTCTCTCTTGAACTGGGGGGCCCAGAACTGGACACAACACTGTAGATGTGGCCTCACCAGGGCAGAGTAGAGGGGGAAGAGAACCTCTCTCGACCTGCTGGCCACACTTCTGAATGCACCCCAGGATACCATTGGCCTTCTTGGCCACATGGCTGGCTCATGTCAACTTGCTGTCCACCAGAGCTCCCAGGTCCTTCACAGAGCTGCTCTCCAGCAGGTCAAACCCCAGCCTCTACTGGTAGATGGGGTTATTCCTCCCCAGGTGCAGGACCCTACACTTGCCTTTATTGAACCTCATTATGTTCCTCTCCACCCAGCTATCCAGCCTGTCCAGGTCTTGCTGAATGGCAGCACAGCCTTCTGGTGTGTCAGCCACTCCTCCCAGTTTTGTCTCATCAGCAAACTTGCTGAGGGTGCACTCTGTCCCTTCATCCAGGTCACTCGTGAATACATTGAATAAGACTGGACCTAGTACTGATCCCTAGGGAACACTGCTAGTTACAGGATTCTGACTCTCAGGATGTCTGCAACGGCTCTTATTTTCTTTGCTGGGCACTTATGAAAGGTGACCAATATGACTGCACTCACCAGCTGAATCCAGGATTTTAAGACTGAGCAAACAGCTCCTCATTATTTTAATTCAATTTCATCCTTTATCGAATGTATAGGCTGTCCCGTAGAGGTGCAGATTACCACAGTGAGAATTTAAACCTATTGAGAACAGACTAGATTTTCCAAGTTGCTTTCTACAGTTTCTCAGAGGGCACCTGAAGATTCCCACACACCTACAGACCACACTAAAACCCCTGCTGTAATCAACAGGACTGTTCATCCAAAGCAGGAGCACAGCGTCACATCACAGGATTGGTATACATCATGCTGCTCTTCAACTTCTTTTCAGGCAGTGCCAACACACTCTGGCTCCAAGTCCAAAAGCTGATGGCATGCTCTCATGAGTAAGCATTTTCTGGACTGAGTGCACTGTGATGTCTCTGAACTCTGCGTCTTTGGGGAGAAATTTCTCAAGATTGCTTGCAGACCCCTGTCTCACTCTATCTCTGCATTGTGCCACTGGTGGCTTGGCCTGTCCATCTGCTATTGCACCAGCAGCTAGTGCACAAGACTAATCAGGAGCATCTAACCTACCTCCAGCTTCGTGTTGCCTTGCTGTCTGACCAGGGGTAGCCACTAAAATTTTCCTTCCACGAGAATTGTTTTCCAGTGTCTTCTAGACAAATTTCCTTTTAAAAGCTTTTTTTAGGGTTCGGTTTTGTTTTGTTTTGCTATGTTTTTCCTGAGCATGAGCAGGAAAACATACACCAGAATCTAATAAACACTGAAAGGCAAGCTGGGTTATTTTGGGTTGATGCATCTACAGTGGTATTTTGCACTGAGAATTTAATTAACAGTTCTTTTGATGATAAATAAACCAGAATAAAATCCAGCTCATCTTCCAAGAGCTGAATTTGTTCTCTACTGCTAATGGCAGTAAAAAATAATAAAATCTTATTTTAGTGAGGATAGTAAGCTTAGGTAATTCTGAAAGAATGAGGGGAGCCCACCTGCCAAAGGAAACAATGTATTTTACATTTGTCACATAGGTGTGTTTATGTTAGATCATTTATTTGACCTTCGTTATTCTTCTGTTTTCTCATTTACAAACTGCAGATTTGCTTGGGTTTGGAAATTTGTTTGAAATACATAGGAGAAAAGACAGATATGAATTCTTAGAGAACAGCAAACCCGGAGATATTTCTCCTCTGAATTTTTGTTTCCATTCATTTTCTTCTGCTCGATTTCCTGCATATATATTTTGTTTTTAAGGAGCTTTCTGCTTGTGTTACTCCGTTATTTGTGTTTTTTTACCTTAAGCATTTATGCCCCTATGTCATTGATTCAAAAAGCAAGGAGATGTCACTATGCAAATGGGTGAAGGTGAGATTTCATAACGTGAGAAGATGATCGTTCTCCTTTTGCTTTCCCTTTTGCTGTCTCCTAGCCTGAGTGGTCTCCTCACCTACTCTGCAGCTATGTTTTAAGCATGCTGTGATAATATTAACAAAGGGAATTTGTTGTATCAGAGAGTTTATTGTTCTCAGAGAATTTAAGATCCAGGCACACTGAAGAGATGTCTACTGTAAACAATGGGGTTTTTCCCTAGGAAAAAATATATGAGACTGATAAGTTTACTGTGTTGAGGCAATAGTACATCCAGGACAATATAGTAGCATAGCTCTTGTTGTACTTGTGATACAATGCCTCTGGCTTGCTATAACCTCGTTATGCAGTACGCCCAGTTTACTGAAATTCTGGAAGCTGATAACAATAATTAAGCAATAAGACATGACAAGTAGTATTTTATTATGCAATTCCAGAATGCCTAGGTGAGTTGTTAGGCACACGGCCAACTGCTTTGAACCATCCAGAAGAATTCTTTTTACCCATATTGTGGATAGTGGTAGGGAATGATCTGATTTGCTTGCAGCTATGTGGTTATCACATCCTAATCACCCTGGTAAGAGCTCATCTGCTTCATAACTAGACTGATACTGAATTAAGTAGTAATGATCAGGGTGAACATTGCTGCTGGTTTAATGGCTGATGGGGACAAACACATGGCCCAAGGTATAACAATAGGCCCTTATTCCCCAAGTAGAGCACCAAAATGCAGCTGTGGGTGTTATTATAAGCTGAGACACCTGACTGCAGGTGTTTCAGGTTTGGAGAAAGGGCCAGAAAAAGGCAGCATCCTTGGATAAGCGTAGGGTATGACTAAGGAATAAGGTGTGCACGAGCCACATGATTTTAAATGTGTGGTCAACATTTCATAGTGACTGTAGCAATGTGTAAATTGACCCGAATAGCTTCTGGTCTTCTTTTTTGAAATACTTTAGATTTTTGCATTCAATTGACTTAACCTATCCTAAAAGGTTACATTTCCAGAAAATGGGATAGCCTCAATATGGACACTTCATCGTCTGATGTCCAGTTTAATCAATTATTGCCTTGATTTTCAAATATTTTTGTGTAACTTTTCAAGCGTTAGCTCACACTGGGTCTAATCTGGGGCATAGTGAAGTCACTGCAAAAATCTTCTTTTAATGGAATGAGAATTGAGGCCTGGTTGTTTCACAGTTTCGGGATACCAGCAGGTTAAAATTTGTAGTGCTTCTCTAGTCCAGACCTCAATAACTGCATCTCTTGTCTTCATTACAGCCTTAATAACACAACAGTCTGTCCTTATGCATTGCTACTTATCCTGCATACATGTGCACTGGGTAATGATCACATCAGGGTTCCCCAACAATAGCCATTACAAGTTTGAAAACGGCACCATGAGCATTTGGAACAGTCATGCTCTCTAAGTAAGACGCCAAACTTGAGTTTCTAGGTTAAGAAGGAAATCTCTGTCTGCTCCCTGTATCGTCAGGAGAAGATGAGATGATGTTCAGAGCATGAGGCTAACCTGGGGTGCTCTGTGGGACCGCCTCTTTTTCTCCGCTCATTGCAGTGGGGACTGAGGATGCTGAACCTTTCCATTCAGGACACTAGATGCCTAAAAAATTAACTGTCATAACTTAAGCTTATAATGTTAAATTTTTTTATTGTATATGCAAAGTGACTGAGTTACTAGTTTTAAACGAAGGCTAAAGCAGATTTGGGTGCTCAGCTGATGATAACTTACTGTTCTTAGAAGATACTGAGTAACATCCACCATTGGTGTGTAAAGAAGCCCAGCTGAAGTGAATGAACACTTTGTGACTTACTCAGTGGTCTCATTGCTAAGTTTCATCTAAACTTAAATGTCCAAATAAAAAGGTAGCTAATGGAATGACTGGAGATGAACCTCTTGATTGTGTTTCTTGAAATACTTGTTGACCGCTAGGATGCCCTGAAGGAAGAAACATTGATGTATACCTTAGATGAAAGAAAGCTCATTTACTTTGCTGTTTTTCCTCTGCATCCGTGTCATATTTGTAGATGCTGACCTATAACCTCATCCTATAATATTGATTTGGGTTTGTTCTCACCAAACATTACCTGGTTCTCTAGTAACGCAGGTCACAGCCATTTTGTAATTCAGGTCATTCTATAAAAGGTTTGTTTTCTATCAAAGAAGTTTTGCTGGCATCGAAACTGAAATTTAATGAAATAATGGAAGGTCCCTCAAAAATGCAAAAGACTGAATAATTCATTATGGCAACCATATCTCTTCAATAAAAATTCTTTCCTTCAGATATACCAGCATTGCAGTTTAGTTCTTCCTGTTCTCAGGGTGGGATCTGCACCACTGCTCTGTCATCATTACGGTGCATAGGACAACCAGAGTAGCAAGAAAGGTTACTTAAGTCTTATTTGCAGTTGGGGAGGTCAGGGAGTTGAACTGCAAGATCTTCCCTGGCCTCTGCCATGTTGACTGTACTGGAAGGTGAGAAAGACAAGCCTCCTAACTGTGGTCTCTGATATAAATGCCTACAGTGAGTATTTACTGAGCAGTATGCAAATTATGCTAGATTTCTAAAAATCCTTGTCTTGGGGCATGAAAGGCAAAGTTAGCCCAATTCCAGAAGAAAAGGACGTTGTGCCATGCTTTTTTACTTTCTCAATGAAAAAATCTTTATGGGACTTTACTAAGCTTTCAGCTCTCTCTGGATCTGTACAATAAACTATTGAGTCACAGTACAAAATCATTAATAATGCCATTATTAGGATGCTTACAAGTACTGTCCAATAAGATGTTTCAAGGAAAATTGATTTTCTGTTCTTAATAAGTCAAGGGCCTGTAAGCAGTTTTGCCTTGAGGGTTGCCTCTGGAATATAATTTTGTACTGTTTTTTCCACACTTCAGAATGCAAATTCAGTAAGTGCATTAACACAAAATTCTATGCACCACTTAGAAATGAGGTTTATTTTCTTTGCAAATATTTCTAACTAAAATCAAAATGGAGCTGTTTTCTAAATTGACAGTGTTCATGGTTAGGCAAATAGCTGCAACTCAGCTGCTTCTCCTCTCTAGTGTTATCCCTTCAGAAAACCCATCATGCTCTTTACCCATTTTTATGCTAAGTGCTAAATGAGAGCAGTGATCATCCTTACCCGGGAGGCCTGACTGGGTCCAGTATTGACGTTATTCCCTTTGTGAGTCTGTGGCTGATGGAATATCATAGATTCCTTAAAACAATGTATTGATCAACCTTATGATAGGAACAGAGCAGGATATAAAAGAAGAGGAAATCTTCTAGACAAGCTGTCTAGTTCCTGAAAGAGCTTCCAAACTCTTGCAAATTAGTCATTTTTTACATTGTCTTGGTAGTTTTCTGCTCCTTACCCTACAGTTCACCACCTACTTCCTGAATTTCACAGCAGGTCAAGCCAAGCCCTTTGGATCAGCTATTCACCAAGTCATCTTTGAAAAAAATTTCCAAGAGTTTGTAGGAAGGTCTTTCATCCTCATTGCATCATTTTTCTTCATCATTTGTATGCTAGTCCTGCTGGCTAGTCCTAATATAGTTACAATTCCAAGGTCACAGTACAGCATTAATAAGTGTCAGACTATACGTACAAAGTTTGATCTATATCCAGTCTCAGGCTAATAGGGCTGTATTCAGGCACAGCTACAAACACTGGGCAGTGTGGTTGTATTTCTTGGGAATATTTCACCTCCTTTATGTAAGGTTTTGGGTTCCAGGCACAGTGTCCCCAGCTCTCTCCAGCCCTGGGACCCCAGTGCCAGATGTGGCCAACCTCGCTGCTCAGCCTGTTGTCCCCCGGGTCTGTGCACGCACTCCTTGATGAGGCAGAAGCCAGCAGCTTTGTGAAGAGATGGCACTTGGCTACATATTGAGCTTGACACCTGCTCCCATGCTCTGAGCCTTGTGCACAGGACGAGGGAAATGGTGAGCATCTGCAAACACAAGTATGTGTGTGTACACCCATAGACATGTGTGTGCCAAGAGGATTTACTGTGCTTTCATGTCAGTGTAAAAATGACCATGTTTTCTGAAAATATGGCTATAAACTGACACAAGTCAGGCTGTGTCAAACTCTGGAGCATGAGAGCAGAGATTTTGAAAGACGTGCTCCTGAAGCTAGAGACCCGTATCTGTATTTAAAGCATAATCAAATTTTTAAGTGGAGTTTCCTGACTGGCTTCCTATAGGCAATTGAATATTACTGGAGACACCTATTGAAAAAAAAAAAAAACCAAACCACCAAAAACCCCACTAAAAAAATCCTAGCTGTACATATGCTAACATGTATTTCAGCTCTGGACACAGAAAGCAGAAAATATATATCTAACATATTCCACTGCCAACACTGTTGTCTCCTTCCATTATAGGCTCTAATCTTTTTTTGTCCTTGGAGTCTTCTAAAACTGTTATTCAGATTTAAATGAACACAGACTAAGTAACTCATCAGCAATACGTATGCCACAGATCCACAGAAGAATGTATAGTAAATCAAATTTTTTTTCTGGAGTACTTATCCCACAGCATCCTCCTGGAGAAACTGGCTGCTCATGGCTTGGATGGGCATACTCTTCACTGGGTAAAAAACTGTCTGGATGGCCAGGCCCAAAGAGTTGTGGTGAGTGGAGTTCAATCTAGTTGGCAGCTGGCCACAAGTGGTGTTCCCCAGGGCTCAGTATTGGGGCCAGTTCTGTTTGATATCTTTATCAACTACCTGGAAGAGAGGATCTAATGCACCCTCATTTGCAGATGACATGAAGCTGGGAGGGAGTGTTGATCTGCTCAAGGGTAGGAAGTCTCTGCAGAGGGATCTGGACAGGCTGGATCAATGGGCTGAGGCCAATGCTCTGAAGTTCAACAAGGCCAAGTGCCAGGTCCTTCACTTGGGTCACAACAACCCCATGCAGTGCTACAGGCTTGGGGATGAGTGGCTGGAAAGCTGCCCGGCAGAAAAGGACCTGGGGGTGCTGGTCGACAGCCGGCTGAACGTTAGCCAGCAGTGTGCCCAGGTGGCCAAGAAGGCCAACAGCATCCTGGCCTGTATCAGCAATAGTGTGGCCAGCAGGAGTAGGGAAGTGATCCTGTCCCTGTACTGGGCACTGGTGTCATGGGTGAGTGTTTTAGATCACTTAAAGAATTTATAGAAGTGTGACTTAACAGAGTTCAATGGCAAGGTTCACTCTGTTATTTACTGCATGGAGGAAGTACTCAAGGGAAAATCAAGTTAGAATCAATTTGGAATGATTTACACGGACACCGGAGATGCAGAAAGGTAAGGATGACCCTCCTATTGAGTCATGAGGTTCAGAGAGGACCACCTTGCTTTCTAAATTCCTTCTCAGAGAGGATTCTAGATGCAGCTAGTTCCACTCCTAGTCCCAGACTTAGTTAATGGTTTATGGCTAAAGGATTATATGTGTTCACTCAATCCTTTATATCACTTAGCTAAAATATCAAAGTTTCAGCAGGCTTATTTCCAATTCTCTTACCTTTCGTCCAGGCATCCAGTATTCGTTCACTTCGAAGTTCAAACTCTAGGTTTCCCAAAGCAGACCCTCAGGCACTGGATTTTATAAAAATAAATAATAGAGTGGTACAGCAGCAGGGTCATGTCGCACAGGGTGTCTCTGAAGAGGGGTCCCCCAAAAGGAGCTGAAAAAGGAAGGACCGAACAAAGAAGTCCCTGGACAATTATACTCTTACAGGCTATTGACCCGTCCCTCACACAGTAGTTCATTCCAATAGTAGTATTTGAGTCTGCGGTCTTCTTGTTCCTCATCAGATCCAATAGTGATTCTGGTCTGAACATCTTCTGACTCCTTGTTGAATTACTTCACTGTCTTCAGACAGGTCGTTATCTTGTATAGTTGCACCTGCCATTGACGGTTGTAGCCTTGAAGCCTCCTCATCTTCTGATTTATGCAGGTTCTGGAGGCCCTGTTTTGAATAAGTAGGTACATGTTCAGTAAATCTAAATGGAAATTTACAGCTTGCAGCCTAAGGCTTCAGCAAATCCAGCTGCTCATGCTAAGAAAAGCTAAACAAACAGCATACTAAATCACACAACATTATAACTCTTAAGTGATTCATTCTCTTTAAAACTTATTTATTTAAGCTAAATGACTAATATCTCTTAGCATTGAGAGGTGTACCTGCCTAAGGGGAGAGTTGCCTGGTGTGCAGTCCAGTTGCCATCCAAGGAGAATTCAAATTGGGCTCATCCAGCAATCTGTCATTGGTAAAAGATCGCATTGCTGGAGATTACTGCCGTGCAGCCTCCCTGCCTAGCAGGGAGAGTTCAAAGAAGGCTCAGTTAGACTGTCATGGCATAAAGTCATTGGCTTGTAGTCAAATAGCACACAATGGGAAAGGTATGCATGAGAGTCCTTGTGCCCACAACTGTCTTTGTTGGCTCTGCTTCTTCGTGGGTTTCCTGGAGGAGTTCTTGGCCTGGCTACAGCTCAGGCCTTTACCTCCTTTGGAGCCTGTACCAAACTGCTACTGGTTTGGTTAAGGGGGAAGTCGAGTGCATCTGTCATAACTGGTGAGACTGCATCTTGAACACTGTGTTCAGTTGTGGGCCCCTCACTACAATAAAGACACTGAGGTGCTGGAGCGTGCCCAGAGAATGGCAACGAAGCTGGTAAGGGCTCTAGAGCACAAGTCTTATGAGGAGCCTCTGAGAGAACTGGGGTTGTTCAGCCTGGAGAAAAAGAGGCTGAGGGGAGACCTTATTGATCTCCACAACTACTTGAAAGGCGGTTGTAGTGAGGTGGGTGTTGGTCTGTTTTTAAAGTAATAAGTGATAGGACAAGAGAAAATGGCCTCAAGTTGCACCAAGGGAGATTTAGATTGGATGTTAGAAAAATTTCCTCACTGAAAGGGTTGTCAAGCATTGGAACAGGCTTTCCAGGGAAGATGTAGAGTCACTACACATTAAAAGACATGTAGATGTGGCACTTAGGGAGATGGTTTAGTGGTGGACTTGGCAGTGTTAGGTTAACAGTGGAACTCGATGATCTTAAAGGTCTTTTCCAATCTACATAATTCTATGATTCTGTGGTTCTAAGATAATTCCAAAATAAAAAGTAGAGAAATATAAATTCCCACTCATTACACAATTCAGTGCAACTGAAGTGCAGAGCAACTTTTGAACCTTCCCAAGTCCCAACACTTTCTTGGTCACATACTCAATCCAAGTATCAGAGCATCTTTGCAGTTGTCCTCCATTTGGTATACACCCTCCCTGATGTTTAACCCATAAAATAATAAAATATGAAGGTATTTAGTTGCTGACTGAAGCCCTGGTCTTCAAACATATTCTTTGTGTACTTAACATTCTGCATGGTCAGTGAGGCTCACGCGGGAAAACCCAACGTACAGTGTGGGCAGTCACGGACAAACCTCTGCGTAACCATGGCCATGAAGGGAGCATCCATGAACGACAAGGGAACAGGTTTGTCCTGGTTTGGGCTAAATCAGAACTAATTCTGTTTTAGTGCTTTTAACTTTTCAGTTAAGTCTCCTCTAACTAACGGCATTTTCTGAAACAGCAGCATGTTTTTCCAGACAGTGACTGCTTCTAGCAGTGATAAGGCCTGATGTTTATAGTTCTTACCAAGGAATGGTGTGCAGAGAGGCCCTTGCTTATAGTTGTTCTTATGGCGACCAAGGTCACTGCTAAATCTTGTGCTCCATATTGGGGTGCCAAGAGTGAAAAGGGTCGCACCTACAGGGAGGAGCGAACCGGACAGGTGACCCAAACCTGACCAACAGAGTATTCCATCCCATATACATCATATTCAGTATAAAGCTGAGAGATCACGAGGGTCTTGCGCTCTTCGTCTCTTCCTCTCTTCTTCGATGTCCGACATCTGAGGAGGACTGATCTGTGCATCCCTGAATCCAGTGCCTGAGTCCAGCTCCTGTATCCCATCCCTGTCTGCTGCCGAGTCCAGCCTGGGACTGCCCCAGTGCCAGCCCTGCGGTGTGGTGGTGACGTATTATCGTCATCAGGGTGGGGGCAGTTGGGTTTGGTATTGGTTTTGTATATATTTGTACATATTTTATATATTTCATTTTTTCCTTATTCTTACTATTATCTTTTCTTTTATTGTTATTGTTCCATTAAAGCTGTTTTCTTTTCCAAACTGTAAAGTCTCTCTCTCCTGCTCTCTCTCCTTTTCCCTTTTGGGAGGGGAGAGGGGTTAGTAGAGAGCGTTTGTCATTTGTTAGTGGCCAGCCCAGCCTCAAACCGTGACAAGGTTTGTGTTGATGGGGTTTGTGCACCTGCGGTGTTTTGGGAATCTGACTCAACTATCTTCAAGATATTAATAAGAACTTCACAATTCAATAAGAATGTTAAAAATAACTTTTTTCCACTGATTCTAAACTTTTATGTACTTTGCTTTTATGGCTTTCTATGCCTAAGCATATATAAAAACTATAAAAAAGACATACACTTTTCAGCACTTTCAGTCTTCAGATAATACGCTATGAACGCTGAAAATGTTTTTAAACTTTGTAACTTAAAAGCATCCCACACACAAGAAAAATAGTATTTCCAAACGTGGAGTTAAATGAAGCTTAAATACAATAAAATATTGTTTCTATCTTCAGAGACAAAATTACTAATCTTGTAGTTCATTATTACATCTATACACAGTATGTGGTAACCGTAAGCATTTTGCCAGTATTTTATGTGTAAGGTGTATTGACTTGCTTTCCCACCAACTCATGAAACTGATTTTTTTTTTTTTTGAGAAGAAACACGTTGTCTGAAAAACAAGCTCACTACTTGCCTTAAATTTTCCTTCTTATGTGATTAGTTCCTAGGATATCAGCTATTCTACATCTCTATATTGTAGAACAGCACATAGGATAGCAGGTTTCGTCTCAAGGAGGTAAATGGGCAGTTTGATTGCAGGTGTGTCATACTCAGAAGAGCATTAGATAAGGATCTTGTCTTATGAACTTAAAACAAGCATATGTACTCATTAGGAATACATTCTGTCCTCTCACCCCAGATCGAGAGATTTTTTAAAATACTATGAGATTTGAAAAGAGAAACTTTCAAAGTTCATTTGGTTGGTTTGTTGTTGTTTTTTTTTTTAATTTGCCTTTTGAAACTCATAGGTCTTGCTTCTAAGCTTTTCTCAAAAAACATGTAAGCTAGAAACTGTTGTTAAATGAAAGCAGTCTCATGTTCACAGGACTGCAGAAGCAGGCACTTTCATTTACAAGATGCTAAATATTCTAAGAAGGATGATTTCAGCCCCTGTTGGCATCTTCTGCCTCCTTTATTTCAATCTCACTACAATGAGCCCAGCTTTCCCTTGCTATGTTTTCTGTGGTACTGCCACCTGAGTATGCCTACTGAGTCTAGTCAAGGGTTACACATACAACTGAGCAGGATACAGCCATGGGCTAGCCCCAGGTTACTTCCAAACAGCATATAATAATCACATTTTACTACCTTTCTCTGAAACAGGGGCCCTAATTTGTCTCTCTGTACTCTGCCCCTAATGCTTATAATGTGTGCAAGAACTTAATTGCATTTGCGACACCATCCACTAACTCAAACTTGAATGAAAGCTGCCCATAAAATCCAGAAGTCCCAGGGAGGAGGAAGGAGAGAAGCCGACAGACAGTGTGATCACACCAGTCCCAAGGCTTTCAAAACCCAGCTGGAAACACCATTTAAACTCCATGAGTCTCTGCAATTCGCTGTAACACAGAAGGGAATTTGTAACATGCAATGGTAATTTCAGTTGCCTGTTTGAGAGGCAGACCAGTTTAGGTGGCTATCTAACAATGGCTTGCTCTTGTACATGCCTTGGTCAAGTGGATTGCAGCAGAGGGACAAGCTCGGGACAGAAGATGCCATTTGATTTCTTATCTGTGACCACATGGTCTGTTGGTTTGCTTGTGTTGTACTCTATGTAGCACTTAGTAAAATAATTACCTGGCAAAAAAAAAAAAATCTCCATAGCTGTGATCAGTAATTGGTCTGCAGTAAAAATAAGTGCTGCAGGCAGACCTGTGAGCCCTTACATAGATTGGGAGAGTACAGTATTAACTTGTCATCTAAATCAATCTTGTGAAAGAAAAAATTCAAGCAGAGCAGACATTCTGCTTTGGGAAATCAGGAATGTGCAAAATTTCTGTGTAATGATTAATAAGGAGAGCATTTGAGTGCATATTTACATGTCATATAAACCCTCCATCTTAGAGAAAAGAGCAGAAATCTTTTGTCAGACTTTATTCATGCAAGTTGCTGCAGTGGAAGGGCAAGTGGCACAGGACATCGTCTCTATAGTAACACCGTCACCAGAGGCTTGCGAACTGTGTTTCCAAGAGCAGAGCTGCACAAGAGAAGTAGAGCTATCACAGCCCTCCTTTTCCCAGCTTTGGCCCTGCCCTGAATAGCTATGCTGCCTCTTGCTTCCCTGGCAGCTTAGAAGAAATGTATCCTGTGACTATACTGCTGCCAGCCCAACGTGGCTTCTCCTTCCTGTTATCAAAATGTTCATCGCAGTATGTAACACTGGAAAGCACAGGCAAACACAGCAAACCCCCTGCTTTAAGTTTTAATTTGCTATTGTAAGGCCAAAGGAAAGTGCCATCCATGAAGTTTTCCATAAAGCATAAATGGGGAATGGAGCAGAAAAAAAAGAAGGCAAGGGAAGATTTTTGTCACTGTGCCACTCTCTTTGGTGGCATGATGGGGTCAAAAGCTGGTTTAAAACCGAAGCTCTGCAGGTGACTGCAGAAGACAAGCGCAGTCTGTACCACCAAGCTGTGAAGAAATTTCCAGTTTGATTGCTTAGAAGCAAGTTGTCCTGAAAGGTACCATGACATCAGCAACTGCTGCCAAATGTACTCCTCTGCAAGTTTCAGGCTTTTAGCTCTAGGATCCCATCCAACTGGTGGCTCAGCAGTGATGATAAAGCAAAGCTTACAATCAGCTAAGCTAGATGGAGAGTATCCTCTTCGATGCAGGCAAGGAAGGTTGCTTGTCTCAAACAACAGTACTTCAGATTTCCTTTGTATTGTTTGCTTTTTTCACGTTTTCTCTGGACTAGCGAAATGGGGGACATTGAGGCTTCTCATGTGTACCTAGCTATGAAAATAGGTTAGTATTGCGTTCCGGCATCAGTTTTGTACAAAACAAGGGGCTA
Source organism: Leptosomus discolor (assembly GCF_034619465.1). Classification (NCBI taxonomy): domain Eukaryota; kingdom Metazoa; phylum Chordata; class Aves; order Leptosomiformes; family Leptosomidae; genus Leptosomus; species Leptosomus discolor. The sequence continues at coordinate 64,625,350 of NC_141419.1, read as the reverse complement.
TATTTTACGTTATTTTCATCCTTCACCTCCAAAAACCTTTTTTCACTCTTCTTGCTGTAGCACTTTTGGTCCTCAATCTTCATTAGTTCTAACTCCTATCCAAAGGCCGTGCTGGAGGATGGCTGAACTCCCTTGCACAGCCTAGGGCATTGAGCCAGAACAGACTGCAAGGGAGAGAAATGCAGCACAACTCAGCTCCCTCCTTTCTTTCTCAATATAGAAACTGTGCTTTGGAAAAAACAAGCCTCCCCACTAGGCATGCTCAGAAGACACCCACCCCCCAGCTGATTACTGTCAGCATCCATTTATGGCCTGAAAGATGAAACAAGAAATAAAGCTTCAGCTTTTCCTGAGGTACAATGGAGTGGATCACTGGTTTTGTACTCCTGAAAAATATAAACAGTTGATGAACTAGAGATTACCATTGTCTCCCAGCCCCTTCTCCTGCACTACATTTATCACGCAGGGACTAACAAAAAATCCATCTCCATACAAAGATCACATATCCACCCCTGTGGATATGTGGAGAGTTAAGGTAAATGCATTTAGGTGAATCCCAGATAATAATTAAATTCCAAATATCTTATATTCGAATGAAAAAAGACTGCCATGACTTATAGATCTCCTCATGAAAGAGCCAATTTCTTCAGCCCTTTCTCTTGGATTTTTCGAAAATCATAATTTTCAGTGCTGTTTTAGTTTAATTCACCGTTGGCAAAAAACTCTGAGAGGTAATACAACAGTGGTAAATTTTGTCACCTCTACCAGAGCATTGAAAGGATCTGTGATTGGACAAGTAGTCCCCAGGTTACTCCTGAACATAGCAGAGTATCAAGATGACAAAACAGAGGTAAAGGTAACTTGAAGTGTAAGGTCAGCAGGAAGTGTGAGAACAGAAATACCACATTCAGAGCCATGCAGAAATCTTAAAAGACAATTAATTAGCTGAAATTTTGAGAAAATACTAGAGATTACCAAGTTAAAGTTTTTTTCATTCCAATTTTTTAATTCAGTGTAATTTTCTAACGCAGAACTTGGCCAAAGGGCTTTTTGATAAGGCTTATTCAAGGAGCTTATAGTTCACTGGTAGTTACTAGCAGACAAGGATATTTTCTGTTTATTTCAACAAACGAGAAAAATCAAAGCAATCCTGACATCATGGTCACCATAAAAAGAGGCTCGTCTGGTAATTCAAACTGTGTGGGTTTTGACAAAGAACATTTACAGAGCATGACAGTAAAGTTTGTTCCTTTTTTGCTCTATAGCTAGAACAATTCTCATGGTTTATTGCACTACTTCACTGAAAACAGTTTACTCTCTAATTTTCAACAGCCCCAGTTTTGGTAGAAATTCAAGCCCAACACTGTTATGTTATTCCATGAAACCTGGTATTGTGTGTCTTCCAGGCTCACACATGTCTGAATGGCTTGCTTTAGATTACTGCAGCTAGCACAGAAAGAACCGTTATAACATCTCCCTGATGAAGCACACAGCATGTACAATGCACATAACAATATCATCACTCTTGGACTACCTATCACATGGAACAACCCCAAGACAGGACGTGAACTTCACTCTGTACCGAAGGAGGCACTGCACAGCTTTGACACTGCATGGCTTCATATGCTCCCAAGCAGCAATAAAGAATATTCCATCTGAAGTTGTGGATTACATGCAACCTCCCAACAGGCTAAAAAGATCTCAAATCTATGCACCCCCAAAATACATATGTACACAAAACCACTTCTCTTAGAAGTATCCTATCTGTTTGGGGCCAAATGTCTCTCTCTGGTAATGCTCCTGTAGCCTCTTGAATTTAATGGATAACCAAGGGCCAAATTCTGCCAAAGTGAAAAGCAGAATGAGAACAGGCATAAAGTAAGAGCCACAAAGAATTTTTGGCATTGTCATGGACATTTTCATCTCCCAAAAAGAAAAATGTCTTTAACTCTAATCTCTCGTCCTGGATTGTTTCAGTTACTGGGTCTTCATTTTTCCTAATCAAAGCTCAGCAACCACTTTGATGAATCAACTTTTGGCTAAGAATCAGCTTTAGGCAAATAACAGCTTTGAGTTTCTGAAACAGTTCTTGCAGGCTTGGGTAAGTACATCTATAGATGAGGACCAGAGCTATCCCCACGTCCATTAGTGAAAATAAGAGCAGTGCCACAGTGATCAATGGTATTTTGCTTCAGATGAAAATGGTTTGGCAGGGACATTGCAAAGGGACTTTGCATGAAATGTTTTTTTATAAGATAAATGACCAGAATGGTTTCTATATTGTTTAAATGTTTGTTCATTTATGTTTTCACGTGTTTGATACCTAATGTATACATTTATAATCACTTGCCCAAACACAGTATTTAGTAATCAGGACACTTGATATCCAAAATAGTGATTCAGTACTCTACCTCTCACTGCTGGTACCTGAAACTGGAAAATACCTAGAATCATAGAATTGTTTAGATTGGAAAAGAGCTTTAAGATCAAGTCCAACCATTAACTTAACACTGCCAAGTCCACCACTAAAACATGTCCCTAAGTGCAGCATCTACATGTCTTTTAACATGTAGTGACTCAACCACTTCCCTGAACAGCCTGATCCAACACTTGACAACCCTTTCAGTGAAGAAATTTTTCCTGATGTCCAATCTGAATCTCCCCTAGCACAACTTGAGGCCATTTCATCTTGTCCTAGCACCTGTTAGTTTTAAAAAAGACTGAACCCACCTCACTACAACCTCCTTTCAGGTAGTTGTGGAGAGCGATAAGGTTTCCCCTCAGCCTACTCTTCTCCAGACTAAACAACCCCAGTTCCCTCAGCCGCTCCTCACAAGACCTGTTCTCCAGACCCCTCACCAGCTTCGTTGCCCTTCTCTGGACATGCTCCAGCATCTCAATGTCCTTCTTGTAGTGAGGCGCCCAAAACTGCACACAGTATTCAAGGTGCGGCCTCACCAGTGACCAGTACAGGGACACCACCACCTCCCTACTCCTGCTGGCCACACTGTTGCTGATACAGGCCAGGATGCTGTTGGCCTTCTTGGCCACCTGGGCACACTGCTGGCTCATGTTCAGCCAGGTGTCGACCAGCACCCCCAGGTCCTTTTCTGCCAGGCAACTTTCCAGCCACTCCTCCCCAAGCCTGTAGCGCTGCATGGGGTTGTTGTGACCCAGGTGCAGGACCCAGCACTTGGCCTTGTTGGACCTCATACAACTGACCTCAGCCCATTGATCCAGCCTGTCCAGGTCTCAATGTAGAGCCTTTCTATCCCTGGGCAGATCAACACTCCTGCCCGGCTTCATGTCATCTGCAAACTTCTGAGCATGCACTAGATCCTCTCTTCCAGGTACTTGATAAAGATATTAAACAGAACTGGCTCCAATACTGAGCCCTGGGGAATACCACTTGTGACCGACCGCCAACTAGATTGAACTCCACTCACCAGAACTCTTTGGGCCCGGCCATCCAGCCAGTTTTTTACCCAGTGAAGAGTATGCCCATCCAAGCCATGAGCAGCCAGTTTCTCCAGGAGGATACTGTGGGAAGCTGTGTCAAAGGCTTTACTAGAGTCTGGGTAAGTATCTACAGCCTCTCCCTCATTCGCTAAGCAGATCATCTTCTCATAGGAAGAGATCTGGTTAGTCAAACAGGATCTGCCTTTCATAAATCCATGCTGACTGGGCCTGATCACCTGGTTGTCCTCTACATGCCGTGTGATGGCACTCAAGATGATCTGCTCCATAACCTTCCTCACCACTGAGGTCAGCCTGACAGGCCTATAGTTCCCCGGATTCTCCTTCTGGTCCTTCCTGTAAATGGGCATCATGTTTGCTAACCTCCAATCAACTGGGACCTCCCTGGTTACCCAGGACAGCTGATAAATGATGGAAAGTGTGTTGGTGAGCACTTCTGCCAGCTCCCTCAGTACCCCTGAGTGAGTCCATCCCCACAGAATTGTGTGTGTCTAAGTGGTGTAGCAGTTCACTAACCGTTTCCCCTTGGATTATGGGGGCTTCTTTCTTCTCCCTGTCCCTGTCTCCCAGCTCAGCGGTTTGGGTACCCCGAGAACAGCTGGTCTTACTAATAAAGACTGAGGCAAAGAAGGCATTAAGTACATCAGCCTTTTCCTTGTCCTTTGTCATTATGTTTCCCCCCACATCCAATAAAGGATGGAGGTTACCCTTACCCTCCTTTTGGTGCTAATGTGTTTATAGAGTATAACATAGAATTTACAGTACAGTAGCAATAGAAATATAGAAGAAATATTCTATTCCTCCTTTTGCCAAGACTGTATTTACCAAACAAGAGGCATATGCCATGGGTATCATTTTGCCTTCACTTAAACCCATCATATTCTTTATTCCTTCCCTTCCACTGAACAAAAAAAATAATGGGGTATACTGGTGATAGCTGAGCTAAAACATAGTTTAAAGCTGTCTGCATGCTTGATATGCGTGTACAACTTTGGAAAAAAAAAAAAGACAGAAAGTTTACTTTGTGTAAGTATAGGCTTTTAACACAAAGCAATGCTCTAACATAAACACAAGATGGTTTTTGACAGCTCCCCTTCATTTGCAACCTGCATGATGCTGGAGCTGTTGGATGGATGTCGTCAGTATAACTCTGAAAATTACTACCCAGACCATTTTGATCTTGTCCTCAATTAGTTTAATGGTATCCCAGGAGGCTGATGGCGAGATTTCTTATGGTTGTGGCATGTCACTCCTTGCGATTTTGATTTTTATACCCTGCAGTCATGAACTTATGATCTAAGGTCCTGGAAAAGAACACTTCCATACTCCTGCCTTTATAGGTCCCTTTTTTAATTTGCTTTTAAGAAAGAATCATTGCCTTTGCAATGTCATTTTACTTGCACTTTTACATGTCATTTACCACTTTCTTCCGTACATGTACAGCAGTTGGTGTATGTGGTGCTTGTCAATTCACATGCCAAATAGCTCACAGATGTGGTGAAGGCTCACTATTTGTTCATTTTTAATGATAACTTTGAACCATAATGAGACCTTATTATTTGTGCTTTTTTCTTATTTGTTTAATTATTACCTTACAGACTTTTCTTTCTTTCACTCAAAAGTAGCCCATTAACACAGATTCTTCGATGGTATGATTCCTTGTTCAGTACAACATAGCAAAGTCTTTCACTTGGTTTTCCAAAACCCAGACATCTTCGTTTCACTGGGTTCACATTCCTGCCTCAGCTGGCAATGTTGGGAATGCAATAATTAAAAAAGTTAGATGCATACAGAGATCTTCCTATAAATAAAAGAGATCTTTTGGCTGTCAAAATGGAAAATCATATTGTGTTTTATTGAGAAATGGTGTTTACCTTTGATATTTAATGAATGGGGGATAAAAAAATGAAGGTTTTTTGATGCTACAGCTGGCAAAATGGAAAAAAACTACAAGTCAGTGGTGCTTTCTTTCAAAGCACAGACACATGTGCTTCATGTCACAGTAGTGACACACTGGTTCACAGCAGCTACAGCTTCTATGCTGTGCTTCTGGATTAAAGTAATAGAAAATAAATGAAGTGTTTGCATTCCAAAATATTCTCCAGACCTTTTATTTATTCATTTATGTACAGAAAACTTGCTTTTCAGTGGATGCAGGAGGAGGCCGGCAGGCATTTGATGCACCAGAGTGAAACACCAGGAGCAGAATTACAGAGCAGTCTTTCTTCTATCAGAAAAAAAGTTGCCACTGTCTTATTGTCCAGAGCCACTCACACCAGTGTGAGACTGGGCACTGCTTCCCAAAGACATTGCACTGATCTATAGTAATTTATTAATCGCATCTCTTGAGTGCACGTTATTTAATTGCACACACAGATAAAGTTTACTAGCAGTTGGGTCAGAAAATTCATGAAGGAATCATGATGGTGCTGGATTTGATCCTAGTAATTACACCACTTGCCAAACTCTTATTCATGAAATAAGAAACAGTGAGAGTTTCCACTTTGTGATGCTATTCTGAGACTGTCTTAAGCTGCTGGGAGTGGTTCAATGAAGTTTAGGATACAGGGCAGGGAACACCCATCTGCCACGATTTTTAAAAAGGGGGTCTCAGGAGCTCTGAGATTACTTAGGGATTTTTGAAGAGCTAACTGATCCCTGCTCTTCAAAATTTAAGGGCTTCAGTCAAGAATGGCCTATTGTATCATCAGGTAAGATGACATTAATTTAGCTGTCTGCTATGTTAAAATCTCTTCTTCTTTGGTAAGGAGCCTTTTCTACTCACTGCCATCTCATCTCCATGCATACCTCCCAAAAAAAGCCAAGCCATCAGTTTGAAAATTTCCCTACAGCAAGTGCGAGTCGCACCACCCACAGCAGAGACGGCCAATGAGCCTGGTACAGGTAGAGCAGCTCAGCCTGCCCTGCTACCCAGAACCAGCTCTCACTGACGAGGTCACAGAACGGCTCTGCGCAGGCACAGAGGTCACATCAGAGGTACTGCTGTGAGTATGCAACGTTGCACATGTGCAAAACCCGGGCCCAAGGCCATACGATTGACTAGGATGGCCCTGCTGCTCTTAAGGTTAAACACTATTTCGGGAGCATGTGACCAACAGTTAACAGGTGACAGCTGGTAAATAAATGAGCACACTGCGCTGTCATATTATCATTGCTGTGTGTTGACATCAAAGCCAATAGATTCTGGATTTGTACTGGTAGAAATGAAATCAGCAACCTGCCTGCTGTATGTGAAGATACTGTAAATACAGAATAGGATAACATATTAAAATGAAACATGTGCCAGCCTTTTATGTACAGTTTGATTAACTTCAAAGTGGCTTCTATAGCACAGAAACCATCGCATTTCCAAAAAAAAAAAAAAAAATCAGCAGTGAGCTCATTTGCCTGAATCTTGTATGTAGTATACTAACATATAATAGTTGCAGTGTGGTTCTAAAGATAAGAAAAATAGCAGTCCTATATGCACTTTTTTTTCCCACTGCACATGGATCTTCTGTATTAAACACATTTTATTCCACAGCCTTCCAAGGATATCACTTTTTTCCCCATGTTCTCACTGGCTATGTGCCTGAAGTCAGGCATGTCCTTTGTTCTACAGGACGAGGAGGGAGAGGTATGGAAATATGCTCTGTCTTACCACACACCCATGCACACTAACCCTGCACATGTCCAGGAGTGCAGGAGACCCCAGTGGCTATGCAGCCCCCTGCCCATCCCCCTTCCATTCATCCCGCAGCTGTAGCCAGGATGGACAATAGCCTTTCTTCCCTCACATGATCCCTGCTGAAGCTCCACCAGTGGCAACAATAGAGTATGAGGCATGAGTATCAAGCAATATATTGTGGGCTCCCTGGCTACGCACCCAGAAGGTCAGTGGGAATTTGGAAGCCTGAGTAACACTACCAGGCAGTGCTTTCCTGTGGGATTTTGGGGCATGAGGCTGGACTCCGCCCAGCTCCCAGTCTAGCGTGTATATATGTGGGGATGCTGCCCACCTAGTGTCCTGGGAAAGCTCAGATGCAGCAGCGAATCCATCTGTCGAAACACTGCAAAGGGGCTGAGAACAAAATTTCCCGGTAAAGTTCACCCTATTTTCATAGCCACACTGAAGTCACAAACCTCTTAATTCCCCAGTCTTTGAGATAGTCTGACAAGATAAAGATACAGTTTTCCTAATGTAAGAAACAAGCACATTGTGCTATCTAGAGCAAAGACATTCTCTCATAGAGGTCACAAGCCTTTAATTACTCCACTTGGCTAGAAGTATATGTTTTCCTTGGAAAATTTTTTTTCTTTTTTCTTTTTTTTGTTTAGTTGTTGAATTATTCAGTTTTGCTTCATGTACACTCAGGGATAATTAACACTATCAATTTGTGTTACATAATTACCCTTTAGCACAAATGCAGTTTGGTGCAGGGTGCTCCAGAACTCTGAAAAGAAACAACAGTGGCTACTTCAGACAGATGAAAATGTCCTTCTCTGGCTCAATCCTGGCTCTTCCTATAAAAGCACAGACTATGCAGTATCTAAGGCCAACATATTTCCACCAATTAACAGTTAAATTATTAAACAATTGCCCCAAACAAATAGATGCATGAGGAGGAGGATAGAGCAGGGATAACCTGAGCCTGTGTTCATGTAGATTAGCTGTGCACAGTTTAACTCAGTGCCTGCTTCCTTGTTACCTGCATGTTCAAGATAGCACTGGGTCTCACAAAAGAGTGGGAATTTGCCTGATGCATTTGCCTGAAAAGGCTGTTTCCTGTACAATGATTATTAATGGTCCTCCTTCTGCCTCGTCATGATGGCTGCATTTCAGCCATGCTGAAAATACACATTGTACACTTGCACTGTGGTTCTTTAAATATATATATAAAACGTATACACTATGTAGAGAGACTAATGTGTATATCTACATGTATGTGCTATCTCTGCATGCGTGCACAAATATACACACACACAAACGTATTTCTCTATATACATGCAGCTATACACTAGAGTTCTGTAGGGTGAACCATCTTTTAAAGGTATTTTAAAAGTGTATACATGGACATTCATGAGAGAAAGGCAGCAATAGAAATCCAAATTCAAGTTTCCACACATTAGTTTTTAATTATTATAATACACATTTCGTCTGTAGGGCAAATTCCCTTTTCACAGAATTAATGGAAATCTAACAAGTCTTGATATATTTTGTGCATGAGTTGCTCATTCAGCTTTGTGTCAGATAGAAACAAACATATCGACTAACCCCTGTTAAAATCACATTTGCAAATAACTGCTTAAAATAAAGCAGTGGCTAAAAATGTAATGGATGATGTCATTTTCACTCTTATGGCTACAGCTCCTGTTTGCAACCTTTGGATCTGGACAGAAAGCACTCTCCCTGGAGGAGCTGAACACACGGCTCCTAGGGCTGCTGGCTTCCCGAGGAAAGGGCTTTTCCTACACTGAAGAGCCAGCTCACCCTCAACCACCCATATGTCTCAATCAGCCCCACCGAGGTTTTATGAAGACTATTTTCTTCCAAGCACAGAGAAGCATCCTTGCAGCTCTGAAATATGAATAAGCAGGAAGGGTCATAGGCATATTAGGGTCTCCCAGCCTTGCAGAAACCAAACTCAGTGTTTCCAATTGCATGGGCTGATCAGTAGTGAGAGTGAATTGACTTCAAAAGGGCATGATAATCCAGCTCTCCATTTGCATTCTTGTAGCTTTAGGGTTTTTGTAAGTAAACCTGATGCTTTGCTATGAGTTATGAAGGCAAAACATAGAGCTGAATAATTCAGGCCCCATAAGTTTACTACTACATTTCAGAAATAGCCTCATCTGTATTTTTGACTAATTGACACTGCACAGAACCCTTTTGGCTTCACAAGTGTCCCACAAAAGGTAAGGCTACAAACACACTACTTCCAGTTTTTCTCAGCTATAAGCAATCAAGAATGTCCTGTTCTGATGCTATTCTTTCCCCAAGGTATTCCTCTATGCTGCAAAAACATCTCTTTTAAAAGCTAGGCTGGGAAAAAATACTAAGATCCGAATGACTACAGGGGACATAACACCTGCTCAGGCCTGTGTGGATTTCGGGTGACCACTGGGAGTTGGTCCCCTTGCTCATTGCTTAACAACAGGAGAGGAGCAGAGTCCATCATTTGCATATAAATGTGTAGGTGAGCTCTGTGATAGAGTGCAGGAAGCCTTCCTCTACTCCAGCAGCCTCCTAGGTGGCCTCTGCCTGCAGAAGAGCCTTGCATTTGGGTTTTCTAAATGATACCTTCTCCATCTCTGCTGCTTTCTTCTGTCCTGCTGTGTTTCATTTTTACTTTGTTCAGTCCATCTTTCATATCCTCTCAATGCCGCTTTCCTCTCTTCCCCCTTTCCTCCTTCCCAATTAGACACTTCCAAGATGTACTTTTTTTAAAAAAAGTTTAGATACTGTCTACACTGTCGTTTTTCAAACAGTATGTATTACTTTGCATTCTTACTGGTAGGGAAAACACGAGCGCAAAAATATTTATGATGAATCAGGGACTTCCAAAATTGATCAAACCTCTTCTCATTTTTCAATGATTATTTTAACACTCCCATTTCGCTAAATGAGCTTTTTAGCTTACTTTTTGCTGTCTCTGCTTTCTAATGACTTAATAATTGCCTAAATTTGTAGAGGAAATATTGTTTAATAAAGCCGATGTCTGCTTGCTCAACACAGAAGGACACTTGCTAATAAGAGGGTGTTTAAATAGTCAACAACACAGCCCTCAGGAGCGATGCAAGAAAACAGGAAACTGCAAGTCATGTTGGATCTGTAATGAAACACTACTCTCCAACCTAGCATGTTGTGTGAGAGGAAAACCTGAACTCTACAAAATCAGCTAATCACGGCAATGGAGGCCCTACTTGCGTGAAACAAAATCAACAGATATATAGCACCTCAGGACAAGCTGCAAAAACAAATTAATGAAAAGGGAGAATCTTAAGCCTGTTGCTGCAGCCTTTTCCATAGTAATGGCACTGGTACTGTAAGGCTTCAGTGAAGACAGTGCCCAGGCAGCTCTCGCACACTGCCTGGTCGCAGTGACGAGAAGATGAGTCATGTTGCCTGCCCTGCCCTCTGAAGTTTCCTCAGATACTCTTCCCTTCTAATTTCAAAAGCATTGTACTTAACCTTCGATGTTCTGGGCTCTTTTTTCCATACATGTGTTTAATATAATCTACTAGAATTTTCAGAGACTCGGGTTTACTCTCTTTCTGTTGTTGGAGAGTCTCAAAACTGAAGACAAAGTACTTCCCAGAGTATCCCTCACAAAGACCCATTAAAAGATAGCAACAAGATTTGAATTCCAGCATGTCTAAAGTTGCTTGATAACAAAATTATCTTATTTTTCCATTTGTAAATTTTTCGGGACTCTGCCACCTGCCTCAGACCCTTGGCCATTTGCCACCATCCTGAAAGGGGAACTGCTCAAAAGTCGGCAGGAGATTAGCATAACACATACTGACAGATTTGGCATGTCGCATCTCTAATACTGAATTTGCTGAAAGGGTCATAAGATTTAATCACTGTTCATATCAACCGCCTTTGGCCATGTAATAGTATATTCAATAGCTGACACAGCATTAAAAACTTGAAATTCATTATACACTGAACCACCCATAGCAATTTTGCTATCACTCACCCTTACGCAAGTCAGCTTTTGTACCATAGATATTGTTTCATGACAGGTCTGCAGTTCTTTATAGTCATCACATCAAGTTGTCTCCAGCCTCTTGCCACTTCTGCCTACTTTAAGGTTCTGTTTTCAGTACTAGTTTTTAAAATTCTGCCTCTAAAACTGTTTATGATGCATACAGGTATGTATTTTTGCATGCAAGTAGGTATTCATTCAAGCAAATTCGTATGTTCATTGTTAGATACTTCCTAGTTGTCCTTTGCACACATACAGAAATGTTAATTCTAAAAGCAGAAATAAAGAAGGTTCAATGTAGGTACGTATGAACTCAAACATCAGTTTGAGTCTCGCTGACATCTTGATCTTTACCACTCACCAGCTCAAATTCCGAGGCAGGAATGTGCAAAAATAAGAAGAGGGGGAGGCTCTGTTTTCATCCAAAATATGAGCAATAAGTGACACTACTGAAATCAGACAATCATTGATGCACTGAGCTATTTCAGATTTATTTTGAATGAAAGCATGAAGTGTTACTAATCCCAACTGAAATACACCAAACACAATTACGATTCATTTAGGGAGATAAAATTGAAAATTTACCAACATTTTTTTACAAACTGGGGACAACTAATAATTCTACACTGAACTTTTGCAACTGAGTCCAAATACTCACATCTTAGTGTCTAACCTTTAATAAGCAGCAAACAACCTCTAGATCAAACATTAAATAAACTCTAAAGTTGGCGGGTGAGCATCCCCAATTAAAATTGGGGCCATTAACCATGGTCTCCACCAGGGACTTTCAGCTGTCATCTATGGGCTGCTCCCGGGAAAGCTGAATAAGAAAAGCAAGGACATAGACGCATAGACACCCCTACACCCCCACATGCCCACACACCCACACAACATTTCCTCAGGGAAATGCCCCTCCAGCACAAAGCAGCAACAAATGAAAACAGGTCTGGCTCTGCAGAGAGTGGCCTGCAAGTCCACTTCCAGCTCACTACCTGTTATCCCACGTCATTTTGCCCTTACTTACACAAAGGTCGTTGCTACACCTTCCCTTCTGATTTGCCTCACTCTTCAAATTGGCCATGGAAAAAAATAAGCGTGTGATGCCTTTCACTGTCCCTGGCAGCATGGACATGAAAGATGTCTTTTCTAAACAAGAACCCCTGCTGCTGCAATTTCAAACCATTGGGGCAAAACAGAGGCTGACAAGCTTAAAACTCTTTCCCATAGTTCCAGTTCTTCTGAAAGAAGGTTTTGCTAGCTGAAATGCTGCTTTTCTAGCTTTGTTACTGGGCTTGCATCCAGTGTTTACATTGCATTACCAATATCTTCTCTATATTGTTTCTGTCACAGTGTTGCAGATAGCATACGTTTTCATTTTATAGCTCTCCTGCTTCCCTTTAACTTATGACCTTTATTGAAAATGAGCGCATTTGTCGCAGACTGTCAGGCGAAAGGGTTGAATCACAGAGGCTTGGCATCTGTGAAATGCTTTGCAATCCACTGCAGCTGTATTGGGAAAGCAGTGATGGAAAACCATAAACTGCCTGAGATTAGAAGTTTATTCTGGAGGACTCTAACTTTCCTTTGGAAGGCCAAGCACATTTCAAACACTCACTGAAATAAAAACAGAGGCTTGTTGGGAATGGACATCTTGATGCCTCCCTAACACATTTCTTTGTTGACTTTTCAGTCTTTTAAAAACATTTCTGTCCTTTTCTTCATATCTTTATTGCTCATGTGACTCACAGACCTCCTCAGTGGATCCTAGGTGCTTGCACAAAGCCTTTCAAAAGCCAAACAGGGACAAGGTGAGTTCCAGAACTCAGCAGTGTTTGGCAGCAAGGACCTGACCACCATTTTGCTTTTATTTCAGCAATTTGTTGCTGAGTCCCAACCACTCAGGATCTTACATCTGCATTGTTTCCCAGCAACCTAAAGGATGCTCTTAGTTTAAGAAATGCATGCGTCTTGTATTCAGAGCAGAGTAGGGTGGGCTCTGCACCCGTGACCCTGATGAGGGGAAGGGTTTAGTACACTTAACAGGAGCATGGTTACCCATGGGGTGAGTATGAGACTGCCTGTGTATGTATGCTGTTGCATATGTATGTTGTATTCCCCTAACAAAAGCCTCTTCACACCCAGAACTGGAGCTGAAGAAGTTAGTTAGAGAGCGCCATTTAGGAGATTGCACAGTTGTCTAGGTTTTTAGGTGGAAGCCGACACTGGATTAAGTAATTTGTGGAGGGCAATTGCAGGTTAGGCTGATCTTCTGCCTGCTGCCCTCCACCCCACTGGTAATGCTCTGGAAGTGTGCAGTGGCTAGGCCATGTGCTGTTGCCCCCATTACAGGCCACAGATGGATATCTTCACTCCTCTGGGTGCAGCAGAATGGAAACCTTGTGGCGGCTTCCCCTAAATGGACACAGCCTTCAGGGTGGCAAAGGGCTGAAACACAAAAAATGGGCAATGAGGTCAGGGGCACACACCTTACCTTATTCATGGCTACTGAGCTGGTGCTTAGGCTCTCCTGCTAGTTATATGCCAAGTATTGACAACTCACACAAGTTCCAATGACCTTGGTACTGGCCAGAACAACAACATTTTTACCGAACCTGGAGGTTTTGAGATGGAGGGCTTTGCAATTCTGTGATAGGTATGTTTGGAACATGTTTCTGAAAAAAAAAGAAAGAAAAAAGTCAAGAACCACAGTGAAGAAGTTGACAGTGGCATTTATGCATGGTCCATGCAACTGAGAGTTAAGCTGGTGTCCTAATAAAACATGCAATTCATGCTTACCAAAGTTTATTGGAGGCTCAGAGCAACACCAGTTCGTCTAGGTTAAGCTGGGGTGGGGAAAGGGAGGAGTAGGGAGGGGGTGTCACTTGATTCTACAGTCTTGATAAGAGATATTCAAAATTTGGATGCCCATCATTATGGCTATGAAAGGAAGAGGGGAAAAAAATAAAATAGAGGACACTGCACAACCATTTGTTGATCACACACCATTGTTAAGGCAACTTCATCTGGTATGAAATATCATGGAGGGTTACCATATGTAACCACTATTCCTATACTGCAGTATTTCCCATTGCAGTGCTTTTAGTTTTATAGCTTTAATATGGCACCCTGTTGAAAGAAAATAATTGAACTAAAAAAATACGTGGAGCCTTCAGGACTTTTCTAGCTGTTCATATGAGTTCTCATCTGCCTCAGGAGGCTGTCTCAGGCAATGGTCTGATCTAAGCCCCCCCCCCCCCCCTCAAATCCTGAGATGCAGCCTCGAGGACGAAGGGAAGTCTGGCAGAGACCTAGACAAGTCACCTAGACTGGCCCATTGGCAAAGAAGGATTGAGATCTCAGTAACAGACAGGATTTCTGAAATGTATAAACTACATGTTTATGTGGAAAACACATCTGCAGAACTCAGCTGTGCTATTAGGGCCAATACTTTCTTCTCTTTGAAAACTGTGCAGCCTGTTTCTGGCACTGCATGAAAGAGATTAGATGCTTTTTTTTTTTTTTTTTTTTTTAAGAGGCAATATTTCAATGCTGTCCTCGCTCAAAATTTTTGTTTACAGCTAAACAAGATTACTTGTAGGCTGTGGCATATTTTGTGATCTCTTCCCAGAGCACCAAACAGCTGGATCTCCTCCTAGAAAAATTAGGCTTCATCTCCAAAGCATATTTATTGTTCCTTAATCTGCAGCTGAAATACCTAACCTTGTCTTCTCTTCCTTTTTTGGTCACTGCATAAATGGTGTGTTTCTGGGCAGGCTTGTATTGATCTAAAAAGCCATCATAAATTTTCCAGGTTCAGATTCAAGTTGCATTAACTGGAAAAGGCAGATCACTGTAAAATGCAATGTTCTCAAGAATCAATAAATCTTAGTATTGGAACAGAAGAGGGTTTTTACTGCCTCCCCCCACTTCCCACACCACCCTCTTTAGAGGGAAGCAGGACATATTGCCATGCAGGAGGAACGGTCACAAACTGAGTCCTCACAGCACCTGCCAGCATTGCTTCTCCCATGGCAGCAGTATCCCCACTCTGGCTACGGGACTCAGCACAGCTGTAGAAGCAGGAGAAGGGCTGGAGTTGGCAAGTTAATTCAAGTACAGTTGACAGAGCATTTCCAGAGGCTTACCAGTTATCTAGCTGCCTTAATAGAATTACGGTTTGCCGAGCCTGCATCAATCACTTGCCCAGTCTCCTTTAGTTTTCCCCTTTTTATTAGGGATGAGTGTTAAAATTTAATGATGCATGTCAGTGTTTTCTAATTTAATTCCCACAAAGGATTTTTTTCTTGCAAACATCTTTCAGATACCAAGAACAACACCATTTTGTTTTTTGTCCTCTTCCTGCATATTTTTCATTATAAAATCACTACTATGGACATCTGGTCACAAGAAAGTCTCATTGCAAGACACATTGCTGCATTAGACTTGTTGCTGGCTGTTTTGCCATGGACAGATGGTCACAGAAATTTCATCCTGTGCAGCATTTATTCCAGGGCATGGATCTATTTCCAACAAGTGGAGACGAAGTTTCCCTGCAGTTACTACAGCTACTACAGTTCTGCAGCTTTTCAGTGTTCAGAGGATTCATGCAAAGATATTTCTCACGTGGCCATCGCAGCCAAAATATACTGGATAATGGAGAAATGATAAAAGAACTGGTGGCCTTACAGAGAGATTGGTCAGGGTAAAATCACCAGTTCAATTGTCTGAACCCTATTTTTTTGCTTCAGGGTAGGATTTTAATCAAGACTGTCAAAGCCACTTGTCTTTCATCCTTACCACAAGGAAAATGACAGATCTCACATTCTACTGGTGCCGTTGGCAAGAAGAGTGAAATATTTAACTCCTGTTCCTTTGGTCCCAGCGACTTCAGAAGTGGCTCCATGAGCATTTGCCTCTCTAACGATCAGTATAATTGCTTAGAAATCTAACTTCATTTATTCCTTTGCAAGGCCTTACAATCAGCACCTACCTGTGAAGAATGGTACATTTCTTTTGATAACTGAAAACACTGAATTAAAAGCAATGTCTGATTTTACTCTCAGTTGCCTTTATCACCTGAGCTAAAGTCTGGCATAGTATGGTCCCAACAAGTGCTAATTGAGCATTAGCAGCAGCAGAGCAGTGGCACAATTAACTCACGCTAACTGATCGCCCAGTGGGTCTCACTTTCCTTTCCCCTAGACATCCTGTCAATGCCTTTACTGCAGGAAGGACCCCTGCATCCCACAGCAGCTTTGCCGCTTCAAGGACTAGTACTTGGCCCTTCAGAACTATGCCATGGACCTCTGGCCATGACCTGCTGTCAGGGTTTTCCCCAATACATGGAAGTGGCCAGTCTGACAAGCCGATGAGAAAGAACTGGGACAGTTGGGTCAGTATCTCAGGATGGAGACAAATAAAGCAGATAGCATGCGGCACCCCTCTGGTGCTCGCGGGGTTGTCCTCTGTCTACACGGGAGCATTGCCTTTTTTTAAAAATAGTTCTGGCCTCAGCTTTACCAACCTGGGCCCATCCTGTGTTGCCTCAGTTCCTCTTGCCTTACTGTTAGAATATTCTGACGTGTTTTTCAAGGAATGAATGATCTCATTTAACCTACTGTTTTCAGCCTTGGTTTTATTTCTAGCCCCTAAATTTTTAAGTTTAAAATCCTATTTATCCTTCTTTAAATTTCTATTTCATTGATAATTGCTCACTAAACCTAAATGATATATGCACCTGTCAAATCTGTTCATTTCGGGGGGGGGGGCGGGGCGGGGAAATCAATAGCAGCTTTAGCATTGGGAAAAAAAGATTCACAAAATCGTGGGGACTGACTGGCACTTGTAGTCCCACCCTCCCTGCCTCAGCAGGCTCAGGGTCAGCAGGTTTCCCCAAAGCATGTCCAGGCAAGTTTTAAATACCTCCAACAATACAGGACAATATTGTTTCATTGTTATGAAAGCAAAAGAATCTACAGAGAGCCAGAGTTAACTATAAAACTTCCTTGCTAATTCATCATGTAAACAATTTTTGAAAATATTACCAGCTGAGACAAATGATGTCTCATTAACAAACTCCTTCTTTGGATATCAGGACATTTCTAACTACTACATCTTTCTATCTAATCCAAGACAAATACTTCTACTTTCTTCTTTGGAACCAAACAGTTTTCTGATGCTAAAAATTAGCTGGTTTTGTGGACAGGGCATTTTTTAACCACCTGCATGATGCAAATGTCATTGCAAGCAAAGTTTCTTATAATACTGGATATTTCTTTTATACCAGATATATCAGAGTTTCTTATAATACTTTAGGAAAGGAAGCTTTGGGACATGACATCTTTGCGTACCTATACTTGCAGGCTGGTACCTATGCTACCTCCTACATTCCCATTGGTGGGCTAGCTGCAACATTTATTTCCATATTTCCTCTGCACTCACAACCACTTGCATCTCAGATTTGGTTTAGACTATTCTTTGCATCAAGTGAGATTTTGCTGAGGTGGGAGCCTTCATAGCAGTGAGTGTGCCTCCTGTCTCTTACCAGTTTATCATTTGATGACCCTCAGGCTCCACGCTCCTCCTCATGGCATACACATGGCACAGCAATGCCCCCACAGAGGGGCCTCAACACTCACCTGTGGTTCAGGAAAGTGCTCTTTTAGTGAACCCTCCTCCCCCACGCCAGATAAACATCAGTCAAGACCGTGTATACAACCTTCTTCTGCCCTTGCCTGAAGCAAGAGCTGCCTGTTTTGCATCCCATCTGACCTGCCTGTAAGGTTGATGCAACCTTCTTGCCCTCTGTGAAGGAACATACTTGCACAGGGCAACCTGCAAAGGTGTTGTGTGAGCCGGCACAGACAGGGCACAGGAATAACCACAAAACCATGGATGAAATGCAAAGAACAAATTTATTCTCGTTACTTAGTGATCCGGGGGATCTCTGCAGCAGCACTCAGGCATAGGCATGTAAGCAGGGATGCAGGCACCGCAGAGCTTGGTCCTGCTAGCGAGCAAAAAGCTAAAAACCCTGCTGCTTTTCGCCTATTATATCAGGGACTTTTGAGGTGTATTTTTCCACTGTGCTTTGATCTTTCCCACAGCAGGGCAGAAATCTGAAGTGTGTTTGGTAAGGTGCCTCCCAGTCCTTTGCAGGCCTATGTTATCTGATCACAGATGTTCTACTTGTCAAACACACAGAACTAAACAACAATTAGTATGATATCTGTGTTTTTCGACACCCCAGCTGCAAGTCACTTGAGTGTGTTTACAATTCTCCTCATCGATCTTCTGTTATTCTCCCACAGGAGTATTTAGCAAGTTGAAAAATCCTGTTGTCATTTTTATCTCTTCTAATTTCAGCTGATGACAAAACCTTGCTAGCGATTCAAAATTCAGTTCTGCAACATGGAAACAAGTGAGCTTTCATTGAAAGGGAGCACTTGTACTTGCAAAATAAAGCATGAAATACATGAAAATGCAATGAGCGAGGCATTACCTGGGGTGGAACAAAGCAGACCCTAGACCTAGGGAGATGCAAGCATTTAAAGTTGCCAACGCTTTTCCACTACATGTTAGAAATGTGTAGATGAATTTGTCATCGGAACAGCCAGGCTCAAATACCAAGAGAAAAACTAGCCCAGTCCACTACTTTCCTGGGCACTGGTGGGTGACAGAGTGACTTGGTCTGAAACGAGGGAGGAAACACCTTACAGGTGCGGAAAATGCTGAAACAGCAGCTTGCGCCCATGTAGTGGAGAGCATGGGGTTACAGAGTAGTCAAATGAGACACAGCAGCAAGGTCTGTCGCTGCTTTTGTCTCCTGAGAAGACTAGATACATATCAGTAACATTATTTCTGAAATGAGCAAGCTGTTTCACACAAAAGCCTGCCTGTGAATCTTGAAAAAAATGCAAGGTCACTCTGAGCTCCTCTCCAGCCTGTGTGTAAATCTCACAAATGCATCTGTGCTCAAGTAAAATAGTCTGAGGTGATAAACGTTTCCATAAATCACATGGCTGACTTGTCTTTAATGTATCCATTTACAATCTGTAAATAAACCCTGGGAGGTAGTAAAACAACAAACTTTGGTATGAAATTATTAATTTATATTCTTCAAACACCTTTACAATGATAATATAGAAGTCACAGAAGTGATGCAGATGGCATTTTCTACTGCTGTTGCAAACAAACCAGTTGATGCTAGCAGTAGTGTTGAAACGACATTGTAGAGCTAGATTTTCAAAGCCAGCTTGCATTACCCTGATTCTGATCCTGCAGAAGAAAATGAGGTCGACTCTGAGAAATACTGAGAATCCCAGCCATGAACCCTATTATTTGTACCCATAAAGTATATTCCCTTCTGAGAAGGCAATAAGCCATTCCAGTGTAAAGCACCTTATGCCAGACTAACTTGGGACCCTGCCCTGTGGACTGCTACATCAGTGACAGTATCCCAGCTCAGATTATGCACCAGACTGCTTCACGTTGACCAGGCTTCAAGGGTCTGCTCAAGGTCTCAGAGAAAGTCTATGTCAGAGTCAAGTATTAAAATCGGCCTTTTTCTAATTTCTGGAGCACCATTTTTATCAGCTTGTCACCCTTTCTTCAGCATTTATGTGTGGACACCATGTTACTTTGTGGTGCTCCTTTACGAACTGTGTCTAGAACAGCTGGATTTGTCACAGGCACAGAAGAAACATACTGCATCAGACTGAAGATGAGTTACTGAAGTCATAATCTCATCCACAACTCAATTTCCTCAACTTAAAGGCAGTTGACAACATGATTTTTTTTTTTAACTAAAACATCATCAAAGTGCATTTTATGTTAAGAGCAGCAACAATTTTAATGATGCTTCTCTCACCAAAAACCCACCCTGCAGCATCCCCTTTTCCTTTTCAAAGCTCTTGTCTTACTCTGTATTAGAATATTAATACATCAAAACCAGGATTGTCCTTCCAAAGGCACAGTATAGTTGTACTCAGTTTTAGCACCAGAACATTTTTCAGCAACAATAAAACTAACTACCACAAGAACAGTTCATAGTCAGTGTGCCAACTTATCTTTTGAAGTGCTACCAGCAAAGGTACAAGCACGTTTTTGTCTCTCTGTTCTTTGAAATACAATCTTTCCTTTTGTGCTCATTTCCCATGATTATTGGTGTAATTTCACTTTATTCCCATGGTACCTGCAGAGAGCAAATTTTAAATTCACAGGTTTGATATCCAAAACACCCCTCTTCAAACAGCTGTTATGTCCCAAGCTTTTGATCACAAGCTATATCCATCCAGAAAAGGCATGAAACCCAAAACACAACAGCAACGCTGTGTGATTGATGCTCTAGTTAATGTGCCTCCAGTCTTAAGCACTGAATTCTCACAGCAAAATGTTTGCCATAAATCCAGAGTTAGGGAAGAGAGGGGAAACTTTACTGAGAAACTCAAGGACAGGAAATCAAGATTGTCTCACCACCATTCTGTGAGCAGAAGGAGAGCTGAAACAAATCAAATAAATCATGCACCACTGAATTGTTTACTCAGAACTAGCCAGGACATATTTGGAGTAGTATTGCTTTAGAAGTGAGGTTAAACTCAATGTTACTGCAGCCTGCACTGTCAGGTGAGTCATATTTCTTTGGACACCAAGTGGTTTGGGGTTTTTTTCCCCATGACTAAACTGCTTATATCCACTTCTTATCCGTCAGCCACAGGGGATTGTCTGGCAGCTCTTGAAGTGCTGAGTGACAATGTCAAGGCGGATGCTACTAATATAGTAGGAGCAGCCACGAGTGGAAAAAAAAAAATAAACTGTCTCCGATTCTCTGTTCTCTAGGAATTAGTGCTCAACAAGGCATTCATAAAAATCATCTGAAAACTTACAGCAGGAATCAAGCACATGATTTCACTCAGTGCTCTGCCATGAAACACTCGTATCACAAAGCAAAAAAGTGTTGTTAAACCCCTATCAAATAAAAGTAGGGCAAAGATGATAGAAGAGAACAAAGAACTTCAGGGGTGAGGGGAAGCGAGGTCTATAACCACGCTTTGCGTTTCCCCACAGCACAGCCCAGAGGTTTTCGGGAAGCCCAAGTGTAACATTGTGCTGTTAATGTTCTTTACGTTATTCTGCTTGGTGATTTGCCTCCAACGACAGAGAGACTGAGGCGGCTGCAGTGCCTTGAGGGGCAGGGGTGGCGTGACTGGGGGGCAGCCGTCCCACCGAGGGTCCTGCTGCAGCCAGCCAAATGCCAGACTGCAAGCCAGGAGCCAGTTCAGCTGGTTGACTGATTTTCTGCTTTCCACGCCGTGCTGAGCTGTATCTGAAGCGGCCTCCTCCTTTCTACCCTGCAACAAAGGCTCTTTCACAGGGAGGGGCATTTCCAATTCAAGGGTAGAAAATCTGTGTATTCGGTATTGGGGCGGGGGGGGGGGGGGGGGGCGGGCGGGGGGAGGGGGGCGGGGAATAATTACACAACACCTCAGCCAGTCGCTCTGGTTTTGTCTGATTTTGTCTGACTGCTTAGTGTGCTTTCAAAGGAAAGCGAGTAGTCACTATAGAAACTGCCACATCATACAGTAGTTTATGCTGCCTCTGAGATATGGAATATCTTTTTAATGAGACATTTGTAATTTTTTGCTGCCTTTAGGAAACACTCCACAGTAAATAGCTGTGCTTTGTTTTGTGGGGTTTTTTTTTTTAATTATTATTTTTTTAAGTTTGCTTTTTTGCTATTGAATGGAGGACAATATATAAGGCTTTATTTGGAAATTCATTTCCACAAGTGATAAATGAACATTCATATTAGACTGTTTGAGTTTTATTCTAGCAGCAACATGAGGTTTTATCACTGTGGAAGAAACCAGCTTGCAGGATAGATATAAAAAAAAAAAGAAGACAAAAATCACTGTATTTGAGCAGTCTATCCACAGCTCATCGAGAAGTGGTCACATGCACGAAAGTCCAGCAGGCCCCTGTTTGGTGACCAGTAATTAGAAACTAAATATCTACAGAGAAAAAAGTCCTAGATGTTTGCATTAACTTTATAGATAATTGCCACATAAAAGATATGACCTCAAAAAACCACTGATAAATGCAAAATACTTAGAGTCAGTGAAGTTCTCAGTAAACACATTAAGAAAAACACAGTATATGTAATGTCCCAGTGATCACTCACCTTCAAACCACAGTGAGCTATCTCTACTTTATTATCTTCACTGCAATAAAGCTGAGAAGATATAAATCATTTGATAGCACAAACCCATTGAATCTCAGTACCCAAGTCTACTTTTTATTTTATTTTTCCACACTGAAAGGACAGAGAACTTGTGGCTGAAGTATGTGCGGCCTGGACTCCCTCTTTTCCTGCAGTGAACAACTTTTTCTGTCAAGTGTTCTTGGGACATTTGCATGAATAAAAGTATTGCATATTCAGAGGTGCAGGATTATTTCATGAGACATTCTGGAAGTTTCGCGCTCCTTCAGCACAGCCTCAGGCTCAAAGCAACAACTTCCATCAAAACCACGACTTCCATTCTGCTCCCTCAGCCACATGTCTTCCTGCTCAATCACACAGACTCAAGCACCCTTGCTCATCCTCAGATGGTGCTCTCCCCATTCATATTGCTACCTGTTTGTCTTTCCCAGCCCCTCTCTGTCTTGAAATTCTCCAGTGTGCCAGCTGCCCTTCTTGCCTCAAAGCAGGCTTTTGCCTGCTTAGCTCTTCTAGAGCTACCAAGCCTTTACTTTCAGCAAAAACTGCAGGCTGCAGCAAGTTACAGGTGAGGAAAGCAGCAGACAGAGGGAGAAGCATGCCTGGGGCCAGGCCCGGTGCTTCATGTCCACACTGTGAGGCTGGAGGGCAGAGGGAACAAAACCTGATGGCAGCAGTCCCAGGAGCTGGCCAAGGAATTCAGGTCTGTAGGTGTAAAACCAAGCAAACTAACCAACCCACCCCACACAGCTAGCAACAGTCGACCTAATTTGTGACTCAGTCCAACACAGAGTCACAAGCCTAGCAAGCTTGCATTTCTATGTTCATCTGTTCCTTAGGGCCACCACAGCTCTCACTCTGCTGCCACCAAATCCACGAAGGGCTCTTTTGGTGGTTTTTGTTTCTCTGTTTTCGGTTTGTTTTTTTTTTTACTTATTTTTTCTTTCTTTTTTTCTTTTTTTTCAAAGCATGCCTTCATAACATACTTCATAGTTTAACTCCTGGAAAATTACTCTTAATCGGCCACAGGGGACTGGCCATGGTCTGAAGACTGGAATGAATTATGAAGTACACAGAACCTGGATCTCTACCAAGCATTACTTCAACAGAGTTTTCAGTCCCGTTTTGAGTCACACACTGGATAAACCCTACCCACCAGCGTAAACTTGGCCAGAAGATGCTTTTGTGTATCAGTTTGGCAGAGGTCTTCCTGCTGCTAGATCTCAAAACTACAATGAGAGATGGTAAGTGGCTGTGTTTCTGGTGGGCCAAAGGAATCCGTTCACAGTCCAGTGATATTTGGTGTGTTTTCCTCTAGAAAACGGCAAACATACAGCTGGAAAAGTTAGAAGATGAGGCAGAACTGGTGGAATGGTGACTAGGTTGGGTCATGACTACTGTCAGATCTGTATCGCAATGGTAAGACAATTTCAAATTAACATGTTGCATTATGTCTGTAGATATGCATGTAGGAGTGAAGGCTATATGCAAAATGCAGTCATAGTTTGGAAAGCCAGGATTCAAAAATGTTCAGAGTCAAACAGGTTAACCCACTAATCCTGCCCTGGCAGTGTGCCTGACAAAATAAGTAATAAGCACAGGACTACGACCAGAATAAGTAGGGATGTGTTACCCTGTAGCTATACGTGGCATTTGTACAGCCACTATGGAATCCCACATCTCTGCCAGAAGCCTCCAAGACAGACCCATTGCAGCATTGAAAGAGCTCAGGGAAAAACAAGGAGAACGATGGGAGATCCAGGAAAAGATAATTACTGAAGAAGTACAGTCTAGTCAATTCGGCCAAGGGAAGTTTAAGAGGTGACTTTCTCCCTGTCCAGGAGCAGTTGCATGTAGAGCTGGTTGCTACTAACAGAGAGCTCTTCAGTCGGAAGAAACTTAAAAAGATCAAATGGCTAGAAGAAGAAGCCAGATTAATTACTGTAAAAAAAAGAGCTCCTTTTTAAAAATTAGCAAATGTAATTAACCAATAGAGCAATTTCCTAATGCTCTCACCTCAATACTTTTCTAAAGATGTGTCAGGAGTTAAGCTCTTGAGGTAGGAATAACTCAGTTAACTCCTATGGCCTAGTTACAAAACCATGACAGCAGCTGCGGCCAGTCTGACTTAAAGGTCCATGTAACCCATCTTTCTCCAAGAAAGGCCAGTGCAGGTGCCTAGGGAGGGCTATGAGAGGGGCCAGGCACAGCTAAGGGCTTCCACAAGACAGGCTCCCCAGCCCCCATGGTTGGTAGTGCCAGGAACCACCCTGCCAGGAACCAGAGAGCTGCACATCCTTGTGACAAGCTGCTAGCCTCTGTTGCACCACAAGAAGAAGTGGGGTCACCAACCTGCTGGAAACCAGTGCAGACAGTGAACAGAAATGCCGCCAGGAGAAAGACCAAACCTGCAAGCCTAGGAAAGGCATCGGAAGGCAGTGAAGAATCTGGGAAAGAGCACCCTCCACTCTGGGGCCTCAGATCAAAGGCATAGCACAGTTCAGTCACTTTCTTCCTCCCCTGAGGCCACCTGCCCCCATGGTCAGCTGCAGCTGCTGTGGTCCCTTGGGTCCTGTTCGCCCACCAGCAGCACTAGCATCACTCCAGACACTCAACTGCTGCAAAGATATCAGACCATCTCCAGATGGTCTCTCATTTCTTACCTCTTCCCTCATTCA
The DNA here is from genome assembly GCF_034619465.1 of Leptosomus discolor. Classification (NCBI taxonomy): domain Eukaryota; kingdom Metazoa; phylum Chordata; class Aves; order Leptosomiformes; family Leptosomidae; genus Leptosomus; species Leptosomus discolor. The sequence continues at coordinate 64,600,268 of NC_141419.1, read as the reverse complement.
TGGTCTGATGCTACTGGTCATTATCATCTATCAGCTCTGCTTCATCAGACTTCCACCTGCTCCTTATCGCTGTCCTTCCCAGTTTTCCTCCTTTTCCCATCACCTCTTAGCGATGTGCAGTGTGATGAAGACTCCAGTATGCAAATCCTTAAGCACAACTCATCCCTGCTCTGTCGCCTCAACGAGTAAGTGGATGCCTGTTGGACAAAGCCATGTTCCTTCAAGGAGCTGAAGTGTTTCCATCAGGAGTCTTCCCAACAGGGACTTCTGGCAAGGTGAGAGTTCAGCACAGAGATTCAGAAAAACCTAATGTAACAAATGCCATGAAAATAAATAAAAAGGAAAGTATAGTCAATGCCTGTGATAAGAAACTAAAAATTATCCAATGATGTAAAAAAAAAAATATAGAAGCACAGGGGAAAAAAAAAAATAGAGTTTCAAAGCAAGAGCTATGTGAGAAAAAATGTGAGGTTTAACAAGCAAACAAAGGGGGAAACAGGGAAAATTCCACCTGCATTAGGAAGGAGAGCATTTCACCTTCATTTTGCAATTGGCAGCTACCTGTCTTTGGTTCAGAAGTGCATCACATAAGACCTGTCTTGTTTCGGGCTAAATCAGAACTAATTCTGGTTTAGTGCTTTAACTTTTCAGTCAAGTCTCCTCTAACTAACGGCATTTTCTGAAACAGCAGCATGTTTTTCAGACAGTGACTGCTTCTAGCAGTGATAAGGCCTGATGTTTACAGTTCGTACCAAGGAATGGTATGCAGAGAGGCCCTTGCTTATACTTGTTCTTATAGCAATCAAGGTCACTGCTGAATCTTGTACTGCGTGTTGGGGTGCCAAGAGTGAAAATGGTCGAAAGCATGTAAAAGGTCACACCTGCAGGGAGAAGCGAACTGGACAGGTGACCCAAACCTGACCAACAGAGTATCCCATCCCATATATGTCATATTCAGTATAAAGCTGAGAGATCACGAGGGTCTCTCTCTCTTCTTTGACGGCCGACATCTGAGGAGGACTCTGTCTGTTCTTCTGTCATCGATGCCAATCCGTACATCCCTGAATCCAATGCCTGAGTCCAGCTCCTGCATCCCATCCCTGTCTGCTACCGTGTCCAACCTGGGACTGCCCCAGTGCCAGCCCTGCAGTGTGGTGATGATGTATCGTCATCAGGGTGGGGGGAGCTGGGTTCGGTATTGGTTTTGTATCTATTTGTACATATTGTATATATTTCATTATTTCCTTATTCTTATTATTATCTTTTATTTTATTGTTATTGTTTCATTAAAGTTGTTTTAGTTTTCTTTTCCAAACCATAAATACTCCCTCCCTTGTTCTCTCTCCTTTTTCCTTTTGGGAGGGGAGAGAGGTTAGTAGAGAGCGTTTGTCATTTGTTAGTGGCCAGCCCAGCCTCAAACCATGACAGACCATAAGTCTCGGTGACCAGACCATAGCCTTGTGCTTCTCTGGACAGCCAGCCACCAGCCCTTGTGGTAGCAGTGAAGCCATCTACCACCACCAAGATTTTCATTGATCTGCACATTCAAACCTGGATGGTGTTTGCAGAAGGGTCTTCCACAGACAACCTCTTTGTGGTAAATCCCAGGTGGTTTGTTAATCGGGCTCCTAGGTCATCTCCATGCCTGCTCAAGTGACCTGTGCTACAGTCAGCATGGGATGGACTCCTACCAGAGCCTACCCTGCATGGGTGAGAAATAGCAGCCTCAACTGTTCGCATCCCTGCACTTAAAAGCCATGCAGTATCCTTCAGCAATTAAGAGATGGGTGACCCTGTTCCTTACAATCTGTGAAAGCAGGATGCTCTCTATAGATGGATGACAGGAGATGGTTTATAGTGCAGTTTCTGTTCCCCTTCACCAGTCACAGAGGCTTTTAATTTCAGGCTGTACTCCACAGGGATTACCTTGCCCATCCCCTTGGTGAGGCAAGTGCTGTTTACCGTGCTCACCATCCCTCAGGAATTTTCCTAAAGGAAAATAACTCTGTAGCAGCCTCCTTGAACAAGGCCAGTAGGCAACATTTTGATGAGGATCTGAGCATGTGATTCTGTCTCTGTCTCTGTCCCTTCTCTCATCAGTTTGAGAGATGCTTTACTTGAATACAGCAATTTACAGTTCATCGTTTTGGCAGCTGCTTCCAACAGGCTTCCCTAACTGCGTTTCATGTCAGATCCTGAGCTGTGCCCATTGCCATGAAGGTAGCCTGATGTGGGTTTATAAGGGTACACCCTTGATAGCTTCATCAATGTTCTTCATAGTAAAGTCTCTTCACCCCAGTGTAACAGCAGTTAGAGCCCTACCTTCTCTGTGCATGCTTGCGTTTGAGAAAAAGTTTTGATTCTATGGGGAATACAGGATTTCCCATTTTGACAGATCTTTTCCCTTTTACAATCAATTAGTGCAAAATTCTTCACTGGGTATCCTGTAAGTTCAACTCTTTGAGATAAATGTATACCTTGTATTCCCCAGTTTACACAATTGTTGGTTTAATGCTTGATATGTTTTATTATTTGTATGTCTGAGAGGCAGTTCCCCTAGTAGCAGTTCCTGGTACTGTGCATGTAGAAAAAGGTACATGCATTGAAAAAAGCAGAGCTCTTTAAAGGCAGGATTTTTTATTTCCATTTCCCATTAAAGCAAGCTGCAGTACTTCATGCAGAAGCATTTCTTACTAAGAAGTATTCAAACAGGTTTTGATAGACTTTTATAACAAGTGTTTGTGAATTGAGAAACCTCCAACATGCCTGATTAAGCATTTCACACAGCCCTGCTCAGCTGGGTTACAAAGCATCTCCGTGATACTGCAAAGAATAATTTCAAAACATTTCATTCAGATATCAGCTATTACTTATTTTTATCCTTTGAAACTCCCTTATTCTTTGAAACAAAAACTTTCTCTCTGGAAAACTTACACTTTCTGCTGAGGAAACATCAAAACAGAGCAGGTAAGGAATTTCAAAAAGTTACTGCATTAGAAGTGCTGGACCAGGTTAGACCAAATCTTCATCTCACCTTGTGTCCCATCACTGGCAACTGCCAAAAGCCAGTGCTTGGGAAGAACAGAACAAGTGTGTTGTGAAGTTGCCACTAAACACTGCCCTGGCAGCAGCCGGCAGCCAGGACTTCCTCAGCCAGGGTAGCTGGGTTTGTAATTAGCAGCTCCCAGTGGCTTCTGCTTTGAGAAGCTCAGTGCCTTTTACATCACTGTGCTATTTTATCACCTACCATATCGTGTGCCCTGGAGTTTGCTGGCTCAGCCACATGTCGCACAGCATGTGATGGAAAAGGCACTGAGCTGTTGTTCCTCTCCCCACACACCCACAGCTCTCGGGTGTCTACAGGGCCCTCTCACCTCCGCCCTTGCAGCTCTTTTCTGGTGTAAAACCCTCTCATTTCTTGGGCAGAGGCTTTGCCTTACCTTTGGTTGTCCCTGCCTGTGTCTGGGCTTTTCTAGCTTCTGACATATCCCCTTTGAGACAGAAACAGAACTGCACAGACCATCCAAGCACATGGGTCCACCAGGGGTTTACACAGCATCACAAGTATATCCTTTCCATCCTTTCCTAGTAATTCAGGGGTTTTTTTCCAGACTGCTCCTGATTTTTTATGCTTTCACAGATCTAGTACAATGTCATGATCTCATTTTCAAGTGGGCATGGCAGTAGTGTCTTTAGTCCAGAAACTTAGGGAAACAGCCCCTTCCCCATGAAAAGTTTCAGTTTTGACAATCCATTGAAAGTTCATAAAACAGGGGGGGGGTTGCTGAAAACAATTCCCAGCTGGTTTGGGGAAGAAACCTCTGCCTTCCACAGACATCAGGCTAAACTATGAGGATTGCTGTCACCTGGTCTTTCACAACAGGAGTTCCTACCCCAAGAAAAGCTGTGTGAAAGCATCACCAAGCAAAACAGCTTCCTATGCAGGGCCACATCTCCTATCTCTCCTATCACAACCCCACTAGCACTGCACCCATCAGGAGGCTAATTAGCCACAGCATGTTTAGCTAGATCAGACAAACCAGCATATTGTAAATTGAGTTCTGGAGGCTGTTAAATGCTGATATTTGAGTTAACCTTTGATTAAAATCTTTACAAGCACAAAACATCCTGTTTCAAACTGCACCAGACAAAACATGGAAAACTAATTGGCCTAGTAAGAGTTAAGGATTAGGAAACAATGATAAACAGAAGCAAGGACAGCAGAAGTTTTTATGGTAGCCTCACCTTATTTTACAGTCAGGAGGCATCAAAAGGGATGATGCAGTAGCTCCACAAGTCAGTCACTTTTGCTGTAAAAGATGAAAACAGTAACTACAGTTCAGCCAATAGGTCAAGAGAAAACAAATATGTTTGAATGCAACAAGTGAAAAGAGTAATATGGAGCATTTCTAAAAATACGACTGACTAACAGAAAGACATGAACTAGCAGTTTAGCCACAGACACGGGAGTCAGTGGCTCCTGATTTTCAGCCCCAGCAGCCTTTGTGGGCTTCGGCAAGCCAAGCTTTGTATTGATCTGAGGAATTTATAAGACTGCCATTTCAGTGCTCTCCACATAAATCAACACGTTTTAGCAAAGTCCCTCAGGTACTTTCAGGATTTTCTGGCACATCTTCGTTTTGTGCAAAAATAACAGGCCACTTCAATAGGCATTTTTGGAATTTTGCATATTTCAGTTTTGGTAATGAGGAGTATTATTAGTTCCTTGGCAGGTTTTTGTTGTTGTTGTTATTGTTATAGAAATAAAAGGGAAATGAGCAAACACTAAGCTGTCATTATTTGGGGACTGTGTCATGCTCAAGAGGTAACACTGCTCATTACCTTGCCAGATAAATGCTTATGAAAACTTATGCATGTTTCTAAAACACCGCAGAGATGACAAGTACAGTTCAGGCTGTGACTGGTTGATTTACTTGACCTCTGCTGTAAAGGAGAGGTCACAGGGCAGAGGGACAAGTACTGCCCTTGTTCATCCCCCAGACTTTCGTGTAGTTTTTGCAAGGGTGGGTGGACCATCAGCCTGAACCCTCTTGGCCTGGCAGGAGTTAATCCTCACCAGCTCACCGGCTGGGCTGACTTGACAAATCTCAGTTCGACCCCCGCCCTCATGTCATCTTTGACTGGGAGCTTATTGCTGTATTTCATTCAAAAGACTCAGGCCAGATACAGAGACAAACAATATAGAGCGAAGGGCTGAACACACAGCTTATCAGTGGTTATCCATCCCCAGCTGCACATTCTTGCCTCTTGCTCTAAGTGCAAGGTGGCTTACATCTACCATGGGGCAAGCCATTACATGTGTCTGCAACCACTGAAATCTCTCTGAGGTTTCTATTAATTTCTCAAAGCATCTATTTATAGCTGAAAAATAATGTCCATATTTTTAGAGACACATTTGCTAGACCCTGTTATTGACAGCAGTCAGAGCTAAAATAATCATCCACTTAAAAAGACAGAGAGTTTTTTCCATACCCCTCAACCAAGACAGTATTTTTACACATATTGAAATTCCATCTTAACAGCACACACTAGCAGAAATTGCAGATGTCTCATTTCAATCACATCCCTGCAAAAAGAGTGTGCCAGCTCCTGAAGGAGTTGTGTACTGTGTCCTGTAGCTGTGGACAAGAAGTGTAATCAAAAGGTAGAGACAAAATTGTCTTACGGGTAAAGAATAACTTAGAGTAAAAACAAGGTATCCTTATGGCCATGGCTGGGATACTTCTTACTTTGAAATGGGATATTGCAGTACATATTGTAGCAAAAGCCTGATGCTGTGAATCCACATGTGTTAGCTTGTGAAAGCTCATGGGACAGTGTTTCTGAGAAAGGTGTCAGTTCTAAGCAGCAGTCTAGAATTTTCTAACACTTCATGTCAGGGCTTATAACAAGGATGAAAAAGCCAAAAGAAATGGATGATTATATTATCAGAGATAAAGTATGGGAAAAGGATTTTTTTTTCTTTCTTCTGGAGTTTCCTGCAGGATTGGCTAAAATTTGTGATTGTCATGCTTAAATGCAGGTGGAGTTGCAGAAGTTCCCATATGTTACTCTCAAAAAAATGCATAGATTTTAATCATGGTGGGTTATTGTTGCCTTCCATTGTGAGATACTTGTGGGTTTTAAGTTTAAGTCCTAGAGAAAAAGCACCGGATTTGAATTTACTCCTATGGAATGTATAGAAGTCAATAGATTAGTTTGGCCTAATTTCAAACATTTACATTTATTAATAATTGTCAAGAAAAAAATTATGATAAAGAGGAAATAGCCTGGAAACACCGACAAACAAGAAGGGCAGCAAACAACTACACTGATTTAGGAAGTAACAGAAAAGCAGCACCAAAAATAGAAGCTAAGATAGATGGGAGATTCTTAAGTGATTTAAAATTACTTTAGAAGGTTATACAGCAACAGTCTTAAAGGTAGGTCAGTCACAAATACTTGTCTGAAGGGGTGCTTTTTACTTCTTATCTCTTTGCCATAGGCTTTTCTCCTCTCTTTCACCGTTGCTATGCTAACAAGAGAGTAGCTTCTGTCACTTTGTTCCTGTCACTGACCCTGACCCCTTCTTGTATGCCATATATTTAATGTAATTGAATTAATCCCTTTTTACAATGGGAGCTGAAATAGTGCCCATTGGGGATTACTTTCACTTTTCCTCTCTCATTGTAAGCTTAGATAACATGTCTTCACAGAGGACTTTCCCATAACAAAAAAAGCCATAAAAATTATGAAAGTAAATGAATAAACCTCTAGATGGAGAGATACACATGCAGATAACCGCCACTGCTTGTCTTCATTAAGTAGTTCATGCCAATGGCAGTTGCAAAGGCTGATTGAAATGACAGTGATTTTTAGCAGTCAAGGTGTAGGCATTAGCTGGACTGATTTTAGATGTAATTCTGATGTTGCTATGAAAGTATCATTGATAGATGATAGATAAATAGACAGATATAAGTAGACATACAGATACTCTTTCTGTGCTTGTATTTGAGCTATTTAATCTGTGGGTCAGTGTGATCTTGATTCATCACTTTCCCTGTAGATTAACTTCTGCATCTCAGAAAACTTCAGCAAATATATTTTTGTGAAGTCAAAGAGAGACAGAAAGCTTACTACGTGCTTCTCCACTGTTTCACAATATCCTTTTTCCTTGCTCTCTTGGGGAAATCTTCTTCCATACTACATACAAAGATTCAATCCTGCTTGAGAAACTCAGGCCCATTGCCCTTGTCAAACAGCCGCATGAACTATCAGATTGAAAAAGCAAAAGCAAAACCTTGAATTCTGCTGCTGAGGCATCTAGCTGCTGCAGATATGTTATTGCTCTGAAGCAAAAATTGCACCTACACTGTATCCCTGATTTGTCTTCAGCTGCATTTGAAGTGTTAAAATCCAGCTCCAGAACTATAAGCTGGCAGACAAGAGAGAGGGTAAGCCTTGTATGAACAGCAAACTTCACCCCCAGGAAGGCTTTCTGTCAGACATATCTGTTTGAATGCACACAGTCCTGGGGAGGGGCAGAAGGATCAGTTGACTGTACACCTCCTGCACTAAGGACTGTAGAGCAACACGTAGAAAACCTGTGTGAAGTTAAATTTTAAATAAGGAAGTGAAATATTTGGTGCATTTAAGGTCTGAAGCACAGTGGCATGGCTCATAGGTTCAAACATCAGAGAATCACAGAAGTGTTTGCTGGGATGGCACTCTGGAAATCTTTCCTCTAACCTCCTACTTGAGGCAGGACATTCTCAGATTTCTGACAGGTTGCTGGGGTTTTGCCTAGCCAAGACTTTAAGACGTCTAAGGATGGAGACCCTTCTGTGGCCCACCTGTGCCAGTGCTGCATTACCTCTTAGTGAGTAGGGTACCTGGTCTGAGCTTGCAAGCTGCAATGTTGCGGCCTCATCTCACCAGCCTCCGCTACAAAGATGGTCTCAGCCCCACCACCTTGGCAGTCAGTCACCCCTTGCAATGCTGCAGGCAACTCTTAGACCGTACTTTAGACTCCTCCTGGCAGACGAAGCAAGCCCAGCTCCCTCAGCATCTTTGTGTGCCTTATGACCTGAAGTCTCAGAGAGCCTCTGCTGGACCCTCACCAGGTTCCTCACATCCCTTTTGAACAGGGGGCTAAACCCCTGCACAGTACCCCAGGTGCAGCCTCACCTAGTGCCATGAAGAGGGAGGTCATAACTCCCCATGGTGCACTGGCCACGCTACCCAGCATATGGTGCGCCTTCATCATTTAGTGCCCACCAGAAAGCACAATAAGAAAATTCTGAAAGAAAGGAGGATATTTAGCAGGATTAAGGGTTATTTTCATGCAAGCAGTATCTGCTGACGAGCATGTTTTCTGCTGCTGTTACCTACTTTCTTCCCAAAGTTCACCAGGCACCGGACAAAGACAACAAACTGCCTTTACAGAAGTGATTAAGAGTGTGGGAACGTACACAGTCCTCTAAGACTTGTGAGAATCACAGATAAAACCGTTCACAGCTGTCTTTCTGTTGTATTTTTAAAATGTTGTGGAGCATGCATTGATATGACTTCTAAAAAACAAAATCCTTCATCCAGGCAGTGCTCAGGGGAGTCCAAATTATAAAGGCATGGGAATTACAGTCCACAGCTGTAATACGACCTACAATTGTTTTTAAAGATTTGATATTCACTATTTCTCTCATGAATGATCCCTAACTGGTGAATTACTTCTGTCGCAGAGACTGGGAACTTTGGAGAAGAATAGAGGGATCTTGGAAAGCACTGTTTGAAATGCTTAGTCCTGGGGTTGCTGAAGGTGTGGGAGACTGCTCTTCTCAAAGGCAGAGCTAGGCCATCTCATGCATACATTGGCATTGGACATGCTTACAACATCACAAGATCTCAGCATCTCTCCCAATAATATGGAACACATGATAGGAAAACACTATGGTATTTCATTAGCTTCAGCAAGAGCTCATGAAGATTCCTATGGTAATTGAGCAATTTCTGTGAGTTGCTGACTGACCTTTGTGATTGCCTGGCAGAAACAACAGCCCTGATTGATGTACAGGTGCTATTCAAATGAGATGTAATCATTGTATTTTTGTTTATGGAAAACCTGAGCACCAGCAGCAGGACATAAAGCATTTGATAGTATTTTTCGGGCATGCACTTTTGCTAGGTGTTATGGACTTTGCACACAACCCCCCTGGAGAAAAGTCTCTCCATCATAAAGCAATTCATCAAGACAGAAAAAAATCACTTCCTTCATTCCTCATTCCAGCAGAATGTGAATGTGATGTCAGCTGCCTGAACCCACATGCCAGGTGTGAGCATGTCACAATTGCTCTGTGTCCAGTCTGATATTACCTGTCGGAAATGAAAGGCTGTCAGGTAATTCTTTGAGCATGTGTGTGTGTGTGCGCACATATATGCAAACATTCACTAGATAGATGCACATGTTGAGTTTATCAGTCCACCAGAAATGTTTTCAGGGCAGAAAGAAAGCTGTTTTCACTTGAAACCCTCATCTTCGTGTGTTTGCAACTTTCCAAATGGAATGTAATATTCAGGATGAATGTTTCACATTGAGTCTCATTTCAGTGGTTTCTTTTCCCCCAGACATGTCAGAAAGATTTCACACAGTTCAGAAAATGAGTTTGCACCACTTAAGCAGGTTCTTCGGATGATTTTTCCTGTTGACTTCAGCTAAATTTAGATTGTAACTCCCGATCTAAAAGAGCACTGTACCTTGGTCATTGACGATGAATTAGGGTTTATCAATGCTTTTTTAAGTCAGGGCTCAAGTCCCTTTGAGAAGGCTACAACGGATTCCCTAAAATAATTGCCTATTAAAGAAATCCATTTGTTCCTAAGGGAAGAAAAACATGAAAGAAAAGAAAATTAGGGCAGCAATGAGGAAGGGATACCCACAAGTCATGGCCAGAGCTGAAGGCCTTCCATTGTTGCCTGTTAGGGGAAACAAGGAAACATCTGATGGCAGCACGGGCTTACCTTGCTGTGGACACACCAAGAGGTGCTCGCAAAAGGTGGCAAGTCCAGCAGGCTGAACCCCTCTTCTCCACTGTGTGGAAGAAAGGGATCATTTGCTTAAATGAAGTGCATGTTTAATACAGAATAAAATATCTTGAGGCTTTTAAAAATAGTTTTAGGCTAGGGTTTTTGTGGCTGAAGGGAAATATGCAAATACATTTCAAATTTTGTGATTCTAGTATGGTAAAATGAAATAGTAGCACTTGCCACCTTCTTTAAAAGACAGTTCCACATTGGCACTCAATATTTTTGTAAAACCTTCATCCTGAAATCCCAAGTTAGAAGATGCAATGTGCTAGTGCAAAGGAAGTTGTTAGTCCGTCTGTCATTGGCATCATTTATGTAACAGGTGCAAACTCTATACTGTGCTGGTTACCTCTCAGAAATCATGGCTTTACCAGTCTATATGGATAATGACAGCCTTTTAGCTCCTATGACAGGCGTCATGTTTTCAGGCCAGGGAGCAGCTTCAGCTTGCTGATGGACTCATAAAAGAGCGACAGTGTGTAGTGTCTCACGCAACCATAATGTCCAGCCCCACCCCCCTCCCCCACGCTTTGCTAAGCGTTAATAAATTGTTGAACATATTTTAAATTTAAGCTGGACTTGGATTTAGATTTTATTTACTAGTATTCTTTTGTTGCTAGTCTTTCAACTAGAAGCTTCAATTTTTGTTTTATCAAAGGAAGAAACAGCACTCCCATCTGGGATTCCTGGAGAAAGGTGTACCAAGGTGCAAGGGGCACACTCGGGGTACACTGCCTCCATGAGGATGGTGAAGCCACATGATCCCAAAATACTTTCGGTGGATGGAAGGGCCGGGGCCTGAGACCTGGTAAGGAGCAAAGGATCTGAGTGGGAATACCTGCAAGTGCTGACTTTCAGGCAGGTTTTCCCCCAGGCAAACAACCACCTTGCTAGAAGCAAATAGCGAACAGACATACCATGACTCCAGGCAAGAACTGCAACGTCACATCTGGGCTCTGATTTCTCTACAATGAATAAAATATTCTCTCTGGTCTACTCTAAACCTATGCATAAGTATATCAGTAAAATCCAGATGATTAAAGTGGGGTAATCTCCTTAACACAAATGAGATATGCCCTTCTCTGTGCAAAGCCAAACATCACTGGCATGCTGCAGTTATGTAGGATTTACTGCAAAGTGGGGGGTGGGAGAAAGAGAGAGAGCATATGATAGAACTATCAGTGGGACATTTTGTCAGAGACCAAGAAATCACAGCCCAGTTCAATAGAATGAAGTATGCATAACAAGCTATCAGAATACTATTTAAAAATAAAAAGCCAGATAAATAGTACCGTGTTTCACAATGACAACAATTGCATAAACCTTGTTTTCTTTTAGTAATAAAGGGTATTTATGAATAACACCCTTTTAGCTGCCTGCTGTGCCTATGCCCACTCAGACCAGCGATCACGAAGCTATTTTCCCAGCAGGTGACTTTTCAGTAAGTCGTCCCTGTGTGAAATCTCACTTGTAAATGAGGAAGTGGATCTGTATGACCATAAATTTGATGGGAGACAAATTGCTGGTGGCATTATTTCTGCAGTTGCTCTCTCTGTGCAGTGCTGGTATGAAACAGAGCATGAGACATTGCTTATAGATTCAGTGCAATAAAGTGTAAATAATTGAAAGCTTTTTGGTATTATCCTGTTATCTTTTAGCATGTGTCTTCAATAATTAATACATTCGTATCTTAAAAAGTGTCTTGCTCCATACCTTCAGTCGTTTCCACAGTTTCACTTATTAACCTTGGGAGAGCATGATCTGCTTTGTACATAGCTTTTCCCAGTTGTGTTACTGTATGTACGCTCTGGGAGTTTTCCTCTCTCGTACTCATCATTTTCCACATCACATGTGATTTGCCATGTCTACTGCCTCCAGTAACAACTGTTAGCAATAATAGGTAACATGATTATAGCATTCGGTATTTTAATTAGGATTAGGATTCAAGACCTGCAGTTTCTTCTTTCCTCTTATTGAGTGTGCACTTGCTGTCCCTGAAGAATTTAACCTGCGCCTCTGGATGCCATAGAACGTCACAGCCGTGATACCTGGGTGACATCTGACATGGGTAGCATCCTTCATGAGACCAGACTGGCACCTGATCCATTAATCTGACTTTGTATTCTATGGCCTATTAAAAAAAAACTTTTAAAAAGTTTTATTAGTCTACTTGCAAAATGTTATCACTTTTTAGACTTACAGACTTTGTGGGAGAGCTTTTCCAGTCTAGAAAGTTCATTTCAGGCTAAAAATGTGTCACCTACAGTCTGTAGACATAGATATTTCCTTCATTCACTATCATGATTTGATTTACTGGGCCTATACCTGCTCCTATTTCAATCACTGAAATCTGCTGTCTAAATGAATAAGGAAAGACTCAATCCTTGAAATATTCTATTTATTTATTTATTTATGTGTTTATTTATTTATTTATTAGGCTATTTTACCATGATTTTAATCCCCCATTGATTGATTCAGTTGTGTGTTTCTTTGAACAGAAATGTTACACTGATTTAGTGCTTCAGAAATACCCTTTCTCTGAATGGGTTTCTTTTGCTGAAGCTTTTCTAGTTCTTGAAAGATTGTTTCCATAAAACATGAAAGAACAATACTGAAGAGGGTAAATTGTGGAGACAGTCGATAGGAGGCTCAGACTAAAAATGGTTTCAAAATAAATTCTGTTAGGAAATTGATTGTGCCCTATACTTTGTAATCAGCACTTTGCTAACCTTTGGGAAAAAGAGACACAGAGCAAAGCAACAATCAGCTTCCAAAGGCAGAAATAGAAAGCATTCACGATTACATTAAAATGTCTCATTTACATTTTTACTTTGTTTCATATTGTGCATTGAATATTACTGTAATAGGTTGCTGTTGTGGTCATTCTGTCATATTATATATATCTACCTAGCTCTGTGTGTGTGTTTATATACATGTGCACGAATGTGATCCAGCTTACACAGTACATTTACATGTCTAAACACATTTCTTAAGTATGCCGTATCAGATACCAAATACATGTTTTATTAAGTAAGTACATATCATACAGACTGAACATAAGAATTTTATAAATTCTTATGAATATATGTAATAAATATGTTTCTGACACATATATTTTCTGTGAATTGGCACCTTTGTCCAAGACAATGTACAGAAGCAGACAGCAATATCTTTCTTTCTTGATCTTTGTGGGGCCAAAAGAATGGTTATCTTAATATTTATCAAATAAACTGGAATGCTTACTATCTAATTCACCGAAATACACCCATTTTTATGGGTAGAGCAGGAAGTCTACTCACCATTACTAAACTTCTCCCAGACTGGTGCTTTACTTACTAAATCCAAACTGAAATTCAGGATTAGTTTTCAGTAAGATCTCCCTGATCGTGAATTTTAAGACTCTTTGAAATGGACAGTTTTGTAGTGTTAGATGCTGTGCCTATGGCAATGGGTATATGTTGTTCAGCACAGAAAGTTATTTCTATACAACTGAACACTTTCATGAAATGCGCCAGCTCAAACACTACGTGTATGATCTGCTGAGTGAGGGCATCATTTGCCTGGTGTCATAGACTTGAATTTCTTCCCTTAACCTGGAAGACTTTCTAGATCAGCGGTGGCCCCTGCTAGATGCCTGGAAATGCCTACAGTTTCTAGAATACAATTGTAAAAGAATGTTACTAATACCACAAAGTAAAATACTTCCTTACATACACCAGTGCAAAAAATCAGATATGCCAAAGCAGTAATAGGATGAAGCAATGAGGATGAAGAAAATCAGTACATGTCAACATTGAAATAGAACCTGAGACATAGACACTTTTGTAAAAGACAGCTTCATCTTGGATCCAAAGGAACTTTCTCCCATGTAACCTAACCCTCTACAGAGCCAAGATGAACTGCAGCAAAGGCTTTGAAGGGGTCCATTTATTCACACTTAGCGCCTAAAAGATTTGTATCGGTCTTATAGACATGATGATCCTGAATCAAAAATGGAAGCGACATCCACACCAGATGGAGTCAGATCATTTATCCTCTTTCTTTAAGCAACGCATGGTGGAGGGAGAGAACTTACTGATTCTGCTCCTTTTGCAGACAATTACATTGACTGGTAGCATAACATGATCAAGAAAGACTGCTATCAGCCTCACCTATTGAACATCCAGCATAAAGCAGTTAATTTTGAAGAGAAGCCATCAAGAAGGGAGAGAAAGAAAGCAATTGTGCTAGCAACCCACTCCATTCCCTATATACCAAGGGAATACCAAGATCCTTAGGGGCTACAGGGTTGTGTTGTTTTTCAGTTTGTGCCATTTTGGAAAAGATTACCAAGCTGTGCCACTGTCAGTCCAAGCTTTGCTGCACTGTTGCTACGCAGGCTCCTTTGTGGCAGTAGGTCTGCAGGCTTGATGAGGAGGGAGAGGGATATTAGACTTACAGGTAGAGTTTGCAGACAGGGTGATTTAGAGATGCTTCAGAAATAGTCTTCCACACTGAACAGAAATGTTTCCACTAAAAGTTTGTTGCTATATATAACCAGTGCGCTGGGACAGGGCCCCAGAAGAAGCCTCTCCGTAAGATGAGTACCATGCATGCAGCAGCTACGCAATCTCATCATCAGTTATTTCACATTGCATCTTTATGTGAAATTTGTATAAGAATGAAACCTGCAGAGTTTATAAAGAAATGATTAAATGTATAAATGAGATCTCTTTCATCACATGGCAGGGCTAGGAGAGGCCAGGGAGAAATAACAGGTATAAGCAAAGCAATAGATATGTTCACTAAGCATGCACTAAAAACATGAAGTAGAAATACCTCCCCCAGCATCCAGACAGCTCAAACAGACAGTGGGAAGGAAAATGCCATTGTGAGTGAAGGGAGCTGATTTGGAAGCAATGTGGCACGAGTGATGTAGTGTTACCCCTGCCTACCTCCTGGGTATGCCAGACCCTGGATTTCCTTGGGCAGGGATTCACCTGTAGATGGGGTGGTGGAGAAGACACTTCTTGGTAAGTACAATCCTAATGAAGTGCTCTGTTTTCATACCTGTTTCTGTGATTGCCAGCATAAGTTTTGACCCTTTTTGATAGAAAGCAGAATATTTTGTCTTTTCTTTCTTTCTCTTACTCGTCCCCAGAAAACCAAGCACAGACTGCTTTACACTCAGAAGGTGGCAAATGTGCCAGCAAGAGATGGACAGCCTGTGAAGTGTTTGTGAAGTGCCGTGCACACTTTGCATGTTTAGGAGACCCAGCAACTCTACAGGGCAGTCCTCTATTAACCTGCAAGTCCCTGGTTGTGGGCTGCTAACAATGAATACCAAGACTGTAAAGAGCTCTTGGCATTCACCAGTAACTCCAAACTCATCAGTTACCTACAGAAATAAAATTTGACTTTACACTGCTAATGGTCTCTGGGCTCTAGAAGCAAAACAGAGAGTTTTGCTTGCACACACTCAGTTCAGAATCCAAATGCAAAAAAAACCCTCAACAAAAATCCCACAACCAACCCACCTATACTGTTCACAGTAGATATAAAATGATGTGTTTGATAAACAGTTTCCACATGCACAATCACAAAATATGGTACAAACTGCAGGTGTGGCAAAGCAGTTGCCCTCTTTGGGTGCTCCCCAGAGGATCTGGATGTGTACCTCTGAGAGACGCAGCAAGTCTTTGCCTTCCAGCTGACTCCTGATGTGACCTTGGGCAAGTAACTTAATTCCTCTGTGCCTCAGATAGCTGGCCACAAAATTACGCTCTCATTCTAAATCCTTTACTGACCTTGTTTATTCACAATGTAAATTTATCAGAACAGACGCTGTTACTTGCTATGTGTTTGTACAGCAGGTAACACACAGAGAACCTGACCTTGGCTGGAGGTCATATGTTATCCACCATGCTGTGAGGAGCAGGGAGCTGTGGGGTGTATCTTATCAACAGAAAAAAAAAGAAAAAGTGTGTTTATTTCACTCTGTTCTCATGCTTCCACATTCACGAATTCAAAACAGTGTACAGGAATTCAGCAGCACATTAGATATGCATGGACAGCATGTTTTTCTCTATGAATTTCTGCATTTACCTCTAACAAGGGGAGCAGAAGGTGGTGGCTTTGACTTCTCCAGTATATGGGGATATTTATTATACTCAATTCTTCTATTTTAACAGCAGCTTCAGTTTGGCATGAATCCTCTATTACATGACTTGTCGCACTTGAGAAAGCTGTAACGTGCTAGTACTCTGGGTCCTTGGACTAAATTTAGAGAGGATATTCGATATTGTAGTGCTGTTGTCTCGTCAAAGGCAGAAAAAAAACATAAGCCTCAAATATAAAGCAGAATTTTACCATGGAGGTACCTTCAACTGAAGATGGAGGCAGTGAATGGTTTCTAGCAGACAACACTAGTAGGAAACTTGTAGCAGAGCACTCTACAGCTCCAGAAAAATATGTCCCAGCACTGCATAGCAAGTGCTTCTGTGTAGAAACACACAAATGGCTTAGTTTATTACCAGAGCACTCACAGCACTGTGCTACATAGTGCAGGTAGCAAAACCCTTTCTCAACTGCAGAGTCCACGGAGTCCTGCAGACAGCACGTCCTGAGCTAAGTGCTGCTCCTCCTTCGCTGCTATAGATGCACAATCTCACCAGGCCACAGCAGGCTTTGGTCCCTAAACCTATGTTGCTTTCACACCTCCAATAGCACTACACACAAACTTAGAAATGCATCCATTCTTGTTTCTTCTATGAATTTTAGCAATTATGTTCCCTAAAGGCATTTTTGATTACTTGTAAATACCGTATGTGAGGAATTTTGCCCTCAGAGCATCCCTAGGTAGATCTCAAACTCACAGCAAGCAGTACTAGACTCACCAGGGAGGGGGAAGCCTTTAACTTCCCTCTACAGAAAAACAGCAGCACCCTGCCATGACCCAGAGGCAGGGAGAGACACAGAGGGTCTCAAGGACCAGCTTTGCATTAGGTGAAATAAGGATTAATTTAGGCCTGGTACTATTGGAGCAGCAAGGAAATGCTGGAGAGGCTGCAAAGAAAAGAACTACAGGAGGAGGACAAGAATTCACCAGTATAAAAAACAGCTCTGAAAAACTATTGGAAGAAGTGTAACTGGGATCACTGGGGTCAATGGTTGAAGTTTCCATGCTGCAGGTTTTGGGTCATGCAGTTTGAGACATGCAAAGCAGGTCAGTTGGAGATGCTGAGCATTTTCACTGCAGTTAGTGATGGCCAGTGATGTTTACCATCTGCTTTCCACAAGAATGACCGGTCCTTCTCTCTCCCTTCATCAGTAGAGGGTTGAGCTTTGCAGCTATGATAAAATTCCTCTCCTTTCTGGGATAGTGAAAAAACCCCACCCAAATTCAGCATACACATTCACCCCTCCCAGGTAGGCCAGCTGTGCAGAAAATATGCTCTTGCTGTGCGGCTGTCCTTCACAGTGTTCTCCCCAGCAAATGGGGCTGCACTTCCCACTGACCCTTACACCAACCAGTGGGGGAAAGAAAGTGAAATACAGCTGGGAGGGCAGGCAGCAGCAGGGCAACAATTTGACATTTCATCCTCATGTCAGTGGCTCCTTGCCAACATTGAGTAATGCATGGTGGTGCTTGAGTCAGAAGTGACATTGGCAGCGAATGAATCCAGGAGGAGGTGGGGGAAGACTGGATTAAACCCCTTCCTCTCTTCTTGCACTGTGCCTCGCCTCCATTGCTCATGAAGTCAGGTGACGGGAAGACACTGCTGGAGCTCCAGCTCCACCACAGGTCTTCTCCTGTCTTGCTTCAGAGAAATCACACCCCTCTCTGATAAGGCACCCTGCTCTTTAACGCAACCACCACTTAGTGGGAACCAGCTGGTTTGCAGCCATCTCTGTCCCTGCAACTGTACACCTCCACCCAGATGCTCAGCCTCACCTAGATTTTGCTTTACTGGGCTTTGAATATTGCAATACTAGCCTTCCCGGCTACATATGGATGTGCAGTTTTTATAAGCTGTTTGCCAGCAGTTGTACCTTATGGAGTATGGTGCTATGGAGAGGAGATTTTAGAGTCACCAAGGTCTGGCTGAGATGGTAAACGTCACATTTATTAGTAGCTGCTTACAGAGCAGGGCATCGTGTCACAGAAGCATCACAGCAGGTATTTCTTTGAAATTCAGGGGAACTGGAATACATGGGAAATACAGAAAATAACAAAGCAGGTCACCGTGGGTCTAATTCCTGCAGACATGAGACATCAACAGGGATCAGAGGAAAGCCCAGGAGAGGCAGCGCAGGCAGCAGGGCTGCAGAGAACCTTACAGGGGGCTGGGGGCTGTCCCCAGTCCTGCCACTTGTCCCCACAGGCAGCTGGTTCCTTTGGCAGCGCCTGGAGGATGCAGTCCCAGACCCAGGCAGGCGTCCAGGGAACCCTGCCTGTTTGCAGCTAGAGGCAAAGGCTTGTGAAAGCAGACTGTGCAGCTGAAAGGCAGTTATTCTGCTGTCTTTAATTTTTCTTAAGACAGGGAAAGCATCAGTCTACAAGCTGAAGACTGCTGTACCATGCTGGCAGCATTTCTTGTAGATGACCTCAACATTTGCTTATTCTGACATCACTGTCAGAAACAATATAATTCAGGCTGGTGTCCTGTGAAATGCTCCCTGGGCAAATTTACAAGAGAAATAAGGGCATGTGCCCTTCTGGACAGCAAGCCACTATGTACTTATCTTTCCAAACTGTCTGTGGGTAGTCACAAGGGGAGTTTAAAACATTCACTTTCATCCATCAAAAGATTCACTGCTAATCATTTCCAGTGCATTAGGAAGTGAGGGGCCAAACCCTGAGGCCTCCATATAATTTTCAACATTTTTCAGCAAATTCTGGAGCAGACATCTCCAAATACTCTCAGAGCAATTTTCACCTTGTGCAGAATTAGAAGTTGATTGTTCATCAGTTGCTATGCAAAAGAAATACTGGTTGAAAAGGCAGGTAGTAATGGCTTTACGAAAGTCAACACTCGCTTTTTTCTGAAATGAAAGGAAGTGAACTGAGCTCTAGATCTCCCTTTAAATCCCAGCAATAGCCTTGCCCCTTTTTGATAAGCTACATCTCCTCAGAAAATTTCCAGCCTTGTCTGAGTGAGCATTATATAATGAAAGAAATAAGGGCATCAGAAGCTGGACCAAACTAATTCATATAATACAGCAAACATCCTGCATGAGTGTGTTGTGCTAGTTAGCAGAAGATTAATGTTTATACTATTAACGAGAACTGTCATGCACTTTTTGATATTGAGCACTGAACACAGCACAGCACTGTACCTGTGTTTCAGACAATGTGAAATCACTAATTAAAGTTGCTGTTAAATCACGTTCAACTGAGATTCAGCCTGTCTAGGTCCCAGGGACTGCATGCTCCAGTACCTCTGCGAGGGCCGAGTGAACCAAGCAATTTATGCCGGTGGTAGATTGCAGTCATATTTCCTTCGTAGTGAGCAAAATGCAGCAGTCATTTAACTACATGCAGAAGTGAATTAGGAGAGGAGTTTAAGGCACGTCAGAGCACCTTGTTGCAATTATTTTATACCCAGCTGCAACTAGAAGGGGATAGTAATTGAGGCAAAGACCTCTCCAACCACCACCCTTTATGCTATATGCGAAGACATGACTTGCTTAGGAGAAGGATCAGTTCCTGCTACAGGAAAAGACTCCTCCTGATTTTTGATCCAGCTTCAAGATGTCTTTTCTCCACAGTTATCACCAGATTCTGATAAAAATGTACAGTCAACTAAAGCATATCAGACAATATCTTTGGTGACTATCTCAGAGGCATAGCAAATACATGACTGCCATTAAACTAGATGACTGAATATGATACTGTCACGAGTTAAGGCTGGGCCAGCCACTAACGAATGACAGATGCTCTCTATTGACCCCTCTCCCTCCCCAGAAGGCGAAGGGAGAGAGAATAAGGGAGGGGATCTTATGGATTGGAAAATAAAACTAAAACAGCTTTAATGAAACAGTAATAATAATAAGAAAAAATAAATAATATTAATAAGAATATAATAAAATACATACAAATATACACAGAACCAACACCAAACACCCCCTCCCCCACACACACACCCCAATGACAATATGTCCCCACTGATGCTGCAGGGCTGACACTGTGGCAGTCCCAGGCTGGACTCTGCAGCAGACGGGATGCAGGAGCTGGATTCAGGAATGCACAGATTGAGATTGCAGACAGAGGAACACAGTCTTCCTTGGATGTGAGCCATTGAAGAAGAGCTTAACCTTTGTGATCCCTCAGCTTTATACTGAACATGACATGTATGGGATGGAATACTCTTTTGGTCAGTTTTGGGTCACCTGTCTGGCTTGCTCCTCCCCACAGATGCAACCTTTCACTTTGCTCTCACCCTTTTTCACTTTTTTTGGCACCTCAACATGGGATACAGAATTTAACAGTGACCTTGGTTGCTTACAGGAGCAAGTATAAGCAAGAGCCTTTCTGCATACTATTAACTATAAACATCAAGCATTATCACTACTAGAAGCAGTCACTGTCTGGAAAAACATGCTATTGATTTCAGAAAGTGCAGTTACTTAGAAGAGACTTTACTGAAAAGTGAAATCACTGAACAGAATTACTTCTGTTTTAGCTCAAACCAAGACAGATACTAATGGTAAGAAATGCGTGGGCATCCAAAACTTCGGTAGTCTTTCAAGCTATTTTCAAGCTTCCAAAGACTAACAATACTGCTCTAAATTACTTACAATCCCGCTCCAAGTTTGCAAACTTCACGCAGTTAAGCAAAGTGTGCTACAGTGACCTACAATGTAATTTCTTTAAATAGGAGACTTCCATACATTGCCCTATTCTACGCTGCTATTGCTATTGAAACATGAAAAAAGACTATCTCCACTCAGATTATAGTGGCTGCAGAATTGTACAGTTGTCATCACTTCCATAGCTCAGTGGAGGAATTTTATTAGAGGAGCTCTGTCCACGTATGTACGCTGCTTAGATGTCTGATTCAGAAGGAAATCATGTTTCTACTTCTCTAGAGCATGTATTCAGAAGTTATCTGGTATTTATTATAACTGTAAAAAATCCCACAAAAATATTCAAAGATGAAACTTCTTGAAAATAATCAGCTAAAGCAGCCCATGTATTTTGCTGGTGCCTTATTTATTAACTGTGCTTATAATACTGCTGCAGTACTGCAGCACTGTTAAAAAGTAAGAGCTAGAGACTTCATGTGTTTATTTTTTGTTGAAGTCAGTGCGAGTGATGTTTGAAATGAAGTGGGACCTTAGGTAAATAGGAGTTGTGTAGAATTTCACCATGGGGTTTGGGAACACATGACAGACTATTTGCTTTGCGTGGGCCGCAGGGAATCTAGTGTGAACCTAGGGAATAAATGCAAACGTTCCTCCCTGCCTGCTCACTCACGCCATAACAGAACACAGAAAAGGACTCAGTTATCTAAGGCTGACCTCAGTCACAAGATAAATTGTGAGAGATATTTTTGGGCAGGGAAACAGACATGGTTTTGGTCTTGTTAAACAGCCTGTTGTTTGGCCAATGTCGAACGGGGTGCAGTCAAAATCCACTCCCCACATGAAGTTGATCTACTAAACAAAAGAGCAGCTCTGGTTTGTGCTGTTCCTATGTAGCACAAATCTTGCCACCTGTAGGAAATCAGAACTAAAAAGGCTGAATTTCAATCAGTTTCTCTTCTGTCTTGTAAAAGGTAGTTATGGGCTTCCTTCCTATCAAATATAGGTTTATATGTATCAAAATGCAAGGAGGCTTCATATTACTTAGATTCTGCTCTGAGGTGCTGTGGAAATAAGTAAGGCCAACACACTCTCTCTTCCCTGGCTCTGTGCACTAGCATTGTTACTGAACAGATCACTGCAGAAATGAGGGAAATTCTTGCAGGGCAAGCTGTGCTGCTTCTCTGTCCCGTTCACTGGAGAAGGAGGGTATAGACATATCACAGCATGCGATTCCAGAGCCACCTCTGCTGTTAGGTGGATGGAATGCTAGGACACCAGGACAGAGAGTAATTCCTCCAGTCTCTTAAATCTTTAGCAATTCTGTCGAGTTCTCCAAGCCAAAAATTAAAATCTCACAATTTTCCAGAATTTTGATCTAGGTCAGCTGAAATATTTTCTGTTTCCACCACTGAACACCTTTTCCACTTGTATTTCAGACATTCTGTATGTTTTACCTTTTTTACTGAAATTGACATTGCAGTACAAACGAGAATATGTTTCAAATCAAAAAAAAAGCATATACCTTCTTTTTCACTTGAAGATTCAAGTGGTGGTAAAAGCCATTTCTAAAGCAGAGAGAAGCCTAAAGATGTCTCTCCCATGCTCTGTCCCCAAGGCATCAATAAGGTCACTAATGCTCTGCTGTCCTGCAGGAACATCTGGCCCCTGGCCGCCACCAGATCCTGCTTCCCTGAAGGCCAGAGGTTCACTTGCTATGTTTGTATTGCACCAGTGTTTGGATAAGCCTGGGATGGGGCTTGAGACCAAACATGGGACTGAAGGTCTGGCTACTACTTGTCTTCACTGTCACAAACACCAGTGCTTTTTTTTGTTTGTTTGCTTGGTTTGTTCATTTTCTGGGGGCCTTTAAAAAAAAACAAAAAACAAAAAAAAAAACCAAAAAAAACCCACAGAGGGAAAAAAGTTACAATTCTGTGGTGCAGGCCAAGGTTTCAAGTGGTGGGTGCATCAGAGGGGCCTCTGTCAGAAAGCAGACTGTCACCACCAGGTGTCTTGACTGCAATAAGAAACAAGAAGGATTAAAAGATAAAGGAGAGTGAAAAGAAGACAGCCCTTGGTAAGTCAGTTGGGCACCCATTTGGCAACATCCAGGATGGGCACTGTAATGGTTGTGAGCGGAAATTTCCCTGACTACTTAGTGTGAAAGGAATTATTTTCAGTATCTTCATAGACAAAGCAAAACTGTTAGTAGAGCAAAGAGAGCTCTGGTCTTCACACAATTTTTTCACCTCTCTCAAGAAGTAAAATCCGAGCTCCCGTAGTTATACCCCACTCAGAGTACAAACTAACCCTGCAGAGGTGACATTGAAGGTGAGATAACTACGCAGACAAGTGCAGAGACTGGGTCCATACCCACACCAGCATTCATTCTGCCTGCTGCTTTTCAACTCTGCTCCCAGCAGCATAGATTTGAGCAGTTCACAGCCCTGAAGCAGCTCTTGCATGAGAGAGAAAGAAAAGGAAAGCTCCTTTCATACTTTCCCTCTCTGTTTAAAGGCTGGACCAAATTTGCAAGACATTATATATTACAGATTTTATACAGACACAAACATATAAAATTAGGCCACAGCAGCTGAATGCTATGACAATACTGCCAAACCTGTAACTGTAAATCATCTCATTAAAGGTAGGGAAGTGGGTTTGCTCATAAGGTCTTCTTCTGTACTGCAAGCCATATTGCAAACCTTCTTGCTGTCTGAGACCTTCCTGGGGAGTTGTAATTTCGGCCTCTGCCAACTCAGGACACATTTTCCTTCAGCACAGTCATTAGTCGGAGAGCATAGCAGGTGCCCATCTCTTGTTTAACAGCAAATCTCTTGCCCTAGCTTCCTTTCCATTTGATTCCAGGAGGCATTTCCACTCCCTGCAGCCTGCACAGTGTCAGTATTTAGGGTAAAGGGAGGAAGACCCTCAGCATCAGGACCCTGGGTAAATTCAGCTCCACTTTAGGGATACAAGATCAGTCTATATCAAGCCATTCATTTCGCAGGATGTGATTGATCACGGTAGTCACAGGGTCTGGCTTCTTTCCCCTGCCTGAACAGCAAACTTTAGAACAGGTTATTAACTAATCATGAGTCTGGAACTGGAAATAGGGAACATTTGGGTATGAATTTTCAAGTGGATGTCACTTGTGCTTGGCCTTGTAAAACTCAGTTCTGCAGACACGCTCATGAATACAGCACCACAGTGTAGTGCACTTCTTGTAATCACACACAAAGCAGTCGAGCCAAATTGTTGTCCTTATCTGCCAAAAACCTTTGGGTACATCTTTTTCTATTATTTGAATATGTGTAGTCCTGTCTGAGATTTGATTTTTTAGGCTCATGAAAGACAGCTTTCTTTTTCCCTATCTCACCTGTGATCTATGGATTCAAGCTTGAATTACATTTTGTTGCTTAAATATCTGAAGGGAAAGAATGAGCAACCACCAGCATTTAAAGCTGAGAGGTCTGTTCCTATAGCCCAGGAACAGTATCAGTGCCCTTCACAGGGACAGAAATCAGACATCTCAACTTGGTTCATTCCCACATCACCCCAGATGGAGGTGAGATAATACAATAAAATAACAATATGGGACTTGCTTCTGAGCTGGAATAGAAAGGTTAAAACTTGCTGAAGTTCAGAAGTGACAAAAGCACATCTACCCTCTTGATGTGCTGCCCAGCCCTGGCACAACCGTGTGTCAGTGCAGGTATGACCACATCCAGGGGCTCCCCTATAATTTATTCAAGTGGCATCCGATGCTGGCAGCCCCCAGGAGCAACCCTGGCAGCCAACACTCTTTCCTGGCCTTTGCCGTTTGCCTGCCAGTGTGACACAGGGGTGCAGGGGCACCTCCTGTGAGACACACAGTGACCTTCAGGATTGTGTGAGAGAGCAACCAGTCTGAACGTAGATGAATAGCCTATTTGCAACATGGAATGATTATTGAATGGCTTGCTGAAAACTTCCATGCAAATTTTTTATCTATACACTTTTAGGGCTGTTACTCTGCTTGCAGTCAAGTGAAGGCAGTTTAAAAGACGCTGCTGTAGCTCTTCGCAAAAGCCCTGCTGCTGCTATCTGTGGTTTCATTTATTCCTCATCTACCATGACTGCCTCATTCATGTGTTCTGCATCAGGCCTTTTGTGAAACCATTGCATTTCAGTATCTTTTAAAAAAGCTGGAGTTTGCTCTACAATTATGCACACGTGCACTTCTTAATCCAACCAAAATAACTGTAGTCTACATGGGATCAGATTTCTGCATGCTGCTTTCTCTTAATATGTGATGTGGGTGTTGCTGGCCCAGTCACACTTCTACAAGAAGCAGGCAGAGCTTGCAGAATCCACTGACCGTCTGTGTTCACAGGTCAAGTATCAGCCTGATTAACGCACATTGTCTTGCTGCGCTCTAGAATGTAAGGGATCATGAGCAAGACTTTCATGACAATTTGCACATGCAGAATTCAATACATAATAAAGGAAACTGTTTAGGCACATCAGCTCTTATGCTATAGTACTTGGTGTATCAGAGAGAGATTTCCTTTAAACCCATAAGAGTTGGGGTGCATAAGCAGTCTCAGCCCTAAGAACAGTCACAGACTGAACACTGCTAACAAAAGTACCTGTTAAATGCTTATAAGCTGTTCCTACATAGAGGAAAAAAAAAAAAATCAAGATCTGGTCAAACCTGAAAACCAGGAAAATAAGATTCAAGCATACTTTGGAGATGTACAGCAAAATCTTCAATCTTTTCTGCTTCCCTGCTCACCTCTCTTTGGAGGGGGCAAAGCTCATTGAGACAATATGTTTCAGAGAGGTTTTAGTCTATCACCACCACTGCTGCAGTTTACAGACATCCCCTCTTGTTGCAGCTATGGCTGCTTGTGCTCAACATGCCACTGCTCTTACTACAAAATGGGGCACCTCACAGAATGGATGCCCATGGGGAAAACAACTCTCAGAAGCACACTCATGCCCTCATCTCCAGAAAAACCTTTTGCTCACATGCAGACCAGCTGGGACTGGCTCTACAGCGACTCCAAGTCGCCAGCCCTCTTGTAAAAGCCTAAACCTCTTGGAAATATCTTTAGACATTGTTGTAATACCTCTTCTATGAATCAGTAGACAACATTTAATGTCTTGCCATAACTGAAAATATCGCATTTGCAAATGTGTATCCTTGATTTGAAACAAGGGTAGCAAGGCTTTCTCTCTAGACTTCTAATGAGTCTGGTACTGCAGAAATATACACTCATATACTGTACTTTAAATGCAACTTTCCATTACCAATAACAAGGTGATCATAAGTAAGCATGGCAAGGGCAGCACTGCTCCGTGGGCAATCTGAAGTAACCTGTAACTACAGGTTCCATGTTAAGGACATGCTGATCTCGTTTGGTGAAGTAACCACAAGCAAAAGAAACCCCCATAGCAACAAAGACAAGTTGGAAAGCCACAGCTACAGCTACAAGTTCTTTGCAAAGCAGCATAAAAGTAGGTGTCCCAAATAAGAATAAGAACATGCTCAAACTATGCTAAATATATATGGTTGGGATGTGATAACACAAGGAAACCCCTCTTGGACTGCAGTGTTAAACCCCTGGTGTCACCAGGACTGTGGAGTCAGCAAAACTCCATGGCAGTTGGACTAATGCCAACACATTAGGCAAGCCTCACTTTTGAGTTCAGATGTTTTTCCTCAGCTGAATTAACTGAGGTGAGAAGGACAAGCATCTGCAAAGCTTGCAGAATTCACACGCCATTGCTCGACAAATTTGCTTTCATGTTTCCTTTCATTCGGTCAGCTTAGAAAAGGGAAGAAGAGAGGTAACCTGGTGATTCTTGGCCTACCTCCTAGCTAAGCACTAGGAGAACAGATGCTTTCCTTTTCAGATTTGAGACTTGTTCCACCTACAGCATGCTGATTTTGGTGGACATCCAGGTTGTTGTAGTAGTGATGCACAAAGCAGTTTCCGCAGTCCAAAATCCCAGAGGCAGCAAGAAAGGAACAGATCACATGACAAACAGAATTACCTGAACAGGAAGACTAGTGAGAGTAAGAAAAATGGTTTGATTATGAGAGGAGATGTGTTTTCAGGAATGAACAAGATGTCATCAGACAGAGAGAAAAATATCCTAGGAAAAGCCTCCTAGGCACCTTGGACATCTTTGACCTATGCCAAAGTCTTGTTCTGGAGCTTTAAGGAAACTGTGTTTCTTATGCTAACTAAAACATTGAATAAGCAAGTTAGAAAGTCTTGCAAAGCCCTTCCATTATATGCTTCAGTTAGCATAAGCTTCTGAAAAAAAATGAAAAATTATACTAGAGGTCCCACAGTACTGGGTGAAGTAGAAAGACAGACAAAATGAAAGCCTGAAAATGAAAGCATTGGCTAGGATTTCTTAGCTGGGTCTTCATCATGGAGCACACACCAGCCATCTCAGTTCTTCCATGTGAGGCATGAGACGACCCAACTAGCTTGCTCATGGGAAACCTCATCCTGTGCTTTCTGCTTGCCGAGGCATCTTCAGGAGAGGCCTGTGTGCCTTTACAGAAACACCAACTGAGCAGCACCAAGAAGACTAGATAGCTGCTGTGCCTCCCAGAAGATGCCTGGGGCCACCGCAGAAAGGGCAGAGAGGATTTATCAGCAGCTTGACCTCAACCCCGCTCAGGTTGCCAGAGGCTGCTTTGGCTGGGAGGTGTTTGCTTTCCCGTCCCTGGTTTTGCGGAGCACAGGTCCCACCACAGCACAATCTTTCCCTGAGAGAAGCCTGTGCACCAGGCATGCTGCCTGCACAGCCTCATGCTGCAGAGGAGGCTTGGGCAGCCCTGCCATGCTTAGCTGACTTCTCAAGGGTGCTGGAAAGCTTGTGGATAAAGGGAATCCAGTAGACACCCTATATTTGGGTTTTTGTAAAGCCTTTGGCAGGACTTCACAGCAAATGTTATTAAAGAAGCTGTGTTGCCAGGGATGGGAGCAAATGCCCTCCTAAGGATTCAAAGCTGATTAAAGGATAAGAAGCAAAGAGCAGTGCCAAATGTCACATCTTGGGGTGGAGCAGATTCAGTGGTGGTAACCCATGAAGAAAGGAGCTTGGGTCATTTTTATTCAACACATTCATCAGTGTCTTACAGAACTGGTTGAACAGTGAAACGCTGAGGTTTGCAGATGGCAGCTGAGCTCCTCCAGTCAGTCACTGATGGTGCGAATGGTGAGATGCTCCAGAATTACTTTAGACAAATGAATGTGTGGGCAGATGGGCATCCATGTGGATAAGTGTAATGTAGTAGTTCTGAACCATGTCTACATGATACTGAACCTCAGATTGGCGGTTATAATTTAGGCAGGACTACTCTGAGTCACATGGGCAGCCCTCTGAAATCTTTGGCTTAGTGTCCAGGGTGCGCTAAAATAGCTAACAAAACCACAGGACATTGTAGGGAAGTGTGCTGAGACCAAGAATGAAGGTGCAGGTGTGCTGATATACGAAACACTTGTGCACACACTTCTTGACAGCTCTGCACAGCTCTGTTTTCAGCATCTCAAGAAGGAGGTTCAGCTGTTGGGGGAAGTACAGAAGGATGAATACAGCAAGTAAGGAGACTGTGCAGCTGTCTATGAGGGGACCAGGAAGACTGTGACCCTTCAGGGAGAAGGCTGAGTGGAGTATGATCTCTGTTTCCAAAACAGTTAAGGGGTAAGCTAAATGGGGAACTGCTCTTCACTGAACACTGCAGTCAGACAATTAAGTGACATGAAATTAAAATCAGTAGGAGGTAAGCCTAAACCATACAAAATACAGTCCTTCTTTACCCAGCAAGTAGTAACTTCTGCGATTAGCTGCCACAGGGGTCTGGGGTGGATGGCATCAGTGTGATCAGAAATGGTGTAGGCCACATTTCTGCAAATGGATCTGGACAGGACTGCTCAGAGATGTATGCAGAGCTATGGCTACAGAGTTGTAGGAGGAAAAGAGGTCCCAGGGAGGGCTGGGGCTTACATTTGTGGCCCAAAAACCTCTCCCACTGCTGCGGCAGGGGACAGATTTCAGGGGAGGGGGCTGCCAGCCTGGTCCCATTGGGAACTCCTTGCACCCTTAATGCATCCCTACGTCTCTGAG
Organism: Leptosomus discolor; assembly: GCF_034619465.1. Taxonomy (NCBI): domain Eukaryota; kingdom Metazoa; phylum Chordata; class Aves; order Leptosomiformes; family Leptosomidae; genus Leptosomus; species Leptosomus discolor. Next base: position 64,571,267 of record NC_141419.1, on the reverse strand, counting down.
TAGCAAGATTCATCATATCTGGGTCTCAAGTGGGCTGCTGAAATATTTCTTTATCTGCTTTCCAAGTCGATAGCTTCCAAATGCCTCATATGCATCCTCATAATCCTCTCAGGACATAGAAATGTATTAGGCATCACTTTGCAAACAGAGCATTGAAGCAAAGGAGTTAGTCTTTCACCCGAGAACATGCAAGCTCTTTGCAGTCTCGCTTGGAATTGAGCTCCTGTATTTTAATTTAAGTGCCTCATTTTTCAGACCGTTAAAACTAGGCGGCTATTCTCTGGCTAGGTTGTATAGGGGTGAATGCAACAATCTCTAGCATAGGGTGTAAGGTGCCTGAGGAATGATGGGAAACATGATATAAACACCAACGCCACATGTTTGTGTTTTGAAAGCTGTGTATTCTGAAACACAGATCCTGTGCTAGAGGGAATCACCACCAAGCTGAGATGCTACATCACAGCACATTTTCTCTAATGGAGAAGTTTTCCATCTCAGTGCCTGTATAGACAGAGCAAGAGCTGTTGCAGTCTGTGATCTTCAAAATGGTGCTCTCAAGATATTTACATATATGTATATAACCTGGGGCAAAAAAAATGCATTGCTGTGACATGGCAATGACACACCATTAGCCTCCTCAGAAGAAGGAGCAGCTCTGCTGTGCACACCACAAGCTGACTGGCTGGGCACAACCAGACATGACTCAAGACTGTCAGACTCAGCAGCTGTCAAGGCAGCAGGTCATATGCCAGTGCCGAAGCCTGTCACCCTTTGTCTTAAGTGGCAATACAGAAGGAATGTATGTGATCTACTTGACAGCTGTAACACCCAGCTATTAGTCACATGGGTACATAGAGATCCCAGGGTAAGAGTGCAAATAGCCACGTTACGGTTCAGCAGGAGAATGGCTGTGTCATTTTTTTTTTTGGTTGTCATATCATTTTTGGTCTTCTGAAATCTCTCTTCCATCTATCACCTTACCCTGTGGTAGCTGTAACACCTTGTGCTGCAGAAGAGCAGTGCTGCCTGTCAGGGTGGTAGGAGCCAACTTGCCCAGACATGTGAACACCTGTGGCACTGATGTTGGGTGGATCTTGTCTCGTGGGGATGGTCAAGTCCACATCTGACCCCTCTGAGTAAGCAGACAATGCTCACCTTGGTAAACAAGGAGGAGACATCAGTTTGGATGTCTTACTTAAAAAGATCTGCCTTTTGGACTCATAACATACCTGCCCTATGCAAAGTCATACCCCTGTAACATGTGGGGTTGGACAACTTGAGGCACCCAAACTCACGAGCCATTTGTCAGAGTTTATACAAGTTGCTTACTCATTTGCTCCCAGAGTATCCACATCAAGACAGAAACAAGAGATGTGGGCAGAAGCTCAACCACTCCCATTGTTTTCTATGGTAACCTCTGTAGAAGGCAGTTTTCAGAAGATTTTGCAGTTCCAGCAGGCTAGCTTTTACACACCGGTACCACTGGTATATTAATGCCTTCACCTCCTAACAACTTTCCTTGGTATTTCTTTGTTTATTTGTTCAAATATTAATCAGGGTAACAACTGCATTGTTGAGTCTCTGTAGTCTTTTATTTATCCTACTTAGATTTTTTTCATGCAGACGTTTGGCACAATTCCCAAAAGATACAAAACTGATGAAGGACTGATTTCCACTGTGACAACAGAAGTTGTCCATTTGAGTTATAAAGCAAGAAAGCCTGGCACATGGATGACTTTAGATGAGATCATTTACAGCAAGTGCTTCACTCTGGAGATTTAATAGGGGAGAAATAGACCATCACACGAATGCAAAAATGTGATAAGCACAAATTGAATTTATTTTTTGTAACAATGGGGCTTCAATTGTAATATTCTTGCCAGGGCTGACTATTCTACCAGCAGTGCAACGACACCTGCACAGCTTCTATAGACCTAAGAGATGAGTGGAGTATTTTACCAACCTTAGATCAATTCCTTCTGCAAGTACTACGTCCTTCTTCCTCCCTTTCCCTACTTCGCAGTTATTTCCACAGATAACCTTATCTTTGCTAGCATGTAGATTTTAAGTACATATTAGTAACTCAAAGACAAAATATCACAGTGATGCTGTAGATAAAGTTAATCACATAGAAATGCACAGACCAAATAGCAAGGATGTTGTAGTGTCAAATATTGATACTGTATCTCAGAACCTGTAACAACCTGATTAAAAAACAGCTGACTGGAAGTTGGCAAATGCAGAATTATTGTCTGATGAGGAATAAACATTGGTTACTACAATAATGAGAATGTCTTTCCAGGAATTTTTGGAGATCTAAGGTCATTCAATCATTACCAGCCTTGCAAAAAAAATAGCTGGTAGTTGGCTCCAGTAGCAAATATGTTAAAGCAAATATTAAAATAAAAGACCCCAAAGCCAAAACGAAAGGTCTGCTGAGATTTATTACTGTTACCGATGGTATCCTATAGTGCAATAGACACAAGGGAAAGGATGTGGGTACTTCCAGCATGCTCCCATCACCCTGTGCCCTCCTGGTTCAGCTCCGCATCCCAGCCTAGAAGGACTCAGGCTGGCTGAGGACTAGGCAACAGCATCGTGCTCATCTGCGTTTTGAAGATCAGGAATCTTTCCTCTGCTGGTTCCTCCCGGTGGCTGCGTGCCGGCAGAGCTGCCAGGCCGTAGGCGAAGGGGCCCAGATGCTCAGCGGGGAAGTCAGGTGGGGAGCAGCCCCCGGCCCCGCTGTGCAAGGGGATGTCGGCTGCCTGGCAGGAGCAGGGGCTGCAGGGAACAAAGGCAAAGGAACAGCAGCTGATCCTGATGGGAGGTGTCTGCCATCAAAACATCTAGGGCACAATGTGAGGTCCTAGTAATAAGACAGTTATTATCTGTCTCCATGTTATTATCTTGTTATTTACAAGGAAAAGAAGGCAATGCATTTTTCTGCTTTAAAAGAAGGAATATAGTCTTTCATTCACCAGCCATTTATGACTTTTTTTCCTTTTTTTCTGACTGACTACTGTAATGGACTACATGAAGGCAGGATTCACACCAAGAAAAATGACAACAACCCCGCACTTGACTGTGTCTGGGTTTTGTTTGCCATCTGACAGCAAACACTGACATATGTAATGGCAGGAAAGCTCACCACTGATGTCAGTGTACGGTGGACACATACTTTGAATACTGCTGTGAAATAAAGCAGCATTATCAGGAACAGAAAAAAATTTCAGTTATATAGTTCTCACCTGAATCTCAAAACTTCCCAAACATTGCTGAAGGTTTTCGAACCTGGTTTCTTTTTACCCCATTCTGAAAAAATTAATTTTGCTGTTGCAGATCTCTGTCTCTGGACTTTGGTTAACTTGTCACATTGTCTGGATGCAGACTCTGCCTTCTGATTCACCTCCAATTGGATGTGGGTGAAAGATCTCGTATTTGGTCTGGATTTCAGCAAAAATACTCACGAGCCTCTTGATTTGCAGTCTCCTGCTGAAGCAGTAGTAAATGTAATCAGCAATACCTTTTTTAAACTTACCAAGCCAATAAATGTCACTGTACAAGTTATCCCAAGCTCAACACAAAATCAGAAAGAATTAGCAAGTAAAATCTCATCAAGGAGTGCTAACCCCCTAATGGTGCTTGGGGCTATGGCTGTAAAAAAACAGTGGTAGATGCCCTCTGTGCAGAAAGGGCAAAAGCACCTGCTTGACTGCCCCCCAGAGCACACCCCCTCCCTGAAACCCAGCACCTCCCTACAGCCTCCACCTGGACAACGGAGATGATGCTTAACATAATGCAGTGGGTTGGCCCTGGCTGGATGTCACTTCCCTTTTCAGCTGGACAGGAAAGAGAAAATATAACAAAAGGCTTCTGGGTCGAGATAAGGGCACGAGGATCACTCATCTATTACTGTCACAGGCAAAGCAGACTCGACTCAGGGAAATTAGTTTAATTTATTACCAATCAAAAGTCAAAGTAGGGTAATGAGAAATTAAACCAAACCTCACAACACCTTCCAGCCACACCTTCCTTCTTTCCGGGCTTGTTTTCACTCCTGCTTGCTCTACCTCCTCCCTGCTGAGCTGTGCAGGTGAATGGGGGTTATGGTCAGTTCATCACACATTGTCTCTCCCACTCCTTCCTCCTCACACTCTTCCAGTGCTCTAGCATGTGGTTCCTCCCATTGGACACAGTCCTCCACAAACTTCTCCAATGTGGATCCTTCCCAGGGGCTGTAGTTCTTCACGAATTGCTCCAGCATGGGTCCTTTCCACATGTGCTTTCCATGGGGTGCAGTCCTTCAAGAACACACTGCTCCAGTGTGGGCTCTGCATGGGGTCACAGCCTCCTTTGGGCACATGCATCTGCTCCAGCGTGGGGTCCTCTATGGGCTTCAGGTGGCTATCTGCTCCACCATGGACCTCCATGGGCTGCACAGGGACAGCCTGCCTCACCATGGTCTTCACCACAGGCCGCAGGGGAATCTCTGCACCAGCACCTGGAGCATCTCCTCCCCCTCCTCATTCACTGACCTTGGTGTCTGCAGAGTTGTTTCTCTCATATATTCTCACTTCTCTCTCTGGTTGCAACTGTGTGGGGTTTTTTCCCCCGCTTCTTATACAAGTTTTCATAAAGGCACTACCACTGTCAGTCATGGGCTTGGCCTTGGCCTTAGCCAACAGTGGGTCCATCTTGGAGTCAGCTGGCATTGGCTCTATTGGACATGGGGGAAGCTTCTAGCAGCTTCTCACAGAAGCCATGTCTGTAGCCCCTGCCCCCTGCTACCAAAACCTTACCATGCAAACCCAATATGTATAAAGGGCAGTCATTTCTCAATGATGCATCCAGGGGCACCACGCAGGTGGCTGAAACTCTCTGTAGGAGGTGACCAAGGAAGGACTGTGCTATGATTTCTATTTTACCCTGCAATTGGGGCTATTAAAATTCTATTCATGAAACACAAAGGGGTGGTATTTGAAAGTTCATTTGTTAATGCTAGGGAGGCAAGACAAGTCAATGTACCATATAATTTTCTGCAAACATGAGCTGAAAGAGATAAAGCAAAAAACAACTGTTTGAATTTGTGAAAGCAGACAAAGCAAAACCAACTGAACAAGGAAGGACTGCAGGCAGCATTGAAAATAAGACATCTGACAGCATTTAATTTCAATTAATGACCAGAATACTAATACAAGTTACAGTATCTTGGGAACAAAATGTTGAAGAAAACAGTAAGCTCTTGCTGAACAGAGATTTTGTAATAAATCTGGTCACATACCTGTAACTTTTACTTCTGCATTTCTTCTAGTGCTATAAAAAGGTAGTCATTCCATCAGCTTTGAAATTTCAGGTCTTCGACACATCTGGTTATACCCAATCCCACGCACTTCCTCGATTGCTAAGACCTTAAAAGAGTACTTCAAGATCAGCCTGAAAACAGCTGTCAGCAACTGCAAATAATGAAGAAATACTTCAAAATACAGAGATTTTGTTAGCAACAGCAGTTATTTTAATGAGAAAAATACTACAAGGTCATTGTCACGTGGTCACCTAGTTTAGAATAATTCATCAATATAATGTTATCAAATTATCCAAGTAATAAATTATCAAAATATTGTTTGCCTTGTGCCTATATGTGAGTACAAAAATATCCATTACAAGTGCAAACAGTATTTCAGTGCAAAGTAAGCAGGTAGCAAAATAACACGAATTTTTAAGCCTCATGGGTGCAAGTATAGGTGTCAATTTGCAGAATGGACTACTGAAATAGATTACTAAAATGCTAGTTTTTGTTATTTGATGCTCATGATTTAAAATAATGCCTCTAACAAAACCTGACATCACATTATTTGATTTATTATGGATGCAATCCAGAGAATGACTAGAACAGCATGCTATGGATCAAGGCCTGGGCTCCCTCATTACAATCCCCTTAGAAACTAGTAGAACAAAAATAATTAATTTGCATAAGTAATATAACACTTTGATACGTGGTAGTAAATGCATATATCAGGAACTTTGGATGGACAGTTTGGATGTTTATGTAAACCTTCTTCTGTCTGCCACTGCTCAAAAAACTGACTTTGCTTTTAATCAAATATCTCATTTGCTTCATTTCTGGCAATATGGAAATATTGTAGCTTTGTTCCTTGGTACATTCTAGCATTTTACATTCTAATAAGAAGAGATGAGAACAAATTCTTGGAGAAAGCCTTTGTAGATAAAAACAACAATCCTTTTATATGTAGTTCAAAAGTCAGAAACAAAGAAGTACTTTTGAACATTTTATATCCCCCACTGAAAATACTTTTTTAATGAGAAAAAATGCTAGGTAACAGTTTTATATTTACGGCCTCAGTTCAAAATGATACCTTGACACATGTCTAACTTTAAATATGTGAGTAGTCCTCTAAATGGAATTAGTCACATTTCTAAATTAGATATGCACGTAAATAATGAGTCCACATTAAGATTACCAAAGAAATTAAATCAATCACTGGCAATCAGTCCAGTCCCCGTACAAGTTAGATGCAGACCCTGCATCTGTTTTCCACATTTTCTTGTAATTCTGAAACATTAATTTATTAATAAGATCTAATAGCAAAACATTAAAAAGATGTAAAAATGATAAAGGAAGACAGATCACCAAGTGGTATCCATTTCCTTCTTCTTTTATTTCCTGAAAATAATATCTTCCCTTAAAAAAAATTCAAAACAAAACATTTTACCCCAGCTCCATTAAGCAGAAATTAAAATCCTAGAGTGAAAATTTCTGACTATCCCTGGTCATGCCTGCCGTGATAAATGATCTGTACTCCATGGAGGGTGTTCACGAACATGAGCTTCCCATTGGGTTTCCATTAACCAAGGAATCACGGTCTTTCCCAACACCTCTGTTTCTGAAAGGGGATTAGTTATACGAGTGGCTGCACTCTCACATTACAGATTTTTTATTCTATACATTTCAAAAATACTTCAGGCAGATATACATATTTTTCTCATATTTGTTCATGTTTTGTTTCGTACATAATGAATGCAGCCACATGTAAAAACTGTGACCTCAAAATTCTGCATTTAAATGAAAGAACAAGTATTCTAAGGTCAGCCAGCTACAGTCTGTACTGAAATGGATTCAAAACAGTGACACTGGCTGGAAGAAGTAATAGAAGATGGATATACCTACTATTAGTGTATCAAGGAGGTAAAGAAAGTGATAAATCATCATCTGTCAGACCCTTACATTTGAAATATATTTGGGCCACAGTAAGCAAATGTAGAGTCTTCCTTACAGACTTTTTTCTATTGCTACTTAATGTTGATAGAAGTTTAGCTCTTGGATCCAGGCCCAGGATTGGAGACAATACATCAATACACAGAAAACAGCCAAAGAATTTTCAGTCCTAAGGCTAATTTTAGCTTACCTCTAATAGAAAAGATTTTTGATCTCCGTGCATTTGTTTGTGGATTCTCTGTCCTATGCCTCGCTATAAAATGGGAGGGGGAAAGCTAAGATCCTATTCTGACTTTTATTTATAACCATCCTCGTCATCACAGGTTTAACTAACAGGAAGAGCCTGGGGTAAAAGCAAATTAGAGCAAATAGTTTTAGAAGTACATTCAAATCACAAAATCTGTTTGGCCTCCCAAGTTCCAAAAAAGAAATGGAATATGATCTAAATGCTGCTGTACTCTAACTTATTTGTGCAAATGGAAGATTATTATGCTGTTAACGCAAGAAAATAGCAATGTGTCAATTTCAGGGCTTTGAGCAAATTTTCCAATACATTTCTGAAACGTGAGGAAACCTTCTCTAGTGTGACTCTGTGAAATGTATTGTCTTGTACCTATTACTTTGTTCTATTAAACCAAATATCCAAAACCAATATCATTGCATATTTTCCATTTTAAATATAATGAGTTACATTTTCAAGTGAAATCAAAAGGTCATTTCCAAAAAAAAACCCCAGAAAAATTATGTGGCTAAATGTTGTTCATTACCTTGACAACACTTACATAGCAGGTAATTTCTCTTCCAGATGGGCAATTATGTATCACACAGATACAGAAATGCAACTATTTTACACAGATTGTAGCTTTTAGGGATTTGGTGACTTTCTGATAACTAAAAACAAAAGGCACAATAAAACCTGAGTCCCTACTCCTTCTTTACTATTAAATCCATACATAACTTTACCATTTTGAAGTTCTTCTGAAATCAGCTTTGTCTCTGGCAGTTCAGACATTTGATTGGAATAAGAATTTGTGGTGGTTTGGTCTTGGCCAGATGCCAGGTGCCCACCAAAGCCACTCTATCACTCTCACCCCCTCAGCTGGACAGGGGAGCGAGAGAATATAACAACAGGCACGTGGGTCAGATAAAGACAGTTATAAAGAAGTAAATATATATATATATAAAAATATATATAAAGAAGTAAATATCCGCGCGCGGAAGCAAAAGCAAAACAAAAGATCTTATTCTCTACTTCCCATCAGCAGGTGATGTCCAGCCACTTTCTGGAAACCAGGGCTTTGGTATGCGTAGCGGTTGCTCTGGACAACAAACATGAAACGAATGTCCCCTCCTGCTTCCTGTTTTGCCCAGCTTATATTGCTGAGCAGACGTCATGTGGTATGGAACATCCCCTTGGACAGCCTGGGTCAGCTGTCCTGGCTATATCCCCTCCCAAGGTTTTACCCACCACCAGCCTACTGGGGAAATGTTGGGGAAACAACCTTGATGCTGTGTGAGCCCTACTCAGCAGTGGTCAAAACACTGGTGTGTTATCCAGCTACCACTGCACAGCACGGTGAGGGCTGCATCTCAGGCAGACCCATTACAGAATTTAATCCAATAACATTTAGTTTCTCAGAAACTCTATTGAAATTACTACCAGGTTGGTCAGTCTTTCCTATACAATCTTTCTTTTTTTTCCGAAAGGAGTTTCTGCAGTTTTGCTTGATATCCATTGATCAGAGTGGTATCAGGCCTTACAAAAACCTTGTAAATAATGCTGCATTTTGTTGAGCAACATCTTCTGGTACAATAAATCCATTAGCCCTGCAGTTGCTGTTGCAGATGCAGTGCACACATATCTCACAACAGGAAAGGCTTTCTTAAAGAGCTGTGAGGGTGTGCGGGAATGGCATGGCTCCTGCTCCCTGACTGGGGCAGGCAGCAATGCTCCAAGCCCTAAGGACCCTCTTGGGCCTCTTGACTTCTCCTGAGGCTGCCAGTCCCACCATCCTCACCTTCTTTCAGCACAGGGGTGTCACATGTGTTGCAGGGAGTACTGGAAATCACCTCCTTCTGAGAAATAGCACCTTCACATTAGAAGCCATCAAAAGAGTTTTGTTTCTGCCTCGATTGCTATCTGTTTGCCCCAGGCACCTGGACAAGGCTGCAGAGCCACTCCCCCACATTGTGGGTCTTTCCTGCACTATCTCCAGCCCACCAGGATGAGGGAAACACAGCTTCTCCAGGCTGCAGCAGCTTCTTGAGTGCAAACACCACGACCTTCTTGGCAAACCTATTTTCATCATCTGCATGGCAAGTGTTTGCTAACGCTGTATGAGTGGGTCAGTAAGTCAGTTATCCTCTTTCCTCCCAAGTAGCTTATTAACAATTAATCGTTTACAACACAAGGGCTAAGATGGGCCAAAGACTCTCACAGCTTCCCTACCTGGTCATGGAGCCCCTGTATGCCTCTTCTTTGAGAGGAGGAGGGCAATTGCAGTGCCTCCATTCCTGGGTGAAGGCAGGCACCATAGGACCAAGGGCAAACAGTGGCACAGCCTTGGGCTGGTCTTGCAGCAGCTGGCACAGAGCACACTGCAGAAGCAGAGACAGAACTCAGCCCAGAAACAGGTTGCCCTTCTGGGCAATAAACAGTCAGCTCCAGTTACAGGAAAGCCTTTTGAAAAATTTCCAGAAACTAAATGCATAAATAATGTACAGCAGTAGATTATCAAAGCAGGTGGCAGACACATAACAAAGATCTGACAAAACCCACTTCTACATAGGGATCGCTGAGGCTTAACTGAAAGTATTCCTTCTTCCTCCAGTATTTCAAAATTGCCTTACATTATGGTTCTTGCTTCACGGAGTTGCCATTGATATTGAAAGGGAGAAAATTATATATATATATATTTTTTAAAATGTAACTTAACTTTGACATCTAAGGGGTATCAAGAGGTAGAATGAAATATGCCTCTACAGTACCAGCCCTTTGGAGTTTTCAAGGGCAGAGAAGTGCAGGGAAGACAAATGTTAAGAATTAGTAATTGGTATGGATACAATTGGTAAAATATGCTGAAAGTCTAAGTGGCAATATTACAAACCAGACCAATGCTTCATTTATGACTGCAGCATCTTTTCCCGTGGTTTTCAGCCACTGAGCTCTGGCTGTGGGAAAATGCATTGCCCTGTCTCTTGCTGCTGCAGCCCCAAGTCATCTGGAGCACCCAGCTACATAACATCCAAGAGAGAAAGCAGAGGCCTGAGAGTAGTCAGCTGATTTCTTCTCCCCAGTTAAAAAAAAAAAAAAAAAAGATAAGGTATTCTTCACTTGGGTTAAAGGCAGAGGTGGGAGCTTGTGCCTGGCAGCACTACTCTGAAAGCTGGGCAGAAGATTTAAACGGTCACTTTTACGTGTTTTTACAGCCTGTGATTGTTTTTCCTGCACTATCAGATTTTTACAGCACCAGGATTTTGCCAATAGTGTGTGATACCAAAGCAGGAAGATCTGCCAGAGGATTTGCTTGAAGGCAAAAGGAAGAGGGAGGGCAGTGTTCTTCAATTTAATGTCCGAGAATGAGCAGTTTATAAGGTCTGCATATTTAACATACTTTGCGTTGTTCCTGCATAATTCCAGCCTTGATTTGGAAGCAAGTACATCACTGATCATCTCAGTTGTGTTCAAAAGGTTTCCATTTCCTGACACCAGCTGACATTTTGTGAATTATTTACAGTGAGATGCTGCAGCATGCATTATATCCTTCCTAAAAGCTTAACTCTTCAAGGTCAGTGTCTGACTCTCCTGACATCGGAGCATGCAGGAGGATGTGGGAGCCAAATTCAGCCTATGGCCCCTGAAAACAATTGCTGCCATTTTGTCAATCTGCGAAGACTCAAGACAATGTAATAAAACACATTGAGACTTTGAAAATGAGTGGAATCCAAAGTCTACATTTTTTTTAAAGTATCTGATCAGGAAACTGCCAAGCTCACAGTAAGAATCTGTGAAAGACAAACAGGTACAGGCTCTGCTGTGAGCATCTTCCTCACCAGCTGCAAAGCTTCAAACCTGCCATACCAGGGAAGACGCATCTCAATTCAGCAGGTCCCCACAGTCATGTTGCTAAATGACTTCCAGGAAAAGATGGTAAGCTCCTCTGGAAGACATGGACAGTACCGTCACGTGAGGTACCAGAACACGTGTCAAATAACAACGGAAACCAAAAAGTTGCATGTTGAGACACAGCACAGAGTAAGGACTTCTATTCAATGGGGTAGATAGGGCTTGCGGGCTAGGAGCCCTGGTCCTCACAGCTCTGTCTAGCAGGGTCTGGGACAAGCCTGGGAGCAGCTGAGCTCCCCGTTCCTATTCACAGCAACTCCCCTCTAGGCTCAACATGAATATTACCTTAGTAACAGTAGTTGCACAGCTCCCTGTCTGTCTCACTGATATGGATCATAAACACAGAGCAAATTAACTTTGTGCTGCTTTTCTACAAGGGTAAGAAAAATTTCACACAGGTAGGGCTGTTAACATTTTCTTATGGAAGATTGTAATGGGTTTGTGTGGTAAGGTTCTGGTAGCAGGGGAGTTACAGGGGTCGCTTCTGTGAGAAGCTGCTAGAAGCTTCCCCGGTATCCGACAAAGCCAATGCCAGCCAGCTTTAAGATGGACCCACCACTGGCCAAGGCCGAGCCCATCAGCGACAGTTGTAGCGCCTCTGCGGTAACATGTTTAAGAAAGGAAAAAGTTATTGCACGGCAGTAACTGCAGTGAGGGAGAAGAGTGAGAATGTGTGACAGAAACATTTCTGCAGGCACCAAGGTCAGTGAAGAAGCAAGGGGAGGAGATGCTCCAGGCATCGAAGCAGCAATTCCCCTGTGGCCTGTGGTGAAGACCACGGTGAGGCAGGCTGTCCCCCTGCAGCCCATGGGCGGTGGAGCAGATGACTGCCTACACCCCGTGGAGGGCCCCCACGCCGGAGTAGGTGGATGCCTGAAGGAAGCTGTGACCCTGTGGGAAGCCTGCACCGGAGCAGGCTCCTGGCGAGGCCTGTGGCCCGTGGAGAGAGAGAAGCCCACGCTGGAGCAGGTTTGCTGCTGGTGACCCCACAGGGGAAGCCCACGATGGAGCAGTCAGTTCCTGAATGACTGCACCCCATGGAGGAGACCCACGCTGGAGCAGTTCGTGCAGAACTGTAGCCCGCAGGAAGGACGTCACGCTGGAGAAGTCATGGAGGACTTTCTTCCGTGAGAGGGATCCCACACTGGAGCAGGGGAAGTGTGTGAGGAGTCCTCCCCCTGAGGAGGAAGGGGTGGCAGAAAACAACAGTGTGATGAACTGACCCCAACCCCCGTTCCCTGTCCCCCTGCGCCACCCGGAGGGGAGGAGGGAGAGAAACCAGGAATAAAGCTAAGCCTGGGAAAGAAGTGAGGGGTGGGAGGGAAGGTGTTTTAAGACTTCGTCTTATTTCTCACTACTCCTCTCTGAGTTGATTGGTAACAAATTACATTCTTTCCCAAGTCAAGTCTGTTTTGCCCATGACGGTAAATGCTGAGTGATCTCCCTGTCCTTATCTCAACCCAAATACTCTTGTTATATTTTTCTCTCCCCTGTCCAGATGAGGAGAGGGAGAGCAACAGAGCAGCTTTGGTGTGCACCTGGCACCCAGCCAGGGTCAAAACACCACGAAGAGAGAAAGTGTATGATGTTAATACCCAAGCATGCCTAACTTCAAGCACACACCAGTGCACTTAAGCACAGATTTCCCTGTCCAATGTGAGACTCAAGGTCACAGAAGGTTGCTGTGCATACTTAACTTTCCCCAGGTCACCCAGAAAATCCATGGGACACCTGGGAGCTGGACAGTAAGCCCTTGGATCTTTATGGTCATACAGGACTCTCTCATTCTAAATACATGGGAAATCCTAGACTGGAAGCATATTTCGTGCATATGCTTTAGAAATGCAATATTTTATTAACCACTCTGCCTTACGTGTTGATCATTTAAAAATTCCTATGCCCTACAGAAGGCATGCTGTGCAACACAGCAACAGCAGCAAAGGACAATAAAGTCACATTGATTTTTTTGGATGGCTCAGGACGAGCTGAGGTGTGACACAGAAAACAGTCACTTGCTTTCCCTGGTCTTGCTGTGCTACTAGACCAGTAGAGCAGACCAAAGTATAGGCAGACTGCAAGCCCTATCTGTTTGAGATGAAGACAAAGGCTGAAGCAGGGGCTTCTTCTGTAGCTATTGCCTTCTACATGCAGGAACGTGGGAAATCCACACATTTGCCACAGCAAGCACATTTGAGAACATTGTTTCTTTGAATAAGACCAGTGCTTCAATGAATCCTCAGCCTGTTAGTCTAGTATATGGGAAACTACTGTGCCTAAACTGTACCAACTCACCTTGTACCATCTTAGCATGGGTACCAACCAGCATAGGTTCATGAAAGGCAGGTCCTGCTCAGCAAAACTGATCTCCTTCTATGACCAGGTGACCCGCCTAGTCGATGACGACAGAAAAGCTGTGAAAGTCATCTATGTGGACTTTAGTAAAGCCCTTGACACCATCTCCTGCAGCATTCTCCTAGAGAAGCTGTCAGCTCATGGCCTAGACAGGTGCACACTAAGCTGGGTAAAAAACTGGCTGGACGGCCAAGCACAGAGAGTTGTGGTGAACAAAGTTCAATCCATCTGGAGGCCGGTCACAAGTGGTGTCACCCAGGGCTCAGTATTGGGATCGGTCTTGTTTAACTTCTTTATTGATGAACTGGATGAGGGGATTGAGTGCTCCCTCAGTAAGTTTGCAGATGACAGAAAATTAAGCAGGAGCGTCAGTCTGCTCGAGGGTAGGAAGGCTCTGCAGAGGGATCTGGACAGGCTGGATCAATGGGCCAAGGCCAGTTGTATGAGGTCCAACAAGGCCAAGTGCCGGGTCCTGCACCTGGGTCACAACAACCCCAGGCAGCGCTACAGGCTTGGGGAGGAGTGGCTGGAAAGTTGCCTGACAGAAAAGGGCCTGGGGGTGCTGGTCGACAGCCGGCTGAACGTGAGCCGGCAGTGTGCCCAGGTGGCCAAGAAGGCCAATGGCATCCTGGCCTGTATCAGCAATAGTGTGGCCAGCAGGAGCAGGGAGGTGATCGTGCCCCGGTACTGGGCACTGGTGAGGCCGCACCTCGAATACCATGTGTGGTTTTGGGCCCCTCACTACAAGAAGGACATTGAGGTGTTGGAGCGTGTCCAGAGAAGGGCAACGAAGTTGGTGAGGGGTCTGGAGAACAAGTCCTGTGAGGAGCGGCTGAGGGAACTGGGGTTGTTTAGCCTGGAGAAGAGGAGGCTGAGAGGAGACCTTATCGCTCTCTACAACTGCTTGAAAGGAGGTTGTGGTAAGGTGGGTGTTGGTCTCTTCTCCCAAGTAACACGTGATAGGACAAAGAGGAAACGGCCTCAAGTTGTGCCAGGGGAGGTTTAGATTGGACATTAGGAAAGATTTATTTACCGAAAGAGTGGTCAAACATTGGAACAGGCTGCCCAGGGAAGTGGTGGAGTCACCATCCCTGGAGGTGTTCAAAAAATGTGTTGATGTAGCACTTCTGGACATGGTTTAGTGGGCATGGGGGTGCTGGGTCAATGGTCGGACTTCATGATCTCAGAGGTCTCTTCCAACCTAATGACTCTATGATCTGTTAGAAATTCTCATCACAATGGTTCATCACAGCCAGAATAATACGAAGAACAGTGTTAGCTACCTGTGTCTTAAAGACCACACAATGTTGTCTTACCTACCTAAAGTGCATGCACAGTCACTGTCACCAGAACGTCTGATGACACTCACAATACTGTGCCATTGCTTAGCTCTCTTCTACAAACAGAGCCACTGAGGCATCGAAAACCCTCAGTTATGAGGGAATATCATGCACTGAGCTTCAACTTTAGACAGAAAATTTAAAACCAAAGTGTTGCGTCCTTTGTGAACAAGCCTTTTCTCATTGGAAGCCAGCTCTTTGGAAAACGGAAATGTGGGCACTTTTTTTAAATGTTGCCATCAGTGCCTTGCTCACAGTGATGTAGAAAATCAGTCATGAAGCAGCAGTTTGAACTTGCAGGTGTCTGAAGGTGCAGGATATCACTTTAGTCCAGGCCTCCCCTTCCTTTCTTTTCAAAATGCCTCTGTTTTCCAGCTCATAGGATTTGCTTAAGTCCCAGTTTATGGTGACTAAGAGGTTTAATGGCTGAAAAAAATGGCCTAAGGGTCAGAAATCTCAAGCTTGGTTCAGCCCTGTGTCACTGCGTTGATCTGAGACTGCGGACAAGAGCCTGACCTCTCTGAGCTGTTTTATGCCCTGTGGTGAAACACAAGTATTGTAATTGATGCATTGTTTATAAATGTAATTGATTTTAAAGAGCTCAGAGCCTCTCGAATGAAGCCACTAACAGCAAGCAAAGCTGTTATTGCCATTCTAAAAATTGCTGAAACAAAAGCAATGCTATAAAAAGCAAAGCCCTGTCTAGCAGACTAACAAGGGTTTTTTCTTGTACACTCCTGTTCAGGAAACACACATGAAAAATTATTACATTTATACCCTGCTCTGATGAATCAAGCAATATGTGGAGGCTAAACTGGTGGCATAAAGTGAACATTGCCCTATATCCACACAGAAAAGTGTATGTGTGTGTACATGTGTGCATCTATGTACCTGAACGCACACAAAAGCACATGGGTGCAACAAAGTTAATGCATCTACAGCATTCAGCACAGGTCAGATACCAAACTTTACACAGGTATGTATGTAAAAAACCTCATTTCTCTTCTTCTGTTTCACAAGCTTTGCTGCATATATCCTTATGGAGGAACAGCTGAAAAATGTCTTATGTATAACTATGCCACAATATGCAGGCATATAATGGAAAAGGGAAATAGCATTAAAGAACCCCAAGCAATTTGGCCACTAAAACATGCTGCGGTCTCCCTGGCTGCCTCTCAAAGAGGAACAGAACTGGTTTAATTGGTCATCCATCCACACAAAACTTTAAAATCCTTTTCTGTAATTTAACTACTGCATCTAGCATGTCATCTGTAGACCAGTTCCTTTCTGACGGAGCACAAGCTGTGACATGCATAGTAAGCCTCCTGTCTTCCTGTAAATCTAACCATCTGGTATAAATTAGAGTCTCTGTGAAGGGAAGTTTTGGCTCTTGGGTTTTTATGCATCACAGAAGAAAATATAAATATACTCCTTCTCTTTGGAAACTGGACATGGACAAAATATAGCGATGCAGCAAAAGGGAAAGAAGAGCAAAACATTAAAATCAAGTATGAGTGAGGGAGAAAAAAAAAATTTTCCTACCATCTCACGCAGCATAGAACCAGAGGACATTTCACATCTTTATATTCTCTCAACAGTACAAATATATTTTACATACAAAACCATGGGTAGAAACTACTAGAGAGAAACTCCACAGTTAAACACCAGCTTACCACGTGGCTTTTTGAGCTGCAAAAGTGGCTTTTCTCAACACCACCCATCATGAGCTATCAGATGTAGGTTTAATGGCCCAGGTCCCAGCTGTTGCCACTCATGAGAACAGGATTTGGACTCTGCACATGTTACAGTGTGGTGGTTTGACCCTGGTTGGATGCCAGGTGCCCACCAAAGCCGCTCTATCACTCCTCCTCCTCAACTGAACAGGGGAGAGAAAAATATAACAGGCTTATGGGTCGAGATAAGGACAGGGAGATCACTCAGCATTTACCATCATGGGCAAAACAGACGTGACTTGGGAAAGAATGTAATTTGTTACCAATCAACTCAGAGAGGAGTAGTGAGAAATAAAACGAAGTCTTAAAACACCTTCCCTCCCACCCCTCACTTCTTTCCCAGGCTTAGCTTTATTCCTGGTTTCTCTCCCTCCTCACTCCAAGCGGCACAGAGGGACTGGAAATGTGGGTTGGGGTCAGTTCATCACACTGTTGTTTTCTGCCACCCCTTCCTCCTCAGGGGGAGGACTCCTCACACACTTCCCCTGCTCCAGTGTGGGATCCCTCTCACGGGAGAAAGTCCTCCATGACTTCTCCAGTGTGACGTCCTTCCTGCGGGCTACAGTTCTGCACGAACTGCTCCAGCGTGGGTCTCCTCCATGGGGTGCAGTCATTCAGGAACTGACTGCTCCATCGTGGGCTCCCCCTGTGGGGTCACCAGCAGCAAACCTGCTCCAGTGTGGGCTTCTCTCTCTCCACGGGCCACAAGTCCTGCCAGGAGCCTGCTCCGGTGCAGGCTTCCCACAGGGTCACAGCTTCCTTCAGGCATCCACCTACTCCGGTGTGGGGGCCCTCCACGGGGTGTAGGCAGTCATCTGCTCCACCACCCATGGGCTGCAGGGGGACAGCCTGCCTCACCGTGGTCTTCACCACAGGCCACAGGGGAATCGCTGCTTCGATGCCTGGAGCATCTCCTCCCCTCGCTTCTTCACTGACCTTGGTGCCTGCAGAAATGTTTCTGTCACACATTCTCACTCTTCTCCCTCACTGCAGTTACTGCCGTGCAATAACTTTTTCCTTTCTTAAACATGTTACCGCAGAGGCGCTACAACTGTCGCTGATGGGCTCGGCCTTGGCCAGTGGTGGGTCCATCTTAAAGCTGGCTGGCATTGGCTTTGTCGGATACCGGGGAAGCTTCTAGCAGCTTCTCACAGAAGCGACCCCTGTAACCCCCCTGCTACCAAAACTTTGCCACACAAACCCATTACATACAATACAGGCTGTAGGGCCCTGATAGCTCACTCCCATACAGCCAATCTATGTAAAGGAGCCCTATATCTTGGGCAACACAGAAGAAAATAAAGATTCGCTAACAAATACAGTCACCCTTTTTTTTTTTCTTGCAGAATACATATTGGTAAAGTGCTGAACGACGTTTTGACAACACTGTTAAAGGACTGCTTTAAACCAACTGTTTATTCCACTTGCTTGCAAGGCCTGGAAATGGAAAAATACACCTAAATTTTTATTGTACTGATAGCCCATTGCCTCAGTCTAGCAGTTCCTGAGGAGCACCGTGTTGGTACCACTGGGCTAAGCCTTTGCACCCGAGACATACCCAGATTTTTTACTGATAAACGATAACAAGCAAATAATGATTTCTAATGCCAATGACAACATCGCTGTTACTGATGTGGTATTGTAAGTGCTGACATAAGAAAGTTACTGAGCATCTCAGAAATAATTCATGCTGATGACAATTTGCTAGCATTGCCACAGTTTGACAGAGGAAATATTTCAGGAGCCCAGAGCTGGCACTGGGAATGGGGACATCGCTCCCCAACGGTGAACGCGCCAAGAGCTGCCAATGCTGCCACAGCATTTTGCTGAAGAATAAATGCCTTTTTCCCTTTCAGGTGCTGCAATCGCCAGCTCTCAGGGTCTGCCACCCAGACAGGTGTGATTAGGCCTTGCAGAACAGCCCTTGGAAAGGCTAGCCTTGGACCTGCATGCTCCCTGGGGAAGTGAGGTTTGCTGAGCACCCAGCAAAGCTGTAGTAAAGCAAGCGGCTTGGCTCAAGCATCTCAGGTGCAGCCCTTCATGAAGCACACAGTGGGGAAAAACTTCCTTATGAACACGCAGGTTTTTCCAAATTGTAGACGGCCATCTATGCAATTCTTTTTCTGCAGATCATAAAATCAGGTAGGATCACTGAGAAGTGCAATGAAAGTTAAAAAAGGTACATTGAAGTATGGCATTATATGTATGAAAACATGTATTTCTCTCCATATGTGCACATGTGCCTCATGGTTTTTATTTCCTCCCCTGTTGCCATTGATAGTTACACATACATAACAAGTGCCAGAGTCTGAGGAAAGCTTCATTTATTCACACTGCTGTTTGCTAAATCTGATTTGTTTGTTTTGCAGGTTTTTTGTCCCAGTATCTGACAAACAGCATCACAATTGCCAAGGATTCTGGTGAGAGCATCATCAATGCTTCTGCAATGTCACCCAGTGTGGCAACTAACGGTTTTACTCTCATAGACAAGCATTTAACTGCTGGAGTGCCCTTTAAATCAATGTGCTAGGTACATGCATTAATATTTAATATTGAAATGCAATATAAAAATGTGGCAATGATGCATACAAATAAACACATTTAATTCGATACAGTTACACCAAAGCTGAATTTGGGCCATTGTATTGACTTTTTGCAATTAAAAACAGAAGCACAAGTAAACAGCTGCTGAAAGAAACTAAACAAATATATTACCATGGGGAAAATATACCTAAAGACTGAAAGAATAACTGTATGGAAGGATAGGTTAAAATCTGAAATATGAAACACATATTTTTGTGTAGGCTAAACATTTGGAAAGTGCTTGTGCGATGCTATAGCAGTATTTCCCTTACAGGAAGACGTATTTTGAACAAGAAAGGCAAAAGCCAGCTTGTGGTAAGGTGGGTGAATCTCAGCAATAATCAGGTTCACTGCAGCAAGGTATATCCAGCAATACTGGGGCTTTTGTTTTAATGCGCCCACTGACCTTGGAGTTTTCACAAGTGCTTGCAAATTAGCTCTGCACTGTCTTTGTTTTATGAGGACAGACTGTGTGTGCATCTATTACCCACATAATGAATGTCAGAAAAGCAGAATTCAAATTCACACTGCAGCCAATTAAAACTGGACTGGAAGATGTGCCAGGGGACTGTGGAGCAGCCACAGTTCCCTGCTAGTTGCTGGTAAAACCTTTCACCCACAGCCTGTGCTTTCAACTGCGGACTCTTGCACAGTGCCCCCTCAAGCTACCAAGGCAAAAACACCATACACTGAGCCTTTTCTGCACCACGCTTCACTGAGGGCTTGTTTTGCCAAGTGCTGTGCTTGGAGGGAGCACAGACCACAGACCAGCTGAAGCACAAGATCATTCCTGGGCAAGATGGTTCCAGCCAATGAGCGCTTCCCACTTGCTCAGTTGCCCAGCCCCAGGAGAGGAATCCTGTAAAATTTGGTTTGCACTGAGACAAAAATAACTCAAACAATGCAAACCTTCTAAAATGCCTTACAGTCAAGGTGTTTGGAAATAAACCAGAGGGTGTTTCTAGCTTGTCCTACATGTTGTAACCCCTCATTACCACTCACTTTCATGCTTAATACTTGTTCCAACTTTGAAACAGTGAATTTCTGGGAGACAGAAAGCCTTTCCCTAGTCAAGAAATTGAATATTCATATACTACAACTCTATTACGGCTTGCTTCCCACAAAGTTAACAACCCCTCAATGTAAGTTACACATGCAAGATTCCGGTATTGCTTTTCCTTGCCCCATCCCCAGGCACCATGCTATATCTGCAACACCAAACAGGTAAAATATTCCAGCTGCTCCAAAATATTCAGAATTTAACTCACAAAGGACACTGAGGTATTTGCACTTCATGCTGGAGTTCTTCCCTCAGAGACACTAAAAAGTTCAGGGACTGATAAGAGCAGGATTGCAGAACTGCGCAGCAGCAAACATGAACTAATCAGTGTCAACAACACAGTAAGCAGCAATCTGTTTTAAGCCTGGCTTAATCAAGATGGCATTATGCATTTGGATCACATTAGGGTGAAGGAGGGAACCACTAGTGAGTAAATGTCCCTTTCCCTATAGACATTTCATATTGGCATCTCTTCTTTTACAGCTGTATTTTGCAATGGTCCAACCTGTGTTGCATATGTTGCTTTTCTGAGGAAGGAAACAGCAGTGGACAAACAGTTCATCTGGAAGCATCCAGGGAAACCAAGGTACTTATTATTTCAGATTTCATGCCCCCACATTATGATTCAGTATTTCCCAGGAGATAGGCTAGTGATGCCTGCCCTGTGGCACAGGAGCAGTGATGTCTCGTGCTCAGTGACAGCTGCGAAAGTAAAATTTGCATCTCTTTCATTAACAACAGCCAAGAGGAATTATGTACAAATGGATAAAGGCACCCCCAGCCTGGTATTGGCGGCTAATATGTCATTGCTGTTTGCCTATATAACCCCCTACCTCCGTAAAAGACCATCATACCCTCACATCTGTACCCAGCTCCAGCAAAAGTTTCTCCGCGTTTGTAATGCTGGGTATTGGTCCTTGCCAGGTGGCAATAGGAAGTGAAACAAAGGAGTATTAACACCTGGGCAGTGTAAAGAAGGTGGCCAGAAGCAGCACTTGCAGGCTGCTGAGAAAGGCTAGCAAGTAGCGGATGAGAGCTGCCTTTCTGCATGTTATTGCTGGGATGAAGAGGGTGTTACTCATTGTCTCAGAAACATCTCAACACAAATGATGTTTTCTCTACCCCCCACAAAATTTTTAAATCTCCCTTGCTCAGGAATGAGCACTGGTTTTGGGTGGACCAAGGGTGGTGCCCTAGCGCAGTGGTTCCCATCTTTGGCCTGTCCTATCTCAAATGGAGGACCAGGGCATTCACCATGAGATGAGAGCAAAAACAAATGAGATTTGATGTCCATCTGTGCACACCTGTGCAACCAAGGCTCTAGTTTACCCAGGAGTCTGGGCAGACACTCCAGGGGTAGAACAGCGCTCTTTCTTTATAATCTGCAAAAATAATATTTTCACCACAATCTCCACACCTTTCAGCAGCACTTTTGCTGTCAAAGCAAAGGCCGTCTCTGGTCCTGCTCTATTTCCATGACTTCTCTGCCAGTTTAAGGATGCTGATGTGTGACCTCTGATGCAGTCCCTTGCTGGAGCCATCAGCAGTGACAGCAGGCCTGGGATGGGAATGATCTGTGTGGTCTCACCAGGTCCATCGTGGCATGATGCTGGGACTGACAGAGGAAGGAGGGGGTGAGTAACACAAGAGGCTCTGAACATCTCCAGGATGTTCAAACAGCATCTGGGAAATGAAGTTAGCACATTGCTGCAGAACCATGGGGAGTAGTTTATGCATTTGCCATATGAAAATTATATCACTGTTGTCCCAAACAGAAGTTTGTTTTCACAACTTTTGCGGCTTCACCTTGCCCCACAAATAACATCTTCATCCTGGGCCAACAAGGCAGGCCAGATACCTAGCCTCTTCCATGGGCCTCCTCCCCAAGAGGAGGCATCATACCCAGGACCATCAGGTGACATGGTGCCATATCCAGGCCCATCAGCCCCTCATGCACTCCACTGCTTTTGAACAGACTTCCCAGAGCAGCAACACGCAGGTTTCCAATCACAGGCAGGAACGGAACTTTTCACTGACAAGTTTGCTGTGCTTGGTTATTGTTTCCGTCAATGCTTTCACAGATCCAAAGTTACTGTATTTTTGACCTGTCAAGTGCAGTGACCCATATTAACCTTCCTCATGCAAATCAATCATCTACTTATTTCCCTCTACATGTGCTACCTTCAACAACAGACAGATTGATAATGAGGACAGTTAGACAGACAGAAACCATATGATGAGGCCTTCACCCCACAGGGCACTGTAGTATTTGGCCCACTTTTCTCCCCTTTATCTTTGTTCTTAAGAATTGCCTTTCTCAAGGGTAACAAAAAAGGAAAGGAGAGGCAGGGGAAAAGACTGTCTACCTGAAATCTGGCCCATTGCAGAAGTTTTTAAGCTTAGGCTCAGCTGCAGAAGTAACTTTTGGTACTCACACATGAGGCTACAGTTGCAAATAATTGCTTGAGCTAGGCTTAGCTACTACATCTTAACGATCTCCCAAAATGTGTTGTGCTGTGGGGCCGCTGTGCCTGGCATCTGTTGGCTGGACATGCTTGAGCACACACACTTTGGGAGTGTCATATTTTAAATACGCCTTTGTCTCCAGAAAAGGGTGAAAAAAAATTGCCTGACATGGCAAAGAAGCCTCAGAAAAAAAATTTTTGGAGGCAAAAGTGACAGAGGGCAGAGGGAAGGTTAATGAAACATGTGAGGCAACAGAAAGAATTTTCTGGTTTTCACCAGTGATAGTTGGTCATTTGCACAGAAGCAAGTGAAAAAATTCAAAATGAATACAGCATTAGATACTAGACATTAAATCAGAATTACAGTCTGGAGAACAAAATATAATACAAGTTAACCACCTGATTGCTATCAGGGCAGAGCACTGATTCCTCGCAAGATTTCTTTCTGCAGCACTGCCCCTTTCGTTCATAGTGCTTTTATCAATGGGAAAACAGTCTCATACTCTCATTATTGTAATTTAGTGCACAGACTTGCACTCCTCTGGCAAGAGGGTGGAGGCCCAAAGAAAGCACACCTGTCGCTGCACAATTAGGCATGATGTCCTTGTGCCAGCATGGGTGACACATTGCCCCAGTGGCCCTTCTCACTGCTCGTGGCTCGTGTCTCCACTAGCATCTATAAATCCCAAGGGCAGGTGCTCACCAGGGAATGACACCTGCACTAAATATTCACAGATGGGCCAGTCTGTGCCAGGGCACAGGAGCTGCTGCCTCACCAGCATGGGCAATGCAAGAAATCTCCTCTCCTGCCACCCACTGCTGGAGCCCCACCATGGGTCTGTGCATGTGCCGACCAGCAGCAGCACCCGCAGCCCAGATCCCACAGCCTGGCACAGCCAAATGTGTCCAGCAGATTCAAGGTGGGACATACACTTAAGCACTTCACTGAACAAAGACCCACACGCCCACAGTAAATATGGTCCCTTTACAGGCTGTGTCTCATCACAGGAGTGCACCTGATCCCGTATACTGCAAATCATTTCACTTGCAGATTCATTTTAAAATGTAAGGCAAGAGCTTATACTTTTCCTGAGGGCAAGGAAGATACTGAAAAACTAGATATACAGCTCAGTAACACAAAAGTACTGTGAAATACGAAGCTGTGTTTGATGGGAATATGTAACTGTTTGACATCTGTCACCAAAGTTTTATCATACTAAGAAAACAAGAGGAAGAAGAACGTATCAGGGAACACCTTCAGGATGGAAATAGCTAAATCATACCTCTAAGTGGTTCACAAATACCACCTTTCTTTAGTTCTGTCAACAAGTCCAAGACTCATCTGAAATACGTGTTATTCAAAAACAACGCATCAAATGATTTCTGAAAATGATCTTTGTTCTTACAAAGAGTTTGTAGCAACTGTTTGGCATTCAATTTAATGTGGCTAATGAGCCTAAATCATTGCTTTGGTCAGGGAAAGGTTTAAACTGTGATTGCTAGAGAAAATGAGTTCATCCAATAATTTTAAAAACAGTTTCCCTACAGCATTGTAATACATTGGCAAAATCCCTGCATGTCTGCATTGCAGAGCATAACCTCTATTTTCAGAACCAAACAGTGCTGTGAGGACCACCAGGGAGAAGCCACGGCAGCCCATCTCAAAGCCCCACAGCCTGGCTGACACTGCCCCCACTCTGGGGGCCTCCATTCCATGGACCAGTGGGACTGCTGCAGCAGAGCAGAAGGAAGATTGTGTTGCCAGTGCAACACTCAAGTGATTGTGAGTTACCCAGCTGATCCCCTGAGCAGAGATCCCAAAGTTCACCAGATGGTCACAGAATAGAGGGGTTAACACACACTTCAGCTCCATGTCCAGCTATCACAAAACAACAGGAACACCCAAAGTGCGGATGCTCAGCTCAGGGGACACTTGCCAGACCCACAGTTTGCAGCTGTAGGGTGTCTCAGGGCCAGGCTGAGACACTGCTCGGATCTACCTGGCCTCAGATTATCAGAGGGCCAAATACAGAGCAGGATCATCCACAAAAGAGCCTAAACATGCTGGTAAGACATGCACTGTAATACTTCTGTGAGTGCCTTTGGCAGTAATTTTATTCTCTGTGTTTTGTATCAGATCATAAAAGCATGAAGCTCAGGAAAACTAACTGAAAACAAGTGATGGGTCATAAGACAGAACCAACGGAAAGCTAAAAAGAAATCAGGGTAAGATTTTCCCCTTATTCCCCTATAAGTTTGTACGAATAATGGTGTACTTTAAATTGTGAAATCATTCCTTAAGCACAGTTTATCTCATGAAACTCATTATGCAGATTAAGTTTAAAATTATAATATTTTAATTATAGTGACCTTCTTTGGAACAACTTTGAAAATTATTAGAAAAAGGCATTATCCAGGAGCTACATGTTCCTCCACCATTAAAGGAAAGAGCTTTGCAGGATTCAAAACAATAACTGAACAACATTGTGAATAAAGATAAAAACTGCAGTTACAGTAAAACATTTGATTTAAAGAGCCATGAGTTTTGGCAATGCTATAAGCTTTCATTATTCAGGGCATATGCCAACTTCCCATCAGATGGGAGTTTAAAGAAAATATTTTTCTGGACTAGTTAATTTATGATTGCCCATTTCAGGACCTTTTCATGTGCGTCTCAAAGCTTCTTCAATCAGTGCTGAATTCTCGATTAGATCAACAACTCATCTACTGTGGCAACTCCCAAGCTCCTATTCCAAGCAAGTACATTGCCAAGGAATGCAAAATCAACTTAGATTCTGCTTAAAAAAACTGATTTTTCGAATGTATTTAACCAGTTCGTATTAGTAACTGTATACTCAACCAATAACTTCTCCTTCCTTGGTCCTGAAAGTTTGTCCTTCCCAGCATGTGGTTCCATTACAAGGAGGTTATTTTCAAGATATTAATCAACACTGAAATGTTCATTTCCACTGAAGCTATTTTAGTAGCTTAACTAGGTAATCATATGGTAACTCATGTCATCGTCGATGTAGTTATAAGATTCTTGCCTTGGCCACGCAAATGATGGAGAATGTGTGAGAGCATTCGTTGTACTTCAGTCTTCAATTCTGAAGGAATTTGGAAAATGTGCAAAATCAAAAATGACACTTTCTTTTATACTTGAGATTTTAGCACTGAACCCATGAAATCCTACTGGCAAAAATGGACAATAATCAGATTAGTTCACCCAGAACAGAACACCTTTATTAATGTACCCGATCACACGGAAATGCTCAAGCTGAATATGGAGTCCTCTGTATAAAGCCTTCATAAACAATTCCAGTGCTTCATGCAATGCTTCTAGCACACAAAGCATTAATTATTGTTCTTGTATGTGTCAAATATTTAGAAGACCTTTAAACTTCTGCAGAATGCTATTTCTGTACAGGTATAATTATCACAGAAAATATTGCTTACTTATTTTACTACATGCTTAGCATAGCTGGTTTTAAATTTCATTAAGTAAACCACCCCAAAAGTCCATTTGAATACATTAATGTGTCATTTAGAACATAAAACTTCTCTCGGTTTGTATTCTACTTGACCTAAAATATTTATTTAAAAGGTTTTTTTTAAAAAAAAAAAAGACTATTTTCAGTTTCCATTCTTAACTGGTAGTAGATGGATTGTACACATTTCAAGCCATTCAGATCCTCTTTATTCCTGAAGGCTACCCATAGCTGTCATATTTTCCCCATTAGTCCTGTGGTGCAGAAGTTATGCTGGTTTGGCAATGAGCCATGTACAGTTGTGATAAGGAGCACTACCCAGCTGCAGTGCTGGTCTCCTGGTGCCAGGATCCACAAGAACTTTACCATTATTCGCCTCAGGAATGTTCCAATTTCCATCATGCTTCAATAGTGGGTAAAACACAGCAACAGGGGTTACTGGGGTGAGACCCCCAAAACCGTTAAAGGGTATTGGAGGAGCGGGGAGAGAAGGGATATTCTCTGAGAATATTAATGAAGTATCTGCACTGCATTTTAGTATTCACTGCATATCTGTTGTAACTGTCTTTACAACTTGGTCATCAAGAGTTTAAACCTTTGCTCTGCTTGCATAAGATTGTATCTTCATTGTAAGTTCATTTTGTGTGATGCCTACATCGGGGAGCCTGAAAGGCAGATTGTTTTCTACAGCAGTACTGACAACAGTGAAGTTTGGAAACAGGGATATATTTGCTGTCAACTGGCAAAGGGTCAGTTTGAAGTATGCTGGTGGCAAGCCCTAAGCTTCAACTGAGAAATGAGTCATCCTTTATCTTGAGTGATTGTCTTCTGTTTCTTTAATTTATTTCTTAGGATGAAAAATCTTCACTGATAAGAAACTGATTCCCAGAGCAGAGCTAAGTTGCACATCTGAAATGAAAACTTAATATTTGATATTTTGCCTGTTAAAACATTGTACCTCTGCTTTCACACCTGCGATGCTTGTAATGAAAATGTGTACAGAGAAGAAGACTTCTGTGATGGGTCACTGGTGGCAATGCAAGTTGCAGGGACTTGTGGATACGGCCACTCAGTTGAAATGACTCGGAGAGAAGAGCCCCAGGCAGGACTGCGAACACTGCTGCAGTCAGCTGCTTCCAGCAGGCCTGCAAGCTTCTGGGGAAAGCCTTCCCAGAAGCTGGTGCAAACATTTGCCCAGGTGCAGCAACCAGAGCCCAGAGGAGAGCTGGAGCCACAGGGGCTCACTGTATTGCACTGCTGTCCTGTTAAACCGCTGTCATACTGCTGGGCTGCAAAGACAAATTGGGGCAGAGAGGTCAGGCTTCCAGTTTGTGTGAAGGTCTCTGGCAAGGTTCAGCCAAGGATGGTGCTGGGGTCACAAGTAACTGAAGGCATACTTTATACAGAAATAACTTCAATCTCCAAAAAAACCCCAACATCTGAAAAGTATTTTCCAAATAGTTTCCACCTGCCTGAAACAAAACCCTGAGGACTGACCGATATAATTCCACTCTTTGTCATCTCAGTCTAGTTATAGTTCACACATTTATCCCAATCTAAATACTGCTTGCATTAAGCCATTGTTAGTCCAGTATGCTGGATGTAGAGAACAGAGAGAGAATGACCTAAGGTTAACCTAAGGTTAAACTTAAGTTCGACTCATATATTTTCAAGTGATCAAGTTAATCTGCTTGCACATCTTGAGTGTGACAGTCACTAATACGCCATAGCAGTTCAAACCAAACTTTTTAAAGGAGATATTACATTTCCTGGAAGGAGAAGAGAAGTGATTCTGCACACATCTATGAAGATAACAATAGCTGCCATAAGGCTTTATTGTAACTTGTCAACTACAAGGCACCATGCAGATGAAGCAGATCATAAAAGACATGCCAGCCTAGCTTCTAGCAAAGCTTGTGAATGGGTTCTTTGTAAGAAATGTGAAAATGCAGAAGATGGCAAAGTGACTAAAGCAGAAACAGTGTATTATAATGTTATACATAGTCATTCCCTTGGTGATAAATTATTAAGTTTTTTCAAGATTTGCACATAACTGTATGAAACATTTTGATAATACAAGAATTTCACATATTGCCTGTAATATAATACTCCTTCTTTCAGCTGAGGGCAAAACTGGAGACTTGGCTCAGATGCACATAATTGTGTCTTTGGGCACAGCTTTCTGAAACCCTGGAAGTAACCAAGTTTTTTTCCTAGCTGTTTCTTATTAGAGAATTAAAAAAATAAATAATCCAAGAGGAGTTTATTTGAGGCAGGAGTCCTGCATTACGAATTTTTGAATCTGCAAAAAGTGTGCTACAGCCAAACAGTTGGAACCTTGACCTTATCTTCTACAGATTATTTCGGAACACAGCATGAAGAAACACTTTCCGTTTACAGATTAAAAACAAAGTGGGATGAAATTTGCTTCTAGATAATTGTTCAGCTCAGGTACTAAATTATGCAGCAAAATACACCGTAGATAGTCATAATTTGATCCTAAAGACTGTAACAAATTCTGAATCACTTTTCTTCATCTGCCAAAAGAGTTTCAGAATTATAAAAAATTTATTTTGTCAAATGTGAATATGCACAAATACCAAAGCATCCTCTCACAAGACTATTATGCCTACATTCTGCTGCTGAAAGACTAAACATATTTATCAGTTATTACAATTTACTTCTGAATATCAGGTCAGTTAGAAAAATCTGATCTTACATGTGCTGACATGTACAAACAACACATTCCTTGAAGAAAAAGTTGGAGCCTAGAGTTTTCTTTGTCAAACTAAATGATTTGTTCTACAGTCAAGAAAATATTTGTGTGGAAACACTCTATAGCCAAGCACAGAATTGGAAAGTGATTTCATTCCATCATGTATTTCATCTCAGGCCTCAGATAAAGAAACTAAATTAGCAATTGAAACAAGTCAGTCTTGCTCTATTCTCACCTATTTTTTATTGTAGAAAATAATGCTGGCTCTTCAAAGTCTCAAGCTTGCCACAGGCTAGTTAACATTTCTTTATATCACTAATAGTGTAGGTTAAGAAACACAGTAGTGTTTGTGCATGCAACTTTTAAGATCTTTGTACCATTTGCATTCCATTGACTTAGCATTTAAAATAATAATCTGAAAATTACAATGACTGAGCTTTTATTTTGAACAGCAGAAAGTATACTCCGGTAAGGTGTACTTTGGAACAGGCAGCAAGGAAGAATAAGAATTCACGTTAGAATCAATGACTTACAAAATACATGCATTCATTCCACCATACTCAACATGGGAGGGGATTCTGACAGACTATACTCTTCTCTGGTCTTGTATCAACTGCCTTATTCAGCACCCAGAGCAGATGTAGCCTGAATTCCATCAGTCCACAGCAGGAACATGAAATCCACTGTCCAAAGTGAAGGGGCCAGGGAATGAAGTATCAGATACCCTGCAGCTGGAGGACATGGCCTTTCCTCCCCAAGGCAGACTGCAACCCCACTGACTCCACCAATATCATGCTCCCTCAGCCATGAACACTTCCCTTTCCCTTCTCCCATTAAGCCTGGGATAGCTGGGATGCCGGCAAACTGTTGTCTCGAGGATCTCCAGGTCTGTACAGACCTTTACTGCTAAGTTATGCTCAGGTGGCATGTTCCCGCTTTCCTCCTAAACCCCATGGAACACTCACTTTGAAACAGAAGATGCTGCAGTAGTCGCACAACCAGAGTTGAAGACATTACTGGGCAATGACTGGGTCCCGAGAATAAGAACTGGTAGAAAATATTGCCCTGTGTTTACTTACAGAATCATAGAATCATAGCATTGTTAGGTTGGAATAGACCTCTGAGATCATCAAGTCTGACCATTGACCCAACACCACCATGCCCACTAAACCATGTCTACAAGTGCCACAACTACAAGTTTTTTGAACATCTCCACCACTTCCCTGGGCAGCCTGTTCCAATGTTTGACCACTCTTCCAGTAAATAAATCCTTCCTAATGTCCAATCTAAACCTCCACTGGCCATTTCCTCTTGTCCTATCACACGGTGCTTGGGAGAAGAGACCAACATCCACCTTATTACAATCTCCTTTTAGGTAGCTGTAGAGAGCAATAAGGTCTCCCCTCAGCCTCCTCTTCTCCAGACTAAACAACCCCAGTTCCCTCAGCCGCTCTTCACAAGACCTGTTCTCCAGACCCCTCACCAGCTTTGTTGCCCTTCTCTGGACACGGTCCAGCACCTAAATGTCCTTGTAGTGAGGGGCCCTGAACTGCACACAGTATTTGAGGTGCAGCCTCACCAGTGCCCAGTACAGGGGCACGATCACTTCCTCTTCTTGGCCACCTGGGCAAGCTGCCAGCTCATCAGCACCCCCAGGTCCTTTTTTGCTGGGCAGCTCTCCAGCCACTCCTCCCCAAGCCTGTAGTGCTGCACGGGGTTGTTGTGATTCAAGCACAGGACCCAGCACTTGGCCTTGTTAAACCTCATAGCATTGGCCTCAGCCCATCGATCCAGCCTGTCCAGATCCCTCTGCAGAGCCTTTCTACCCTCGAGCAGATCAACACTCCCACCCAATTTAGTGTCATCTGCAAACTTATTGAGGGAGCACTCAATCCCCTCATCCAGATCATCAATAAAGATGTTAAATAAGACCGGTCCCAATACTGAGCCCTGGGGGACGCCGCTCATGACCGGCCGCCAGCTGGATTGAACTCCATTCACCACCACTCCCTGTGCTCGGCCGTTCAGCCAGTTTTTAACACAGCACAGAGTGCACCTGTCTAGGCCATGAGCTGCCAGCTTTCCTAGGAGAATGCTATGGGAGACTGTTTACCTCAAAGAGAGTTCAATAGACTAAATTACACCTGTAGATAAGACTTGTGGGCTTTGGACTGGTCAGTTGGCACCCTAATCTTTCTCCCAGATGGGAGAATGGGTAAAATTTTACCCTCTGCAAACATTACTTTTTGAGTGTTTCCACAAAATTTCCTTTAACTGTTATCCTTCTGTGCACTCACAGTCAAAATCAGGCAGAAGTTTTCAAGAGGAGAATATTCCACATCTGCTGTGCAGGCCACAAAGCACTGCGCTTTTTCTGATATGACACTGCTTGTTGCCAGTAGACATAGTTTATTCATTTGTGAATTTTATAGACATAGGAACATTTTCCTATGCAAACCTTAATATGACAGGCTTTCCCCCCACCCTCTCCAGGAGATTGCTTCCAGTGGGCCAGCAGTGACGCTCACTGCCACAGCAATCACAGCCACAGTCACTCATCTTTTTTCCAGACTGAATTTTCAAAATATATCCCTGAAGGGAGTGTCATCAAATAGCTTAGTCAGAATTGAATATAGCAACTCACTTTTGACCCTGGAACATGGGAGGACTTGAGTCAGCAAGTCTGCAATGACCATGTTCCTACAGACTTCTTCACTTAAAGTCATGGACAGTATGATGTTTGAGAGAGTAACTTCATCATGACACTAGAACATCTTCCCTCATTTGTCACCAAAGAGCTTGGCAAAGACCACAGCTGATGTAGCAGTTGCTTTATTTGCTTTCTCTAAAGTTAAAGCAGAAATTTAGGCCTTCCTTTCTGCTTTAGATGTAATGGCATTTGAGAAAAGATGTTCCTCGCCTGGCAGGAGCACAGTATATCAGTAGATCAATCCATTTTCCTCAGAGGTTTCTGCTACACCTAATAGAAAATTGAATTTTTTACAGAAAAAAAATACTTTCTAGAGCAAGGGGAGGAGGGCTTTTGATGTTGGGGGTTTTTCTTTTCTACAACCCACTAAAGAGAAGCTCACTGTAGCCAAATTCAAACACTACAGCCAAGCACAAGCTGTTCTTTTGTGGCTGTGTGCCCCTTGTATTTTGAGCTACACTACTGCTGGGCACTGCAGTGCATATGCCTGCACAACTGCTGCCAGCTCCTGAGTCACTGGGAAATTAAAACCAAAGCTATGACTCAGCAAAATGTCAATCAAACCGGAAAAGAATACAGTATACAACACAAAGAGTAAACCTCAAGTAACTCAAAGCCCAAAAGACAAAAAAAAATCAAAGAAAACCACCACTTTTCTGTGGAAGGATATTCTTCATTAAAATGGCATCATCCATCATCAGCTGTTACGGCAGTTGAAATAAAACCAGCTACAAACACATCAGTATCTCAGATAGTACTGTTTCTTTCTTTCTACCTATGTCACAACAAGCTTAAGATAGATAACGGTATTAGCACTTGATTTTCACAATGTATCGTTCCTGCCAGCCCAAGATCTCTCTCTTTAAAAGCTTCTTAATGTGCAGGCTTCAGTTGAGCCTGGGTTTGGTCAGCCTGTCAGCTACCCTGTGAATTCCCAACTTGGAGACCTCAGCTCTTTCCTGATTTCAGATGACTTCCAGGTAGCTAGATAGTTTTAACCTTCCCCTTCTGTGGCCAACTTAGCAAAGCAGGAGAGACCAAGGAGAAAGGGGGCTCATGCAGAGCATATGGTTTATCCTTACTCTCACAGGTTGGTTAAGAAACCTCTGAGCCCGTAGCAAGCCTTGGAGGTCAAAGTGGAAACATTCATGATGGCATTACTTGGGCAGCTTCATTTCTGAGGACCCTGCAGAAGCCAAAACTGTTTCCACATGCACTGGGAGGGTGCCTGGCCAGACCAGCCAAGCGTTCCCAGCCTTCAGCTTCTTCCCCAGCTTCCTCTTACTGAAAACAGCACAGACCTCACCCCACAGAGCAAAACATGTGCATTTATTCCCATGGACTATCTAATTAGTCTCAGTGGAAAGCGTATCTCAAAATGTCAACTCCTGCAAGCCATGCTGACCTATATCAACTGAGTATCTGCCTTCTAAAGACTCTCAAGGGGACATTAATTGGATCTGAGTGTGGCATTCTCCATCGCAGCTGCCTGTTCAAGGAAAGCTGCAGTGTAAGAGGTGAATGGGGAAGTGAGTGCAAGGTTGAAAACACTAAGTGCTTTGATGTCTAAGCATTATATTTTAGGAAATTTCTATTTCAGCAGTACCTAGGTCAGGAACTGGGAATCCACTGTGAGACATGGTTGTTTTGCACTCAGGTACAGAGCAGTCTTTAACATGGGGCATACAACTCTTGCTTTTGCTCCCTGTCTTTTGTCTTTTTTGCTTAGAATTTTAAGTAATGAGTTCTAAGATGAGAGAAACTCCCTACCCTATCCAGTAAGAGCAAAAGAAAGCAAAAGCTTGAAGAAAGCATTTACAGGACTATTGCTTTAGTTTTCGACATATATTTTCAGAATAAGAGTCTCATTTTAGACCTCCTCCATGCCACATCTTGGTGACACATATCTTCCACTGACCTCCACTTCACAATACCAGTGGCCATAGCAGATACCCAAGCCAACAACAATCACTGAAAGTTATGGCTGGGCTCCAGTCCCTAGTACCCAGCTAAGTCTCTTTGGATAACAGCTCTTCGGAGTTTGCCTGTCTGTCACGCTTTGCCACTGCCCATATGCAAACCACTGTGTCCTTTTGGATCATGTTCAGAAGCATTATAAAAAGACTCTGCTGCTTCGGTGCTCTTGTAAAGTGTACTGCTTGCCAGGAGCTGGTGCAGGCAATGATACATTTACTGTATCTCACATTTCCATCTTGCACATTTCCTGCTGCCAACCAGTGCCAAGAGCTTCTCTATAGCTTCTCCAAAACACATGCAGCAGGGCTGAGCTGTCCTTGCATCTCTCTGTTCATCAGCCACCCTGAGCAATAGGGTAGGGAGAGGTGAAAGAAACCTGTCCCCCTCTCCACCTCTGCACTAGGTCCCCGCCTGCCTCAAGCTTGGTAACAGCCACATGGAACTCAGCTGCTTCTTCGTGTGCCCACAGCATGACTTGTTTTACAATGAGAGATGGACCTAGATCAAAGAACCCAAACCCAGAGCTGAATCCCCCAGACACCAAGGAGCATGCCGGTCTGGGGGCTTTCTCCCATGGAGCCAGGAAGGCTGAAGATGCTCTGCTGCAAGCTGAAGTTACAAAGGTTGGCAAGGCCCATCCTGCTTGTAATATCAGCTAGCTTCTCCTCCTTGACTGGAGAAATGAAGTAGACAATGCAATTTTTAGAAAGAGAGAGAGAGAGAGAGAGAGAGAGAGAGAGAGAGAGAGAAGGAACTTCAGTGCCCCAGGCAGCAGAGCTAAAGCAGATGGTGAGATCTGTTGCGGGGGGAGATAACCACAAGGATTATAGCTGCAAACCGTGAGCCCTGACTACTATCAAATAACTACTGAAGCAGAAGGATCAGTCTAAAATCAAGTGACATACTGACTAAGGCTGAAGTTTATAAAAGCAATGCTTTGTTGACGCTTCCATAAGGAACACAGGCACAGCAACCATCAGGAAAGAACAGAGGTGGCTGGGTAGTTTTGATGGACTACATTTAAAAGGATTTTTGGTGTCACCTTCAAACAACCAGTTTAAAAAAATGGAGACCTATTACCCCACCAGCTTGTGGGAAATTAGCCTAGATAAAGGCCATTTGTGCTAATCCATGCACAAATCCCCTTGCGACACACAGAATGCCCACCCAAAACCACCTGGACACTGGGCTGGGGTAGCAGCAGCAGCAGATGCTTTCCTCTTTAAGACCTGAAGGCTCAGAACATTAGCAGCTAAGATTTGCCCGGGCCGCATTTGACTAAAGAGCCAAGGTGATTTTTATGGGAATTGTGCCCTCTGTTGATTCAGATGAAACACTTCACTGAGATGCTGCTGCTAGCTGAAGTGTGGCTGCTTTGGAAAGACAAATCTTTCTAAAGAGATTCTTCTTATTTAGGAAAGGGTTGGTTTTGGTTGGTTGGCTTGTTTTTTAATGCTACTTTTCAAGGAAGCACATAGCAGTCACCTCCTGACAAGGACTAGACAAGAATGCACTAACCTGAAAAAAGTTTTCCTGGTCACTATTTACAAATTTCTCCCCTCGGATGAGCGTGAGAAGAGGAGGGCCACGTGTCCACCTTTCTCTAGTGTCCGTGCACCTGAGGTATGACAAGTGGTGGTTTGAGCAAGCAGGAGCAGACAAGGCCATGCACTGCCATGTGTGTGAGTTGCTCCATTTTCAGGGTTTCAGTGTCTGAATTAAAAAACTGTGTCAGGAATGAGAAGAACAACAATAAATTAAATTAAATTTAGACAAGAAATTAAAACTTCACAAAGTATCTGTATTTCCTCATTGTTCCTTCAGATATTTGTCATTTCCAGATCATGCTTCTAATAAATATTTTCTCCAAAAAGAAATCACAGGAGGCAACAGAACTGTACTGGTCTTACCAATACAGGATATGCCAATATGACAAAGCAGAATACCCATGACTTTTCACTTAAATAGTGTTTTTTAAGCAAGTATCTCTAAGCAAGTATGTTAATTTCCCTGGTGTTTTTCACTCCTTTAACCAGGAGTGCAAGACTCTGGCTTGCTTGAAGTCAGACGTAGTATTACATCACTGGGGCAGTCCCTCCAAGCACTCTTTTTTGGCTTTCTGCCATGCAGCCTTTTCTATCCAGACCCAGGTCTTGTGTTCATTAGGGAGATTTCTAGTGGCATTCACTCCAAGCCTTTCTAAAGTCTAACTGCTTAGCACCAGCCTCCTTACTGACATTTTTTGGATCTCTTTGTTCTACTTACCTTCACCATTTTCTTTTTCCCATTTGTCACACTTGCTGTAAGCCAGCCTTCCCAGCAAACAGCCATAGGTGTGTTATTTAATACCCTCTGATAAGGATTTTTTTTTTAATAAAAAAAAATTACAGCCACTGATTTCAAATCTTGGTGCAATTCTTGGATTTGAGTTTCAAGCAGATTGGCTGCGGGGTATATGCACAGACACATGTTTGCATGCGTAAAACCTGAGGACTTCTGTAAACACTTGCTATTTCCAACTCAGAAGTGAATAGGACATTTGTTATCAGAGATTGAGACATAAAACTTGGGAAAAAGCTAATGTGGTTCAAACTTCAGACTTACAAAATTTAAAGCCAAGGACTCTGGCATCTGTCCAATAACAATATGGGCTGACGCGCAACAGAAAGGGAAAAGTCTTGTTCTCCAAAGGTCCGAGAAACTTTGGAAATGTTAATTAAATGTTGAAGATAAATTTCAAGTCGATGCACTTAGCCTGACCCCTTGCTTGTATTGCTGGCTGTGTCTAGCAGGTGACACAGACGTCTGTCGTGCAGCAACACTGGCTTTCCCAAGCCTCACCATTTCTGCATAGGGAGATAATATTAGTCACCTAATGCCCACACAGGGTGTCTCTGGAAGGAAGCTAGCAGGGGAGGCTAACATCTTCCCGTCTTTCACTTCTTGCCCACCTCGTCCTGGGGTGGCTACTACATAGCATAGGGCACAAGTCCTCCTCAGACAAGAAACATCAGGCATGACTAACATGAAGGGACTCAGATCAGAACATGTTCCTGCAGATTTACCATAGCCCAAAGGGAAAATGAATACTGACTCCCAACCCTTAGAGACTGTAATACATACATAGTTATTCTAGATCACTGTGTTATAGACAGAAGTGTACGCTGCGATGACAGCTTCATTTGGCACATATAGTGAAATCCAAATGAAAATAAGGATTCTAACAGGTCAACATTGCAACGATACACTTCAATCACGCTGATAGCCTCATTGAGAAGGGACAATCTCTCTCAAACTCCCTCTAATACCACAGGTGCTTTCAGAAGCAACACAGGAGCGCGGTAGCAAGGGGTTTGCTCTTAGGAGACAATATTATATGCATAATTTCGTGGTTTCTTGCTCAGTTTAGCAAGGATGTGTATCTTCATATAAAAATGGATATAATCAAATAACATATACACCATCAATTGTTATTGCAGAGCCCACTTATATTTGTTTAGGATAGATAATTACAATATATCATGCTATGTTGTGCACCATTAGGTATATCAATAGTCATTGTAGTCACCTCACAAATACACATACTGCTTTATTTATGGGAGTCTGACATGAGAAGAATATTTAGGGAGAGTGTGTGCTAGAGATAACACAGGCTTCCCTTAAGCCTTTGCCTGAGAGGAGTCTGACCGAGCGTGCTTCCCCATATTCTGTAATACCTGGCTGATTTTTTTTCTCCTCTGAAAAGTAAGATCATCTCTACAAATCTATCTAAAGATCTCATAGAATAATTTATCATAACTTACCAACTTACCTCATAGATAAATTTATTAGTCTCATAGATCTAATCCTATCCCCTGCTCAAAGTAGAGTTGATACTAAGATTAGGTGAGGTTGTTCACGGCCTAACCCGGTCAGGTGTTTTGTATCTATGAGGACAGAGACCCCACAGCACCCCTCAACAGACTGATTCAGTGTGACAACTGTCATGATGAGGCACTCTTTCCCAATATCTGCTCAGAAATTTCCTTGGTGCAAATTGTGTCCTTTTACCTCCATATCTTGGAAAAGTCTGTCTCTATCTCCTCTCTAACCACCCATTAGATACCTGGAAACAGCAACTAGATCCCCCATTTAGGCTTTTTACCTCCTAGCTGAACTCGGTCTCTCAGTCTCACCAATCAGGAGAGGCAAATTCTCATCTGTTATCCCACCCCTGGCCCCTTGCAGAGGGCTCCCTTAGGTGAAGTGCTTGCTGAGGTGAGCGGAAACATATTTTTCATTCACCTAAACCTGCATTTTCAACCCCAACTTCTAATTTCTCCTGACTTTCAGGAAGTTTGATTTTAAATGTCAACTATTTTCCTTTATAGTCATGATTCCTATTTTGGCCCACATCAGGAGCAGCAAAAGAGGCAGAGCACAAAACACCATGATTTGTGCTGCTTCCAGATAGGCCAAATCCAGGAAACAGTGAGTCTCTCTGGGGCCAGGGCGACCGCATGAGGTTGACAGGCCAAGGAGATGTGGTTACAGGTAGAAAAAGAGGACTCTTCCATGCTCTGGGGTTTTTCAGCACAGCTTGTGCTTTTTTCTGCACCAATATTGACGTAGTCCTACTTTTGCACGCCTCAGTGGGAAAAGAAACTGAGAAAAAACCTGGGCACTTAATTTATAAGCCTTTTGCAGAAAGGACTGCCTTTCTTATACTTTCCATATAGTACCAAGCAGGCTGACAGATCTTAAACAAGGGATTCATAAAGAGGTAGTTGTATTACTAGACACATATGAAAAAAGCACAGTGTTCTCCAGCCTGAAGCCTGATCTGGCTCCAACACCTCTCTCTGGTTCCCCAGATTGCCCCAGGGCATTTTTCTGGCTTGATTCCCAAGACATCTTCTGTAGTCTCACCTGATACGCACTGGAATTAGCATCACACGTGCTTTGGTGCAATGTCGCATCAGCATGTGCTCAACCTCTTTGTGGCAAAGGCATGTCAGCAGCATCTGGAGACGGCCCGTCTCTCTCTTGTCAGCTCTTCAGTCAACAGCCAGAAGACAAACAGCAGGGCTGTTGTAAGACAATATGTAGATTTTTTTTTTTTTTTAATTTCTGAGGGATTGTTCATTTTTTAAGAAAAAAATGCTGTCTTAGTGACTGGATTTAGCAGCTGCTAAATTCCAACAAAGAAAAACACCGTCTTCAAGCTGTAACAACCCAGGAGCTAAACTTTCTTCTGGCTCTTCTCACGGTCAGAGCTCTCAGCCTGAGGCTGAGGGCAGGGAGCTCCCCATCTTCACAGCTCTCTGGCTGTGCTACTCCTTCTTTCTCCTTTGTTCATCTTCAGGCACTCTTGCATACACGTAGCTGATACTGTTAAAGTTGCCAAAACACCCCCTTCCTGCACAACCACCTCTGCTTCTCCCTCTTTCAAGGCCTCGCTTAATAATCTCCTCCATAACTCCCACTTCTCACCCTCTTACCGCAGTCCCCATCACCTGAGATACTGCTACATGCTGTGTTTTACTCTGGAGAGCTCAAGGAGCTTTTCTTTTTAGCCTCACGTGCCAGTATCCCTAATTATTCCTATTAGTCTTCATTTTCCACAGCCTCCACTCCATTTACAAAGTCCCATGACAAGAAGTGCAGATAGTGCTTGACCTGAAGTTAGAGTCATAGAATCATAGAATTGTTTAGATTGGAAAAGACCTCTAAGATCATTGAGTCCAACCATTAACCTAACACTGCCAAGTCCACCACTAAACCATGTCCCTAAGCACCACATCTACACATCCTTTAAATACCTCCAGGGATGGTGACTCCACCACTTCCCTGGGCAACCTGGTCCAATGTTTGATTACTATTTCAGTAAAGAATTTTTTCCTAATGTCCAGTCTAAACCTCCTCTGGCACAACTTGGGGCCGTTTCCTCTTGTCCAATCGCTTGTTACTTGGGAGAAGAGACCAACACCCACCTCGCTACAGTCTCCTTTCAGGTAGTTGTAGAGAGTGATAAGGTCTCCCCTTAGCCTTCTCTTCTCCAGGCGAAACAACCCCAGTTCCCTCAGCCGCCCCTCATAGGACTTGTGCTCTAGACCCCTCACCAGCTTCGTTGCCCTTCTCTGGACACACTCCAGCACCTCAATGTCCTTCTTGTAGTGAGGTGCCCAAAACCGCACACAGTATTCGAGGTTTCACCAGTGCTGACTACAGGGGGACAATCACTTGTGTCATCCAATCCTCTTACAGAGCTAATGTCTTCTTAACAGTGATCTTCTCCTGCATCTACCATCTCCTACAACCTTTAGACGACTAGAACTCATAGAGCAGCTGTTTCAGTGAGCTACCCACAATGACACTTACATCAGAAAACAGTAATTATATTCCAGCTGCATGAAACATGCACAGTAATTAACTATGACAGCTCTTTGTGAATTAAAGTAATCAGGGCTTATTATGATATTTGCTTAGTTTTCCTAACCATCAGTCTAGTCCTGGTTAAGAGGAAAAATTAGCTTTCTTTCTTTAAATATATCCAGTTCCTTTTCTGTGCAGGCTTTATTGAGCAATCAGCATTAAAATTGTATTCCTCAACTCTGCTGAGATTTAAAAGCGCAAAAGAGGAATGGATACCCAAAACATCAGATTTTGCAAAGGAGCTTTAGTAGCTCCAGAAATGTGTGGTTTTACTTAACTTAGTGATAGCAGAAATGCCTGCAACTCCATTTTGTGGTAATGTATATCAATAGCATATCAGTGATGTTTCTATGCATTATATGCTTCCAGCAATTATTCAGTTTGCAATTACTATTTGAGAAAACATATTAGGTAGTCATAATATCAAGGAGTATTTTAAAGTGGCTTAAAAGGGCCAATTATTAAGATGTATTTTTAAATGAAGTGCTAGGGTCAACAGGCCTATGTGCTCCTGGTAGCAATCACTTAATCAGGAGCCACCTCTAACATCCAAGCTATCTACTTATAAAATGGCAGCACTGCTTGTTTGGGGATCTTCCAGCAGCAATGAGCTGCAGTTTCAGTGTGATTCCACACAAATTAGTCTTATGGTTCCCTAACTTCAGAGCCAAAATTTGTCAGACATGGAATTAATTCCAGACTGTTTTGCTACCTGGAATCAGTAACGGAGTCCAAACAAGGCTCCTGA